>NC_090935.1:355186392-357686392 GCF_040938575.1 Ambystoma mexicanum | reverse complement strand
TTCTCACCCAATATTAAGTTGGATATGTGGCAGTTTGAGTAGCAGGAATGAAGGAAGTTCAGGGAAGAACCAAGCAATTCTACAGGATTTAAATTGGTAAGTGCGGCAACAAGGCAGAAAATAGGGGAAATCCAACTCAGTCCATAATCCAAAGCAAAAGGTTCGGCAACAGCAGGTAACAAGACAAAGGCAGAGGATTCCCTAATAGCAGTCCAAAAATCGTACCAGATTCAGCAATATGCGGACAAGAGCACAGCCAGGGGTCAAGACTATTGCAATCCAAGGGCAAAAAACAGGTCAGGATACCAAGAATACAAAACGCTGGAAAATACAGAGAACGAAGCTTACTTCAATTAGAAGCGCCAGTCCGCTTCTCCTTCCGGCTTTTGAACCTGATGTCACGTGATCTCGAGTCACGTTGCATACGTTGCATGTGACCACGGCGCCGGGTAGAATGACCTAGTTTCTACCGTAAGGAAGTTTGTGCCGTAAGGAATACTCGTCGCATAGGATGCTTGCTGTGTGCACGGGATAAACTATCGGTAAGATATGTGGGCTGTGCCGCCTTATGATCCTGTTAGGAACATGAATCCTGTAATTTGGCTAACTTAACGTTACGTTTCCGGACATAAACCTCTTAAGGTACTGGAAATTGGTCTTCCCAAATCTAGCTATTAATGCTAGCTTCACACACTCATAATCCTGTTTATCCTCCTCCCCCCAACTCTGTTACAGCATCAGTTGCAACAGGGGGAAGCCTAGAGAAAAGCCAAGGAATCAACTGATTCCCTGAGATACCTTGAATCCAAAGATTGAACTCAAACATTGCTAACCAATCCAAAACATCAAGTTTAGTCTCACACATACCAATCATTTCCTTTGGCATACAGAGTCTCTTAGGGCTGGAAGACCTAGAAGACTCTGGGAGAGAAGCATTTTCTAGAGACAATTTCTTCATTTCTAGTTCATGGTTCAACTCCATTTCTCTGAGCCTTAACTCTTGATGTTTCATGGCAGTTTGTGCATCCATATGTTTCACTTGTAACTCAAGTCTCATTTTCTCTAGTGCAATAAACTCAGGAGTGAGTGTAGGACCTGTGGACAGAGGTTGTGGTTGCTGAGCAGGCAAGAGGTTGGTAGGAACTCCTAACAAAGGGTTATCTACTTCTTCAACACTCTCAGAATCAGAAACATCAGTATCCACATTTTCTGGACGGGTAGGCCCTTCTGACCCACTCTCCAGACTTTGCTTTCCTAATAACTTAGCAACCAGTTCAGAATGTTTTCCTTTACCAGAGAGACCCATCTCCCTACACATGGTTCTCAAAACCTCAGCAGTGTAGTTCAAGAGTCCCTCTTCAGTGTAGCTTTCCATATTCAACATGATTTCTTTAGCTAATAGAATTTGTGGTGTTTAGCCTTGTAGTTAGTTGACCCAAAACAACAGGAGCACTCTAAGTGTAATCCCTCTACTTTCAAATCCTCACCGCTGTACACCAGTGTTAGACATAATCCTGTGCAGTGCCTTTAGGGACCACTACACACAATTAAGACTACAAGTGGTAATACAAGTTCACCTTTGGTACAAGCCTGTACTACTATGTTAAAGTGGTAGCAGTAGCGGAGCAGCCAGGCTTATCTCAAGAGTATATGAGCAGTAGTAGAGATTACACAAAGGACCACAATTACTGTGACTCAAGCAAACACTGACTCAAGGTTTCAGGTAAAAAAATATAAGTACATTTATTTTTAAACCATCTGTTATAAAACACTTCACTTCTATAGATTGGAAACCACACGTAAAATACACCACACACAACCAATTCCACTTGTGCCAGTAATTCAAGGTATGTACAATAGGATTTGACAGACTGGTGTTGCGATACTAACACGTACCCGCGGATAGAAATGCTCACGAAGTTAAAACACACTTTGTACTTAAGAATTTAAACCAAGGGAAAAGTGAATAAAAATCAAAGGCAATACTTTTTAAAGGCAAGGAGACTCGAGGACAAGTTCAAAGATACAGATTAAAGTCAATAGTTCTGCGCCAATGTCAATGGAGCAGATTCTTAGTTGCCGAGGATCACATGTTGAACAGTTCAAGATTCGAGATGCCAAGAGTTCATAAAGATTGTAAAATGGAAGGAAAAGTTATAAGTAGGAGGGATGAAAGAACAAATCTTCGTGGAGGAAAAGGGTTCACCCATATTCCGGCTGGTCAGACGGAGAGAAAGACCAAGTGTGCACAGCACCTTATTCCGTTGGAGAAACGCTGGTGCCACGGCAGTTGTTCCTCATAGTTCCTGCAGACTCACGGTTCTTGCGGCTTCAGTTGTGAGGACAAGGAGGACGACGTCTGGAGCGATCTGCGCTACCCAGGGATGAGGCCAGCAACAGCGAGAAAGACAACAATGAATAAAAGGTGCGCTCCTTTAAATCAGGAGAGGGCTCTTCTGATGGATATCCGGTCCACTACAGCACAGCAGTGATTTCGACCTAGGAGAGGATTCTCTGACTGAAGAAAAGACGAGCTGTTTGATCCCACCAGGGTCAAGTTAGAAGATTCAGGACTGGATCTTCTCTTAGTCGTTGAAGGGGTAGATAGCTCGGGACTGCAGCAGGGCTTCACCGGGACTCAGGATTGAAGCAGTGGTCTTCCTCTCCGCTTCTCTTTGGTTCCTTGTAGTTCCAGAGGCGACTCTGCCTTCTAGCCCAAGAGTCCTACCTTTTTATGCCAAAATCCCCCATTCACACGGCCTGGCTGTCACTCACTCAGCAAGGGGGGGGTTGTCCAGGCCGGACAATCAATACAAAGTGCGACTTGGGTCTCTAAGGAGACCCTGTGCAGGGGGTGACTACACCCCTCCCTCACATTGAGCCCACCTAGACATCCGGACGCCAAAGGAGGGCTTCTGGTCAGAAGCCCACCAAAGATCGGCGAACAAAGGAGGCAAACCTGGTTTGCCGCGCGAAGAAAGACTCAAGAAGGAGGTTAACAAAAAGAAATGGCAATTAAACCCAACTGGAGCCGAAATAAAAAGTATTTGCGCTAGCGGTTTTAAAGTTCGAGGCTACTAAAATAGCCTAAAACAATACCACATTATGTAAAATAATCGCGGTAGGAAAATTAGGGTAGATACCACTGCCACCAGCCAAGTCTTAATGTTAAGAGAGCAAAACAATGCTCCAAGAGGTACAGATAAAAAGGGCTAAGAATTAACCCTTTCCAATACTCCATATAAGATGGGATGTACTGGATCTGTGGTTAAATGTCTAAGTAAAGTTAATGGCAACTTTACCTTTTTCTGGGGGACAGTACTCAGCCCCAGAAATGGAGTCGGTGGGAAGTCGAAACGACAACCCTGTGTCACTGCACTGAAGGTGCTGCGTAACACACAAAAGTGTGGGGCTACTGAAGTGGTGTACTCCAGAGTCCACAATCACAAAAACAGATGAAATACACATGGCAAAACACAGGTAAGAGTGGGGGAAAAGCTCACACTCTTACCAAGTGGAAAAAATAAACTCCAAAAATCCAGCAAAGCTGCTGAGGTACTCACTAGATAAGGGAAATTAGCCATAGAATGAGAATTCTCCCTAACACCAAGCCTGAATGTAAGATTTGGGAGAGGAGGGGACCCTCCCTTACCAGACAAGTATAGATGCTAGCTACGAGTCCCCTGGGGGCGCTGGCGGAAAATAACAGCTTCTTGAACTCCGTAAGCACACGAGTGGGTGCCTGCCGGTTGACCAGCTGCATCGCCCAATGTTGCATTTGCCAATATTAAAACCTGTCCCTTTCGTCTACACCAAACATTGCCTTGCATGATTCAAAGGACCGGATGAGGCCCTGGACAAACAAGTGTGCCAGGAATTCACAACCCCCCACCTGCCAGTTTGAAGAACAAATCCCGTCATAGTCAGGGAGAAAACTGAGATTGAAACGAACTGGGGTAAGCAGGGACGGAAATGAAAAGAGCCCCAGGCCCTCCACCACTGAATCCGAAACATGCACCCTACTGGCTGCCAGTACTTATATATCTGGCGGCCTGTCCCACTTAAGCAACCACTGGATGTAGCGAAACGGTTCTCCCGCCACCTCTTCCTCTAAGCAACACTGTCCCTTAGTTGTGAAGGGATTGACCCAATTGTGGATGACCCTTAGTTGTGGTGCCCGGTAGTATCAATGCACATCAGGTAGTGCCATACCTCCTCCCTCCTGAGACCTATAAAGAGTAGCTTCAGAGATCCGGCCCACCCCTCCCTTTCAGATATGCACCATAATCTCCTGCTGTAATTGTGACCTAGTGTTGGCCGGAATAGCGACAGGGGGCGATTGGAAGTGGTATAGCAGCCTCAGCAAGATATTTATTTTAATTGGAGAGATCCACCCAAACCTTTAGATGGCCTTCATCTCCCAAAATCGCAGGTCAGCCTTGATGGCATCATATAGGGCTGAGTAGTTGGCACGGTATAAGTCGCTGCACTGGGGAGTACAGTAAATCCCAATATAGTTCAGCTTCCCATTCGCCCAAGTAAAGGGGGCCACTTGCTTCAGGAGCTCGGGAGTCTCCAAACCACAAGAAAAATTCAAAGCTTCGCTCTTCCCCAAAGTAACCTTGAACCCAAACACCCTGCGGAAAGAGTCAAAAATCTGCAAGAGCTCTGGAAGGTATTACCTGGATTCCCAACGCCTCCCTTATCTGCACCACAAGAGTCTTAACCGACAATGCAAATAGCAGAGGTGAGAGGGGGCACCCCTGCTTAGTCCCCTGAGCCAGTGTGAATCCCTGGAAATCCCACCATTAGTGGATCCGAGCAGTCGGGCATGTGAGCAAACACCCCTCACCAATGTTACAGCTTCTCAACACTTTCCTGAGAAAAGGCCACTCAACGCATTCCCTTTTTGGTGTCTAAACCAAATGACATGGCTGGTATACGTGTCCGGTGGGCCACATCATTGAAGTTTGCTATTTTTCGGATGTTGTCCGTGCCCTAGCGACCCTGAACAAGTCCCGCCTGGTCCTCGCCCACCAATAGCGGCAGAACTTTATCAAGTCTTGAAGCCAGGATTTGAGCATAAATCCTCATGTCTGTGTTCAAAACGGCAATAGGCCTGTTTGAGGAGCAAGCAGCAGGTTCCTTGTCTGGCTTAGCAATGAGGGATATTCTAGCCTGGCCCATGGTCTTCGTCGGGAAGCACTGCAAACGCACCCCATTAAAAAGTATGCAGAGGGACCAAAAAGACTATCAGAGAATTTCTTTAAAAAGGACCATGTTAGCCCATCCAGGCCCGGGGCCCTTCCCACCTTCAGGGATAAGATAGCCTGCAGGATTTCTTCCTTGGTAATAATGCTGTCAAGAAGGTCACGGTGCTCCTTTGAGAGCTGGGGAATGGGAAACTCACCCAGAAAACCCTGAATTGAGCCTAGATCCGGCTGATCAGAAGTATACAATGTTTTTTAGATGGTAGTAAAATCTGACATGTCTACATTACTACTGAGCCTCTTACCAGCCCCATCCTGATTCTCAGCAATCCTACACAAGCCCAGTCTCTGTTTAAGCTTCCATGCAAAGATCTTACCGTCCTTGTTACCCTCTTCAAAGTATTTTTGCTTGGAGGCCACCAGGGGGCGCACAGGTTATGGCAGCCTGAGTTCCGAGCTCCCGCCGAAGCTGGGCGGAAAAGGGGTTTTGAGCCCCCCCCCCCCCGGCGACTACCTGTGCGACAGTGCGGTTAACCCCCAGGGCGCCCTCGACCGAAAGAGCGACAAACTGGGACCCCCGTGTGCTGGAGTACGGGACCCGTTGGATCAATAGGAGAGCGGACTGAGTTTCGGCGGCCGAAGAGACACGGGAGGAGCTTTTGGACGTCGGGGCTGTGGGATCCCGCTTGCGCCCCTGGCCCCCCTCTTCTGCCCTCTGCCTGCAGGTGCCGGAGAATCCCGGGGGGACCGGCCGCCGACGTCGGATTGTGAGCATCTCCCCGTACAGGGGAAAATCGACGTTGGAGACCCTGGCCCGGAGTGGGTAAGGACGTGTTGTCTGGATGCTGAGGCACGGGGGCGCGCAGCGGGAGCGCCGAGGGCCCTAATTTCAGCAAAAAACCCCGTGGGGCCCTAGGAGCGCAAGACCACCCGGGCGCGCACCGTCTTGATTTGGGAGGGGGAACCGGAGGTGCGGAAACCAAACCCACTGTAGAGTGGATGACGGGGGACCGCTGATTTCTGGTCCAGCGGGTCCCTGTTACAGGACTCCCAGACTAATCAGGGACCCGGGCGGGGTGTGGGGGCCCGAAGCACAGCAACCCGGCTAGCAGAGCGGTGGCTCGCTCTCCTAGAAAGGGGTACCTGGACTGACGTGTGGCCCGAACTGGATGGAGGACATCAGTTGAGGTGCAGGGCGCATTTGACCTGACTGCGTGCGGGTGGTGGCCCCTGGTCCAGAGCCCAGGGCATGTGCCCTCTCATCTGTAACCGTGTGGGGGGCTTTAACTTCCGGAGTGGACTGGGAAGCCTGACCGCTAGACACCCCGTAGGGGTGAACGCCCAGGGACACCGTCTCCACAGACCTCACTACTCGCTCCACCGCGCCTCAGGAGTGTATAGAGGGTCCAGGACTACTTAGACAGAACAGACAGTGTGTGAGGCCCCCGCCTGCAGTTGGTGGGGCCTGTGCCCGCCCAGTGGCGCATTTTCTAAGGCGGGCAAGATAATTATAAAGGGGGCAATCTCCCGCTCTGACCCCCCCCACTCCGTAGTCCATCGGCTAGAACCATGAAAAGACCATAAAGTGGGGCCTGGGAGGGACGCCCCGCACTCCCCTGGACGGCGGCAGATCATACGGTGGGGCGTACGGGGAGGCTGGATGAGCTGGCAGAAAACCCTTCAAGAATACCGCTATCAGGAGGTTAGAAGCAATAGCAACGGCCTGGACCGAGACAGTGGAATGGCCCAGCTGGAGACCTCGTCGCAGTCTACCACAGCATTGGAAAGGGGCTTCGCTGCAGTCCTGCAAGAAATTAGGGACATGAGAGTGGACATTGCCCAAAAAATGGAAAAGATGGATCAAAGGGTGGGCAAGGTTGAGGACAGGCTGTTGCAGCTTGAAACTAATCAATCGTCATCTGTGATCCAGGAGGTGCAAATAGACCTGAGGCTGACGGCCCTGGAGAAGAGGGATGAGGAGAGGGCCAGGCAACTGGATGATTTCGAGAACAGAGAAAGGAGGAATAATCTCAGAATTTTTGGGGTCCCGGAGACGGAGGGTGAAACTGAGAGAGATTTGGGCCGGGTGGTGAGAGAAGTTATCAACCTCCTCTTTGTGGATGGGATAACAACAGAACCAACATTCAACCGCGTTCACAGAGCTGGGGGTAGGGCAGGGGGCCCACAGTCTATCTTGGTCCGGCTCCATTACTACACTGAAAAAGCAAAGGTGCTGGAGGAAGCCAGGAAGGCCCGGGGGATCACATACAACAACGCGCAGGTGTCAATTTTCCAAGATCTCACAACGTATACACTGGCAAAACGTAGAATGTGCCACCCCCTAACACAGCTGCTGAAGGAGAAGGGAGTGCGCTACAGATGGGGCTACCCCTTCTCCTTTTCATTCGAATATATGGGTCAGCGTACGATTTTGGTCACGGATGTTACGCTCACCTGGTTCCCACAGGGATGTCGATCTGGACCGGCCTGGTGCCACGTAGAGCCGAGATGACTGACTTGGACACCCCCACTTACTTCGTTTGTCAGCTCGTATGAATATCTTTCTGCAAAGGAGAAAGGGAATTAACCTCCCGTACTTCGAGCGTTAACCCACCTTCCACTCCCGTTGTCTGCCCACTGACCACTCCCGATGTTCCCTCTTGTTCTCACCTGATGGTTTAGAAAGGTGGGCTCTCCATCCTGCATCGAGCGTAGGGGCGCGTAGATGACCAGTTGCTTCACTGGCGTGGAGGAATTGGTGAGTTCCAGTATTGACTCTAGGATCCAATAGTTTGTAAAAGTTCAAATGTCTGATCTTCACTCTTTCCGATTCCTTGTAGGTTGCCAACTTAACCACCACGAAGAGTCCAAAGGGCAGTTGGTGAGAGTCGGGTAAGTCTATAGTGGTTTTCCCCTTAGGGGACGGGGTACGGCGGTGATGCAGAGTTAACTGCGCCGACCCGAGATGAGGTGAGTTCCCCCTGCGGTAAATCAGGTAAGTCTTTGGGGGGTAGCTTGTAATGTCCAGTGGTTTCCCCTTAGGGGCCGGGGTGCGGCGGTGATGCAGAGTTAACTGCGCTGACCCGAGATGAGGTGAGTACCCCCCGTGGTAATCTGGTAAGTCTTTGGGGGTGGCTTGTATTGCCCTTTTGCATTCCCGTGCTCACCTGGCTTTTCTTGTCCCCTTAGATATGGGAGAGCGGTTTGGAAATGCAGAGTCTGCGATGGAGTGAGGAAAAGCTGCACTGGATGGTGAGTACGGCGGTGGATCAGGAATTCAGGTAAGGTTTCAAGTTTGAACCTCTTCTCCTTCTTTCTTTTCGTTTCCAGGTGGTCCAGGACTGAAGCGGGCGTGGCTGAAGACTGGAAGATGCTGGAGGCACGGTGAGCGTTACGCTGCTGAATGCAGAATAACGCGAAGCACGTGTGGCTGTCCGGGCGTGGTTTAAATAGCCTAGGAAAAAGTCCCAGATAAGTATTCTTCCACAGCCCCCACCCGAGAAAAAAGTAGTCCCTTGGGTAAATAGTCCCTCCTAAGCCCCATTTGGCTTGTGGCTTCGTGCAGCATGGTCTGCACCAGGTGAGTATGCAGCATGGTGTGCATTAGGTACGTTTTCTGAAATGAGCCTGGCGCCATAGGCGCCAGGACTGCACCCAAACAGCCCCTAACTGGGGTTTTTGGGCATGCTCCAAATGGCATGATGCCTGCTTCCGGGGTTGCTGGGCCTGGTCTGGCTTCCCGGGGGCAGGCATCATGACAGCACTCCCCCTCAAGGCCCCTCCTAAAGTCGTTCTTCCCCCTGGACTTGGTTTGTTAGGAAATTCTCGATGGAACCTCTTCACTAATTGAGGTGCATGCACATGGTCACTAGGTTCCCAAGACCTTTCCTAAGGACCGTAGCCTTTCCAGTCGATTAGATAAAAGATTTTTTATCTCACTTTTTTTGAGTCCAAGATGCTCTTAACCTCAAATTCGGGCTCTCCGTCTATGAGGATGGGGTCCGGAGGTTTGGTTAGTCTTGTTCCTGGTTGTACTGGCTTTAAAAGGGATACGTGAAAAACGGGATGAATCCGCATATGAGCAGGTAGGTCCAACTTGACAGCCACCGGGTTAATGATGGCCTTGATGGAGTAAGGTCCTAAATACCTAGGGTTAAAGGTCCGTGTTCCCTTGAGTGGGATGTGCTTAGTGGCCAACCATACTTGGTCCCCTATCTGGTATTGCGGTGCTTCACTCCTGTGCAGATCCGCATCTTTCTTGTATTTTTCCTTAGCCTTTCGCAAATGTGCAGTTGCTTCCTTAAAGGCTTGTGTAATAACAGTGTGGAGATGGTCCACCGCAGGCATCTCCAAGTGTTGGGGCGAATCAAGGTCCGAGGTTCGAGGATGGTGTCCATAGATGGTAAAAAAAGGACTTTGTCCGGTTCCCGAGTGTACGGAATTATTGTACGCATACTCGGCAATCCAAAGAATGTCTTTCCAAGTACCCTCAGACTGATGTAGCATACAACGCAAGTACTGCTCAAGAGACTGGTTGGTCCTCTCTGTTTGACCGTCGGTCTGAGGGTGGTTTCTGGTGGAAAGCCTAACATCTATCTGCGCCAATTGGCAACATTTTTTCCAAAAATGCGAAATGAATTGACTGCCCCGGTCCGAAATCAACACGGATGGAAAGCCGTGTAGGCGAACAATGTTTTCAAGGAACTCTTTGGCCAGGACTAAAGCTGAAGGGATCCCTTTTAAAGGAATAAAGTGAGCCATTTAGGAAAAAAGGTCTACAATAACTAAAATGGTGTTAAAGCCATTGCACGGGGGTAGATCTGTTATAAAGTCTAATGACAAGGTATGCCAAGGAGTGGGTGGGATATCCAAAGGTTGTAATAGTCCAGCGGGTCTTTTCTTTTGATTTTTATTTTGGGCGCAAATGCCACAAGACATGACAAACAATTTAATGTCTTTGCGCCAGGTGGGCCACCAGAATTGTTTCTTAATTTTGGCTTCAGTTTTTGCAATACCAGGATGTCCTTTCAGTAAGGTATCATGGTACCGGGAAATGACAAGTTCTTGTAGTTCCTTTTGTGGCAGAAATAGCCGGCCTTGCTAATAAGGTAAATCGGTGACAGAATACTCTGGACCTTTCTTGGCCCCGTCCTGTAAGGCAACTGAATCAAAGAGCTGGTGGATCTTTTCTTGAATGTCCTCCAGTGAATGTATGGACGTCAGGCCAAGGATTCTTTGTTCGGCTATTTCTGTTTCTCCCATTCCAATTCGGGACAAGGCATCTGCTTTACCATTTTTACAACCTGGTCGATAGGTTATTACAAAATCAAACTCGGCGAAGAGTAATGCCCAACGGAGTTGGTGCGAAGATTGGGCCTTAGCTGTCTTTAGGCATTGCAAGTTTCGGTGATCGGTGACCACCGTGATGGTATGTCTGGCACCCAGCAGATAGTGCCGCCAAGCCTTGAAGGCGGACTTGATGGCTAATAGCTCCTTGTCGGTAATGGCATAGTTTAATTCGGGAGCCGAAAACTTCCTTGACCAGCATGCCACTGGATGAAGCTGGTTCGTTTCGGGATCCCTTTGGGAGAGCACTGCTCCCATGGCTGAACTGGATGCATCCGTTTCCACTATGTATGGAAGCTCAGGGCGCGGGTGTCGTAATACAGGGGCAGATGTGAATTTTGCTTTTAACTCTTGCAAGGCGTTTTCGGCTTCCTCTGTCCACACAAAGCGTTTATTCTTTCGCAATAGCGTTGTAATGAGATGCACAATGTGTGAGAAGTCCGGGATAAACCTGCGGTAGAAATTGGCAAAGCCAAGCATGCTTTGGACGCCTTTGACTGAAGTTGGTGAAGGCCAATTAAGAATTGCGTCCACCTTACGTGTATCCATCCTGATTCCTCTCGGAGTCAGAATAAATCCAAGGAATTCCACTTCCGTAGTGTGAAAGACGCACTTTTCCAGTTTAGCATATAGTTTATGCTGGCGTAACTTCTCTAGGACTGCTCGGACGTTTTTTACATGATCAGATTCTGATAAGGAGTATACTAAGATATCGTCGATGTAAACGACCACACAAACATCGATGAGCTCTCGGAGGACATCATTCATGAAGAATTGGAAGGCTGCTGGTGCATTGCATAGTCCGAAAAGGCATCACCTGGTACTCAAATAATCTGTACTTGGTGCGAAAAGCAGTCTTCCATTCATCGCCCTCTTTGACACGTACCAGATGATATGCCCCCCGAAGGTCTAGTTTAGTGTATATACAAGCGTCCCTCACCTGGTCTAGTAGTTCAGGTATCAAAGGCAATGGGTATCGATTCTTGATGGTTATCTGATTCAGAGCGCGGTAGTCTATGCATGTTCTAAGGTCGCCTTCCTTTTTTGGTACGAAGAACAAAGCTGAAGATGCAGGGGACTTGGACGGGCGAATGAAAGCATTAGCAAAGTACTGGTCAAGGTACTGACGCAAGTGGAGGTTTTGGGGTTCCGTAAGGGCATAGATTCTGCTGCAAGGTGGTTGTGCTCCCGGTACAAGATCTATTTGACAATCATACGATCTGTGAGGTGGTAAAGTGTTTGCCTGTTCCTTTTGGAAGACATCCTGAAAGTCTTGGTATTCAGCAGGTAATTGCGTGGCAGCTGGGATTACTGGGGCCAGGACTGAGTTTTGAGTTTTCTTAGGGTAGCAGGTGTGAGCACATTCTGGGAAGGTTAGTCTCTTCTCTCGCCAATCAATGCAGGGATTATGTTTTTCTAACCAAGGTATTCCCAGTATTAGTTGGAACTGTGGGGCCTTGATCAAATCAAACACAATAACCTCTCGGTGCCCATCTTGACCCAACAATGTCATTTCTGCAGTGGAATGAGTTACGGGCCCAGAGACAATTTCCGTTCCATCCACTGTGGTGACGACATCGGCAGTGGTCTTTCGGGTGAGAGATAGATTCATCCTGGAAGCCAATTCACAGTCCAAATAGTTACCTATGGCTCCACTATCAACGTATGCCTTTACCGCGTGCATGCGTGATGGTTGCTCTGGATCTACAAGGACCATGGGTATGGTGAAATGCGAGGTCAGAGTGTCCTTCTTTTGGCTCGGCAAGCGGACCTCTATACTTGCCGGGCTTGATCGTTTCCCGAGTCAGGTTCTAAATGGCTTTCGTCTGCTGCTCCTATAGTTTTCTTGGGTGGTTTTACTGGGCAGTTCCGAAGGAAATGACCGGTAGCTCCGCAATAGAGACATAATTGCAGTTGTCGTCTTCTTTCTCTTTCCTTCTGCGTTAGGGGTCCTCTAACCCCCCAAGTTGCATAGGTTCTGGGGCATCTACTCCCTTGGAGCTTACGTGGGTTTTAATCAACACCCTATTCTCAAACTTGGTTCGGTCAGCCTTTCTGGTTTGAAGTCTGTGATCCAACTGGACCACTAAATCTATATATTCAGCAGAGTCCTGAGGCGGGCTCACTATTTGGGCTAAAACATCTTTCAGTTCTCCTCGAAGCCCTCGATGGAATAATGTGATTCGCTTGGCTTCAGGTCATTTGGTTTCCACTACTAATCTGTTAAAGGTTGCAATGTAAGATAAAAGATCCTGATTACCTTGCTGTAAGGACAAAAGTTTGTTATCCAAAGCCTGTCCTTGGGAGTGTCGGGCGAATAGTCTTTCCATGCTTGTTCGAAAACCCTGGAAATCTCGAAGAATCGGGTCATCCTGATTGACTAGTGGAATGGACCAATCCGCCGCACTGCCGCTGAGATATGACAGCACAAAGGCCACCTTGGCCTGATCGTTCGGGAAGGCTCCAGGTCTACATAAAAAGTGCAAGCGGCATTGATTCATGAATATAGCAAACCTTTTTGGGTCTCCAGCAAAGCGTTCAGGCGGAGCCAAGAGAACGGCTCCAGGTAGATTTATCTGCACCGGGTTACTCAGGGGAACAGGAGCTGGACTTGCCCCAAGTCCTGGTAGAGGTGTTTGTCCAGCCTGGCTTTGCAATAGTTGTCTGGCCAAATCATCGGTTTGTTCTTTTGATACTATCAGTTCTCTCCTGAGGGCATTAGTTTCTTGACGGGCGGAATGCACTTCGGCCCTTAAATTCCCTAATAATTGGGCCAACTGATCAGTTTCCGAGGTCTCCATGACGCCCATGTGGGTATTTGTGGGTAGGCTTCGCGTTCTGTTACGCTCACCTGGGTCCCACGGGGACGTCGATCTGGACCGGCCTGGTGCCACATAGAGCCTAGATAACTGACTGGACACCCCCACTTACTTTGTTTGTCAGCTCGTATGAATATCTTTCTGCAAAGGAGAAAGGGAATTAACCTCCCGTAATTTGAGCGTTAACCCACCTTCCACTCCCGTTGTCTGCCCACTGACCACTCCCGATGTTCCCTCTTGTTCTCACCTGATGGTTTAGAAAGGTGGGCTCTCCATCCTGCATCGAGCGCAGGGGCGCGTAGATGACCAGTTGCTTCACTGGCGTGGAGGAATTGGTGAGTTCCAGTATTGACCCTAGGATCCAATAGTTTGTAAGAGTTCAAATGTCTGATCTTCACTCTTTCCGATTCCTTGTAGGTTGCCAACTTAACCACCACGAAGAGTCCAAAGGGCAATTAGTGAGAGTCAGGTAAGTCTATAGTGGTTTTCCCCTTAGGGGCCGGGGTACGGCGATGATGCAGAGTTAACTGCGCCGACCCGATATGAGGTGAGTTCCCCCTACGGTAAATCAGGTAAGTCTTTGGGGGGTAGCTTGTAATGTCCAGTGGTTTCCCCTTAGGGGCCGGGGTGCGGTGGTGATGCAGAGTTAACTGCGCCGACCCGAGATGAGGTGAGTACCCCCCGTGGTAATCCGGTAAGTCTTTGGGGGTAGCTTGTATTGCCCTTTTGCATTCCCGTGCTCACCTGGCTTTTCTTGTCCCCTTAGATATCAGAGAGCGGTTTGGAAATGCAGAGTCTGCGATGGAGTGAGGAAAAGCTGCACTGGATGGTGAGTACAGCGCGGCACTGCGAGGTGCGTGACGATGCGCGTGCGATGACTCCTTCTTCAAGATCGACGGCGCGATGGTTCAAGAATTCAGGTAAGGTTTCAAGTTTGAACCTCTTCTCCTTCTTTCTTTTCGTTTCCTGGTGGTCCAGGACTGAAGCGGGCATGGCTGAAGACTGGAAGATGCTGGAGGCACGGTGAGCGTTACGCTGCTGAATGCAGAATAACGCGAAGCACGTGTGGCTGTCCGGGCGTGGTTTAAATAGCCTAGGAAGAAGTCCCAGGTAAGTATTCTTCCACAGCCCCCACCCGAGAAAAAAGAAGTCCCTTGGGTAAATAGTCCCTCCTAAGCCCCATTTGGCTTGTGGCTTCGTGCAGCATGGTCTTCACCAGGTGAGTATGCAGCATGGTCTGCATTAGGTAAGTTTTCCTTATGAGCCTGGCGCCCATGGCGCCAGGACTGACTTTTTCCTTATGAGCCTGGCGCCATAGGCGCCAGGACTGCACCCAAACAGCCCCTAACTGGGGTTTTTGGGCATGCTCCAAATGGCATGATGCCTGCTTCCGGGGTTGCTGGGCCTGGTCTGGCTTCCCGGGGGCAGGCATCATGACATGGAGGACGACATAAAGGGAGCTATCCAGGACTATGTGACGGAGCCGATACCCCGGAGGGGACCCTCAGGGATGGTTGTGGAAGGCACAAACGGACTCGGGTCGCCGGGAAACAGGAGAAGGAAGACAAGTTCAAGAAAATTTAAAAAACTGAACATGCCGTCACCGACGAAGGGCGGGGTGCGGAACGACACGGAAGGATGAGGAGGTGGCCACCCTGATCCATATTAGAGTATGTGTTGAAGATCTTGGAGTCCAATCCAAAAAACAAGGTCCCCTGAACAGCAAGTATAAGGGGAAAATTGAGGGGGTTTTTCGTTGGGGGGGGGCTCAATGATGAGAATATTTCAAGGATAGCCTGGCAGAGGTGGGCAGGCTGGTGGTCCGGCCAGGTGCCAGTAATGGTCGTTCTATTTGGCTGGACGCCGGGGAGGGGGGTAGAGGGAAAGGGGAAAGTTGGGGCTGTTAAATAGATAAATAGATTAAAGAGATAGAGCAAGCGATTAGGGGAATGAAAGTGGGGACGTCTCCTGGCGAGGATGGCATCTTGGATAGGTATAGGGGGATTGTTGTAGGGAAAGACTCCATTCGATACCTGGGTGTTCTCCTCACCAGGGACCTCTCAAGGCTAGCCCTGACCAACTACAGCCCCGCAATGGTAGGGATTAAAGCGGACTGGAGAAGATGGGGTGGAATGATCCTGTCATAATATGGCCACATGACGGCGGTAAAGATGAATATCCTGCTGAGGCTGCTATACCTTTTCACTGCACTCCCTACATGTGTCCCGGACCAAACCTTCTGGGAACTGCAGATAGCATTGCAAGACTTTATATGGCAGGGCAGAACCCCGAGAACAGGGAGGGCTACTCTAACACTGCCCAGGCAGGAGGGGGCTTTGGGTTCCCGGATTTCCTCCTTTACTACTATGCTGCCCAGTTGCGCGTCCTTCTGGAGCATATGAAAGAGGGCTTGGGAACCTACTGGACTTACCTGGAGGACATGGATGCCCACCCCCTAAAAGTACGCAACCTCCTGTGTATACCTCGTAAGTTCATCCCGAGTAGGTTAAAATCCCATTCAACCTTAGGAGTACTCTGGGCGATTTGGAAAGAAGGGCCCCAGACTGCCCACTTTACTTCATGGCCTTCCCCGTTGACCTCACTCTGGGGGCACCCTCTAAAACAGGGTAGCAGATGGTTCCGGAACACCCAATCCTGGTCGGACAAGGGAATGGAATGGGCATGGCAGATGTTTAGAGAGGGCGTGTTCCTCGTACAAACAAATGGGGGAGGCTCTAGGGCGGGGGTCTATCTCCATTTTCGATTACCTACATCTGAAGGGTATTCTTTGCGATCAGACATGGGGTCAAAACCTGAGGAGACAGCTGACTCCCTTTGAAAAACTATTGGATGCGGCAACTACCAGAAAAGGGGCAGTGTCCAAGATGTATAAAATTTTGAATACTCATAGCCTAGCGGAGAGGAGGAGATTTCGTACGTTCTGGAATGAGTTGGCTGGGGAGGCCCTCTCAGAGTATGCATGGTCGAGGATATTCAAAATAGCGTTCCATGGGAACTTATTTACATCAGATATGGAGCATAATTTTAAGATTCTTCAGGGGTGGCATAGGGACCCATTGAAACTGTCAAAGATGTTCCCTGGGGTGTCTCCTAGATGCCCGAGGGGGTGTGGCCGGGTAGGGTCGAGGGGCCACATGTGGTGGCACTGCCCACAAGTTCAGAGGTACTGGGAAAATGTTATGGGCTGGATTGCGAAGGTTACTGGAGAGTCACTCCCACAAAATCTGCCGACGATGCTGTTGGGACTTCCCCCGGAGGAAGCGGACATGCACAGGTACCCAAGAATGTGGGAAACAATGTTGAGGGCGGGCAGAGTGGCTTTAGCACAGAAATGGAAGACCTTGGTGACCCCTTCCAAGGACGAGTGGCAGAAAAAATTAAAGAACATGTTCCTCATGGACAAATTGACCGCAATGGTGAACAATGACTCTGGTACATTCCAAACGAATTGGGACGGAGTGCGGCAGTCATGGGGATGGGAGGTTCATTGATACCAAGGGGAGGCTCCTGCACAGGAGGGGTGGGGAAGGTGAGGTTTTTTAATGGGAAGGGGGCGACCTATGGTCCGGGTACAGCAGATGTGACAAAGCCGAAGAAGATGCTTTTCAATAACTCAGCTCCCAAGCACCGGGTAAAAGAGGACTCATAGAAACTCCCACAGTGAAAGTTTTGAATGGTAATTCCAATAGGGGGGAAGGATGGAGTTGGGGCGGGGGATGGGGGGGGAGGGGTTGGGCTCATGTGTCAGATGTCTATGTTGAGACTGTTACTTTAACGGGCCCGGTTGTTGTATTATGAAAATGTTAATAAAACCAAAGTTAAAAAAAAATAAAAAAAGTATTTTTGCTTGGTCTGCACAATACTGAACTCTGCTCTCGAGGTCTCAACAGAATAACCTGCCTCTGCACCTGCTTTAGGGTGAAAAGGGCCTTACGTTAACCTGTTTTCCTGGTCTGTAACTCCTGGGTAAGCTCAGAGCCCTGTTCCCTCCTAAGCCTATTAATCACTGCAGCCTTTGATATGAAGACACCCCTAACATATGCTTTAAAGGCATCCCATGAACTGCCGCAGGGACGTGATCCGAGGGATTATTATGGAAGAAATCTTTTATCGTGGCCCAAACCTCATCCCGCACATTGTGATCATGTAGTAGTAGCACTGGGTTGAGTTTCCAGCATCTAAAGCCTGCCTCACCTGGGGGCGGGGGGCACCAAAGTCATAATGATTGGGGCATGATCTGATAGGTTGATAGTGCCTATTTCAATTTTGCCCACCCTGGAGATTAATGACTCCCCCCACCCAAAAGGTGGGCGTGTGAAAACAAAGTATAGTCCCTATTATTCAGGTGTAGGTGGCGCCAAGCGTCTACCAGCTGTGAATCCGCAATCTGCCTGAGAAGGACATTATTGGGCCGTACCACTCCCCAGTAATCCCTTTTAGACTCGTCCAGATTGGGGTTGATTGCAATTGCAAAGAACAATATAACCCGTGGAAAACGTGAGTAGCTCCCGTAGGACTGCGCAAAGGATGTCATTCTGCCCAGAGTTCCGCCCATAAATGGACGCTAAGGTGACCTGTGAAATCCCTAGCATGCCTGCTATGAAGAGAAGAAACACCCATCCCCATCAAATTGTATCTTCTCGACTTGAAGCTGGACCATCTTCCCAACAAGGATACCCACCCCATGCTTCTTGAGACGATGTGTGGAGAAAAACTGCTGTGGGAACACAATAGTGCGTAGTCTTCCCACATCTGCCTTCGCAAGTGCGTCTCTTGGAGAAACGCAATATCTACCTTCTGTTGTTTCAGCTTGTGCAGCAGTATGTTCCGTTTTCTGGGGGAGTTCAGGCCCCTCACATTATGGGTCAAGCACTGCAATTCCACTGTGCCCGAGAGTGACACAGCGCCTGTGGGCTGCTCCCGCCTGCTACCCGTGCTACACGCTGTTGAGAAACTTTGATCTCCAGTACTGTGTGACCTCGGATACCTCTGTGCCTCGTCCAACTTTCCAAACAAACAACAAGCATAAACCCATAAAACAAACATGAAACATACCCAGGCGTGTCAAATTGGAAATGCCCCATCAGGAACCATCATCCCCTCTAGGACAAGCCCGCCTCCTTCTCCCCCAAGCCAGATGAACCCCCCCCCCCCAACCACCTCCCAGCGCTCAAAGTCACAAGCCGCAGGGAAGCAAGAAAAACAAAGAGTTAGCGCCCAGCCTCAAATACATCTCGCAGTGACATTACACATTCATCCTGATGGGCCTTGTCCCCCTGACCTCTGCCCCACAGTGTGTCTCCATCTCCTCTCTGCGTTGTCCTCCTTATTCTGCTCCAGCGAGATCCCCAGGACCCTAGATGCCTCCTCAGGTGCCATTGCTTCTCCTTCCACATAAAAAGTAGGCCAAACGGGAATGTCCAGCAATATTGAATCTGTTCTTGGTGGAGTTTCCCCGTAATTGGCCGAAATGCTGGGCATTTATGGAGCTTTAGAGTAGCCAGCTCCTGAAAAATGAGAAGCTTCTGTGAGATATAGGTGATCTCTCCCATTGATTTGGAGTTGCAAAGTATCTCCTCCTTGATGATGATGGCATGACATTTCTTAAAGATGTCACTAGGTTGGCTCTGTGGGTTCTTACGCAGAGACCCAACCCGATGGACCCTGTCAAGAATAATGGGATCTGCAGATATGTTGGGAAAGGTATCCTTGAAGAAGCGCAGAGCCCAAGCCTTCAAGTCCGCTCCTTACCACGCCTCCTGCAGGCCCCGAATTCTGAGGTTCTCTCGCCTGTGCCTATTCTCTAGATATTCAATAGTGGAAATAAGTTCCTACATTCCCTGTTTAGCTCCAGCCAACTCCCTCTGTAGGTGTATAATGTCCTCCTGCTGGGTGTGTATTGACTCCTCAGCATCCCCCCTCGTGTTAATCTGCTTCAGGTCCTTAGAGAGCACGTCCATGAACCTCTGGAGCCCCTTCGTTGCAGCTGCATTCTCCTTTCTGATCGAGGTCGAGATTTTCTCTTCTGAGGTGGTCATGCACTTTATGAGGTCCGCTTTTGTGAGGGGGAAGCCCCAGCGCCCGCCATAGTTACCATCGCTATCTTCTCACCTGCTGGCTTTCCAGTTGTCTGTATCACCAGGCCCTGAGACGGGAGACCACAGGGTCGTCAGAGATTGCAGCTTCTTTTGGGCCTTATGGTGTGACATGCAGATAGGTGTCACAACAGCCACCACCCCACTTGTGCCCCAGACTTCCGACTGCTACAGTTCCCAGCACAGCCCTTATGACTCTTCCTGGCAGCCGTCCTTCAGAGTCCAGCAGTACTCCCCTGCACAAGACAGATCTTCAGGGGCCCCAGCTCTCGCCTGGCCAGGGAATGGGCGATCCAACTCACCACTCCTATGTAAAAAGGCCAGCTCACACTTCAGCTAAAACGGGCGTCCCGCAGGGCCCACAGAACACCCCCCAGCCAGCTCCTTACTGCTTGATAACGGCCAAGCACCCCTCAGAACATCCTTGGCACCGTTCCTGGTTCAGCTCACCGTCATTAAGCTCTCTCCCCCAGAGGGATCAGGAACACAGGGTCTGCACCTTCAGTCACGCATTGGGTCTCCACCGGGAACCCCCTGCTCTGCAGCTCACTTCTTCCTCTTCGGTGCTGATGGGCAATCGAGGGGTGGGGGGCGCTGACGGGTCACGTGGCCCCAAGGGCAGGGTGCAAGTCACCGCGCATCACATGCACCTGTGTGGACTAAGGAACACCCTCCTACTAGCTCCAGTAGGGACCAGATTCCTGCTGCGTACTCTGATCTGCTTGCGTTGTGGGATAACAGCACTCTTCAACAGCTGTGCTGCAGCTCCCACTTAGCTTTGCAGCTGGCGTCCACCTGAGCCGGTCACCGCCTCCTTTTCCAGCCCTGCAAGCGAGACTGCGCAACGTGGGCACCCAGGCTTCCAACACACCGGGCCTCCTCCTCCTCCTTTCTCTCCTCCGGGCTCCGGCTACAGCACCACTGCAGAAGCTGCACAGCCTCAGCAGCCGTTGGGAAGACAGCCTGCCACGTGGTTATTTGAACCTGTGTGTTAGGGAGAATTCTCATTTATGGCTAATTTCCCTCTCCTAGTGAGTCCCCCAGCAGCTTTGCTGGAGTTCTGGAGTTTATTTTATTTCACCTGGTAAAGAGTGAGCGCTTTTCCCCCACTCTTACCTGTGTTTTGCTATGTGTTTCCATCTGTTTGTGTGATTGTGGACTCTGAAGTACATCACTTCAGTAGCCCCCTTCTTTGTGTGTGTCACACAGCACCTTCAGTGCCGTGGCACCGGGTTGTCTTTGAGACTTCCCTCGACTCCATTTCTGAGGCAACTACTGTCCCCCAGAAAAGGGTAAAGTTACCATTAACTTTACTTCGTCAACCTACCACAGATCCAGTACAACCCATTTTCCATGGAGTACTGGAAAGGGTTAACTCTTATCCCTTTTTTATCTGTACCTCCCAGAGCATTGTTTTGCTCTTATAACATTTGGACTTGGCTGGTGGCAGTGGTATCCACCGTAACTTTTCTACCGCGATTATATTAGATAAACGTGGTACTGTTCTTGGCTATTATATTAGCCTCGAACATAAACCCGCTCGACCAAATCGTCTTTCTTTTGTCTCCGGTTGGGTTTATTCACCATTTCCTTTTGTTAAAGTCCTTCTTGTGTTTTACTTTGCGCGGCAAACTAGGTTCGCCTTCTTTGTTCACTGTCTTTTGGCGGGCTTCTGCCCAGAAGTCCTCCTCATGGCGCCTGGGTGTCTAGATGGGCTGAATGTGAGGGAGGGGTGTAGTCACCCCCTGCACAGGTTATCCTAGGAAATCCAAGTCGCACTTTGTCATGATGGGGTAGTTGTCCGGCTGGACAACCGCCCTGCTGGGTGATTGACAGCCAGGCTGTGTGAATGGGGGTTTTTCGCATAAAAGGCAGGTTTCTTGGGCTAGAAGTCGGAGAGTCGCCACTGGAACTACAAGGAACCGAAGAGAAGTGGAGAGAACGACGGCTGCTGCAACTACCCCGTCCCGGTGAAGCCCTGCTGCAGTCCTGAGCCATCTGCCCTTCAACGACTCAGAGAAGATCAAGCCCGGAGTCTTCTTCCCTTGAGCTTGGTGGGGATAACCAGCTCATCTTCTACAGCCAGAGGATCCTCTTCCGTGATCGAAATCGCTGCACACTGCTGTAGTGGTCTGGATAGCCACCTGAAGAGCCTCTCCTGTTTTTTTATGGAGCGCACCTTTTATTCTGTGTCCCTGCTGCCGGCCTCATTCCTGTGTGGTGCAGACCCCCTTCAGACATCCTCCTTCTCAACGAAGCTCCAGGAATCGTGGGTCTGCAGGAAACCAACAGGAACAACTGCCAGAGCACGATCTGCACCAATGGAACAAAGTACTGTGTTCTGTTGAGGAAACTGGGTGAATCCCTTTTTCTTCATTTCCAAGGCTTGACCTTGTCTTCCCTCCTCCTTATAACTTTTGCTTCCCAACATTGACAATATTGAAGTACTTTTGGCTCCATTGAATCGTGCACTGTTATACCGTGTGATCTTCGGCAACTGGCCCGGTGCCTTCGACCCTGGCTCCGGCCCTTTGACTTTTGAACTCCTGTGTCTAAGCGTTTCTTGTTTCTGCCTGCCTAACCAAAATATTGCCTGTGATTTTTGCCTCCAACTCCCTCTGGGTATCTCAGGTGCTAAGTGTGTTTTTGCCCCGGTAGCATTTCATGTCACGGATACGCGTTTGTTTAGTAGACCGAACGGTCAAAAAGTGATCGCATTCGTATTTGCGGTAGCGTGTTTTGTGCCTAACACCGGTTCATTCAAACACAGGGTACTTACCCTGAGACTTACTGTGCAAAGTGAATTGGTTAGTTGTAGTATATTTAACGTGTGGTTAATAGAAGTGTTGTGTTTATAACGAATGGTTTAAAAATAAATGTACTTATATTTTTCTACCTGAAACCTTGAGTCAGTGTTTGCTTGAGTCACAGTAATTGTTGCCCCTTTGTGTAATCTCTGCTACTGCTCATACACTCTTGAGATAAGCCTGGCTGCTCCGCCACTGCTACCACTATGACATAGTAGTACAGGCTTGTACCAAAGGTAAAACTTGTATCACCACCTGTAGTCTTAATTGTGTGTAGTGGTCCCTAAGGGCACTGCACAGGATTCTGCCTAACACTGTGGCACTGCATTGAGCACTGCCTCTAATTCAGGCCAAGACCTGCTCCTCCCAACTACCGGGGTCTCTGCTGTAGCCAGACAGCGCCCTGGCAACGAAATGTCTCGCAGCCTGGGGGGATCAGGATCGCATTCAGCCCAGGATCAGCAGAATTCCACTAGAACATGGCCATCTTGGCCCTCATATAATACATTTTAGTTCTATAGTCTAACATAACCTCATATTGACAAATAGCCCTGATGCATGAAATCTGAACCATCATTTTGTAACTTCAAAAGTATGTTGTATAAAACAGCCTTCTATGAACGTGTGCTTTTGTTTCCTACACCATGCATCCTGATTAGTCGCTGCCTTCTATGTGAATGAACGCTTATGTATGTTATACTCCAAACTAGGATGCCACCGTTCTTATGAAGCAAGACATTTCTTACAATGGCAACCTAAACGGGGTCACCTCTGATGGGTTAGTGATGCAAAAGCTTAGAAATAGCTCTCAATTTGGAATCTTAAAGATATGTCCTCAGACGTGAATGTTATCCTTTTAGACGTCTCCTAAGTAGAAGTAAATTGTGGGATAAGCGGTTTTCAAAATAGTTAATGACCTTTTGTTCCATAATTCTGAAACCGTGTTTTTAAGTGTATGGAATGTATTACACTCTTCAGTGCCATTGACTTTTGTATTCTCATGATTTACCCTTTTTCCTGATAAGATTGGATGCATATGTCTTGCAGCTCACCCACTTTCTTTACTGCTTCCAAAAAGGCAGATGGGGAAAACAACTGCCGAAATAGCAATTCCAGCCACTGTCGTGTACACCATGTGCCAAATAATTTACTATATACTTTCATTAGTTCCCCATCTGTGTTCACTTTTATTTATTTTATTTTTGTAACTTTATTTTCCAGCTGACATGGACATAACATATGCAACATCAATTACACAGTACAGATACATAAGGAGGCTAGCAGCTCAGACAAACAATGTTGACCTCTTTATAGAAGTAATGCATTTATTCTTTTTTTTTTTTTTTTTAAACTTTTGTTTATTGGCAGGAAATCAAGACAGGTACAACACGGATAGCATGCAGGAAAGCGAACATCATATCAGCACATATATGCATTGTATCACAACTAGCATCCACAGCACATAACAGCGGGGGGGATATTGAGGAATAGCTTGGATGGGGCGAGCCTCATGTTTAGTCCGGCTGAGCGGGTGAGGGGGCGGAGGTCCATTCAACCCCGTCTTTGTTGTTTAAGTAACTGCCAAATTCCGTCCAAACATTTCTGGGGCGGGAGGGGATGGGCAGGGATCCGATGTACTCCTCTTCACATGTTTGCACCCACGTGAGGGCCCTCAGCCACATGTTGAAGGAGGGGGGGTCACGGCGCTTCCGGCATTGCAGTATACATTTTTTGGCAACAATAGCACCCACATTTAAGAATCTTGACATTTTCCTTTCATCCTCCCCGGCCCAAATACCAAATAGCAAGGCTAGTGGGCTCATCTCGATTGGGGAGCCTATTATCTCCGAGAGCGCTTCTGTAATCTCCACCCAAAACGTGTTCAGCGCAGCACAGGACCAGAACATATGACCATGGTCTGCCTCAGTCAATTTACATTTCGGGCATGTGTGTGTCGAGTTGGGTGTGAATTTTGCCACTCTGTGCGGCGTGTAATAAAGCCTATTGAGAAGTTTGTATTGCATGCAGCGGAACCTGGCATTGAGTGAGACTTTGCGCGTATGTGCACACATTTTGCTCCACATTGCGTCGGTGATCTCCATGTCCAGTTCCTCCGCCCATGCTTGACGTAAGTCTGGGGACATATTCCCAAGTTTGTCCAGCTGCATTTTATACAGGGAGGATATTATACCCCTACAGCCGGAGGAGTTAGCTATGTACTGGAGTTCAGGGGAGTCTGGAGGCTCATCTGGGAAGGAGGGCCACATTGTCCGTACCGCTGCTCTCAGCCTGTAGTATTGCAGCAAGTCGAGCGCTGAGCTGGGGTGTCCTGAGCGCCATGTTTGGGGGGTGATAAATGTGCCATCCCGGTAAAGATCCGTTAGGGCCCGATATCCCAGGCCCTCCCACCGCTGGGAGAGAAGTCGATCATGTGTAGGTGGAAGGCCAGGAAATTGCCATAGGGGGAGCCACTTGAAATATGGACGCTTCTCGCGAGTGGAAGAGAGAATATCATTCCATGCCCTAATCGTGGCGGCCACTGGGTCCGATGGGGCATCAGCACAGTATGTATAGTGTAGTAGCAAAGTCATGACGTGGGTGCCGTCGCCAGCCATTTTCTCTAATTTGACATGTGGGGGCGGATTTGGGTGTGTGTACCAGTGGGTGGCGTGTTGGGCCTGTGCGGCGTTCCAGTAGAGAGTCAGATCGGGGGCAGTGAAGCCCCCTCTTTCGTAAGGCAGGGCCATATGTAGCCACTTCTTGCGGACTGCTCCGGAATGCCATAGAAATTGAGCAAACGCCGTATGAAGGCTCTTGAAGTACTGCTTGCCTGGCCACACTGGCACGTTTGCGAATATGTATAGAAGCTTGGGTACCGCGATCATTTTAATTAGGGAGAGTCTGCCCGCCAGGGATAGAGGTAGGTTGCGCCACTTAAGCATCTTGGATTCGATGAGCTGAGCCGTGGCTGCGTAGTTGTCTGCCAACAGGGAGGCTTTAGCTAGTGACACTTGCACTCCGAGGTATTTAATTCCGCCCGGGGACCAGCGCAGGGGGAACTCACAGGACGGTTGCTGAGTTGTTTTAGTTAGGGGGAAGATTTCGGATTTGGAGTAATTTATGGTAAAGCCCGAGAACGTTCCTATTTTTGTTATGTCGCGAATGATAGGGTCCAGGTATGCGGAGGGCTGTCTGACGTAAAGGAGTACATCGTCCGCATATAATGAGATGATTTCTGGTGAATCCTGCAAGCGTACGCCCTTACGAGTATGTCGGTTCCTAACGTGATCGGCCATGGGTTCAATGGACAGCGCAAAGAGGATGGGGGAGAACCGGCAGCCCTGGCCCGTACCTCTGTGTAATTCGAAGGGGGAGGAGGGGACGGAGTTGATTAGGACCCTAGCCGATGGTCTTGTGTATAACAGCTTTATATAGGAGATCATGTTCGGGCCTATCCCCATTTTCTCCAGCACAGCCCATAGGTATTGCCATGAGACCATGTCAAACGCCTTTTGGGCATCTAATGTGACTGCCACTGCGTCGGCATTTGGATCAATTCTAGACAGGACATTAAAGAGGCGCCGGATGTTGAGTGCCGTAGAGCGACCAGGGACGAATCCACTTTGGTCGGCATGGACCAAGTAGGGCATGGACGGGAGAAACCTGTTGGCAGTTACTTTGGCAAAAATCTTCGTGTCGGTAAGCGACAGAGGTCTATAGGAACTACATTCGTCTGGGGGTTTCCCAGGCTTGGGGAGGACGGTGATCAATGCTTCTCTTAGAGAGGGAGGGGGGGTGAGTGAACGGAGTGATTTCGTCCAGACCCCGTGCAGTATGGGCGCTAGTATGGCAACATGCTCTTGGTAGAACTCAGCTGTGAGCCCATCGGGGCCAGGGGCCTTGCCCTTCGGAAGATCTGAGATCACCCGAACTATCTCCTCTAGGGAGAACGGGGCGTCAAGGAGTTCTTTGGTGTTTTGGGAGATCAGGGTCATAGGGATAGACTCCAATAGGTCATCGAGGTCACGGGTTGAGTGCTCTGGCTAGGGACCGTATAGGTTGGCGTAAAAGCCGGTAAAAGTGTCGAGGATAGCCTGGTCCGACCAGTGCCTCACGCCCTTCTCGTCAATAACACTATCAATCCGGGTCCTACCTCCCTCTGATCGCACCAGTTTAGCCAGGGTCCTGCCCGGCCTATCACCTTCACCATACCTTCGGGCCGCAACGGGGCGGGCATAGTATCTCACCTCACTCAGGGCATGTACTTCAAATTGTTCCAGCTCTGTTCTAATCTTCGCTAGGGTTGCAGGCGCTGGATTAGAGGCGTAATCTCTTTCTAGGTTTTTAAGCTTAGTTCCGGAGTTATTCAGCGCCTGCCTTATGGCCCTGAGGACCCCTGCTTCCCTGGAGATGCACATTCCCCTGATGTAAACTTTGAATGCCTCCCATCGGGTCCCCTCGGGCGTGTCGTAGGCGTTGTTGTTTTCAAAAAACAGGACTATGTCCGCCAGAATCTCAGCCCTAAAGACTATATCTGACAAGGCGTCGGATTTGAAGCGCCATGCGGGGCGGGCTTCGGGGGCTCTACCAAGTTGGATCTGTAGCAGCACGGGGGAATGGTCGGAGAGCGTACGCGGAAGGATCCTGACATCCGAGACCCTGCCCATACAGTCACCCGACAGTAGGAATAGATCTATCCTCGAGGAGCTATCGTGTACCGTAGAGTAAAAGGTGTAGTCCCTCTCTTGGGGGTGGAGTGTCCTCCAAGCGTCGAGCAAGTTTAGGGAGCCCATATAAGTTTGAGGCCGTTTAGCAGCACGGGACATGGGTCTACGAGCAGTGGTCGTTCTGTCCAAGGTCGCATCAATTATAAGGTTCATGTCTCCGCCCATTATGATAGGGACATCCATATATTTCATGAGAATGGCAGATATTGTGTCTATAAACTCCGGGGAGTCAATGTTGGGGGCATATGAGTTCACAAGCAGGCATTCATCACTAGCCAGGGTGCAGTGCAGAATCACATATCTACCTTTTGTGTCGATGTGGGATGTGTGAAGTGTGAACCCAACGGACTTGTGAATAAGGGTAAGTACCCCACTGGACTGGGTGGAGTACTGAGTGTAATATCTGTTTGGGCCCCAGGTCTGTGCGAGATTTGATGACAGGAGTTTCTGAGCGTGAGTCTCCTGCAATAGGAGCACTTTGATCCCATGTCTCTGTGCATACGCCGTTATCCTACGAGACTTGGTGAAGTTGGTCAGACCCTGAACATTCCAGGTCAGCACTCTGGTGGCCATACCAAAGAGTTACGGGACATCCCAAATGCGGGATCTGATTTCAATACCCACCACGAGCGCTAGAGTGAAGCAGATCCACCACCCTGCCGCGCCCGTCAAGACCATCCTGCCTTTTTGTATGAAGCAAACCCCAACTGTCCCTCCCCCCACCCTCACCGCCCAGTAACGACTAGCAGTGCTTCGACACCCACCCTCAAAACAACCTGCGTGCCATCCCCAACTCGGCAACGCCAAAAACACAGCCCAACAGGGGCTTGGTAACATAACCCTCGCCATAAGCGGCATTGCAGCTGCAGTGGGGGCTGCTGCTGCCGTCTAGTCCACCTTTGTACGATCATTGCATGATAAAGCATCGTTACAGTTTACAATATTTCCCGACCAGTAAAGTGGGGGTTACAAGAAGGAGGATAAACCATATTGCTCGAGATAGCAGGGACGAAATTAGGGCCAACAGGGACAGTGCATAACAGTGCGGCCCAGCTCACAGCCTCCAGGCCCGGATCGTGGGGTCGGGGACCCAAGATGCAGATAGACATCTCCCACAGGAGATGGGATGCTAGATATAAGGTCATGGGGCCGAGGCAGGCCACCCAGAGGAAAGTCAAGGGAGGGCCAGCAAACACTCGCAGATGGGCAGTCCCCGGTAGCCCCGAACACAAGAGATTCACCTAGGAGCACAGGGATGCCAGCTTCATTCCTCACCAATTGGCTCCTCCGGGGGATTTGGCAGTGGGATCTGTGCTTCGATAAACTTAACCGCTTCATCAGGGACCGTAAAGAAATAGCTTTTATTGCGGTGGATGAATTTCATACGAGCAGGGAAAAGCATAGAGTATTCAATTTTCCTCTCTCTCAGCATCTTCTTCACCCCGCCAAATCGGCGCCTCTCCATTTGTACTCCCACCGAAAAGTCCGGGAAGATCCTGACGATTTGTGATTCAAGCCTTAGCTCCCCCTTCTCTCTGGCCAGTCGGAGTATATGGTCCCTGTCTTTGTAGCTCAGTAGCTTTGCAATGATCGGTCTGGGGAAGTCGCCTGAACTAGGCCGGGGCGCCAGGGAGCGGTGCGCTCTCTCGACTGTAAAGAATGGTGAAAACTCAGGATTGCCAAGGAAATCCCTGATGAGCTGCTCGACCGCCACCTCCATGCGACCCTTCAGTGCAGACTCGGGGACCCCCACAATGCGAATGTTGTTCCGCCGAGATCTAGATTCTAAGTCGTCATTCTTGGCCTTGACCTGTTTCATGTCGTGGACGAGCTCAGTGACTGTGTTTTGGAGAGCATGAATATGATCCTCGCTGGCCCCTATCCTCTGTTCCGTTTCAGTGATCCTGGTCCCGTGCTGGTCAACCTTAGCTCGTAGGGAGGCTACTGTAGCATTGATGTCGTCCAGCTTTTCATGGAAGGATGCGAAGTTTTTCACCAAGGACTCCATCAAGGTAGACAGATCCGGGTGTGGAGGGACCGGGAGGGACTCACTATCTTCCAGTGGCGCAGAGGACGACGCCGGGTCCGCCCTAAGCGCCGCTTTGGCGAATTTGTCCATGGCGCCCACTTTATTAGCACTCCGTGCTCTGCTGGACATGGCCAAGGTAGGGGAACCAGTCCACCCGGCCGAATTGAGGATGGGGCGACACGTGGAGGGTGACAGCCGTTCAGCGGCAGCAGAATATGGGTGTTGTAGGATCAGAGAGCTTGGTAGAGCGGCGACCGGGCAAATGAGGCGGGTTCTGGTGGTAGCAAGGTGGCGTAATCTTGAGCGGGCGGCAATCAGGTAAGTGGGGCACTCTGCCCTCCGGCGGCGCCGCAGGGTCCACCAGCCAGCCGCCGAAGCCCGGCAGCAGTGACCTGCAGTGAGAGATGTGGGTAGGGTGTAGGAGTGGGCCCAGTTCCAGCGGCAAGGCGAGGTATAGGGGGGGGGTTAGAGGTCCCAGCTCCTGTGTGGACAGCCCCACAGCGGGCGACGTAGGCGCACCGTCAGGATGCGAGCAGCTGAGGGAATGGGGTCCGCACCCAAGGGAGCAGAGGGGGGGGCCCCCAGCGTATCCCTCGACACCCACCTTCCAGCCCGTAGGTGGGCGAGCCCGTTGTGTCCTCAGAGGATAGAAGCGGATGAGATCTGGAGGCGATGGTCGTCTGGCGGCGCGATCCTCGTGGTCCCGGGGAGGTGGCAGAAGCGCCCCCAAGCACCCCCCCGGCGGCGTCACCGGCAGCTCTCCCGGCGGACCGCCCGGGGACACAGGCGGCCGCAAATCCGGTCAGCGGTGCAGCCCGCACAGGCCTCAGGAATCAGGTTGGGAGGCGGCGCCCGCATGGGGGGGGGCGGGGGGCTCCGGCCGCAGCGCACAGGCCGGCCACCACGGCAGCGGGCAGCCGCAGCTCCAGTCGCCCCAGCACAGGCCAGCGATCTGCCCACAGGCGCTCCGGGGAACAGTCTCCGCAGCGGGGGAGGCCACAGGCGGCCGCGGACGGCGGCACACAGGAGACGGGTGTCGGGCCGCCTCGAGAGCCGGCGGTCACATCAGCTGTGGGGAGGCCGCTCTCCAATGGCGGCCGCGCGGTCCCCGGCCACCGATTTAGTCCAGGATTTCGGGTGCGTGCAAAGGGCGGTTACTGCAGCAAAATCGCCTCAATTGCTGTAGCCAACGGTCCGGATCAGCGCCGATGCAAGAAGGATTCTGGTGGACTGCGACGGAGCTCACGAGCTAAGCAGCCATTTTCCTTGGCTGCTCAACAGCGCCCCCCAGTAATGCATTTATTCTTGGTATACTATCTAGAGTGTATCAACAGTTGCTTGATTTGAGGGTTGCCGGTATCGCCTCAAGGGGGTCCAAATGTCTATAGGTCAGCTCCTGGGTATTAAGCCCCTTGCATATGTTTCTTCACATTCATACGTGTCAATTAGGTTGCGAAGCCACCCTTGAATCGTGGGGGGATGTTTTTGTTTCCACTGTCTAAGAATATTACGCTTGGCCACCGCAAAAAGTCTGCGTATCTTGATGGGGACCTTGCCAATATCCACTAATAGGTATTTAAGTGGTGTGGCTGGTATACATGTATCCAGTATATCGCTGATGCTGTTTGTCACCTCCTCCCAAAATTGCCTCGTTGGTGGGCATTCCCAATACATGTGGAATGAGTTGGCCTCGGGAAGGCTGCACTTGGGGCATTGGGCCAGCGTGGACCGGTCATATTTGGCTTTTTTAGCGGGGGTGACATGTAAATGGTTCAATATTTTACATGGGACCAGCCTGAGATTGGCGTTGAGTGACACTGACTTAGTATCCTGGCAGTATCTGGACCATTGCGTCTTGACGATCTCGGTTTCCAAGTCTCTCTCCCATTTGCCTTTCATGGTGTTTTGTGAGGGGGTATGAGACTGGACCTTACTATATAATTTGAGATGCTCCCCTTGAAGCCCTCCTGGCCCATTAACTCTAGTATGAAAGGGTGTGGCTGCGGTTCCGCCGGGAACGATGGGCAGTTGTGTTTAAGCACTGCCTTTAGGCGATGATATTGCAGGGTAACCGTGAGGCTCTGACCAAATGTACTATATGCTTCATTCAGGTGTATAAATTCCCCATTTGGGAACAAGTCGCCCAGTGTTCGGGTCTTTGCCGGGTCCCAGGCCATTTGCATTGCAGTATCCAGTGCGGGGGCCATATCGATGTGTTGCCATAGCTGGGTTGGGGACCAGTATGGGTATGTACAATCCACCCTTTGGTATAAAGCTGCCCAGGCTCGAATGGTGCAGGTCACTGGGTCAAAGCGGTCTGGGTTCATGCGTGATTTGGTAAATATGGAGCGTATGTCTTTAGGGGCCACTAATTGTTTCTCTACTTGTATGTGTGCATATACTTCAGTGTCTTGGAACCAGAATGTGGCATATTGTGCCTGCGCCATTTAGTAATATAGGGTGAAGTCTGGCGCAGCCAAATTTCTCACTGAGCTTGGCCCAAGTCTGTCTTGCCTCCTCCCCACACAAATTTGGATGCCATTCTCTAGCCTGTTAAAGAGGGCTTTACACACAGCCAAATGGGGACATTGCTAAATAGATATTGTAATTTAGGGACCACTACCATCATGAGCAGCGATATGCGCCCATATATCGAAATGGGGAGCTTGGACCATAGTGTTAGCTTGGTTTCTAACTGTGAGATGTAAGGGGCAAGATTGATCTCATATAGTTTTTCTATCCGTCGCTATGACAATACCTAGGTATCGGGCGGCATCGGGTGACCAATGGAATTGTGGCATGGCTGGCGAGTGTTTAGAGCGCACAGTGAAAGGAATAATTTCAGATTTGGCTTGGTTAATATTGTACACCGAAAATTTGGAAAATATTGTGATGTCTCGGATGACTGGCAGGATGTTTTTTTCGGGGTCTAGCATGTACAACAGGGTATCGTCTGCATATAGTGAGATAAGTTGGAGATGCACGCGAATTGGAATACCCCTATGTGAGTGTTTTTGGCGTAGATATGCTGCAAGCCCCTCTATCGTGAGAGTGAAGATTAGGAGGGATAGGGGACACCCCTGCCGCATGCCTCTCTGAAGCGTGAAGGCCGGGGAAACATTATGGTTGGTACGTACTGTGGCTTTGGGGTCTTTATATAACAGCTGAATATACCTTTGGAATTGCAGGCAGAAACCCATATGTTTCAGAACTGAATACATGTATGCCCAGGAAACGGAATCAAATGCTTTTTTTGGCGTCTAATGACACAGCTATGTGGTCTGCCTTCAGGTCTAGTTGTGCTATTATCGCTAACAATCTTCTAAGGTTCAGGGATGTGGATCTGGTTGGTATTAAACCTGACTGGTCCGGGAGTATCAGTTTGTTCATATTAGCTATGACTTTCGTGAATATTTTCGGGTCAGAGTTAATGAGCGATATGACTTAGGATCTTTAGGGGGTTTTTGTTTGCCATAGACTTTTCCTAAATCTCGAGTATCTTGGGGGCCAGTTTGGTAAAGAAGCATTTGTAAAAGTTTGCTGGAAGGTGATCGGGGCAAGGGGCGTTACCCGTTTTCAGGTCTTTAATTGCTTGGGCATCCTCTCCCAGCGTTAGAGGGGTTTCCAGAACCTCTGCATCCGCATGCTCTAGCCTGGATAGTGGGAAAGAGGCCATGTATTGTTCCAGCTCCAGTGCCGACATTCGGTCGGTATTCCTGTACAGCTCGGAGTAAATTTTGTCAGCTTGTCTGTACAGCCCCATCCGTGCCCATGATGGATGTGATGGGTTTATACCCACGTTCCAGTTTAATGACGCCAGCAGTTTCCCGGGTTTGTTGCCCTCCCCGTAGCGCCTGGCTCCAGTTGGCTCTGATATATATTTAATTTCTCTTTCTGCCAAGGCCCTGAACTTCTCCAGTTGTTCCTGCAGTGGCTTAAGGGTCTCCCTGCTAGGCGCTAATGCGTGTGACTTTTCTAATGTGTGGAGCCTAGTTTCCGTCTGGTTGAGGTCGTTTCTGATGGTTTTAAGCATGCCAACTGTTTTGGTTAGCAGTTGGCTTCTCGTCCATACTTTGAAGGTTTCTCAGATTATGGCCGGCGAAGACACCGATCCTGCGTTGCGTTTGAAAAACTCACATCAGTCCTCAGAGATTCAATGATTGTTTCGCCTCGCAGGAGGGCCGGCGGCATTCGCCACGTCCGTTGTATTCACAGCTCATCGGGCTTGTGTAACTCAATAAGGACAGGCGAGTGGTCCGATAATGTTCTTGGAAGGATGGAGCAGCTACACACCTGCGAGACCAGGTCGGGTGATAGTAACCAATAGTCACTTTGTGAACTTGAGGAGTGCAACGGTGAGTGAAATGTGAGTTCTACTGTTGCCGGATGAAGAGCCCTCCACACGCCGACCAGCGGCAATTCCGACATGCATTGTGTGATTGTCCTGGCGGCCCTGGAGAAGGGTCTAGGGGACGTGGATGACCTGTCCTTCTGGTGGTCTAGAACAGTATTAAAATCTCCGCCCCAGATGATCTTGGCATCACCGAGGGGTACTATCAGTGATAGGACGTGTAGGTAGAAGTCTGTTGTGTCGCTGTTGCGGCCATATGTGTTGATAAGAATTATGTCTTGGTTCTGTAGAGTGCCCCAAATGATCATGTATCTTCCTTCGGGATCCGTCAGTGATTTGGTTAATTGGAAGCCCATTCGGGAGTGTATGATGGTTAGCACTCCTCTGCATTGTGATGAATATCCTGTGCCCACTCGCAGGGGGCCCCAATCTCGGGCAAACAAGTCAACTACTCTGGCTAATGCATGTGTCTCTTGTAGGAGTAGGATGTCTATTCTGTGCCTTCTAGCATAGGCCAGTACTTTCCTACCCTTTATGGGGGTTGCCAAGCCTCTAATATTCCACGTTAGGAGGTACAGTTTGCTAGCTAGGTCTTTCGGTGCCATACACGTTCAGTGGGTATGATGTTATTGTGTCTGTTGCCTTCTGTGTCAGAAATATTGTCCAACTTGTTGTCAGCTTTTTCAATTTTAACCCGTCTCCCTTGCCCTCCACCCTTCCCACCCTCACCATCCCTCCAACTGGACGGTGTAGACCCCATATTTAACTTAACCAACTGACGTACTGGGTGGCTTTGTGTGGCCGTCGCAGAGCGCCTAATGCCTTGATGCTCCAAGACGTTACAACCCCTCGTTGAGGCGGAGCAGCTGCCTCGGTTTTAGGCTTGCGATGCAAGGTCCTTTCATATGCTCGAGTGGTATGCCGGCTGGGTGATATGCCCTAGCCATTGTTGGGGACCACTGGGATGTGTTGTTCTATGTAGGTCGTTGCTTCTTCAAATAAGTGAGATCTACCTGCATGTTGGAGACGCAATTGGGCCGGAAACAACATTGCGTATACCATTTTCCTCTCCCTCAGTGACTTTTTAACTTGGCCGAATGATCGTCTGGCTGCCTGGATGCCACTTGAGAAGTCCGGGTAGATGTGTATACGGTTGTTATCGTAGCTTAGGGAGCCCTTCTAACGTGGTAGGCGAAGAACCAAGTTGCGGTAATTGAGGGGACAGTCTATTATTGTATGTGGTGGAGCCCCCGGTTTGGGGAACAGGGCCAGGGATCTGTGCGCCCTCTCAACCAAGAATTGTTTCGAGAATTGAGCTTCTGGGAACAGCAAATGGAGGACTTCTTCAGGAATTGCTCCATCGGAACGTTGACAGATTTTTCGGCCACCCCCACCACTCTGATGTTGTTGCGGTGCGACTTGGACTCGAGATCCTCACACTTATCTCGGACGGATTTCAGGTTCTTCGGATTTCTTCTATCGCTTTGCCGTGCCTGGTTGTTGTATCCTCAAGGGCACTGACCCTGTCCTCGGCCACTGACACCCTGGTGTTCACCTTTTGAATATCTGCTCTGATAGAGGCAATGTTATTGCCAGTGTCATCTAGCTTGTTGTTGATCGCCGCAAACCCGCTCTGAAGTGCTATTATGTGTGGGTCCATTGTAGGTTCTAGTTGTGAGTGGTGGGACCTGTCGGAGTGTGATTGGAGCCTTGGGAGGTCTCTGCGAGTGCCGCACTAGTATAGGCATCCATGGGGACATTCTTGTTTCTGCCGCCCTTTGCACCTCCTTGGCGTACCCTGGTTTTGTGGGAGGAATATCAACCTTGAAGCAGAGGCAGGGAGTCCCTCTGTTTGCACTTTGTGGCTGATTTACTGCTCCACGGGTTGTTAGCGGGGGCTGTGGTCCCGCTGTGTCTGTGTTGCTTGTTGTGTACCACAAGCGGGCTTCGCAGCAGCTTTTGGATGACTTTGCCCGGTTAATAGCTCCCACCAGCGTTTATGGCCCAGTGTTGTTGCACCAGTTTGGGGCTAGGGCCTGTCTGGTGAGGGCGTAAGTGAGCGCAGAAAAGGCCCCAGGGGACTATGGTCAATGCTTCCACCCCTCCCTTTAGGGCTATTGCCAGATGTCCGGGACACTTGGCAGTAACCTAGTAAGTACATTGGTCTCCCGACACAGCTGGATGCTCCTCAATCACAAGACCAACGGGCCATCCCAAGAGTGTTTTGCCGTGTCCACCAGTGTTCTCAGCCCCCGTGTTCATTTATCATCATGGATTCCGTGAGTACGGCATGGAGGGAATCCCGTTAGCCTCTCGGGATGGACGGGTGTTACAGGGGTCTCAGGCCCTTGACCATGCAGGTATGCAACTCTGGGGCTGCGGAGTGGAGTCCAGTGCCGGCATCCCTCTTCCAAAGGGGTACCAGCCAGCGGGACCAGCCCTGCCGCGGAGATCCGCTCAGTCGATATATTGCCTCCCTCGGGGCCCCCGCCTTCTCGCCTCCAGATGTACCTTAAGGTGAGATGAAGGGTACTTGCTCGCTATCTTCTGGCGGGCGTTGCAGCCTCCGGGCAGCGGTGCTCTATAGAGTCCAGCCGCGCCACTATCTTCTTCCGCACACCCGCACATACAGATATCCAGTAGACGCTGAGGGCGAGGCAAGCCAGGGTGTGATGTTGCCTTAGGATCCAGCCCACTCGCAGCCCCTCGGTCTCAGTGTGGTGCCGGAGTGTGAGCAGTGTACACGGCGGGGATCGAGGAGCGTGAGCGTCACTGCTGGCAGTGCTCCGTGGCCCCTTGCACTTCCGCTACAACTCGGACCCGCTGTCTCCGGATGCAGTCAGTGGAGAGCTAGGGCAATAATTGGATCAAGGTTAGACTACTGCAATGCCCTGCTCGTTGGGACCGCCAATAAAAACCAGGCCAAACTTCAGCTAGTCCAAAATAACGCATTGAAGGCGGCCACAGGTACCGCCAGAAAAGACCACATCTCTGAAGTCAGGAGGCAGGCCCACTGGCTCCTGGTCAAAGAGAGGATTGTCTTCAAGACACTCGCCCTCACCCACAAATTTCTTCATGAACTTGCTCCACCCTACTTGACGCAAAGAATCACCAAGCATACTGCCACTAGACCATTAAGAAGGCTTTACTCCAACACGATTGTCACACCCAAAACACGTAAGGTGCGCGCCGGTGGGTCCAGTTTTCCCACCCGGGCTGCCATTCACTGGAATGCACTGCCACCTCACGTAAGAATGATGGAGTCCCACCAAGCCTGCCGCAAAGCCATTAAAACCAAGCTCTTTGTATGAAATGTACCTGACTTGTAAACTGTATAATGCATATCATGCATCACATGTATTTATGTTCGTATCTGTGTAAACAAGAGACCTCTGGTCACCTGTTTAATATTTGAATCAAAAGTTCTACAACTACTTGTAACAGCGCCTCGATGCCCCTGTGCTGCAAGTGCGCTATACAAATGCAAATAAATAAATAGAGTCCCAGGATCTCTTTCGAGTATTTCACTCACTACCGGGAGGACCCCTGTCGCAGCGCGCCAGCGCCCATCAATGTTAGCGAGATGCGGTCAGAGGCACCAAGATTTAACCACCGCCGGGAGCACCCACCACCACCACAGTAGGCTGAGGTCTGTCGAATTTTGACACGCGGCCCGCGGCCGGCTACCACAGCACGCCAGCTATCGCGGCTTTGCCATAGGGACTTGGCTGCTCGTTTCTCCCCCAAACTCACTCAGGTGGTGCCCGGATGGGTACCTTGCACCACGGTGCCTTTAGTTTTGCCAGTCTTTGCACTGCTCCGCAGGATATTGTTTACAGGATTTCATGGGTTCTGGAGCTCATGATTCAGAAGTGCATCTTCGTCGGCGCACAACAGCGCCCCCATCTGTGTCCATTTTTAACTAATTGTATATTGTTTTAAAGTGGTGTTGGATTTTCCTTAGCTCATTATTTGAAAATGGTCACCGGAATGCAGAATTGTGATTGAGAAATGTAGGGAGTAGTTTTGTTTTTTGATTAATCTGCTCTTGGAATTTGAACAGATGTTATTGTCATGAGGGGTGAGACACTGCATGTCTGCAGTTGTATGCACGTTCAAGACTGCTGTTTTTTTAAGGGATTTATTTTGCTGAAAAGGGTTGCCTAGAGGAGCCTTTGAACTGAGTAAAAAATATAATGACACTCAAGTGCAGTAGGTTGAAGAGTTATGGAGTGATAATTGCATGCCATGAACCTGTTGTATGTGATTGGCTAAGTCGGTGCTTAGGAGCTCCATGTATTATGTTTGTGCTGGATGATTACTGAGACTTTCAATATCACAGTAGTGTAGAGGGGGCTGATACTCTGAAATGGGACCTCTTTTTGTCCATCCAAAATTCAGCATATTCAGGGTGAAGATAAACTCCATAATCAATGGTATTGAAGGTTGCGTCTCTATATTCATACCAGTGTCTCGCTACTTCAACTTCAACTTAAAATTGAAGCGTTGAGCTTTCAGTTCACTTCTGAATTATTATTGGCATGAAGCAGTTCTAGAAATTGGAAAAAGCACTGTTAACATGCACGATTATCAACATTCTTGAAAACTGATTTCTGTTTCACTGAATTCCTCCTCACTCAACATTTAAAGAACCTGTGAAGTAATAGAAAGTGTAAACAAAGTATAAACATGATGCTGTGTTTGATGACCTATCTCAGATGTAAATCAAGTTCCATGCTACTAGCCAGTGTTAAGTTTGCTCAGCCCTTTCCTTTTTGACCTTGACCTTGTTCTGTAACCAGCCCCTAAGTGCCTATGGGTTAAGTGCGCTTTATGAATGTAAAATAAATAAATTCATCTGAAAGATTGGACTTCCGAAAAGGCAATTGGGAATGTGTATCTGAGTTGTAAAATGTTTTCATAATTCCTCTTCCTCTATCTTAGCACACTTCTTGTTATTGCAGATCTGACTGATGGATCCTAGGACAATAATGTATTCAGTAGTACTTTGAATACATGTATGCAGGACATTTTACAAACCATCACAAACCTTTGTCTTGTTAGTAAAATATATGCAAATAAAACACCATCCTTATGCCTTTGTCACCAAATTCCATTAAGTGTTAGAAGCTGGCTCTTCTCAATTTCCCAGCACATCAGCATGTTAGAGAGCATGTCTCATGATGTCTCATGATATGCTTGCTTGGAATTAAACATTCCCCAGCATTGAATGTTTCATAGATGCTCATGCTGTAAATATTCCCCATTGTCAGGCTGGGAATCATCGGTAACATAGAGCAGTTTAAACTTAAACTGAAAACTTCAGTCACTTTTCTGCTCTATTCTTTGCAGGTAGAATCCCACTCCTGACCACATGTAAATATAGATGTAGCATGTTCTTGAGGCAGTTAAAATCATGTACAAAGGTGTTCTGCAGGTTGGTATTCATGTAACTTAGGATGTTTGTTACTGAAGGACTACAAGGCACAATTTCAGGCTTTTTCCATAAAATGCTTGTTAGGCAGAATCCTGTGCAGTGCCCTTAGGGCCACTACACACAATTAAGACTACAGGTGGTGATACAAGTTTTACCTTTGGTACAAGCCTGTACTACTATGTCATAGTGGTAGCAGAGGCGGAGCAGCCATGCTTATCTCGAGAGTGTATGAGCAGTAGCAGAGATTACACAAAGGGACCACAATTACTGTGACTCAAGCAAACACTGACTCAAGGTTTCAGGTAGAAAAATATAAGTACATTTATTTTTAAACCATTCGTTATAAACACAACACTTCTATGAAACTTCAATAAAAACCACACGTTAAATATACTACAACTAACCAATTCACTTTGTACAGTAAATCTCAAGGTAAGTACCCTGTGTTGGAAGGAAACCGGTGTTGGGCACAAAAACACGTTACCGCGAATACGAATGCGATCACTTTTTGACAGTTTAGTCTACTAAACAAACGCGTATCCGTGACATGAAATGCTCCCTGGGAAAAAACACACTTAGCACCTGAGATACCCAGAGGGAGTTGGAGGCAAAAATCACAGGCAATATTTTGGTTAGGCTCCGAGACAAAAGTTCAAAAGTCAAAGGGCCGGAGCCAGGGTCGAAGACACCGGGGCCAGTTGCCAAAGATCACACGGTCTAACAGTTCACGATTCAACTGAGCCAACTGAGCAAAAAGTACTTGGATATTGTCAATGTTCGGAAGCAAAAGTTATAAGAAGGAGGGAAGACAAGGTCAAGCCTTGGAAATGAAGAAAAAGGAATTCACCCAGTTTCCTCAACAGAACACAGTACCTTGTTCCAATGGTGCAGCTGGTGCCCTGGCAGCTGTTCATGTTGGTTTTGCACAGACCCGCGATTCCTGGAGCTTCGTCGAGAAGGAGGACGTCTGAAGGGGGTCTGCACCACACAGGGATGAGGCTGGCAGCAGCGACACGGAATAAAAGGTGCACTCCTTAAAAACAGGAGAGGCTCTTCAGGTGGCTATCCGGACCACTACAGAAGTGTGCAGCGATTTCGACCACGGAAGAGGATCCTCTGGCTGTAGAAGATGAGCTGGTTATCCCCACCAAGCTCAAGGGAAAAAGACTCCGGACTGGATCTTCTCTGAGTCGTTGAAGGGCAGATGGCTCAGGACTGCGGCAGGGCTTCACTGGGACGGGGTAGTTGCAGCAACCGTTGTTCTCTCCGCTTCTCTTCGGTTCCTTGTAGTTCTAGTGGCGACTCTCCGACTTCTAGCACAAGAAATCTGCCTTTTATGAGAAAAACCCCCATTCACACAGCCTAGCTTGCAATCACCCAACAGGGGGGTTGTCCAGCCCGGACAACTACCCTGGCCAATCATGACAAAGTGCGGCTTGGGTTTCCTAGGATACCCTGTGCAGGGGGTGACTACACCCCTCCCTCACATTCATCCCACCTAGACACCCAGGCGCCTTGAGGAGGGCTTCTGGGAAGTAGCCAGCCAAAAGACAGTGAACAAAAAAGGCGAACCTAGTTTGCCGCGCAAAGTAAAACACAAGAAGGACTTTAACAAAAAGAAATGGCGAATAGACCCAACCGGAGCCAAAAGAAAGCCGATTTGGTCAAGCGGGTTTATGTTTGAGGCTAATATAAAAGCCAAGAACAGTACCACGTTTATCTAATATAATCGCGGTAGAAAAGTTAGGGTAGATACAACTGCCACTAGCCAAGTCTAAATGTTGAAAGAGCGAAACAATGCTCTAGGAGGTACAGATAAAAAAGGGATACGAGTTAACCCTTTCCAGTACTCCATGGAAGAGGGGGTGTACTGGATCTGTGGTAGATTGACTAAGTAAAGTTAATGGTAACTTTACCCTTTTCTGGGGGACAGTAGTCGCCTCAGAAATGGAGTCGAGGGAAGTCTCAAAGACAACCCAGTGCCACGGCACCGAAGGTGCTGTGTGACACACGCAAAGGAGGCTACTGAAGTGGTGTACTTCAGAGTCCACAACCACAAAAACAGATGGAAACACATAGCAGAATACAGGTAAGAGTGGGGGAAAAGCTCTCACTCTTACCAGGTGGAAAACAATTAACTCCAGAAGTCCAGCAAAGCTGCTGGGGGACTCACTAGGTGAGGGAAATTAGCCATAAATGATAATTCTCCCCAACAATGCTCTTTAACATCTGCTTCTTTAATGTCCCATGTAAGCAAAGCCTTTCAGTGGGTAATCGAGGCATTTTTATGTTTGTGTGCCACAAATCATGTAACTTGTGCAGATAATTGCCTACTGTAGATGCTCTCAGAAGTGAAACACGTTTGTGAGGAAATACTATTCTGGCCAGAAGTAGTACAAGGGGGAGCAAAGGCTTCTCTGTGGTATATGCAACTGTGTTAAATAACTTGGCAGAGAGTTGTTTTAATTATAAAGGTTAAATATTATAAAGTAGAAAGTGTTCCTGATAAGATAGCATTGATGGATGGCATGCAATAACCCCCAGAGAGGTAGGTCGGCAGAGGTGGTCTCCAAACAATCGCAATAAAGTAAGTACTAAAATAAAAGAAATGGCGAAACAGGTGTATCCAAAAATAGCACTGTTTACTAAACACATACAAAACACTAAAATAATTACCACCATCTGCAAAGGAAAAGCACAGTATGAAGAGGATTAAAATTCACTAGAGAAAAGGAATTGCTGAGAATTGTACTACAGGAGGGATTTGAAATATAATATATAGGCAGTTGGCAAATAGAAAACACACACAAATAGTCTAAAAATGGCTTGGGATTAAAGTAGATAGGCGACATACCCAGTCTCTAGAACCCATTGTTTAAACCTGGGGGTCAGGGTACGTAGTGTGCCTGGGACTGACACCTAGTCCATTACTTCTCTACTTTAGTTTGGTTTTCTGGTAGCTCAACAGCATTGTTACTGTGGAAGTGTCTTCAAGTGTGTAGCATGGTGGGTGTGATGGTGACGAGATTTAAGGGCTGATGGGCTAAATCAGCTGCCCAGTGGTGTGAAACCGGATTCAATCAGGGTGTCTTGAGGTCTGCGAGTCGGCGCACTAGTGCTCTGTTGTGATATTAATGTTTTCTAAGTGATTGTCTTGATTGGGTGGTTTGACAGTGTAAAGATGGGCTACGTGGCAATTTATTGCGTGAAAATAGTATTCTTTGGCTGCTCAGTGCCTTAATGCCGGCTTGAATGTCCTTTGGGTCTGCTGAGCAAAAGCAGCTGTGAAAAAATTGCACTTCTGTAATTTTTGGGGTTCTGGCCCCTCGGAACCACTCAAACTGTCCTCATTTCAGCATTTTCCTCACTGGTCCTGAGAACCACTCAAACTGGAGATCCTTTTGGCATGTTCTCCACAGGCTGATGTCTTCTGAATCGATGCCACATCCACGGTCTCCCTGTGGGTATCTGGGTGCCACAGTAAGCACCTTAGTTCTCCTAGGAAGTGTCCGATTTGTTATGTTTATGTTTGTTTCTTACGTGCCGCAGCCTGCAGGCATCAGAGCGCAGAGAATACAGATCAAATAAAGGGAATGAGAAGAAGTACTGCATGGCAATTTAAGAAAATAAATGTTTTCGGTGCTTTTTTAAAAGCAGGATGACTCTCCTTGCAGCTCAGGTCTATTAGCAATTTGTTCCAGGCTATGAGCCAAAAGAAGCTCGGTCTTCTCACTATTGAGGCACATACAATTACCGGTCATCCATATTCGTATTTTGTCATAGACGGACCTGATAAGGTCAGAATCCCTTGTGTAGTCCTCACTCAGCTTAAATGCAAGCTGTTACCCAGGAATGTTGAGAGAGGAGTATTTCTCCCTTCTAATATGCTATCTTAATTGCTCTCGTTTAGAAGGAGGCTTTGAGTAATTTTAAATCTCCAACAAAGTGTGTGTTTCCTATTCCAGTTATATAGTATTCCTAGTTGTCGATTGGTGGCCTCCAAGACCCCCTCTATGACACCTCCCTCAAGGCACCCCGGGAATTTGAAGCAATTCCCGGGGTGCCTTACTTTTGGTGAAGTAGCTAGGTGAAAAATTCTGTGGTATGCCATATTTTGCTCCTGATGTATAGATCGCAGGCAAAAGAGGTTATAGATTGCAGGAAAAAAAGACTGCAAACCGAAGGGCGCAGACCACTGAGGCCAGTCAAGCCCTGCCCCGTGCTAAACACAATTGGGAGCAGGGACTGACTGGCCTCAGCGGCAGGAAGGTGGAATGCGTGGCAAGGCCAGCCAGTAAGTTTGTGTATGTATGTATGTGTATGTCGGTGTGTGCATGTGAGGATGGGGTGTTCTATGCGTGTGGCGGGGGAGCGAGGGGGAAAATGTGTCTGTTCATGGGTGAAACTCCCAGATTAACAGTAAATCCTCCCAACGTGGGAGAAGATGGGGATACGCACCGGGGAAGGCTGCCCCTTCACGGACTAAAAAGCACAGATTTTTTGTTATGCGACCTTCAACGGGTGGGAATTGGACATAGAACTGATTCTGTGGACGCTGTGAGTTCAAAAATTGTGGAAGTGATACTCAATGTCCTCGAGCCCCTGGTCTGCCGTAGCGTCACTCATTTCCTACGTTCTCTAGAAAAGGGACCTATCTGCTTTAGTCACCCCCTGCTGCCCTGAATCCAAGTGATCCAACCTTTGGAAGTCCCCTCCCTGAAAACACAGATGAACTATGAAAATGTCACAAGGTTCTTTCTTTGGTTGGGGGTGAATCCATCTAGTGTCGCTACTGACAGAGCTGTCTTTTAAAAGCTTGTTATTTAACATGGCTATACCTTAATTTGAGATCATATGACATATTCATATGGCAGTATGTTGCACTACATTTATGAGCACCTATCATCCAATGTGTAGGTTTACAGGGCATTGCCACCAGGTATAGGAGATCATTGTAAAACTCTATGGATTGCTGGGGGTTGGTAGGGTTAGGTTTGATGTTTCTCATGTGTTTCTGCTATTGTCTAGCATTGTACCACTGCATGATATGTCACATTTATTATTACAATATTTAACAGATCTGCTCCGTGAGGGTAACACACAAATGTAGGGTACCAACGTGCATGCAGCCAACACAAGAGTAAATGCCTCTTTAATAGTGACACAGTTTCCCTCTCTAATGAAGGCTACTTGTGACCAGTTTAGTTGCACTAAATCTGCACTAATTCCTTTAACACTAGCGTCTGCTGAGATAAGTTTAAGTTGTGCCTGTAGTCAAGGGTTAAGTGTGCAATAATTTATGTTTTGAACATTGAAGAAATTAGAAAATGAATGGGGTACATTAGTTGCCACCAGAAAAAACTAAGGAAGTGTCCATGCTATTGATTACCACATTGTGTACAGCAAAGGGTTGGTTTCTGATTTTTCCGGAACAACACTCTGCCTGTCCAATCCTACTTCCCTGGAAACCCCAAATTCTGATGTACCCTGTTTGGGGGTTCAGCCTGTTCATTCATGATGCTTGTGGCATGGATGGTGTCGGGGCTCAATGGAATGTCCCATGGTTTCTGCCTCAGCTGCAATTATCCTCATGCACTCCTCTGCTTCCCCGAAAGCAAGTAGCTACTAGATGGCCTGGGCCATCTGGCATCTATGCTGTATGAACAGGGACTGATATCCTGTTTCATGTTCTGTAGTAGGGGTGCTGTATTTCCTGGCATCGCTGGTAGACACTGCCAAAGCCTTTCATATGTTGGGCATTTAGAGATAGGCAATTTCAGCAGCAAACGATTACGTAGGTGGTAAACCAGTTAGTGAACACCTTTTGGTCTGACAGCTGTTGAAATTGGTTAAGTTCTACATATGACCATTACTCTTCCTTTTGGGACATGTATGTAGTGCTGCTACCTTTTGAAGAAAATGGGGGGGGGGGGCAGTGTGCTTCTGGGGCTTAAGGTGCTTCCTTGTAAGATCACCATGCTCCTGCGCTTAATCTCAGCAAACTTGCCTTACCTACCCTGTGGCGCAGCTCTTGGCGGAATAGCGGTAGGGTCGGTCCTCTCATGCAGCCACGAATGACACTGAACTTGAGACACTATCGAGACTAGGCACCAGGAAAGGGCGAACCCTAGTGAAAAATACTCCAAAATCAAGGGGATAAACATACTGTGATGTTTTCCAACTTCACGTTGTTGAGAAAAGTCGTTGAGAATTGTGAAGTAGGAGGGTTCCTTCAGGCAAACTGCCCACAGATGCGGGGAAGCTGTCCCATAGTCCGCTGTAAGAGGACATCTGGATGCAGCACAGAAGGAACGGGAGGAGGAGGTCAGATGATAGAGAAAGGGGAGGACGAGTACTGGGTAAGAACTGGGCATGGGTGAAAGCTCAGAAGTAGTGGTGCACAAATATGAAGAAAGATGACATAAACGCAACAATAGTCGCAATGCAAGGACTTTCCGGCTCTGTAGCCCTATTTAGCACTCAGCAAACCCTGGGTGTACGTGGCCATCTTTATTAACAGGTGTCGTTGCCTTCTTCGTGTTAGGACTAGACAGCAGAGTTTTTTTTCTTATATGTATTCCATGATGAGGTTCTGCAGTGAAGAAAGGAAGCCAAGCCAGCGCTGCCAGGGTGACTGGTGGATTGTGCGGACATCTCATTCCTTGCAATCGTATATTGGATGTGTGCACTGATTATTTTTCAGGCAGAGATTTCTCGCTGGAGGGTGTGTACTTTGCTGAGTCTTGAAACAAGAAGACTGAGTTTAGGTCTGATGCCATTGTTGTGCGTAGTCCACTATCTCCAGCAGTACCTCTGCTCACAGACCTCCCGTATGGGTCACTGAGCAAACTGTATTAATTTTGCTGCTTTCAGAACTCGCCACTCCAGAGCAGTCATGGCTTCAAAAGCATTCCTGCTTGGAGTGCATCTGGATGACATTGAGGTTCAGCAGATTGGTTTGGGGGACCTGGTTTTCCAAGAGTTCTACTATAAGCTGATTGAGAACGTGGCTTTGTTAGTGATGAGCAAGCTTTGAACAAGCATAATATTTGCCTCCGGGACTTGCCATAGAATATAGATTTCCAATTCTTCATATTAAGGGAGTTTGAATTCTATTAAAGAGACATAGGCTAGTGTTCTAACCTGTTTGACGTATAGTCATGTGTTATGAATTGCTCAGTTACTTGCTTCCATTAGCCAATTTTTATCGTACTGAGCATGTCTGCCCATCCGTTTGGTGTGGGTTGATTGTTCCTTTTTCTTGAGTTACGTATCCCAAGACAAATGTAGTTTGTTTAAGTTATGCATCTGTTGGAAGATGAATTAACAAAAGACATGCATATTACCCACCAATGTATCTTTAATAGAGTAAGTACTCCCTTAATGCTAGCAAGTATGTGGAGTCTTTTATTCTGGTATCAAATCTTACCTGTGCAGCATCTGTTCCACGTATGCAGATGCAGATTACACTTGAAGTCATTCATACTGCAGATTTTACACAATCTAGATGGTGCCTATTCTATTTTTATTCTTCTGCATATGTGACTTTTGAGACTGGACAGAAAAGTGATAGGCTAGAAATACTTGAATCATTGCATTTTATGGTAATTCAATAATTCTGTAGCAGGTCTACAGTGAAGGGTTCCATTAATAATGTAAAACTCCATTCCCATGCGAGTCTTCAGACTGCTAGCAAATCTAGTCTTAACACTTATGTTCAGGTGGAAAGTATTGCAGCACTAGCAAAACTAAGTTTTGATAGCTGGAGGGTTGCAGATGCAGTACCATGATCAGGTGTATACACACAAAGTAAGCCTCCAGAGTTTTGTGCAAAGCACGAATATACACATCAATTGAAATGTTTTTAGGTTGTTTTCCAATGTAATTTTTTTTCGCGCCTAGCTTTTGGGTTTCTTTTCAGCTACTGTTATTAGATCCACGCGGCAAGTGTTATTTTCTGAACAGATTGTTTGGAAGGTGTGAAAGTTTTAAGGACACATAATAAGATAATATTCTCCAGCATTAGTCAGGCTGGGAATTGTCTGTAATAGTAATGCATTTTCATTTAGAAAATGAATAGAACTGCATTTATTTTAGTATTCTCTGTGTTGTTTTAGGTCCTTTATTCTCTAGCCAGCGCCTCCCGTAGCTCCACTCCTGGAGGCCATCCTCAGGTTTTTACTGCACTTTCAAGTTTTGAGAGTCCTCTCCTTGTTCTCAAACTTGACTTGACAATTTCGGTAGACATTTTCCAAACTTGCTTTTCACACCATCTGCAAGATCAAGCTAAGTACTCTTTTATTGTGGAGTATTAGAAGTTGTTCACCCATTTGGTGCTCCTCTACTGGTTACAGGTAGTGTCCCTCACCCCTCCCACCCTCTAAATGTTGAGTTATGTTGTGAGTCTCTTTTACCCACGACGGCTGAATATAGAGCTAAAAAGAGCATTTTTAAGGCCTGTTCTACGTGTCACCTTAAGAACATCTATATTTATACCCAGATCTGAACCTCAACTCTTGCTCCATATGCCACTCTTTTTCAAATAAAACTTTGAAAGACTGACTCAGGAGGCGGCTGGTTTGGCTGGCCGAGGGGACTATGGCCTCTGGTTTGGCATCGGAGAGAAGCCATGCTTCACTACGCCATAGTAGGCCCCCTGAGTGTGCTTCGCTCTTCTAACAGGTTGCGATCCTACGAGGAGGCTTCCTGTGGGAGAAGGGCGAGGAAAGGTTTTTCCACCCAAGCTCTTCTGCCCACAGAGAAAGCTGCTTTGCTGCCAAAATCTCCAACTTCGCATAAGTCACCATCTTCGTTGGTGAAGCCTACCAACCTCATTTGTCGACCATGCAGAAGACATAAGCCCTGTCAACGATGACCACGCTTTTGACTACCACCTCGTTGATGATTGCCACTAAGCCTTCAGCTGTGTCCGTTTTGTCGACTACCACTTTGTCAAAGCTCCTGTTGACTACTTCAACACATCCAAGACCGGTGCATTCATAGCTCAAGTCCCCTAAGAGACCCAAGGAGTCGATCTTCATTCTCCAGCCCTATGTTTCACTAGCTTTGCCCAATCCATCAGATGTCCCCCACATGGACATTTTGGAATACGTGATTGACCCAGATTTGGAGGGCCCTGAAGGAGTTTCATCGGAAGAGGGAGAATACATTTTGCCTCCCACTCAGCAGCACTGCCACCTTCACATCCTGGCCCTTTGCAGCCAGAGGCTCACTACCTCTCCTTGAACATCCTTTCCACTCTTCAAACTCTAGTGTTAGAGCTGAAAACACAAGTTCCTTCTATGTCTCCTCCAGTGAATCAACATCCTTTCTCACCTCGCTGTCATCACAGTATTCCATCAGCGCATCTTCCCCCAGAGCCTCTGTCGTACTCTGACACTTGTGTGGAACCTCCTCTGGACCCTGCCTCCACTCCTTTGTCCTTGGACGAGTTTGATGATTTGGTGCCCACAGATGGTGGAGTAACTCCCGATCAAAGACTCTCCTCCTAATGAAATTGGGACTTTACATAACATCATGCCCAAGACGGGAAATTCTCACAGAACAGAGGAAGGAGGGTTCTCCAGCATGGGGTCTGGCATGGATTCACATGCTCATGAATATTCCCCGTCGTCAGGCCGGGAATCCTTGGTATAGAAAAAAATCAGTATCAGTATCAGTTTCGTTTCTGATCTTTCTTTCTTAGTAATAACCAATCACTTGTCTCTGGGTCATACTGCCCCCAGCCAATGACTGCCCTCTCCCTAAGCCCCGCCTCTGGCAGCCATCCTCAGATTTTTACCACACGTTCAAGTGTTGGGAGTCCTCGTGCTGTAGCTCTCGAGCTTTTGCTGCATTTTCACGCTTTTTCAGGAGATTTTTCTCATTTTTCGGTTAAATAGAGCCTCAAGCTCCACCGTTTCTACATCCGATCAACAGGGATCCGTTTCAGAGTTTTCTACGCCCCTCAAGGGTGAAGATTTCATCGAGTTACGCTTTTGGAGGATTCCAGAAGTTCTGAGGCCTAACCCCGGACATGGCCCAGGAGAAAGGAAGCTTGACGCCCGGGAAGCTGTTCAGGACCTGCCTTGGATGCCAGCTTCAGAATGTTTTCAAGGAGGACGTTATGCCTCTACTGTCTCCATGAGAACAAGACACACACGGAGAAGGACTGTGCGTTTTGCGGGAACATGTCGCAGCGGACCATGAAGGATCACCACCTTCGTCTCGCCAACTGGCTGGAAGGGAAGAGCCCGTCAGGCAAGAAGAAGAAAAAGAAGTCTGAGCAGTCTTCTAAGTCCTGTGAGGGCGCCCCGGCGATGGGGGCCCAACAAAAGGCCAAGCACTGCGAGTCCGCGGGCCCCGGGAGCACCAAATGGTTGGGCTCCTTGGCTGCCAGGCAGGGCGCATCCTCACCGGCGCCATCAACCACGAGCCAACGCTCTGGCTCAGGTAAGAGGAAGTCCGAGAACCCGGTGAAGCTTCTGGAGAGGCCCCGGTCGATCTCGAAGATTCCGGCAGAGGGGGAGCGAGGCTCGGACCCTACCCCCAAGGTGAAGGCCCCAGGCGTACAGAAGGTGACGATGGCCTTAATTCACCCTGCTAAGACCTCGATTGAGGATGTCGCAGCAGCCCTGGCTCAGCCTGTGGAGGCTACGCCAGTGGAGGCGACCTCAGGACCAAGAGTCTCCCTGCCACCGCGGAGGGAGTCGTCTTTCAGGCCCATTGAGAAGACCCCCACGAAGTCCTTGTTGGAAAAGGTGGGGGAGGGGCAGGTGGCCATCGTGGATACGGACACAACCTCTGAAGAAGAGCTCATCGAATTCGTGGAAGAGGCCCAGCTCATCGGGAGGGATTCCGACAAGGGCGACGACGAGAGCGACGGTGTCGCCGACGAGGTTCCTCAAGAGCCCTCGCGCCCGTCGTTTCCAGCGCTGCAGGACACTTCGGCGGCCATTTTGTCAGCGATTCAGTCCTTATGCTCGGAGATAAGGACAAGGTTGCCCCTCCCCCCGATGGAGGTACCTGAGCCAGACCCGACAGGGGAACCGGAGCCAGGACCTTCGGAAAGTCCACCGCATAAGAGGAGGAGGACGCATCCTACGCCACCTCTCCCACCTCTGCGGCCTGCTCTGCCTTCCCCCGGTCTACTACTCACGGGGATGATGCAGGCACGGACACGGCTACGACAGGTACAGATGACGACGGAGGCGACGACGGGACGTGTCCCCCGTCGCCCCCTGCTCGGGCATCCCCTCCCGACGAGATTGGATCCTTTCATGCCATGATTTCCAGGGCATCCGAGCTCTTCCAGCTCTGCCCAGAAGAGAAGAAGAAGGAAGGGTTCCTTTACCAACGGCGCAAGGCTAAAAGGAAGGCGGTCCTCGCCGTACCACTTCTTGATGACATCTGGGATGAGGGGCTCGCCCTCCTCAATAACCCTGCCACGGCGCCGGCAAAGAGGGACCGGTACGAGAAGAAGTACCGGGTCCCGGATGCTGCCCCCTTGTGCCTTCGGGCGCAACCTACCCCGGATTCGGTCGTCTCGGCGGCGGCAAATAAGAAAGCTGGGGGGGCATCGGCCTCGACATCAACTTCCCCACCGGACGGCGAGGGCAGGAAGCTGGACACGATGGGACGATGGGTCATCTCATCCGCAGCGACAACTATCAAGGCGGCCAACGCCCTGGCTATCTTAGCCCGCTACGACAGGGAGTTGTGGTTCAAAATCGCCCCTCTGTTGGACTTCCTTCCGGACGCCAAAAGGGCTGAGGCCCTTGAAATCCTACAGGAAGGTGAGATTGCTTCGGACCACGCCATCACGGTGGCAACGGACATCGCCGACACTGGTTTCCGTCAGTTGGGCAACAGCGTTTGCCTGAGACGACGAGGATGGCTCAAGGCGACGGATTTCCGCCAGGACGTACAAACCAAGGTTTTGGACATGCCCTTCGACGGGAACAATCTGTTTGGGAAGGCGGTTGATGAGTCCCTTCAGGCCATCAAGACCGACACGGAGACTGCCCGGGCACTGGGAGTGCTCCAACAATGACGGCCATCCTTTCTGAGCTCCGGAGGCAGACAAGGTGCCTCCAAGGGATCCGGCAGTGGCTCCTCCATGTACCGCCAAGCGGCAAGATCTTCGTCTAAGGAAGCCTACAGGGGACGCGGCAAGTCAGGTGGTGCCCGTTGTCGTCGACAGGGAGGTCAAGGAGGCAAGGCGGCTTCCAAACAAGATTGAACCGACCGTGGGGTCGGGCCCCTGCTGAAGCACCCCAGTGGGAGGCCGGCTGGCGAGGTTCGTCAGCGTGTGGGAGTCCATCTCCACCGACCGTTGGGTGCTGGACGCACTGGCCCAAGGGCACGCCCTCGAGTTTCAGAAGAAGTGCCCTTGTGTTCCACCCGTGGCCAGGAAGGAAAATCACGTCCCTCAACTACTGTTGGAAGTAAGGGCAATGCTCAAGAAGGGTGCCATCGAGCTCGTCCCAAAGAGGCTTCGGGGCTCCGGAGTTTACTCAAGGTACTTCCTTGTAAAAAAGAAGACAGGAGGATGGCGCCCCATCCTGGACCTGCGACGACTGAACAAGTACATCAAGGCACAGAAGTTCCGGATGGTCACCCTCCAGCATGTGCTGGGACAGCTGGAGGAGGGCGATTTCCTGTCGTCGTTGGACTTGGAGGATGCGTACTTCCACATCCCCATTATAAAAAGACACCGAAATTTCCTCAGGTTCGTGGTCCAAGGGCGGCACTACCAATTCAAGGCCCTCCCGTTCGGATCGAAGTCGGCACCCAGGGTGTTCACCAAGTGCCTCGCACTGTTGGCGGCACGGCTGCGCCTACAGGGGATCCACGTCTACCCCTACCTGGACGACTGGCTCATCCGGGCAAGGACAAGGGAGCTCGCCGTGGAGCACACTGCGAAGACCGTCCAGCTGCTCACGGACCTGGGATTCTCCATCAACTTTCCAAAATCCCACCTAGTTGCGTCGCAAGTCGCCCTGTTTCTGGGAGCCAAGCTCGACACAGTGGCGCGGCTGGCCTCACCGTCGGAGGAAAGGACCAGGACCATTCTGGGCAAGGTGTAGCATCTGCTGGCCACGGACAGGGCCAGGGTAAGATCTATCAAGTCCCTCCTCGGGATGATGTCCTCCTGCATTTATCTGGTGCACCTTTGCAGGCTTTGGATGCGCCCCTTACAAGAGTTCCTCGACTCCCGCTGGGTCCAGTCGACGGGCAGCTTCGAGGACAGGATCCCTCTCAATGAGACGTTCCGTCAGGTGATCCGGTGGTGGGGTACTCGTTCTCATCTGTCGGCGGGCACGGACTTTCAGACCCCAGCTCACCAGGTGACGGTGATGACGGACGCCTCCCTGGAAGTCACTCCACATCAACATCTTGGAGCTCTGCGCAGTGTTCTGGGCCCTCAGGTCTTTTCTTCCGTCCCTCAAGGGCAAAGTGGTGAGGATCTTCACCGACAACACCACCACGATGTTCTACATCCGGAAGCAGGGCGGAACCAGATCCCCTGCCCTATCCAAGGAAGCCCAAGATCTGTGGCATTGGGCCGTCGCCTAAGGGATGTTTCTGGTGCCTCTTCATCTGGCAGAAATAAAAAACATGATCGCCGACTTACTCAGCAGAGAGCTGCGCTCGTGCCACGAGTGGGAACTACGCCAGGATCAAGTGGATCGACTCTTCCGACGATGTGGCGAACCCCAAATCGGTCTCTTCGCGACGGCGACGAATTCCAAGTGCCGGAGGTTCGCCAGCAGGTTCTCCCAGCCGAGGAGCATGGGCGATGCTTTCTCATTCCCCTGGGACGGCCTATTTCTTTGTGTTCCCTCCGCTGCCGTTGCTGCTCCGGCTCATCAACCAGCTAAAGAGGTCCCGGTGCAGGATGATCCTCGTTGCACCGGCGTGGCCGAGACAGATCTGGTTCCCGGACCTTCTGGACTTGTCAACGTCCACACCAGTCAAGCTGCCGACAGACGCAGATCTTCTCTCCAGAGAAGGAGGCGCCATTCTTCACCACAACCCAGAGTCGCTGAACTTGCAGGCCTGGCTCCTGCAGCACTAGAGTTTGGAGGGTACAACATCCCAGCCGACTGCAGAGAGGTTCTTGCAAAGGCCAGGGCGTCCTCAACTCTCAAGTGCTACGGACATAAATGGAAGAGGTTCTCTGTCTGGTGCCGTGCACCGAAGATTAACCCTCTACGGATTACGGCCCCTCAAGTATTGCTGTACCTACTGTCATTGGCCAAGGCTGGACTAGCTCACGCTTCCATCAAGATACATCTGGTCGCCATCTCACGATAGACCAGAACTACGGGACGGGCGTCCTTGTGGTCTCATCGACTGGTGAAGGAATTTATGAAGGGATTGTTCCGATCATTCCCACCGGTGAAGGCCCCTGCCCCGGCGTGGGAGTTCAACGTGGTGCTGATCAGGCTCATGGGGCCCCCATTTGAGCCTATGCATTCGTCACCGTTGAAGTTTCTGTCGTGGAAGACAGCGTTTCTCATAGCCATCACCTCCGCACGACGAGTGATCCAAGCCCTATCTTGCAAGCCGCCATACTTGACGTTTCACGACACGAGGGCGGTGTTGAGGACGCACCCCTCCTTCATGCCCAACGTGCCGTCGGACTTCCACCTCAACGAACCCTTGGTGTTGCCAGTTTTCTTCCCATCTCCTTCGTCGCCGGCTGAAAGGACTCTGCACTCGCTGGACGTAGCTAGAGCGCTGAAGTTCTACGTCGACCGCACAAAGAGTTTTCGGAAGACATCACAGCTGTTTGTGAACTTTGGGACTGTGAATCAAGGGAAGGCTCTCTCGAAGACTTCCATTTCCAGATGGCTCTCTGGCTTTATCATACACTGTCACCGGTTGGCAAACCAACCGCTGCCCGGCCGTCCGAGAGCACATTCGACCAGAGCGATCGCTGCTACCACGGCGTTCCTGTCTGGTGTGCCCCTGCTGGACATCTGCAGGGCTGCGACGTGGAGGTCGACGCACACCTTCACAAGATTCTTTTGCGTCGATAGGGACTCCAGGGAGGAGTCCAGGGTCGGCAAAGCTGTGCTGCGCAACCTGTTCGCTTAAGGTGAGCCTGGTGAGGAGGTAAGAGATGCTTAATGTTGAGTTGTTGTATTGCTTAATGTTGAGCCTGTTGCCACCTCCCGTGGTTGTGGATGTGTGTACTGCTATGTATTCTTTTATTCATGAGCATGTGAATCCATGCCAGACCCCATGCTGGAGAAGAGACAAGTTACTTACCTGTAACTGTTGTTCTCCAGCATGGGTCTGTCATGGATTCACATACGAACCCTCCCGCCTATCCCTCTGCGGCTCTTCACTTGGTCATACTGCCACTTTACGTGCTACCAAATTTAAGGATGGCTGCCAGAGGCGGGGTTTAGGGAGAGGGCAGCCATTGGCTGGGGGCCGTATGACCCAGAGACCAGTGATTGGTTACTACTAAGAAAGATCAGAAACGAAACTGATTTTTTTCTATACCGAGGATTCCCGGACTGACGACGGGGAATATTCTTGAGCATGTGAATCCATGCCAAACCCATGCTGGAGAACAACAGTTACAGGTAAGTAACTTGTTCCTTACCTCCATCGGCAGTGGAAGAGGCCCATGAAATACAAATTCTAGATGACATATACGAAGAGGGCTTGAAGAATCCATTCACAGCACCTTAGAAACATACTTTTTTGACAAAATGTAGGGCACCGGACACTGCTCCCAAGTGTCTCTGTGCTTAAAATCAGTCCTGATTTTGTTGTCTCTGCTTCTGCTAGGAAATGACCTGCCAACCCCTTCTCTCTGCGCATGGCGCCTGGATAAGGGAGAGACACAACATGATGCCTTTGGCTGATGTATCATTTCGACAGCCAACACTATCACCAATGCCGCAAATAGCTCACCATTTTATTGACATAAGATCAGGAATTATGATATTAATTGGTCCCCATCCTGTATTTCCTACCCAACAATAAGAAGTACTTCATGAAGTCGAATCTGCATCACAACACCCCATTTCGGTGTCTGTGGACATTGCCAATACTGGTTGCGGCTAATAGGCAATGGAGTGGTGCTGCGTTGCCAATGGTGGTTGAAGGCCTCTAATTTCGTTCCTGATGTCTTGACGAGGGAGGTGATAGATATGGCTTTTGAGGGGGAAGACCCCTTTGGCGAAAAGGTGGATGATACCGGTCAGGCAATAAAAACAGACACTGATACTGCCCGTTCCCTGGGCACCTTGCAACAACATCGACTGTACAATTCCATTCGGTCCAAGGAGAGACTATTCTCAATCGGCCTGTGATTATCGACCTGCCTACCCCTCCCAATCTTACAAAGGTGCTGTCTTTGTGTCAGGTGAACATTTCAAGTACAGGTCACAGTCCTATAGTGGCCAGCGATACTGTGAGGGTCAACCCAGCAAGCAAAGCGGACTCTGGCATGGTACCGGCCCTCCACTTCCACAACTCAGTTGTGGGCGACTTTCCTTGTTCCGTCAATGGTCTTGAATTTCCACAAGCACAAATTCATCCTTCTCCCTCCCACCACTCTACCTTCCTCATTGTGGAAAAACAGCTTCAGACGCTCAACCACGAGATTCTTCTCTTTTTGTCAAAAGGAGCAGTAGCGTGGGTCCCCTGCTCCCAATAGAACCAGGGAGTTTACTCGCCTTACATCCTAGTTGAGAAATTATGCGGTTGAAGGCCCATACTAGACCTCAGCTTTGTAAACAGATTTCTTTGCTCTCAGTCCTTTCCGATGGTTAAGTTGCAACACATCCTCTGTCAACTAACCAAACTGGATTTTGTGTCATCCCTGGAGTTGGAAAACATGAATTTCCACATACTCTTACGTCCCGTCCCCTTTCCTCCATACTTATGGGACATCTCTCCGTCCTGTGGGACGTGACCAGAGTGCTTTGTAAAAGCATCAAAAATTTCACAAAAGAACATTTTCTTTTGTCCTTCCTCTCTTTCTACACGGGGCCCGGCATGCAGCCGTAACCCCACCCATCTCGGCTCCTTTCCACGCATCGCCCATCAGTCCTTTTCTCCGCTCGATCGGGACTGGACGCGCTTGCATCCTCGGAAGATCTTCTTCCCTTTTCCTCCTCTCTGGCTCTCGCTATCGACTGTTTACTAGTCTGTCTATGTCGTTCGAACTAGACTTTCCAGATTGTTCATCGTGTTACCGACGCTTCGGGAGGGCGGATCCCCATCCTCTTTGTTAAGAGTGTTTGGGTCCGGATCACCAGTGGGACTCCTGTTTTTATTGTGACTCCCTTTCAGTCCGGGCACTTCAATGTCGGTTGGAGCAGTGGGAGCAGGTGTTTCGACATACTCCTCCTTCGCATTTTCAGGCGTTTATCGAAGAAAAGAAGAAACGCCCGGTAAGTTCTTTACTTTTCAGAGCACCCCGGCCGGGAGATAGCTTTCCGGGCTCTTCCCACCACAGGAGGAGCGTTGATCGCTCTGTCACTGGGGATTGCCCTGAGGTGCCTTCTGGGACTAATAATTGTACCAGAGTTTTCTCCGAGGGTCTCTGTAAGGGGCCTGTGTATACCGGAGCACGGTCCGAGGACCCTTCTGTGGGGGCTACCTGTAGACCCTGTTCTACTGAATCGTGGGGTGCCGGAGCTCGCTCTGAGGCCTCGTTATTGGCTTTCCTCAAAAGTACTGGGGTGCGCCCCGAGGCCTCGGCTGGGCTTGGTGTTACCGAACGGATGTTTGAGGCCCACGCTAGTAAGGCTGTTACCGGACCTGGATCCGAGGTTCCTCCTGCAGAGGCTAAAGCGACCAACATTTCTGAGAGGCCTATCAAGGCCTTATCGGTGAAGGTTGTTCCTCACCGTTCCTGCTCTTGTGGCAACGCCAGAACTGTTGAGGGGGCAAGGAGTGGAAGTTCTTCCCTTACCGGCAGTGCCGAGGTCCTTCCTGTGAAGGCTACTCTGGCTATTGGTATGTCGCAGAAACATTCCAGGCTTCATAGTACCGGCTCGGCCGAAGTTCCTTATGTAAAGGCTAAGATTAAGACCCCTGACCCACCGATGGGGACCCCTGCCTCGCTTCCACACGTGCCGCAGTTCCCCTCAGGTGATGGCAAAATGGCGGCCGTTCCCGCCACGACCACAGCGGCCATTTTAGGCGTTCACCCTACAACTACGCCATCGGCCTCAGGTGTAGGAGTTGGTTCCGCGGGTGAACATAAAGTTCCTTGTACGTATCCGTTTCGTCCAGTTTATGATTGGAACGCCCGGATGCCCCTCCCGCACAATGTCTCGTTGCCTGTTGGTTCGACACCTTTGATTTTTGTGGACACTTCGGGGGATGGGGCTGCGTCCCTGGAGTTATCCTCTTCATGAGAGGCCTCCGGCGGCTCCAAAACCGTCTCTGAAGGACGCCTTTTTCGGCAAATTTCAGACGCTCATGCATACCGACCGCATGAGAGAGGATTTCAAGGGTCTTTTTCGGGAGATATGCCCGCCAGCGCCTCCGGCTCCACCTGCTCTACCAGTGGTTCCGCCGGCGCTGCCCTTGCCTACGGTGCCTCTTCCGACCCTTCCGCCCTTGCCCCCATTGTCTGCCGTGAACAAGACGGTGCCTGACACAGTTCAGCAGGATCCTGACCTGTCGGATGATGCGCAGGGCGAGCAGGACAGCGAAGACCAGCCCCACTCTATCAGAGCCTTTCATGACTGGGTACTGGACATGATGTGCCTTTTGGATGTGCCAGTGCCCGAGGCACCGCTCCGCAGGAGGGTGTGCCATCAGGGGCATTCACTTTCCTTCGGAGCGTACCGGCCTGTTCTTGCAAAAGGACGTTTTGGCTGAGGTCCGCAGGGTCTGGGAAAAGCGACACTCTGGACTTTTTGTCAATAAGAAAATTGACGCGTGTTACAGGCTGCACTCTTCAGAAGAGGTGGCCCTGTCATCTTGTCCGCCCCCCTCCTCCACACTGGTGGCCGTGGCCACTTTGCAGTCCAGGCCTGCAGTGTCCTCTTCTACGACGGCGACTCAGGTTCTGGGGAAAGAGGACAAACTCTTGGACTCCCTTGGGAGGAAGATTTTCGCTAACTCGGCCTTACAGCTCCGGCAGGCCAACACGGAACTAGTCTTAGCGGGGGCCAACATGAAGATGTGGAAAGGTCTGTCGAGGAATTCATTCCGGTCCAGAAGCTGGAAGACTTTAAGGCGGTTTTATCTGACGCCAGAGACTTGGCTCAGGATCTGCTTGAGGCTGTGGCTCATCACGGCGACACGTCGGCTTGGGGCCTTATGCTGGGTGTTGACACCTCTCGACAGGCGTGGCTGCATGCCACCAAGTTCTCGAAAGAGGTGCAGGACAAGGTGTTGGACCTGCCATTTGACGGTAAGGAGCTTTTTCATTCCACAACGGATGTGAAGCTCACCAAAACGAAGGACAGCACCCAGACAGCTAAGTCCTTGTCAGTCCTGGTTAAAACCCCTTTCAGGACCCAGAGACCTCTGTCACAGAGCCGGCCCTCCTCTGGTTTCAGGGGCTTCCCTGACCGGAAATCTCAGAGAGTAGATACCCCTTTGGGTGGTAACACCACTGAAAAGCCTGCCAAATGAGGGTTTTCCTCGCTCGCACGAGACCCCGGTGGGAGGACGCATTGCGTCTCATTGGGAGGTGTGGCAGACCATCACTGTGGACAGATGGGTATTGTCAGTGACTCGGGCGGGCTTCCGCTTACCCCTACCCCCACTCCACCCTTCAACCCTCCTTTCCAGCTGTCGGGATCACCCTCCCTAAAAGCCGAGGTGCAGAAACTGCTGGACCTCAGAGCTGTGGAACCCATTCCCCTGGGGGAGCGAGGGGGAGGGCTTCTACTCCCGGCCGTTTACGGTGCCCAAACCCAACCAGGCTGGCATGCGCACCATCCTAGACCTTTCCCAGTTCAATCTTTTCCTACCCCAAGAGAAATTCAAGATGATCACGCCTCGCCAGATTCGGTCCTCCTTGCAGATGGGCGACTGGCTCAGCGTGGTGGATCTTCAGGATGCCTACATGCATATCCTGATATGGGGTCCACACAGGAGATATCTCCGTTTCTCTGTGGCAGAGGAGCATTTCCAGTTTCGAGTGCTTCCTTTTGGCCTAAGCTCGGCACTGTGTGTCTTTACGAAGATTATGTCAGTGATCGCGACCTATCTTCGTCTGCCGGGTATCCATGTATATCCATATTTGAACGACTGGTTCTTGCCCAGCCCTTGTCCACTGAAAGCTGTCTGCAATCTTCAGTCTCTCCTCCAGCTCCTGTTCCACCTCGGGCTGTCGGTGAACTGGCAGAAATCTTCCATGACGGTCTCTCAGGACTTGATCTTCCTGGGTTTTTGCTGGAACACAATCGACTGCAGAGTGTGCCTGACCGGGGACAGAATGGCGGATCTGTTGGCCACGTGTCGGATGTTTGCGCAGTCGGAGAGCATGTCGGTCTGGTGATTCCAGAGGCTTCTGGGCCTCATGGCTTTTTGTGTTTTGGCGCTTTCTCTTGCTCGCCTCAAGATGAGGCGGACTCAGATGGCTCTTCGAAGTTCTTGGCTTCAGGCTGTGGATCCGAACTCCAAGTTGATAACGATTCCGGTTTCCATGAGGGTGAACCTGGACTGGTGGTCGTCTCTCAGCAACCTGTTGGTTGGGGCGGGATTTCAGGACCCAAGGTCGATGGTAACGGTCACGATGGACTCCTCCCTTCTCGGGTGGAGTGTGACGTTGGATCTTCTTCAGGTCTCGGATCTTTGGTCGCCTCGGGACAAGCTCCTCCACATAAATCATCTGGAACTCCTGGCGATCTTCCTAGCGCTTAAGGCGTTCAGACCGATCATAGCCAACAAAGTGGTCCGGATTCGCACGGACAATGCAGTGTCAATGTTTTACATCAACAAGGAAGAGGGTGTTAGGGAGAATTCTCTGTTTAGGCTGAATTTCCCTACCTAGTGAGTCCCCCAGCAGCTTTGCTGGATTTCTGGGGTTTAATTTTTTCTCCTGCCAAGAGTGAGACTCTTTTACCCTCACTCCTGGACATGTTGAACTGTGTTATCTTGGACAAACCTTGTGTTGAATGGGCTATGGGGTCTTTTACTCCATAGGGCCTCATGTATTTTTGTGATGTGGGTTACACAGCACCCTCTGTGCCGTGACCCAGGGGTGTCCTAGGGACTCCCCAACATAGACTCCATACCCTGGGACTGACTACTGTCTCCCAGGGCATGTAAAGTCACCAAAGACTTTGCTAGTCTTGAATCCTGAACAGAACCAGTACAAACCATCCTATTGTGGACGTACTGGCTGGGGCAATTCGATTGCCCCAGGGTCTGTTAGTCGAGGGGGCACGTCTCCGTCCCCCCTGATCGAGTTTTGGCTGGTGGCAGTGGAAACTACGTTTTATATTCGACCGCGAATATTTTCCTATGGGATTTCCCATTGTTTTAGGCTAACACATTTAATTATTTATTTACGGTAGCCTTAAACATACCGCCGGTTTATATATCTATTTTTATAACTCCGGTTGGGACTTTTTGCCAAAACTTGATTCTAAAATGGCGTTGGTGTTCGCCTCTGTAACTCTGACCCAAAGTGGAGCCCTTTGTTCCACTTTTGGCGGGCTTCTCCACAGAAGCCCTCCAAAGTGGTGCCACTCTGTCTGGGGTACTTAGGAGGGGTGGAGGGGGATTTAGGCACCCTGGACTGAGTTACCTTGGTAACTCAAGTCGCACTCCGTCCTGATTGGCCCAAGTGGTGAGCCGCCCGGCTCACCACTTAGCATGTTTGAATGACAGCTAGGCTGGGTGAATGGGGGTTTGCTGCATAAAAGCAGGGCTTTGGGGACTGGGACTTCAGAAGTCGCCACAGGACCAAGAATCCGACGAGGGAAGGGCTGAGCCGACCTGCTTCGACGACACCACCCGGTGGAGCCCTGCTGAACCGTCTCACCACTTTTCCCGACGACCGAGGAGAACTCTTAACGGAGTGGCTCCTTCCCTTGACTGGTGGGGACAACCAGTTTTCGCCTTCTTTTCGCTTCTCGAGGTATCTCGTGGCCGCCTTGCCAGTGCCAAGCACCCCGGCAACCGGAACCCCACCACTTTTACCCCAACCACGAAAGTCGGTACGACCCTTTAACCGGAGGATTCCGCGGCTGGTTTCTTCCCGGGCAGTGCAACGACCCTCTTCTTCTGCTCTTCAGCGAGAACTTCTTCTCCCCTGACCGACGTCGAGCCCTGCTGCCACTGCCTGGAACAACTGCCACCGCTGGAGGATCCTTTCCGCTTAAGGTACCGTGTTCCGCCTGGCTTCCCTTGCTACCGACTGTACGGGGTAGATTTAGCCCCCGGCTTTCGAACCTGGGAGTGCCTGGGACACCCTGGCTAAACTTTCTAAGCCACTCTACACTCTTGTCTAACTCTTTGCAAGACTTTGAATCCCTAATAACAGTGTGATCTTGGGCACATTTTCGCTCCGGCTACTCTAAGAGTAGGCCCTGCCTAGTGGCTTTTGCTCACCTGTGACTTTGTGCTTCTTTGAGCCTATTGCAAGTGTTCTGGACCTTAGAGTGGTGTGTTTAACCCATTTCTGCTTTTTCTCTCCCTTTCTTGGAAACTACTAGAGTGTCATCTAACGTTAAGCACTCACCTCTGTTTTAATTAAGTGGTGTTAACCTAGAATTGTCTAGATAGGAGAAAGGATTGAATCTATTTTTTTTTGTAACTGTGTTTGAAGTGTTTACTATATTTTGCTAGAGTGTTTTTAACTTATGTGTATTTTAAATAAATAACTATATACTTTTGAAACCAAGCTCTGGTCAGTGTTTGCTTGTGCTATTGTATGTTGGTACATATTGTGTATACTTTGCATACTGCCTAACTCTTCTTGAGAGAAGTCTGACTGCTCAGCCACAGCTACCAGGTAAATCTGGGTGGTACAGACTGCTACCAAAGGGGTTTACTGCTCTACCTGTAGTCTTAAATCTTTTGCAGTGTTCCCCAAGGGAACTGCACAGGTTTCTGCCTAACACTGGTGTACAGCGGTGGGATTTGTATTGAGTATACATTTTATTGTGCTTTAGATACCTTAGTGCAACTAACCACAAAGCTTAGCACTGAAAAAGTAAAACCTCTAACATGTCAGTTATAGAAAGCTATAGTCAAGAGTCCCTTGCAGCCAAAACTGCTGATTGTTTAAGAGTGCTCTGTAAACATAAGGATCTCCTGACTAAGGGCAAGAAAATGGAGCTGATTGAAAGATTGTTAGCTAACCAAAGTCTGGGTGATGGTTCAGAGGAACCTACCACTCCAGCAACTGTAGATGACAGTGTTGAAATTAACATGGAGCAAAATGTTGATGATTCTGAGGAAGAGTCAGAAGAGGAGGGTGAGGCTGTTGTAACTGTCCCCCCTAGGCCTCTGCCTGCTCTACCTGCTGTGCCTACTGGACCTTTACCAGGTCCCACATTTAGTCCTCAGTACTTTGAACTGGAGAAAATGAAGCTAGAATTGGAGTATAAGAAACTTAATGCTCAAACTGACAAAGAACTAAGGCTAAGGGAAATGGAGCTCAAGTATGACTTAGAAATGAAGAAATTATCTGTTGAGAATGTTTCTCTCTCTGGCTCCTCTAGAAGTTCCAGTCCTAAAAGACCCCGGATGCCTAAAGAATTGGTTGGTATGTATGAGCCTAAGTTGGATGTGTTGGATTGGTTGTCTCTGTTTGAATATAATCATGGGCTCCAGAACATCACAGGAAATGACTTACTCACCTGGTTGTTCTCTAGGCTCCCCCCTGTTGCAACTGATGTGGTAATGGAGATGGGGGAGGAGGATAGGAAGGACTATGAATGTGTGAAACTAGCTTTGATAGCTAGGTTTGGGAAGACCCCTTCCCAGTATCTTAAGAGGTTTAGGAGCCTCAAAAAGCATGATGGTACCCCTTGGGCTACCTGGGTGAGTGAATGTTTGAAAAACTTAGAGGGATGGATTAAGGGTTACAAGGTGAACACTTATGAAGGTATGAAGAATTTGTTTATGTTGGAGACTATTTATGATGCCTGCTCTCCTGAGCTCAGACAACACTTGGCTGATTCCAGGGAATTAGATTCCCGGAAACTAGCTAAGGCTGCTGACTTGTGGGTTGCCAACAGGGCCACTCACAAGGATTCTGGGGTAACTCAGAAGAAGGATGGGGAGAAACAGCCAAAAAAAGACTCCAAAGAGAATTCTAATAATTCCTATCCCAAAGAGGGCCCCAACCCACAAAATAACCAGGGTAAGCCACATGGGAAACCTAGTCAGGCTACTGTACCTTCTGGCCACAAGCCAGAAGGAGGTCAGAACAAGCCACCCTTCCAGAGAGCATTTGGACAATGCTATGTCTGTCAGGGTACTGACCATATCAAAGGAGATCCCAAGTGCAAGGGTAAACCTGCAGGGATCAGCACAGTCTCCTTAGCCTTCACTCCTGAGGATGAAGTACAGATGGCTAGTGCCCACTTTGAACTCTTTGCTGAAGAACCCTTGGGTCTTCAAGCAACTGTAAACTTAGAGCCTATGGGTCTGGTTAGTCCCCAGAATAGGGTTGTGTATAACTCCCTACCTGTTAACTCTAAGGTGTATTATGTGGACAGTGTTCTTGTCAATGGCCAGGATACTCCTGCCAGGAGAGACACTGGGGCCAGCAGAACAGTAGTGGATGAAAGCTTCTTTCAACCTGAGGATGTGGCCAAAGCACCCAAAGGTCCCACTAAAATGTCTGGAGGCCCTGCCCAAATGGTTCCTATTCTACCAGCCCTCATTCAGTGTAACAACATGACAGTGAGGATCCCTGTCAGTGTTCAGACTGAGGTACCTGGGAAGGTCCTGTTGGGGAATGACCTAAGAACTCTAGGAGTAGTGTCACATACCCCCAGGCCTCCCAGTATGGAGAAGCAGAACTTAACCAAATTGGCTAGACAGGCTACCTTGAAGGACCCTTCTAAGCCTGTGGGACCCTCTACTGAGAACCCCACTACAAGCCCTGGTGTTAGTAAGTTGACCTCTAACCCAGGCACATTTCAGGATAGTATGCTAGGAACATGGGAGCCCCAACCAAGCTCCACCCTTGTTCCCCTAGTTTCCGAGTCTCTGACCCCCCCTGCTTCTGAGGAAGAGGTGGATAGACCAACTAGGCCCCTATCTGGACCTGAGAGAACTGGTAATTCTCAGTGCTGGTGGAAAACCAGAAAAGAAAAGTCTAAGGCCAAAAACCTTCGGACTGTTGGACCTTCTACTGAAGACCCCAACTCCAATCCTAATATTAGGGGGGAAACTCCTAAAATAGGTAAAGGTAGATCTAAGAGGAAGGGGAAGCAGGTACATTGCCTAACCCCAACCCCTCCAACCAAGAGGCCTAAGACCCAACCTGCTCCCACAAGAGAGGTGGTGAGGAACCTTGGAGGCCCCTCTAGATCTAAGGGAATCCTTTATAAGGACCCCTTCAAAAAGCCTAACATAGGTTCAGAAGTTGTACCAACTTCTGAGGGACTGGTCAACCAGATCCCCTATAACAAAAAGACTGATGTTCCTCAAAGGGTCTGTAGGTCCGTTAGCTTGCAAAAGAAAACCTTTGAGTTCTCCATTGAACATAGGTCAAGGTGTCACCATCAAAATGCTGATGGACTCTCTAGGATGTATATCATCGACTAGAGGTATGAGGTTCATCCAGGAGTGGATTAAATCCTCCTGTCCCTTAGTCTGGGGGGGGCGAGTGTTAGGGAGAATTCTCTGTTTAGGCTGAATTTCCCTACCTAGTGAGTCCCCCAGCAGCTTTGCTGGATTTCTGGGGTTTAATTTTTTCTCCTGCCAAGAGTGAGACTCTTTTACCCTCACTCCTGGACATGTTGAACTGTGTTATCTTGGACAAACCTTGTGTTGAATGGGCTATGGGGTCTTTTACTCCATAGGGCCTCATGTATTTTTGTGATGTGGGTTACACAGCACCCTCTGTGCCGTGACCCAGGGGTGTCCTAGGGACTCCCCAACATAGACTCCATACCCTGGGACTGACTACTGTCTCCCAGGGCATGTAAAGTCACCAAAGACTTTGCTAGTCTTGAATCCTGAACAGAACCAGTACAAACCATCCTATTGTGGACGTACTGGCTGGGGCAATTCGATTGCCCCAGGGTCTGTTAGTCGAGGGGGCACGTCTCCGTCCCCCCTGATCGAGTTTTGGCTGGTGGCAGTGGAAACTACGTTTTATATTCGACCGCGAATATTTTCCTATGGGATTTCCCATTGTTTTAGGCTAACACATTTAATTATTTATTTACGGTAGCCTTAAACATACCGCCGGTTTATATATCTATTTTTATAACTCCGGTTGGGACTTTTTGCCAAAACTTGATTCTAAAATGGCGTTGGTGTTCGCCTCTGTAACTCTGACCCAAAGTGGAGCCCTTTGTTCCACTTTTGGCGGGCTTCTCCACAGAAGCCCTCCAAAGTGGTGCCACTCTGTCTGGGGTACTTAGGAGGGGTGGAGGGGGATTTAGGCACCCTGGACTGAGTTACCTTGGTAACTCAAGTCGCACTCCGTCCTGATTGGCCCAAGTGGTGAGCCGCCCGGCTCACCACTTAGCATGTTTGAATGACAGCTAGGCTGGGTGAATGGGGGTTTGCTGCATAAAAGCAGGGCTTTGGGGACTGGGACTTCAGAAGTCGCCACAGGACCAAGAATCCGACGAGGGAAGGGCTGAGCCGACCTGCTTCGACGACACCACCCGGTGGAGCCCTGCTGAACCGTCTCACCACTTTTCCCGACGACCGAGGAGAACTCTTAACGGAGTGGCTCCTTCCCTTGACTGGTGGGGACAACCAGTTTTCGCCTTCTTTTCGCTTCTCGAGGTATCTCGTGGCCGCCTTGCCAGTGCCAAGCACCCCGGCAACCGGAACCCCACCACTTTTACCCCAACCACGAAAGTCGGTACGACCCTTTAACCGGAGGATTCCGCGGCTGGTTTCTTCCCGGGCAGTGCAACGACCCTCTTCTTCTGCTCTTCAGCGAGAACTTCTTCTCCCCTGACCGACGTCGAGCCCTGCTGCCACTGCCTGGAACAACTGCCACCGCTGGAGGATCCTTTCCGCTTAAGGTACCGTGTTCCGCCTGGCTTCCCTTGCTACCGACTGTACGGGGTAGATTTAGCCCCCGGCTTTCGAACCTGGGAGTGCCTGGGACACCCTGGCTAAACTTTCTAAGCCACTCTACACTCTTGTCTAACTCTTTGCAAGACTTTGAATCCCTAATAACAGTGTGATCTTGGGCACATTTTCGCTCCGGCTACTCTAAGAGTAGGCCCTGCCTAGTGGCTTTTGCTCACCTGTGACTTTGTGCTTCTTTGAGCCTATTGCAAGTGTTCTGGACCTTAGAGTGGTGTGTTTAACCCATTTCTGCTTTTTCTCTCCCTTTCTTGGAAACTACTAGAGTGTCATCTAACGTTAAGCACTCACCTCTGTTTTAATTAAGTGGTGTTAACCTAGAATTGTCTAGATAGGAGAAAGGATTGAATCTATTTTTTTTTGTAACTGTGTTTGAAGTGTTTACTATATTTTGCTAGAGTGTTTTTAACTTATGTGTATTTTAAATAAATAACTATATACTTTTGAAACCAAGCTCTGGTCAGTGTTTGCTTGTGCTATTGTATGTTGGTACATATTGTGTATACTTTGCATACTGCCTAACTCTTCTTGAGAGAAGTCTGACTGCTCAGCCACAGCTACCAGGTAAATCTGGGTGGTACAGACTGCTACCAAAGGGGTTTACTGCTCTACCTGTAGTCTTAAATCTTTTGCAGTGTTCCCCAAGGGAACTGCACAGGTTTCTGCCTAACAGAGGGCACCAAGTCTCCCCCGCTCGTAGAACTGTCCATCCAGATTTGGGAATGGGCGGTGTAACATGGAGTTTGGCTACTGGCAGTAAACATTCCGGGCCAGCAGAATATCACGGCAGATGCCCTCAGTCGGCGGACGATAGTCAGCTACGAGTGGGAACTGAAGACGGAGGTCCTCTCATGGATTTTCCTGCGCTGGGCCACTCCGGAAGTGGACCTTTTTGCTACAGCGGCAAACAAGAAGCTTCCTCTGTATGCCTCCAGAAACGGGCTGGGAGCCTCCTCTCTGGGGGATGCTCTCGAGATTCCATGGCACAACATGAGGGCTTATGCATTCCCGAGACTACCTCTAGTTCATCGGACGATTTGCAAATTGAAGAACTTGTTGAACTGTTCTCTCCTGCTCATTGCCCCGTGGTGGCCTGCCAGGTTTTGGTTCTCAGAACTTCAACATCTGTCAGTGTATCCGCTGATCAGATTACCGGTGACCCCCGATCTTCTTAAGCAGGGGGAACAACAACTGTGGCACCCCTCCCCACAATCGCTCAGCTTGGCGGCGTGGTGCCTGAGTTCAGGTCTTTAGAGCACCTTGGCCTGTCCGCGGATAACGTGCCCATTATCCAGGCAGCCAGAAAACCTTCGACTAGGTCCCAGTACAAAAGCAAATGGCTTAGGTTCTGTCATTGGTGTTTAGACAAGCAGATGGACCCAAGGCAGGCTACAGTTGACACGGTACTGTCCTTTGTATCCCACCTAGCAGAATCGGGAGTTCATGTTTTATCATGTAGAACTTAACTTTCAGCGGTTTCCGCCTATCTATCTACGGACCAATGTTCTTACTCTCTGGCTAAGTGGTTAAGAGACATTTTGCAGGCTTGATGCGCCTCTTTTCTCCGATTCGCAGTCCGCACCCGGCGTGGGATCTAAATGTGGTACTGATGCCGTTGTGCCATAAGCCTTTCGAACCAATGGCCACGGTGGACCTCAAGCACCTCTCATGGAAGGTGTCCTTTTTGGTGGCCATCACTTCGGCAAGGCGAGTGAGCGTACTCCAAGCTTTGTCGGTGGAACATCCCTTCTTGGCTTTTCACAAGGATAAGGTGGTTCTAAGGACAAACCCCGCTTTCTTGCCGAAGGTGGTTTCTGAATTTCATTTAAACCAGTCTATTACCTTGCCGGTCTTTTTCCCGAACACCGCTTCAGAGGCGGAAAGGGTTCTACACTGTCTGGATGTTAGAAGGGCCCTTAAGTTCTATCTTGACAGAACATCCGAGCTTAGGAGCTCTTCTCAACTGTTTGTCACTTTTGGTAATCCACAAGGTAAGCAGGCCTCTAAGGCGACCATCTCCTGATGGATTGCGGCCTGCATTACGGAGTCTTACACCGTTTAAGGGCTGAAGCCTCCTAAATGTATTCATGCACACCTGGTGCGGGGCAAGTCAGCCGCAGTTGCCTTTCAGAAATATGTCCCCTCGGAGACCATCGCAAAGGCGGCTACTTGGGCCTCCCCGTCGGCTTTTTGTAAACATTATTGTCTAGACCTGGATTCAAGAGCTGATGCCCAGTTTGGTCAGGCTGTGCTGAAGAACCTGTTCCTGTAAGGGTTTTTTTTCCATCCACCCGTAGTTCCTCTTAGGAGTGCTTAGGTATCTCCCATAGGTATGGAGGAAAGGGGACGGGACGTAGTAGTATAACCAGGTTACTCACCGTAGTGACAACCTTACTCCTAGTCCATAGTCCCCTTTCCTCCATACGCCCGCCCGCCCGGAATCCCCTCTAATAAGGTTCCTCTGTTATTGCTAAAGAGTCTCTGACCCGGCGATAGAAAAGGACTGATGGGCGATTCGCGGGGCGGCGTTACAGCCGCGTGGCGGGCCCCATGTAGAAAGGGAGGAAGGACAAAAGAACATTTTCTTTTTTGGAATTTTGGATGCTTTTACAAAACGCTCCGGTCCCGTCCCACAGGACGGAGAGATGTCCCATAAGTATGGAGGAAAGGGGACTATGTACTAGGAGTAAGGTAGTCACTACGGTGAGTAACATGGTTATTCACCACCACCATCAAACATTCCTGCGCTTCACAGTTGAAGGCCTTCATTACCAGTTCAAGACCCTTTGATCTAAGGCCCTCCCTACGGATGTTCCCAAAATGCCTGGCCAGGAGTTAAGACGGGGGCCCACGTTTCGGTGCAGTGGCGGCTGGAGAAGGGTACCAGACGGGGTTGCCTGTGGTCACCTATGCTGTTCATACTGACATTGAAGCCGCTGGCAGCGTACCTTAGGAAGGAATATCACGAAGCAGGTATAGAAATGCAGGGTAACGTTAATTTAATTTTGCTATATGCAGATGACATGCTGTTGTATCTGCAACACCCCGAAACCAACTTACAGTACATTCTGGATGTGTTAGAGCGGTACAAAGATCTATCGGGTATTAAATTAAATGCACAGAAATCAAGTCTGTTCCCCTTAGAAGCGTACAGGACTCCTCCTAGTGCACTGTCTACGCTGCCGGTGAAATGGGAGGTTGACTCATTCAGATACTTGGGTGTGGATATATTTCATGACCCCAAGACTGAGTTTTCACAGAACACACTAAAAGCGGTAGATAAGGTAGAAAAGTCCATGGCTTTCTGGGTCAGATTGCCGCTCTCATTGATGGGAAGGGCAACGTTACTAAAGATGGTAGTACTCCCAAGGTTCCTTCATTTCTTCACCAATGTCCCGCACAATATACCGAAGGGCTTTTTTAACAGGTTCAACATTATTTCCTATGGCATGGCACAAGATGTAGGGTGGCATTAGCTACATTTCAAAGACCGTACGAGCAGGTAGGCATAAAGGTGCCTAATTTTGAGGCATACTATCTGGTGAGTCAGCTGCAGTTTGTCACAAGATGGTTATCAGACATCAATCCCAAGAAACTGAGATGCCGCAGCCCTCATGCGCCCCATTTTATTTGAAGGCGGCGATTTGGTTGGTAACACTGGGGAATCTGAAAGCCACGCTGCTGTTGAAGCTAGGTGGGATGATTTGGCTCAGGGCTTGTCGCTTTTTAGATAAACGGTCACCTTATTCCCCCCCCCACGTCGTGCTAGTGACGCTGAAGGCGGAAGACTCAGAACTCAGACTAAATCTGAGAAAGTACTGGGAACCTATTGGGGTGCCGACGGTGGGAGATTTATTACAGGAAGGCAAACTAATGGACTTTAGCGTACTAACCTCAGAAGTAGGCATAAATGCAGGACAATATGACACACGCTTCACTCCTCAATTGGTTGAAGCAGAAGTGGCCGAGCATAGATGGGGTGTGGCAAGAAGATAGCACTATTGGAACGCTTCATGATTTTTCGGAGGGCGGACATACTGTGTCTAGGTTGCATGAGTTATTAATGTCATGCAGCAGGGATATGCTGGGGCAAACTAAGTGCAGTTGGGAGGCAGATTTGCAAGAGCAACTAACGGATGCAGTTTGGGGCAGAGCACTAGTCTATCATAAAAACGTGTCCAGGAACGCGAAGCTCCAATTAATACAACTGTACATAACTCATAGGGCATCTCTAACCCCGAAAAGTATAACTAGCTTTAGTAAGGCAACAGAACAAACTTGCCCAAAATGTGGATTGATTAACTGTAATGCTCACCTGATATCCACGGGGATGCCACTCAGTCTCGTTGGACCACTTCTGACCTTGAACCCCCTCCCTTGCACTCTTGTTCGGCCGAGGACTGGGTCTGAAAACAAAGGGATTTGGGTTTAGTTTTATTGTCTCTTCCGGCCCGAAGCCCACCTCCCTTGTGGTCCCAACGACCCCCTTGATGCTCTCCTCACCTTGTTTTATTATACGGAGTGCTCTCCGTCCTACTGTTGGATGGGCGAGGCGCAACCTTGTTGCTTCACAGGTGCGGGCCCTCAGAGTCCAGACCTGCTGCCACTCCTGTTTGTCCAGGTAAGACTGCTGGTTTGGCAGTTTGTTCTTTACTTTGCTATTGCCCCTATTAATGTCTTTCCTTCTTCCTTGGGTGCGAATGGAGTTCCGGTGGTGCCGTGCTGCTTGGGGCTGTGCACAAGATGGTAAGTGAAAGCGCGATGCACGACACTATGTGCCTTATCTTGTGCTGACCTGTTTCTTCTCTCTTCCTTACAGGCCGCTGCAATGTCCCAGAATGGATCTTGCTGAGAAGATGAAGAGCGGTGAGTAAAGCATAGCACGTGCCGCCTTCTTGATATCTTTTGTGCTAATTAGTGTTTTCTTCCCTCTTGCAGGCCGTCAAAATGGCCCGGGAATGGGCGTGGGCCAAGGACTAGTCACCCCAGGTAAGTGTGCGCTTATTTTGATTGTTTTCTATATTATGAGAATAAACGCTTACTAATGCTGCTTTTCCGTTCTCTTTTCTTTTCAGGTGCGGTTGTCCAGATCGAAGGAGCGCTCGCCGAGCTGGTGTATATTCAGGACCCAGGAGCAGAGGACAGAAGCAGGATTCGCTCGCAGGTAAGTGTATTCAGGAATGCTGATGAGGATCCGAACAGAACGTGGTAAGCGTCTTGCTGCAGCTAGCAGAGTAACGCGAAGCGTGTTCCTCAGCTTGGGCGTGGCTTATATAGCCTGCAGGTATCCCAGGTGCCCCTGGGTCTGACCACACCTAAAACACTAGACCGCATAGTTCATTTCTGGGACTGAGCTATGCGGGGGCATCCATGTTGCCCACAGGCTATTGCAAGTCCCAGTTCTCAAGTTCTCTGGTTTAACATATGAGCCTGGCGCCAAAGGCGCCAGGACTGACTCCAGGAGAGTCTTGGGGGGAATGGTAAGGCCCTTGGGGCCATAATGGAAGGCCGTGGTTTAGCCCAGGTGGCCTGCCTGTTAGGGGCAGGGGTCATGACAGCACTCTCCCCCACCCCCCCCCTCAAGGCCCCTCTCAGGGTAGCTCTTCCATCTGGCCCTGGCTTGGTGGGATTATCGTGATGGAAACGCTGTATTGATCGTAGTGCATGGATATAATCACAGGGTTCCCAAGCCCTGTCCGGCGGGACATATCCCTTCCAGTCTACTAAATAATATAGTTTCGCTCTGACATACTTTGAGTCCAAAATGTTGTTGACCTCGAATTCCGGTTCTCCATTGACCATTACTGGTTTGGGTGGTATAGTGACTCAGGTTCCAAGATGGACAGGTTTCAAAAGAGACACATGGAACACAGGATGAATGTGCATATTGGAAAGCAAGGCCAGTTTGACTGCTACTGGGTTGATAATAGATTAAATGTCGCAAGGACTTAAATATCGTGGGTGAAATGTCCGGGTTCCTTTTATAATCATATGTTTTGATGTTAACCAGACTTTGTCTCCAATCTGGTAGTTGGGCGCTCGTTCACGGCGCTGGTCAATGCATTTCTTTTGGTCGTCTTTAGCCTTGTGTAAATGTTCAACTGCTTTTGTGAAGGCCTGAGTAATTAAGGTGTGCAGAGTTTTAATGGCCAGCATTTTCAGAGTAGTGGGAACGTCCAGTTCGGAGGTGCGTGGATGTCTGCCGTATGTTGTGTAAAACGGAGTCTGCCCCGTACTGCTGTGGTAGGAATTATTATATGCTTATTCAGCTATCCACAGCAAGTCTTTCCAACTTCCTTCCACTTGATGTAGCATACAGCGCAGGTACTGTTTGAGCGTCTGGTCCGTCTTTTCAGTTTGGCCATCCGTTTGGGTGTGGTGGCTAATGGATAGTTGGATATCGATTTGAGCCATGGAACAGCAGTTTCTCCAGAAGTTGGATACGAGTTGGGTACCTCGGTCAGAGATTAGCACCAAAGGGAATCAGTGAAGTCATACGATATGTTCAAGGAATACCTTTGCCAGGCAAGACGCATTCGGGGGACCTTAAATGGCAGGAAGTGGCCCATTTTAGAGAATAAGTCCACAACCACTAGAATGGTATTGTATCCTTGACTGGGCGGTAGATCGGTGATAAAGTATGCTAGGGCACCGTTGGAATTTCCAATGGTCTAAGGAGTCCATCTGGTTTTTGTTTTGATGATTTATTTTGCGCACATAAGCCACAGGAGAAGTAGAATTGAATGACATCCTTACGCCACGTGGGCCACCAGTAACTTCGTTTTACCTTGGCTAGAGTTTAAGCAATTCTAGGATGGCCTTCAATTAAAGAGTCATGATACCCAGAGATTACCTGTTCCTGTAGTTCCTTTTTGGGCAAGAATAAACAATCCCTGAAATATGGTAGTTGGTCCTTGGATAGTATAGTGTTCTCACCGTGTATTCCATTCTTGTAACAGCCCGGGATTAATCACACGTCGAATCTCTCGTCATAGTTCGTCCTGAGTCATTGTGGTTGTGATGTCCAGGAGCTTGTCACTTGGGATGATGGCCACTGGATCGGGGGTTGTATACACCTGTTCATCAATACCCATATGGGAAAGGGCATCGGCTTTTCCGTTTTTGACTCCGGGTCGAAACGTGATCACATAATCATACTCTGCAAAGAAAAGGGCCCAACGTAACTGTCATGAGGATTGAGCCCTTGCTGTCTTTAGATATTGTAGATTTCGATGGTCAGTTATCATGGTGATAGTGTCGCCAGGCCTTAAAGGCTGATTTGATGGTTAGGAGCTCCTTGTCCGTGATAGTGTAGTTGAGTTCAGGCGGTGAAAACCTGCGCAACCAGAAAGCTAAAGGATGTAACTGACCAGTTTTTGAGTCCCTTTGTGAGAGAACAGCACCCATCGCCATGCTCGAGGCATCCGTTTCCACCACATATGGAAGATCTGGGCGAGGATGTCGTAGGATCGGGGTGGACGTGAACCTCACCTTGAGTTCTTGGAAGGCCTTTTCTGCCTCTTCCGTCCACTAGAACCTCTTGTTACTCTTTCTCAATAGTGATGTGATCGGGTGCACAATTTGGGAAAATCCCGGAATAAACCGGCGGTAGAAATTTGCAAAACCCAACATGCTCTGGATTCCTTTGAACGAGCTTGGGGCTGGCCAGTTTAGAATGGTGTCGACCTTATGCACATCCATTTGTATTCCTTTTGGGGTGAGGACGAAGCCGAGGAACTCTACCTCGGTGACGTGAAATGAACATTTTTTGAGTTTGGCATAGAGGTGATGTTGACAGAGTTTGGTAAGAACGGAACGGACATGCTTGACATGATCCTGTTTTGAAGCCGAGTATACTAGAATATCATCAATATAGGCTAGGACACAGACGTCAATCAGTTCTCTTAAGACATTGTTCATGAAATACTGAAATGCAGCGGGGGCGTTGCAAAGTCCAAATGGCATTACCTGGTATTCGTATAGGCCATATTTTGGACGAAACGCGATCTTCGATTCATCCCCCTTTTTTTACTCGAACGAGATGGTACGCCCCTCTAAGGTCCAATTTAGTGTAGATTTCAGCATCTTTGACTTGCTCTAACAGTTCTGGGGGTAACGATTTTTAATGGTGATTTGGTTCAATGCGCGATAGTCGATGCAAGTCCTCAAATCTCCTTCTTTCTTCGGCACGAAGAATAGGGGAGATGCTGCTGGTGACTTCGAGGGGCGGATGAATCCATTAGCCAGGTATTGATCTAGGTAGGACTTCAAAGGTTGGTTCTTGGATTCTGTGAGCGCATAGATCCGACCACAAGGGATTTGTGCACCAGGTACCAGGTCGATCTGGCAATCATAAGGCCTGTGCGGTGGCAAGGTATTAGCTTGTTCCTTCTGAAACACATCTTGAAAGTCCTGGTATTCACTTAGTAAGGTACCAGTCACACCCAGAGCTATTGTTGCTGTTCCATGGGCAGATGGGCTCGTATTCGTTGACTTTCTTCCCTTATGGTAACAGGTGTGAGTTACGGAAAATACCAATTCTCTTGCACGCCAATCGATATGCGGATTGTGAGCGACCAACCATGGCATCCCTAAGATCAACCGGAACTGAGGCGCCTTGATGAGATCGAAAGCAATAGACTCTCAGTGACCATCCTGACACAGAAGGGTTAAGACTGTTGTGCATTGGGATACTGGACCAGAAGCTATTTCCGTACCATCAACGGTGGCCACTGTTTCGGTGGTCGACTTAGGGCACAGAGGCAGCCCCATCTTTGCTGCAAGATCCTGGTCTATATAATTCCCAACCACTCCGATGTCGATGTATGCCCCTATGGTATGCATCCTACACGGTTGCTGGTGGTGCATTAGGATCACGGGCAACGCTAAATGGGAGGTCTGTAGTGTACTTTCTTCGCTCGACAAATGGACCCCTACATTTGCCGGGCTTGGTAGTTTTCCGACTCTTCATTCGTGTTTTCCTTATCCGTGACTCCTACGATTCTCCTCAGTGGTTTTAACTGGACACTCCTTCAGGAAATGGCCTGCTTTTCCGCAGTATAGGCATAGTTGCTGCTCTCTTCTCTCTTTCAGCTTTGGTTAAAGGGGGTCTTAACCCTCCTAGTTGCATTGGTTCCACCTAATTGTCTGCCACCTGTGGCGCATTGTCCCTTGACCGTACGTACATGGGGCGAGTGTCCGGTCTACCCCGATCTGCCCTTCGTTCTTGCAACCTGTGGTCTAGTTGAACCACAAGGTTAATAAACTCTGCACAGTCTTTTGGTGGATTAACCACTTGGGCAAGAACATCTTTTAGCTCCCCCCATAGGCCCCGGTGGAATAGCGTAGTTCCCTTCTCCACAGACCACCCTGCTTCGACTACGAGCCTGTTGATGGTCGCTATATATGTTAATAAGTCTTGGTTTCCTTGACAAAGAGACAACAGCTCGTTGTCTAGTGCCTGTCCATGAGTACGTCGAGCGAAGAGCTTTTCCATCTCCTGCTGGAAGCTCCCGAAGTCACGTAGCAGTGGATCATCCTGACTAACGAAAGGTACAGACCAGTCCTCAGCACTCCCACGCAGATAAGATAGTACGAAGGCAACCCGCAACTGATCATGAGGGAAGGCCCCAGGCCTGCAAAGAAACTGGAGGGGACATTGGTTCATAAATGTTACATACTTCTAAGGCTCTCTCGTTAAGCGCTCAGGTGGGGCTAAAGGAACTGCTCCTGGCAGGGTTATCTTTACCGGATTGGTTGGTGGCGCTGACATTGATGAGACGTTCCCAGGCAATGGGGCTTGTCCGGCCTGTGACTGGAGGAGTGGTCTACTCAAGTTGTCAGTGCTTTTCTTAGCCACTATTAATTCCCTCCGCAGGGCGTTGGTCTCCTGTCTAGCTGAATGCACCTCAGCACGTAACTGTCCCAGCAACTGAGTTAACTGGTCGGTTTCCGATGTTTCCATGATGCCCAGGTGGATTATAGTTTGTGAGACTACGCGTTCTGTAACACTCACCTGATATCTACGGGGACGCCACTCAGTCTGGTTGGACCACTTCCGACCTTGAAGCCCCTTCCTTGGACTCTTGTTCGGCCAAGGACTGAAAACACAGGAATTTGGGTTGAGTTTTATTGTCTCTTCCGTCCCGAAGCCCACCTCCCTTGTGGTCCCAACGACCCCCTTGATGCTCTCCTCACCTTGTTTTATTATATGGTGTGCTCTCCGTCCTGCTGTTCTGCACAGGGGCTCATTGTTGGATGGGCACGGTGCAACCTAGTTGCTTCACTGGTGAGGGCCCTCAGAATCCAGACCTGCTGCGACTCCTGTTTGTCCAGGTAAGATACTGGTTTGGCAGTTTGTTCTTTACTTTGTTATTGCCCCTATTAATGTCTCTCCTTCTTCCTTAGGTGTGAATGGAGTTCCGGTGGTGCCGTGCTGCTTGGGGCTGTGCACGAGATGGTAAGTGAAAGCGCGATGCGCGGCGCTATGTGCCTTATCTTGTGCTGACCTGTTTGTTCTCTCTTCCTTACAGGCCGCTGCGTTGTCCCGGAATGGATGCTGCAGAGAAAATGAAGAGCGGTGAGTAAAGCGTGGCATGTGCTGCCTTCTTGATCTCTTGTGTGCTAATCAGTGTTTTCTTCCCTCTTCCCTTTGATTGTTTTCTATATTGGAGAATAAACGCTTACTAATGCTGCTTTTCCGTTCTCTTTTCTCCTCAGGTGTGGCTTTCCAGATCGAAGGAGTGCTCGCCGAGCTGGTGTATATTCAGGGCCCAGGAACGGAGGACAGAAGCAGGATTCGCTCGCAGGTAAGTGTATTCTAACGATGTTCTTGTTCTTAAAGGTAACCGTTTCAGGAATGCTGATGAGGATCTGAACAGAACGTGGTGAGCGTCACTTTGCAGCTAGCAGAGTAACGCGAAGCGTGTTCCTCAGCTTGGGCGTGGCTTATATAGCCTGCAGGTATCCCAGGTGCCCCTGGGTCTGACCACACCTAAAACAATAGACCGCATAGTTCAGTTCTGGGACTGAGCTATGCAGGGGCATCCATGTTGCCCAAAGGCTATTGCAAGTCCCAATTCTCAAGTTCTCTGGCTTTACATATGACCCTGGCGCCAAAGGCGCCAAGACTGACTCCAGGCAGATTCTTGGGCGGAATGGTAAGGACATCGGGGCCATGATGGAAGGCCGTGGTGTAGCCCAGATGGCTTGCCTGTTGAAGCCAGGGGCAGGGGTCGTGACATTAACGTGGACCTGCTGCACATGCTTGGAACGATCTCCCACTGTCTCTTCGAGCTGTGGATGACCATCTGATCTTTCGTCTGTCTTTGAAGACCTATTTGTACTAGGCTTTTCCTACCGCCGCCGTCCCCTGCTTTACCCAGCGCCATGATGCCCTTGGGCGTACATGCGCTTTAGAAATATACATAACATGTTCTGGGTCTGCTCAGAGATACTGTGAAAAAATAGCACAGGCTTTGTCCAGGGCAGGTATGACTGTGGACACAAGCACCCAGGTAGCTTGTATGCTAGGTATTTTTGTGTGACCGAAACAGGCAAAGCATGCTAGTAAGCTGAAAGATTTAGCATATATTCTGGTGAAACGAAGAATAGCAATGGGGTGGAAAGCACGTAAAAGACCAGAGGTGCGCCTTTGGTGGGGCGATCTCCAAAAATGGATGCTCACGGAATCTTCAGTGTGACAGGATGTGGCCCGTCTGGGCCAAGACGAACCCAGTGTTGACCTCTCCTCCTGGAAAAGTATGATGCAGGAGTTGGGGGCCTTATCGCATGTTGATACTGCCAGAGGGATAACTGTCCCTTTGAGCCAAGTGCAATAGCAAACGAATATACCCTAAGTCGATGCAAAATGTGAGCATGATGGTAGTGGAATGGGCTGGGGTGAGGGAGGGGGGAATTGGGGTGTGGTAGATACAGACGAAAGTGAATGGTCAGTGCTATGCAATGTAAGTAACGTCTGTAAGTTATGTTGTTGTTTAAAAATCAATAAAGAAAGTAAAAAAAAAAATATATATATATATATATATATATATACCTGTAGCCAATGCTTTTGGGCCCTGTTTTCAGGGCTGAACCCACAATGCATAAAAAAAAGAGAACAAATGTGTAAGAGTTGGCACATGTAATCTAAAAATAGAAGAGCTTTGTTGATACATGGTGGCACCAGAAATTGTTCAAAACATAAACAAGTCCATACCTGTGATCCTGTATGAAAATGTGGTATCTACAGAATATAATAGGAACAGGACCTGAAACATAATTGTCTAGTCTAACAAAACAATACCCATATGTATAATCAACAAAACGGTAATCGTACCTGACTGTTGTGAAAATATCTAAAAGGACAACACAACCACAATGTTTTTAGATCGAAAACAGGACGGCACCAGATCTCCTGTCCAGATCTCCTATCCCACTGGAAGTGGGCCATTTTGCATAGAGTGGTCCTTTCCCGGTTGCACCTGCGAGGTATTCTGAACTCTGTGACTGATTCCCTCAACAGGGAACTCCACTCCTACCACAAGTGTGGATCTTCTCCTCAGCGATTTCCTACTCTTGTTTCGAACATGGAGCATTCCAGACATAGACCTCTTTGCCACTAAGGACAACTCAAATGGCTTGCATTTGCAAGTAGATTAGCACAGCCAGCCAGCCTGGGGACGCCTTCATGTTTCCCTGGTCGGGAAAGTTCCTGTACACCTTTGCCCCAATCCCACTCATTCTGAGAGTTCTTCATTAAGTAAAACAGCAATGGTGCAGACTGATCCTTGTGGTCTAAGGTTGGCCGAGACAGTTTCGGTTCTTGGAACATCTGGCTCTTTCACAGTCTTCACCATCAAGCTCCCTCCGGTATTTAACCTGTTGTTTTTCACTGACTGTCTTAAAAAAAACCTTCTATTGCTTTTGGAAACTGTTGATTAGAGAATTCTTATTCAAAAGGTGCATTGGATCTTTTTTCTTGTTCTGGATTCCCACTGATCCCTTGCAAGAAAGAAACAGTGTGGGTTGACCTTGGGTATGTGTGTTTGTCCAGGGACAAGGGGACTGTCCTTCATTTCGAGCCGGCTTCATTCAATCCGATGGCCTCGACAGTGCTTTGCTAGGGTTTGGCCATATTGACATGCCCCAGAACTGCAGAAACATATTGGAGAATGCTTGTTCGCCTGCTACAGTCTCCTACTATAACCGTAAATGGAAACGCTTCATTGTGTGGTGTAGTGCTCAGTGTGGATGTTCTCCATTACCACCCCATCAAATTCTGCCATGGTTACTCCTTGGCACATTCCGGTGTGGCACACACCTCTCCAAAGTTCACCTGGCTGCAATATCTCGCTTCATGCATACTATACTCCAAGTATGCCATCATTGTTGTCTCATCGACTCATCAGAGTTTCTCAAGGGCCACTTCCAGACCTTTCTAACAGTACACACGCCACCTACTGCTTGGGAACTGAACATCGTGTCAATGAAACATGGTTTAGTCCCAGCGATGCAAAATATCCGAGCCAAAGCAATCCTAAGAATGTACAGCAGAGAATCTCATAAAACACATTGGCTGGCATAAATACAAGAGAATCGAGCAACGTTAAACTTTAATCTCTTCTTTAGTAGGAAAACGGACAATCCATAGCCTGCCACTTCAGTATGTGTTGCTTAATCATGCAGGCCCTTGGCGGTGTTATTCTTTATACAAAAATGTTAGGTTGGCAGTGCCTGGCCAGTTGCCAGAAGAATCCACCGAAATCGACACCTGTCAAGCACACTGTCCATAGTTGGTTTGGATTTAATCTGTGTTAGGGAGAATTCTCTGTAAATGCTAATTTCCCAAACCTAGTGAGTTCCCCAGCAGCCTTGCTGGATTTTTGGGGTTTAATTCTTTCTCCTGCTAAGAGTGAGACTCTTTTTCTCCCACTCTTAGGCATGATTTGAGAATGTCCTTTGACTTTGTAATGTGTTGTATGGGCTATGGGGTCTTTTACTCCATAGGGCTTCATGTGTTTTTGGTATATGTGTTACACAGCACCCTCAGTGCAGTAACACCAGGGTGTCTTAGTGACCCCCCAAACATAGACTCCATACCCTGGGACTGACTACTGTCTCCCAGGGCATGAAAAGTCACCATTGGCTTTACTAGTCTTAAATTGTGAACAGAACCAGTACAAACCATCATATTGTGGAAGTACTGGTAGGGGTAATTCGATTGCCCCTGGGTCTGTTTCCCAAGGGGGCACTGTCAAGTACCCCCTTGTCGAGTTTCTGGCTGGTGGCAGTGGATACAACGTGAAATATTCCACCGGAATATTTCCTATGGGATTTTCCCATTCATTTTAAACGCACCACTTTTTGGTGCAATGTTAAAGATACCGCCGGGTTAATTATTTAATATTCCCCGGTTGGGTCTTTTTACCAGGACTCGGTTTTAAAATGGCATTTGTGTTCGCCTCTGAAACTCTAACCCAAGTAGAGTCCTTTGTTCCACTTTTTGGCGGGCTTCTCCACAGAAGCCCTCCAAATGGTGCCACTCTGTCTGGGGTCAACAGGATGTGTGGGAGGGGGATAAGGCACCCTGGACTGAGTTGCCTTGGCAACTCAAGTCGCACTCTTGTGTGATTGGCCCCGTGGAGAGCCTCCCGGCTAACCACTTAGCATGTTTGAGTGACAGGCTGATGAATGGGGGTTTTGCTGCATAAAAGCAGGGCTTTGGGGACTGGAACTTCAGAAGTCACCACAGGACCTAAAGAATCCGAAGAGGGGAGAAGCTGAGCCATCTACAACGACGACAACACCGGTGGAGCCCTGCTGTACGAAACTCACCACTTTCCCGACGACAGAGAAGATCTTCTTCCAGGAGAGTCTTCTTCCCTTTGAGCTGGTGGGACCAACCAGTTCGCCTTTTTCACCTTCCTGGATCGTCTCGTGGTCGACTCACCCGTGCCAAGCACCCCGGCGGCCGGATAGCCACGCTTCTCCACTACCGCGAATAAAAGGGTAGTACCTTTTAACCGGGAAACTCTGTGGCTGGTTTCTTCCCTGGCAGTGCAACGACCTCCAGCTTTCCTCCACGTTCAGATCTTCTCTTCCCCTGGACGGAGCCCCGACTTGCACCCGCTGCCAGGAACAACTGCCCCCGCTGGAGCTTTCTCACCATTTCAGGTACTGTGTCCCGCCTGGTCTCCCTTGCAACAGACTGTCCAAGATGTCCCGTAAATCCTTGACTCTCTATCCTGGGGTGACCTCGGACCTGTTAACATTACCTTTCTAACTTGATCCAACCTCTTTTGACTTTTCTGCAAAGACTTTGAGTGCATTTCCACTGTGTGATCTTGGGCACATTCCGCCTTGCTCTCTCCAAGAGTGGGCCTGGCCTATGAACGTTTTGCTCTACAGTAGACCCTGCCTTTCTTGACTTGCTGTGGTTTCTTTAAAGTGTTGGTACTGTGTGATTTTCCTATTCTGCCTTTTCTCTCCCTTTCTAAACAAATTATTGGAGTGCCATCTATGGTTACGCGCTCACCTCTGTTTTGCTAAATAAGTGGTGTCTTAACCTAGACTTGTCAAATAATTAATTAGGGAGATGTATATATTTCTAATGACTGTGTTTGAACTTGCTTGACATATTGGTGCCGGTGTATTTTTACAAGTGTGTTTTTAAATAAATAATTATATACTTTCATACCAAAGCTCTGGCCAGTGTTTGCTTGTGCTACTGTATTTTTAGCCCTATTGTGTATACTCTATATACTGCCTAACTCTTCTTGAGAGAAGTCTGACTGCTCAGCCACAGCTACCAGGTAAATCTGGGTGGTGCAGACTGCTACCAATTGGGTTTACTGCTAACTCATGTAGACTTAAAGTTTTTGCAGTGGTCCCTAAGGGAACTGCGCAGGTTTCTGCCTAACAATCTGACACTACCCCAAAGATCATCCATTACATTCTCCTCGTCAAATGGACAGCCATACCTAGAGGCTCTGTTTCTTTAGCAGTAGGATAAGCCCACAATATAGCAACTTTATTTAGTGCATTGAAATAGGTGAAATGAGCTTTCTAATTGTTGTGCGGAGGAGGTACGTTGACCCTTCCTAGAATAATGGTCATGTATGAAACTAGCATGTCCGTTTTCTACAACCTCTTAGCATCATCAGGCAGAAATGTTGAACCTGTGTGTAAGGAGAATTGCAGAGCGGTGCGGTAGCCAGGGTTCCAAGGGAGACAGTTAAGCCAGTAGGTGCAAAGGAGGAATCCTGTGCTACTCCTGGGGGGGTTGTGAATCTTAATTGTGTCTTGATCACTGCATTAAACGTGAAGGAGAAATGTAATTGGCACAAGTACCCCTCCTTGCCTTAGTAAATGCTTCCTAATATAGACCCCTTGCCCTGGGGAGGGTGGCAGCAGGGAAGCCAACAAAGAACAGATGGCGTTGATGGCCGAAATCTGTATAAATATTCGAGAGAAAAAAACGAATGGGAGATTTGTTTGAAAATCGGCTGTACGAAAAGTACGTACAGCCGATAATTTTACTATAATGCCATCAGTTATTGCGGGGATTTTCCCTGCTCCTGATTAAAGAAAGTTTAAGAAAAGGAAAAAAAGGAGGACTCTGCAGCGCAGGTTCCCATGCACTTAAATTAAGGGAACCGGCGTTGCAGAGGGATGCAGGAGACGGCGGCACACAAGGGGGTGTGCTGCCAACAGGTAAGTAAGGGGGTGGGGTGGGGCGGGTTACCAGAAATGTTCGTGGGATTGAAAATTGAAGGTCATTTTCGTTCAAATGATTTTTGTTTTTTTCTCCCTCGAACATTTCTTATTCGATCTATTCCTGGACAACCTTGATGGCCAACTTGCTTCTTTCTTTTCAGCCACACTGACTACTTCTAAGTCTGGTACAGTCCTGCACTTCAGATTTTGATGGTGGCCTTGAGGCGTGTGCTGGGGAGGCCTGTGCAGAGGCAGAGTAGCTAAGTCTATCCCCTACTATAAGCAGGTGAGGCTGACTTACCGGCTCTGATAAAAGGCATGGCCCAAGAAATGACAGCCCTGTACCAAATCATGCATTTGGATGGCAAAAAGGTAGAGAGTAGCATATAGTGGATATTGCAGGCCCTAATGGGAATCATAAAATGGTTTCCTCATAAAACAACCTTAAACATGGTGACAAAGCTGTGAGACGATGCGCGTAGTGGACGTAAAACCACCAGCGAAATAAATTGGTTTAACTTGCATATGAAATGGGGAAATGTACGCTTGTGCATATGCGAGCATGGAGAAGAAGGGGTGTATATAAAATAGAACGCAATCACATTGCAAAAGCTGTTTGTTGAATAATTAAATGCTTGAGGGGAAGTTCATTTGAAACTTAGGGACATTCCTATATATGTTTTCAACTGTTTTCGAGTGGAATCGGTGGGGACAAAATCATTGATCACTGATTAATTTACTATTTGAGAGACACAGAGGTAGTAATATAATACAGGAAATAAGAATAACGGTGGATGTGAAGTTGCTTTTAGCAGTGAAATGAAAGAAGTGGGCTGACTACACGTGCTTGGGCGTCTGCCGTAACTTATGTAGTGAAGAGTAAATGAGCTAGTGCACCAAGAATCGGCCTTGAACTGCTGATCCTGATGGGACGATTCACATTTGTTGCTTTCATCTCACAATGTATACCTTCATTTTGGTACAAGCCTGTGCTAAACTGCGTTGTTCCGTCTTTTCTACAGGTATCCGCCTAGTGGAAGGTACTTGTCAATGTCCAATTCTCAAAGCAAAATATTTGACGATGTTTAAAGTTTTGGACAGTGTTAAAAAAAAAAATCGCTGGAGCTCTTCACCCACTTACTGTACAGTACATTGATTGCTTCAAACCCGGAACCGGAATGAACCTCCTTGGCAAGAACGAAATTCCAGTGAGCAAGGGAACCATCAACGCTATGTCTACCCATGCCTTTCTGCGGTCTATGAAACCAAGATCAATGCTGCTTTTGTCTTTGCATTGAGTTACAAATGTGGGATACACTATGATGAGATTCACAGAACATATCCTAATATAAAACTTGTATATTTGTAGTCGCCCTTTGAATTACATGGAGTCTACAAATATGCAGCCTTTGATTTAAAATAAAACATTTTAGGAAGAGTGTTATGCTTAAAATGATGTTGATCATGAATATTGGCCCTAAAAACACTAATAATTGTTAGAAATGTAAAATGCTGTAGCGTTTGCATAGTACAGTTGCAACCTAAATGGATCAGACTGCCATCTTCGAAGACCAGGCCTTTCATTCGGAGTTATGGGCATTGATGGGCGTTACTTCTGTTTGAATTTCGGAGTGAAATAATAAGAAGCGTCTGCCCAGTCGCCATATTTTGATGCAGCCATCAAAGAAGCTTGAACATAACTTTGGATGCTTTTGATGTTTTTGAAAGACTCACGTTGATATGTTCTCACTTAGACATATGTGCTTCTGCACGGAAAGGGAAACCTACAGTAGCCTCACAACGTATTAATTTACAAAACATGCATATGTATACGTATTATAAACCTTCACATGCTCGTATTTTATACATGTATTTATGTGCCTAAAGGTTACAAGACGGCTGTAGTCTTGTATCAGTAAAAAGGTCTGATTTAAATAGAATACCGCAAAATATCATTAAACTGGCCTTGAAGGAATAGAGCTAAACCAAGTCAAACTCAATCATACTGCTAGCATTTAAGAAAGGTAACCCCTTTTTATGACTTCCAGAGCTTTGTACTCTTGGATGTGGTGGAGGATAATTTTGTTTAGTTTTCAGGTTAGGTTTTATGCTCCTAGTCTGTCAGCGCGCTGATCTTTTTTAAAATTCCATTTGAGGAATGTGAGCCTAATAGATTGTGTAATTTTGCGGAAATTTCAAACATGTAATAGAACCTATGGCATTCAGGTGCATCTTATCAAAGTCAAAGTTTACACTAAATGACCATGTGCTAGTGTCTTGTCTTTGTGCTTTAATCTGTTTGTGTCTCCGCGAAGTAGTATGAGAATATGTTTGAAAGTAGTAATCATGACTTTCCTGTATTTCAATTGTTATGTCAATCGCTATTTCTGAAGTCCATTATACTTTTTGCTCCAGAATCATTGCACTTTTCTCTGACACGTTTTTAATAGGGCGAGCACATTATATTTATGAAGGAAAAAGATCTTTTTTAGCCCATGAGATCTTACTTTGCAGCGCAATATCATCTGCCCTCAAAATCTGCAAAACGTGTATTGCATCTTCATAGGTGTAGATATAAATTGTGTTTTTCAATAGGGAGCACTTCCTTTGCAAATGCAATAATATATGGCCTACCAAAGTCGCTTTCCATTCTGGGTTATTAGACGTTTTAGTGGGAACAACAGATCGCTGGGTCAATGCACTTGTTTTCGCATTAAAGTCAATGGCTCAAATAATGGTTTGTTGAATGTGCGGTAAATATAATAATTAACTTGGAACTTAGTATAACTACCATTTGTTTTCAGTATCACAATTTAACTCGCTATATAGTTTTCACCATTCAAATGGTCATTCTTATTATTCACATTGAAATGTTTTTTGCAGAGAAGGGGAATTTTCTTTTTTTAAAATTAAACCTCATTATAGCTAGAAACCTGTTTTTCCAAGATGCCTATCAATAACTAAGTATTTTTCCCTTTTAAGTTTTTGTATCTGGAGAATGTCTCTGCCTCGCCTTTATACCAGACTTCTCCTATATACACCACTTCTTGAATGTTCTCCAAAGGAGCAAAGGTGTGGATGTGTCAGAAGCATCTTTGAGCCAGCATAGTTAAGTGGGATGGTTTACAAATCCTATACCATTTTATCCAGTAGTCTTCAGGGGAGATACCTTTTAGCGAAAGACGTGGCTCTGCATAATTATGTTAAAATACTAACTAGCAATTTCTGTAAAGCATAAACACTTTACCACCTAATTTTATTGGTACTGTCAAAGCAAAGCACTGCTTGTATAAAATCCCAACTCAAGGAACATCTCATCTTGAGTTATACAATATCATTAATCTCCAAAAAATGGTATGGTCTGCAATTTTAGTAGGATTGCTTTCTTGCTCGCCAGTGACTGGCCATTGTTTCATTAAAATGTGGTTGCATTGTACGTCCTAGATTTGCATTTCCGGCTATTAAATTAACCATTGCTGTTATGCTCTAGGTTCCATTTTGAGTCTCTGGATCTATGCAAGCCCCTGGCCAGTCCTTTCCTGAGTTGATACTTGATGTGCAGCTATTCGGCCAATAAATGATTTCAGTCCATTTGCGATTTACATTTAAATCCAGTGTCCTCATTGAGGAGTCCATGTAGTGAGATGGGAAATGTAACCTTATTATTTGGAAAATAAATGTCCTCCTTGGTGTCAATACTTCCAGAATAGTGGCTAGTTTAATAGGCCTCTGAATGTGCCTCAATTGGCTTGAAAGCTTTTTTTGTGCAAACATAATTGCCCAAAACCCTTTCCCCCATTTGCTAATGAAAGGAGATCTATTCTCTGTAAATGCAGATTTTCGGCTGACTGTTTTCAGAAACAGCATACCGATCACGCAATGGTCTGAGCGGTTCATTAAAGGAAGTACCACACTGTATGGTTATTATGGCCATTCGCCTGTTCCAACTCTTTCTTAGCTGATCTTGTAGGATTGTTTACCTTTGGATTGACTATAATTTGTTGGTTTACTAAATCTGTCTTTGTTATTAATTGCCAAGGCTGTTGTCAGGCTGAAGTTTGTGCTAGCTTTCTAGTTTGTAACTTTTCTGTTCACAAACCGGGCGCTTTCTGCTTGTACTGCTGCAGTGCACATTATGTTTGCTAAGTGTTCTCACAACTCCTTAGTTTAATCAATGAAATTGTGATTTAGAATATGACTCCTAAGGGGGCTGTGTCTTGTTATGCAGTGATGTTTTGCACTCTTATTACAAGTTCATTACAATTTCAAGTACCTCGTTTTCTTTTTTCCATTTGTTTTTTGACGATGTGTTCTTTTCAGGTTCTCTGAAATGTAGCTACACCTCATCACGTATAATGTGCCTGGGTAAACTGGTGTATTTTGATTTCTAGTATTGTTTTGACTTTTATCCTATTTGGCAAACTTATGTTGCTTTCCCATGATCTTAAAATAAATTCCAATTTTACCACTGACAAATGAGGTATTTTCACTGACATAACATCCCCTCACCGTAAGTCTTCAAAACTGAGGTGCTGCTGCTGCTTAAAGACTTGACATTCACAATTATAGGAAATAATATAAACGTGGTTTAAAGAAATGAGCACTCAATAGCTCACTTGAAAACAGTATCAGTTATGGACAACATATATTCCAGGCTTATTTTGTTTTTTTTAGATATTGTAACTTTACAATGTTTAAAATCTCACATCTCTCAGTGGTGTATTGTGTATGCGTATTGTGAGGGGTCAGAAATGAGAGACGGACATAAAGTTGTAATTTTCTCAACATTTGCCATATTTATTAAAAATAAAAGTGGTTGTGGATAAAGACCTATATGACCCCATCCTACCATGAATGTCCCTAAGTAGCAAACTAAAACTAAAGAAAGTCGATCTTGTGTTCAAAATATATCTGATCCTCACACTAACACATAAAATCAAAGTGTGCAAAGAAAATGTGTCTGTTTCCAGTTCAACACAAATGTGCACTAGTTGAAAATTGTAACTCCAGTAAAGTAATCCTTGTACCCATGGTCGGACACCCTTCCCAGGATCAATTTAGGAAGACCTTTGAAAGAGTTCTGTTCCAACATAATTATATTTAGTTCAATGGAGTTGTCTCATTCATCCCACACATTTATCGAAGTGGCAAAACCAATGTCTCTTCCATGGAACACTGGTTCAAAACCAAAACAACTGTTTCTTTCACACGTATTCCTTTCAATATGTCAAAAATGGTTGCGCAGAAGGATGTAATAATCTTTACCATAGAATACCTTTTCGAAACCAAAGCAACTGTTTCTCACAAAGTGTTCCTTCCAAGATGACAAAATGATTACTCTGAAGGATGTAATAAGTATTTCTCATAGAATACACTTGTCAGAATGGCAAAGCAAGTCTCTCTTGTACAATCATTTGTCACAATGATAAAACAAATTACTTTACACTTTTTATGACCACAGAGTTTCCCTTCTTCAAAACAACTGCTCCTTTCCTTACTTGTCTGCCAGAAATGCTTCCAAGTTCACACAACGTGTTCCTTTCCTGGTTCACTCGCCTGCAATGAATGGTTTCACTTTTTACACAACTGTTAATGTTTCTTTGTTTGTGGCAATGTGGGTTCCAGGTTCTCCACAAACTGACATCTCATGTGAGGAGAATTGTGCCATTTCTGCCCTCCGTCTTTACTTCAATTTTTCTTGGCTGGTGGCAATGCAAGTTGTAGGTTTCCCCAAACTGTCGTCTCATGTGTGGGTAATTGTACCTTTTTAGCCCTTCAGCTTCACAAAATGTACCGGGGACCCCCCAACTCCTCCTGGTTGACACATCAGGTGAACGTGTGGCTGTAACGGAGCACTGTTACCGTGGCAATTGCCCCAGTTTTGCATAGTCTCTTGTGGTTCCTGTGTCGGTCTTCTTTTCCACGGCCAGTGGCACCACGACCATTCCGTAAGATCGCGTCCCGCCTTGCTGACGCTACCTTCTATCAGAGTCTCTATGCTACGGCATGCAACGCCTCCAGGCAGGCACCTGTGAGCATCTCTCTCCTCTAGCACGGCTCGTTCTGGTGGCTCTGTCACAGAGCTTGTCTCCCACTCTGCGACCTCTGTAACTTTCTGCTACCGTCTCCTCCTCTCCTGCCACTCTTTTGTGTATAGTAAAGTGCACCATTTTTAAATCTCCAGCACAGCTGATAGAGGTTAGAACAGCTCGTCACAGCTTTTGTTTTAAGGTTGTTCCTGTTCTACATTGACTCCTCTTAGTCTCAGTACCCATGGGTATTATGGGAATTAAGGTTGACAATGTTTTCACACTTTTCAAGGCTATATTGTTTCAATTGTTGGTTAGATTTCAGTTTGTAAAAACCAGAGGATGTTGTATGAATATTAGCAGTTACACCACTGGGCTCGACTTTACAATATGCCATCAGTGTTTCAGGGAGATTGGAAGGATCATGTGTAAATGGAGTTACCACTTTCCCCCAATATGTGTATCCCCTCTGGGCACTTCCCTCACAATACCACCCACAGGGTCAGGATCAGGTAACATCGGCCTTTTCCTGGACCTATGAGAGGAGGCAAATACCATGTTTTTAGTGATGATATCTAGCAGCATGTGACTAAATGGTACTGTTTACATTTATAGTTAATTATTTTTCTTCAAGTAAAACTCGTTGGGAGATGCTGTTTTCTCATTTCGTAGTTAACCAAATATGATGATGAACTTCTTTCAACTCTGGGTATTATTCCCAAGCTCAAGGAGGGTGGGCAGATCAGTGGCTACAGCAATTCTTATGAAATGGAGCATATAAACACTGATGTATCTGTGATTTTAATTCTTCCAGTGCAGAATTCTTACTAGTTGCAGGACTGAATGAGACTAAAGAGCTGTGATCTGCATCTGAATTCCAAACTTAGCAAATATTAAGTGGTGTCAAATTGATTCTTAATCGGTCTACGGCCAAGGACGTTCGTGTTCACAGCCTTTATTTTCTATGGAATAAAAAGGATGTTGACTTTCTTGTGCATGATCTATACATTAATGTGTAACTGTCATAAAAAGGTAATTAGTCCTGTCTGGTAAGCAGCTATAATTCTAGTACAGCTGATAAATGGCACCTTTACCACTTATAGAAAATAGACTGTAATAGATGCAACTAACAGTTTTCTAAACAGAAAACAAATCTAGGGCTTGGTATTGGCCATTTTGAAGGAATTTGACTGCCGTGAGCTGTGTTTTGTGATGTTCTCTCTGATGAATAGATGAAAAAACAGACTTTTATATAAAGAGTGGGTCAGCTTCTTAACGAAGGTCACCATTGATGTTAAAGACAATTAGCGAGAACCTGAGTTGTCCTAACAATCTGTGGGAGCTACAATAACGTGCCTGGGCCAACCATGGTGCAGGTGGGGGTCCCTCCTGGTCAACATGCCCTGCTTAGACCGCATAAATAGAAAGCCTCTTTCAGCAAGTAGAATGACATTGTAGCCCTAGCTGACTTGACTCGCCATTGATGGACTTCTTGTCTTGAACCCATACAGAATAACGTGTAGGCAGGAGCTAAAAGTAGCCATTTGGTATCAGGTATCACCTGGTAAGGATAAGGAGCTTACTTTTAGGATATCAAAAGCTAGTACGTAGCATGCCGAAAATCCAACTTGCACTTGAGATGCAAACTGTTTCCATTGTGGAAAGCCCATTATGCTTTAATTGACTTCTAAATCTGTCCAAATGTTTCTTTATGCATTCTGAAAAACACAAGAGTTCATGTTTGTTTGTATGCCACCAGTTAACCTGGGGAGCTGGGTTCCATGTAATAGTCGCCACGAAAATGGCTGTTTAAAAACAAATCACGGCAAAAAGGCTGTGTTGTGGCCCCTGCAATCCCCAGACGCATTGTGCCACACAAGGAAAACGGTACAGCCGCTCCTCTTGTGTAGTATAATGGAAAAACCTTTACCAGGTTACACCACAGCCTTTTTGCTGCGATTTCGTGTGAAAACGGCAATTTTTCGGCGACCATATTACTGGATACCGGGAGCTGTTTGTGTCGATCTAATCGGGTTCTTGTAGGCTACAAGCATCAGTTAAATAACTCCAGCATATCTTTCTCGCTGTTTTTTGATTAGATGCCAATCTGGAACCCCCGCATATTTTCCTTTTGAGGTCTACCACTATTCCAATTTATGTTCAGTTGCTTAACTTCCTCTTCATGTGTATTTTCAATGGAACTGTGTTTCCTAATGCATTTTTACCATTAACTCTGAATTGCCAAAACGTTTTAGTGCTCTGTAAAGGGGCATGCAGAATTGTAATGGGGATTAATTAAGCTGGTAGCTGTTATACATTGTAAGCTCCTTAAATATGAAGTCCCTGGGTAGCTTTGAAATGGGCGCTAGTGACCTCTCATTATGTAATTCCTTCCGTTTACTCCCCTCCACAACCTAGTAAGAATGTCAGTCGAACTCACCCCTTTGTAAGAAGCTCACTGCTTTCTGCCATATCTGATTTGTTATCTATTGTATGTTCTTTTGTGATCAAAAGATCATTGTTTCTCTCTCTATATATAAATAAATAAGGTGTGCATTGTACACAAGTGGGAGATGCAAATTGCAGGCCAGTCTGGCCGCATTAGCATGGAAGTGTTCAACACACAGTCCCTGCTGGCTCTGAATTGATGCTCTGTACTCTTGACGAGGCAAAAAAGACCAAGGTAAGACCAGTCTTTAGCTGATACGATTTGTGGTGTTTTTGTGTGGGTGACATTGGTGGACCTCCAACATTCTTGTTTACACTCATCAGTGATTGCACTGTAAACGTGTATATTGCTTATTAGTATCATCTTAATTTGCATTCTTTGATGATCTGATTATTCTTTAGTGTAAAACTGTAAGCTGGTCTTTTTGTGTCGGTGCCAGCATTTTGATTCTCATTGTGTGTTTGACGTCTACTAGTGGTTGTGACCGATTTACTTGGCCAGCAAAACCCTGCATTTGTAACGATATAAAATACAGATAAAGCAATCTACTCTCTCATAGATTTACACTGTACACGCTGCTTTGCTTATTCCACAAATGGTGGAATCATAACATGTTTGTTTAAAGGAAGCAGTATATATGTAAAAACGTGTTCTCATTACTGTCAAGTTGTGACCCAATAAGTGATCTAATTATTTGCATGTAATAAGAAAATAACATTGCTGTTCAACTGTAATAACATGTGACAGTTGAGTTGTGATACCGCACCCAATGTTCATGTCGGCTCGGCAACGAACATTTCAGCTGTTACTAAAACAATTAAATCCTCAGACAGTTCACATATAATAATGAATAATTTATGGGGTTCTGTTTTGGTGCCCTTGCTTCAGTTTATTACAGGAGAGTAGTCCACTATTTCCATGTTGCCACTTACTCTAAATCACAAAGTTTTAAATAGATCAATATTAAATTGCTTAAAATGTGTGTTTACGAGCTGAATCTTGTTTGGTGTAATCATATAGATTCTACATGTTGGCGAGAATTGGAGAAAACAAGCGAACATTTCTTGCACGAGATGAGGGCAAGATCCTGTTATGTAAAGGAAAAAATGCCCCCACCTTGAGTAAAATGTGTACTGCAAGTCACTTTCGTGTTCTGTGGCCCTGCCTGCTGCCAATTTATAGCCTTATAACGTATTGTAAGTGATACTTTATCCCCTACTTTATGCACTCTAGTTAGTCTGATTTCCTTGCTCTCTCCTTCCAACCTTGTTGGAACCCTGAGCTAAATTGCTGTCCTAGACAGAAACTATTGACATTTTAAAATGTGCCCTCATGCACGTTTCTCTGTGAAGCATATCCACCCCTCCTACTCCCTACCTTGCCAAGATCTGAATTCCAGTTTCACTACTGTCTGTAATTCTTTTCATCATCTATATGTGACCACTGCTGCACACTTTGATCTACGTGACCATTGTAAATGCAGATCCATTTAGCTCATAAGGCAGTCGCTTGTAATAGTGAAAAGTTGGACGCGGACCAACTGGCTCCTGTTTACTGTAAGAAAGGCCAAGGTCACCTACTTTGAGTGACCAAGAACCCTGTTGCATGACTGCTTGAGCATGCCTCTCTGAGTTTCGTTTTTTCCAGAAAAGGTTTGGTGGAGGACAAGGTAAGGACTTTAGGGGGTAATGGTTGGCCCATGATGACAAAGTAAACCAAGTGCAAATTGTGGTAAAAAGCCAAACCATTCACAATCGTGTTTTTTATAGTGTAACATAAAAAAACTACAGTAGATGCCTGGACCCCATAAGTACACAGTGTTATTTTCCAAAACATTTTCATGTTGTCTTTATCAACAATATATGAAACAAATGACCTCCTAGTCTTGCGTTAGGTCCAGTTAAATAAATGCATCTTTTTCTAAAATGCCCTTTACTATATTTGAGCACCTTGTCTGAGAAAGCTGTGCAGTGCCATCCATGATGTTACCACCATCTCCCCTGCCTGACGAAGGAGGTAGCATAGGTATGAAGTGGAAGTGTATATACCTCCTCTTTGCTTGAATCTTCCCTATTATCCACGCGCCTGGTAAGGTAAACTTTGAAATATGAGCTGCTGTCTGATCAGAAATTCGACCGAGTCGCAGAATCTTGCTTCCTCTGTCATCCCTTACCTTTCTCTGTAATTCTTTCAAGGCATTACACTGAACTTTCACTATTACCTACTTCATATTATTACACTTTTCCTAAGGGTCTCACTACTGGTACAAAGAAGCGCTTTGGTAACTTTCAGTTTGTCTCAGGCTAGTTGACACTCAATTAGCTGAAAACATAATATCCTGTTTAATAATACCTCCAATTCTAGAGTCTGCCTTTGTACAATTAAAGCATTGGGAAATTAAAGATGTTCCACAGCAAATACAATGTAAATCTCTGCAGATGATTATAGCATTAGAATACCTCATCTTTTTGCCAGCTAGCCAAGATACTTTCAACCGATTCATCAAACCATTCATCCTGCAGAATACTATCCGGGTTCCAATGTAAGTTAATACCTAATGAAAATTGCATGGCCATGAAACTTCCCTTATCCCAAGTCAAGTCTGTGGCCTGGACAAAGGAGTTTGGATACACTCACACTTAAGCTGAAATACCCAGACCATTGTGAATACCAGTCAACAACCCCACAACAGGGCGGCCCATGCTCCCTTGAGTAGTTGGATTAAGGAATAAGGAATATCCATCCAAAACAGGTTCCTTCATTAGCCAAGTCTCTTGCAAGACCACATTTTGGGATGCTTCAAGATTAAAATTGCCCTTCTGGGTTAGGTGGGAAAATCCTCTTGTATTCCACAAAGTAATACGGATATCCCTCTTGTCCTGAAAGTGGAGTTGTTAATCAACAAGGGCAGTTTGTGAGTGGAGCGCACTAGGGCAAGCCAGCCCTTGTTTTCTTCTTTATTGTCATTGGGACAGGGTTCCGCTATCTGAACCTGCCTCTTAACTGAGGCCTCCTCATAAAAAATCACATACATCTGAGCTGGTCTCCATTGATGATTATTCTCGACAGGACCACAACTCTTCAATGTGGGCCGCTGTAGAAAGTCATTTGGTTTCGACATCTCGGGCAAGTCGTACCCATAGAGTAGTAGTTGGTCAGGACCTACGAGTAATCTTTGGGCGACAAACATAGAATTGATGTGCAAAATCACATGATCCAATTAGTAATCGTTCACAAATCCCACCTGCTTGTGCCGTATGAACCAATTCTAGCCAGGGAATCAAAGTTCTTGAGTAGTTGCAAGACATTCGATCTATTGAGTATAACCGATTCCTTAACCATCCATAATGTTTCCAATAACAGCCGGCACAGGCCGGTCTCTTGATGGTTTGTTTAAGTAAGATGGTATATTTCTGGTGTTTTAGTATCTTGACCTTTATGGAATACAGCCAATATTCTTTCTTCTATTATGACAAAAGTCCCAGGATCAAACATAGATGGAATTTGAGAAGTTTATTTTCATCTTAACCCATGTTACTGATGGTATCTCTACATTTGTGGATTCAGGCATCTTGCCCACAGTGGGGTGACTGTTTTAAACCTGTCCGACTGTAGGCGATTGGTTAATGGATTCAACTGAGTTGTCTAATAAAGAGTTTAACAGTTCTCCATGAAAGCTTGTAGCAGGCAGAGCTGTCTGACCTGAATGACCATCTTCCCTTGAAGTCAATGGTTGCTGTGGGTTTTGCTGTAGTTGAACTGTATTTCCACGCTTCTTTTTCCTCATGGTTGACTTATTAGCAATCTGCTCTCCGGATGTTGAGATTCTTTTGGAGGTAAGATATCGTAGAAACCTTCGGGATTTACAACTGTTATAAATGCTATCCAGCTTTCTATTTTTAGACTTATTTTTCTTTAAAGCCATTGACGTTCTTTATCCTTTTTCTTTCTCTTATAGTAGATCGAGTAGTTTGCCAACTCCTCTTGAAGGTTCTCCATCTGTTTTTGTGAAGAGTCCTCTTTTCTCTGCTCCTGTATCGACGGCACTTGATTGAGGATACTGCTAGGAGCAGTGTTTATATTTTGAGCCAGTTTAGTATCACACTCGACTTGTTAAATCATTTGCTGGTTTGCTGGTTTTGAGACTCCCACTTCGTGGCCGTTGAGATGGTAGAGTTTAGGTCTACAGAAGGAGGAGAATATTGCGAGTCCAGTTTCTCTATAGGTGATTTACTTCTGCTGGTTCCTTTAGTAGCTGTTATATATCCCTCCAAAAAGGCCAATTGAGAGTTGGTGTGAATCATGGATCTTTGTTCATTTATATTAGTATTTATATTCTTGTATAATTTCGCCAATGAATTTAAAATGAAATGCAGGGCAGATATAGTTGTTGCCCCTAGTGGCAGGTTTCTACTTTGGTCTGGTATAGAGCAAGAAAAAAAAGGGAAGCTGAGGAGGATAGTGAATATTGGTTATCTTTTCCTGTGTGTTAAAGATAAGATTCAGAGATTGATCTATCAATGAGTCTTTATCCGGGGAAACAGCGTTATTACTTGCTGTTATTGTTATGGCAGCTTGGGGAGTGAGCTCCGCCTCACACTGGTTTATAATCTCGGTATCCAGTATCTCATTTGTTACATTTTGATCTACCCCTAAGCGTATAGAGGTGCTGAGTGCAGCCACTTGCTCCTCATTCAGTGTTGGCAACGAACAGTGTTATTTTGGTATAAGATGGCCCAGATTCAAGCAAGCGTTTGGGATGGACCCCAACTCCTCTGACCGAATTAGAGAGGGGTCCCGATGTATTATAGCCTCTGCGGCACCCTCATTTAATGAGGTAATGCCAGGTAATAAGCAGGGGAAACATGTTTTTACTTTGAAAGTCATTTGCCAAGGTCATGATGTAGGACAAAGCAAACTTACCAACTCGTGGGGCGACATCGTAGCTGGCTTACCTCTATTACACGTCACTTTTGCTGTCTTCAGTTGACTGCAGTAGAGTGCATTCTGTAGGCACTCTTGCATGCGCTGAAAGAGGCTTTTGAAGGGGTGTGTTGCTCCAAAACTCATCCTCCCTGACACAACTCCACAGAAAGGGGTCCCCAGTAGAGTGCACTGTGTACGCAACATAAATAGTCTATCAGTAACTTTGTGAACTCTTTATTGGTTCGAGATTTTTGTTTACCCAGTGTTCTTGAAACATGACAATACTTTGTCTGTGTCTAGCATCTTTGTTAGTTGCTTTCTTCCGATGCGGTTTTATACTCTTATCTACAGAGTGGTACATGCTAGAATGCATCCTAGTTTAAAGTAAGTGGAGAAAGAGAGCAGTATTTTGCACATTAGTCTCCATTCATCTGGTTATACCAAGATATTTAGAGGTAATTAATAGTTTTCTTATTGAAACTCTTTCTCTTCTGATTAAAAGGATACCAAAAAGTACATAAAACAGATTCCTCCAACTGTGACTTTGTTTTTAACGTTGTAAATGGTTCACAAATGTCAGAAAAAACATCATGTTGATTATTTACTCAGAAATAACTGTTTAGTCATTCAATTGTTTCCAAAATCATATGTCTGTATTGAACTATGTTTCTATAGATAAAATCAGTTAATTGAATGTGTATTTAATTCACTGTTTTCCGCTTTGAATGTTTGTATATAAATGCATTGAGATCTTGGATTGAAAGGAATATTGCTCGCAAGTATTGTAATTAAGTCTTTGATATCTTGGGACAATTTGTGCCTTTTGCTACAAACTTTTAAGCATCGAAAACTGTGCATGTTTCTTAATACAGTACGGCTACTATCGAATTGTGTAAATGCACTGTTTAAATGTACACTACTAAAGTCTTGATGCTCTGTAGACGGGCTTTGCCTATTATCGCCTTCCGAGTGAGGAGAAACAAAAGAAAACTGCTGGTTAATATTGTGTGCTATTTATTTTTTGTACATACTTGGTTTCAAAAAGCACACCCTTCTTATATATAATCAAAACTGCAAAGACTTAAACATTGAAACTGTTTTGTACTCCTATGATGCATAATCTGGTGAAAGTGATAATTGTTTTAATGTAAATATGGTTTCTGATACTTTCAAACTATATTGTGTTATGTGAAAATGCATACAGGTTGGTGTGTTTTCTCTCCAATAAATATAAAGTGAAGTAAACTATCTCAAAACATGACTTTGGGCCATCTTCACATATGCACATTTGCCAAAACACTGTCTGTAGAGTTAAAGGTGCATCTATTGAGAAAAAGCAAAATCGAGATATATATATGTGTATATATATATATATATATATATATATATATAATTATATGTATGGTTTGGTATGTTTCCTTACTCAGCTGATGCAACCTCTGGGTGCCCTTCCACTTCAACGACAGCTATCATTTTAACGAACGGAATGAGCATGGTTCTACGTGGTCACCTTCACCTTCCACCAATCGCAAACATTCGAATAATTTCAAGTTACTTCTTTACACCCCTGCTTCTCTTCCCTGTAGGGCACAGCGGTTCCAGTATCAGTGAACTGTTAATTACTGTGTCAACGTTTCAGTCTCTAAAGAGCGAAGCGCTGAAGGACGAATGCCTCCTCATGAGCTAAAACTGAAAGTAGGTACTGTAATTATGCTACTAAGCAATCTTATGCCATCAATGGGGTAAGGTTGACAATTATGTGTCTACAAAGACACATAGAGGCCTGTGTAATAGATGGATTAAACCTTGATACTGTTCTTATACCGCGCATACCTCTCATTCCATCTGATAAAAAATATTCCTTTCAAATTCAAAAGAAGACAGTTTCCTATACGTTTAGCCTTTTCAATTACCATTAATAAGTCACAGGGGCCTATGCACCCTTCCTGGAAGCGATCGGTGGTAATTCTGAAATTTAAGAAGGGGGACAGAAGTGACCCTATGAGATACCAACTGATATAGACCTTTAAGATATGTTAGAACGGTGTATATTACACTGGGAACAGCTAGTAAATAAGAAAAGGTTCCGACACAGAAACTATAAGGAACGGGTTACTCAGGACAGCAGATGCAGTTGTCCTTGAATGGAGGCGTTGGCATACCACTAGGTCTCAGTTTGTGGTTCTCGGTGGCGGCTGGTGAACTTTTAAAGAGGTGGGGCGTAAGTGCATGTTCAAGTGTAGCAGGCAAGCCCAACTCCCAGAGGAGAACCCACACAATATTCTACCACCAGAGATGCCAGGTTACCGGCAGTACACAGGGTCATTTGCAGCTGCAGGAATACAAGAAGATTTACCTTGCAGTGTGATGAAGAAGGGACAGGGTCCTTGGGAAATTGGTGACGCTGTTTCAAGGTAATGCCTTTGGAATAGCGGTTTGACCTTCTCCCTCCATCACCCTGGCCCTACTGCATTGACTCGTCAGTGCCTGCCAGTGCCACTGTGTCTGCAATTGCTGCTGCTGTGCTGACACCCCATGACACATTGCTGTGCTCTCAAATTCACAGCAACGTGTCACGGGGTGTTAGCACAGCAGCAGCACTGTGCAGACAGTGGCACAGGCAGGCAAGTAGCCACTCACTGTAGTAAATGTTGCTTCATTCCTATTCAGGAATAAAAAAAGATTTACCTCGCACCAGGGCCGGCCTTGCCTCTGGCAGCTGCCCGGTCGAAACACAATTTGTTTCGCCGCAATAAGGGCGCAGGAGATGGGAGTATTTCACTTAAATAGGGTGGAACCACCATGAGGAAGCCTTTCAAACGCTGTCCTGTGCTGGCATGGCAGCGGTTCCCTATTAAAGTGAAAAACTTCTCGCTCCAACTCTGGAGTGGAGACCTTTTCACTTTAATAGGGCGCCACCACACCATCTTGGAGAAGCCTTTGGCTGTCCTCCATGCTCGTGTGGCTGCAGCGCCCTATTCAAATGAAAAGCTCCCCGCCAACTTTCATTTGCATAGGGCACATGCATCACGTCAGCTCAGGGGAGCCCTTGAAAGGCTCCCCTGAGCGTGCGTGGCAGTGGCACCCTTTGTAAAAGAAAAGCTGCGCCCCACACTGGCGCAGTAGCGGGGCCCAGTGCAAGTGAAAAGCTCCACCCACAGGGGGGTCTTTTCACCTAAATAGGTGCCATTGCAACGACCACCATGCGGTAGCCTTTTATGTTCCATATGGCGCAACGTGCCAGCACAAAGGATCTTCTTAAAGGCAACTCCATGCTGTCGTGGTAGAGGCTATGGCGCCCATTACTAAGCCTGGCACTGCCTCGCACTGCTTCTTCACATTGGCGCTGCACACTAAAAGCCTTGCAGTGTTCAGGGCCAGGGTGATGTAGGGGGGCACAGACCAGGTGCTTGCATTATATTCATATTATCCCTAAAGACTGCAAATCTTCGCTGTCTTCAGGGATAATATTGAATTAAAAAACAGATGCAAGCAAGCATCTAACCACCCTCGTAGAGTCTCCTAGCCTCAGAGGCTAATTATTCAAAAAGGCACTTCTGATTCGGCAAATGCCTGTTAATTAACCTGAGTACTCTGACTCAGGTTAATTAATAGGCATAACAGGCATTTGCCGAATCGGCAGGGCCTTTGTTAATACTAAGCCTGCGAGGCTGAAAGCCAGGCTAATTGAAAAAGGCATGCAAAATGGCAGTGCCTTTTTTAATTAGTTTGACTTAGCCTCGCAGGCTAATTAACAAAGCCACAAATTTGTCTGCCTGACAAATTAATTAGAAAAGGCATTATTAAATTAAAAAATAACTTTGCAAGTGGCACGGGGATGCAGTTGGACGGCTGCTTTCTTCCTTCTGGTGTTCCTCCACATATCTACGTCGTTGTGGGTTTTGGGAAAGGGAAACCATAAAGGTTTGGTTTTGGTTTCTCTTTCCCAAGTTCCTGCACATGGGTGGGGCCTCAGTGACATAACTGCCAGCCTCAGAGCATTGACCTTCCTCCTTGGATGAGGGTCAATGCTCTGAGGCTGGAACTGAGACCTGAACCTCCCTCCCCTACACACCCCTGTCCTATCTTTTGCACAGATTGTGGTCTGCGAAGTCTGACCCCGCCCTAGTCTGTATGAGGGACAAGACTGAGGGCTTGGGCATTAATGCCTTGGGGGTATTTTGAATGGATTGTGTCCTCCAACATATTCCTCATCTTTGACATGTAATGTCAAAGATGAGGAATACGTTGTAGGAACATCTAGTCGAAAGAACGTTACCAGTTGGTAAGCAACTTGTACTTCTTTCTGATCGCTCCAAGGCATCCTTTTCCACCAGAATTATCAGCTTTTGTTTAAGGTCCCAGGGATGGACTGCACTGCACCTGTGCAGCAGCGATGGCTCAGTAGAGCCCTTCCCGGCTGCACATTCAGTGCAGCCCCTCCCTGCCCACGAGTGACGGGATTTTGCTTTTACTTGTGGACATGGTGGGGAGTGGCATTGTCAGTGGGGAGCCCCCCCTTCATCCCCTATGGGCCTGCTGCTGTACCTGATGGTGTTCTGATGATTGCAGACCTGTCCTTCTCCACTAGTGCTGGAGACATAATCCATTAAATTGTTACATCACAGAGAGAAACAAGTGGGGGGTATTTCTGATACAGCCCCAACCTCCTGCTTGAGATAACCATTGTCATGTTCAAATTGCAAATCATTAATTAAAAGACCATTAGAATATTAATGTGTTACCACCCACTGTAACTACTAGAGGGCCATCGTAATTTTTTTGAAATTCATGCATTGAATGTTAAAAACACCTATTACTGTGACTTTAACGATTGCCCAACAAATACTGACAACCTAAGGCTGGAACGTTCCATGTAATAATGTCCCTGCAAAAATGTCCCCTGACAAAAAAGTCGCAGTTTTTTGCTGAGATATTATTACATTGAACATGCGGGGGACAACCCTGCAACCATTTTTTTTTATTTTTTAAATGGGAGCAGTGGACATCCCCACAACCCGCCCCCATACATAATGTTCCCATATATAATGTCGCCAATGGCTTTTCATGGCGACATTATAAATGGGGACATTACCTGATAGCGGCTGGAATGATCTATCAAAGGCAGCTTGCGCATTTCAACCGGGGGATTTAGTCAGACCAGCAGGTACTGTGCGAGTCACTTGTTCGGATCACTTCCGAATGCTTCAGATCATCTTTGGAAAAAAACAATGAAAACTTGATTGACACCCCACACCTGCAAGAGCCCTGCTTCAAAGGGAAACCTACATTTCTCTCCAATTTGCTAAACAAGACTGGTTGAGATGTCTCTTTGCTTAAGATGCAGCTTGTAGCCAGGATACCTTCTGCATGGTCTGTGAGCTTCACACCTCTTTTGCTACCTGAAAAATTGAGGAAATATAAACACTCACATTTGGTTATTGTTAAAGAAGCTCTCCGGAGGTTTAAACAAATCAATTTTTGGGGAAAAAAGTAATTTCCTATCAAATAAGATCTAGTGCACTGAAAACAAATCTAGAGAGCTTCAATGTGTCAAGCTCCATGCTATGGTATAGTAGGACTGAAATCCTCGTTGGAGTTCTGCAAGACTACATTTTTTATTTGTTAAAAGATGACGTTTAATGAAGGATACAGAAAGATTGTAAAAAATGCACTCGTGTCAATTCTTCCACAATCACCGATTATATATTTTTAGACTCACTTTTTTAACTTTAAGGTTACTACAAGAGAGATTATTCCACTTTTGAAATCTCCCGACATGAAAATACTGTCCTGGCACTAGCAGCTTAAGAACCCTCGGCGACCGTTGCTCCACATGTCACGTTTGACAATACATTCTTACTTTTTGACGAGTTCCCTAGAGTTCTTAAAGAATCAGCCATCACCCTTTATTAAAAAACATGTTCCAGTGCTGTCTACCATAGCTATCTCAGAAGGTAGGAACCGTGCAATTGCAGCAATTTGTGGAAATCGACCATATTCTTGATACTTTTCAGTCTGGTTTTAGGTCTGCACATGGGACATAATCTGTATTAGTAGTGGATTGTGATGAATCGGTGCAATGCCAATGAGGGACGCTTGTCTTTTTTTGGTTACTGTGATGCTGGAAATGCATCATAGGGACAGGGCCTCTGTATCCTTGTTCTTTACTGCTTTTTATCGTGTGTTCTGTCGTGTTTTCCACACAGGAGTTCATGTGGCGGTGCAGTTCTCTCTCTTTTGGTTTGGTGAACCGACCCATGGGATACCCTTACGGCACCCATGGGTGGGGGTACAACCCTGTGCCCCTAGTGTATGTTTTTGGGCACCTGTGGGTGGCCCGCAGAGCAGGATATGGGCTGGTGGCAGCTCCATGCTGAATTTGACAGGTGCGCGGAGTATCCTCCATTTTGGGATACCCAGGCCCTGCCATTGGAATCAGTTGATTCCTGATTGAAAACAAGATGGCCCCTGTGGCCTCTTGCTTTCTATTACCTATTACCTTGTTTTCCCAAAGTCCTGGGAAGCCCTGACTCTGTCCCTTCCCCCTGACTGGCTGTTGGGTGGAAGTGCCATATATGGTGTTGTTGTGAAGGCCCGGCCAGACTAGCTGGAGCCTTCCCAGTGACTGTATGTTATGGGTACCTCCTGTGGGTGGGACCTGTGTGAATGGAGTGTGTGACCAATATGCACTTCCTGTTGTGGTTGTCTGGTTTCTGGCATAAGAGACAAAGACTGAGACAGCCCTGCCCGAAACTGGCCTGAATGCAATGTGTAGTGTTCAATGGCTGGGTACTTGTCCCAATCCACATTCCTTGTTGTGATTGTCTGAGTGGGAGAAGGATGGCCTGAATGCACTGCGTGCCTGATTGGCTGACTGACTGCATGAATGCCCTTCTGGATGATTGGCTGCTGAGTGTGGCCTAGCAGTGTGGATGAGAGACCGAATAGTGTATCTGGGGGCCTCTCACCAATGGAAATTGTTCAGAATCTGAAGTCCACTACGACAAGTAACTGGAGTAACTGAAGCTTGACCTTGAAGCCCTGCTGGAAGAGAAGAATTGCTGTTGCTCTCCTTCACAATCTGAAAGCTGCTGTGTCTCCAAGGACTGACCCAGAGAGGACCTGGTAAGGCACCCTCTTCCCGAGCTATGAGGGACTATCGTGCACAGCTGATCTTCGCCAAAGCTCCCTGGTAGACAGACCTACGACAGGCTGCCGACCGGAGACGGGGACTGTCGCAGAATCCCAAAGGGAAGCACCCGGACTGTTGTTCGCCACTGCCGCCGACCGCCGTCGCCGACCGGAGCCGCCGTGCTCCCATTTGCCTAAGAACTTCATTTGATCATCGGACGCTCTCGTCTGCATCGTCGCCCGCTTTATCCCTCTGGAGAAGGCCAGACCGTCGGCACGCCGAGGAGCATCCGCCGGTGGGTTTCCCGCCACCTAAAAGACCACAGAGACGCCGACGACTCGACACCCTTGCTGGGCCACAGTTCTTCATCCTCTCTTTGCGGTCCAGAACTATCATCACCGAGGTGCCCCGCACGCCTCTTCCTTGCAGGACGCCAACGCTCCGTCATCGACAAGCACCGCTAGGAACGAAGCTGCCACTTCACTGCTGTAGTTCAACCTGTTCTCCGTCGGACGTTCGACGACCCGTGACTCCTGCCTTAAAGGGAGGGCACTCAAGAAGGGCCGTCGATTCCCCGACACCGAACGCCGAGTTCCTCTCGACGATCCATGGCTCCTGCTTTAAAGGGAGTCACTCAAGAAGGATCGGTCGACGCATCTACGAAGAACTCTACTCCACCAGGTACATTGGGGGGGGAACCTTAATGGGAGGAAATAAGACTATTGAACCATATATGGACTGGGCTTGTGCTATGTATCTTTATTTACAGGTTGCCAAGGTGGGGGGGGGATCTCCACACAGAACTGTGCCTAAGGGCAGGGGTCAGAAATCTGCCTATTGTTTCAACCATCTTGCGTTCCTTCCTATCTCTATTGCAGGTTTCCTCGTTATTGATCTGTGTGACATTTTAACCGTATAGTTGATGCACTTTAATGAGATTTGATAACATTGGTGGTACCACTTTAGAATTGTATATATTTATCATTGTTGATTTCCGAGTACAAAGTGCGTTATTGTGATCGTGTACATACCTTCGAAAATTAATTATATAAAGACTGTGTTTTCAGTAATACAGGGTGTGGACATTCCTTTGTGGGGGTTCGGGGACTACACTGTACTTAAGAACCAGCCTGCATCACCTCCTGAGAAGCTAAGCCTTGATTGCTCGACTACGTTACCAATAATAGAAAATCTTGGCTGGGGTCCTCTGTGCCTCTCCTCTACCATATTGAGAGCAGAAGTACAGACACCCCCTACCAGTCTTTACAGTTATGATTGCTCTCTTTTGGCACAGTTGACCATATGACCTAGTTATCCTGTTTGACCCTCACTGTGCATCTCTCTGATCCAATCTCCCCCCTGGTTTCACTCCTTTCTGTAAAGAAGATCGGAACATTCGGTTGAGCCCCTTCTTTCCTCCATTGGCATTAATTATGGAGTTTTCAGGGTTCTCCATTGTCACCACTTGTTTGGACACCTATGCCTGCCCTTTGCTTGAAATCTTTACTGAAGTGGACTCGGAGAAGGCTTGCCAAGACGTTTCACCTGCCTTAATGTATCCTAAACAGATGGCATGTTCCCTGTCATCTGCATGGCAAAATTACAACGTGCTCAGGTCACCGATACTATTTGGGCTAAAATCAACCTTTGTCAAGGTGGTGAAAAATGTACAGGGTCTATTGACAGGAAGATCTTTGGTTTAATGCACCAGCTCAACCTGAAGTAGTGTATTGCAGTGCTAGTTAAGAGTTGCCTTTGTTTTGGGGAAATTCTTCATTTGACCGAGTGCTTCTACCCTAAAGCTGTCATTCACAGTGGCTGTAGACTGACTGACTGACTTAGGTCTGTCCACACAGATATTCATCTCTCTTCCCGATCTAATTAGCATTTTGTGATGCATGTCAGAGTGCATCATGGTTAAGCCTCCGTTATAGGATTGCTCATGTTGTAGACACCAGATCTCCTGTGTACATTGGGGAGAGAGTTGTAGACTATTGCCTGCAAGTGCTCCTTTAGCCTCCCCTGTGTAGTGCATTGTTTTATCTTTTGTTGCACCCTTACTGCTTCCCACCCAGCAGCCCCATGGCACACACTGTATTAAAAATGTTAAAATATTCGACAGAAAAAATGTAATGGTGAACATTCATATTTTCATAATTACAAAAATAGATTTTGACAAATATAAATTCTACCATATGTTTAATATAGCCATTTCTTAATGGAGTGGTTTAATTTGAATAAGTGTGAGACATGGCTATTACAAGTTGGCCACCAAAGTTTTAAATGCTTACTATCCTAACTGTCTTCATCCTTTTATGTTAACTGTGGGTGCTACCTTCAGACAATAATTCCTTTCTGCAGACTGGACCACCAAGTCCCAAGGAATACAATGCTAGATGGCCCCCAACTCAGACCTCCAGGATCTGGAGGACTCTTTCCATGATTATACAGTGCTTGCCTAATTTGAGGAAGGGCTTGCCAGGGCTGTGTCCTAGGACTTATTTCTAAGCACTATCATTTATTGTCTTGGAGTGAGTTCGATTTAGGATGTGGTGCTTTGGCATTTGTATTGTTTTGACTATCAGTCAGTCATAGGCAAAAAGTACTGACAGTGTGAAACAGTTGCACATGTCTGTATCCTCGGCGGGCTCCTTGATGTTCATGAAACAGAGTTATGTCCGCCCACCGGTGCCACTCCTGAGTCCCCTTTTGCACGTCAACGGGCCGATTTCACCAGCGCTCCTGGGTTTGGCTTCGGCCTTGTAATACCATGCGCTCTTCCCCGGATACTTTCTTCTGTCTTTTTGTCTTCTTTTCATCAATCAGGTACAGTTTCAGCCCTCTGGCGCCACGCTCTTCCCTGGCGCATTTCGACGTCAGCGGGTTTAGGCAGGTGTCCAACCTGCGAGGGGCTCTTCCCTACATCTCATCCCCATGCTCTTTGCCTCTGCTCCCGATGCGCTTATACTGCATGCTCTGAACAGGTTAGCTTGGTGGAGGGAGCGCTTTGAGAAGTCGCCTCCAGAGGACTTCAAGGACTTCGTCAGACGTAAGTCAAGGCCCAAAGTAGGGGGCGCTTTTTTCCATCGCACCCCGCAAGGGCGACTCCTTCCCAAAGAAACGCCCGAGCGGGAGAAACCTTTCAGGTTCTCGCACCAGCACTGGTACCAAGGCTATTTCAGCTACCGGCTGCCAGGCTGAGGGGTTCATTATATCCTTGCGCAGACAGTGCTGAGGGACCGCAAGGTTCTTTTACTGGGTGTACACCCGAGGGGCTACGCCCTAGTACGTGTCAGATGGCCGAGGGGGCGCCTGCACGAACCACTACAGGCTTTACTGCTGAGGGCAACACGCCTACCAGGCCCCGTCCTGAGGTGCAGGGTAGGTCTCATGCTCCACCGCCAAGAGTACTGGACGAGGCCCGGCCCAGTGAGCCAAGCACTACTACTTTGGCACGTGGCACGCAGCTCGACAAGATGGCCGCTGCTCCACACAAAATGGCCTCTCGGGGAGGGGTGTCAACCAGGTACGTGGCCTACAGCTTATCCATCAGCATCGCAGGGCAGGTTTACCCCGGAACCGGTTAGATGGAGTACGCACCGGCCCTAGCAGCCGCCTGCTACCCCGTCAACATCACCTGCCATCCCACCGGCCTGTGAGGACCGGTTCTTTGAAAAGTTCCTCACTCTCATGAGATCTCCTCAGATGCCATCCTTTGGGATGTGATCAGGGACATGCTCCCTCAGGCCCCACCGCCTGCGCCTATAGTCATTTCTCCAATAGCTCCAGTGCCGCAGGCCCCTGTGCAGCCCCTGCTGCCCTTGCTGGCTTTCCGGCTCTACTGCCTCCCACAGTTCATGTGGATCCACAGCAGTCTCTGCTGCAGTTTCCGGTCCCCACACCGCAGCCCTCGGTCGCCAGGAACCCTCCCTCCATCCACTCCGGATCTGCCGGACACCCTGGTGGACACTGACGAGGAAGAGGATCCAGACACGCCGTCGTCAGCCAAGTCCTTCCATGAGCGTCTCGCAGGTTTTGCAGAGTACTTGGGGCTTCCTCAACCCGAGCTCGAACAACCGGAGGTGGGGGTCCTTGTCGAGATCCTCACTCTACGCTCTGTGGCTAGAACAGGGATCCCAATGCAGAAGGATGTTGTCGCCTTGGCCAAAAAGGGGTGGCTTAAACCCCACTCGGCCCAGTCTGTCAAGGAAAGACAAATGAAGGGGGATCCACTCTTGCTGTCAGCACACCCTCGACCACACTCTTCAGTGATCACTGCAGCATCACTCTACTCAAAGCCTCAGTCATCCTCGGCCACCTCATCTTCGGCGCTGTTAGGCAAGGAGAAGATCTTGGAGGCTTACGGAAAGAAGCTTTAGTCCAACGCCTCACTGCACCTTCGTCAATCCAACGTGGATGCCATGTTGGCAGCCGTTACCCAGAGGCTTTGACGGGAAATAGCCGACTTCCTTCCAGAACATCCGGTGCAGAACCAGGCACGTTTCAAGTCAGGACTGGCGGAGGCTAAATTGGTGGCACAAGACATCATGGAATCCACTGTGGCCCACATTGACACCTCTGGCCGGGCCCTATGCATTGCCACGGACATGAGGACTGCCTTGCTTCGGGCTACTAAATTCAACCCAGATGTCCAGGGACACATATTGGTCCTTCCTTTCGAGGGTGGTAACCTCTTTCACTCCACCACCGATAAGAAGCTAGATAAAAAGAAAAAAAGTTCCCAAAGTGCAAAATCTTTATCCTTATGAAGGCCATGCCCAAGGCGTACACCCAGTCGCATCAAGGCTCCGATAAGGGGCAGGTGTTCGGCAGGTTCCGGGGCTTCCAAGAACAGAGGTCTAGACAGCCTGTCCATTCTCCGAGGCAGCACCGAGGTGCAAACAACAATAGGGGGGATCAAGGACTTCTTGAGGGAAAGAAGGCATGACGCGCCCCTTCGGGTCCACGTGTCTCCGGTGGGTGGCAGGCTTGCCCTTAACGCACAATTTTGGCATCAGGAGTTTGCAGACCTCTGGATCTCATCCGTGGTGTCCATGGGGTACCGTCTACCAATTCCTCCCTCTCCTCCTCTCCACTCCCACAGATTGGGACAGCAACTCTGTTGGCAGAAATCAGTCGCTCGTCGAGAACCAGGCAGTGGAAGACGTCTCAGCCTCCCATTGAGGCTTGGGCTTGTACTTCAGGATTTTTGCCATACAAAAGAAGAACCAGGCTGGCCTGAGAGTTGTATTGGACCTCTCCACCCTCAACCTCTCCCTCCCTCTTCAAGAATTCAAGATGGTTACACCATCACTCATAGCAGAGACACTGTGCAGGGGAGACTGGATGTGCTACTTGGATCTGAAGGACGCTTATCTACACGTCCCTATTTGGCAGCCTCATCGATACTTTCTGCGGTTCAGGATCATGGGCTGCCATTTCCAATAAAAGGTTCTACCCTTAGGCATTAACTCGGCTTCCAGGGTGTTTACCAGACTAATGAATGCAGTGGCAGCCCTCCTCAGTGCTCAGGGCCACCACGTCTACCCATACCTGGACTACTGGCTCGTCAGGGCGAGATCTCCGGAGGCGATGCATCACACTTCCTCCACTCTTATGACCACTCTCCAGGAGCTGGGATTTTCTATCAACCTCAAGAAGTCTCAGCGGTAGCCTACTCGGAGCCTGACCTTTCTGGGCCTCATTTGGGACACGGGCTCCAAGTGTTATCCCCTCGGAGGATAAGATCAAGGCCATCAAAGGGGCCTTGTGTCACTTCCTCAGCCTAGAGGTGACCTCGGCCTGGTAGTACCAGCATTTATTGGGTATCATGGCAGCAGTTCTACTGGCCGTACCCCACACGAGACTCAAGATGAGGAGATTGCAGCTGCACTTTGCAGCCTCATGGAGTCTGGAGCAGGGCTCTCAGGCGAAGCTTGTCAGCATTCCTCCACTCCACCCGGACCTCAATGGTGGTGCAGGGACTGCAGCCTGAGGACAGGCAAGCCCTTCCGGCAGCCTGCCCCTCAGGTCACCATCACCACTGATCCCTCCCTAGAAGGCTGGGGCGGCCACCCTGGACAGCCACAGTGGCCATGGAGTCTGGTCCTTGCATGAGCAGGAGTCTCATATCAACTGGCTGGAGCTGAAGGCCATCTGGTTAGCTCTCAAAGCTTTCCTCCCGCTCATCGGGGGCAAGGTCATCCTCATCCAAACAGACAACTCTACCAGCATGTACTATGTCAACAAGCAGGGTGACACTAGGTCCCCTCCGCTGTGCAGCCTAGCAGCCGGCATGTGAGAATGGGCCCTGGAAAACAACATCTACCTGATATGATATGGCATTTATAATGCTCCTATACACAAGTGTATCAAGGCGCGACGAGGCAAGGGAGGGGGAACAAAGGGAGGACAGACAACGATCCTACTAGGCCAGGTGTCATTCAGATCACGCAAGTGCATGGGATGGGGAAAGGGGAAAAGTGCGGTGGGAGGGGACAGAGCAGTGCATGGGAATAGAATAATAATAGTAAACATAATCGCCAGCAGGTGGCAAGTGCAAGGAAGTGCAGACGTTGGGTGTCAACTGCTGGTAGTGGGACTGTGGGGATACAGAAACAGTCTCCGAGTGCGAAGGTTACCGGGCTTACAGTGCGGGTGTGTGTGACTGGTTTGGGACGGACCTGGGCCCGAGATCAGAGGATGGCCAGGTAACCATTGCAGTTGATGTTTCAAACAGGAGGTCAGCAGGGCAGTGGAGGAGAAAAATCAGAAGTAAAGAGAAAGGTTTTGAGGAGCTTCCGGAACAGGAGATGGTTCTCCTAAAGTTTCAAGGAGGCAGGGAGGCTGTTCCAGAGGGAGGCCCCAGCTGAAGAAAGAGATCTATCACCAACTCGTTGCTTGGGGAAGCGACTGACCCTGAGGGAGTTGGAGGCGGATGAGCGAAGAGCTTGAGAAGGAAGATATTTAGGAAGAGAGAGTTGAAGATATTCAGGCCCCAGTCCCCTGAAGGCCTTGTGGACAATGCAAAGGGTTTTGAACTTAATCCTCGTAGCCACTGGGAGCCAGTGCAGAGATTTCAGTCCTGGGGAGATACGATCCTTGGGCTTGAGGCCAAGGACCAGTCTCGCAGTCCTGTTTTGGATGAGTTGCAGAGGGCGAAGAGTGGAGGCAGGCAGATTTAGAAAGGGGCTGTTGAAATAGTCCAGCCTAGAGAGAACCAGAGCTCTGGGGGTAGTGAGCTTCTCAGTGAAGGGGAGGAAAGGAAGAATACCTCTGAGGAGGTGGGGTTGGTAGTGTGACTTCTTAGAGACGTCAGAGATGTGAGGAAAGAAGAAGAGTGTGGAGTCGAAGATGTCTCCGAGGTTTTTAGCCTCACAGGTGAGAGCAGTAGGAGGGCCAAGGGAGTCCGGCCAGACTGTGACTGGAAAGGAGGGAGTGGGTGTGCCAATGAGGAGAATCTCAGTCTTAATGGCATTAAGGCAGAGTTTGTTGGCAGCACACCACTCCTGGATCACAGACATAATGATGAGGGAAGGAGAAGAGGAGACTGAAGGTAGCCTGAAAATGAGCTGAATGTCATCCGCATAGCACTAAAAGCTGGGGCAGAGAGCGGCAATGCTGGGGAAGAAGTGCCAGGTAGAGGTTGAAGAGCTAGGGAGAGAGGTTAGACCCCTGGGGGACACCACAGGTAGCGGAGAGGAAGGACCCCAGTTAGACCTGGGATGGTCTGTCAGAGGAATGAGGTCAGCCAAGCCAGGGCCTGACCGGTGATTCCCAAGACATTTCAGCAGGATGCTTGGTTGACTGTGTCAAAGGCAAAGGAGAGATCAAGCAAGATGAGGACACAGGGGGTGTTAGAATCAAGGTTGGAGAGCAGGTCTTCACATATGTTCAGGAGATGACCATCCACCTCCCGGGGAGACCAACCTGGAAGCGGACTGGCTCAGCAGACTAGGAGCGGACAATTACGAATGGCATTTGTACTATCAGGTCCTGCTCTGGATCTTCAGCAGATAGGGGTATCTGCAGGTGGATCTCTTAGCCTCCTGGGCCAACGGGAAGTGCCAGCAGTTTGTGTCTGGCAGGGGCTGGGCCCCGGCGCCCTGGCCCACGCATTCCATATACAATGGAACGGCATGACAGTGTATGCATTCCCTCCCACACCCCTGGCTCACAGAGTGATCTGCAATGTAAGGGAATCATGTCACCTCCGTCATCCTGATAGCTCTGTGGTGGCCGGCCAGGCCATGGTTCTCAGAGCTCCTCAGCCTCTCGGACAACCCCCCATTCACCTGCCACTGGGCCCAGCTCACCTTCTTTCGCAACAGGGTGGCAGGGCCATCCACCCCGCTCCACAGAAATTAGTCCTTGCAGCGTGATTCATGAGCAGGTCACACTGAAACACCTGAGCCTGTCTCAGGCTAACCTGGACATCATTCAGGGCACTTGGAGCAAGGCTACTAGGAGTCAGTACAAGAGTAAATGGACTAGGTTTTGTCACTGGGTGGACTCTAAGGAGATAGACCCCCTTACTTGCACATTAGACAATGTGCTCTCCTTCTCTGCCCACCTTGCCCACTCAGGGGTGCAAATTGACACATGCCGCACCTACGTGGCAGCCATCGGTGCCTATAGGAATTCCGAGGAAGAGGTCTTATCCTCCAACCCAGTGGTGAAGCGACATCTGGCGGGCATCACCAGGCTCTACCTGCCCATCAAGAAGCCACACCCGGTGCGTGGGATCTCAGTGTAGTGTTCGGGGCACTGGTGCACAAACCCTTCAAGCCAATGGCGTCCGCAGACAGACTGGTCACCATTAAAAATGCTCTGTTGGTAGTTCTCGCCTTGGCTCGTAGAGTCCGCGAGATGGAGGCACTGGTGGCTTCAGAACCCTAAACTACTTTTCACAAAGATAAGGTGGTCCTGAGAACACACCTTGCTTTCCTACTTAAAGTACTCTTTTTGTTCCATCTAAATGAAGAGATAGTGTTACCTACGTTTTTCGCTGATCCTAAGGATGATGATGCTCAAAGGGTCTTGCACTGTCTGGATGTCAGATGCGCTCTGAAATTCTATCTGGACAGGACCAAGAGCTTCCACAAGTCGGACGCTCTATTTATCATCTTTGGGGGACAAGGGCCGAGTACAAAGCATCCAAGGCCTCTATAGCAAGGTGGATGGTTTTGGCCATCAAGGAGGCTTTTGAAGGGCAGCACAAACCACTTCCAGATAACATGCATGCCCACACTGTCAGAGGCAAGGCCATGGCCGTCGCATTCCAGAGACTTTCTGAAAGCACTACTGTTTGGACGCCGGCTCTAAGTCAGACACTGCTTTCGGACAGGCAGTTCTAAGGAACTAGTTTTCTTAAAGAGGGTCAACTCTCCACCCTGGGGCTACAATCAGTTGTAATCGCCCATGCAGTATGGAGGAAAGGGGACGAGACATAGGAGTAATGAATAGTCAGTCACTGTAGTGACTAATGTACCCCTACTCCATAGTCCCCTTTCCTCCATACGTCCCACCATCCCCCCCAATACTGGTGTCATTAGGCAATGTTAATAATGTCGACGACTCAATAGGGATTGAGGAGTGGCGCCAGTGGGTGGAGTCAGGGGAGCACATGCTCCCAGTGCCGTGCCCAATGTGCCTCTAAATTTAAAGGGGAAAAGGTTTTTTCTGGTGAAAAAGGTTCCGTCTCCCGCCCCTAGTGAGAGACGCCCATGCAGTATGCAGGAAAGGATACTGTGGACTAGGAGTACGTTAGTCACACGGGGAGCAACTATTATTCGAATGGATTGTGTCCTCCAACGTATTCCACATCTTTGTCATGTAATGTCCACAGCTGTGCACTTCAGAAACTTTTTCAGCAGAGGGCGTCTTGCATCGATGACGTCGGGTCGATATCCCTGGAAGGCCTCTGTCGAGGGCGACATCACCGGATCTTATCCGGGGTTCTCGGTCCCAGAGTGGTTCCTGCCATTCTTCTTCCTTGTCGCGGCATTCTCGGAAGCGCCGTCACTGGTCCCTTCCCCTTCCTCCTCGGAGAATGGTGCCACGAGGAAAGTGGCATGCCCGACAAAGACCTTGACGCTGGAGGAATGGGCTGCCTTTAAGGAGCAAATGGTAGCGATATTTCAATCGCAGGGCATGGGTCCGGTCGCACCTTCTTGCCAAGCTGCCCAGGATCAGTCTCGTACCGTGGCTCGCACGCCTTCTGGCTCGGGTCCGTGACGCGACTCGCATCGGGAACGTTCGAGGTCCCGTTCGGACAAGATTTCAGAGTGTCGCAAGAGACATGTTTCTAGGTCTCGGTCCTCATCCCCAGCGAGACTTCTGCAACCTACTAAGGACTCGAAGCCGGCGTCGACTCGGTCAGCGCCGTGTCCGTCCGATTCGGACGTCGATGCTTTGCCATCTTAACAGCCGTCGCCACCAGTGTTAACGCCGAAGCCTTCGGCGTTCACGACGGCGAGGTTGTCAACGCTCTCGGCGTCTAAGCCTTTGGCACTGTCGACGCCTTTGGGGATTTTTCCCCTAAATTTGACGCTGGAGTACCCCGATGTGATGGATCCTCCTAGGAAGGCTAATGTTAAGTCTGTGAGGCCTGTATTGGACTCCAGGCCCTCTTCTGTCCCCGGACCAGGGTTTCAACTCCCTCTGGACGACATGTATGAAGAGGAAGAAAGGCCTGATTTTGAGGACCCTGGTGAACTTGATGTGGCTCCAATTTTTTCTGGAGGAGTTGAGGCAAACCCTTCATGATGCCAGTGGGCTGGACACTCAGGAAGTGGAATTTGGTAGGCATGAGCCTGGGGCTCATGCTGAGTCTTCATACAGGAGGCTCAATGCTAGGATCTCAGAGTATCTGGGCTGGTCCAGTCTTCCTGAAGACTTTGTACAGGATGATCTAACGGACATCTTAGATCAAGGTCCGTCCTCTGACCCAGTGTTACCGTTTCATCTCACCTTGCAGAAAAGGGTGGTAGCTGCTTGGCAGTCCCCGGAATCTCTTCCGGCTGTTAATAAATCTTTGACAAAAAAGTACTGCCCTTCCGTTAGCGACCCCAGCTATTTATCCACTCACCCCACTCCCGAGAGTTTGGTGGCTCAGGCAGCTACGGCCACTTCGAGGCAGGCGGCGTACCCTACCATCCCTCCGGATAGGGACGACAAGCACTTTGACGGTTGGGCTCGGAAGGTATTTGCTGCGTGGAGCATGTCATTGAAATCGGCCAACTCCACTTGTGCCTTAGCAAGGTTCTGACACACTCTGTGGCACTGTTTCTTTAGCGGCTGAGCATATTCCCCAGGGGTAAGAAAGGGATGGCTTCCTGGCTCTCGTGCAGGACGGCAAGGATGCCATGTGTGAATCCCTTCAGTCGGGTTTCGATACGGCAGACAGTGTTAGCCAGTCCATGGCTGCGAGCACCGTTATACGCAGATATGCGTGGTTGCGGAAGTCAGGTTTTGCTCCGGATGTGCAAAGGCGTCTTCTGAACATGCCCTTTGATGGCACACATTTGTTTGACAACAAGGCTGATGAGAGCCTTGAGAGGTTGCAGACCTCAAAAGCTGCGGCAAAATCTTTAAGCGCTGCTGTGCGTCAACCTCTGCCTTTTCGTCCTAGGGGACAGCAGTGGAGGGGAGGTTCTTTCGTTACTCCTCCTTTGGTAGAACGAGAGGGGCCGCCAGTCAATGGGGCCAGCACAAAATTACCTGTGGTGGTCAGGGAAATAGAGGTGTCAAAGCCGCTCAGGCAGCTGCCTCTTTGCCTTCAGGCACTGCTGCAGCCGCTTCCAAACAGTCATGAGGCCATGTCCCATGGTTAGCCGATTGGGGGCAGACTGTCTCAGCATCTCGAAGAGTGGCAAGCCATTACTTCAGATGCGTGGGTTCTGGATACCATAGCGCACAGCTACTGCCTTCCCTTCCTACAGCGGCCTCACGACAATCCACCCGGGAAACTCTCTTTGAAGCTTGCGGATCCGCTCCCTGTGCAGGAAATCTTAACCCTGCTGGAGAAAGGCGCTAAAAGAACTGGTGCCTGTAGCTGAGAGGAACAAGGGATGGTATTCCCCTTATTTTTTGATCCCCAAGAAAGACTGGGGATTGAGACCCATCCCGCACTTAAGTTGGTTGAACAAACTTCTCAGGAAGGACAATTTCAAGATGGTGACTCTTTCTCAAGTCCTCCAGGCCCTTCAACTTCAGGATTGGTTGGTGTCTCTGGACCTACAGGATGCTTACTTTCATGTGCCGATTCATTCCAAGCACAGAAAGTACCTGAGGTTTGCGGCTGGAGACTCGCACTTTCAGTTTTGGGTCCTGCTGTTCCGATTGACCTCAGCCCCGAGGGTCTTCGCCAAGCTAATGGTGGTGGTGGTGGCAGCGTACCTCAGGCGAGGGGGGGATTCATGTCTACCCCTAACTGGACGAATTGCTGATCCGGGCGCGCTCTCCCGAGCAAGCATTGGATCACCTGGGTCATACCAACCGCTCCCTCCAAAGGCTGGGCTTCTCCCCCAATTTCAAGAAGTCGCATCTGACACCTTCCCAACAGCTCTAGTACATCAGGGCTGTGTTAGGCATGTCCTTGGGGAAGTGCTCGCCTCCCCAGGTGAGGGCTCATCATATTGTGCAGATGGTGAACAAGTTTCAACAGGCCCAGAGTCTCCCGGCTTTCGAATTCTTAAGGTTGCTCTGCCTCATAGCATCCTGCATTTTTCTGGTGCCAGAGGCCAGGCCGAGGATGAGATCCCTGCAAGGGGTCCTCAAGATGCAGTGGTCGCAGTTCTCAGGCAAGATGTCAGATCCCGTTCAGATTCCCCTCTCTATCTCCCAGGATATTCTGTGGTGAGCCAACAAATGGAACCTGATGAAGGGGAAGCCGTTTTGGCAACCATGGCCGCAGGTGACTGTAGTTACGGATGCTTCTCTCACAGGATGGGGCGCTCATGCGGACGACTTGACCACCAACGGTCGTTGGTCTCCGCCAGAGTCCAAACTCCACATCAACCTGTTAGAGCTGAGGGCCATCAGGCTGGCCCTGAAGGCTTTTCTGCCGGCTGTACGGGGGAAGAGAGTCCTGATCATGACGGACAACACTGTGGCATTAACTCAACAAAAAAGGGGGTCAGGGTCACTCCCATTGTGCAGAGAGGCAATGCAGCTCTGGTTCTGGGCCATCCAGTAGGGAATTTCGATCTCAGCAGTACATCTGGCCGGAGAAGAAAATGCAGTGGTGGATGCTCTGAGCAGGCAGAGCACGTTCTCTCATGAATGCGAGTTGGCTCAGGAAGTCCTTCAGGAGATCTTTGCCCTTTGGGAAACCCCGCAAGTGGATTTCTTTGCCATCAGTGTGAACCGGAGGTGCGAGAGATTCTGCTCAAGGGACTTTCCTCCAAGAGGAGCCTTAGGAGACGCGTTCGTAATGGATTGGTCATTCCCACTGCTGTACGCGTTTCCTCCAGACCCTGTCATTCCTCAAGTTTTGCAGAGGTTACTGAGGTTCGGTTCCCACATGATCCTCATTGTTCCGGATTGTGCCAGGAGAGCATGGTACCCGGACCTTCGCGAAATGTCCTTCTGCACCCAATGTCGTCTTCCCTACTGAGAGGATCTACTCTCGCGCAAGGGGGAAGGAGGGTCAGGTTCTCCATCCAGAGGTCAGGACTCTCAACCTTCACGCTTGGTATCTGAAAGGTTGAAGTATAAGGATTGGCACCTCCCGGATGACGTGATGGAGGAGTTGCTTTCGGCCAGGCGGCCTGCAACAAAATCCCTATACCGTTGCCGTTGGCGTATGTTCTGCGACTGGTGCAGAGGTCACAATGTGGATCCTTTTCAGTACTCCATTCCTATAGCTTTGTCTTTTTTGCTTTCTTTGGCCCAAACGGGTCAAGTTGGTACCATTAATGGTTACCTGGCGGCGCGCTCTATATTTAAGCGCTCGTCTGAAGAATGTTCTTACTTTGATTCCTTTGATTTCTCAATTTCTTAAAGGACTGACTAATGTGTTCCCGCTGTCTCCTTTCCAGGTGCTGGTTTGGGATTTAAATTTGGTTTTGAAATTTCTCATGGGTGCTCCGTTTGAACCTTTGCACTCTTGTCTTTTGAGATTATTGTCCTTCAAAACAGTGTTCTTGGTTGCGGTCACTTCCACTCGTAGAGTGAGTGAATTGCAGGCACTTTCCTCCAAGTCATCCTTTACTGTGTTCCACAAGGACAGGGTACTACTTCAGGTACGTCCGTCCTTTCTACCTAAGGTAGTTTCTGAATTTCATTTGAGTCAGAAGGTGGTTCTCCCATCTTTTTATCCTCCTCATCCTGGTAAGGAAGAGGAGCGACTCCATCGGTTGGATCCTAGGAGAGTTCTGAGCTTTTACATTTCTAGGATGTCCAGGGTCAGAGTGAACAATCAACTCTTTTTAGGATATGCTGGACACCGATTGGGCCAGGCTGTTACCAAACAGACCTTGTCCATGTGGATTATCTTCACCATTACGGATTGTTACTGATTGGCGGGTAAGGATCATCTGGAAGGGCTGCAAGCTCATTCCACTAGGGACGTGGCTACTTCCACCGCTCTCCAGCGGGGTGTTCCTATTAGGAATATTTGTGATGCCGCTCCATGGGCTTCGCGCCACACCTTTGTTAAACATTACTCCCTGGATATGATCCATGGTCAGGATATGGCCTTTGGGCAGGCGGTTCTTTATTCCACAATCTGATTGGGTACTCTAAATTCCTTTCCCTCCTCCATTTACTGATACTGCTTTGGGAGTCTGTCAAAGATGTGGAATACGTTGGAGGACAATCCATTCGAAGAACAAGTTACTAACCAACTGGTAAAGTTCAGTCGACTGGATGTTCCTCCAACATATTCCACATCGCCCTCCCAGCATGCCCCTAAGGAGAATTTCCTATGCGATTGCAGCTTACGTTTCCGCAAGGCTATGTGCAGTCAAGCAGGCATGAGACTCGTGTCACACGTTCTGAGGGGAATAACTTAACTGAGGCTACGGGCGCCGTACGTCCTATTTATAACATTCGGTGACGTCGCCCTCGACGGAGGCCTTCGAGGGACATTGACCCGACGTCATGGACTCAGGACGCCCTCTGCTGAAAAAGTTTCCAAAGAGCACAGCTGTCAATGGGGCCAGCACAAAATTACCTGTGGTGGTCAGGGAAATAGAGGTGTCAAAGCCGCTCAGGCAGCTGCCTCTGTCAAAGATGTGGAATACGTTGGAGGACACAATCCATTCGAAGAACAAGTTACTAACCAACTGGTAACGTTCATTCGACTGGATGTTCCTCCAACGTATTCCACATCGCCCTCCCAGCATGCCCCTCAGGAGAATTTCCTATGCGATTGCAGCTTACGTTTCCGCAAGGCTATGTGCAGTCAAGCAGGCATGAGACTGGTGTCACACGTTCTGAGGGAAATAACTTAACTGAGGCTACGGGCGCCGTACATCCTATTTATAACATTCGGTGACGTTGCCCTCGACGGAGGCCTTCGAGGGACATCGATCCGACGTCATGGATGCAGGACGCCCTCTGCTGAAAAAGTTTCCAAAGAGCACAGCTGTGGACATTACATGTTAAAGACGTGGAATACGTTTTGGGAACATCCAGTCGAAAGAACGTTACCAGTTGGTAAGTAACTTGTTCATTTATCCATGTTCATAAATAACAATGAGACGAAAGGTGACCGCACGTGTTGGCTGTGCTGATGCACTGCTCCGCTCAGCCAGTAATTGTTTTTTTTCTAGTGTGCCAGTTCACCACCATAGATAGAGGAAGATATGATGGAGTAGGAAGACGAAGAAAGATAAGTAGGTAAAAAAAGCAGAGCAGTAATTCCAGATAAGTACATCTTTAAAGGATCAGAGAAGGGCAGACCATAAGGATCAAATCTGTCTTTAAAGAAGAAGATATGATCAAATAACTCGAGGTAACCTTTAGGTTATTGAAGGGATAAGGAGGGAGATAAGCTGCAAAGTATAATGATGCTGGTATGTCAGAACCTGAAGGTATGGCCAGCTATAATTTGGGCAAACAATACATGTTGGTATTACCGATCATAATTCACCACATCGTCTTGATCCTTGCAGGGTTAATCAGAGTGAAAACGGGGTTATTAAAAAATACTCTATAATCACAAAGGGATAAGCGGGGGTGATAAGCTGAAGTTATAATGATGCCAGTAAATCCGAACCTGCGCACTGCACAATATGTTGGTGTACACAGAACATGAGGCCAGTTATTAGTGGAAAATCAGATTACATCGGTGAAAATAATGATTAGTCTAAGCACACATTTGATATTGATTTCATTCTAAGTTCTGGGTGAAAGTACAGGCGATGAAGGTGAGAAAAAGCATCCTTTAAATTATGTACAACGTTTTGTAGAAAACTCCTAGCAATTTCACGAAAAGGCCACTAGGTGTCCCTGTAGTGTTAAATATAGTGGTCCGTTCCAGACTTTAAAGAACGTGCAAGAGGGGAAGTTACTGCAGAGTACAATAAACAATCTGAAGCAGCAATTCCCATCCATTCTGCTTCTCTGGGTGAGAATCGGATAAATACCAGCTTGCTGTTCATATGTAGAAATGTTGACAAATCGTTTAATATATGAAATTTTTGACCCCTACTTTAACATTTTCTTTTAAACAGAAGTAATCATTCTTACTACAGATTGGCGGGCCATTAAGTAATGGTATTGGGGTCGGTATGAGATGGCAAGAATGGCAATAGCAATAGTTCTCCAAGGCCCTAACTGCCTACCTAACTGCCTACCGACTGAAGCTGCCTCGGATTGGAGCAGCCTTCACTGATCATGCAGCCGCAAGACAGAAAATGTAATATTGTGGTCGGTGCGTGATGCTATTTGTTCTTCCCATTAACCACTAAATCTTATGTTATGTTAACGGTACTTATATAGCGCACCGTCACCAACGGAATGGGTCCCGAGGCGCCCTGGAGGATCTGTAAATGAGAAGGTGGGATGGGTTAGTAAGGTGAAGAGGGAGTAGGATAGTGAGAGGAATAGTGTACTGTTGGCAGCTTCAACTCGGTAGACACCAGATGCTGAGCTTTGGTGCGAGTATTGGATCGGTGTCAGTCCGCGTATGCTGTTGGTGTGACTTATGTGTTGTTGCAGTGTGGGGAAGTGCGTGCAGCTTGTTGTGCAAGAGATGGTTGTGTGATTTTTTTTATAAGTGTGCAGAGAGTTTGAGTTTATATTGGTTAGTGGGTTATGTGACATTTAATATGCAAGCATTCACGGTTCTGTCTAAGTGTAGCACCCGCTGACCTACTTACTCCATTCAGTCTGAGTGTGGCACTCACCAATCTTCACAATATTGTCCAGATACCGCACAGGCCAATGTTCACAATTCTATCCAAGTGCTAAGATTCTCATTTCCTTCTACTAAGTGTTGTGCTTGATAATCTTCATAGTTCCATTTAGGTGTGGCACTCTCTAACCTTCACAATATTATCTAGATGCGACGCAGGGCCAAATTAGGAAGTCCATCTAAGTGTGGCACACGCTAGCATTCACAATCCTGTCTGAATATGGCATAGGCTGGTGTTCTCAATTCTAAGTGTGGCACATGCTAACATTCAAGTTCCATCTAAGTGTGGCACATGCTAACATTCACAATTCTGTCTAGATACGGCGCAGGCTAATGTTCTCAATTCTAAGTGTGGCATATTTCAAGATTCACAATTCTGTCTAGATGCGACCAGGCCAAAGTTAGGAATTACGTCTAAGTGTGGCACATGCTAACATTCACAATTCCGTCCAGATGCGGCGCAGGCCAATGTTCCCAATTCCAAGTGTGGCACATGCCAACATTCAAGTTCCATCATAGAGAGGCACATGCTAACATTCACAATTCTGTCTAGATATGGCGCAAGCTAATGTTCTCAATTCTAAGTGGGGCACATGCTAACATTCAAGTTCCATCTAAGTGTGGCATGTGCTAACATTCACAATTCTGTCTAGATGAGGTGCAGGATAATGTTCTCAATTCTAATTGGGTCACATGCTAACATTCACAACTCTGTCTTGATGTGGTGCAGGCTTATGTTCTCAATTCTAAGTGTGGCACATGCTAACATTCAAGTTCCATCTAAGTGTGGCATATGCTAATATTCAAGTTCCATCTAAGTGTGGCATATGCTAATATTCAAGTTCCATCTAAGAGTGGCACATGCTAACATTCAAGTTCCATCTAAGTGTGGCATATGCTAACATTCAAGTTCCATCTAAGTGTGGCATATGCTAATATTCAAGTTCCATCTAAGTGTGGCATATGCTAACATTCAAGTTCCATCTAAGTGTGGCATATGCTAACATTCAAGTTCCATCTAAGTGTGGCATATGCTAATATTCAAGTTCCATCTAAGTGTGGCATATGCTAATATTCAAGTTCCATCTAAGTGTGGCACATGCTAACATTCAAGTTCCATCTAGGTGTGGCATATGCTAATATTCAAGTTCCATCTAAGTGTGGCATATGCTAATATTCAAGTTCCATCTAAGAGTGGCACATGCTAACATTCAAGTTCCATCTAAGTGTGGCACATGCTAACATTCAAGTTCCATCTAAGTGTGGCACATGCTAACATTCAAGTTCCATCTAAGTGTGGCACATGCTGACATTCAAGTTCCATCTAAGTGTGGCATATGCTAATATTCAAGTTCCATCTAGGTGTGGCATATGCTAACATTCACAATTTTGTCTAGATGCGACGCAGGGCAGCGCCCCCAATTCCCTCCAGGTGTGACTCTTGTTAACATTGACTAGTATGTTAGGATCCAGTGCAAGGCAACATTTCAAACACTGTCATGGTTGATATCCGGCTGGTGGTCACACAACTTTCTAGGTATGCGTGGACTAAGTCAATGGCAGTCTATGTTATGGAATGGTAAGGTAGAGTGGCAGGGGTTTTCTAGTGTAGAGTAATTGCTCTACACCCCACCCATGCCACACTTACAGTACAGTAAATGTAAAAAAGGAGAGATGGGAGCACCAAAAAGTATAACAGTGAACCAACCTCTCCTTTTGTTTCTTAATCAGAGGCGCCGGCCACAGAGACTGTTCATTAATGCCGCTACTATGTTGAGTTAAAAGGGCGCATGAAGGCGTTGGCACCTCTCCTGAAGAAACAAAAGGAGAGACAGGAGGGACTGTTCTCAAAGCTTTTGGTACCGGCAGGGGGTCAGAGCTTGTGAATATGAAACAAAGGGAGAAGGGCGCCCACAAGAAGGAATTATAGCAGTGCACCCCCATCTCTCCTGCTTGGCTCCCACTGCAAAGCAATTTTGCCCCGCCCAACAATTGGGCATGCCACCTTAATTGAGCCCCCCCCACTGATTAAAGCACTGGCATTAGGGCAGCATGAAATTATGAAAGGAACAGAATTACACTTCTGTCATTTAAATTAAGATTAGATACCCAGGACGGACCACCCCTTTTCAGACGACCCTCAATCGGTTGCCCCAGACCCTTCAACAAATATCTTAATTTCAAGTCACATTTCCTATCACCACATGCCTTCTTCCCACAGACTAGGAGCCTTCGGAACAGGGTAAACAGGAAGGTGCACATACCATTCCTGTCCCCATATCAAGTGGGTACACTCCCTCCCAACACCCTAAGAAGCAATCTTCTACTAAATATAACAAGCATTGGCAATGCCAATAGTTTGTGCGTTTGCTAATATTCTATAAATTGCATGTTGCATTTATAGGCACCTGGGTGCAAACATAAAAATGAACAGTTTTAAAGGAGGATGCGATAAGGGGTGTAGAAAGGGAAGGGGAAAAGAGCAAGGGAAGAAGCTATTGATGGAGGGTGCCATTGATGATGAGCAAGAGGAAATATGAGCGAGAGTGTGTACAACTAAAAAGGTACTACACTACTAGAAGACTCCGAGCACTGCAGCTTGCAACAGCACATGGGGCCCTTTCAAGCCGCATAGGCATAGTTATGTGTCGTTCTAAAGCCCTGACTTCCTATTGCTAGTCTAATAACACTGGAGGATCAGAGAGTGCTGCTTGGCTTTCAGGTCAGATATAGCCGTGTAATGCTGAAGGAGGGAGGTGGGATCTATATCGCAGGCAGTGCTGGAAATGGATGAATGCAGTATGGGTAACCACTTCCTGTGGGGCAGGAAGGCAAGAGGGTGGAGTCATGGAAAGCAAGCAAAAGGCTTTTAAAAGAACGGTTAAAAAAACAGGGCAAAATAAGTTCTACATGGATTGAATCTTCCACAAATCACATAAAAAAAACAGACCGTATACAAATGTTGAGATGTGTGTTGAGAGCAGTGATGTGTACACCAGGCCATATGTCCTTACTATATTTAGACATTCCCCCAAACCACTTTTACACTGACCTGTTATCAAGTATAGGATCACTGACCACTGTTCTATTTAGAATTCCTCAGTGATTTGATGCAAAATCATATATATTATATTTTCCGTATGGCAGATGGATCTCGTTGTACTGTCCTAGTTGTAGAATGTGTGCAGATTTGAAACGGGCCCCCGGGTGGTATTATCAGTATATGGTATAAGCATAGGTTTATACCCCTGCAGTTTCCGTGCTCCTGGCTGCTCTGAAGCCAGCCTGATGGTCATGGAGACAACCAACAGATTCATTGGGAAGATTAAGCTGGGAGATGGCCAGCTTTTCCAGGAATTTTCCCAGGAAAGGAGTGATGGAGATCAGACGATAGTTAGCCGGGCAGGAGGGGTCGGCTGAGGTTTTCTTGAGAAGAGGGTGCACAAGAGAGTGCTTCAGGGGGGAAGGGAAGGCTCTAGTGGCAAGGAGGGGGTTGCAGAAGTCAACAGGGGCAGGAGCGAGGGTGTCAATGTGGTCCTTGATGGTTTTGGAAGAACAAGGAAGAACCTGTTTTGATGAGACTTTCATAGATCGGACTTGTCTAGAAACCTTGTCGGGGGAGAACAGAGGAAAGGAAGAGAAAGAGGGAGGAGAGGTGGCCACAGGGGGTAGAGGAGAGAGTAGAGGGATGAAGAGGAGAGGACGAGAGGGTGTACAGGATGTCCTGGGTTTTAGAGAGGAAATTAGAAGCCAGGGCCGTGTAGAGGGCCTGGGAGGGGACAGGAGAGATAGAGACTGCAGCAGGATTAGCTAGCTCCTTGCAGATTTTAAAGAGTTTGGCTGGGTTATTAGATTCTGCAGAGACGCAGGCTTGCATGTGGTCTCTCTTCTTAGTGTGGACAGAGAGCCGGTATTGCCTTTGGAGCAGGCGGCAGGCATGTTTGTTAGTGGATGCGCAGGAAGCTAGCCATTTCCTCTCAGCCACTCTGCACTTGCGTTTAAGGGTGACAAGGTCAGAGTCATACCAGGAGTTGCACCTGGCTTTGGGCTTCAAGCGGATCCTCATGAAAGGGGCAAGAACATCAAGAGTATCAGAGATAGACGAGTGAAGCATGGAAAGGGCTGTGTCAGGATGTGAGTCAGCCACAGGAGGAGGAGGAGGAGGGGGAGAGAAAGTGGTGGCGAAAGCCTCAACTGACACGCTTCCTGAGTCGGATGACTGAGAATGTAGGTGGCAGTGCTGGGGTTGGCTTGGCCTGAGGGGTATGATATGATATGATGATATGATATGGCATTTGTAATGCGCCTATACACAAGTGTTTCAAGGCGCGACGAGGCAGGGAGGGGGGAACAAGGGGAGACAGACAAACGATCCTACTAGGCCAGGTGTCATTCAGATCGCGCAAGTGCATGGGTAGGGGGGACGGGAAAAGTGCAAGGGGGAAGGGACAGGGGAAGTGCAGTACAAAGTGATTAGTAAAATACAAGATATATAATAAGGGCCAGCTGGTGGCAAGTGCAGGATAAGTGCAGACTAGTGCTGGGAGGGGGGGGCTGTAGGGATACAGAGACAGTCCCGTAGTGCGGGGGTTGCCAGGGAGGCAGTGCAGGGGAGAGTGGCTGGGCCAAGGGGAGAGTGGCTTGGCGAGTGGCCCAGTTGCTGATTCAGTACAGTTTCAGTGATTTAGCAGGGGAGAGGGAGAGAGAAAGCAGAAGCAAAGAGGAAGGTTTTGAGGTGCTTCCGGAACCGGAGATGGTTCTCCTCAAGTTTCAGGGAGGCAGGAAGGCTGTTCCAGAGGGAGGCCTCTGCTGCGGAGAGATCTCCCCCCAACTCGTTGCTTGGAGAAGCGGCTGACCCTGAGGGAGTTGGAGGCGGATGAGCGAAGAGCTCGAGAAGGAAGATATTTAGGAAGAGAGAGTTCAAGGTATTTTGGCCCAAGGCCCCAGAAGGCCTTGTGGACAATGCAGAGGGTTTTGAACTTAATCCTCGCAGCCACAGGGAGCCAGTGTAGCGATTTCAGTCCTGGAGAGATAAGGTCCCTGGGCTTGAAGCCAAGGACAAGTCTCACAGTCCTGTTCTGGATGAGTTGCAGCGGGCGGAGAGTAGAGGCAGGCAGATTTAGATAGAGGCTGTTACAGTAGTCCAGCTTCGAGAGAACCAGGGCTCTGGAGACAGTGAGATTCTGGGGGAAGGAGAGGAAAGGAAGGATACCTCTGAGGAGGTGCAGCTGGTAGTGTGACTTCTTAGAATCGTCAGAAATGTGAGGAGAGAAGGAGAGTGTGGAGTCGAAGATGACCCCAAGGTTTTTTGCCTTGCAAGTAGGAGCAGGAAGAGGGCCAAGAGAGGCCGGCCAGAGAGCTGCAGGGAAGGAGGGAGTGGGTGTGCCGATGAGTAGAATCTCAGTCTTACTGGCATTAAGGCAGAGGTCGTTGGCGGCACACTGTTCCTGGATAGCAGAAAGACAGTCAGAGATGAGGGAAGGAGAAGAGGAGTCCGAGGGTAGCCTGAAAATGAGCTGGGTATCATCCGCATAGCACTGAAAGTTGGGGCAGAGAGCAGCGATGCGGTGGGCAAGAAGTGCCAGATACTGGTTGAACAGCCAGGGAGAGAGGTTAGAACCCTGGGGGACACCACAGGTACAGAAAAAGATGTCAGAGAGGAAAGATCCCAGTTGGACCTGGGAGGGTCGATTTGAGAGGAAAGAGGTCAGCCAGGCCAGAGCCTGACCAGTGATACCCAGGTAGAGAGGGAGAGATGGGAGGAAAGGAGAAAATGATCACTACAGGAGAGAGGAGTGATGCGGGGGATAGAGAGGGGCAGGTCCGAGGAGATCAGACCATCCAGGGTGTGCCCTGCAGAGTGAGTTGGGCCAAAGGGGAGAATAGGAAGAGAGAGAGAGAGAGTCACAGAGGTTGTAAAAGAGTCCAGATGAGGGATAGGAAGTATCCAGATGGATATTGGGGTCTCCAAGAAGGAGGAGTTGAGTGGTGGAGGCCAGGAGGGAGGAGGAAAGGTCCGCCCACTCAGAGTGGAAGGAGGTGATCTGACCAGCTGGCTGATAGATAGTAGCCATGGTAAGAGAGTGGCCAGGAGACAGAGCCTGCAGACAAGTCATTTGAAAGGGCAGTAGGCCTGCATAGGAATGACAGAGACAGGAATCCACTCCGGGAAGATCAAGGCTACACCCCCTCCGGAATGGTTGGATCTGGGCGTGGAGAGGATCTTGTAGCCATCAGGGAGGAGAGTGTCAAAGCTTGTGACAGAGCTGGCCTTGAACCATGTCTCGGTGAGACCGCGGACATCGAGATCAAGTTCTTTCAGGAGGCGGCAGATGTCAGAGGAGTGTTTGACAGCTGAGCGAGAGTTGAGAGTGGCAATATGAAGAAGGTTGACAGCCTTAAAGACCTTCCAGGGAGGGGTACAGATCAGAGGTAAGCCCTGCAGAGGAGAAAGAGCCCTAGGAGGGGCAGAGGAGGAGGAGGAGAGAGAGGGCAAGGTAGCCAAGGGGGTAGAGGAAGGGACAGCAGGAGATGAGAGGAAATTGATGAGGCGAGGGAAGCGCCTATCAAAGAGAAGGAGATTGGCCTGAGGGCCTTGGACCATGACAGTGGCGTTTACATAGACTTTACCAACCTTGAAAGACTTCCTGGGAGGGGTACAAATCAGAGGTACGCCCTGCAGAGGTGTAGAAGGAGCCAGAGGGGGGCAGAAGAGAAAGGATGAGAGGGCAGGGTAGCCAAGGAAGAGGCATGGGGGCAGGTATGGAAGCCGAAGTAGGGAGAGAAGGGACAGCAGGATAAGAAAGGAAATTGATAAGGCGCGGGAAGCATCTATCAAAGAGGAAAAGGTTGGCCTGAGGGCCTTGGACCAAGACGGTACCATTCAGGTACACATTAATGATGACCTTGGAGGAGTGGAAGGGGGCCAGGAGGGCCTCCCACTGGGTGCCATCAACCCATTAATGGGAGAAGAGAGCACAGAGACCATAAGAAGAGTCCATAGGTATGGCGAGGGAATGACAAAGAGGATGTCAGCGAGGGGTTGTCTGGAGTAAGCACTGGTATAGGTGTCAGCGATAGGGAGGCCTGGGTTGGAGACCAGGATATCGTGTTTGAACTTCTTCCTACCAGACCTAGTGAGGAGAGCAGGATAGTCGATAGAGAAGCAGTTTGAAAAGATAGGAGAAACAGAGAGCACCACAGAGTAGGTGGGGGAAGAGGGGTGGAGGGGAAATATGGGGGATACACTAGGGGAGGAGACAAGGAGGGGTGCAAGCAGATGAGACAAGAAAATAGTGGATGATTCACTAAGTAGACAAAATCTCAGATGGAAGAACAATGCAGTCCGGTAAGCAAATCAGGTTAGCAAGGCATCAGGAACAGAGTAGTCATTAAAAAGAGAACGTAGAGGAGGGTGAAGCACAGCAGAACACAGAACAATATACAAAAGAACAAAGCAGTCGACAAATGTAAACCTTGAAGAATGCAGCAGAACACAAAGCATTACAATGCAAAACAGGGCAGTCAATGAGGAAGAGCAAATAGGACACATGGGTGCAGTAGGCTGCAGAAGGGGGGCACGAGGCACACATGATAGGGAGTTGCAAGGGACCATGCGGTCAGGTACGCATAATGAGTGAACCGCACATACATGCTGCGGTGCGAGAGTAAAACGTTAACAAATGCAGCACTTACTGTGCCACGGAGCACCTGTCCTCACCACAGCACCGGAGAAGTTAATTTTCGGGTTTCCCCGATGATGGTGGGGATGGCCTATTGGGCCTATTGGGACTGAGGGTGAAAACATGTTGGTGCATGTATACCTGCTTTCTGAGCAGTGGTTCGGGCACTGGGTCCTCCTGATCTGAACAGGTCCAAACAGGAATTGCCCTTTTCACCGTCTGCCCGGGCCAAAGACACCCTTGATCTAAGAGTTAAGAGCAGAAAGGAAAGGGCAAGGCTGAAAAGGTGGGTGGGGCTTAGACCAGGTGAGGCTGGAGGGCTCCTTAAGTATAGAAAAAGATCAGCAACCTGGAAGGCACCAAGTGGGAAAGGCTTAGGCCAGGAGACCTAGATCCACTTGCACCTGCTCCCCATCTGCAAAGGAAAAGAGGCTGGAGGGCTCCTCAAGTAGGGAAAAAGAGTGGCAAACAGGAAGGCACCAGGTGGGAGGGGCATAGAGAGCGTGTGTAGTGAAGGAGCCTAACCCAATCAAGGGGAGTTTGGGGAGGGGGGATTTCCCCCCGGTATTTTTATTTTTTTTAACAATGGGTTCAAATGCTACATTTTAGAGTACACTTTAAAACAAAATGGGTAAAAAGCAAAACATTTTGCAATTGACGCTGGGGGGGCCCAGGGGCAGGCATGCTATTTTTGTTACTGTACATCAGCGACAGCTGCTCTATTTCTCTATGATCTATTTATGTTTTAAAAATTTAGAATGAAGTCCAAATAGACCAGGTAAACAAACCTGGCTACGTAGCCGCTCTCTGTATATTGTCCAAAAAGGGACAGTGTAATTCACAAGGATGATACTGTTTCAAGTGGTAAAAAGTTCCCTTTGTAAACAAAATGTGTTGCGTAGAATAAATCACCAGTCTGAGTCAAGGTGTGATTTGTTTATAAAACAGAAAGTTTTAGGGTAATCACTAATTAAGTCTTAGTTAAGACGCGCACCCACAATCGAAATCGACTAATGGTGCCAATGCATTTCGGAGCAAAGTGCTCCTTCATCAGGGCAAGTCTAAATTACATAAGGTAACATAAAGTATACAAGTAACCGGTGAGTTAATATCACATAATTGGCAAAAAGGCAAACAATGAAATGTATAACACATCATACATGAACCAAAATTAATCAACAATATATCCAAACATAATCATAAAAATACAAAATATACATAACAAGTCACATACCAGAGCGTGTTGGAATGCAGGACGCGGTGAAGAGATAGTGGGAAAAGGAGATAAACAAGTGAAAAAATGAATAGTGGGAAAACAGGAAGGCAAATATATAGAATGTGGAGGGAAGCATTGGATGTTACCTCCAGGGATCGAGGTAGCCAGTAGTGAGAAGATGGACAAAATGTCAGGTTCACGAGGGATCGGAGGTCTATAAACTAGATCCGATCAGATGAAAATCTGAAAATGCAACAGCATATCGGTAAGGAGGCCAAAAAGTAACATGGAAATGACAAGGAGGCGAAAAGCAATGTGCTTACCTGCGCTCGCGGAGCTGCGAGTGCACAGAGGCTGGAAATGCGGGTGGCCGTAGAACGCCGTTTCGCATCGCCAGTTTACAGCGTTGTCTAGGGAACTTAAGCTTAAATAGACACGTGACCGCAGTCCGTCTAGTGAAAGGCGCGATGCGGTTTGTATGTTATGCTGCTGGACTTGGGGGACCAATAGAAAACAAACAAACTAATTGTCAGTGCTAGTGAGTGTAATTGAACAATTGTGGAACAGAAAAAAATATAAAATATAAATGAAAAATAGTCAGTAGACATAGAAAACATACTACTAAATGAAAGAAGAACAATATACACATAGAGGAAGAACAAAATAAGACACGTTAAGAGGGAGTAAAAAAGAGTATGTGAAATAAGACAAATAGATCAAAATTAAATAACAATTAAATAACACAACGTTGTGTACACAAGAAACTTGTAAGTATCAGGAGCAATTACAATGCTGCACAGCCATATTGAGGCCGTGCCTTCAACCTGTCATCAGAGTATGGAACATCTTTGGACACTGGTCCCAAATGGTAGCAACAGCATGTGCTACCTTGGGTCTCAAACAAAAGTTCGGGACGGGGACACCAGTACCCAGGTTAGAATACATTAGATTATAAAGATACAAGGCGAATATATGTGTAAATCACATGAAACAACAAAAATACCCTCAAAACTATGAGGAAGCAACCAATACCTAACATGGTCAAGGTTGAAAAGTTCAAAAAGTTAAGAACGGTCAATGCAAAGGACATGTAAATAATGTTTCACCACAAAACTTAAATCAATCAAGATGTACCAGACAGAATGGTGTACAGGTGGCAGATCACAATGTTCGTACCATTTACATATTGACTTACAAACTTCGCTAACCAACCGCTAAGAGTAAAACATAAGAATTTAACAGCTCAGATGTAACAATGGTAGTTGATCTCTTCGTTCAGGCCATTCGAATAAAGACTACCTAGTCTGTCTATCCAAAAGGTTTCCCTCTGATTGAGCTGCAGGCCCAAATCTTCGTTTGGATTGGTTTTCTTCAGTACTTCCAGGATCAGGAAACTGATTTGATTTAAATTATGGCTTTTATCACGCCAGTGACGTGCCACAGCTGAGTTAGGGTTAGAGTTACGTATACAAGAGCGGTGTTCGTTCCACCGTGCTTTGACCGATCTTGTGGACTGTCCAACATAATACTTTCCACAGGGGCATTTGATACCATATATAATGTTCACACTATCACAGGTCCCAAATGTTTTAAGAAAAATCTTATTGCCTGTTCTAGGATAGTATATCGTGTTGCCCTTGATTACCAGATTGCAATTGGTGCAGTGTAAACAGGGATACGTTCCTGTGCGTAGAGTACTGGGTTCCTTCACGGGGGGTCGCGTGTGGACCAGTTCATCTCGTAGGTTCTTGCTTCTCTGGTAGGCAAATACTGGAAGTTGTTCAAAAAGATTTTGTACCCTGACATCATTTTTGAAAATACTCCAATGTTTTTTGATGGGGTTTTTTATCTTGTTACTTTGGATGGAGAACTTCGAGACATATACTGGAGTTTTAAGTTCTCTCTTGGGTTTAGACGTAATCATCAGTAGGGTATCACGGTCTAGGGAATCTACTCTGAGTCGCCAAGTTCTTCCCTCTTGTATCCACGTGCGTTGAATTTCTCTCGCATTCTGGATTGTTGTGCTTGGCAGTCGTCGGGGTCACTTACAATTTTCTTGACTCTCAATAGTTGGCTGTAAGGTAAATTTTTGAGTAAACTGGGCTGATGAAAGCTGAAGCGGTGCAGTAAATTATTGCGATCTGTAGATTTGCAGAACAAAGAGGTGCTGTAGTTGCTATCTCTTTTCTCTATTTGGACATCAAGAAATGTGATCTTGTCTCTGGAGATCTCTCTGGTGAACTGAATGCGTTGGTCAACGTTGTTAAGATATATGAAAAAATCATTGAATGTATCTTCAGTGCCTGTCCATAATCCAAAAATGTCATCGATGTAACGTAACCATAGATGTATATTCTTGTTCCATTCGAGATTATTAAGCACGTGATCCATTTCAAACTTATGCATAAAGCAGTTTGCATATGATGGTGCCATGGTGGCCCCCATTGATGTCCCAGAAATTTGGAAAAAAAAAAAACTTTTCTGAAACTGGAAATGTGAATTTTCTGAGATGAACTAAAGGAGAGTCAATATGAATTCTTTCTGTGCCCTAATTTCAGGTGCTCTTAACAATAGCCATTCGACGGATTCAATTCCAAGCTCATGAGGTATGGACGTGTATAAACTCTTCACATCGAAGGTGAACATCGGATGGTTTTGTTCAAAAGTTAGAGTTCAATCGCTGTAAAAAGTGTGTGGTGTCTTTAATATATGTCAGGGTTTTCTGTATAAGTGGTTGGAGGAAAAAATCGATATACACTCCTAGCAGTTGGTTTATGCTGTTCATGCCCTATGGGTCTTCCAGGTGGTTTAGCAGGGTCTTTGTGGATTTTAGGTAGTGTATAGAAATTTGCAATCCTTGGGTGTGGATTGTTCAAAAGTTTGCGGGTATGTTCGTTTATCCAGTCTAACTCCATGGCTTTATCAAGCAATGTTTCCAGGTTCAATTTGATGGACACTGTGGGGTCATGATCTAAGGGCGCATAGACAGTTTGATCTTGCAGTTGTCTAATACATTCTTTGTCATAATCAATAGTGTTCATAATAACTAAGGCTCCTCCTTTGTCAGCTGGTCGTATGGTAATGTCCTTATCACAATATAGGTCTCTAATGGTTCTAATCTCATGAGGTTTCATGTTTTCATGTTTTTGTACGGCAGAGATTTGTAACTGATCCGCTCGATATCACGGGTGACAAGTTTTTGGAAAATGTCAATCGATGGTACCGAAATTGGTGGTATGAATCCACTCTTACTTCTAAATTCCTGTAGATCGGGGTTGTCCATGGTGTTCTCATGTGGTTCAAGCTCCTCAAAGAATACCTAAAATTTGAGTTTTCTTATGAATTAATACAGCTCAATCTTCGTGTTGAATAATGTTGTACTGTTAGTTGGCACAAAACTCAACCCTTTCTGTAGGGTATTCTCTTCCGTTTTACTCAGAGTTTTGCGAGATATATTGATGACTAGGTTTTCCACAACTGGAGTCTTGTTTGTGGCTTGTTTTGGGCGGGCTCCTAAAAAAGACGAAGATGCAGGTGTTCGTGTGGAAGGACTAGTGGTTAAGTTGGGATCACTCAATGTTTGCTCGGTCGGGATCTCCGACTCCCTCTGTATTTCTGAATCAGAGCTTGATGTGTTGTCTGATCTCGACGCGTTGTCTGATGGATATTTGTAAATTTATTTAGGTGCTACAGGACCATATTTATCCATCCATGTATAAACTTCTTCGTTAATGTAATCATATGTGTCCCTTTTGAATTCTTTCACTTTCTTTTGTTCTAGCTCGGACTTGTACTCTTCAAGTTTCGTGTTAATGTCAGTTAGGATAATATCATACTCCTCTTTCCCCAATGATCCTATCAGTTCCTTCTCAATATCCTGAATTTCGGTGTTAGGGTGACTACATTTTTGGATAGTTCCTGGATGGTTAGTAATATGAGATCTAGTGAGCATTTATTCAAAATGGCTTCCCATTTCCGTACAAATTCCTTACTTTCCTTGCAAAGCGTAGGGTGAAGTTAAAAATTTAGAATGCCACTAACACGCAGTATGCTGAGATACCATTCCCAACATTACTAGAACTTGGAGGCTAAATGGAATGTTTAGCATGTCACAAGTGCGCAAGTCTTTTACCCAAAGAAAACATCATTAAATATACTTTTTAAACAACCACAGCTATTTCGTAGGGTTTGTAATATCTTGCATTTACCATCCTTGTCCACTAACCTAACCACCACATCCTACTCTTTCAGATCTGCCAGAGCACCTGAAGACCATGCAAATGACAGCGGTCGATGGTATAAACCCATGAACATAACAAAATATATACCAGGAATCAAGTAATAATCTGAGCTTTTCATGGTATTTACAATAGCACTGACTTTGCAGCGAAGAGGGGTGTGAGAATAACATACATTGCAGAAGGGGCATCTGAAACATGAGCTTCTTTACATATAACAGCACTCATGGATGGGTCCATGTGTGACCACATGACAGAGACTAGGGTGGGGGTGAGAGGTGTTGCGCACATGTTAGTGATGGGCAGCACCCTGCAAGACTGGATTACAGATTTCCAATTTGAGGCACATGAACGAATTTGAACAGAATCTCACACATTTTGATCAAATGCTGAAGCCAGGATTTGAACCCATGTCTTGCAGTTTCAAGGTCGCAAACTTTGCACTCCCCGTTATTTAAGCAGTCGGAGGCAATTCAGCGTATATTGTTTGCACTACTGATGGCCTAAATAGATGTAAGGCCCCACTATCGAGTAGTCGGGAGAAATTGGCCTTTTCTTTCGTTATCCCCATTATTGCTCTTTGGAGGTGATTTTCAAGGCTCTTGTTTCTGCTTGAGCTGTCATAAACTGCGACTTCGATGGAAGGCTCGGCAGAGAAGCTGCACGTGGACTCATTTGCGAATGGAGGCTATGCTTAAAACTGGAAGCCTGCAGCATGGAGGGAATTTATTTGACTGCAGACTGAATATTACATCATACACCCAGGATCTGAAGGTTGGCTACAAAGCGCTGGTTTTCATCATGTCTTGCTTTTCTCCAAAGTTCGTACATTTTACGCAACATTTTTGTTTATGAAAGACCATGGTAAGATCTGCTCTGGGACAGATGAGACAGAGCCACTCTGCAGGTAAGACCTTTACTTAGGTACAAGTACAGGATAACCGGAATAAGGGAAGGTAAGTCACAAAGAGGGAAAACATCCACTAGCCCCCTCAATCTAGGCCAGGCTCACTCCAACTGACATACACAGAATCTCCAGCGGCATTCACACTGCAACCTTCCAATGGGAAGCATTCCAGCAGGCACAGAGACTCGCAGGCATTCATGCAGTGGAAAAGCAAAGGAGATCACGATATTACTCATCTCCCTCCTTCACAAAACACAGGACCAAAGGGTGCAGAACAGAGAACAGGGGGGACCATCCAAAATAGCGACCTAAAGTCAATACAAGAACTCACTTTTCAGATCCCAACACAAAGCCAAAAGCTCCCATACCCTTTCACTCCATTCCACCCTGGGAACAAGGAGCAGTGCTTCCACCAACCAACACCTCTCATCACCTGCCGACAACAGGCAACCACCCAAGACAATCTCCGTTCAAGCATGCAGGCCCTGCAGCCGGACACACTAACAAGGGAACCAGCCCCAACACCATCTCTCACACCAGACCACAAATCACGAACCAGAAACCCCTCTCCTTATCACACCATCAGTTAGACACTGTGCACTACAAACACAGTCACCTCTCCAACAACAAAAGTCTCCAAACATGGTCAGCACATCAACACCTCCACTACCCATATACAGAGCAACAGGAACCCATAAATGCCAGATACCATAGACTTAACCCCTCAAGGGTACTGGGCGTCACAACCAGAGTACCAGAGGAAAAATCAACAGGTAAACCTCCCAGTAACTGGCAGATGTCCAACACCCACAAACCGGCATGCATCCTAGACCCTTCTAAAATGTGCCCATGTGTCCATCACCGTGGACGGCCCATGGCCAGGCCGAGCTCCGATAGACCCTGCACCACCAACAAACAGACAGGTCAAGCCCCATAGCGGACACTGCACTGCAACCACACATGAACACAAAAGTTGGGCTGCCACAACCCAGGACCTTGGTTCACTATGCCAGCAGACAGGGTTTACAATACAATGCATACAACATACAGGCCTCTCCACACAAGTGTAGGTAAATTGAGCATTAACTGGCATGGTAAGTGAGAGAAAAATGTCTTACTCTAATCGAGTCCCAAGTCCTATAGCTACAAACATTGTTGGAGCTGTGGAGGCAAGGTTTTGTTAAACAAGAAACATATACATGATGCCATACATTTGCTGTAATCATTACCTACTGACAGAGGCCACTTTAGATGATCTCCACACTTCCATTCCAGGGTCAACCGACAACATACCCCACCAAAACAGACGCATCAGTGAACACCCTGCAAAACTGGCGCATACAAAATACAAAAACCAAGAACAGGCCTTAAGATCACAAAACTGGAATCTCAACATGACTGATATAATTGCTCGTGAGTATGTATATTCAGCTCCTTAAAGAAGGCCAAGAATTCCGGATAAAGCCCCTACCAAACTGTCATAAATGTGTCTTCTAAGTTGATACCACAAGAGCGCCAGTAGCCCCATCTCTCCTCCCAGTGAGTGTACAACTCACAGCGTGCTGAGACACAATCCTCACATAAAGGCGAGCCCTTGTCGCAATACTGGGAGCCAACGTCATCATTCCAGGCTGATCGTCACCGAAAATGGAGCTCTCGCTCCACACAACACCACACTTAGTGTGACACCACTGTGACACCAGACAGAGCCACCACATGCACAGGCAACTTCTGACCGCTGCAGGGACTGCAACGACCAAGTGCATTAAGACCAGTAAGGGTTACAGCTACCTCTCGCAGTTTGCACATGGCTGCTACTTCTTGTTGCAGCCTTCCCAAGCCAAGCTCTTCTCTGGAAGGAATGCTGTATGCACTTCAGTGTACACCAAATGCTCGGCACCGCCAGATCCACTTAATCGCGCTCTAACGGCCAACAACGTTTCATCTTTAGTGCTGTGAGGCTACCTAATCGTGGCGCTCTCAGGTTGATGGGATCTTCTCTCCCCCATGTTCAGCTAGCCACCAAAGTTCCTCTCCCAATCATTAGATGTGTCTCCCAGGTAAAATAGTTCCAATCGGCTTCCCCACCTAAGGGATTTAAGCCTTCCTACCTAATAGGGTATTAGCCTAATCTTAAACAAAAGGAAAGCTTCACAATCAATTCATATAAAGGGCACTCCAATGAGATAGTGTGCTTACTCATACAATTTTGTCAATTCATCTATTTGTTATCAGAAAATACATTTTATTGAACATATATGCACTATAACCTTAAGACATGTATAAAATAAATACAGTTAAAAGCATACAACTGATTATGTCTTGCACATTTGGGATCCAACAAAGATGACACTGTTCACTTGCTTATTCACAATTTTTGTAAATCAAATACACATCATGTGCAGATTCTTATTAATTCTTAAACCCGACTTGTCCAAGTTTCTGTCCTTTACGCTTCAAAATGCTGGACATTCATCAGGGGCTGACAGATTTTGTACTTGTGCTCTCTGAGCACACCCATCTACTGTGTTCCCTTGAAATACAGAAAATACATACATTTAATTAATAAGTCTCTCAATTACTTTCTTGTAACACCATAATGAATCCCTTAGGCATATGATGATCCAGTTTTTACCATAGGATCTTAGAATATTTCCTGACGACCACTTCCACGGTTGATGAACGCACCCAGATGTAGTGCTAGGGCATATTTCAAATGACACCATAGCGTAATTCTGCAGAAAAAACAAACCTAACCCTCTTTACTCAAACTGCCCACATTGTGTTACATACATATCCCAAATACACTCCCTATGTGAATCTCTACTTCATAGAATAGAATAGGGCAAGAGGGACCTCTACTTGCTCACGGATAGCATTGGCAAATCTCTATGCGTCCCGGTTGTTTAAAAAGTCATTGTTCTTGGGCACAGAAAAGTGACCTAAAATATAGGGACACTACAGTGAGTATATTAGCCGTTTGGCGAGACCCAGATTGGCTTTCCATTCACCCTATACCTCTTTCTAAACACATAAAAGGAGGCCTACCCTTACTTACTAAAAAGTGGGACTTGAAAGCCTCTCGTGACTCCCTCTGCATTATTTTACTCCTGCGGCTGTCCTCCATCCGATAAGATGCTGTGTAATATAGTTCACAAACCATCGCACAATGTCAACTCATCTACTAAAGACGTGATGACGTCACAGCATTGATGCCAACATCATTACGTCGACAATTCGTTGCAAGTCTCCTGAAGGAGTGTTTCCGCCTTCTCCATCTTAGTTTAGTCCCTGCTAGTCACAATAACATCAAATTAACAATATATCTGATTTGAATGGCCATCCTTTGAATCATACAGGCAAAAATATCCCCTCCAGGTCTGCGGACTGTGCAGGGTGGCCCAACTGCCAAAAAGACCTGGCTACCCCTTTCAGCTGCGCTCCCACCCCTGGCTGCTCCTCTCTGGTCCTGGCACTTCTGCTTTGCTCTGTGCAGGGGTTCAGCTCATCATTAGGGATAGGGGGAGAGTGGGGAGGGTGGATGTCTCCTCTTCCTTTGGGTTTCAGCACTGTAGCTCTGCTCTGTGCTGTCTGCTGCTAACTTGTACGCTCACTTCTTTTCTGCCCTTTAGGCCTGGTTCATGGGTTCATCAAGTTCTCCAGCATTGGATCTTTCATAGATTCAGATGCTTGAATATTCCTCGTCGTCAGACTGGGAATCCTCGTTGATAAAATAATGTTATACTTTTTTTTTATTTTTATTTTTTAAATATACACACATTGCTGCATAGAAATGCATGTACATAGTCCATTATGGCCTATGAGCCATTCTTTTGTGTAGTCCCTCCACCTTCCTTTGGTCCTTTATGACCCCAACCAATGAGGTGGCAAGGCTTAAGCTCTGCCCCAGGCAGCCATCTTCAGATTTTTCACCACAGTCTAATTGACACAGGGAATCCTCAAGATCTCTGAGCCTTTTCGAATTTTCTTCAATTTTCACAGTAGTTTATATTTTAATATACTCTACCACATTCCCCTGGCTAGGGGCTTTCTCCTCTAGTTTTTGGGCTTTCAAAAAACTGTTTTGACCCAGAATTCGTTGAGTGAACTTTCTCTTCAGATGGCTGACCTTCAGACTACCAAGAGGCCTTCCCTATTCAGGGATTGCATGAGGTGCAGGAGAAAGGTTGTGTAACGCTCACCTGATTCCCGTAGAGGCGCCGGTCTTGACTGGGCGTATACCGTATCTTCAAAGGTGATGTGTAACACACGGCTGGCTCTTTGGGCTGGACCTCTGTGCACTGTATGTCTGACTCGAAGGGTAAGATGTCTGCAGATAGAAAATATGGGATTAAGGAACTGGGTTATTGAATGTCTCTCTCTTCTTCCCTTTCTCTTCTCCTGTAGAACCCCAAACGTTAACGCTCTCACCTTAGGTAAGTGAACGCCGTGCTCTCCATCTGCCTCGGGGCAGGGTGCTGTAACCAGTTTCTTCACTGGATAAGGGGAGCAGGCCTCTTGACTTCAGAGGACTGCTGTCTGTCGTTTACTGCACGAACGGTAAGTTTCGAGTAATTCTAATGTCTTTAAAGTCTTTAGTAATGATGTTTCTTGTTTTGCAGGGTTCCGGCGATGGCGGATGACGGGCTGAAGTGAGTTGAAGATGGAGCCCGTGTGATGAATAGAAGCGCCTGGAAGCACGTAAGTAAGCGCTTGTTGCCTGCTTCACGATGCGCTCTAACTGTCTTTTTATTTTGCAGGTACAAGTTCGGAGCGGCTGCAGGGTGCCGGAATACCCACTGGGTTAGATGTGGAAAGGAGTAATGGCACGTGAGTATTAAAGTTCCCCAATGTCTTTAAACGCACCTCATTTTGTCTTTCAGATGCGGGATGCAGCGCCGAAGGCCTCCGGAGCGTGCGAAGAGTTGGTAAGCTTTTGTCTTTCAGATGCCGGAATGCAGTGTGAAGACCTCCGGAGCGCACGAAGAGTAGGTAAGCCTTTGTCTTTCAGATGCCGGAATGCAGCGTGAGGCGTTGGTGACAGCCGATGGACCAGGTAAGTGAAGAGCTGTCACTGAAGACCGTAATGCTAACCTGTTCTTTCTTGTCTTCATAGGTGTTGCTGAAGACTGGATTCAGGATGGTAAGCCTTTTTCCTTAGGCCCAGGATCAGATGCAGAAGACACGATGAGCGTTCTGCTGCAGAGGATGCAGAATAACGCAAAGCAAGATTCATCCATCGGGTGTGGTTTAAATAGCCTCCTGTAGTGCTTAGGTGTCTCCTTCCACAGCCACGCCTAGGTAAGAAAAGAGTTCCTGCTTTCCAGAAGAGTTCCAGTGTTCTGAATCTAGGGAGTGGCTCCTGCCCCACCCAACAGGAAAAGTAGTTCCAAACAGAAGAGGATCAGAGGCTCAACTGGCAGGCAAGTAAGCAGCATGGTCTGCTGCAGGTAAGTGCACCCAAGCATTATGAGCCCGGCGCGTCCAGCGCTGGGACTGGGCATATTTATGAGCCTGGTGCCACTGGCGCCAGGACTGGGTCCAAAAGGTCCCAATTGGGACTGGTTGGCACTCGGAACCTGGGTTATGGATCTGCTTCCAAGGGAGTTGGGAAAACCCTGACCTTTTGGAAGCAGAGATCATGACAGGTGGTTTACATGAAAGATCCCCATGATCACTGTATATACTGTCTTTATCCTCATGACATCCAGAAATGTCACATTTGCAAGTCTTTTTCAACTAAGACCCTACAAGACAGACATAGAAGACTTCTCCTGCATTTGGAAGCCAAGGGGCTTTCTTCTGACGAGGAATCTGCAAAGACAGCCCAGGTTCTCTCCAGCAAATCATCTGAGAAGCAAACCTCTAAAAGAAGGGCTTCTTCAATGGAACCAAGCTCCTCTTCCACTCCCAAGAGCAAGAGGAAGCTGAAAATTATACCTTTCCTACCTCTCCTGGAGACTACAAGCCATAAGATGAAGCATTCTACAGCAAAAACGACCTTCAAAGGTAAGGAGGAGATTGCAGAAAACTGGGTGGAGGGGACATTCGTCCACGGAGAAGCCGTCTACGAGCGACAGTAAAGGTAGCGGCCCATCGTCCAACAAGCCATCGACGACACCCTCATCGACGACCACCACGCGACAAACCGCATCGTCTACGACTAAGTCCTCATCAGCAAGTTTATCATCCACGAACTAATCGTCGATGAAGGAAGCTCATCATTCGTCCACAAAGCACTCGTCGACGGATAAGTTACCGTCCACAAAATCTTCCTCCATGCACTCGGCGACGGATAAAGGCAAGTCATTGTCCACGAAATCTTCGTCCACTGACACGCCGTCTATGAGGCCATCGTCGACAAAATCTTCGACCATGGCTCTGTTGACGGCACTGCAAGCTTCTTTGCCGACGGAAGAATTAGGCCCCAAAACGCCCTTCGCTGATGTCACTGTTACACAATTCAATGAAGACAGTCTTCCTGAGTCTATAGAAGCGCCGCCTCCGTTTGTGGACGCTCTTGAACCACAGGGAACAAAATTATCTCCCTTAGGAGAAATGGCAGAGCTACCTGACGTCATCCTGCCAGGAGGAGTTTTCAGACACTGAGTTTGTTGAAGAACAGCATTGTCTTACACCTAAGGAACACAGCCCTCCTTGGCAACCTACTACAGTGGTTCCTGCTGATCCTTATGATCCTGTGCTCATGTTATAAATGCAAAGGATCATTGAGGAGTTCAACAGAGGTCAAAATGAAAAAAGCAAGTCAGCTGTACCGAGGGAACCTAACATCCCACAGAGGGATTTTTCACCTCGACAAATCACGCCAAGACATTCGCCTTCCAGGAGTAGGCCACAGAAAAGGGTACGTTCACCTGAGCCACCGCGCAGGTCTAGGAGCAGGACACTCAGTGCTTCACCGACAAGGGTCCCTTCTCCAGCATCGTCACACAGGACAGGGTCTCCAACTAGAGATCCAACGATTGTACCATCCTCTTTTTCAGTCTAAGACTGGCAAGAAGATCCTTTCAGAGAATTTTCTGAACGAGAAGAAGGCGAGATCACGCAAGAGCCGGCTACTAGCGAATGGGACAATTAGATCGTCGAAAAACCCAGAAAGTACCAATCTTCCAACAAGTACGCCCATAGAGGGAGGCGGGGCTCCGCTCAATAGAGGTCGCAGAGCAAACAAAACTGACAGTCCAGCTCCTCCCCCTCAACGTCACACTCCGGTGGGGGGAAGGGTGAGCCAGTTCTTTCAATGCTGGCAGTCAATAACATCAGACAAATGGGTGTTACAGGTGGTCCGCGAGGGACACGCATTAGAATTTCTAAACCAACCACCTTCCTTGCACCCAACTCCGCGCAAGGTGCGTATGTTAAAGCAAGTCATGTCTGAAATCCAGAAACTGCTGCACAAAGCAGCAATAGAGCCAGTACCTTACTCTCTAAGGGGGAAGGGTTTTACTCCCATTTCTTTCTCATCAAAAAGAAGAATGGTCAATGGCGACCCATCTTGGACCTGAGAGCGCTAAACAAATATATCAAGTGCATCAAATTCAAGATGGTAATTTAGCAAGGAGTGCTCCCTTGGCTAAACATGCATGATTTCTTGGCCACTCTAGACTTTGAGGACACATACTTCCACGTACCAATCCACCCAGCACACACAAAATTCCTCAGGTTCACTTTGGGCGATTGTCATTTTCAATTTCGAGTGCTCCCGTTCGGTCTGAGATCAGCACTGAGAGTGTTTACAAAATGCCTAGCACCAGTGGCTGCAAAACTCAGGAGGACAGGAACAGAAGTCTCTCCATATCTGGATGACTGGTTGATAAGAGCAAGTTCTGCCTCAAGCGTACGCTTGGCAGTTTCAAAGAGAACAAATCTCCTAAGAGGGTTAGGTTTCGCCATAAACAACACAATGTCCTGCCCAGTTCCCAGCAAGACAGTTTCTTTCCTTTGAGCCAAGCTCGACACCAACTTTCCCAGAGTGAGACCGTCGGCAGAAAGAGCAATAGCAATTCTCCACTTGACCTCATGGTACTTGGGGAGAAAAACGACATTGGTGTGCTCTTACAAATCCCTTCTGGGCATGATGTTCTCATGTATATTCCTCATACTAAATTGCAGGCTTCGCATGAGGCCTGTTTGGAGGCACTGGATCACCAATGGAAACAAGCTCTTGGCTTGTGGGAGGACATCGTCCAGATTCCAACTACGCTGCACAAGGCTCTTCGATGGTGGAACGCTCCGCAGAACCTCTTGCAAGGAATGCAGTTTCAGCACCAACATCGACCCTTCTCTTGAGAACGGACGCATCTCTTTCGGGCTGGGGTGCTCATCTTGCAGGCCTACAAACCAAGGGCTCCTGGTCACCCCAGGAGTCCCAACTCCACATCAACGAGTTGGAACTCAGGGCCATACGGTGAGCACTGAAAGCTTTCCTTCCGGTAGTAACGGTGCAGGTACTCACTGTACAGACTGATAACACAACCTCCATGCACTACACAAACAAGCAAGGCGGCACGAGGTCAGATCTTATCTCAAGAAGCTCAACTACTATGGGCATGGGCCTTGAATCACGGAGTCCAAATCAAGGCGGAACACCTTCCGGGAGTGGACAATGTCCTAGCGGACAAACTGAGCAGGGACTACATGTCTTCTCACGAGTGGGAGCTGGATGAGAAGGAAGCACAATGGATCTTCGCCTTATGGGGCCATCCACATCTCAATCTTTTTGCCAACAGGGCCAACAAGAAATGCAGAATGTTCACCGTTGGAGTGAAATTCTTTCAACAAGAGTGAACCACTGTTAGAGATACAGTAGAAATGAATTGGAATATGTCCAAGATCTTAAAATCATGAATTGTTTTAGGATTTAAATTTGTATGAATGAACGTATGAATGCATGATGTTAGGATGTTTTTTTATGGATTTAATTAAAAATGTTCAGCTATTTCTATTTTTTATATCTAAATCAGAATGAAATAAAAATAATGATTTAATATTTACAATCCTCAGTCTCGCTCTCACCAGTTTATCTTGTTTTCCTGGCACCACCTTTGTTCCATTATATTGTTCTACCTTAAGGTGCCAATGATTGATGAGGTTTCCACCCTTCTGGGTTTGTTGTTTTCTTCCTTATTTATTGCACTTAGCTAAAGCAGGTCTTTCACTGTCTTTGATCAAGGTCAACCTATCGGCCATTACGGCATATACGACGGCTCCAGAGACGCAGTCCTTTCTCTCCCTTCCGGCCGTCAAGGTCTTCCTTAAAGGATATTTGCGTACATACCCACCTACGCCGGTTCCAACCTGGAGCTTGAACACTGTGCTAACAGCCCTCATGGAGCCTCCTTACGAGCCCATCCGCAGGTGCGACATAAAATTCTTGTCATGGAAAACGGCTTTCTTCATAGCCATTACATTCGGCCAGGAGGATCAGTGAGTTACAAGCCTCATCTTCTGAACCCCCTTTCACGTTGTTCCATAAGGACTGTGTCGTTTTAAGACCACACCCTAAGTTCCTTCCGAAGTTAGTATCGGAAATGACGCTCACATAACGCATTGTCCTGCCAACTTTCTTCCAGAACCACTCTTCGGAAGCAGACGAACATTGCATTCTCTGGACATAGCAAGAGTATTAAAGTTTTATTTGCAAAGAACTAAGGAATTCCGTTCTTCAAATATACTGTTCATCACCTTTTCTGGCCACACAAAGGGCCAGCATATTTCCAAACAAGGTCTGGCGCTGAGTTTCTTATTGCATCACCCACAGCCACCAAGCGAAAGGCGACCCCCCCATTCCCGACCACCCTCAGCGCACTCCACCAGAGGGAGAGTGGCGTCAACAGCGTTCCACGCAGAGGTGTCCTTGAAGGACCTATGCAGAGCCGCCACGTGGAGAACTCTGCACACGTTCGTTAAACACTACTGCCTGGCTGAAGATGCTAACAAAGAAACTGCAGTTGGACAGGCAGTGCTCCGCCACCTCTTTGCATAAGGTAGGACCAGCCTCCTTTTCCCACCTTTCCCTGAGTATGTAACTGTTGTGTTGCTGCATGGTAAAGGTTTGATCACATATATGTTTTCTGTATTATGCATATATGTATATGATGGTGGCATGTTTTTTTAACTGTTTGGTATTCATTCAAGCATCTGAATCTATGAAAGATCCAATGCTGGAGAAGTCTTAGTTACTTACCTGTAACTGTATTTCTCCAGCATTGGCATCTGCCATAGATTCACATGCGCCCACCCACCTCCCCTGAGAGGCTGCTCCTACGCTCAGCACCCATCATACTGTAATTACTACTGTTCAGAATCTAAAGATGGCTGCCTGTGGCGGAGCTTAAGCCCTGCCAACACATTGGTTGGGGTCATAAAGGACCAAAGTGAGGTGGACGGACTACACAATAGAATGGCTCATAGGCCATAATGGACTATGTACATGCATTTCTATGTAGCAATGTGTGTATATAAAAGAAAAAAATAATTATGTATAATTATTTTATCACTGAGGATTCCCAGTCTGACGACTGGGAATTTTCAAGCATCTGAATATATGAAAGATACCAATGCAGGAGAAATACAGTTACAGGTAAGTAACTAAGACTTCCTCATCGCCATTGATAAGATCTGCTCTGAGACAGATGAGACAGGAGCCACTCTGCAGCTAAGACTTTTACTTAGGTTTAAGGTACAAGTATAGGATAACAGGAATAAGGTAATGTAAGTCACATGGAGCGGAAAACATTTGCCAGCCCCCTCACTCTAGGCCAGCCTCACTCCAACTGACAAACACAGAATCTCCAGTGGCATTCACACCGCAACATTCTTAAGGGAAGCATTCCAGCAGGCACACAGACTCGCAGGCATTCATGCAGGGGAAATGCAAAGGCGACCAGGATATTACACATCTCCCTCCTTCACAAAACACAGGACCAAAGGGTGCAGAACAGAGAAAAGATGGGACCGTCCAAAATAGTGTCCTAAAGTCAATAGAAGAACTCGCACTTCCCCCCACCAAGCTTCTGATTGCTGTAGAGTTTAGACTTTAAAAAAAAAAGTTTCTTTTTCAGACTCTGGGTGCATGTCCCCCTGAACATGAGGCCATGGCCCCCAGGTGTTAACGCCCCACAGTTTGAATACCACTGCACTAGACAAAGAAATGTCCTAGACAACACGCTCTCAACAACCACCCGTCACGAATTGACAGTTTGCGGCCGTATGCACAAGGCGCCCACACTCAGCGAGTTACTTTTGTAAAAGCAATTTCAAAGAAAAACAGGAAACAAAGCCGCTCCGTCTCCATGTTAGAGAGCAATTACTCATTTCGACAAGTACATGAACATTTTATTGTAAAATCTACTATAACTGATGGCCCATACTACACATAATTGTATGCCTAATTAATTGAAAAACATTGTCAAGCGCTTTAAACTACTGAACAGCACCCATTGGTCCCGAAATCATACATTTTGTGCTATACCTCTTCCCACTTAAACGCAGGGCGCCCTTCGGTATACTTGGCACCATACGTCGGAAAAACAGGCGGGCCCTACACATTGCAAAACCATCGCCGCTCTTTTCATACAACCCTACCACAGTCTACCATTAATCTTAGAGAAGCATGCAAAGCATCAACCCAAATGCCGCTATCACAACCCAACAAGTATCACCATTATTTGTAGTTTTCCCAAAAATATCCTGTGAACTGGTGTTTCAAGGGGGTTAGCCAGATCATTGGCCGATCTGCATGACAAAACAGCTGACATATGAAGCTGCAATCCCAGGATCACCGCCCCTTACATTTGGCTTGTTGGCATTTCATGTTGTGATTTCCAGGTTACGAACGCCTTCCTGCCATGATCATCTTACCCTGTGTACTATTTGCAGCTATCACCCCAGCCAAGGGATGTAATCTAAAAATCATAAATCTCTGAATCGACTGCCCCAGCCCTCTGGCAACACAGCACGAAGCAACAAATAAAACTGAGCAGCGGGTAGAAATCACGGGTGGGAGGGTTAGTAAGGCCAGGAGAGCTGCCGACGTGAGGCGCAGAAAGGGGAGCGGGGGAGGAGCTGCCGGGCAGGTAGTGCAAGGCAGAGGATGGGAAAGCAGGCCATGGGAAAAGGGGAGCTGTTCAAGCTATTAAACAACCAGCCTGAGACTGGAGAGGATTGTTGGATGAGCTTGTGCCCTCGTTACAGCTCTAGCCTTTCTTGGGATTTGGATGAGGGAGCTAGGCTGGAATGCGTGCGCTGGGGATGCCGAAAGCAGCGCCAGGCTGCAAACAGCTATGGCTAGAAAACAGATCTCTCTGCAGAGGACTTTAAACATAGTCCGACAGGAGTACATCTGACAAAAAGCATTGGTGCATACAAATTAAAATCTAATCTAGTTAATTGCAGTCATTTTTTTAAAAATAGTTTTATTGGTTAAACACAAATTTCAACCTTTAACATACAACCATTTTGTTGTTAGTCCGTTATCGCATTACTGCACCATAACAAAACCTCTCATGATTTCGATTAATCATCCTCCACTTGTGGTGAAAAAATCAGTTTTTTATTTTATTTTTTTATTTTATTGGTTTAAATTCTAACCTTTAAAATATTACACAAACAAAAAACAGCACAAACAATTAACAAACACATTAACATTAACATATCACATAACGTCCTCCTCCCTTCCCAAGTCCAATGGGGTCCTGTTGCAGTTTACTTAACATAAAAGAATGTTCCTTAATTTTTACTTAACATCTTTAATTGGCGGCCGGTCAAGTACATTTAATCTCTCTTCGATTGCAGCCAAAGAGGAAGTTAGTGGCATAATTAATTTCATGTCCAATCCATCCCACATTCTCTGCCACCAATCTTCAGCGCACACAGATCATCATTCCACTGAGCCAAATGTATTGATCTTACATCTTTTAGTTCGGGACAAAATAGCACGAGATGCTTAAGTGATTCAAGTTCTTTGTCACAAAATCGACAATTGGAATTCGATCCTGTTACATAACCAGTGGCTGGTTCCGCTCTTTGGTTTTAATAGCATTTAAGCGGAATAGCATGAAGAGTCTTCTAGCTTTCTAGTTTGGAAATCGATGCAGATATTTTTGAAGCACATTGAAGCCTCTTGCTTCAGCAGGAGAGTCTTTCATAGCACTGGCAGAATCGCGCCCACTACACGTGATCACCCAATCGGCACGCCAGATCTTCACTTTTGCTGCTGTGGGATTTGAATGGAGAGTTTCCAAGCTGATGTTATATATCAGCAGAAGATCTTGGCAGTGTTTCACCCATTGGGATAAAATATCAGATCCTCTTGATGTCGCCTTATGCAAGATCTTGAATTGCAAAATTCCTTCCTCCGCTCTGGATTTACGAAATAAAACCAGTTGGTTCCAAGAGATACGAGCATGCAAGGAAATTAAGGCAAGTTCATACCTTATACAGGCTGTCGAAATTCCAATCGGTAAGCTTAGCGCTTTGGTCCAGAACATGTGTTCTAGTGTTGCCCAATGATTGGACGAGCATCCAAAAGCATTTTCTGCACCATATGTCAGGATTGGCGAAACTTTCTGTTCATAAAAGTTTCACAAAGGTCGCATAGAAAATCGCCCAAACTTTCTATGTATCAAAAGACCCTGACATGCCAGCTGACCACATTTCCTCTTAGATTCGACTACCCAGGGGTCATCACAGATGCTGGAATTCAATATCATACCGAGGTATTTTACACTCTTTGATATACATAGTTGGTCTTGATCTAGTTTCCACGCGAACTTTGCTGTCTTTGATTTTTGAGTTGCTCTTAAATTCTGAAACACCAGTATTTCGGTCTTAGCTGCATTAATTTTCAGGTTATTCATGCTCACATATCTTTGCACTGCCTCAAGTTTACGTTGGAGGCCAATCGGGGTTAAATCTAAGATAACTAAATCATTGGCATACAACAGCCAGCTTATCTGCGATAGGTGGAGCTTAGGTGCAAACGCTCTCACTGAGTGTATAGCCTCACCGATGTCTGAGATGAAAAGATTAAAAATAGCGGCTGCCACCGGGCAGCTCTGTTTAACCCACTTTTGCGTCGTGATCTGTGCTGACAAGGAACCTGATTGATCTAAACGAATTGCAATGGAAGTATCCGTATGAAGTTCTTTAACGGCCGCTAATAGGCCTGCAGGACAACCCCACAATTCAATTTTTTGCCAGCGTAAATCGCCATCAATCATGTCAAAGGCGCTGGAAAAGTCAACAAAAGCAAGGTACACTTTCGTGTTTGATCGCAAGGCTTCCATTTTCAGTAGATTTAGGACAAGCAGGTTCAGAGAACACCCAACGGATTTCACGAATCCTGCCTGTCTTTCATCCACTCTTTTTACTGTGCGTGCCCAGTTGATCCATTTTTTTGTTGTAGCAAAGTAGCATAAATCTAGCCCAAGACATCAAGCAATGCCACTGGTGGATAATTTTTCGGTGGCATTCTTTTTCCTTTCTTAAAAATTGGGACAATTAACCCTGTCTTCCATGAGATTGGCACTTGTTTTTGCATGTTGATTCTTGCAAATAGATCAAAACACAGGTCAGACCAAAGTTCAGGGAACTGTTTAATCATGAAATTCGACAGGCTGTCAGGGCCAGGGGCCCTAGAGTTTTTGGCTCTCATGATTACCTCTCGAATATCTTCCCTTGCAAAGTGTAAGTCCCATGATGCTAAGTTATGTGCTGGAGAATTAGGAACTCGATTTTTATAGTACAGTGTGGTGAATTTCTGGTACCAAGCACACTTGCAAGGCCTCCTGCGGTGTTTCCATGTGATTGATAACTCGCCAAAACTCTCCACTGTTCTTATTTATTAGAGTCTTCAACATTGCCTCAGCATCTTTCTGATATAATAAGAATGCGTGGCTTTTAATCCAGTTTTTATAAGATTGTTTAGTTACTCTGTTTCTTAACATTATTTCGCTCTTGGGCCCTTGCTTGTTTTTCCAGATTTCCGCTCTCATCGTTCTTTTACGCTACATTACCATCAAGTCGAAACAATGCTTGTTCTGAAACGACCAATTTTTTTCAGCCCAATGTTTTTGGCTTTAAATTGCGACAGAATAGAAGCATATTCGATCTCCTCCGGGTTCGACTTGAATTGAGAGCATATATTTGCCACATCACCTTCGAGCCTCACACGTAGACAATTCGATTCCACCAGAACTTTTGTTCCCCATTTTTGACTTAATACACATTTCGAGTCATGAAATTTTAACTCCAACATTTCATGATCACTGTTACTCATTAGGGAAATTTTCATGGACTTTACTCTCGCATGCATAGTGCCTCATTACGACCCAGGCGGTAAGTTACCGCCTGGGTCGTACCTTTACCGCCATGGCGTAAACTACGTTTACGCCATGGTGGTTGGCGGATTTACCGCCCCATTCCAAGGTGAGTGGGGCGGTAAATCCCCATTTCCCATTTACCCTTCCCCATTCCCATTTTTGCCCCATAGGGCATAATGGGAGTGGGGAGGGAGATAATTACGCCACCGTAAATTACGGTGCCGTAATTATCTCCAAGGTCCCTTAGCGCCATGGATTTATTTTGACGCCTGCAAAAAGCAGGCGTTAAACTCACCATGGCCCTAAGGGACCTTGTAATCAGGCGTTAAGGGTCGGCGCCGTAAACTCCTTAACGCCTGACTCGTAATGAGGCCCATAGTGTCCGAAACAAAGATGTAGTCAATGGTTGACGATTGGCTTTGCGGTGCCACGTGGGCTTCGCCGGGATATCTCCTTGGGTACAACCATTTAGCATTGATAGACCTCTTATGTTCAATTCTTCTGACCAGTTTTTAGCTAGTTGTCTTTTGGCAGAATTCTGAGGTCTAAAAAAGTCAATGTTTAAATCCCCTCAAACTATCATTCCGCCCCCTCTGCTTATGTCCAGCAGGTTATCAATTATTGATGTAACCCGATCGATGAACAAGTATGTTCCAGTCCATCGGTGATTCCAATACAAGTTGATTACATGGATCGCATCCAGAACTTTTAGTGCGGCGTTGGTTTTACCTATCTCACAGACTTGAATATAGGTTGTATAGTTCTTTGAATTTAACAACCGGTAGCCTGAGACCGTTTGATCATAGTTAATAGCCCTGCTAACGGACGCCCCTTTTCGGCCTTAATAGCTGGGTTCAATGCGCATTCAAATTCTGGGATCACTGGCATTTCGCACATCCAGGTTTCTTGTAAACAAATCAGTTGTAGATCATGGAGCCAGTCATTGTTTAGCAGGTGCATAAAGCCGCGCGTGTTCCATGAGGCAAAGGAACAGTCCTGATCCGCGCTTGCCTTTTGGCATTAGCTACGAGTATTAGAGTTCAAAGCAGTGGCCAGCCAATTCCAGTCTTGAGTCTTTTCTTTATCCAATAGATTACTTGTTGATATCGGAGCGTTCTTATTGGCTGAGCTGCCATTATTTATGGTGATTTTAATTTTCTCCATTGTACTAGTTCTAGGCGACACCTCCTGCACAACTACCAATGCACTTTGGAGTGCAGGGGCTGATAATCCATCGTTAAGGTCTAGCCCGTCCCGACCAAGCTGTTCCTGCAGGTTTTGTTCTATTAACACAGTTTTTTGTGAACTCTCCATGGGCTTTAAGTTAAACTTTTGCGTAGTCCATACTTCACCTGCTCCATCTTTCGTCTCCACTTTTTTACACCTTTTAGGTTCCGTTATTTTGTAAGTATCGAATCCCAACGACAACAGTTCTTCATCTGCTTCCAAGATTACATTTGCAATTATATTGGAATTAACATGCAGAATCACCTTATCAGTACATCGGTCATCCGGGAATGCGACAATTTTCAGGTGTTTAGATCCTAGGGATCGTAGGCGAGGTATGTGATGAAGCAGTCTTAATACATTTGATCCGTTCAAGATTAGTTTATCACCACTCTCCAGCCTTTCCAGCATCAATTTGATCGTTAGAGTCGACTCTAAGGGACCGGCTATTTCCTGTCTATTCCTGCCCTTCTGTTTTTTCTCTGGCATCTCCGACTGATGATAGTCGGCTTTCCGTGACATGGATGCATCAACAGCAAAGTGCACACCATTCCGAGGAAGCGGACGTATTCCATCACCATCTTGTTGCATGGTTTGCAAACTTCTCCTCAAATGTTCTTGTTTTTCTTGTAAAGTGATGAACTCAGGGCTCCCAGATACTGGTTCCCCATTCGTCGCCTCTACATCAGGTGGAATTATCACGCACAACCTAGCTCTAGTCTCTGGTGTTGTTTGATTTAATAGTACTTGTTGCTCCTTTGGCATGGACAATTGGAGTCAATGGACCTGTTACCGATTTCCTAGACTCGCTGTTGTCACTTGATTTCGTTGGCAATGTGACTACTTTTAAGATGATTGGAGCATCGAGAGGTACTTTCACAGGTTCACCTGCCTCTTCAACCGGATCCTCATAAATTGATAACTCCATTAATTCGTCATGATCAGCCTTCACGGCTTCGTCTAGAAGGACCTCGGCTGTTTTCACATTGTTTCTTGCTGAATCTATTTGTGGCTTTTTATTCTCCTTAATTGTTTCATCCAACTTCAATCTAGTTGTAATTGCTTTGTCAACAAGTTGAATCATGTTGATGTTACGCAGGAATTTTGGAGCCCCTCTTGTTGAGACTTTTTACGGGCTGGCATGTTCTTTTGCGTTTTCATTTGGGGGGGATTTTTTTTCGCCTCCCTGTTTATTTTATGTTGATCTTCAACCTCTAGAACTCCAAAGATGGGGAATAAGCCTGCCGGCTTTATGATATCAACAGACACCTCTTTCGGACCGGGTGCTTGATCCCCCGCTTGTAATTGAAGCGATGAAACGGATGCCTTTTAGCAATCCAGCAAGGCAGGATTTGTTACGTTTCTGGCTTGCAAGAATGCTGTATGAAACAAAGTTTTGAGTATGTTAGCCTGTCCTTCACCTTTACCATGTACGTCACTGATGTTCTTAGGGTTTTCCACCTCAATAACAACCTGAGGAGCGCAGGACCCGTGGGTACCATAATGAAGCGCCCATCAGATTCCATTTGATGGCTTTCCGGATTCATGATGGGTTGGGGAGTATGGTTCTCAGATTGAGCTGACTGCATTTGACAGGATGTGTTCTCATCTGTCCTTACACTATTAGGTGGGTGTGACAAGAGGGATGACTGCTCTTTCGTTGACATGTAAAACATGCTGCCTGCACCACTCTGCTCCACACCTCTTTGTTCCGTGTGTGATTTGCGGAAAAGAGACAGCGCTTCCTTTGCAACTTCTGCAAACAACCTTTTATCGATCATATCATTCCGTTTGCCATCGTTAGCTAATTCAAGGCCCGCCAATAAGTTTTGACTTACCTCTTCTTGTTTAGCCCTCTGTGCTTCGTGCATTACCTCTAGATGTAAGAGTTTTGAGTTCATCAGGGCAATAAAGTTGTGACATCTTTCACATTTTCATTTAGAGATTCATAAAGTTTGGTAAATGGTGTGAAGGAAATTGCCATCGCAGAAGTCAAGGCTACTAGGAGATTGTTTGAAGGCACATGTACACAAGGGGCTAGACTCCCACCTCTAACTTTCCCCTGTTTATCACGTGCAGCTCAAGCAACGCAAACCCGTTCCCTCCTAACTTTCGTGAATGGTCGCTCTACAAACGAAGAATCCCTAGAAGAAACTTCATCTGACGAGTTATCACTATTTAAGTTTTGACTTGATTGATTTTGGTGTCGCCTCTTAGAGCCACGCCTTGCGTCGTTATAGAAGGACAGTCTATTCTGCGAGTCAGCCACCTTTCCATCCGGTGACAGAGCTGAAGCATCAGAAGACACAATAACTCGTGTCCTAGCTCTTTTGTAATTCCCAGACCCCCATATGCCTCTATACACATCGGTCACATTTGTACATTGTCTTTTCTGCGGGCCTTTTTGTGTCAAATTCTGGTCGGGGGTAGACACGCACATCTGTTTACAGGAACGAGATTTTATTTAAAGTGATCACATTTTGTGGCACCGAGGAAACCACCTCCAAGGAGTTTCTTCTATCAATATAAGCTACACCATCCCCTTCGAGCCCCTGCCAACATTCACTTTGTAATGATACCTTGGAGTAAGGGTCCATCAGAATTTGGGGGAGAGACTGTGAGTTATCTCTGGCAAGACGAGTGCACTTGTAACCTCGCATTGGCCAGCGCACAAAGTTCCATTCAGATGCGACTTTAAACATACAGGCAAATCAGCAATGGCACTTACTTCCCTGACATCCCCAAGTCCAGCGCTGCGTTCCCCAGAAGAGATAGCCACAGAAAGCCCCGCCATTCCGGCGAGGCCATGCGAACGGCTAATCATGCAGGCTTCTGCCAAGTCCAACTGGCGCTGCAGAGCCTCAGAGGTTTCGCCGTCGTAGCTCGTGGCCGCCGCGCTCGCTGCCATGCCATGCCCACCAGCATCATCGGATGCGACGGGGGCCAGCAACGCAGGCGCCGGGGTGGATCTACACTGGCGACCCCACGCGACGGACTCACGGCCTCCAGGCTCGCCCCACACCCCCCAGACAGCGACTCCGGCACCAGCACAGCGTCTGCCCCGGCCTCCGCCAGAGCTGACACGCCATCCCATACGGTACAGTCAATATCGCCGCCAGAGTTTGTTGTAAGCTTCGTATTTACTATTGACTGGCTGATATTAGAGATACTTGGAAGAGGGGGCGGGGGCAAAGTGGCCGTGATAGGGCATGTTTGTATGTGTTCAGAAGGCACAGATAGCTCGCCACCTAATGCAAGATGTATAGTCACTTCAGTTTGGACAACTTCGAAAACATCTTCTGCCGTCGCCACTGTCGGCTCTTTAGATGTTTCAATTATTTCAGTAATTGAGCCGCATGAAAAGTACTGGCTCACCTGTTTTTGTCGTGCTCGCTTGACAGGGTGATCTTCTAGTGTAGCCAAGCGTTTAACTTGGGCTCTAGTCCTCGAAGATAGAATTGCTGGATCCATAGTTTTGCGTCTCACAGCGGGAAGGCACCCCGCGCCACTCGCCAAACAGTGGAGTCCAAAGCCCTTTGGTCCTCAGGGCTTAGCGCCGCAAGGGCGGCAGAGGCAGCCTTATGTACCAGGTGGCCTGGGTCAGGTTGTTAGAGGTACAGGCACACGCACCTCAATACTCCAATTCTCCTCCAGGTAGGGTCACTCGCCACAGCCAAACAGTGGAGTCCACAGCCCTTTGCAAATACCAAATTTGAGGGCGTCAAGTGTCCGGCCAATTTTGTCAGCCGTCATTAGTCTTTCCAATATTCCTTCTCTGTGTTTGGATCAGCTTGGGCCACACAGTCGCTCAGGTACTTTATCCTTTCGAATGAAAGTTTCGGACAGGACAGAGTCAGATGTTTGGTTGCCTCTGGGATTTGAGAGTTTCCACAGAAACGACATCTGGAGATATTAAGCCTACATCGCATCAATAGGTCACTGTATTGGGACAATGGAAACCTTCTCAAGTTCGGGGGGGGGGGGGTCATTCAGTGTTTTACGTTCCCATATGATGTTATGACAATATTTATTCTGTCTCCTCAATGTTTCCGTTTCATCCCAGTCTTTCTCTCGAAGAGTTTTCTTTGCCTTGTCAGGGTTACTTGTGAGTGTCTCCGTTTTGATATTATAATACAATAGTACATCTTGGCATTTCCATTTCTAAGACTGAAAGTTGTTGTCCCCCTTCCTCACATTTGTATTAGCCAAAATCTCAAAAGGGACATCCAAAATACATTTGCGGTAGAAAGAGATAGTCTTCCACAATACTATTGATACCAGGGATTGTAGTCTGAGTTCATGCCTTATTGTTGTGACTGGCAGGCAGTTTGGGAGCCTGAGGACTTTCCGCCAAAAAAAGGCCTCAGATAGTCCCCATGTTTCCCATGGAAGATTTAGCAGAGACTCAGCTCCATAGGTCAGGACAGCTACAACCTTTTGCTTATAAAATATTATTGGCATCATTGAGTAAGTTCCGTATCTCTGATGAAGAGCTCTCCCTTGGTTTGAGATTTTTACTAGTCTCTCCCTAATGAGATTATATTGAGCCTTTTCATTAATTTGTTTTTTAATTCTGACCCCAAGATGGATTGTTAAGTCCACTTTTTCCAGGGCCTGACTTTCAGTTGTCCATGTAAATGAATTATTGTTTGTCTTTGGTCCTCTGGCGGATTGCATGATTAGGATCGTTGATTTTTTTGTGTTTATCTTCATATTATTTCTATCCAGGTACGTCTTAAATTCAGCAGTTTGTCTCTGGAGACCTATAACAGTTTGGTCTATAAACACCACATCATCTGCATATAGGATCCAGGATTGCTTGTTGTCTTCAAATACCAGTGGGAAAACTTGTATTTTTCTCTGGGGCTCTTTCATATCGGCCAGATAAAGGGCAAACAAGAAGGGAGCCAAAGCACATTCTTGTTTAATACCCTTAAAGGTCAAGAATTTTTCAGTGGTGTCACCTCCCTTTGAGACTAGAATTTGAATTGATGTATTTGTATAAAGCGCCTGAATGGCTTCTAGAAGATCTTCCAGACAGTGCCATTTTTTCATTTTAGCCCAGAGGAGTTCTCTGCTGACTCCGTCAAAGGCCTGTTCTAAGTCGGTGAAGCCTAAGTAGATGTTTCTTTTCGGTTCCAATGTACCTAGTTTTAACATATTTAGAAGAAACAAGTTCAAGGAGGTGCCAATGCCACTCATAAATGCAGTTTGATGTTTGTCCAGAACTCCTACCTTTGTGGCCCAACTTTTAAGGTCCCTCAGGAGGATAGAGGAGAACAGCTTCCCAATAGAGTCCAAAAGGGCGATCGGCCGGTAGTTCCTAGGGTTTGTGCGGTCCCCTTTCTTAAAAATGGGTACTATCAAGGCCTCCGTCCATGTTTGCGGTATGGTTCTGGTTTTTATTATCTGCTGGAAGAGTGCCAAGATGAAATCAGTCCAAGCTTTCCCATTCTCTTTTTAAGCCTGTGGTTTTAGATAACATCTCGGCCGGCCGCTCTTGAGGAACTCAATTTCGAGGGGATTGGTTCCTCCGACGTATTCCATATCTATGACAGTAATATCCATAGCTGTGCTGCTTCGGAAAATCTTTCGGCGTCTGCGTCCTGCATCAATGACGTCGATACGCCGTCCTCTGGGACCTCCTCCGACGGCCATCGTCACCAGATGTTATAAGTAGGACGCATGACGCCCGTAGCCTCAGTTCCGTTTTTTCCACAAACGTGTTCGCTTTGGAGATCTCGGCGCGTCTTCACTCTTTGGAGTTTCTGTTCTTCTCGGTTCTTCGAACCTGTTTGGTGTAATTCTACTGTTCTTCGTGGAGATGTCTACCTCGTCTTCCACCCTGCGTCCAGGCTTTAAGAAATGCGGGGACTGTGGGTCCAAGATGTCGGTGACAGACTCGCACAACGCCTGCCTCTGGTGCCTCAGGGAGGCCCACGACACGGACTATGTTGACTGCCAGTCGCTTACGTCCAAAGCCTTGCGGTAGGTAAGGTGTCCAAGCCCTGCAAGTCGAGGTCTACGGGGCTTCCGACGGACGATTCGAGGGGCGACTCTCCGCATCGTCGTCAGAAGTCCGGTGGGTCTCGGTCCCGGAGTAGGTCCCACCACTCCTCTGCCTCTTCGAGGCATGCCACGAAGCGCCGTCATCGGTGGCCTTCCCCGTCCTCTTCCGAGGACTCCACCCGTCGGCGGGTCACATATCCCTCCAAGCATGTGACACCGGAGGAGTGGGCTTCCTTCGGCAAGAGAATGCTGGCGATTCTTTTTTTTTAATAAAACATTTTATTGATTTTAATAACATGGAAAGGAGGCGGGAGGGGAGGGGAAGGAAGGGGGAGGGAAAGGGAGGAGGGAAGGCATAGAACATATAGCCTCGCGCAGCGAGGTAACAATATCCCCCTCCCACTCAACAGTGAAATAACGCCATTTCTGCAGGACGATGAAGTCTCTGGACACTTCAAATTATGGTTATTGTGCTAGTATCTCGTGAGTTCGATTCCCTGGGCATGTCCTCAAGTGGCAGCGTGAACTGGCAGTGTCGAAGCTGTGTTACTGTGCTTCTTCCCATTTCTGCCATATTTTCAAGGCTTTTTCCGGGCAACCCCTGGCTGTGTAGACTTTTTTTCCATAGCAATGCAAATGTTCACATCTGTGGCCCACTGCTCGTAGCGCGGTGACACTTCAGAGCCCCAAAGTTGCACTATGTTCCTCTTGATTAGCGCGGTGGTGGTAGATAAAAATAGTTTTTCGTACCTCGATAGTTCGATCTCATCCTCTATCCCCAGGAGCAGTTGTTTGGGATTTCTGTGGATCGTTTTACCCAGCACCCTTGACAGTTCATCGCAACACTTTTGCCAGTAATGTTGAATAGGAGCACATTCCCAGAGTATGTGGTAGTAAGTACCCTCTTCGCGTTTACACCTCAGACAGAGTGAGTTGGTGGTTCTCCCCCATTTGAACAGTGCTACCCTTGGGTAGTAAATTTTATGCAAAATCTTCAGTTGAATTAGCCTTAGTCTGGAGGAGATAGTTGACTCCCTAGGGAACATTAGTGCGTTTATCCATTCTTCTGGGAGTATATCGCCCACATCCCTTTCCCATTTAGTTTTCAAACTCGATAATTCTTTGGTGGCAAAGGAGGTTATGACACTATACATAGTGGATGTGACTTTGTGCTTTATCATTTCTGGGAATAGATTGCGCTCCAGTGGGGTGTAATCTGGCATGTTGGACATTTTGGGAAGGTGGATTTGCAGTGCATGTGTTAGTTGTGTGTGGTGGTATTGCTCATTTGGTGGGAGTGCAAAAGTAGCAGATAGGTCTGCAAATGGGATTATTCCGTTTGCGTTCACTACATCCCCGATCTTTGTGATGCCTAAATGGGACCAAGCCTGCCACTTAGGTAGCTTACTCACTTCTGGAAGGTGTTTGTTGTTCCACAGTGGTTGTGCTGATGTTAGTTTTTTGTCCCAGTCCAGATATTTATGTGCATCTGACCATACCTGGATTGTGTGTGATCGCATGGACGGGGTAGCATGGCGTTTGTTTTTGCGATAGAGGTATTTCAGGATGGGTCTTTCTTGCGGGCTGGGATCGTGTATTCTGTTGTGTGGCAATGTGATATCTCCGTGGAGTTTGTCATTTACGGTTGCCAGTTGGCTGGCCCAGTAGTAGGTCTGTAGTCTGGGGAGTCCGATTCTGCCCTCCCATATAGACCTTTGTAGAGTGTTAAGAGCCAGGCGTGGATGGCCCCCTTTCCATAGCAATTTTCTAAGTATTTGGTCTATTTTTTGGAATTCACCGGGTGCTATGGGCAATGGGACGTTTTGTAGTATATAAAGAAAGCGGGGAGGGCTATCATTTTGAAGAGCGCAGCACGTCCAAGTAAGGTTAGGGGCAGGGACATCCAGTGACGGACGTCTTCCTTGAATCTCATTGTCACTGGGTGTAAATTTTGGGTCACGTAATCCGACAGATTATTAGTAATTTGTATGCCCAAGTATTTAAATTGATCTCTCACAACGCGGAAAGGGCAAGCATCTGGGACTGCGTTTTCTACATGTTTCAGCGGGAATAGAGTGGACTTGGTCCAGTTCACGTGAAGACCACTAAACAGGCCATATTCATTCAGCAGTCGCGTTACAATGGGGCAGGTTTCTCGTGGGTTTCCCAGGTACACTAGTAGGTCATCTGCATATAAGGACACTTTGTCCTCCCAGTCCTCTGACCATTTAAAGCCGCTCCATGTTTGTGTGGAGCGTAGTAGGATAGCCAGGGGTTCTATTGCTAACGCAAAGATTAGAGCCGATAGGGGGCAACCCTGCCTCATGCCTCTGCCCAAGTGGAAGGGTTTCGAGACATGCCCATTTACCTTTATTACTGCTTCGTGGAGTTTATACAGCAGTTTGACCCAATTTAGTAAGTACGGTCCTACACCCATACGTTGCATAATAGACCATATTGCTTCCCAGTAAATTGAATTGAAAGGTTTTTTCGAAATCTATGGCGAGTAAGGCTAGGGGGTCCTGTAGTACAGATAGTTTTTCTAGTGCTGTGTGTAGTCTATGTATGTTTTGTCTCGTGGATCTCTGTGGCATAAAACCACACTGGTCCGGGTGTATCAGTGTGTGTATGACCTGCTGCAGCCAGTTGGCCAGAATTTTTGCGAGTATTTTGGCCTCACAATTTATAAGGGAGATGGGCCTATAGGAACTGCAGATGTCGGGTGGTTTATCTGCTTTGGGCAGAACTATTATTGTGGCTTGTCGCAAGTCTGGGGGGAGATACCCCTGTAAATGCGAGTGTTGGAACAGCCGTAGCAAGTGCGGGGAGACTATATTCGCACCAACCTTTTCCATATTTCGACGGGGAAGCCATTCAGGCCTGGTGTTTTGCCCAATTGGAGATCTGCCATAGCCTGGGTTACCTCTTCTTCGGTAATTTCTTGCTCTAGCAGGTTGGAATGTTGCGCGTTTAGGGTAGGCAGTGTGATTTCATTTAGGATATTATCGGTGGGCGGTGACGATGGTGCTTTATATAACATAGCATAGTATCTTGCAAAACACTCCGCTATCTCCTGATCCGCTACTATTGGTTCCATGTCCTCGCCCACTAGCGTTCTAACATTGGTGAGGCCCTGGTCCCTACGTTCTAACCACGCTAGTATTTTCCCCGCTTTGTCCCCTGTTTCATATATTTTTGCTCGCATCGCTGTGTGTGCCTGTTTCGCATTGTCTAGGGCTATTTGTTGCAGTTGCCTCTGGGTTAATAGCAATGCACCATGTGTCTCAGGTTGGTCGGCGGCCAGGTGATCAGCCTCTGCATTTTGTACCTTTACTTCGGCTGCCTGTATTGCTTCAAGGTGTTTTTTCTTATGGGCCGTGCTCCTCGCTATGATTTTGCCTCTGAGTACTGCTTTTAGTGCCTCCCATAGCGTAACCGGGCTGTCTACGGAACCAGTGTTTATCTCGAAGAATGATTGAGTGGTCTTTTGAATGTGCTCAACAAATTCTGGAAAACCCAAGTAGTAATTGTTAAATCGCCAACAAGGTGAAGGAGGTGATCTATTGGTTTTAATCGTTATTGTGAGTGGGGAGTGGTCCGATATACCCCTGGGGAGAAATTGTGCATCGCATGTTTCTTGTATATTATGTAACGGCATAAAGAAGTAGTCCAATCTGGACAAGGAGGCGTGTGCTCCGGAGTGGTATGAGTATTCTTTCGTGTTTGGATGTATCGAGCGCCACACATCCTGTAGACCCAGTGCGCTTACGAATGTGGCAAGTTTCGTGTGTGTGTGTGAGGGTTCCTGGATCTTGCATGTGGTCTGTCGAGATCTACATTCATCACCTCATTGAAGTCTCCTCCAAGCAAGGTGAGATCTGCAGGGTTGCTGGTGATCAGGGGTGTGATGTCATTGGTTAAGGGGGTTAGCAGGTTAGGTGGTGCGTACACAGCAACCATGGTGATGGTACGGTCCCAGAGAGTCCCTGTGGTGTATATAAATCTGCCACCCGTGTCTTGCGTAACCGTAGTGGGTATAAAGGGGAGTCTCTTGTGAACTAGGATTAGTACCCCTCGTGATCCCATGGTGAATCCAGCGTGGAGCGCCAGTCGGTAGTTAGTACGTTTCAATAGTGTACAATTTGTACCAGCTAGGTGTGTCTCTGTGAGGAATGCCACATCCGGAGAGTGGCGGTTTAGTGACTGTAGGACCAGTCTTCTCTTAATGCTGTTGCCCAGCCCATTCACGTTCCATGTCATTAGGCAAATGGTTTTATTTTTATATGTGTTGGAAAAATCTACTGTGTGAAGCGCGTGTCAGCAGTGTCAGCATATTTCGGGGACCTTGGGGCATTCTGTGTTCTAACAGCATCATTCGGGGTATATCGTAGGCATGCACAGGGTATTTCTTATCGAAGTATTTTTGTGCAAGTGTATTCTGAGATTTACTAGCCAGGATAGTGTTACATGATTTGTGGCAGAGATGGCTTGATACCTAATGATAAAACTGGGACCCCCCACCCTATACTCCACCAACTTGAAGCATCTGTCGCACAATATAGAAACTAAACCTACTGTCAAACACCGACAGTTAACCCATTAACTAATTAACTGTTCTTCAACTTGTCTCAGTTTGTTAGTTCTGTTCTCAAACTTACAGTTCGTAGTAGAGGGTCGTCTTCGTGCGTCGTGGCCTTTGGCGGCCGCCGTTGCTGTGCTGATTACGTAGTGTCGTGGAAGGCGCAGGGTGAGGTTGCTCTCGTTGTGTTCCCTGCATTCCGGATTCGATAGTGTTGGATGAAGGGGTAGCTGGAGGAAATGCTTGGGCGGTCTCGGGGGTGCCGGGACCACGTACCCACCGCGCACTCGTCTGGGGTTGCTTGTTTTATCCTGGCCGTCGCGGCTTTGGTTCGGGACTCTTGGCGCCAGGTCCAGCGGGGGCCCCCTCAGGCGGGGCACGGTCCGGACGCGGTCAAGGTCTTGTTTCATGCCCTCTTGGTCTCGAGGACCAGTTTCCATCAATATGGGTTTCGGCCCAGCCCCAGGCCTCCTGAGGGTCAGTGAAATGTACCGTGGTACCGTTATGGTAGATCTTTAGCTGGGCCGGAAATAGGAGACCAAATTTTACCTTCAGAAGGGACAATTGCCTTTTCAATGGCTCAAAGGATTGTCTTGTTCATTGCACTTCCCATGTGTAGTCGGGGAAGGCGGCCATTCGGGAGCCATTGTAGGAGACCGTCCCCTCTTTGCGAGCCATCTGGAGCAGTGCGTCCCTGTCCCGATAATTAAGGAATTTGACGATTACCGTTCTAGGTGGTCTACCTGGGAGGGGTTTGCCAGATGGAATTCCGTGGGCTCGCTCAATCGAGAAGAATTTCGAGAAAGTATGCAGCGCGTAGGGGTCTGCCAGCCACCACTCCAGGAATAGTTCCATGCTTGGGCCCTCTTCCCCTTCCGGGAGCCCAAGGATGCGGACGTTGTTGCGGCGGGATCTGCCCTCTGCCTCATCTACTCTGGTCTCTACGGTCTTTAGGTGGGTCAGGGTCTGCGATAATTGTCTAGTAATATTGCCAATACCCTCTTCCGCCCCCGATATACGTTGCTCTGCTTCTCCCATACGAGAAGTAAGTTTTTGTAGGTCGTGTCTGAGAAACGACACATCAGCCGCAATGCTGTCCATTTTTGTTTCCATGCAGGAGCGGGAGCTAGCAATGGCCGCCATAATGTCCTTCAGTGACAGGGTATTTTCCGGGTCAGGAGAGTCCTGCTCCAGTAGTTGGTCCGTCGGTAGGGAGGTGGTAGCAAACGCATATTGGTCCATCCTGCTCTGTGTCGTTGGTTTCCGTGGCTTGTCTTTCCCCATCTTGTGGCAGAGGGCGGCAGCGTGGGGCGTAGGAGTTAGTGCAATGAGTGTTAACGGGTTTGAGTTGACTTTCGTTCCTGTGTCCACGAGGGCAGCTGGAGAAGCTATTGCTTCTGTTTAAGAGGTTGTCTGTGAGCCACCCTCTGACAGGGTGTAATGCTGATCTCCACGGATTGAAAGCGTACAGTATGCTTTCTTTTCTTCAGTGATGTCAGATCGCTGGGGCTCGGATCTAGGTCAGTTTATTATGGGCATTTGTTTGTCAGCAGGTAGTGTTCCGCCGGAATTTCTCCCGTAGATTGCCCCTCGTGCAGGAGCTATTATTGAAATAAGGCCTGAGTCTGGTTACGAGTCGGGTGTGCGCCCTCGGTCACTGCCGCATTCACCCTGCGATTTGGTAGGGGGTGGCTTTTTGTGCAGCTGGGGCGCCTCCATCGAGGCGCACACTGTGTCAAGGTTCTGTATTATGCATCTTTGCAGGAGACTGTGTGGGTCGTGCCAGGTACCTCTCCCACTGTAGAGGTTGCCGGGTTGTTTCCCGCCTTGCCCATAGGGTGTGAGTGTTGGTTTCGAGTGATATGTCTTGTGGGGTGGCACAGGGTTACCTGTCTGGCTGACCAGGTCGATTATTGCTTCCTTTGCTTGAATGTTGATCTGGATCGGGTCCCGGCTTCTACACAGCGTTATCGGTTGGGTGCCTCTGACCCCCGTAGTATGTGGTGCAGTGGAACAGAGGGGGGGCACGGCCCCTGGATCGCAGGCTCGGACCGGCAGGGAGCGTCGCTGTTGTGCATACCTCGACTGGGGCCGCAGTCCACTCCGTCAATGGCACCAGTAACCAGCGACCCGATCGCCGCTCTCCCACCTCTTGCCGTACTCAGCCCCAGGCACGCCCCAGGTCCCCCGGGCACCCCAGACCACCACTGGCCTCCGCCAAGTGCCCGCAGGCATCCGTAAGCGCCCGGGCTCAGGCGACTTGGCGCCTCCAAGGTGTGATGCACCCGCTGCTATTCCCGCTCTGGCGGCGTCTCAGGCAGTATGTTGCAGCGCTTCTCCTCCCGAGGCAGGCCACAGACGGGCGCGGGTCGCTGGGCTCAGCGCCACCCCTCCTCACCTCGCAGCGGGTGGCTGCAGATCACTGTGTGGTCCAGTTCGAGCTCCGAGGGCGCAAGGCGGCTATCTTAGTTGCAGCAATCATTACAGCTCGCGGCTCTCAGCTCAGTGTTTCTTCTCCACCCAATTGCGTTTTTCTCACCAGAGGGGGCACAGCCTCCGAATCGCAGTCCTAGACCGGCAGGGAGCGCCGATGTGCGCGTACTGCGGTTGGAGCCGCAGTCCGCTCCATCAATAGCACCGGTAACCAGCAATCTGCATGCCGCTCTTACATCTTGCTGCGCTCAGCCCCAGGCACATCTCAAGTCCCCCGGCCCTCCAGACCACCGCTGACTTCCCCCAAGCACCAGCAGGCATCCGCAAGCGCCTGGGATTGGGTGTCTCGGCGCCTCCACTGCGCGATGCACCCGTTGCTATTCCCGCTACGGTGGCGTCTTAGGCAGTATATTGCAGCGCTTCTCCCCCCGAGGCAGGCCATAGCCGGGTGCGGGTCGTTGGGCTCAGCGCTACCCCTCTTCACCTCGCGGCGGGTGTCTGCAGATCACTGTGTGGTCCGGTTCGAGCTCTGAGGGCGCACGGCGGCCATCTTGGTTGCAGCACTCGTTACAGCTCGTGGCTCACTGCTCTCCCTCGGTGTTTCTTCTTCACACAATTGCGTTTTTCCCTGTTAATACACCCGAGTGTAGAGGGGATCTTCTGCTTCCCGTGCATATGATTATATTTCCTCCTTCATAACGAAATCAGGCAGGATGTGTCAGGATAATACGGCGGCTCGTGGAGCGGTGCAGATTCACGTCTGCATCGGCTCGTAGCTGGCCATGCCTCCGAATGCTGGCGATTCTTGAATCGCAGGGCACTGGTCCGCCCGCGCCTCTGAGTGAGGTCGGTCGGGATCGGTCGAGAGACGCCGCTCGCACGCCTTCGGGCTCGGGTGGTCGGCACGATTCGCGGGAAAAGGTCCCGCTTGGACAAGGGGAATCATCCTCGACGCGCTCGAGCCCGTGTGCACCTGTGAAGTCTTCTAAGAAGATGTCGACGCCTGTGGTGCCGAGGTCGTTGATGGGCTCTCTCGAGGCTCCGCCTTCAAGGAAGTCGTCGACGCCATCGGTGCCCAGGTTGTCGAAGGACACGCTCGTGGCTCCGCCCTCGAGTCCTGTGTCGAGGCCGTCGATGTTGTCAACGCCCCGCTCGACGTCGACGCTGATTCACTCGACGTCAATGCCATTTCACTCGATGCCCTTCACGCCTTTCGAGGCGGCTTTGTCGGGGGTTCCCCGTGGCACGGTGGAACCACCCAGAAAGGCTCTGGCTAAGGCCAAACATGCCTCTGTTCCTTTGTCTGTTCCTTCTTTCCGTCCTTTGCAATATATTTCGGAGGTGGAGGAGGGTTCTGATGGAGGTGAGGTTCCTGGCTTGGTTCCTGATGACCTACTGTTGGGTCACATTCAACTGGAAGACTTACGGCAGTCGTTGCACGATGCCAGTGGTCTCGACACCTCTGCGGAGGTGGAGTTTGGGAGGCCGGAGCCTGGCACGCATGCCGAATCTTCTCATCGGCGCCTCATGTCGAGGGTCACCGAATACCTGGGTTGGTCTGCCCCACCTGGGGATTTTCAGCAGCATGACCTGACTGATATCTTGGATCAGGGTTCTCCAACTGACCCGGTGCTGCCATTTCACATGGCCTTGCAGTGAAGGGTGGCTGCGGCTTGGGCTTCTCTGGAGAGTCTCCCGGCAGTGAGCAAGTCCTTGCCGAATGAAATATCGTCCAACATGTGGCAACCCCGGCTACTTGAATACGCACCCAACTCCAGAGAGTTTGGTGGTGCAGGCGGCTACGGCCCCTGCAAAACAGGCGTCGTACCCTACCATCCCTCCTGATAGGGACGACAAGCGTTTTGATGGCTGGGTGAAGAAGGCATTTTCTTCGGGGGGTATGGCGTTTCAGGCTGCCAACTCCGTTTGTGCCTTGTCTCGTTTCACGCACACTCTGTGGAACTGTATTTCATTAGTGGCTGATCATATCCCCGAAGGGGAGGAACGGGATGGTTTGCTGGCTATCGTGCACGATAGCAAGGACGCCAAGTGTGAGGCCGTTCAGTCGGGTCTGGACGTGGTTGATTGCGTCAGCCGGTCCATGGCGGCGAGCACCGTGATACGCAGCTTTGCGTGGTTGCGGAAGTCGGGGTTTGCTCCTGATGTGCAGGACCTGCTCCTCAACATGCCCTTTGACGGGGAACATCGTTTTGGCAGCAAGGCTGATGAGAGCCTTGAGAGGTTGCAGACCTCAAAAGCTGCAGCAAAGTCATTGGGCGCTGCAGTTCGACAACCTGTGCCTTTTTGTCCTAGGGGACAGCAATGGAGGGGAGGTTCCTTTCGTTATTACTCATCCTTTGGTAAAGCGAGAGGAGCTGCCAGTCAAAGGGGCCACCGTAGGAGTGCCAGAGGTGGAAAACAAGGTACTCGAGGTGCCAAGGCCGCTCAGGCTGTTGCCTCTTTGCCCTCAGGCAACGCCGCAGCCGCTTCGGCTCAGTCATGAGGCCATGTCCCATGGTTCGCCGGTTGGGGGAAGGCTGGCGCAGCATCTTGCAGAGTGGCGCACCATTACTTCAGATGTGTGGGTTCTGGAGATCATAACCCACGGCTACTGTCTTCCTTTCCGGCAGAGGCCTCAAGACAATCCACCGGGGAATCTCTCTTTGAAGAGTCCGGATCCGCTCCTTGCGCAGGAAATTCAATCCCTGCTGGAGAAAGGCGCCAGAGAACTGGTGCCTGTAGCAGAGAGGAACAAGGGATGGTATTCCCCTTATTTTTTGATTTCCAAGAAAGACGGGGGATTGAGACCCATCATGGACTTGCGCGGTTTGAACAAACTCCTCAGGAAGGACAGTTTCAAGATGGTTACTCTCTCTGAAGTCCTCCAGGCCCTTCAACTTCAGGACTGGTTGGTGTCTCTCGACCACAAGGACGCTTATTTTCATGTGCCGATACATCCAAAGCACAAGAAGTACCTGAGGTTCGCGGTTGGCGACTCGCACTTTCAGTTTCGGGTCCTGCCGTTCGGATTGACCTCCACCGAGGGTCTTCACCAAGCTCATGGTAGTGGTGGCAGCGCACCTCAGGAAAGGGGGGATTCACGTCTACCCCTACCTGGACGATTGGTTGATCAGGGCCCGCTCTCCCGAGCAAGTCCTGGATCATCAGTCAGTCACCTGCCACTCCCTCCACAAGCTGGGCTTCTCCCTCAATTTAAAGAAGTCCCATTTGACACCAACTCAGAGGCTCCAGTACATCGGAGCAGTGCTCGACACGTCCCTGGGGCAGTGTTTTCCTCCCCAGGTGAGGGCTCATCACATTCAGCAGATGGTGCACAAGTTTCAACTTGCCCAGAGTCTCCCAGCGTTGGAGTTCTTGAGACTGCTCGGCCTCATGGCATCCTGCATTCTTCTGGTGCCAGAGGCCAGGTTGCGGATGAGATCTTTGCAATGGGCACTCAAGCTCCAGTGGTCTCAGTCCTCCGGCAGGATGTCGGACCCTATTCAGGTGGCGTCCTCGGTCGCCCAGGATCTTCTGTGGTGGGCCGACAAAGGCAATCTTTTGAGGGGGGCTCTGTTTTGGCTGCCATGGCCGGAGGTGACGATCGTGATGGACGCATCCCTCATGGGATGGGGAGTTCATGCCAACGAGTTGACAGTCCGTGGTCGTTGGTCTCCGTCGGAGTCCAGAATCCATATCAATCTGTTGGAGCTGAGGGCCGTCAGGCTAGCCCTGAAGGCTTTTCTGTTGACTGTGCGAGGAAAGAATGTCCTGATCCTGACAGACAACACGGTGGCCATGCACTACCTCAACAAAAAGGGGGGGCAGGGTCACTTCCTCTGTGCAGGGAGGCGATGCAGCTGTGGTTCTGGGCAATCCAGCAGGAAGTTTCGAACTCGGCAGTTTATCTGGCCAGAGACGAAAACGAGACGGTGGATGCTCTAAGCAGGCAGAGCGCGATCTCTCACGAGTGGGAGTTGGCTCAGGAGATTCTGCTGGAGATCTTTGCCCTTTGGGGGACCCTTCAAGTGGATTTCTTTGCCTCCAGTGTCAACCGGAAGTGCGAGAGGTTCTGCTCGGGGCCTTAGGAGACGCGTTCGTGGTGGAGTGGTCATTCCCACTGCTGTACACGTTTCCTCCATTCCCCATCATCCCGCAAGTACTGCGGAGGTTACAGAGGTTCGGTTCCCAGATGATCCTCATTGCTCCGGCGTGGGCCCGGAGGACGTGGTACCCGGACCTTCTCGACTTGTCCATCTGCCCTCCACGTCGGCTTCCCTACCGAGACAATCTGCTCTCATGGGAGGGGGTCAGGTTCTCCATCCAGAGGTCAGATCCCTCAACCTTCACGCTTGGTTTCTCAAAGGTTGAGGTATAAGGATTGGGACCTCCCTGAAGACGTGATGGAGGTGTTGCTCTCGGCCAGATGGCCCGCAACTAAATCCCTGTACCGTTGCCATTGGCGTAAATTCTGCGACTGGTGCAGGGTTAAGAATGTGGATCCTTTTGCATGTGACATTCCCATGGTTCTGTCTTTTTTTGCATTCTTTGGCCCACAGGGGGCCTTCAAGTGGGTACCATTAAAGGTTAACTGGCGGCGCTGTCCATATTTAAGCGCTTGTCTGAAGAGTGTTCCTATTTTAAAATTCCTTTAATTTCTCAGTTTCTGAAAGCGCTCACTAATGTGTTCCCTCCGTCACCTTTCCAGGTGCCCGGTTGGGATTTGAACCTTGTTCTTAAGTTTCTGATGGGTGCTCCGTTTGAGCCTTTGCATTCATGCCCTTTGAGACTGTTAACTCTTAAAACTGTATTTTTAGTTGCGGTCACTTCCGCTCGCAGAGTGAGTTACAGGCACTTTTAGTTAAGCCACCCTTCACTGTGTTTCATAAGGACAGGGTGTCCTTAGTTCGTCCTTCTTTTCTTCTGAAGGTGGTGTCAGAATTTCATTTAGGCCAGAAGGTTGTTCTTCTGGCGTTTTATCCTCCTCCACTTCCTGGTAAGGAAGAGGAGATGCTCCATAGGCTTAATCCTAGGAGAGCGTTAAGCTTTTATATTTCACGCATGTCCCGGGTCAGAGTGAATGATCAACTCTTCATTGGTTACGCTGGAAGGCGTTTGGGACAGACTGTGACGAAACAGACTTTGTCTTGCTGGATTATTCTGGCTATTTCTGAGTGTTACCGCTTGGCGGGTAAGGACCCTCCGGTCGGCTTGCGGGCCCATTCTACCAGGGGTATGGCTGCCTCTACTGCCCTGCAGAGGGGTGTCCCTATTCGTAACATCTGTGATGCAGCCACTTGGGCTTCGGTCCATACTTATGTACGTCACTACTCCCTTGATTCTATCCATGGGCAGGATCTGGCCTTTGGCAAGGCGGTCCTTTACTCTGTAATTTGATTGGGCATTCTAAATTTGTGTATTCTAAATTCTTTTCCCACCTCCATATGTTGGTACTGCTTTGGGAGTCTGTCATAGATCTGGAATACGTCGGAGGACCCAATCCCCTCGAAGAACAAGTTACTGTCTTACCTGGTAATATTCTGTTGATGGGATGGTCCGACGACGTATTCCATATCGCTCCCTCCCTGCCTTCCCCGCTACAGAATTTCTTGTGTGATTGCAGCTTATGTTTCCGCAAGGCTTTGTGTGGTCTGGCTGGCAGAAGACTGGTGCCACACGTTCTGGGAAAAAACTACAACTGAGGCTACGGGCCTCGTGCATCCTACTTATAACATCTGGTGACATCGGCCGTCGGAGGAGGACCTCGAGGATGGCGTATCAACGTCATCGATGCAGGACGCAGACGCCGAAAGATTTTCCGAAGCAGCACAGCTGTGGACATTACTGTCATAGATATTGAATACGTCGTCGTACCATCCCTTCAAAAGAACGTTACCAGGTAAGAGAGTAACCTGTTCTTTTTAATCATCGACAATACGTCCTCATGATCAAATTCAGTGAGCCAGGGAGATGGTTTATTCCTCCTTTGTCTTCGATCAGTTACAGAGTTCTCCTGAAAGAGGGCTGTATAGTATTTCACCCATTCATCCTTTGGAACTTGATTAATGGTTATTGCGGACTGGAAGTCCTCGCCTTTATTTATAATCTGCCAAAGGGATCTTGCGTTAGATGTTCTAATTGCTGCAAGCATTAGCTCTGCATCTCCCTGAGCTCTCCAGACCCATGTGGATTTCAGCCAGTTTTTATACAACTGTTTGCATTGCCTCAACAGTTCCTCTTTATTAGAAAGGATACTTCTTTGCAGTCATAGCAGTTTAGCTCGATGTTTCTTCCTTTTCTCCACCAAGTCTATATTGTATGCGTGTTTCCTTACAATTGTTTTGTTTTTGTTCACATCACACGTAACTTCATACTCCTTAAGTAGCCATCGATACTCCACTGTATCTTGGTTACTTTTGAGGTTGCAGACGAGGTGGTCCACTAATGGCAATGGCCTGGGGTTTTATTCTTAGTCTGTTTCTTCCCCACAATAATTGCAGTGGGGGTACAGTATGTTGCTCTGCCTCACTTGTCTTCCAAAGAAATTCAACTTCTAGTAGCGCATGATCACTAACTTTCTGTTTCTTGACTGTGAAGGAGTTGATCCACTTTAAGGTATTCCCTGCAATGAAACAATAATCTAAGCATGCACTGCTTGAATTACAAGACCACGTATCGGCCCCTAGGAGGTCACCTTTTGTCTATCTGTTTAACATTGTCATCTCTCTAATGTCCATTTCGTCAAGCCATCGTTATTCCTTAGTTTCCAGATATGAGCTTCTTTTCAACTAACCTCTTTTGTCCAGGAGCTTTATATTAAGATCACCACAAATTAGGATAAGTTGTTTTTTTCCTCCAACATAAACATATCAATAGCCTCCATAATTCTTTTTTTTTTAATTAGAATTTGTTTTTGGTGCGTACACACCTTTACAAATTGTTATAAAATCAACCAAAAAATTTACATATCTATTTAAAACATAACATTTCTGTTCTCATATAAAAAACTAAAACAACATTTCCTAAATGAAAAGCTAAACACCTTATCTCCATCACTGCACTACGAACAAATAATAACTAAAACACATTGTCAATCATCATTGAAGCAGATGAGATGGACAACATTCCTAACCTAGCATTAGACTGAATAGCTGATGATGACAAACATCAGGCCTTCCTCATTATACCATCTTCACCTCAAAGGGTGCAGTCCTTTTGTGACAAAAGTGTTGGAAACGATACTCAGGTAATTATAGTTCGGGATTCAGTTAATTCCCTCCGAACCTCTAATTCTGCTTTGATATGACATACAAAACACACAGTTGCTTAAACAATAGCATTACTCCTGCCCCACAAGCATCCAATCCATATGAAGTTTCTGGCTAAAACAGTGTTTGCATTCTCAAAATCTTTCAACATGAGCAGTCTGATTTCCTCAAAGTGTGGGCAGAAGAGGAAGAGATGTTTTATAGTTTCATTGGCTTCACTACAAAATCGACATGTCATATCACAACTCAGATTTTTATTGTTAAACCAATGTTTCGTCTGTTTCTTTGTGTGCAGTAAATCCAAACAGAATCTCATATAGATGTTACAAGATTCATTACAGGGAAATAAAGTCAAATATGGGAGACAGGGATTTTGAGTATGCCTAAATTTCGCATATTCTGAAAAAAAACACAAGACAACATAAGGTCCACACTAGCAGCCCAGTCATTTAAAAAATGCCTTTTTTTAGTGAGTCCCATCTGCCATTTGAGATCCTCAGGCTGCATATTAATCTTGTCTAGTAGTTTAAGCATGCGTTGTTTGAATTGACAGATAGATACAGGCTGAGCATTAGCAAGCATAGTTGAAAAATCCTCATAGAGAGAATTCTAGGGAGGAAAAAGCATTTTCGTATCGTTGGATAGCAGTCTCCAATTTACAAGCCGATTCATGGAATAATTGGCGCGGCGCAAGTGGGCAAAAACGTGCGAATCGCAGTGCAAGTGCAAAAATCGCACGGAAAGCAGCGCACATCGATTCATGGAAGGGCGTGCGCGAAAAAACCATCTGATGTGCGCTAAAAAAGTGCGCGGCGCACGTTGGCGCACAGGCCATCTAACGGCGTGCGCCAGGTCACAGCGAAAATCGCACAGGCCACAGCGAAAATCTCACACAGCGGGGCGCACGCAACAAAAGTAGGCGGAACACGGGGCGTAACACTCGGAATGGGGAACAACTTGCCAAAATGTGGGCGTCACGGGGGAAGTACATGGTGCAAGTGGCAGAACGCCCACACGCTCGCATACAACACGTATTCATGGAATCGAATAGGGCAAAACAGCGCATGGTCAAACCAGCGCACAGGCACAAACACGACTGCCACAAGAAAGCAGGCGGGAGCGACCCTGCACCTGTAAAAAATGTGCGCCAAAATGTGCGCCAACAAATAGCACCTATATACAGCTATGATGAATGTCCTATACTGTGGCCCTCCAGGACAACTGACGTGCAAAGGGGTACCCACAAACACGGACACCCGCTGACTGAAAAATAATGTGTGCGTGTATTTCGGGGTGCGCAGGAAGTTTCACACGCAAATTGGCTGGGTATGTGGATTCCAGGGGTGCGTGGGAAGTTCCACACGCGATTTGGCCGGGTACGTGGATTTCAGGGGTGCGCGGGAAGTTCCACACGCGATTTGGCCGGGTAAGTGGATTTCAGGAGTGCGCGGGAAGTTCAACACGCGATTTGGCTGGGTACGTGGATTTCAGGGGTGCGCGCGAAGTTTCACATGCGACTTGGCTGGTTACGTGGATTCCAGGGGTGCGCGGGAAGTTTCACACGCGATTTGGCTGGGTACGTGTATTTCGGTGTTGCGGGGGAATGCTACACGTGATATGGCCATGTGGGTCCCCCCAGGTGTTCCCTCTACACCCTCCACGGCCCCTGCAGGCAGCCCACACCACAGAGTACTACCCTGCACCCCTGCTCATGTCCCACAGGCAACCCATCCACCATGGCCATGGCCACCAGCCAACCCACATGTCACCTTGCACCACTGATCACCAACACATGTCTCCCACCACCCCCACCCCCCAGCCACCAGGAGCAGCCTCCACCATGGCCCCCACTCATGTCTCCCACCACCCCCACCCCCCAGCCACCAGGGGCAGCCTCCACCAGGCCCCCACTCATGTCCCCTATTACCCCACTCCCCCCGCAGTGCAGGGGCAGCCTCCACCAGGCCCCCACCCATGTCTCCCACCACCCCCTAGCCCCCAGCCACCAGGGGCAGCCTCCACCAGGCCCCCACTCATGTCCCCTATTACCCCCACCCCCCAGCAGTGCAGTGGCACCCTCCACCAGGCCCCCACCCATGTCTCCCACCACCCCCTACCCCCCAGCAGTCAGGGGCAGCCTCCACCAGGCCCCCACTCATGTCTCCCACCACCCCCACCCCCCAGCCACCAGGGGCAGCCTCCACCAGGCCCCCACTCATGTCTCCCACCACCCCCACCCCCCAGCCACCAGGGGCAGCCTCCACCAGGCCCCCACTCATGTCTCCCACCACCCCCACCCCCCAGCCACCAGGGGCAACCTCCACCAGGCCCCCACCCATGTCTCCCACCACCCCCTAGCCCCCAGCATTCAGGGGCAGCCTCCACCAGGCCACCACCCATGTCTCCCACCACCCCCTAGCCCCCAGCAGTCAGGGGCAGCCTCCACCAGGCCCCCACTCATGTCTCCCACCACCCCCTACCCCCCAGCCACCAGGGGCACCCTCCACCAGGCTCCCACTCATGTCCCCTATTACCCCCACCCCCGCTGCAGTGCAGGGGCACCCTCCACCAGACCCCCACTCATGTCTCCCACCACCCCCACCCCCCAGGGGCACCCTCCACCAGGCCCCCACTCATGTCTCCCACCACCCCCACCCCCCAGCCACCAGGGGCACCCTCCACCAGGCCCCCACCCATGTCTCCCACCGCCACCAGGGGCAGCCTCCACCAGGCCCCCACTCATGTCTCCCACCACCCCCAAGCCACCAGGGGCACCCTCCACCAGGCCCCCACCCATGTCTCCCACCACCCCCTACCCCCCAGCAGTCAGGGGCAGCCTCCACCAGACCCCCACTCATGTCCCCTATTACCCCCACCCCCCGCAGTGCAGGGGCACCCTCCACCAGGCCCCCACTCATGTCTCCCACCACCCCCACCCCACACCCACCAGGGGCAGCCTCCACCAAGCCCCCACTCATGTCGACCACCACCCCCACCCCCCAGCCACCAGGGGCAGCCTCCACCAGGCCCCCACTCATGTCTCCCACCACCCCACCCCCCAGGGGCAGCCTCCACCATGCCCACACTCATGTCTCCCACCACCCCCTACCCCCCAGCCACCAGGGGCAGCCTCCACCAGGCCCCCACCCATGTCTCCCACCACCCCCTAACCCCCAGCAGTCAGGGGCACCCTCCACCAGGCCCCCACCCATGTCTCCCACCACCCCCACCCCCCAGCCACCAGGGGCAGCCTCCACCAGGCCCCCACTCATGTCTCCCACCACCCCCCAGCCACCAGGGGCAGCCTCCACCAGGCCCCCACTCATGTCTCCCACCACCCCCACCCCCCAGCCACCAGGGGCAGCCTCCACCAGGCCCCCACTCATGTCTCCCACCACCCCCACCCCCCAGCCACCAGGGGCAGCCTCCACCAGGCCCCCACTCATGTCTATCACCACCACCACCCCCCAGCCACCAGGGGCTCCCTCCACCAGGCCCCCGCCCATGTCTCCCACCACCCCCACCCCCCAGCCACCAGGGGCAGCCTCCACCAGGCCCCCGCTCATGTCTCCCACCACCCCCAGCCACCAGGGTCACCCTCCACCAGGCCCCCACCCATGTCTCCCACCACCCCTACCCCCCAGCAGTCAGGGGCAGCCTCCACCAGGGCACCGCTCATGTTCCCTATTACCCCCACCCCCCCACAGTGCAGGGGCACCCTCCACCAGGCCCCCACTCATGTCTCCCACGACCCCCACTCCCCAGCCACCAGGGGCAGCCTCCACCAGGCCCCCACTCATGTCTCCCACCACCTCCACCCCCCAGCCACCAGGGGCAGCCTCCACCAGGCGCCCACTCATGTCTCCCACCACCCCCTACCCCCCAGCCACCAGGGGGCAGCCTCCACCAGGCCCCCACCCATGTCTCCCACCACCCCCACCCCCCAGCAGTCAGGGGCAGCCTCCACCAGGCCCCCACTCATGTCTCCCACCACCCCCACCCGTGCAATTTGCCTGGGTACGTGTACTTCGTGGTGCGCGTGAAGTTCCACACGCAATTGTACGTGTACTTCGGGGTGTGCGTGAACTTCCACACGCGATTTGCCTGGGTACGTGTATTACTGGGGGTGCGCGTGAACTTCCACACGCGATTTGCCTGGGTACGTGTACTTCGCGGTGCGCGTGAACTTCCACACGCGATTGGGCCTGTGAGAGTGGGTCACATTCCAGGGGTGGGCGGGAATATTTACCCGCGACTGTGCCTGTGAGAGCGTGCTACGTGTATTCCTGGTGTGGGCGGGAAGATTCACACGTTCGCCTACGACGTGCCGAAAAAGGGTCCAATCCTGACACACGTACGCCAGCATGAAGCAGGCGTACGTCGACCCGCGCAGCATAAAAGTGCGCGCAAACCACAAACAAGCTCATACGCCAGGATGAATATACCATTCCTAGCAGCAGTGGGCGTGGGTTACCAAAGGAGGAGGATAGTGAGGGCCCGAATTTTCACTCCCAGAACCAGCCTTTTTGGGATGCCTGATGACCAGGTGTATGGGAGGTACAGGTTTCCCCCACACATAATACTGGACCTGGTCAGTGAGTGGGAGGATGACCTCACATCACCCACCCTGTGCTCCCACGCACTTAGCCCCCTAGAGAAGGTCCTCAATGTACTGCACTTCTTGGCCACAGGATCATTTCAGCGGACAAGTGCCATAGTGGGTGGGGTGTCGCAGGCCACGCTGTCACGCTGCCTACACCAGGTCTTGAACATCCTCACTGCATGCCCATCAGTCCGTAGGCACATATACCTGCCCAGGACACCTGCAGAAAGGCAGGCTGCCACCCTCGATTTCTACGGTGTGGCACAATTTCCAAAATTGCTAGGTGCCATTGACTGCACCCATGTGGCACTACGTCCCCCCAGGGCATCTGAGCACATCTATAGGAACCGCAAGCACTGGCATTCCATCAACGTGCAGGTAGTATGTAATGCTAAGGGAATCATCACCTCAGTATATGCCAACTATCCAGGGTCCACCCACGACAGCTTCAATTACCGAATGTCTACCCTAAGCCGGGACCTAGAAGCTGGCCGGCATGGTGATACATGGCTGCTTGGTGAGTATGAATGCCACTGCACATGCATGCATGTCAGATGCAGAGTTATGTCACTACCCCACTAATGATACCCATCACCTCCTCACCAGGGGACCGTGCCTACCCTCTGAGCACCCACATGATGACGCCAATTCGGAACCCCATCACGCCTCCAGAGGTAAGATACAACACAGCCCATATTACAACCCGGGGCATAGTGGAGCGCACATTCGAAGTGCTCAAGTCACGCTTTCGCTCCCTTGACCGGTCTGGCGGGTAGCTGTTATATGCGCCCCCAGTAGTGTGCAGGATCATAGTGGCAGCATGTGTCCTGCACAATGTTGCAACACGCCGGGGCCTGGCCGTGGACATGGTGGTGCCCCCACATCCCCAACCACATGCACGCCTGCTGCGCATGGGAGGGGAGAGGGCACGGGGTGAGGCAGCCCGTACGCAGCTGGTGGCTAATTACTTCACATAGAAATCACACCCCAGTGGAGTGCACACAGGCCTGGCACATACCATCTGATAAGCAATGATGACTCGACCTGACAATTAAGACGAACAAAGGGACTGTCAACTGTCAGAACCATAGCAGCCTGAGATTGTTCATGTGGAAGTGTCACAATGTGTGCATCCCTACCTACACAAACACCACCAATGCAGTGTCATGAAAAGACACTTCCATGCTGCAGAAATGAATACCCACTTGCAAAATACTACATGAAAACAGTGCCATGTCACCCACCCCCTCCACGGCATGGCCACACAACACACCATGGCATGTCATGCAATGTGAGAGGAAAGAAATGAATCCCCACAACATGCCCCAGGTGTCAGCAGCTACAGTGTCCCTAATGGAAACCTGTCCACACATGAAATGCTCACAGTAATGCAGGACCTACAACCCACATTACCAAATACTTACCAATAATACCAATCACCTACACAACCTCCAACCTACCTTAAACATTACATTACAGACTTAAAAATGTGCTAGCCTCACCACCTGATGATGACAGCCCTCCGAACACTTGCAAGTATACAGTGTTAGCGCCACGCAAGAGTGTAGGTGCACTGCTTACAACATGGACTCCAGTTCCAAGGTGGACCGCATTGTGAAGACATGAGGAATGGACCTGCAAATATGGAGGATGAGATGGATGCAGAGGCACATATCAATACACCACGCAGTGTACAATACAACAACAATATGCATTATGAATGTATACACAATATTGACTACAGACTGCCCACACAGCTCATGGGAGTCCAATGTCACCATGTACGTCAATGTCACTTGGGCACACCCTTTGCAAGCCCATGGAAACGGGAAGCAGGAGGGGTGTGTGTGACAAAAACCCAAGCATCTGAACCAAATCCATGACAAGCCTGCATGTGCCCAGCCACAATTCAGTGTAAGCCCACGGGAGCCACACAAGGCAACACACTGTCCCAAAAATAAATAAATAAATAAATAAAATCAAAAATAAAAAAAAAATGCCCATTAATGGGCTCGGGGTGGGGGGGAGTTGGGGAGGCCACCCAGGAGGTCAGAGAACAGGGTGCACACCAAAACCCACCTGTGTGGATCTTGCGAAAAAAAAACACCTCCATGGGCTCATTGTGGGAGTATCACTGCTGTCGCTATTTTCACCCTGTGCAGCTGCATCCGGAGGTGGTGGCACTATGGGAGGCAGCCCACGCAAGGCCCTAGTCTGTTCCTCCATGGCTGCAAGCATGCGGGTGTGGTAGGTCTCGTTCTGGAGGATGAGTGTGCGGAGGTCCCCATGTAACAACTCACGGGATGCCCGGACCTCCGCCCTAGTTGCCTGCATCTCAGCTGAGAGCGTACGGGTGAGACGCTCCAGCTGCTGTTCTGTCCTTCGGTTTGTTGAAGCCTCAAGCTCAACAAGAGTCGTCCTGAGGTGAAGGAGTTCCAGCCTCAGGGCTTCCCTGTGGCCCTGGGACTCTATGGAGATGGCTTCCTGCAGAGTCGCCAGTGCCGCCCGCCTGTCCCTGTTGGACGCCAACATGTCCTCCCTGTGTGACTGGCAGATGGAGTCGGTTGCCTGCTGTAGTCGCTCCATCAGCCTTTCGGGGGGGACAATGGAAGTGGCCACTCTATCCATGGCCTGAGCCATGGCCTGAGCCATCATCTCTGATGATGCTGCCTGTTGGGTTGCCATACCGTAAATGGATTGCTCCCATGCGGTATTGCCAGGTGGCGTACGGCCACCACGCCGGCGGGCACCACACTTGTCTGGGGCAAGGCGAACTGCGCCTTGCTGTGCCGGCACTGCCTGAGGCTGCAGGACTGCATTCCCCCTCTGATCTGCTGGCCCAGGAACAGGATCAGATGTCGCGGAGTGTGACCCTGCATCCGTAACCACCAAAGGCGTACCTGCCAACACTGACATCCCCATTGAGGGTTCTAACCCTGGTGCAGGTGGGTCAGACAGAACAGAATCCCTCCCAGGAACACTCGCCTGCGACGGCACGTAGGTCTCATCATCCGAATCAACACCTGAGTACAGCTCGGGGGAGGTGCGCCAGAGACACCCCTTGAGAGCACGACCTGCAGCAGTTGTGGGTTCTCACCCACCACCACACCACGTCCCTCACTGGTGGTCGGTCGGCCCTCAGACCCCTCCTGGGTCTGCACCATCTCCACAACCCCAGCAGTATCAGGTGCGTCTTCCCCTGCAAAGACATAAAAGAAAACAAATGGAAACAGGCATTAGCACTATGGCACACAATGAGGGCTGAGAGGCTACAGAAACAGTACTTGATTGACACATGTCCCACATGACTAAAACACTCCCATGCATGCACCGTCACTGCGTGTGATGGGGAGGCAGATGCCACACATTGATGACACCAAGATGGAAGATGAACACATTTGCTGCATGCTGCCTAGCACTGCCATCACACATTGGCCAGTGATTGGCAGGTCAAATACACATGCCATCACACAGATGGCATGTACCCTAGCCATGAAGTGAAGAAGGATAGGAGGTCACCAATTGTTCATTCAGTCCAGTTTGTTCATATGATTGATTATTTTCATTGTAATGGTTCTAATGTTTAACATGCAGCCTCCAGTCAAAAATGGTCCTATAGCACAGGGACATGTCCGAACTAATCATGTCCACGAAACTGAGCCAGTCCACTGTACCATAGCCATGTCAGACATGTGACAATAGGACTGAGAAATCCCGAGTAAAAGTGGTGGTATGCAAACAATCTGCCTGAATAAACAGAGGTAAATAAGCAACAGTGTAGTGGCAAGATGACACTCCAAGGGCAACTGGCGTGGTGTTGGGCTGGATGTCTAATGTTGGCCGAAGGGATGCTGCTATACCCAAATGCTGGTACCAAGAATGTTTAGGAAGAGGCACATGGGTGAGCCGAACCACTCAGGCACACACACCCTCCCCTGGCACACAAACAGAAGCCCTCCCACACACAACATGCACATGGATGACACACACATGCATGTGCACTCACCGGACAATGCCTCGTAATCTGCCACTACTCCCACGCCTTGGATCTGTTCCTCCGTGACGTAGGTCCCAGCAACCTGCTCATGTGGAGTGAGTTCTATGTCGTCTGCTGGAGACCCACCTCCAGTCACTAGAGTTGCGGCATGACTTGAGGCCAGCTTATTCTTTGCCCTGCGCTTCAGGTCATTCCAGCGCTTGTAGCAATCATTAGCTGTGCGCCTCACGATTCCAAGGGCACTTATGATGTCCGCAATGGTCTGCCAGTGTGCCTGACGCTGTGCAGGTGTGGTCTTGGATCCTGCAACAATCACCATTTCGCGGTCATGTGCGGACACATACTCTACAAGTGCATTCAGTTCGGCCTCATTGAAGCTGGGCTTCCTTGACGGGCCGGACTGTGTAGCCGTGTCTGGGGCATCAGCCTCTACTGGACGAGCACTCTTCCTCTTGGAAGGTGGTGGGGATCCGGAGTGTCCTGCGCCGCTCTGGACACTAGGGGCAGGAGCGTGGGATTGCACACTCAGCATGGGAGTTGGTGCAGGCATTATCTCAAGTGTGATGGTGTCAGGGGGAATGTCAGCATGATGGACTTGGACCGACACTGTCCTGGCTGGGTGTGTGAGAGGTGGGGTGGATGGAGCCGCAGCTGCCCCTGCATCCTCCCCAGCCTGCCTACACGGGCCAGCAGATGACCTAGCTGCCCCTGATCCACGTGGCCTGATGACACCAACGTTCACCGGCGCACGTGGCCTAGACCTGCTGACCTGGAAGTCAGCCATGGAGTCACCCTGTGCCAGGTCTGGTTCCACAGTGGGCTGGTCCAACAAGGGCTGAGCATAGATGGTGTCAGCCACGGTAACCTCAACCAGGGGGGGGGGCATGGGTGTCCCTGACTGCTCCTCCACACATGGGGGGCTAGGGGCACCCTGCAAGTCACGGCCACGTCCCCTACCTGATCCACCACGGCCACCACTTAGGGCTCTGCCACCTTTGCCACCCTTACGGCTTGTTCGCCTCCAGGCCATGGCACTGATGTTATTGTGCGTATGAGAGTTGATGTGAACTATTGTCCTGGGCAATTGGGGGTCAAAGGGCTTGGGTACCAGATGGTAATCGTACCCTAGTGCTCTAGCAAGGCTGTATGTCATCCCTGGGGAAAGATGACGGGTCACGCAACGCACAGGCACCCCAAAAAAGGGAAGTAAGGTGCATGCAACCCCTCCTAGACCATATGCGTGGAAAAAAAAACCTGCACTACGCTGTGGCACCCAGGAAAACAAGAATGAATCACACGCAGCCTAGAATGACCTCTGAATGGGTACGCGACACACGGGACACGCACAGATGTTAGAAACGTGCGCGACTCACCGTCTGCCAGGAACAAAAGCGTGAAAAGTATGCGCGTGTGCGTGTTGGCAACACCCCCGCCCAAAGAAGAATTGTACGCTGTCTGAGGAGACAGGACAACAGTAGTAGGAAAGCTGTTTGAGGAAACAGGCCCAGGAAAAAGAGGAAAAGAGAAAAAACTGTCAGAGGTAACAGGGAGTACGAACTGGAAACGCTGTGAAGTAAATCGCGTGTGAACCGACAAGAAGTACAGATTTCACCCACTCGCTCTCCACGAAAAGCACATACAAGGAAATGGCGTCCTACACGTACCTTTTATACACCCGTCACAGACGCGCATACGCAATGAGGCCATTTCCGCCAATTATGCGCTTTGACACTCGGACGTGTATCTCTTCATTTTTACACGCGCCATTCTCTACGGCCATGCGCGTGACGTCACAGCTGCGCATGGTGGCCTTTGGGCCAATGAAATCGCAAATGCGAGCACACATGGTAAAACTGCACTTCCGAGTGTCATCGCGAGTATTTGGAAGGGAAGTGAGCGTACACGCGATTGGCCTGGGTATGTGTATTACTGGGGGTGCGCAGGAAGTTCCACACGCGATTGGTGGCAATCCACGTGTGCTCTGTCATCACGTGTAATGAGGGAAACACCCGCCTCACGTCACAGACGCGCTCACGCGCTAAGGGCCTTTGGTCCAATGAAATCGCATATGCGTGCTGACGTGCATACGCGCTTAGGGCCTTTCCTCGATTTACACGCAGACGTGCAGGATTTTCACGTGCCAAATCACTCCGTATCAAGCTGGCCACGCGTAAGCACACGGAAGACCACGCTCCTGCCCAGAAGGCGGAACTACTGCCCCCCAGAGCCCCGAGCACGCTCCCACCTGCCATCTGCTGCTGCCTGACTGCCTGCTGCCCACGTGCCCTGCCATTTGCTTCCTGCACATCAGCCAGGGGTGCTGTTGCTGTGACCACCCCTGCTGGAACCGAAGACTCCCGACTGGGATTACATTGCTCCACAGCCCAGCCCCAGGACCCAGTTGCCCACCCACTCCTGCCTCTGGGGTTGTCATGTCGGGGCAAACACCATCTGAGACCACTGACAGCCCCCGGCCAGAGAGGCAGAGGGGCACCAGCTTCAGTGCCACCGAAGTTGGTGTCCTGGTGGAGCAAGTCCTGGGGCAGTATGATGCCCTCTTTGGAAGTTCCCGTGCCGACAAGGAAGGACGGACTCGGATCTGGACTGACATCGTGACTGCCATCAACGCGGAGGGGGTGGCAGTCCACGACTTCCAACATGTCAAGAAGCGCTGGGAGGACTTCAGGTCCAGGACCCTGAACAAGGCCCGGCGCCTCTTGAAGGCAGCGGATGCCAAGGGGCGCCGGGGCCACTTGTTGGAAGAACAGATGAGGGTCCTGGAACGCATATCCCCAGTGCTCCACGTCCAGGTCCTTGAGCGGCAGACCCGTCTGGAGTCGAGCGGTAAATGTACATGCATCCTGATTGTGAGCTGTGCGTGTGGTGATTTTTCAGTAGTGTGCAGGTTGCACATCTGTTTGTATGGGGTCGAGTATGGGTGGGGGTGTACAGGGCCGTGGGGCTAACACATGCGAGGGCTGGAATGTGTGAGACATGGATGGTGCTTGTGTGTGTAGGCTTGCATGCCAAATGCAGTTGTGTGGGCACACATGTTTGGATGAATGTGTATGTAAGTAGACATGTCCGTGATGTCACGCATGTATGTTGTTTTCAGCTGCATGTATCAGCACTGTGTACATGTGCATGTGTGTGTATTTGACACGGGTGCAAGAGTGATGCAACATGGATGCATGTGACAGCGGTATGTGGAAGCCTGATGGGCAGATGTGACATGGATGCTCATCTGAACACTGCAACACTTGGCAGAGGTGTACACATGCATGCAAGTGTGGTGGTGTGTGTACATGTGTGGTGCACTTCCTGTGTTGCATGTGATGTCTGGCTCACCTTTGCCTGCTCATGCTGTTGTATGTGTATGGATGGTGCTGGCAGTTGCGATATGGCTGTGGTATGGCTCATGTGTGCGAGTTGAAATGACATGTGTGTTGGGGATTGTGATGACATGTCTGAGGTTTGCCAATGCCACTCATGTACAACTGTCATTTGTGTATGTGTCCATTGTACAGTGCCCTGATGCCTGTGTTTTATTTCTCCCTGTCTGCAGCGTCGACTGATGAAAAGGGCGGAGAAGGTGCTGTGGAGCACAGCGGCGGGGATCCCACCGCCAGCCGGAGACGCAAGGCCCGGCTCCCCTCCCATGTTGTCATCTCGTCGGGGAGTGAGGAGTCCGGTGCCGCGTCCCAGGACGCAGCTGCCGGGGGGAGGTCCAAGAGGCGGAGGTTGGAGTTGGACTCCTCGGCAGCAGAAGGGGCAGCTGGGACCCCACAGGGCCCAAAGGGGGAAGATGGCACGGAGTCATCCAGGTTGGTGGGGGGTTTGGTGGAGGAGGAGGCCGTGCAAGCAACAGAGACGGGGTCTGGAGGTGGGGATCCCACTGGTGCTAGTGGTGCAGTGCAGGACCAGGGACAGGAGGCAGCAGAGGCCGCCGCGGAGGTGCCTGTGTGCAATCCTGTCCCTGATCCTGTCCCGGCATCATCTTGCACCAGCAGGGATGCCTACGTTCAGACCCGTTTTCAGGCAGGGGATGAGCTCACGACAACTGGCCTTCCTCTGCCTCCGGACGTGGCTATTCGGGTCCGGGTTGAGCCTGTTCTGAGTGGTTTGGTGTTGCGTCAACGGGCCATGCGAGGTGACCTGCAGTCTTTTCATGAGGAGACTGCACGTCATCTCGAATGGCTCGTTGACCACGTCAGCCTGCTGGGACAGGTCACCCAGGCCGGATTCCTCCGTATGATGGGGCTTGCTACGACCCCCTTCTCAACTGAACCCCCTACGCGCCAGTCGTCCTCCGTGCCATCTTCCCACCCATCAGTCACCTGGGTGCCCTGTGGAGCTGCCTCTGACGGTGCGGCCAGGCTGGTGGAGGAGGCATCCCTGCCACAGTCCGGAGTCGGATGTCCAGCAGAGGTGGCCACGTCAACGACTGCACCCCAGCCGGCGGAGGATGTGCAGGCAGCAGGAGGCAGTGCACGGGCAGAGGCACAGCAGCAGCAGCAACGTGGTGGGAACCATGAAGGCTCGGGGCCTTCAACATCGGAGGGGCAGGCATCGGCCGGAGGGCAGGAGGACTCAGGACAGAGAGTGTCTTCCGTGTGGCAGCGGTTGGGCCACGCCATAGATGCGGAGCGGCAGCGGGCGGAAGAGGCACGGCTCACAATGGTCAGGGCGGAGAACTCCATGCGGAGGGCCCTGCGGCGGGCCGAGTGCTTCGAGGCAATCCGCAGGGGTTTGGAGGTGGACACGTCGACGGCCCTGCAGACCCTCGGGGCCATGGAGGAGGACCGCCTCCGGGACATTGAGCAGGAGTTCGATGATGCCCTGGGCATTGAGCAGGAGTTCGATGATGCCCTGGGCCGTTACATCCACAAGTGAGCCGTCGAACTAGCCCACTGCCCTTGTACATAGTTATGTAGGTAGTGTTAGGTTTCATTTTTTTTGGGATTTATTTTTGGACCTTTCGGACATTGGCCACATTTTTGTATATAGTTTATTTTATTAGTCAATGTAGTTAGGTAGATTTCCTTTCTTTTGTTGGGATAATGGACCCTGGCTTGTTCGTGTGTACATAGTTCGCTGTTGGATTGTATTTTTCTTTCGCATTTTCACCATGGAGCAATGGCTTTCTATTTTTTTTCCCATTGGATTTTGTTTTCTGGACAGTGACTTTGGACACCATTACTTTGGATTTTTATTTTTGGTTTTGCTTTTTTTCACGGACATGCTTCTTTTCATTTTTGTACATTCACATTTCTGTTTCTTTATTTTTGATTCTATTTATGTTGCCTTCAATACATATTTTTTTATCACACTTCAATGTGTAGTATCATCTCATTGGTTTAATGCATATCATGATATGGCTTTTGAGATTCACTGACGCCCATTGGTTGTATGTGAGGGAAATGTGTTTGTTTCGGAACTTGCAATTGGTGTTCTGTCATGTAAATGCCAATTATGAGTGAGTGGCTGCAATACTCGGGTGGGTGTTTTCCATTTGGAGGCTGACCATAGGGACCAGGGATCTAGATTGTGATGACATGTTGGCTGGGGAACATGAGTTGGACATGAGTGGGGGCCTGCTGGCAGGTGCCCCACAGTGCTGGGGGGTGGGGGTGCAGGGGTACATGAGTTGGACATGAGTGGGGGCCTGCTGGCAGGTGCCCCACAGTGCTGGGGGTGGTGGTGCAGGGGTACATGAGTTGGACATGGTTGGGGCTTGCTGGCAGGTGCCCCACAGTGCTGGGGGGTGGGGGTGCAGGGGTATATGAGTTGGACATGAGTGGGGGCCTGCTGGCAGGTGCCCCACAGTGCTGGGGGGTGGGGGTGCAGGGGTACATGAGTGGGGGCCTGCTGGCAGGTGCCCCACAGTGCTGGGGGGTGGGGGTGCAGGGGTACATGAGTTGGACATGGTGGGGGCCTGCTGGCAGGTGCCCCACAGTGCTGGGGGGTGGGGGTGCAGGGGGACATGAGTGGGGGCCTGGTGGAGGGTGCCCCTGACTGCTGGGGGGTAGGGGGTGGTGGGAGACATGGGTGGGGGCCTGGTGGAGGCTGCCCCTGCACTGCGGGGGGTGGGGGTGATAGGGGACATGAGTGGGGTCTTGGTGGAGGCTGCCCCTGGTGGCTGGGGGGGGGGGTGGGGTGGTGGTAGACATGGGTGGGGGCCTGGTGGAGGCTGCCCCTGCACTGCGGGGGCGTGGGGGTAATAGGGGACAGGAGTGGGGGCTTGGTGGAGGCTGCCCCTGGTGGCTGGGGGGTGGGGGTGGTGGGAGACATGAGTGGGGGCCTGGTGGAGGCTGCCCCTGCACTGCGGGGGGTGGGGGAAATAGGGGACATGAGTGGGGGCTTGGTGGAGGCTGCCCCTGGTGGCTGGGGGGTGGGGGTGGTGGGAGACATGGGTGGGGGCCTGGTGGAGGGTGCCCCTGACTGCTGGGGGGTAGGGGGTGGTGGGAGACATGGGTGGGGGCCTGGTGGAGGGTGCCCCTGGTGGCTGTGGGATGGGGGTGCAGAGGGACATGGGTGGGGGGCCTGGTGGAGGCTGCCCCTGGTGGCTGGGGGGTGGGGGTGGTGATAGACATGGGTGGGGGCCTGGTGGAGGCTACCCCTGGTGGCTGGGTGAGTGGGGTGCAGGGGGACATGGGTGGGGGCCTGGTGGAGGCTGCCCCTGCACTGCGGGGGGTGGGGTGCAGGGGGACATGAGTGGGGGCCTGGTGGATGCTGCCCCTGACTGCTGGGGGGTGGGGGTGGTGGGAGACATGGGTGGGGGCCTGGTGGAGGCTGCCCCTGCACTGCGGGGGGTGGGGGTGATAGGGGACATGAGTGGGGGCTTGGTGGAGGCTGCCCCTGACTGCTGAGGGGTGGGGGTGGTGGGAGACATGGGTGGGGGCCTGGTGGAGGGTGCCCCTGGTGGCTGTGGGATGGGGGTGCAGGGGGACATGAGTGGGAGCCTGGTGGAGGCTGCCCCTGACTGCTGGGGGGTGGGGGTGGTGGGAGACATGGGTGGGGGCCTGGTGGAGGGTGCCCCTGGTGGCTGTGGGATGGGGGTGGTGGGAGACATGAGTGGGGGCCTGGTGGAGGCTGCCCCTGCACTGCTGGGGGGTGGGAGTGCAGGGGGACATGAGTGGGGGCCTGGTGGAGGCTGCCCCTGGGGGGTGGGGGGTGGGGGTGGTGGTAGACATGGGTGGGGGCCTGGTGGAGGCTGCCCCTGCACTGCAGGGGGTGGGGGTGCAGGGGGACATGAGTGGGGGCCTGGTGGAGGCTGCCCCTGACTGCTGGGGGGTGGGGGTGGTGGGAGACATGGGTGGGGGCCTGGTGGAGGGTGCCCCTGACTGCTGGGGGGTAGGGGGTGGTGGAGACATGAGTGGGGGCCTGGTGGAGGCTGCCCCTGCACTGCGGGGGGGTGGGGTTAGTAGGGGACATGAGTGGGGGCTTGGTGGAGGCTGCCCCTGGTGGCTGGGGGTGGGGGTGGTGCGAGACATCGGTGGGGGCCTGGTGGAGGCTGCCCCTGCACTGCGGGGGGTGGGGGTGATAGGGGACATGAGTAGGGGCCTGGTGGAGGCTGCCCCTGGGGGGTGGGGGTGGTGGGAGACATGCATTGTTGATCAGTGGTGCAAGGTGACATGTGGGTTGGCTGGGGGGCATGCCCATGGTGGATGGGCTGCCTGCGGGACATGGGCAGGGGTGCAGGGTAGTCCCCCGTGGTGTGGGCTGCCTTCAGGGGCCGTGGAGGTTGTAGAGCGTAGACCTGGGAGGACCCACACGGCCAATTCACGTGTAGTACTCCCCAGAACCCCTAAAATACACGTACCCTGCTGAAATCGCGTGTGGAACTTCCCGCGCACCCCTGCAATACATGTACCCAGCTGAAATCGCGTGTGGAACTTCCCGCGCACCCCTGGAATACACGTACCCTGCTCGCACGGGGCCAATCGCGTGTGGAACTTCCCGCGCACCCCTGAAATACACGTACCCTGATGGAATCGCGTGTGGAACTTCCCGCGCACCCCTGGAATACACGTTCCCTGCTCGCATGGGGCCAATCGCGTGTGGAACTTCCCGCGCACCCCTGAAATACACGTACCCAGCTGAATTTGCGTGTGGAACTTCCCGCGCACCCCTGAAATACACGTACCCAGCTGAATTCGCGTGTGGAACTTCCCGCGAACCACTAAAATACACGGTCCCCGCTTGGCGTTTGCTGTTTGCCAGCCCTGTGAACTGGTCCAGGGTTGGCGCAGCCCTTTGCGATTATTTGGGGATTTTGAGGGCTTTTCCTTGCGCGAGGGCGTTCTTGGGGGTGTAACTGGCGCTGCTGCAGGGTCGCTGCGCCACGGCTGGTTTTGGATGCGAAAATCCATGAATACGCTGTGCGCGGAAATCGATTTTAGCGCACGCGGCTGGCGCAGACATTCGCACGGGCATGCTGTGCGCCAGTCGCGTGCGCCACTTTTGTGCGATTTTCAATGAATTACCCTGTTAATCGGGTGGCCAACGAATTAAGCCCAAGTTCATGCTTCACGGTCGCATTAGGCAAATAGTGAGGCAACCCAAGCGTGGATTTCCAAATTTTGCCTTGGAGCTTGTTTAAATAAATATCAATGTCGACTAGGCATAGATCTAATCCTTAAAGGATGACTGCTTCTACTTTCTTACAATAGAATTCTAACAAAGGTATTAAAGAGAATTTACAGTATTTGTAATAGATTCATTTCATTTGGCCCATTAAGAGCAAAACTTTTTCAGCTAGAGGATATTTCCATCTCATCAATGAAGCATTGTTCGACAAGTTGAAACCCAGGTATGTAAGATTTTGTACAAAATGTATTTCATTTAGGTTAATCATCCATTTAAATGTATGCACTTTTTTGATATTCGAAAAGATGATTGTTAGATTTTGAAGGATTAACCGAGAGATTATTTAGATTACAGTACAATAGGAAACTCTCTAATTTATTTTGTAGTCCAGCTTGAGTGCGATCAAAAAGCAATAGCAATAGCCTCCATAATGTCTGATAGGTAGTTTTCCTTTTCACAATCCTTTGTACTCCAGTACGTGTTAATTAAGAGAAGCCTAATCTCATGTGGCCCCCTGTTTTTCACTATTTTTAACACTTGGACATATAGGTTAGGAGTCTGGTGTTCCAGCACATGTAAATCACTATCTCCTTTAACCAGGGTCAGGAGGCCAGCACGAGGTCTACCCAATGGGCCTTTCCTGGCAGGATTAATGAACACTTGATATCCCTTGCACACAGAGGTTGATCTTATCCAAGATTCCTGTAGACAAATTAGTTCAAAGTTCCCCAGAAAATCACTTTCTCCGGTGTAAAGATGGCCAAATCCCCTGGTGTTCCTGGAAGCCAATAATGATATTCTATCGGCTCCTTCCATAAGTGCAGTCATTTTGCTCCTACTTCGGTAGCACACACAGCTCCCCGGCAACAGCAGCAGGCCTGCAGACGAAAGCGAGAGGGTCAAGGCCCATCTGGTGCTTTGACCTATCTAGTGCTTTGACCTTTTCATAGCCAAGCATTAGCAAGTTGTCATGCAAACACCATACACTGCTGCCGAGCTCCCCTTTCTCCTTTTATTTTAATACATTTACAATACCAATGGTTCAGCGATTAGGAGGCTTATGCCACCAAAGCACCAAAAACAGCCCCCAAACATGGAAAGGGAGCAAGAAGGTGGATATCTTGTGTCTCCAGGGGATGCAAGGCTATAGGCCTTTGATGCCTCACATGTCCAAATGCAAATCCTGCGCAGCACATAACAAGCAACGTGGGGGTGAAAGCACTACGATAAATAAAAAAACGGGGTCTGCCAGAAGAGGCTCGGCACCACTGCGACCAACCAGACGAGGATAAGTTTTCCCATTGAAAGTCTGCTAAAAATAAAAAAGGGGGGAGCCGAGGACAAAGCAGTGAGTGTACGGCCTTGAAATAGTGGTGAGAAGGTTGGAGTGGCGCACAGATGACCCAACACGGGATGTTAGTTAAATGCTTTATTAACAGATCACATTAAGTTGCATTTCCAAATGGATAAGGTAAATTACGTCTCTCAAGCAGCCACAGCAGTTGCTTCACTGATGTAACTAATGTGGTATGAATGGGAAAGGTCAGATTTTCTCAATGATCTAATGTGCACAGGCTGCAGCCCTGAGCACAGGAGACCACCAGGGAGCATCCGTTTTGCCTCCCAGGAGATGTTCCTGCCCACGAAGACCTAGAGGGAGTTGGCGAATGGGGGAAGTTGTGGGGGCATTGAATCCATTCAATTGTATCTCGTTCAATCACCCTTGAGTGGTTTCCTATGTGGAGGAGTGGCCAAGAAGCATGAATTCCGCTTTCTTCACGTTAGGTTTTATGTATGTGCCAGTTTTATGTATGTGCCTGTGATCCACGTTTTAGGGGTGGTGTAAGGAACTCAAGGGGGCAACAGGAAAACAGACACAAGTGATCACAGAGGTCCTATTAGCCGTCCCACACACGAGACTAAGGATGAGGAGGATTCAGCTGCACTTCGCGGCATCATGGAACCAGGAGCGGGGCTCTCAATCCGAGATGATCAACGTTCCTCCATCTCTCCATCCGGACCTCACATGGTGGTCCAGGGACTGCAACCTACGGTTGGGCAAGTCCTTCCAGCCTCCCACCCGCAGGTCACTATCACCCCAGACTCCTCGCTCGAGGGCTAGGGAGCCAACCTGGACGATCTCTCGGTCCACGGCACCTGGACTCGGCAGGAGTACCACATCAATTGGTTGGAGCTGAACGCCACCTGGCTAGCGCTCAGAGCATTCCTTCCACTTCTCAGGGGCAAGGTTGTCCTCATCCAGACAGACAACTAGACCGCCATGTACTATGTTAACAAGCAGGGAGGCACCAGATCCCCTCACGGCTGTCCACCTTCTGAGGGAATCCAACCTAGAGGCGGACGGGCTCAGCAGGTTGGGAGCGGACAATTATGAGTGGCAGCTAAACGATCTTGTTACTCGGGAGATCTTCAGCACATACACCCCGCGCCACAAAAACTAGCCCTCACAGCATGGTTCCTGAGCAGGTAACACTAAGGAACTTTAGCCTCTCCCAGGCCAATCTGGTGATCATCCAGGGAGCCAGGAGCAAGGCTACAAGGGCTCAGTATAAAAGTAAATGGACCAGGTTCTGCAACTGGGCAGACTCCAAGGAAATCGACCCCATGGCATGTACTTTGGACTACATGCTCTCCTTCTCAGCGCACCTCACCCACTCCGGCATGCAGGTGGACACCTGCCGCACTTACCTCACAGCCATTGGGGCTTACAGGAACTCGGAAGAAGGATGCTTCTTCTCCTCCAATCCGATTGTCAAGAAACATTTGATGGGGCTCACAAGGCTCTACCCCGCCATCAAGAGGCCACATCCCGTGTGGGACATGAACATAGTCTTGGGCGCCTTGGCGCACAAACCATTTGAGCCAATAGCGTCCGCGGACATCAGGCTGGTCACCATCAAGACGGCTTTACTGGTAGGCCTCCCCTCGGCTCGAAGAGTCAGCGAGATCCAGGGGCTGGGCGCCTCAGAGCAGTATAGTACTGATATTTTAGATTAGACCATGGAATGATATGGAACATTTTAATTGCTTCTTAAGGTCTGTTTTTTTCTTTTTTTCCTTTAATCCTTTTGTGTTGTATGGTGTAGTATTTCTTTACTATGTGTTTTTTTCGTTGGAAGGATGGTTTAAGAATAATGAAATATGAACGTTTTTTACGGTTTGTCTCAAGATTTGGAAATATGAATGGTATAGCTAATTCTTTTTTTGATTTTCTGAATGTTGGATTTCCTTTTGTAAAAGGTTTTGCTTAAACCAAATACAAATAAAAAAAATAGTATACTACCTTTCACAGGGGCAAAGTAGTCCTGCGGACGCACCCAGCATTTCTGCCTAAGGTGCTGTCTGCTTTCCATTTGAACAAGGAAATAGTGCTTCCTACGTTTTTTGCCGATCCTAAGGATGAGGCACAGAGAGTTCTGCACTGCCTGGATGTCAGTGCGTGCCCTAAAATTCTACCTTGACAGGACCAAAGGCTTCTGCAAGTCAGACGCACCGTTTGTCACTTTTGGCGGTGCAAGACAAGGCTATCAGGCCTCCATCTCATGCTGGATGGTCTCGGCCATCAAAGAAGCATACGAGGGGCAGCACAAGCCGCTTCCGGCGAACATGCACACCCACGCAGTCAGGGCCAAGGCAACGGCCACCGCATTCCAGTGCCATGTCTTTTGGCAAGTCATAAGCAGGGCGTCCACTTGGGCCGCTCCCTCGGCTTTCTGCAAGCATTACTGTTTGGATGCCGGCTCTAGATCTGATGCGGTTTTCGGACAGGCGGTTCTCAGGAACCTATTTGCTTAAGGAGGGTCTCCTCTCCACCCTGGGGCTGCATTCAGTTGTAATCGCCCATGCAGTATGGAGGAAAGGGGATGCAACGTAAGCGTAATTATAAGTTACTCACCATAGTGACTAACGTACTCTTAGTGTCCTTTATTTTATTTTTTACATTTGTATAGCGCACAAACAGCCCATGGGCATTGTGGCGCTGTTACTTGCAGGCAGCTTATTTACAGGGAGGTACATTCTACATATTTTATATTGATAACACATTAATACAGTCGGCCAGTTACAAGTACATATGGTGGTTAGCTAGAGATGCGATGAGTAGTCCTATGGGGACTGTGGTGTTGATCAGGCGAACAGAGTGGTTTTCATGGCTTTGCGGAAGGCACTGAGTGAAGCTTCGGCATGAGGAGTTGTGGGACGGGCGTTCCAGTGTAGGGGGGCAAAGTAGGCGAAGCTGGCGCCTCCTGCTCTGGCTCTTTTTAACCTTGGGCCTGGTGGACATGTTTGCGTAGGGTATTCTTGTTGGCCTTGTGGATGTGGCGGAATGGATTCTTTGTGATAGGTATGCCGTTGCAGAGAGGTGTATGCATTTATGGGTAAGAGTCATGGCTTTGAATATAACCCTCTCCTTTATTGGGAGCCAGTGGGCTGATTTTCTAGCGGCCGTGATGTGTTCCCTTTTAGAGATAGCTTGTGCTGCGCAGAGAGCACTGTTCTGGATTACTTGCAGTTTTTCTAGGTTTTTGGTAGAGTTCCCTAGAAAGAGTATGTTACAGTAGTCCAACCTAGAGCCGGTAATGGCTCTGGCTTTCTTAGTACAGTTCTCTTTGGAGAGAAAGGGCCTAGCCGCGTTAATGAGTTTTGCATGGTAGGCTGAGGAAGAAGCAATAGCATTCACTTGTCTTGTCATGGATAGGTTGGAGTCAAGATAGGCACCGAGAGTTTTCATTGTGTCATATGCTGGGATTTTGATGGTCAATGGTGAAGTGGCTGAACGGAGTGTCGAGATTTTGAGTGTGTCAGTGGATCCTACCAGCAGGCGTTCTGTCTTGTCAGAGTTGAGGCAGAGTCTGTTGACAGCCATCCATGTTTGGATGGTGTTGTAGATGTTGGTGAGAGTCGAGGAATCTGTGTCATAGTTGCCTGTGAGTGTGCGGAGGATTTGAGTATCGTCAGCGTAGTTGGTGTAGGAGATACCCATGGCGTCAAGGATGAGAAAGAGGGGGCGTGTAAAGATGTTGTAAAGCGTAGGGGAAAGGCAGGAGCCTTGAGGTACCCCACAGAGCATGATGGTGGGTGAGGCAGAGGCCAGGTCAGAGAAGACTTGCATGGTCCTACCTTGTAAGAAGTAGGTGATCCAGGCAGTGGCATCAGGAGAGAATTTGGCTATAGAGGTGAGGTGGTGGCATAGGACATTATGATATACAAGGTCAAATGCCGCAGAGAGGTCGAGAAGTAGGAGTAGGACTGGTTTACCTTGGTCTCTCGCATCATCCATCTGGTTTTTGAAGTCAAGTAGGGTGGTCTGTGTCTTGTGCCTGGGGCAAAAGCCGGATTGGCATAACCCTAGAAGTTTGTTCTCTTCTATGCAGTGTTGCACCTGCAAGTACGCTGCTTTGTCCAATATCTTAAGTAAGAAAGGGACGGTGGTGATGGGCCTGTATTTATTGGGTGAGGTGGGGCCAAGAGTGTTTTTTTTTTTTTTTTAGGAGGGGTCGGACCCAAGCTTCCTTGAGGCAAGAGGGGACTAGAAAAAGAAGCGTTGACAAAGGCTGTTAGGAATGGAGCAAGGGTGTCTGTGCAGTCCTTGATAATTGCGGCAGGGCAGGAGTCTCCCTTACAATTACAAGGCTTTATAGTTTTCATGAGGTTGATCATGTCCTGCTCCTGTATGGCCTTGAATGAGAATAGGGGAGAGGTGTCCGGGGTGGAGGATGGGGCACAGGTGGGAGGGCTGGTGAGCGCTTGTATGGTGTTCTGGATTTTGGTTTGTAGTGAATTCAGTTTATTGCGCATGGGTTGTCTTTGGCGAAGTTTTGTAGAGTGGTTGTCGGGGCCTCTAGTTCTCTGAATATGGAGAACATGTCTTTGGTGTTAGATTTGTCGTCATAGATTCTGGCTTCAAAGGATTTAGCTTTGGCATGGATGATGGCTTTTTTGTACTCCTTAGCGTGTGCTTTAAAGTCTTGTTTGTCTTTGTCAGCGTGGGTGGCTTGCCAAAGTGTTAGGGTGGCACGTTTGTTGGTGCAGAGTTTGAAGAGGTCTGGGGTGAACCATGCATTGGTGCGGCTAGTGGGTTTGGTTTTTCGGGGTTTGAGTGGGGCGATGGAGTTGACCGCTGCTGTGATAGTGGTGTCATATGATTGGGCGAGGGCTTCTGGGTCATTGGAGAAGGGGGGTCTAAAGGCTGGTCCCTGGAGGAATGGTAGGAGTCTCTCTTTCATGAGTTGGCAGGCGCTTCTGGTGAGAAGGGCGGGAGGTAGGGGGTGCTAAGGGGGAGAGGAGGTTCTGACAGTGGGGATGTCAAATGTGATGATGTGGTGATCAGACCAGGGGTAGGGGTATTACCTGTGATTTAGAGTGGGCAGTTGTGTTGGGCGATCCAATCCAGTGTTCTGCCTAGATTGTGGGTGGGGTCTGTGATGGAATTTCTGAATCCTAAGGTCTCGAGGGCTGAGTTGAGTGATTTGGCGGAGGGGTCTTTGGTGTTGTTCAGGCCCGAGTAGGATGGCTTTGGTTGTTTTTTTTAAATTGTCTGCCAAGAGGTGAGTGAGGGAGGCCTGAAAGTCACCTATGGGGCCTGGAGGGCAGTGGACAAGGTGTATGGTAATGGTACAGTGAAGGGAGATGCTGTGTTTTAGCTGGAGATAGTCACTGTCACTGTTATTGTTCATAGTTTTGTCCATCTTTCAGATGGAGAGGGAGTCTTTGGCAATTAGAGCAACACCTCCACCTTTGGAAGGGCGGTCTTGTCTGGTGACTGCATAGCCTGGTGGGAGTGCAAGGGATAGGGCAGGGTCAGAGGCTTCATGTAACCAGGTTTCAGTGACCATGAGTAGATCTAGGTTGTGAGTGGTGATGTATGTCTAAAGCATGAGGGTTAATGGAGCGGGCATTGATCAGGGCGCACTTGAGCTCGGATCCTTGGGTAGTAGGGGTTGGGTGGCTATGAGAGCTGGGTGTAGAGGGAGCAGTATAGGACGCATCAGTGGTAGTGGGTGTGGTGTTTACAACATTAGGGGTATCATTTTCAGGAGTCAGAATAGTAGCATACGAGTCAATACATTGCAAGATGGGGGTAGATAAATGTGGCATCACACTATCAGCAGTGGTGGCAATGGGGGTAGATAAATGTGCCATCACAATATCAGCAGGCATGGTAGTATAGGAGTTCAATACATTGCAAGATGTTGGTAGATATGATATGATATGATATGATATGGCATTTGTAACGCGCCTATACACAAGTGTTTCAAGGCACGACGAGGCAAGGGGGGGAAACAAGGGGAGACAGACAACGATCGTACTAGGCCAGGTGTCATTCAGATCGCGCAAGGGTAGAGGGGAAAGGGAGAAGTGCAGGGGGGGGGAAGGGAGAGGGGAAGTGCATTACAGGGTTAATAGCATACAGGAAGAAAAAAACAAGGGCCAACTAGTGGCAGTGCGAGTAAGTGCAGATAAGTGCTGGGATGGGGGGGCTGAGGGATACAGACACAGTCCCGTAGTGCAGGGGGTGCCAGGGAGGCAGTATAGTGGAGAGTGGCTGGGCCAAGGACCGCGAACGGTGAGTGGCCCAGTTGCAGATTCAGTGCAGTTTCAATAACTTTAGCAGGGGAGAGGGGGAGAGAAAGCGGAGGCGAAGAGGAAGGTTTTGATGTGCTTCCGGAATCGGAGATGCCTCTCCTCAAGTTTCAGGGAGGCAGGAAGGCTGTTCCAGAGGGAGGCCCCTGCAACGGAGAGAGATCTGCCACCAAATCGTTGTTTGGAGAAGCGGCTGACCCTGAGGGAGTTGGAGGCGGATGAGCGAAGAGCTCGAGAAGGAAGATATTTAGGAAGAGAGAGTTGAAGGTATTTTGGCCCAAGGCCCCAAAAGGCCTTATGAACAATGCAGAGGGTTTTGTACTTGATCCTTGCAGTCACTGGGAGCCAGTGTAGCGATTTCAGTCCTGGAGAGATACAGTCCCTGGGCTTGAGGCCAAGGACAAGTCTCGCAGTCCTGTTCTGGATGAGTTGCAAAGGGCGGAGAGTAGAGGCAGGCAGATTTAGATAGAGGCTGTTACAGTAGTCAAGCTTCGAGAGAACCAGGGCTCTAGAGACGGTGAGCTTCTGGGGGAAGGAGAGGAAAGGAAGGATACCTCTGAGGAGGTGTAGCTGGTAGTGTGACTTCTTAGAGACGTTAGATATGTGAGGAGAGAAGGAGAGTGTGGAGTCGAAGATGACCCCCAGGTTTTTTGCCTTGCAGGTGGGAGCGGGAAGAGGGCCAAGAGAGGCCGGCCAGAGAGCTGCAGGGAAGGAGGGAGTGGGTGTGCCGATGAGTAGAATCTCAGTCTTACTGGCATTAAGGCAGAGGTCATTGGCGGCGCACCAGTCCTGGATAGCAGAAAGACAGTCAGAGATGAGGGAAGGAGAAGAAGAGGCCGAGGGTAGCCTGAAAATGAGCTGGGTATCATCTGCATAGCACTGAAAGTAGGGGCAGAGAGCGGCGATGCAGTGGGCGAGAAGTGCCAGATACTGGCTGAAAAGCCAGGGGAAGAGGTTAGAACCCTGGGGGACACCACAGGTAGAGAAAAAGATGTCAGAAAGGAAAGACCCAAGTTGGACCTGGGAGGGTCGATTGGAGAGGAAAGAGGTCAGCCACGCCTGAGCCTGACCAGTGATACCCAGGTTATCACGGAAACGGTTGAGCAGGATGGTATGGTTGACAGTATCAAAGGCAGAAGAGAGATCAAGCAAAATGAGAACACAAGGAAAGTTAGAATCAAGGTTCGAGAGCAGGTCCTCACGGATGTTCAGGAGAGCAGTTTCCATGCTTCTGGCAGCTCTGAAGCCAGACTGATGGTCATGAAGACTGCCAACAGATTCAGCATGGAGATTAAGCTGGGAGATGGCCAGTTTCTCCAGGAGCTTGCCCAGGAAGGGAGTGATAGAGATTGGGCGGTAGTTAGCTGGGCAGGAGGGGTCGGAAGAGGGCTTCTTAGATAAATGTGGAATCACAATATCAGCAGTGGTGGCAATGGGGTCTCATTTTTAGGGGTCATAGACACAGGCATAGTAGCAAATAAGTCAATACATTGCAAAAAAACAGGGGTAGATAGATGGGGTACAATGTTCATTGTGGCATGGAGTGTGGGGGGCTGATTAGCAGCATCATTAGTTGAAATAACTGAGCCGGAGAATGTCTTGTGGCGGATTCTCTGTGTCATGTGTTTATTGGACACGTTCATGGATTTCGGTTGGGGGCCGTGGTGGTTCGCAGCGTATCTAGTGCTGGTCATTGTACTGTGTCTCAGTAGTGGCAGAATGGAGGAAGGTGCATTGCCGGTATAGGATTGATCCTGCGACCTAGCTTGCAGGCGAGTGTTTTGGATGCTCGTGGTCAGTGGTAGCGAGGTGAGTTGGGCGACGTATGTGCGAGCACAATCTTTTTAGTCTAAGTGCGGAGGAACGAGACTGTATGCACGGAGTTGTGGAAGGCTGCTTACATTGAGAAACGTGCAGCCTATTCGGGCAGATGGCAGTCTGCAAGCAGCGAAGAGCTGCTAAGAGCAGCCCTGGCCTTTTCATGCGGCCTTCTCCTCCCGGCTTTGCCTCACGGCTCTCTCCCTCTCCATTTAAAGCAGGAGGGGAGGGGCAGGCGGCTCTGAGGAGCGAATAGAGACACGGGCCTGCAGCAGTGATTTCTCTGGGCTTCTGTGTTGCTCTGGTTGCCATGGAGGCATCGGCAGCCATTTTGGGAGCCGCGGAACACACGGCAAGTGAAGATTCTGTAATGGAACACTCGTATGTTCCGAACAACAGCAGATCAGCTTTCCTCCATACTTCCCACCATCCTCCCCCCTAATAATACTGGTGTCATTAGGCAATGTTAAATCTATTGTCGACGCATCAATGGGGACTGAGGTGTGGCGCCGGAGGGCGGAGTCAGGGCAGCGCATGCTCCCAGGGCCGCACCCCAGCGTGCCTCTAAATTTAAAGAGGAAGAAGGTTTTTTCTGGTGAAAAAGGTTCTGTCTCCAGTCCCTTGGAAGGGACGCCCATACAGTATGAAAGAAAGGAGACTATGGACTAAGAGTACGTTAGTCACTCCGGTGAGTAACTTAAATTATTTCCCCTGGGAATAATTTAGGTGACATGTATCAGGGACCCCAGTTGGGTAGTGGCTTCCAATCACTCCAGGCACTCGTCTGATCATCCACATTGTTCTACTTATTTACCTGATGTTTCTCTTTCCCCCTTCTCTCTTTCCTGAAGAGGGAAATTCAGAATATGCCTTCTGTCCCGAAAAACCCCCCAACCGGAAGAAGCACCAACGACGATATGGCCGGCGATCATATGAGCTAACACCAATTCCCACTGCTCCGACAATGGACAACTACCACGAAAGGTACCCTGCCAGCAGGCCCTACAACCCTGCGGTAATACAAACTCTATCCAGAGTGGATGAATATACAGAAGACCGAGCTGGAAACAGCTACATGAACAGACTTGACTAAAGCAACAAGAAACCATGCCTCAAGTCGTTAGAGACATCATGATGACATAGCTGCGTTAGACAGGAAGCACACGTGCCATCCGCACATCCGGGACACACACACACACCCAAATTACACGAAGCACACACGCGTACAGTTCTATGAGTTAGTGGACAGCGATATATAATCATACTGTCTGCACCTTTATTATTTTGCCATTAGGCTTATCGCAGCAACGCAGGAACCACAAGAAGAGCTTGTGTAAAATGCTTGCATATGCTTACAGGCAACTAACCCTATGGTATGACAGGAGCACTCGAGGGACCTGATAGCCATGACACACTAACCTATGGACATTATGGAAGACACATAACAGAAACCAGACTATGGTTCAGGAAATCTAGTAGGCCATTATAGTCTCAGAGAAATCTCAAGCCCCAAAGGATGCTGTGCAAGCAGAACTGCCGCAGCAGGAGCAAAGACACTGCCAAGGTCTCAATGTTGCAAACAACATTCCACACGCTGAACCAAGGAGACACTTGCTGCAGCAAAGGATATTCCCTACAAAATACAGACTAATTCGGAGCTATTGAGCTCAGAAACGTGGTTTCCAAACACTTGACCAGACCGAGCTGATACTGGGCCAAGACCCAGAGGCTGGGAAGGAACAGCCATCTCACGACCAGACGGTGGTCGCAACAAAGTTGTTACTCTCCAGCTACTTTGTGCATTGGGAATGGAGCGCTCTCATGGCATAAGTGATCCACGCGCCATTGTAAACGCTGACTCATAGTTGCACCTTGCTGACACAAGTATACATGTATCATGAACAGGTGTCTTGCAGGCTGGCAACAGAGTTTGTCCCAGGCTTGCAGGGCCCACAGCTCAGCCAATAAGAGACCAGGACCCTACGGGTGGATAGCAGGGGTCACTGACCAATCACAGGGCTTGCTCACTGTAACAATTTCAGAGTAACAGTTTTCGGGGATGATCCAAGCATACCTTCTGACACAGCCTTATCCAATAACACCATTCCTCTATAGACTCCTATATGGGAACTACCACTCAGTAGTCGTGTGGTGATAGGTTTTTGGAAAAGAGCCTAGTGTGTGACACAGATTGTGACATCACAAGTTATGAAAACTGGCCTGTGAGCCAGAGTTCGCTCAGATGTGCTTGGAATACACTCCGAGCATGTGATCCCTGCAGTTTGTTGGCTGTAATAAACCTCAGTACACCTTGCTACTTGTGTGGACCTTGCGTTCTTGGCGACGAGAGAAGGAGTTAGGCCTTCCATGAGATTGGCGTCCGCAGACTCCTTGCATGGCTCTGCCTGCCTGGGGTTCCACCCTAACATTCCCCTCTCTTTCCCTTCTCCCACTTTGCCCACTAATACTGGCGTGGGTTGCTGAAATTTGGAATTCCCTAGAACAAATAGAGATGAACTGGACAGAATTTTGTCCGAGAGGTGTGGCGTAATTAAGAGTGCTTCCTTTTGAATAGCACAGACACCTAAAGAAGGGACAGGGACTGGGTCCCTCTAAACTCCTACCTTCCCTATTGAGGTTAGGCTCGTCTCTGGCTCCCCCCCTGGTAGACCACCTCTGCACCCATTGCCCAGGCTGAGACAGGACTCCCATGCCTTTCTTCCAGGGCCAGGCTCCTGACCCCATAACACCACTATTAATGCCATCCCATAGCAAGAGCACATGTGTGTGCTAGCTGTGCCCATGACCATATTACCGTGTAAGAATGCTTGCTTTTGGGGGCATGGCCATTGCGGACACAGCAGCAGAGGTGCTCGAGGAGAGCACTGTGGATCTCGGGCAAGCCATGGCCTACTGCAGCCTGGATTTAGTAGGGCATTGCGCTGCTGTCTCCAAGAATGGAGATTCTCCAGCTTCAATGCTGGCTCTAATAGGGCATCAAAGATGGCATCCAATGCTGCGGCCCGCTCTGTGGTCGTTAACACCTACTTTAGTGGCGATCCTTGGGCCTGGCAGTGAGGACAGCTAAGACCCCTTCTGCTTAAAAGCGAGTGGTGATGCTTGGTTGCTGGCTTGGAGGTTCGTCCCAGACTGTTTAGGTGGCCTCCCCTTGGAGAGAGAGTTGTTGGCTGTTTTGTGGGGACCATCTCTAACCCTCTCACAGCTGCTCACTCACCACTGCTTGACACTGCTGTGGGTTCAGGAACTATCAGTTGACCCATACCCTTAGATAGACTGGTTCCACATGGGAAGCTTGGAGGATTGACCTGCTCCCTGGTTTGAAGCTGGTTTGTGGGCTTGCTAGCATGTCGGAGTTTGACCCCTCATCCCTCTGTGGTCCTCCGAGCTACTAGGTGCCAGATTTTGTCACAATGTCTGCAAAAACACAGCAAGGGTGTAAATGTGGTGCCATATTGGCCCTGATGTAAAAACAAAGCTAAGTCCAGTAAGACTGCATGTGGTGGAAGCCCAGGTCTACTCTGGCTCAGATGCGGAGAGGGATACATCTGCACATGCTATTAAATCTGATATTCTGCACATCTTTTCCGACCGGAACAAAGAAATACAGGGCATGATGGGCAAATTCATGCAGAATGTATCCGTGCCCGTCAAGTGGGTGGATTCAGCGGAAGCTCCCATTGATGACTGAGAGAACAATACCTGTGAATATTCGTATGAGCCGTCAGCTGACTAAGAGTGGAGGAGCTGGAGGCCCAAAATTCTATGCTGCTTCTGTGGCAGGACGACGCGGACAACAGGTCCAGAGTCCAGATTCTGACCTGAGACCCTATGTTCCTGACTTGTTTAAATTCCTGCCCCAATGGCCGGAGAACAGAGATCTGGAATTGGATAGAAACCACAGAGGGGTCTCCAGTGTTCAACTTTGAAACAAATGGGTCCAGGATGTTTTGGCCCAAGTCCACTATTATTGGGTGAAAAAGGATATCATGACAGCTGCTAGGGCTACCCCAGAGACTGTCATCAGAGGCTTAAAAAAGAAATTCTGCTGTGGGATCTTGCCCTCTCGACACTGGGCCAGGGAAGGGCCCTTTGTGATTTTTACATCCTGGCTATGGGAGAGGGGTACAAGGTATAGCTGGGGGTTTCATTATGCAATGATATGTCTCAATGGAGAATGGAAGATGGTCACATCCATGCAGGTCTTAATGCTTTTTATGAACCCAACTTCACATCCCTCCTCGCTCACCGGATCCACCACGGAACAATCCGAAGGGGAGCATGGACTAAGGTTGCACGTTCACGAGGTTGTAGAAAGCTAGATCTCGCCTGCTTTCTCAACATGCGATATGTGGGGCCGTCATGCTTATTGATGCCTGGATGTAGTTTCTTACATATCTTCTGTACATTATGTGCAGTTGTGGGATGGTTGAGCCGAACCTCCGTCCACGGATGGGCCGTGTCCTGGGATGGATGCCGTTGGCTGTAGAAAGGTATGGTGCAAGTGCGGGCCCTGCTCGTTCTACCCCCTGTGGGCTGAGGTTGCTGAAGCTGATGGCTCATTTGTTTGACTGGGATTGGGAAGGGGTTGAGAGTGTTGGGTTTGTGTTTTGGGGGTTTATTTTTCATTTGGTCATACATTCTTAAGTGCAATGCAAGGTGCATGCTCATATCCTAAGCGTCAGTGCCAGGGTAAGGGCGTTATTAACCGGGATTGGGGAGTCTCTCATTCCTAAGGGTTGTAGTTGGGTCTGATTCACTATCTTTATAGCTATTCCCCGATGTCGGGAGTGGAAGCTTATAAAATTGCAACCCTGAATGCTCAGGGTTTGAATTCCCTGTTGAAGAGGAGGTTAATGCGTAGTAGGCCCCAGATGTCTGATGTTGACATAGTTATGGTCATTAAACTTGTTTGTAACTGCAGGATGTGTACAGGCTGCAGTGCAGGGCTTAGCCTGCTCAATACTGTGCATCGGCTCTATTCAAACAAAGGTGCACCACTATTCTGATAGCTAGAGATATCCCCTTTGTTAAAAAGGGGTTTCTGAAAGATTCTGATGGAAGGTATTTCCTATTGAAGGCAACCCTACTGGGTTGTTTGGTAACATTGGCCTTTTCTGACTCCCGAATGACAATCGGCATGTTACTTCTCCCGACCCTCGCTACATTTGCTGATGGTACACTTATCATGAGTGACTTTAATCTGGTTCTGGATGGGGAATATACCCATTACTCACATGTGCACAGATACTCTTTTCAAATTGATAACCTCTTATCGTCAGCCTCTCTGGTCCCTTTTGTTTTGAGCTCTGATATTGGCCCGACTATTCTCGGATCATTCCATAGTCTCGGCTACACTACGCATAAATACGATACTCGGGCGTGAATTAAAGCTCTATGACCCACTCCTGCAGGACCTGGTAGTTCGTAGGGAAATCGCCACGTCTATTAGTAACTATTTTACTGACAACGATACAGGTGAGACCCCGGCTGGGTTGCTACAGGGTACCATTAATGCTGTCAGAAGAGGTGAATTCATCAGCCGCTCGGTGGCCTACTTTAAATAAAAAAAGGCAAGTGAGGGAGCACTTGGAGACTCATGTGTGCAAATTAGAGAAGGTCCATGCACAACTGAAGGGCTTATAGGGAGTTGTTTGGCTAGGTCAAATTCGGAAGCACTGTTGGAAACTGATAACACCACATCCTTGTTGCGTACAAAACAACATTATTACACCCATGGTAATAAGGCTAACAAGCTGTTGGCCTATAAATTGAGGAAATGGAGAATCAGAAATCACTTAATGGATATCCAGGATTACACTGGGATCCTTCTTTTTGCCTGAGTAGATGGAGACTTTTTAGAAGTTGTATGTGTGCTTGATGATTGTAGAGCAGGCCAATGATATTACTTCTATTTTGCTTGCCAGGCGCTCTGACGTTCAGTGACCAATTAGAGCGTTTATCACGAAGGAAGAAATTGAAATTGTGATGACCGCTCTCCTCATCCAGAAGACCCTGGGTCAGGATGGGTTAACACTGCTGTTATACAAAAAGTTTAAGGCCCAGCTGAATGGCCCCCTCATTGCTCTATTTAATTCTATTTTGAAGTCTGAGTTTGTGTCTGAAAGAATGGAGGACTCCCCGCTGTCTTCGATCCTTAAGCCAGGTAAGGATGCCACATCATGCGATTCTTGCCTCTCAATTTTCCTCCTTGACATGGACGGCAAGATTTTTTCAAAGGTATTGACTTCCGGGCTAATGTCAACTCTTTCATACCTGATACTCCAGTATCAGACTGGATTTATTATCAACCGAAGTACACTAAACAATGTTGGGAGCGCCATAAATATAGTGGAGCTCGGCCGTAGGTGTAAAATCCCAATGACATTGCTGGCACTCAATGCCAACAAAGCCTTTGATAGGGTTGATAGAAGATATATTTCCTCGAAACTCTAAACATTTGGGTTCGGCCGCAATTTTATTACTTTTGTCATGGCCTGTTAGAAGTTTCCGAGAACGAGGATATGGGTTGATGGACACTATTCAGGCTATATAGCGACCTCTAGAGCTACTCGACAGGGGTTTCTCTTTGTTGCCCTTGATTTTCGCTCTTGTAATGGAACCCTTGGTCAATCGATTTAGGACTGCTCCAGGAATTAGGGGTATCTCCACCGAGCAGACTGAACATAAGGCAACCGTGTATGCAGATGTCTTATTGATGGTATCGCACACTCGTTCATCGCTGTCGATTTGGATGGTAGAACTTGGGAAGTTCGAACAGGCTTTGGGTGTCCTGGTCCATCAAGGTAAATCTATGGGGCTGAATGTTTCAGAATCTTTGGATGAAATAGTTAGCATTAACTGTGAGTTCCGATTTAACTGGAGTGATAGTTAATCGAATTACATTGGGGTTAAGTTGACAACAACTTTCACTAAGCTATGTCAGGCTAATGTTCCCTCCTTATTCGGGGAGATGGGAAACTCAGGAGAACTCTTGGATGGGTCGGGTCGCATTGCGGCTATCAAATTGTTTATCATCCCCAGACTTCTGCATCACGAGACTGCCTTCCTGATTGTGATTCCATGCTCCCCTATCCAGGTCCTATATCACAAAATTATGAAATGTGTTTGGTCTGATCGAAAGCTGCGGGTGAGCAGACAGGGTCTCCATGCAGACAAATATAATGGAGGTGTGGGTCTGCCTACCCTCCACAACTACGTTTTGGTAGCCAATCTATCACACATACTGGAGTGGCAGAATGGTATTGGGATGACCCATTTAAACAGTCAGTCGCTAAGCTGGCACTACAAGACCTGACACATCTTGGCAGGGCCCTACAAGCTCCCATTGTTGCCTCCTGTACTTCATATTGGTATCGCTCTCCTATTGGGATAAAGCATTCAGGATGTGGGGTGTGGCGAGTGGGATTTTGGCATCAGAGTATTTTACTCCCAACTTTTAGAATTAGAGAGTAAATCCAATTTCAAGAGTACGAGTAAAAATAGTTTCCTCCTTCACAAGGGAATAAAAAGTGTCTGACAACTATCCTATTTGTGCGTAAAATTAAAACGGTGTTCGAAAACATAGGTGACAAAGAACCTTGTAGGTGTATTCTACCCAGCTTCATCTTCATTATAATTGGATACCAAAACTCTGTTAACGCCTACATATGCCAGCTAGTTACATCATAAATCAAGTCCTCACTCTACCATCATCACTTCTCTTTCGTCTACTGTTGCGGCCTGTCACTACCTGCTTGACAGCCGCTCCATTTCTCCTTCCCTTTGTTACTTGATTTCCCCAGTCTCTCACTTTCTGATGATCTGCCTCTCACCCTTAAGTGTTGCTATGCCAAGTTTTGCAGTCTGTTGCTCTGTCACTGTCTTTCCCATCTCTGCATTCTATTATTACTGTTTCCCTCTTTTATCTTGCTGTATAGATTGATATAACTTCTCTTACTCTCTCATGTCATTACTCGTGTTAATCTGTTTTTTCATTTTATCTGTTGTGGTTTCTACTGCTTTTGGTCATCTTTCTTGCACTGCCTGTTATGTTATTGGCCTGCCTTTCTCTAGTCTTGCTTTTCTGTTTCCAGCTCTCCCCACCTGTTGTTGATCTGTGTTTTCTTATTTTACTGTCTCTAAATGTCCCTTTTGCTCTGCTTCTTTTCCACACTCCTATTGTGTGTGTGTGTCCCCTATTATTTACCTCTGTTTCCCTTCTCACATTTTGGTTGCCCTCTCATGCAGCTCATTGGTCTCTCTTCTTGTTGCTCGAATTCATGTTTTGGATTGACTAGTATGTTCTCTGTTGAATCTCCCCTGCGCCCTAACTTTGTTCTCCTGTATTCCTTAGATTCAGAGTTGCTCTTCCTCTTCTGTTTCTCTGTTTTGCCTACTGACAAAACATCATTAAATATCTAAAAAGCTGAAAATGCCTTTTCTATTTACAAATCTAGTGCAGCTTTACTATTGGGTGCTCTTTCGTGATGTGTGCAAACCTTCTTTTGGCCTTAAGCTGGGAATTATATAATTAGAGGGTTGTCTCACCAGATGCAGCACTTGCTGAATGCAGATGCTTTACCAGCACTATTTGCCATAGTAGCCCTCATGGGATGTGCTTGCTCTGAGCCATTACAGGTATAGCAGCCCTGATGAGATGTGCGTGTTCTACTTCTGAGCCATTACATGTATAGCAGCCCAGATGAGGTGTGTGTTCTGTCCCATTATAGGTATAGCAGACTGATGAGGTGTGTTCTGAGCCATTACGTGTATAGAATTTGTGATGAAATGTAGGTGTTCCCCTATCAGCACGATTAGTAACCTGTTTTCAAAATGATCTCTGCGGCAGGATTATTGACCTGCTGAGCTACCTTTCCCAAAAGGCTGTTGACTCTGAACGGCACACTGGGTTAGGGCACTGGCAGTTCCATGTGAAGCTTGCCTGACATAACTGGCTTGTCAAAAGATTTAAGCCTGTTTGCACTATCCTACATTTGAATCGGGAGATTCATGATGAGGCTTTGAAATGTGCTCTATTTTTGGCAGTGGGACTCCGTAATCTGACATGGGAGAAGCAGAGGTTTTGAAAAGCGCAAGACCAAGTAGGAGGGATTGAAGTATATGACAGCAATGCCATCTTTTCACACTGTCTGCCAGCGTGCATCACACCATCTGAGGAGGATGGTGGGAAGAGCTCAGACACTGTTCTTGTTCAGTACTTTGGCTGTCTGCAAGAAAACACTAACACATGTTGGTGTTGTGTCATTACAGCAGCTGTTAAGAAATGCAGGGACTGTCCCAAAACATAGTAGTCCTGCTGAGAAATGTGGGCATGATGCAATCAGCCGTGCCGTAAATAATTGGCATTGGGCCATGACACCTAAGTGCAGCTCCGCTGATAAATTAGGCTACTTTGCCTGAATATAAAGCAGTCCTGTTGAGAGATAATGGTACAATCTGTGCCACTGAAAGTATATAAAGCAGTGCTTCTACCTGTATCATTATACCTGCTTACAGTGGGTGGTCAGAAAGAGAGTTAAAGTAAAGTTCAGACCACATGCCTAGCGATTCCAAGATACCTTTCGGTCGTAGTTGCGCTCAATAAATACATTGATAATAAATGCCCTTGCTCTCTATGAAATATGCTTTTTATAAAACAGTGTACAATGCTCTTTCATGTACATGCATACACGCGAACACATGCAATTTTAAGACTAAAAAAACTAATCATATAGAACACCAAAAGCTTTTCCTTCTCACAAATACCAAACAACTGCTTACTGGGAGGCTCTTCTAAAACCTCAAGACATCAAGAACCCCAAGCCGTTGAAAACTACTGATGTGCTTCTGTGATGAAAAGAAAACAAAGTGGATTAAAACTGAGGAAAGTGAAGCAGAAATGCAGGCCTTGTTTAAGACAATTTTCATTTTACACAATATGGCCTGTATCCTAAAGCAACGTGAAAAGCATGTTCATGATTCAAGATGCTTAAACACTGCAACCTACAAAATGCAGGCAGTTGAATAAAGTGAACAAAACACACATTTCCTTCTACATTACTCAGAAGGTATTATCTTGATATACACATTAACAGAGGAGAGAGTTAAAAAAAAACAGACCTGGACTCATCCCAGTTGCTTCTTTCAAGGAACTGTGTGGATTCCTAAAGTAAAGAGTGGACTTTCAAGCTGCTGCTTTCCAGGCTATTACCAATGATCTCCATGATTTATGGGGGTGCTGACATAAATAGCCTGAGTAAGTGGTACGCAAGGAAGAATGAAAAGGGCCGTATTGACAGGATTTCTGTGAATAAAAAGGCCTTATACGCACCTTATCTGGAGGGCTGGACACCCCCCCATACTTTTGACTATCAGGGGTACCCGGCGTAGCCAGTGTCCTGATCGAGGGGTGTCTTGTGTGCCCTGGAGGATGTTGCTCTTGTCCTCTGGTTGGCAAATCGTGCTGCTATTTGTTGTGTTTCAGAAGCTATTGATATTGATTTTCGCTTTGCATCAGATGGAGCTTTTACAAGTGATGTTCGTTTTTGTGCGGCATGTTTCATTCAATCAATGGCTGAAGCACATTTAAGAAAATATCCAAGAAAGACTGATTGATTGTGCTCTCTTGTGAATGAACTTAAGTAAACTGTAACCTTGCCATTTCCCATATTTGGAGTGGCGTGATAAAATAGAAATATATATATATTTTTATCCCTGTTAAAAATGCTTTAATAAACACTTTTGAACTGTATATAGTAGTTATAAATTTCAATGGAATAACTGACACATCGAACATTTAGCTTCAGACATGTTTGCAAATTTGACCTCCTTCTAGTAGCTACTGTAGTGAATCGGGGTGAGCATCAGTAAATGTGGGTGACTATGGAGTGAATGTTTTGCATCCAAACATAGACTACAATCTTGCCCCAGACAAATGAGGACTCCATGCAAAATGTGGTAGCAGTAGGTTCAAAGGTGTGGATTTGTATAGCCTGGAAAACATGCACACACACACATCCCAAAAATGTTTTGCATATAAGATTTTTGCATCCAAACATAGACTTCGATCTTGCCCCAGACAAAAGTGGAATCCATGCAAAATTTGGTAGACGTGGGTTCAACGGTGTGGATTTGTATAGCCGGACAAACATACACACACACATAAATTCAGTTTTATATATAAAGATTAAATGAAAATTTGCATTTAACATCTGAGACTTGAGCAATTCAGATACTGTCAACTGGGTGTGAAATGCTGCGACATGTAGGGCTGGAATATGCACACCCATGACAGTCAAGCTCACTATGAAGGAAGGATGTCTAAAAATAAATCACTACATTGTACAAATTGCTACATAGGTCAGACCCTGCTGTGAAGCCTGCTTACATGTGATAATAGGATAGGGATTTGGAATTATCTGTTTCTGAGGAGTCTTAGGGAAGCATATGGGTGAGGGATAAAGAAAATGTGTATCCAATCTTGTTTATATGGTACATGTGTCCAACTCATCTTAGTAGGATTAACAAGGCTATATCCCCCATTGCTGGAGAGGCTGTGGGTTAACAGGCTATTTCTTGCATCTCTGGTGGGCTTGTGGGAAGGCCTGTATATTTTGTAAGGAGGTTTTGGCCCTAATGCGAGATTACCCGCTCACAGTTGCCAATAGATCCATTGATCTTGCCAGGTGAGACCGTAGAATCTGTCTATCCCCTGAAGGGTTGCATAGCAACTGTGATCAGCCACTTGCATTTTGCAGCTCGTATAACACTGGCTTGTTGCTGGAAGTCAACCAAAGGGCCACAAATCATTTGGAGGTATAAGAATTGGGAGATGTGTGCCTCCTCCCTGGGCCGCCTACCTAGCCATATTAAGATGTAGTTCCCCCCTCCATGAGTTCAGTGAAAGGTACCCTCTTAGATTTGTCAGGATGCAGATGCATAAAGGTTTCTCACTGATTGCACCTCTAAACAGTACACTCTGTTCTGTCCCATTGATGAGTTTGGAGGGGATTGGTTGTCTGTGATGTTGATGGGAGTGTTCAGTTCTAGGACTGAATTGGGGTCTTTGATTGTATACAAACCTGAGTATGTTCCATTTTTGACTCAAAATGTTGGCTACCAACCTGTCGAGCTATCTACCATAATAATAAATACTGATATTACAGTATCCAACCAGGATTATGTTCCATTGTTGGATCTGCTTGGCGATGATCACACCTTACAAGTGCTTTTCATTTGCATTCATATGATTCACCCTGCATTTGTTTTTGGTTTTGTTCTTGGGTTTGATTTTGTGTTTGCTTTGTCAACCATGCATTTTTGAAAAGGATAAATAAAGTCTTTAAATAAACAAAAGGAACTTACACTTTGGCTTTGCTCATAATGGCAGTAATAATACCATGATGTGTCTGTGTCCATGACTCGGGATCAGTATGTCTACCGCTAGTCACACTCAAATCTAGAGGGCCAAAGAGATCTAACTGGGCAGCCAGGACAATGTGTCATTGGGTAACACCCACAGCAAGAGAAGGGTGATGATCTAAGGAGAGTGTTGCAGACTCTACAAGCTGCGAGTATCCAGGGACAAACTGCAGTAGATCAGATCTGCCTACTGTAGCTTCATAGAGTACCCTCAGGAGCAGTGGTGGGTGAATGGTGAATTTCCTTTTTCACTGTAGAGGTGTAAACATTTTCCATGAATGTGCTTGAGCCACCAAACATAGCAAGGGAGCCCAAAGGAAACGAGCAGGGTGCAGTATGGTTCTGCCCTCAGAAAACATTTAAAATAATGGGTTAAAATGGTGCATTTTACAGCAAACGTTCTGAGAACAATTGGGTTAAAAGCCACATAGTTTACATTAAGTTGTGTAGTAAGAAAATAAAAATAAAATGCAATAGGTGCCAAGTTACCAACAGTGCACAGAAGCATTTCTCCTGCATTCGATTGTTCATGGATTCAAATGCTTATTGAATATTCCCTGTCGTCAGGCTGGGGATCCTCGGTAATATTAAAGCAGTTTTCCTTTAAAACTTAAAACTTCTTGTAGTTTATATAGCCTACTGCTGTCACTTTGGGTCATACTGCCCAAGCCAATGACATTAGTCCTCCTCAGCTCTACCGCTGGTGGCCATCTTCAGATTTTTACCACATGTTTAAGTGTTGGGAGTCCTCGTTGTTTTGCTCCTCAAAACCTCAATGTTTTTGTTCTATTTTTGAGAAATGTTTCCATCATTTTCTTCAAGATCAGTCACTTCTGTGACTACCGGTTACAGGGACCCATTGCCGCTGATAATCCCGACCATCAACGTATCTGCTCGACCATCTGAAGTCCTCCTCATGGGTTCCTCACCTGCTGCAATGACAGACGCAAAGAAGAAAAGCCTTTTCAGGGCCTGTATTAGGTGTTGCCTCAGGAACGTGTACGTGTGGGACCGCCATGATAAGTGCCGATACTGTTTGCGTCCAGACCACGGCAAGGACTGCACCACAAGTCTCTGTCCTTCACCTGCCACACCTGACCATCTGGAAATCAATCCCGCTGAGGATAGAAATGCCCACACAATCCACCAATTCTGTTAAATACTAAAAGCACGACTTTCAATAATACCCGTTGGACTAATACAAATCCCTCCCTCCACCAACAGTACTGTGCTGCTGTACACAATAATGAGCACATTGCTGCCACCTGCCTGTTGTAAAAAGATCTGCGGCTCTCAAGCTATGTTCACAGTATAAGCAATACAATATCCCCATGTAAGAACTGTGGGGTTTAATCACAGCCCCAATAGATATAACTGAAAGGCCAGGCTAGGTCTTACTGCGAAATGCAAGTTCTGATGGCAAGACCCATTGTATGAAAAGACCTATTGAATGAAAAGTCTGCCTTAAAACTTAAATACTACTAAATGTGCCTAGCAAATCTACATTCAGGTATTTCTGCAGTCGACACAAGGAACATTGTAACATGGAAAAGGCACAGCACTGTGCTGCCTGAGGGAGAACAGCAGCATTTAACTTGTATCTGCCACAGAAAAATGAAAGGCTCATTCTCCATGGGAAATGTTGCATTCACCAGCCCAGAACTGTACTCCATGTCAAGGGCCTTACATGTGTGTTTGCAGTTAAATGAAGACATGAAGAAAAATGTTCCCATGCTAAAATAAAAATATCAGGGAAAAGACTTGGGGCCTGATTCATGGAAGTGTTTTATAATGGCACAATCCCATAGGCAAACATTCCATGAATCAGGCCCTTGGTGTGTGACGGCGAGACACAATGTATTAACATGAATAATAGGCTTCTCATGCAAAATACAGGTCACAGAGTGAACCGGTTATTTTTTTTTTCAGGTTAAATGAGAAAGGCTTTTATGGTCCCAGGAAATGGATGGCTTTGAGTTTCGATTCCTTAGCCTGTTGCTATGCAGAACCCTTCAGTAGGAATCAAATGATCTGATGCTGCTTGGTCTCTGGCAGGAGCAATACAAATCACCATTAGCCCTGGACAGGGGAAAGCTAATGGATTAATTGCAGGCTATGTCATCCTTGCAGGCCATAGACTGTACCACGTGATTTCAGGGAAATGAAACGTAATAGAGCTAATGTGAACTGAAACTAGCTCTGGAATTAAGGAGAGTATGTATCATTTATGTTGCCATTGTATTACCTATCGAATCACATTTTGGTGTTTTCTCTATCATCTTAAGGGTTAGAAAGGCCATCTATGTGTCACTTTAAAGCCAATTTCAAGGCAGTTCTGCGGGTGTTATTTGCATAGAAATCCAAATTTTAGAACTATGGTACCAAGCTAAAAAGTGATCGCAGTTTCACAGAAAGTGGGAAAAAGCTGGTACTCTGGACAAGGGTGGCTAAGTGTATCACCTAACTGGTGGTAAAGTTTGATGATAATCACTGGTATCGTTTTCATGTAATTGAGGAAAACCCACAAATTGCGCATCCAACATGGTGTGAACCCGAGAGTCATTACATCCGGTCCGCCATGATTTGCTCAGGTTAGAAATATATAGGTTGTATCTATGCTGTTGCAAGCAAATGGAAATTAAAAATAGTTGCCAAGGTCCAATGTAAGTAGAATTGATCCATTTGAAACTAAAGGTGTGGGTGGGATCTCATCTAAGACAATAATAAAATAATCCCATTACCAACAGTGTTGTAGTCACCCTTATTTATTCTATGCAATGGCATATTTACTTATGCTTGTATTCAATCAACGTTTACATGTCCCAGACTTGCCTCCAGATAAACATTCTGGATGTAGGCTCAGGACTGTGGGATTTCTCCAAAATGTTCAGGTGACTGGATCACTTCGAACAGAGCCTGCCTGTGGGCAACAAGTTTCAGGACAGGCCACAATGAATGTACTATCTACTACAATATATCTGTAATGATTGTCTCCGCTATAACTGCAGATATAATGCTTGCTCTATACTTACTATATGCTTTTAGGCACAGTCTCTCATCGGTATGCAGTACGGGATGTCTCCCTTTTCATAGAGAAGGGAGACATCCCGTACTGCATAGACCCATTCTAATGAGGGTCAGGTACTGCATGGTTACATGTCTTTATATTGAAGTAAGTTCTAAAGAATGCCTATATATCGAATTTTTTATCTTGAAATCTTTTATAGTGAACGCCTATTCTTTTTCTTCCCCAAGCCCCTGTTTCCCACCCCTAAAAACCCATACCGATAGTTTCCAAAAAAACATTAACCCTTTACCTCACCCTAAATACATTCACTATAAAGGTTTTCAAGATAAGATTCAATATATGGTCATTCAATATAACATATTTGATATAAACACTGTGAACCGTACTGCATATCTAATTGCTTTCATAAAGTAAGATTACAAATCTGCTTATGTTATGTTAGGTAAACTTATAGCGCGCACATACCCCCGAAGACATCTTGGCGCGGGGAAGTACATAGCAAGCCACAACTAGCAGGGGAGAATCAGCAGAAAAGAGTGCTCTTAAGTAGGCAACGGAAGGTTAAGTGATTCAGAACAGACTTGAGTTTGAGAAGATTATTCCACAGCTTACTTGCCACTACAGAGAAGGCCCTGCCACCCACTCTCTGAAGTTGAAACCTTGGAACCACCACCAATCGATCGCTACTAGATCGAAGAGTCCGATTGGGAATGCAAGGCTGAAACCTAGCCGGAAGAAATTCTGGTCCAACCTGATAGACCGCCCACTGAACAATGCATAGGGATTTAAGTGATCCGCTGCTGCACTGGAAGGCAGTGCAAATGGCGTGACAGCGGGCTGATATGGGCACCATATGAGGTTGCAGTAGCAACGCAAGCGGCTACGTTCTGAAGCAATTGCAAGCGGCGGATAAAGCCAACCGGCTGGGCCAAAAAAAAGAGCATTACAATAATCGATCCTGCTCAAAACCAATGCGGCCACTACAGGCGGGCGCAGACGGGCAGGAAGAAAGGGAAAGATTTTATGAAGAACCCACAACAGGAAATGGCCAGACTGGCATACTGCACTCACATGTGCCGCCATATAAAGTGACGAAGAAGGTAAACCCCCATGTTCTTCACCACTGTCACAGGAATAGGAAGTGCACCCAGAGAAGCAGGCCAAAAAGAAGAGGACCAAGAGTCGAGGTGGACAGGGAACCCACCTCCAGGACCTCTTTCTTGTCCCCATTTAACTTGAGCCAACTGGTGCCCATCTGGTCCCCGACGGCCACAAGGCAGTCATGCAAACGAGACGACGCACCATCCCGGTCAAGATCTAAACGGACCAGGATTTGCGTGTCATCAGCGTAAGAATAGCACCTAAAGCCATTGGATCGGATAAGAGCGATCAGGGAACAAATATAGATGTTGAATAGCATCGGCGACAAGGCGGAGCCCTGTGGAACCCCACAGAACAAAGAGTGAGCAGAGGACAGAAAAGGAGGAAGAGATAGACTGGCCTCGACCATTCAAAAAAGAGGTGAACCAGACTAGTACAGGACCAAATATTCCGATTGCTGCCAGCCAGGAAAGGAGGAGGGGGTGATCGACAGTATCAAAAGCCGCTGGCCGATCGAGTAGAATCAGGGCCCCCAATCCTCCACTGTCAACCATCCTTGTGAGGCCATCCATAACTGAGACTAGAACACTCTGTACCCCTTCCCGGCCGAAAACCAGACTGAAAGGGGTTGAGTACTGCAGAGGACTCCAAGAAGGAAGAAAGAAGAGGAGAAATCAGAGCTTCGAGAAGCTTCATGAAAAATGGAATTAAAGAAATAGGACGGAAGTTAGACAAAATGGAGGCACCCAAGGATGGTTTCTTAAATAGAGTGACCACAATGGCCTGTTTTAACTTAGCTGGAGTTAACCCATGACTGCAAGAGAGATTCACAGCCTGGGTCATCAAGGGACTAATCCTAGGCAAGAGATCCTGCAACATGGATGAAGGAACTGGAACCGATGGTGCTGCCGATTTAATACGTGAAATGGCAGTCAGAACCATCTCGTCCTTGAACACTGGAAAAATATTCCAGCTAACAATGGCAGGTAGAACGATGTCAATGACCGGTCCCCCAGAGTGTGTAGGTTCGATATCATCACAAATTTGAGTGATTTTTGAATGAAAGAAATCCGCCAATGAATCGCAGTGAGATTGGAATGGCAGGGGCGTGGGAAGAAAGCGTGCAGTAGAAGAGAGAGATTTTACAACCGAGAAAAGTTCCCTGCACTGATTCAGGGCAGCTTCTATACTTTAGCAGTTTTGATCAACAAATGGTATTTTCTAGATAAAAAGGAAAATTTTGCTTTGTCAGTCAAATTATAAGACCAGCGCCATTTGCGCTCAGCTTGACTAACACTAAGTTTCGCTGCACTCGAAGTGATAATCTTGGTAATCTTGTTAATAACCAATGCACTGGATTCCCTTGTGGTTTTTGATGTCTCGGCTTGAGCTTCCGTCTGTACCGAGTTCTTTTGATCAAACGCGGAAGAGAAACGTGCTGCTTGTAACTTATAATCTTGATCATATTAAACCGGCATTCACTCTATATTACATTATATAGACTAATGAATCTGCATGTTAGAGAGATCTATATTGGCTACGACGTCTCTGATCTGGCTGCATGTATCTATGCAGACCAATCAACAAATATATTCCCTGCATTGTTACTGAACTGCTAGTTACAGCCATTCTTAACATGCAGAAATAGACCAGCTGTGCTAACAAGCAACCCCCAATTTTTTGCTTCCTCGTCTCCGAAATTACTAAGGGACGGCTCTTACTTCCTGACAGTGCTTTCAGCACCGTGATGTATGGTGCTCTCTCCGGGCGTCTAAACAGAACGCCTGTGATGGCTCGATTAAGTATCGGCTTGTGTTGGTGTGTGAACATAAAAACAGGACTATATGCCTGATCACATGGGGAATGAGCTATTATTAAAGCTGTGTTACATGCTGTACTGTCTGATCCTTCACAACAGTACAGGTTCACGATAAATGAAATGTGCACCGGATGCAGGATGCTTGCCGAGGCTATCCTGATTCCGATGCCATGAGTTGGCCAATGCTCTTGAAATTAAGCCACGCATGGCACACCTACCTAAGATTATAAGTTAAAAGCTGCACGTTTCTCTCCCGCGTTCGATCAAAAGAACTCAGTACAGACGGAAGCTCAAGCCAAGACATCATAAACCACAAGGGAATGCATTTGTGCTGATTGGTTACTTGAAATGTTACATACTAATCACAGTACCCAAATTCACTTGGAAAATGATGGTTGTTTATCCCAGCCGATGAGGGTTAACAAAGGTGTAAAATGGGAATGCCTACTGCCAGCGCATTTGTTTAACCTGTACCTAGCTAACTTGATAAGACGTCTCGTTGCAAAGGTAAACTGTCCTGGTAAATTTGAAGATATATTGGTCACTTCTCTCCTGTATGCTGAAAATCTCGTTATTGTAGATCACATGTACAGTGGTATGAAATCCATACTTGAATAACTGGGGTGTTTCGCTAAAGAGCACCATCTAACCATCAATTTAAAAAAGACCCAAATTATGTTGTTCACTTTGAAAAAAATCAATAAACAAAAAATTGAAGTGTCTTGGGGGAATATTGAATATACAGACAGTTATAAATATCTTGGCGTGATGTGTAGTAGTAAATCTGGGTATAGCCTGTTGATTGAAATTATGATCAGACGAACCAAGCAAATAAAGATGCTCGTGAAGAGTTTTGTAAATAACTATGTTGGGTACTCCCTGAAATGGATTATGATGCTCTATAGACAGTGGCTGATAACTGTAATTACTTGATGGGATTGAGGCTATATCTATGGACAACCTTTCATGGTTAGAGAAAATAGAGGGTTTTTTCTGGCGTAACACCTTAGGATTGGTCCCCTCTTGTCCAATTGAATATATTAGGGTTGAATTTGGACTTCAATCACTTAAATCTATTGTGTTGCAACAACGTGGACTTTACCCTTGAAAGCCATCTGCCATCCTGAAAGTCACTTGCTCTGTATTATTGGTTCTAAAGTAATTAAACTTAAGAAGCTTGATCATTTAAACAACTATGATACTACTTGTCGAGAGCTGTTTTCTGAATTGGACTGGTCGGTTGATCGTAATCGCTGTGGCCAATTTAAACCATTCAAATTAGCATTCAAGGTCAAATTGAAGTGAAAAGATTGGGAGAACGATTGCAAGCAAATGAGGGAAATTCATAATTATAAGTATATTGAGGGGATGGTGCACAATTTCTTACATCCACAAATGTACTTGCTACATTGTCCAGACCCTTTGGTATGTAACTTTTGTTTACTTATGAGAGTTAATTTCCGGTGAGAGCCACACATGGAACACAATGGAAGTTATCCAAAAACAAACGATGCTGTTGCATGTGTAAGATGGTGAATACCCTTGAAACTTTGAGACATGTGATGGCTTGTTGTGCTAAAATGCAAAATGTGTATAAACTGAACTGTGAGCGTTATGTGCATACGTGAATTTTTATCCAGTCTGACCATTGTTGGCATCTTTGTCTGAATAATCAGTCGGAGTCAATGCATATGTCTCTGTATAGAGTCTGGACTAAAGTGGCCATAGCCCTTCGAAACACCTAAGTGACAAGACTGCTTACTCTGCAATGGATGATATTAGTTGACATGTAATGAAATGATGAATCAATTTGGATTTTAAATCTGATATTTATTTACTGTGGAGTATTGTGTGTTATGACTGAAGAGAGAAATCGGTTATTTTGTAATATGTATTGAAATGATGAGATGATGTAAATGTTATGTAAGTTTTTGTGCCATTGTTTGTAGTAGTTGTATAAGTTCTTTGAACTAAAAACAACTCAATAAACAATAGTTATCAATAACGTTCAACATTATCATGGATGGTTTACATGTCTTTTCTTACCCTGGTCATCCTGAGTAAGCAGCAGCAAGACAAATGTAAAAACTCAAGATGCAAGTGTGACTGGATGGCCTGCCGCAATGAACCGTGCTGAATCGGGTAGTAAGTTCTGGGGTCTTTATTGATGACTTACAGATAGATTGGCTGGAAATTGTTTAAAAAGGGCCTTTTGAGCCTCCTGAGTTCTCTTGGTAGGTTTGATGTTAGAGCTGGCCCTGTCTGTCTCGTCTTCCCCAGTCTTTCCCACTTCCCTAGCCTATGCATCCTTAACAGAGATGTTAGTTCTTGCCAACAGGATCACCTGACTGTCTTTTGCTATCTTACTCTAGTGGTGGTTCCTCATGGAGGTTGGCTGACTAACTCCCTGTGGATTTTCTAACTTTCCCTGACCAATCCCACTTAGTATTCTAGGGAGTAAGGGATGGTGCCTTCTTCATACCCGCTCATACCTGACTCCTTATTATACTGGCCTCTTAAGATGTTCTCCTCCCACAATGTCACTATCCCTCCAATCTCCATCGCCTTTCCACCTCCACCCTTTGAGTTTATTTCTTTTCTTACTCCTGTTCTTACTTTTGATCCCATCCCCGTCCCCAGTGTTGCAGGGTGAAATGAAAGGTCTGATACTCAGGTAAGGGGAGTGAACTTCTTTACTAAGTTCCAGTGACAAGGTATATACATCCGGTAAGTCTAAGGGTAAGTAAGTAGGAAACTACACAGGAAACATCTACTAGCCTTCACTCTCACAGGCTGCTTCACTGCAACTGACATTCGTGGAGCTTACAGGGGCACTTCCACCACAACATTCCACAGGCATAACATTCCAACAGGCATGCGTTCATGCAGGACCAAGGCAGGAAACACAAGACACAACACATAACTCCCTCTCTACCACCATTATCCTTTCTTTCCTCCTTCCTCCAACTCTACTTCCTTGCTTCTCGCTGTTCTTCTGTTGTAATCGCTCTCTCTACTCTTACCACTAGCTACTCCTGTCATCCCACTGCATTTTGCTCTTCTTACTCTACCTAAACTACTGTTATTATTCTAATTACTAACACTATCCCTTAACTTCATTTACCTCCTACTACATCTCGACCAACATACAGGTTCCACAAACAGCTACCCTAATTTTACACATTTAGGCCATGGTCGCCCAAAGATCAAACTATACAAATCTGCATAGCATTGCTTAAGCGGTAACAAAGCGTCGGTGAAGATGTACATGTATTTTATTCAATATACCCATATAAAAACACATAAAAAGAACACTTAACTATCCCTAGTCCTAGGAGGGGTTTTCCTGCCTCAACTAAAGAGATAATGCGACTGTCAGGAGGTCTGTCAACTCAGTGATGTAAGGAACTCATGGTGGCAACAGTAAAGACAGACACCAGTGATCACAGTTTAAGGATGTTTATTAAACTGTATAGGTAGGTTGGAAAAAAGCCTAATCAAAAACGAAATCTAAAATGGGAACAAGCTTTAACCATCAAACAATGAGGCAATCCTTGGGGCGACTTGTCAAATAAAAGGGCCTATAATAGGAAAAACCTATTGCCAATCCTTACGCTAAATACAAAAGAAGTCTGGGATAATGTTCATGAGAAAGATGGAAGTTTTCACAAATAATAAGTCTGGATGTGGTAGTTTGGGTATCCCTTGCCCACGTCTTAAGCACAGGATAAGGTGAGATTCTAGAGCACAGCACACGCTCGAACTTCCCCAGCATGAGCCAACAGTTCCGCTCTCAGCAATCAGGACCTTCGGTGGTTAAAATTTCTACAAAGTCTCTTGCCTCTGAGGATCTGATGGGTTTCAAAATAATAAACAAAAGTTCCTTTTAGGTGATGCCTTATACACCCCTTGATCCCACTCTTCCGGGCTCAGTCCCTTCTTGAATGTTTCCTTTGCCAGGCTCACTATGGCCTTCAATGGACTTTAGTCTGTGACATTCATGAATCTTAATGTCTTGTTAAACAGTTCACTGTGGACATCCCTCGGCCGGATTCACTCTTGCCAACACACTGTTTATTTGGACTTCAGACTTTGCCCCTTGTTTAGCGGCATCCCTCCTTCGGCTTCACTCTTACCAACTTTGTCATCAGTTTTACGTGGTGGGTTTCACTTCGCTTAGTTTCACAATCACCTGTCGGTCAAAGACTGTACAGAGGATTTTACTGGACCCCTCTGTTACCACTTTGACCCCTTTCTCGCCTTACCCCAGGCCTTCTGGTAATGGTAGTTTCAACAGTCCAATAATCGCCCAGAGTTTCCTGAGTGAGCACCCACATGGTGCTGGACTCCTCTGTTGCTGGGTTTCCCTCTTGTAGTATCAATAGTTCATGATGTCTTTCACAGTTCAATTAGCCGTTTGCTACTTTTCGTTCAACACAGTTCAGTTTCTTATCGGCTCTCACCTCGACTCAAAGGGCTGTGATGAACTTCTCGGCTTTACTTGTCTTTGGAGTCAAGGTTGGTACCACGGAAATAAGCGGCTCTCCCCGGCTTGGTTATCAGTGGAGAAGGGTCCCGTGTACCATTGACATCTGCTGCAACACTCGATGGCTATTGTTCGCGGTCTTATGGTTCCTTGTGCAGAGGCTTCATGGACTTTGGTGGGAAAGGGCAAGGTTGCTTCTCTCCTTGTAACCCTCTTAGGTTTGCGTTGTCTTTCTCCCCCTCTTGACTATAGAGAAAAACTCCAAACACTGTTTATCAGCCGCTCCACAGATATTTTATTAGTCTTGTTGTTGTAGAAAAGTTGTTGAAAAAAGAAAAAAGTTGCTGCCCTCTACATGTGTTTCCTCACTTTCATTCAGTGGCTCATCAGGAGGTAAGCATGTCTATTAATCTAGTGTGAACAAGAAAAGAAAAAAGAAGAAATAATGGAAAAGTAATTCAATGTATAGAAAAAAGAAAAATTGTTATTGCTTTTTGTTAAACACATTATCACAGATATATCTCAATAATGCCCATAAGGAGATGGACACACTTCAAACAAGGTGAATTGCAACAATATTTAAAGCGGACATTCCTTATTAATATAAGAACAGACAAAAGCATCTAAAATTAGATGCATCTAATTTTAGCATTTTCGTAATGGCTGTATACTGTTTTGGAATTCATTGATAAAGTTGAACACCTAATAAGTGATTCGTAATGCAAGCTCTGACAGTAAATAATTGGGATAACTAGAAAGGCTTTACTTTTCAGATCTGGTTTCTTGTGCCTCTTGATTGCTGATATATTTGTAGGTTTCTTGTATATAGCTGAAGTAGTTACTTTAAATACATGTTGTTGGGGCAGTCCCTACCAGGTGATAAAAAAGAGAGGAGGACTCAATTTGTTAAGGAGCTGAGGGTTGTCACTCAAGGGATTCAAAGAATAACCTCAATGGAAGTAAGATATAAGTATTAGGGGTTACTTTTTACCTTTTTGTTCTTCCTTGGATTTCTCCCGAAACGCGATTTCGCTGGATTGCATATGATGCTTGGAGCTGCTCGAATTCGTCTAGCTAAGAAGGCCGCTATTTAAACCCGTTGGATGACGTGGCGCCGTCATCCGTGAAATCACGTGATATGCGTGTTCACGTTTCCGATGCCATTTTGGAGGCATTAGGCGGGCCGTCGATCGCGTCCTTATGAGTCTTTAAACATAGGGGTATCTTATTAAGGTGAGACCAGTTGTCGAAACTAGAGCCTTTAAGGGCGATAACTGTCACTACGTTTACCTGAGTAGGTAAACTCTGCTTATTTTTTATAGTCGATCGCTGTCAATTTGAGATAAAGGCGAGACGGCATTGTCACGTCTGTGATAATAGTGGTTAGGTTCACGTGATAGCTGCCATTGTGGGGTATCAGTTAATATACCACAATGTACTTGGAATCGCTAGATCCTACCCGAGTTAATAATAACAGCCTGTATTGTTACACTAGTGGTAAACTCATGATGAGAATATATAATTAATTTGGGGACCATATTTTGAAAATGCGCATGTATTGCAGTGCAGTGCGGTTCTACGTTTAAATATTAGATTAAATAAAGAAAGTATGCAGAACCTACATGATTAGATAAATAGGTTAATTTAAGCGTCTCTAAATTCGAGGACCAGTATTGGTATACATTGCCAATGTGGTGTTCTGCATTATAAATATTGAAAAATGTTAAAGAAAAATTGCACAACATGCATGAAAAAAGGGGATATCTGAAAGAAAAAATGAGTTTTTATAGAAAGTGATGAAGTTCATGGTCTACATTTAGACCAGTTTTGGTACTGTCGATCCAGAAAATCCAGTGGGCTTCCATTTTGCGCAATAGTTTGTCTCTATTCCCCCCTCTATTGGAGAGGGTTGCTTGTTCAATGCCAAAAAATCTTACCATGGTAATATCTTTTGGTCTGTGGTTTTCAAGGAAATGTTTGCTCAGGGGGTAGCGTGTGTCACATAGTTTAATTGTCCTCATATGTTCATATAGCCTTGTCTTGAGAGGTCTGATGGTGCTTCTGATGTAGGTTTTAGCACATATGCATTTTATGGCATAGACTGTAAACTTGGAATTGCAATTGAGGAAATCTCTGATTTTGAAAATTGAGCCGTCTGCTTTAAGGCATTCCTTAAATCCGTTAGTAGCAAAATTGCACATCTTACATGCTCCGCATTTGTAGAAACCAACCAAGTTTTCTGTTGTCCATAGTTGGTCTTGCCCTTTGGTTTTCTTGTGTTTTACAAAGTGAGACGGACACAATTTTTTTTTTAAATTAGGTGCCTTTCTATAGGTGAGACAAGGAGATTCAGTAACATAAGGTTTTAAGTCTTGATCCATGGTTAGTATGTTCCAATGTTTATTTAGAATTTTCCTCAGAGAGGTTGCCTGTGAATTGTAGGTAGTGATGAATCTTAAGTTTTGTTTATTTGTTGTTCCCGTCTTTTTTTGTTTATGGGTTTTATAGCTCAAGAGGTCCATTCTGTTGCGTTCTTTGCTTTTGTTTTCTGCCATAGTAAGGAGATCATTTTTGTAGCCTCTTGCCAAGAATTTCTTTTTAGCTACTTTGTAATGTTTTTCCCTTTCTTGGTTTTCTGAGCAATTCCACTTTATTCTCAATAATTCCCCATAGGGGATGTTTTTTTAATGTGGGGTGGATGGTGGCTTTTTGCATTCAGGATGCTGTTGCCTGCTGCTGGTTTTGTGTATAAAGTTGTACTGCTCTTATTTTTGCAGATGCATAATTCCAAATCCAGGAAGTGGATTTTGTTTTGACTTTCTTCCATCGTTAGTTTTAAGTTATATTGATTGTTAAGAAAATGGTGGTATTCACTTAATGATTGTTTGTCACCTTTCCATATAACTAGGATGTCATCTATGAAACTGCTCCAATAGACTATCTGATTAAGGTCGCTGAAAGAGGGGTGCTGCCATGCATGGTGTAGTTCAAACGCACCCATATATAAGTTTGCATATGCTGGTGCAAATTTTGCCCCATAGCTGTTCCTCTTTTTTGTTTGTAGATGTCTCCATTGAATGTAAAGATGTTGTTGTTTAAGTTGAAATTTAACATTTCTAGAATCATTTCATTTTGGTTCTTGTATGAGATCGATCTTGTGTCTAAAAATTATTTTGTTGTTTCCATTCCTTTTTGATGAAGTATGCTGGTGTATAAACTTGTCATATCAAAAGTTACTAGTCTGAAATTCTCTTCCCATTCCATTGATTCCAATTGGTTTATTATGTCTGTTGTATCTTTGATAAAGGAAGCCAGGTTTGCTGCCAGAGGTTGTAGGTGTTTGTCAATATATGATGAAATGGGTTCCGTTAGGGATCCAATACTGTTGATTATTGGTCTGCTAGATGGAAGATGATGGTATTCTTTATGGATTTTGGGTAAAAAGTAAATGCTTGCTAATATCGGGTGCTGATTGTTCATGTAGTTGTATTCATCATCCGTTAGGAGGAGTTCTTCCAGATAGTGACTTTTGAGTAGATGCCATTCCGTGATGATGTTGGGAAGAGGATTATGGGTAAGTTTCTCATATGTTTGTTTGTCATTTAGATGTTTAGCAGCCATTTTGATGTAATCTGTTGTGTTGAGCAGTACGATTTTCTTCCCTCTTTGTCTGCTTGTTTTATGACTACTGTTTCGTCTTTTTGTAGTTCAAGAAGGGATTCTCTTTCCTTAGTTGTAAGATTGTAATGGATGTTGATGGATTTAGATGGTTTGAGGTACAAAGCTCTTAGGTCCTCTGCTACCGCTTGTTCAAATAGGTCTATGACATTTTCACTGTGTAGATGTGGATAAAATGTTGATTTAGGTTTCAAATTAGTTGTTTGACTGAGATCCATGGTTGTACTTAGATCATCTGTGAAGGTTTCCAAAGTATGTATGTTGTCTTCTTCTGGAAGGTTTAAAAGATCTACTGTTTGTATTGAATGGGCAATGGATAGTTCTGAGGGGACAGGTTCCTCTTTTGAGCTGGTTATTGACGGTTTAATGCCGGTAGCAAAATATTTCTTGAGTTTTAAGTTTCTGCTGAATTTAGAAAGGTCCACTCTTGTTTGGAAATAGTCCATTTTGTGAGTAAAACAGAAGGATGGACCTTTCTTTAGGGCAGAGCATAGTGTTGTTGAGCATGTTTTCTTGGACTGCCAAGCTGAGTTAGCTCTCTCGACGTGCGGTCTGCCTTGCTCGTATTGTGCTCTCGTGCTCCACCTTTTATCCCTGTGCGGAAGAGAAAAGGCAGTCGGGTGTGTGTGATTCTGGTCAATTGCCTGACTTTGCCTGACCCTTGTGTTGGGACATATCAGGTAAATGGCTCGGTGTTAGTCTGTCGTCCTTTGTGATATGCGAAAGTGTTTGCCGAAAAAGGGGGGTAGAGTGTTTGCGTATCCTACATGGTAGGTTGGGGAAAAGGTGTCAACATAAGGGGATACCGCTGTCTCACCCTTCGGTGTCCCACTTCTTCTCCATGAGGACCCCCATCCAAGTGATCCACCCTCACTGGTACACCCTCAGGAACTGGATCCAATAGCGATGGTCGTGTCCCAGCCACCTGTATAACAAATCCCCGGGGACTAGTCAGGGAGACACCTTCAGGTTTCTCAGTGTCCACTGTCCTGTGTCCAGAAAACCTTACTTCTGTCCCTTACAATAGAAACTAAAGAATAAGGCAGTACTGTTACCAGAAGAATGACTCCCTTTTCCCGAGTCAGGGTTTTTGTTTTGTCCCAACAGTTCCCCAATTTTCGAACAGTATCATGTTTCCACATGTTGTCAGGAGGAATGACTCCCTTCCCCTGCTGGTAAAGTTTGTATTCTTTTTCTGGATGAGCCAGGAGAATGTCGACCTTCTCCTGGCATCTGGTCTTGCATAGCCTGGGACAATGACTCCCTTTCCCAGGCCTTTTTCGACCTTACTTCTAGTCTGGGTTACCAGGAGAATTACTCCCTTCTCCTGGTAACTTATCAGTTCCTTACAACCAGGGGAATGACTCCCTTCCCCTGATCGTCTTTTCATCTGGCTTCACAATTACAACACCCAATTCTTAGTGTTAAGAGTGTCCACAACCCTGGCTTCTCCTCTTCTTTGATTTGTCTTTCCTGGTTCACTACTTTGCCAAACACTACGATGAGGAAGATGACTCGTATCACTTTCTTACTTTGGTTCCCAGACCATGGTTTCTCTTCTTTGAAATGGCCCACTTGGTTCACTTCCCTGCCAAGCACTGCCCATAGGAAGATCACTCATACTTTGTTTAGGGCCTATGACACTCCTTTGGCTGTCAGTGGGCTTCTCTGACACTGTCGTGTGGGACTGTCCCTCTCAAGTTCTCTTTATAGTGCTTGGGGTCCTCGACCCTTCCCTAGGGATCAACAGGCTTCGTTCTACCACTGTGAGGAAGAGAAGGTTTGTAGGCTTCCTGCTCATGCTGTGCCACCCTAGCATTATGATTACAAAGGGGCCTTGGGATAACTGCATGTGCCCTCTTGGTTAGCTGCCCCACGTCCCCTCCAGGTCTCCCTTGCCAGCCATTACCTTGTCTGGGTTGTCCGCACATCACTGTGGCTTCCTTGGTTAGCGGGCGTTCGGTTTGGCTTCTCTGGCGTCCTGGTTTCCCTGCGGCTGTGCAACAGTATTCCTTGCGGCTGTCTGCGTTAATTCCTCTGCTCGACAATGCTTTGCACAGGTCTACTTCCACTGACCCTCCGATCATCAGACCCAGTGGTCTGCCAGTGTCCTTGGAGCTCCCCCCCTCCGCAGCTCCCTCCCTCTGGAACAGCAACACAGGTTTGAATGTCCTGCATTCGCAGCTGCCAGAGATCAATTGTTTAGTCCATTGTCTGTTTTTATGAGACTCCTGTGAACACTCTTCTGCGAAAGTCTGTAACGTTCCAGCTTCTTCCCTGAGCCACTCTTTATGGCTGCTGAGAGCCTATTATTCTCAGTACTTGTATGGCTGGTGATCTTTTAGTTTCTAATGATCTTCTTTGTGCTAGTACTTGAGTCAGCAATACTATTTGTATTGTCACCTGTCTGCTTCATCTCAGTCCTGTTTATGAAAAGGTTAGAATTAGCTAATTGATCTAGTGTAGTCATCTTAACAAATCAGAACTAGCAGGCTTACACGACAAGCTAGTACAAGAGTACACTGTGGCACTTTCTGAATAACTCTTCCCAAATATTATAAGGTTTGGGTTTTCAAGTCTGGGAGGGTAAGGATGATTGGTCACAGGGCAAGATTCTTTATGTATAGAAAGGTTTTCAGTGATTGTCACCCTTTAGGGTTTGAGGGTAAGAGATGGTTTTCCTCGGATGTGTGTCCTTATCCCCAGGAGGGGAGTTCCTCTGCGTGAGGTCCTCCTTCATGTAACCACCCCTAGGGAGAATATTATTAGTGGCCTCACTACCCTAGTCTCATGGAAAATGGAAAGGGGCTCCCTTCTGGGGAAAAGTGATGAGAGCAAGTGGATCGTCACAGCTCCCACAATGCTGGTCCTGTCACATACCTCTACCCTTGCTTTGCAGCTGGTTTCTGGGATTACCCCGTCCCTTTATTTATTTTGCATTTGTTTAGCGTGCACAAGCCCCAGGGATCAGGGCTTTGTGGAGAACAGGTTCCATGAGGCAATTTAGGCCAAGAAGGCGGTTACAAGTTACATTGATGCATTGGTTACAATGTTGCGTAAAATCATATAAAGTATAAACAGTGCATATTGCTGCACGAGTCCGGAAATGGTGAAAGGCCTAAGACATTCGAGTTAATTGAAGAGCCAGGTGTTGAGGACTTTACAGAAAGCCCAGTATGAGCCTTCTGATCTCCGATTGAGTGGGAGGGACTTCCATTGCTTGGCTGCAATGACCGGGAAGCTTGAGCCACCTGCTTTGGCATTTTGGAAGGTGGGTTGAACTAGCTTTTGTGCATAGGGTGTACTGATGGGCTTGGTTGATTACGGTTTGGAAAAACCTTTGAGACAGGTAGGGTGGCGCTGACTTGGAGATGCATCTTTGGGTAATGGTTAGGGTCTTGAAAATAATTCTTTCTCGAATAGGGAGCCAGTGTACCTTCCTGCAGGCAGCTAATATGTGTTCCATGTTGGGGAGGTTGAGGGCAGCTCTTAGGGCATTATTTTGTATGACTTGCATTTTTTAGATTTTAGGATGGGGTGCCGGCAAATAGAGCATTACACTAGTCTAACCTAGCGCCAGCGATGGCATGAGCAATCATCAGGCATCTGGCGATAGGAAGGGTCTTGAAGTGTTGAGATGTTTTGTGGTGAACGCAGGATTCAATTTGTTCAGAGCTGTAGGGTGTCCTGTGATAAGTATTTCTGTTTTGTCATCGTTCAAATAGAGGCCGTGGGAGGCCATCCATGCCTGAATGATGGTGAAGGTAAAGTGTGGTGGCATCTTCTGAGTAGGTGCCAGTGAGAGGGAGGAGAATTTGGGTATTGTCTGCGTAATTTGTATATGCAATGTCAAGGTAGTCAAGGAGGTCGAAGAGGGGTTTCGTGAATGTTAGAGTGTGGGGGAAACACAAGAGCCTTGGAGGACTCCGCAGTTGATTGGTGAAGGTGTATCGCTGGCATTCTCAGAGAAGACTTTCATTCTTCCACCTTCTAGGAAGGAGGCTATCCATGCTATTGCTTCTGGTGAGAAGGCGGCTGCTTGGTTAAGGTGTCGGCAGAGTATGCTGTGGTCAACTAATTCAAACGCTGCTGATAGGTCTAGTAGCAGTAAGAGGGCAAGTTTACCTTTGTACCTGATATCATCCATTTGATTTTTTTAAATCAAGGCGGGCAGATTCGGTTCCATGCCTAGGGCGGAAACCAAATTGGTGGATACAGAGTACCTATTACTTTTTTTTTTTTTTTTTTTGCTGTATTTGGACGTATGCTACTCTGTGAAGTATTTTTAATAGGAAGGGGACGATCATGATGGGGCGGTAGTTATAGGGGGATGTTGGTCCAGGAATTTATGACTGCCGTGATAATCAGGGCCAAATTTTCTGCGCAGGCTTTAATCACAGGGGCGCGGGGCATTTGTCGCCTTTGCATTTAGATGGCTTAAGGCTTTTCAGGATGTTTGGGGTGTCTTGGTCGGAGATGGTATTCAATTTGAATAGCAGTGAGGTGTTTGGTAGGGCAGAGTAGTTGTTCACGGGGCCAGTGTCGGTCAAGGTGGGTTGTTTGGAGTGGTTCAGGCTGTTTTGTTTGGCAATGATTTTGTCTTGGAGTAAGCTGATTTTATTTAGCATAGCGCTCTGGATGCTGTCACACCAATGCGTGATCTTTGGATAGCGGGGATGGCAGGGAGACTGGGGCCTCAAGTTTCTTGAGAATAGTTCTCTGGTGTTAGAGGTTGCATTCGCTATTCTGGAATTGAACGTATTGGTTTTGGCTTGGATGATAGCATTTTTATATTGTTTGGATACGATCAGGAATTTTTGTTTGAGGGAGTCGGGCAGGTTTCTCCAGGAGATTTCAGATTTCTTCTTTTTTGCTCTGAGTTCAGAGTGGTCCTGAGTAAACCAGGAGTTGGAATGCGCTATAGGTTTGGCTTTTTAGGAGCTAATGGAGCTATCATTTTGATGGCATTAGTATATATGTCTACCAGATACTTTGTGTCAAGGCTGGTTAGGATAACTGGGTTGAGGGCTTCTAGATAAGGAAGGAAAATTTCTTTAGTAAGCTTCTGGGCACTGCAGGCTAGGAAGGGGGGGAGGTGCATAATGGTGATGGGAGTCTTGGTTTGTCGACCGATGTGGATGATGAACAGGATGATATGGTGGTCTCACCATGAGCATGGGATGTTTAACGTGATGGCGATGTGACAGTTAAGGTCGGCTATCCAGTGTAAAGGAGCGTCCTTTGTTGTGTCTGGGGCTATGGATGCAGTGACTGAAGCCAACTGCAGATAATGAGTTGGCGAGAGAGGTGGCTGATGAGTCATTAGGATCATTGAGGCCTAGTTTCATGTCGTCCAGGCGGAGTATTTGTGAGGATGGTTTGCTGTTTTCGTGTAAGATTTGAAGAAGGTCATCCTCAAAGGTGAGGATGGGACCGGGCGGGCCGTAGACTAACTTCATGGTGATAGTGGTGGATGGCGATATGGGCATTTTTAGTGAAAGGATGTCACAGTTGTTGTTGAGGGAGATGTTGGCCTGTCTGATGCATAGGTGGTCTTTGCTGATAATGGCTACTCCACCTCTTTTAGAGTCAAGTCTATCGCTCCTGAGGATGGTGTAGCCTGGTGGCATGGCAAGGGAAAGAGCTGGTCCTGCGGCCGCATGGAGTCAAGTTTCCATGATTGCTAGTGCATCAAGGTTATGAGTTGTTAGGAGGTTGAGGATGTCTAGAGCATAGGCTGGCAGGGATTGGGCATTGATGAGGGCTAGTTTGAGCGAGGGGCTCTTGGGGCAGCTGATTCTCTGGTTGGGAGTGGGTGGGAAGGCAGGGTGTGCAGGCTGGATGGATGGCGCAATAGCTGTGGTCATACAGATAGACTGAGTGGGCATGCAGGCATTGTCAGAGGGCACACAAGCAGCGGGCAGGGTTATGACAGTGGCATTGGGTATGTTACTGCTGGGCCAACAATTGTTGTGTAGATGCTAGCATTGGTCAAGGTACAGGCTTTGGTCAAGTGGGCATTGGTAGTCGTTGCAAGAGGCATTTATGCATTGGCATTGGGCATGCAGGTAGTCCTATAAAGCAAGCAGGCATTTTCTGTGGGTCGTGGTAGAATAGGGGCCTGGCATGAGGGCTGTGTGTGTGTCGGGGTAGGTTGCTTATATTCGTAAAAGGTTCTGAGAGTTGCGTGGGGAGAATCTGGAGCCGATTCTAAGGTTGCGTGATTGCAGAGGTGCCGGGCGGCTGATGTTGGGGCTGCAGGCAGAGAGGTGTTGCTTTAGTTGCGTGCAGCCTACTAGGGTTCTAGAAGCGATTCTGAGGTTGCGTAGATATTAGGCAGCATAAGTTGGGGCTGGGTGCAGATGTCTGGGTTGATGGTCGAGAAGTGTGTGGTTCTGGATGGAGGCCGTCTGGGTTCAGTGGGGCGGGGGGGTTGGTGTATAGGGTGAGCTGTTTGGGGCAGTCAGGGTGTGGAGGGTAAACTCTCAGGGTATGATGGAGGGCAGGAAGGTGGTGGGGAGGATGATGGAATATGGGGGCAATGCGGAGGCTATGCGGAGAGAGTGAGTGCGATTGCCACATTCCCAGCGAAGCGGGAGTATGTACCATGTGCGTCCAATGGGCAGTTGAAGGGCAGACATCTTAGCCAGCTGAAGTGACATGCTTGATGGCACCATTCTGCGACGCCCAACACCTAATCGATCTTGCTCGGGTTTGGTGCATTGGGCATGATTTGGTTCAGTAAGACTAGAGGCTCTTGTTGCTGCTGCGCTGCGACCTTTTGGGTTTCTCTTAAGATCCTTACAAGTTATTCTATGAGTGTTTTTTTGTGCATAGGGTGTACTGATGGGCTTGGTTGATTACGGTTTGGACCTTTTGGGTTTCTCTTAAGATCCTTACAAGTTATTCTATGAGTGTTTTTTTCTTTTTGCTTGGCGTCCTCTCATCCTGACAGCCTCCAAACTCTCCTCTGTCTTCAATCATTAATTCTGATGGCTTTGCGTTCCCCAGTGGTTCCAAGGGCCCTGCACCACCACTGATGACGACAACCACAAACATTGCACCCACCATCACAGCCAGAATGATGACCATGATGAGCGCTACCAATAAGACTGGGACATCAGCAACGAGGAACATTGCTTCTCCAAGTGCCTCAGCAAGTAGCATACTACCTCTGGTGATGACGACAAGCACGCCACTGAAACACGCTCGTCGGGTCCCTGCTGTTCCTACTCTTTTGGGTTGTGGGATCCCAGCAGTGCTGACACAGGCGCTGCAAGCAGTTTCTTAGTGACTTCAGTCAGGTCGATTGTGTCAGTTGCTTCTGGTGTGTGGTGAGATGCTTCTTCAAAATGTGATGGCTATTGCCCAGCTTCACAGTAAGATGAGTGCCTCACTCCCCGCCGCCACTCAGCAGAGGAGAAGGACGGGAACAATAGGAGCCGGATGACTAGGACCATTTCCCCAGGGCAGAGAGCCTGGTGTGAGGGAGCCGTGGCATTGGCGGGTTGAGGGTCGTGATGGGGCCTCACCAGAAGAAAAGCTATCCCTGGCAGACCTGCAAACCCAGGAACGTATGGGTTCCTTTTGATGGTTTTGTGACCCTCTCTCACTCTGTCCTCTACACCGCACACGCAATCTCCCAACTAACCACCACTTGTCTTTTTGTTTTTTTCCCCCTGGATCGAGGCCCGACGTGAGGGAGCATTGGCAGGGCGATTATGGCATAGCACAAAAAAACAAATGTTGACAAATTGTAATAACATTTATTATAATGCAAAAACACAAGTAAGGAACTACATAGCGGTATTTATATTCATCACCACTGCAACCCATCGTCGCCATCGCTGGTTGCATAGCCATCTTGAAGGGGATTGGTGGCAGAACAGGGGGTTTTGGTATGCATGCCTTGTTCATTTGAAAAAGGTCGATTGATGACCACTGTCGACAAGCATGTCCTCTGGTCTGTCACTATGCCCCCAGCAGCACTGAAAATATGCTCTGATATTGCACTTGCTGGGGGCACACTGAGGACTTCAGCTGTGACTCGTGCCAGTGCAGGTCAAACATCTTTCTTTACTTTCCAGTACATGAGTGCTCCACCTGGGGACATCGATTTATGTTGCAGATATGCTGCAACAGTCTCCACTGCCCTGGCACGAGGGCTGTCCTCAACATGAGACAAGTCTCCAAAGAGCCCCATACTGGATAGATGACAATAGCATAACATATTGTTGCATCTACCCCCACAGGGAGACCTTCCATTGCCCTGGACTGTCTTGCCGGGACCATTTCTTGTGTAGAAAGACTTCCTTTGGTTTGTCTTCAAGTGTCGGGAAAGGGAACAGACACACGCCCCCGGCACAATGGGGAACAGAGGTATTCGCAGATTGAGCGCGAGGCACTGGCGGTGCTCTGGGGCTGTAGACTGTAACGCTCGCCTGATTCCCACGGAGGCGCGGGTCTTGGCAGGAAGCTGTCTGTGACTCGAAAAGTGATGTCCAGGACTCGATTGGCTTCTGGGGTCGAACCTCTTCGCACTGTGTGTCGGACTCGAAGAGTGAGGTTTCTGCAGGTGAAAGAATATGGGGGTTAATGGTCTGGGTTGTTGAATGTCCCTCTCTCTCTCTCTCTCTCTTCCCAGCTTTTTCGTAGAGCCCCCAGGTCAACGTGCTCACCTTATATAGGTGAATGCTGGGCTCTCCATCTGCGTCTGGTGCAGGGTGCCGTTGCCAGTTCCTTCACTGGTGAAACACAGGCCTCTTGAATTCAGAGGATGGTTACCGTCGTTATCTGCACGAGCGGTGAGTTTCTGGACACCTTTTGTCTTTATAGTCTTTACATGCGTGGCACGTTTATGCAGACTCTGTATAATGCCTTTCCCTTATGTATTGCAGGGCTCTTGAGATGAAAGATGAAGTGAAGCGCCTGGAAGTTCGTAAGTATGGCAAGCGCTCTAACTGTCTCTTTCCTTGCAGCTTAGTTCGTGTTAAAGAGACGCTGGAGTATTCGCAGGCGTTTTATTGCGACGAGCGTGATGGACGTAAGTAAATACCTGCTTAATGTCTTTTCTTTTGCCTTTCAGATGTTGGGTTGTAGGGCCAGAGTCCGCGGAATGCCAGTAAGTTGTTAACGATACTTTGTCTTCACAGGCGGCGATGCAGAACGAAGAAATCCGGAATTCACAGCGTGCCAGTAAGTATGGCAATGCTTTTGTTCTTGCAGGTGGAGATGCGGCGTGAAGAAACGGCCGCAGCCGATGGATCAGGTAAGTAAGCACTGCGTGTAAATTTCGCCTTGCTAACCTGTTGTTTCTGTTCTTTGCAGGTGCTGATGATGTCTGGATACTGAAATGGTAAGTAGGATTCTTGCAGGTCCAGGATCGGAAGAAGAAAGGCCGGAGCAGACTCGGTGAGCGTTCTGCTGCAGATGCAGAATAACGCGAAGCACGCTTCATCTATCGGATGTGGTTTAAATAGCCTTGGAGTGATGAGGCGTCTTCTTCCACGGCCCCACCTAGATAAGAAAAGAGTTCCAGTTTCCAGAAGAGTTCCAGTGCTGTATCCAGGGAGTGGAGCTGCCCCACCCAGGTAAGAAAGTAGTTCCTGTTCTCAGATGGCTTCTAAGTGACTGGTAAGTAAGCAGCATGGTCTGCTGCAGGTAAGTCCACCCAAGTATCTTCACACCTATTATGAGCCCGGCGCTTCCAGTGCCGGGACCAATGGTTTTGATGAGCCTGGTGCCACCGCCGCCAGGACAAGGTCCAAAAGGTCCCAGTGGGGACCGGCTGGTGCTTAGGATTAGGGTTAGGGGCCTGCTTCCAAGGACGTTGGGCTGGTCCTGGCTCCTTGGAAGCAGTGATCATGACAGTACCCCCCCTCAAGGCCCCTCCTAAGCGTGTCTTCTCCGGGGGTTTTGGCTTGTCGGGGTGATTCAGATGGAATTTCTTGACCAGACGAGGTGCGTGGCCATATTCTGAAGGTTCCCAAGACCTTTCCTGGGGGCCGTAACCTTTCCAATCAACCAGATAATATAACTTAGATTTGGAGATCTTGGAGTCTAGGATGTTCTTAACTTCGAATTCAAGTTCTCCATCTACTAAAACCGGTTCTGGGAATTCAGTCAATCCGGTTTCTGGTTGTACTGGTTTTAATAAGGAGACATGGAATACTGGGTGTATTTTCATATGCGTAGGTAACTCCAATTTGACAGCCACCGGATTAATTATGGCAGATATGAGATAGGGTCCAAGGTATCTTGGGATGAAGGTGTGGGGTCCCTTTAGAGGCAGGTGCTTAGTGGATAGCCAGACCTGATCTCCTACAGCGTAGTGAGGAGCCTCTTTACGGTGTCGATCTGCTCCTCTTTTGAATTGAGCTTTAGCTCTATGCAGATGGGCTGAGGCTTCCTTAAAAGCACGGGTGATCTCCGAGTGCAAGTGATCCACAGCAGGTGCTTCGAATTCTTGGGGAGGATCCAGGTTAGAGGTTCTAGGATGGTGTCCGTATAGTAGGAAGAAGGGAGTCCTCCCTGTTCCAGAATGAATCGAATTATTGTAAGCGTATTCAGCGATCCAAAGAATATCCTTCCAGGGGTTTTCAGTTTGTTAGAGCATGCAACGTAGATATTGCTCTAGAGTTTTATTTGTCCTTTCGGTTTGTCCGTCAGTTTGGGGATGGTGACTAGTTGAAAGTCTTACATCAATTTGGGCTAGACGACAGCAACTGCGCCAGAAGTGAGAGATGAATTGACTTCCCCTATCGGAGACTAAAACCGAGGGAAAACCGTGTAGCCGAACGATATTTTCTAAGACTTCTCGGGCCAATACTGAGGCTGATGGTAGACCCTTCAGGGGAATGAAGCGAGCCATCTTGGAGAATAGATCCACGACTACTAAAATGGTAGTATACCCCGAGCATGGAGGTAAGTCCGTGATGAAATCCATGGACAGGGTATGCCATGGACAGGGAGGGATGTCTAGTGGCTGTAATAGGCCGGCTGGTTTCTCCTTCTGACTTTTATTCTGGGCACACACACCACAGGAGATTACAAAGTCTCTAATATCCTTTTTCCATGACGGCCACCAGAAATGTCTTTTAATCTTTTCCATGGTTTTGGTAATGACAGGGTGACCCTCCATTAGAGAGTCGTGATAACAGGAGATTACTTGTTTTTGTATTTTCTCACAGGGTAAATGCAATCGTCCTCGGAAATATGGTAGGTCTTGGTCCACTGAGAATTCTTTCCCCTTTAATTGCCAATCTTGCAAATCGCCCGGAGTTAGGAGTGATTTAACCATGGTCTTGATGTCTTCAAAAGATTGAGCGCTGACCAAACCCAAAATTCTTTGTTCTGGGATTATGGGTATTGGTTCTGGATTGGTCAAATGTTCATCTACTCCCATCCGGGAGAGAGCATCTGCTTTTCCGTTCTTACTGCCTGGTCGATAAGTAATTATAAAGTCAAATTCTGCTAGAAACAGAGCCCAGCGAAGCTGTCTGGAAGACTGAGCTTTGGCTGTCTTTAGATATTGTAAATTGCGGTGATCAGTCATTACGGTGACTGTGTGTCTGGCTCCTAGAAGATAATGCCGCCAGGCTTTAAAGGCCGATCTGATGGCCAAAAGTTCCTTGTCTGTAATTGAATAGTTGATCTCGGGAGGCGAAAACTTGCGGGACCAAAAGGCAACAGGATGTAGTTGGTGTGTGACCGGATCTCTTTGTGATAAAACTGCCCCCATAGCAAGACTAGAAGCATCCGTTTCCACGATGTAGGGGAGTTCTGGGCGAGGATGTTTTAAAACAGGTGCAGAAATGAATTTAGCTTTTAAGTCCTGAAAAGCTTGTTCTGCTTCAGAAGACCACTCAAAACGTTTGTTCTTTTTCAACAGAGCGGTGATGGGCTGGACTATCCGAGAAAATTCCGGAATGAATCTGCGGTAAAAGTTAGCGAACCCTAACATGCTTTGAACTCCTTTTACAGAGGTTGGTGATGGCCACTTGATGATTGCATCAACTTTCATTGAATCCATATGGAATCCGTTAGGTGACAAAATGAATCCCAGGAACTCGACTTCCGTTACGTTGAAAACGCATTTCTCAAGCTTAGCAAAAAGATTATGTTGACGCAATCTCTCGAGAACCTTTTTAATGTGTCTCTGATGTTCCTCTTCAGATGATGAATAGACGAGGATGTCATCAATGTAGACAACAACACACACGTCTATGAGTTCTCTAAGGACATCGTTCATAAAATACTGGAAAGCAGCAGGAGCATTACACAGTCCAAAGGGCATCACTTGATATTCGAATAGCCCGTACTTGGTGCGGAAGGCCGTTTTCCATTCATCGCCCTCTTTTATCCGTACCAAGTGGTAGGCTCCTCTGAGATCCAACTTTGTGTATATACATGCATCTTTGACTTGCTCCAGGAGTTCAGGGATCAAAGGTAACGGGTATCTGTTTTTAACGGTGATCTGATTCAGGGCGCGGTAATCTATGCAAGTCCTAAGGTCTCCTTCCTTTTTCGGAACGAACAACAAAGCCGATGAAGCTGGAGATTTTGAAGGACGGATAAACCCGTTAGCTAGGTATTGGTCTAGGTGTTGTCTGAGGTGAAGGTTCTCTGGCTCGGTGAGGGCATAAATCCTGCTGCAAGGAGGAGTTGTTCCAGGTATCAGATCTATTTGACAGTCGTAAGACCTATGAGGAGGAAGGGTGTTTCCACTATGAGTCTATTGAAGGAGGCTATATAAGTCAAGAGGTCTTGATTACCCTGTCGTATTGAGAGAAGCTCATTGTCCAAGGCCTGCCCTTGTGCATGTCTTGCAAACAGTTTCTCCATGCTGGACTGGAAGGCCTGAAAGTCATGTAAAACCAGATCATCCTGGGTGACTAAAGGGATCGACCAATCTGCAGCGCTGCCACTGAGATAAGAAAGCACGAAAGCCACCTTGGTCTGGTCTGTTGGGAATGCAGCTGGTGGACATAAGAAGTGTAGGCGGCACTGATTGATGAACACTGCGAATTTCTTTGGATCACCAGAAAAGCGTTCGGGCGAAGCCAAGGGAACATTACCGTGCAGATTGATTTGCACTGGATTTGAAGATGATGCAGAAGGATAACTTCCTCCTGGAACAGGCAAAGGTGTCTGTCCTGCCTGCGTTTGTAACAACTGCCTAGCAAGGTCCTCTGTTCGCTCCTTGGAAAGTATCAGTTCTCTTCTTAGAGAGTTTGTTTCCTGACGAGCTGCATGTACTTCTGCTCTTAATTCCCCGAGCAACTGGGCTAGTTGATCAGTGTCTGAGGTTTCCATTGCGCCTAGGTAGGAGTTTTGTGGTGGGCTTCGCGTTCTGTAACGCTCACCTGATTCCCACGGAGGCGCGGGTCTTGGCAGGAAGCTGTCTGTGACTCGAAAAGTGATGTGCAGGACTCGATTGGCTTCTGGGGTCGAACCTCTTCGCACTGTGTGTCGGACTCAAAGAGTGAGGTTTCTGCAGGTGAAAGAATATGGGGGTTAATGGTCTGGGTTGTTGAATGTCCCTCTCTCTCTCTCTCTTCCCAGCTTTTTCGTATAGCCCCCAGGTCAACGTGTTCACCTTATATGGTGAACACTGGTGAATGCTGGGCTCTCCATCTGCTTCTGGTGCAGGGTGCCGTTGCCAGTTCCTTCACTGGTGAAACACAGGCCTCTTGAATTCAGAGGATGGTTACCGTCGTTATCTGCACGAGCGGTGAGTTTCTGGACACCTTTTGTCTTTATAGTCTTTACATGCGTGGCACGTTTATGCAGACTCTGTATAATGCCTTTCCCTTATGTATTGCAGGGCTCTTGAGATGAAAGATGAAGTGAAGCGCCTGGAAGTTCGTAAGTATGGCAAGCGCTCTAACTGTCTCTTTCCTTGCAGCTTAGTTCGTGTTAAAGAGACGCCGGAGTATTCGCAGCCGTTTTATTGCGACGAGCGTGATGGACGTAAGTAAATACCTGCTTAATGTCTTTTCTTTTGCCTTTCAGATGTTGGGTTGTAGGGCCGGAGTCCGCGGAATGCCAGTAAGTTGTTAACGATACTTTGTCTTCACAGGCGGCGATGCAGAACGAAGAAATCCGGAATTCACAGCGTGCCGGTAAGTATGGCAATGCTTTTGTTCTTGCAGGTAGAGATGCGGCGTGAAGAAACGGCCGCAGCCGATGGATCAGGTAAGTAAGCACTGCGTGTAAATTTCGCCTTGCTAACCTGTTGTTTCTGTTCTTTGCAGGTGCTGATGATGTATGGATACTGAAATGGTAAGTGGGATTCTTGCAGGTCCAGGATCGGAAGAAGAAAGCCGGAGCAGACTCGGTGAGCGTTCTGCTGCAGATGCAGAATAACGCGAAGCACGCTTCATCTATCGGATGTGGTTTAAATAGCCTTGGAGTGATGAGGCGTCTTCTTCCACGGCCCCGCCTGGGTAAGAAAAGAGTTCCAGTTTCCAGACGAGTTCCAGTGCTGTATCCAGGGAGTGGAGCTGCCCCACCCAGGTAAGAAAGTAGTTCCTGTTCTCAGATGGCTTCTAAGTGACTGGTAAGTATGCAGCATGGTCTGCTGCAGGTAAGTCCACCCAAGCATCTTCACACCTATTATGAGCCCGGCGCTTCCAGTGCCGGGACCAATGGTTTTGATGAGCCTGGTGCCACCGGCGCCAGGACAAGGTCCAAAAGGTCCCAGTGGGGACCGGCTGGTGCTTAGGATTAGGGTTAGGGGCCTGCTTCCAAGGACGTTGGGCTGGTCCTGGCTCCTTGGAAGCAGTGATCATGACATAGACACTTCAGGCTGTATGTCCTGAGATGCCCAGTGACGGTCGTGACGGACCATAAGCCTCTGCTTCCCATTCTGGCAGGGTCGTCATCCAAGCCACCGGCGAGGATTGAGCGGTGGATGCTCGCGCTCCTTGAGTACGGGGTCACTTTGGTGTATCGGCCGTAGGTGAACAAATGTGGCAGACTACCTATCCCGATACCTGGGTGCACATGGGGGACTGAGTACGACATGTGCTGAAGAGGCCGATGATCACGTCTGCATGGTGGTGGAGGCAGCCACGCCGAATGCGATGCCCCTGGAGGAGCTAGAGGCCACAGCAGCAGGAGATGAGTGTTTCCAGATCCTGAGACACTCCATGCAGCAGGGTTCCTGGAAGTCGGTGCTGGAGTCCCTGGTGGGACAAACTCAAGAGGCCAAGACGAGACTAGAGCAGCTATGGAAGGTCAGGGAAGAACGGTCATTCTCTGCATCCGGCCTGCTGCTCAGAGGTGACCGGATAGTCGTACCCCAGTCCAAGGTAAAGGATGTCATCACCCTTGCTCACCATGGACACCAGGGCGCGGCAAAGACCAAGGCCAGGCTTAATGTATGGTTCCCTGAGCTGGAGTGGAAGGTGGACGATTTTGTGGCGGCCTGCGTTTGGTGTCAGGCAGCATCTCCTCTGCAACGAGAGCCGGCCATAGAGGCGATGCCTCGAGGGACGCAAGCCGGGGAAGTGGTCCATGCAGACTTTGGATCTACAACGATGGGTACCCACTTCCTAGTGATCGTCGATGAATACTCGAGATACCCCGAGGTGGAATTCGTGGAGTCTGTGGCTTTCGAGCACGTGGTGGTGGCAGTGGGGAAGGTGTTTGCGGCCCATGGGTTCCCCCACACATTGTGCTCTGACAGCGGGGCGCCCTTCCAGAGCGAGCGGTTCTCGGAACTGATGGAGAGCTGCGGGGTGCAACACCGGAAGATCCCCCCCCCTGTGGCCACGGGTAAATGGAGAAGCCGAAAGGCTAATGAGAACACTGAATAAGACCTTCAGGATTGCCCAAGGCGAGGGACAGTCCCTCCAGAGAGCCCTCTATCAGTTTCTGCGGGTGTACCGCACCACCCCGCATGCGTCCACGGGGGTGGCCCCGGCCGAGGCGCTATTCAAGCGTTGCCCTCGGGGGTTGCTGTCCAAGGTGGGGGAGAAGGAAACGGGGGTGATTGATAACCAACAGGTGGAGGTGGACTGGCGATTGAGGATTGAGCAGGCAAACGTGAGAAGAGGGCTCTGCCCGCAGCGTCTGGAGCCAAGCGACAAGGTCCTCATCCGAAATCGACACCCTTATGGAAAGCTCTCCCTTCCATACGAGCCGGAGCCGCTGGATGTTGTGGCTGTCAAGGGGTCCATGGTGACCGCCTCGGACGGAAGGTCGGCCGTCACCCGGAACGTGAGCTTCTTCAAGAAGCTAGGAGACCTGAGAACTGACCCTCCCCATGAACCGGACTTAATGGAGGTGCCTGATGACGGAGGAGGCTAATATGGCACACCGGAGTCCCCTGCCAAGGGATTACCTCAGCGATTATGTGCTGGGACGTTTATCTGATCAGCCTGAGTCCTTGGACTGTTAAGTAAGGGGACCCGGGTGGATGCTAATAAAGGGGTGTGTGGGGAAACTGTTGTTAGGTGTTGTGTTATTAGAGTTAGTTGGTTTGGAGTGTGTAATATTAAAGCATTTGTTGTTGTCCTCCCGAAAAAGGAGGAGTGTGGTGCTGCCCCTTTAAGGGACGCGCACGCGGCGGCATGACATTGCACGCCGCTGCGTGCAGTATAAATAAAAGGGACGTTCCCGGCCTCGTCAGTGCGACCGCGAAGCCCGAGCAGTACGGACGGACGGACGTGTGTGTGTGTGTGTGTGTGCGTGAGCCTGTACTAGCTGGGGGGGCTTACGGCATCGCGATTGGGGGGGGGGGGGAGGACCAAGCTCCAACAGTGGGCATACAGTGTGTGACATTGCCCATGTTCTTTCATTTGCTCTGATTCTGTGAAAAAGGGACATACATTTTATGAGCCATACACAAGTTGACCTCACCCGCGACACAGCACAAGTCCCCAATGAAAGTGGGCATATTTTGGGGCATGTGGAAGCATTGTGAGACATAGCAGCCAAGTACAAGCCCCCCACAATGCATGGGCGATACAATAGTTGGCCCTGGCATGCTGACTTGTTAACAATGCAGCGAGGAGGCACAGCAGCAAAGCACGATGGGATCTTTGTGACATAGCCACTGGTCAGTGGTCACAGAGGAAGCCAACTGCTACTGACACACCAGGAACAAGCACGCCTGCTGGCCAGGCTGAGGCTTCAAATGATTGGCCCAAATGAAACCGGTACAACGTAAACGCCCACTGCTGACCATCTCCTAATGGTTGCTGTCAAGATGCAACGGAGGCCCGCAGTGATAAGATTCATACAAAGTTTCACGTTCTGTTAGGATGAAAAAAATTAAATCGTTTGCTGTATCGTGGGTGTGTCGCTTTGATGAGTGAGCGAAACATGCCGGTGGACAGAATGGCAAATGCACGGAAAGTCCTTGATAAAGCGCGCATAAAACCAAACCACTGGAAAAACCCGCTCTGCCCGTGACATTTCTACAGCAGCAGAACGTCTGCGCCGATGCTGCGGAACGGGCAGAGACGCAACCGGCTGCGAAGGTTGCACGTTTGCCCGATGGGTGAACATTTCGCTCAGCACTAGTAAGAAACAGGCCAGAACTAGTGCAGGTGCAAGAGGCTAGCAAGGCAGTGGCACGTGCCAGTATCAATCAGCCTCCACAAAAAGAAAGAGTGGTGCACTAAGCAAATATATGAAGAAAATGAGCCATGGATGTATTCATGACATTATATGGCTTGGCAAGGGCGATCCATGGAATTGAAACAGGAGGCCATCTGTGTGCTGAAGAATTTGCACATCATTTTTCCCAAAATGAACGTCGTCCCAAAGTCTGCCATTGCCGCCCAAGTTCGTAGCCGATTTAAGTGAACATGGTATACGCTGTACCTTTAAATTCTGCTTTTGTAAATGTTTGCAATGAAAGTCCCGTCTAATCGACTGTTCTGTTAAACACAGTCTGCATTTACTATACCCACCTTGTGCAGCGTTTGCACATATCATTGTGGAATGTATGGATCATGTGGAAACACCCAACGTTGAAAATGCATATTTATAAGTGAGTGGCAAGAGGGATCTTCATGTGCCTGTCTAGTAGTGTAGCTGGGATTTCTTAAAAGGGTGGGCAAGAGCCATATAGATGCGACTTTGTAGACGGGGGCCGTGCAAACTAAATGTGAACGGGGTGGTTTTTTAAAAAAAATGTTTTACTGTTTCTTTGCACCAGAGCCTGTACATTTTTTTTATTGAAGCCTTATCTTTACTACTCACCTCAACTAGGCTAAAGTGTGATAGTCTGTTATATGATTTTAACTCAAATTCGGAAAAAGCAATATTCAAAATGCCCCCTTACAGTAGTGTAACAAAAAACGAAAGAGGCACAACGTAATGTAATCTGAATTTTCAAGTCGCATAACAAAATAAAATGTGTAATAAGGGCGACTGCTTGTAGTCAATGGCTGTCACGGACGTGCAAATTATTGAGAGCCGCGACAACAATGAAACTCATATAAACAGTTTTTGAATGTCTAACATTCAGACATTATGATATTAAATCAGCAGTTCAAAAACGAATTGACGTTAGCTTGTGTCTCTGTATTGTCTGGGAAGGTCATAAGAGCATCACGATTTCCAGCACATTTGTGTTTCAAACAAATCTGCAAAAATAGAGCTCACAAAAATGTTCTTTGCTTACGAGTACATGATGATATGCATTTCACATTACATTCTAACTGTATGACTTTGCTTCCCAGAATGCTATTTGTGAACCTAAAAGACGGACTGGATTAGTTTTGCATACCTGACATGGAACAACTTGAGTTCGGCTATCACACCGCGATCGAATTGGACTGACTCTAATAATCCGCTCACAAAGGAGCCAATACCTGCATCCTAAATCAATACGTAAGCGACTAGGACTAAAGAGCAACCCGTGGCCCAAGTAACGCAAATATTGACGTTACAGGATAGTTCTACCAAACGAACACATCTCCTGAGGAACCAATACTACAGTATTGGAGAAACACGTGTTGAGGGAGAAGGAAATTGTACATGAGGGAATTATGTACACCAAGCAGCCCATTATGAAATACTAATCGCAGCTTCCAAGGCCACACACATCAACTAAGAACCCCAATTGTGGAAACCACGTATCTGCTGAACCCATATGCATGCAACTTGTGTTGGCCGACCCCTTAGCGGTAAATAATTTGGCTCACACAAATGTTGTCAAGTGTTGGCAATAAAAGGCAGTGCAGATATGGTTATGGGAATAACAAAAAAAGGTCCGGGTCACCCAGGGTAATGGCTGGATGCTTTATGAAGCCCAGGCCTCTTGCTATGCAGAACTTTTCTAGCCCCCTGTTGAGTTTCCTTCTGGAAATGTCTACTGATTTGTAACAGGTGGCCCCCTGCCATTTCTTTCTGGGTAGGATGGCTGAGAAATATATTTCTGTTTCCCTCCAGTTGTGTGAAATGCCCACTAGGGAGGAGCAAATGTCCTCGAATAAGGTTCTCCTTCCTGTGGTTACCAGGTCATTGCCCCCTAGGTGTATTATCAGGAATTATGGAGGATCTCTGTATGCGACCAACTCTGTTAGTGTTTCGTGGATGTCGGCCCAATGTAGGCCTCTGTATCCCCACCAGGAAGCAATGGTGTTCCTGAAGGGTAGCCCTTCTTTGGTTTCTGCTGCCCATCGGCCTGTCCTGAAGACAAATGAGTGCCCGACTATCCATGCAGATCGGAGTGGGGTCCTCCCCTCGTCCGTTGTTTCTGCAGGGGGGGGGATGGCTATATTAGCTGTGGTCTGATGTATCTTTTATAGCAATCTGACTTCCATCCCCCTATGTTCTTTAGCTGTTGTGGTGCCAGGCCTCCTTGCCATGCTGAGGTGGCAGCACCTGTTCTAAAGGAGTGGGTGCCGAAACCCTTTTGGTCCCATCCTGCTTAGCTGATTCCTTACATCAACACCCCTTTAAATTGGTAGCGGCTTAGTGCCGAGGCATCCTTGTGGATTAAGAACCCCCCCTTACTCTGGGCCTTTGTGCGTAATAAAGGTTGGTTCATGCACACTGGGCAGTTTGTATCATTACCAATGCAACAATGTTGATGGTTCTTTTGGCACCTGTTTTAGACTTTTGGATGTCTATGCTGACGCTGTCCTGTCTGACCCTGACCTCAATGATGCCTAGCCCGTTGTTGGCCTTGATGTTGGAGGCGATGAGTTCTCCAACCCGGAAAGCCCCAAAATAGGCCAGGAAAAATGCTGTTTTTGAATAGTATGATCTCATATGGGTGCCAGCATATGGCCTCCAGTTGGTCCGCAATTTTTACTAGTTTGCTGAAGTCTAGGGGGCAGCGGGTGTTTACCTGGGGTCTCTCTATTCTGGCCCAACCTTTCATGGCGTAGGAGATGAGGGTGTTCTGTGTGGCACCTGAGTCACCCTGTATTTTTGAAAAATTGCTACAAAGTGCCTTCTTGCCCAATCTCTATTAAAGCCCTGCTCATGCGCCCATTTTAAAAATATTTCTATATCTTTAATCGTTATTAATTCTACATGGTTTAAACCTAGGGCTTTAAATACTGTTTGCAAGCACTTACTGTACTGAGCTGCGGTGGTGCTTGCCAGTGCTTTTCCTGCCATTTCTGTTAGGAACCCCGAGGCAGGGTTTGTGTTCTCTGTGGGCAGCGTGCTACTGGCACCCGTTTTTGAGGTGTCTGGTTCTTGTTGGGCATCCCAGCCTGGGCTCTCTGACGCTGGCGTTGATGCTGTTATTTTTGTATTCCCATTATTGACCAGCATTCTGCTGGTATTGGAGTCCTCTGTTCTTGGGCGTGTGGTGCTAGCTCCCGGAATCTTGGCGACTGAAAGCGAGATAAAGCATCTGCAATGTTATCTGCTCCCGAGATGTGCTTTGCTTTGACCACAATGTTTTCTTGTAGTGTGACTGCTGTAATGGCTCGTAGTACTTTCAGCACTAAATGGCACTTGGTAGATCTTCTGTTTATGGAGCCTACCACGGCCATGTTGTCGCACCAGACCCAGAGTTCCGTGTTAGCTAGCTGTCTGCCCCAGATGTGTAAAGTTAGCCAAATGGGAAATATTTCTAGGAGGGTGATGTTTTTTGTCCACCCTACCGATTGCCATGATTCGGGCCAGTGTCCTGCCACCCATTCTGCGTCTAGTATGGCTCCAAACCCTCTGCTTCTGGCTGCATCAGTAAAAAGGACCCTTTTAGGCCATGTGTTCAAGGGCGTGCACCAAAGTGAGGTCCCGTTGAATTTTTTGAAGAAATTCCCCCAGATTTCCAGATCTTTGTTCACCTCTGTGCCTAGCCGGATGTGCAGGTGGGGTTTGGTGCATGATTTGATTTTTAGTTCGACTTCTGGAGAATACCCTCCCTTGAGGGATGGTTCTGGCTGCAAAGTTGAGACTTCCTGCCAGTGACTGAATTTCTTTTACCGTGCCCTTGTCTTTTGTTGTTAGGCCTTGTATTTTTTCCAGGAGTTCTGCTATCTTTGTTTTTGGGTTTCTGCATAGGCCCCTGGCCTCTATCTCAATCCCCAGAAAGATTATGTTGGTGGCTGGTTTGGTCGTTTTTTCTGTTGCCAGGGGGATGCCCCACTGTGAGGCCATTGCTTCTAAATTTGCCAGAGCTCTGCTGCATTCTTCAGATTTTGCTGGTCCCATTACCATGAAATCATCGAGGTAGTGCTCCCGATCTCTGGTTTTGGAGAGAAAGAGCTGAACTGCTCAAATAGGGCACATGATACTGCACAACCCATGGGGAGGCATCTGTCTACATAGAATTTGCTTGTATAAGTAAAACCTAGCCATTGCTGAGAGTCTGGGTGGACTGGCAATAATCTAAAAGCAGATTCGATGTCCAGTTTGGCCATCGGGGCAGTCCTGCCACATTCCCGTATGAGTCTTACCGCCTCTTGGAAGTGTGTGTAGGATACCGCAGATTCCGTGTGTGGAATGCAGTCATTCAAAGATTGGCCCTTAGGGTAGAGTAAGTGATGAATTAGCCTCATTTTCCCAGGTTCTTTTTTAGGGACCAGTCCTAGTGGGGATATTATGTAATCCCTGAGAGGCATGGAGTCCCAGGGGCCTGCAATCCTGCCTAGAAATAATTCCTTCTTGATTTTGCTCTCTACCATTTGTGGTTTGTCCCTGGCTGACTTCAGGTTTTTTTGGGATATTCTGTGACCCTGTACCCTTGAAAGGGATGATGAAACCCTTGGTGAAACCTTGTCGGATTGCCTCGCTGGTTTCTCTGTCTTGGTAATTCATGAGTGCTTCTCTGAAATTGTTTGGGTTGATGGGGGTTCTGCCTGGAACTAATCGTAGTGTTGGTGAGGTGGGGTTGGCGCTACTCTTTAGTATTTTTGGCTGGGAGTCTGGTGCAGTTGCTTTCTGCATGGTTACCGGTGCAGTTTGTGCAAGTGTGTTTGTACCAGCATTCCTTCCCCCAGGTGCACTGTTTTTTTCCAAAATTCCTGCATCGGATGTTGGCTTTGGAGGAGTGGTTTTTGTTCTGCCGGTGGGCATTAGACTTAGCTGCCCATGGCTGATTCTTCCGAAAGGACTGTTCCCCCTTTTTTGTATTTTTCATTATATGAAAAACTGGGCCCTGCGAATTTTTGTTATTTTTGAGTGTTGCCTGGGTGGCCTCTTCCTCTGATGGAGGCTCGGCGTTTAACATGTATAAGTCATTCTGTACCTCGTCCCATTCTATGGCTGGCCTCTCTGACATGCTTCTCCTGATTCTAATATCGTATGCTAGCCAGGTCTTTCCCTTTTGAGCAATTTTTACTTCTCTGATCTTGTCCATGTACGCCCATAGCTTTCTGCCATCCCCAGGGAATTTCTCCTCATATATGGTTGCCAATATGGCAAAGGATTTCAGCCAGTGGTCCCAGTTCTGTTCTACTTGGATGTTTCTGGCTATGTCTTTCTCCGCTATCTTTCTGGGATCCCTGAAAGCATCTCTTCCTTTATGTTGGGCTTCTATAAGTGAAAAGATTTCGATGAACTCTTTGGCCCATATAGCCTCTTTGATTGTAATGTCAATGTTCCATGTTAGGCATCTTTTGTATCTATTTAATATTTCTGTCTGTAGGATTTCAATTTTAAGTCTAGTTGGGCACTGCTTATCATTACCATGTCTAATGAGTTGTTGCTGCTTGCCCCAGTCTGCCCCAGTGTGTTCGTATTGGTGGTTGCCCATGCTTTTAAAGCACCTGGCGGGTCTGGTGTTGCCGCTGTTGGCGTAGGTGTAACTGTGTTGGCTGCTGCTGGTGTTGTTGGCACCTGTGGCAGTGGTGTTGGTGGGGCCGGTGCTGCTGGGGTTGCTGCTGGTGGGCGAGGGGTCACCGTGATGTCAGGTTCTACTGGTATAATGGGGTTTATGGGCCCGGTCCCCCCTGTGGGGGGTGGTTGTTTCCCCCTGATTTCGCACAATAATTGTTGCTTTTCACTCATGTTTTCACATAACTTTGACCGTTCTTTGTTACCTTTTCTTGCACCTTCTGTTGTCTTCCTTTTCTTTGATGGTGTTGTGTCGTCCTCCAGGCTGAGAGGTATGGGTGCCCCTTCTTTTGGTAGGCCATACATATTTTCTCTAACCCATGCCCAACCATAGTGTTGCGCTGCCTCAATTGCTGCTAGTAGTTGAGGTGACTTGGGCTTCTGTGCTGGTGTTGGGGGTTCCTGTGATCTTCGTTTGGGACCCAGGATTCTTCTAGCCTCTTTGATCACAAGGGGAAACATTTTTTTACTTGAGTGACTGGACAGCTGTTTTTGTGGAGATTCTCATAAGCTTGCTATGTTGTTGCCCGTGTTGGGTAACTGACTGATGTTGCGCCAAGAGTTATAAGGCTTATGTTTAGCCAATTGTATTCAGCCCCCAGAGATGGCTTGTTCCCGGGCCTCTGTGTTGCCTCTGACTTGCCCCTAAACCTCACTGTCATATATTGTTTTCAGTGGCTAAACAAATTTGTTTGTGCCTGAGATCCAAGTCCAGGGTAGCATAAAAATATGCTCCATTGTTATTTGTACTTCAATCATGCATTATCCCGTGCTATGCAACTTTAGGTGTCTGAGCGCTGCTTATTATTACCCAGGTTTTTTTTTTTTTCCAATTTCATCAATTCGTGCCTAAGTTCAAAAGGATCAGGGCGGTGTAAAATAATACTCCGTTGTTGGCATGGACCCTAATTATGCATTTATATAGTGTTATGAAGCCTTAGGTGTCGGGGCGCTGCTTATTATTAACCAGGGACTTTTTTTTTCCTTGCTTGATCAGTGTCTCGGCGTGAGGTTGCAAAGTTAAGTTTCCACGTGGCCTAGGATTAGACCTTGCTACATTCAATTCTGTAATTGACAACCGCGCGCGTTCTGAGTCTGCCGGGGATCTGTTTCTTGCTGGCTGCCCGCGGGATGTTTATCTTAGCGCACGCGTTGAAACAATAACATTCATTTCCCCTCGCAACCCGACGTAGCGGCTCACCTGAAAGCTGAAATTGACCACTGCGTATGCCGGGCTGCTTTGTTTGTTTATCCTCCCCTCGTTCGTGCTGGGTTGGAGTCCTGATTCCGCACGGCACATCCCTGGGGAGCTTTCTTCTGTATATCCAGTTTTCACCGCTCACTTCCCGGTCTGCAATGTTTTGAACAGGACAATGTTCAAATAGGAGGGGAAAAGACGCTGCAAATGCAGTGAACTTCTTAGAGTTTGCTAAAGAAGCAAAGAGTGGAAGACGCTGAGTGAAAAGTGAACCTCCCGTTTGTTTGGGTCCCCATTTGGGGTCCACAAACAGATTGTGTTTTCTTCGAGCATGCTGCTCTTATTTATAAGACCCAGGGGAGCCCTGGGTCTTTGATGTGCATAGTGGTGTAGTGGTGGGGGCTGTGTTCCAGTCCCAGGCCGGTGTAACTGACTGTCTGGCCCCCTGAGGGGGGCAGGTCTTTGAACCTGTGCCCTGCCTGACTGTTGGTTTCTCTTAGGTGCTTAGCACCTTGTTGATTAGAAGGGTGAGGTGATTGTTCACACCTCACCCTTCCTTGGCTTTGTCAGTCAGAGACTGTGTGTCTCTGACCCTGTGGGGGAGAGGAGCAGGCATGGGGGTGGGGCTGCCCCTCTCCTGGCCTGCCGGATGGTAACATCAGTTACCCTGCCTCGCCTTGGGCAGCCCTGCGGCATTGCCCAGAACCTCACATCCAGGACCTCAAGGATCTAAAAGAAAGAAAAAGCCCTTATGGTGCAAACAACACTAAAGGAAGCCAATACAAAGGAAAATACTACTAATTAAGAGGCAAAAACCTGCCACGAGCCAACAACAAGGACCTCAAGGATCCAAATAATGCCCCTACTGTGCAAATACTACTAAGGGCAACCAAACCTTCAAACTTTGCCTTGAGCCTTACTCCATCCCTCCCTTCTGTGAATTCAACATTAGGGTCTAGGATTAAGCCTTATTTTAAAGTATGATTTAAGTTCTCTTTTGATTGGATCACCAATAAATATTACAATTGACAAACCCACATGCTCTTGTTTGTCCTTCATACTTTTTTGATCAATCGTAGTCTGTTGGCGCAATTCAGGTAATATATTTTTCTCACTTTCAAATTCCCCTATAGGTTGTGCAAATACCTTAAGAGTCAGGATTGTTTTTGTGCGCTTGAAGACCACTTACATTACATGCAAGTGCCTTGAACACAATGCATAATGTGCATACACTTGACAAGTATGCAAATTAATGTTTTAAACACCCTTTGAACACATTCCCAGTTAGTGAAGCCAGTTTGGGTGTGAGCCGGGCATATAAAGTCATGATATGGCATATATAACGCGCCTATGCACAAGTGTTTCAAGGTGCGACGAGGCAAGGGAGGGAGAGCAGAGGAAAACAGACAACGATCTTACTAGGCCAGGTAACATAGCTATTGTGACACTTGACAACACTTATTGTTTGGGTTCTTAGCATTTCACTTCAGGTGCAAATTGTGATCCTTTTTATTACAGTGTTTGGTTTGCAAAAGTGCAGTATGTGCAGCTACCTTCTGCATGTATGAATTGTAGAAGGAACTAGCATCCTAACGCCGGGGATGGGTACTCTTTCCCAATAAAAGAGGTACACTTTAATTCTGTATGGGTGCTCCATTTCCATCCATGGAAGAATGTAAAATGATATTGATTATAATTGATTTCATGTAATGGGAGAAAGAGCCTTTCTGTTGAAGGTTGTTTTTAGGACTTATTTGAATGCCGCACTGTCTTACTTTGACTGAAATAGTTTGTGTCACTTTTCAGGGAGTTTATATTTCTATACTTTGAGCAGTAGAACTTAAGAACAGTGATCTGCAAAACTTTCCTCTCCAGCAAGGTGGAGGTTTGGCCTTGGAGAAAAAAGAAATGGCAGAACAGAGACATCGCCAATATATTCTCCTGTGCCAAATTAGCGCATGCTAATAATGTCTTTCTTGGAGATTTCAACGTCCCTGAGTCACAGGCTGACACCTACACTCAAAGCATGCTTTTCGCACTGACTGGTTCCATGGACCTTAAGTAAATTCTGCTCTCTCCCACACACATCAAAGGCAACATCCAAGACTTGGTCTTCACATCATCCCACCAATCAGCTGCGGAGACTGTATCCCAGTCCACTGGTCTGACCACCCTGCCATCACACTATCGGTCACCTACTCAACTACAGTCCACAAAGGTCAGGCTAAATGCCCCCTCATTCAAAGCTGTTCATTCAAAACCTTCACGGCCAATGAGCTACAAGCAAACTGTGCAGACTTCCCCACCACAGGGAATATGTTGGGCCTCGTAGCATTATTCAACAACTCTGCTATGTAGATCACAATATAGCCATCAATCAATATTCAGTCTTACATGAAAGTAAATGGCACGCAGGACATCATTGCGATTACCTAGCTATCATCCAGTCCTGGATGTAGACTGCCTACCCTAAACTAAAGATATCCACAAAATTGGAACCTAGGTTGGGAATCGAAACCTCGAATCTTCCCTAACGTTGTATCACACTCGAATTTGAGTCACATTCATTCTGTTATTGCTTCTCTTTTGGGTTTAATCCATGGTTACAGGTTCCTGAGTTTTGCCTTCAGGGTTCCACACAATTTGAGGTTTATTTTCAGCATTGTTTTCCAAATAAACAATTACTTTTTTATTCACATTTTTTGGATTTTGCAACTGGTTAAAATTGTAGAGTATTGAACCTCGACTGTAACTAGTCAGGGATGGCTAGTCATCAAAGGTAACTCCTATTTTTTGTTGGGGGGGAATTTTGGAGATCTGCTTTTTTTGTACGTGAGCTCCGTTCCCCTATTAATAAAAGATGACGATCCCCTCTTAATGTCGGGATCCAAAAAGGGATCTGATGTAGGGATCTTCCTGATCCGTATTAGTCTACTCAGATCATGGAGGAAGCCGACCGGTTTCAGTGGTATAGCGATGAGTGCCACCACTTTCTTCAGGGATAGGTACTCGCACTTTCTGTGTGTGGTCAGATTTCTTCTGGTTGGATGGGCTGAAACTTACGTTTTCAGAAATAGGAGGTCGCCCTATGAATTGCATGGGACGGGGTATGGGAGGAAGAGAGAAAAACAGGGGAAGTTGTTGTTAATAACATATCCCATAATTTTGTCTCACAAGGATGGATAGATGTGAAATCTTCATCTCACCCAATAGAGGTGTGACAACTCCCATCTATCAGGGTTGTGGAGTCGAGCTGATCTTTTGTTGTCCCGAAACCAAACATGTACCTTGTGCACCTACAGAGAAAATGTTCCGTAAGTGTTCACATGGAAACTAGAAGGACTAACATATCACACTAAGCAGACATCGTAGTGTAATATCAACATACATTTAAAGTGCATTGTAAAACTAGCTCCATTATTACATCAATCAGCTCAAAGTGAGCTTGATCTGGAGTGCATTAAAGGCCCTCATGGACACCCTCCACGGGTTCTCCAAACGGTCCCTCACAGTTCAAATGGGACAATATGCAAAAGGGGCACTAATGCCAAAAAATAGCATATGGAAACGCATTGTGTTGCATCGAAATCCTAGAGAGGAACATGCTTTTGAAAAACGTTTGTGATTGAGCATGGGGTGATGTATGTGGATATTAGACAGCATGCAAAGGGGTGGAAAATGGTTGGGTCAATCCGTTGGTTGGAGAAGTTACTTTGGATGAGCCCATAAATTAGAGTCAGGTGCGAATCTGAACCTCTTAGATTGGAAGAAAAATGTGCCACAGATTTAAAAAATAAATCAACCTTCTACCCACCACCAAATGGGATTTCTCCAGAGTCCATTACTTTTGTAAAAGCACTTCAAAAGCATTGAAAAACTTGAAAAGGAGCAACATCAGGTCTTTAATAACTTTTCAAAGAAAGACAAAGAAAAGATCAGCTCGACTCCACAACCCTGATAGAAGGGAGTTGTCACAGCTCTATTGGAAGAGATGAAGATTTCACATCTATCCATCCTTGTGAGACACAATTATGGGATATGTTATTAACAACAACTTCCCCTGTTTTTCTCTCTCCCTCCCATACCCCGTCCCATGCAATTCATAGGGCGACCTCCTATTTCTGAAAACTTAAGTTTCAGCCCATCCAACCAGAAGAAATCTGACCGCACACAAAAAGTGTGAGTCCCTAGCCCTGAAGAAAGTGGTGACACTCATCGCTATACAACTGAAACAGGTCGGCTTCCTCCGTGATCCGAGTAGACTAATACGGATCAGGAAGATCCCTACATCAGATCCATTTTTCGATCCGACATTAAGAGGGGATCGATATCTTTTATTAATAAGGGAACGGAGATCACGTACAAAAAAAGCAGATCTCCAAAATTCCCCCCCAACAAAAAATAGGAGCTACCTTTGACGACTAGCCATCCCTGACTAGTTACAGTCGAGGTTCAATACTCTACAATTTTAACCAGTTGCAAAATCCAAAAAACGTGAATAAAAAAGTAATTGTTTATTTGGAAAACAACGCTGAAAATAAACCTCAAATTGTGTGGAACCCTGAAGGCGAAACTCAGGAACCTGTAACCATGGATTAAACCAAAAAGAGAAGCAATAACAGAATGAATGTGACTCGAATTCGAGTGTGCTACTACCCTAAACTAAACCCATCCAAGACTGAATTCATCCTCATCAGCCCACTCGCTAAAAAACACCTTGTCGAACAATAGATCAATGATATGAGCCTAGAAGGATTTGATCCACAAATCTTGGACTCTTCACCATTGACAGCAGCCTGTCCTTCTAGAAACACATAGCCAAGAAGGCCCAAACAGCCTGGCTGTAAATTCCACCCATTGCAAAATAAAACCCTTCATCCCGCTGCAGGCCTTCCGGACAGTAGTGCAGGCCCTTGGGGCCTCACACATCAGTGGTGAAATGCTCTTATGACGGGGCTCCAAGCTTTTCACTTGGCTCCCCTGAAAGCAGTCCATCACACTGCAGCATGTCTTATTATATCTGCATGGAAATTTGACCGAATCACCCCCGTCCTAGGCAAACTACGTTGGATTCCTCTCCAGGACAGGATTCTGTTCAAGACTGCATATATGGTGCTGTTCCCGTTAGGGAGGTTACGGGATTGTCCACTGGAGGAGCTGCCGGAGTTTGGGATAAAGTGGGAGATGGAGTCATTTCAATATTTGGGCAATGAACAGGGAACTATCGGATGAATGTCCTAGATGCGGTACGGCGCAGGCAGGGTGTTGGCATTTGACATGGGAGTGCAGGATAATAGCTGAGTATTGAGACAAGGTTCTTAAAGGAGTGAATGGGTTGATTGGAACGGTGTCCGGAAACTGGTCTATGGGGTAAGCTCCCAGGGGGGAAAAGGCACAAAATATAGAACAGAATGGGCCGGTTTCTGCTTATTATCGCCGAATGGCGATAGCATGGAAATGCCCACAAGGTCTGGTGATTAACCTATGGCGGAAGGATGTGCAGAGGTGGGGTTTGGCAGAACTAACGGTTTTGCAGAATGTGGACCCTGAGACAGAAAGGGAGGATGTAACGATCCATTGGACCCAATTGCTAAATGACCTGTCAAGGGATAATGATCTACGACTGCCATGAAGAAGCACAGGTAGGGGTGGGGGTGTGGGTGTGGGAGAGTGAGGATGAATGGGAAAGACATGAACTTGGGAACTGGCAGCGGACCCGCCCAATCCCCAAGGAAATCATAGACGATGTGCTGTGACCAATGGAGGGAATGGAAGCCTGGAGGGCTAATCCGGACACTGGAAGGGGCGGGGAGTTAGAGGGAGGTGGGTGGGTGGGGTTGTGAATTTGCGGATAACTGTTGAAATTAAAGTTATTAAGCGTGTTGGGGGAAGGGCATTGGGAGGTCGGGGGTGGGGGAAGGGAGGAGGAAGGGATTGGGGGAGGAGTTGCGGGTTCTTGGGTTATTATAAAATGCCAATAAAGAGTGTTTAAAAAAAGACTGCATCTATCATTTACAAAACAGTCACGAGCACCACAACAGTGTGCCTGGAGGCTAAGCTCTACATATCTGGTGGCACACGCCCCTCGCGCAGCAATTCAACCAACCACTTTGAATCACAACTCGTCTGCAAAGAGAGGACCTGCAAACAATCCTTCTCTTGTCACAAATCCACCATCTGGAACTCGATTGGCTCGAAATGCCCCTCACAATTCTCCACAATTCTCGGAAATCTCTCAAAACATGGTTTTTGCAACAACACCTGACCAAGGACTAAATGGACACACATACTGATACACATACTGATGCACAGACCTCAACTCACAGCACTGCGCTACTGTTAAGGTGCCAGCCCAAATACTGGCTACCCACATGCTGTAAGGAGCTCTGCTGCTCTACATCTAGGTCTGCGCTTTAAACAATAAAATAAAAATTAAATAATACAGCCCTTCTACACCACCTGTTCCAGATCACAGTTCAAAATTCTGGAAAGGTAGAATTAAACTTTTCGTTTGCTGCAGTAGATAAAGCTGTGTATATAAATTGATCAAATATTTGAACAGTATTAAAAAACAATGATGTGCCAGTATTCCACACAGTAATCGGAAACTAGTTAAGTACATGGTTCTTGAAGCACGTGTCCTAGGGGAACAGTGGAGAGAGTTTGATTTAGACCTCTATTCACGGACATAGGCATTAAAATGCACTAAGCACTTTGTAGCTGCATTTGCTTATGGACCTAAAGCGTTCCTGGCGCACACAGAATAAACTGTGGTCTAGGGTCCGGTGGTGTAGTTCAACCTGTCAAGTGGTCAGGAAACTCATGAATTGGGTGACCCTTCTACAACCCTGGATTATCTGGGTCCCAGGAATCGTTTTACATACAGTTGTTTCTTTTTAATTTTTGATCAAATTATTTTAATTAAATGCTATTATATGTTTTCTTTTTGAAACCATGTTGATGGCCCGACACCAGCTCCCCGGACTCTCTCACTCCCTCAACTCCACCCCTCAAATCCCCCCTACGATCACCACCCCCACAGACCTTTCTGCTGAATCCCTTTATGCGAATGTTCTTCGCCAGTGCCTGCACCTGTTCTGTTCTCTTCTCTGATCTGGGAATACCCCTTCCCATCCTCCCTCACTCCTACAGCAATTCCGCTACTCCTCTAGTGAATGCACTCAATGAGAGACTCCAACCACAATACCCTCTGCCACCCAGCCTGCACCATACCACCAAAACACACTTGTCTCCCACTCAGGCTCTCCTTAGCTGTTTCTTCTCCACAGCTAAGGAGAGCCTGAACTCCACTTCCTGTCTCTGTGCTGCAAACACTGGACATAGAAAGCGGGCAATGCTTTCGGCTGCCGTATGTTCAATGTGCAGAGCAGTCGGTCTATGGCTCCAATATGTGTGGTTCAGCTAACACGGATTTAGCAAATCTATTTTTGCCAAATCTGGCAAAATCCTTAATTATCACTAGGGGAGAAGTAAACAGTTAGTACGGTCTGAATTATGTTTTCCATCAGCTAAAAGTAAATTCTATGTCAAGACCCGGAGGCTCGGATTCTGCTCATCTAAACTCTTGACTTCTCTGCATATAATTGGTTCAAATTTCCATGTGATCCAAACTGTCTAATCACGTCCCATAGTCCAATAAAACAAGCTCTGTCCTCCTTCCATCTTCCTCTTTCTTTGCTGCTTTAGCAGCTCAGATAAGTGAAACGTGAATTTGTTGATAGAGTGTGAGTGATAAAAAAGGTGTGTGCGTATAGATTAGGCACGGCAAGCAGCGCGTGCATCTGCACTGTCGGAGCACATCCGTAGAATAGAGAAAGGAGCGCGACGGGTCTCTATGAGCTTTGGTGTTCAGCAGGAGGCAGTGCCTCACGAAAATGTGCAGCTCGGCGCAATAGGTCCCTGGGAGGTTATGGCGCTTAAGCGTACTTCCATGTGGACCCCATGCAGTAAGGACAGTGAACAATCAGCGGGGGCAATATTGTCCTATTTACATAATTAGTAAGGCGTTGGATCAATGGAGGACGTGGCTCAGAGGGACACTGTATCCCGAGTCACAGGACTCTGAGATCCTGTTTATCATTGAACGCCACCTGCTGGTTCACAGAGGCACACTGCAGCCTTGTCAACAGCGAAGCCTATACTACACACCCTGTGCTTGATGGGCACAGTCCCAGGACAAACTGTGAATAGCTCCTTAGGGCTCAAACCCGGGAACAGCTCCCGACAGATGAGCTCAGTCCCAAGGAAAACTGTAAACTGTGGGACCTTCCTAGCTCCGAAGTAAAGTACGGTTGACAAGGGCATCTCAAGCAAATGGCTGAAAAGTAAGTGATTGGCACAGTCAGTAAACATGAGTAAACAGTACTCTGATGAGGACTCCGACGGCCCTCATGTCAGCGGCATCAGGATGAGCCAGTCCGTCCAAAGGGCAATGAGTGCCGATAGGGGCCTGCTGCACAAGGACAGGAGCATTATGGAAGACCTCGTAGCCAGGTATGGCCAGGATAGCTCCGAAGATTACACTGAGGTAAGATGCCTAAGCAGCGAGGAATCGGAAGGCAGGAGTTGTCAGGAGTCCGACGACTCGTCATCTATTGGGGCCAGAATGCACAGAGACAAATGAGTAAACCTTTGGGCGATGTCACTCAAGGTGACAAATTCGACCCCGATGCATTAATCCACCCAAGGTCATCCGAGTAGGATCCACCCAACAACATTACAGCTTATCTGAAGAGAAGGCTGAGGGCACCTTTGAGTAAAGAGGCCAGGAATAAGATGAGGGCAGAATGCCCCAGGCCCAGAGTGCCCGAGAGGGTGGCCATGACCCCCAGAGATCGATGAACGCATGTTGACCTTCATGGTAAGGTACTTCAAAGACATTAAAAAGGGTATAGACCAGTCCTGGAGGTCGCACCAGGACATGCTTCTCGATGTGGTTGGGCCAATCATGAAGATATGGCAACTGGCCGAGGAGGCCAAGCGGAAAAAGGAGGCTGTTTACCCGGAGGTGCTTTCAGGATTGGGCAAAGAGTGCATTATGCCTGTTGGTCAATGCAAATAGTTCCATTGAAACGGAGAGAAGGCGGTCCATCCTCATGAAGATAGACTCCAAGTTAGGGGAGCTAGCCCCATCAGAAGCAGCAGCGGCTGCCAAGGGAAACTTATTTTGTGACATTTTCATCATGGTCATGGCAAAATTTGCTAACACCTATGCTATGCTAGATAAGGCTCTGGCTGGTAGAGGCAGGGGCCGCAAGGCCTGCCGGTATATGCACTACAGGCTGTCTGGGAACAGAGCGCAATGCAGGGAACAGGATGACCGGCGAGCCAACCCCTTATTTCTGTCCAGAGGAAGGGACAGAGGCTGGAGAGACAGTGGCAAGCAACAGCAAATCAACACAGGTAAGGGAACCGCTACCAAAAGTTTGTATCCTGAACACATACATCCCACCAGTGGAGGGGGAGTGGCGCAGCATGTAACAGGTGGAGAGAGATATGTCCAGACTCCTGGGTTTTGCAGATGGTAGAAGAGTTCCTTTTAGAATTTTTACAGGATCCAATGCAGGCATACCCTCCGAGACCGATCAGGTTCAACAGAGAAGATGACATATTGCTAGACAACGAGATAGAAAAGTATGCGGATAAAGAGGGCCAGCAGACCAGCAGTCAAGAAGCAAGGAGGCAACATGTTCTTGGTGAAAGGCAGGCACAAGGTCAGGCTGATGATCAACCTCTGAGCACTCAATGCTTTTCTGGTATACAGACACTTGAGGGACATTCTCCAGAAGGGGGATTGGCTGGCTCGAATGAACCTCAGGGATGCGTAGCTGATGTTCCAGCATACACCAAATTCAACGATGGCTGCTGCAGTTTCTCGGGAGAGGTCAGAGATGGGAGATTGTTATTCTCCTGTTCGGGCTAGCATCAGCACCTTGATATTTTACAAAGCTGATGAAGCCAGTAATCAGACATCTCAGAGAGCAGGGCTTCAGATTAATTATTTACCTGGACGATATATATGCATAATGTGCCATGACAGTGATCTGCTCTCAGAGCAGGTGAAAGTCACAACCAACTTATTGCAACAATTTTGGTTTCTGATCAACTGGGCAAAATCCGAGCTGACCCCGTCCCAGTCGATGGAATTTATGGGTTTCGTTCTAGGCACAGTACAGGGAACCCTCAAGATACCTTTAGAGAAGGTAAATTCTATCCAGAAGGAGATAAGAACCATGTTGTCGCAAGATGCAATATCTTTGAGGGGGGTGGCCAGGCTAGTACTGTCTGTCATGTTCGATTAAAGCATTTTTCCTGAGCCCCTTCATTACCGGGCATTAAAGCATATCAGACAAGGCTTGCAATGCAAGCAGACAGTTCCTATATTTCAGGAGGTGAGGACGGAATTGGAGTGGTGGTACCACCACATGGAGGCCTGGAATGGCAGGGCAATATTTGGTTGCACCGCGGACCTCATTATAAAGTCGGACGCCAGCCGTTGGGGCTAGGGAGGCCGGTGTGGCGATCTGACAACGGGGGAGAGGTGATCTTAGGAGGAGCTAGCTCTCCACATCAATTGCCTCGAATTGCTAGCAGGATCCTTCGCAGTACAATGCTGGACACAGGAAGATGGGCAAAGTGTTCCATTCTTCTCAAGATGGACAATGTGTCTCCACTCAGATACATCAACCGCCTGGGCGGGACAAATTCCAGGATGATAGCAGAGCTTGCAAAGGACTTCTGACATTTATGCCTTCAGAGGAGAGTCGGGGTGACGGCAGAGCATCTGCCAGGTTGTCAAACGGGAAATTATATTGTGCCTCCTATTGTGATGAATATATGTATATTGGCCTATGCCAAGCTGCTTGTAAGCCACTTGCGAAGAAATCCATGTTGCAAGGTCCCGACCTTAGAATAAATGTAAGCCGCCATTTTAGGTTCTCTCTGCAAAGTCACCCTGTGAGCTAAAATGGTGGACAGTGTCATTCCGAAAGTGTAACATGGCCGTCTTGACCTCTATGTATAAACTAATGTGTAACTTGTAGGCAAAAAGCTGTGGGGAACCTTTTTAATGGACACTCTTAACAGAGGACCTCAGCGCCCTTGGTATAGATAGTGATTGTTGCATGGATTGCGCAACAACGGAGAAAAATATGGTTCCTCTACTCCGTTTTAAAAGCTAAAAATGAAGAAGGAAGTTGCACTTATTCCTTCATGTGCCAGTTTTAGTTAAATGAAAAAAAGAAGAGACTCCACTCAATTGGAATGTAGTAATTGTGTATTTGTATTATTTAGAACGAGTGCCCTTTGTGATAACACGTGTTTCAACGGTCTGCGCCGTCTTTCTCAAATCAGGGCCAATGGTATTGGTTGTAAATATTGAACGTGGCTTGTCAGCATAGCAAAAATGTAAATTCACGGGTTAAATCCCAGCCTCTGCAGTCAAAAATACGAGCTCCGTACAATTCCGTCCGCTGGTGAACATTAACCAGTGTGCCTATTGTCGGCAAGAGGGTCATTGGCATGCACAATGCCCCATCCTTCGACAAAGGTCGAATAACACATTCAGAAATATGGGTAGATGATCCAGAGGTCGCCCGGGTGTAGGGGGCCCTGGTAGGTCAGTTTACACAAGATCCACAGCACCTTTTTCACAGGATAATCGGGTACTAAGTATGGATACTATAAACATATTTGATCATCCTTCTGCTGCTTACCTCTCTGAAGAGCTTCCTTTTGACGATATTCTGTTTAGTTAGGATTGCCCGAAGCAGGGTTTGGAACCTACACCTATTCCCATCAATCAGAAAGGTCCCTACATTGAAATGGTAGTGGGAAATAGGAAACCTCTATTCTTGGTAGATACTGGGGCACAGAAGTGTTCCATTGATCATTCTCGGGTTCCAAGCATTTCACTGTCAGGGCAAACCAATGTTTCTGTAGGGTTTTCTGGAACTCCAGTTGTTTGTCCAGTTTCTTCGCCGGTACCTATTTCTTTGGGTCCCTTTACGGACCACTGTCCATTCCTTTTGACTTCGAATTGTAGAGAGAATTTGCTGGGGTTGAATCTGTTGAAGGAATTAAAAGCGGTAATTCATTGTTCTTCTGATGGAGTGCGTTTGACAATTTCACCACAGCAACTTTCTGTCTCTCAATTCTTAACCAGACCTTTGCCACCAGAACTCAGAGATGTACCAGAGAGTTTGTGGGCAATTGACGATAATGATGTTGACGTTTTACAGATCGAGCCTGTTAAAATAATCTTGCAACATGGAATAACGCTGCCACGTATTCCACAATATAAGATTTCAGTTGAGGGCGAGCAAGCTTTGAAATGCATTGTTTCCGATTTTGTGCACTGCGGGGTGATTGAGGAAATTGCAGGTAGTTTGTGCAATAGTCCAATTTTACCAGTGTACAAAAAAGGCGATAATGCAATTCCTTTTCGTTTCAAGGGGACGCTCGTTCACCTTTACCCGTGCACCGCAAGGTTACACGGAAAGTCCTAGCATTTATAGTAGGGCTTTGAAAGAACAGCTCAATACCCTTGAATTGCCCTCTTCTTGTACACTGCTTCAGTATGTTGATGACTTACTTTTAGCTGCTGACTCTGAGAGCGCTTGTAAGGAGGGCACTGTGTTATTGCTTATTCACCTGGCTAAAAATGGTCACAAAGCTTTGCTGAAAAAGTTTCAATATTGGTGTCAGGAGGTTGCCTATTTAGGCTATCTTCTGTCAAAGGAGGGAAGAAGATTGACACCTGAATGAATAAAACACATTTCTGGCATGTCTGTCCCAAATACGCAGAAGGAAGTTAGAGCCTTGATAGGTATGGCTTCTTACTGTAGGTTGTGGATCCCAAACGTCTCACTAGTGATTAAGCCGATGTTGGCTTTGAAGAAGAAGGGCATTTCTCCACCATTGCCGTGGAGCACGGAACACCAGCAATCATTTGATCTGCTCAAGACTGCATTATGCTTGGCACCAGTTTTGGGCACACCAAATTATGAAAAGACCTTTGTGGTGTTTGTGCATAAATGTGATGGGTGTGCTTTGGCTGTATTAACGCAGGAACATGGAGGGAAGAATAGGCCATGCGGTTACTTTTCTTCCGCCCTTGATCCTGTAGCATGCGCTTTGCCAAGATGTTTGCGAGCTGTCACTGCTGCTGCTGTGTCTCTAAAACAGAGTGAGGGAATGGTTCTAGGCCATGATCTAACCTTAATGGTGCCTCACTCTGCGGATGTTCTACTGAACAGAACCCAAACGCAACACCTCACTTCCACATGGTTGACGAGATATGAATTGATCTTGTTTGCTCCTCACATACAAATTAAGAGGTGTTGTGTTCTTAGTCCGGCTGAACTCTTACCTTTCCCGCAAGGTACTGCTTGCAGTGATGAAGAGTCACATGACTGTCTGTATACTACCGAACAAGAGACAAAGGGTAGACTTGATCTGGAAGACACTCTTTTGAACAATCCACAAGGGGAGCTGTTTTGTGACGGCTCCTGCTTCAAACTTCCGGATGGTACAGCCACAGCTGCTTATGCAATCACTACATTGAGCACGGTCGTGGAAACCAAGAGAATCACGCATAACTCTGCGCAGGCTGCAGAGATTATAGCAGTGATATGAGCTTGTGAACTTTCCGAAGGGCTTACAGTAAACATATATACTGATAGTCAGTATGCCTTTGGGGTGGTTCACAACTTTGGGAGACTTTGGTCAGAGAGTGGGTTCTTAACTTCACATGGTACAAAGATCCAGCATGGCTGCCTAATAGTACAACTGCTCTCAGCGCTTGCGCTCCCTACTCGGTTAGCTGTCGTGAAATGTGCAGCACATCGAAAGGTTATAGATGATATAGGAAAAGGGAATGCTTTCGCTGATCAGATAGCTAAACAGACTGCCACCAATCTTTTTACGGAGATGTATGTTTCAAGGGAGACTGTAAATGCCTATGCAATGGACGAGGGTGTTGGGTCCGTAAGGGTTATCCAAGCCGATGCCACGTTTGAAGAATCCAAGAGGTGGGCTGAGGGCTTGGGGAAACTTGATGATGATGGGTATTGGGTGGATGTGGTTGAAGGAAAATGGCTACTTCCTGACGTATATTTAATGATGATGGCCCTACACATATATGTGCCCAGAAGGTTACGAAAATGCTAGAAAAAGTTTGTGCGAATGACAAAATTTCGAAAATAGCTCGGCGCTATGTCCAAGACCGTATGATCTGTTTACAGCACAATGTGGTAAAGGGAACATCAACTCCAAGGGGAAGTTTCGGGCCACCTTCTGTCCCCTTTGAGGTCATCCACTATTGAAATGGAACGTTGTAATAATTTAAAATACGTTTTAGTTGTCATCTGTGCTTTCAGCAATTGGGTCGAGGCTTTCCCTGTTAAGGACGCTACAGCCATGACTACTGCAAAAACTATGTTAAAGGAATATTTTCCTAGGTTCGGGCTACCAAGAGTCATCTGGTCAGACAATGGTCCACATTTTGTCGCTGCTGTAATTCTGCAGATATGTGCGGCATTACAAATCGACAAACGGTTCCATTCGGCCAGACATGCTCAAAGTGCCGGGCTGGTAGAAAGACACAATGGTATCATCAAGAACAAGCTCGCTAAGACATGTGCCAGCACCAAACTAAAATGGCTGGATGCCTTACCGATCGTGTTACTAGCCATGCGTACAACCCCTCAAACTAAGACTGGGTTCTCTCCATTTGAGGTGCTAATGGGGAGACCTGCCAATATCTGGAACCTTCCGAAATGTCAATCTTTAAAAAATGTCGAAAATGTACTTCAGATTACTGTAGCCAGTTGACTAAAAATCTGTATTTGATTTATCACCAGGTGCGAGAGGCATTACCTGTGTGATACGAGGGCCCGGGCCACAGTATTTGGACCGGAGATTGGGTGCTCACCAAGGCATTTGAGCGTTCGTCTTGCCTTGCACCTCATTGGCGGGGCCCATTCCAGGTCTTGCTGGTCACACAGACGGCGGTGCGTGTCGCAGACCGAAAAAACTGGACCCACGTGATGCATCTCAAGAAACTCCCTCACCCAGTGCCACACTATACGGAAGAAACAGAACCCCTCGCTAACGCTGCAACCAACAATCCCGAAGCAGTAAATAGCGTTGAGAGTGTGTCGGAGAATCTCTCTGAGCCCGTGAGACTTGGGGAACCTGCCATTTCGTCTCCACACTCTCCAAATGTTTCGCTTCCAGAAACTGTTGTTCCGGATCTTGAATCTTCATTTGGTCTTGATACGCTGCTTCCAACGGGAAGTGACGACACATTGTTCTCAGATCAATCAGTACCGGGAACAGCAAGGTACAATTTACGTTCAAGGAAATAGACTTACGTCACGGTTCGGCTGTGCATTCGAAGAGGAAAGGAAATTCATCAAGGGCTTGCTTTTTGCCAAAGTAATTGTTTGGGAAAAGGGGATGCTGTTGGATAGGGTTGTGGAAGGACTAAGAAGTCACGCGGCCGGGAGGTCGCCAGCTAATAACACTGGGGTTTCTCGTTTGAAGACTGCAATGCCTGCAACCGCTACCGCTCGTACTGGACTGATAAATGATCGTGTGACCGGCCGGGAAAATGGACAACTCTCTTGGGCCCCAAAAATGTATTGCTGTCTTTTTATAATGACGATTGGTTTTATAATAGTAACTGTGCTAAGTCTCTGGTACCTGGAAGAAGTGCATCCATTCGAAACCTTGTTACCAACTGAAAATGTACCCACTGTCCCTACTCCTTTTGTGTATTTGCATACTTTGTCTCCTAGAGACTCTCAGCATAGACAAAGATATCACAACAATACATTGTTACTTATCATGAATGCCACACATGCCATTTTTAATAGGTCCATCTGTTGGGTCTGCTCGCATTTACTGCAACATGGGGATAAGGGGCTAGGCTGGTATATCCATCCTTTACCTTTGACAACTGCTTGTTATGCTTCTCTTAGAGCCCTGTTTTTTGGCTGATGGAACGATAACATCTCGGGGAACTTTGATGGTACTAATTTGAATAGTTTTGAGAAACGTGTTCTGACTCCCCTGGGATGCTCGCTTTTTGCAAATTGGACCAAGTTTAACGTTGCTTCTATTAGGCCTTCTGATAGACTGTCTCGTCCCTTTCAATCTTTGATTTCTTTCAAGATGGCTCGGATAGGCAATAAGGATACCATGCCTCCTTCGTACACTGTTAACCATAGCCCCGATTCAGTTTCTTTCTGCATACAGAGGAATGGTACTCAGTCAATGGGAAATTTTAAAGGTTGTGCCAACGTTGCAAATTTCACTGGGGAAGACAGACCTCTGTATGTAGGCGAACCTGTCTACTTTGTTTGCGGTAACGTAGCATTTCCATGGTTACCCAGGGATTGGCAGGGAACTTGTTATTTAGGGATCTGTTACCCGGGGTATTCATAGCTAGTACCATAGAGGTTTCAAAGGCTCGTCCTCGGCGGGTCGAGAATGGTGAAACTCCAGCACAGGTCTTGGGAGATGTAGCAAAATCCTTCGTGTCATTTTGGGGGCAGATAGCGAATTCCGAGGACATCAGAAAACTACCGAGAGTACTGGAGAACACCATCAAACGGACCACTGACATACTCTATAATATGACATTAGAACAGAAGGCAATAAGATTAGCAGCACTTCAGAACCGGATGGCATTAGATGTCATTCTGGCTGAACGTGGTGGAGTGTGTAAATTAGTGGGGTCCGCTTGCTGTGTTTTCGTGCCAGATTCCAACCCAACTATCTTCAAGGCAATACATAATCTGCACGTCCTTACTTCAGAAGTGCCTGGTCCCGAGGGAAACTGGGATCTTAGCGCTTGGTTCTGGGACTTCTTGCGATCTTGGGGTTGGATGGTGTTGTCGGTCTTACTGATCATTTTGGGAATTCTGTTGTTTCTTTGCTGTTGTATCCAGTGTTTGCCTAGTATATGTTCGATGCTAGGGGGATGTTGCGCGCAGGCAATAGGTACAATAGGACATAAGGTACATGCCCCAGATAAAAACTCCAAAGCATATGTGTTAAACGAAATCTTAGCAACTGATCTAATGGCAATAGATATTTCCGACAGTGATTGAGGGTGCATGGACGATGATACATGGAGTTGTTTGCAAGTAGATCAGAAGTAGTTTAGCACTTGGCATAGGATAAAAGGAGGGTTTGTCAAACGGGAAATTATATTGTGCCTCCTATTGGGATGAATATATGTATATTGGGCTACGCCAAGCTGCTTGTAAGCCACTTGTGAAGAAATCCGTGTTGCAAGGTCCTAACCTTAGAATCAATGTAAGCTGCCATTTAGGTCAAACCGCCATTTTAGGTTCTCTCTGTAAAGTCACCCTGTGAGCTAAATTGGTGGACAGTGTCATTCCGTAAGTGTAACATGGCCGTCTTGACCTCTATGTATAAACTAAACTAATGTGTAACTTGCCTGCAGGCCACTTGTTAGGGTCATGAACTGAGACCTGGTCCTTCGTTGACCTGTGTGTAAAGGATTACTCGTGTCAATGAAGCTAATCCGTGAGCATATGTTACGAACAATGTATTCAAATACTGAACTGAGACATTTGTTTAAATTACATTGTATAGATGTTTGAGAAGTTCTATATAAGAAATCCTAAAGTACACTGTAGCCATTGAGACTTGTTGGTGAATACATTGAAAGTAAACCCTAAACGTATAGATGTGTGAACTCGGCACGAACCCTAGATCCGTAATGTATTAATGAATATTAACCCACAGTGGGGTTGGACAACATGTTTTCAAAGGTATATAAGGTGCGACTATTCTAATGTACAGCCCCACTCACTGAGCACACCGAACCACACTGGAGTTCGCTGTGCTGTACTGAGGGCCGATAGCTATACATTACTTTTGTCCTTTGAAACTGTTCATTATAAAATAAAGATCTTTTGTATGTTCCTTTGTAACCCGTGTTCGGTGTATTTCCTTTTGGGAGGTACTCAGCCTCGATATTTTCTCTTTGTTTTCACAAGGTGTTGAGAACCAGGTAGCGGACTGGAATTCAAGACACCTGAAGGACTCCAGTGATTGGCAGCTAGAGGAGTCAGTCTTCCAGGAAATCATGAGTCAGAGAGGTCCATGTCAGACGGATCTATTCGATTCGAGATTAAACAGGAAGATGTCACATTTTTTCAGTTGGAGACCGGTCCACCAGCAACAGCAACGGATGCCTTTCTCCAGGTCTGGAGACAAGCAACAGAATACGTGTAGCCTCCGTTCGCCTTGGTACCGCAGACGCTTGCGCAGGTCAGGAGACAGGGAGTGAGAGTGATACTCGTTACTCCCTATTGAAGAGGTCAGGCTTGGTTTCTGGACCTTCTGGAGAGGTCGTATGATATTCTAATTTTGCTGCCTCAGAGAGAAGATATCGTGCTAGGGCCAGCAGGGGAGGTCCACCCACTGGTTCAGACAGGGAATCTGAGTCTGGTAGCGTGGGTGATTTCAGAAGATCCTGGGCCAAGCCAGCACTTTCAGAATAAGCTCAGGAATTCATCAGAGAATGTTGGGCTTCTGGAAGAAGGCCTACAGAGGCACATGGCAAAAATGTAGTAATTGGTGCATGGAGAGGGAGGTACATCCCACTCAAATGGATGTTGTTCATCTTGTGAACTTTCTAGCTAACCAAGTGGCTCAGGGTAAAGCATACCGAAGCATTAACATGCATAGTTCAGCTATTTCAGCTGTACAAAAATACGTAGAAGGTGTCCCCATAGGTGAACATTTGCTGGTACGTAGGTTATTAAAAGGGATAAAAGGTTTGAGACAACCGGCTCCGAAATATTCTAGTCTTTGGGACGTAAGCATAATGTTGAGGAAGTTTGAGTCATAGCTGGGGAACAAGAAGCTATCTAGGAAGGCCCTATGGCCGAAACTGGCTACCTTGCTCTGCTTAATTTCATGCACAAGGGTCTCTGAGGTCAAAGCTTTGGAGGTTGACAGGAACTCTTTTTTCACCTACTGGTGTAACTTTTTATATAGCAAAAAGAGCTAAGACCGGGATCAAGACAGTTGATTATGCATCTTTCCCAGACCTGACCCAGATTATGTCTGGTCAGATTCCTGAAGGTTTATTAAAGTATTGGAGCACAATTTAGGCCTGGAGGGGAATTGCAATTATTAATAGCGGTCAAGTAACCTTTTAGGGCAGTGGCATCAGCTACCCTGGAAAGATGGGTAAAATGGTGCATGAGCCAAGCAGGCACTGATGTAGGACATTACGGAGCACATTCGATTAGGGGTGCCATGTCATCCACAGTATTCAAGGTGGGGGCTCTCCAAGAAGACATTTTGAAAGCGGCAGAATGGTCTAACGGGTACATTATAAGAATTTTTATTTTCGACCAGTCGACCAGGTGTCTACTTTGGTGGTGAGTAAGCTTTAAACTAGCATAATCCGAGCCTCCTGTACATGACATAGCATACAGATTTTCAATACATTTGTGATCGAAAGTCATGATTCTATTAAAGACACTGAGGCAAAATATTATACCAACCTTTCAATCGCCAAGATAGAATGACATGACTGAAAGTAATATGATTATGTCGAATTTTCATCTCTGATATATTGTTGCTTTTTTGCAATTGCCCACCCAGTCAGGAATGGTTTGTTAATTACTGCTGTCTGTTTCGCCAGGTACAGAACCCAAGCTATGGGGATCATGAGGAATAAGCGAATGTGTAATGGATGGTGCAAATGTTAACTGTTTGGGACGCAGGTTTCGGTTATCGATTAGCTAAAGAAAGAGGAAGAAGGAAGGAGGACAGAGATTGTTTTATAGGACTATGGGACGTGATTGGACAGTTTGGGTCACTTGGAAAGTTGAACCAATTATATGCCGAGAAGTAAAGAGTTGAGATTAGCATAATCCTTTGCCTCTGTTTTTAATAAAATCATGACTTTCTATTACAGATGTACTGAAATCTGTATTCTCTGTTGCTACTCACGCTGATGTCTTTTTAAAATCATAGTTTGACTTGTTGAAGCTATAACTATTCACTCAAATGGGAATATTGATGGCCTTGAAATTTCATCAGACAAGCCATCAGAATTCCAAGGTCCATATGAGTTGCCTAATTTTTAATAAGCCACATCAAACAACTTCTCACATTCATATTTGATGACTTTTTTCTTTAAAATATTAGATAAAAAGTTATATTGTGCTTCCTTCATAAATGCCTTCCGACTTGGAAATCTGAGTCATACAACAAAGCAACCTATTACCTTGTATATGTACAAAAAGTATTGCATTGCAAGCAAAATGGTATAGTGTGAAAAAAGAATTGGTCATTTCGATGTATAAGGGAAGTGTTTCATTTTTTAGGGGGTGTCTCTAATCTATGCACTCAATGGGAGACTCTGCCCCCATACTCTCTACGACTCCGCCTACCCTGTGGGGCTCGGTGACAGCCCATGTTTCAAGGAGACCATGTGATTTTTTTTAAATGTATTGTTGATTTGCACAGCACCTGCTGCAAAATAGTGACTTTGTGGTGTGTGCTTATCTGTGTAGAGGGATCTTCTCTGGTGCTTTTGTCTTACAAGTTATGTTGAGATTTATTTGCAGTTTGTTTTCAAGATACTCTTTAAAAACATTCTATTGTCCTTGAGACCAGACTGGCTCCGGGAGTTTCTATCTGGGTGGGCCAGGTTGTTAGGACCATGGGTGGCACATTTAGCTGCAAGACTACTTGAATGTCTGACAAATATGCTGGTTAGGATTGCCCTCCATGGCAGATTTAAGGCAAAGGGATTCTTGGGCAAGGCTGACAGATAGCCCTTGGTAGGTGGGGCATGGGTGTGAAGTTTATGGCGGGAGTAATTAATTGCTGCCACAAGTACAACTGTTACATGTTTTTAAGTGGTCCTTTTCTACTATTGGAGCTGTGTGTTTAGGGGTATGACTCTGGCTGGAAACAGCCTGTTTTCCTCATCAGGTTTTGGTGATATAAAGTGATTTGCCCCTGTTCACGCAATTTGTACAAAAGGGAAATCTGCTCTCGCCCTACACAGGCTCTTCAGTACCCCTTCAAAAGTCTTTTACTCTCTAATTCCATCTGCTACTGTGTTGCATCCATAAGCTCCCTAACTTATTTGACCTTCTATTTGCTACTTCAGCATCCATCTGCTCCCAGATCTTCATATGGAAAACTCTTGCAAAAGCATGAACAAAATTGTATACGACAGAACCCTTAACAAAAGTCTGAGAGATTAAGACCAATGAGTCATGCCCTAAGAACAAAAGAGGTGTACCTTTTTCAACATAATGCTATAATAGAGCTATATAAAAAGTACATAGCAAAAGAGCAGAAGAAATAGTGTGGCAATATCAATCCAATTATATTCACTTCCCATCTGCTCCCCCCTTTCTAGTCTATTCACTTGTCCTTCAACTTTCAACCCCCAGTCACCTTCCACAAGCGCCCCCTAACCACCATTCACATTTACCACCACACCCACCTACCCCACCCTACTCGCACCATGTCTTCTTGGCATGGCTGGGCAGAATTGATGATGATGTCACTGCTCCTCTGCAGAGGCTGAATAATGAGCCTTACAGTCCTGATTCCTTCTCAAATGGCATGCGCTCAACAATACCTCCCTGAATACAGTGGCTACTCCCAGCGGGACACGGCGGAGGTGCTTGTGGTCCAGCCATCTTGTTATGAAAGACAGGCCCCTCCTCCTTGATTAATAATGAAGCAAGGAATATGACATTTTGTTTCTTTCAAAATGTTATTTTGAAGCACAAAAGTGTATTTATTGTTGCAATTTTGTAGCACATTTTAATTGAGTTGAGGGTGTATGGGAGTGATAGCATGCATGAAGAGACTGTGCAGGTTGAGGGGTTCCGGGCCTCGTGGTATCGCTCACGTTTGGGTGTGGCAGTGAGGAGGGGGCTGCTGCTACCCTGCCAACCCCTATATGTCAGTGTCTGATACATACTGTTTATAAAATGCAATTGTCCATGATGACTTTTTGTTTGACATCTTTACGTTGATTTGCTATTGAATGTCACAATTTCATTCAATAAATATGGCATTATATTTTCCCGAGTGGGCTTTTTTTGGAATATGCCATACAGTAAACTGAATCACTTCTCGGGGCACCTAATTTTGGCAGGAAACGTGAAGTGCAATTTAAATGATTTGACCAGCATTATACACTTTGGTTAAGTGGTAAAGGAAGAATGTGAGCCTAGCCTGAGATGTAAGTACTTGACCACACTTCCTGTCAGCTCAAGTTTGTACAAAAATGTATTGAAGTTTGGTTTTAAATACCTAAAACTCATTTGTATGCAGATTACTTAAAAAAAAGCACAAGTTACGTGATTAAACCCCCTGACAATGGGCCTCATTCTGAGTGTTCCGGAATTAAGGGTGCCGGTCACACCGTGCACTTTGACGGTTACCACCCACGAACTCAATAAGAAAACCTGCCTTACTCTCAATTTCTTAGATTGAGGAGAAATTGTACATCCATAGTGGACTATGATCACCATGCACGGATCTTGACCACTAAATTTCACCAACGTGGGTACCCGAAAAAGTTGATTACAAATTCTTACAAACGGGCAAGATTCACTCCTGTGATACCATGCTACTGCCCAAGGATGTGGCACCACATGACAAACTAGTGTGTGCTCTTACTTATAGTCCACACACTTTTTTGATTAAAAAATCCATTCAAAAATATTGGTCTGTGGCACAGCTTTCCCTACCGGCAGAACCATTGCCAATATTTGCAATGAAAAGACAGAAAAACCTGAAGGACCAATTGGTCCATGCGTCTACTCAACATAAATCTTCCAGATCACTACATCAAGTTGGGATCTTCGTTCTTTGACGGGGCATTTTCCCTGTGGTACCTGCTCAATGTTTTTATTTTTTTAACATATTTATTTTAGTTGGCACACAGGAAAACAAAGTATCACATCAAATCAGCACTTCTTTACAACTTTGACTCATAAACGTGCATCCCCCTGTACCCGCCCCCGTACTTTGTTACTGGCTGTCCCCAGAGGCCTGCTCCCTCGCCAATTGAGTCCGAACACCGGCTCTCCAGCCCTCCGAGACATGTACCTCATTAGGTCCTTTTCATGTGTCTCTGAGCTTCCATCCCCCACCCCTTAATTTTGGCTATCTTTCGGGACCTGCTCATCCACCAATGAAGTCCGGTTCCGGTCTGCTGCCCGCAGTGCATTCGACACCAGACGTGGTTTATGTGTCAGGGCTGGAAAGCGTTGGTCATAGTCTATCACCGGAGACCACATGTTTGTGAAGCGGTGGAGGCGGCCTCTGCTTGCCGCCATGATTTTCTCGGAGATGAAGATGTCCCAGAGCTTCAACCACCACAGTACCATTAGGCGGCACTCTGGGGATTTCCATGTCCTGGCTATTGTGATTATCACAGCCAGGAGGAGTTGTGTGATGAGGGCCGCTAGCGGGCCTGATCTTGGAAAGATGCCCGGGATCGGGGTCTCCAGTAGGAGTGGCTCCGGCTCCAATGGCAGCGTGATCTGGGTAATGTCTGTAATGGTGGCCATGCACTGGGTCCAAAAGTCCGCCGCCACTGGGCAAGTCCACCACATGTGTAGGTAAGAGCCTGGTGAGCCACAGCGGCGCCAGCATTGCGGGTCCAGGGATGGATTGAAGTGGTGCAGTCGGATCGGCGGGTAGTACCATCTCAAGAGAAGTTTATGCGCGCATTCCCGATTGGTAATGCAGAAAGAGGACAAATGCGTGCGTGACCAAATGTCAGTCCACTCTTGATCCCGGATCGGGTTTCCCAGGTCTCTCTCCCACTGCGACATATTGTAACGCTCACCTGATTCTCGCAGAGGCGCCGGTCTTGACTGGGCGACTACCGTATCTTCGAAGGTGATGTGTAGCACCCGGTTGGCTCTTTGGGCTGGACCTCTGTGCACTGTATGCCTGACGTGTAGAGTAAGATGTCTGCAGATAGAAAATATGGGGTTAATGAACTGGGGTTATTGGGGTGTCCCTATCTCTTTCCTCTTCTCCTCTCCTGTAGACCCCCAAAGGTTAACGCTCTCACCTTAGGTAAGTGAATGCCGAGCTCTCCATCTGCCTCGGGGCAGGGTGCTGTAACCAGTTTCTTCACTGGATAGGTAGCGCAGGCCTCTTGACTTCAGAGGACTGCTGTCCGTCGTTTACTGCACGAACGGTAAGTTTCGAGTCATTCAAATGTCTTTAAAGTCTTTAGTAATGATGTCTCTTGTTTTGCAGGGTTCCGGCGATGGCGGATGACAGGCTGAAGTGAGTTGAAGATGGAGCCCGTGTGATGAATAGAAGCGCCTGGAAGCACGTAAGTAAGCGCTTGTTGCCTGCTTCACTATGCGCTCTAATTGTCTTTTATTTTTGCAGGTACGAGTTCGGAGCGGCTGCAGGGTGCCGGAATACCCACTGGATTAGATGTGGAAAGGAGTAATGGCACGTGAGTATTAAAGTTCCCCAATGTCTTTAAACGCACCTTGATTTGTCTTTCAGATGCGGGATGCAGCGCCGAAGGCCTCCGGAGCGTGCGAAGAGTTGGTAAACTTTTGTCTTTCAGATGCCGGAATGCAGTGTGAAGACCTCCGGAGCGCACGAAGAGTAGGTAAGCCTTTGCCTTTCAGATGCCGGAATGCTAACCTGTTCTTTCTTGTCTTTATAGGTGTTGCTGAAGACTGGATTCAGGATGGTAAGCCTTTGCCTTTCAGATGCCGGAATGCTAACCTGTTCTTTCTTGTCTTTATAGGTGTTGCTGAAGACTGGATTCAGGATGGTAAGCCTTTTTCCTTAGGCCCAGGACCGGATGCAGAAGACACGATGAGCGTTCTGCTGCAGAGGTTGCAGAATAACGCAAAGCAAGATTCATCCACCGGGTGTGGTTTAAATAGCCTCCTGTAGTGCTTAGGTGTCTCCTTCCACAGCCACGCCTAAGTAAGAAAAGAGTTCCTGGTAAGAAAAGAGTTCCTGCCTTCCAGAAGAGTTCCAGTGTTCTGAATCTAGGGAGTGGCTCCAGCCCCACCCAACAGGAAAAGTAGTTCCAAACAGAAGAGGATCAGAGGCTCAACTGGCAGGCAAGTAAGCAGCATGGTCTGCTGAAGGTAAGTCCACCCAAGCATTATGAGCCCGGCGCTTCCAGCGCTGGGACTGGGCATATTTATGAGCCTGGTGCCACTGGCGCCAGGACTGGGTCCAAAAGGTCCCAATTGGGACTGGTTGGCACTCGGGACCTGGGTTATGGATCTGCTTCCAAGGGAGTTGGGAAAACCCTGACCTTTTGGAAGCAGAGATCATGACAGTACCCCCCCTCAAGGCCCCTCCCAAACCGGGCTTCTCCGGGGGTTTTGGCTTGTCAGGAAATGTTCGGTGAAATCTTTTGATTAGGCGAGGAGCGTGGACATATTCAGCAGGTTCCCAGGATCTCTCTTGGGGGCCGTAGCCTTTCCAGTCAATTAGGTAGAATAGTTTAGATTTGGAGATCTTGGAGTCCAGAATGCTTTTGACTTCAAACTCGAGTTCTCCATCCACTAGGATAGGTTTTGGAGATTTGGTTAGTCGGGTTTGAGGTTGCACGGGTTTTAATAGAGAGACGTGGAAGACCGGATGTATCTTCATGTGCGGGGGCAAGTCCAACTTGACCGCTACTGGGTTTACTATGGTAGTGATGGAATAGGGACCAAGGTATCTTGGGTTGAATGTGCGTGGCCCTTTTAGAGATAGATATTTGGTGGATAACCAGACTTGATCCCCTACTTGATAGTGAGGGGCTTCCTTCCGATGTTGATCTGCTCCTTTCTTGTATTGTTCTTTAGCCCTTTGAAGGTGAGAAACAGCTTCCTTAAAGGCTTGGGTGATTGTAGAATGCAGGTAGTCTACTGCTGGTGTTTCAAGATCTTGGAGGGGATCCAACTCCGAGGTTCGAGGGTGACTGCCGTACAAAAGAAAAAACAGGGTTTTCCCAGTTCCCGAATGGACAGAGTTATTGTAGGCATACTCGGCTATCCAAAGGATATCTTTCCAAGTTTTTTCAGTTTGTTGCAGCATGCAGCGTAAATACTGTTCCAGAGTTTGATTGGTCCTCTCGGTTTGTCCGTCGGTCTGAGGGTGGTGACTGGTCGATAGTCTCACATTAATTTGAGCCGACCGACAGCAACTTCGCCAAAAATGAGAAATAAATTGACTCCCTCGATCCGAAATTAGAACCGAAGGAAAACCATGCAGTCGGACGATGTTTTCGAGAAATTCTCGGGCCAGAGTTGCTGCTGTTGGCAAGCCTTTGAGCGGAATGAAATGCGCCATCTTGGAGAATAAGTCCACGATTACTAGAATCGTATTGTATCCGGAGCATGGAGGTAGATCGGTGATGAAGTCCATAGAAAGCGTATGCCAAGGGCGAGGTGGGATGTCAATAGGGCGTAAGAGGCCTGCTGGTCTTTCCTTTTGACTCTTGTTTTGGGCGCATACTCCACAGGACATTATAAAGTCTCTGATATCTTTTTTCCAAGACGGCCACCAGAAGTAGCGCTTGATCTTTTCTGAGGTCTTGGCTATACCGGGATGACCTTCCATTAAAGAGTCGTGATAACAAGAGACTACTTTTTTCTGTAAATCTGTGCTGGGTAGGTATAATCGTTCTTGGAAATACAATAAGTTGTCCTTTACTGCAAAGTCCTTTCCCTGCAGATGCCAATTCTGTATGTCTGCTGGAGTTACAAGTTGCCTGGCTTTATCCTTAATTTCCTCTATGGATTCTGTGGCGATTACACCCATAATTCTTTGTTCGGGAATGATTGGTACAGGTTTAGGGTTGACCAAGTGTTCTTCCACTCCCATCCGAGAAAGGGCATCGGCTTTACCGTTCTATGTACCAGGTCGATAGGTAATTATGAAGTCAAACTCGGCAAAGAATAATGCCCAACGGAGTTGTCTAGAGGATTGGGCTTTTGCGGTCTTCAAATATTGCAGGTTTCGGTGATCCGTAATCACAGTAACGGTGTGTCGGGCCCCCAGCAGATAATGCCGCCAAGCCTTAAAGGCAGACTTGATAGCCAGAAGTTCCTTGTCAGTAATCGTGTAATTGATTTCAGGAGGCGAGAATTTGCGGGACCAAAATGCCACGGGATGCAACTGATTGGTTACCGGGTCCTTTTGTGATAGAACTGCCCCCATGGCAAGGCTTGAAGCATCAGTTTCCACGATGTAGGGGAGTTCGGGGCGAGGGTGTTTTAAGATTGGTGCAGAGATAAATTTAGTCTTCAAATCCTGGAAAGCTTGTTCCGCCTCGGTAGACCATTCAAAACGTTTTTTTTTTCTTTAACAAGGCAGTGATGGTCTGGACTATTCGAGAGAATTCGGGGATAAACCTGCGGTAAAAGTTAGCGAAGCCTAACATGCTTTGCACACCTTTTACGGAGGATGGTGATGGCCATTTGAGAACTGCATCGACCTTCTTTGAATCCATACGCACTCCGCCAGGTGATAATATGAATCCCAAGAATTCAACTTCAGTCACGTTGAAAACACATTTTTCCAACTTAGCGAAAAGTTTGTGTTGACGCAATCTTTCGAGGACCATTTTCACGTGTTTCCGATGTTCAGATTCCGATGAAGAATAAACGAGGATGTCGTCAATGTGAACAACAACACATACATCTATGAGCTCTCTGAGGACATTGTTCATAAAATATTGAAAGGCGGCCGGGGCATTGCAAAGTCCGAAGGGCATGACCTGATATTCAAATAGCCCATACTTGGTGCGGAAGGCCGTCTTCCATTCATCGCCCTCTTTTACTCGTACCAAGTGGTAAGCTCCTCTAAGATCCAGCTTTGTATATATGCATGCTTTTCTGACTTGGTCCAGGAGTTCAGGGATCAAAGGTAACGGATATCTATTCTTAACGGTGATCTGGTTCAGGGAGCGATAATCGATACAAGTTCTAAGGTCTCCTTCCTTTTTTGGAACGAAGAACAAAGCTGAAGAAGCAGGGGACTTGGAAGGACGAATAAACCCATTTGCCAGGTATTGATCCAGGTATTGTCGAAGGTGAAGGTTCTCAGGCTCGGTGAGGGCATAAATTCTACTACAAGGAGGAGTAGATCCAGGTATCAGGTCTATCTGGCAGTCATAAGACCTATGAGGAGGTAGAGAGTTAGCCTGAACCTTCCGGAAAACATCTTGGTATTCTAGGTATTCGGGAGGTAACTGGGGAGTCTCTGAAGAAATTGCGGCCAGTGCAACACCAGGTGGAGGGTGACAAGTAGAGACACATTCTGGAAACTGGACCGTTCTTGCTCGCCAATCGATCAGAGGATTGTGTTTCTCTAACCAAGGTATTCCTAGAATAATCTGAAACTGAGGGGCCTTGATCACATCGAACACGATCTTCTCATGGTGTCCATCTTGACTTACTAGCGTCACCTCTTGAGTGGTATGCGTTACTGGCCCGGAGGCTATCTCCGTACCATCCACCGTAGTAATGACGTCCTTTACAGCCTTGGGACAAAGAGTTAGATTCATCCTCAAAACCATTTCATGATCCACATAATTGCCGATGGCACCGCTGTCGACGTAAGCTTCAATTGCATGTAATCGATCCGGATTATCAGGGCTAATGAGGACCATAGGTATCACGAAATGCGAGGTCACGGAACTGGTTTTCACGCTCGGCAAGAGGACCTCTATTCTTGTCGGGCGAGGTCGTTTCCCTGCTCAGAGTTTGTAACTTTGATAACTGCAGCTCCTACTGCCTTCTTGGCAGGTTTCACCGGACAGTCTCGAAGAAAGTGCCCTGAGTTTCCGCAATATAGGCATAATTGCAACTGTTTCCTCCTTTCCCGCTCCCTTTGTGTTAGAGGACCTTTCAGACCCCCTATTTGCATGGGTTCCCCGGAGTCTACTCCTTTGGAAGGAGTTGGCGGTTTGGAAAATACTCGAGCATCAAACTTGGAACGATCGGCCTTCCTGTTCTGCAGCCTGTGATCTATTTGAACGACCAAGTCTATATAATCCGAACAGTCTTGTGGGGGATTCACTACTTGGGCTAAAACGTCTTTGAGCTCTCCACGTAGACCTCTATAAAACAGCGTAATCCGTTTGTCCTCAGGCCATTGAGTTTCCACTATTAGTCTATTGAAAGATGCAATATAAGCCAAAAGGTCTTGATTACCCTGTCGCAACGAAAGAAGCTCATTGTCCAAGGCCTGCCCCTGTGAATGTCTTGCGAACAGTTTTTCCATACTAAGCTGAAAGGCTTGAAAATCATGGAGAACCGGATCATCTTGATTAACTAGAGGGATCGACCAGTCTGCCGCATTGCCACTAAGGTACGAAAGTACAAAAGCTACTTTTGCTTGATCAGTTGGAAAGGCTGCTGGCCGGCATAAGAAGTGCAACCGGCACTGATTGATAAATACTGCAAACCTCTTTGGGTCACCAGAAAATCGTTCGGGCGGAGCCAGAGGTACATTCCCAGGTAGGTTGATCTGCACTGGATTCATAGAGGATGTTGAAGGAAGATTTGCCCCTGATGCGGGTAACGGGGTCTGTCCGGCTTGTGACTGTAGCACTTGTCTAGCAAGATTGTCTGTTCTCTCCTTGGAAATAATTAGTTCCCTTCTTAGAGCATTCGTTTCCTGACGAGCTGCATGCACTTCTGCCCTTAGTTCCCCAAGTAACCGGGCTAGGGGGTCAGTATCCGAGGTTTCCATAGCGCCTGGGCGAGAGTTTTGCGGTAGGCTTTGCGTTCTGTAACGCTCACCTGATTCTCGCAGAGGCGCCGGTCTTGACTGGGCGACTACCGTATCTTCGAAGGTGATGTGTAGCACCCGGTTGGCTCTTTGGGCTGGACCTCTGTGCACTGTATGCCTGACGTGTAGAGTAAGATGTCTGCAGATAGAAAATATGGGGTTAATGAACTGGGGTTATTGGGGTGTCCCTATCTCTTTCCTCTTCTCCTCTCCTGTAGACCCCCAAAGGTTAACGCTCTCACCTTAGGTAAGTGAATGCCGAGCTCTCCATCTGCCTCGGGGCAGGGTGCTGTAACCAGTTTCTTCACTGGATAGGTAGCGCAGGCCTCTTGACTTCAGAGGACTGCTGTCCGTCGTTTACTGCACGAACGGTAAGTTTCGAGTCATTCAAATGTCTTTAAAGTCTTTAGTAATGATGTCTCTTGTTTTGCAGGGTTCCGGCGATGGCGGATGACAGGCTGAAGTGAGTTGAAGATGGAGCCCGTGTGATGAATAGAAGCGCCTGGAAGCACGTAAGTAAGCGCTTGTTGCCTGCTTCACTATGCGCTCTAATTGTCTTTTATTTTTGCAGGTACGAGTTCGGAGCGGCTGCAGGGTGCCGGAATACCCACTGGATTAGATGTGGAAAGGAGTAATGGCACGTGAGTATTAAAGTTCCCCAATGTCTTTAAACGCACCTTGTTTTGTCTTTCAGATGCGGGATGCAGCGCCGAAGGCCTCCGGAGCGTGCGAAGAGTTGGTAAACTTTTGTCTTTCAGATGCCGGAATGCAGTGTGAAGACCTCCGGAGCGCACGAAGAGTAGGTAAGCCTTTGCCTTTCAGATGCCGGAATGCTAACCTGTTCTTTCTTGTCTTTATAGGTGTTGCTGAAGACTGGATTCAGGATGGTAAGCCTTTGCCTTTCAGATGCCGGAATGCTAACCTGTTCTTTCTTGTCTTTATAGGTGTTGCTGAAGACTGGATTCAGGATGGTAAGCCTTTTTCCTTAGGCCCAGGACCGGATGCAGAAGACACGATGAGCGTTCTGCTGCAGAGGTTGCAGAATAACGCAAAGCAAGATTCATCCACCGGGTGTGGTTTAAATAGCCTCCTGTAGTGCTTAGGTGTCTCCTTCCACAGCCACGCCTAAGTAAGAAAAGAGTTCCTGGTAAGAAAAGAGTTCCTGCCTTCCAGAAGAGTTCCAGTGTTCTGAATCTAGGGAGTGGCTCCAGCCCCACCCAACAGGAAAAGTAGTTCCAAACAGAAGAGGATCAGAGGCTCAACTGGCAGGCAAGTAAGCAGCATGGTCTGCTGAAGGTAAGTCCACCCAAGCATTATGAGCCCGGCGCTTCCAGCGCTGGGACTGGGCATATTTATGAGCCTGGTGCCACTGGCGCCAGGACTGGGTCCAAAAGGTCCCAATTGGGACTGGTTGGCACTCGGGACCTGGGTTATGGATCTGCTTCCAAGGGAGTTGGGAAAACCCTGACCTTTTGGAAGCAGAGATCATGACACATATATGTTGCTTTAGGTGCCAATGGGTTTTCCTGGAACAGACAGTACAACGTTGAAATACGTCCTCGGGCTGGGGGGTCACGCACAGTTAGTTCCAGAGCATCAAGCTCCCGTGTGGCCGCCAACCGAGTCTGGGGATGTGAGCACCAGTGCCTGAGTTGGATATACGAAAACCTGTCCGACTCTGAGAGATTAAAGGCTCTTTTGCATTGGATGAACGTCAGCGGCTGGGTACCTTCGAATAGCTGACTCAGGGAGCTAAGGCCTCCAGCGATCCAGTTTCTAAAGTTCGAGGGGCAGAATCCGGGCGAAAAGGCCGGGTTGTGGAACACTGGGGCTGAAGGGCTCAGGTCCCTCGGGATGCCTCTGGATTTGCGTGCCCAATCCCATGCCTTTAATGTCTGCTTAGTCGATGATAGGATGGACGGCCACGTTCGCCGCAGTGAGGCAGGAAGGTGTAGGAGAAAGCGCAGGGGGAGAGGTAATCGGGATTGTTCTATGTCCATCCATTTGGGGCGCCCTGAGACAATAGTCTAGGCCCGAGTGTGAGCTATCTGTGCTGCCATCTGATACTGTTGGAGGTCGGGGACCCCGAGGCCTCCCTGGATCGGGGCACGTAACATGGTATTCCTCGGGATGCGGGCTTTCTTCGCCTTCCATATAAATTGGAATATCTTCCTTTGAAGTCGCTGTAGTGGGGGACGAGGGACTACATTGGGGAGGGCCGAGCAGGCGTAAAGAAATCGTGGTAGTAAATTCATCTTACAGGCCGTAATGCGACCTATTAGCGAGATTTCCTGCTTGAGCCAACTGTCCAGGTCTTTTTCTAAGGCTTTAAGTAGAATCGGGACGTTTGTCCGGTAGGTGTCTGCAGGAGAAGCGGGGATCTGCACCCCGAGGTAGGGGATAGACTTTTCGCTTAGTGGGATCGCGCACTGAGCTCTTAAGGACTCCTTATCTCTCTGGTCTAAGCCTATCCCCAGGGCTGAAGATTTTGCAAAATTGATGGCAAATCCAGAGACCTTTCCGAATCTATGGATTTCCGCTAGGGAGGCCCTCAGGGACCGGGAAGTGCTTGTTATGGTCAGCATCACGTCATCGGCATAGAGCGCGATCTTATGCTGGGTAGGGCCCACTTGGAGGCCTTTGATTCTGGCACTGAGGCGAATCCGCTGGGCCAAGGGTTCCATAACCATGGCAAAGAGGAGGGGGGAGAGGGGACACCCCTGTCTGGTGCTGCATGTTAGTGGGGGATCGGGCCGGTCAGTAGGCCGTTCACTCGGAGGAGAGTCGTCGGGGTTTGATAATTCACTAAGTCAAGCTTCGAGAAGGATGGCCCGATGCGGAACGCTTCCAAGGTAAGACGAAGGAACGACCAATCTACCTTGTCGAAGGCCTTGGTTGCGTCCAGAGCCAGTAGGGCGAGTTTCCGAGAGTCTCGCTTAGCAATCTCGACCAGGTTGAGGACCCTGTGTGTGTTGTCCGTGGTGGCTCTTTGTAGGATGAATCCTGTTTGGTCTGGATCTACAACGTCCGGGAGTATCTTCGCTAGACGGTTTGCCAGGACCTTTGAATAAATGTTCGCGTCTAGGTTTAACAAGGAGATGGGTCGATATGCCGCGATATCTCTGGGATCCTTTCCTGGTTTCAGCGCTAGGACTGTGATCGACTCTTTCATCGACTGGGTTATCAATCCTGAGGTGGCGAAGGAGTTGAAGAGAGTCGTCATGGGAGCCAGCAGCTGGGGTCGGAAGAGTTTGAAGAATCGTGGCGAGAACCCATCTGGTCCCGGGGCTCTTGGTTTTAAGCTTTTGATGGCCTTGTCGATCTCTTCGCTGTTGATCGGGCCTCCAGCTCTTCTCTTCTTGGAGTTGCGATCTGGGGTAAGGAGGCCCCCTGCAGGTAGGAATGCTGTTCTTCGCTAGATCTTGGGGTGGCCGACATTGTACCGGTCAGGTGAGCCTCTGCAATTCTTAATTTATCCCGATCAGCGAATTGAACTGCTCCTTGGGGGTCCCAGAGGCCAATAATAGTGTTCCTCCTCTTGACTCTTGCCAATTTTTCCACTAGGAATTTGTTCGCCTTGTTACCTCTGGCATAGTAGCTCTGCTTTGTTTTGGCTAGAAGCTGGGCCGTTTCCTCCGCATAGTGGGCCTCCAATTTCTTTCGAGCCGTCTGTAGTGCTTGGTATGTTCTTGGGGAGCAGTTTCTGGCCTTACACACCGTCTCCGCCTCCAGAATTGTGTCCTCTAGAATGTGGCGGGTCTGTTGTTTTTGTTTGTGATAGGCCGCTCCTCGGGATATCAGGACACCTCTCACCACGGCCTTCATTGCGTCCCACGTGGTCGCCGGGTAGGTATCTTCGTTTTTGTTCTCTTCAAAGTACTGCTTTATTGTTTTAGCCAGCACGTCTCTCATGGCCATGTCTTCTAGGATCGGGTCATAAAGAGACCAGCTGCGCTGTGGGGACGGGTCAGGGTTGTGGGCTCTGAGCGTTAGCGTTATGGGCGCGTGGTCCGAGAGGATTCTGGGTCCAATGAGGACCTCATCTGTGAATGCCAGGATCTGCGGGGATGCCAACAGGAGGTCAATGCGAGAGTATGTTCTATGCACACAAGAATAACACGAATAATCTCGCTCCTCTGGATGAAGGACTCTCCAGGCGTCTACCACATCCAGGGTTCGGAAGAGTTTAAGTAGTGCTGTCGCCAGGCCAAAGTCTCTGCGGGCTGGAGGGTGCGATCTGTCTTCTAAGGGGTCAGGGACTCCGTTGAAATCTCCTCCGATGATGGTTTGGCTTTCAGCAAATGGAAGGAGGGCGCTTTCTAGGGCAGCGTAGAATACCTCCTGCTCTTCATTAGGAGCGTATACCGAAACCAATGTGTACAGTTGGCCGAGCATTCGGCATTTCACCGCCACAAAGCGGCCCTCCGGGCATAGCATGGAGTCCAGGATTTGCGGCTTAAGGCCTTTGGCGATCAAGATTGCAGTCCCGCCCCTCTTCGTTCCGTTGCGTGCCAGAAATTGCAGTGGGAATTGCCGGTCCCGGAGCCTCGTGAAGTCGGCTGGAATCAGATGAGTCTCCTGGAGGAAGACAATGGAGGCCTCGTCATTCTGGATGTGTCTCAGGATCATTTTCTGCTTCTGCAGGGCGTTGAGGCCCCTGACATTCAGTGTCAAGAACTTTAGTTTTTGGTGTGGGGGGCGTTCCCTGAGCGTCCTCTGGAATGGGGCTCTGCTTGTCGCAGGCAGGATGGGGGTATTCAGTCTTCATCTCGTGGCTCAAGTTCAGCGTGCTTTTCCTGTGGCTGGGTTTTCTGTACCCTCCAACGGGAGGGTAAACTTTTAAGTGGGTGGGGGGCCAGCATTTCCCATGTGGGCCTTCCCCTGGCCAACAGGGCCAAAACTGTCCTGCCAGCCAACGGGGCTGGGATTCCTGTAACTGTACTCCCAGCCAACCGGGCTAGGATCAAACCCCATAATTGGGTTTGTCTCCAAGAGTGGATCGGTGACATACTCCTTGGAGTAGGAGTAGGGCATGGCCGCTCGGGGCCCGCGGCGGCTCTGACGTTTTCTATGACTTATCGAATTGGAAATTTCATGATTGCTGTGGGTGGAAGGGTTACTTTACTTTCCGGCGTCTCTGAGTTTTGGACCAGGTTTGCTGTAGTTGTTTCTGGGGTGATTGCTCCGTCTCTCCCGAGGGACGTAGGGACTATGGACTGTTGAGGACTCCGGAGAGTTAGAGTGCAAAATGGACTCCGCGTCCTCCAGCCGACTTATCTTGCGCTGAACGCCTTGGAACGTGAATTGGAGAGTGGACGGAAACAGCCATCGATAGCGTATTTGCTGGGACTGCAGGAACGCAGTTAAGGACTTCAAGGCTCTTCTTTTCTGTAGGGTCATCAGCGAGAGGTCTTGGAAGATCTGAAGTTGAGTTCTCATAAACGAGAGCTCATCTTTAGTACGGCTTATTGCCGAGATGGCCTCTTTGGTGGCGTAGAAATGGACCCTGGTGATTACGTCCGGAGGACCGTCAGAGTCCACACCTCGTCTTGGGCGCAGTCTATGAGTGCGGTCTAGGATGAGCTGGGTTTTGTCCATGTGTGGGAGGAGGACTTGGAAAAAATTGCCTATGTATTCTGGTAACTCTTTGTCGGGGACCGATGACGGGACCCCTCGGATACGCAGGTTATTTCTACGAGCCCTATTCTCCAGGTCCTCCTGTTTAAATTCGAGTACCTCGTTCCTGTTCTGTAGCACCTGGAGGTTGCGTCTCAGTTCTATTAATGCAGCATCGTGGCTCTGGGTTAGGTCCTCTACCTCTCCAAATCTCTGCTCCGCTTCTGTGAGTCGGTGGTCTGTTCCATCCGCGTAGACAGTTCAGTCATGCAAGACCGGACCTCAGCTTTAATGTCCTGCATGAAGGCCTGGATGTCATCTCTAGTGGCTGGCTTTCCCTGTTCTTCGGGGGCATTCTGTGGGGTTAGCTTCGGGGAGGGGGCTGACCTCTTTGTTTTGTCTGCGGCCAGCAACATGGCGGAGATATCTGAGGATTTGGTTGTTTTAGCTGGTTTCGACATCTCGCGCGGGTTATGGATCTGTACCTCCCGGTGCGGCGGACTTAGGGGTGGGTCTGGTCAGCTATTCCACATGGAGAGACCCCAAGTGGTAGAGGCTCCGAGGCCATCAGTCGGCAGTAGACTGGGGTCCCAAGGGCGAACCCGAAGCGCTGATCACTGGCAGGAGAGACCCCACAGTTGTAGGGGCGGAGGCCCAGGACACTCGAGGGGTAGCGTGGATTAATGGGCAGGGGCGCCGCAGGAAGCCACCGGGCAGCGGGGCGCTGCACGGCTAGTGATCTCAGGAGCCTCCAATGTTAGGATCCCAGTGGCGCTGGAGTCGCCAGTTCAGCGGCTTGGGACGGCGGGGTCAGGCTGGGAGCCTGGAGCTTCTTGCTGGATCTAGGGGGCGGGGTGCCATCGCTGGTGCAGGGCCTCAGGCAGTGCGCCAGTCAAGGGTCGGTGGGCCGGGGCGCCCCTGGAAGACGTGAGGGAAGACCCAGCCAATGCACAGCCCGGAGGCGAAGTGGTCGCGACCGCTTCAAGCGGCTACGGGTAGCCAGCACCCCCCAGCCCTCACATTCAGGGCTGGAGGACCCCAGCCGGTGTTCTCAAACTTCTCAGGGGCGGGGAGGGCTGCCGCAGGCTCCTCGCCCGGCTTCAGCGTAGCACCGCTTCTGGGCTCGGGAGCTCCTGCTCGACCAGAGCCACGGGGACAGGGCCCGTTCTTCCCTCGCCGGGGACACCTCGGAGGATTGTCGTGGGGGGCACCAAGGTGGGACGAAGGCCGCTCCCCGCCCGCTGCACTCGCTCTTCCAGCAGTCGGTGGGACGGACTCCCGTACAGTGTCTTCGTAGCCGCCACCTCTGGTTGCCTCCGGGCTCCACCTCAGCGTCCGGGGCAGAACAGGGATAGCTTCACGCTCGTTCCTTGTTACGGCACAGAGCTCGTCACATCCGCCATCTTGGATGTGCAGGTCGCGTCTCGGCGCGAGAGTGGGGCATCACCGATTCAGGGGCTAGTAGGGGGAAACAGGGTCCCACCGGCTCACATCAGATGCTCTGCGATCTCAGGAAGCCATTGATCCGCGTGATCCGATCCAAATTCATCGAATGGTAGCTGGTGGCCACGGGCTCCGGACAGAGGCCATCAAGGAAGCAGCCACATCGCTGGCGCTCCTGGCCACTCCTGCTCAATTTGTAAATTTGCGGTAAAAACTAAATTGTTTCCTTTACATGGCAAAACCTGGGAAATACGCCATCACTCAAATTGTAAAACACCATGGGCGATTTATTGCATTGAGTGCCCTTGCGGGTTGAAATACATAGGCAAAACCACAAGGCCGGTTCACAATCGAATTACGGAGCATCGCTCCCGGATCCGGTGCAAAGCCATTAATTCACCCCTAGTGAGCCATTACATGGAATATGGCCATACGACTGAAGACCTACGTTGGTGGGTCATCGATGTCGTCAAGAACACCTCTAATCCACTCCAGGTATTGGCCAATAAGGAGGCACGCTGGATTTTCGAACTTGACACAATTGAAAATGGTCTCAATGAGGCATCCCCAACTTGGTGGTAAACTCAGGGTCCGGATATCCCTTGTCCCCGACAATTTCATGGCCCCATACTTTCTATCTTGCTTCTGGGGCTTTTTTCTATACATTGCAGTTTATCATGTTGTTTAATGCTGCTACTAGCAACCCTAATTGCTCTATTCTCAGTTTTTTAATTTTCATGTCACTACTTTTTATTTTATTTTTATATACTTACTCATTGCTAGTGGTTTATTTAGATACATGCTTCTCCAGCATGGGGTCTGGCATGGATACACATGCTCATGAATATTCCCCATCGACAGGCTGGGAATCCTCGGTAAAGAAAAAATCAGTATCAGTTTCGTTTCTGATCTGTCTTTCTTAGTAGTAACCAATCACTGATCTCTGGGTCATACTGCCCCCAGCCAATGACTGCCCTCTTCCTAAGCCCCTCCCCTGGCAGCCATCTTTCTACCGCACATTCAAGTGTTGGGAGTCCTCGTGCTATAGCTCTCAAGCTTTTGCTGCGTTTTCGCGCTTTTTCAAGAGATTTCCTTATTTTTCGGTTAAATCGAGCCTCAAGCTCCACCGTTTCTACTCCCGATCAACGGGAACCCTTTTTGGAATTTTCTACGCCCCTCAAGGGTGAAGTTTTCGTCGAGTGACGCTTCTTGGAGGATTCCAGAAGATCTGAGGCCTACCATGGACGCGGCCCAGGACAAGGGAAGGTCGACACCCAGATCCAAGCTGTTCGGGAACTGCCCTGGATGCAGGTTACAGAATGTTTTCAAGGAGGACGAGCATTTGAGATGTCTCTACTGCCTTCATGAGGACAAGACGCACGTGGAGAAGGACTGTGCGTTCTGCAAGAACCTATCGCAACGGACCATGAAGGATCGTCGTTCCCGTCTCGCCAGCTGGCTCAAGAAGGGCCCAGCAGGTGAGAAGAAGAAAAGGTCAGAGCGGTCCTCTAAGTACTGTGAGGGCGCCCCGGTGACGGGGCCCAACAGTAGGCTAAGCACCGCGAGTCTGTGGGCACCGGGAGCGCCGAACGGTCAGGCTCTTCGGCTGTCAGGCAGAGTGTGCCTTCCCCGGCACCATCAACCATAAGCCAACGCTCTGGTTCGGGGAAGAGGAAATCCGAGAACCCGGGTAAGCTTCTGGAGAGGCCGAGGTCAATCTCGAAGGATTCAGCCGAGGGGGAGCGAGGCGGTGACCCTCCCCCCAAGGTGAAGGCCTCAAGCGCGCCCAAGGTGGTGAAAGCTTTCATTCACCCGTCTAAGGCCTCTATTGAGGGAGTCGCGGCGACCCTGGCGAAGCCTGTGGCGGCTACACCAGTGGAGGCGACCTCGGGCCCGCCCAGAGTTTCCCTGCCACCACGGAGGGAATCCTCTTTCCAGCCCATCGACAAGACCCCCGTGAAGACCCCCAGTGGAAAAAGAGGGGGGGCGGTGGCCATTACGGACACGGATTCAGCCTCTGAGGAGGAGCTGGTGGAAGCAGTGAAGAACCTCAACGAGAGGTTCAAGAAGGTACGATCCCACGGGAGAGATCCCGAAGAGGTGGTCGAAGATATCGACAATGGCGCCGGCGAGGCCCCAGTGGAGGAGCGGCCATCCCTCCCATCGCAGCCATTGCCCGAGCCTCAGGACAACTCGGCGGAGATAAGGACGAGATTACCACAAACCCCGGCGGATGATCCAGAAACAGGCCCTTTGGGAAGCCCTCCGAGCAAGCGGAGGAGAATTCATCCCCCCGCCCTTCATGCCCTAGCGGCCCGTAGAGCCTTCATCCCCCTCTCCGGATCACAGGGATGACACGGCGACGGACACGATGACGGGGACGGATGACGACGGTGGTGACGACGGGACGGACCTTCCATCACCACCCCCTCGGGCTTCCCCACCCGACGAAATTGGCTCCTTTCATGCCATGCTCACCAGGGCATCCGAGCTCTTCCAGCTCTGCCCCGAGGAACAGAAGAAGGAAGGTTTCCTCTATCAACGCCGAGAGGCCAAGAGAAAGACGGTCCTCGCGGTACCGTTACTCAACGATATCTGGGATGAGGGACTTGCGGTGCTGAAGAACCCATCCACGACGCCTGCCAAGAGGGAACCGGTACGAGAAGTAGTACCGGGTCCCTGACGCCACCCCCTTGTGCCTCAGGGCTCAGCCGACGCCGGATTCGGTCGTCTCAGCGGCAGCCAAGAAGAAGGCAGCGGGGGGCGGCAGCTTCAACCTCCACTTCCCCACCTGACGGGGAGGGAAAGAAATTGGACGCCATGGGGCGATGGGTCATCTCGTCGGCGGCGACGACAATTAAAGCGGCCAACGCCATAGCGATTGTGGCCCGTTACGACAGGAAGCTATGGTACAAGATAGCTCCCCTACTGGACTTCCTACCAGACGACAAGAGGGCGGAGGCCCTAGAGATTCTGCAGGAAGGTGAGGTGGCGTCGGACCACGCCATAACGTTGGCAACAGACATTGCCGACACCGGGTTTCGCTAGTTAGGCAACAGTGTTTGCCTTCGACGACGAGGCTGGCTCAACGCAACAGACTTCCGTCAGGACGTGCAGACCGAGTGTTGAACATGCCGTTCGACAGCAACAACCTGTTTGGGAAACGGTGGATGAGTCGCTGCAGGTCATCAAGGCCGAGACAGAGACGGCCCGAGCCCTGGGAGTCCTTCAGCAACGGCGGCCCTTTAAGAGCACCGGAGGCAGACAGGGGGCCTCCAAGGGATCAGGCGGTGGTTCCTCTACATACCACCAGGCGGCCCGCTCCTCATGCCAGGAGGCCTACAGAGGTCGAGGCAAACAAGGAGGATCTCGTCGCCAAGGCCGCCTCCAAGCAAGATTGAACCGGCCGTAGCGTCGGGGCCCCACCGAAGCACCCCGGTGGGAGGCCGGCTGGCGAAGTTGGTCAGCGTGTGGGAGTCCATCTCCACCGACCGTTGGGTGCTGGATGCCCTGGCCCACGGGCACACTCTTGAATTCCAAAAGAAGTTTCCCCGCATTCCCCCCATGGCCACACCCCCATCCTAAAAGGACACTGAAAGTTCCTTAGATTCGTGGTTCAAGTATGCCACTACCAATTCAGAGCTCTGCCATTCGGATTGAAGTCAGCACCCAGGGTGTTCACCAAGTGCCTAGCACCAGTGGCGGCACGGCTGCGCCTGCAGGGGATCCACCTCTACCCCTACCTGGACGACTGGCTCATCCGGGCAAGGACAAGAAAACTCGCCGTCGAGCACACGGCAAAGACCATCCGCTTACTCACAGAGCTGGGTTTCTCCATCAACTACCCGAAATCCCATTTGGTTCCGTCGCAGGTGGCACTGTTTCTGGGAGCGAAGCTGGATACAGTGGAACGATTGGCATCTCTGTCTGAGGAAAGGATGAAGGCCATTTTAGGCAAGGTGCAGCGCCTGCTAGCCACGGACATGGCCAGGGTGAGATCCATCAAGTCCCTCCTCGGAATGATGGCCCCATGAATCTACCTAGTGTGCCTGAGCAGACTACGGATGCGTCCTCTAGAGGAGTTCCTCGACGCCCGCTGGATGCAAGCGACGGGCAGCTTCGAAGACAAGATCCCGCTCAACGAGGTTTTCCGTCGGGCGATTCAGTGGTGGGGCATCCGTGCGCACCTCACGGCGGGCACGGACTTCCAGACCCCAGCACATCAGGAGACGGTGACCACGGACACCTCCCTGGAGGGATGGGGTGTGCACACCGGAGATCTCCACGCAAGAGGCCTTTGGCTCCCGGAGGAGAGGTCTCTCCACATCAACATCTTGGAGCTCTGAGCCATGTTCTGGGCGCTCAAGTCATTCCTCCCATCCCTCAAGGGCAAGGTCGTGAGGATCTTCACCGACAACACCACCACGATGTTCTATGTCCGGAAGCAGGGAGGCACCAGATCCCCAGCCCTATCCAAGGAGGCCCAGGATCTGTGGCACTGGGCTGTCGCCCTGGGGATGTTTATGGTTCCCTTCCATCTGGCAGAAATAAAAAACACCATTGCCAACTCACTCAGCAGTGAGCTGCGCTCGTGCCACGAGTGGGAACTACGCCAGGATCAAGTGGATCGGCTCTTCCAACGATGGGGCAAACCCCAGATCGACCTGTTTTGCGAGGGCGACAAACTCCAAGTGCCAGAGGTTCGCCAGCAGGTTTCCTCAGCCGAGGAGCATGGGCGATGCTTTCTCGTTCCCCTGGGACGGCCTGTTCCTGTATGCGTTTCCTCCGTTGCCGCTGCTGCTTCGTCTCATCAGCCAGCTCAAGAGGTCCCAGTGGCCGAGACAGATCTGGTTCCCGGACCTTCTGGACCTCTCAGCATCCCCACCAGCCAAGCTGTCGATGGACGCAGATCTTCTCTCCAGAGAGGGAGGCGCCATTCTTCATCACGACCCGGAGTCGCTGAACTTGCAGGCCTGGCTCCTGCAGCACTAGAGTTTGGAGGGTACAATATCCCGGCTGACTGCAGAGAGGTTCTTGCAAAGGCCAGGGCGTCCTCAACTCAGACATAAGTGATCAATGACATTTGTGATGTCATCTTTGATGTCCTGGGTGTTAGTGTTAGCAGTGCACGTGGCGCGAGTTATGGTTGCTTATCTTACCATAACTGCCGAATTTCAGGGGTTTTTCGGTTTTACTTTGAACCATAACGTCCCTTTAACAAAGTTTTTTTCACTGAATTTCATAAGTTTTTAGTAGCGCAACTTAACCATAACATCCCTTTAACAAAGTTTTTTTCACTGAATTTCATAGGTTTTTAGTAGCACAACTTAACCATAATATCCCTGACTTCATATACATGTAACATAGAACATACTGAACCCCCACGTAGTGATTTTGATGTCCGCGGACATATCGAGAATCTGAGCGTGGTGAATGTAAATTTAAATAGTGTGCCCCATTTCCCCTTTGAAGTTGGCTCTGAAAAGAGACGTTTTTTTTTGTTTTTTTTGCAGATGCTTGACAGACACGTTATTTTGTATTTTGTTTCTTGTTTTTTTTTCTTACTTTAGTCCTAAAATCTTCACATAACCTTCTCCAAAGCAACCCTTACATTCCAAAATAAAAAGGCATTTCCCGTAAAATATAAAGAGATGCCATCTTCTTTAAAATTAACAGTATTACTGGCATCAATATTCTCATTATTACAGAAGAACATACCAGCTCTAAGCATGAAAGCACACATGCCTCGGTTGATGACACACCTAGCAATGTTTTGCTGAGGACAAAAAACTGAACTATTGTCCCATATTGCCCTAAGTAGTAATCCAGAAAAAATGACTTTCGCATTTGGAAGGATATTCATTACGGCTTGAACCAAGCGGTCCAAATCAGCCAACAAAGTAGGGGCACTGACTTTGCCCAAATGGAAAGCACCATAGTGCAAAACTGCCACATGCAGACTGTTCATCGTGGCCATATCCTCACAAACTTGTACAATTCCCTGTACATTGCAATCAGGCACAGTGCTCCACACCACCTCCACTCCTTTCACATCAAAGTTATTTTCAACATGCCTGCATCGAGCGTACTGTTGTAAACCATGCACAAACATATCTCCAAGCACCAGCACCCTGACTTTCTCTACTTCTGTCATCTTCACCACACACAGTCTCTTTCAACACAAATCCACAACCTCGACATCTGATTGGCTAATCCGTGCAGTCTTCTTTCCATGTTGGATTTGCTGGAAAACCCAGGATGTAGCACGCCCTGTCCACGGACAGCCCCGGTGTCCGCAGACCGCGTAACTCTTTGACACCCTTTCTACCATTTCCATTTTACTCTCTGTGCCATTCCCTCATTGCATACAGCTAAGCAGTCACACAATACGAAGAACGTCCTCAGAACACCCCCATTTTGTTTATTTTCGAACATTTCAGGACAATTATCATTTCATTATTCAACATATTAACATTACAAATATTATACTTTCTTCTTGTACGCTGCACACAATGCTATGGTTCTCCATTAGTAGCTCAGTATACTAGATAGAACCCCATAATACAATGCTATTTATATCAATACATCGTTCAAAGCACTAATTACGGTATGATATTTATTGCAATGATCCTTGACACTTTTTTCGCAACATTATAATAAAAATCCCTAGTACACAAATTTCATGAAAAGTAAATGCACATGTGATGTCATCAGTGATGTTATCAATGACATTTGCGATGTCATCTTTGATGTCCTGGGTGTTAGTCTTAGCAGTGCATGGTGGTGGCGCGAGTTATGGTTGCAAAGCTTACCATAACTGGCGAATTTCAAGGGTTTTTCGGCTTTACTTGGAACCATAACGTCCCTTAAACAAACTTTTTTTATTAGCATGCAAACAATATACAAAGATGTAATGTAAACAGCAAGTTCTCACAGATGGCTTTACACAGAATGTTGCAAAGTAAGCATTTATGCTTGTTCACAGTGAAGGTCAGCTGCTTCCATTTTTTCTCGCGGCACGGAGACGCCCACGACTCCCAGTATAAGGTTCTATTTTTTTTTTTACCTTGACGGACAGAGATTGTGCTGAAAGACTTCTTTTGAAGAAGTGTAGCAAAAACGTAAGACACAATAAAAATGAAATTTCTGAAACGAAACCACTTTTGTATATTATATCACTTTGAGAAAGATCGTTGGCACACACGGAGTCGTATTTTGGGACTGCACTACACTTGGACAATGGAAAATGCAATTATAATGTAAGTAAGCTGTGGTGTCTGCGGACCGCGTAACTCTTCGACACCCCTTCTACCATTTCCACTTTACTCTCTGTGCCATTCCCTCATTGCATACAGCTAAGCAGTCACACAATACGAAGAACGTCCTCAGAACACCCCCATTTTGTTTATTTTCAAACTTTTCAGGACAATTATCATTTCATTATTCAACATATTAACATTACAAATATTATACTTTCATCTTGTACGCTGCACACAATGCTATGTTTCTCCATTAGTAGCTCAGTATACTAGATAGAACCCCATAATACAATGCTATTTATATCAATGCATCGTTCAAAGCACTAATTACGGTATGATATTTATTGCATTGATCCTTGACACTTTTTTCGCAACATTATAATAAAAATCCCTAGTACACAAATTTCATGAAAAGTAAATGCACATGTGATGTCATCAGTGATGTCATCAATGACATTTGCAATGTCATCTTTGATGTCCTGGGTGTTAGTCTTAGCAGTGCATGGTGGTGGCGCGAGTTATGGTTGCTTAGCTTACCATAACTGGCGAATTTCAGGGGGTTTTCGGCTTTACTTGGAACCATAACGTCCCTTAAACTTTTTTTATTAGCACGCAAACAATATACAAAGATGTAGTGTAAACAGCAAGTTCTCACAGATGGCTTTACACAGAATTTTGCAAAGTAAGCATTTATGCTCGTTCACAGTGAAGGTCAGCTGCTTCCATTTTTTTCTCGCGGCCCGGAGAGGCCCACAACTCCCAGTATAAGGTTCTATTTTTTTTTTACTTTGACAGAGATTGTGCTGAAAGACTTCTTTTGAAGAAGTGTAGCAAAAACGTAAGACACGATAAAGATGAAATTTCTGAAACAAAACCACTTTTGTATATTATATCACTTTGAGAAAGATTGTTGGCACACACAGAGTCGTATTTTGGGACTGCACTACACTTGGGCAATGGAAAATGCAATTATAATGTAAGTAACCCTTTAGATTATTTTATACCGGAATATAATAACAATAGCGTGGCATTAAAGCCCGGTCAAGTTGTACTTGTTCGTTCAATGTGGCATTGTTTTCTACCGCACACTATCACCGCTAAATTGATCCCCTGTCGTTTAGAGGGCTCTGAAAAAGGCAGACACAGGATGGGTTAATAGAAATAATTTAACCTGTCTGTAGCCGGTCAAGCGCTCTACTCGCTGTGCCACTTCACTGTAGCTGGTCAAGTGGCACAGCGAGTAGAGCACTCGCTTTGACATCCGTGCATAGCTTGCTAACGCAGGTTCGAATCCCGGCACAGCCAAACTCAGCCTTTCATCCTTCTGTGGTCGATAAATGAGCACCGCACACCGTGGGTAATAATAAGCAGCGCTGAGATACCGGACGGTTCTTAGCGCTATATAAATGCGAAAATATTATTTTATTATTAACATACCCCGTTGCATTATCTTCGCTAGCAAATAGTTTCACGCCCTAATAAATAAAATGAATATTTTTAATAAAGATTGGCTGGTGAGACTAATTTATGTTTTTTAAAACAGGTACGTTGCCCCATTTTGCCAATGTCACGATTTTCAGACTCCAGGGGATGGATTGTTCAACTGCCAGGTGCAGCTCCATGTAAGCAACTTCATGACCCTCACCATTTTATGGGACAATCACCAAGGACCAATATGCCCTTACGCATTATAGCGGCTAGAAGCAACATACCAACCATTATGGTGGTCTAATGCCCCGTTGTTGGAGCAACCTTCCGATTATCAGTGCGACCATTTACTGCTTTTATCATAAACCAACAGCCTATCTATCGCAAAGGAACAGCGCGTGGCTCAAAATAAACTTTTGCTGATCGACAGCAGAGACAATTGCAAATCGCTGAATATTCACTTAACATTTCATGTGAAATAAATGTACTTTACCAAATGTACAATCCTGCTGTTTACTTTTAAACCACAGTGTCATATTCCAAATTGTGGCGCACTGTGTTCTAAGCTGATCTAACACCCTCTGTACCGCAAAGGAACATCACGTGGCTCAACATGAACTTTTGCGGATCGACAGCAAAGACAAATGCAAATCGCTGATATTCTCTAAACATTTGATGTCAAATAAATGTACTTTACAAAATGTACAATCTTGCTGTTTGCTTTTAAATCACAGTTTCATATTCCGAATTGTGGCGCGCTGTGTTGTGACATAATGTGGGTTTTCTTCCGGGTTCTGTGTAAAGTCGCGTAGGACTGGAGACGACTGGGCGCGTTTGATGACGCACCCTGTAACGTCACGGAGAGACGCGGGGAATATGAATGCTTTCATAATGTCAGGCTTAGGGGCGGGAGATATGATTTAGTGTTGCAAAAGCAAGTCAGCCAGGTCAATCGCGCCAGTCATAGGATTATCACATAATGTCGGCGCACACCAGCCTGATTTATCGTTTCTTTAGTGGACAAAAAGTCGGGTGAGGCCCATAGCAATTGTACTATCATCGGACAAAAGGAGGGTTCGTAGAACACTTTCAACCTGACAACGAACAATACAAACAACGTTCTCAGAATACCCCCATTTTGTGTAATTGCAACCATTTCGGGACACCGCGAGTGTTCTTAGAACACATTCAACTTGACAGATTACAATACGGACAGCGTCCTCAGGACACCCCCAGTTTGTGTATTTACGAACATTTAAATACAGATATGTTTTTAGCTCAATTTTACCTTCCTTGCGAACAAAAAGGACACATACTCCGTCCTCTGAACATCCCACCATTTAGTTTATTTACAAAATGTCAGAACAGCCGTGTTCTCCGCGGACAAATCGAACACAACAAAAGCGTATAGCACATAAAAAAACAAAACGTTGAACCTATCTCACACTCCCCCCACCCTCCCCAAACATTCTTACACACCAACACACTCCACTAAATACAATTTTTAATCCAAGTTTCACCGCGCTGTCTGCGGTCGACGGCGAATACAATATGGCGGGCGCCACAGAAAATATGACGTGCTCCACACCCCACGCCGTCCAATCAGCGAACACGTTGCATGTCTGCAGACATGACGCAAGCCCATGGGCCAATCGGGGTGCTGTCCGCAGAGCGAACAGGGAAGACCATCCGCGAAGCGAACACAGATATCACTAATTTTGTTGCCTTACATTTTGGTCATTTTTTTAAAAACTACTGGACGGATTTACACCAAATTTGCAAAAGCACGCTTTCGGGACCAAGCCGCCGCTCCTGCCGCAAATTTGGTGTAAATCCGTCCAGAGGTTCGGGCTGTAGCCGTGCGCAAAGTTTTTTCCCATTATGTCTATAGGAAAAAACAAACGTTTTGGGACCCCCCCTATAACTTTGCCCCCCCTGGACCAAACCTCTCCAAACTAAATTCAGACTGGGCCATATACTTTTTTTGCAAAGTTTGGTGAGGATTCGTCCAGAGGGAGCGAAGTTATAAGCCACCCAAAAAGTGCTCTTCCTATGGAAACACCAACTTAACCATAACTACCGCATCCAGGTAATATATATATATATATATATATATATATATATATATATATATATATATATATATATATATATATATATATATATAAATATGTGTATGCCCCTGGGGATTAGTTTTGCATTTTTATTGTTCCTTTTTTTGTTCCCCCTGGTCGGCCTTGACCTAGGTTATTTTGTTAGTTTTAAAGATGTCTCATTGGACTAAGTAGTTTCAATCAATGTGTGAAAGAGTAACTATTATAGTCTTCTTTCTATGTGCTTTAAATCTAAGCCACGCCCCCGGAAGAGCAAACGCCGTATTTGCCTCAGAGGCTAGAGCTGAGACAAGCATTCAGCACACTGGGCTCTCTTCGTTTGGAGGCGCTCTGTAGGTAAGTACTGTCGATTCGATTGTTTTGTCACGGTCCTCTTTGCCGTGCACCAGCTTTACGGGTCCCTTATTTTGTCCACAGCTACTGCACTGCCCGATGGCTTTATAATCATTGGAAACAGTCCTGTCTCCCCCTCGAATCGTGCTGGAGTTTCACAGCGTTTCACCGCATACGATCGCACTGCCGATCATAGGTTTGTTTACATTAATGTATTATGAGTTCCATGCTCTTATAACTACTTGTGAGCATGTGGTTTTTTTTAACGCTGCATATTTTGTGCTTTACTTCAGATGTGCCCATGCACCTTGGAGGCGGCGAAATTCATTATTTGTGGTCATCCAGTCGCAGGATTTTGACTGACATATTCCTATCTAGGAGGCTCCCCCACCATTATCCTAGGTATAAATCTACTTCACCTGTATAGGATCACTGGTGCTCACTTCCCTGAATATAGGTGATGGCAGTTATATTTAGTCCTTCCTACACTCAGCTATTCTCTATCTTAATCCTCCTCTTGTGTCATTTAGCATCACTTATTCACGGTGGCTTTTGCTTTCAATATAAACCTATGGGTTATAGGTATGAGCAAGAGAGGTAGGGGGAGGGGGTTCCTGGCCTGCCAGCTCAAAGGGCTAAACATTTAAACATTTGTTGCTACTTGTTATCCACCTTTCATGCCAAAACCTCACTCTGAATCTCATAATACTCTTGGAATTACCCTATATGATGTAATTTCATTTGATTGCTTTTGTAGGGGCTGAACTTTAACATCAAATTACCTGAGAGAGGTGGTTTTCATCTGTCTTCATACCACCGAAACGCCATTTTTGCCACGCCCTGGCTGTAGGTGCTCATGCACCTGTGACCAGTAGACGTGGCTCCCCACGCTTACCAGTGGAAGGCGTAGTAACTTACTTCAGCCTGTGACATAACCTCTGTGGTTCTTGTCATATTAAAAGCAATTGTGTACACTATTTTCAGTCAGCTGCACAAATTGATGTGTGTTCTGTTGCTTAAATCTTTTTGTTTTTCTGCCTAAATAAGGCTTCATGCACAATAATATTTTTTGCTTGTTGCATAACTTCTTATTTAACTTCTTTGTCAAAAAAAGACTATTTTTGATGTGTTATCTTGGTTATAATTAAGTGTCCTCCAAGTGAGTAAGGGCCAGTTAGACACAGCTTACCTTTCTTCTTTTTGACTTCATATAAACAATTGCATGGATTGACTAATTTTCCTGGTCTCTGTGCAATTTGGATGGATAACGACCATTAATAGAACAAATGTTTTTTGCTTAACTTATTATTGTTGTTGCACCATTTTTTGTTGCTTTCTCCTTTTCCTCTTCCTTCTTCCCCCCCTTTTATTACCTTGTCCCCCTCTTCTACATAATTGAAAGTATTTTGTTTTCATTTGCAGATTGGTCCATATATGTTCACTTATTTCTGTAAATATTTTTCATGTATGTAGCCAACAAGTGGCTATATCTGTTGTTTCACTCGAAATAATAAAAATTCTTATATTTTGTTACATACCTTTTGAACGGCTATTGAAGTTTATCTGTTTGGTGAGATAAAAATACATATGTATAACTGAATGATTTGTTCTATTTTAGCTATTAGTTGAATATGCACTGATAGCTCCCTAAACCACATTAAAACTTAAGCCTTTTCGGGAACTTCTTTTTGTTATAGGTCGCACCGTTCCGGCACCCTTTCCGGACCCCCACACTCCAACCCTTCTTTCCTGGGCCATTGCGTCCAGGAAGGTCTGACCTGCCGGGCGCAATGGCCTGGTAAACTGGGTTGTCACGGAAGCACCGGCACTGTTAGCAATGGTGCCGGTGCTTCTGTGTCCCCATTCCCGTGGAGTTCTTTTGAACTCCACGGCAATGGGGACTTACACTTTGCGCCTCCTGATACCCCAGACAGCAGGGAGTTGTAATGTCCCAGTGGCACAGGGATATCAGGCAGAGGAACGTTGCTATGAAATTCGGCGGAATCCCGCCAGTGCCACCGGCGGGTTACTACTGAACTCATAAATGAGGCCCAATCTATTCATAGTAAAAATGGGTTGATGAAAAAGAGTAATCGGGAAATTTTGTTTCGAATCCTACATTTCATGGAAGGAACCACTGCTTTTTTGCAAAAAAGACCCCTACAGGCAATTATAATTGTTTCCACCAGGTACTGGAAAAGTAAATGGCAAAACATAGGCAAAATCTCATTTTCTCGTCACTTGTACTTTGTGTTTGCAAAAGTGTACATTTCTCCCACAATTACTGATTTGGAATCAGCTTGATTTTACCAATAAAGCTACAATCATAAGAGGTCATTGTCCTGCGGAGTGGAAAAGGCAGTGTTAAAATGATTGTAGCTTTATTTTCCCCACCCTGAATGAAAGCCTACAAGTTTCAGAATGCAGATTAATGAGAATTTACAACAAATCTCATACAGACACAAAGTGAAATGAAATGCGTAACAAAAGTCATTGTTTCACACAGTTTGTTCTGTAACCCAATCATTTCTAATCACTCAACAATCACACTTACATTGCTCTTTAAAAACCTTATATCATTTCTTTTTAAAAAAAAATCTTTTTTTTTTTTTACTTTGTTTTTATTGACATCATACATACAAGGTAGGGTGGGGTGCCAAGGCAGTCCCTGCCAGCAATACATTGAGCAAACATAGATGGCAGTTTATGTTTTTGTTTGTTTGCCCTTACCCGCCAACTCCCCCCCCCAACTTTTTGAACATACCAGGTCTAGAGGTTTTGCGGGTTATAGAAGCTGCAGAGAGAACATTCGGATATCAATATGTTATTAGACATACATTTTGACATAATGGGGTCCGATCAGTTCACAGCGAGTAAGGGGCCCAAGCTAGGTCCCTGGGGTTAGTGGAGAGGTGTGTGAGATGGGGGCATTAAGGGAAGTACTTTACAGGCGCATAGAGATGCAATCATCATTAAGAAGCACAGCGGTCCATTCCTGTACAAAATCCGACATGGTGTAATTTGTTATCGCAGTGAGTTTTTCATAGGTGAAGATCGACCTAAGTTTGCAAAGCCATTCCTCCTTGGATGGAACTAGGACATTTTTCCATTTTTGAGCTGCTAGCGCTAGCCTCCCCGCCCTCAACATGGCCCCAATGACCCTCGGGAATGCAGGCTGTTCAGTCTCCGGCATAGGAGTGCCCAGGAGGATTTCTTTTTACTAAACACTGTTTTATAGCATGAAGCAAATTGGCATAGAATGGATCTTGAGCAATTACATCACACATCACAGGCAACTATATACTCTTTTCCGCTCTGTCCCTCCTCCAGGGCCACCGGCCCGCATCTAGTCACCAGGTGAGATTCTGCAAACAGTCATAAACAAATATTAACCATCATCTAGTAGTGCTGTAGGTACCAGGGCCCACAATTTCTAAAGAGGCATGAATATGTAGGTCAAGTCCCATTACCTTTTCCTATGTCCCATCGAATTACCACTGTACCTCCCCTCATCCTTCCTTCTGGTACTTCCCTGCCCCACGCCCCTCCAGCAACCCTCCCTTTTCCACCCTCATGGGGGTTTCAAGTCTGCTGAGGAACATAGTACCTTATCTTTATTTTTTTTATTGTAGTGTATTTGGTTAGTTAAAACCTTAAACAGTTAGTTAAAAGTACATCACAATTCTTTATATTTAACACCGTATAACAATTAATCCTAATTAGTAAAAAAACCACAAATCACTAACAGTCACTAATGCATTACATTATTTCAACATCTATTATGCAATTACAATTCAAATTTCATATTAACATATACAAATTCATTAGTTTACCTCATTACATTGCATTTCCTATTAAAAGGCATTGCTCCAAAATACATGTTTTATTATTCACAATCTAAAATCTTTAACAACTGCCACTTATGAAGCCTGCTTGCGTTACATAGCCATTCTTTAGCATCAGCCTGCTCCATGTGAGTGCATATTCCATAACATTCTGGCTAGCTAATTTCTAACATTCTGATGTTTCACTATTATCTAATTCACTAATTTCAATTTATCCCATTTTGATATTATTTTCCAAACATAAAATGCAGCTCCCACATACACCATAGGCTCCGCCATATAAACAATGGACCAAAACTGATTTGACTCAATCGTTCTGTCATCATAGACCTGGCCTTATAGCCATTATGATACCATCCCTCCAGATTTTGGCAGGCAGTTAGTAAATGCCGAGATGTCTCAATCTCCAATTTGCATAGCCTACACATTTTTTTATCTATGGGAACACCACTCCAGGCTTCCATATACTCCTAACTAGGCAGCATGTTAAACCTCAGCAACATAATAAATCTGGATAATTCACTATTTTCAATCTTCAGAAGATAGTTACGGGGTTTATTAGGTAACATTCCCTACAGGCAATATGTTGAAATCCTGTTCTATCAAAGTTATTTGTTAGATCCCAATATAAAGCTTTTTTTTCCCCAACATTTTATACACGGAATTTACATTATATGTTTCTTATGGCAATTGCATATTAATCATATTCAGAAAGGTGAGAGAAGTGTTTTTCAAGTCATTCATAGCTTCATTAGTTTTTTGTTTGTTCTCAATCATGCATTTCATCTTGAACAGACTGTCATACTTTTCTTCTAGTGTCATTTTTATATATAGTTTGCAACATCTAATTTTCCATAGAGTCAGCAAGGAAGTCAGTCCTAAGTCGCCTCTGATTGCCTCAATAAGGGTTGATTTCACTATTCTCAGAGCTGGTTTTCAGAGTTTAGCTTCCATTTTACTCAAATCTCTAGTAAACCTGAAAGCCACAGTTTCTAATGCATACATGGCACCAGGAGTTATACAAGACTTGTACATTTCCAATAGTCCCTCTATTGAGTGTCCACCCTTTGTAGACATATACGCTCTGATGACATTCCATTTTTTCCACCTTTCTCTCTATCATTTTCTCATAATATTGTCTAGGGGGATTATGTCTGATAGGCATCCCCAAATCTGGATAAGTTTCCACTACCTCAATATCTTGTGAATCCACTTTCCATCTGAATTTACATCTTTCCTTCTTATCTCCTTTTCCCTCAAATATAAGAATATTAGTTTTACCCACATTCAAAGTAAGAATATTTTGTTTAGCATACCGTTGCAGTTCACTAAGCATCCTTTGGAGGTTTATGGGGGTTTTATCCATAATAACAGTGTCATCAGCATATGACATCCAACTAATAGATACATTTCCAATCTTAGGTGGGAAGTTATTTATGTTATCAAAGCTTTCACTCATGTCGGACACACATAAATTGTATAGAGTAGGTGATGTCACCCACCCCTGCTTAAGTCCCATATTAGTTTTAATGGATGTAGATCTTTCCTTTGTTCACCCTGATGGTTACTGTAGTTTTCCTATACATTTCTTTAAGGAAGTGAAGAACTGTGGGACACATTTTCAAATTTTTCAAATTTTCCCCACAATCTATCTCTATCTACACAATCAAATGCCCTGGAGAAATATATAAAACTGGCATATAGTTTTGTCTTTTTCTTAATAGCTTGAGCCACTACATAGTTTAATATCACTCTTATCAATGGTGCTGAAACCTGCTCTAAAGCCTGCTTGCAGGGGCGAAATGAGATTGTTTGCATTGCTGCAACGATTTATCTTTTGTAACAAATGGGAGCAAAAAAATCTTACAGCTGAAGTCTGCCATGGCTAACAGCCTGCAATTATTTGGGCTCGTTCTTCTCCCTTTTTTATAAATCAGGATGAATATTGCCTCTCTCTAGCTGTCCGGTATCCTATCACTTCTCCAGACTCCAGTGTATAGTTCCGGCAAGATTCCTGCTAATTTCTCTGGATTCAGTTTTATCACAATATTTGGTAATCTGTCAGGCCCCGGAGCCCTAGAGGATTTAAGATTTTTTATAGTTTTTAATACATTTTCTAGTTCAAATGAAAAGGAAATATATCTTCTGGTTTCCATCTTCTCTCAATTAAGGGCTTGAACATTTGTTTCTCAAAATATAATACAGATATATATTCAGTCCAAGTTTCTAAAGAGATAATATTAACATCAGTATTTTCTCCTTCTGTAATGTACTGCCTATATAGATACCGACATTTATTTGCCTCATATATCCTGCAAACCTTACATATTATTTTCCAGTTGGTATTATGTAAGTTCTTATATACCCTATGCCAATTCTTACATTTCTTACGTATGTTTGGCAATGCTTTGTCTTCTCTCCAACTCATTCATACTCCCATCGCTCTTCATACATTTCATTTCACCCTTTACCTCTCTTTTCTTAATTTCTATCTGACATTCATAGATATTTCTGTGTTTTTCCCTGTCCTTTTATTAATTGAAATTCTGGAATCAGTCATCTGGATCATACCCAAGAGAACTCCAATAACCTTCAAACCATTGAGAACTATCTCTTGACCACTTATAGGTAGAATATTAAACATTTTGTCAAATTTAACCAGGTTAATTTTGGACCAGCATATCCTATTTCCTCTCGGATTACTTTGAATATGCATTCCTTTGCCGCTCTTCATAGCGTTCCAATGAGATCTTTCCGATCTTTCCAATGTACATTTCAAAATGTTGTGATTGCTATGATTAGATAGAATGTGTTTGAATGTATTTATATGCTTTAGTAACCCATTGTTAACAAACATGTAGTCCAACCGATAGTTCACCCTCCCGTTAGTCCATGTTGGATAACAACCACCCTCATTTCCGGGTTCCAAAAATCCTAAACCCCAACTCTGCAACATATTCTTCCAAGTTATGCCATTAGATATTTGAGTATGAGGGGTTTGTGATGTTCCGGAATTCAGAGTCATCTGGGTTAGGAGTCTCATATTTCCCACACAGTACATCCCATTCTTCCATATTAGCCTTGGCTACGTCATAGTAAGTATTCAAATCCCCTGTTATCATTATGTTTGCCTCGCAGGATTCAAAAAGCCATCCCTCAATGGTGTCCATTATGACCTTCCCAATCTCCTTTAGATTAGCTCCCAATGGCTGTGAGTATACATTAATCAATAGCAATTGTTCTCCCATGGCAAAGTTGCCTATGATTACACACATGACGGAGTCACAGTTACCAGATTTACCGTACATTCTAACCTTTACAGATTTTTATTTTACACCTACACACAGTCTCCCTTTTGGTTTACCTCTTTCCCCACTACTGGACAGTTTAGTAAGAGTATTGTACCCATCTATAAGGATTGTTCCCTGCGCCCAGGTTTCTTGCAGGGCAAAAATGTCACTTCTTTTCAAGAGGGCAATACTTTCCTTGTGCAATATGGACCAGAAGCCCCTACTATTTCAAGACAATATTATTGAGGTAGGGCCCTCCTCCCTATTACATCCTTCCAATCGATAGTTCTCATCGGGAAACCATTTCTCCATTTCCTTGCTTCCCGACTCACTTACTTTGTTCCTTTCATATTGTCACAACTGGTTGCTGCCTATCTCAATAGTGCACCCAACGTTATTACATACAATGATTTCAAAATCCTTATTCCATATCTCTTTTAAATGGCCACTAATCAATTCTACAATAGCTGCTGTTCCGAATTGAATAATCGCCCAGTTTTCCCAACTTCCCGCCTCCAGTGATGCAACCCTTTCTATATCTGAGGTCTTAATACATTGTAATTTGGGTAATGAGTGGAGACAATTCAGCAACCATCTTCAGTTTAGGAAAGGGCTATCACCCTTGGTGGATTTTTCAATTATTTTGATAGCCTTATCTCTATTTACCATCCTTTGTCTTGCTTCCACTTGATTTCCCAAGCATCAGTCTCTTTATCATTACTATTCCTACCCATTGCTATGATGCTCGAGCTAAAACATGGCGCTGGCGCGCAGTGCTTTCTGGGAGCACTCAGAGCCATAATGGATATTTATCCATGCCTCAGTGGAAAGCTGCACTTGCTTTGCGAAAAAACATGTTTTCAACGTTATTCGCTGCTGGGCCTGGAATGCAGGCCTTCTCAGCCAAGGACACGGCGCTGGGAAAGCTAAGATCCGCAGGTGCCAGCTGATACCTGATAACAGGGTTTGTTGTGGTTTGCTATGCCTGCTCCAAGGTTTCGAGATGAGTTATAGAACTGTTTTCAAAGGCGTTCTTAGGAGAGGGAAGTGCTTTGCTCCTTGAGGTTACTGTCAGTTGACCCAGCTGGCAACCAACGGTCACTCATCAATGCGCAAGCGCTATTGTTAGAAGGTTTGAGAAATTGCCACCCCTTTTTGAGGAGTGCATATATGCAGAACCCCTCAACGGTCAGACGGGATAAGCACAAAAACCTCAGTCAGAGGGGGGACGCCTTGTTCCGACATACCTGTGAGCTGTTGTGCTCTCGGCCTGGCTGTTACCGGGGTCTTCCAGCCGCTTCTGGCGAGATGAGGGATTCAGTTACGCCCATGGTGATGTATTCCTGCTAATTTACTATCTTTTCTGTGATTTATTCCTGTGTTATCACTTACTGCTTATGTATGTCTAATTATGAATAAATAGCCGTATAAGTGCTACTTACTCTCTAAGCGTGCGTGTGATTGTAAATCATTGCATCGTCTACCTGCGTTCAAAGTATTGGCTCTGCAACTGCGCTGGTGATTAATGACTGTCCGTGCACTCTTGGCGAGCAATACATTTTTGGCGACGAGGATGGGATATTTGTGATGAATTGCTCCAAATATTAAAGAATCTGTTTGAACGCAGATAGGCTTTGCTTACATTGCAAGCGAAAGTTATTTGGCAGTGAGTGTTGGACTGTGTTAATCTGTTTTTTTGTTTGTGCGCGTTTGCGCGAGTGACTGCAGCGTGAAAAGAAAAAAAAAAAATATATATATATATAAAGAGGTTTTGTACATTACTGTAATGATGAATAGTTTGTTCAGGAAAAAGAGCGTTCTCCGCTGGCGGTGAATGTTCTGATGTTATAATTCCAGGGTGGGCTAAGAGCCCATCTGATAAATTGGCCCAGGTGTGGGCATGCGGCGCGAGGCTAAGTGAAACATGGGTTCATGGATTGGGAGACGCTGATCCGTCAGATGTAATGTCTTGTTTACAACAGGTTTCAGTAGAGCGGGGAAAGGAATGCACCTCGCTGGGTAGGCGGGGTTGGGTTCTGCATGCCTACCGAAAGATGCATCAAAAAAATTGTGGAAATGAAAATGATATTTCGCGATTAGAAAAAGAGTTGGCTGCAGAAAAGCAGATTGCGTTAATGCAGCAGATTCAAATGAAACTTTTCAAAGATAAAGCCGATAAATATCAGGCTGTGGCAGAGAGGGCATCAGTCAGAGTAGCCCGGTATAAGTACAGGAAAAGACGGGGAGGGGTGAACCAAAGGAAAGTGGTAGCTGTAATCGCCACCGCAGGAGTGGATTGGGACCCTGATAAGTGGGATGGAGACATTTTTGACTCAACCAGCCCAGAGAGCAGCTCGGCAAGTGAGTCAGATTCCAAAGCAGAACTTAATCAAAAGGCAGTGGCAGCTAAGCCTGTTAGAAGACGGCGTGCCGGACCCCACCAGCAGGATCCTGCAGGCGGGGTTGTGGATTTAACCACGCTGGAAGATTACAATCAGCAGGAGGTTGGGGAAATCATTACTCGTTTGAGGCAAAAGTCAGGCGAACCTTTATTGACATGGATGGTGAGATTCCTAGATGGGGCGCCGCAGGGCTGTTGGTAGATGCCACAGACTCACCGCGCTTTTTGCCTCTGTCAAATGACACAAGTGTACAGGAGGTCTTAAGGGCAGGGCCGCCCCCTGATGTGAACGGTCAAGCTTCACAGGTGTCTTTGTTGCAACTAGCAGCCCAGGCATGTAATCGCAAGTATCCTATTACCACAGACTGGCCCAGTGAGGAAAAGAAGTGGTATACTTTGAAAGAAGCGATTCGAAAGGTTAGCGAGCATGCTATGAAAGAGGCAATTCACGTAGAGGCACCAGGACACATGGGGGTCGTACCGCTTTCAGTTTCAACCAGGAATATGGTGATCAGGACTGCCCCCCCGCATACAAAAGTGTCATTATGACTTTGCTCGTAGGTATGACGGGCAAACCCACTGATGAGGTAGTGGATGCCATTCAGCAACTGGCAGATTTAGGGAAGTGGGACAAGAGTGATGACAAGCCACGAGAGAGAGAGGGGCGTTGTGAGAGAAGAACTGAAGGCAGGAGGCAGGATAGTCGAGACTCCCGAGTGTCCAGAAAAGACATGTTTTTGGCCCTGTTAAAAGATGGTGTGCCACGGGAAGAGATTGATGGCATTGAAACCAGGGTCATGTATGAACTATACAAAAAGAGAGGGCTTGCAGCCAAGGAGCGCTACAAACAGGTTAAGAAACAGGTGGTGACTAAGCCGCAGAGGGACACCTCACCTTCTGCCCCTCCTGAGGAAGAACAGGAAGAGGGGTCTATGGGGACACCTTCCCCATACCAGCCAACATACGCTGATTTGAGGAAGGTGGTGAGTGCAATGCTAGAGGCAGAGTCAGGTCGCACTCATTCAAAATTTGACTAGGGTTACGGCCAAGCTCCGGCAGAGTCTGCTCGCAAAAAAGTTTATAGGTGCCCCCATGTTAATGTTAAGATTGTTTGGGGGCCAGGAAATACGCAAGGGGTGCGAGCATTGATAGACACCGGGGCGGAGGCCTCTCTGATTCATGGAAATCCAGCACGATTCAAAGGCAGACAATTTACTATTACAGGTCTAGGGGGAAAGGAGGCCCCCACAGTACAAACTGAAGTGGAGATGAAAATAGGCAATTTGAATAGGCAGAAATACCAAGTGTTGATTGTCCCGATACCTGAGTACATAATTGGCTTTGACATTCTGGAAGGGTTGACTTTGGGACTTGGAGGTAAAATGTACTAGTTTGGGGTGAGTGCATTGACCTGCACACTCATTACCGTAGGCAAATTGAAGATGCCCGCAGTACAAGTGCCTGTGGCAACCAAGCGGGTAGCAATGAAGCAATACCGCATTTCTGGGGGGCACAAGGAAATTTCAGACACCATCAAAGGGTATGTGGAGGCGGGTGTGTTACGCCCTATTACTACCGCGTGGAACAACCCTCTCTGGCCTGTCAAAAAAGGTGATGGGTCTTGGAGGATGACGGTGGATTACCGCGAGTTGAATAAACACACTCCTCCCTTAGTGCCCGTGGTCCCAGATGCCATTACCTTGATTGAGAATGTCCAAAAGTTTGAGGGGACTTGGTGCGCAGTGGTAGATTTAGCCAATGCATTTTTCTCTGTGCCAATTGCTGAAGAGTGCCAAGAGCAGTTTGCATTTTCTTGGAGTGGGCGTCAGTATATCTTTACAAGGTTACCTATGGGGTACATACATAGCCCGACTATCTGTCACCGGCTGGTGGCAGAGCACTTAGACAAGATACCGTGTAAACCTGACATACAAATATCTCACTACATTGATAATATCTTGATTCAGGGCAAGGATGAGCACAGTGTGCAAAATCAGTTAGAAGTCATTATGGAAGGATTGAAGAAGGAAGGGTGGGAGATTAACCCAAACAAAAATCAAGGCCCAGCTGAAACAGTGATATTCCTAGGGATTCAGTGGCATAATGGGTATCGAGAAATGGTGCCGAAGGCCCGACAGAAAATACTTGAGTTCACCACTCCAATGAATAAAAAGCAAGCCCAGCAGTTCATAGGGCTGTCTGGGTTTTGGAGACAGCACATTCCCCATTTAGGGCAGATTCTGCCCCCCCTCTACAAAGTGACACGAAAGAAATATGAGTTTCAGTGGGGAGGAAGAGCAGCAGAAAGCATTTGATTTGGCAAAAGACACTGTGCAGCAGGTGCTTGATCTATGGCCATTAAAGGAAGGCGAAGTGGAATTGAATGTGTCTGTACAAGACAATTATGCTAACTGGAGTGTGTGGCAGAAACAAGACATGAAACGTGTGCCATTGGGGTTCTGGCGTCGTAAGTTGCCCGATGCTGGTAACTCATACACTCCGTTCGAGAAGCAATTGCTGGCATGTTACTGGGCCCTTGTTGATACCGAGCAAATGACGGTGGGCCATGATGTATTGATGAGGCCAGAAATACTGATTATGCAATGGGTGCTGAGCTCTCCTAAAACACATAGGATAGGACATGCTCAAGAAGCCAGCATAATTAAATGGAAATGGTACATTCAAGACAGAGCCAAATCAGGGAAGGGTGGAGTTTCAAAATTACATGAGCAAGTAGCCAACATACCACCCTCAGATTACATACCACCGGAAGTGTCTGAAAAACACAAGTCTCCCGTGAAATGGGGAGTGCCTTTTGGCGATTTGACCGTGGAGCAGACAGAGTATGCCTGGTTCACAGATGGCTCGGCCCGATATGTGGGAACCGGGCGATACTGGAAAGCGGTGTCGTACACTCCCAAGACAAAAAAGATTTTGACAACGTCATGGAAAGGGAAGAGCAGCCAGTTTGCAGAGCTTTACGCAGTTTACCAAGCATTGAAACAAGAGACCCCTGATCGATATCATTTGTACACGGATTCATGGTCAGTGGCAAATGGGTTGGCGGTGTGACTGCCAACCTGGCAAAAGAATGGGTGGAAGATTCATTCAAAAGAGTTGTGGGGAAAAGAACTGTGGCAAGATATTGCAGAAATGTTATCACAAAGTGAAGTCACTGTGTATCATGTGGACGCGCATTGTGCAACAGACTCATTAGAACGTTGGTTTAATTCTGTTACAGATGAACACACCAAGATTTCATCTGTGGATGCAGAGGCTCAGGAAGACGATTTGGAGGGTTTGGCCAAGTGGGCTCACCAGAAATGTGGGCACCTTGGAGAAAAGGCTACTACCAGGTGGGCACAAGCTCGAGGAATCAGTATTCCTTTAGAGGTAGTGAAAACAATCATTTTGCAATGTTCAGTGCGCCAACACCAACTCCACAGGCCTATCCCTCAGATTGTCCGGGGCACATTGCGAAGAGGAAAGTTACCAGGTCAAATTTGGCAGATTGATTATATCGGTCCCCTGCCAATCATTAAAGGTTGTCAGTATGCATGCGCCATTGTGGATACATACTCGGGATACATGATGGTTTTGCCGTGCAAGCGTGCCACACAACTGAACACCATTAAGTTGTTAGATCAGATCATATTGCAATATGGAGTGCCTTTCCAAATCCAGAGTGACAATGGGTCACACTTCAAAGGCAAATTGATTCAAGAATATTGTCAGGAGAAGTGCATTGAATGGCTCTACCATGTGACCTATTGCCCTGCAGCTTCAGGATTAATTGAACGGATGAATGGTTTGTTGAAAGAACAGCTGCGCAAATCTGGAGATGGCAGTTTAGCAGGCTGGCGTGATCGTGTGTTTGATGCGGTGCAAGTGCTAAACAATAGGCCTGTGAATGATCATGAAACTCCTTTGATGCGGCTAATGACTCCTGCTTTACAGATTCAACCCAACTCAGTCAGAGAAACCCTATTGTACTTGGAAATTACCCCGGGTTCTTTAGCTCCCTATCGGGCGACTCCAGAGTCAGCAGGGGTAGACTTGCATTCCCATGAGGAAATCAGATTAGATCCAAGGGGGATTATTGTAATTGAAACAGGGATTGGAGTAAAAAATCCTCCAGAGCATATAGGATGGATTGCCCCTAGATCTGGCCTAGCATTGAAGAAGTTCAAGTGTTGGGAGGGGTCATTGATGCCGATTACCAAGGCGAGATCAAAGTCATCTTGATGAATAGTGGGGACCAATTGCTACCGATCCACAAGGGCGATCGGGTGGCCCAACTAATTATCATTCCTGTCAAGTTGTCCATGATTAAGGGGAAGCCTCCCACAGTGTTAACTACCCGTGGGGATCGTGGTTTTGGCTTTTCAGACAGTATGGTACTGGGTGCAAAGGTGTGGGTTGAAAGGCCAAGTGGCCCACCAGTGTCCGCAGATGTTATTGCATCAGGCAAAGACCAAGTATTCTTAGTGATGGAGCCCGGTAGAAAGAAATGGCAGTATGTGCCCGCAGACAAATGTTACCTAAGGGAGTGATTTTCAACACTGATATCTCTTTTCTGGGTTTGCCTTATAGATCCTGTGTCTGGCTGGTGTGATTGTGGGACTAAATGGACTCCGTTCGGGAGAGTCAAACGGCATGCTGCTACCAATGAAAAATGTCACATCTGTGCCAGCGATCCATGGGAAACCGATGATGATGAGCAATGATGCCCTATGCCGAAAAGCCAGCCAGACCGAAGACATGGATTCATGGAATGCGGCGAATACGTCGGGTGCAAGTGAAAACAACAATGATGCCAGCTATGCAAGAGGCGTCGTCAGGATGGCGAAAATATTCTCCAATGATCACCCAAACGGAGAATATGTGGACCTATCTGGCACAACAGGTGCTCAACATTAGGCACTTTTGCCTTACTGACGTGCCCAATGCTGAAGCTTTACTGACTACGTGCTTAGTAGCGGTGCCGACGCCAGTTCCGGTTCTAAAGCACATTTTCGGCATCATGCACAATGATTCTTTGGTTCAAGATTCAGATATCAGGCAATCCTTTGCCGTCTATGAGTACTGCAGGTTTTGCCAGGAAACAGATGGCAAATGGAGAAACTTGACACGTATTATAACCTACAATGTAACTCAAGGCGATGTGTGTTACTTTATGACCTGCAATGCAAAAGAAATTGGCAAATGACAACAGCTCAATTTAACCAAGCAGAAAAATCAAACCGTGTTCGAGAAACGATTGTGTTCACGAGTTCCAAGCACATGTACCAGTGTGAATAATACTATGTCTTGCAATCATACAGTGATAGCTGCCAGTCATCTGAATCATGTGAAACTTCCAACAGGATGGCTCTTTTCATGTGGCAACATCACATACACTTATATTCCAGCTAACATTTCCGGAGGTCCATGTGCCTTAACTCGATTAGGACTAATGATGTTCCCTTTACACCCAGCAATATCTCGAAGTAAAAGGTCAACTTTCGAGTCTGTGGGTCTATCCCCCGATTGTGATTCACATGTGCATTTGCTATCAGAAGCTGAGGTTCTAGCATTAATCCTTTCATTAGTGGGAGTTTGGGGTTTAGCTGCTGGGGGTTAAAAATCTTTGCTCAAATTAGCATGTTTAGTAGTAAAAGGACTCAGTCATACTTCTCAAGCACTTGAAGAGTTACTCCTTGATAGCAAAGTTATTAGAAAAGCAACTTTACAAAACAGGGCTGCCGTTGATTATCTATTGCTGAAGCATAATTTAGGTTGTAACACAGTTGAAGGTATGTGTTGTTTCAATCTAAGTGAACATTCACGATCCATTGAAAGTCATATTCGAGGTTTGAGGGATCTCATTTCTCAAGTGTCCCAAGATCATACTGGGAATTGGTGGGATTGGTTATTTTCAGGGATTCCTGATATTGGGGGTACACTACGTTACGCTTTTGCTTGCATTTGTATTATATTAGCTATCATAATAGCTTGTTGTTGTTGCATTCAATGTATTCCCAATTTGGTTTTAATATTTCGTCGGTTTCAAAGACCGGCTCCTCTGCCACTGGGCTTTGAAAAATAAATATCCACGGCTGGATAGTGACGCTCGAGCTTAAACATGGAGCTGGTGCACAGTGCATTCTGGGGACACTCAGAGCCATAATGGATATTTATCCATGCCTCAGTGGAAAGCTGCAATTGCTTTGCGAGAAAACATGTTTTCAACGTTATTCGCTGCTGGGCCTGGAATGCAGGCCTTCTCAGCCAAGGACACGGCGCTGGGAAAGCTAAGATCTGCAGGTGCCGGCTGATACCTGATAACAGGGTTTGTTGTGGTTTGCTATACCTGCGGCAAGGTTTCGAAATGAGTTATAGAACAGTTTTCCAAGGCGTTCTTAGGAGAGGGAAGTGCTTTGCTCCTTGAGGTTACTGTCGGTTGACCCAGCTGGCAAGCAACGGTCACTCATCAATGCGCAAGCGCTATTGTCAGAAGGTTCGAGAAATTGCCACCCCTTTTTGAGGATTGCATATATGCGGAACCCCTCAACGGTCAGACGGGATAAGCACAAAGACCTCAGTCTGAGGAGGGACGCCTTGTTCCGAGATAACTGTGGTCTGTTGTGCTCTTGGCCTGGCTGTTACTGGGGTCTTCCAGCCGCTTCTGGCGAGATGAGGGATTCAGTTACGCCCATGGTGATGTTTTCCTGCTAACTTACTATCTTTCTGTGATTTATCTGTGATTTATTCCTGTGTTATCACTTACTGCTTATGTATGTCTAATTATGAATAAATAGCCGTATAAATGCTACTTTCTCTCTAAGCGTGCGTGTGGTTGTAAGTCATTGTTTCGTCTACCTGCGTTCAAAGTATTGGCTCTGCAACTGCGCTGGTGATTAATGACTGTCCGTGCACTCTTGGCGAGCAATACAATTGCCAACCTCTCCATTTCTCCCCTATATATCTCATTTGCTCTGGGATTAAAATCTGCTCTTTCCATATTTAACTGTACATCTAGGAACCGTCGGCTGTTCAACGTTTTCCACATCTTCACCCAAGATATCTACCAATTGCTCACTTTTATCCACAGTAACTGTGGTAGGTTCCTCTCCTTCTGGTCCATCCTTCTTACCCTTTCCCTTGAGCCAATCATTCAAACTCCCCTCTTTTTGTCTGCGTATTTTCCCAACTGATGCAATCTCTTTATTATTTAGATTGAACTCAAATCTGTTTACAAACTCTATGCATTCTATATCATTTATGGAAGTCTCGGCTAATGCAATACTATTATTTTTAACAGTGTTCTTCTTTCTCGCTTTACCTACTCTACTTTTGTTGCTCTTTTTGTAGTTTCTTTTACAATGGATTTGTCCTTTATGCCCCTGGGAGTACAATATTTTACCCATCCCGTTGCCCACCAAAATTCTTTCCAGATCTGTAGCCATAGCATGTGGTCCAGACAAGTAATTCTCCTCTTCATTAATCACCCACTGTTTTCCATTACCAGCATTCATAGTGCACTCAAATTATCTCCATTTTGCTCCTGTGTGCTCACCTTATCGTCAATATATGCCTTGTGGTTATCCTCCTCTTCATGCACCATCGTTTTTGTAATATTATCATTCATCCTCATCACCAATTATTTTAATATCTGCTGCTCATTCATCATCTTAGTGCAGATACTCAGGAGAATATCCACAGTCGTACAGTCGTCAGTGAATCCATTTTCCCATTCATACTGAGAGTACTATCCACTACCACATCTGAGTCACATCAAGATCAATTTACTTCATCTAATGTGATGTTGTCTTGCACCAGCTTCTGGGGTCATAGACAAATTGGTACCAATTATATTAATTTCTGTCAAGTTCTCCATACTTTTATTAGTAATATGTCCCTGCCAGTAGCAAGTCCCATAGAGTGCCACCTAAAATCATGTTGCGTAATTGACAGGGGTATGTTATCAGTCATAGAGAGACCTGTCGGATGACACATGGATTGGCGCCGAAAATCCTTACAAAGATTAAGAAGAGAATTGTTATCTACTATAGAGCTGTTTCCAGATTATTGGGCTATTCCCTCATTGGAGCATTCCTTCCCAACATTCTTTTTTGTCAAAAAAGCCAAGATTTTGGGTTGTTCCAACTTAGAGGGGTCATTTTCCCCTTTATTGGGGTTCTCCATAGGAGCGTTTTTTTCCAAAACCTTATTAGGGTGGTTCCTTTTGTGCTTTTATTCCTTCTCCTTTTCTGAGATCGAGGTTTGGGAGCCATCTTTGTTGTTTTAATCTGTGGCACAATACTGTATTCCTACAAGCGTTATGCATTCACTCCAGGTCAAATTCTCCACCAGGAGTTCTAATGTCCCTTAACAGGCAACCTCTTTACTGAATCCAAATAGGATTCCAGTCTCACAGCCTTTCTTTAAAGGGATGGTTTGCCCAAAAAATTTTATTTCAAAAATAGTTATGGCAATATTAAAAAATAAAATCGATTGGCAATTTTTTTTTCTCCAAGTCCCTAGGTAAAATTTGGAGCAAATCAAGCTCAAAGAAAGCACATGGGGTCATCCATTTTGTGAAATGGATGCCCGCCGCTGTGCTCGCTTTGGCTTTTGCGGCACTAATGAAGCAAAAGCCAGCCAGCTGTAGTAAACAAAAGCTACCACTGGGTGGCTTTTCCTTCATTGGTGCTGTACGCGGAGGACGGGGACCGGAGACAACAGGCAGAAAAGCTGCAGCTGCATCTCGGTAAGTGCTATTTTTTAAATAAAAATAAACACTAGCTGTGTTTTTTTTCTTAAGTTTTCCCGGGCTGGAGGAGCCCGAAAACTTAGAAATAAAACCGCAGCGTTTTCAAACACAATAACGTTGTATTTATGTTTGCGGTCGCTTCAAAAGCTACCACAAACATAAATGCAACGTTTTTAAAGCTGTGGTTTTATTTCTAAGTTTTCCGGGCTCCTCCAGCCCGGAAAACGTAGAAAAAAAACTGCAGATAGTGCTTATTAAAAAAAAAAAAATAGCACTTACCGAGATGCAGCTGCAGCTTTTCTGCCTGTTGTCTCTGGTCCCCGTCCTCCGAGTCCCAGCACCAATGAAGGAAAAGCCACCCAGTGGTAGCTTTTGTTTACTACAGCTGGCTGGCTTTTCCTTCATTAGTGCCGCAAAAGCCAGCACAGGCGGGCATCCATTTCACAAAATGGATGCGCCCATGTGCTTGCTTTTGCAAATTTTGAGCTTGAATTGCTCAAAATTTTACATAGGGTCTTGGAGAAAAAAAATGCCAATCGTTTTTTTTTAATATTGCCTATCTATTTTTTAAATAAAAAATGTTGGGCGAACCATCCCTTTAAATCACTGTGGCAGCAATCAGTATAACTACTTCGCACACTATTTCCGTTATCTAGTACGAGGTATACAAATTCTACCAGGTATATATTCGTTAAATTAGTTACAACTGTTATAACACTCAAAATAAAAATATCAATGCAATGTAAACAGACGATAATGTTCTCATAAAGTGCCAGTGCAATGTAATCTTCATATGACACGGCTTCCTCAAATATCCAGGTTTATCTGATTGTAAAATAAAATGCACAATGTCAGGTACTAAACCTACAAGGCGGGGGAATTGTCTGGAAAATTAGAGCGTTAAATAGATAGGAGAGAGGTCACAAAGTTCCACAACTCGGTTCCACGTTCACAAACACAATAAGTGTAGCTGTCTAGAATTCCTAGTCATATCAACTTATTAGAGGGATCAAGTCGTTCCCCAGCAGTCCTGAAGGGGGAGAGACACCCTTGCATCCCCCGACTGCTGCTATACCGCTAGTAGTGTCACAACAAAGATCTTGATTGTACGACCTTTTCACTTCTTCTCCACCGACAGGGCAAGGCACGCACGACAGCGTAAGGAGCTGCCAAAGTCTGGCTCTCTCCCCCACCCTGTCGATCCGTGCAGCTTAACACAAATTAATTTGCTTAACTGCCAACCATTTGGCTCACTTGCAGGCAATTTCACCTGTGATGTTAAGTCGGTCCAACAGAAATGCATCGCCTTTTTTCTGCTGCGTGCTTATTGCTGTGAGGGCAACAGGGCTCACAATTTAACAGAATCCGGCTTCCTTGAGGGGCGGTTTCGTATCCCTTAAAGCAACAGGAGCAGGGATAAAACAATGCATAGAGTGAGCACACCGTACACAAAACACCAAGCAGACCAATAGAAATGCAGCGCCATTTTCACTGCTGCATACCTTATATCATTTTAATGAAAAAAGTGCCAGTTACCTATTCCCATCACTAATCACATCCTATTTTAATCTGCTGCAGAGACATGTTAAACAGATATGGTCTCCCTGGGAGGGCCTGTGCAGCCCTGGTTGACTTTGAGAGGAGAAAGGCGAGCACGGGTACCCTATGGAAATTTGTCACTTGTCCTACTGTTAAATTCACTCCTGATTGCACTCTGCAGGAATATTTCAATACCCTTTTTTTTGTTTTAAAAGCTGTGCACTGTTTATACATTGCCAGCAACATAATAAGAAATGCTCCTTTTGTGTGCTATTTTCCAGGTATTCATAATCAATCTTATGAGAGACACATATGTATTGGGGGTGGGGGGCACTCCTCCATTCTCGCTCCTCCCTCTTAGTCACTAGTGTGATACCACAGTAAATAGCTTCCATTTCTGGCACTGTCTAAACACCCAGCAGTTAATCACACTTTCCAAACAAGACCCACAATAAACATGATGTACTCTGTTTGCATGCAACCACTGTTAATAGTTACTTCAACAGCATGATGTTATCAAGTCAGTATATATCAGTTAATTTCATGAACAATTCTGTCCGGGCAGGCTAGGTTTTCATTAAGACAAAGATCTATACTATTTAGGTCAGAACCCCACTGCTAAACATGAATGAGAAGATCTGTAGCTGGTCCATGTTCTCCACCTTAGCCTGGAAATGTTCAGGTAGGGCCATTTTGGACCAACTCAGTGAGATGCTGCTTGATTTTCTAGAGGTAGCAAACTAGGCACCCACATCTGGGCATATACACTTTAATTTAGGGAGATGAACTGAAGCCAACATGCATCGGCAACCCCAACAGTTTGGGCTTTTGAGCATACATGCGATAGGCATTTTCCAGGTACTGCCTGGCCATGATATGGGAACATCTGGAAAATGATGTTAATGATGTCATTGTCTGGCAAATGAGTATCTAATACCAATACAAAAGCCAACACAGTTGGCTTTGCGATTGTTTTATACAGGATCCAGTGCAAGTAGCAGATGTGAGGCCACACCTATTGCTTTTAAACGTACAGGCTGAAAACACACATCAAGAGATTTCTTTATTACAACAGGAGCTCATTTACAGAGGCAATTAAGTCATTAAACACTCAACAAAATGCTTAGCTATAACACAAGCAGGCCTTAAACAGCACAAAGGTTGATGTTATTTGTGACCGAGCTAGCTCAAAGAGTACTCAAGATAGTATGTTTCAGCAGGGGGGTGGCGGGTAGTTGGTGGGAATACCATAGGGATTAACATTGCAATGGATGGGTAAATGAACACACTTGTTCATGGAATGTGTGTCCCTCCTTCCATCCTTTCTCCGCCCTAGCTGTGGTCCAATGCTATCATTCTGGCTTACACCCAATAACCTAACTCAAAGCCTTAGATCAAATCACTTTTTGATTTTTCTACACTCTCTACACTCTCCCCTCCAGAATGAGTTTTGTCTGTCGCAGGCACTCACTGATCAATGCTATGCTGGTGACAAGAGAAGGCAGCCACTGCACAGAGCGCACGCGCATCCAGATGTCGAGCATAACAACATAGATATGTGTGCCCTGCCAGAAACCTGGGGCTCTAATGCCTCAGGTCCATCCCTTAAACTAGCCATACCAATGGGCTATGTAATGTCACGTCACGTCAAGACAGATCAGATGATGATGATGATGGTGGCGGTGGTGAGTGCGGGGTGGTTGCTTTCATTGTTAGGAATTATTGTCTATCTGGGAAGTTCGTGGACATATTATGGATGGAATTGAATCCTTGCATGTCAAAGTGGCTATGAACGCTGAATCCACAGTGAACCTTTTGCTTATATACCGACCACCCTTGCTGACCGAAAATTTTATTTTGGCTTTATCTAATTATCTGCTACCCATCTTGAAGCCTAATTCGTGCTTCGTACTTCTGGGAGATTTTAATTTTTGGTATGGTCACGTGGATGACCCTTTAGCAGCAGATTTGCAACAGGCCTTCTTAAATCCGGGGTTTGAACAGAAAATACATGTACCAACTCACACTATGGGTCACACTTTGGATTGGTTGTCCACTGCCAATGTTCTTTGTAAAAATATTAATATGTTACCCTGCCCTTGGTCCGATCACGCCTTCGTGCACTTCACTATTACAGTTGTGTTCCCCTCCAAATGTAAGATTAATACTTCTGGCACTATTTTGGCTTGAAACAACTTACTGTGGAAAAAATATAACCTCTACTGGATCATGCAATTCGTTTTGCAGACTCAGCTACCTCGGTGGCAATGTCTATTGGCCTGACAGATAATATTGACCGCATCGCCAATTCCCTGGCCCCTCTGAAGCCTAAAAAAACTCCTGGGACAAAAAAAGTAAACCTTGGTTTTCCACTGAGCGTCAAAAACACAAATCAACCACTTTCAAGTTGTTCTGCAGTTGGAAATGTAATGCTAGCCCTTCCGCTTTGGCACTCTATTAATCTGCTGCCAAAGCTTATAAACTAGCGAGAGTGGATGCAAAGAAAAGTTTTCATGACTCCAGAATTCAAAAGGCTAATTCTGGCGTCAAGGAACTTTTCAGAATATTAAAAGAACACAAGTTTACTCCACCGCCATTGGCTCATTCTCTAACAAAGGATGTGAACTGGTGTCAGCAGATTCAAGACGCAATGCAAAACAAACTGATAGGTATTAGAGAATATATTGTTCGAAGAAAGAGTTACCTTTACCATCTCGGGGAGGAAGCAGGGTTAAGCCCTTTGTCTGTTATTTAACTTCCGCCCTATTTCGGTGGAGGAACTCACGAAGATGGTAGAGCAAATGAAGGCAACCAGCTGTCAGGGCGATCCATGTTCATCTTTGATCACTCGGTCCTGCCCACGGGCATTTCTGGCGGCGATTTGTACATTTGTGAATGCCTCCTTGCTAGAGGGTCATGTCCCGGACAATCTAAAACAAGCCTGGGTTACTCCCATCTTTAAAAAACCTGGGCTTGCTTTGGGCAACCCGCTGAATTACAGGCCCATAACAAACACGCTTTTTTTGTTAATTCTAGACAGTGTTGCCTATTCTCAGATCTCACAGCATTTGAATCAGTTCCCCATCTTGAACCGTTATCAATCAGGTTAAAGACCTGGTTTTGAGACTGAGACTTCCCTATTGGAACTGAAATCTAGACTTCTTGGGTGCATGGCTAAAGTGTCAATTTCCCTGGACCTATCAGCTGTGTTTGATTTGGTTAACCACTCCCTTCTTGCAGACAGAATGGTCCAGGTGGCCAGTTTTTCCCCTTCTGCGGCGCAATGGATTTGCTCCTATCTTGAAAACAGGCACAGTAGGGTTTGTCTTGAAGAGGCGGCATCCGCTCCTATTGTTGTGCTTTTTGGGGTACCGCAGGGTGCAAGCTCATCCCCTTGTTTTTACAACATCTTTATGGTCCCCTTCTTTGCATTTCATGAGCAGGACAGAGTTTTATTCTCTAATTACGCTGATGACACTCGGTGCATCATCCCGTTAACAGGCATCCATACCCAAGATGAATTAGAACTTAATAGAATCTTTTGTCTGATAGAGAATTGAATTATGGGCAACAATCTTACCTTAAACAGAGGGAAAACAGAGCTCATGATCGTAGGTAGCTCGGCGTCATTAGCTAAACTGGATCCTGCCTACAAGTCTTTTTTTAACTTGGGGATACAAAAATCACCCTACAATCTAAACTGAAAATTTTGTAAGTGGCCTTGGACCAGCTTCTGAATATGAAGACTTATGTGGGCAGAATTGTCTCTGAAGCAGTCTACTATGTCAAACTACTGTCCCATCTTAGACCTTTCATCTCCCACGTAAATCTGGAATCGATTATCAGAGCAATTTTAAGGGCAAAAATCGACTATTTTAGTATCCTTTTAGTTGGACATGGAAAGGTAGACACCAACAGACTTCAAGTCGTATTGGGGCAGTCAGAGTTGTTTTCGTCTTATCCGGCCGTGACCATGTCTCTGAAGCCAGACGTTCTTTGCACTAGCTCCCTGTGGAGGCACGAGCTAGGTTTAGACTGTTGGTTATTACTTTTCAATGCAGACAGGGTCTTATGCCCTCCTACCTGCAAGACCTTATCATAGAGTAGGTCAATGGCAGGACCCTTCGGTCCAGTAATCCGAATTACTTGTTTCTCCCCAGAAGTAGAACGAAGAAAGTAGAAAATTGAGCCTTTTTCATTGCGGCACCCAAGTCTTGGAACCGATTACCTTTAGCTCTCCAAAGTCATACCTTATTAGTGGTCTTTAAGAAAGAACTAAAGACCTAGCTGTTTTCTTGAATAGTGCATGGGAATTACGCAATGTTGTATTGTTAGCCTAGTCTGGAGCTTCTCTAGTTTTTCAGTTTTTATGTTCTGCTGTCTTATGTGTGCCCTAATGCCCAAGGCTGCGCATTACAAATATTTTAAAGTAAAGTGAGCCAGTGCCTGTTTGTGGCTACAGCGCAGCTGAGAAACCATGTCTCCCAACGGCCAAAGAAGGCAGACTGCAGCATGCTGGCTGGGTCCACTGCAATACTTGATTTGCCCCTTGGCATGTGAAGGGAAGCCCGCGTGCTTGAGGGGCAGCTGGTGAGACCCTAACCTCAACCCAAAAATCCCAGGGAGTTGTCCCCGAGAGCTGCGCTATCCCCAGGTGAGTCTCATGACCAGAGGAAGAGTGGAACCCGGTAAGCGCTTGTGTGGCTGGAATAGGAAAAGGAGGGATATGTTTAATGAAAGAGGAAGTGCATTCTGGGACTTGTAGTTTGGGGGAAACAGCAAGATTTAAAAAGCCAGAGAAGAGAAGTGCCCAAAAGGAACGGCATTCTGGTATTTGCAGAGTGAGAAAACAGATATGACAGCAAAGAAATGGTGAACTTTAAAACTGTTGTTTTGAAATATATTTGATTATAGGTTCGAGCTTGGCAGAGGGAAATCTAGATGAAAAAGGATTTGGTTAGACTTTTGTGTAAGAAACTACGAGACCCAAGAGTTATTGGGTAGAAGACCAAAGTGTAACCAAGTCGAAGGTCGAAGTGGTCCTGCAGAGGTCTGTTAAAAATCCTTGCACAATTGAAAGTCTTCGACATGAGGCAACGGACCGAGCCAGACAGAAGGAGACCTGGAATCTGAATAAAGGTTGGGGCATTGTGTTTGAAAGATCTGACCCCGACTGAGGGGGAGACCTGTGCTAATTTGAGACTGTATTTGCACTTGCGGAAGGGAACTCCCTCAACTGTAATTTGAGTGGTCCGAGCCCGGCCGAGGCAGACCTGTGTTGAACGGTGAACTGAACTGAAACCAAGTAACTTTGTCGTGGAAGGCCAAGTGGGCCCTTATCTATGATCTGAACTGCATCTTGAGTGTCTAGAGCCAGAGTGTGTCAAGCATCCTAAGTGGGCCACCTTATCCCGTGAGATTAAACGTGGGAAAGCGACTTTGCTCAGCCTCACTGACATTTGTATTTATTGATTTATAAAGCACCTTACACCAAAGCGCTTTACAGTGGAACAACTTAATACATAAAAACATAAACAATATTACGGTGGAAGCAAAATTACAATATGAATTATTCAACAAAACAGTGAAAAGAGCAATTAACTGAAGGGGAAAGGGGGAATAGGGGAGTGGGACTGGGTGGGGGGGAGGTTTGGTGATGAGTTGGAGGAGGGAAAGGTAAGGGAGAGGGGAGGTGGGAGAGGGGAGAGAGATAGTCGGGAAAGAATTAGGAGGGAGGGGATGCAGAGGGGGAGGGGGTTTCAAGGAGGAGAATGGAGGAGGAGAGATTTAAGGGAAGTGCGGAATGAGGAGAAGGTTTGGGTGGAGCGGATTGCGAGAGGAAGGGAGTTCCAGTGCATAGGTGCTAGGAGTTGGAAGGAGCGGAAACGGTAGGAGGCACAGGGGGATGTAGGTACAGTGAGAAGGAAATGGTCAGCGGATCGAAGGGAACAGGAGTGGGAGTAGAAAGAGAGAAGGGAGGAGAGATAAGGGGGAGCGAGATCATGTAGGGATTTGAAGACAAGGCAGAGAAAGTGAAATTTAAGTTGGGAGTGAAATGTTAGCCAGCCAAGGTAACAGAGCGAAGTAGAGATGGAGTCATGGGAGGTAAGGAGACATAGGGTACGAACAGCAGAGTGGTAGATGGATTTAAGGGGGGGCAAGATGAGATGTAGGTAGTCCAAAGAGTAGGGAAGAGCAATAGAAGAGGCAGGAGAAGATGAGGGAGGAGATTAAGAGTTTGGTAGCGTGGAAAGTGAGCGAGGGACGAATTTTGCGAATATTGAAGAAGTGGTAGCGACAGGTGTGAGAAGTGAGGGAAATATGTTGGCAGAAGGATAAAGAGTCAAAGAGAACACCTAAATTACGAGCTTGGAGAGAGATAGGGAGATTAGAGGGAGGAAAGTGAATGAATGGGGGAGGAGAGGGAGGAGGAAGAGAGTTGGAGGGAAAGAATAGGACTTCGGTCTTGTCAGTGTTAAGAGAGAGAAAGCGGGAGGGCATCCAGTTCTTAATGGCAGTAAGGGAATTTTTGGTGAAGGTCAGTTGAGAAGGAGGAGAAAGAGAGAAAGAGTTGAGTATCATCGGCATAGAAATGGTGGGAGATGCCAAACGAGGAGATAATAAGTGCAATGAGGGAGGTGTAAAGAGAGAAGAGGAAAGGACCAAGCACTGAACCTTGGGGTACTCTGTAATCAAGAGGACAGGTAGGAGAGGTCCGGCTGCGCCAGGATACAGTAAAGGAGCGGAAAGAGAGGTAAGAGGATAGCCAGTTGAGAACAGAGCCTTTGAACCCGAAGGAGGAAAGAGTGTGGAGAAGGAGGAGATGATCGACAGTGTCAAAGGCTGCGGAGAGATCGAGGAGAATAAGGATAGAGGATTGCTTGGCATGGCGAGCAGAGAGGAGGGAGTTAAGGATAGAGGTGAGAGCAGTTTCACTGGAATGTTTTGGACGGAAGCCAGATTGGGAGGGTGGTAGGAGAGAGAAAGTAGTGACAAAGGATGAGAGCTGAAAGTAGGCAAGGTGCTCGAGAAGCTTAGAGAGGAATTGGAGAAGAGAGATGGGTCTGAAGTTAGAGGTGAGAAGCGGATCAGTAGAAGGTTTCTTCAGAATAGGAATAATCGTAGCATGCTTGAAAGCAGAGGGAAAGGTTGCTGAGGAGAGGCAGATGTTGAAGAAGGAGGTAAGGTAGGGGATAAGAAGAGGGTAAATCTTAGGGATAAGAAGGCAAGGGAGAGGGTCATTTGGGGCGGACGTGGGGTGGGCTTTGGATAGAAGGGCGGAGACTTCGGAAGGGGAGACGGGTGAGAAGATGGACATGAAGGATAAGGGAGGGGAGAGGGGAATAGGAGAGGGGAAATCAGAGGGGGTGTTGATTTTTTGCCGAAGGGTGAGAATTTTGGAGGAGAAGAAGTTAGCGAAGTCAGAAGGAGAGAGTGTGGAATTGGAGGTGGGATCAGGAGTGGGAAGAGAGAGAATTCGAGAAAGAGTTTGGAAGATACGGCAAGGGTGGGTGGCTTGCGATTGGAGTAGGTTAGAGTAGTAGGAGGATTGAGCCGAGGCAAGACAAGAGTTGTAGAGTGCGTGGTAAGAGAATTAAGAGGTTTGGTTAGAAAGCGAGGGAGTTTTGAGCCAGAGTCTCGCACGACGTCGGGGAAGGTGCTGCATAGAGAGCAGATGAGGAGTAAGCCAAGGTTGAGAGGGTTTCTGGGTTGGACGGAAGAGAGAAAGGGGGTAAAGTTGATCAAGGGCGGAGGGGATGGAGGAGGAAAGGAAGGATAGAGCATCATTCGCAGATAATAAAGAGAAAACATATTATTTGAACACTGATTTTTCCTTTTTTGCATTTACATTTCCCTCTTCACAGTTATTATCTTAGAGTAAGGGCAGGGATTCGTTTTTTTTTAGTATAGGCCATTTTTATTTGACTACAGACTGAGTAGGACTGTGCTTTCTTTGATTTGATGGTCGAGTCTACGCCCATCTTACATATAGGGCTAGATAGGAGTTTTCCAACCCCATCCAAATATTCAAACAAATGTTTTGAAAACTTGCAGCTCTTGTGTCTGTCATACCTTTGATACCATGAGTCTCTCAGAGTACTAATGCATTTCTAAAAAAGTATTTCAAATGTTATCTAATCTAGCCATTCCATAGCTACTTTTGAATCTCATACCTCCTTCTGAAGAATTGTGTAACAAGTTGCAAACATTTTCTTTGGCACAAATTAATGATATACGCACTATTGAAAAATTGGCCTTGTGTGGAATTGCTATCTGGCAAGGGTGTGGAAGCCCTGGCTTTTATTTTATTTGTATTAACTAATAAAATGATGCAGGTATTTCCATCCTTGAAAGGCTAATCTGCTGATCAGATTCCACTTTCATAAGCGCCGTGGCTAACATATAGTATGTATCTGTGTCATGCAGCCTGCTCTACCAGTGGCACAGAGCAGGCTCAGAGCCCAGAGTTACCCATTGACAGCTGCAGTGACAGCAAAGACTAATTTAAGATATGCACCCCTGTACCAAAACTATGAGGACCATAAACAGCTCATGCTAGTGGCAGGGTAAATTCTAAATATAAGCTATGCTTGGGTTAAGGCCTGGGACATGGCACTGCACCTGAGCATTGCAGCCACATCCAATTTGATATCACTCATGTGTCAGTTCCTGTGAGCCAGCTCAGCTGTGGTATGTGATGTGTATTCTAGCCAGACAAGCTGATCCAGCCAAATGACAGGACATGCACCTGAATGGCCGTGCCTCTTTTTTGATCTCTTTGTGAGGGTCGCTATCACCCTCCTCCAGAGACATCCGCAGAACAGGCAGCAGTCCTGCATTCAGGCATGAAAGAAGCACACCGATTCTGAGGGAGTAGCCTCACACTAAGGTGCTTCATTTCTAAAGGCCTTTGATCCTAGTTAGAAGGGAAGAGGCAGGGTTTGTGTAAACAGGGGATCTCTACATTGGGGGAAGACTTCAACCCCCTTGTTTCTCTCTGGCTCTCTTTCTCCTTCCTGTCCTCTCCTCTTCCTCTAGAGGAAAGTACTTTGGGTGTGATGTGAGAAGGGCAAAGTCCACTCATCTCAAGAGCAGAGATTGGACCAGCAAGGCAGGCTAGCTTTAGTCGAATCATTTGTTAGCTCCCCCCCCTCAAACACACGGGGGGGGACTAGGAATGGGTATCTTACCCTGCACATAATCCCACATATGTTTTCACACAACAACGGTACAGGTATAGTCGACTGATCATTATTATTTAGCATGTCTTTTCATACAATCTATATAACCCTCCAACCATACTAACGGAACCCTCAAAGAGGTAGGAATCCCTAGGTGTTGGGCGACCTATCTAGGGTGAGGGGACAGAGAGAGGCTGACCCTATTGCTTTTTTATTTATTATTTAAAAAGGGCAAGAGGACACTTCTCACTGTGTCCATTTCACCAAGTTGTAGCAAGGACCTTAATTCCTTTAATCATCCTGCTTTCTCGAACTGCAACAATGATTAAGAACAACATTCACTCATAAAAATGTGCCAGCTAAAGTGCGTCATTGCCTTAGTGTAAAGACTGGAGGAGGGGGTCTGTACCCCTGCTCTCTATGTGGTAGAGGAGAGGCACAGAGGACCCCAGTCAAGATTCCCTATTGTTGGTAGCAATGGACGAGCAATCGGGGCCTAGCTTCTCAGGTGATGCGGGCTGGATGTTTAGTACAGTGTAGTCCCCAAGCACCCAAAAAAGGACTGTCCGCACACTGTATTAGTTAAAACACAGCCTTTAAATACATAATGTTCAAGGTTATGTACAATATCACGATAACTCACTTTGTACTCGGTTATCTACAATGGCAAATCTATACAGTTCTACGTGGTGCCACAATCACTATTCAATCTCTTTAAAGTGCATCAACTGTATGGTTAAATGTCACACAAATCAGTTCTTAAAGGAAACCAACAATAGATACAAGAGGAAAGCAGTTGGTTAGATCAATTGGCAGAATACTGGCCCTGTTACCTAGACACAGTTCTGTGTGGAGATCCTCCTCCCCACCTGGGCAATCTGTAGAATAAAGATATATCAGAAGCCCAGTCCATAAATTGTTAACAAAAGTCTTTCCAATAGTTCTGCAACCCCAAAGTACCTGGTGTTGTAGAGTTCCTCATTGGGAAATCGACGGCCCTTCTTGAGTGCACTCCCTTTAAGGCAGGAGCCACGGGTCGTCGAATGCCTGGCGATGAACAGGGTGAACTACGGCAGGGAAGTGGCAGCTTCGTTCCTAGCGGTGCTCGGTGATGACAGAGCGTAGACGTCCTGCAAGGAAGAGGCGTGCGCGGCACCTCGATGTCGATAGTTCAGGACCGCAAAGAGTTTGAAGAACTGTGGCCCAGCAGGGGCGTTGAGTCGTCCGGTGTCTCTGTGGTCTTTCGGTGGCGGGAAACCCACCGGTGGATGCTCCTTAGCGCATCGGCGCCCTCGACTTTCTCCGGCGGGACAAAGTGGTTGACGGTGCAGACAAGAGCGTCCTTGGATCAAATGTTCTTAGGCAAAGGGAGCACTGCAGCTCCGGTTTGCGCCGGCGGTTGTTGACGGTGACGGACAACAGTCCGGGCCCTTCTCTTTGGGATTCCGCGGCAGTCCCCATCTCCGGTCGGCAGCCTTTTCGTAGGTCTGTCTACCAGGGAGCTTTGGCAAAGATCAGCTGGTGCACGATGGTCCCTCATAGCTCGGGGAGAGGTCTCCTTAGCAGGCCCTCTCTTGGATCAGTTCCTGGAGACACAACCGCTTTCAGATCAGCGAAGTAGAGCAACAGCAATTCTTCTCTTCCAGCAGGGCTTCAAGGTCAAGCTTCAGTTTCACTCGAGTTTCTCTTCAGCTTCTGAACGATTTCTAGCAGTGAGAGGCCCCCAAATATACTAGTTGATCTCCCATTCATTCTGCTGGGTCAGACTCAGGCAACCAATCACTCAGAAGGGCATTCAACAGTCAGCCAGCCAATCAGGCGCACAGTGCATTCAGGCCATTCTTCTCCATCAACACGCTCACAACACAGAATGTGGATTCGGACAAGTACCACACCATTCAACAGTACACACTGCATTCATACTGGTTTTGGGGAGGGCTGTCTCAGTCATTGTGTCAAACACCAGATACCAGACATTCACAACAATAAGTGTATATTTGTCACACACTCCATTCACCCAGGTCCCACCTACAGGTGTACCCACAACATACGGTCGTTGGGAAGGCTCCAGCCAGTCTGGTCGCCACTTCCCCACACGACCATATATGGAACTTCCTCCCAGCAGCCAGTCAGAGGGAAGGGACAGAATTAGGGCTTCCCAGGACTTCGGGAAAACCAAGGTAACAGGCGATGGAAGGCAAGAGGCCATGGGGGCCCTCTTGTCTCCATCAGGAATCTACTGATTCCAATGACAGGGCCTGGGCATCCCAAAATGGAGGATACTCAGAGCACCTGTCAATTCAGCACATAGCTGCCACCAGCCCGTAGCCTGCTCTGAGGGCCACACACAGGTGCCCAAAAACATACACTAGGGGCACAGGGTTGTACCCCCACCCATGGGTGCCGTAAGGGTATCCCATGGGTCTGTTCACCAAACCAAAAGAGAGACAGCTGCACCGCCAGGAGTCCCACATGAACTGCTGCGCGGAAAACACGTCAGAGCACACGATAAAACGGCAGTAAAGGACAAGGATACAGAGGCCCTGTCCTTCCGATGCATTTCCAGCATCACAATTAGCTCAAACCAATGTGTTGCATTGCTCAGAGTACAGTTTGGACTGCCAGCTTCTTCGTTGCCACTCCTGTAAATCAATAGATCTGACCCTGGTGTCCCCCGAACAGCGACCTCCGAGCCTCTGCATCGAATTGACTCACCTGCGCATCCCAGCACCAGCTCGGCGGCATTGAATTTGGGGTTCTGTAATGAGTTGGCAACCGAAAAACGATGGTCTGGCAGGTTGCACCGAGCAATGCCAGAGGATAAGATTCACTCGAAACCTTCCAGCCATCACTGCTTGTGTTCTGCTGTACCACAGAAACAGCCTTATTAGATATCAAGGACAACCTGCTGCAGTGTTTATATGGCTTAGATGGTGGAAAGCTCATGCTCTTCGATCTATCAGCAGAATTTGACACCCTTGGTAAAAGCGCCCATCTTTCCTGACTGGCAAATGTGGCTGGGGATAACCAATAAATCAGTGGGCTGGATGGATTTTTAAGTGATTGTATTAGCCGAGTTTGCGTTGAATCTTTTGCCTCAGAGACTACCCCTTTGAGATTTGGGGTACCTCATGCTGCTTGTCTCCCCCCCCTGCTTTTCGATATATATGTTTCAATCTCCTGCTAATATGTTGCTGGATGAAGGTATACTATTCCAAAACTAGACAGATGACTCCCATGTAGGATTTGAGCTACAAGGACAGCCAACAGTATCTTGCATCAGATCCATCGTGTTTTTGATCTAATAGGAAAATGGATGCGAGAGAACTGGCTTTGCTTAAATTCCTCTGAAACTCTTCTAGTCTCATTGCACTCAGCTTTCCAAGAAGCCTCGAACTTCCTTAAGAACCTGAATATTCAAGGAAGCAGCATCAACTCACAAGACAAAGTAAATATGCTGAGAGTATGGTTCGACTCCACCTTATCTATGTCCAAGCAGGCAAATCAAATTATTAGTGCCACAGCATACCACTTAATGCTCTTTCCACAGATGAAACCAATCTCAATGCAAGATCACTTGGATCATATCACTCGGCCAGTTATAAGCTCAAGAGTGGACTGTTGCAACTCCTTATATTTAGGATTACCATAATGTGTACTTGTGGTCTTCAGACTCTTATTAATGCTACTGCAAGACCCATCACAAAAATTGTGCATAGGCAAGGTTTAATCCCAATTTCACAAAAAATGCATTGGCTGCCATTTGTTTCTAGAGTCAAGTTTAAAATCTTTGACTCTGCCACATAAGGCAATATTATGCCCCATTGGATTTCAAACATAGGTTAAAAATGTACTCACCTGGTAGACTTATGTGATCTCAGGGTAAACAACTTGTTTTTGTTCCGTGGATAACATACGTGGTGGCGATGAGGGGCTCTTTCACTTTGTGCAGCCCATCTCTGGAATCCTTTCACTGCAGAGCTACATTTGACTGAGAACCTGTTCGCTTTTAGAAGGAAAAAGAGAATCGGCCAACTTTAAGAAGCGTTGGACGTGTATCATATGGAATTCTTTTGGGCTAGTCCCTGCTGTAATCATTTGTAAATGTTTTGGTACATGCTTGGATACCAGAACGAGTCGTAGAGCCTGACAAATAATCAGATCAAACCAGCCATACTCTGCTAACCAGATGTGAAAATCTATGTGGTCAAGTTGCAGAATGGTCTCAAATCCCAGCTTCACTACTTAAATAAAGCGTGGGATCCTGTGTAAATCATGGTATCTCACTCTGCTGCATTTTAATAAAAGTCCTGGTTTTTCAACTGAATAAATGATGATCTAATAATTAAACTACAAAGGCGTCTTAAAGGTGGTGCGAGGCGTGCATGAACTGCAGACCAAAGACATCTCAGGGTTTTTGATTTTCCATTCCAGGCACGTTTTACCCCTGCGTTTGTCTTGCCTCACCCCACCCACCCACCTACGCCTTCCATCTCACAGTTTGTTTATTTTGGTTTTGGCCCATGCCTGCAAGGCACCAGGATGCAGACTGGTGAATGAGTTGCTCTTATCTGGGCTCTCACATCGCTCCCAACCTTTTTTGTCACCAAGGCGGGTGAAAACACCCGATTTTCTTTTTGGCGGGTGAGAGGCCCATAGTAGTGAATGCGTGTATGAGGGACTTGGCGGTTGATTCACCTGCTTTCAAGGCGGGTGACACCTGCCAAAAGCGGGTGAGTTGAGAGCTATGCTCTCATCGGGTCCTCCTGCGGTCACCGAGATGCACATCGCCCTGCCGTGTGCCGCTTAAAAAAAACCTTCTCAAACATCAAGCATTGGCAATGCCAATAGTTTTGGTGTTTACTCTGCTTTTTTGCATTTATATGCACCAGGGTGCAAGGAGGGGGGTGCAAAATTTCAAAGGAAGATGCCATAAGGCGCGCAGAGCCCAATATCAAAGAACTGTTGCTAGGAAATGGAAATCCAGGCGGGACACACAGTTTGACAACACAATGCTATCAAAATTGCTATATTCCTGTAGATTAGTGTGTGTACATGATTTTAATCACTATGTTTAATCAGCATCGTGTGTGTGTGTGAAGAGAGAAAGAAATAAGCTTATAGCGGCTTCCGCAAAGACAGCCTCGCGTTTTACTGCAAAGCTTTCTCTCAGAATGAACAGTGTTTTATCTATTACAGCAACAGAGGCCGCTCGCACTTGTTCTTCTTCTTGCTGATAGATTTTTATCCATCAGCTGTGATTTTTGGATACCGAGGCTTGAGCCTCATTACTCCATCTTCTCGGGTTGAGTATGTAGTCGTGGGTTTTTTTTCTTCTTGGTCTGTGTGGTCTTGTCACAGTAGAGCTGGTTTCACAGGGTCTTCGCAGTGAGGGGCCGCGGGTAGCGGTCGAAGGGGTTTGCAGTGGTGGCAGTGAGTCTTCTGATCAGAGGGTTCGGGTTCTGATCCAGTCCTTGGCAGAAGTTCTTACTCAGCTTCGCTAGATGTTCGTCCAACATCTCGATGTCCAGGTCTCTGTGAAGGTCTGCTATCCTTGTGAAGATTGGAGTTCCAGAAGATATCCGCAGGGCCTTGTTCTGGACTATCTGAAGACTCTTCCGGTGTCGCTCATGGCAGGTCATCCATGCTGGGAACATCATATGCCTGCTCACAATACACCACCAATATGCACATATATTTTCCGTTTCTTTGTATGTCTACTTAATACACAGATCAGATGTACACTTGTATGTGATAGGATTCCTACAATGCTTGTGCTTAACAGGACTTCAATGAAATGAACACAGAGTGCTTATAAATCAAGTGGCTGAATGCAGACCTGGCTTCAGCATTTTTATTACACCGGTAGCGTGTTTACAGCAGCAATTAAGTCTGCAAGCTGCGTCAAACAACATCTACAAGCTGTGTGGCCCTCCTCATATGCCGACACCTGAAAGGTTTCTGTCAAAGAGGCTGATACCTTAAAAGTAGGTACTGGGAAAAGAGAGAGGAACATGGAGGTAATATGCCTGAGAGATATGTGTAGAAATGAGCATTTCTACACATAAAGTTGACTTACGACTGTGCCGGCCCGGTAACAGCGGTGCCGGTAAGCCTACCGCCACTGTTGTTACCGGACCGCACAGTACGACTCTGCGGGCAGGTGCCGTCCCGCCCGCAGAGTTTCACGGAAGCAACAAAACCGTTATTAACGGTGACGTTGCTTCCGTGGTCCCCATTCCCATGGAGTCCTATTGGACTCAATGGGAATGGGGACGAACAGAATTACCGGCGCTTGATTTCCCAGCCACCGGGGTTGTAATACCTTAGTGTTACCGGGAAATCAGCTACTGGTAATTTTTGTCGGGTCTGGCCGCATCCACAACCTGCTTAGGCGCACGAGGTAGATGCACGATGACATCATGCCGAGTAGGGACTTGATGGACCTCTCCTTGGCCACGTCCATGGTCAACAGCTGCCGGGCTCGGAGAACGGCCATCTGGTAGGGCCATGCATTCCAACGGGCCTGGACGGGAAGTGCCTGTGGGGCCGCAAACCTGCCTGGCAAAGGACAGAGGACCGGCAGGTGCCCAAGGGCATGCATGGGCGAGCACCGAAAGGGCCTCCTCGAGCTCCGGCCAGGGCGCCTTAGAGATTTTCTCCCGCCACATTAGGGCTTTTCCCTGCAGGGAGGGACGGGGACCCCGCCAGGGCTCCCTGGGACCGCCGCCGGGCTTGGGGACGGTTAACCCACTTGCGTGGCAGGCACGCAAAGCCAGGGGCCAGCCCCTCCAGCTACCCCGGGGCTTCGGCGTGGCCCCTTTAGAGCTTTTCCATGTGGGGAGCGATGGGGACCCCTCCGGGGCTCCCCGCGTCCTGCGCTGGGCCCGGGGACCTTCCAGGCAGGGGATGGGGGGAGGGTGGAACCAGCCCCGGTCACCCTGGAGCTCTGGCTGGGCCCCCCCTTAGAGCTTCTCCCTCCACGTTAGAGCCTTGCCCTCCAGGACTGATCCGCAAACGCTGTGGAACTCGGGTCCGGCCACTACGAGCGCCCCTTGACACACGCACCACGTTTTGGACTTGACCGCACACGGGAGGCACTGGGCCAAGGACCGGGAGTAACCCACGAACGCCATGGAACCGAGGCTGGGAACAGTGCAACGGCCACCCCGGGGGCTGCAGGGTGGCATCTCCACGCTGACTATTAAGCCCCCATGCAGTGGGGGCTTATGGGACCCGACCGGAAACAAATGTAGGAGCCAGCCGCCCCGGCCGCAGCGCGGGCCATCTGGTCCGCCGGCCGCCACTCGGGCCATCTGGTCCTACTCCCCTGGCCAGAAGGCCCGGCGGCCCGCCGGCCTCGCCTGCCCCGACCCCACCATCCGTGGGGCACAGGCTTAAGGTTCCGCCCGCTCTGGGGTGGGGGGGTCTTAAGCCACCGCCTCTCTTCCACGCCCTGTCCGGGGCGCTTAAGGCACCAACCTCATGCGTGCTCGGGCCCGGGAGACACCTCCACGCCGACTATTAAGCCCCCACGCAGTGGTGGGTCTTAAGGAACCCGACCGCAGGGGACAAGTGCAGGAACCAGCCGGGCCAGACGCCACTCGGGCCATCTGCTCCGACGGCCGCCACTCGGGCCATCTGGTCCTACTGCCCGGGACGTTTGGCCCGGCGGCAAGCCGGCCGCGCCTTCACCGAACCCACCCCACCATCCGAGGGCACGGGGCTTAGGGAAGGTGGCAAGCCCCCCTCCTTGCACCCTGGGGGTGGCCTGCAGCCTCTCTTCCCCTGCCACCTCGACGCTGGCCGGGGCCGAGGACATCTGGTCGGCCGAGCTGACCGGGAAAGGTGAGAAGAGAGCGCTCCCCGCCCAGCCCGGCCACCCCCGCAGGTGTGCCCCTAGGGCGGGTGGGAGTGCCCCGTGCGTCCTGCGGCGTGGCGGGACAGAGACCCTCATGCAGAGGACCATTTTGTGACAAAAGCTTGGCTCAGAGGATGACTTTCAATAGATCGCAGCGAGGTAGCTGCTCAGCTACTTACGAAACCCTGACTCAGAATCAGGTCATCTACGAATGATTTAGCACCAGGTTCCCCACGAACATGCGGTGCACTACGGGCGAGAGAGGTGGCCCCCTTCTGTCCACACTCGTGTCCCGATGCGAGCGGCTCTACGCACCGGCCCAGAGGCCGGCTATCCTAGGCCAACCGAGGCTCCACAGCGCTGCCGTATTGTTACGGTTTAGGGGGGATTCTGACTTAGAGGCGTTCAGTCATAATCCCACAGATGGTAGCTTCGCCCCATTGGCTCCTCAGCCAAGCACATACACCAAATGTCTGAACCTGTGGTTCCTCTAGTACTGAGCAGGATTACTATTGCAACAACACATCATCAGTAGGGTAAAACTAACCTGTTATTTTACTCACCCTAGAAGGCAAGAGACTTTTTGAAGATAAAAGAGACTTGGCCATCGAGGCTCCTGATAAGCTAAAACAGAACTGTCGTCTCATGCTGGGAGAGCTCGAGACTGTGCTGTGCTCAAAGATCCCACCTTACCCTGTGCTCAAAACGTGGGGAAGGAAGACCCAGGCTACCATATCATGACATATTATTTGTGAACACTTCTTTCTTTTTATGAAAACTATCCCACACCCTATTAGTTGGAAGGCTTGGCAATAGGTTTCTTAATATAGGCCCTTTTTCATTTGACACAATGCCACTAGGACTGCCTTATTTCCATTTGATGGTCGGCGCTTGCTCCTGTCTTAGATTTAGGTTTAGATTAGGCGTTTTTCCAACCTGCATACACTTTAATAAACATCCTTGAACTGCGATCACTTGTGTCTGTCTTTACTGTTGCCACCATGAGTTCCTTACACCGCCCTTCCCCTTTTTCTATCTGCCCCCTCATCCACAGAACTTCCTGACAAGAGTTCATATCTGCCAACTAGTTATGTGCCACCACACATAGTGCTATGGGTCTATAAGAGGCACAATTAGTGGGGTCTTTCCTGGGCTTCAGGATTAGTGTAATCATGGCTTCACCGAAGAAGGAGGGAGGGAGCCTTGCTGGAAAGCTTCTTGACAGACTTTCAACAAGTGCATGGACACTTTAGGACTAAATTCGTTAAAAAATACAGCCGTTAGACCATCCGATACCAGGACCTTTGAGGTGGCTAGCGCTGCAATGGCATTCATTATATCCTTTTCCGTGATTGGGGCATTTAAGAGTATAGGGTGCTCTGATTTAACTTGTGCATTGGTATATCGCATAGGTTTGCTTTGAGTTCCATAGGGAATTGTGTATTCTTCCTAGCATACAGTGTCTTACTAGAAGTATGAAACATATACACTGTCACTCACAACTGATATAAGTGTCCCTTCATCGTTCAATATGGTCGCTATGTTGGTAGGCCCCCCCTTCAATATGCAAAACAAAAGAGGTGATGGCTGGAAGGTTTAGAATTAATCTTAACTACTGGCATTGCTCTGGGCAACCCTCCAGGCCATTGTTCTTTGCATGCCAAGCCATTACAAAAGGGGAAAGACAATATGCAAATCAGGCTTGGTCCCACCCCAAAAAGGGCATTCTAGCCTGAACGACTAGTTCACATCCCTTCTGCATGAGACCACAAGCATCCACAGACATGTTTTGTTCTTGTTAGGCCTCATCAGTGAGGAGTCGCTTGGGTCTCTCGGCCCAGCAGTCACGGGATCCACGTCTGGGCATACCCGTCCCACTCGTGGTGACTACAGCAAAGCAAAGGAGGTGATGGCTCTTTCAGAACACAACAGTAAGGCTAGTAAGCGGCAGGTCTTCCGTCCTCTCCATATTTCGGGTCTGTATCTGGGTAGAAACTAATTTCACCTCCTGATCTGCCAGTGAGCGGAATTGGTCCAGTTGAACTTTTATAGATGGAAGCAGGATGTGTTACGCTCACCTGGCTCCCACAGAGGCGTCGATCTGGACTGGACAGCTGTGGTCTCCACCAATGTGACGCGTAGGGCCGAGATGACGGACTGGACTGGCCCACCTAGCTTCGTTTGCTTGGCCCCTAGGAATACTTCTGCGAATGGAGAAAGGGAATTAACCACCCGTGGAGTTGAGCGTAAATCCCCCACCCCGCTGTTCTCCCCACTGATCACCTTTGATGTCCCCTCTTATAGTCTCACCTGATGGTTTAAAAAGATGAGCTCTCCATCCTGCATTGAGCGCAGGGGCGCGTAGATAACCAGTTGCTTCACTGGCTCGAAGGAATTGGTGAGTTCCAGAACAATATTGACTCCGATATTCCCGGGAAGACGCCGTAAGTATGTAGTTCGTAATAGTTAAAATGCCTGACTTTCACTCTTGTCTGATTCCTCGCAGGTTGCAGCTTGACCCTACTGAAGAGTTCCTCGTGGCAACCGGTAATATTCTGGTAAGGATTTGTATCATCCAACGTAGTTCGATAAAATAATGTCCATATATAACCTGTTGCTTTCTCCCTTATTCAGGCGCTGAGAGAAAGTATGAAGTTTCGGGGAATAATGCCTGCGGCGGTAAAATCAGGTAACTCTTTTGTGGTGAGGAGGGTTCCCCTTGTTAGTCCCTTTGTTTCACCTTGCAGTCCTTTTGTTTCCCCTTATTGGCCGGGGTTCGGCTAGGATGCAGTGGGAGCTGCGCCGACCCGTAAAGAGGAATAGTATCCCCGGAGGTAAAATCAGGTAAGTCTATGGGGGGGTATCCCTCTGTGTATTCCCTTGGCTCACCTTGCTGTTCTTGTCTTCTCCTTAGGTGCCAGAGTGAGGCGGGAACATGCAGGAGGATGCGGTGGAATGTGAAGATGCTGCGAAGGCCGGTGAGTTCAGTGCGGCACTGCAGCAGGCGAGGCGACGCGCATAAAATAACTTCTTTCTTCCAGCTCGAAGGCGCGATGGATCGGGAATTCAGGTAAGGATCAAAGGTATTGCTCTTGTTCTAACCTTTCCTCCTTCGTTCTCCCTTTTTCTAGGAGCTCTAAACTTGAGGCGGGCGTGGCAGAAGACTGGATGCAGGCTTGCAGGCACGGTGAGCGTTACGCTGCTGGATGCAGAATAACGCGAAGCGTGTGCTGCTCTTCGGGAATGGTTTAAATAGCCTCCAAAGTAGTCCCAGGTAAGTATTCCTCCCCAGCCCCTCCCGAGAAAAAAAATAGTCCCTAGGTAAAATAGTCCCTTCCAAGCCTCTTTTGGCTTGGAGCTCTTGCAGCATGGTCTGCATCAGGTAAGTTTGCAGCATGGTCGTCATCAGGTAAGTTTTAATCTATGAGCCTGGCGCCTATGGCGCCAGGACTGACTCTCCATATGAGCCTGGCGCCATAGGCTCCAGGACTGCACACAAATAGCCCCTAGCAGGGGTTGTTGGGCTTGCTTGGGATAACTTGATGCCTGCTTCCGGGGTTGCTGGACTTGGTCTGGGTCCCCGGGGGTAGGCATCATGACAGGATGTTATTGCTGGACCTGATCCATTTCAATCTCAAGTTGTCTGATCTCTACCTTGTTCAAACTCCTCCTTATAGCCTTATGGACTCCATTCTCTATGCCTAGGCAGCATGAAGATAAAGCTTGACTGTGTCCCAGATGGTAGATATTCAGGGGGATCAAGCCGGTATTAGTTTTAAAAAAAGGTGTTAATAACCACATTGATGTCACTTTTAAATGCTACATACGACAGTGCATGCAATTTAAAATGCCAGCGAAGTTGCTCAATTACATTCTCCTCAAGAAGAAATGTCCACAATAAGCGGGGGTGTTCTGATAGAGTCCTAAGGAGCAGAATACACTCCCGAGACCTATGTAACAGTCCCGTCCCGATTAAGATACATTCAATCCGTGACTGCATTTCATGGACTGAAGAGTAATATGAATATTCCCCATCACTTGGATGGTGTGTCCTCCACAGGTCTAAGAGCTAAAAATCATACATGCCCTTGTGAATTTCCTATGCAGACAATGAGAGAGCTCTAGCAACTCTGCTGGATCTACCTGGGGGGTTACTTAAAATGGTGTTGAAATCTCCAGCCTTTATAAACTAGGCATGAAGATGATTAGCACATTTACTGCAGTTTTTGCTGCCTATGCTCACGTGAGGTGGAGGAGGAGGAGCATTTAATCCTAACACAAACGCAGAGCGTGGCGCGGAGGTGAAGTCGAGGCACAAGTGATTATTGGTGGGGGACTGCCAGCCTTTCCAGTCTGTTTTTGCTGTCTATGCTCATGTGAGTTAGAGGAGGAGGAGCATTTAACCCGAACATGAGTGCGGAATGCTGCACTGAGGTGAAGTGGAGGCACAAGTAGTTATTGGTGGTTCGTGGTGGAGCGCCATGCAGGGGATTACTCCAGTCACCAAGGTCTGCAAGTAAATCATTGGCCGACCTCCATTGGTAACCCGGGTTTCCTCACCCACCTGCATTTTGGTACTTCCGCATGATAGTGAAGTGCGGAAAACCTTTAACCCGAAAGCGGGAAAGTGAAAGCTGGACTGTTGAAAAACTGTACGTGAATATATTTGCACTCACCTCCAATTTTGCCTGCTACTCTATGTTCAGCCAACTGAGTGGCTATTTACTTATTCCGGCAATTGGATGAGGAGGAGTGTGCCAAGCTAGAATCCCTCCCAAGAGCCATGCTACTGGTTGAGTGTTGATTTGCTGCCGAAATCTATCGCTATCCAATGCCTCTGACTGTTTCAAGTTTTAGGTTTATGAGAGTGGGGTTAGGGGGAGACAGACAGACTAAGGCTGCTCATTGAGCCATCGGGCGTTCCCTGTCCCCCCTCTCTTGGTCTCTGGAAGTTTTTCATGAGGACTGACTGCCGGTGGCCATCTGTAACTGTGGGTGTTGTGGCTGCCTTTGGAGCCGAAAAGTCCTTACTAAAATATCAATCCAGGGTGGCGGGTGGCTGTATTTGTCCCGCGGACGGTTGTAGTCCTCTGTGGCCAACAACCCATTACCATTTGTTTCTTATGCACTGGCGCATGACGGAAGGTCCCACTGTATAGTCACCATTTAGACATTGATGTTTTAGCGGTATGTTTACACTTTTTAACCAATTTTATAATGGCTCAATTTTACTGTTCTTAGGTGCATTTCCACCATGGTGAAAAGAAAAGCAAGGGATGATCGGAGACCGGGGGCGCTGACAGAAAGGGCAAAAAAACGAAGCAAATTAAAATGGCCCAGGAGCTTGCCAAGATTAAGCCCCATCTGTTGCAACGCTCCCTTGATTCGTATTTGGAAGACGTGGTCAGAAAAATAGTGAATTGCATTACTGTTACTGGAAAAGCCACATGGGATGCTATTTCAGGAGGGAATCCCAAAGGTAGCACCACTGAAATAAATAGTTGTATTGAGGGGATGGGGGCCTTATGGGGCACAGTGGTTCAGGCAATGGCTCTCCAGGAGCAGTTGCTTGGGGTGCGTATGCCTCAGGATCCTCTGCACCCTGGTACGGATGCAGATAAGGAAGTGGAAGGGGAAGGGGTGAGACTAGGGATGGGCGACCGGATGGTGAGTGTTAGAGGTTAAAGTTTATCATATTAGAAGTTATTATATTTAAATGTCTATGTATTGATGGGCTTGTGTGTGCAATACATCTCATTCATAACTTGGTTACTGTTGTCATAATATGTTCACTGACATCCCCTCCTGGAATGTGGAGTCTCAGCATCTGGGGGACTCCACATTCCATTAGGTCATTTGAGAGGATTTCCCTTGCGCTGTGTGGACCCATCATTATGTGTCTTAACAGTGAGGGGGTGTAGTAATGGATCAATTGGTGAATAGCCATATGGGTGGGAGCCCGGAGAGTGAACTGAGTCAGGATCTAAATTCCTCCTCCAGAGGGGAGGAGGATTAGCTCTGGCTGGAATCACTTCTAGATGTAAAGCTCAAGCCCCTTTAGATCATCCTAGAGTCATTGCAGATGTTTAAGTCTGGGGTAATGAACACACTGGCTATCGTGGATGACTCAATCAGAGTTCTAACAAAAAGAGTGGCAGAAATAAGTACGGTGGGGTTGGGGCAAAGCCAAATGGTAAGATACTATCGGTGGGGGGGGGTTGAGTGGTGAGCGTCCTGGCCCGGTCACTGAGGTTGGCGGGCTGGTGATGCCGGCAAAGGATAAGGCAGTAACCACACAGTTAAGCTCAGTAACTGTTCATTCAAATTTTACAGGTACTGGGAGGTCCGACTTAAGCTTTAGGACTTTCATAGGGGACACTGGGGCTAACATGGATATAGGAGGGCTGGAGAAGAGCATTTTAAATTTACTGGCTGCAGCAGCCCCTCTTATGGGGATTATCATGGGTGTACCGGGGCTCCCTAAGTGTGGATTTGAATCAACTATTTCACTAATGAATAAAACGACCCATTGGATCAACACCAACCTGATTGGACCGAGCATTGACCCAGGCCTTATATTAATGGCAAGAAGGGTAGGAAGGGTAGGGCAAAAACCCAAATGGATGAAAGGTGACTGCATAGTGGTTTCCTTCTCGGATGCAATGATGGTTTGTTATTTGGTCAACTCTAATTTATCCAGAGGCCTAAAACCAAACAGCTACAGTCTCCATAGTAGGCTGGTCACTCAGGATTTGTTTTACGGTTGTACAGGGAGGGTGGCTGATTCAGGGAACCGCTTGAGCAAATTTGTTAGGAGGAGGGAAGCACCAAGTTACCCCATGCACAGGGGCCTTTGTATCCACCTCGTGGCCACAGATTACCCTTGGGTTGGAGGTCCAAACCCAATTTAGAAAGATTGACCCCACAGAAGGGAGGGAGCTAGCTAATCGGTATGATGCCTTAACCTCCTGTGAAGATCTGGCCAGGGATATTTATCTTATGGAAAAGATCACAGAAGCTATACAGGGATCCAGCGTTCTAATAGAGACTGAATGGCTCGGGTTCTTTAATGCTTTTAGTAACATGGAAAGTACAGCTTGAAATTCCCAGAGAACAGTGACTCGGCCCCACCGAATAGTTAACTTGGAAAACACAGACTTTAATTCAGAGGAATCGGCCCGTTGACGATCTAGTGCCCGGTCGGGACTGCCGACAACAGATTGAACAGTATAAGTGAAAGCAGCGATCAGAGACTGTGCCTTGAAATGGGGTGGGGGGGAGGAGGGAGGGGAGGGTGTATACGCCAGGGAATGATCTATTATTTTTTGTATAGACACAAGTCCCTTTCATGTTTGCTCCGAAGGTTCTCTGTTGTTTCATAAAACCAATAAAAATAAATAAAAAAATTAAAAATAAAAAAACAACCTACAATGCCATTCTCCTGCAAGAGACCTGGGCCTTGGAGACCACACTGTTAGATGGCTGCACATCGTAGGGGATCTCAGCGGAAAAAATGCTAGAGTAATAAGTTATGGGGGTCTGGCCATTTTGATTAAAGCGTCCCTAACCTGTAGGTTTAGGGTAGTGGAGACTAACATGGACTACCTACAGGTGCTCTGTATTTTAATCTCTAGGGGGGACCCGTTAATCATTTTGAACCTCTATAGCAGCCCCCATAAGGCTGAGGCAGAGAGGTTAGCCAAAGTCAAGGCGTTTATTGATGAGTTATTTCTAAACAGGAGAAATCGTAATGAGCAATGCATATGGGGAGGAGATTTTAACCTCAAAATGGTTGTAGGACTGCCAAAGGATATGTTAGATCCGCTGGAAGACTGGTCACTGAACATCCCCTTGCCCACAATGAAATATGGACGGGTGTGTGCAAAGGGTCTCCAAATGTGTTTATGGTTCATCGAATGGGGGCTGCGCACGGTAAACGGACACAAAGCACCCGATATACTGGGTAACCTTACCTTCAATAATCACCAAGGTTGGAGGGGTGTGTGGCCAGAAAGCGGGCAATGAGGACGCGATTCCTCGCTGCTCCCAGCTAGATCCTGCCTTTATCCTGACAATTCATGTTGGTAAACTCACGAAAATAGCTTCCAAAAGCGGCGGATCCCTTCTGCAACGGGTCGCTGGACTAATCCAGAAGAGGCTGATCTCATATGCCTGACAAGATGGCCGCCAGGACTGAGAGCTAAGAGGAAGGTGCGCATTACGTTAAAGGCTCCATTGAACCAAGCGCCCCGCAACAGCAACTGCCATCACAGCGCTGAGGCCTAAATCAGCAAGACTAAACACTGATCCCGACCCCAAACAACACTGCGAGTAGGCGGCGAGCGCGCCCATGAAAGCAGGCAGACACTGGCATCTCCTGCTCCGATACGAGGTGGAGCAACCCTGCTTGAGGACGACAGAGAGGACCAGCCGACATTACGATCCTGATCACTGCAGCGACAAGGTGAGCCGCGCTATGGGTCCCCCCCGATGGGATCTCCAAGTGCCAGCGAGGCTCAGCTCCTACCGGCTGCCCCGGCAGTCAATGGGGCGGTCCCATCTGAGGCTGCGAGAAGCTGCTGGGGCCCTGGGAATGACGCGACCCAAGCTAGCAGGTGAACCGAGGAAGGCTGCCTGAAGGCGCTCGGGTTGCAGGAGAGCCAGGCCGACAGCGAAGCGAGCAGCGCTTGCGACAGGGAGTGAGCGGGGGCAACCAAATCAAACACGTCTCCTACCCAGAGATGGTGTGAAGAAGCTAAACTGCCTATCAACAATGATACGTAGCAGAATTATCCCTAGACCCCAACCGCTCACAGTGGGACCCTGAAAGTGAACGCGACACGTGGATTGCAACACACGTTCCACAAAGCAACCGAGAACGGAAGGTAAGCTGCCTATGCTGAGGGCATGGCTGTTATAAGGGGAATGAGAACTGCGCACTGAATCTACAATGCTCCGAGCTCCCAATAAAGTAGTGATGTGGCTGAGCGCTGAGTGTCCAAGGTGAACCCAATAAGGCTAATATCCTGTGAATACATCGCCTAGCCGCCATAACACGCAGCAATAAACGTGGTTTACACACTTGAAAATGCTTGTGAGCCCAGACCATTATCAAAGGCGACCACCTGCTGGGAGGCGAGCTTGTACACAACCGGTGCGCCAACCTGACTGGCAGCATGCACTTCAGAAGCTTCAGGGATTTGAGAGAGCAAAACAACATTCTGATATCACCGGCCCGATCAAAGACTACTACTGAGGATTACTGAAACGAGGCAACTGGAGTACTGGCCTGCTTGTCCGTGGCGCAAAGCGGCAATAGGGCCCCTAATCCTGCACTGTACGAGTCTAAGACACACATTTGAACTGAGACTAATAGAAACACCTCCTTCCCGAAAGATAGGGTGCTGACCGAGCCAATCCTCAGTCCAAAAGAAACCACAAAGAGGACAGTGCATATAAACAGTAAGAGAAACCAAAAGGAGGGAAGAGGTGTTCGAGATTACAATGGCACCTCCCTAGCGAGATAGAAGCCAAGGCTTGTGGCTCTGCCGTCTTTGGAGTACCGCAGCCGGGTGGTCACGGACAGCACCATTTGGTAATAAACGCTTGACAGTGCACCTGCGAAGGTCGAACAAGTGTCTCTGGTGAACCACTTGACCAGCATCCACAAGATCCTGAACCAACAGCAACAACTGGATGGTGCCTTGCCAAATCGTTGCGCCCGAAGCGAGCACCCCACTGACCTAAACAGCTGCACAAACATCGGCTGAGAGTTAAGGGAGCAACTGCAAATCAACACAGGCTTGACCACAATGGGGAAAGACAGGGCAAAGAACGCGGCAATGCAGAGCAAAATGGAGCAGTACACAATTGCTACCCAAGTTCCCCCGCAGGAGCAGGGCAACTCTGGCGATGCACTGAGACCGAAGAATGGCAATATATCCCTTAAAGAGAGAGGTGAGAGTGCACAGCTTTTTTACTGATGATTTCCTTTTTTTCTAGTAGTTCATGATCCTGTAGATTTGTTTGTTAGTGGGCTGCAGCCCACTATCTTGTGCCACCGTGTAGGGCACAGAAAGTGAACATGGAGAAAAAAGACCTAGGCTATTGTGCCTTTGGTGTGGGCTGCACACCCCAAATTCCCACTTCGGGTTAATCGATTACTCTTTGTTTCTTAATCAAGAAGTTTATTAAGAAACAAAGAGTAATCGATTAACCCGAAGTGGGAATTTGGGGTGTGCGGCCCACACCGAAGGCACAATAGCCTAGGTCTTTTTTCTCACTATATCCCTTAAAGACATCATGAATGCTATCGCCAACTCAAGGACCTCCACGGAAAAAAAGATGGATGGCATAAGTACTGAGGTGTCGCTATTGCGCCATGACCTGCAAAAACTCACGGCTCGTACCGGGGAAGCAGAGGGCCGCATATCGGAAACAGAGGACAGCCTGAGGACTGTAAATTACCAAATGACCGGAGCGTTGGCATGCCTCAAGGCACTGGAAAAACGAGTGGAAGAGGGTGAGGGCAGAGCAAGCCCGAACAACATCTGGATCCTTGGATTGGCCAAAAAGCCCGAAGGCCAGGGCATGGAGATATTCCTAGAGCAATGGCTTGCGGATCTATTCGCTACCAAGACCCTATCAAAATTCTTTGCAGTTGAACATGCTCACTGCTTACCAACGGGCAGACAAATACCCAGAGTTCCTCCGCGCACGGTAATTGCAAAGCTCCTGAACTATATGGATCGGGATGCGATAATGCAGATGGCCAGAACTAAGGGCTCCATACCATTTAATGGCTCCATAATCGCCTTTTTCCCAGACTTCCCCAGGGAGGTTCAGAAAGCGAGGCAGTCCTTTGACCCACTCAAGAAACGCCTTCAAGCGCTTAACATAAAATACCGACTTCTGTTCCCAGCACAACTGAAAATATACCACAACGGTATGACAGTGCATTTCACGGATCCCAGAGAAGCGTAGAGCTGGGCGGAAAGAAACCTAGAGGGTCACTGGAGGCCGAATCAGAGGCAAGAGATCAACAGGAGTCGGCCACGACCAGAGAGAGCACCACCTGAGCGCCCACAACAGGAGATGGAAGCACTGCCAAATGGAGGCAATGACTTCTGGAAGGCATCTCATCCTTTTTTGAAGGGGATACCAAATATTACAGCTAATATAGTGTTGTAATATTTGGTATCCCCTTGATTCTGAGGGATAACACTTAACAACGCACTGCTTGAACTATCCCTTGCATTGGGGAGGTGGGTACATCATAAGCGTTCACTGTGACAGCTTCTGGAAGCCATTCCATCCTTTTTTTGAAGGGGATACCAAATATAATGTCTACTATAGGGTTGTAATATTTGGTATCCCCTTGATGTTGAGGGGTAACATTTAAGAAAGTACTGCTTGAACTATCGCTTGCAATGGGGAGGTGGGTACATCATAAGCGTTCACTGTGACAGCTTCTGGAAGCCATTCCATCCTTTTTTTGAAGGGGATACCAAATATAATGTCTACTATAGGGTTGTAATATTTGGTATCCCCTTGATGTTGAGGGGTAACCTTTAACAAAGCACTGCTTGAACTATCCCTTGCAATGGGGAGGTGGGTACAAATTAAGCCTTCACTGTGACAGCTTCTGGAAGCCATCCCATCCTTTTTTGAAGGGGATACCAAATATTAGAGCTAATATAGTGTTGTAATATTTGGTATCCCCTTGATTTTGAGGGGTAACACTTAGCAACGCACTGCTTGAACTATCCTTTGCATTGGGGAGGGGAGTACACCATACGTGCACACTGTGACAGCTTCTAGAAGCCATTCCATCCTTTTTTTGAAGGGGATACCAAATATAATGGCTAATATAGGGTTGTAATATTTGTTATCCCCTTGATGTTGAGGGGTAACATTTAACAAATCACTGCTTGAAATATCCCTTGCATTGGGGAGGGGAGTACATCATAAGCCTACACTGTGACAGCTTCTGGAAGGCATCTCATCCATTTTTTGAAGGGGATACCAAATATTACAGCTAATATACTGTTGTAATATTGGGTATCCCCTTCATTTTGAGGGGTAACATTTAACAACGCACTACTGGAACTATCCCTTGCATTGGAGAGGGGAGTACATCATAAACCTTCACTGTTAAAGCTTCTGTAAGCCATCCCATCCTTTCATTGAAGGGGATACCAAATAAAATGGCTAATATAGGGTTGTAATATTTGGTATCCCCTTGATGTTGAGGGGTAACATTAAACAAAGCACTGCTTGAACTATCCCTTGCATTGGGGAGGGGAATACATCATAAGCCTACACTGTGACAGCTTCTGGAAGCCATCTCATCCTTTTTTTAAGGGGATACCAAATATTACAGCTAATATAGTGTTGTAGTATTTGGTATCCCCTTCATTTTGAGGGGTAACATTTAACAATGCACTACTGGAACTATCCCTTGCATGGGGGAGGGGAGTACATCATAAACCTTCACTGTGACATCTTCTGTAAGCCATCCCATTCTTTTTTTGAAGGGGATACCAAATATAATGGCTAATATAGGGTTGTAATATTTGTTATCCCCTTGATGTTGAGGGGTAACATTTAACAAATCACTGCTTGAAATATCCCTTGCATTGGGGAGGGGAGTACATCATAAGCCTACACTGTGACAGCTTCTGGAAGGCATCTCATCCATTTTTTGAAGGGGATACCAAATATTACAGCTAATATACTGTTGTAATATTGGGTATCCCCTTCATTTTGAGGGGTAACATTTAACAACGCACTACTGGAACTATCCCTTGCATTGGAGAGGGGAGTACATCATAAACCTTCACTGTTAAAGCTTCTGTAAGCCATCCCATCCTTTCATTGAAGGGGATACCAAATAAAATGGCTAATATAGGGTTGTAATATTTGGTATCCCCTTGATGTTGAGGGGTAACATTAAACAAAGCACTGCTTGAACTATCCCTTGCATTGGGGAGGGGAATACATCATAAGCCTACACTGTGACAGCTTCTGGAAGCCATCTCATCCTTTTTTTAAGGGGATACCAAATATTACAGCTAATATAGTGTTGTAGTATTTGGTATCCCCTTCATTTTTGAGGGGTAACATTTAACAATGCACTACTGGAACTATCCCTTGCATGGGGGAGGGGAGTACATCATAAACCTTCACTGTGACATCTTCTGTAAGCCATCCCATTCTTTTTTTGAAGGGGATACCAAATAAATTGGCTAATATAGGGTTGTAATATTTGGTATCCCCTTGATGTTGAGGGGTAACATTAAACAAAGCACTGCTTGAACTATCCCTTGCATTGGGGAGGGGAATACATCATAAGCCTACACTGTGACAGCTTCTGGAAGCCATCTCATCCTTTTTTTTAAGGGGATACCAAATATTACAGCTAATATAGTGTTGTAATATTTGGTATCCCCTTGATTTTGAGGGGTAACATTTAACAACGCACTGCTTGAACTATCCCTTGCATTGGGGAGGGGAGTACATCATAAGCGTTCACTGTAACAGCTTCTGGAAGCCAATCCATCCTTTTTTTTAAGGGGATACCAAATATAATGGCTAATATAGTGTTGTAATATTTGGTATCCCCTTCATTTTGAGGGGTAACATTTAACAACGCACTGCTTGAACTATCCCTTGCATTGGGGAGGGGAGTACATCATAAGCCTTCACTGTGACAGCTTCTGGAAGCCACCCCATCCTTTTTTTGAAGGGCGTAACAAATATTACAGCTATTACAGTGTTGTAATATTTGGATCCCCTCGATTTTGAGGGGTAACACTTAACAACGCACTGCTTGAACTATCCCTTGCAATGGGGAGGTGGGTACAACTTAAGCCTTCACTGTGACAGCTTCTGGAAGCCGTCTCATCCATTTTTTGAAGGGGATACCAAATATTACAGCTAATATACTGTTGTAATATTTGGTATCCCCTTCATTTTGAGGGGTAACATTTAACAACGCACTACTGGAACTATCCCTTGCATTGGGGAGGGGAGTACATCATAAACCTTCACTGTTACCGCTTCTGTAAGCCATCCCATCCTTTTTTTGAAGGGGATACCAAATAAAATGGCTAATATAGGGTTGTAATATTTGGTATCCCCTTGATGTTGAGGGGTAACATTTAACAAAGCACTGCTTGAACTATCCCTTGCATTGGGGAGGGGAGTACATCATTAGCGTTCACTGTGACAGCTTCTGGAAGCCATTCCATCCTTTTTTCGAAGGGGATACCAAATATTAGAGCTAATATAGTGTTGTAATATTTGGTATCCCCTTGATTTTGAGGGGTAACACTTAGCAACGCACTGCTTGACCTATCCATTGCATTGGGGAGGGGAGTACACCATACGTGCGCACTGTGACAGCTTCTAGAAGCCATTCCATCCTTTTTTTGAAGGGGATACCAAATATAATGGCTAATATAGGGTTGTAATATGTGGTATCCCCTTGATGTTGAGGGGTACCATTTAACAAAGCACTGCTTGAAATATCCCTTGCATTGGGGAGGGGAGTACATCATAAGCCTACACTGTGACAGCTTCTGGAAGCCATGTCCTCCTTTTTTTGAAGGGAATACCAAATATTACAGCTAATATAGTGTTGTAATATTTGGTATCCCCTTGATGTTGAGGGGTAACATTTAACAACACACTGCTTGAACTATCCCTTGCATTGGGGAGGGGAGTACATCATAAGCCTTCACTGTGACAGCTTCTGGAAGCCATCTCATCCTTTTTTTTAAGGGGATACCAAATATTACAGCTAATATAGTGTTGTAATATTTTGTATACACTTGATTTTGAGGGGTAACATTTAACAACACACTGCTTGAACTATCCCTTGCATTGGGGAGGGGAGTACATCATAAACGTTCACTGTGACAGCTTCTGGAAGCCATTCCATCCTTTTTTGGAAGGGGATACCAAATATAATGGCTAATATAGAGTTGTAATATTTGGTATCCCTTTGATGTTTAAGGGTAACACTTAACAACGCACTGCTTGAACTATCCCCTGCATTGGGGAGGTGGGTATATCATAAGCGTTCACTGTGACAGCTTCTGGAAGCCACCCCATCCTTTTTTTGAAGGGGATACCAAATATTACAGCTAATATAGTGTTGTAATATTTGGTATCCACTTGATGTTGAGGGGTAACATTTAACAACGCACTGCTTGAACTATCCATTGCATTGGGGAGGGGAGTACATCATAATCCTTCACTGTGACAGCTTCTGGAAGCCATCCCATCCTTTTTTTGAAGGGGATACCAAATATTACAGCTAATATAGTGTTGTAATATTTGGTATCCCCTTGATCGTGAGGGGTAATATTTAACAACGCACTGCTTGAACTATCCCTTGCATTGGGGAGGGGAGTACATCATAAGCCTTCACTGTGACAGCTTCTGGAAGCCATCTCATCCTTTTTTTGAAGGGGATACCAAATATTACAGCTAATATAGTGTTGTAATATTTGGTATCCCCTTGATTTTGAGAGATAACATTTAACAACGCACTGCTTGAACTATCCATTGCATTGGGGAGGGGAGTACATCATAAGCCTTCACTGTGACAGCTTATGGAAGCCATCTCATCCTTTTTTTTGAAGGGGATACCAAATATTACAGCTAATATAGTGCTGTAATATTTGGTATCCCCTTGATGTTGAGGGGTAACATTGAACAAAGCTCTGCTTGAACTATCCCTTGCATTGGGGAGGGGAGTACATCATAAGCCTTCACTGTGACAGCTTATGGAAGCCATCTCATCCTTTTTTTTAAGGGGATACCAAATATTACAGCTAATATAGTGTTGTAATATTTGGTATTCCCTTGATTTTGAGGGGTAACATTTAACAACACACTGCTTGAACTATCCGTTGCATTGGGGAGGGTAGTACATCATAAACCTTCACTGTTACAGCTTCTGGAAGCCATCTCCTCCTTTTTTTTGAAGGGAATACCAAACATTACAGCTAATATAGTGTTGTAATATTTGGTATCCCCTTGATTTTGAGGGGTAACATTTAACAACGCACTGCTTGAACTATCCCTTGCATTGGGGAGGGGAGTACATCATAAGCCTACACTGTGACAGCTTCTGGAAGCCATCTCCTCCTTTTTTTGAACGGGATACCAAATATTACAGCTAATATAGTGTTGTAATATTTGGTATCCCCTTGATTTTGAGAGGTAACATTTAACAAAGCGCTGCTTGAACCATCCCTTGCATTGGGGAGGGTAGTACATCATATGTGTTCACTGTGACAGCTTCTGGAAGCCATTCCATCCTTTTTTTGAAGGGGATACCAAATATAATGGCTAATATAGGGTTGTAATATTTGGTATCCCTTTGATGTTGAGGGGTAACACTTAACAACGCACTGCATGAACTATCCCTTGCATTGGGGAGGTGGGTACATCATACGCCTTCACTGTGACAGCTTCTGGAAGCCATCTCCTCTTTTTTTTTTAAGGGGATCCCAAATATTACAGCTAATATAGTGTTGTAATATTTGGTATCCCCTTGAGTTTGAGAGATAACATTTAACAACGCACTGCTTGAACTATCCATTGCATTGGGGAGGGGAATACATCATAATCCTTCACTGTGACAGCTTCTGGAAGCCATCCCATCCTTTTTTTGAAGGGGATACCAAATATTACAGCTAATATAGTGTTGTAATATTTGGTATCCCCTTGATCGTGAGGGGTAATATTTAACAACGCACTGCTTGAACTATCCCTTGCATTGGGGAGGGGAGTACATCATAAGCCTTCACTGTGACAGCTTCTGGAAGCCATCTCATCCTTTTTTTGAAGGGGATACCAAATATTACAGCTAATATAGTGTTGTAATATTTGGTATCCCCTTGATTTTGAGAGATAACATTTAACAACGCACTGCTTGAACTATCCATTGCATTGGGGAGGGGAGTACATCATAAGCCTTCACTGTGACAGCTTATGGAAGCCATCTCATCCTTTTTGTTGAAGGGGATACCAAATATTACAGCTAATATAGTGCTGTAATATTTGGTATCCCCTTGATGTTGAGGGGTAACATTGAACAAAGCTCTGCTTGAACTATCCCTTGCATTGGGGAGGGGAGTACATCATAAGCCTTCACTGTGACAGCTTATGGAAGCCATCTCATCCTTTTTTTTAAGGGGATACCAAATATTACAGATAATATAGTGTTGTAATATTTGGTATTCCCTTGATTTTGAGGGGTAACATTTAACAACACACTGCTTGAACTATCCGTTGCATTGGGGAGGGTAGTACATCATAAACCTTCACTGTTACAGCTTCTGGAAGCCATCTCCTCCTTTTTTTTGAAGGGAATACCAAATATTACAGCTAATATAGTGTTGTAATATTGGGTATCCCCTTGATTTTGAGGGGTATCATTTAACAACGCACTGCTTGAACTATCCCTTGGATTGGGAAGGGGAGTACATCATAAGCCTACACTGTGACAGCTTCTGGAAGCCACCCCATCCTTTTTTTGAAGGGGATACCAAATATTACAGCTAATATAGTGTTGTAATATTTGGTATCCCCTTGATTTTGAAAGATAACATTTAACAAAGCGCTGCTTGAACCATCCCTTGCATTGGGGAGGGTAGTACATCATATGTGTTCACTGTGACAGCTTCTGGAAGCCATTCCATCCTTTTTTTGAAGGGGATACCAAATATAATGGCTAATATAGGGTTGTAATATTTGGTATCCCTTTGATGTTGAGGGGTAACACTTAACAACGCACTGCATGAACTATCCCTTGCATTGGGGAGGTGGGTACATCATACGCCTTCACTGTGACAGCTTCTGGAAGCCATCTCCTCTTTTTTTTTTAAGGGGATCCCAAATATTACAGCTAATATAGTGTTGTAATATTTGGTATCCCCTTGAGTTTGAGAGATAACATTTAACAACGCACTGCTTGAACTATCCATTGCATTGGGGAGGGGAATACATCATAATCCTTCACTGTGACAGCTTCTGGAAGCCATCCCATCCTTTTTTTGAAGGGGATACCAAATATTACAGCTAATATAGTGTTGTAATATTTGGTATCCCCTTGATCGTGAGGGGTAATATTTAACAACGCACTGCTTGAACTATCCCTTGCATTGGGGAGGGGAGTACATCATAAGCCTTCACTGTGACAGCTTCTGGAAGCCATCTCATCCTTTTTTTGAAGGGGATACCAAATATTACAGCTAATATAGTGTTGTAATATTTGGTATCCCCTTGATTTTGAGAGATAACATTTAACAACGCACTGCTTGAACTATCCATTGCATTGGGGAGGGGAGTACATCATAAGCCTTCACTGTGACAGCTTATGGAAGCCATCTCATCCTTTTTGTTGAAGGGGATACCAAATATTACAGCTAATATAGTGCTGTAATATTTGGTATCCCCTTGATGTTGAGGGGTAACATTGAACAAAGCTCTGCTTGAACTATCCCTTGCATTGGGGAGGGGAGTACATCATAAGCCTTCACTGTGACAGCTTATGGAAGCCATCTCATCCTTTTTTTTAAGGGGATACCAAATATTACAGATAATATAGTGTTGTAATATTTGGTATTCCCTTGATTTTGAGGGGTAACATTTAACAACACACTGCTTGAACTATCCGTTGCATTGGGGAGGGTAGTACATCATAAACCTTCACTGTTACAGCTTCTGGAAGCCATCTCCTCCTTTTTTTTGAAGGGAATACCAAATATTACAGCTAATATAGTGTTGTAATATTGGGTATCCCCTTGATTTTGAGGGGTATCATTTAACAACGCACTGCTTGAACTATCCCTTGGATTGGGAAGGGGAGTACATCATAAGCCTACACTGTGACAGCTTCTGGAAGCCACCCCATCCTTTTTTTGAAGGGGATACCAAATATTACAGCTAATATAGTGTTGTAATATTTGGTATCCCCTTGATTTTGAGAGATAACATTTAACAACACACTGCTTGAACTATCCATTGCATTGGGGAGCGGAGTACATCATAATCCTTCACTGTGACAGCTGCTCCTTGAAGCCATCCCATCTTTTTTTTGAAGGGGATACCAAATATAATGCCTGATATAGGGTTGTAGTATTTGGTATCCCCTTGTTTTTGAGGGGTAACATTTAACAATGCTATGCTTCAACTATCCTTTGAATTGGGCAGGGGAATACATAATTTCTGTGCACTGTGACTCTGGGCCAGCCCAACGGGTGCTCGGGGCACCAACACACAATTAATGTGGCAGGGATCACCCTGATCTTTGTGGTCACACGACAAGACCGCAGCTGCGGTGGGCTCCCGGACAAGCAGCTGCTCTGCGATCACACAGAGGGCCAGTGGCCTGGAGGCACTTTGTTACACATGCTGGTCTGGGGCACCCAGACCGCACCCAGACTAGCAGTGCCGCAGGCCTGTGATCACAAGGGGTAGGCCTGCAGGCCCTACACAAAGAGACACAGAGACAGAGTGCCATTACATTTAGTCTACCCCCGTGGTATTCCATGTGCATGCAGATGCTCCTTCTTCCAGTCAGGTATGCGGTTGTCATGACACATCCTTTAGAGGGGCAATATATGTTCTTAAAACGGAAACACTACAAATACTCCCACTATGCTCTGAGATGTGTAATATATATATATATATATATATATATATATATATATATATAGTCAGTCTCATTTATTGTGTGATTTATCTGCCTTTCATGTCAACCCTGTTAAATGAAATATTATTTGTATGTGTTTTACGTGCCTGCCATGATGACTGCACTGCTACACCACACCCTCTACAGTGAACCCATCTATCGGATCAATTTCCCTAAGGAGGTAGTATTCCGGAGTATTTCTTCAATTTCTAAGCTTAGTTTGCGTACCCATTTCCATCACTGTTGGCAGCTGTGATTTATTAAGCTACTAATAACCATATAACCCACCAAGTGTTGACAGCTGTGATTTTTTTAAGCTACAATTAACCATATAACCAACTAAATTTCATTTAACTCAATGCAGTTCAGCTGACTGATCAATTAACCGAGCCAGGGGGTGGGGGGGGGGCATGTTGCCACCCACAAGCTCTTTTTAGAGCCTGACCGGGACTTTCGCCAGTGGGCCACCCCTCCCGTGCGGCACCTCAATGAGGGTGCCCAATGAGAAAGGTGTCCCGCTGCCAGGACAGTGTGTGCTCAGTAATTCCTGCTCAGCAAAGTAATTCACCTGGCAGCAGGACACCCTACCCTTTCTGAAACCTCTGGCAGGACAATGTCCCAAGGAGCTCAGGGCAGCAGCAGAGAGGCTCGCAAGTTGCTCTGTGTCAACAGAGCATTTCAATGTGAACCATTAGGCACTTTTGAGAGGGAGGGGGTACTATTAGCAGGGACTTTTGTCCCTTTAGAAATGTGCATGGCAGGGAGTGATCAGGTGTGAGAAGGTTGCATAATGCTGCAGGCTTTATGAAATAATGACTATGGCTTTACCCAAGGGGGATTTGTTAGGCTCAGATTAATCTGCATGATGCTATTGTGACTTTGCATGCTGGATGGGGACAATAAAACCAAATCTATCCTCTTATTGCTAAACATATTTCTATAATGATGTATAGTGTAAAGTTAATAATGAAAGGGAAGTTTGTTATGTAATGTGCTTTGCTTCCAAGGCACTGATATAAATTAAGCATTATTTATGCACATGAAATGCAAAGGGAAACATTAATAAATATCTAAATAAACTAAAACTGGGAAGATGTGCTCAGTTGCTTAAATTGTCCACATCCCGGTTTCGCCATTTAACCAGTGTGTGACCCTGGGCAGATCATGTAATCAGACTGTGTCTTATCTGCAGCTCTGTAAGTGATTCACTTCAAAGCTTTAATATATCATGCTGTTATTTTTTTTAAAGCCTGACTTGCTCCATATATAACAGTGCAAATTAGGTATTTACCACCACAAAATTATTTGCCACTTGGTTTACTTACGACAACTGACGATGCTCCTTGCATGTGCTTTCTGTGAAGTAATGTCTGTTGGTGCAATCCATATGCAAATTAGGAGATGTGCATGTATTTTGCCCCAGAGCGCCTGGACAGGGCTCTAATAGATGAGTTCCCTGCATCTGTAATGATTCTGCCGTTTGAGACAACGTGGAATTGCGTGCACTGCGTTTGAGGGTAAAGTAGCAGGAGTTTCACCGTGGCTGTCCCCCAGCCCCTCTTGCAATGCTGAACACTCCCCTGAATGGACAATATGGAACTCCGGGTTATGCCGGTGTTGTGCAACATTTGGTACCCCATACCGAGACTCGGAACTCCCCTACTTTGGTCTGCGATCTACGAAGACAGCCGAAGACAGGGGATACCGGATCGGTATGGGATACCAAGGTATCTCTGTGGCATCTGACGCCAGGAACAGCTTGAACCTGACAGGGCTATGCTGGTCGCAGCATTGCCATTTGGACATTGTGATTGAGTGACTTTCGAAGGTGAAAAGCTTGCTAGACGGCATGCATGTGTGACTGGCGAACAACATTGCAGGGCGTCAGAAGGAAATGCCAATGTTTGTATTGCTGGCACCCCCCCCCCCCACCTTTCAGATCACGTGGGGTTTCAATGGAGAACAGTCTTTGTGGTCACAGTGTCCCAATGGGAACAAAATACCAAGATCCCACAACGTGCCAGTGGGGAATCTGCTCAAGATTACAAATACCTTATGGAAAGAACTACCACCCCAGGCCCAACATGCCATAACTGTGCCAGTGGAGAAAAGCTTCCCAGGATCGCATACTGTATCGTAGAGAGAGACATTGACTGCATGACATCACATGGTGTCTCCATGACAACTGCCAAGATGATGTAGTCTGTTTCCAGGGAGTCCTGCAACGCTCCTTTCTGAGGGGGTTATTTGGATCTTCCCCCAGGGGCCGCTCTTCCTACAGTGGCTCGCTCTCTGGAGTGCTCTGTTGCGCTGATTTGGGTCTGTCTCTTCTCATAGAAGTCCGTCTCTCGAAAGGCTGCCTGCCTTTGCCTCTTTCTAGAAAGTTCCATCTCTTTCTAGGAGGATCACAATCTGTCTGAAGGAGCACATTCTGTCTATGGGGACAGCTGACTCTTAGTGAAGGAGCCAGAGCTCTATTGGAAATGTTTTTTTCCGTCTCTATGCCTTGCACATATACTCACCCACTCTGATTGGAGCCCCTTCCCCTCAAGGAGTCCGTGTGCGTGGAAAGCAGCAATGAGGATGATGGCCCCTGCACCAGCAAGTCTCCACAACGAACGTACAGTTCACGAGGGCAACGGCATCCGCCCGACGATCCCCTCATTGCAAGTGTCATCCTTGGAATGGAGCCAAAGGGGGAAGATCAGATGTCATATTTTCGCTGCGTCCTTGTGGGTGCCTTCTACTCCTGCAATTTATATCCGCAAATACGTTGAGTCGTATAAGTCACCCGTAAGAGCCGCTTGGGACTCCTGTGTGCGCATAGATAAACCCCACTGAATAACAAAAGTACTGTCCGCATTATTGTAAAAAGCGAGTTTTTCAAAGTGCTCTCTCAGCATTTGAGCTGGGCCCCCAGGAAAGGGGCATTTCCCTATACCCGAATTTAACAGAAATGCTTACTGCGTACTTTGCATTTCCTAAAAACGAGTATGCGAGTGTAGACTATAAAGGGGAGTTTACTCTATAGAGGGCTGTGTACATACACTATAGGGGAATGTGTACACTATAGACGTGTCATACAACAACCATAAAGCGGACAGAAACATACGTGACCAGAGGGGAGGAAACAACATTTTTTTTGTTTAACTACTTTCATCCGTAAGAAATAAGCATTGGCAACGCCAATCGTTTGGACTTTTGTTACCTGCCAAATGCGGCTACCAGTCATTTGGTCGAAAACCAAATGGTCGAATGACCATTTGATCGATGTAAAATGGTCGAAAAAAAAAGGTCGAATTTTTTTATTTATTTATTTATTTTATTTTATGGGGGGTTCCCCCCAACCCCCCTTTTTCTTTATTAAAAAATATTTTTAAGCAACCACACTAAAAAAAAAAAAATATAAATAAATTCTACTTTTTTTTTCAACCATTTATTTTCGACCAAATGACCGGACACCGCCAAATGCCTATTACTTCTACACTAGCCAAAACTATTGGCGTTTGGCAATGTTAACAAAACTCCAGAGAAGGGAAGCAGTGCTCATGAATGGAGTGACTGAAGCAGACCTGTCTTCATTACACCAATAGCGGGATTACAAGTCCAAATTAAGCCATTAACTCGCCAATGGTCTCTTTGAATAAACACCTGCAGGCACTTCAAGCACAACGCTTGACGGTAAGGCTGGTTTTGCAGTGAGCTCAAAGACTTCCCACAAGGAGGTGTTTTGGGCGGGTAGAGGTAGGAACTGGGTGGGAATGGCCATAGGAATTAGCGTGCCCAGTCAATGGGTGGGCAAATAAACAGACAACTAAAAACTTTGTGTCCCTCCTTATGTATCATGTTTCCCTCTCTGTACTTTAAACAACCCCTTTAGACTGTGTCCCTCCTCATGTGTAAGTCCTGACTATCTGTACTCTAATGCAATAGTTTCAGCCAATAGTCCAAACTAAATGCATCTGTACAGCGAGAGAACGCAGGCCCCCAACCTGACGGTACCCCAGCTCCACTAAAACCGCTGTCTGAAAACTGTGGACATGTGTCATATAACAACCATACAACAAATGGGTATTGCCCCTGTGTGTACCCCAGCTGGTCAGGCAGATCCATCAGAGTACACCTGGCAGAACCATCACACACCCAAACGCTTTGTGCATTGAAGGAATTAGAAAGATTAGCCATTGAGCACACAGCATCCAAAAAAAACCCACTGAGCTCTCTCGCTGCCCAAAAATATCCCCCTACCTCGCATGCACACAACGTGTGCGGATTGCAAACGTATGCTATGCATAAGATAGGAGCAACTGTAAAACTACAAGGTGAGCTGGACCTAGTTCCAGCGATAGTTTCTACGTTTTCCGTCTCTGGTGTTGCTCCAACCTTACCAAATGTAACTGTAAACTTGATGTGCTATGGATGGTCAAATAGTTCTACACTGTACAGAAGCTTTTAGGCACAAGGATTTTGTCAAGTGACTGAGGACACCGAGATGGGACGTCTTGTGATGATTGTAACAGAGACAACGGCAGAAAAAAAACATGCTATTACTGCACCTTGCGACAGATAAAAATCCATAGTCCGAAATGAGTACTTATTCTACTCTAAAATTGGTCGTTTATCACTAATTTCATTAATACATATTTATCAGTAATACAATAGAACAACCACTGCAGAGGGCACTGTGCACCCTGGAGTGGCGGCACTGTGACAGCCGGCCCGGCAGCGGCCCTTTCCCCTCAACTTTGCATGCTGCAGCAGCATGTGAATGATGCATGCATCATAATTTATGATGCACACACATCATGCATGCAGAGCAATCATCAAAGCAAGATAACATTTGTTACCTTGCTTTGATGAATTATGCCATTGCAGGTGGGTTTTTTTCAAACCGGCCCAGGCGTGGGCAGAAACCGGCCCCCACCCCCCAGGGACGATTTCGGCCCAGCCACGGGCCGAGAAGCAGAGGGGCCAATCTGACCTTGGTTAGGGGCAATGTGGGGGGGCGGGTTAAAATAAGGGGGCTGGGGCGCACTGGCATTATCACCTTTGGTGCACCAGCCTCTCCTTTTAAACAAAAGGAGGGTCTGGACCCAGGAAAGGTGTGACACCAGTGCGCCCCAGCTCTCGCACACAGCAGGAAGCCCTTTCATTCAAGGAGCTGTGTGGTTGGAGGGAACCCTTTAATCATGCAGCTCCTTGAGTGAAAGAGCTGCCTACTGATGGTCTCTGTACTCAGAGACAGGCGGAGGGCGGAGAGCCTGGCTTGCCTATTGTTTCTGATTAAAGAGTAATCGGGAAGCATAAAAGCCCTTTAACCGAACAGTTAAAGGGCTTTCATACTGCCCAATGACTCTTTACTCAGAAACAACAAACGGGCCGGGCCCTCCAGCTCTCCTCCTGTTTCTGAGTACAGTCATCAAGCAGCCTGTGTAACCGAAGCTATGGTTACACAGGCTGTCTGCAGTAGTCAGTACTTTGGTGACACTGACATGCTGACACCTGCAGGCAGCGCCTGTAACCATGCAGCGCTTCAGCTACATAGGCTGCCTGAGGTATCAGCACGACTGGGGCTAGATGGGGATGGGCCTAGTCAGGGCCCCGGCTCGGGAGCCCTTTCTGGAGACTGCCCGGGCTTGGCCCCCGGCTAGCCCCGGCCTACTTGAAGCCCTGCTGATAGCTCTACAATTACAGAGATGTTACAGGCTTCAGCCTTAGACTGCAGAGCTATCTAAGGTAAGACTAATGCTACTGGTTTAGACCTCAACCAACAGAGATATTTTGTAGCTTTATTTTACAGGCCCCTTACCCAGTAGGGCTATTCCCTAGCTTCACGGTTCTCACTCACAGACTGAGCATCTTGGAGGCTCAGTCTTTTGGACCACAGAGCAATCCAATTGATCTCCTTTTTACTTAAAGCGAAGTAGTGTATTCTCAGTGCTGCGTATTCCCTGATGGTCACAAAGTTTAAGAGACTGTTGCTAATAAACAAAAAATGCATTTAGTAAAATATTAAAATCCTTACAAAAATATTTCTGCGGAAATGTTCTGAAACTTTTTATTGACTTGAACTCAGGTGACTACCCAGGAAGGGGCAAGCGTCTGAATTGTGTTAACGACTAGGCCATAGCATGAATAACCTGATGGATATAACCTTTTAAGCAATGCTGGAAGGGTAACCTCTGAGTACTGAGACCATAATTGGCGTTTGAAGCATTTGCTGTCTCAAGCTGAAGTATGTTTATTCATGCAAATTTAAAACTACTGCAGGAATAAATACAGTATCCTGTTGTTTCCACAAAGTAAATTACTTCATTTTAGTTTACTTTGTGGGTATTACGAATTTGTATATGCATCTGTGGGGTATGGGCTAAAAAGGGAATGTGGAACATTTTGGGGTGGGGGTGGTAGTGACCCCCTCAAAAAATCAAAGTAACATTTTGAAGTAATGTCCACAAAGTAATTTAATTAGTTGAAGTCACATGGAACCATAAATAGAGCTTATTTTGGCCATCCACACTACTTGACGTACTTGCAGAAAAATGTGCAAAGCAAAACTGGCAAATTGATTTGCAATTTTTTGTGCTAACATTCTAAACAATGCTACACCAGTATGGTCTGGGTTTGCCTTTCTATGCCAGTGTATGTTTATCTAGTGCAGGTTATAAAACCATGATGACATTTTGCCTCAGAATGTGTGAATGTTGAGGGTAAATGCATAGCACTAACCTGTTTTATGTGAGGTTTCTGACGTTTTAATAAAGTTACAGTAACATGAAAAAAATCGAACTCTTCATTTTGGAATTTCATCCCTGATTACGGGTATTTATATGATACAAATCTGACCTATCAATTTGGGGTCACTTAACAGCAAGGTCAGAGCAACTAATAAGCCATGAGTGTACCAATGAATGTAGGGGACGGTTATAGTGCCTTGCCTGGTGTCCACTTGGGGCCCAGCTAAGCCGCACTAGCAGGCACTCTTATGAATTGAACCCCACCCACCCCTTCTTCTACAGCCTGATATTGGCTACAAGTCAGACTGAGCAGACTTGGGAGTGGAGAATCGAATGTCTGGTGTGGACATGGTCATGGCCGCTTTCAGTGAGTGAGTAAGTTGGCGCACGTGTATGTATGTATGTGTGTGTGTGTGTGTTTGAGTCTCTGTCTACCAAGGGCTGCACTTACCACCCTGTTTTTCGCACCTCACTCTTCCACTCCTACACAAGAAGTAGGACTGATAGCGAGATATTGTGGAGACAGTCAGGCTTGTTTGAGGAGTATCCTGCATGTGCCTGCCTCTCACCCCATAACGCTTCTACTAAGAGCTACTCATTAGTGGCAAGGGGCATCTGAAGACAGCTGTGTATTTGGCAGACTGCACCCATGCGCTAGCTGTTCTTTTTAAATGGAAATTGCACAGTCCAAACTATTCTAGAGGTGCCTGTGAGGAGAGCATGCCCTGACTCTGCCCATGCTGTTCATGGCTGACAGATACATGAACAAGTTTATGGCCTGACCATACTGCACCTGTAACCATTGTAATGGACGTTTCTACTGTTCTGGCACATGCTTTACATGTGCCAGGGTGTAAGGGAAGCTTTAACTGGTCCTGTTTGTGGTATACTTGTACGCACATGTGAGAGATGTTTGCACTGGCCCTTGCTGACAGTTGCCCTGCTGTGCATGTTTGTAATGCACACTTTCACTGGCCCTGGAATGCTGTTCCAGTCCCCATTTGCCAAGGGTTTGAATTGACCCAGCCCATGTTGTACTTCTGCGCGAGGGAAGCTTATACTCGTAATACCCATGCTGTACTTATTAATGAGGGAAGCTTTCAGTGACTGTACTCATTCTGCATTTGTTTCTGAGCGATATTTGCACTTGTTCTGCCTGTACTGTGCACACACATTTTTGCATAAAGTTTGACCAGGCCCTACCCATGCAGCCCAGGTACCCTTTTGTTAGGGGAACATTTATTAGCCTTGTCCACGCTGTACCTGTGTGCGACAGTAGCCTGCAGTGCAGCAATCCATGATGTAATTGTCCAGTGTGCGATTGGATTGTTCAGTGCTGCCTCCTGTGATGTACCTGTTATTTGTGTGGGGGTCAATGGCTCTGATGCTAACCATTTTGTACTTTTCCTGAATCACACCCAACCCTGCGTAGGAACCTCGTATATGGGTGGCAATAGATGACATGTTTTCCTTTCTTGTTGACACTGGGGCGACTAGGTCATGTATTATGGAAGGAACATTTAAGTTTTAAGTTGTCAGGCGATGCCGTGAAAACTCAAGGATTCTCTGGGGCTCGAAAAGTGGTTCCTTTTACTGATAATTTATCACCATCTATACGAGATCACGATTTATCACTACCTTTGCTTTACTCTCGACAGACACCTGTAAACATATTGAGACGAGACATCATGAGCAGACTAAACATGACCATCTCATTCACAGACAAAGGCATAGTGTGCTCAACACCAGGCATACAGATGTTAAATGTAAAGCAGATTGTCCAAGCATATTGTGGACGCACGGTACAGAGGTGGATGCCAGTGGACCCAGAGATGTTTCAATATGGAACTGACATTGCCATTGCCTGGATGCCAGGCATTGCAGAGAAGGTGTGGCGAGTACCAAACAAATACCTGTTCAGGTCAGAGACACCATTGGATGAGCCAGAATGAACGATAGTGTCCATAGAAATAGAGGCAATGTTGGCAAGGGAGGATTGGATTGCAGTACATGGAATGGATGACACTGGGAGGGCATGGAGAGCAATTATTGCAGTTGCAGAGGATTGCAGGCTGACCACAGTGACAGATGAAGAACTATTTCAGGAAAAAAGAGAGGATTTGGAGATGGTATTTGAAATGAGTGTAACCTACTGGTTACAGATCCACTACAGAGACGCGCCACAGAAAATGGCGATTGTTCTAGAGGCACCACCCTCATTCTGGGAGGAGGACATGGAAAAAGTGCCCAACAGTTTATGGACCGCAAGTTCTTATGGCATGGGCTGCTTAAAGAGCATAGGGGGAGTGAAGATTAAACTGAAACCAGGAGCAATTTCGCCAAGAGTAAAGCAGTATCCCCTAACCAAGGAAGCAGATGAAGGAATTTATGAAACAATCACAGCTCTGACTGATGGAGGCATTCTGGTACCATCAGAATCTCCATGCAACACAGCAGTATACCCTGTGCGCAAGGCCAACGGAGGGTCATGGCATTTTATTCAGTATTTAAGACCTCTTAACCATATTGTAGAAGCAGAGTATCCTATAGCAGCAAACCCAGCAACAATTTTGTGCGGCATTCTAGTGGAATTTGCATGTTTCACAGTCATTGATTTAAAGAATGCATTATTTTCAGTGCCACTACAACCAGACTCACAAGACTTGACCAGCTTTAATTACTGAAAAAAGAAGTGGAAAAACACTTGTTTGCCACAAGGGTACTTCGAGTTGCCATCTTTTTTTAACAGAGTGATACAGATGGATCTAAGTAACATAGAGACAGAAAACACAGGTTTACACTGTGTAGATGACATTTTGATTTGCAGTGAGACAGAAGACCAGTGCAGAAGGGATTCGGTGCACATGCTGACAGTGTTAGCTGGCAAAGGGTACAAAGTGGACAAGGACAAACTACAGTACTTCCAGAAGGAGGCGCTATACATTGGACAGATGATATCCAAGGACAGTCGACACACTGCCCACAAGAGAGCAGAGACAATACGAAAAACACCCCAGCCCATGACAGTAAGGGAAATGCAACCATTAAAGACGAAGAAAGGGAACAAAGATACTGACATGGACCACAGAGACGATTGAGGTCTTTGAGGAACCAAAGGAGGCCATAAGCACTGCTCCAGTGTTGGGGACCCAAGACTACAAAAAGGAGTTGTTCTTATTTTCACACACTGACGGTGTAGTGATGAAGGTGGTGCTGAACAGAAGACGAGCATGGGCCATAAGCCAATCGCTTACTAATTGGACAACTTGACCCAGTGATGGGAGGACACTATCCGTGAGAACAATCTTTGGCAGCTGCAGCCTCTGCTGTGGCGAAGTCATCAGCAGTGAAACTGGGGTACACCACCACATTCTATGTGGAGCAGGCCCTCTTTGCGATACTGCATAGAGCACACTGACCACACTGAGAGCATCAGGGTATGAGGTGATACTATCAAATGTAGGAATAAAGATAGTAAGGTGCAAGATTGTAAACCCAGAAATATTTTTGGCAGATGTCCCCAAGGCAGGAGACTATGCACATGACTGCACAAAGAACATAGAGATGTTCAGTGGGACATGCAAAGTAGAGGAGGAAGCACTTGAATGGGGAGACATGCTGTACATTGACGGTTCATCGACAATTGATCTAACTGATGGGAACAGATGTACTGGGAGTGCAGTGGTAAAACTGAAAGAGGACAGGACAAGTGAGGTGGTTGTAAGTGCGTGACTATCATCCAATTATTCAGTACAAGCAGCAGAACTAGTGGTGTTAGAAAATGGAAATATGTGACAAAATATTCTGACTCCGCCTACGTGACCTTAACAGTACACTCAGGACTGGCGCGATGGTTTAGGAGAGGGTTCAGGAGATCAGGCAGGACCCCAGTGTAGCATGCGCTATTAATGGGCAAATTAATAGAGGAGATTGCACATCCAAAACAGATAGCAATAGTGAATTTCCAGGCCCGCACAAAGGGGGAAGACCCTATTTCAAGAGGAAATGAAGCAGTAGATTATGAGGCCAAATGCGCAGCGTATTTGGACAGTTGTGGGAACTGAAGGAGAGACCAAAAGCTGCGGGAGGAGTGAGGCACATGGTAATTAGTGAAGGTTACATAGTACTACCTGAGCCACAGATTATGGAGCTGCAAGGAGCTTCACCCCAGGAGGAGAAGGAGCTATGGATAAGTAGAGGATGCTCCATGTCTACAACAGAAGCCTTATGGTGACAGAACAATACAGGGAAAGTGGTCATGCCACTAGCATTGCTGACGACAGTATTAGCACAAATGTTGCACCTAGAAACACTTGTGTACAGGCGCGTTATAAATGCCACATCATATCATCTAAACGCATCATCCAGCACACACACAGAAAGAGGTTATTGCTACACGCATTGGAGAAATGTGGTTTTGCTCAAATTTGAATGAACATGCAGCTGATTTTTTAAGTAACTGCTTGACCTGCCAGTAGTTTACAACAGGGCATACCTTGAGAGTTGTGGGAGGAGCCATATCAAAGTCTGTAGACCCATTTCTGCATCTCCACATGGACTATGTGTACATAATCCAAGTTTGCCAAGGAAACCGCTACATGCTAGTGGTTGTCTGCCCATTCTCCAGGTGGATAGAGGCTGGGCCCTGTTCACATGCTGATGCCCTTAGAGCAGCTAAGTTTCTGGTCAGTGAAGTTTTCCTAGATGGGCGTGTGTGAGGTCCTGCGATCTGACAATGGCCCTCACTTCGCCAATGAACTATTCCAGCATATCACAACCCTGCTAAGCATCAAGCATAAATTCACCTGTGCGTACCACCCACAAGCAAATCGTGTGTGTGAATGCCGGAATGGACTTCTAAAGGAGTGCATAGCCAAAACTCAGCAGAGCACCAAAAAAAACTGGCTGCATTGTTTTCCTTTTGCCTTGTTTGAATTGCGCAATAAGCCACCATTTAAAGCCCCATGAGGTGGTGACAGGATAGTTGGTGACAGGGCGGCGCATGCATCTTCTCAAGCATTGAAAGAATGTGAGAATAATGCAGATGTGTTAGGACAGTAAATGTATGATTACATTACTTCACTTGTTTCGAGTGCTTCTTTTATCTCTCACCAGATACAGCGGATCCAGGCAGGCACAGAAGACAGCGAAGAGATCGACAGTGACGACGCACCCCAAGACTGTAAACTAAAGCATTCTGTGAAAGTGGGAGATATTATTCTCCTGTGTAACTTTGTGAGGCGCTGGAATGCGCCCAGATTCACTGGACCTCATGTGGTTGAAGCTGTAGCGGACAGAGCTGTTAAGCTAGTAGGAAAGGCAGTCTGTAATCACCTGCAACATGTCAAGTCCTACAAAGCAGTGGCCTCGCCTGGCAACAGAGTCTCTGTGACCGACAGGGTCAATGTTCAGGACCTCGATGAACTACAAGTGCGTGTGGATCTCACCGAGTTAGGGATACCTGGTCACCCCATGGTGAGACAATCCAAAACAGCAGAAGGAGCAACTGGAATACTTGTACAGATCGACTAAGGATACACTGTTTGTTATTTTTCTTTTTGCACATGCCAGTCTACTTGAACGTCGTGGGGATTGTATAGGCTGTTGTCTTGATGCTACCTCCCATCCATCACCCCGAATCTTTCTCTACCAGTTTGAGCACTATACGTGGAGACCCAGACGATTCAGAGCATGATCCCCTGTAGTATATTATCTTGTTTTCATAGAGTACTTGGCACAAACATACCCACAACTTGAACACAGTGAATTCCCAGTGTTGGCTTCATTGAGAGACCCCTCAGTAAGAAAGGTCTGGGAGGAGGTCTTTGCCTTTGCAATTAAGTATTATTTGGTTCGCGGGGCTTGAGGTTACTGGCACACACTAAAAAAGGAATGCCTCCTTTTGCAAATTTCAGGCGGGCAACTTATAACCATGTTGCAAGGAGCAAGCAGCGTAAGTGGATATGAAAGAAACAATAAAGAACATTATTATCATGTTGTGTCTAATAATTCCCAGTGGCTTGATGGAATTTGTATTTTTGCAAATATAGGTTGTTTTTGGCACTACCGCTGTACCCTATACTAACATTCCCCTGACCCAAGCAGGAGGGACGACCACGTCAGGTGGACGAGAAAACACTACTGATAAGGTAAGTGCAGTATTGACACAGACATGAAGGGAGTAGACCTGTATCTCACTGACACTGCTCGAGTATCTGACAACTTGTGGTATAAACCCATGACAAAAGTAGGTAAGGAAACCACCGGGGAGAGCTGTTATGCCTGCTCTTTAATCGCCCACGCCATGAGTGCCTCTAGAACGTACATAGCAACTGAAATCTCAACATCACAAGCACAGTGCCTGATGTATCTCGCGATGGTGCAAACGCGAGGAAGATTCCAAGGGAAGCCATGTATCTCGCGATGGTGCAAACGTGAGGAAGATTCCAATGGAAGACAGCAACATTGAGATGGATGTTCAAAGGGACATTCCCATATGAAGATAATTACATAAAGACCCTCGACATGGTGAACAATTACTGGCAACTACATGAAGGTATGCAGCACATAACAGACAGACCTGAAAAGGGACAAACAAAGAAGGAATTGCCATGTCCCTGGACAAGAGTGAAGGAGATGGGAGGAGAGCCTGGCTTCTGCGAAAGGCCACAGATATTAGTGTATGGACGAGGGTACACTAACAATGGATGGCAAGATGGAGTAGTGGGATACAAGGCGCTGACACTAGCACAGTTGTCAGTGAACAAGGTGCAAGAAGAAAATGTCAAGTGCCTGAAGGAATGGGGCACGAGTGCAAAATTGCTGACATGGGTGGAGAACGAAGCAGGACCAATGCCAATAATTCCCTTGAAGACACCAGCCCTGTGCTATCAGAACAATGGCAATGTTGAAGTTGGCGAGAACGTAGGATGCAAAACAATTGAAGTGGGAAAATCCGACCAGACTCGCAGTCCTGGACGACCCCCTAACCGGAAGAAGCACCAGCAGCAACATGGCCGGCAATCATAAGAATTTATGCCAATCCCCACTGCTCCAGCTGGGGACAACTACCGTGAGTGCTATCCTGCCAGCCGGCTATACGTTCCTGCCGTAATACAAACTCTGCCCAGAATGGACGAAGAGACACAAGACAGGGCTGGAGAGAACCACATGGACCGACTTGACTAAAAGCATTGTACTAAAGCTGTCATGATGCAGGTTGTTAGAGACATTGCAGCAACACAACCCCAATAGACACGAAGTGCACGCGCAATCCGCGCATCTCTCACACACACACACACACCTACCAATCTACACGAAGAACATGTACAGTTCGGGAGGTAGAGGATTGTGACACATACACTATTATCACGTTTTTATTTTGTCATTAGTCTCGCTATAGCACTGCAGAAACGCAAGACGCAAAGAAGAGCTTGTGTATATGCTTGTAGATGCTTTCATGCAATTAACCCTATGGGAGGACAGGAGCACTCAAGGGACCTAACCAACTGTAAAGCTCACTAACCTATGGACTATGCGACTCCATAATGGAAGCCAGAGCAGGCCTCAGGGGAGTACAATAGGCCACAGTGATCACAGAGAAATCCCAAAACGTAAGGTGCTGTGCTTGCAGAATAACCTCCGGTGTAAGCAGCAGATTGCCAAGGACACCATGTTGTGAAACGACATTCCATATTCTGAGAAAGATGACATTGGCGGCAGCAATGAGTATTCTCTGTAATATACACTTTAATTTGAGACAATTGAGCTTGCAAGAGGGGTCTCTGACCACGTGACCCGGCCGAACTGTGAACAGACCAAGATGCAGAGGCTGGGAATGAGCAACGGCCCCACGGCTGGACAATGGCTTGCAACATAATTGTTACCGCCAGACACCTTCTACAATGGAAATGGAGCTCTCGTATGGCATTAGTCGTCTTCACACTATTGTAATATGCAGACACAGCAAATTGCTGAAACATATAAGGCATGCACTGGGAACAGGTATCTCGCGGGCTGGGAACTAATTTTGTCCCAGACTTGGGGGCCCACAGCCTGACCAATAAGGACACTGGGCCTCATTACGACCCTGGCGGAAAGGGGTTTGCGGCAGCGTTAGCTGCGCCAACCCCTTTCCGCCAATTACGAGTTCCCTTTCCGCCATGGCGGTTTTTACACCTGCTTTTAGCGGGTGTAAAAAACCATGGCGGTAAGGGAACTTGGTGTTAATTACGCCACCGTAATTTACGGTGGCGTAATTAACGCCTTCCCCACTCCCATTATGCCCTATGGGGCAAAAATGGGAATGGGGAAGGGTAAATGGGGATTGGGGATTTACCGCCCCGCCAAGGTCGGAATGGGGCGGTAAATCCCCTTACCGCCATGGCGTAAACGTAGTTTGCGCCATGGAGGTAAAGTCACGGCCCTGGCGGTAACTTACCGCCAGGGTCGTGATGAGGCCCACTGGGTTTTGGGGGTAGATGGTGAGGGTTGCCAATCAATTACCAGGCTTTCTCCCTGTAAATATTCCAAAGTAGCAACTTTCGGGGATGATCCAAGTATACCACCTGACACAATGCTGTCCACTCATAATCCTCTTGTATAGCGTCCTATACTGGACCTACCAGTCAGGGGCCAATCCTGGGCCTCGATAGGTTTAGGAGGGAGTTTAAGTGATGAAGTTTCTTACGTCACAAGTATACAAAACTGGCCTGCGAGCCAGACTGCGGCGAGATGTGCATGAGCGTTGTTCATGCATATACCCCCTGTGCGTTTTGTATAATAAACCAGTTCTCTTTGCACCTTGTGTGGACCTTGGCTTCTTGGGACATGGCAAGGAGTTGGGGCCTTCCATGAGCTGGGTGTCTGCAGACCCTCGGCACAGCTCTGCTGGCCCCAGAAATTCCCCTAACACAATTGAACAACTTGCAGCAATGATAGCAGGAACGGCAGTGCTGATGGATCACTTCTGGGCGTGTGGATCAAAGGCATACAATAAGCTGCCACCTGAGTGGGGATGAATATGCTTGTTGGTACACATCAACATGCCTTTGTTGGTTGTACCCAAGAAGGATGTAAAGGTTGATGACTTCCCAAAAATAAGAGAAGGAAGAGATCGGTCCAGCTGGCACCAACAGCCCAGGTAGAGAAGGCGGAAAAGCAGGACGGACTGAGCAGAGTAAAAAGAGGGGGGAATTACTTCTCAGAGGCATCAGAAACGGCATTGGATGAGATTCCAGTAGAACACAGACTATTTAGCAGAACAAAAATGTTCTTTCCATCAATCATACCAGGGGTACAGATGTACACAAATGCCAAGTGGTTACAGATCACTCGTTGGCAGCTGATGGTAACTGTTAAATCTACAGTGAATGGGTTCAATGCTATAAAAGAAGAGCTCAAAGCAATAAGGTTGGTGGTGCCCCAGAATAGGTATGTTCTGCATCTCCTCACAGCTATGGAAGGAAAGATAGGGAATTCCTGTTGCACTTTTATACCAGCTAACAACAAAGATAACGGAATTCTCTCAGATGCAGTAGCACCGTTGGCACAGATGCACACGCAAATGGAAGATGAGGCACGAGGAACAGGGAAGGGTGAGAGCTGGCTAGTGTACATATAGTCCTGGCTGCCATCATGGCTGTCAGACAGACTGAACGTGATAGCAGGAGCCCTCGTGCTAGGAGCAGCATCAGTGTGCGGGATCAAGATCTGCATGGCAATGTGCAAGAAAACAGTAGAAGAGGCTTTCGGAATGCAGATCCTGATTATTGTGAACATAGGAGGGACAAAAGGTGAGAATGTTTGCACAGCGAGACAAGCTCAGATTGAAGAGTGTGAACTATTTCCAGCAGGGACCATAAAGCTGGACAATCCACATGATTCAAAGTTCTATGAAGGAGTGTGGGTTTGGTGCAACCCTGAAGGAGTATGCTGTTCCATGCACTGGTCATTCGATGACCACACAAACTATTATTGGCTCCTCAGAGGAATAAAGAAGATATGGCAACACAGAGCAAAAGAACCGTCATATAAGGATATGTCGACCAGAGGGGGGACTGAAGAGGAATGGGGAAATTCACCCTCTTCTACCTCCCCCTCCTATAAGATACATGATGTGGAAGAAGGCCAGGAGATGCTGTGAAGGCCCATACTATTTCTGACCAATTTCTAGTGCTCCAATGATGGACAAATATGTTGAGGTACCCACCCAGCCAGCCCTACAGACCTGGTATGGTACAAGTTTACCCCAGAGTGGAAGAGGGGCCCCAGGCTGCTTCTAAAGGGACCTCAATTGACAGTATTGACTAAGGCACTGAGAAGCCAGGTTGCTGACGTCGATGGAGACACCACGACTTAGCAGCATTAGACATGAAGCAAATGTGCCATCTACACATCGGGACAGTGTTAAGATGGATTTCTAAACTCTGACCTGGTGGGTAGAAGTTCAGAAGGCCAGCGTAGTTTCTTGGAACAGGGTAACCTCTGGACAAGCCAGACCAATCAAGGTAGCTTTGGTAGGGGGTCGAGACTAAGTGTCAGGAGGGGTGAGGGTGACTGAAAGACCTCAATGAGCACACAGAGCAAGGACACTTACAAATTACTCCAGACAGGTGTTATATTAAAAATATAGACACATTTATTACAAGGCCTTTGTAACATAGACCTTAGCAAAAGAATCACAGTAACACTAAGTAAACCAACACATCACAATCCATACATTATATATACAAGACCATTGGGGTCCAAAGGGTTAACTGCACAAAAAATGTCGACAACCTAGAGGGGAAGGAAACAGGCAGTGCAGGTAATCTTTAGGCCCAATTCAACATCGAGAATACACCTAACTAAGAGGCAGTCCCAGCCCTAAGGAGAGGGGAGCCTTGTGCTCAATAATACATGCAATGCAAGTGCAGGCGGTTGTGCCAATGGACAGAAGGGGGTCTCTTCAGGGATTTTTAGCAGCTCGAGAAGGTGGATGAGGCGATGCAGAATATGTTCCCACTATTCAAGAAGGACCTCCACTTGAAGGCAGAGGCAGTTTGAGAGTTTGGGATGAAGTCGCTATTTCGTAATAGCAGTGGAAAGGAGAGGGGCCCCCAGCGGCCAAAGTGCGTAAAAATTGTCCCTTGCGCTAGGGGCCACCGGTTGGGGTATTGAGTACTCACCGCTCCCCGATGCAAGCAGACCCAAAGTTCAGCAGGTCCGAACACTTTGCTTGCAGGTTCGAATGCGGCAAAAAGGACGTCTTGGCACCTTTTAGTTCCTGAGATACAGCGATTATTCCCAAATGGGACAGTTGCGATTTCTCCGCTCCGGGGGGATGAATTGACCCAGTTTCACTGCAGCAGGCTTCAGGGGCAAGGGGGTTACAAATGCAGCAGAATTGCAAAGGACGTTGCCGTGGCAGGGCAACAGGGTAACTGCGTTTACTCCGGTCCTGGTGCACTCGTCTCACTTCAGCCCTGGGAATGCCAAGTGTACGATATTCGGTGTGAGGGAGCCATGGACAGAGAGCAAGCAGTATACCAAGTTTCGAGGGCCTCCTCGAAATGACGGCGGAGACAGAGCAAAGGTCTTGCGTAAACTGGTCAGCCCATTGGTTGGCCCAGGGACACTTCTGAGAAAGCTTACTTACAGGTTTTGGTGAAGGTGCCGAGAATAGTTGGACCCACTATTCCAATGGGTCGAAGCGCCTTCGCAGACCTTCTAGGACGATCAGAGGCAGAGGGGTCCCACGGGACGACAGCGGGTGCAGGGTGCCAAACCTTCCAGCGGGTCACCAGCGGTTCCTCGACTCAGCTTCATAGTTGCAAGATACTTGGATCCTATCCTTTGTTCAGTGAGAACTCAGGAGATTGACGTGGTATGGGTGTTTCTGGCCTCCTCTTATCCAAAGTTCCCTTCGTGCCAAAACTAAGAGGACCCAATGGGAGATCTGCTGACAAACACACACTCCATACGTGGACCAATGACAGACCACGGTGGTCTCAGGCATTCAGGGCACTCCAGACTCTCTGGCACCCAGGATGTGTATTGGGGACAGACACCCCAGCCCACATCCTGTAGGCACACATACAAGCATTGTGTTTCGTGGGAAAATGCATGACCATATAAGGACGGGCCCGGGTCGACTCGACCTGGGGAAGGTGAAGGGGCAAGATGGCCAAAGGACAGGACAAAGAACCTCGTGGCATGGCCATTTTGGATCCAGGCCACCTATTCGTGCCAAATGCGGTTAACGCGGTTAACATGGCAGGAAAGGGTTCAAAATAATGCGAAACGATAGCTGCCACCAGTCCTGTCCATGACACATCTGCACAGTTCATAAAAAGTCCAGCGAGAGTACCTAGGGCCTTTGGAACTGACTATAGACCCAAGTGTACTGTATAGTAAGATACATGGCACACTTGTTACATGTTGCACAAAAGTTGCAACATGAGGAAAGGACTAAGGGAAACAAAGTCTCTCAGTACTGACTGTCTTAAAGGCATGTCTTTTTCCCCATAAAAAGTGACTGAAAGCCCAGAGGAATGCATCTGAAGGCTGTGCATCTCTGGCAAAGTCAGTCACTGGTGTCTAAACAGCAGCAAACAGTTTGGGCATTGACACATGGAGGGAAAATTACACAAAATTATGAAATCTTTCCTGACACAAACTCACACTTGAATACATGAAGACAATGAGCATACAGTTCTATAGTTAGAGGACAGATACATATACATACTGTCATCGCTTTTATTATTTTGTCATTAGCTCAACGCAGCAATGCAGAAACCGCAAGAAGCAAGAGATCTTGAGTAGAGCTTGCAGATGCTTACATGCAAATAAACTTATGGAACTGCAGGAGCACCTATGGGCACCTACAGTCCAGTGTGACTAACATATGGAGAATGTAGAATAGCATGGACACTCTAGGAACCGCATACTGGTTTAGGAAAATTACAGCAGGACACAAGCCTCTCAGCAAGAGCTGAGCTGAGGTGAATTGAGGCTAAACAGAGCAAACGTGTGAGACATGACCCGCTGCCAAGGCCACCAGATACTGATGACATTCCATTCCGTGCATGACAGTAACACCAGCTGCAATAAATACGAATAATTCTTCATAATTCGGAGCTGCAAAACTCCAAATCATGGTCTCCAAACACGTGCCCCGGCCAACTCAGATAATGGGCAGCAACCAGCGCTGAGAAAAGGAGCTGATCTCACGCTGCTAGACAGAAGCTTGCAACAAAGATGTTACAATGTGAGACAAGTGTTGCACGATATGAACGAGCACTCTCATAGACTAAGGTGGTACACACAAGTTACAATGCAGACACATAGTCATTCTTATTACCTTGAGAAGGTACACCAAGCGCTGAGAACCTTTGCAGATCCCAGGCCTGCATAGGTCAGCTCTAGCCAATCACAGTTCAGGCTCCTAGGGGTGGGTTGCAACGGGCAAGAACCAGTGGTAAAACTCTCACACTGCAGCATTGTTGGAGATAGCAATTTGGGGATGGACCAGGCCAGCCACCTGACATGCGAAAGCCAGTAGATTAACAGGCATAGTGTCCACTATAGATGGACTATTACTCAGTACCCAATCCAGTAGTCTGACAGGTTTTCTGGAGCCGGGCCTAGGTTGTGACATCACTATGATGTAACTTTAGGACAAAACTGGCCTGCGAGCCAGGAGACATTGAGTGGTCCACAGATTTCTTCTATCCTTGTACAGATCCCTGTACAGTTTTATGGGGATAATATAATGTACATTAATGTAATGTACATTGTATGGCCAAACCCCCACCCACATTTACAATAATATTTCTGTGCGAGCAACAGCTGCCATTTGACTTTGAAATGACATTTCTTTCTTATTTTAAAGAACAGATTCACACATGTGCTGGTTTTTTTCTTTCAAATTGCAAATGCAGTTCTGCAGCCCACGGGATTATGTTTCAATTAATCTTTGGTAGGGCTTTTTCACTTACTGTGGGTTCATGGACACAGAGAGATACTGCAAAGAATTTCTTTGATATTTACATGGGAAAAGAGAGAGAGCTGCGCTATTTCTTTCCTTTGCTTTAATTTGAGCACAATGGTTCACTGTAAAAGGAAACAAAAGCTGTGTTGAGTGAAAACAGAATTCTTTGCTCTTCAAGTACTTTATCAGTAAAACAATGCCGTTCTTGAGATGTATTGCCGCACTTCTTGGCAATCAGATGAAATAAAGCACGCAGGTGTGTGTTTCAATGGAGCGCAAAACTTTGTGGTGTTTAAAATGAAAGAAAGAACAAATTGCAATGCTGTGCGCAGCTTTTAGTCTTCCGATGACAGAACAGCAAATGTAGAGCCGTTCTGAATGCAGGCCATTTTCTCATGATTGAAATGAAATAAAGCAAATGCAGAGCCATTCTTTGGGTGGCAGTGTTCAAAGCTTGCCACACTTGTGCCAAGTAGACATAAGCACAGCCATTGTTGTTGTGGCATTGTCTCAATGCGTTTTTTGGCTGTAGGGGAGTTCTGCTTCGTGCCTTAAATGTACCCCACACTCAAAAGTCGCTTTGTGCTGTTAGTATGAAGGCACAGAAATTGCCCATACCGTAGGTTGTCTCTTAACACATTTTTAGTCATATTTAAAATTAATGGGCTACTTTGAGGACATGATCCTCTGTGTAGATGGTAATGTCTAGGAACGTACACTCCTCTCACAACAAATCACACCACGCTGGGGGAATGACAGCCTTCCTGCCTCGTGGGTAATCAACCAAAAATACACCAAAGGAAGGTGATACAGTGCATGTCACAAAGTCTTATCTCATCAAGACCTGAGTTTCGTACTAATCATAATTTGGACCATTGAACAGGGCCCAATTGTTTAGCATACAAAAATATATTCTGTTTTATTATACATTTCCACAATAATATAATGTTATAGAACATTTGAAATAATGGATAAAACCATGATATGATGCACAGATGTATCCAGAGATCATACAATATGACCCTTTCCAGATAAGTACATCATCTATATAATGTTTCCGCAGAAGGATATTATTGCTAGAGGAGTTCTCACCAGTGTAAAGAATGATCTCTTTGAAATCCTCCACATATAGCTTTGCCCCACTACGGGCTACCATGCAACCCATAGCGGTGCCCTTGATCTATTTGAAACTTTTTTGTTAAATTGAAAAAAGTTTTATGATACAGCCATAGCTGTACACCATACAACAAATCTCTGCGTATCACCATCCAGCTGAGAGAACCCAGATGGGTTTTAACTAGTTCCAAAGCCTCCCTCTGGGGAATTCTAGTATATAATGATTCTATGTCAAAAGCATTTAATAAATTACTGTGACTGTCAAACGGAGTACCCTCAATAAGAGAGATATGTGCTGTGTCTTTCATATAAGACCTCATTTCTGGGATGTGTTGTTTTAGAAAGAATTCGGCAAACCGAGACAAAGGTTTGAGAGTAGAACTAATGGCTGAAACAATGGGTCTCCCCGGTGGATTGACTGAATTCTTGTGGTTTTTAGAGAGTGTATACAAATGTGCTATACTTTTTGGAAGTTGTGTAAGAAAAGCTGTTTCATGTTGTGAGATATATCCTTGAACTATTTCAGTTTGTAGCTGGTCTTTAATAGCCTCCATTAGAGAGACAGAAGGATCACTGTTGATAGGACGATTGTACCCCCATTATCAGCTTGTTTTATGACAAGCTCTTCGGTATTCTTGCATTTAAAAATGGCTCGACAAGGTCTACCTTATTATGTGCCGTAGTTACTCTGCTAGCATAATCAGGGTTGCTCTCTTTTGGTTTTCAGGAACCTTTGTTGCCAAAACGTTTTTTTTTAATATTTAAATGGCCCGGACTTGGATCTTAGATTCGCACAACATGGGATACCACCTGTTTGTTGACCACACTCAAATTCACATTACAGTCAAAAGGCGTCTAGGTATCTAAAGCAAATTGGAGACTGCCTTGCTCAGTTCAGCTCTGCCTCAACTCAGGTTAACCAATTCCTGGTGATCGCTCTTAGCACACCCTCAACCATCCCTTTTGTTTGTCTACGGACTGTTGATCTTTAGCTTACATCTGACCAGAATGTCAGCAACCCAAACGTCCCCTTTGAAACCTTGCTATCAATCATTCCACAAGTATATGTGGTTACCAAAAAAACCTAACACATGCCAGTCTTTTGGCGGATCCCTCCCCATCGCACCCATCGTTCTAGTATGGGTAGGAATTTGTATTTCCCACTTAGACTATTGCAATGCCACCCTCCAGTGATCCTGGAAAACGTATCTGCCTGATCTTCAGTCTGAAAAAACGAATTCCATCAACTCTTCTCCAATGGCTTCCAATAAAGGACCAATCGCAATTGAAAGTACTTGCAATGTGCATAAAACATTACATGGCACTTCTATGGCTTTCCGCACCAGGATGTTTCTTCCATCCAACTTGCCAGACACCTCAGTTCCCTCCCCAAAAAACACCCTGGCGCGTCATCCGGTGAATTACAAACGTTTTAGAAGTATTATTCTGCACACGCAAGGTTCTACCTGGTGCTGCTCGCTCCATCTGACTGGAAACTGACTTCACGAGGCTCAGACGACCCAGTCTGTCGTAGGCCCTCCTGGGGCCACAGCATAGTGCGCTGCGCCAGTGCACGCCGAAAGGACACAGACACCAGAGATGCAGTGGTGATTAACTGCCTGAGCGGGAAGCCGCTCGGCTCTTTATTGACTCTGTGACACCTCTCCCACCTGTCACCAACCACGTGTGTGTTGCATAAGCCGCCCTTACCTCATGAATTGTCTTTTTACTTCTTCCTGCTCCGCTCACTCTTCCCTCCGCAACCCTAGGTCTCAGTGGCACGAGAATTTTACAATAAAGTTAAATAAATCTATTGGCTTGTTTAAGTAAACTTTCCATTTATTTAGGGTTCCCCTTATGGAAAGCTCTCGGTTCCCTAAATGTTCATTTGCGCCCTCCGGAAGATGAGTGCATCGCTTTATCATGCATGTCTGGGCAGATAGGAGCCAACAGTGAAGTTGCAGGCACATTAAAACGCTTAATATTACAATGACTTTTTTGCACAATGCCCTGGGGCCCCCATACATGGGCAAGAGTTTATAGGGAAACAAGCAGATATATGGTTCCTGACAAGCCAGACATCTCTTAATATTGGCATCAGTTTTTTACCATTGGGTCCTGTCAGATTCCTCTGCCTTATAAGCGCGGTTATTGATGTTAATATTACTCAAATGAATGGTACTAAATTCATCAACCGTAGAAGGGTGAAGAGCTATGTCGAAGTTAACAGGTGTGTGTATAACTCGCTGTGCTATCATCTTCCTGACAAATAGGGATAGTTAAGTGTCTACTGTGCAAGGTTGGAATCGCCTACATTGTGACTGACTAAACGGCCGTTAGAGGACTTAAAGTGGCACTGGCCATGTTAGGGAGAATTCTCAGAAATTTGCTAATTCCCATCTACCTTAAGAGACCCCCAGCTCTTTGTGATGGACTTTAGGACTTTTCATTTCTAACCTGGAGAGAGTGAGACCTTTTTACAACGCTCTTATGTATTTTTCTGTGATTTGGACTCTGTGTTTCTTTTGACTTTGGGGCCTGACAAACTCCATAGGCATAATCTTTACATTGTGACACACAGCACCTCCAGTGCAGTGACACAGGGAAGTCTCTTAGATTTTTCAAAGGTTTAAATACCTTCTCTTGGTGAAACTACTGTTTCCAAGAACCGTGAAGTGACATTGACTTTACTTACATTTTGTAACTTTCTAGACCCAGCACACACTATCTTACAACAGGGTGCTGGAGGGGTTACCTAGTATCCCCTTTGTCTAGTTTCTCATGAAACATTTTTATGTTAAATGGCTGGTGGCAGTGGTTTACGTTTTCCTACCATTGTGTGTTTTTATCGTGGGCTGCAATTGCAGCTGCAGTAAGACACCCATGGCTATCCATTTTGTCAAAATGGCACTGGTCTTCCTTTTTCGCCATTTCTTGTTGGAAAGGTCCTTCTTGAGACTTACTCTGCGCATCAAACCAGGTTTGGTCTTATGTTCGTTTTGTCTTTGGTGGGATTCACTGGTGAAGCCCATCTCTGGCTCCAGCGTGTCTGGCAGGGGCAGGAAGTGAGGTAGGTGCCCGAAACTCCCTGTGCTTTATCCCCTTGGTTAAAGGAATGCACCCAAAGGTGATTGGCCGGCTGGCTGTCCTTGGAGGACAGACACCCTGCTGTGTGAGTGACAGCTAGGCTGCGAATGAATGGGAGAAACCTGCATAAAAGGTGAGGCTTTTTGCTGGGAAGGCAGTGTTGATCACTGGACGAAGGAATCTGAAGAAGAACTTGGAACAGATGCCTTCTGCAACTCATGGACCGTTGGTTTGCCCGGTGAAGCCCTGCAGCTGTTCTGAAGCTCCGAATTCGCCTTGACTAGAGAAGCCCTGCAACGGACGACTTCTCTCCTCGGGTTGGTGGGACCAATCAACCCCAAAATGAACTCGTTTGGACATCTGAGCTGGCTGTACTTCCATTGCTGCTGCAGGAACCGAAGTGCCAGGGAGAGGAACACCGGACCGAGTGCATCGCTTTTAAGTCGGACCCGAGCTCCAGGAAGATCCTCCAGACTCCCTTTAAGGAGGACTGACCAAGCCTGAGCCACTTTAACAGTGTGCTGGACCCTAGATGCGAGGAAAGTCCATAGTGGTATCTGAGAACCGCAGTGGTGCTGTTTGCGAGAGACGTGAGGAGCTGAAACCGCAAAGTGCCGCTGATCTGAAGTTTGCCCATTGCTGCCGCCAACCTTCTCTTTGTAGTATAGGGGTCCCCAGACGTCCTCCCTCTTTTCCCCATAACTGAGTTCCCGGAACACAGGATCTGCAGACCTACACAGCAACAGAAGCCAGCTGGAACCAGTTTTTCTTCTAACCAAAGGTACTGTAAAACTAAGAGGACTTTACCTCTTGTCGTGTAGCCTTGCTAGCTCTCAGTTGAGACTCGTCTTGGTTGCCCTCGCAGAGTTGCTTGCAGCTTTGCCCCTCACAAGCCTCCAAGCTTGTGGCCATTCAGTGATTTCATTTCTACAAACGTTTCTAAAAACATTGTGCAAGACTTTTACTTACCTGCAAGAAGATCTCCAACTCCCCTATAGTTTGCTCAACTAACACTGGCTGTCCTGGCTCCCTAAGAGACTCTTCTTACCTCTGACTTTGTGCTTTTGCCTTTCCCCCAGGAAAGGGATAATTTACTTTGCATTGGAGGATTCAAAGAGTACTCACCAGTTTATGAATTATTTGTTAACCTTTGTTTTATTCCCATATATAACCTTTACACCAGACACAGCATTACTCTAGATGTACCAGTGATAAATCAATGTCCACAGTGTCCTAGCTATTAAAATCGCCTGTGGGTGTAGGAAGTGTCTGTGTGCCATCGCCAATGGGTATCATCTGATTAGAGAAACTAAGAGTGTTTTTTGCAGTATATTTTAAAGTGTTACATGTTTTGCTCTCTTCTAAGAAAGACTTATTCAACTGACTGTTAAATTAATAATTGTTTTATCGAGAAACCTTGTGTAAAAGTGTTTATTTGAATAACTGTCATTGTGAAACTCTGTGTTGCAACCTTACAGCTCACATTGACCCCTCTTGAGATAAGTCTGACTGCTCAGTCACTCTACCAACTTGTGTAGTACATGCTTATACCAAAGGTTGGGTTAACTATTGCCAAGAGGACAAGGCTGATGCAGTCTCCCACAGGGCACTGCATACAATCTTGCCTAACGGGCCAGTTGGAAAATCTAAGATACATTGGCCAAGTTATACTAATTACGATTTGATTAAAATGTGGTCAAAGATAGAACAGTTGGAGCTCTTGAGAGGTGTTGCTGTCAGCCACTCTCAAACTAACGCTTTTGTGGTTTGTATACACAGATGAAACTGCAAGATCTCAAAACTACGGCAAAACTAATTTTACAGTGACTTGCTGTTATGTTGCGAATGCACCTTACATTTCAGTCATAAACAGATATTGGGAAACATATTATCATAAAGGCGTAAAATGCCTTTCATAATAAAATATAAATGTACAAAAAGTTTGTGCTCATCATCGGCTCGTTCGTGCTGCTCTGAATTCAACTGTCCAGCATCGAAGCTTTGATCTGACAAGAAATGGCGTTACTGATGTGTGACAGGAAGTCCATTCATCAACCGGCAGCTGCGCTTCTCATTGTACAGCACGCTATACGTGTGTGAGATGGCCGCCAACCATTGGGAACTGTCAAACTCAATCAAGTACTGCGTCCAATGAAAAGCCTTCCATAGAATTCAGGCTATCCTTGTTGTAGCGTGCCCACACAGCTCAAATGGTTCACAGAACATTCCAGAAGCTGAGTCAAGATTTGAACGAGGCCTCTTTCCTTCATGGCAGGAAACCACTTTTAAAGTGCCTCATTATGTCTATGGTAGTAACGGTAAAAGAATGTTATTTTTTAAATATCAATTGCTTTTAAAATACCACCTAATTATGAGCTAGGATGCCATGAAATGCATACATGCCAACATTTTGGATCCCCTAGGAGGGAGGGAGACATGCCAACATTCGGCAGGCACTGAGAGGGAGATTTGACGACCGCAATCGGGAGAATGTATTTTTCCCATAGGATTGCATTGGGGTTATAATTATTTTAGGCGGGAGACAGTAAAATATTGCCCGATTTTTCATTTCAATATCGTGAGTCTCCCGTCTAAATCGGGAGGGTTGGCATGTATCGGGATATTTTATCATAGGAAGCGGTAGAATGAAATATCCCCATTGAACTGCATTGGAGTTTGGGATATTTTAGGTGGGAGACAGTGAAAAATACAAACATTTTTTGACCGAAACATCAGAAGACTCCCGTCTGATCGGGAGGGTTGGCATGTATGTGAAATGTTTACTGCATGGGCTACACAGGAAGTATCAACCACTTAATATGGGTTGTTTATGCCAAGCAGCACTATGTACCCCAAATGATGGAAATTGCGTGTGATCTCAATTCATAATTATGTTGTATTTTAAACAGAAGATATACATAAAATACCACATTTTTACAGTTACTATCATGATATAAAGAGTCTCTTTATGTTCATCTTTTTGAGTAGGATGACATACATGGGATAAGAATAAGGCTGTTTTGATGGGAAGATGATGATATCAGGCACCCTTACCATGCGCTTATCTAGCAAATCACATCTGAGTTCAGACCAAGGTACAATCTCTTTATTTGTCAAACACACGCTATAATTAAATCGACAAGAATACCTACACTGGCTACACGAGTGGCAGCAAACGTGCATTGCACACAGTAGACAATTTCTTCTTTAAATAGCTGCCTCATTTTCTGCCACCTCTACACCTACTCCAGGCTTACTATGCCAAACTGCTTTTGATTAGAGACAGCCTGATTGCATAAGAAAGATTAACTTAAAAAGTACACTCTTTTCAACCATATGTGGATATTTAAGCTTTGCATACATTTCACATTTTAGCTTAAAAATTGTGTAATGTCACATCATGTTTGTTTGGTTAAATATTAAAAGTAAAGTTACACTAACAAAAAATCCTAAATCAGTTCTTTTTTAGCTTATTTTGTCTGCACAGATTCGAAAGGGCAGCTCTCGTCACCTTGACGGATATGTATACCGCTGCCGCGAAGCATGCACACAGGAACAGCGCGACATCCAGCAAATATTGCTGGTACCATGGCTGTTGGGTGCCATAAGGACGCAGGTGGCCGCCTCCTTTGGAGATGATGATGTGCTCAATCCATCGCACCAACCTCTGATCAGGTGGAAAAGGATGCGACCGGTGGATCTTACTCTGAGCCGCTGCTGCTGACTTGTATCTGTGGACGAGAAGAAGAAAGGACAATTCACTGGCTTACCTCGCTACCCTTCAATCGTTATGCAACTTTCTAAACATGTTCAACACATGATCTCAGAAGAAAGCTATATGCCATAATTAACTCAGGTTGCGTAGGGGCCCATGTGACCATATCCAATACAGCTTGTAGATTCCCAATGCAGCTTAAACATCTTCTTCAGTAAATGACATTTGAAAGTTGCTTCCTGCCTCTCCAAATTATCTCCAGCGTAAACAATGGCAAATCAGGCCATACAAGCTCTGAGTTTATAGTTGGGTATTTTATAAATTACAGGTCCAGCTCTAAGGAGCAGTGGGGGGCTATAGAGAGATGATACACATTGAGTGCAGACATCTCTTACAGGAAGTCATGTACACAGAATAGCATGTATTAGGTGCAGTATATTTGAGAACAACGTGCAGAAACTCGAATGTGGCAGGAGCGTATTGGGTAGATGAATGTTGAACAGCACTAGACAGGAGAATGCCCAGCCGGGGTTTAAAGCAGGATATTGCGGGACAAAATCTGAGATGCATAATGGCAACTCATTTTCAATTTCATAGACGTTTGAAAGACTGTTCTTTTCAATATGTATTGGGTGATCTTAATAAAGTGAATAATAGATACTGGATGTTTTCTCGAGCTCACTACTGATCACATCTTGTGCATGCTTCTTATCATCAATGTGGCACCTTGAAATGCTGAACATCTTAGAACTAGGTAGGGTCACATGACTGTGCATGCACTCCTCTCGTATCCACTTCTGTTCGCTTTCCCCAGCCTCCAGCGTCTATTGATATTCTGCTGTGACCATAGTACTACTGATGGTTTACACCCGTGAACATATTGTCACCTAACTCACTCAAATGCATATAAATCTCAAATATACATCTGAAGATTCAGCCATCCAATTCTCCAGCCCTTATTGGTAGTACCACTGGATGCACAATAACCCAACTCGCTCACATACAGATACATATACACCTCAAAGTTCACTCACACAATATTTCAGTCCATAATATTAGGTACCACTGGAGACACACCCAGTCAACTCTCATACATGTACCCCTAGAGATAGAACCTGCCAACTCACTGTCAAATATATCCCACTTAAGATGCAGCCAGTCCATTTTCCAGTCTTTATTTATTATATTATTTTTTAATGTTTAATTGGTTACGCGATTTTCAACCTTTAACATAATCACATTTCTTATTTACATCATTAACAACCTTTCTATATCTTGTTCCACTTCCTCAATATCAAACCTCTTGTAGGATCATCTTATTTAGAGTCAATTAAATTCCTCCATACAGGTTTTACTCAAAGGTTTCTCAGCAAATTTTAGTGCGTCAATTGTACAACCTAATCTATTTGCTGTTAGTATGCTCTCCCACAATTCTTCTTCTTCGTTAGGATCATAGCCCTGAATCTGCAGGTTCATTTCCTTTTCCCTTAGATTATTTAAGGCGGGGCATAACAACATCCAATGTTTTATGGTTTCAATTGAGTTCCTTTCCTTACAATATCTACAGACAGCCTCTTCTCGTGTAAGTTTCTTCCTTCTCAGCAGGACTTTTCCTGTTGACAAGGTATTTAACCTTACTCGTAGTAGTAGGACTTTATAGTGTGCCAATGGAAATTTTAACATGTATAACGGCAGTTCATTGATCATCGTACGTTCCCACATGATGATGTAACATAGTTTACTTTGGGTCTTGAATTCAATAGTTTTTATCCAGTCTTTTTTCTGAAGCATTTTCTTCACTTGATCAGGGTTTCCTTTTAGGGTTCCAAGATCAATGTTTACACTGTCTAAAACAGCTTTGCATCGGTCTCTCCATCTCTGGAGGTTCACATCTTTCTTAATCCCAGGCTCATGAGTATCTCAAATGGACCAGGTGGAATATCTAACACGCATTTCCTATAGAGACAAATACATTTCCACACGACTATTGAAGCTAGGGAGTATAATCTCAGCTCATATCGGATTAATGGCACTGGTAGAGAGTTGCGTAGTCTCAGAATCTTCCTCCAGAAGTAACCTTCACAAATCTCCCAAACTTTCCAGGATAGATGGACCATAGTCTCATATCCATATGTTAAGACAGCTGCTACCTTTTGTTTGTAAAAAGTAACAACAGCAATCAGCGAGAAAGTCCCATATCTGTGATGCAAGGCTCTTCCTTGATTCGTCATCTTCAGTAATTTTTCTCCTACCAGCTGATAATGACCCATCTCGTTGATGTTTTTATTAATTCGTATTCCGAGGTAAATTATTGAGTCAACTACCTCCAGCTGTCGTTGATCAATAATCCATTTAAAAGGAATATTCTTTCCCATTTTACAGGACGCAGATCTCATGATAAGTACCTTAGATTTATCTACATTAATTTTCATTTGGTTTTCATTCAGATAAATCTTAAAGGCTGACAATCGTCTATAGCGGTTTGGTCGATAAAGACCAGGTCGTCCGCATATAGGATCCAAGGAATTTCACCTCCTTCAATTTTTGGTGGAAAGGCTCTTATTTGTTGCTGGGAGATCTTCATATCCACCAAATACAGGGCGAAAAGAAACGGGCCCAGGGCACACCCTTGTTTTATCCCTCGATAGGTATGGATCTTCCTAGTTATAGTCCCATTACTAGCCAGTTGGATCTGAACAGTCGTGCCAGTATAAAGTGCTTTTATTGCTTCTAAAAGGTCCTCCGGGCAGTTCCATGACTTTAGCTTTTTCCAAAGCAGTTCTCTACTTATTGCATCAAAAACTTGTTCCAAGTCTATGAACCATAGATACACTTTCACCTTTGTTTCCAGAGCTCGATGTTACATGAGTTTAGGAGGAAAAGGTTTAAAGATGTACCTACTCCACTTATAAATGCCGTTTGACGTTTATCTAATATGTTCTCCTTTGTTGCCCAATTTTTGAGATCTCGTAAAAGGATTCCTGCAAAGATTTTCCCGATGGAATCTAATGGGGCAATTGGCCTATAATTCTTAGGTTCAGTAGAATCTCCTTTTTTAAAGATTGGGACTATAACCGCATCCTTCCAAAAGGGTGGTACTGCTCTTGTTTTCTTCACCCTATTGAAAAATTAAGTATATCAAATTGGCCCAATCCTCTTTACTTTCCTTTAGCATCTGTTTGGAGATGCCATCGGGCTCTGCTGCCCGCGATTACCTTAGTTTATTAATTCTTCCTAGTATATCAAGATCAAACTCGATGTCCCATTCCTTCAGGTTTTGGATTTTTCCCCCAGATTCTGTATGCTGCTTACATTCAAAGAGGTCTGTATAGTGTTGTATCCATCTTTCCTCCGGCACTTGATTTATTATTGATGCAGCTTGGAGATCATCCTCTTTATTTATGATATCCCATAGAGGTTTTGGGTTACATACCCGCACCGCCGCTAACATTCTTTCTGCATGCTTTTGCAGTCTTGTGCTCTTTGTCGCCTTAAGCCAGTTTATATGGATTGTTTAATTTTCCTGATCGCCTCCATTTTCCCTGGCAGATCGCTCTTTTCCAAGTTTCGTAAATTTGCTCTATATTCTTTTCTTTTATCTACCAGAACATTTTGGTATGCATGTTTCCTATTTACAGTCACGATCTTACTTGAATTTTTGCAAATTGAAAACACCTTTAACAACCATTTATAATCCAACTCTGTCGGGTTTACAGCCAGATGATGATCATAGGAGTCTACCAATTTAGGAAGTAATTCTTGTTTTATTCAAAGTTTATTCCTGCTTCTTGAGACTTCCAATGGGATTAAATTAGCTTTTTAAGTTTGTTCAGTCCAGTTCTGTAACAATACTAGATAGTTTGAAGTACTCACGGAACTTCTGACGATATAAGTTTGCTTCTTTTGAAGAAAATGGTATGCCTCCCTCGAGTCTCTAATGAGGCCAATAATTGGACTCACAGAGACCGGAGGGCGGCATCCACGGGAAACCCTCCGGGGAAAAAAACCCGTCTGTGAGATGCCGTCACGGAGACCAAGGATTTTCGGTGGAGATACAGGTAAAACTTCCGATGGTGTTGTTTCCACAGTCGCAGCAACGGCAGCAATGGAGTGTAGCCGAATTCCTTCCCGTAATCCACAGCAGCGAACAGCAACAAGGAAGGGGAAAGGTAGCTTCAAATTTGAACCGCAAGAAGGCAAGCGGAAAGCAGCAAGACTAGACAGGAGCAAAACGGTACCGGAGCACCGAAGGGGAAGAGCAGGGAGCGCTGCGAGAAGCACAAGGCAAGGGATGATATAACGGAGGAGAAAAGGTAAGAAAAGAAATAATAAGCGGAGCGTAGCATAGAAGCAAGCAAGTAGCAAGTAGCGACGCACCTACCCGAAGCTGCAGAAGGAACTAAATAGCTCCGGGTAGATGGCGGTCGCAATCTTGAAAAGAACTAGACCGCTGCGCTGGAGTTGGAAGAACGAAACAAAAGAGGCGCCATCTTGGTTTCTTCCAGGAATACGTGGGATGATGCCTCTTCCACTGCAACCATAAGGATCTCCTAGTGGTTCTGACAAGTTCATTACTATGTCCAGCAGGGCATGATCGCTCACCAATTGTTTCCTAACAGTTAGAGATTTCATAGAGCGAATATCAATCTCTGATTTCCAGCGTAGTGCCCTCCCTTCTAATTCTACGATCTTCTTTGGCTTCCCATCCTTATTTAGGAGCTTGATATTCAGATCACCACATATCAGCATCAGCTGGTTTGGATCCTCTATCATGCCTTTATCAATTACTTGCATGATATCTGATATATTTATTATTTTTACATTTAATTTCACTCCAATAAGTATTGATCAGTAGGATCTTTACTTTCTAACTCCTTATGCCTTTGTTGAGAGTAAGGATTTGTACATAGGGGTTTGGAATGGCAGAGTCCTTCATTTGCAGATCATTATTTATTTTTACCAAGACTAGAAGGCCAGCATAGGCCCTCCTCTTTTCACCTTTTTTCTTGCGGGGTTCATGAATACCTCAATACCTTCACATACTGGTTTATCCCTAATCCAGGTTTCCTGAAGACAGATAATCTTGTATTCCTCTAAGAAATTATCTTCACCAGTATATAGATGCTTGAAACCCTGTGTGTTCCAAGAGGCAATTTGGATTTTCTTTGCCTCCTTTCCATTTTTGATCTATTGCTTCTTCTTTGCCGCCACGGCTTTAGCCATCTAAGACCAATCGGCATCCGTTGAGACCTTCTGTTGTGGGGGCTTATTTATCCCTCTCAAATTCCGAGAATTATCTATCGTAAAGCTTAACTTTCCAACTTCATCCCTTTAAAGGGGTAGGTTTTTTGTTTCCTCGCGATAACAATTCTTTTGATTGCTTATTCCCCCCCTCTTTCATCTTCGTCTCCACCTCCTTTTTGTCACTTAAACCGGGTTTTTTGGTGTCAACATGGCCTTTCTCCCAATCCGCTTTGCTCCTTATTTCATTGGGTATTGTTGTTTGAGTCTTTTCCCCTGATGTTTCTTTAACCCTTTCCTTTCCTTTGCGTTTCAACCTCTCCAAGGCTTTATAGTCTATTACGTTATAACCCAATTGTGCAATATTGACCTTCATTTCCATCAACGAGTCTTTAATCATGCCGTTTCTTAGGTGCAGTATCACCAGGTCTAGCCTCCTTTCCGTTTCGAATTCCACAATTATGATGTCATCAGGTGTTAAAAATCGCAAAGTTGGAACTTGCCATAGGAGAGACATCACCTGTTTGCGATTCAACAGTGTCTAGCCTTCATCTTTTCCAAATTTTCTCTATTTTCACTTAGTGAGTACTCGCAGAATTCCTTTTTTGATACCCTTTCTTTTCTGACCACTCTTTCCTCTCACTGATTTTTCTTGGTATCTTCTCCGAACTCTTAGGGTCCTTATCTTTTTTTACCTGTATCAATTTATTTTCATCGTCACACCTTTCTCTTTTCTCTTTAAAAGTTTTGAAAGCCTCCGTTCTTTCATCCCTATCAACTCGATTTTTTCCCCCCTCTGACATCGGCTTCTTTTTCTTTTGTTCTTTGATTTGATTGTTATTTGTCCTTTTACATGACCATTTTTGTCCGGTTTTACCCTCTTCGGACAGGTCAGAGACCTGTTTATCAATCTCCAACCTATCTGAGGGGCCAATACTGTCCCAGGCCTCTGCTTCATTATTTTCATCCAAGACGTTTATCAGATCACTCAAACAGAATTCTGAAATTGTTGATTTGTCAACATTTTGTGTTTTCTTACTTATGTCCGCTCTCCCAGATCCTTCCACATCATACAGGTCTTTCTCTAAAACCATTTCTCTTCTTTCTGTTTGCCTTTTGCTGCTCTTCTAGACTTGGAGGAGATATCATATTCCTTAGGAATGACCTTGAACCATTTTGTTTTCTAGATTTGGTTATGTTTTTTGTTTTTTTTCCTTTTTCCAATTCCGAGGATTGATTGTCATATTGTTTCCCCACCACCTCAAGGGGTTGAAAGATCGGGAAACTCAATTTGTTAATATCTTTATCATTCTCCTTACCAACCTTTATTGTTGTTTTTCCTCCTGTAGCTGTTTGCTTCATTATGTTGGGTGATTCTTCAGACAATTTAATTGGACCAGATTTCGACCTGTTTTTAGGACTAGCTTTTTGTCCATCAATTAGATTTTCCTTGTCGAAATCCAAGCAACAGCATTTTGACTTTCTTTTTTCCCTTTCATTCAGTGGTAGTTCCCCGCTCCTTCCTTCAAAGAGGTGGCCTTTTTCCGATTTATGGATGTTTCTCATCCATTTACAATCTTCTAAAACCGCCTCCATTAGGAGCATTTTGTCATTAGCTTCACTCCTAGCTAAATCACTTAAGCGGGTTTGCCACTGTCTAGTTTGCTCCGCTTCTGTGTCCAACCTTCGATTCACTGTTTTCACAAAATAATTCAAATCTGTCAACTGCTCCTTCGACTATAAGTCATTTGTAAGAAGATCTTGTAAGGTTTCATTCAAGTTTTCATATAGCTTGAGAAATGGCGCCATAGCTATCGTTAGAGCTGCCATCACAGTGTTTTGTATATGTGACAGCTCTTTCATTCTATCGATGTTGGAATTTTCCTCCAAATTTGGGGGGGCAGATTTTTCAGCCAGAATACCATCTTCTCTATCTGCGTCATCTGAGGGTAGATCAGCGTCACTGTTTACCATCAGCACTGTCCATGCTTTCCTCTCTTTCTTCAGCTAACAGCATCTTCTCCCTATCCAGGGCCACAGTCTTGTCCTTAATGAAAGACAGGTATTTTCATTTTTCTCTCACGATTTTGGCCATCAAGGCTGAATGTTTAATCAGTTTTTCCGCCAGTATTGAGTTACTCGCATTTCTTTCACATAATTCCTCAGGGGGATTTACATCAGGATTTTCAAACATGGCTCTGGGCTCATTCAAAGGATCATCACTAATTGACTTCCCCTTGTTTAAGGTATTAGAATACCTTTTTCGTTCCTGTGCGAGATACTCATAGAGACACTATAAAACACCTTGCACCCATCCAGATCTGTCCAGTTCTCCATCAACTGGGCTCCGTAGAGTTCTTCATTGGGTGGAATTCGAGATGATTGTGTTTTATCTCCCCTTATTTTTGTATTATCCCTGTGGAATTTTGCCCCTCCTTCCTTGCTCAAGAGAAGGTTTTTTCCACTGGGCAGATTTTCCCTCAACTTTGCTCCATGGGTACCTTCCTTTCATAGTTTTTCACTGTCGCTCGCAATTTCTCCAGCCCTACCCCCCTCTCTTGCGATCGCCGATCCATCACTCTGCCCGATAGCAGCAGCTGTGCTTCCTCCCCCAGCCATGCATTCACAGGTGTGGTCCAGAGGCGGAGTAGGAGGAGGAGTAGGAGGAGGGGAGAGTGGAGGGCGGGCTTTGACTTTGAGTCAGCTGCCTGGAAATCCACTCCCTTCGCCACAGGATCCATCGGCGCCCCTGCGCATTCCATTTGTAGGTCGCCAGCCATCAGTAACTTCAGGTCTTTTAATATCACCGAATTTATAATAGACTTCTCAATTTCCTCGGCAACTTCCAAGAGGTCATCTTGATCTCCGCCGTTTAGCGGAGACGTGTAGGCATTTTGTTTCTCTAAGTTTTCAGGGCTCTCCGCCAGTGTTTTACCAGGGAGAATCACTTCTTTTTCAGCAGCCCCTGCCACCGATTTCTGTATGTCACTTTCTAGCAGGCAGTTGTCTTTAATTGCTACATTATATTTCCTCGCTCATATTTCATTAAATACTGAGCGCAGTCCATCTGAAGCAGCATTTAGGTCGCTTGCAAGGGGTTCAGGATCATTAACGACGGTCATGGAAACCGATTACTGTGTGTCAATTTTCAGCAAGCAGCAATGTTTTGTTCCTTTATTCTCTATCCCCAGTTGCTTTCCTTTTAGAAATATGTGTGCCGACACCTCCTCTAAAACAGGATTTGGGACCCGCGGGTTTACTTTCTTTGCAATAGCCATTACATCTGGGTACTGAATGTTATCTACCAGCAAGATACCGGCTTTTGGTACGGCATTTTCTTTCCCCTTTAGCTTCCCGTTTAGTTCTGAAAGTGGGGTTGGGTCATCTGGAACAGAATTAAGGTCGCAAACACTAAAAGGGAGGTGCAATTGTTTTAATGATGGGAGCGCTGATTTTAAAGAGGCACGGGGAGATTTTGATGAACAGGAAATACCCCTCTGCCTCACCTGTAGCCTCGTCTGTGATCCCGTAGTTTCATGTGCATCTGAGAGGCTTCTTCCAGTGTTCTCCTCCTTTTCATGTCATCGTGCAGCTCCTCTCACCAAGGTTCCCACCAGCAAACACCAGACAACACCACTTGCAGACCACTTTCACAGCCACTTTCGCGGTGGTCAGTGGTTTTATGGGTAGCTTCCAGCAGCCCATAGGATACAGGCCCCAGCTCCGGGCAGGGTTAAAGTGGTAGTAGCAGCAGCAGCAGCAGGTCCAAACACCAGACAACACCACTTGCAGACCACTTTCCAGTCTTTAAAGCTAGTACCACTGGAGACAGCCAGTCAGCAGGAGCATTCATGCCCATACTTTAGTCATCAGTTCACCTTGAATGTATGTGCTTTGTGATTGCCCACTGTTGAATACTGTTAGATAATTGCCTGATGAACTTGTTGGGACAAACTCCCAGGTAGACTAGAGGGCTGTTAGAAATTTGCAGACTCTTGGAATGCCCAATACCTTCACCCCAAAAGGAACGCAGACCCAGTCAGATAGCAAGTTCAAACTGCGGCTTATTACAGCAAAACCAACCGGGATCAGTACATGGATAGAGGAAATCTGTGGACCACTCCACATGTCCTGGCTTGCAGGCCAGTTTTGTCCTAAAGTTGCGTCATAGTGATGTCACAACCTGGGCCCCTCTACAGAAAACCTATCTCCATCTGGGAATGGCCTTCAGGAACCTAATAACCTATATAATCCCCTAAACATGCTATTTTACTGGTTCTTGCATGTCAGGTGGCTGGCCTGGTCCATCCTCAAATCGCTATCTCTAACAATGTTGCAGTGTGAGGGTCTTAACATTGGTTCTTGCCCGTTGCTACCCACCCTAGGAGCCTGAACTGGGATTAGCTAGAGTTGACCTCCCCAGGACTGGGATCTGCAAAGGTTCTCAGCTCTTGGTGTACCTTCTCAAGGTAATAAGAACGACTATGTGTCTGCATTGTAACTTGTGTGTACCACCTTAGACTATGAGACTGCCTGTAGATCTCGTGCAACACTTGTCTCACATTGTAATATCTTTGTTGCAAGCTTCTGTCTGGTGGCGGGAGATCGGCTCCTTTTCCCAGCGCTGGTTTGTGTCCATTGTCTGAGTCGACTGGGTCAACTGTTCAGAGACCATGATTTGGAGCTCTGAATTATGAAGAACTATTTGCATTTATTGCAATTGGTGTTACTGTCGTTCAGGAAATGGAATGCCATTCATATCTGGTGGCCTTGGCAGCGGGCCCTGTCTCATACGCTTGCTCTTTTCCAGCCTGAATTCCTACTGTGTCCATGCGATTCTATATTCTCCATATGTTAGTAACCCGTGGCTCTGTCACATCCTGCAGTTCCATAAGGTTATTTTCATATAAGCATCTGCAAGCTTTACTCAGGATCTCTAGCTTCTTGCGGTTTCTGCATTGCTGTGTTCAGCTAATGATAAAATAATAAAAGCAATGACAGTGTGTATATGTATCTGTCCTCTATCTATAGAACTGTACGCTCGTGTTCTTCATGTATTCGGGTGTGTGTTTGTGTCCCGATGTGTGGATGGCACGTGTGCTTCATGTCTAATGCTGCTAAATTGTGGTGTGTCTAACGACATAGTAATGTGGCTTCTTGGCACTTTAATCAATACTGTCAATTGAGGTCTCTTTGGTGGCAGCCTGGGGCTCCTCAACTTTGGGGTAGACTTGTACCGCACCTGATATTTAGGGCTGGCTGAGAGGGTGCCTTTCGACATACTTATTGATCATTGGAGCACTAAGAATTGGTCCGAAATAGTATGGGCATTCACGGCATCTCCTGGCCTCCTTCTGTGTCATGCACCTAGATGGGAGGGGGACGAGTGGGCAAATTTCCCCATACCGCTTCAGTCCCCCCTCTGGTCGACTTGTCAACCAAATCCTTATATGACAGTCCTTTTGCTCTGGGCTGCCATATCTTCGTTATTCCTCCAAGGTGTCCATAATAGTTTGTGTGGTCATCAAATGACCAGTGCATGTAACAGCATACTCTTTCAAGGTTCCACCAAACCCACTTTCCTTCATTGAACTTTGGATCATGTGGATTGTCCAGCTTTATGGTCCCTGCTGGAAATAGTTCACACTGCGCAATCTTCTTTCTCAGCTTGTCTCGTTCTGCAACAATCTCATCTATTGTTCCTCCCATGTTCACATCCATCAGGATCTGCATTCCAATTGCCTCTTCTGCTATTTTCCTGCACCTTGCCATGCAGATCTTGATCCCACACACTGATGCTGCTCCCAGTACGAGTGCTCCTGCTATCACCTTCAGTCCATCTGACAGCTATTTTGGCATCCATGACCATATGTATGCTAACCAGCTCTTGTCCTTTCCTGTTCCTCTTGCTTCATCCTCGATTTTCACATGCATCTCTGCCAACTGTGCTACTGCATCTGAGAGAGTTCCGTTATCTTCATCGTTAGTTGCTATAAATGTGCAACATGAACTCCCTATCTTTGCACAAACTCCTCCTTCCATGGGCGTGAGGATATCCAGAACATATCTATTCTGAAGCGCCACCAAACTTATTGATATGGGCTCTTCTTTTATAGCATTGAACCTATTAACTGTAGAGTTAATTGTGACCATCAGCTCCCAACAAGTGATCTGTAACCCCTTGGCATTTGTGTACGTCTGCATTCCTGGTATTATTAATGCAAAGAACATCTGTGTTCTGCTAAACAGTCAGTGTTCTGCAGGGATCTTGTCCAGTGCTGTTTCTGATGCCTTTGAGAAGTAACTCCATGCATGAGCTCTGCGGGGACAGAGGTACTATTAATAAACTGGTACAACAGAATAAAAGAGCTAAAGTTATGGCCACACTCACAACAGTTATGTCCTTCTCAAAGAAAACAGCAGGATATAGCTTGCTTGGAATAATTAATATACACAAACAAAAGCTTGTGGCCATGTTTCTGTATGCTTTGGAGACATCATTTACGGACTGGTCTAACTGGGCTGATGTTACTGAAGGTATCATATGGCATAGATTGCTTGGCCTTAACAACTATACCCCTGTACAGGCAGTCCGTCTGGAAGTGGGGCTTATTTCCCTGGCTACTCAAATTGAACATAACAGGGCCAAACTCTATGAGAAAATTAAATTTGCATATCCTGGAACCCTTCTATACATTCTTAGGGAAGGTTTAGAGGAGGGTAAGATGGAGGCCCTTAATAAATGTAAAGAACTAAATCTGCAACTATTTTAAAAAAAAATGTGTTGGACACCTAGGTGGGAACATGGTGAAGGAGTGGTGTTAAAATCTCTGAAAAATGTCATTGAAAAGTGGGACTGGGTGACTAGTCACGATAAGGTCTCTACCATGAGTTCTCTACATACCTTTTCAATGATGCCCTTTAGATATAAAGAACCCCAAAGATATCTCTTACTTATGCTATCACAGACCAATCGCAGAATCTTCATGGATATTAGAGTTAACCGTCTTAATGTCCTGGGGGTTCGTGGAACGTGGATAGGTCTACCCATTGAAAAAAGGATTTGCAGACTCTGTGTGGCCAATGACAATGTGGTAACTATAAGACATGTTTTCACCTGTTGCTATTCAATGAGATCTACCTATGATAAATACTTTGCTAAACTTGATCGGGAATATAATGATATTGAAAGTGAAAACCTTCGGTTGTACTGTATCTCCGGGAGGAGTAACTATCTGACTATTGCCATCACTCAGATCTGGAAAGTGGCAAAAGAAAGTCTATGTAAATTTGAAGATGAGGTGAAATTGCTTATGGGCCTAGAGAAGGTAAATGAATAGGGCCCTGTTTTTGGCACAGATGTGTAAGGTGTTTATCTACTTTGTTGTCCTACTGTATACATTACTTTATGTTTGGGTTTACTTCTGCTTCTTTTTCTTTTTTCTTTCTCTTTTTTAGTGTATTAATTTTCTTGATGAATTTAATGTATATGTTAATTCTGTTTTGTAATTATGTTTCTTTTTTGACTTTGTGAAAAGTTATTTTTAAAAGTAACTCGCCCCCCCCCCCCTGCCTTTTCACTCTGCTCAATCCATCCTGCTTCTCTGCCTTTTCTATCTGGGCTGTTGCTGCCACCTTGACTGATCTCTTCCTTCTCTTGTTGTTATTCATCTTTAGGAAGTCATCAAGTTTCACATCCTTCTTGAGTACAACCAACAAAGGCATGTTGATGTGTACCAATGAGGATACTCCTCCCCACTGAGGTGGCAGCTTCTCATACGCCTTTGATCCACACGCCCAGTAGTGATTAACCAGTACTGTCATTCCTGCTCTCATTGCTGCAAGTTGTTCAATTGTTTTGCATCCTACGTTTTCACCAGCTTCGACTTCACCATTGTTCTGATAGCACAATGCTGGCGTCTTCAGGGGAATTATTGGCATTGGTCCAGCTTCATTCTCTACCCATGCCAGCAACTTTGCTCTAACATCCCATTCCTTCAGGCACTTGTCATTTTCTTCCTGCACCTGGTTCACTGGCGACTGTGCTAGTGTCAGTGCCTTGCTTCCCACCACTCCATCTTGGCATCCATCGTTAGTGTTCACTCCTCCATACACTAATATCTGTGGCCTTTCCCAGCATCCAGGCTCTCCTCCTATCTCCTTCAATGGGATAGTCTTTGTTTCTCCTTTCTCGAGTCCATCAGTTATGTACTGCAAACCTTCATCTAGCTGCCAATGTTTTTTTTCTAAAACAATTTGTATTGATTTTTGAAAAAAATAATACACAAACTGGTGAATAACATCGATGATACATCATGTTCTACATCTACTCAACTCCCACTCTGGTTGCCAATAATTGTTCATCATGTCTAGTGTCTTTATGTAGTTATCTTCATATGGGAATGTCCCTTTGGACATCCATCTCAATGTTGCTGTCTTTCCTTGGAATCTGACTCGCGTTTGCGCCATTGCGAGATATATATCATGCAATGTGCTTTTGCTGCTGGTATTTCAGTTGCTATGAACGTTCTGGAGGCACTCATGGCGTAGGGGATTAAAGAGCAGACATAACAGCTCTCCCCAGTGGTTTCCTTACCTACTTTGGTCATGTGTTTATACCACATGTTGTTAGATACGCGTGCCATGTCAGTGAGATAACATGTCAACTCCCTTCATGTCTATGCCAACACTGCGCTTACTTCTCCTTACCTTATCAGCAGTGTCTTCTCATACACCTGACATGATCGGCCCTCTTGCTTGAGTTGGGGGAATGTTAGTATATGTTGCAGCAATAGTGCTAACAGGAACATATAATTGTAAAAATAAAAATCCCATCGAGCCACTGGGAATTAATAGACAGAAAATGATAATGTTCTTTATTGATTCTTTCATTTCCACTTATGCTTTTTGATCCTTGCAGCCTGGTGATAAAGTGGCCCACCTGAAATTCTCAAAAGAAGGCGTTACTGTGTTAGTATTTGTCAGTACCCTCAATCCTCGCGAACCAAATAATCACTAATAGTGAAGGCAAAGACCTCCTCACAGACCTTTCCTAGTGAGGGGTCTCTCAATGTAGCCAACACTGGGAATTCACTGTGTTCAAGTTGTGGGTAGGCTTGGGCCAAATATTCTACAAAAACAAGATAATATAGTGCAGGGGATCGTGCTCTGAATTGTCTGGGTCTTCTTATATAGTGCACAAACTGGTTAGAAAAACTTTCGGGGTGATGGGTGGGATGTAGCATCAGGACAACTATACAATCCCCACAACATTCACGTCAACCTGCGTGTGCAGAAAAGAAAAATAATAAACAGACAATGTTTCTTTAATCAATCTGCACAAGTGTTCCAGTGGCCACTTCTGCTGCTTGGGATCGACTAACCATCGGTTGGCCCTGTCTCCCTAAGTCAGTGAGGTTTGTAGTTCCTCGAGATACATCGAGGTCCTGAACGTTGGACCTATCAGTCACCGAGACGCTGTTGCCAGGTGAGGCCACTGCTTCGTAGGGCTTGACATCTTGAAGGTGATTCCAGACGGACTTCCCTACTAATTTAACAGCTCTGTCTGCTATGGCCCCAACCACGTGAGGGCCAATGAATCTTGGCGCATTCCAGTGCTGCACAAAGTTACGTAGGAGAACAATGTCTCCCACTTTTACAAAGTGCTTTAGTTCATTGTATTGTGGTGTGTCGTCGCTGTCGACGCCTTTGCTGTCTTCTGGGCCCCCCCTGGATCCGCTGTATCTGGCGAGAGATAGGGTCTTCCCCTTTTGTGTGGGCCTGGCACGTCACTAGTACTACCTGTTTTGGATATGCAATTACCTCGATCAACTTGCCCTATAATAGCGCGTGCTGTACCGGAGTCCCATCTGCTCTCCTGAACTCTCTCCTGAGCCATCGCGCCAGTCCTGAGTGTACTGAAGACATCATGTAGATGGAGTCAGAATAAATGATCACATACTTCTCTAAACTGTTTTCTAGTGCTAGTATAAAAGCCACTAGTTCTGCTGCCCGTGTTGAATAATGGGATGGTAGTCACGCACTTATAACCACCTCGCTTGTCCCGACCTCCTTCAGTCTTACCACTGCAGCCCCAGTATGTCTGATCCCATTAGCTTGATCAATTGTCGATGAACCGTCAATGAACAGTACATCATCTCCCCATTCTAGTGCATCTTCCTCCACTTTGCGTGTCTCACTGAACAGCTCTATGTTCTTTGTGCAGTCATGTGCATAGTCTCCTGCCTTGAGGACATCTGCCAAAAATATTGTTGGATTTACTGTCTTGCACCTTACTATTTTCAGTCCTACATTTGATAGTATCAACTCATACCCTGATGCTCTCTGCGTGCTCAGTGTGCTCCTTATCTTATGCAGTATTGCAAAGTGGACGTGCTCCACGTACAATGTGGTGGCGCACATCATTGTCACTGCTGATGACTTTACCACTGCCAAGGCGGAACCTCCAAATGATTGTTTGCACGGATAATGTCCTCTCATCACTGGGTCAAGTTGTCCACCGTAGTAAGCAATTGGCTTATGGCCCATGCTTGTCTTTTGTGTCAGTACTACCTTCATCACTACTACGTCAGTATGCAAAAACAAGAAAAACTCCTTCTTATAGTCAGGGTTCCCTAACACTGGAGAAGTACTTATGGCTTCCTTCACTTCTTCAAAAGCCTCAGTCATCTCTGTGGTCCATGTCAGTGTCTTTGCTCCCCTTTGTGCCTCTTTCAGAGCACCCAGTAGTGGCCTGGTGTATGTGCTGTAGTCAAAGACCCATGCTTTGCAGTAATTGCACAACCCCAAAAACTGTTGCATTTCCCTTACTGTCTTGGGCTGGGGTGTTCTACGTATTGTCTCTGCTCTTTTTGGGGCAATGTGTCAGCCGTCCTTAGATGTCATCTGTCCAATGTATAGCATCTCCTTCTGGCAGTACTGTAGTTTTTCCACATACTGTAAAATGTGTTTTCTGTCTGTAAGTTGCTTATATCCCCCTGTTAAAGATAGATGGTGACTCGCAGTACCCTTGTGGTAAACGAGTGTGTTTCCAGTTCTGATTTTGGTAAATAAAGCTGGAAAAATCTTGTGAGTCTGGGTGTAGTGGCACTGAAAAGAATGCATTCTTTAAATCAATGACTGTGAAACAGGTGGCTTCCACTGGAATGCCACACAAGATTGTTGCCAGATTTGCTGCTATGGGATAGTCTGCTTCTACAATATGGTTAAGAGGTCTTAAATCCTTAATGAAATGTCATGACCCCCCATGGGGTACACTGCTGTGTTGCATGGAGATTCTGATGGTACAAGAATGCCTCTGTCAATCAGAGCTGTGATTGTTTTATAAATGCCTTTTTCATCTGCTTCCTTGGTTTGGGAGTTAGGGGGTATTGCTGTACTCTTGCCAAAATCGCTCCTGGTCCCCAAAATAAGGGTGCCACTTCCTGCGCCATAGCCATTCTCGGTGGCACCTCCCTGTAATGCATCTGTAATCACTATGTTACACTCATTTTGCACACCATCTCCAATTCCTGTATCTCTTCACCAAATAGTTCATCACCTGTCACTGTGGTCAGCCTGCGCCCCTCTGCAATGACAATTACTGTTCCCTATACCCCCCAGTGTCATCTACTCCATGCACTGCAATCCAATCCTCCCTTGCCAACATGCCTCTATCTCTATTGACACTATCGTTCCTTCTAACTCGTCCAATGGTGTCTCTGGCCTGAACAGGTATTCGCTTGGAACTCACACGCCTTCCCTGCAATGCCTGGCATCCATGTAATGGCAATGTCAGTCCAATATTGAAACATCTATTGGTCCACTGGCACCTCCCCGTACCATGTGTCCACAATATGCTCGAAAAATCTGCTTTACATTTAAAATGTGTATGCCTGGTGTTGGGCACACTATGTGATTTAACATTTGATTTGATTTAACATTTATTATGCGCATATCTCGAGAGAACCTGGCAGCGAGCTGCATATAGGCGCATGTGTTAATATAATACTGATAACCTAAAGAAGCCCATCAATCAGAATACTACACAAACAGATAGGTTTTTATGTGTTTACGAAAAATGGTTAAGGAATTTAGTTGACGAATATGTATCAGCAAGGAATTCCAGGCTCGAGGGCCTGCGACAGAGTAGCGTCTGTCACCCCAGGTGGTAGTTCTGGAAGGAGGAACAACCAACAAGCATTTGTCCATCGAGCGCAGTAATCGCGAGGGTTTGTACTTTATGATTTTAGATACTAGATAAATAGGAGCAAGATCGTGAATACATTTAAAAACCAAACATAGCAGTTCAAACTGTATTCGCTCCTGAATTGGCAGCCAATGAAGGCTCCTCCGGAACCCTGATAGTGAATTTTTCTGAGACAGTGAAAAAAATCAGTCGTTCTGCAGAGTTCTGTGTCACCTTAAGCTCCTGGAGTTGGTATTTAGGTAAACCAATCAACAAGGCATTGCAGTAGTCCAATTTGGTTTGATGAGAGAACCCCCCACCTTAGGGTGGTCCGTCTCGGAAATCAGTGGAAGCAATGGTTTTAGGAGCTTCATCTGATAATAACAATATTTTATTATCTGATTTACCTGTAGATTGCCGTTCATGTTTGATTGCCCGATAACACCAAGAATCTTAACAGTCTGAGTGTAATCAGCAGTTTGTCCAAACAAGGTAGGGCAGGGTATTGAGTCCAACTAATTTCTCAATTTCTTCTTGGGGCCAAAAACAATAATCTCCATTTTAAATGGATTTCATTAGAGCTTATTGTCCTGCATCCAGATATGTATTTTTTCGGCACATTTCACTATACGCTCAATTGCCACCACCAGTTGTGTGTCTTATATATATTTGCGTATCATCCGCATTGGAGTGATAGCACAAATTGAACTGAGAAAAAATATTCAGTAATGGACTTATATATAAGTTAAACAGTATTAGCGACAGGGACAAACCCTGAATCTTGGTTTTCATCCAGTAGCATTTCCTCATTGCATTTGTTGAGGCCTGCTAACTATCTGATTTAATCACTAAATAGAGAAGGAACAAGTTACTTACCTGTAATTGTTGTTCTCCAGCGTGGGTCTGGCATGGATTCACATGCTCATGAATATTCCCCATCGTCAGGCTGGGAATCCTCAGTAAAGAAAAAATCAGTATCAATTTCGTTTCTGAACTGTCTTTCTGAGTAGTAACCAATCACTGGTCTCTGGGTCATACTGTCCCCAGCCAATGACTGCCCTCTCCCTAAGCCCCTCCCCTGGCAGCCATCCTCAGATTTGGTAGCACGTAAAGTGGCAGTATGACCAAGTGAAGAGCCGTAGAGGGGAAGGAAGGAGGGTTTGCATGTGAATCCCTGCCAGACCCACGCTGGAGAACAACAGTTACAGGTAAGTAACTTGTTCCTTCTCCAGCTTGGGGTCTGGCATGGATTCACATGCTCATGAATATAAGAATACATAGCAGTACACACATGCACAACCACGGGAGGTGGCAAAAGGCTCAACATTAAGCATTACATAAACTCAACATTAAGCAACTCTTACCTCCTCACCAGGCCCACCTTCAGGCGAACAGGTTGCGCAGTACTGCTTGGCTGACTCTGGACTCCTCCCTGGAATCCCGGTCGACGCAGTAGAATCTCGTGAAGGTGTGCGTCGACCTCCACGTAGCAGCCCTGCAGATGTCCAGCAGGGGCACACCAGACAAGAACGCCGTAGTAGCAGCGATCGCTCTGGTCGAATGGGCTCTCGGACGGCCGGGCAACGGTCGGTTGGCCAAACGATGACAGTGCATGATACAGCCGGAGAGCCATCTGGAATCTGGAAATGGAAGCCTTCGAGAGAGTTCACAGGTCCAAAGTTCACAAACAGCTGTGATGTCTTCCGAAAACTCTTTGTTCGGTCCACGTAGAACATAAGCGCTCTAGCTACATCCAGCGAGTGCAAAGTCCTCTCGGCCAGCGACGAAGGCGACGGAAAGAAAACTGGAAACACCAAGGGCTCGTTAAGATGAAAGTCCAACGGCACCTTGGGCATGAAAGAGGGGTGCGTTCTCAGCACCACCCTCGTATCGTGAAAGGTCAAGTATGGAGGCTTGCAGGATAGGGCCTGAATCTCTCCCACGCGTCGTGCAGAGGTAATGGCCACAAGGAACGCTGTCTACCACGACAAGAACTTCAACGGAGCCGAATGCAAAGGCTCGAATGGTGGCCCCCTGAGCCTGGTCAGCACCACGTTGAGCTCCCACGCCGGGGCTGGAGCCTTCACCGGCGGGAACGATCGGAACAGTCCCTTAATATATTCCTTCACCAGTCGATGAGACTACAAGGATGGCCGTCCTGCAGTTCTGGTGTATCGGGAGATCGCTGCCAGATGTGCCTTGATGGAAACGTGAGCTAGTCCAGCTTTGGCCAGCAACAGTAGGTATGGTAGCACTTGAGGTGCCGTAATCCGAAGAGGGTTGATCTTCTGTGCACGGCACCAGACAGAGAACCTCTTCCACTTATGTGCGTAGTACTTAACGCCGTGGCCTTTGCAAGAACCTCTCTGCAGTCAGCTGGGATATCGTACCCTCCAAACTCTAGTGCTGCAGGAGCCAGGCCTGCAAGTTCAGCGACTCCGGGTCGTGATGAAGAATGGCGCCTCCCTCTCTGGAGAGAAGATCTGCGTCCGTCGACAGCTTGACTGGTGGGGACGCTGAGAGGTCCGGGAACCAGATCTGTCTCGGCCACGCCGGTGCGATGAGGATCATCCTGCACTGGGACCTCTTGAGCTGGCTGATGAGTTGAAGCAGCAGCAACAACGGAGGAAACGCATACAGGAACAGACCGTCCCAGGGGAACGAGAAAGCATGGCCCATGCTCCTCGGCTGGGGGAACCTGCTGGCGAACCTCTGGCACTTGGAGTTTGTCGCCGTCGCGAACAGGTCGATCTGGGGTTTGCCCCATCATTGGAAGAGCCGATCCACTTGATCCTGGCGTAGTTCCCACTCATGGCACAAGCGCAACTCCCTGCTGAGTGAGTCAGTGTGAGAGAAGGGCCTCAACGACCGGTGGGGGGTGTCTGTACTTCCGCTCCCTATATGGTGGAGGAGAGGCACAGGAGACCCCAGCCAAGATTCTCTATTCGGTAGCAATGGTCGAGCAATCAAGGCCTAGCTTCTCAGGAGGTGATGCAGGCTGGTTCTTAAGTACAGTGTATTCCCCAAGCCCCCACAAAGGAATATCCACACTCTGTATTGGTTAGAACACAGTCTTTATATAATCAATATTTAAGGTTATGTACATTTATCATAATAACTCACTTTGTACTCCGGCAAAATCTACAATGGAAAATATATACAATCCTAAAGTGGTACCACCCTAGATCTCATTAAAGTGCATGAACAATACTGTACAATGTCACACAGACCAATAGAGTGAAACCAGCAATAGAGAGAGGAGAGAAAATAAGATGGTTGAGCAATAGGCAGAATATTGGCCCCTACCACTGGACACAGTTCTGTGTGGAGATTCCCCAACCTGGGCAACCTGCAAATAAAGATATAGCACAAGCCCAGTCCATATATTGCTCTGCAAGTCTTATTCTCTCCTATAATGTTTTTACCCCCCCAATGTACCTGGTGGAGTCGAGCTCCTTGAAGAGGCGTCGACAAACGTCGAGGAACTCGCTGTTCGGCGACGGGGAATCGACGGCCCTTCTTGAATGCCTTCCCTTTCAAGCGGGAGGCACGGGGCGTCGAACGTCCGTCAACAAACGAGGTAGAACGATGTCGATGAGGCGGCAGCTTCGTCCGAGCGGTGCTCGTCGGCGTCGGAGCGTCGGCGTCCTGCAAGGCGGAGGTGTGCGGGGCACCTCGATGACAATAGTTCTGGACCGCAAAGATTGTAGAGACGGAGGCCCAGCAAGGGCGTCGAGTCGTCCGAGTCTTTGAGGTCGTCGGGTGGCGGGAAACCCACCGGCAGGTTTCTCCTCGGCGCGTTGGTCGTCCTCGACTTTCTCCGGCAGGATAAGCGGTCGACGATGCGGTCGAGAGAGTCCTTCGATTGAATGTTCTTAGGCAAAGGAGCGGACGGCTCCAGTCGTCGGCGGCACGGCGTCAAGTGGTTCCCACGGCTGGGCAACACAACTTCGACGGGCCTCCAGCGGTTACACAAACCTGCGACCCCTGGTCGACGGCAATGGACTTCGACGGCGTCGATGTCCGGGTGCTTCACTTCGATCTCCTCAGCGGTCCCGTCTCGGGTCGACAGCCTTTCGAGGGTCTGTCTTCCAGGGCGCTTCGGCGAAGATGGAGCGGTGCTCGATGGTCCCTCGGAGCACGGGAAGAGGGCGCCTAACCAGGTCCTCTCTCGGGTCAGCCCTCGACGATCTCGTCAGCCTTCCGATCGGTCGAAGCAAATGCCACAGCAAGTCTTCTTCTTCCAGCTGGACGTCGAGGATCAGCAGTTCCAGTTACTCGTAGAGTGGAGACTCAGCTCCCTGGCTGCTTTAGGAGCACAATGGTCGCTTCTCAACCAAAGGTCCCTTCTGAACACTTTTCCAGTGGTGAGAGGTCCCCAGATATACTATCCTCTCTCTCATCCACGCTGCTGGCACACACTCAGCAGCCAATCATACTGCAGGGCATTCATGCAGTCAGTCAGCCAATCAGGCACACAGTGCATTCAGGCCACACTCCTCCCTTCCAGACACTCACAACAGGGAAGTACCCAGCCATTCAACACTACACACTGCATTCAGGCCAGTTTCGGGCAGGGCTGTCTCAGTCTTTGTCTCTCATGCCAGAAACCAGACAACCACAACAAGGAGTGTATATTGGTCACACACTCCATTCACCCAGGTCCCACCCACAGGAGGTACCCACAACATACAGACACTGGGAAGGCTCCAGTCAGTCTAGCTGGGCCTTCACAACAATACCATACATGGAACTTCCACCCAACAGCCAGTCAGGGGGAAGGGACAGAGACAGGGCTTCCCAGGACTTTGGGAAAACAAGATAACAGGCCATAGAAAGCAAGAGGCCACAGGGGCCATCTTGTTTCCTATCAGGAATCAACAGATCCCAATGGCAGGGCTGGGGTATCCCAAAATGGAGGACACCCGGAGCACCTGTCAAATTCAGCACGGAGCTGCCACCAGCCCATACACTGCTCTGGGGTCACCCACAGGTACCCAAAAACATACACTAGGGGCACAGGGTTGTACCCCTACCCATGGGTGCCATAAGGGTATCCCATGGGTCTGTTCACCAAACCAAAAGAGAGAGCTGCACTGCCAGGAGTCCCACATGGACTCCAGGGCAGAAAACATAACAGAACACACGGTAAAAACAGTAACAGGACAAGGATTCAGAGGCTCTGCCCCTCAGATGCATTTCCAGCATCACAGTCGCCCCCCCCAGACTGAGGTGGAGGGTGTCTAATCTCCCACGGGATAGACACCTTCATCCAGACGGTCAACATACCTTCTGGAAAGGCCATCTGCATTATCGTGACTCTTCCCTGGTCTGTGCTCTATGGTGAAGTCTAGCCCTTGCAGGCTAATGGACCACCTGAGCAATTTCGGGTTCTCACCCTTCATCTGCATAAGCCACTTCAGGGGCTTATGATCTGTTTGGACCTTGAAGGTAGACCCCGTAAGGTAGGGCCTAAAACGCCTAAGGCTCCAAACTATACTAAAACACTCCTTTTCAACAGTAGCCCACCTAAGTTCTCTACCCTTGAGTTGTCTACTGATGAATATGATAGGGTGTTCTCTCCCTTTGTCATCTAACTGGGACAAGACAGCTCCAATTCCGGTGTCGCAGGCATCCGTCTGGACGATAAAGGGTCGGCTGTAGTCAGGCGCACTCAGCACAGGTGCCCTACACAGACTTTCTTTCAAGCCATCAAAGGCCCTCTGACAGTCTTCGGTCCAATTAACCTTCCTAGGCTGTTTGGGTGACTTTAGAGCTGTCAGAGGGGCAGCTATGGTCCCATAGTCTGCCATGAAATTGCGATAGTACCCAGTGAGGCCCAAAAAGGCTCTCACCTGGGTTTGAGTAGTGGGAGTCTCCCAGTTCTGTACATCCTGTACTTTACTGGAGAGAGGTTGGATTTGACCCCCTCCTACCTCATGACCAAGATAGGTAACTTTCCCCTGAGCTATCTGGCACTTGGTGGCCTTGATAGTGAGGTTAGCCCTTTTCAAGGCCTGCAACACCTTATCCAGATGTGTCAAATGCTCTTCCCAGGTGGAACTGTAGACGGCAATGTCGTCTAAGTAAGCCACACAAAAGGCTTCCAGCCCACTGAGCGCATGGTTGACCAATCTCTGGAAGGTGGCAGGGGCATTCTTCAACCCAAAAGGCATGACCCTAAACTGGTAGAGTCCCTCAGGTGTTGAGAAGGCCGTCTTTTCCTTGGCATGGTCCGTCAGAGCTATCTGCCAATAGCCTGAAGTAAGGTCAAAGGTGCTCACAAACTTGGCAGCACCGATGGTGTCCACGAGCTCATCAGCCCTGGGCAATGGGTGCGCGTCAGTTTTGGTGACGGCATTGACTCCTCGGTAGTCCACACAGAACCTCCAATCCTTTGTACCCGCCTGGGAACTTGCCTTGGGGACAAGGACCACTGGACTGGACCAGGGACTGGTTGAGGGTTCAATAACACCCAGATCCAACATCTTGGCGACCTCAGCCTGGATGTGGTTCTTGACGGTATCTGACATACGGTAGCACCTGCTTTTGACAGGCACACTGTCACCAGTGTAAATTTCGTGCTTACACCACGGTGTAAGGCCTGGCTTCAGTGAAAACAGAGAGGCGTACTGTTGGAGCAAAGCCCTACAGGCCCTCTGTTGCTCTGTTGTCAAATCTGGAGAGAGATGTACTCCCTCCACTGAGCCATCCTGAGGGTTGCTATGCAGCAAATCAGGAAGGGGCTCACTCTCATCCTCTTCTTGCCCGGAAGCTAGCAAGAGACATGAGACTTCCGCTCGCCGGTGGAAAGGCTTGAGCCGGTTGACATGGAATAGCTGAGGGGCTACCCCAGGGGCTCCCATGTCAACCAGATAATTGACTTCGCCCATCTTGGAGATGATCCTGAAGGGTCCAGTCCACTTGTCTGCCAAAGCTCTAGGCTTGGTAGGCTCCATCACAAGGATTTCCTGTCCCGGAGTCCAATCCACTTGCGAGGCTTTAAGGTCATGCCAGTACTTATTCAATTCCTGGCTGGCCTTGAGATTTGCTGTTGCCTGACCCATCATCTGTGTCATCCTCCGTCTGAGGCCTAACACATAGTCCCCCACTTGCTTGGCGGGACCCGGAGGGGTGGCTTCCAAGCCTTCTCTGATCAAGGCGAGGGGCCCCCTCACGGGATGTCCAAAGAGTAACTCAAAGGGGCTGAAACCAACACCCTCTTGAGGTACTTCCCTGTAAGCAAACAGCAGGCATGGCAGGAGGAGATCCCATTTCCTCCTTAGGGGTTCTTCCAAAGCCCCTAGCATGCCCTTGAGAGTTTTATTAAATCTCTCAACCAGACCATTGGTCTGGGGGTGGTAAGAGGTGGAGAACTTGTAGGTTACCCCGCACTCTTTCCACATGGTTTTCATGTAACTAGACATGAAGTTGGATCCTCTGTCAGAGACAACCTCCTTGGGGAATCCAACACGGGTGAAAATGCCCAGGAGAGCCCGGGCAACCACCTTGGCCGTAACCGTCCGAAGGGGTATCGCCTCAGGGTACCTGGTGGCATGATCTACCAAGGCCAGGATGAACCGATGTCCACCTGAAGTGGGAGGGTCAAGGGGACCGACGATGTCGATGCCAACCCTCTCAAATGGGGTGCCAACCACTGGCAACGGCTGCAGTGGGGCAATGACACTGCCTCCAGTCTTGCCAAACAACTGACAAGTTGGGCAGGTCCTGCAGTGGGACTCCACCTCTACTCCCATCCGTGGCCAGTAGAAATGGGCAGATAGCCTCTGCTTAGTCTTCTTGGTCCCAAGATAACCAGCGAAGGGCACCTCATGCGCCAACTGCAGTAGGAAGGGCCTGTAAACCTGGGGTACCACCAACCTCTTGCGGGCACCAGGTTCAGGCTTAGTGGGCTCACTAACAAGGAGCTCACCCTCCCAATAAATCCGGAAATTCCTAGGCACCTCTCCTTGTGCCTGGGCCAGGGCCTGTTTCCTCAGTCCCTCGAGAGAGTGGCACTCTCTCTGTCCCTTACAGAAGTCCGCCCGGGAGGGTCCCCCTTCAGCTAACAAGCATTGAAGGTCGGGATGATCCTCCGGGTTGAGAACCTCTCCCACAGGAGAGTCTTCTGTCTCTTCTCCCAAAGGAGTTGAGTTTGGGTTTTCCACTGGACCCAGCCCGTCCGGAGCATGGATCCCAATGGGTGCTGTCGGAACAGCAGGAAGAGAAGGTGCTCCCTCCACAGAGGTGGCCTTCTTGGTCTTCCTTCTTCTTGCCTTAGGCCTCGCCTTTGGCTCGGGTACCTGACCCACAGCCAGACCCGGTGTCACCTGTGACCTAGTGACTGCAGCAGCAGTCATGGGAAGACCATCCGAGATCAACCCCAACTCTACTAGATCATTCCCTAACAAAATGTTAGCAGGGACATTGTCCTGAACCAGGACAGGAAGCTTCGCTGTCTTGTCGCCAATCATGAGTGCGACTAAGGCTACAGGTGATAATTTGGGAGGCCAACCAGCTAACCTGGTGGTTTGCAGAGGAGCACCTTCATAGTCCTCTGGCCTGAGCAGGGTCCTGTCCACCACTGTCATGCTTGCCCCAGTGTCTCTCAAACCAGTAGAAGGCTGGCCATTCAAGAGGACACTTCTCAAAAACCTACGGGTGTTCTGTGGGATAGTCGCCAGTACTTCCGCATACTGGTCCCAGGCCCCAAGGGACACTAAGGAAATCTCCACCGGAGCACCAAATGTGATCCCGGCAGAGGAGGGGAGGACAGTGGCCTCCACCTCAGACACGGGGTAAGGGTAGGTCAGGCTGACAGCCTGTACTCCAAGTGCCTTACCTTTACACTTGGGGTCACCCCTTTTGTGATCCAGAGCCCCACAGTCCCAACAAGTGCCAGGAGTGCGGGGTACGGTACTGGAACCACTGGGAGCCTGCTTTGCAACAGGTGGACCACTACTCTTATTCCCACCCCCAGATGACTTATCCCCACTAGATTTTTGGGTCTTAGGAGAGGAAGGTTTTGGTTTACCCGACTGTGATTGCTTGGGGGACTCCTCAGCTTTCTGAGAGGCCCCCTTCTCTTTGTCCTTGTCCTTCCCACTGGAGTCCTTAGGGGACACCCGGTGGGAGACCCACTTGTCAGCCAACCTAGCCAGCTTAAAGGGGTCCAAAATGTTCTGGTCAGCCACATACTGACGCAGCTCTGGTGAACAGGCTTCAGAGAAATGCTCAAAAAACAAAAGGTGGGACAATTCAACAAAAGTCTTAACCTTGTATCCATCGATCCACCCCATCATGTTCATGTGCGCAGCACTCACCCAGTCAACCCAAGACATATTCTCCTTTTTCTTAAAATCCCTGAACCTTCTAAGGTACTGGGTAGGTGTCTTGCCGAACTTGGCAATCAAAGCAGACTTCATACACTCGTACTGACCCCTTTCTTCCACACTCAGCTTCAGAATACAGTCATACCCGGTTTGAGGCACTCTGCTTAACAAACACTTCGCCCAATCTCTTTTATCCACATCATGAATCGCACAAGCCATTTCAAACGCTTCAATCCATTGGAGGATATCCGAACCCTCCACAAATACACCAACCAAATCTTTCATAAACTTGGTGGCTGGGGACCTGACACTCTCACTGGTTTTAGCTGAAGTCTCCACTCTAGCTTTCTCTAGCTGGATCCTCTGACATTCAGTGTCCTGGCTCTTGAGTTCAAGGTCCTTATTTTTGAGTTCAAGATCCCTATTCTTGAGCTCCACTTGTTGAGCCAACTCCTCTTTCTTAAGCTCAGCATCTATTTCCAACTTGCGGTATTCAAAGGCCAATTTCATCCTTAATAACTCAAGCTCTAAGGAATTGCTGGAGTTTGGAACAGAGGCAGCAGGAATGGCGGCATTCCCAGAAACAGATTCAGCAGAAACCCCAGGGGCAGAGTCCTCATTGGTTGCATTCCCCCCCTCATCAAGAGTTTCACTATCAGTCTGGTAGTCCACCAGGGCAGCTATCAGCTCAGCCCTAGACTTATCCACAAAGTCTAACTCCCTAGCTTCACAAGCACTCTGGAGAGCCTCCAAGCTCATCCGAGTTAATTTGCCATTCGCAATAGACTCCATCGTTTGTAATGTAGTTACCTTGTACAAAACTAAACCTTAATTTAATAAAGGGCAAATATCCTTTGTAATTGGCATGGTTATACACTGATTCTTAAAACCATAAGCATCCCACCGCTTGCCACCAGTGTGAGAGAAGGGCCTCAACGACCGGTGGGGCGTGTCTGTACTTCCGCTCCCTATATGGTGGAGGAGAGGCACAGGAGACCCCAGCCAAGATTCTCTATTCGGTAGCAATGGTCGAGCAATCAAGGCCTAGCTTCTCAGGAGGTGATGCAGGCTGGTTCTTAAGTACAGTGTATTCCCCAAGCCCCCACAAAGGAATATCCACACTCTGTATTGGTTAGAACACAGTCTTTATATAATCAATATTTAAGGTTATGTACATTTATCATAATAACTCACTTTGTACTCCGGCAAAATCTACAATGGCAAATATATACAATCCTAAAGTGGTACCACCCTAGATCTCATTAAAGTGCATGAACAATACTGTACAATGTCACACAGACCAATAGAGTGAAACCAGCAATAGAGAGAGGAGAGAAAATAAGATGGTTGAGCAATAGGCAGAATACTCGCCCCTACCACTGGACACAGTTCTGTGTGGAGATTCCCCCACCTGGGCAACCTGTAAATAAAGATATAGCACACGCCCAGTCCATATATTGCTCTGCAAGTCTTATTCTCTCCTATAATGTTTTTACCCCCCCAATGTACCTGGTGGAGTCGAGCTCCTTGAAGAGGCGTCGACAAACGTCAAGGAACTCGCTGTTCGGCGACGGGGAATCGACGGCCCTTCTTGAATGCCTTCCCTTTCAAGCGGGAGGCACGGGGCGTCGAACGTCCATCGACAAACGAGGTAGAACGATGTCGATGAGGCGGCAGCTTCGTCCGAGCGGTGCTCGTCGGTGTCGGAGCGTCGGCGTCCTGCAAGGCGGAGGTGTGCAGGGCACCTCGATGACAATAGTTCTGGACCGCAAAGATTGTAGAGACGGAGGCCCAGCAAGAGCGTCGAGTCGTCCGAGTCTTTGAGGTCGTCGGGTGGCGGGAAACCCACCAGCAGGTTTCTCCTCGGCGCGTTGGTCGTCCTCGACTTTCTCCGGCAGGATAAGCGGTCGACGATGCGGTCGAGAGAGTCCTTCGATTGAATGTTCTTAGGCAAAGGAGCGGACGGCTCCAGTCGTCGGCGGCACGGCGTCAAGTGGTTCCCACGGCTGGGCAACACAACTTCGACGGGCCTCCAGCGGTTACACAAACCTGCGAACCCTGGTCGACGGCAATGGACTTCGACGGTGTCGATGTCCGGGTGCTTCACTTCGATCTCCTCAGCGGTCCCGTCTCGGGTCGACAGCCTTTCGAGGGTCTGTCTTCCAGGGCGCTTCGGCGAAGATGGAGCGGTGCTCGATGGTCCCTCGGAGCACGGGAAGAGGGCGCCTTACCAGGTCCTCTCTCGGGTCAGCCCTCGACGATCTCGTCAGCCTTCCGATCGGTCGAAGCAAATGCCACAGCAAGTCTTCTTCTTCCAGCTGGACGTCGAGGATCAGCAGTTCCAGTTACTCGTAGAGTGGAGACTCAGCTCCCTGGCTGCTTTAGGAGCACAATGGTCGCTTCTCAACCAAAGGTCCCTTCTGAACACTTTTCCAGTGGTGAGAGGTCCCCAGATATACTATCCTCTCTCTCATCCACGCTGCTGGCACACACTCAGCAGCCAATCATACTGCAGGGCATTCATGCAGTCAGTCAGCCAATCAGGCACACAGTGCATTCAGGCCACAATCCTCCCTTCCAGACACTCACAACAGGGAATGTGGATTGGGACAAGTACCCAGCCATTCAACACTACACACTGCATTCAGGCCAGTTTCGGGCTGGGCTGTCTCAGTCTTTGTCTCTCATGCCAGAAACCAGACAACCACAACAAGGAGTGTATATTGGTCACACACTCCATTCACCCAGGTCCCACCCACAGGAGGTACCCACAACATACAGACACTGGGAAGGCTCCAGTCAGTTTAGCTGGGCCTTCACAACAATACCATACATGGAACTTCCACCCAACAGCCAGTCAGGGGGAAGGGACAGAGACAGGGCTTCCCAGGACTTTGGGAAAACAAGATAACAGGCCATAGAAAGCAAGAGGCCACAGGGGCCATCTTGTTTCCTATCAGGAATCAACAGATCCCAATGGCAGGGCCGGGGTATCCCAAAATGGAGGACACCCGGAGCACCTGTCAAATTCAGCACGGAGCTGCCACCAGCCCATACCCTGCTCTGGGGTCACCCACAGGTACCCAAAAACATACACTAGGGGCACAGGGTTGTACCCCTACCCATGGGTGCCATAAGGGTATCCCATGGGTCTGTTCACCAAACCAAAAGAGAGAGCTGCACTGCCAGGAGTCCCACATGGACTCCGGGGCAGAAAACATAACAGAACACACAGTAAAAACAGTAACAGGACAAGGATTCAGAGGCCCTGCCCCTCAGATGCATTTCCAGCATCACAGTCAGCAATGTTTTTTTTTATTCCTGCCAGATGGAAGGGAACCAGAAACATCCCCTGGGGGGTGGCCCAGTGCCAGAGATCCTGGGCCTCCTTGGATAGGGCTGGGGATCTGGTGCCTCCCTGCTTCTGGATGTAGAACATCGTGGTGGTGTTGTCGGTGAAGATCCTCACGACCTTGCCCTTGAGGGACGGGAGGAACGACTTGAGCGCCCAGAACACGGCGCGGAGCTCCAAGATGTTGATGTGGAGAGACCTCTCCTCCGGGAGCCAAAGGCCTCTTGCGTGGAGATCTCCGGTGTGGGCACCCCATCCCTCCAGGGAGGCGTCCGTCATCACCGTCTCCTGATGTGCTGGGTTCTGGAAGTCCGTGCCCGCCGTGAGGTGTGCATGGGTGCCCCACCACTGAATCGCCAGACGGAAAACATTGTTGAGCGGGATCTTGTCTTCGAAGCTGCCCGCCGCTTGCATCAAGCGGGCATTGAGGAACTCCTGTAGTGGACGCATCCGTAGCCTGCACAGGCACACTAGATAGATGCATGAGGACATCATACCGAGGAGGGACATGATGGATCTCACCCTGGCCATGTCCGTGGCTAGCAGGTGCTGCACCTTGCCTAAAATGGCCTTCGTCCTTTCCTCCGACGGAGACGCCAATCGTTCCACTGTATCGAGCTTCGCTCCCAGAAACAGTGCCACCTGCAACGGAACCAAATGGGATTTCGGGTAGTTGATGGAGAAACCCAGCTCCGTGAGTAGGCGGACGGTCTCCACTGTGTGCTCGACGGCGAGTTCTCTTGTCATTGCACGGATGATCCAGTCGTCCAGGTAGGGGTAGACGTGGATCCCCTGCAGGCGCAGCTGCGCCGCCATTGGTGCTAGGCACTTGGTGAACACCCTGGGTGCCGACTTCAATCCGTATGGCAGAGCTCTGAATTGGTAGTGGTGTCCTTGGACTACGAATCTGAGGAACTTTCGGTGTCCTTTTAGGATGGGGATGTGGAAGTAAACATCCTCCAAGTCCAACAACGATAGGAAGTCGCTCTCCTCTAGCTGTCCCAGCTCATGCTGGAGAGTGACCATCCTGAACTTCTGTGCCTTGATGTATTTGTTCAACCGACGTAGGTCCAGGATGGGGCGCCAACCGCCTGTCTTCTTTCTGACGGGAAGTATCTTGAGTATACTCCGGAGCCCCGGAGCCTCTTGGGGACGAGCTTGATGGCTCTTGAGCATCGCCTTTACCTCCAACAGCAGTTGAGGGACGTGATTTTCCTTCCTGGCCACGGGAGGAATGCAGGGACACTTCTTTTGGAATTCGAGAGTGTGCCCGTGGGCCAGGGCATCCAGCACCCAACGGTCGGTGGAGATGGACTCCCACACGCTGACGAACTTCGCCAGCCGGCCTCCCACCGGGGTGCTTCGGTGGGGGCCCGACGCTACCTCCGATTCAATCTTGCTTGGAGGCGGCCTTGCCGCCTTGGCCTCCTTGGCGACGATGCCGAGATCCTCCTTGCTTGCTGTGACCTCTGTAAGCCTCCTGGGACGAGGAGCGGGCCGCCTGGCGGTACGTAGAGGAGCCACCGCCTGATCCCGTGGAGGCCCCCTGTCCGCCTCCGGCGCTTCGAAAAGGGCCGTCGTTGCTGAAGGACTCCCAGGGCTCGGGCCGTCTCTGTGTCGGCCTTGATGGCCTGCAGAGACTCATCCACCGTGTTCCCAAACAGGTTGTTGCAGTCGAAAGGCATGTCCAAAACGCTGGCCTGCACGTCCTGACGGAAGTCCGTCGCCTTGAGCCAGCCACGTCGTCGAAGGCAAACACTGTTGCCTAACTGGCGAAACCCGGTGTCGGCAATGTCCGTTGCCACCATTATGGCGTGGTCCGACGCCACCTCACCTTCCTGCAGAATCTCCAGGGCCTCCGCCCTCTTGTCCTCTGGTAGGAAGTCCAGTAGGGGAGCTATCTTGTACCATAGCTCCCTGTCGTAACAGGCCACAATCGCTAAGGCGCTGGCCACCTTAATTGTCGTCGCCGCCGATGAGATGACCCGTCGCCCCATGGCGTCCAATTTCTTACCCTCACCGGCAGGTGGGGAAGTAGAGGTTGAGGCTGTCGCCCTCGCCATCTTCTTCTTGGCCGCCGCTGAGACGACCGAATCCGGCGTAGGTTGAGCCCTGAGGCACAAAGGGGCGGCGTCAGGGACAGGGTACTTCTTCTCGTACCTGTCCCTCTTGGCAGGCGTCGTGGACAGGTTCTTCAGGATCACAAGTCTATCGTCCCAGATATCGTCGAGTAACGGTACCGCGAGGACCGTCTTTCTCTTGGCCTCTCGCCGTTGATAGAAGAAACCCTCCTTCTTCTGTTCCTTGGGGCAGAGCTGGAAGAGCTCGGATGCCCTGGCGATCATGGCGTGAAAGGAGCCAATTTCATCGGGCAGGGAAGCCGGAGGGAGTGGTGATGGAAGATCGTCCCGTCGTCACCACCGTCGTCATCCGTCCCCGTCGTCGTATCCGTCGCTGTGTCATCCCTGGGGTCCGGTGAGGGGGATGAGGGCTCCATGGGTCATGGGGGCATGAAGGGCGGGGAGGGATTAACTCTCCTCCGCTTTTTCGGAGGGCTTCCCGATTGGTCCGGTTCTGGATCGTCCGCCGGGGTTCGTGGTAATCTCCGTGCATAAGGTTTGGCCGCCGAGTTGTCCTGAGGCTCGGGCAATGGCTTCAATGGGAGGGAAGGCTGCTCCTCCACTGGGGCCTCGTCAGCACCACCGTCGCTTTCTTCGACCACCTCTTCGGGATCCCTCCCGTGGGATCGTACCTTCTCGAACCTCTCGTTGAGGTTCTTCACGGTTTCCACCAGCTCCTCCTCAGAGGCTGAATCCGTGTCCGTAATGGCCACCGCCCCCCCTCTTTTTCCACCGGGGTCTTCACGGGGGTCTTGTCGATGGGCTAGAAAGAGGATTCCCTCTGTGGTGGCAGGGAAACTCTGGACCCCGAGGTCACCTCCACTGGCGTAGCCTCCACAGGCTTCGCCAGGGTCGCTGCGACTCCCTCGATGGAGGCCTTAGCCGGGTGAATCAAGGCCTTCAACACCTTGGGCGCGCTTGAGGCCTTCACCTTGGTGGAAGGGTCACCGCCTCGCTCTCCCTCGGCTGAATCATTCGAGATCGACTGGGGCCTCTCCAGAAGCTTACCCGGGTTCTCGGATTTCTCCTTCCCCGAACCAGAGCATTGGCTCGTGATTGATGGTGCTGGGGAAGGCGCGCCCTGCCTGGCAGCTGAAGAGCCCGACCGTTCGGCAATCCCGGTGCCCGCAGACTCGCGGTGCTTAGCCTTCTGTTGGGCCCTCTTCGCTGGGGCGCCCTCACAGGACTTAGAAGACCACTCGGTCCTTTGCTTCTTCTCATCTGCTGGGCCCTTCTCCAGCCAGCTGGCGAGGCGGGTACGACGATCCCTCATGGTCCGTTCCGATAGGTTCTTGCAGAACGCACAGTCCTTCTCCACGTGCGTCTTGTCCTCATGAAGGCAGTAGAGACATCTTGAATGCTCGTCCTCCTTGAAAACATTATGTAACCCGCATCCAGGGCAGTTCCTGAAAAGCTTGGATCCGGGCGTCGAGCTTCCCTTGTCCTGGGCCATGTCCATGGTAGGCCTCAGATCTTCTGGAATCCTCCAAGAAGCGTAACTCGACGAAAACTTCACCCTTGAGGGGGGTAGAAAATTCTGAAACGGGTCCCCGTTGATCGGAAGAGCTTGAGGCTCGATTTAACTAAAAAATGAGAAAATCTCTTTGAAAAAAGTGCAAAAACACAGTAAAAGCTCAGGAGCTATAGCACAGGGACTCCCAACACTTGAACGTGCGGTAAAAATCTGAGGATTGCTGCCAGGGGAGGGGCTTAGGGAGAGGGCAGTCATTGGCTGGGGGCAGTATGACCCAGAGACCAGTGATTGGTTACTACTAAGAAAGACAGTTTAGAAATGAAACTATACTGATTTTTTCTTTACAGAGGATTCCCAGCCTGACGACGGGGAATAATCATGAGCGTGTGAATCCATGCCAGACCCCATGCTGGAGAAATAGGTATAGCGGGAGGAATTGCTATTCTGTATAAAGATACTTTAGCACAACATAATATTCACATGCTGACTTGGGACACTGCCTCAAAGGTTTTTTCTTGCACGTGTCTACTCTCCCCTCTTGATGCCTTGCATCTCATTCTATGCTACAGGCCTCCTAGTCTAGCCAGTCTCTTTCTGGATGCACTGGATACTGACTTGGGGACAGAAGCATGCTGCCATTTGAAGATGGTTATCCTTGGGGACCTAAATGTTTGGTGTAATAAACCAAATGATGTGGATTGCAAACATCTGAATGACATCCTTGATTTGTACTTTTATCTACTTTTCTTACACATAGGAAGGGGTACTGTCTGGGCACGATTTAGTCAAGGGGTTTTAGACTAAATCATGTTGAGAATATAGCAGTTAGTATTTTTTACTACGATATTTGATCTTCAATCAGGTAAACGAATAAAGCCTATGAACTCAGAACTACGTCGCCGGCAGAAAGATCTTGATCTTATTTCAGATGATGACCTTCTGAGTAATATTCTAATACAGTGTGATGACTTAATGCAAAAAATTGCAGACCGATTGTGACCAGATATCCCCACCTAACAGATTCACACCAACATGTAAAAATGCCAATTGTTGGTTTAAAGAAAAGCTTAAAGTGCTTAAAACACAATATAGGAAGGCTGAAAAGAAATGTCTCAGAATTAGAAATGAAGCTAATCCTGCTGTGGCTAAGGCTGCTAAAGAGGAGATTTTATTAGTCAAGGCAGATTCCCGGTGTAGTGTTGGCGATGTTGCGCCTGCTATGTGAAGAAATAGGCCCAAGGACTACAGTTTTACTTGGGAACTGTAGTTCTTACTCGGGGAGAACACGTGGAGCGAAGCTTCACGTTTTACTAGCTTTACAAGACACTTATCGTAATTCAATCTTTGCAGTCAAAGAAAATACAATGTATCACAATTCAAATTCACATCCAATGGACGATGTGTGCCCACTAATCCCCTTAATTATATGACTAAGATATTATTTAAAACAATGAATCACAATATTAAAACAACACTCACAATACAACACTATGGGCCTCATTACGACCCTGGCGGAAATCAACAGACCGGACCGCCATAGCGTAAATAGCGTTTCCGCCATTGCACGAAGGAGCAAAGTGCGGCCCATTCCGACCCATCGGGCACGAGCATTACGCCATGGCGGAATCCGAAAGGCTGCGATGGCGGAAATGACCCCAAAACGGCCCTTACCGCCGCCGTACGCTGCACCAGGTGCAATACCGCCACCCATCTTAGCGGTCACCGTAATGAGCGGTCACCGTAATGAGCGGGCACCGCAAATTACGGGCACCGTAAATATACGGAAACGGAAGTAAAAGCATGTGGCCGGAACGGGAAACAGCACGCCGCACAACTATAAAATCCGATTCCCAACACAACCATTAAAAATCCGACCCTGACACACATCCCAACCCGTTAGCAACCCCAGTTAAAAAAATAAATATGGGAAAGGTAGCCAAGAAAGCGTGTGATCGCAAGCGGCAGGTCCACTTCTCCCGAGAGGAACTGACCGTGCTCACCGAGACCCTCCAGGAGAATGCCGCCGTCGTCTTCTCCAGTCAAATGGCCAGGACGGCCCTTGCCAACAAGAAGGCCATATGGGCCCTGGTGGCACAGCGCGTAAGTGCGGTGGGGACAACACCCCGCACGCCACAGCAATGTCGCAAGCGGTGGGACGACCTGCGGATCCGCGTACGCAGCATACTTTCTGCGAACAGGAACATCGCCACAGCTACCGGGGGGGGATCAGAGTCGCCCATCAAGTTGACCCCCTGGGAGGATATCTGCGCCTCCACCATAGGAATGGAGAGCATAGAGGGAGTCGGAGGGATGGAGAAAGGAGTGCCGACATCCGGAGAATCAGGTAGGTTGGCCAAGAGAAACAATGCGAAATCCACAAAGCACGAACATGTGCAGTACCATGTGACCCCATAGTGCAATACATACTTTGCCCTGACAGCGCCCTCAAAAAGTCAGAATGAATAAACAAATTAATCAAGATGCCATAAACAACCCCTACATGTGCAGCATGCACCCCCTAACTGCAGGCAGCCAAATGAATGCATCCTCAATCCACACGAAAATGAGACCACCTCCAAGGCCCAGTCCCAAATCACCCTCATGTACCACCCCAATGCATTTGATACGTTGCCATTCCAAATCCCACAGACCCATAACTAACGCTCGGCCCTCTTTACTCCACCACAGGGTCCGATACCAACGACGAGCTGCAGGACACCCCTACCAGCACGCCTGCAAAGCGGGCCAGGACCAACGTCCCAAGAGCCTCCACCTCAGGTGCAAGGATCAAGACACGGCAGCAGCAGGAATCAAGTGGCAGCACACTGGAGGGGACTGCAACAGGCACCCCAGCAGCCAGCAAGTCCACAACCCCAGCACCACAGGTCCCCCCAAAGAACGTATCTGATGGCACTGCCTCTGGTGGTAGCAGCACCATAGGTGACACAGCTGTCATGCCAGCATGCTCCGACACGGAAAACAGTGCTGGCGACGTAGGTACCATCCATGACCTTTCCCAATCCCCCTGCATGTTCCATCCCCTACACCATGACGAAACCACGCAGGGGCACCCTGAAGACGACGACTGGCCAACCCCCACAAGTCCTGTGCCAAGGCAACATGTGTTGAGCAGCCCCCCTGTCACACCACCGCAAATGTCCATGGCCCAGCAGAGGCAACAGTCCCTCGACCTGCTGATCGAGCAACAGCAGGAAGTGTCCACGCTACTCAAGGACCATGCAAATGAATGCGGGGGTTCCAGGGCAGCCATGGAAACATCCACCGAGACACTCAGGGCACAAATAGAGAAAAGTAGTGAGAGCCTCAGGGGAGAAATGGAGAGAAGCACCGAGAGCCTGAGAGCACAAATGGAGAAAAGCACCGAGAGCCTGAGAGCACAAATGGAGAAAAGCACCGAGAGCCTGAGGGGGGAACTGCATGCGACGTCCAAAGACGTTTGTGCTGAACTTGCTGCTGTGCGCCGTGTGCTCTCGGAGCTCTCACAAACCCTCAGAGACATGCATGGACGCGAGCAGGCAGAGACATCATCCGTGGCAAGTTCCGTCCAGGGCAGCCCCCAACGCAGATCTGGCAGGAACCTGCCCTCCACGGGCAGGGGTGCCCCTGATACCCGTAGAGGGGGCTTGCAATAGCGTCTACCCACGGACAGCATGCATATTTGGACACTGGTGTTGGGGGGGGAGGTAGTAGGGTGGAGGGGGTGTGTTGTGCTTCACTGGGTGGCGGGTCCATAGGGTGTATAAATCAAATCACATTCACAATACAGTACTTCATTATCATCCAATGACATGTGTGGACATTGATATTTGCGTACGAGGCCTTCATAGGCGTACAGTCCACAATGTGCCTGTACTACACACACACAGTGCCACAGGTCCCCTTTCCATGTAATAGGCACCATGCGTGGTTGCTAGAAGCATGCATCTATGATGCTCTGTCGGATTGCACGTGCATCCTGTGCCTCATGGACTCCTTGAGGTGCCTCCACATCCCCACCCTCATCATCATCATCTTCAGGTGCATGCAGTACAGCGTCAGGGGGCATGGGCACATTCCTACGTATGCACATGTTGTGCAGCATGACACATGCCATGACCATCTTAGAAACCTTCTCATGGCTGTACATGAGTGCCCCGCCAGACCTGCTGAGGCTGCGGAAACGAGCCTTCAGTAGGCCGAATGCCTGTTCAATGACCACACGGGTACGTGAGTGGGCATGGTTGTAGTCCTCCTCATGCTGGTTCTGTGGGTTCCGGATTGGTGTAAGGAGCCATCTCTTCAGTGGATACCCGGCATCACCTGTATGAGACGAATAAAGGGTGTCAGTGGAATGATAGTGCTAAGTAGCCCCCCCCCCTTCCTGCAAGGTCATTGACGCATCAAATGGGCCACGATGTCATGCATGGAATGAGACTCACCGAGTAGCCAGGATCTGTGCCCTGCGTGTCGCTCCATGTAGCGTGGTATTCTTGTGTTCCTCAGGACCATAGAATCATGGGTAGATCCTGGAAATCTGGCACAACAATGCGTAAAGATCTTGTTGGAGTCACACACCATTTGCACATTGATTGAATGATATTGTTTCCGGTTGCGGTACTGGACCTCCATGGCATGTGGGACAACCAATTCAACATGGGTGCAGTCGATGGCACCAATGCAACCCGGGATGCCGCAAAGTGCATGGAATCCCACTTTTGCGTTGGTAATCTCCTGGTACGTGCGTGGTAGTGTGATGTGGTCGTCGGCGTGCTTCAGGAGGGCATCGTGCACTTGGAAGAGTGTCCGTGAGAACAGTGGCTGTGAAATGCCATGCAACTGTCCGACTGTGTGCTGGTAGGTGCCTGTGGCCAGGAAGTGGAGTACAGACACCACCTTCAGTAGGGGTGGGATGGCGGTTGGGCTATCTATCATGCTCACGAGGTCAGCATGTGTCATGTCCACAATGGCGATTATGGTGTCCCGGTCCAAACGGTAGAGGGTGTGGATCTGCTCAGCAGTGAGGTTGAACGGATCAGCTCGGAGGCGTGGGATTGCGGGCCGCCTGCGTGGTGGTAGTGGCAGTGCTTGTGGGCCTTGCTGACCCTGCCTTGCCCTCCTCCTCCTCCTTCTCCTCCGTCTCCCCTGTGCGCCCGGTTGTTGTACCTGTTGTTGTTCGTCGTCTTCTTGTAGTTGTAGTACTTGCAGTGCTATCTGGTCCCCCAGGCCCAACATCGCTAGTCCTGCCGGTAGCATTTTGGAGTGGGAGTGGTTGTGGGAGGGGTTTGGGTCTGCTATATATGTGCTGTCGGCCTGTATGGCCTCCACCTGTGCTGATTGAATGAATCTGTGGCAGATGCAATCCCTTCTGGCCGAGCACGTCCCGCACGTAAGGCTGCATTTGGCCGCATGGCATCTTGGGATTGGAATCATGTATCAAATCCCGATGGCAGTGTGATGTACTTTGACTGATTTTCATGCTATGCTCCCATTGTTACACATGCTATAATTGCAGCCGCTTACATACCTGTGAAGAGTCAGTGGTATGTAGGGCTCGATCGATGGCCGACCCTCATGCAGCACAGTAACGTACTTCACCGACGGGCGTGGCGTCCCATTTGTGATTGTAGCCAGTTAGCATTATGACACACAGCCGCACTACATTGATGTAATTGTGAATGCAAGCGTTCACAGAGGCCTTTTCGACGTAATGTTGCAAGTGAGGAATTCGAAGGCCAGCATTTTTGGTATCGAAGTAGCGGTGAGGAGACGCCCACAGGTCTGCCTGGAAATGTAACGTTCTATTGTTGAATGTCCTTGGGACAGGGCCCATAACGAGCAGGCAATGAATGTCATGAATTGAATGGGATGCGCAATAGCGTAGTGGACGATAAGGCAGGACGTTCCCAAATCCATCTTGCTTCACAACACTACAGATCCGGCCAGGAGCACAGTGGGTTTTTGCAGACTGCATTACGCACAGACGCGATGGAAGTTTCAAATATTATGTGAGTGAATATTCATGCGTTTTCATTGCGGGATGAGGGAATGATGAATGGATGCATGGACAGATGATTCCATTTAGGGTCTGCCATGTACATGGGTTTTTTGAATCAATCCCCTTCCCCTGCGCTATGTGATGCAAGGCTGCCATAGTGGGACTTACGTCTATCTGCCCTTGTCGGATCCTCCCTGTCTCGACGCGCCTTCATACACTTGTGTCTAGGCACGTTACTAATCCCATGTCATGGGTTCTGTCTTGACGGACGCATGCACAGTAACCGACGTTGCCAATGGTGTATTTACCTCGATTGATTTCGTTATGATTCGATACTGATTTAGGGGTGTGTATATTCCTTTGGAGTGGGCTAGCATGCATATGGGTGTGGATTTGGTGTGTTGAATGAAGATTGTAATGCATCATGAGTCCCGTAATGCAATCGGTTAATTTGTGTTTCATTTGGGTGACAGGTATCTCCTGCCCTATTGCAGATGCCATCTGTACGCCACTCCTCCAGATGGGTTTTACTCTCGACACCTGCAGCTTCGGGTGAATCAGTGGAGCACCATTACGATCTTATGGGACGATCGCCAATGGGCCACATGCCCTTACGCTGTACTGGTGGCTAGGTGCAACATTTCGGCCTTTCAGCTGGACTAGTGCCTGCTTCATGGGACGGACCTGCGGTTCTTGCCGCTTCCATGTTGCCTTTTGGAACGTTGATGTAGGCCCTGTGTGCCATGATGGTACAGGGCGTCACACAAGTGGAAGCTGGTCAATTATTGCAGATGCAGCCCTCGGTGATGATGGATGTTTTGGTGTTATTTAGCAAATTGCTGTGAGGCCTTTGTCATTTGGATGTGCATTTAAATTGTATTCCGATATTTGGCGTGTTGCGTTATTCTTTGCAGGTGATGTAGCGATTTTCGATTTGTGGCGGTATGTATTGCGAGATGATCTGCATTGTGTTCCGCCTTCTGAGTTGAGTTGTGTGGTACTGTACTGGCCGCGTTTGCCTACGTAGCACAGTATGGTCACGGATGGGGGCTGCCATTGTGACTGTTTACATGATGTGCTGTTCAGGGGCGGGGGATTGGCTTTTGGCCGACTGGTGCCTGTCAGCCAGGTCGATTGGTGGAATGATGGGATGTTCAGAATGTGGCTGGTCACAGGTGCCTGTGTTTGCGTGCGTTTGTTGGAGGGGGACTGGGGTCATGTCCATTGGAATAGCTTCTGTATTCATGCCATCTGTGCCCTGCAGCTCCCATCGGCCCCTCTTGGGATGAGCCTGGCTGCTCAGTCACTCTGCCAACTTGTGTGGTACATGCTTCTGCTGATGGTTGGTTTGTTTACTGGCAAGAGTACAGGGCTGGTGCAATCCCCCTCAGGATGCTGTTTTGGATGTTGCCTTGCGCTGGTGGCAAGCGATGGGGGACTACTGTTGTTTTGTGTCATGTGTTCTTGATTTTCATTTTGATGTATTGTACCTTCACATGCCTGTGCTGCATCAGTACGGCTATGGTGACATGCCGTACATGGATGCCCACTCACGGGGCGCTTTGAGCCCCTGCATGCATTTCTACGTTGGCATGCATGGGTGAATTGTAGATTTCACTGGTTGCATAGTGTGAGTACATTGCGCCTGCCAGGAGTTGTGCAATGTGGCCAGGGAGTGGAGTACAGGCACTCAGTGGGCCATTTACGGTTGGTTCACGATGCCGTATTTCTCGCCATGGCGGAATGGTACTTTCCGACGTGCTTGATGGCGTTCAGTACATGTCCGCTAGGGTCAGAATTCGCGTACCGTTGCGCCATGGCGGTGTTTCCGGTTTTGCAAGGCGCGCGTGCGCGTACTTGGTGCAGTTAGCGTTGCCGTTCACTGCGGTGTCGCTAATGGCATCGTACTTTACGGTGACGGGTCATGATCGCAACGAGCGGTGTTCGATGGCGGTATTGCATTTCCGCCATCATTTTTCCATTTCCGCCAGGGTCGTAATGAGGCCCTATGTCTTTTTCTGTGAATGAAATAGTCATGTTTAGGCTGCTCATGTCTCTTCCCAATATGTTTACAGGTGTCTGTCGAGAGTAAAGCAAAAGTCGTGATCTCCTATACATAGTGAGATATTATCAGTAAAAGGAACCACTTCCCAAGCCCCAGAGAATCCTTGAGTATTCATGGTATTGCCTGACAACGTAAATGTTCCTTCCCTAATGCAAGGCCTAGGTGCCCAAGTGTCAACGAGAAAGGAAAATGTTTTGTCACCTAGCGCCACCCCTACGCAAGGTTCCTCCACATGGTTGTGTGTGATCGACAGGATGGGACACATCAAGTTCGTCTGTGGGCTGTCCTATTGGGGGTACCCATTCCCTGTAAAGGGGTTGTTCCCCACCATTGTAACTCCTCTGAGTCGTCAGACAGGTACTGTTGCTACTGTTGCTACTGTATCCACATGTGCTGGTGCGCTGTCATCATGTGTCTGGGCTAATTGTTGGGTACTCCCCGTAATCTGTGGTGCTTGTAAATACTGAGGTATCGGTGCTGCCATCTGTGGTACCTGTATCTGTGCTTGTGCTGGTGGCTGGGCTTGTGGCATCTGTTGATATGTACCTTGCATCTGCCCTTGTGGCTGTTGATCCTGTACATAATAATCTTCTTGGCCTCCTTGATATGCTGCTGGCCCTGCTCTCCCCAATTCTGTTGTGCCCCTCTAAATCGCCATGCCCGGGAAATGTGTCCTAGCTGGCCGTAAGTCCAGCATTGTGGTGGCTCTCTCCCTTGTCCTGGAAAACCCCCTGAAAAGTCTCCTGTGTTCTGCTGCATCTGCTCTCTGTATTCCTGAAACCCCCCTAGAAACTCCCCTTGGTTGTGATGCATCTGTGGCCTGAAGCCACACCCCCTTTGTAAACCTCTCCTTCCTCGGAACCCCTGCTGTGGACTGCCCCACCCCATGTACCCTCCTTCCACGGGCGGTGCAAACTGTTGTGGTTGTTGATACTGCTGATGGGTCTGTGGGGTTGGGCTGGTTATAACCATCCTTCCATTGCATATTTTCATAACTTCCGCTGAACTAGTTTGGCCTCATCTGACTTTCTATCTTACGCTTTTTGCTTAACCTTCTCCTGCCACAATCTACAATGATTCACTATTGTGGGCTGGATTTCTGGCCATCCCTTCGCTTCCATCCCCACCAGTTTCTTCAAACTCTTCTGTACTGGCTCTAGTAGTCCCTGCACTAAAATATGATAAAATATTGCTATGGTTTTGTCCCAATGCTCTCGAGTTTCGAGGCGCCAAAGCTCTTGAATCTCATGAATATACAGCACAGGATCTTAATCTTCCCTCATTTTACATGATGTAATTGCCCCAATGTCTGACGTGTCTGGGTATTGTGTTCATAGGGCTTGCCATACTGCTGCCCTGCAGTTTGCAAAGGTGCACCATTGTGCGCTGTGTTCTGTGTCGTCACCCCTGGTAACTCCGCCCTCTTCCACATTTCATCAGCTGCATCCCCTAATATCAATACTATTATTCCCTTTATTGTCATCCACTGCTAGTCTGTGACCAGCTGTCATCTTCTCCATCTCATAAATCCATTTCCCCGCTCCGGCGCTCAATGATGGTAACCCACACTTCACATTCTCCTTGTCTGTGTGCTTCCATGGCACATACTGAGGTCTCATTCCTCCTCTCTCCAATAAGGGCATCTGTGTTCATGCCGTCACCTCCTCGGGTGTCCTTCGGTACAGTCTTATTTGTGGAAGCCCTCTCTTGTCCTCAATGTCTGTGCATATATCTACTGGTACCAACGTGGGTACTCTCCTGTTATTGTCATAAGCTCTAGACAACCATCCTCTTGTGCAAGCTATCGCTGTCTCCCCCGCTCCTACATCCAGGGAGATCCCTCAGTCTGTTAATATACGTGCTGTGTGCGGTGAAAAGATCATCTGGCTGTCATGTCTGCTCATCTGAGCCACCTTCCTCTTCTCCCTTGGCATGTGTCCTACACTCCCATGGCACCCATTTGTCTGTCCCCAGACCCGTGGACTGTGATCGGTACTGCTCCCCCATCCCATCCCCGTTGTATGTGTCATCATTCTCAGATCCCGTGTCCATGTTGCTACGAAAATCATCGGTAAAACTTAGTTTCCTTGATGTCAAGTCTGTGTTGGGGTTCATGCTAATGTTGATGTCTACTAAGTCATATTTTCTGCCTCCTGCATAGGACTGCTCCACTCCCCTATGTCGCAGTCCTGCCTTGTGAGTTTGTGCTGTCTGGTTCTGTTTGTCTGTCATCCTCCCATTTATTCCTGTCCCTATCCAATTCTGCCTGTGTCTTCACTGCCCTTATTGCTCACTCATCCTCCTCCCTGTGTGCACGTTCTCTCGCCAATCTTGCCAATTGCATCTTTCACTGCTAACTTGCCTTTTTCTTGCTCTGGCTTATATGTGGGATTTGAATACCCCTCTACTGCCCTCAGTTCCCTCATTGGATACATTCTCTGTTCCGTCATCATCTGTGTCATCAGATACTACACTTGGAGGGGGAGGTGGGGAGGGATGGGTCCCTTGGCCCTTCACCTACTGCTGGCTCAGCGTCTACTGACGCCTTGCGGCATCCCCCACTCCCTCCTGAAACATGCGCCACTACTCAAATATAGCCATGGGTTTGGTCAATTTCTTCCCCTTGTAGGCACCCTGTATGTGTGTCAAAATAGATTGCTGCACTTCTTTGGAGAAACCTCCACAAGGTGGCAATGGCTTTGTTACTTTTGAACCTATATTCTGTATTTGGATATTTTCTCCTTATAAGACGGAAGTGTCTTACACATTTGCTGAAGGGGAGTAGTCCCCCCACTGTTACCTTGATTCATTTCAATATCTTTTACCAGACCTCAAGTCGAGGGTTTCGATATTATCTGCTGTTCAGGGATAAAAAGTCACATTGCAATAATAATACTTTGCAGTTTCTATGAGCCTGTCTGGCTCTATAACTTCTTAGGCATTCTCCACGCACCACCCCTCCTTCACAATCGCTGCCTCCTCAGGCAACAACCACAATCCTGCGCATGCGCAATCTGTGCACAGTCACTGGTTCACCTCATCTGGCAATCCCAAATTCTCAACACTAGCTCCTTACCGTCTCAAATTCTCCATGTCCTATATATGCAAACCTAAGGGTGACGTCACCAAGCTATCAAAACAATATATGTAAATCAAGGATCGCACGCACACTTTAATAACCCGTTACTCCCAAAACCACACAAAACCGCAACAGCTGTCTTCCTGCTCTCCAGGCAGAGTACGCCCATGTTCTCTTGTGATTGAACTGCACCCGTTGCGTTGCCTAACATGTGAAATGCCTCTCTCCAGGAGACTTAACCAGCCGGCTCACCTTCCGCAATCGAGGCTAGCTCCTCTGCTAACCCTCACGCGGATACTATCATCTATGACCCTAGCTAAAACGCCCAACTCACAGGAATACCTTACTTACATAGTCATCAAAGCCTTTAAGTCAATAGTCTAGGTTATTCACCAGAAACTTTATCCTCAATGACCGAATGTGCCCTAAACATAGAAAAGGTACTTTTAGCTTTGCTCCTGTCCCTATTCATTACAGCAACAACACCAAACAATACTATAACACTACTAAACAATACTCAACAATACTAAACAATACTCCACAATACTCAACACCCTCCCTCACGCCCACAGTTGCTGTCGTACTGGATCAATACTTATGTTCATGCTGTGCTGGCACTGCTCGGCTGCCAGCTCCCCGTCAAGGCACTCACCTCTCCGTCCTGATCTGCCTGGACAACTCACTGATCTCGGGCAAGTTGATTTCCAAGGGGCTCCTGACGACCTTTAAATGGGCACGCGTTTTCCAGTCTCTGTCGAAATATGCAAGGGTCCCGCAGCCTCTCGGGTTTGGTGGCGAATTAGGTACACTAGAGGGCTACTAGGAGTTCTCTTTGAAGGCCCAACACATTCCCTCAAAAAGGAACGTAGAACCAATCAGATAGCAAGTTCAAACTACGGTATATTACATAAAAACCAACAGGGATCAGTACAAGGAAGGAGGAAATCTCTGAACCACTCAACGTCTCTTGGCTCGCAGGCCAGTTTTGTCCTAAAGTTGCATCATAGTGAGGTCACAACCTGGTCCTCTCTGCAGAAAATCTATCGCCATCTGGGATTGGCCGTCAGGAGCCTAAAAACCTATATAATCCCATAAACATGTTATTTTACTGGCTCTCACATGTCAGGTCGCTGGCTTGGTCCATCCCCAAATTGCTATTTCTAACAATGTTGCAATGTGAGGGTCTTACCATTGGTTCTTGCCCGTTGCTACCCACCACTAGGAGCCTGAACTGTGATTGGCTAGAGCTGACCTTCCCAGGCCTGGGATCTGCAAAGGTTCTCAGCTCTTGGTGTACCTTCTCAAGGTAATAAGAACGACTATGTGTCTGCATTGTAACTTGTGTGTACCACCTTAGATTATGAGAGTGCCCGTTCCTCTCGTGCAACACTTGTTTCACATTGTAACATCTTTGTTGCAAGCTTCTGTCTGGCGGCGTGAGATCAGCTCCCTTTCCCAGCGCTGGTTTCTGTCCATTGTCCAAGTCGGCTGGGTCACTTGTTCGGAGACCATGATTTGGACCTCTGCAGCTCTGAATTATGAAGAAGAATTCGGATTTATTGCAACTGGTGTTACTGTCGTTCAGGGAATGGAATGTCATTTGTATCTGGTGGCCTTGGCAGCGGGCCCTGTCTCACACGTTTGCTCTTGTCCAGCTTGAATTCAACTCAGCTCTTGCTGAGAGGCTTGTGGCCTGCTGTAATTTTCCTAAACCATTATGTGGTTCCTGCAGTGTCCATGCTATTCTATGATCTACAGTCACCTATGGCTCTGTCAGGTGCCATAGGTACTCCTGCAGTTCCCTAAGGTTGTTTGCATATAAGTATCTGCAAGCTTTACTCAGGATATCTTGCATTGTGTGGTTTCTGCGTTGCTGCGTTCAGCTAATGATAAAATAATAAAAGCAATGACAGTATGTATATGTATCTGTCCTCTATCTATAGAACTGTATGCTCATGTTCTTCATGTATTCGGGTGTGTGTTTGTGTCCCAATGTGCGGATGACACGTGGGCTTCATGTCGAACGCTTCAAAATCATGGTGTCCCTAACAATGTCCGTAACGTGGCTTCTTGGCGCTTTAATCGATACTGTCATTGAGGTCTCTGGTTGCAGCCTGGTGATCCTCATCCACTTTGGCGTAGACTTGTACCGCACCTGGCCTGTAGGACTGGTTGAGAGGGTACCATACTACATACTTATCGATCCTTGAAGCACTAGGAATTGGTCTGGAATAGTATGGGCGTTAACGGTATCTCCTGGCCTTCTTCCGTGCCATGTACCTTATAGGAGTGGGGAGGAAGGGGTGAATTTCCCCATCCCTCTTCAAATTTCACTCATAATTTCAGTAGACAATATTTGGCAGGCAGAAGTGATGTTCTTCCCATCTGTACCATTGATTTGCTATCTTCCACACGTGAGACAGGTCATCTATCGGTATTACTTTCTTGTCTTGTTGGTTTATTGTACAAAATGGTGTCAACCTTGGTTAGTATTCACATGCAACATTCCAGAATTTAATTTCTGGGGCTTCATCAGAAGATGTGTTTGATGTTAAAATTCAGCCCCATGCTTCACCTATGGAAGGATTGTTTTCTCCATCCTGCATTATGCAGGTCAGCTGGGTTTCAGTGGCTTCTATGAATTATTACACACTGGACACATATTGGCCATACTTCTATCATTCCTTTGTTATGAATTACCAAAACCCTGTCCAACTGGCATTACAAAAAGGAGTGTCACAGTTCATCCACGCATTTGCCTTTGAGTGATACTTATGGTAACTATTGATCTGATAATTAACTGGTTATTTCTGTACATCATGCAGACACTAGTCCTTTACAATCCTCACATAGCTGCTGAGATGGCTCAATGGGTTAATTGATCATTGCCATGATCTGTGTTTGATCTGCAGGTCGCAGGTTCGAATCCCGGCAAGGCCAACTCAGCCTCTCATCCTTCCGAGGTCAATAAATTAGTACGATTGTGTAATAATAGTAATGTATATAAATATGTCTTCTGTAAAGCGCTTTACATAAAAGTGCTATATAAAAAACAAATAATTATAATGGGCCTCATCACGAGTCCGGCGGTAACCGTGCCGGAATTTCCGGCAGGTTACCGCCGGACTCGTATTACCATTCCACTGCCATGATTCCCGGAATCACCGGGGCATTACAACCCCGGTGACCTGGTAATTCCAGAGGCGGAATTCAGTAAGTCCCCATTGCCATGGAGTCCGGAATGGGGAAGTGGAAACACTGCCACCATGCGGTAATGGTGCTGGTGTTTCCACGTCCGCCTGCAGGCAGGTGGTGTTAAACCCGTCAGGTCAGACCTGGCGGGAGTGACACCTCCCACCTGTAGAATTCGAGATCAGCCGGTCCGGAAAAAACAGTGGTGGCGGATTTACCACCACCGTTCTTTCCGGACCGGCTGACTCGTAATGAATGTCAATGAATAGCCTGCCACTGAAAAGTTAATCACCCATTTCGAATGGATTGTGTCCTCCAACGTAATCCTCATCTTTGACATGCAATGTCCAGGCCTCGTCAAGGGTGACGTCATCGGATGTTATAGTTAGCACGCACAGCGCTCATTGGCCTCAGTTCTGTTTTTCCGCAAACATGTTTGCTTCGTGAAACTACTTTTCAAGTATTTGCTGTTGCAATGTCTTCGTCTTCCCCTCTGACGACCCCTCGATCCGGGTTCAAGAAATGCAGGGACTAAGATTCCAAAATGTCCATCACCGACCCGCATCGAGTCTGTCTGTCGTGCCACGAGACGGATACGTGCTCTAAGTGTCAATCCATGACCGGAAAGGCCTTACGGAAATTAAAGAGGAAGCTTCAGGTAGGCAAAATGTCCAAGCCCCATAAATCCTGACCTGCTGGGCCTTCGACAGACTAGTCGAGAGGCTACTCTCCCTGGCGGAAGAAGGCCAAGCGTTCAAGGTCTCGTAGAGGATCCCACTACTCTTCGTCGAAGCACTCGAGGAAAAGGCACCGCCGGTCGCATTCCTCGTCTTCGTCAGGCGCCACCAGTGAGAGGGTGACTTGCCCATCCAAAAAGACAACACCGGAGGAGTGGAAAGCTTTCCGTGTGGAGATGCTTCAGATCTTTGAGAAACAGGGCAGAGCTCCGTCCATGCCTTCTGTGGAAGTCGGCAAGGAGCGATCTCGACCAGAAACTCACGCGCCCTCGAGCCCGAGTAAACGGTGTGATCCCCATTGAGAGCCCTCGAAGCCTCGATCGGACAAGGTGCCCAAGATCCCTCGAGGTGTGGTGACCGGTCCAGGTCGTCGACGCCTTCAAAGCCCTCTGTGCCAAATCTGCTGACGGAACCCAATGGGTCCTCAACTCCTGTCAGGCCTTCTACGCCTATGATGCCATTGTCAATGTCGATGCTGATGCCATCGATGCCAAGGTCGATTTTGTCAGTTCAGTCCCCGGGGCCTGTGGAACCTCTGAAAAAGGATCTGGCTAAATCAAGCTCGACACCTTCGACTGTTTTGAAGCCTCTGTGGTGTACAGATGAAAAAATATTTAATCCTCTACTGAAGAAGGATTTTTTAAAGTCCCTCACTTCCATTTTTGAGGACGAGGAGGAGGAGGAGGAGGACCATTCGGAGGAGGAAGATGCCCCGTTTGGTCTCCAATATGGGACCCCTAATGTGCCTGACTGCATCATTTCGGAGGAGAGCAGGATGCAAGATCTTTGTGACACTTGTGACACTGTGCATAATGCTAGTGGCATTGACACCTCTCCTGAGCTGGAGTTTGGCAAGCCAGTGCCAGGGGAGCATACCAACTCCTCCTATCAGCAACTTATGTCTTGAGTTGTGGAATATTTGGGCTGGTCTAGACCTCCAGTACATTTTGATCAGGATGATCTCACCGATATTTTGGACCAGGGTCCGCCCACGGATCCTGTGTTACCCTTTCATGTGGCTCTTCAAAAAAGGGTGGCCAGGAATTGGGATACCCCGGAGACTAATCCGGCAGTGGACAAATCTGTCACACGAAAATACCACCCTTCCAGTAGCGACCCTGGCTACCAGTCCCAACACCCCACACCCTAGAGTCTGGTGGTCCAGGCAGCTACGGCTACCTCAAACAAGGCAGCGTACCCTACCATCCCTCCTGATAGGGATGAAAAGCACATGGATGGATGGGTGTGTAAGGCATTTTCGGCACAGAGTATGGCGCTGAAGTCGGCCAACTCCACCTGTGCCTTGGCAACATTTCCGCACATTCTATGGGAGTGCATTTCTATGGCGGCAGAGCATATTCTCGAAGGGGAGGAACGGGATGTCTTCCTGGCTATTGTTAAGGATGGCGAGGAAGCCATGTGCGAATCCCTTCAGCCTGGGTTGGATACTGCAGATAGGTTTGCGTGGCTGCGGAAGTCGTTTTTTTGCGCCGGATGCGCAGGCTCTTCTTCTCAACATGCCATTTGACGGGTCTCATCTTTTTGACAACAAGGCTGATGAGAGCCTTGAGAAGTTGCAGACCTCGAAGGCGGCAACCAAGTCTTTAGGTGCTGCTGATAGGCAACCTCAGCTTTTTCACCCTAGCGGACAACATTGGAGGGGTCGATCTTTTCATTTCTACTCAGTTGGAAGTGCGAGAGGAATGGCCGGTCAAAGGGGCCAACAAAAATGTCCTTGTGGTGGACGAGGTAGAGGTGCCAAACCAGTTCAAGTTGCAGCCTCCTTGCCATCGGTGTCTGCAGCAGCCACTTCAAAACCACTCTGAAGGCTTGCATCACGATTCACCAGTGGGGCAGACTCTCAGCATCTCGACGAATGGTGAGCCATTACTTCAGATGCTTGCACTCTGGAAACAATAGCCCATGGTTACTGACTTCCTTTTATAAAAAAGCCTCAGACCAATCCACCAGGGTAACACTCTTTGAGGATTCCAGATCCACTCCTTGTGCAGGAAATCTTGACCCTGCTGGAGATAAGTGCTATAGAACCAGTGCCTGTAACGGAGAGGAACAAGAGTTTGTATTCCCTATATTTTTTGATGCCTAAAAAAGACAGAGGACTGAGATCCATCTTGGACTTGAGATACTTGAACAAGTTCCTCAGGAAGGACAAATTCAAGAATGTCACTCTTTCTCAGATCCTTCAGGCCCTCCAATTGCAGGATTGGTTGGTGTCATTGGACCTTCAGGATGCTTATTTTCATGTGCTGATCCATCTCAAGCGCAGGAAATACCTGATGTTCGCCGTTGGCGGCTCGCACTATCAGCTTTGAGGCATCTCATTCGGGATGACCTCCGCCCTGAGGGTGTTCACCAAACTGATTGTGGTAGTGGCAGCGCATCTGTCAGGAATCAGGGTTGGCAAAGGCGTGGAGTGTGTAAATACGCCTATTGAAACATTATGGGCTGGGTTGGACGTGGAAACTACTATTCCCAGCATCCTTTGTGGTTTTGGGTAGCTCAGATCGTGCGCGCATTACCAGCTGTAATGAATCAAGCACAGCTTAAAGGCAGGCAACGGTCATAGGCAGGTAGGCAGGTGTGGCTTATTGTTTAACGGTGCAGCAGAAGGCAGACGGCTGCTTTCGGCTGGAGGAGACTGGAATTCGCTCGCGTGCATCGAAGACGCGAGGCAATGGAGAAACGCCTGCTCTAATGCGGATGCGGAGCTGCAGGAGCAGGAGGGGCATTGAGTCACCGGCCACAGTCGACGCTTGCAGCTCTTTGTCTGGAAAATCCCTCGGGGCTTCCCAGACTCAAGAAAAGTACTTGTGGGGGCAATCAAATTATCAAACTGCTTGAAAGTGATTTGCAGCCATGCCATGTTTGTCTGGGAGGTCCCGAGGGGATCCCCAGACCTGAGATAAGTAGCGCCCTCATTTCCTGGTATTCAATCGTGGGGGAAAACAAAACTAAGTTTACTTGTTACGCATGTGTTACACTCATATTGCAAAGCTTGTGTTGTGGTACGGCAGGAAGTACTGCATATGGACAATGACATGTCTCTAGTGAATGAAACTAAGGGAAATTCATATGGTAATGTGTTTTCATATTGCTTGCTTATGTGTTGTGTAAGTCAGGACATAGTACAGTACACATACTAATGTGTGCTATTCTGGAATTAAGTACATGCTTTTAGTGCTGGTCATAAGACGGCTTGTTGTATGTTAGACAGAGTAGGGTTTTTTCCTGGTGCTTCCCCTGACCCATCCACATTAGGAGTTCCCTACCCTCTTTCCGGTGTTCCTAATTTCCCCTTCCTATCCACAACCTCTCCCTAACCCCTCTTCCCCCCATTGGTTGCCACGTGGCGACCTGTTGTCTAAATCAGGCACCTGTGCCAACCACGGTGGGAAGGTCGAGTTCATTCGGCTTCCGTGGTTCAGGGGAAAGTGTCGATCTCTCTTCCCTCCCTTGATTGTGATTGTGACAGCATCTCAGGAGAGGGAGGATTCACGTTTACCCCTACCTGGACGATTGGCTGATCAAGGCGTGTTCTCCCGAACAAGCCGTGGATCATCGCAATGTTACCTGCCACTCCCTTCACAGACTGGGCTTCTCACTCAAATTCAAGAAGTCCCAGATGACACCTTCCCAACAGCTCAAGTACATAGGGGCTGTCTTAGACATGTCCTTGGGAAAGTGCTCACCACCCAAGGTGAGAGCTCAAGACATTCTCCAGATGGTAGCGAAATTCCAGAATGCCCACAATCTCCCGGCTTTCGAATTGTTGAGGTTGCTAGGCCTCATGGCATCCTGCATTTTTCTGGTGCCAGAGGCCCGCTTGCGGATGAGGTCCCTTCTGTGGGCTCTCAGAACGCAATGATCCCAGTTCTCAGGACGGATGTTGGACCAACTTCAGATTCCGACCAGAGTCTCACAGGATCTTCTGTGGTGGGCCTGCGAGGATAATATTCGGAAGGGGGAACGTTTTTGGCAACCAAGGCTGGAGATTACTGTAGTGACAGACGCCTCACTCACGGGGTGGAGAGCTCACGCCAACGATGTGACTGTCAGCGGTCGTTTGTCTCCATTGGAGTCCAAACTACACATCAATCTTTTGGAGCTGAGAGCCATCAGACTAGCGCTGAAGGCTTTTCAGCCATCTGTGCGGGGAAGGCAGGTCCTGATCATGACGGACAATACAGTGGCCATGCACTACCTCAACATGAGAGGAGGCGTAGGGTCACCACCACTGAGCAGAGAAGCAATGCAGCTCTGGTATTGGGCTATTCAAGAAGGAATCTCCATGTCGGCAGTTCACCTGGCTGGGGAGGAGAACACGGCGGATGACACTCTGAGCAGGCAGAGCACGGTCTCCCATGAGTGGGAGTTGGCTCAGGAAGTCCTTCAAGAGATATTCACCCTTTGGGGAACCCCTCAAGAGGATCTGTTCGCGACAGGGGTCAACTGAAAGTGGAAGCGGTACTGCTCAAGGGAATTTCCTCCGAGAGGAGCTCTAGGAGACGCGTTCCTGGTGGATTGGGAATTCCCGCTGCTGTACGCGTTTCCTTCAGTCCCGGTCATTCCTCAAGTAATCAATAGGTTGAGATGGTTCGGGAGCCACATGATCCTCATTGCCCCTGATTGGGCCAGGAGAACATGGTACCCGGACCTTCTGGACATGTCCATTTGTCCTCTGATACATCTTCCACAAAGATAGGCTCTTCTCTCTCAAGAGGAGAGTCTGGTTCTCCATCTAGAGGTCAACAATCTCAACCTTCACGCTTGGTTTCTGAAAGGTTGAGATACAAGGCTTGTGACGTCCCAGATGACGTGATGGAGGTGTTGCTTTCGGCCAGAAGGCCAGCAACAAAGTCTCTGTACCGTTGCTGTTGGAATACGTTTTGCAGCTGGTGCAGGGAAAAGAATGTTGATACTTTTCAATGTATGACTCCGGATGTTCTATCCTTTCCGCTTTCATTAGCACACAAAGGTCTTTAGGATGGAACCATTAAGGATTACTTGACAGCGCTTTCCATCTTCAAGCCCTCATCTAAGGAATGCTCCTATTTCAAAATCTCACTGGTCACTCAATTTCTAAATGGGCTCACTAATGTGTTCTCACCTTCTGCTTTTCAGGTTCCGGTATGGGACCTCAACCTGGTGTTGAAATTCCTAATGTGCGCACCATTTGAACCCTTGTACATATGTCCGTTGAGGTGGTTTACCTTTAAGACAATACTATTGGTTCCTCTTATATCTGCATGTAGAGTGAGCGAGTTGGAAGGCACTTTCTTCCAAGCCACCCTTTACTATATTCCACAAGGACAGGGTTGTGTTGAGAGTGAGTCCCACCTTCCTACCTAAGGTAGTTTCGGACTTTCACTTAAGTCAGAAATTGTGCAGCCTGCGTTTTATCCTCCTCCGCATCCTAGTAAGGAAGAGGAAAGGCTCCATAGGTTGGATCCTAGGAGAGCATTACGTTTTTATATTTCCAGGATGTCCAAGTTGAGAGTGGACGACCAACTCTATGTTGGGTATACTGGACGTAAATTAGGCCAGGCTGTTTCCAAACAGACATTGTCTGGGTGGATCCTCCTCATTATTTCTGAATGCTACAGACTGGCAGGCAAGGATCCTCCTGAGGGTTTACGTGCACATTCCATCAGGGGCATGACCTCTTCGACAGCCCTGCAAAGACGTGTCCCTATTAAAAACATCTGTGATGCTGCAACGTGGTCATCAATACACACATTTACTAAGCATTATTCTCTGGATACTGTCCATGCTCAGGATGTCGCTTTCGGTAAGGCAGTGCTTTACTCTGCCCTTTAACACTGTGCATGTCTAAATTCTTCACCCTCCTCCAAACATGGATACTGCTTTGGGAGTCTCTGTCAGAGTTATCAGAATACCTGGTATGGCAAGTAGAGGAAGAGAGTTCTTGCCCGCTTAGTGTAGGCGACGAAATCTCCTTACCAATGTAACCCTCTGGTGGAATGTACACGCAGAGGCATCTATTAGTTCAGAGAGAGACGGACACCAACTGGAACCAGGTAACGTCACTTGTGAGACAAAGGCAGCAGTGGAACTGGGAGACTGTAACAAAAACAAGGATGATCAACCTGAGAATTTAAGCATGGCGGTGACTTAACAAGACTATCGGAATTGGGCTAACCTGGAATTGGTTGATTCCCAGAGGAGAAACAACACTCTTCTGTTAGTAGCAGCTGGCAGATCATGGATGTGCAGGATACACACCCACCCTACAGAATTAGAAGAACAAGATCTCCTCATCGGCACACCCGCTCCCTCCTTTCCTGTTGCTCTCTGGCCGGCCTCTCTTGGCCCTCTTCCTGCTCCCACCTGCAAGGCTAAAAACCTCAGGGTTATCTTCGACTCCACACTCTCCTTCTCCCCTCACATCTCTGACGTCTCTAAAAAGTCAAATTACCAGCTGCACCTCCTCAGAGGTATTCTTCCTTTCCTCTCCTTCCGGCAGAAGCTCACTGTCTCAAGGGCTCTGGTTCTCTCTAGGCTGGACTATTGCAACAGCCTCTTTCTAAATCTCCCTGCTTCTACTCTCCGCCCTCTGCAACTTATCCAGAACAGGACTGCAAGACTTGTCCTTGTCCTCAAGCCCATGGATCGTATCTCTCCAGGACTGAAATCTCTGCACTGGCTCCCAGTGGCTGCGAGGATTAAGTTCAAAACCCTCTGCATCGTCCACAAGGCCCTTCTGGGGCCTCAATACCTTCAACTCTCTCTCCCTAAACATCTTCCTTCTTGAGCTCTCCGCTCATCTGCTTCCAACTTCTTCAGTCAGTTGCTTCTCTAAGCAACAAGTTGGTGGTAGATCTCTTTCCTCGGCTGGGGCCTCCCTCTGGAATAGCCTCCCTTAAACTTGAGGAGAACCATCTCTGGTTCCAGAAGCACCTCAAAACCGTTTTCTTTGCTTCTGCTTTTTCTCCTCCTCCCCTCTGCTGACCTCCTGGGTGTTACCGGAACTGCACCGGCTACCTGGACACCTTCTGATCTCGGACCTAGGTCTCCCCCCACCAGCGTCACACACCTGCACTGCCCACCTGGCAACCCCCGCACTTGGGGACTGTTTCTGTATCCCTACAGTCCCCCTACCAGCCCTTGACAACTGATGTCTGCACTTACCCATGCACTGCCACATGATGGCCTTTACCTTACTTATTGTTTTATTTATTCCTATGTACCGCACTGTCCCTGCCCCCTTCCCACGCGCAATCTGAATGACACCTGCCTTATTAGGATTGTTGTCTGTCCTCCCTTTGTTCCCCTCCCTTGCCGCGTCGCGCCTTGAAACACTTGTGTATAGGCGCGTTATAAATGCCATATCATATAATATCATATATCATATCAATATGTAACAACAATGATAAGCCCCGTAGTGATAGAGTAAGAACAAGAGAGGAGGGGGAAACTTACCAACAGTGAAGTTGAGGGATGCTCGTTCAGACACCACACCCGTAGTATATTGGCCCAAGAAGTCTGACCCGACGGAACGAGGATGCCTGTATGGTAGTGACCGGCAGTCTCTATTCCCAGGGGTCACCTGAACCGACGGAACGCGGACGCCTAACGGCAGTTGAGCGCCTGGGGTGGAAGTCCAAGAGTTCTTGTGCTGGACTCAGAGCAATACACGTGAGGGGTGTGTCTGGTTAGAACAAAGGGCTTTTCCTGAGGCTGGAATGATCCTGGTGAGCTGGCGGGCTTAGTAGTCCAAATCGGTCTGATGGAGCAAAGCTTGGCAGATGGGAAGTCGTTTAAACAGTCCGAATTTATTTTGGAGATGAGATAGAACAGTGACCAATTCGGCAGGCAAAGGCAAGCCATTTCAACAGTCCAGGTTAGTTTTTGAGATGCGGCAGGACAATGACCAATTCGGCAGGCAAAGGCAAGTCGAGCAGAAGTCTGGTTTCGTTTTGAAGGTAGGATAGAACCAAGGGGCAAGGAGAAGGACAAGGACAAGGTCTCAAGGGAAGCAAGAGATCAGGATCAATGCAAAACAAGAAAGAATACGAAGCGCATGGATTTAACAAAATCAGGAGAGCCGAGTTCTGGAAACCTGGAAGCTAAATACTCGTTACTGGGGAAACGTAAACCTGCCCCCCAACGCGTCGTTCGTTGGAACGTAATGGGCACCAGAGTCGCCATGGCAACCTCCACGTTGTTTGTAGGTTGTATCGGGAGCGTGGGGGCGGGTTTACGTCTGGATGCTTGCAGCAAATCGAAACAGGTACGAGCGCTGTAGCTTGCCTTGTTTGTGGAGGGCGAGAAATAGAAGTTGTAACTAGTCTTGTACCCTGAATATTAGTGCCCCTGCGGGGTCTAGAATAAGCACCAGTCGGAATCCTGATTACTCTCGCTTTCCCCAAGGACGGAATCCTGACAGTCTGTCAAAGATGAGGAATACGTTGGAGGACACAATCCATTCGAAGAACAAGTTACTTACCAACTGGTAACATTCTTTCGACTGGATGTTCCTCCAACGTATTCCTCATCGCCCTCCCAACCTACCCCTCTGTAGAATTTCCAGTGTTATTACAGCTTTTGTTCCAACAAGGCTGAGTACTGTCCTGCCCGTGTTTATGGTCTTTCTTGTTAACACCAGGAGGGGAAAAACAGAACTGAGGCCAATGGGCGCCGTGCGTGCTACTTATAACATCCGATGACGTCACCCTCGACTGAGGCCTCCGAGGGATATCGACTCAACGCCATCGACGCATGGTGCCCTCTGCCGGAAAAATTTCCAAAGCAGCCAAAGCTGGACATTACATGTCAAAGATGAGGAATATGTTGGAGGAACATCCAGTTGAAAGAACGTTATGAGTTGGTAAGTAACTTGTTCTTTTGAGAAGCTTGACAGCTCTGGCCAGGTAGCATTTGATCGGAATACATCTCCAGCTTTGTGACTACTCTATAGGAAGTTGGAGTGAAAAGAGTCGAGTGTGAGCATTTTGACATTGATGGAGATGTTACATTTTGTGCATGTTAAAGGAGACCTGTGCATACATTATTTATTATTGTTTATTAGTACCCGGCACGCACAGCGCACCGGGAATACAACGTGGTGATTGGCTCATTTGCGAGCCATACCACACAGTATCCCTTGCATGCCGTGCGTGCCGCGTACTTTGTTACCGGCGAGGGGCGTGGCAGCCCCTCCGCCAACGATGAGGCTCGAAACAGGGCAATCCCTGCTCCGAGCCACCCCATGGCTGGAGGCTGCCTTCGTCCCCCGCCGGGGACTCAGGTAAGACTTTTTCTTTTTTTTTTTTCCTCCCTCCTCCCACTTCCCTGCACTCCCCACCCCACTTACCTTCTATCCCTTGGTCTCTGGCGGAGGACGATGGAAGCCTCCAGGCGTGTGGAGACCCGGAGCCTCCACACGGCTGGAGGCTTCCATCGTCCCCCACCGGAGCCGCGGTACTTTTTTTCTTTTTTTTTATTTTATTTTTCTCTTTCCCCTCCTCCCAACCCCACTTACCTTCTTTTTTCTTCTTTTCTTGGAGCGAACGTCCTGGAAACAATTCTGTTCCCAGTGCGTCCGCTCCCGATGGCCGCCATGGAAAGGGAAAACAGACTATGTTTTCCCTTTCCCGGCGGCCATTTTTTTCCAACTTTCTTTTTTTTTCTCTGTTTCGCATTTCAAACAAAACAGAAAAACTACGGCCCCAGGGGCATTACCTGGGGCGGTATTGGCCCGCCGCCTCTGGTCTTATTGCCACAATATTGGACCTTCCAAGTGTGCATAGGGATTGACTTTAAGACGGGCATGTCTTATTTTCCCCGCTGTGCCCTTTGGGTTTAGTATTGGGTGATCTAATACTCTCCATCAAGGCCCACAGATCAGACCCCAATCAGAAGGGGCTTGGGTATTCCTTTTTTAATTATTAGTCTAATTTGTACAGCTTTGGGAATGTTTTAAACAGTTGTGCAACTAGTAAGAATGGGCACTAGAACTCCTGATCCTAGGGTTTGCATAGACAGAGTCCCTTTTGCTCCTGCTACCCACCTCCGCCTTTCCTCAGAGCCTTCGGAAATGTAAGGCCAAGCAAACATGAATTTAATGGCCATATCCGAAGTTCCTATATCAAGTACCATAAATCTCCAAAATCTGTGCCTTCCCTTGCAAGTACTTCAGACCATATGCGCGAATACCTTTCAATTTCCAGACAATGATTTTCCTACGCATTAATCAGTGTTGCATACCGTTCCCAGTAATGTGTGCATAAACCCTGAGGTCTGAGGATCAGAGTTAATTCTAAAGCAGCTTGCCTATTACGGACTTCAGTAGAAATTTAGTTTAGATATACTAGATCTAAATGCCACTGCAGTTTGATGGGATCTATGCGAGGATCCTCTCTATGACCTCATAGGTGTCAACACAATACATTTGATCCTCACCATACACCACTTTGACCACAAAGCCCTTTTCCTTGCATGCAAAATTGTCAAAGCCTGTTCCCCTGGATGCCCAACCAGAGTGGTACACCCTCATTCCTTTCAGCCTAGTAGATGTCTAAGCTAGGCCTCCTAAAACCGCACCAGATATACACAAGGTGGCGGCGAAAATAACCCTAATCGAGGATCCTCACTCTAGAGTTCTCTTCCCCCAACACCTGCACCTGAAAACAGATTTCTGAATTTTCCAAAGGATGCTGAAGGCCTACCTGCTCCACACCACTGACAATCCGAAGACTCATGGAGTCTGCACTGGTTCATGCTAAACCCTCACCACAACCTGTAGCAAACCTCTCTGGCATGGTCCTCCAGTGTTGCAATAATTTATTAAGATGATGCTTGAGTACTGATACATGAAACAATATGATAGATAGGTTGAAATGATCTCTGATGCCAGGGCTATACCTTGGATCAGCTATGAGCTGCATCATTGCTGTCGCAAACCTCTCAGCTGTCAGCTGCTCTGGTGGGACTGCAATGCCAAAGTTTTTGGCCGACACTCGAGCCATATTGTCAAACTGATCTCCAAAAAGAGGAATCCCCAAAACAGGAATGCCGTGATGAATGGCTTCCAGCAAGCTGTTCATTCCGCAGTGGGTAACGAAGAGACGGGCTTTATGGTGTCCTGGTAGAAACAATAGAAACAACTTGCATTACGATTAATTTCAAAATCATTCTTATAAGGCATCTTCAAAGCAAATCATCAAAACTTTGTAGGCGCAATTACATTGATACTCACATAAGCATTGTTTGTTGCTATCTGGGCACACTTACAAAGACTGCTGGGTATGACCATGGGCAAACAGAGCTGTGACAGCTTCCTGTCTGTGTCTGATGTCGGACGTATGGGTTTCACAAGCGTTATGCTGGTTTTAGGGCCACTGCTAGTCTCATAAAAAGGTGTGCAAATGCAATAAGCTTCCTGTCTGTGTCTGATGCCGGAAGTATCGGGTTCACGAGTGGTATGCTGGTTTTAGGGCCACTGCTAGTCTCATAACAAGGTGTGCCAAAACCAATAGGTCTAGATCTTTTTTTACTGTATTGAAACACGTTTGTGTGTTAAGTATGGGATCTATGTGATTATTGCGATGGCCGAAAATGCTGACTTTTTTTTAACCCCCTGCATCCCCCCTATATTAATATTGTTTGTTTTATTATTTGCATTGCGCACCAGACCCGTGGGTATCAGGGCGCATAGCATAAGATAACTTACACCTTAGTTGCAAATCAGAGTAATACAGAACATATGAATTATACAAAGGAAGCACAATGTACAAAGCATGAGATAATTTACAGCTTGGTTACATATCAGAGTAATACAATACATATCAATATAAATACGAAGCACAATATACAAGCAGATATTGAAGGCAGCAAGGCCAATACTTGGTTGGATATACTGACATATACAAAGGATAAGAGTATGCCTAGTGATATAGCTAACATGGGCAGGTAGAACTAACTAATTTATTTACTAAATATTTATATAGAAATAAGAAATATCAGCTCTCGTAGTCAAAAGGTGGCCATACTGGTTAGAGTCTTTGAATGATCTTATTAGGTTGTGGTGGAAGTTTTGGTAGGAATGCTCTGCTCTTAGTGGAGAAGGTAAGGAGTTCCAAAATTGGGTTGCCTTGACTGGGAAGCTACTGCCCTCGACTCTTGACATCTTGAATCTTGGGACTAGGAGGCAGTTAGTATTGGAAGATCTAGTGGGTCTCATGGAGGATTTCCTAGTGAGTCTTTCTGTCAAATAACATGGTGCTGTGTTATTCAGACATTTATATGTGAGAGAGGCGACTTTTAACTTAATTTTAATTATTATACTCTCAACCCCCCCACATATATGTATATATATATTTTTTATTGTATATGGTTTACAAAAAGAAACCTTTACAAATACATTAAGTAATAAACATTTCAATATATTAAAAAGATACTTAGAGACCCAATTATCCCTTTTTAAAAATTAGAAACACATAACAAATCATTTAAATAAAAGAATTCAGTGCAAGTTAAAATATGAAATGATTTTGCAGTTTCCCTTTACATAACATCAGTCTTAAAGAAATAGCAGTAAGATTACAACAGTTTCATAAACAGATTATCAGACAGTTAAATCAAAGGGCAGGCGCATACAAATCTAAAAATTTGATAAATCCAGCCACAGCAAGACCATCTTTAATATTAGAAATGGCAAGACACCGAGACCATATGAGATTTTCTGCCCCTAAAATACCCAGGGTATTGAATCTTCCTAGATAAAGATCCCTTGGACCTTTCAAAGCAGTACAATCTAGAAAAAGATGTCGAGTAGATTCAATTACCCCAGGAGTATGACAAAACCGACATAGAAGATCTGAATCACTAATCTCCTTCCTTCTATGAAGAACTTCCCTGGTGGGGAGGAGATTCCATCTAAGCTTAAGAAGAAGTGAGCGATAATGACGGTTAGGGAATTGAGTCAATATAAAAGACAGGCAACCTCTCTTCTTATGGTCAAATTGTAAATCATTAACAGAAGGATAGACATGCAATTTTTCAAGCGTGTGACTCCAATCAGCACTGAAAAGGGATTCATTGACTTTATTGGGATTTGTTAACAGGGTATCCCTATCTGTGGAGAGGTCTGATAGCGTCCTATCACTGAGGTCACGGAAACTAGAAAGATATGGATTACGGTCTGAAGATCCGTTTACAAAGAGAGTTTTACCCACATCAACATTTAGGGTGTCCTGTTTGGGAGAGAGCAAGGCAGAGAAAAGGGTTAAGACTCTCCAGAGAATTCTAACTCGCAGAGAGACCAAGCCCAATTCGTATCTTATAGCTACTATTGGGACACTATTAGGTAATTTCAAAATTTTCCTCCAATAAATACCCTCAAGTGTATCCCAAAAGGTCAAAAGGGCTAGATAGCGCAGTTCCATTCCATAGATTAGTTTTGGGGTCACCTTACCCTTAAAGAAATCGACAATAGGCTTAAATGAGAACATACCATACTTATTATCAAGCTTAATCGATTGGGAAATAAGCGGGAGCATTTTATGTGTGAGTGAACGCCTTAATTCAATGGCTGATGGCTGAGCCAGAATAAGGAATCTCAAGTAGACAATTTTATGTGCTCTGATTATTTTTTTCCCGCTAATTTTCCAGATTTTTTGTTCCCCTCTCTCCCCCTTGAGAAGACCATAGTACGAGTTTTACACGGGTTGATTTTTAAACCATTAAGGGTGGCATATTCTTCAAATTTGCATATGAGCCTCTGAAGGCCGACTTTAGTATGGTCAAAAAGAAGAAAATCGTCGGCATATGCCAACCATGAGAGCCTAAGATCCCCCAATTTAGCATTGACCATGCCTGAATTTCCAAGAAATTCCTCAACATCAGCAAGATAGAGGATAAAAAGGCATGGGGCTAAAGAACAGCCCTGTCTAACCCCGATATGAGTCCTAATCCTTCTGGAAAGAGTTCCTTCAAGATCTATCCTAATATGGACCCCTGAATTCTCATACATTGCCATTATTAGGGATAAGAGACCTGGGGGAATCCCCCACTTTGACAACTTTGCCCAGAGTCTTGACCTAATTACCAGGTCAAAAGCATTTGACAAATCAATTGAGGCAACATACAGAGAAGCACCATATTTTCCCCAGGTTGAGGATTGGAGGGCAGATAGGATAACACCAATGAGATTGGTAGAATGGCCAGCCCTGAACCCTGTTTGTTGCTTCGGGAGAATATGGTTTTCCTTAATCCAGACAGTCAGATGGGAGAGAAGCATAGTGGAAAGAGTTTACAGTCCACATCAATAAGAGAGATTGGTCTGTAATTTTTGACCAAAGTTTGTTGGCCTCTCTTAAAGATGGGGACAATATGTGCCGTCTGCCAACTGGTTGGAACATTGCCAGAGACAACAATATCTTGGAATAACAAACATAAAAGTTTTGCCCAAATTTCCCGTTCTGCTTTAAAGGTATTATTTGTTAAATCATTGGGCCCAGGGGCCTTTGAAGTCTTAGTTCTAGCAATGAGACCAAGTATTATCTCAAAATCAATGAGAGGGACCCAAGGAGCAGTTCAATCATTCTGCCCCGTTGTACAAGGTTCTAGCCCCTCTCCCCCTGTGCCATAGAGTTCAGTATAGTGCTCTACCCACTGATCCTCAGGAATGGCATTCAACTGGTCAGCCACAATCACATCATCTTGGCTAGAGAAAATGGCCCAGAAAGCCCTAAAATCTCTCTTAACAAGTACTCTAAGCATAGACTCCGCATCATTTTGTAGCAGGCTAGATTTCCTATATTTGCAATAATTTTTATATTTTTGGCGGATTGTTTTAATTTTGGCATTTTTATAATCCCAGTCAATGTTGAGTACTTGGACCTCTCTAATAAGTTTCCTAGTAAGCGCCTTTTCATAGGCCAACTCATGATCAAACCTATGGGAGTGGGATTTTTTAGGGAAACCTTTCCTAAGAGAACCCAAGATACTACCATGGAGAGCACAAAGAAAACTGTCAAAGTTTAAAGTGCTAAACACTGCCAATTTCCACGAAAGAGAAGTATAGTTAAACAAGGAAATCAATTTACAATTAAGAAGATTAATATTAGCAGGTGACCAACGTATCCCTGTCCCTTGTCCCACTGATCTAAGATGACAAGAGCCCCCACTGGGCAATAACTTCATGGGGAAGGGAGAGGGAAAAGTAACTACCAAAGACCCATGGTCACTCCATGGGTTAAAAGAAACCTCAACCTTAGGCAAGAGAGAAGACAAGGATTGGTCTACAAAGACAAGTTTGTCTATAGTAGACACTGAAAGACCTCTATGCCAAGTGGGACGTGATGGAAGAGTAGCATCATAGTAACCATTAAGGCAAGTTAGCCCAACCGAGTCCAGAGCTAAATTCCAAAGTTTACCCCAATCAAATTTCTGTCCTCGCCGGTTATCGCCCTCCCCAATCAAGGCCATGATCATCATATTTGGCCTCGGATGAAATGGAACAGTCAGAGTTAAGATCTCCAGCCAAGATCAACTTCCCCCTGGGATATAAAGATCTCCATGTAAGTACTAGATCCATTAAACTTTCCAAAAACGACTCAAATACAGCAATGCCCTTATGCCAATATACATTAATGAGAAGAATATTAACCAGGCCATCAAGGGAAGTGACATCCAAAGCCAGAATACCAAAAGGCGTATCCGCAACAACCTTGCTCCTAAAGCCAATAGAGGCTCTAGTTCCAATAAGAAGGCCCCCAGAGGCCCTCCCTCCTGAACTGGATTTAGCACTTTGGGAATGAATAACAAATTCATCGACAATGGGTGGGGAGAGCACCCAGGTTTCTTGTAAGGAGGAAACAGTGTGAAGCCCTAATCATACGTACTGTATCAGTATTAGTAAAAAGATGAATACTTCCCCTAGAATTCCAGGAGAGAAAAATGAACTTATTCAGGGCCGGAGCATGTATAGGTGTAACAGGGCACTTAGAGGAAAGATCATTTCCACAAACCAGAGGTAACCTGAGCCCAGCTTCTAGCATTTCCATTGAGTCTGGGCATAAATTGCCTCCGCTGATATTGCGGAATTCTTTCTGGATGGTACACCATTGTAAGGTTTCCCCTATACTCTTCACCCCCTCCATATTACCAGGCGGACGATTAGTGTGTAATAAATTTACTTCAAAACCAAGCCGCATTAAACCATCTCTTTGGGCCATTATTACTTCTAAGACCAATCTAGATTTCAGAACAATATTGCTCAAATCTACGAAAGAAAATCCTCTCCATATCATAACAAGAAATGAGTGAAAGAGAGGGAAGTTGATGGAAATTTTTAAAAATATTTCCACGATTGAGACAGATAGGCATATCCTGACCCCAAAGGCTAGTAAGCATGCAAAATATCAAGAGAATCTTTAGCCTCCACTGGATGAGGTAAAGAGTCAGTTATACGTTTAGTAAACTGACTTAACGAATCAGCTTCCAGATCAGTGCCCCTGGCACCCCTTAATATAGACCTATTTTGAGAGGCACATGGTCCAAACGGAAATCTTTCAGGCAAATGAGAAATATTCTCATTTTGAGAGAATTCAGGGCTGGTGGAGGAGGTTTGATGGCCATTAATTAAATCTCCATTTGACACCTTAGACTGAGTTAAGTTAAGGGAATTAGGAACATAGAGGCCCTCCACTGGTCTAAATCCAGTAACACTCGCCCCCGTTGTAGACTCTGTATTGGTCAGATGACCATCGGAGTGACAGGAAGGAAGGCTATCGATAGTGGAAGAAAAGGTATTCGGGGCCCCATCCTTGGGCAAGCACATAGCTGGAATGGGAACCCCCAGTAGATGAGTTTCTAGTAAATAACTCCTGAAATAGTTGTTTTACCATGTTGAGGTTGACCAAATTCGCTGATAACGGAGTAATAATAGGCTCAGGATCGGTAGGAACTAATGTAAATGAAACATTGCAAGGAGTAGTTAGGGAAATTGCATCAGAAACAGGTTCTGTCTGCTTACATACAGTTTGGGGATCCAATATAACTGGAGCGTTATTGTTTATAGGCTCCGGTTGAGTTAGAACTGTTTTTGGGAGACAGGTAACAGAAGTTTCCTCGATCTGCCCAGTAGAGGCAACCTCCACCCCAGGAATATTCTCCCCTAGTATAGGACTAAGTACCAAAAGATCAGGCTGACTGGGTATAGCCGAAACAGACGGTAATGAGGTTACTCCAGCAGAAGCAGTAGCTGCAATAGGAGTAGCGGTCACAGGTACTGCTAATTCCACCGGATTCGTAATCCCCTTAGAAGGGGAAGGAATTGTTGCACAGACAGGGGCACTTGCCAAAAAAAGGTTTTTATAGAATTGATTAGTATAGGAATTTATTTGTTTCATATTCTTCTGATTTTTTGTTTTCTTTATTTGTTGATTATGCTTTTTTTTAACTGTATGAGCAAAGCCCTTTGACTGAGCCGAAGCCTTAGTGAGGTCGATAATATCAGCCAGTTTTTCCACTGTAAAGTCAGGTTTAGAATCTAATAATGAAACAATATTATTTCCCTTAACTGACTCAGCCATTACTTGAATGGTAGGTCCTGAGGATAGACCCTTAGGAAGTGGGCTTAAAGATTTAGGGATCGACCCCTCTAGGGCTTTCTCTACTAGTAGTTTGGTAATTACTTTTATGGAAGTAATAGCGGAATATACATCAGGGATATAACCCGCTTGTGTAGCCTCAGCCTTCATAGGGGAGATCATGGGGAGTTGATGAGAGATCCCCCTGTCCAAACCATGAGAGGAAGTTCCTAGGACCCTATTAATGGGGTCCCCTGGGAGAGTAGCCGTTTGAACACTTGAGGGTATCTTGACCGAAGGTACTTCCGTAGTCGGATGAGTAGAGAGGACAGAGTCTGAAGACTGTTTTGTTATTAAGGGATGTTCTTCCTTAATGTTAACCAATTCTTCAAATCTATCCAGACCTTCCAGCCTGTTATAGATTTCAGAGAGTAAGAGAGAGTGTGATCTGACCTCTGACCATATATTGTCATAAAGACTCACAAAAGAACTAAGAACCTTATTCAATGCAGATAAAGTGGGTTGAGTTAATTTTATTCTGTCATCTGCCTCTTTAAGGGTGTGGTGCATAACAGACTGGCTAGCATGATCCTTTTGTAAATCTAGAAGTAAACCCCTTTCTCGAAGCCAATTTTGCTTCTCAGTATACTCATCAATAAAATCAGTGAGTTCCGAAGGAGAGCCCCCATAGGAGGCATCACAGGTTTGCTGAGTAACATTATTTACGTTAATGGAGTTAGGATCCAAATGACTCTCTGCTATTGCCTTATCTGCACACTCTATGATACTAATATCATCAATATCATTGTCTTGAGGGTCTTCAGTGTCCAACTTCTTTACTACATCCACCAGATGTGTATGATCCAAAGTGGCCACTGATAAGACTGAGAGCGGAGGTTTGATAAGGGTACTAGTAGCTGTCCTTTTTCCAAAAAAAGTAGAATTTTTTTTCCCTTGGATAGGTTTACTCTGAGAACCAGTGTGAGATTTTATTTTAGGGGAATTAATCAAAGGTCTTGTAAGAGGAGTTTTAAACAATATGGGTTTCACTATGGGAATGTTGGCAATGCCCACAGGTGTAGCAGAGAGAGTAACATGAATAGAGGAAGTATGGTTAACCCCCTTACCAGAGGAAAATGCCACAGTTGATATGTTAATACCAGAAGTACCACAATTCCTATCCGTCTCTGCTGGAGGCAATTGTTGCACAGAAGACTCTTTAGAAAGAGCAGAAGATTCATTAGCATTCATAACAGAATCATCTGACATTAAGGCAGGTAAAGGCAGCCTAGGTTGGAGTTGAACAGGGATTTGGTGCACAGAATTCACCGTGCTAACATTGAGGTGATCAGTGTGTATCTTTGCCCTAAGTAGGCTGCCCCCTTCCTCCAAATATGAAGCTATAGCAGCCGCCAGACGATCCTCCTGTGCATCTATTGAAATATCTTGATTTCCAGTGAAGATGCAGCTATTATTGGCTAGAGTGCGTGGAGTAATACCCATCAGGTTAAATAAATCAGTCCCTTCTTGCGAATGAATTTGGGCATGAGCTATACATTTTTTGGAAACACAATCTTCCAAAGTATCTACTATTGTATGTTGTAACTTGCACAAAGAAATAGAGATGGGTTTTCCTGATGAAATACCATCCATTGAGGAAGGAGAAAGAGCCAACACTACGGGGGGAGTAGAATCCAGAGAGGCCACCAAAGCTACCTGGCTCTTAAGTCACTTACATGTCATTCAAACCGGTATAGGTCACAGAGGGACTAAGGCAAAAAACCGTGGGGATGAACAGTTAAAGACATTTTTTTTAACAATGTATAAAATGCACTGAATACAAAGATTAGCAAAAACACATGAAATAGCACCAAAAAAATAGTTTAAAACACTATGATAAAATACAATAAATATGGATCTCCTTCAAAAATAGGGATAAAAATCGGAACTGAGTATAGCAGCAAATATATCAATCGATAGAGCTCTTTAAAAGGTCAGTCAATAAAAGAGAACCATTAGACAGCAAAGATCTTAAGAAGCTCCCAGTAATAGGGTAAGGAACGCCCGACAGCTCGAGGAGCTGCCAGAGTCCGACTCTCCCCCCTTACCCTAATTACTATTGAGTATTAAGCAGATGAAGGAGTGTAAGACCTTAAACCGCTGTACTCACAAGCTCGTTGTACAAGGACAAGTCACAAGTCACAACCAAACAGCAAAACAGCGGCTCCAGCCCTTACTGTCTCCAGGGCATAACTCCGCAAGGGTGGTTGGGCCGGCAATAAATGCTGAGAAAAAGTCACGAGATTAGACACGTGACCGCATCGAGGTCCGCCTCTTACAGGAAACAGAGTTAATCCAGCAAGAGCTCAGCTCGCAGTGTAGTTCCTGGATAGAATGCTGCAGGCAGTGGTAAGTGTTCGCAGAACAGAGCGGTCCTTCAAAGCAATCAAAACACCCCGCTCGATCGGTTGGGCTGGCAATAAATGCTGAGAAAAAGTCACGTGATTAGACATGTGACCGCATCGAGGTCCGCCTCTTACAGGAAGCAGAGTTAATCCAGCAAGAGCTCAGCTCGCAGTGCTGTTCCTGGATAGAATGCTGCAGGCAGTGGTAAGCGTTCGCAGAACAGAGCGGTCCTTCAAAGCAAACAAAACACCCCGCTCGAGCGGTTGGGCCGGCAATAAATGCTGAGAAAAAGTCACGTGATTAGACACGTGACCGCAACGAGGTCCGCCTCTTACAGGAAGAAGAGTTAATCCAGCAAGAGCTCAGCTCGCAGTGCTGTTCCTGGATAGAATGCTGCAGGCAGTGGTAAGCGTTCGCAGAACATAGCGGTCCTTCAAAGCAAACAAAACACCCCACTTGGGCGGTTGGGCCGGCAATAAATGCTGAGAAAAAGTCACGTGATTAGACACGTGACCGCAACGAGGTCCGCCTCTTACAGGAAGCAGAGTTAATCCAGCAAGAGCTCAGCTCGCAGTGATGTTCCTGGATAGAATGCTGCAGGCAGTGGTAAGCGTTCGCAGAACAGAGCGGTCCTTCAAAGCAAACAAAACACCCCACTCGGGCGGTTGGGCCGGCAATAAATGCTGAGAAAAAGTCACGTGATTAGACACGTGACCGCAACGAGGTCCGCCTCTTACAGGAAGCAGAGTTAATCCAGCAAGAGCTCAGCTCGCAGTGCTGTTCCTGGATAGAATGCTGCAGGCAGTGGTAAGCGTTCGCAGAACAGAGCGGTCCTTCAAAGCAAGCAAAACACCATATATATGTGGTGTAAGGGGGGTAAAAAAATTAAAGTCGGCATTTTCAACCATCACAATTCCCAGGTGGACATTTTTGTACGATTTCTTAAGTATGAAGACGTGTTATGTGCATAGTTTTGCAAAGACTCTTTTCCAAGGGGCGTGACACTTGGTGGGGTAGAGAGCGTGCGTGTTGGGACATTGTGTAACTAGTGGGTAGACTGCAGGCAAAGCCGCCATTGTATAGAAGCTGGACATCAGTGTCATGAATTTACTAAGCCCGAACACATGGAGAGGAAAAGCCGAGAACTGTGTCGCACCAAGAATTAGATGAGATTGTGGCTACGAATGGCGAGGCTATTTGTCTGGTGTCAAAGCCAAAACAGCCAAGGCCGGTTATCTATTTTTGAAGGTGGTGAATGTGAGAAGCTGAATCATCCCTTGTTAAGGTGCAAAGAAAGAATATCAAACGTGCCAAGTTGTATTCAAGACATTTAAATGCTGCAAAATGCACCAAATCTTCGTCTCCTGTCACGTGAGCCAAGGATGAAAATAGAGTTGAGCTTGGAGTCCTAGAACAGTGATAGTGCATGCTCGCACTCCCTTATATTCCCAGAGACAAGAATACTTTGCAAGGCCAAGTTCAAAGACAATCTTCATGGCAGAAGGCATGGGTGATGAGAGATGTTGGGCTAATTTGGTGGGGATGTAAAGTCAAGTCCACCTCCTGGCACCTTTGTCTGAGTTTACGTGCTGCTAAGTGAACCGAATGTTCCAGACATGGCACGAGCATGCCAACCAATTATAGAGGGCCATGTAAGGAAGGGCCTTATAGTTTGAGAGCCAATGATATACTGTGTACTTAATAGTGTTGAAGATGACATGTATTAGAGGTAGGCATAAATTGTCCACCTGACAGTAGATATCCAGTCACAATCCCACCCCTTATAGAAAGTATACTTCAATGTGCCCCTTGAGCCTATCACAACCCCTCGTAGGTTTTTCTCATTTGCCACGTAGTATGACGTCACGTCTGAATTTTTTTGTAGAAAACTGCTTTTATATCAAATGTACAAAGCTCGAACGAACATCCGTTAATATCCATTGTAACCTTTGCCATCTTCCTGAGTTGGTTTGATTATTTGGTTTCAGAGTTATTCTGCATCCCCATCCATTGCATGCACGATATCCAATAGGCCCTACGCTCATGTGGTAGCAGTGCGGATGGTTAAAAGATCCAAGCTAGTTTGTCCCCAGTCTTTCTGACGATCGAGTATCCGCCGCCATTAACCAGAAGGTTGCAGGGTTTCCTGTGGAGAATGGCCGATAGAAATAAATTTGCAAGAAGAACCGAGACAGTGGGCAGGTCCCCCTTTGATGAAATCCCTGCCTGGTTTCGACGGGTGCTATGGGGACGGAAGTCAAAGTGGTCAGTTTGGAGGCGGAATCGATACCGAAGGCCTTGAGTCAATTAACGAACGAATGGTGAGTAGACTAAGGGGAATGGCTAATGAGGGGATGGGGTTGTGATAATTTTTAAGTAACTGGAATTATTGCATGAAGAAAATATAGCGCCTAGAGTCCTGGCTAAAGGGAGTTTCAGAAGGAGACGTCTCAAATCCCAAATGGGGTAGAACAGAAATATATAATGCGTGAACAGGTTCACGTAAGGTGACATCTCAAACCCTCTATAGGGTACATAGTAAAGGCGAGAGATAAAAATGTGACCATAGTGTTTATTAATGTGAAAAGTCAACTAGTCTGTATGTTGTTTTGTTGAGTAGAAACATCGAAGAGTGATAGAAGTTGTGAAGGAATTGGTTAAAAGTTGAGGAGGAATAGTGACTACCTGTCATGATTCCTGCCCCTCATGTCCCCAGCCCTCCAAGATGTCAGGCTGGAGCCAGGCCACGATCACCTACATGGCCCTCAAGGGCCTCTCCATCCCTCCAAAGACCCACTTGGAGTCAGACTTGGCGCTTGTGGCACCAGACTCACTCACTCCCAAAGGATAACATTGGGGATTGGACTTGTAGTGCATTGATGGGGACAAGATGGATGCCCCCACATATTTCGGTTCCAAGAACTGCATGTGCGGTCTAGTCTTTTGGGTTTGGTTCAGCCCAGAGACACCTGGGATACCCAGAGACTACTTAAGCTACACCCAGGCTGAGAAACATGCTTTGCGTTTTCTGCACCTGCAGCGTGACACTCACCGTGTTTGGATCGGTCTCCAGTAGGCCTGCATCTTTCTTCTGCGCTAAGCTCCTGCAAGAACAAGAACACTGTTAGGAACAGCCTTACCTTGCAGCGCTTCTGCCTATCATTCATCACTCCTTCTGTCCTGCTGGCATCTTCGGCGGTGTCATTCCCATCCCGGCATGCCGCTTCCTAAGGAAAAGGGAAAAGAACAGAAAAAAGGCATTAGTAAGCATTCTGCAAATCTTCGCTTATTTTTAAATACTGTACGAGCTTCAAACATTTACCTGAATCCCAGCCGCTCTGGGCGAACTCTGTCTCCGGAACTTCTCATCCATCTGCAAGAGGGAAAAGACACTCCAGGTTAGCGTGGAAACATCTAGAGGCACTGCATACCGCGCTTACCCACCGCATTTGTTCTTCATAACCAGCATCCACGCTGAAAACGTCGCAGCACCTAAAAGACACCGAAAAAGAACTCAGTTCAATGCAAATACGAAAGGGGTGCATCGCGCATCGCGCTCTCACTCACCTTCAGCGCTACTCATCTCAGCAGCACACCACCATCCCGGACGCCGGCCATCATCTAAGGAAGGAAAGCAACGAAGTTAGAGAACTGTTCAAAAGACTCATTATACTTACCTGTCAGACTCTTGCCAGTGAAGTAACTAGGCAGCAACGAGCCCGCATCAATCAACGCGCCCCTGCGCTGAAAGCAGGATGGAGAGCACACTATCCAAGAAAACAAGGTGAGCTGTGGATCAAAGGGAAGGGTAGGACCCTGAGGAAGAAGGGGTTCAAGCCCACAGAGACAATAGGGAGTTAAACTCTACCAATCCTGTGTTTCAGGCCCAGTCTCCAGTCGAGTAGCCTCCAGGGAAGGGTTCGAGGTCGTAAGTGGTCAAAACAGGCTGAGTGACGTCCCCCCGTGGATACCAGGTGAGCGTTACACTACCCTAGCAAAGTGGTTGGTACCAATCCAAAGATAGAGATAGCTCATTGAGAAATTAAAGGCTTGAGCAGCGATTGATGGTGCGCGCTCATATTTGTTGTTTTAAAGAGGTGAAAAAGTGGCAATTTATGCAAAAGTACACAGGTTATTTTATACGTCTGGTAAGTATTGACAGTCAGTTGAGACTTGTCATTATGGGAGATACTCCTTTGATGCACGTGTGCAAGACACTGCCAAAGCACATGCCCAAGCTCAAACAGTATAGTACGGAATGGGTGAAAGGCACGGCAGATAAAATGTTCATGCCGTGGGCACAAGGGGGATCGCTGTCAAAAGTGGTATTGCAACACATGACCACATACTTGCACGCTGCGTACACGGGGAAGAAATTAGAGAAAAGATGAGTAATTCTAGAACTCTGGAAAATGTATCAGGAAGAGAGAAAAGATCTGCCACTTTAGGAGTGGATGTTCAGTCAGAGAAAGGAGGAAGGTGTTGAATCCTCGGCTCCCCTTAACTAGCCTGAATTAAAAGGCGATAATATGGAAGAAATAGGGTTATACCCTCTAAAGGAGTTGAAAGCGGCGACGGGGTATAGTAATCCGATATATGAACCACCAGCCAATAATAGTGATGATAGTCCAGAGGAGAGTAGGAGAAAAGAAGAGGTCTATAAGATCATACAAGACAAAGAAGAAAAGAGTGAGCGATCGAACCTGTCGACAGAAAGACGGGGAGATTAAGAGATGGAAAGGAGAGAAAGATAAAGCTGACGAGGTAACACTCATGCAGAACGAATGGATGGGAGGACAGATATTACTCAAGTTAGATGGGAAAAGCATGGAGGAAGTTAGGCGAAGAGGTGATAAGGACAAACAAGATAGAAAGGACAAGGAATGAGAGAAGAGATTGAAAGAAGATGAGCAGAAAAGGAAGAGCAGGGAGCGACGAGAATAACTATATCAGGAGGAGCAATGGAAAAAAGAAGAACAGGCAGAAGAACAAAGAAAATATGACAATAGGCAGAGAGCAATAGACGATAGGGATAGAAGAGAAAGGAAGAGAGAAGAGGAGGAAGCACAATGACTAAGGGACTAAAGAATACAGAGACAAAGGGAAGAAGAGGAGAGAAGGGAAGGAGTAAGGAGAGACGAACGAAGGCAAGAGGTAGAAAGAATTAGAAGGGAGACGAGAAAGCAAAGAAAATTAGATGAAGAAAAAGAACAAAGGAGAAGACAGCGGGGTCTTGATACCAGTTTCGTCCATAAGGAACCAGTAGGGCCAAGCCCAGCAATATGATGGGACAGAACAGAAGAGTTACTTCTGGTAAAGGAAGTAACGTTAGGGGCATCTAGGGTAGAATTTGACGAAGAAAACTTTGATGCGGGTAGCATCAGCGAGAGGATCGATGAGGCCTATCAACAGTTGAAGCGAAATAGCAAGCATGGAATTTGAGGGAAGGGAGATCAATCCCTAGCATTGCAATCATGAAGCGAAGAAGAAATTCAGTTCAGTCACAGACACAGAGCATTGTCCTTAAGAGGACTGAACCTAGACAAAGGTGAAGGAGATGATAGTCAAACTAGTTTGGGACAAGACATATCAGACAAGGAAAGAGAATCCATCCTCGAGGTAGGAGGAGGGAGCGTGGGTGCCCCTGAGGGAAGCCTGCAAATGGATAAAGAAGTAAGAGGGTCGGATCTGGAACCACCTAAGGATAGGATGCCAGATCTCATACCATATCCAGAGCATCCCCGAGGATGATCGTATAGTGGGCAGGGAGAATGGCCACCATATGTGAGCAGATTAAGGTCGCTACCAGCAAGGAGACAGACCGGGACGATCCAGAGTTGAGGTTTATGCAGTTTCCCTTATTGGAAAAAGGGGCAGCAAGACCACAGTATATTCCATCACCGCAGATGGATAAGGATAATTTAAGGTGTAAACTCCAGAGTTTGACTTCGGGTGCTGGGAAATGTATATACAAATTAGAAAAAAGGACAGGAGAAAACACGAGGGCAATAGGGGACATAAAGGGACCCCTGGCTCCTGGCAGCTATTCTTGGGGAAAGGTCTGATGACATATGGAGGAGAGCAGGGTATTCAAGTGTGACAAAACAAAACACAGCTCATGATGGAGCGCCATTTAATAATTGTAGAGCTGATGTGTGGAGGGCTCTGTGTACAGTATCCTGACACATCAGATATGGGTGAAATTATGACACGTAAGATAAAGGAAGATGAAGACCATTGCTTACATTCCAGATATTCTGGAGAAATAACAACTTGAAACTTTCGAGCTGTGGGAAAAAACGGTGGCATTATTTTACCACATTTTATATCAGGGGTTGCCTGATCCAGTACAGAGGCAGATGAAGAAACACGTGGGAATGGAAGTAAAACCATGGGCTGAGATACAGCTGACGATAGTACATCACTGTCGGTTATTACAAGAGAAAAATAGGAAGAAAGATGAGACTAGGAAAATCGACAAAGCCAAGTTAGTTCAGAATGAATTGCCATAATTTGCCATAGAAGGGGTCAGTATTGACAAGTAGAGAAGTATTGGAAATAGAGGAAGCAATGGTTACATCGCAGGCAAATAATCAGTGCCTGATGGACCATGGTGGATATAGGCTTGTGGCGCGAGCCAGAGGTATGGGTTATAGAGGAAGAGAAGGAGGATTCCAAAATAATCAAGGTGGGTTTCAGAATACACAGAATAAGAATCAGAATACCCAGGGAGGATTTAACCAAGGGGGACTTGTCAGGCGAACACCCCCAGTATGTTGGACTTGTGGGGATAACAGGGCACATTTCACGCAAGAGAATGTTCAAAATGGCTAATTTTGAAGAGGGGGGACAGCTTACCCTCCACCATATAGCACACAAACTAGGGGAGGGTTTGCCCAAGATCACACAGTGTATCAGAAACAAGTGCTGCAAGTACAGCAGGTACAGCAGCAAGAGCGAGTGCAAACGAACCCACCACAAGGGCAGTCACAACAAACCCCCATGCAGACACAGCAGTACGCAAACACAGGACAAGTGCTGAAACCCAGAATGGGAGGTGTCACTGTGTTAGGAGGAAATCCTTTCACAGGGACGGGGATGAGCCTGTTCCCACAATAGGACAGCTCACAGGGTGACTTGATATGTACAGTACTATCTGTGACAACAGACCCCCAAGAGGAAGTAAGGGTCAAGGTGATGATAGGAGGCAAATCTTTTTCTTTTCTAGTAGACACTGGAACTACTCGTTCATGCATACGAGAGGGAAAATATCCAATATCAGAAATTGCCATGAATGCTCAAGGGTTCGCTGGAGCTAGGAGTCAAGTTCCTTTGACTGATGAACTACCAGTCTCTATAGGTGAGTGTGTCATCAGTGGTCTGGCATGGAAGAAATGGAGTCGGTGGAGGAGCCACCATTGAAAGTGCCTCCACGATTTACCCTCACTGTCTAGTTTTTACGTTCCTGCTTCCTTATCTCTCTAATGGCCACGCACCCCTGCTCATTGCAACTGTAGTCCCTTTGCAGTACGCTCTGCCTCTTTTGCCTCGTATTGCGTGCTTCCTTACTCCAAGTTTGTTTCAAGTATTTCCTTTGCCCCTCTTCTTCCCGTGACCGTTTTGGTTTCCTTTTCCTTGCTTTTCCTTTTCTTTGGCCCTTGTCTGTTTTTCCAGCTTTGCTGCCGCTATGCTCTGCCTTCTGTAATTTCCGGCACTCACTGCCACATTTACCTGCCTATTGAAGCTTTTCCCTTTGCTTCCTACAACTCTTCGGCATCTGTGCCTTTTTCCTTTGCTGCATTCCGGTTGTTCTGCCATCCTAGGCAGTTAGCACTGAGGTATTATTCATATCGCACCTGCTGTGCTCGACCCAGTGCCTTTCTTACTTTCTTTCTGGCCATCTCGCTGTCTTTCTCTCTCTCTCTCCCTCTCTCTCTGGTTCCAACGTTTCTATTTCTGGCTCTGCAAGGTTCCTGTTCCCCATAGTTTCCAGTTTTCTGACTTCGAAAAGTAGCTATCTTCATTTTCGCCTGTTATTTTCCTTTCTTGGTTTCTCTATCTAGTGTTCTGGCACAGTAATTAACTTCCAGGCTCCATACTGTCATTGCTGTCGAACACTCAGGTGTTTTCCATGGGCTCTGGGCTAACAACACAGACTTGTGTATCTTCTTTTTTTCTCCTTGTGGATTCCAATTTTTGTTGGGCACATATTCATCTGTACTAGCTTATCGCTTCACTCTTCAGTCGTCTCTTTGGAATACACTAAGGCGTGCCGTCCATACAATCCAGGAATACCATCCATCTAACCATCATTTTCCACAGGGGTTTTTTCTGCCATTGGCTTTTCCCCCAGAACCTGGGCTGCGCAGGGGAGACATCACTTTGCCCGTGGTAGTACTTCATCAGACGACAGTGGCGAGTTCCCGGAACAGACCCTACCTCTTTAAGAAGAAGAAGGGAACACTGGAGGAATCCATTGCTGAATTCTGTGCATGGGGACACCTCGACCAGTGAAAGCGATTCAGAGACCCAGGTGAGATCAGCCCAAATTGACAGATTGCAAGCCCCTATTGTCAGCGGTGCAGGGGTTATCTTTGGGAGTACAAGGACTTAAACCTGTGAATGCTGTGCTTCGGCAGATGGCTACCAATAGAGAAGCTCAACTCACTGACCTACCGCCTTTGGCCCTAGCTGCAAAGTTTGACGGATCTCCCAAAAAAGTGAAAGAATTCATAGACGCCTGTCTGGTATACTTCACTTTCCGCCAATCCGGTCCTCCAGGACTTCATGGCCTTTGTGGCGCTTCTTTGCCAGACCTCCGAGAGACAAGAAATCGGATTCTCGGCTGGAGAATCCCTACTTGATATAAGACAGGGTTCCATGAATTTGATGACCTACATGTCGGCTTCAAATGCCTTGATAGCAAAGTAGGGTGGCCTGAATCAGTCCAGTTTACAGTCTTCAGACGAGGTCTGCACGAGGAACTCAAAGACGAGTTGGCATGTATACTTCGCTCCACTTCACTCAAGGAACAGATTTCCTTGGTTCTACAGATAGAGTATCGAATTACTGAAAGAAGAGCTGAAAGAAGGAAGGGGCGTACATTGGCTCTGCCTCCGCCTACACACCAGACACCCTCTCATTCCACTCCTAGTTGTTCTCAAGAAGAACCAATGCAAGTGGGCACTACTCCAGGTCCTTTGCCCCCAATTGAAAGACAAAGACGCAGAGACAAGGGTATTTGTCTATATTGTGCCTCCAATGCTCATCTACTACGTGATTGTCCTGATGTACCCCCTCGAAGTCAGGGAAACGACAGACCCCTGTCTTAGGAGGAACCACTAACCGGGGTCCCACTGAAGTTTCAGGTTCCTTCCGTCCTGCCACACGATCCAAAGATGACACACGTTTGATGGTGGTTTGTATCATTTTTGGGTTGAATAGATTACCTGGCAGAGAGGTATTAGACCTGGTTGACAGCGACACTGCAGGCAACTTTCTGGACATCAATTGGGCGAAGTACAACAGAATGCATCTACTGTCCAAAGAGGAAGAACAGACAGTAGAAGGAGTGGATGGTCGTCCCTTGTGTTCAGGCCCCATCAACCAATCCACCGGAGCACTTCAGGTTACCATCAATGACCATCACGAAACCATAACCTTCAACGTCATAAGGGTAGTTCATTTTCCGGTAATTCTGGGTATCCCCTGGCTTCACAAGCATAACCTTCTCATTGACTGGTCTCTCAATTCCATATCATTCAGATTGAGTATTGCAGAAAGCAATGTGCTTATGCTAATCAAACCAAGAGCCTAACAGTGTCATGTTTTCCGCAATCCTCCACAGGAGTCAACTGTCTCACTTCTATGTTACAAGACTACGCAGATGTTTTCGAAGATAAGAGCCCAAGGGATCTTCCACCTCACCGCCCAAAGGACTTCTTAATCGACATCCTACCCAATTTGATCATTCTCTTTGGTCTCATGTATTCCCTGAGCACCCCCGAGCGAACTGCTCTCAGGGAGTACCTAGACTACAACTTACTGAATGGGTTTATTTACCCCTCGAAGTCTCCTTCCGGAGCATCCCTCTTCTTCACAGCTCAGAAGGACTCTACTGAACTTAGGCCTTGCATAGATTACTGCAGCCTGAACAAGACCACCATAAGGGATCAATACTCAATGCCTCTCATAAAGGAAATTCTAGAGGCAGTCCAAGGAGCAGTGATTTTCAGTAAACTAGATCTAAGGGGTGCCTATCAGCTACTGAGGATTAAAAGCGGGGACGAGTGGAAGGCGGCATTCCGGACTCCCTTTGGAGTGTATGAGTATTCTGTGATGCCCTTCGGATTGGTGAATGCACCAGCCGTCTTTCAACGGTTCATGGACTGGTTATTCGCTGACCATCTGCTTCTCATGGTAATTGTTTACCTTGATGATATTCTGGTATTTTCTAAACAAGCCAGCCTATATTAAGAACATCTCAGAGGTCCTGGAATGGTCGAGGCAACATCATGTGTTTGCCAAACCAGAAAGGTGTCAGATTGACATCTCTTCTGTACACTACCACAGATTCATCCTGTCCTCCAAGGGAGTAGAGATGGACCCCAGGAAGGTTTCCTCAATACTTGATTGGCCAGCTCCCACTACAGAAAAAGAAATACAAGCCTTCCTGGGTTTGGCAAACTTTTATCGACGATTCACCCACAATTTCTCTGACCACGTACTACCAATCACTGCTCTACTTAAGGAAAATGTTCCTTGCCAGTGGAATTCCAAGGCAGAGAAAGTGTTTCAGAATTTTAAACTGGCCTTCTGTTCAGCACCCATCCTTAGGCAGCTGAATCAACTGCTGCCTTTTTTGGTGGAAACGGATGCTTCAGCTGGTGCCATAGTGGGGTTCTCAAGCAAGAACATCCGATTGCCTACTATTCGAGAACCCTAACCCAGAGCGAAACCCACTATTCTGTAATAGAAAAGGGCGCTTCTGGCCATGGGCGTAATTATAGGGGCGGGCAGGGGGTTCTGTCCCCCCCAACTTCTGTGGTGTGCCCTTTTGTCCCCCCCATCTTTTGGAGGGAGGGCAGGGGGGGCCGCAATAATCAATTATGTAATTGGACAGCGCATACCCGGCGGGGGTGCTCAGCAAGGCTTGCGCTGTCTCATTACATAATGCAAAGATGCCTGGCAGCCGTGCTGCAACCCATTCAGGGCTGGGATGCCCTGCGTGTCTCAGTCCTCCCTCACCCTGGTTGGCCTCACTCAGTCAGCAGCCAGGGTGCTGAATTGGGTGTTGCAGTGCCAGGCGCCTGTGCTGTCACGCTAGCAGCAGCACTTCCGGGGGCCAGCGGCACAGAGCATCGCTTTCCGGCTTCGTGCTCGTGTGACACACAGACAGGAACTAGGAAGCTCATTCAGCTTCCTGGTTTCTGTATGGAGGCGTGTGAGTGCGAAGAGGTTAGGTCGGTGTAACGTGAGAAGTGGACGGGCGGCATTTGAAAGCAGAGCAGAGGTACTTTAAAAAAAAAAATTATTGTGTCTGCGTATGTTTGTTGGGGAGCTCTGTCCAAGCCCTCTGAGACAAAATACATGCAAACTTCCTAATTAGCATATGGATTTCACCAACAGAAGTGACTTCACAGAAAAGGACATGGCAAGGCACATCATCAGTCTTTGATACTTGGAGGAACCATGGAAGTGACTTTAGAATACGTTGCCATAAATAAGCCAAGTGAGAAATAACTTTGTGGTGCAAAATACCTAAATTGCACTAATGTTATATGTGGAGCAACTCTATAGTCATTAGGCTTTTCCTTTATATTAGCATGATACATTAACATAAGCTGCTGTCACGACCCACATCCAGAAGACCCCCTGGCAAGCCCATGGGCCAGGAAGGGTCTTGACTCGGGTCTCCACTAAACCCAGGCTTCCTTGGCCTAGGCCTTCTTGGGGCTAGTCCGGGCACCTTTGGCTCCAGGCCAATACTTGATAAAGGACTTGTGTTGGGAACTACTTTATTTCAGTGCCAGTCAACATGGAGGCATCCACATAGCTTGGCTCCTTGGAACGAAGCTATGCAGTATAGTATTTTTGGGTCTGGTACCATAGGAACTATTTAACCGGGACTTCTTTCTTGAAACTATTTATACCACACCCGACTGGGATAACACGCTTTGCGTTACTTTGCAATTCTGCAACGTGACGCTCACTGTGTTCAGCTGCACCTGCGAACCTCGGAAGAACAGCATCTGTTAAGAAGGAAAAGGACATCGTTAGCAGCAGCAGCTTACCTGTAATTTCATCGTAGCTGTCTATAGCTCTTGCGACCAGCATCCCGGAACCAGCGCTCCTCCCGGACTGTCGGATCTGCAAAAAAGGAAGAAACAAGGCATTAGATATTTTACAATTGAACGAGCGGTGCCGAAAAGCTTACCTCGCAAGCCGCTCCTCGACCAGCATTGCCTCAGGAATTCCATGCACCGGGTGAGCACCACGACCTGTGGGGAAGAAAAGTCAACAGGTTAGCAAAAGGCAAGGCATCATAGCGCTGCGCATAGCGCCAACTCACCGCATCAAGGCGCTCTAAATACGCCATTACTTACCGGCGAGACCCAATTCAGTCTATGCCACATATTGGACTTCTGCGCACCTAAGGAAGAGAAAAAGACATTAGTTAGACCAAAAAAGGCATGCAAGGACAACGATATACCACAGCAATAAGACCTACCTGAAAGACTCAAAGTGGGCCGGCATCAGTGAAGTAACTTGATCGCAATCGCCCACCAAGCACAACGCGCCCCTGCCAAGAAGGCAGGACGGAGAGCACACCTGCATCAAAAACAAGGTGAGGAGAGGCCCAGAGAGGCTGCGGGTATACAGGGTGGTGGGGGGCTGTTTACCCCAGTTGCCCAGTCTTGAACATTGCCCACCTGTATTCCAGGCAGAACCCTCCTGCTGGCCAACCTGGGAACCGCAGAGAAGGATACCTGAGTCCCAACTGCTGGGTGGCGTCCCTGTGGAGCCAGGTGAGCGTAACAGCTTTGAAGTGAATCAGAATCCCTTACAGAGCTCACTCTCTAGTTAACATCTGCACCCAAATGCAGTTATCTGTCTGGTGCGCTTAAGAAATTACTCAAACTCAGATAAGGCACAATGTGATTAAATAATTTCCTCAGGATCACACACTTGGTTAAATGGTGAAACTGGGATGTGGACAATTTAAGCGACCGTGCACATATTTCCAGGCTTAGTTGATATAGACATATATTCATGTTTTGCTTTACATTTCATGTGCTTATTATTTATATAATACATATAACATATAATTATTTATAGCAATGTATTTGAAGCAAACCACATTACATAATAAACTAGCCTTTCATAATAAACTAACCATACTCCATGCATTGTCATAGAAATATGTTGAGCAATGGGAGTGTGGCTTTAGTTTCATTCTCCCCATTCTGCATGCAAAGTCACAATAGCATCATGCAGATTAATGTGAGCCTAACAAATCCTCCTTGGGTTTTAAAGCCATAGTCATTATTTCATAAAGCATGCAATATTATGCACCCTTATCACTCCCTCATCACTCCCTTCCATTCACATTTCTAAAGGGACAAAGGTCCCTGCTAATAGTACCCCCGTCCCTCCCTTCAGTGCCTAATCACTCACATTGTAATGCTCTGTTGATACAGAGCAACGTGAGGACCCTCTGCTGCCCGGAGCTCCTTGGGACATTGTCTTGGCAGTGGGACACCTCTACCATTCGGAATGCAGAAGTTGCTCAGCACACATTGTTCTGCCAGCGGGACACTTTTGCCGTTGGGCACCCTCTTTGAGGTGCCGAATGGGAGAGGTGTCCCAATGACAAATGTCCTGGTCTGGCTCTTAAAAGAACTACGGGGGGGGTAGCTTGACCACCCCCTTGCGACTCTCCCACTCGGTACTCCACAGCTTGGAGCCATTTGAACACAGGTAAACATACCTTAATATTAATCAGTCAGAATATTGTAGAAAACATTTCTATCAGCACGTAGACATATAAGGTGCTGTGCAGAACCCAAGTTTGGAGATATTTGGCATTTAAAAATCTATACCAAGTATACTTGGTCACCCACTCCACTGCATTAACCAATGGTTTCTGCCTTTGAATGAAAGGAAAAATCAGGCAAATTGCTGACATTCCAGTGAATCTGGTCCTTTCGGCTATGGCTTTATAGTTCAGCTAGAACAAGTCAACATACCCCACACAGGTATCACGGTGTGAGTGAGAGTGTGTTGACTTTTGTGTCTGAATGAATGATAAATAATGCATTGTTTGTATGTTCTAGTGGAATTAAGTTTGTGAATGTTATGTTGTGTGACTGGGTGCATGGCAGGCCGGCTGAAGATTTGTGGGGGTCCAATTGAATTTTAAAAAGATATGCCACCAGTCTTAAGAAAGTTATAACAGAGCGTCAGTAATGGACTCTTGAGGTGTAGTAGTTTAGTATTATCCCTCAGGGATTTAGGTTCTTTGACCAATGTACAAAATCACGGCAGAATTAACCGTGGTAATTTTCGCTGCAAATACGTTTTTACTTCGGTCCAAGAAAACAAACCCATGTCCCCTCAAACCGCCAGTACACCCATAAACCCCCCCACGTATCTTTTCTCCATCCGCTGCATCTCCTGTAGCCTGCAGCGTCAGATCCATCCCTTTAACGCGGGTCAGATCTGACGCTGCAGCGTCCCTTTTCTTTTTCTTTTTTTTGTTGGGTTCCCTGCCACCAATGCTGAGGAAGCGTGGGACACCCCCACAACCGTTGATGCCATAAATACCAACCATGTGCTGAGGGGGCCACCCCTGCAACAGTATCTTCTGCTTCAAACTAATGGTGGTGATCGAATTCGGTCAAATCGACCATTCAACCAATTATTTTTTTAACAATTTGGCCCAAACGATCCCTCGGAGCCACATCCGCCCTCCCTACACCCCACCCCTTTCCTTCAGTTGTCATGTCCCCCCAACATTTTCAGCAAAGTTACTCCGCTGCTTCTGGCTATCAAACAAGCCTGTGCCGAATGGCGCCGTCTTCTGCAAGGGTCTGCCCATCCATTTGAGATACGCACTGATCATAGTAACTTAAGAGTACTACAGCAAATGGAATGTCAGAATGCTTGTCAGGCCAGATGGGCTTATTTCTTTGCACAATATGACTTCCACGTCACATACTTGCCTGGAAGTAAGAACATTGTGGCTGACAGCCTGTCTCGATGCCCATTGATGTGCCTTCAAGCCCCATTCAAGGGGGAATTGCTCCTCCAGGATGTGCCATATATTGGAACTATTTCAAATATTTTACAAGAAGTCAAAGCTGCATCTAACAAGACTCTTGGATCCCTCTCTAAAGATATACAAGCGCTGCTGTCCGCTAAAGATGGATTGCTTTTCCTCAAAGGTTGACTATATATACCTGATGTACGTTTACACCAACTTGTCCTATCTTGGGGTCACGACTCCAGAATAGCCGGACACAAGGGTGTGACAGCCACCTCGGCCCTTATCACACAGACATTCTGGTTGCCAACCATCCTAACCAATATCAAGCTGTACGTTCAAGCCTGTACCACTTGTGCCCGGAGTAAGTATTCAACCTCTCGACCCATAGGGTTATTAGAACAACCCAAACTCCCTACTGAACTTTGGTGCCACATCTCTACGGACTTTATAGTAGAACTGCCTCCTTCCCAAGGTTATACCGCCATCATGGTCACTGTGGATAGCTTTAGCAAGATGGCCCATTTCTCGCCCTTGAAAGGGATTCCGTCTGCCCCTGAAATGGCTCAGGTCTTCCTAAGACACATTGTCAGATTGCACCGCCTACCAGACACCATCCTTTCTGACAGAGGGTCTCAATATACATCCAAATTTTGGAAGACACTGTGCAGACTTTTAGGCATTGAGCGGGCTCTTACATCGGGATACCACCCACAATCTAATGGTCAGAGAGGATGCCTAAATGACACCATGGAGCAGTACCTCAGATGTTTTGCCAATAACGAGCAGGATAATTGGCATTCTCTTCTATCCACAGCTGAATTTTCCTATAGCAATGCAACTCACTCCGCCACTAAAATGTCTCAGTTCTTCTGTATATACGGCAGACATCCCTGGCCCTTTTCCTTCTATTCTCTTCCTCCAACCACTGTACCCACTGTCGATTCACTGATGGACTCTATCTCCACGGCACAGAGGACCGCGTTGACCAATCTGGAAGAGAGCAGCAAAAGATATAAAACACAGGCAGTCATCCATCGCCGGCCTGCACCGGAATGGAAGAAGGGTGACCTAGTGTGGCTTTCCACCAAATATCTCCCTAGGTGGACTCATCCATCCAAGTTGGCCCCCCGTTACCTGGGTCCATATCCCATCTTGTCTCAAATCAACCCTGTGGCTTATAAAATCAAATTACTGAAGCAGCTAAGCCGCATCCATCCAGTCTTTCACACTTCCTTATTGAAACCTTAGATTCCTGACCGGTTCCGAAAAAAGGACTCTTTTAAGGCATCTTTCAAGGATACTACTTTGGACCTGTATGAGATAAAGAAGATTGTGGACTCTCGTTTCTACAAAGGACGGCTGCAGTATTTGGTCAGATGGAAGGGGTATTCTCCTGAAGAGGATTCCTGGGAACCAGTTTCCAACATATCGGCTCCCTGATGTCTACAGATCTTTCACCATCTTCATCCAAGGAAGCCTGGGCTTTACGCTCCTGCAAGGGGGCATTCTGTCATCAGTGGCCCGGCATGGAAGATATGGAGTCGGTGGAGGAGCCACCATTGAAAGTGCTTCCACGCTTTTCTCTCACAGTCTAGTTTTTACGTTCCTGCTTCCTTATCTGTCTACTGGCCACGCCCCCCTGCGCATTGCAACTTTAGGCGCTTTGCAGTACGCTCTGCCCAGTTCGTCTTGCGGTCAGTGCTTCCTTTCTCTAAGTTTGTTTCAAGTATTTCCTTTGCCCATCTTCTGCCCGTGACCATTTTGGTTTCCTTTTCCTTGCTTTTCCTTTTCTTTGGTCCTTCTCTGTTTTTCCGGCTTCACTGCCACTATTCACTGCCTTCTGTACTTTCCGGGACTCACTGCCACATTTACCTGCCTATTGCCACTTTTCCCTTTGCTTCCTACACCTCTTAGGCGTCTGTGTATTTTTCCTTTGCTGCCTTCATGTTGTTCTGCCGTCCTAGGCAGTTAGCACCAAGGTGTTATTCATATCCCACCTGCTGTGCTCCACCCGGTGCCTTTCTTACTTTCTTTCTGGCTGTCTCGCTGTCTTTCTCTCTCTCCCTCTCTCTCTGGTTCCAACATTTCTATTTCCGGCTCTGTAAGGGTCCTGTCCCCCATAGTTTCCAGTTTTCTGCCTTCTCCTCAGAGAAAGTAGTTATCTTAATTTTTGCCTGTTCTTTTCCTTTCTTGGTTTCTCTATTTAGTGTTCTGCTGCAGCTATTCACTTTCAGGCTCCATGGGGTGCGCTAGAGAGCTTGACCAAGATGGCTGTGAGCCAGTGAGCTCCTGCGCACCTGAAAAGATCTGGTCACTATACAGCGAATTACCCTGCTGAAATCAAGTCACTTACTGAGGTGCCGTGCAGAGAAGTACTGTAGCCTCTGTGGAATTCAATCCCGGAGAGAATCGGTGCCGGGAAGGCGTACAACTGAACGTTACGCAATGCCCGCTATCTCGCCAACAGATCGGCGGGAGGTGGAGCCACCTCGGTGTGGACCCAGACGCTTCCCGCCCTGAAGCAGAGAAACGCTGCAGCAAAGATTGGAACCTCCGCGGAACGGCACTGCTCAGACAGCCTATGCAGTCACCAACCAGACCTAAACGGCACAAAAGAATGCAGTGCGGTTGAATACCCAAAGGCAGCCGGGTCGGTGAAACTGAGATCAAGGATGGCCGACAAATCCCACAGGCAGAAGTACACTGACTGGCAGCGCCACCCAGGACCCCAGAGAAGTTGACGATCCTGCAGGGACGGACTGTTGAGGCTGACACAGAGTGGCAGTGTTGGGGAAAGCACCAGGCGGACGGCCCCGGCAGCGTCGCACACCAGATGCCAGGGACCAGCGAGACGGCTGGGCAGAGGCTGAGCAGCCTAACTATACTTTCGGACTAGGGGCGGACCCCCGAGCCACCACACCTGCAGGCTTGGTCTAGCCACCAACACACAGAGCCAGTCCAACATTGGGCTGATGAGGGTAACGATTCCGCCAGCTGTGAGGAAGAACGGGTGCTGCACCAATGACTGGAACCCGGATCGCATCCAGGATTAGTATAACGGCCAAGAAGAGCTGTCACACCGGCACTGGCTCTCCTGAGGGTGCATCTAAATGGACCCAAGTAAGTCCGCCGGGGAGGAGGGAAATACCACAACACAGCTTGGTGAACTGTGTCTCTGGGCAGCGCCTCCTTACACAGCACTGGGGAACCTCGGGTGGAGGGGGAATACGCGAAGGCACACAGGTGCAAGCTGCACCCCAGTTTTAACTTTGTGGTTGGTTGGCGCTGGGTCGCACAGTGACACTAGGGGATGCTAACTGAGCGGGGGCAGCGGAACTGCAGCGAACCTGGCTGGATCCCTACTGCACTACATATAAGAAAGAGGGTCTGAAATGGCGAGAAGGGAAACACTTGGCCTGATCCTCCCATAATCACGACCCCTGTACTCAATAGAATGGCAAAGCCGAGACGGGGCCATATAAGCCCGAGAGCATAGAACACCAAAGGGAACAGGCAACAGTTTGGCACATACTAATAACCTGGGATGTAGCTTATGGAGAACCTGCGGACTGAGATCACCCACTCAGGGGAACACATGGGGTGTAGCACCGAGGGGCCACAGTGCGAACCGGACCTTAGTAACGGGCCCTGGCTCGGCCACATAAGCACCTACCCACTGACACAGCCATCCCAGTAATGCATAGAGAGAACGTTGGCATGAAAAAATCATCTGAGAAATGGAAAGGGCAGCACCGCAGCAACTGACCACTATTAGGCCACATTACACTGGTGGCACCTCTACCCTATGTTAGGCAGAATTATATGCCATACCCTTTGGGAACACCACACACAATTAAGACTACAAGTGACACTACAAATTCACCTTTGGTACAAGCCTGTACTACACAGTAAAGTGGTAGTGATGGCTGAGCAGCCAGACTTATCTCAAGAGCAAGTGAGCAGTATCAATAGTTACACAAAGGACAGCAATCACTATGATTCAAACAAACAATGACTCAAGGTTTCTGAGTAAGGGAATATACATTTATTTACACATCAGTTGTAAAACATTTCACTAAAGGAAAGCAGTTGAGAAGTCACACTCTTAATACACCGCACCACTCCCAATAGATTCTGGACAAGTTAAGCTCAAAATTAAGTGTGAGAAAAATGGCACTCCAATAATTTAAAAGGGAGGGAAAGACACAGTTAGACTAAATTTGAGCAGCACCAACAGGTAGGTAAGCAGGGCAATCTAGAAAGAGGAACTACAGTGATGGAATCAAATGAAAAGGCAACAGGACAAAAGTCTTTTGCTCAAGATCACACAGTTCAGGGTAGTTCGTGGTTAAGTCTTTGCCAAGAGTTAGTTTAAAGAGTAGAGAAGGACAAGCCCTCGGATTGGCGAAAGGTTTCACACACCTTCACCGCGGCTGGACGAAAAGAACATCTGGATTTGCACAGTACCTTTAAATGGAGACGAAGCTGTAGCTGAGGCGGACGTTCCTGGCAGGTCCTGCAGTCTCACAGTTCTTGAAGCGACTGTCGGACTGACATGAAGTAGGAAGACTGGAGGGTCCTGCACTACCCAGGGAAGAAACCAGCAGCAGAGCAAAGCAACGAATAAAAGGTGCGCTCTTTAAAACCCAAGCAGGGTTCGACCTTCCTGGCTATCCGGTTCACTGTTGCTCTGTAGAGCAAATTTGACCAGAGGAGGGAGTCCTGGCTTGCAGTTTGGGCGAACTGGTTGGTCCCACCAGCTATGGGGAAGAAGATTCCTGGTAGATCTTCTCTATCATTGGAGTCTGAAGATTTGGACCTGAAGCAGGGCTTCACCGGGCAGTTCAATCATTGTAGGGGTCCTCTTCTGTCAGCTCCTCGTCAGTTCTTTCGTTCCAGTGGCGACTCTGCCTTTCCAGCCCCAGAGACCTGCTTTTTATGCAGTTTTCCCCCCTTCACACAGCCTGGCTGTCAGTCACACAGCAGAATGGCTGTCCTGGCGGGACAGTCACCTAGCCAATCAAACAGGAGTGTGACTTAGGTTACCAAGGGTACCCACGGCAGGGGTCCTAAAACCCCTCACTCACATCCTGCCTACCCAGACTTTCAGGCACCTAAGAAGGGCTTCTGTGCAGAAGCCAGCGAAAGGACGGCGAACAAAGGAACCAAACCTGGTTTGGCGCGCAGAGTAAAACACGAGGAAGACATTTTCAAAAAGAAATGGTGAATAAAGCCAGCCGTACCCGTATAAAAAAGTATATGGTCTAGCGGGTTTAAGTTTGAGGCTACCAAGATAGCCTAAAACAATACCAAGGTTATTTAAGATAACCGAGGTAGGAAAAATAGGGCAGTTACCACTGCCTCCAGCCAAGTCTTTATGAAAAGGGAGCGAAACAGTGCTCCAAGAGAAACAGACAAAAAGGGATAAGTATTAACCCATTCCTGTACTCTATATAAGATAGTTTGTACTGGGTCTGTGGATTTAAAGAGACTAATAAAGTCAATTGCAACTTTACATGTTCTGGGAGACAGTAGTCAGTCCCAGAAAATGGAGTCTGAGTTGGGAAGTCTAAAAGACAACCCTCTGGGCCTCATTACGACCCTGGCGGTAAGGGGTTAACGCCAGCGTTAGCTGCGCCGACCCCTTACCGCCAACTACGAGGTCCCTTAGCGCCATGGCGCTTTTAACACCTGCTTTTAGCAGGTGTTAAAATCCATGGCGCTAAGGGACCATGGAGTTAATTACGCCACCGTAATTTACGGTGGCGTAATTAACGCCTTCCCCACTCCCATTATGCCCTATGGGGCAAAAATGGGAATGGGGAAGGGTAAATGGGGATTGGGGACTTACCGCCCCGCCGACCTCGGAATGGGGCGGTAAGTCCGCCAACCACCATGGCGTAAACGTAGTTTACGCCATGGTGGTAAAGTCACGGCCCAGGCGGTAACTTACCGCCTGGGTCGTAATGAGGCCCTCTGTCACTGCACTGAAGGTGCTGTGTAACACACAGTAAAAAGATGATGCATGTGGAGTAGGTGAGGCTCCACAGTCTATGAACACAAGACAAATGTTACACACAGACACAGCAAAATACATGTAAGAGTGGGAAAAAAGGCTCACACTCTTACCAGGTGAAAAAAATAAATCCTAGAAATCCAGCAAAGCAGCTGAGGGACTCAGTAGATAAGGGAAATTAGCCATTCTGGAGAATTCTCCCTAACACCCTATCAGACAGCACCCGAATGAGAACCCACCCAGACCTGGAATAGGCATGGGAACCAGCAACACTACCCCTGGGGACACTTCAGAATCATGCAAAGATGACCCACTGAAAAAGGGCACCAACAGATACTGTGTGCTGGAATAGCACGGATCCCCCAAACACCGGAAATGTCTAGAACTGGCAAAGGGAGCAAACAGCAATCAAAGTTGCATTTTGACACACCCCACAGCCAAAACCCAGCAGAACCATGGATGATTCTCCAGAGGCATGACTCCCAGCACTGCCCGAGGACCCAGCTGGAGCATTCCAGTACATTAAGGAAATGTTTTTCCCAGTTGCAAACCAGTATACAATCCTTAGACGGGAAACTGGACTCCCTCACCTGCAAAGTTGACCACATGCAGGTCCGTCTGGACAAACACGGTGCGCAATTAGATGGGGCGGAGGGGTGAGTATCAAGGGTGGAAGATGAATCCCCCTTGGTGGCCAGGGAGAAGATAGGGGTACAGAGGGTGATGAAAGAGCTCACCGACAAACAGGAGGACTTAGAATCCAGATCGTGAAGGAACAACCTCAGAATAATTGGAATTCCGGAATCGGTGGATCAAAGAAACATGGAACCCCTCGTGGAGGAGATACTGCAGGAGGCACTGGGACAAGATGGGTTTTCGGCTGTGTGTATAGTCAAAAGGGCACACTGGATTCCGAGTGGGAAGAAGCCGATCCCGGGAGCACTGTCACGCATGATCATAGCATGCATGTTGAATTACCGAGACAGAGATGTTGCCCTGCGCAAAGCACGAGAAAAGGGGATGGTGACATATAATGGGGACAAAATCAAGTTCTTCCTGGTCTTCTCGGATAAAGTGCAAGCATCGAGGAGAACATTCCAAGAAGTTAAGAAGCAGCTGCGAGACAAGGGCATACTCTGTGCCATGTTGTTTCTGGCGAAGCTGCGGATCGAACATGAAGGGCAGACTCTCTTTTTCCATACTCCTGTCCATACTCCTGGAGAGGCCACTGCTTTCCTGGAAATGCAACTGAGAAACCCCTGGTTGCGAGGGAACAACGGGTTAAGCTGCACTCAAGATGACATATCCTTTATTGATGTACAACACTAAAGCTTGAAGGGGACCAAATCCTGGCTTGGTCAGGGTAATCACAAACCCGTGCAGGTGTGACGGAGGGTCGGCTTCATAGCCACCCCTCAGGTGGAAGCTCAAGTTTGTATATGGTTGGGGGACAGGGGAAGCTGATGTGTTGGGGTATTCAGTGGGGGGAGGGAGATTGATCAAGCAATTGGTGAACTGTGCTTTTTGGTAGGAGGTTAGAGGGGAGGGAGGGCAGTACGCTGACAAATTGGGGTTGTTGATGGGGGGTAAAGAGGTACCCAGTACTTATGTATAACAATACAGGTGGGATGTAAGGCATGGTCTCAGTACACCTGGGAACACATCAGAAGGTAAAAATACCAGATGAATAGTCTCCGCGGGAAAGTATACATTCTCTTCATATCCAATGGCCATGCTTAGATTTATGTTCTGGAATGTAAGAGGACTAAACTGCTGCTCCAAAATCCAGAAAGTCCTACTATACATGCAATGCCACAATGTGGGGATCGCTTTCCTACAAGACACCCATCTAACACCAGAGATTGAGACTAAATTCGGGAGGAGCTGGGGTTGCCACAGGTACTTCTCATCATACTCATATGCCAGAGGCGTATGCACCCTCATACACAGCTCTGTGGGGTTTCACCAGACTAATGTCCTTAAATACCAAGAGGGTAGGGCACTAGTGGTTCAGGGTATTATCCAAGGGAAAACCTACACCATGGTTAACTATTATGGTCCGAAACCAGGACACAACGCAATCACTAGACTGGATAGAAATGCAGCTGGGGAAGATACCCGAGGGGGAGATAGTCTGGGCCAGTGATTTCAATGCTGTGATGGACCCCACATGAGATCGAATGGGAGGGACCCATTGCCCGGGGAGTAGGGGTATGAGCAGGTTATAGGGTATGAGCCTCATGTGGGATGTAGAACACGCTTGGAGGATGAGAAATCAGGATGCACGACAGTACACACATCACTCGGCGCCCCATAACTCAGCATAGTGGTTGGATTTTTTCTTGGTATCACGGTCCCTATTGGGGCAGATCAGCGGGGTAGAAATCGTAGCCCGCACATTGTCCGATTATGCTCCCGTACAGCTGACTATTGACTGGTCAGGACGCGAGAGAGACAGGCCTCCCTGGAGATTTAAGAGTGAGGGACTCACTGACACAGTGTTTAGAGAGGGGCTGACTGCAGCCATAGATACTTATTTTTCTAAATCAACGAGGGGTCAGTGGAATCTGCTGGGACACTGTGGGAAAGTTTTTAAATGCGTGATCAGGGGGGAATGCATATCCAGAGAACTGGGGATTATAAAGCAAATCAGAAGGGAGTTGGCCGACAAAGAGAATACTATTCGAGCAATGCAAGCGGCCACACCTACTCCATCAAATACAGAACAAGCAGGGTTATTGCAGCAGCACCAGGAATTTCGGGACTTGGCACAAATAGAAGCCAAATACATATGGGGCAGGTACGCTACTCCCCAGTACAGGGAGGGACAAACTCCAGGCCGAACATTAGCAAGGGCAACCAAGATGGATAACTTAAGGGGCAGATAACCAGCGATAGCAGATGCAAAAGGGGTGGATCAGTTCGAAGATAGAGAGATAGTCCAACAGTTTTTCCAGTTCTATAAACAAGTGTACTCTACCCAAACTTCAGCCTCTCAGGCAGAAATAGATTAATATTTAGACCAAGATGGGCTACACTGGTGCACGGGGGAGCAATGGAATTGGTTGAGCCGCCCACTGACAGTGGCAGAGGTACTAGGAGCAATCAGATCCCTACCATCTGGGAAATCACCAGAACCCAACGTATTCACGGCTGAATTCTACAAGTATTTTGCCAATTAACTCGCCCCCTACTTATTGCAGTTGTACCAGCATAGCATGGCGGAAGGACATCTGCCAGAATCCTTGAGGGAGGCGGCAGTGGTTGTGCTTCTGAAACTGGACAAGCCGGGTAATGACTGCTCCTCCTATTGCCCAATCTCACTAATTAACCTTGACAATAAGATCCTGGCCAAAATTCTAGCGACCCGACTATCGCCCTTAATGCTAACAATGGTGAGATCGGATCAAGCAGGTTTCATACCGGGCAGTCTATATGGACTCGGACGGATGTTTGGGTTGATGGCGGCATTGTCACAGGATGACGCCGAAACAGCAGCTCTGCTGGACGCCACTAAACTTTCCACTCAGTGGAGTGGCCGTTGCTGTTCTCTGTGCTGCACCAAATGGGTATGGGGGAGCAGTTTATCACCTTGGTGTCCCTGCTGTATTACAACCCGGTAGCCAAGGTGAGGGTGAATGGGCAGGCAACATCGACTATAGCACTGGAGAGGGGTACATGACACTGCTCCCCAGGTTCCTGTATTTCCTTTTAAATGCCCCTATAGTGGTAACCAGGGAATACTTTCTGGAGATGAAGTCGGCAGTGACACAATTCATTTGGGCGGGTAAACAGCCGAGGGTCTCCTGGGAAAAGTTCATAGCACCCATTCTGGAGGGGGGGCCTAGCCCTGCCAGACTTCGAAACTTATTATATTGTGGCACAGGCAGGGTTTCTTCAATACTGGTAAGGAATGTGAGGGGATCGACGGCACGTGGAGATAAAAAGGGTGATCGCAGCACCAGCACTGTTGAGGTCTGTAATTCTAACGGCACCAGGCAGGGCACACCGGAGACATACCATGGTAGACCTGACTTTCAGGGCATGGGTTCGCATGGAACATAAAACTAAAGGAGAGGCTCTCTATTCACCCATGCTCCCTATTACACACATCCTGGACATTCCTCTCACCAGTGAGATAGGGTATGTAGCGAGGATGAAAAGACTGGGAGTTACACACTTCGGGGATCTTTTTCCCAAGGGGCCGTTTATAACCCTGAAATCATTGAAAGTGAGGGGGGAATTATCCGCACTAGATAGATTCCTATATTAGAGGCTCAAGGTAACCCTGCACCAGCTGTTTTCCACCTTCCCTGAACAAACCTGGGTCTCGAACATTCTGGACAAGCTGATCCAGGGCAGTCTCGGCACTAGGGTGACATCAGGCCTATATGCCATGGCCCTCAGCTCCAGATCGAAGGCTGTGGCCTCTATCCGGAAATCATGGGAATGGACTCTGGGGTGGGAAGTCCCGGACAAAGTATGAAGGTATTGTTGTGAGATGACCAGAAAGGGGGCCAATAACACGAGATTCAAGCCCATCCACTTTAAATACCTACATCAATACTATTACACTACAGCTTGATTGAAAGAGTTTTTCCCGGAAGCCATGGGTAATGAAGAGTGGTTATGATGCGGGGTGGGGAAACAGAGCCCAAGTGTAACTCAATGGAAGGCAGATGTTCTGTATTGTAATGACATGGAAAGCAGATGGGGCACTATGACTGGGGACCGGCGCGGAGATAAGCACATGTGGGACACATAGACACAGTTTTTTATTAGACAACCCGATGATGGGGGCAGACTCCCCCGCGCCCTGAAGCAAAGTCAAGAAAGGAAAGGAACAAAGTGTGATGGACATATATGTATAATCATTCTTAAGAACCCACCTAATTGCAATGTACCGACGGAAAATGTACCTTAAGAGCATGCCTTACTACGTTGTCGAATATGACTACACCAGAATTGTATGATGTTAATTACAGAAATGTACAAGGGGGAGGGGGACGAAGCGGGTAGGTTAATGTTGGCACGTGGTGCCGGTAGTTTTTTAAAAACTAAAACTTCCAGGCTCCATACTTGAACATTTGCATGTTTTCCATGGGCTTTGTGTTAACAACAAAGACTTTTGTAACTTCTTTTTTTCTCCTTGTGGATTCTTTCTCTCCAATTATTGTTGGGGCACATATTTATCTGTGCTGGCTTACCACTTCACTCTTCAGTCGTCTCTTTGGACTACAATAAGGAGTGCCATCCATACAGTCCAGTAATACCATCCATCTAACCATCATTTACCACTGTTTTTTTTCCGACCATTGGCTTTTTCCCCAGAACCTGGGCTGCGCAGGGGAGATGTCACTTTTGTTGTGGTAGTACTTCATCAGACAAAAGTGGCGATTTCCCGGAACAGACCCTACCTCTTCAAGAAGCAGACGGGAACACCGGAGGAATCAATTGCTGAATTTTCTGCTTCGGACGCCTTGACCAATGAAAGTGATTCAGAGACCCAGGTGAGATCTGCCCAAATTGACGGAGTGTGACATGTCTGTTCCTTAGTTGTATTCACGACAGACGCCGGTTCATATTTTGGGAAGAGATGTGATGACAGAACTTAACATGACGATTTAATTTACTGATCAAGTGATAGTGTGTTCCCCTTGAGGAATACACTATTTAAACGTGGGCAAATTTATACTGGTGTTCAAAGGGCAAGTGGCTCTGCGAGGTGTTCCAGTAAATCCATAGGTTTTTCTATATGGAGTGAGCATTCTACCAACATGGCTATCTGCCTTAGTGGGAAAAACTGTGAGGATACCTGAGTTCTTGTTAAGACCACGAATACCTATGGACGAAGAGGGGGGACAGACGATCCCCATAGAATTAGAAGCAGCCATACTATGAAGGGAAATGGTAATGCTCGAAGGAGTAGATGATGATGAGGGTAGACCATGGAGAACAGTAATAGCTCTGGAGGAAGGGTACAGATTGACTGACATAACTGATGACGACATGTTTAGGGAAGATCAAACAGACAATGAAGTGATGTTCTTTATGAGCATCACATACTGGATAAGAATAGAAAAGAGGAAAGTCCCACAGCGAATGGCAGCGTCCAGCATATTTTCAGGAAGACTTGGTGAAGTTATCAAGTGTCCTTTGGACCACAGGAGTTTATGATGTAGGTTTATTAAAGGGAATTGGGGAAGTTAATATAAAGCTGAAGCCAGGAGCAATTTTACCTCGAGCAAGACAGTACCCCATGTCTCGAGAGGCTAATGAAGGTATAGTTCAGACCATTTCAGCACTGATAAAACATGGGATTCTGGTGCCATTGGAATCGTCGTGTAACATTGTGTTGTATCCGATAAAAATATCTAAAGGAGGATTGTGGAGATTTATACAAGATATGGGATCGATTGACCAGATTGTAGAGGCAGAGTTTCCTTTGGTTCCTAACCCGGCGACGATACTGTGTGGTATCCCAGTGGAAGCTCGAAATGTCACCGTGATCGATTTAAAAAATGTGGTTTTTTTCTATCCCGTTGCACAAGGATTCACAAGGATTCACAAGACTTGACGTAATTTATGTTCCGCCAAACTCGACTGAAACAAACTCGTTTGCCCCGGGGTAATGTGAGACCCCATCGATCTTTAACAGAGTCCTACAGATGGATTTAGATAATATTGATCTTAAGAGTGCGGTGATACAATACGTCAATGACATTTTAATGTGTAGCACCACGGAAGATGAGTACAGATAAGATTCTATTCAGTAAATGACTATTCTAGCAGATAAGGGATATAAGGTAGACAAGGAGAAGTTACAATACTGCCAAGAAGAAGTGTTATACATAGGGCAGCTGATTTCACATGAAGGAAAAAAGGTGACACCTGAGAGATCTGAGGCGATTATGAAAACCGCAAAGCGAAATTCAGTGAAACAGAGGAACATTTTCTGGGGTAATGCAACTATGTTAGAGCCTGAGAGTTTGATTACAGTAGATATACGAGACCCCTGTTGCAAGCTTTAAAGAAAGCACAAGTGGATAAAGTAAAAATAGAAGGAACTGAGGAAATGGAGGAAGGGTTTGAGGAGTGGAAAAAAGCAATTTGTACAGCCTCTGTTTTAATAATGCCCAATTAGGCTAAGGAATATTATTTGATAGTCATGACAGCAGTGCTTACACCAAGAACTACATTGGGGGTACAAGCCTTTAGCATATTACAGTGGCATTTTAGACCCAGTTATGAGAGAACACTTCCCTTGCGAACAGTCATTGGCAGCTGCCGCGTTTGCAATTGAAAAGTCTACAAGTATTGTTATGGGCTGCTCTATGACCCTTTTCGTGGAGCTTGCTCTGTTTTACAGAAATCCAAAGGCACATTGATATCCCAAAGAGCATCAGCTTTTGAGGTAATGATTTCTAATCCAACGATTAAAATTATAAAATGTAAAATAGTGAATCCTGCCACATTTATAGCTGAGCCAGTAAAAAAAGGCGATCATGTGCATGACTGTGCTAATTGTGTTGAATTTTATTATGATATACCCAGAGTAAAGGAAAATCCTCTATATTGATGGTTCTTCAAAAAATGTATCAGACTAGTGGGGAAAGGCATTCAGGTGTAGCAGTGGTGAGGCATAAATTAAATGGAGAATTTGAAGTTGTAGCAAGTGCAAGACTACCGTATCACTTTTCAACGAAAGCAGCAGAATTAGTAGCGCTCATTGTCACACTCGAAAAACATGAAGGCCAGGAAGTGACGGTGTACAGTGGCTCCGCCTACATGATGTTAACCGTACACGCATGACTACCACGTTGGAAAAGGAGGGGCTACCTCTGTGTGGATGGCACTCCAGTGCAACATGCATCCTTATTGGAGAGGCTTACCAAGGCTCTACAACTCCCAGTTGCTATAGCAGTCCTTAAATGCACAGCGCACACTCAGAAAATAGATTTTATCTCTTGCAGGAACGCAGCTGCAGATGAAGAAGCCGAAAGGGTAGCATATTCTCCAGATATTTTGAGTTTTGATACTGAGAATGTTAAAGACAAAGTAGTTACAACCATATTGTTGCAAGAAGGGTTTAATAAATTGTCGATAACCCAATTAATGGAGATTCAAGGGAGTGCACCACAGGAGGAGCAGGAGTTATGGAAACAAAGGGGGGTGTTCTTTATCCCCCACTGAAGCACTATGGTGACAAGATAGCCCTGGAAAGCCGGTGATGCCAATAGCATTATCAAAGGTCACGCTTGAACAGCTGCATTACCCTGTGCATGTAACTAGGGAGAGTCTTGCTGCTACGATTGCGGAAGACTGGTTCATTCTGCATTTGTTGAAACATGTTGCACTATTTATGCTAAACTGCATCGTGTTTCAAAGGTTTACTGCTGGGCATACACTGAGAACAATTAGAGGGGTAATGCCTCAACCGAATGGTCAGTTTCAGCATTTTCATATCGACTATGTCGATATACCACAGGTACGTAATGGATATAGGTATCTATTAGTGGTAGTGTGTTCCTTCTCTAGGTTGATCGAGGCAGGTCTGTGAACACACCCTGATGCCACTTGCGCAGCAAAGTTTTTATTGCACAAAGTCTTTCTGAAATGAGGTGTGTGTGAAGTGCTGAGACCCGACAATGGGCTGCATTTTGTTAATGAGCTATTCAAATAAATAGTGCTTCTATTGAATATTAGACACATGTTTTCTTCTGCTTATCACCTGCAAACAAACAGATTATGCGAGAGACTCAACGGCCTCCTTAAAGAAAGGATTGCCAAGATTAAATTGACTTTGAAGAAGGTATGGCTATATTGCTTGCCCTTAGCTTTATATGCCCTTCGGAATCAGCCAGGATCAGACCATCACCTCACCCATCATGAGCTAATATCAGAGTGATGCATGAGAACGCCTCTTACAGCTCCGTCTAGGAGTATAAGTGATGCCCAGAGTGTAGCTAAAACTTTAGGTGATGAATTGCATGACTAGCTCGTACCCCTATTCTGTAACCTCCGGGTACTGCTACTTTGTTGTTACTATCTATGTTACTTGCATCTGTAATGGTATACTGTATCACCCTGTCTGTAACCTGAACTGTCCTCTCTGTAACTTGCTACTGCCTACCAAACATGCGCCCGCAAGCCTTTGGGCAAGGAGCGCAATACAAATAAATAAATACAAATACAAAAATATTTGACATGTATGACCTCTAGCATCCCTCTCATTTCAGATCAAGTCAAGCGCCAGGGGGGTCGGTCTCAGAATACAGATGAAGACAATTCAACAACCAAGCCAAGTGAACTTCTATCGGCACCTAAGTTATATGTTGGTGACCATATCCTGATCAAAAACTTTACAAGAAAGTGGAATGAACCACGTTTTAATGCCCCCGTTGCATTGAAAATATAACTCCTTCAGCTGTGAAGGTCAAAGGAAGACGAGCTTGGCTTCACTTAGGTAATGTAAAAGTCTATAAAGGTGAGACCCTCCCTCCCACTGTTGCTGATCCAGTAGCATGACAAGAAGAATTATTTCTGCGTGTGCAGACTCGATCGAAGAAGAAGGATGACAAAGCAATGACTTGTGAATGATACAGATTTAGCTTGGACTAGAATTCAGAGGACACTCCTTATAGATATTTTAGCAGGAGTGCAAGGACTTGCTGAGAATTTTAGTAGACCAACAATGAACTTTAGAAACAAATTGAAGAATCAAATGTATGCCTAAACATCAGTTCTTGATTAGAAATTGGAAACAAGATCACTATCCAGATTCATTTCGTGGTACATCCATGTTCTAAGCAGTTAACCCTATGTTACTTACTGATAGTGATGTGCATAGGCGTGTGCTTGCTGTTTTTGTATTTATACTTCAAGCTTATCCTGCTCTTGTCAGATGAGACATTGATATTCACACTTTTTTTTTACAGGATCCTAAGAATGGCCCTGTGATTAGAAGGCTGCAAATTGCTATTATTTAGCACATTTTACAATTGCAGGTGTAAAGAAATTTGATAAATTGTATTATTCATGAGAAGTTTGGTAGCTGGCACGGTTCTAGAGAATGAACAAGTGCAACGAGTACCAAGATGGTGCAAAAGGTGGATGTCAATGTTTTGGTGCATGCTGTATGCCTGCACGATTACACTCTTTGGGCCTCATTCCGAGTCCAGCGGTAACCCTGCCGGTGCTACCTGCGGGTTGCTGCTGGACTCGGAATGAATTACCAGCGCCTGACTTCCTGGTGCCACTGGGCTATTCCAAGTCTGGCGGCTGAGAAGTCAGGCACCGGCAATTTCGTTAATCCCCATTACCATAGAGTCCTGTGGGACTGTGGGACTCTAGGGGAATGGGCACATGGGAGCACTGGCACTGTTAAGAACAGTGCCGGTACTCCTGTGACAAGTCTGCCTACCATGGCCACTGCGCCCGACAGGGTCAGAATTGTCAGGCACAGCGGCTCCAGCAGGCAGACTTGTATTTTGCCAGTCTGGAAACAACAGTGCTGGTAGTCTTACAGGTACCGTTGTTTCTGGACCGGCAAACTGATAATGAGGCCCGTTGTCTTTCTATTCCTTCTTTTTCACGGTCTCTATGATACTAGTACTCCCACTGAGGCAGAGGCCTCTATGACTCTCCCCTCTACAGGAACTGCTTTTGATTTGCTTACTTCCACTGAGGTAGAGGCTCCTATTGTTCTCCCCACTGTGAGAACTGTTTTGATTTGCTTCATAAGTATTATACAATCTTTACATTTGTGAGACATAAGAGAAGTGCAGAGAAGATAATGAGGGAATAAATACCTATCTAGACAATGCAGCACACTTGGGTAATAACATGTGATATCAGCACATGAGAAAGGTGGGTGAGAGAACGTCTAAGGAGAGTTGCTATGCCTGCGCTCTCATACCATATGCCATGAATACAGTACGAACTTTCATCTCCAGAGAAGCCCCAGAACATGATGCCAGGTGCCTTGTTCATCTTGCAGCATGCATGACCAGAGGACAATGCCAGGGAAGTTGGGCCACTTTGTGATGGAGGTCAAAATGGTTGTTTCCATACCAGGATGATTATATCAATACTACACAGATGGAAAAGGAACCTGAATGGAAGAGCAAGATGCTTACGTATCCTGCGACAGGACAGGACAGGGCGAGGTAGTCATTGAAGAGATGAAGAGAATTAACTGCCCTGATAGAACAGAAGTAGCTGGATGGCCTGGATGTTGGGAACAAACTCAAGTCTTGGTCTATGGTCTAGTGAAATCTAAGAAGGGATGGTAAGGGCTGATGTCCTGCACAGCTCATCTTCCAAAGTCAGAATATGTATAAGAGGTGCAGAGAGTGAACGACGGATGTTTGAAGTCATGGGCTCAGCATCCCAAACTATTGACATGGGTAGAAGATGAATCGGGTCCAAAGGTTGTGATCCCATTGGCGAATGCAACATTGTGCTTCCGAAGACAAGGAAACAATCATGTGGGAGACAACATAGGCTGCAAAACTACGGTTGATGTTTCCAGGATGGGAGCAGGGACAGTCGTCCTGACGGCTCGATATTGGACTTGTGGGCCTAGGGCCTACATTAAGCTGCCCAAGGATTGGGGAGAAACGTGTTCCTTGGTGCTCATCCATGTTCCAGCATTGGTGATTCCTACTTTTCAGCTAAGTCAATAGAAGCATTATGGCCTCAAATACTTCCATTGACTTAGCTGAAATGCTCATAAAGAATGGTCTTTATGAGCACAGGTTGTTCAGCAAGACTGCTTCAATGTTTACGACTATCTTCATGCCTGGGATCCAGACGATGGCCAATGCCAAATGGTTGCAAATTACCAGATGGGAGCTCCTGAAGACAATCAACACCACCATAAAGGGATTCAATGCTCTCAAGGAAGAGCTGAGGGCCATACGACTAATGACCCTGCAGAACAGATATGTCCTTGACATGATCACAGCAATGGAAGGAGGAGTTTGCGTCAAAATCGAGCTATCATGTTGCACGTTCATATCTTCTCACGATGACGAGAATGGGACCTTCACAGAGGCCATAACGCTGATGACGAACCTGCATAACCAGATGAAACACGCAACAGAGGACATTGCAGATGACCGTTGATTTGCTTCCATATTCTCATGGATTCCGCAGTGGATGGAAAACATCTTCAAGTTTCTTGGAGTGATATTGGTCATGGTGATGTTTGGATTCTGTGTGATCAAGGTAATAATCGCCCAGTGCAAGAAGCCGGCAAAGAAAACAGTAGGAATGAATATCATTATCGATGTCGAATCAGGATTTGGATCCAAGGAATTGGCAGATAAAGATGTAGAAAATATATAGAGGCTAGCATCGTAGCACCTGAAGGAACAAAGTTCCTGTATCCAAAGAATCATAAGAAGTACATAGGATGGTGGGTCTATTGTAATCCAAATTGACAGGGCAGCTACATGACCTGGAGTGAGGATGAACATATTAAATCAGTTGGCACCCTGAGGGGGGTGACGAAGATCTGGATTCCAAAGAAGCACTTCTTCAAGAGAAAATATCAAGATGTGGAGACAACTGAGGAGGTGGTTGAGGACTCGACCATAGGGGGGATGTAGAGGAGCAGTTACATGCCTCTGCAGGAAATCCTGCCCCCTACCTCCTGTATGTTGGAAGCCTGAGATTGTGCCATGTTTGACACCAGCAGTTGTGACCATACCACAGTGAATATTCAAGAGAATATACCCATTGAGAAAGCCCTATCAAATGTATTCCCGAAGTGATGACAATCTGAGGGGGGAAGTCCCTGAAGGAATATGAGAACAAGTGAAAGAGGAGCTGGGGACGTCATGAGAAATGAGTGACACCTGAGATACTGGTTGAAGAAAATGTGTGGATCTTATAGAAGCTGATGCCCAAGTTAAGAATTGAGTAATCTTTCATATGTGAAATGAAGATTGCACGTGTGTGACGCACTGCCGAAAATGCAAGCCGTTCAATAACTGTACAGATGCAGCAATGCAAGTAGATTAAGCTATTTTAGAAGTTGACTATACGTAGTAGACATACTGCAGGCGAAGTCGCCATTGTATAGAAGCTGGACATCGGTGTCATGAATTTAGTAAGCCCCGGACTCATGGAGAGGAAAGGTTGAGAACTGTGTCACAGAAAGAATTAGCTGAGATTGTGGATACGAATGGCGAGGCTGTTTGGCCTAGTGTCAAAGTCAAAGCAGCCAAGGCTGGTTATCTATTCTTGAAGGCGGTGAACGTGAGAAGCTGAATCATCCCTTGTTAAGGTGCAAAGAAAGAACATCAAACGTGCCAAGTGTTTTTCATTTAAGGAATTTAAATGCTGCAAAATGGACCAAATCGTGGTCTCCTATCAATTGAGCCAAGGACGAAAATAGAGTTGAGCTTGAAGTCCTAGAACAGCGATAGTGCATGCTCGCACTCCCTTATATTCCCAGAGATAAGACTACTTGGCAAGGCCAAGTTCAAAGACCATCTTCATGGCAGAAGGCATGGGTGATGAGAGACATTGGGCTAATTGTGTGGGGAGGTAAATTCAAGTCCACCTCCTGGCACCTGGGTCTGAGCTTACGTGCTGCTAAGTGAACCGAATATTCCAGACATGGCACGAGCGTGCCAACCAATTATAGAGGGCCATATAACGAAGGGCCTTATAGTTTGAGAGCCAATGATATACTGTGTACTTAATAGTGTTGAAGATGACATGTTTTAGAGGAAGGCATAATTTGTCTACCTGACAGTAGATATCCAATCACAATCCTACCCCTTATAGAAAGTATACTTAGATTTTTCCACAATCCCTCATAGGTTTTTCTCCTTTGCCACGTAGTATGACATCACGTCTGATGTATTTTTTTGTATAAAAAGTTGGTTTTATGTGAAATGTACCGAGAGTTCGAGCGAACGTCTGTTGATGTCCGTTGTAACTCTCTGTTTTAGACAATGGATAGTGAAAGAGTAACATTTGCCATCTTCCTGAGTTGGTTTGATTATTTGGTGTCGGAGTTATTCTACATCCCCATCCATTGCATGCACAATATCCAAAAGGCCCTACGCTCACACCCTACCTCACTCTCTCTCACCACACCCAACCTACCCCACCCTACCCCACTCTCTACCCCCAGCCACTCTCCGTACATCGACTCTATCTACCCCACCCAACTCCATTCTCTCTATCCCCACCCACCCTGCCCCTCTCACTACGTCACCCACCCAATCACCACTCTTTCTACCCCATCCTTTCTATCCCATCCTATTCAACTGCCACTCTCGACCCCACCCATTCCACCCACTTCTTGTAGCCCCACCCCAATCTCTCCACTCCCACACACTCACCCACCCCAACTCTCCCTACCCCCACTCCCTACCTTCACCCATCCACTGTAGCCCCTCTTTCAACCCCACCCCATTCCCATGCTACCCCACTCTTCCTACAATCACCCACCCTACCGCCCACCAGTCTCTCTACCCCTTCCCTCCCTACCCCATTCTCTGTACCTTCACCCAACCTACCCCATTCTCTCCAAATCCACCCATGCCCATTATATCTACCCCCTCCTTCCTACCCTACCTCCACTCTCTACCCCACCCACCCTACCCCCACTCTCTCTACCCCCACTCTCTATCCCCCACCCACCCAGCCACCACTCTATCCCCCACCCACCCAACCACCACTCTCTATCCCCCACCCACCATTCCCCACCCAAAACTCTTTAAAACACAACTCTCTCTGACCCCCCACTAACACTACCCGGCTCTCTATCTCCACCTATGCTACCAACTCCATCTCTCCCCAACCACCCAACTCTACCCTCTCTACCCCAACCCACCCAAGCCCCTCTCTCCCTATCCCCACTGCCACCCTACCCCCACACTACACAAACTTCAGTACACTGCAACGACAAAACAAACCACACATAGCTTCGCACAACAGCACACGACGGCTACCAACTGGAAAGCACCCCCAAGCTCAGCGAACTGTGTTAACCAAACTGAAGCTGCCAAAAGCACATCACTGGTCTCTTGCACTTATCCCGCTCGTTCCCACTAACTCACACCCACCCCCTTTCCTTTTCAGATCCGCCAGAGCGCCAGGGTCCACTCCGGTGGTGATAAAGCACGGTACAAATATCCTTTAACATTAGCATTTAAAATTAACACTACCTCCACTCCTTCTACCCCCAAACGCCCAACCCCCACTCTTTCAACCCCATCCTTTATATCCCCACCTACTGAACCTACACTCACTCACCCTATCTCCACTCCCTCTACTTCCACTCACCCAACCTACACACACTCTCTCTACCACCAACCACCCCCACCAACCCACCCACTTTCTCTCTACCCCATCCACCCTACCCCCTCTATCTCTACCACCACCCATCCTACCCCACTCTCTCTACCCCCACCCACCCTTCCCTGAGGCTCTCTACCCCCACCAACCCACCCCCTCTTTCTACCCCATCCACCAGCCCTACCCAAATTCTGTCTACCGCCACACATCCTACCCCCATTTCTCTACTGAACCCTAACCCCTCTCTCTTTACCAGACCATGCACCCTATCCCCTCTCTGTAGCCCCATCCCCCTTACTCCCTCTATTCCCCCTCCCACCTTACACCCTCTCACGACTCCCTCTCATCCTTCCTCTCTCACTCACTTCTTTATTGCTTACCCTCTCACTCTAACCCTTTCCAATTTTACCTCTTGCTCATCATCAATTGTAACCTCTATCAATAGCTTCCTACCTTGCTCTACTCCCCTGCTCATTCTATTGCACACCAGCACCCCCTATCGATCCCCCTGTAAAACTTGGCACTCTCCTCCTTGCACCCTGGCACCTATAAATGCAACGAACAGCAGTAAAAGCCAAATGCCAATGCTTGTTTTCCTGTAGTGAAGGGATGCACTCGTGCCAATCTGCATGAGACATCTAACTCTCAAACATAGTAATAGGTAGTGTCCTACTAAACCGTCTAAACTAAGCCCATGATGGCTTTGTAAACAGATCATTATGGCGGTCAGTGCAGCCTGGCCTCAGGGAATACCCTGTCCATTTGGTCATGCGATTCTTACCCAGCAGGTCATTCTGGGGTATCCAGTCCAATATTCTGACATTGGGTGCTAATTCCAGCTCTGCTGGCCACTTGGAGCCTTGGTACCTCCAAATCACTTTTTGAGGCATGCGTGCCAAGCCTGCGTTCATCTCCCGTAGTAGCGTTGGTCGCTGGACCGAAGACAGCATTGAGCCCAATGTAATGACGATGAACCCGGCATCGCCGGAAGTTGCAATAAACTCTTCCAGTTCCTAGGAGAGATAGAGAACAGAGTCAAACATACCTTAGCACCTCATTTATGGTGGTTTGTGTGAATTCTGCAAAGTCATATTATCTGCATAATACAAGTGGTCTTGTGACATGCCCGGCACACTTATATGATATCATGGCCAAATAATGATCACCTGTGCTATAAAGGAAAGAGGAGCGAACCCTAACCAAGTGTGCAGAGATCAGGAAGGAACGGGTTCACTGACAGCGAAACAACAGATTGCATAAATAGCAGGTGCGAATAGTGTCAGCGTTGGTCTCCTACACAGGTATTAAGTGCGGCTTATGCCGGGAAAAAGTAGGCACTTCATGCACACTTTACATGGCATTTGCAAAAAGGACTTGAACGCAATTCACAGGTTATGGCTGTGGGGCAAACATAGGTTTTGCAAAACGTTACACACATGTTTTGGTGGTGGCCTCTGACTGACTAACGATTATAGGACACTAAATAAAATAAAAAACTGTTCGATTGATCTTTTTGCGCCAACATCTAGGTCTGGAGTAAACTCTGGGCGAGGGGAATATGGAACTGATTTGGCAGACTCGCACCTCGGATCACGTGACGCTTCTCCCTCCTCAAGACGCTGCCAAGCATAATCTTATCTCGGAGCAACCCGGGGACGCTCCGCTTGCAGCATTGTTACATTTCCGCCTCGGCGTTCATACTTTTTCTTAGTAAACATTAGTCCGGATGTGAGAAATGAAGCAAGTATTGAGTTATTTATGTAAAGCAATGTATGCTTGAAAGTGGGCGTGTGGGGCTTCCTATTACATTAGCGTTAGAGTGTTGCTGTCTTTATATGTGTAGCTTGTTAGCTTGTCTCTCAAAGTTGTGTTGCCGTTAATGATTAGTGACGGCTGTGTTTGCTTTAGAGATGTCACTGACTTGCCCCTCAGACTTGGCAGGTGTGCATGCAGCCTGCGAACATAGGCTCGCCAGCTCGTCCAGAATCCATCCTCCCACACACAGTTCGCCCCAACGCACCATTGCCTTTCATTCCACGTGCACATCTGCTACTTGCAATCATTACATACACTACGTACAGAATACAAAAACTATCTCAGTCGGGAAAAGATCCGCGGCTGCGCTAATGTCGGGACTGTCAGGACTCGGGGCTAGCTAACCTTTTGCTTGTAGCCCCCGAGCTTCTATCCGGGGCTACAACCAAAAGACCTGGAGCTATAGCTCCCTAAGCCACCCCCTAGCAACGCCCCTGCAGTGTTCATAATACTCATATTTGCGTTTTATTTATAGCACCCATCACACAATGGGTGCTATAAATACACACACACACCTCGCGCTCTGCCTCCGGGCTACCATCTGGGCTTCATTCGCCCGCCTGTCGGGCCGCCTCACCCTGGCCTCTGGCACTCTCCTGAGCTCACCACCTGCAGGAGCCACTGCCTTACGACCGCTTGCTGGGCCGCCTCGCCCTTCCTAGGACTGCGCGTATTGCTGAGCCCCTCGCCGGAACCACCAGTGTCTGGGTGCTGTTAGCGCCCTCGAGCTCTGTCTCCGGGCCGCCTTCTGGACTTCATTTGCCTGCCCGCTGGGCCACCTCACCCATGCCTCTGGCGCTCTCCTGAACTCACCACCTGCACGTACCAATGCCTTACAACCACCATACCTCTCCGCAGTGGAGTAACTTTGCTGAAAATGTTGGGGGGGGGACATGATATCTGAAGAAAAGGTGCCCCAGCCAAATGAATGGGAACAGAATGGTGTGCCATGAAAGTTAGGGGGGGGGGACAAACACCCCTCTCCCCCCCTTAAATTACGGCCATGCCTCTCCACCTGCCAGGGGCGTACTACTGGGCTACCTCACCCTTTCCTAAGTTGCTCACCACCTCCAAGAGCCCCTCTGCTCACTGCCTCCAGCCCGCTCTGACACTGCTGGGCTGCTGCACAAGAGACTTTCCTTCCTCCTCCTCCCGAGGACAACGGACCTACTTCTTCGACAGTACTCTCCTGGCCTGCATTCCAGACCTGGACCTGACCACCTCCGCCGGCACTCCAGCCCGCTTCGACTTGACTGCTTCCGGCCCACCTTCTGTCTCCTCCTCCCGAGGACACCGGACCGGTTTCCTTGTGCCTCCTCCGGGCCTCCGCTACTCACCTCTCTGCCCTGGACGCTCTGCTGCTCTCTGCTCTGGACACTCTGCTGCTCTATTGATCCCTCCAACTGCCCTTGATCGCTTCCTGCTGCAACCCCTATTCTAGCCCCCTGCTGTTCTCACCTCTCCTACACCTGGCTGCCTATCTCCAAAGGTTCCTACCACCCTCATCTATCCACCCTCGGACGCTCTGCTGCAGCCATCCTCACCCCACTGCCTTGACTCCCACTCACCTAATGTGACTCTCCATCCTTCTTAAGACCTCTCCTCACCAGCCATCTCACCCTCCCCCCGCCCCCCTACTGTACCTGCAACAGCTCCTGACACCAACTACAACTGTGGTCACCCTGCTGTGTAGCCACCTGCTCTTACTCCTTTCCCCTTCCTGTCATGCACCCTATCTGTCTTTCCCTTCATCGGCTTCCCTCCATCTCCCTCCCCCTCTCCCTCCTCCTCCTCTACCATCCCCTCATCCTAATGTCCACCCCCTCCTCTAACCTCTCCCCCTGACCACCCCTCCCTCCACGCACTGTCCCTTCTCGCTCCAATCTTATCCACCTCCCCACTGCCAACCCCTCCAGCATCATCAACATTGCCCTCTGGAACGCCCGTTCCATCTACAATAATGGGTATTACTAAATGAAGCAACCTTCAAATCGCAAGCTTCAGTCCAAACCAATGCCATTTCAGAAAGCTCATGAAGCAATTACTATCAACATGTTTATAAAACACTGTTCCCTAATTATCAGTTAAACCTCGGGGGCCATAATTGGAATCATATAATAACCTTTGATCGGGCTGATCTACTATATTATATTTCAAAATTAAGTCTTTCGCAAGCCCTTGGACCCGATGGTCTTAATAACAGTATGCTAAAGAGGAACCTAATTATGTGGGCTTTGATTCTTGAAAATGTTTTCACTCAAATCATCCGTAGGGGTGCGATTCCATCATCTTGGAAAAAAATCAATAATAATTCTGCTTTTCAAGAAAGGGGACAGATCAGACCCAGAGTCCTATAGACCTATAGCCCTATTTGATTGCCCGGATAAAATCTTCGCCCGCATGGTATTGAAAGAATTTAACCAATGGTTAATAAGAGCAAAACTGCAAGACCCGTAGCAAACGGGCTTCATTGCAGGCCTTGGGACTAGTATCAAACATATAACCTTAAATTCAATCATAACTCATAACCATCAAAGGAAGCAGCCATTATATATGGCGTTCGTAAACTTTCGAACTGCTTTCGATTCGGTGCCAAGGGAATTATTGTTCAAGAAACTGATGGACCGTAAGTGTCCTTGAAATATATTGAAATGGTTAATTGAATTTCATGATAACACAGTTATACAAGTGAGATTGAGTCAGGATGGTATCTGTTCCAATATCAACATCAAGAGGGTTGAACCAAGGATATATACTTTTCATATCAGATGGGTGTGGGCTTTGGAGACATTGTCACGGATTAACCTAAATTGAGAGATCAAATGATAAAAATGCTACTCTATGGGGATGATCTCGTCCTAATTTCGAAAACACCTAGAGGTCTCTTCAACATGTTGAAAGTCCTAGAAAAATATGCTTGTGAGAACATGATTACAATTAACACAAAAAAACGCAGATAATTCAATTTGGTAATCCAAAACAACTAAATACAGTCAATATTTGGCAGCTTGAAAAAGAACGTAAAAATGAAATTATCTACAACTTTATCTCAAGCCCATATTATTAGTAGTAAATATTGCAAATTTTCAATTTGTCCATTGCTAATATACTACAGACAGAGTGGTGCCCATATTATTATATGGCTCTGAAACTAAACAATGGAAATCTGACATTTACTGGGACAGGATAGAAGGAAAATACTGGAAGACCTTATTGAAATTAACACTCTCTGTTCCACTAGCTACGCTCAGACATGAATTGGGATGACTATCATTGCATGCAAACTACAAATGGAAAATGTGTACATTGTATCGGAAATTCATAGATGGAACTAATAATAATGGTCTACAAGCAATTTTATTAGTATATGTTCAAAACTCCCAAGATATTTTTATCAAATGTTGGAAATCCAAGGTATATGAGTATCTGCACAATGCTGATATCTCTCATGATTTACTCCTCTGTAATCCCGCCAGAGCAAAAACAAAAATGTGGGAACACGATTGGATCAAGACTAGAGAACAATGTCTTAGATATCAATATTTTAAGAGAGATCCTATTACATTAAAGCGACCTATTTGGAAAAATCCCCTAATTCACAGCATAGTGCAGGACTCCTACGCTTTAGATTAAACCTATGGCAAACTAGAGAGATCACAGCAAGATGGTATCTGCTAAAGCAAACAACCCAAATGTGTCGATATTGTCAAAAAACTAATGAAACCTTGAAACACATTATGAAAGAATGTACTAATTTAGTAACATTTAGAATCAAGCATTTTAAAAGTACTTTCAGTCATTTACTGTGATAGATGAGCAACTGATATGGCAACACCTCTTTCATACAGAATCAAGAGAACTAGGTTGCAATTGTAAATTGTTTTCAGGAATTGAAATTAGAAAATGAAGAGAAGATTGAACAAGAATATGCCAATTAATGGTAGCATAAAAAAATTAAACTTTTAAATTTGAATAGAGAAACTTTTAAAATGATTTTTATGTTTTTTTTGGACATTTTATTCAAGTTGTATTTTTGTACTTTTGTGATCTTGTAAGAATGAACTATGATTTAATTGCTAATATTTTCTATAACAATATTGAAAGGTTGACAGTTTCAGCCAAATCAATAATAAAATAAAAAAATTAAAATAGCTCTTATTTTTAACCAGGCCAATGTTGCTCATGTGATCATAGGCCTGGTTAGAAATAGAGGCTGTAGGTGCACACATGTGGCGGAGCGAGCACTTTATTCGCAGGGCTTTCTGCTCAATTAAAGAACTCTCCAACTCCTCGCTAATAATATATATGTAACATCAGCGGTCAAGTCCAGAAAATTAAAGTGGGGGGGCTCATCAAGAAACGCAATGGGATGTGGCGTTGCCAGAAATTAGTATCTCAAGGTGAAATATGTACATTTAATTAAATTTGCTTTGCATAACCACCCAAATTGCACAGGACGAATGGCAGTTGCCTTTCATAAAATTAACACAGACACAAAACCAAGAGAGGATATTTTCTTCTAATAGTGTTTTTGAAAACGTTGAAAGGTGTGCATGTTTTAAACTCGAAAAACCAATAGAAATGTTTTCCCTGGAAATTTCAGTACCGAAATGGGACATTTCACCTTTAGTTTTTTATTATTTTTCATCAGGTTATAGTGCAGTGGTAAAGTGTCTGGCCTGCAAACCGTACGACTGCGGTTCGATCCGTGAGGTTGGCTTTAGTTCATACAGTCAAAGAGGATATTCAAGGTTTCTCATTTTAGCTGGGGGGGGAATGAGTCCACCCTCTGAAATAAGTGGGGGACTCCATCCACCCACGTTTACCGTCAACCTGAGCCCTGTGTAACATACATGCATACATTGGGGGCACAAAGGGGATCTCACATTGGCCGTAGTGGAGCCCAGGCAGATGAGGCCACTCAGGATTGTCATTGCGCATCGGTGCAGATGAGGCTGCTCAGGATTGTTGGTGGCACCCGGGCACAGATGTGGTTACTCAGGATTGTTGTGGCGCCCGGGCACAGATGAGGCTGCTCAGGATTATCGTAGTGCCTGGGCACAGATGAGGCTGTTCAGGATTGTCATGGCGCCTGGGCACATATGAGGCTGCTCAGAATTGTCGTGGAGCCCAGGCACAGACGAGGCAGCTCAGGATTGTAGTGGCGCTTGGGGACAGGTGAGGCTGCTCAGGATTGTTGTTGCGCCCGGGCACAGATGAGGCTGCTCAGGATTGTTGTGGTGCCTGGGCACAGATGAGGCTGCTAAGGATTGTTGTAGCACCTGGGCACAGATGAGGCTGCCCAGGATTGTTGTGGCACCCGGGCACAGATGAGGCTGTTCAGGATTGTCGTGGCGCCCGGGTGTGGCTGCTCAGGATTGTAGTGGCGCCTGGGCACAGATGAGGCTTCTGAGGATTGTCATGGCGCCCGGGTACAGATGAGGCTGCTCAGGATTGTTGTGGCGCCTGGGCACAGATGAGGCTGCTTAGGATTGTCGTGGCACCCGGGCACCGATGAGGCTGCTCAGAATTGTTGTGGTGCCTGGGCACAGATGAGGCTGCTCAGGATTGTCATGGCACCCGGGCTCAGATGAGGCTGCTCAGAATTGTTGTGGTGCCTGGGCACAGATGAGACTGCTCAGAATTGTCGTGGAGCCCGGGCACAGACGAGGCTGCTCAGGATTGTAGTGGCGCTTGGGGACAGATGAGGCTGCTCAGGATTGTTGTTGCGTCCGGGCACAGATGAGGCTGCTCAGGATTGTTGTGGCGCCTGGGCACAGATGAGGCTGCTAAGGATTGTTGTAGCACCTGGGCACAGATGAGGCTGCTCAGGATTGTCGTGGAACTTGGGCACAGATGAGGCTGCTTAGTATTGTTGTGGCACCCGGCTCAGATGAGGCTGCTAAGGATTGTTGTGGCACCCGGGCACAGATGAGGCTGTTCAGGATTGTCGTGGTGCCTGGGCACAGATGAGGCTTCTGAGGATTGTCATGGCGCCCGGGCACAGATGAGGCTGCTCAGGATTGTTGTGGCGCCTGGGCACAGATGAGGCTGCTTAGGATTGTCGTGGCACCCGGGAACCGATGAGGCTGCTCAAAATTGTTGTGGTGCCTGGGCACAGATGAGGCTGCTGAGGATTGTCGTGGTGCCTGGGCACAGATGAGACTGGTCAGGATTGTCCTGGTGGGCTTGGACAGCTATGAGAGCTTTCTGCGATTCCATGCAGGCTATGGGTGGCATGAAACCGATACCCTGTGCATCATGCATGTCAGGAGTTCACCGAACAGGGAAACTCATGCATCGGCTGTCGTTGCAGGTATGTGGGCAGGCAGATTATTCGTGCTGTGATATGTTTTGTGTTAGTGGCATGTGAAAGGAACTTAGTTGACATATGGGTCCCCTTTGGGCATGTACAATGTTTTCTGCACCCCAAGGACATGCTGTTTGCATTATCAGCTAGAGCAATGCTAATGTCAGCAAGCTATATGAGGCATCTCTGAGAACACGTTGCATGGCATTTTTTACCTTGTGCTCAAGTTCTAACAGATTACCAGTATGCATAGTACTGTGAAAGCAGGCACACACAAATTATTTTCTAGCTGCCCTGCTTGCGCAATTGTGTACACTTCCTTGGCGTCCACCTATTGTACATGCAGTCAATTCATGCAACCTCAATATGTTTTTTACGTGCTATATGGGAGCACCCTTAATGAATGAAACTAAATGTGGCTGGTATTGTGATGAATCCAGGGAATTCGTCCCTTCTCCCCATAGGGGAGCCACCCCCTTGAGACTAGGGCGGTCAGCCTGCTACGCAAAACACTCATAAGGGGATTGGGCAAGCTGGATCTCACTGGAGGTGACCACCCTCCCCACCCGCTTAGGGGATAAGGACTCCCAAGTGAACATCTCAATTAACACCAATGTCCCAAATGTTGTGGCATATGTGGGAACTATAACAATGTTAAAGAAAAGGGACCTTTACAAATAATTGGTTTGGCTGTTCACTCCTCCTTGAATCAGTACCAATGGAATTGTGTCTCTCGTTGCAGGGAGAGACATATATGGGTCAAGGCCCTTAGTTGTTGTCGAGGAGCTGGTGCGGAACACATCAACCACAGGGAATGGGCCAACCAGAGAGAGGCCATGCAGAGCGGAAGCCGTTGCTGCAGTGTAGAGTCAAAGCACCCTGGAGGCAGGACCATGATGCAAACATGGTGGGCGGTTAGCCCACGGAATGCTGTTGAGCCCAGCAGCACTGGAAGCCCCAAGGTCCAAGGTCTATGCAGGAGAGAGACTGAGTCGCAACCGATGTTGAAGGCGGGCGTGCCTGTACCGCGCCTACCAGAGAAAGGAGAAGAGAACCAACAACCTGTGAAGCCGGTTACACTGCAGAAGGAGCTACTGCTTTGCCCAACAAAGGCCACTGTGGAAAAGTAGGTATCTGGTTCTCGGCAAGGAGATGGCAGAGTGGGGTAAGCTTGGTGGCGCTCCATCAGAGAGCCAGAATGGTAAGAAAAACGGATCAAGTATCCAAGGGGCCCAAGCCCAGAGAAGAATCAGAGACTAAGAGAAATGCACAAAAAAGGGGGTTACTAGAAAGCAGAAAGTAAGCGAATCACCCAAAGGTGGTGAGCGGAAAGCAAAACCCTAGTAGGGGTTACTAGAAGCATGAAAGAAATGAGAACACCCAGGAGGGATGTATTTGAAGGAAAGATTCCTCAAGCATCAAAGCCACTCACAACTACAGAAGGGGGCCAAGGCCAGAAAACCTGGTGTGTGGTGAAACCTCATGGAACCTGTTGTTTGTTTGAAATGGGCAAGAAAATTAAAGCCAGTTCTTGTGTTGAAACCCAAGGAACTTGTTGTTTGGAACTTTATTAGAGGACTAAAGCCTGGGAATTCAAGAGAAACATTTCAGAGACATTGGTGGGCGGGGGCCATGCACCAGCCAGCATAAACCGAGAAATGGGGAGTAAGAACATTTCTCTGCGCTCAGTTGTGTGTCCCTTTGTTAGTGCTAGGGCCAGTTAGAAAAATAGTTTAGGTTTGGACAGAGGACAATGTTGATTTGTGCACGACATCCTGGCTAGCCGTTTTTGTTGTCTATAATACAGAATATCTATTGTAGCAATAGGGCTAGGTGAGCACTTTTTAAAACTACTATTTTATCAAATTAACCAAGTTGAAGCAATGTCCAGTTGTCTGTGGAATTTCTCGTACCTACTACAGTATACACACCTACTTAGCAAATGACAGGATATTGGGTTTCATGTATCTAGCATTAGAATATAGTACTACTATATCAAATATAGTATTAGTAGGAATTTGTAGTTTACTGCGCAGAAGATTTGCTCGAGGAAGATTACATCACATTTATTTGATCTAATTTTCATCGCAAATGTATAAGGAGGATGCGTTAGGGTAATAATAAAGGTGCGAGGATGGAGGGGGGCGCCCCCTGCATACGTTTGCGATGGAATGTCATTAATCTTCGACCAAATCTTTTCGTTGGAATCACATCGATCCCTATTAGTATATATTCAACTGATGTCTATGCATATTGCTCCTGCAGCCTAGCAGTGTTCTTATGTGGTAGGGGGCGGATGAAAGGGAATGAGGGGCCTGACAGGTTTTCTGGGTGGGCTTGAGGTGGATTAAAGTGTGGTACAGAAGGGGGAACTGATGCAGGCAGGCCATCTACCGCTGCAGGCTCAGGGACATTTTGTCGTTATATGTATTATGTATGTATTAAACCTAATTAATTAATATTTTATAACGCCCTAAATACCGGAGACCAGTCTGTAAGGGCGGGGCCAGGATTCGAATTGTGCTGCTCTCTGTTGTCTTGCTTCCAAGACAAACACATTGCCCCTGAACCTACAAAATTGTTTTCTCCTTGCGTGCATTCCAAAGACACAATACCTACTGGCATTGTTCAGTAACTCTATACTGCATTGAAAACTGTCTATAGTCTTCCATTGCTATAGTTTCTGGCCAGTGTCCAGCTTTACACTATAGCTGTTCTCATGGCGCGCATAATAGCTGCACTCAGTGGTTTTTGGGTTCAGTGCCTGTTGCCACTTTGGCAGAGGTGTGCACTTGCAGCTCTTCGGAGCAGCTTCAGGTGGGGGAGCGAAAGGTTGAGTGAAGGGGCCTGGATTGTTTTCATGGAGGGATTGTGGATGACTGCACTAAGGGGACCGGAAACAGGCTGGTTATGTGGGGTTTGCGACCTCGGCTGCTAAGTTTCATTTCAAGCTTGAAGGTTTAGAATTAATTTTAATCTCTGTCCTTACTCTGGGCAACCCTCCAGACCAACGTTCTTCACCTCCCGAGCCATTACAGAAGGGAAAATACCATATGCAAATTAGGCTTGGCCCCACCCAAAGGGGGCAGTCCAGACCAAACTGCTAGGTCACATCCCTTCTGCAGGAGACCACAAGCATTCCCAGACATGTTTCAGCCTTGTTGGGCCTCATCAGTGAGGAGTACTTTGGGTCTCTAGGCGAAGCAGGCACGGGACCCACGCCTGGGCATACCCGTCCCACTCGAGGTGACAAAGGAAAAACAAAGATGTTTGGGAATGCTTGTGGTCTCGTGCAGAAGGGATGTGACCAAGCAGTTTGGGCTGAACTGCCCCTTTTGGGGTGGGACCAAGTCTGATTTGCATATTTTCCCCTTTTGTAATGGCTTGGCAGGCGAAGAACAATGGTCCGGAGGGTTGCCAGAGCAATGCCAGTGGTTAGGATTAATTCCAAACCTTCCAGCCATCACCTCTTTTGTTTTCGGAAGTCAGCCCCATTGGGAGGGGTATGCCCAGACGTGGGTCCCGAGCCTGCTGGGCCAAGAGACCCAAGCTACTCCTTACTGATAAGGCCCAACAAGGCTGAAACATGTCTGGGGATGGTTGTGGTCTCCTGCAGAAGGGATGTGACCTAGCAGTTTGGGCTCGACTGCCCTTTTTGGGGTTGTACCAAGCCTGATTTGCATAGGGTCTTTCCCCTTTTTTAATGGCATGGCAGGCGAAGAACAATTGTCCAGAGCAATGCCAGAGGTTAGGTTTAATTCCAAACCTTCCAGCCATCACCTCTTTTGTTTTGCGTCGGGGCCTGTTGGGACAGCAGCTCTTTACTCAGATAAACCTTGATCCTGAGCCTTCTAAAACAAGAATAATTGGCCAACAAATACACCATATATGCAGCTTTCATCGACCTCCACACGGCGTTCGATCTGCTCAACAGACAGAAACTCTGGGAAAAATTGAAAACTTGGAACTGTCCATCGACCATACTGGAACCTATCAAACAGCTTTATAGCAACACGACACTTCGGATCAGATTATCACAATGTGGAGCACTGTCAGCACCCATCAACTCAGACAATGGACTAAAACAGGGCTGCCCCCTTGCAGCAAAACCTTTCAATTAATATACTTCAGATATTCCAGAACCTCCCGCTTTCAACTGGCCAACCCGCCTAAACTAAATAACACACAGATTCCACATCTCATGTTCGTAGATGATATTGTCGTTCTTGACAAAACCCTGATCGGACTACAAAGAAGCCTCAAAGAGTTGGACAACTACGTGCAGCTAAACGACCTGGAAATAAGCACAACCACGTAAAAAATCATGGCCTTGACAAGTATGCAACAATCTAAAAATAAGACCTTTAAATTTTACATGAATGGCAAAAAACTTGAGCAACAAACATCAATCAAGTACTAAGAAATATTAGTGAAACAATCTGAGGTAGAGTCAGACTGGACGATGCAACTAAGAACCAAAATGTCTTCCTTGGCACGACATGGTGTAAGTTTACACCAATAATTTGGAAAGTTATCAATGAAACCGATTCTAATCTTCTACCGACAGAAAGTATCCGCCATCATCACCTATGGGAGCAAGACCATGATCAACCTAGATCAAACCTTATGGGATGCGCTCGAAGGACTCTTTTGGCGAAAAATATTGGGTCTGCCTAAATCGTTCCTGATGATGAGAATCAGACCCGAGATTGCGACACAATCTATCCGATCCATAGTTACATGGAAAAAAATTGATCTATATTGGAAAATAATAAACAATGATGATACGCCAGCTTTCAAAATATTTTCCGGGAAAAAAAATGCTGTAGCTAACACAGCACTGACAGCATGGAAAACTGCAGTCAGAAATCTTATGACAGCAAATGACATAACCCTAGAGATGTTGATGAATCGTCCACAATGCGCCAAAAAAAGAATACAGTTGAACGACTGGATACAAACCATATCTGGGAAAAATCTGTACCAGGTGAATTTGAACTGCGAAATAGATATCCGAGCCCTCAATCAGCTTCCAGAGCATCTGACTCAATCTCCAGATCGGCTGATCAGAGATCAATTTATGAGACTACGCCTCAATCTATTACCAACACGTCAACTTTTGGCTACAACCAGACAGACAGATCCCCAAATCTCAAGCATACTGTTGCTTCTGCGAAGAGGAACAGATTCCTGAGACACTATTCCATGTCTTGATGGACTGCCCGTCATTAACAGAGAAAAGATCACTGTTCTGAGGACTGATATCTAAACGTGGCCTCGATCTGAACCCCAAAGATAGATGCAATACTATACTTTCAGGGAAAAATAGAAGCTTAACCATCATAATCATTCAGTTTTGGAATCACATAACCGCCTCAAATAATCTAGAGAACTATTTGAGGATTAAAACCCAGAAATGAAGACTTCCCCAAAAAGGACAATAGGGATGATCGGACCCCGAAGACACCATAGATATTCAAGCTACCTTCGGTAATCTAAACTTATTTTACAACTTTGAGTTCTTTTTTTCTTCTTTTTTTTAATTGTGTGAACAATCTATGAGAATGTAAAAATTAAAGGTTTTGTAATCGAAACCATATAATTTAAATAAAAAAAAAGAATAGTACTGTGAATATTAGCTTGTGCCTTCTAGGATAGTACTGCGATTATTAGCTTGTGCCTTCTAGGGTAGTACTGTGATTATTAGCTTGTGCCCTCTAAGGTAGTACTGTGATTATTACCTTGCACCTTCTAGGATAGTACTGTGATTATTAGACAGCACCACACACTTAAAATGAGCACATATTGACCAGAATCACATCTAGAAAGCACCACAATAGAATAGTACTGTGATTATTAGCTTGCACCTTCTAGAATAGTACTGTGATGATTAGCTTGTGCCCTCTAGGGTTGTACTGTGATTATTAGCTTGCGCCTTCTAGGATAGTACTGTGATTATTAGCTTGTGCCCTCTAGTTAGTACTGTGATTATTAGCTTGCACCCTCTAGGATAGTACTGTGATTATTAGCTTGTAGACTCTAGGATAGTACTGTGATTATTAGCGTGTACCCTCTAGGGTAGTACTGTGATTATTAGACAGCACCACATGCTTAAAATGAGCACATATTGACCGGAATCACATCTAGAAAGCACCACAATAGAATAGTACTGTAATTATTAGGTTGCACATTCTAGGATAGTACTGTGATTATTAGCTTGCGCCTCCTAGGATAGTATTGTGATTATTAACTTGTGCCTTCTAGGATAGTACCGTGATTATTAGCTTACGCCTTCTAGGATAGTACTGTGATTATTAGCTTGTGTCTTCTAGGATAGTACTATGATTATTAGCTTGCACCTTCTAGGATAGTATTGTGATTATTAACTTGCGCCTTCTAGGATAGTACCGTGATTATTAGCTTACGCCTTCTAGGATAGTACTGTGATTATTAGCTTGTGTCTTCTAGGATAGTACTATGATAATTAGCTTGCACCTCCTAGGATAGTACTGCGTTTATTAGCTTGTGCCTTCTAGGATAGTACTGTGATTATTAGCTTGCACCTTCTAGGAGAGTACTGTGATTATTAGCTTGTACCCTCTAGGGTAGTACTGTGATTATTATACAGCCCACACGCTTAGAAATTAGCACATATTGACCGGAATCGCATCTAGAAAGCACCACAATAGAATAGTACAGTGATTATTAGCTTGCGCCTTCTAGGATAGTACTGTGATTATTAGCTTGCGCCTTCTAGGCTAGTACTGTGATTATTAGCTTGTGCCCTCTAAGATAGTACTTCATTATTAGCTTGTGCCCTCTAAGGTAGTACTGTGATTATTAGCTTGTGCCCTCTAGGCTAGTACTGTGATTATTAGCCTAGAGTTATACCACGTACTGTAATTAACAGCCACCCCACCACCCGTACAGATTTGTGGACATTAGTTTAAATCACATCTTGGAAACACCACAATAAAACAGTACTGGGATTCCTAACCTGCGCCTCTCCAGGATACGACAATGATTAGCGCCCTGTCCCACACTAGGATAGTACCTTGACTATTAACCTGGACCACACAGGGATAGCTCTGTGAATATTGGCCTACGTCACACCATTGGAGAATTGGCAAAATGGCTTTTAAACCACTTCTACAGGGTGCCCCACTGGGACAGCGCTGTAAGTACTAGCCCTACCGTGCCTAGATGGTACTGTGATCATTGACACTGACATTCTGAGATAGTGCTGTGAACAAAACCCTGCTTCACACCACATGATTTTTTGTTTGCTGCTGTAAGTCTCTTCCAGTGTGAGCCACATTAGGGACAACCACTGAAATACCCTAACGATATAACCCTAGTATACCTCCCCAACCGGACAGCCCAAACTCTAGACAGCAACTGAACTACCCTAGCAATATCACCTGACTAGACCACCCAACAGACAGAGCCCAAGCTCATATCCGACAATCCCCCACTCCCAGTCCAACACCACAAGACAGACAGACCAAAAGCACAAAGACCAATTCTGCAACAAAGAACCAAACAAAAACAAACAAAAAATAAACAAAAAATAACAAAAAAAACCTCAAAATGCTGCAAAAACGAATTGGACCAAAGGAAAGACAAAGAACAGAAAGAACAAACCCAACTGAACACCACTGAAGACTCACAACCACAGAACACACTTCCACAGACAAGAACGATAACAGAACCAGCGCTGAGAGAAGAGAGAAATCCCTATACCCAACTCCATACCTCGCATATAACCACTCATCGGAATGAACCGTACCAACATACAAATCAAGAACGACCAACAACCAAACACAACCATGCAGAAGAACGGACAAAGCTAGAGATAGCAAGAACATAATTGACACCCTAACCCCTAACATTACCAAAACAAGTGGAATTTAGAAGAGGAGCCTCATGAAAACAAAAACCCAAGACTGAACCTAGAAGACCTTTTTTTCGACGACATAGAAACAACTGTACCAACACCTCAACTAGAGATTGACTTAACACCAGTCAGAAGACAACACCGACAATAAAGCACAAACCAAACCACGCCTTCAAAATCCATTGCAACCTAATAAACGCAAGATCCATGTCGAAACACTCAACAGAGATCTTCAACCTTCTCTGCAACAACAGCATCGACATCTTATTTGTCACAGAAACATGGCGGGTTGAGAACTACAAAATCCCACTCCAAAACTGCATCCCCACCAACTTCAAATGCCTTCAGTTAAACAGGAAGAATAAAAAAGGTGGAGGCCTCGAAATAGCATTCAAAGAACACCTGAAAATAAAGACAGACGAACCTCTTAACATCAAGAATTGTGAATCCATGGTCATACACCTATCGATGAATCCAAAAACAAACATTACATTCTTACTGGTTTACAGACCACCGACATACGATGCAACCTTCATCGACAACTTCATAGAAGCCATCACCAACCTAGCCATTGATCTGGAACATCTAATAATCCTGTGAAACTTACTAATTGGACAGCTAACAACCATGAAACTACAACAGCTGGTCAAAGGGGCAACACACTCGGCAGGACACACCCTTGACGCAATCTTCGCCAAAAACCTATCACCACAGCACCACCAATACACATACTTTGGAGTGACGACCTCAGCATTCCATTTGTTATCACACTACCAACTCAAGTCAGCATCCAGCCCCTCAAGATCCCAACCACCACAAAATGAAACTGGAAAACTGTCAAAGCAAGCAACCTATTAGTACAACTGGAGATGATCAAACATTCAGCAACAGAACTGGAGAAAGCAGACCTAGACGGGAAAGTGGAGCTACTCCACAAATGGATTGCTGATACAATCGAATACATCTCCCCGGAAAAACCATTTACCCCATCAAGAAAAAGAGCAATGGCAAAATGGTTCACCCCACTATTAAGCACCATGAAAAAAACAAGAAGCTGGAATTGGAATGGAGGAAAGAATACGATCAAGATAAGAAAACCCAGTTCCAGAAACAAATCCGATCATATAAAAAGGACATTTAGAAAGCAAAGAGAAGGCATTATGATGACAGAATCACCAATGCCACCAACACACAAAAAGAAATGTTCAACATCATAAACAAAATGAGAAACCCACCAGGTTGCGACAACACTCCAATACCCTCGCAGAAACTATGCAACAACTTGGCAGACCATTTCAAAAACAAAATCAACGACATACGACAAATCATACAAACAGATCAACCAACCCCAACCTCACGAAGAGCCACAGCACAAACTCCAAAACTTCCCAGAAATATCAGTAGAGACATTTGTCAAGCTGGTAAAACAAAGCAAGAAAGCAGGCTCACCCATGGGTCCCTGCCCCCCTGTCATCTACAAATCAATCCTTGCACAAGGAACGCCATCAGAATACTACAGAAACCTCTTAAATCTGTCGCTCGCAACAGGAACTGTACCACAATCCTTCAAATTAGCATTTATTATGCCACTTTTAAAAAACACAAGTGGCGACGTGGAAGACCTCTCCAACTACAGACACATTTCCAACATTCCCCACCCAGCAAAACTCCTAGAAACATACGTATACAAACTAACCCAAGAATATGTAGAAAAACACCACTTGCTAGACCAAGCACAAGTCGGTTTCAGACCCGCAAGAGGAACAGAATCGGCACTACTATCTATCTGGGATGACCTAAAAACAAACGCAGACTCTAACACAACCTTGGCTCTTATTCTGCTCGACCTCTCCACAGCCTTCGACACAGTAAGCCATGACACCCTAATTGAAAGATTGGAAGATATAGGTATAACGGACATGGCACAAGGATCCTCACTATCACCACTATACTTCAACATCTACCAGACTCAATAATCAGGATCTTCAAAAAATACATTACATGCTACAACTATGCAGACAACACTAAAATCATCTACAAAATCGAAGATACTCACACCAATCACTGAACCCTAGTAGAATGTCTAAAGGAAATCTTTGACTGGATGAGCACCAACAACTTGAAAATCAACACAGGAAAGACAGAAATCATGATTTTATCCAAAAACCAAGAGAACAACATCTACATTCCCTGGCCAATGGAAAAAGGGACCAGGATCACACCATCTAAGGTAGTAAAAAACCTGGGAGTCCTAATGGTAACCTTAGAACCACAAGTAAACGCAATAATCAAGAAATGCTTCTTCCTCCTTCACACAAGAAGAAGAACCTTACCTTTCCTCTCCTTCACCCACAAAACATTGACAAACGTCACCCTCATCATTTCAAGAATAGACTACGCAAACAGCCTCTACCTCGGGATGCCGGATTACCTCCTGAAGAAATTACAACGCATCCAAAATACAGCAGCCAGACTCCTCCTCAAACTATCCAGAAGAGAGCACATAACTTCAGCACTACAATTACTACATTGGCTCCCAATCATACATTGTATTGCGTTCAAAACAATGTGCATAACACACAGGGCAATCAGCGGACAGGGAGCAGAATTCCTGCAAAAGAAATTAACAATCTACAAGCCAACGAGTCTTAATCAGATCAAGCAATGAAATTCGCCTGGAACCAAAACCATACATCAAAAAAAAAACTTGGGGGCTCCTCTTTATCCCACCTAGCCTCAAAAACGTGGAACAACTTCCCGAAAGAAATAAGAAACAACAAAGACCACCTAAAATTTTGAAAACTTTTAAAAACCTGGCTCTTCAACACCTCAAAACCAAATTGAAACAACAAAAACAATCAAACAGGAAACACAAAGAACATATTGACAGAATATATGATGGTACTGACAACACCCAGGACCGACTAAGGGAAACTCCAACAAGAACTAGAGAACACAAGCGACACACCCATGAGGACAGAAATGTAACATACATGCTCGACACCACCAACAACCTTGCCGACTCAAGAAAGGACGTAGGGTATGGGCGTAGTTCTCAAGTAAATCAATCCAAACCTATGTTGCAGCAAAGACAAACTGGGATAAAAGGGATAGCCGAATAGAAAGATGGTAACACAAAAGTAGCTAACTTGGTGGCATATTGACAAACAGATGAGACAGCCTTATCACGCTAAAAATGAATCATCAAAACGAAACAATCATCTCGAAATGATGAAGGAGACGCAATAGGAACATGCATCTCTCCTAACAATAAGGATACTAACTGACCCAAAAACTACTAAAAACCTCTCCACTCCTCACACACCTCTCACACTCTAACCAAACACAACCACACCTCTTAAAACCACAGCAACCCACACGCACCTCACCACACCACAACAACAGCCACACCACACAGACCCCAAACAACAGCACACGACAGACTCAGAACCGAATAACACACTAATATGCTCGGCGAACGGTGTTAACTGAACCGAAGCTGCCAACAGTACTTCACAGCTCCCTTGCTCTTCTCCAAACTTTATCCTACTAACATGCCTAACCTACCCCCCCTTTTGTTTCAGATCCGCCAGAGCGCCAGGGGACCACTCCGGTGGTGATAGTGCGCGGTACAAATATCCTTTAACATTAACATAACAAGTAATGACCAACATAAATGCCATTTGCATAACCTATAAGATTGGTGGTGAAGGTAAAAATGGAAATGATGTGGAGACTGAGACGGTCGCAGATATGTGGAACTGCTTGGGAACTATAAAATGAAGTCCTTGCAAGAAGCTCTTAGATTTCTGGAATGATTGGTAGTCTGGACGGAAGCATAATTAACATACATCTCTGATGATTAAAATCTGAGGTGAAGAGATGATGGCTCAAAAACAGGCTTCCTATTTTCTGCCCTAAATATAGGCAACTATGTGCCTTGGTTGTTGCTGAACACAGTATGGCCTGCAAAAGAAATGTGTTTTGAGAGTTTGTCATTTGGCCCTGAGGAAGACATGGCCCATGAAGTGATTGCCGAATATGTTGAAACTAGCATTCTTTTTCTTAATGACATGGAACATGTAGAAGTTAAACATTAGGAGGGCAGTTTTTTTGCTGTCTCAGCTGGTTATGAGTTTGGTATTTAGATCATTGGGTTATATTTATTTATTGTTTAATTACTTGGTTTTTTGTACGTAAAAGAAATAAATCTTATTCTGGATCTTTAAATATTGTACATTTTTTACATTGTTGTAATTGAATGTGAGTCTGCTACCTCTACTGAACATACAGGCAGCTTTTGCGTCTACATTGAAAGTGTTGGTTAATTTCTATGTGATTTCATCACATTTGACACCATTCCAGGATCTTCATTATTTTTATTCTCCCGGGTGTCTATGGGTTAAGGGGATAATCTACATTTTTGTGTATTGGCTCACCATTGAAGGTTCCGTGCTTGGAAGGCAAAGAAAAGGGGTCCTCTTGATCAATAAGTTATCAAAGGATGCAGTGCCATCCTAGTTGGATGGTACAGTGCCACATTCATTAGTTTTTACTCAAAGGGCATATTGCCACATTGACTGGGGACGGAGACGAAGGTGGGAACAGCTCCACATTTCTTAGCTTTTGGTCAATTATACCTGGACACAATTACAAGCTATGATTGAGAGGGTACATAAAGATGACAAGTTTGGCCCGGATGAGGACAGTGAATGGTAATCCTCTGAGGTGGTGGACTGCCATTCTAACACATATTTTCATGGACATAACATAGATTTCTTTGTATTGAGGTATGGCACTTTATTTGGATAGTTAGAAACTTTTGTTTTGTGATGCTTTTCATTCTTGTTTTATTTTTGTTTTACTCCTGTTGTATGTTTGCCTGTTCTTTTATTACCTCATACTTATTGTTATATAAGTATTTTGTCTTGGTTTAACCTATATGTATCATTGACTCAGTTGTTCAGTGCTTTCGCTTTCATTTGTCATTTTCTATGGATGTAATGTAATTTGTTTTGAAAAAGTTGAGTTTACTCAGCTAAATTCAAATAAAAAAAATAATAAAAGCCACTTGAGTATCATTAGAATAACAACATTTACGTATTATCAGATATAATTATGTTTTGGATGAATCAATATGGTTCTTTATGTGTAGGCATTCTCAATGTTCACCAACATATTTGGTGACAAACCAGTCGTTTACATATGACAGCACACGCATACGTGATGACGCCATACACCTAATTTACCAAGCGCTTTGAAAAATGGTGCAACAAAACACATGCTGCAGCCAATACATAATGAACACAGCGAGATGCGCAGGTATCATATATATTATGGGTATGTGTGATTCTGTAGCATAATATGTCATTGATATTTCTATTGGTTTTAACTCTATTACGAGCAATATATTAGCGCAACTCAAAGAGACTATTTCTCATGTAGGAAGCATAATAGGTGATTGGTATTTCTATTGGTTTTAACTCTATTACGAGCAATATATTAGCGCAACTCAAAGAGACTATTTCTCATGTAGGAATATGGAAGAATAATACTCACAATATCTTAAACAAGATAGCCTAAACTGGCAGAATTATGCAAATCTGCAAATGAATTGTAAATACTTCCAGAACATTAGATTAGGATTACATTATTTATATAATAATATATTACAATGAAACTCCTAGACGTGCACATTTTCCCAAATAGAATTTACAATCTCTACACAGATACTTTAATTATAAGTATGAAGATCAGAGAATATGCACTAAAATCTATTAATGTGCACTGGGAAAGGAAGAACATACCATGATTTAAAATCATACACTAAAGTGAGCAATGTCTGCATACTAACAGAGTGTTGCCATTCAGTGTTCTCATTCAATGCCGCATACATGTAGGACTACAAAATCTTCCCTTATTTTTCTATCTCCCTCCTTGTTTTACTTCGCTTATCCCTCTATGTTGTATTGTTGCAATATCAAAGGTTATGTTATATTGGTTTATATCGCACACCGCTACCACCCAGGGCCAGTCTCCAGGTGCTCACGCGGCTCTGCAAGCGAAGATGGCAGGGTGTTTTAGTGGGGATAGGATGGTAGGATAGGTTCAGAACCAGGAGGAACTAACGTCTGTGTGCGTTGTCTTGTGTGTGTGGGTTGCTTGAGAGGCCCGGTTTGTTGTAACCATAGGGGTAGGACTCAGTGCCTGTGGTGTGTGCTAGTGTTTATGTTGGGTGTGTGAGTCGTATGGTATGTGGTTAGGGTGGAGGTGCGGTCATATTCGTGCACACTGGTTAGTTGTATCCATAAGGTGTTCCAGTGTCGCAGATGTTTATTAGGTGATTAGATTGAGTTGTGTTGGTGTGCGTTTGACTGTAGTGTTGTAGGATGTATGGTTATGTGCATTGGGATGTTCAGTCTCTGGTTATGTATAGAGCCGAAGAGAGTTAGTTGAGTTCAAGGGTTAGTTTAATGTAAGGTGTGTCTATGGGTAGTGTGGCTAGCCCATAATCTTGTATAGTGTGTACGTAGGTTATGTTGTAGGAGCAGGAAAAGGGAGGTTTGGTTAGTACATAGTTTAGATCATGACTCCCTCAGAGCTATGTCTTTAATTCCACTCAACAGTACCTTCCTGCACTCCTGAGTGTGCTCCGTAGGCCACTGCTGCATCCTCTCTAAGCATGGAGGCTAACTTCCTCCACTATTTTCCGAGGCCAAACGGTCAGTTGCACCTAGTAGGTTACTTTTTACTCAGAAGAGATTAGGCAGAGTAGTTGCGCTTTGGCCTGTTGCGGGTTAGGCTGCTAAATGGGCGCACAGCTGATTTTCAATAGATTGAGGAAGTGGTGCGCGAGTGAGCTAGCCTAGTTATCTAGGTGAGAGAGGGTTAGTCCAATGCTTCAATTTGGTGAGTTACATGGTTGGGCTTTCCTGAATGCATAAATTCTTGTGCGTAGGGTGACTTTCCCTGAGTGTGTCATCTGTTGGGGGGGCTACTCTTTGCCATTTCTTTAACTATGGTGCAGCACAGGGGGGAGGTGGGTGTTACTGTATTTTCGGTCCTTCATGATTTTGCTGCTGTTATTGGAGGCAACGTTCATTAGTGTGTTTCTTTTGGTTTGCAAACTTTGCTGCTGTTGTCTCTTTGCGTTTGTCATTGAACGTCGAATAACCATGTTTTTAGTCATTTCCTGAAGATGAGGTGGTCGTCTGTTGTCCTAATTACTTCGGACATGGTGTTCCATAGGTTAGCTATTAGGCGTGGTAAAATGTAAAAATGGTCAGATCTAGCATGTAACTTGTGATATGCTTTACACATTAGTTGTATATATTGATATGATCTGATAGTAAGTATTTTCAAGTATAAGGAATAATGAAGAAACAACATACATAATGCAATGATGGAATTAGGACCACACTATATTAGTTTTGTAAGCCTTGAAAAAGCCCAGTGAGCGAAACTCATGGTCATGCAGTTGGCCTCTTTGTGATTTTCACAAATAGAATTAAACTTATTTGTCACAGAAACATGGCGGGTTGAGAACTACAATATCCCACTCCAAAACTGCATCCCTACCAACTTCAAATGCCTTCAGTTAAACAGGAAGAATAAAAAAGGTGGAGGCCTCGAAATAGCATTCAAAGAACACCTGAAAATAAAGACAGACGAACCTCTTAACATCAAGAATTGTGAATCCATGGTCATACACCTATCGATGAATCCAAAAACAAACATTACATTCTTACTGGTTTACAGACCACCGACATACGATGCAACCTTCATCGACAACTTCATAGAAGCCATCACCAACCTAGCCATTGATCTGGAACATCTAATAATCCTGTGGAACTTATATATTTGGTTCGAAAAAAAAACATGCCAACTCTCAAAACTTACTAATTGGACAGCTAACAACCATGAAACTACAACAGCTGGTCAAAGGGGCAACACACTCGGCAGGACACACCCTTGACTCAATCTTCGCCAAAAACCTATCACCACGGCACCACCAATACACATACTTTGGAGTGACCACCTCAGCATTCCATTTGTTATCACACTACCAACTCAAGTCAGCATCCAGCCCCTCAAGATCCCAACCACCACAAAATGAAACTGGAAAACTGTCAAAGCAAGCAACCTATTAGTACAACTGGAGATGACCAAACATTCAGCAACAGAACTGGAGAAAGCAGACCTAGACGGGAAAGTGGAGCTACTCCACAAATGGATTGCTGATACAATCGAATACATCTGCCCGGAAAAACCATTTACCCCATCAAGAAAAAGAGCAATGGCAAAATGGTTCACCCCACTACTAAGCACCATGAAAAAAACAAGAAGCTGGAATTGGAATGGAGGAAAGAATACGATCAAGATAAGAAAACCCAGTTCCAGAAACAAATCCGATCATATAAAAAGGACATTTAGAAAGCAAAGAGCAAAAATTATGATGACAGAATCACCAATGCCAGCAACACACAAAAAGAAATGTTCAACATCATAAACAAAATGAGAAACCCACCAGGTTGTGACAACACTCCAATACCCTCGCAGAAACTATGCAACAACTTGGCAGACCATTTCAAAAACAAAATCAATGACATACGACAAATCATACAAACAGATCAACCAACCCCAACCTCACGAAGAGCCACAGCACAAACTCCAAAACTTCCCAGAAATATCAGTAGAGACATTTGTCAAGCTGGTAAAACAAAGCAAGAAAGCAGGCTCACCCATGGGTCCCTGCCCCCCTGTCATCTACAAATCAATCCTTGCACAAGGAACGCCATCAGAATACTACAGAAACCTCTTAAATCTGTCGCTCGCAACAGGAACTGTACCACAATCCTTCAAATTAGCATTTATATGCCACTTTTAAAAAACACAAGTGGCGACGTGGAAGACCTCTCCAACTACAGACATATTTCAAACATTCCCTACCCAGCAAAACTCCTAGAAACATACGTATACAAACTAACCCAAGAATATGTAGAAAAACACCACTTGCTAGACCAAGCACAAGTCGGTTTCAGACCCGCAAGAGGAACAGAATCGGCACTACTATCTATCTGGGATGACCTAAAAACAAACGCAGACTCTAACACAACCTTGGCTCTGATTCTGCTCGACCTCTCCAAAGCCTTCGACACAGTAAGCCATGACACCCTAATTGAAAGATTGGAAGATATAGGTATAACGGACATGGCACAAGGATCCTCACTATCACCACTATACTTCAACATCTACCAGACTCAATAATCAGGATCTTCAAAAAATACATTACATGCTACAACTATGCAGACAACACTAAAATCATCTACAAAATCGAAGATACTCACACCAATCACTGAACCCTAGTAGAATGTCGAAAGGAAATCTTTGACTGGATGAGCACCAACAACTTGAAAATCAACACAGGAAAGACAGAAATCATGATTTTATCCAAAAACCAAGAGAACAACATCTACATTCCCTGGCCAATGGAAAAAGGGACCAGGATCACACGATCTAAGGTAGTAAAAAACCTGGGAGTCCTAATGGTAACCTTAGAATCACAAGTAAACGCAATAATCAAGAAATGCTTCTTCCTCCTTCACACAAGAAGAAGAACCTTACCTTTCCTCTCTTTCACCCACAAAACATTGACAAACGTCACCCTCATCATGTCAAGAATAGACTACGCAAACAGCCTCTACCTCGGGATGCCGGATTACCTCCTGAAGAAATTACAATGCATCCAAAATACAGCAGCCAGACTCCTCCTAAAACTATCCAGAAGAGAGCACATCACTTCAGCACTACAATTACTACATTGGCTCCCAATCATACATTGTATTGCGTTCAAAACAATGTGCATAATACACAGGGCAATCAGCGGACAGGGAGCAGAATTCCTGCAAAAGAAATTAACAATCTACAAGCCAACGAGTCTTAATCAGATCAAGCAATGAAATTCGCCTACAACCAAAACCATACATCAAAAAAAAAACTTGGGGGCTCCTCTTTATCCCACCTAGCCTCAAAAACGTGGAACAACTTCCCGAAAGAAATAAGAAACATCAAAGACCACCTAAAATTTATTTTGAAAACTTTTAAAAACCTGGCTCTTCAACACCTCAAAACCAAATTGAAACAACAAAAACAATCAAACAGGAAACACAAAGAACATATTGACAGAATATATGATGGTACTGACAACACCCAGGACCGACTAAGGGAAACTCCAACAAGAACTAGAGAACACAAGCGACACACCCATGAGGACAGAAATGTAACATACATGCCCGACACCACCAACAACCTTGCCGACTCAAGAAAGGACGTAGGGTATGGGCGTAGTTCTCAAGTAAATCAATCCAAACCTATGTTGCAGCAAAGACAAACTGGGATAAAAGGGATAGCCGAATAGAAAGATGGTAACACAAAAGTAGCTAACGTGGTGGCATATTGACAAACAGATGAGACAGCCTTATCACGCTAAAAATGAATCATCAAAAAGAAACAATCATCTCGAAATGATGAAGGAGACGCAATAGGAACATGCATCTCTCCTAACAATAAGGATACTAACTGACCCAAAAACTACTAAAAACCTCTCCACTCCTCACACACCTCTCACACTCTAACCAAACACAACCACACCTCTTAAAGCCACAGCAACCCACACGCACCTCACCACACCACAACAATCAGCCACACCACACAGACCCCTAACAACAGCACACGACAGACTCAGAACCGAATAACACACTAATATGCTCGGCGAACGGTGTTAACCGAACCGAAGCTGCCAACAGTACTTCACAGCTCCCTTGCTCTTCTCCAAACTTTATCCTACTAACATGCCTAACCTACCCCCCCTTTTGTTTCAGATCCGCCAGAGCGCCAGGGGACCACTCCGGTGGTGATAGTGCGCGGTACAAATATCCTTTAACATTAACATAACAAGTAATGACCAACATAAATGGCATTTGCATAACCTATAAAATTGGTGGTGAAGGTAAAAATGGAAATGATGTGGAGACTGAGACGGTCGCAGATAGGAGCCCGTTAGCATCCACAAATATGTGGAACTGCTTGGGAACTATAAGATGAAGTCCTTGCAAGAAGCTCTTAGATTTCTGGAATGATTGGTAGTCTGGACGGAAGCATAATTAACATACATCTCTGATGATTAAAATCTGAGGTGAAGAGATGATGGCTCAAAAACAGGCTTCCTATTTTCTGCCCTAAATATAGGCAACTATGTGCCTTGGTTGTTGCTGAACACAGTATGGCCTGCAAAAGAAATGTGTTTTGAGAGTTTGTCATTTGGTCCTGAGGAAGACATGGCCCATGAAGTGATTGCCGAATATGTTGAAACTAGCATTCTTTTTCTTAATGACATGGAACATGTAGAAGTTAAACATTAGGAGGGCAGTTTTTTTGCTGTCTCAGCTGGTTATGAGTTTGGTATTTAGATCATTGGGTTATATTTATTTATTGTTTAATTTCTTGGTTTTTTGTACGTAAAAGAAATAAATCTTATTCTGGATCTTTAAATATTGTACATTTTTTACATTGTTGTAATTGAATGTGAGTCTGCTACCTCTACTGAACATACAGGCAGCTTTTGCGTCTACATTGAAAGTGTTGGTTAATTTCTATGTGATTTCATCAAATTTGACACCATTCCAGGATCTTCATTATTTTTATTCTCCCGGGTGTCTATGGGTTAAGGGGATAATCTACATTTTTGTGTATTGGCTCACCATTGAAGGTTCCGTGCTTGGAAGGCAAAGAAAAGGGGTCCTCTTGATCAATAAGTTATCAAAGGATGCAGTGCCATCCTAGTTGGATGGTACAGTGCCACATTCATTAGTTTTTACTCAAAGGGCATATTGCCACATTGACTGGGGACGGAGACGAAGGTGGGAACAGCTCCACATTTCTTAGCTTTTGGTCAATTATACCTGGACACAATTACAAGCTATGATTGAGAGGGTACATAAAGATGACAAGTTTGGCCCGGATGAGGACAGTGAATGGTAATCCTCTGAGGTGGTGGACTGCCATTCTAACACATATTTTCATGGACATAACATAGATTTCTTTATATTGAGGTATGGCACTTTATTTGGATAGTTAGAAACTTTTGTTTTGTGATGCTTTTTATTCTTGTTTTATTTTTGTTTTACTCCTGTTGTATGTTTGCCTGTTCTTTTATTATCTCATACTTATTGTTATATAAGTATTTTGTCTTGGTTTAACCTATATGTATCATTGACTCAGTTTTTCAGTGCTTTCGCTTTCATTTGTCATTTTCTATGGATGTAATGTAATTTGTTTTGAAAAAGTTGAGTTTACTCAGCTAAATTCAAATAAAAAAAATAAAAAATGCCACTTGAGTATCATTAGAATAACAACATTTAGGTATTATCAGATATAATTATGTTTTGGATGAATCAATATGGCTCTTTATGTGTAGGCATTCTCAATGTTCACCAAAATATTTGGTGACAAACCATTTGTTTACATATGAAAGCACACGCATACGTGATGACGCCATACACCTAATTTACCAAGCGCTTTGAAAAATGGTGCAACAAAACACATGCTGTAGCCAATACATAATGAACACAGCGAGATGCGCAGGTATCATATATATTATGGGTATGTGTGATTCTGTAGCATAATATGTCATTGATATTTCTATTGGTTTTAACTCTATTACGAGCAATATATTAGCGCAACTCAAAGAGACTATTTCTCATGTAGGAAGCATAATAGATGATTGGTATTTCTATTGGTTTTAACTCTATTACGAGCAATATATTAGCGCAACTCAAAGAGACTATTTCTCATGTAGGAATATGGAAGAATAATACTCACAATATCTTAAACAAGATAGCCTAAACCGGCAGAATTATGCAAATCTGCAAATGAATTGTAAATACTTCCAGAACATTAGATTAGGATTACATTATTTATATAATAATATATTACAATGAAACTCCTAGACGTGCACATTTTCCCAAATAGAATTTACAATCTCTACACAGATACTTTAATTATAAGTATGAAGATCAGAGAATATGCACTAAAATCTATTAATGTGCACTGGGAAAGGAAGAACATACCATGATTTAAAATCATACACTAAAGTGAGCAATGTCTGCATACTAACAGAGTGTTGCCATTCAGTGTTCTCATTCAATGCCGCATACATGTAGGACTACAAAATCTTCCCTTATTTTTCTATCTCCCTCCTTGTTTTACTTTGCTTATCCCTCTATGTTGTATTGTTGCAATATCAAAGGTTATGTTATATTGGTTTATATCGCACACCGCTACCACCCAGGGCCAGTCTCCAGGTGCTCACGCGGCTCTGCAAGCGAAGATGGCAGGGTGTTTTAGTGGGGATAGGATGGTAGGATAGGTTCAGAACCAGGAGGAACTAACGTCTGTGTGCGTTGTCTTGTGTGTGTGGGTTGCTTGAGAGGCCCGGTTTGTTGTAACCATAGGGGTAGGACTCAGTGCCTGTGGTGTGTGCTAGTGTTTATGTTGGGTGTGTGAGTCGTATGGTATGTGGTTAGGGTGGAGGTGCGGTCATATTCGTGCACACTGGTTAGTTGTATCCATAAGGTGTTCCAGTGTCGCAGATGTTTATTAGGTGATTAGATTGAGCTGTGTTGGTGTGCGTTTGACTGTAGTGTTGTAGGATGTATGGTTATGTGCATTGGGATGTTCAGTCTCTGGTTATGTATAGAGCCGAAGAGAGTTAGTTGAGTTCAAGGGTTAGTTTAATGTAAGGTGTGTCTATGGGTAGTGTGGCTAGCCCATAATCTTGTATAGTGTGTACGTAGGTTATGTTGTAGGAGCAGGAAAAGGGAGGTTTGGTTAGTACATAGTTTAGATCATGACTCCCTCAGAGCTATGTCTTTAATTCCACTCAACAGTACCTTCCTGCACTCCTGAGTGTGCTCCGTAGGCCACTGCTGCATCCTCTCTAAGCATGGAGGCTAACTTCCTCCACTATTTTCCGAGGCCAAACGGTCAGTTGCACCTAGTAGGTTACTTTTTACTCAGAAGAGATTAGGCAGAGTAGTTGCGCTTTGGCCTGTTGCGGGTTAGGCTGCTAAATGGGCGCACAGCTGATTTTCAATAGATTGAGGAAGTGGTGCGCGAGTGAGCTAGCCTAGTTATCTAGGTGAGAGAGGGTTAGTCCAATGCTTCAATTTGGTGAGTTACATGGTTGGGCTTTCCTGAATGCATACATTCTTGTGCGTAGGGTGTCTTTCCCTGAGTGTGTCGTCTGTTGGGGGGGCTACTCTTTGCCATTTCTTTAACTATGGTGCAGCACAGGGGGGAGGTGGGTGTTACTGTATTTTCGGTCCTTCATGATTTTGCTGCTGTTATTGGAGGCAACGTTCATTAGTGTGTTTCTTTTGGTTTGCAAACTTTGCTGCTGTTGTCTCTTTGCGTTTGTCATTGAACGTCGAATAACCATGTTTTTAGTCATTTCCTGAAGATGAGGTGGTCGTCTGTTGTCCTAATTACTTCGGACATGGTGTTCCATAGGTTAGCTATTAGGCGTGGTAAAATGTAAAAATGGTCAGATCTAGCATGTAACTTGTGATATGCTTTACACATTAGTTGTATATATTGATATGATCTGATAGTAAGTATTTTCAAGTATAAGGAATAATGAAGAAACAACATACATAATGCAATGATGGAATTAGGACCACACTATATTAGTTTTGTAAGCCTTGAAAAAGCCCAGTGAGCGAAACTCATGGTCATGCAGTTGGCCTCGTTGTGATTTTCACAAATAGAATTAAACTGTGCAGAACAGTTTTTACAATTGGGCAAATGCTGGATACATTATGAAGTGAACAATGACCATTTGATCCCCACGATATGAACACATACGCTTGCTAAGATACTTCAGGGCCGGCCCAAGGATTTGAGGGGACAAGTGCAGCAAATTAAGTGCGGGCCCCTTCACTTGCATTTGATAACATCACAGGAATTGACATCACAGGAAGTGACATCACAAGATAATGACCACTACATATGTAGACAGCAGTAATCCGAGAGAATTTCCAATAATTACAGTAGCAAAGTATAAAAAAAAATGCCCACCTTTTAAGCCCAACAAATTGAAATTATTTCAAAGAAAACAAAATCCAAACATGAGACGTGCGCTTTAATGGCACATCTATGTGTTCTTGTGGGTAAGTGTCTGCATTGGAAACATGGCTGTGAGCTCCTAGTAGCTAAACACTTGAGCAAGCACACTTTTTTTTAATGCTGGGTTCAAAAACAGAGAACCAGGGTTGTGTCAATCCGTTGAAAAATGTGGGCGGACACTCTCCCCCAGCATGTTTAGTTTAGTTTAGTTTATTCATTTGTATTGCGCGCCTGTCCCAAGGGTATGTGGGCGCATGAGCAGCAGATTATTCAAAGCTTGGTTACAGGTTGCTTATACATATCTTATACATATCACTTACAGTGTTACAGTGAGGTAGCTTATACATATCATATACATATCACTTACAGCTTATACATAACATAGACCTACATTGCAGGTATATAAGGGAGTTTGCAGATAAGCATTCGTTTTAGGTTGGCGGCCATGTGGTGTTGGGTTAGACGAATTAGAGCTCTTTGTTCTTTATCCATTGGATAAGATTGCGTCTGAAGTGAGTGAAGGTTTGAGGTGACCTAAAGGATGGTGGTAGGGCGTTCCAAAGTTGGGGTGCCTTCACCTGGAAGCTGTTGCCGCCCATTTTAGTGCGTTTGTACCTGGGGACTATGAGTAGGTTTGCGTTAGAGGTTCTGGTGGGTCTGTTGGGGGTGTATTTGCATATTCTGTCTGCAAGGTAGCATGGGGCTGCGTTGTTCAGACATCTGTGCGTTAGCGATGCTACTTTGAGCAAGAGTTTGTCTGAGGTGTTGAGCCAGTTATGGGGTTTCCGGATGTTGGATATGTGGGCTCTCTTGGGGATGTTAAGCGCAGCTCTGAGAGCGTTGTTTTGGAGCGTCTGAATTTTGTTTGTGATTTGCTTGCTGGCTTCGACGTAGAGGGCATTACAGTAATCCAGTTTGGATAATACCAAGGCTCTGGCTAGTGTAATGCAACTCTGGGGAGATAGGAAGGGTTTGGCAGCTCTTATAAGCTTACATGTGTAGGCCGTGGAAGATGCCATAGAACTAACCTGTTTATGGAAGGTAAGGGCGGAGTCGAGGTATATTCCTAAAGTTTTCACTTCTCTGGCAACCTTGATCGGGTTCCCGTCTATGATGAAGTTGATATAGTTTTGGTCTAATTTGGTTATGTTTGTAGAGGACCCAAGGATGATGAGTTCCGTCTTGTCATCATTCAGGCATAGACTGTGCGAAGCCATCCATGCCTGGATGACGAGGTACACCTTGTTCACCAAGGCCAAATCCTGGTTGTAGTCTCCCGTCAGCGGGATGAGGATCTGTGTATCATCAGCGTAATTAGTATAGGTGATACCCAGGCCATCTAGATCATCAAACAGGGGCTTCGTGAACACGTTGTACAGAGTAGGGGAGACGCAGGAGCCCTGAGGGACTCCGCATGTGATGGGGATGGGGTCGGCAATGGCAGTGGTGGAGAAGACACGCATGGATCTGTTGCTGAGGAATGACTCGATCCATCTGATGGCTTCTTGGGAGAAGTGCGCGCCTGAATCTAGATGATTGCAAAGGATTTTGTGGTCAACTAGGTCAAACGCCGCAGAGAGGTCTAGTAAGAGAAGTAGTGCAGTTTTACCGTTGCCTCTGATAGTGTCTATCTGGGCTTTCAGATCAATGAGGGCTGTTTCAGTCCCGTGTAGTGGTCTAAAGCCTGATTGTCGCGTACCTAGGAGGTGGTTAGTTTCCAGGTGTTTTTGGATTTGTTGGTATGCTGTCTTGTCTAGTATCTTAAGCAGGAAGGGGACGGTGGTAATGGGTCTGTAGTTGGTCGGGATAGAGGGGTCAAGGGAAGGTTTTTTAAGGAGGGGGAGGACCCAGGACTCTTTGAGGTTGCTGGGGACTGTTCCTGAGGCGAATGAGGCGTTGATGAGTCTGGTGATGAATGGCGATAGGTCTCTTGCCGCAACTTTAATGATTTGTGGGGGGCAGAAGTCACCTTTACAGTTGGAAGGTTTGAGGCTAAGAATGATTTTTTCCACTTCTAGGGTAGTGACTTTGGAGAAGCTAAAGCGAGTACTGTTGGGTGGGATGTGAGTGGGTGGAATACTAGGGTGGGTATTACTGGGGTTGGTTGATTTGGAGAAGGAATCTTTCTTATTTTTAATTTTGGTTTGAAGGCCTAAGACTTTGTTGTTTAGTGCATTTTGGACACTGGTGCACCATTGTTTGTTCTTCACGCAAGTATCTGGGACAGGCACTGGTGTTTCCAATTCTTTGATAATTGTAAACAATTCTTTGGTACTAGAGTTGGAATGTGCGATCCTCTGGTTATAGGATTCTTGTTTGGCAGCTATGATTTCTTTTTTGTAATTGGCCTTGATTTTGTTTAGTAATAACTTGTTGTGGTCAGTGGGAGATTGTCTCCAGATTTGTTACATTTTACTTTTTTCTAGTCAAAGCGCTTTAAGGTGGCTGGAGAACCATTGGTTAAGGTGCTTTTTTGGTTTGCTTTTTCTGAGCTTAAGGGGTGCGATGGAGTCTAAGACTGTGCGCATGGTATTATTGTATCCTTCTACGAGGTCATAAGGGTTGGAAGCAGGGAGTCGGTTGAGCGTGGGGAGGATGAGTGGGATCAGTTTTTCCACTGTGATATTTTTCTTGCTTCTCGTGGTGATGGCTTCGGCTAATGTTGAGTTGGTTATGGGGCTTGAGGCTTCAAGCGAGAAGGAGAGGAGGTGATGGTCAGACCAAGATTGAGGTGAGTTATTGGTGATGAGTGCCGCGCAGTTATGGTCTGCTACCCAGTCGAGGGTTCTTCCTTTGTTGTGGGTAGGGCTGGATACTTTTTGTGTGAAACCTAGTTTCACACCTATCGACTGGCGCTCTGAAAATCAGTACAGTGCCAGAACCAGAGAAAATATCCCCTCCTGCCTCCAGGATGACAACCTCTCTTGTCACATCCTTGGTAAATATTCATGGCTCACTTGCATGCTTCATATACAATGTGAGGAAAATGTTACATTCTACTTAAAAGCTTTTTGGCTTGGGAAATGTACACATGTGGAAATAAGGGGTAATGGCCCAAAATGTCGCCCTCACAATTGCGATGGCCGAAATGCCTGACTTTGTTTTTTAAAACACCCCCTTTACACCACATATATATGTGGGGGGTATGGGATATTATAGTAATATGGGGGTATGCAGGGTCTCCCTCCGCACATCTATGTGGTGTAAAGGGGGTTTAATTTAAAAAACAAGAAAAAAAATGTATCATTTTTGGCCGTCGCAATTGTGTTGGTCGCAGTGATCACATAGATCTGAAATAAGGCAAATAGCTGAAATGGTTTTGTGCAATCTGTTTAATTATGCTGGAGGAAGGCGCATATGTTAGGCAGCTAACTGCTGCTTTGCATGTGCTTTACAAAATAAAAATTCCACTTTGCAGTTAGCTACACAACAATGGTCTCTTAAATAGGTAATCAATAGTAAATTACACACTCTTTAAACGTTCTGCTTTAAGAAAGAAAGTGATCAGCTGTGCTTCTGAGGCTGCAGCGCCCATTGGGTCGCTGGGAGGGAGTGTGGGGTGTTTGTCTCTCCAGAGTCGCAGCAGGAGGTTGAAAGGTGAAAAGTTACTGAACAAATAAAAGGAAGCCAAACCTCGAGGGACAGCCGTTTTTGAAAAAGGTATTCCGGCAAGCGTCCCCTCATCATGCTGGCTGCAGTGTGTGCCGCCTGCGTGCTCAGAGTGGACTGCATCACGCTTAGGGAGCACAAGGCCCACGCTGCAGCCTGCAAGAGGTTGTCAACGGCTCCCTCGGCGGCAGAGCCAAGTGCAGCCGCACATGCTGCACACGCCTAGGCAGGCCCTGAGATACTTTGTGGCATAACAGGGACCTTTGACATGTTGGATACATTGGGCCTCATTACGACCCAGGCGGTAAGGGGTTAACGGCGCCGTAAAAGGTGTCGGCTCCGTTAAACCCTTACTGCCTAATTACGAGGTTCCTTTGCGGGTCCCGACCTTAACGGCTGGTTTTACCAGCCGTTAAGGAAGGAACCCGCAAAGGGACTTTCGAGGTAATTATGGTACCGCAATTTGCGGTACCGTAATTACCGCCTTCCCCATTCCTATTGAACCCTATGGGGGCAAAAATGCGAATGGGTAAGGGCCAATGGTGAATGGGGAATTACCGCCCTGCCAATCTTGGAATGGGGCGGTAATTCCGCCATTCACCATGGCGGAGTTGGTAAAATACCGGCGTCAACCATGGCGCTAACAGCGCCACGGTTAACGCCAGGGTTGTAATGAGGCCCATTGTGAAAAAGGCATACCTTGTGGAAATACAAGACTATTTTTCATTTCTTGCTTCTTGATAATTAAAAGAACTACTTATACTTTAATATAACAATCCTCTTGGTCTATTTAAGGTTATTAGGCTGGGCCTTCATAATCGTTCGTATTTTCTCTTAGCATAGAGTTGTATGCTATGGCCTACAGTGTATAGCTGCCTTATAACAACACATAGTAATAAGGGAGGCACAGAATTATAAGTCTGTCAACCCCGTTTTCATGCCATTAGTAATATTTTAAGAATAGTTTATTTTTTTGTCAGTCATCTTATTAACCATCTAATTACCACTTTAAAATATCAGCCGACAGTTCTGTCAGACCTCTCAGCTGTGACATGCATTTGGTGCACTTAGTTAAAGCTAGGTCTAGTCTCATTGGACAGCGGGCGGAAAGCCTTTCCTGCAGCAAGAAACCTTAGATGAGGTTCAAAAAGTTATGTTACCATTTCCTTTATGGCAATTGGGGTACTACTACTGCCCGCATCATCTGGGATGCCTACAAGGACTCATTGAGGAGCATCTAACGGAATTATCGGACGGGAAAGCACAAGATAAGAGAAAGGGAAGGACTGTTCCCATCTCACAATTCGTTTTCTTTTCAATTCTAATCATTAGGAAAATTGTCTCTGCTTTGTCACAACTATAATGGCTACATTCTTTAAGAACAGACACAGTGAAAGCTATAGCAGGCAGATACAAGATGCCATGGAAGCTATAGTCATAATGATCACAATAAACAGAACAAACTCATGAAAGCAACATTCACCAACACTCTCCCCAACTTAACATTTTCACTAGCTTCTAAGAAATAACTGCCACTAGAACATAGCTCCCACCCTGATGCACTTATTCTGCATCACAGAACATCTGATTGACACCAGGCCTCCTCTAATGTGTATCTTCAAGAGCTTTGGGAGGGAGCTAAAGCTTTCTATAAGCAGCTATAAGAACAGAAAAATGTGAAGAGAGCTGATTACAAAGCTTGCATTACCTGACAAATGCACAAGCAGACTCACTATCCCCCCTTGCCCCAACAAATGGAGAACAAAGGAGCTGGGGGATTACAGACATAGGGGTACATCTGCCTGGCTAGGATAGGTCTTTTAAAGCACAGACTCCTTGGTTTGTTCAAATGTGGACTATGTTATAAATACGTGTGGCTTAGTTTCTAGACCATATAGCAATTAAAGCAAGTGCTGAGAAAATCTAGAATGGAAGTCTAAATACAAAATGGAGTAGCGTACTTACCGTCCTCTTACAGGGATGAATCTTAACAGGGCCGACCAAACATTTCATCCCTCCTAGCTCAATAAATTGAGTGCTGGTAAACTGAGAAATAACGGGGCCAATATTATTAATGGAGGTGGAACTCAGCATTATCCGGCATCCAAGGAGGGTCACACTAATGCAGGAGAGCATGACCCATTCTGGCCTGCAGGTGTCCATAAGGCTCTGACATGGAAACCGTATTGCTCCCATTTAAATTCAAATTGTGCAAGAAGGTTATTTTGGATGGTATGTCTGTGCCTTCGCACACGTTACAAAATAATTGTGTGGCTACAAGGATGATGTTTGTACCCAACCTTAAAACAAATATTACTTTCTTCTTGAAAAATGAACGGATCTTCCTTGCAATAGATTTAGAAATGGAGGCCATTTTAGTACGGCTCACTGTTTCAGCTGCATATTCAGTGAGACTTCTTATTGTCTATCGCCCCCCTGGTACTTTTGCCAATTTTACACAGCCTCTTCTGGAGTTAGCAGGTCTTCTCCAGCATGGGGTCTGGCATGGATTCACATGCTCATGAATATTCCCCGTCGTCAGGCTGGGAATCCTCGGTAAAGAAAAAACCAGTATCAGTTTCGTTTCTGATCTGTCTTTCGTAGTAATAACCAATCACTGGTCTCTGCGTCATACTGACCACAGCCAATGACTGCCCTCTACCTAAGCACCGCCTCTGGCAGCCATCTTCAGATTTTTACCGCACGTTCATGTGTTGGGATCCTCGTGCTATTGCTCTCGAGCGTTAGTGCTATTTTTCGCGCTTTTTCACAAAAAACTACGATTCTTTCGGTCAAAAGAGCCTCAAGCTCCACCGATCCTACATCCGATCAACGGGGACCCGTGTCGGATTCATCTGTGCCCCTCAAGGGTGAAGATTTCGTCGAGCTACGCTTCGGAGGACTCCAGAAGCTTCTCAGGCCCGGTCTCGGAGATGGCCCAGGAGAAGGGAAGCTCGACGCCCGGAAAGCTGTTCAGGGTCTGCCCTGGATGCCAGCTGCAGAACGTCTTCAAGGAGGACGAACACTCTTTCTGCCTTTACTGCCTTCATGAGGACAAGACGCACGTGGAGAAGGACTGTGCGTTTTGCGGCAACATGTCGGAACGGACCATGAAGGACCGCCATCAACGTCTCGCCAACTGGCTGGAGGGTAAGAGCCCGTCTGGCGAGAAGAAGAAGAAATCCGAGCGGTCTTCTAAGACCTTTGAGGGCGCCCCGGCGACGGGGGCCCAACATAAGGCCAAGCACCGCGAGTCCGCTGGCACCGGGAGCGCCGAACGGTCGGGCTCTACGGGCGCCAGGCAGGGCGCACCCTCCCCGGAACCATCAGCCACGAGCCAACGCTCTGGGTCGGGTAAGAGGAAGGCCGAGCACCCGGCGAAGCTCCTGGAGAGGCCCCGGTCGAGCTCTAAGGCAGAGGAGGAGCGTGGCAGTGCCCCCTCCCTCAAGGATAAGGCGGTGAGCGCACCTAAGGTGGTGAAGGCCTTGATCCATCCGACCAAGCCCTCTATCGAAACGGTCGCGGCGGCCCTGGCTCAGCCTGTGGTGGCTACACCAGTGGTGGCGACCTCAGGGCCCAGAATCTCCCTGCCTCCGCGGAGGGAGTCTTCCTTTGTGCCCATCGATAGGACCCCCGTGAAACCCTCCGTGGGGAAGAAGAAGGGGGGGCAGGGCGTCGTCGTAGATTCGGCCTCAACCTCAGAAGAGGAGCTGATCGAGGTCTTAAGCCACGGCCTAGGCGTGGAAGAAGGCCAGCCCGTCGGAATGGACCCCGACGCAGGTGACGACGACGACATCGTCGAGGATACCGACGGGGCCCCTGCTCGCCCGTCGGATTCCCCTCTGCCAGCGCCGCAAGACAACTCGGCGGCCATTTTGTTGGCCATACAGTCCTTATGCTCCGAGATAAGGACGAGGCTACCGTTACCGACGGAGGAACCTCTCCCGTCGGGGGATCCAGAACCGGGACCTTCTGGTGTTCCCCCCACCAAGAAAAGAAGGATCCATCCACCACCTCCTTTTCAACCGTCGCGCCCCGTCCAGCCCTCCTCCCCGTCCACCCGAGGGGATGATGCGGGGACTGACACGGCAGCGACGGGTACGGACGACGAGGCATACGACGAGGATTTTCCGTCGTCGCCTCCCACCAGGGCTTCTCCGCCCGACGAGATCGGATCTTTCCACTCCATGATCTCCAGGGCTTCCGAGCTTTTCCAACTCTGCCCAGAGGAGAAGAAAAAGGAAGGCTTCCTTTATCAGCGGCGCGAGGCCAAGAGGAAGACGGTCCTCGCAGTGCCTCTGTTGGACGACATTTGGGATGAGGGCCTTTCCCTCCTCAAGAACCCTTCCACGACGCCAGCTAGAAGAGACCGGTACGAGAAAAAGTACCGGGTCCCGGACACGGCCCCCCTATGCCTCCGGGCGCAGCCTACCCCGGACTCCGTTGTCTCCGCGGCAGCCAGGAAGAAAGCGGGGGGGGGTGCGGCCTCCACATCAACTTCCCCGCCGGACGGCGAGGGAAAGAAATTGGATGCTATGGGACGTAGAGTCATCTCGTCGGCAGCGACGACGATTAAAGCGGCCAACGCCTTGGCTATCGTGGCCCGCTACGACAGGGAGCTATGGTACAAGATAGCTCCCCTGCTGGATTTTCTGCCGGACGACAAGAGGGCGGAGGCCCTTGAGATCCTGCAGGAAGGTGAGGTGGCGTCGGACCACGCCATCACCGTGGCGACGGACATCGCCGACACTGGGTTCCGCCAGCTGGGCAACGGCGTTTGCCTTCGACGTCGTGGATGGCTCAAAGCTACAGACTTTCGGCAGGACGTCCAGACCAGAGTCCTGGACATGCCCTTCGACGGGAACAACCTGTTTGGGAAGACAGTGGACGATTCCCTTCAGGCCGTCAAGGCGGATACTGAGACGGCCAGGGCCCTTGGAGTCCTGCAGCAACGACGAACGCCCTTTCGGAGCGGCGGAGGCAAGGGCGCCTCCAAAGGTTCCGGCGGCGGTTTCGCTTCCTACCGTCAAGCGGCCCGCTCGTCGTCGCAAGAGGCCTACAGAGGACGAGGCAAGTCTAGCGGACCCCGCCGTCATCGCCAAGGAGGTCAAGGCGGCAAGGCCGCGTCCAAGCAGGATTGAACCGGCCGTGGGGTCGGGCCCCCACCGAAGCACCCCGGTGGGAGGCCGGCTGGCGGGCTTCGTCAGCGTGTGGGAGTCCATCTCCACCGACCGTTGGGTGCTGGACGCCCTGGCCCGGGGCCACGCGCTCGAGTTTCAAAGAAGGTGCCCGCGCGTCCCCCCCGTGGCCAGGAAAGAACTTCACGTCCCTCAACTTCTCCTGGAGGTAAAGGCGATGCTCAGAAAGGGCGCCATCGAACTCGTCCCAAAGAGGCTTCGGGGCTCCGGAGTCTACTCGCGATACTTCCTCGTGAAGAAGAAGACGGGAGGATGGCGCCCCATCCTAGACCTGCGACGTCTGAACAAGTTCATCAAGGCGCAGAAGTTCCGGATGGTCACCCTCCAGCACGTCCTGGGTCAGCTGGAGGAAGGAGACTTCCTATCGTCGTTGGATTTGGAGGATGCCTACTTCCACATTCCCATCCTAAAGGGGCACCGAAAATTCCTCAGATTCGTGGTCCAAGGGCGTCATTACCAGTTCAAAGCCCTCCCCTTCGGACTACGGTCGGCACCCAGGGTATTCACCAAGTGCCTCGCACCGGTGGCGGCGCAGCTGCGCCGCGAGGGGATTCACGTCTACCCCTACCTGGACGACTGGCTCATCCGCGCCAAGACGAGGGAGCTCGCCGTGGTCCACACGGCAAGGACCGTCCAACTCCTCACGGACCTGGGATTCTCCGTGAACTACGCCAAATCCCACCTGGTGCCTGCGCAAGTCGCACTGTTTCTGGGAGCGAGGCTCGACACAGTGTCCCTTCTGGCCTCCCCGTCGGAGGAGAGGACCAGGACCATCTTGGGCAAGGTGCAACGGATGTTGGTGGCCGACGCGGCCAAGGTGAGGTCCATCAAGTCCCTCCTCGGGATGATGTCTTCCTGCATCTACCTCATTCCCATGTGCAGGCTCCGGATGCGCCCGTTGCAAGAATTCCTGGATGCGCGCTGGATCCAGACGACGGGCAGCTTCGAGGAAAGGATCAAGCTCGACGAGAGTTTCCGACGAGCGATACGGTGGTGGGGCACCCGCGCGCATCTGACGGCGGGCATGGACTTCCAGACCCCAGCCCACCAGGAGACTGTGACCACGGATGCCTCCCTGGAAGGGTGGGGAGCGCACACCGAAAATCTGCACGCAAGGGGACTCTGGCTCCCGACGGAGAAGTCCCTGCATATCAACGTCCTGGAGCTCCGTGCAGTGTTTTGGGCCCTCAGGTCCTTCCTTCCGTCCCTCAAGGGCAAGGTGGTGAGGATCTTCACCGACAACACCACCACCATGTTTTACATCAGGAAACAGGGCGGAACCAGGTCCCCAGCGCTGTCCAAGGAGGCGCAGGACCTGTGGCATTGGGCCGTCGCCCAAGGGATTTTTCTGGTACCGTTTCATCTGGCAGGGATAAAAAACACCATCGCCGACTCACTCAGCAGGGAGCTGCGCTCGTGCCACGAGTGGGAACTACGGCAGGATCTGGTGGATCGCCTCTTCCGACGGTGGGGCACACCCCAGATCGACCTGTTCGCGACGGCAACGAACACCAAGTGCCGGAGGTTCGCCAGCATGTTTCCCCAGACGAGGAGCATGGGCGATGCTTTCTCGTTCCCCTGGGAGGGCCTGTTCCTCTACGCGTTCCCTCCCTTGCCTCTGCTAATCCGGCTCGTCAACCAGCTCAAGAGGTCACGGTGCAGGATGATCCTCGTCGCACCTGCGTGGCCGAGGCAGATATGGTTCCCGGACCTTCTGGACTTGTCAGCGTCCCCGCCGATCAAGCTGCCGGCGGACGCGGATCTACTCTCCAGGGAAGGAGGCGCCATCCTCCACCACGACCCGAAGTCGCTGAACTTGCAGGCCTGGCTCCTGCAGCGCTAGAGTTTGGAGGATACGACATACCGGCCGATTGCAGAGAGGTTCTTGCAAAGGCCAGGGCGTCCTCGACTCTTAAATGCTACGGACACAAATGGAAGAGGTTCTCTGTCTGGTGCCACGCACAGAAGATTAACCCTCTACGGATTACGGCTCCCCAAGTACTGCCGTACCTGCTGACGCTGGCCAAAGCTGGTCTGGCACACGCGTCCATCAAGATTCATCTTGCTGCGATCTCCCGATACACCAGAACCACGGGGCGGACGTCCTTGTGGTCTCATCGTCTGGTGAAAGAGTTCATGAAGGGACTGTTCAGATCGTTCCCGCCGGTGAAGGCTCCGGCCCCGGCGTGGAAGCTCAACGTGGTGCTGACCAAGCTCATGGGACCTCCGTTCGAGCCTCTGCACTCGGCCCCGTTGAAGTTTCTATCGTGGAAAACAGCTTTTCTTGTGGCCATCACCTCCGCACGACGAGTGGGAGAGATCCAGGCCCTTTCCTGCAAGGCCCCGTACTTGACTTTCCACGACACGAGGGTAGTGCTCAGGACGCACCCCTCCTTCATGCCCAAGGTGCCGTCGGACTTCCATCTCAACGAACCCTTGGTGTTGCCTGTGTTCTTCCCGTCGCCTTCGTCGCCGGCTGAGAGGACTTTGCACTCGCTGGATGCGGCTAGAGCGCTGAAGTTCTACGTAGACCGCACGAAGTGTTTTCGGAAGACGTCACAACTCTTTGTGAACTTTGGACCTGTCAATCAGGGGAAGGCTCTCTCGAAGGCTTCCATTTCCAGATGGCTCTCCGGCTGTATCATGTACTGTCATCGGTTGGCAAACCGACCGCTGCCTGGCCGTCCGAGAGCCCATTCCACCAGAGCGATCGCAGCTACCACGGCGTTCCTATCTGGTGTGCCCCTGCTGGACATATGCGGGGCTGCTACGTGGAGGTCGACGCACACCTTCACGAAATTCTACTGCGTCGACCGGGATTCCAGGGAGGAGTCCAGGGTCGGCCAAGCAGTGCTGCGCAACCTGTTCGCCTGAGGTGAGCCTGGTGAGGAGGTAAGATGCTTAATGTTGAGTTTATGTGATGCTTAATGTTGAGCCTTTGCCACCTCCCGTGGTTGTGCATGTGTGTACTGCTATGTATTCTTTATTCATGAGCATGTGAATCCATGCCAGACCCCATGCTGGAGAAGGAACAAGTTACTTACCTGTAACTGTTGTTCTCCAGCATGGGTCTGGCATGGATTCACATGCGAACCCTCCCGCCTACCCCTCTGCGGCTCTTCACTTGGTCATACTGCCACTTCACGTGCTTCCAAATCTGAAGATGGCTGCCAGAGGCGGTGCTTAGGTAGAGGGCAGTCATTGGCTGTGGTCAGTATGACGCAGAGACCAGTGATTGGTTATTACTACGAAAGACAGATCAGAAACGAAACTGATACTGGTTTTTTCTTTACCGAGGATTCCCAGCCTGACGACGGGGAATATTCATGAGCATGTGAATCCATGCCAGACCCATGCTGGAGAACAACAGTTACAGGTAAGTAACTTGTTCCTTCTTCAGGTTAGGTTCTGTAACCTTATAATATGTGGTGACTTCATATCAGATTTAACCACCCACAGCCACCCAGACATCAGCAATTTTCTTCGAGACCCTATCAGATTTGGGCTTTATTCAGAATATTACAGAGCCTACTCACCAACTTGGTGGGATAATGGACCTGATACTCTCCTTTATGCCAGTGCTCATCGTCTTCAGATTTGTAGAAGTGTTATGGTATAAATCACTTCTTAGTCTCATTTCATTTCCCCCACGCTTTGACTCCTATTTCTAGTCATCCCTCGTCGACACTTAGAAGGAATTGGCGATCTGTTAATTAAACAGAAATGACGGCCATGATCAAATCCAAATGTGGGTCTTTACAACCGGTTGATTTTGGAATGATTTCTAACGCCATGCTGCAAACTGCGAAACAACTCGCACCCATTAACTCTACGCCGCTTCGGAAAAGCCCTTCCCAGCCTTGGTTCGCTCAGGACCTGAGAACCATGAAATTAGAATTGCGGCAGCCATAGCACAACTGGCGTAATACCTATGCACCTACATTCAAGGTACATTTTGTAACTTTATCTAAAGATTATTTCTCAGCCATAAAAGCTGCAAAGCAAATATTTTTCACAATGAAAATGACGTCTGCTCTTAACAGTTCTAAAGAGCTGTTGTCTGTGGTTAAGTCCTTTTCTTCCTGTGGTTCCTTCCTCCTAGTCACGCTGTGACACTATGGCGAATTCTTTCCACACTAAAATTGAGAAAATTCGTCAGGGAATCCAGTTCGATCAGAGTGACACTTCTGTAAGAATGTGGCAAATAGGTTCGGAGTCCACCAACAAATAGTCTAGTTTCCCTATGTTCTCGGAAGCTGATGTTCTCGCAGCTGCTATGCGCTTAAAGTCTGCATCTCCCTCTGATGTCATTCCTATCAGCATTCTGAAAAACTGATCACCTCAGATCACCCAAACAGTTAATGTGTCTTGTCAATCAGGGGTTATTCCTTCTATGTTAAATCAGGTCACACTGAATTCACTTTAAAAAAGCCTTCTTTAGATGCATCTGACCTATCTAATTTCCGCCCAATCTCCTTGCTTCCTTTCCCCATGAAGCTTCTTGAATCTCTAGTCTTTCCTCTTCTCTCTTCCTTTATTGAATCTTCCACTAGACGTGATCCCTTCCAGTCGGGTTTGCGGCAAGGCATGAGCACTGAGAGTGTTCTAGTCTCTGTGATGGACGATCTTGTCCGCCTATTTGGTGGGGGTGGCACTGGGGCGCTAATTCGGCTGGATTTGTCAGCAGCATTTGCCACCATGGACAATGCCATCCTCCTCGCACACGTCTCTGGCGGGCCATGCGGGACCCGTACTGGATTGGTTTAAATCCTTCTTGGGAAATAGGAGCCAAACTCTCTCCTTACCTCCATTCTACTTTGTCTCCTTCTTCTGTCATCCGGCGTTCCTCAAGGCTTGCCCCTCTCCCAGCTGTTCTTTAATCTTTACATCCAACCACTGGTTGCCCTGATCCGCTCCCACGGGTTCAGATGCTACTCCTATGCGGACGACAAGCAAATTCTTGTCCGATTAGATCATGACCATGGTGGGGTGCCGTCCTGCCTGAGAGTCTGCCTGATGCCATTAGGGAGTGAATGGGCCTCAATTGGCTTAAACTAAATGGGGAGAAGACCAATGTCCTTATAGTGGGTGCCCCATCATCGCCTTCTCACAACACTGCTCCTCGGAATTGTTCCTTCTGGCCTGCCCCTTTTGGTGCAACACATGTTCCAGTGTCGGTCCTGAAGATTCTGGGTCTCTACCTCTTTTCTTCCCTGTCTATGGCACCCCTAGTCAGCGCGTTCTGTAAGGCTGGTCACTTTACCTTGAATATTCTATGTGAAATCCTCCCATTTCTTCCAGTTCACCTCCATCCTACAGTTGTATCCTCTCTTGTTACAAGTTGGTTCGACTACTGTAATTCGCTTTATCTTGCACAGCCAAAGGGCCATATCCATCAGCTCCAACTGTTGCAGAATCTAGCGGCTAGAGTGGCGACAGCTGCTCCACATGGTGCACACATTAGTCCATTTCTTAGAACCCTCCACTGGCTTCCAGTGGAGAAAAGGATTGCTTTTAAATCATTCTGCTTGGTTCACCGTGCCTATTATGGAGTCAGTGCTAGCTTCCTGAAAGAGAAGTTTGTCCCTTGAGTCCCTACTAGGTCTTTGCGGTCAGAGAATAACTGCCTCTTAGTGGTGCCTAAAGCTCGGTTGAGTAGAGTTGGAGGTCGTGCCTTCTCAGTAGTGGCGATCAAAAAATGGAATTCTATTCCAGTTGATCTCAGGCATACACCTAATCACCTTCTATTTCGAATACTTCTTAAAACCTGGTTGTTTTATCTTCATGTCCAGTTGCTTGACTGACTGACCTGTTAGCATGTCTCTATGCCTTATAAACTGTCTATACCCAAAAGGTGCTGCCTTTGCCTACCGCCATCTTTCTTTGCCCCTCTTCACACGCGCTCTGCGACTTTCTGCATGCTTTCTTTGCACCTTTTGAGTCTTCCTCTTTCTGTCTGTACTCCAAAGGCTGCCTTTGCTTTTCAGACGGTTACTGCCACTACTATATATTTACCCCTGTGAGGGGCTGTCAGGCCATGTCTCTCATGTTTAGTGCTTCTGCTCCTCAGGATGCAAGTGGGATTGACAGGGAAAGCTGTATGTTCTCTGTAGAAATTGTCTCTACGCCTTAGCAGTTCATGTGTCTGCCTATTGTATACAATCGCTGCTCCTCAGAGGTTGGTGCTGCCCATTAGGATATGACTCACGCTCAGGACTACATTCAGGATATGGAAGTATGTTAAAAAATCGAACACCAAAAGATCAAATTACAAAATTGTGACCACCACTTGCCACTTGTTCACATTTTGTAACTCAATCTTTTATGGTTTTTTTTGTCCCCCGTCACGCATGTAATGTATGTGAGGGACACCCCCCATGGCCCCTAAACCCATAATACCGAACTAGTGGTGCAGGGGACACCCCCGCAAACCCTGCTCCCTTTGCTTAGTATTTTGGGATTTGGTCTTTTCAACCAGGCTGAATGCACACTAATGGTGCATTCAGTCTTTTCTTTTCAGTCTTTTTGTACAAACCCTCAGGATATATCATTTCCTCTAAGAGGCCATATTATCCACTCAAGATTGGTGCCAGCCTAGCAGTGGCACATCTCTGGGTGTCCCAAAGCCTGTCACTACCCCTTGAAGTGAATCTAAACTTTTGCACAATTGTATTCATTTATTTGGCAGACCTGTTAAGTGAATCTACACTTCTGCACAACTGTATTTATTTATTTATTTTTCATTTGACTTGTGTTTCATTTTTTGTTCAATTTTGACCAACTTGTTAATTTATACTGTTGCTGATATGTACTCACAACTCTGTTTGTGGTTCACCTAATTGTGTTTTGTGCTCCTAAACTTATATGCACTTTTTTGCTTTTACCACAAAGGTAGTCTATTTATTACTAGGTTTATTTGAAAAATTATGATTTTCGTTTTCTCGCAAATAAACCAATGGAACTATTCATAACATTAGCTTTCTTATTCCTCGAGATTATCTTTCTTTGTTTTAAGGAAGAATTACTGGATATCTTTGATACCATGATCACTAACGTAGGACTTTAACCCATTAACTTATTGCTTTACAGCTTTTGTATTCCTTGTTTATATATTTTAGACCCCCACAATAGCTGTACCACATTTCGGGGTAATCCCCTACTTTGTAAATACTACCCTTTGAAGAGCCTGTCCTTAATGGTATTCACTTCCAGAAGATCCTGCTCCCCACTTCGAGCAGCTCTAAGATGGTCTTGGTTACCAGATGAGTCCATGTCCCTGGGGACTCCGAGTATGACCCGGGCCTGGTCTTTCATTTCGCCATCACTATCATTCCGGGAGTTGTAGTCTTGGGTCAGCTCAGTTGAATAAAACAGACTAAAGTAAAAGGGAACAATGCTCAGTCATATGTTAGGCTTAGACGCGCTCCCTGACATCAAACAGGTGCTTACACTGCTTTCCCATTGAAATATCTGTGCCGGGGGTCCTTTGCAGCTGATTGTGTGAACCCGGCTCTACCTAAGTGACACTCATTTAAGGAACTCATTCAGCCCAAATCATTTTAATGGGCAGATCAGGTGGGCCCAGAAGAGCTCAGGTGAAATGAGTACTTGTCCGTCCCAGTCCAGGGATGCAATTAGAATCCTCATGGTCGTCCATATGAAACCACCATATGAAATGCCCTGAGGGTAAGCAGCATGTGTAAGCAAGCAACACTATCATCTTCCACAACCTAAAGCGTAGCAGTGTCAGTGCTTTAAGACCTGAATCCAGATTGATAAGAGCAAAGGAGGTGTTGTACCTCCATATGGGCCGGCGGTTGTAAAGAGACAGGCTTCTCCAATATTTTCCTCGGAAATGGAAAGCTTGCTACAATTCAATAAATACTTATGATGTCTGGGTCCAAGGAAGTTTTCTCAAGTTGGGGTGAGATTATACTCCTCTCCAGCTGATCCGAAAAGGTGCCTCGTGTTAGAGAGGTTTAAAACAGGAACTAAGATTACTAGGGCATGGCTTGAGAGATCTTTTCAAAATCCTGATGGAATAGTTAGTGTCGTCCATGTAGATAGTGGGTTTCAGTGAGACCAACATTGAGACAAATTCTGGCATTAGCATGGGGATAACATTTTCCCAGGGAAATCTGTTCCTGGGTGTAAAACAAGGGACAAGAATGTATTCAATATTGCCACCAAGTTCCATTTGGATCAAGTCACATTTTTCAATAAGGAAGACGCTGATGGCTGTGAACCTATCCACAAAGGCAGCAGTAATTAGAACAATGACCTCCAACCTGTAAAAAAAGCTTTGGACTGAGTAGTACAGGTGTGATTTGAGATGCATGATAATACATTTAGCATCAGTAACTACAGCATCACACTGGTAACGTGCTAATCTTACATTAAAAAGAGCATTCTCAGTTGGTTAATGACCCCATCAGTGATGATTGGTGAATTGTTTAATTGGAGGGTCTTAATGTTTCCTACGAAAATGTGTGAACCATTGATCATAGTGAGCGAGTCGTACCAACCAAGGTGGGCGATTTCTCCCCACAAGAACATTTAAAAAATACCATTTTAATAGGATGTACAGCTTGCTTTCTGTGAAAGATTTTCACCAACAGTGCACAGGACCATTTTCCAACTCCTTTACAGGGTGACGTTTCCCACAATATATGCCCACATGCTTGCTCTTCCCATACATGTCCATTCTGGCGGCACCGATATATGCCAGTATTGCCGTATAAGAACATTCACATGCTGGCTTTGCCAGTACAAAATGCCATGCCTCAGTTAGAAAATATATCTGGACTAGCTCCACCAATGTAGGTCAGTATAGTTACTTAATAACACTCATCGTGTTGCCTAGTAAAAAATGCCATACCAAAGTAAGAAAATGTAACCAGACTGGCTGCAGCAATGCAGGCCAGTCTAGAAATGTAATATCCATTATCATGTTTACTTTTGCCTAGATAACCAGTAAAAAATGGCATGCCACAGTCAGAAAATGTAACCAGACTGGCTGCAACAATGTAGGCTAGTATTGCCACATAATAACACTTAACATATTTATTTTACCATGGATGCCCAATAGAAATACCATGGCAGAATAAGAAAACGTAACCAGAGTGGATACAGCAATGTAGGCCAGTCTAGCAATGTGATAACACTAAGCATGTTTGCTTTAATTGTGATGCCCAATAAAAAATGCCCGACCAGAATAAGAAACATAACCAGACTGGCTGCAGCAATGTAGGCCAGTCTAGCAATGTGATAACACTTATGTTTGCTTTACATTTGATGCCCAGTGAAAAATTACATGAGCAATTGATATCCCCCCTGCCGAATTAGAGGCCCACTCCCCAGTGCACTCGCAAACAACCACACTTACAAATTCAGCATTCATACTCATTTACTTGCACACTCATACACATTCATTTGTACACCCATACACCATTCTTGCACTCTTTCACACGCGCACCCATAACATACACTCTCATTCACATGTGCATGCACACAACATACACTCTTTCCTGACCAGCAGCCCTGGTCCAGAATCTGCTCTGTCTCAGAAGAGGCCTCCACGCATCTCTTTTGCCCCTGTGCAGCACAAACAGGCACCAGGAAGAAGGCATAGATTTCAGGTTTAAGCACATGTGCAAAGGTGCTGGAGCGCTCCCTTCTCAATGTCCAGGGCATCTGCTATGCAGGGAGTCGGAGTCGGGCCCTCTATTTGCATTTAGGTCTGAAGGACCCCAGCCTGAAACGCCAATGGGCCATGCAAGGTTGGGGAAGCAATACACCCCCAGTCTTGCATGGCCCTTTGCAGGGCTACACAAATTGTCAAAGGGAAACCACATTTCTGTTTGACAGTTAAAGCAAGCTAAGGAGCGCTCCCTCAGCTGCTTGCGTGGGAGCTGACTTGACGGCTTGTTCATAATTGGTAGATCCATACTCCTTTGCCCATTATGTACAAGCCACCCCTGGATACCATGTACTTTACAATCTGTTTCAAATTGATTGTTAGCAACTGAAACAAGTGCTTTCTGTGGTTTGTGTTGCCTAACCTGCATGGAGGTAGTAAATGACATTTCAAAAGAGATCACACAGTTATGGAATCAACTGAATGTGAATGGTGGATCAGGTGAAATTAGATAAGAGGATGACATAATAACATTGAAAATGACCGTGGTAGCCCATGTTATGCTTTACACTATTGGCCTGTTCTAGCTTTGCATGCTGGGGTTTGTAGTCCTATACTCATAATCGGAAAAACTAAGATAAACGTTGCAGAATGAAAACACAAAAGACATGACAGATTCAAGGTGTCATGCATGACATGGTGTTGTCGTCCTTATCCAAAACATTACTAAGTCACATGCTATTCTTCCTCTTACTCAAGTTTAAATGTTGGCATGCATGAAATTTCACAACATGCGCTCTACAAAGCCTCTTCATTTTTGAATAAATTAAATGTAGATGTACTCTTTGATCGCTCCAATAATAATTTCAAAAGGACCATTGGGCATCAGAGATATTATGAAACGTCGAGTGCTTGATACCAGGCATGCATTTGGAATAGTGAGCTAGAGAAGTAAATGCTTCCCTAATCATATATCCCAGGAATTACTTATAGCCAGAATCTGTGGATTACCATATTTTGTACCCCTTCTGATACAAGAAAACAGAAGCAAAATAAACACCTTATACAATTGCACTCACATGGGGAACTGGTTGAGCAGCTTTTGCCAGTATCCCTCCAAGATAAACGACATTTGGATGAAGAGGGCGTGCAAAGTCAATGGAGAGGTCTGTATTGTAGAACCAAAGCTCTGCTTTTTGGTAGATTTCATACAGAACTGGCCTGGCCCCTTCTTGGTAATGGTCCTTGATGATGTTGTGAAAAAGTCCTTCAACCTGACGATGTACAAATTGTTCACCAACATACATGAAAACATTTTGTACGCGCTCCCAGAAGCCCATTCGGTCTGTTAGATGTGACTGATAGACGGGAACATAGGATGGCGGACACGGCAAGCCGATCTGTTGCCCATTTGCAATTAATGTGGGAAACATTACAACAAAGGGCAGGCTCAGTTTTTCCACGAGAAGGAAGCAGCAGGGATTAAATCCATCAACCACCACAATGTCAAAATTCTCAGACCTTATGGAGTTCAAGATGGCTGACTGGTTCATCAGGACACTGCACTGGACTGCAAGGTTATCCATTAATTTCAGATAAGAACTCAGAGATTGCCTAGTGGGAATGAAATGAAACATTTAGCATTTATATCACCACTACAGAATGTTTTTGTAAATAGTCTTACTTAATACTTTATTTAGGAACTTGCCCATATAAGTACATAGAAATCACATACAATTCTTCACAAAAAAACGATATAATCAATTACATCACATATATGAGACCGTTGGGATCAAAGCTATAAATAACTGCATATCTTCGTCTAGTTTAGTTTAAAAAAAAATATTTGTGATTTGGTTTAATTTAAAAACCTTTGCACTATGCATACAACAAACAAGTATATATTTAATAAATAAATCCATCAATCCCAATACCACTCAATCCAAGCTTTAAAAACAAAGAAACTAATGCTTTGCCAACTTTCATATGAAAACTCGTAAATCTCATTTTTAAATGTCTATGGCTAACATTTTAAATACATCTAAAATCATCTAGTACAAATGGAGCAGTTTAGAAATGCTATTACCCACCATTAAATCAGACCAAAGAATATTGTCACCTTCCAAAGAGCAGAAATCCTCAACATGTCTGAATAAAAACACTTGACATTTCGTGTTTCTGCACAGTAAAGAATGAAATGCTTACTTGTCTCTTTATGCTCATTGTTTTTACATAAGCAGCACATTCTCTCATTCAATTCTGGGGCCCATGCATTCCAGGATAGGAAGTAAATTAAATGTGAATCTTAATTAAACCGATCAAGCTCTAAAGCAAGGATACAATGATATATATATATATATATATATATATATATATATATATATATATATATATATATATATATATATATATATATATATGTATATATATATTGATAGACTTCTTTGTTTCCTAGGAAAGCAACTGTACTCTTTGTAAAGTGAATAGGAACTTAAACCATCAACAGTCACACACCAGTTCTGAATTTTCCCTAAGATTGTTTTCATCCAAACCGTGGCTTTTAGTATGTTTATCATATAAAACACAAAAAGACTTGGCGAAGGAATGGACCTCTCTCTCCACAGTAATTGAAGAGCCTCAAAGAGCGTTTTAGGAGGGGGGACTAACAGTTTGTAAAATAAGCGCATTTCGGGCCATATGACTCAAGCCGTCAATGATGCCAAACCAAACTCATGGCCAATAATACAATTGCGAATAGAAAGGGGACGACCTAGTCACAATTTTAGGAAGGGACATAAATCATATAGAGATCATTCCGACCCATACATCAGACATGGCACTATTTTGGCTGGATAAAATGTCTGAAGACGGAGTAAAGAGAAACTACACATAGATAGATGTAGTCTCTTTAACTGAGCTATAAAGGCTTTGGTCTAGACTCTCAATTGCCCTTCAATAGCTCTGCGGCACTCCTTGTCTCTTACATTAAATCCAGGATATCTAATAGAGTGGCTGAGTTCCAAACTTACTTTACAAATTCACCATCCATTTCTGGGAAAATATAATTATCCTCGACTTGTTTCATTGACAATTAGATTGTTATCATCTGTATAAGAAGCAAATGCTATCATTTTACGTTGCAATCCCACTGGAGTCAAGTCAAAGAATAATAAATTGTCGGCAAAAGCCAACCAATTTATTTTAACTGGGCCAAGCCTAATTGAACAGGAAGTTGTGGAGTCCCACAGCCACTACTCTAGGTCAGAAAGATAGATATTAAAAAGTAGGGGGGGCTAAAAGACAACCCTGTCTTAAAACAACAAAGGTTTTTTATCAGCCTAGAGAGAGTGCCCTCCTTCGAAATCCTGATCTTACATAGGTAGTGTGGTGGAATAAAGAAATCCACTTTACAAGGGCTTGGGGCTCCCCCACTCCAGGAGATTCTTCCACAATGTATGCCGTTTGACTCTCTAGAATGCACTTGTTAGGTCCAGAGATGCCATATAGACAGTGCCAAGTATTCCCTTGGTAACTGAATCCCTGATGTAGGACAAAATAGTTGCATTAAGGGTGGTTCCAACTTGTATGTGAAAGCCAATTTGGCTATATGCTAAGATGTTAAGTTTATTAACCCACAACTCCAGCTCCTTCAAGACGATGACACTAAAGATTTTACTAGTGGCATCTAAAATGGCGGTAGGTCTATAGATAGGAATTATATAAGCTATGATCCAGGAAGAAGGTTGTATCCATGATCTATATAAAAAGATGCCATCATATACAGGCCCACAAATGAGGATCGCGTTTCAAGGTTAAAGGTGCCAAGCTATTTGGCCCAGGGGCCCTAGACCCCTTCCTTTTCAAATTAGCTATCTGATGCCTTCAGATTCAAAGGATGTCCAGGACACTGCATCTGATAGATCTATTAGAAGGTTGGATGGACCGTTATCTTTTGATTCCATAAATGTATTAACATGGTGCGCTGTCCCATGTATCTTCATTATTTAAGCATGGTTCTTCAACCAACTCCTTCTCTACACACTTATTCATCAGTTTCCAAAACTGTGTCACATCTTGTTGTCAAATTTTCAGCAGCCGTTTGGCTATCTTTAATTTGAAGACTTCACTTCAGGTCTTTAACAAAGTTCTGATACCACAGTTATACACATTTTCAGACACGTTTTGGAAACGCAGATTACGAAGATGAAAAGGTTTCATTCTCTTGGCCATAGACACTCTAGAGTTAAACCTGTGTGGATGATTTACCTGATTAAAAGGAACACCCCTTAGTATCGATTTTTGTAGGCAGTCTGCAACTGTGGGCCTCATTACACGGATGGCGGTAAGGATTTACCGGTACCGGTAAAATACCGGTACCAGTAAATCCTTACCTCCTTACTACGAGGTCCCTTTGCGGGTTGGGGGATTTAAAGCCTGCTTTTTGCAGGCGTTAAAATCCAACCCGCTAAGGGACCTCGGAGCTAATTACGGCACCGCAAAATTGCGGTGCCGTAATTAGCTCCTTCCCCATTCCCATAGAGCCCTATGGGGCAGAAATGGGAATGGGGAAGGGCAATGGCGGAAAGGGGATTTACCGTCCCTCCAACCTTGGAATGGGGCGGTAAATCCCCTTTCCGCCAAGGCGGTGCCGGTATTTTACCGGCATGGGCCATGGCGCTAATAGCGCCATGGCTCACCGCCTACCGGGTAATGAGGCCCTGTGTCTTTAATCATCGCACAAAAAAATAGATGAGCTTATCCAACTGAAATAGCAGACCCCTAATTTGATTAGTAAATGTATTCAAGAGATAGGTATTCCACCTGATCCTGCAGGGCTATAGGAATGGAAGCCATGTAAAGGTTTCTAATTTGTTGTGGGAAAGAGACACTGAGAAAGTTAAATGATAATGATAACTTTTATTCAGTTCCTCAATAGTTATTGCTAAGCAATAAGGTACTAAGGAAATGTAAACAAAAATGTGATCAATCCATGAGGAAACCTGAAAAAAACCTGAAAACCATTCATAAAAAAGATAAGAGAACATCGTCTCTCGAAACAAATTGTATTGTACTCCCCTGTTGGAGACCTATACTTAATCAAATCTAGAAAAATTGTTGAAGGCACAGCGTTTCCAGTAAAGAAACGTAGGAAAATCATTGTTAAAGATTTACCTGCACATCCCTCAGCAAAACATTCTTACATTTAGTCTCTAAGAGCCAAGCCCATTCTGTTGCCATACCTTTTAACAGGCTGATGCCCCCAAAAGAGTTGATTCAGTAAGTAACGGGTAATTCATTGATCAGGGAACTCCCCATAGGTTTATGCTTTTCATACCCATTACTTCCATTGAAATCCAACACAAAGCAATCCATTTGTCCTTGATTTACAAAATGGATCATATAAAGCCCATGAATCTCATAATATCGGATTGCTCCTACACCAGTTTTGCTACCAAGCGTGAATGAAAATGTGCAATTAGTCTGTTAAGGCCAGAATCTGGGATCACAATGATATCATTGATATCAGTTTCTCATCCATCACCTCTTGTCTGAACCATTAGTAGTGTTTTGACAAGCTTTAGCACATTATGTGTAGTGAGCCTGTGTTGAAAGTGGCATATTTCGACCAGGAATTCATTCGACAGCCAGATGCTTCGCATATTGGCTAGGGGGCAGTTCATAATGGCATGGCATTGAGCATCTCATCCTCTACATCAGTAGGAAATTGTAACTACGAGAGAAAAACTATGCCACTATCGAATTGGAGGCCTGAGCGATAAAGTGGGCTATCTGGCTGATCGCTGTCCATGCTCAAATAACATGGATGAGCCGCCACAAAGACACAAATACAAGAGTCATGCGCTGGTTCTTAGATAGTTTTACAGTGGAACATAGGAAAGGAAGGGAACAGGGAAGGGTATGTGATGAATCCAATGGAATAATGACGGATTTCCCGGCAGTGATCTCCATGTGCCCAGGGGACAGCAGCTGCTACCTGATCCTGACCCTGGGGGAGGGTATGTGAGGGTGGATCACATGGGAGGAGACAACTGCCGAGGAGATGTCATGGCTTTATTGAATGAGGCATGGTATTCACCCTTTTCCCATGTCGAAGACACCTTGTATCCAATACACTAATGGCCTATTGCCATGTGTGTGTTCCCCACGTGGAAAAATAAAAGCTTCAACAAAACCCTTTTAATTTCTGGTTATCCTTTATGTGGAACTGATCTTTCATGTGGAATCATTGAGAGAAGTTTGCCAAAAGTTGTGCATCAAGTGACCTCAATGCACTCCAACTCCCACAACCACTTAAGTACTGAGACGAGGAGGATGAAGGAATTGGTGCAAGGCAACAGGAGCCTCAAGCTCAATGAGAGTGCTTTTAATTGGTGAAAACATCTGTGAGCGGGACTTTAAAAATGGGAAATGATTCAGGAGAAGACGTTGCACGTTACGCAGAGGCGAGCAAACACTGGAGGCGTAAGCTGGTGTGGCGGAGCAGTGGAGCTCATCAACAGAGAAGGACAATCAAACTCTGCGAGTCGGAATGTGCTGTGGATATGCAAGGAGCAGCGAGAGAGTTCCTGGGCGTTCGGCAGCTCGACAAGGCAGTGTAAACCATACCGGGATCTGAAGGAAAGCAGATGTGCAGGAGCGGAGCCACGAGGGAAGCTGACGAGACATCTGAGCAGCCCAGAGTGGGAAGCAGGTGGCGGAGCTACGCCACGTAAGTGCGAGCAACACCGAAGATGCTACACAGAGCCGGTGAGTCAGCTCAAATCAAGTGGGGACTCCGGGGCATTTCGGTGACCGCGCCAGTGATCATATGAACATTATAAGATTGCCAAAACAGAAACAGTAAGAAGATTGTTTGAAAGTAAAGGGGGAAGAGTGCAGACCCAAACCCCAATAATATATGGGTGCATGAAATGCAAGTGTGGTGTGGGGAAAAGCTTGAATGAACATTGAGACAAACGGATATACTCACCAAGAATGGTAAATGCAGTTTTGGAAATCAAGAGGAACTATAACATAAGATGTCCTGGCAGAGAAATATAATAGGCAGTTGAAATCACATGGAAAGTCCTGGCAAGGAAAGGATTCCAGGCAGTTGAAGCACATAAGAAGTCCAGACAGGGAAGTATAGCATGCAGTTGGGAATACAAAAGAGGTCCTGGCAGGATAGCATGCCAGGCAGTTGGAAGTGCATAGATAAGTCCTGGCAGGAGAGTACACCAGCAACTGGAAGTGCATAAAGACTCCTTGCAGGGAAGTATACCAGGCAAATTGCAAACCTAGAAGAAATGTTAAAGAAAGACATTGTTACACAAAGGAGGAACTTGTGTTAAAGTAAGATCATTAATGGCTCCAGCCCAACGCCAATCACCCCATCCCAGCCCTCCTGCCCTGTCCTGCCCCCTCTTCTGTCCTCTCCCCCCTGCACTTATTTGTATTTGTATTTGTATTTGTATTTGTATTTTATTTATTTATAATGCGCACCTAACCCGGGGGTAGCCAGGCGCAGAGGCAGCAAGAGGGTTGCAAAACTTAGTTACATACATACAGTAGGGTGAGGTCCAGCTGCGGTTACAGTGCCGGACAAATCACGCCGAGTAGGAATGGTAGAGCATATACACTGTAGGCAATGCTAAATACATATTTACATGCAATGAGGTAGGGAGCCATGTAACACATCTGTTACTGCACTTGCATGGTCCTAATATCACAAGGCCTAGTAGGACCATTTATTGTTGTTCCTCCTCTATCTCCCCAGCCCCTTTTTTGTCTTGTGGTGCCTTGAAACACTTCTGTATGGGTGCCATACAAGTGTCCAATCAATAAAATAAATAAATGTCCTGTGCACAGGTAGTTTGGAAAAACAACTAGTCAGCATTCTGTGCTTCGAGTTCTTGATACCCTGTACAAACACCTTCATCCTCCTTCTCTCAGTACTTGGGTGATTCTGGGAGTTGGAGTCCATGGTGTGAAAACCGTTATTCCAAATGATTTGACTTAAAGGTACCTCTGGGGCAAAACGGGTTGTGTTGGAGCTTTGTGTGTTTAGGTCATAGGTGGGGTTTTGACCAACACGATATTGTGAAGAGGTTTCTTTACTCCCTCTAAGGGAGAACCAATCACTGACATTATGCGGTTAAGGTCTTGGGAATTAGATGGGCTTCCTCATGAAAAAATGCTTTGGGTATTAGAGGGTCTTCCTCAGGCAAAAGGGGGGATACCACACCTCATCCGATAAAGTCATGGTACCGCCCAGAGGTTGTCTCCCACATGTGATCCTCCCTCATTCTGCCACCCTAGGGTCAGGATCAGGTAGCGGCTGCCGTCCCCTGACCACCAGGAAAGCAGTGATGACTCCATCGGATTGGACATGTCCAATTTGGACTGCAATCAGCAGGTCAGAGAAGCTGCAAAATATGTTTACTATCGCCTCAGACTCCAATTCTTCTTCTCGTTTCAGAGAATGATCGACGGATGGTTGTCGGAACATTAATACATTCCAAATTGGATTACTTTAATGCTATCCTTTCATGGATGCCTGCAAAACTAATCCGTTGTCTACAAAAAGCCATAACGCAGCTATAAGACTTCTTTTTCATGTGCCGAACTTCACATCTATTTCTTCTTACCGTAGAATAGAAGATTCTTTTTAAGATCCTCTGTCTTGTTTTCAAGTGCCTTCACAGCTTTGCTCCTGCCTACCTTGCAACTAAGCTTGTTTCCTACCACCCTGCTCGGCCTTTACGTTCTTCCAATCAACATCTCTTAGTTGTACCTTAATCGCACTTTGTGCAGAGAAGTGATAGGTGTTTCACCGTGATGGGTCCCCCTACCCGGAACTTGCTCCCTATTGATCTTTTCAAAAAGGATTCCTAATTTTTATTTTGAAAGAAACACAAAGCCCATCTTTTTCAATAATTTACAAATCCAGTTTTCATAATAAATATTACCTGTGTCTGGATACAGATTTTGGTCCAGTTTTCCCCACACATGAGAAATATGCACGTTAACAAAAATAAAAATAAAATAAATATTGAGGTCAGTACCCCGGAAAGCCAATCTCGGCTCTTTGACCTCTGCCTGGTCACTGCAGAGAATTTAAGGGGAGAGGTAAATGAAGGTGTAAACACATTATTCCTTGCTTTCATGCCCTGTTTTACCAATCAGCCCATTTAAAATGAGACTGATTGGGTTTTAATTGGTGCCCTCTGCTCAGTTTTTTCAACCCTTGTTTGTTGGGACTGAGCTCTATATCGGCACCATACTTTTGCGACATTAGTTATTATAGCTTTGCATCACAGTGGTTGTTAAGTTCACCTACATTTGTATACTCAAGTTTATTACACAAAATATGCCCAGCCAGCAGGTGGAAATGTGATCTGGCATATGAACACAGATCTCTGCAACATGTACTGGTGGCCCTGAATCATGCTATTCCCATTTTCATCTTGTATCCTGGCTTGCAACATTATGTGTTACTACTGACTTCTGCAGTTGAATTCACTCTCGCCTCTTACTTCTCCACTCTTTTGACTGCTAACTCTCTGTTCTCTCCTCCTTTCCCTTCTCCCTTTTCCTATCTCCTCCCCTTCCCTTACTTTCTTCTATGCACTTACTCTATCGGAATTGTCCCTGGACCTAGTATGATAGCAACCTCGTCTGTCTCCCCCCCCCCCCACCTTACTGTTTTTTCCTCCCAAAGCACTATCTGGCATATCGTCAGGCCTAGTATGATAGTCGCTTGTTTTGTTTCTCCCCTACCTTTCTGCACCCCTCTCCCTCACTTCTTGTTTTTCTGCAGCTTTACCAGAAATGTCGTCAGGCCTAATACGGTAGTCGCCTGTATGTTTCCACTTCCTTACCCCTCTCTCTCTCCCTTCCTTATCAATGTCTTAGCTCTTGCACTATCTGAATTATCGCCAGGCTGAGTACGATAGTTAATTTCACATCCTTACTGTTCATGGCCTGTAAGAATGTCATTGTATTTTCCCTTGATTCCTCCCTTGCCTTGAAGCACTTTGAAACACATTTTGTAAAGGCACTATATAAATAAACTATCATATCATGTGCTGATCACAATGAGCAATCTTCTGCAGCATAATGGCACTCAAGCTCGTAAATAGGCATTTCTACTTTGGTTATTGCATGTGATAAATACTTTCCCTGAAGAAAAGGTAAAAACATTGCAAAAGTTGAGCTATAGTGAATATACAGATGGTGAGCCTCTTTACGACCCTGCCGGTCCGGAAAGAACGGTGGTGGTAAAACCGCCACCACCGTTAATTCCGGACCGGCTGATTAAGAGTCCTGCAGGCGGGAGGTGTCACTCCCGCCAGGTCTGACCTGGCGGGTTTAACACCACCCGTCTGCAGGCGGAAATGGAAACACTGGCTCCGTCATAGACGGAACCAGTGTTTCCATTGTCTCCATCCCCATGGAGTCCTATGGGACTCCATGGGAATGGGGCTTGCACAATTCCGCCTCTGGAATTCCCGGGTCACCGGGGTCGTAATGCCCCGGTAATTCCGGGAATCACGGAGGCGGAATGGTAATACGAGTCAGGCGGTAACCTGCCTGTTTTTCCAGCTCGGTTACTGCCGGACTCGTAATGAGGCTATGTGTGTACTACAGTGAAAACATATTGCAAAACAGGATATTACTTGGTTAAATCAGACGTTATTTTTTAACCATAGCCAGGCAGCAGGCAGAGAGCCTCAGCAGCACACTATAGAATATCATGGCATGTGATATTATATTTTGTTAAATAAGTGCACTGGTTTCTTGGTTACCCTCTGGCAGCCAGGTGGGAGCTCCCTCAATGTGGGATCCTGGGGCACGTGCCCCTTGATGGCGACATGCCCCTTTGCCCTTTCCTAAACACAACTCTGATCTTGCAGCCATTCGAACGGTATGTTCATTTTCATTTCATTTTATTGAATGTATAAAGCGCCTTCCACCAAAAACGCTATTACAAAATATTCGAACAATGGTACAATGTACATGATCATTCAAAAAATTGCTAAAACAGAAGCACAGGGAGATAAGCAGAAAGTCACTAAGTGGAAAGAAGGGAGACAGATGAGCTTTCAGGTTAGATTGAAAAATACGAAGAGTTGAAGAAGAGCAGATAGAGAGATGGAGAGAATTCCAGTATTTAGGGGCTAAAAGGGCAAGAAATCGGAAACGGGAAGAAACACAGCAGGGTATGGGGACAGTGAGAAGAAGCAGATTCTGTGATTCGAGAGTCCAAGAGGGAGAATAAAACGAGACTATTGAATAAATATAAGGAGGGGCCACGGCGTGAGTACATTTAAAAACAATAGAAAGAAAATGGTAGAGAAGACGTGATTCAAAGAGAAGAAGTGAAATAATAAAGAAGATGTGATAGAGGAGAGAAAAGGTAAAGAGAAGAGAAGACGAACCGAAAAACTATTTACGGATCGGAGAGGAAGAAGATGTGAGGCAGGAAGTCCAAGAAGAAGAGAAGAGCAGTAGTCAAAATGAGAAAAGACCAGGCAGAACAAGTTTAGTAGCATGAAATGAGAGATGGGGGCGAGCACCATGGATGTTAAAAAGAACATAGCAGCAGGAGCAAGCAATAGAAGAAATATGCAGTTTAAAGGAAAGCGAGGGATTAAAGCTAACTCCCAAATTATGTGCAGAAAAGGAAAAGAGCCGAGAGGAAAGAGGAAAAAAGAGTGACCGAGAAGAAAGAGTAGACGGAATAGTTAAAGCCGGAAGATACAGAACCTCAATCTTGGAAGGATTGAGGTGTAGAAAATGAGAAGACATCCAGTTTTGGACAGCAGAAAGGCAAGTTGATACAGTGGGGTGCAGAAGAGTCAAAGGAAGAAAAAGAGAGAAAGATTTTTGTATCATCTGTGTACAGATGAATGGAAAGATTAAATGAAGAAATAAGAGCAGAGAGTGGGGCAGTGTAAAGACAAAAAAAGGAGAGGACCAAGTACAACATCTTGAGGGACACCGTAGAGAAGAGGAAGTGGGGAAGAGGTGTGTCCGACCCAAGTTATAGAATAGGAACATCGTCCTTATATTAATCACCTGTCCCCAGAATCTCCATGTTGTCACTGTTGGGGTTGGTGACTCTCTAGATGCAAATGTGGCTTTGTATTTCACTGAGTTTCTTTCTTGTGGCCTGAGCCCCTGCTCCACATTTTGCTGATGTTACATAATTACCTGGGATGTTCCCTAATTCAGCCCTACCTAAGGTTATCAGGTGCCTTTTTATAATCAGGGACACCAGGCACCATCCTCTGTTTTCACTTCTTTACTATTTGAATTTTGGGAGTTGTAGACTTACATTGCTTCAACTGAAATACATTGACTGAAGAAAGGGCAAAGATCTGGGTTGGAATAGAGCATCCCTCATGACATGAAGTCATTTTTTCAGAGAAGACATCTATAGAAGTCTGGGAAATAGCAGAGCCTCTATACTGCTCTCCCTATTTGCTGCATACAATACTGTGGAACACACACTACTACTGGACAGCCTCCATTTCATATTGGGCATTGAAGGGACAGTATTGACCTGACTTACTTCTTTGCTCAAGGAAAGGAATACCTCAGTAGAAGTCTATCCCAGCCGCTCTGCAAATTGTTGCCCCTAAGGTCCAAGCTTATCCCTGTGACTGTTTAACAGTTATTTTCAACATTTGGCATTGCTGATCAAACAGTTCTGTGCCACCGTTGCACTTTACGCAGACAACATGGAAATAGCCTTCACAGCGAGTAAACCGACCAATCCCAAGAGATTATCTCTAATTGCCTTCCAGCAGTACCCGGTTGGATGACTCACAACCTGAGTACAAGTATAATTCTTAGTTTTCGACTCCCCTTCCTCCAATATTCCCCCCATTAAAACGGCCTGACAGCTTGGGCTGGTGCTCTGCTATTTCCAAAACAGTAAATACCTAGTCATCACTTTTGACTATCCATGTTGCTAACTTCAAAGACTGGTGATGTCGTCAGCAATGCCCATTTCCAAATACAGATGCTCAGGAAAATCTGTCCCAGCCTGGAAATGACATGAAAGGTGGATTTAGCCTGAGCCCCAGTACTTTCAAAGTTAGACTACTGGAATTGTATCTACAGAGGTCTGAATGGAATTCCACAGCCACCAATTAAGGATAGTACAAAAAAGGCCAGTATGAGTAATTATGAGCCATGAAACATGTAACAGGATCAAGGCTAGCCTAAAGGCAACTCCAATGACTTACGATTGAATGCCACATCTTGTTCAAAATACTGTGCATGACTTAAGATGGTCTCTTTAATAAGGGACCTAGATGCATCTTGTCCCTCCTCGCCCTTTCCCATTGGGACCAAATTCTTAGATCCTCAAATGAGAACCTCTTCACACTGCCGAAATCAAAAGGCACACTCTACAGGGATAAAACATACACAGGTGAATGCCAGCCAAAGCTACAACGATATCCCCAAATCAGCAAGATTGGAAGCTTGTTATACCATGTTCAAAGAGTAGAGACACATTTTCGCAAAAAAGGGTTCCCTGATCCCAATTAACTTCCCAGTTATCCCTGCCTTCCTTCTTTATCCTTGGTGATCCATCTTCTCCACAGACCTTCTCTGAAGATATTATCCTACCAGATAGGTCGTTTTACACTTAAACACTATCTGGATACCAGTGGCAGAGTTTTGGGCGCAACCTTAGGGTACTCCATGTTTGGAATAATACTTACACGCTTTATTACATTAGATGCACTTAATCCTGAGAGTCTACCTAACAGATGTTAGCCTGCCTATCATTACTATGTTGTAATTTCTGTATGTAACTCTCTGCTACTCAATTATGTATTTGGTTAAACAATAATTAGTAGAACATTCTCTTCTCTATCCCCTGTCTGATTTTTCTGGGTATTCAGGAGCAACCAGCCCCTTTCCCCCAAATTGTTCGACTTATGCACTGTGAAGCGACGTGTTGTCATTGTGCACTTTTTAAATCATCAAAACAATTTTTAAAAAGTCAAAAATAAAAAGTGTGTTTTGGCATTGGATTCCTTGGTGTACCAGGGTGCTGAGCATGTTTTGGTCTGACATATTTACATTTGAAGAGAGTATACTTGTGCGCGAGAGTCTGAAATTTTGTGTTGCGATTGTTGAGTAGTGAATCTGTGGCAAGGGGGGGGGTCAGAGGGAAGACATAGACAACGATCTTACTAGGCCAGGTGACATTGAGATTGTGCAAGTGCAGGTGGGGGAAGGGAAAGTGTAGGGGCAAAGGGGTAATGGGCAGTGCAATACATAGGATCAACAGTAAAGAATAAATAAAATAAATAAAAGCAATAGGTAAAAGTGTGTCCAGCTTGTGGTAAAGTGCAGGTGTAAGTGCAGACATCAAGGCGTCGAGAGCTGGGGGGCTGTAGGTGTGCAGCTGTGGGGGAGGGGACTTGGGTCCGAGATCAGAGGATAGCCAGGTGGTCAGTGCAGTTTCAGTCAGGAGTTCAGCAGGGGAGAGGAGGAAAGAAAGCGGAAGCAAAGAGGAAGGTCTTGAGGTGCTTGGGGGACCGGAGAGGGTCCTCCTCAAGTTTCAGGGAGGCAGGGAGGATGTTCCAGAGGGAGGCCCCAGCCGAAGAAAGAGATCTACCACCAACTCGTTGCTTGGAGAAGCGACTGACCCTGAGGGACCGTGCATTCTACTAGGGATGTGTTCAATTACTAATACTCCTACTGGCACTATTGATGTTTTTATTTATTTTATTTTATTTGGCACATTCATATAGGGCAGACCTTGCCTCCAAGGACAGGATAGCACTTTACATGGAGCAACGAATGTAGGTTAAATATACATTGTACAGTGTTTACAGAGAAAAACAACATACTGTTGATGTGGATATATAGATAGGAGCAGGTACTTTGAAGCTGCATTCCAGGGTGAAGGCTATGTGAGGAATGGGGGGTAATTGAGCATAAACAGAAGTGTTTTGAGTTGCTTCCTGAACACAAGGAGGCAGCGAGTCTCGGTTATGATGCCAGAAAGCTCCTCACTGCAGGAGCATTGGCTGGGAAGACCCGCTTCTTGGTCTGTTCTTTGCATGTTTTATATGATTCTCAGAGAGTTATGTGTTGTGCTTGTTTATCCATCCACAGTTAGCTTCTTCCTCACGTAGTCAGGTTTTCTGGTATGTATAGCTTAAAAGGAGATTCACATGGGCCCTAGTAGAAGACCATTATTGTGAGGTTGATATGATCACATGTACACTGACCTGAGATCAGCAGTGCCATAGACATTAATGAATGCCTTGAGAAGGACTAAGGTGGAGCTATAGAGAGACCAGTAATTAGAGCAGTGCTGCCATCAGTATGGGACAGGACAAGGATTTGTACCCTGGATTGAAAGTTGTTTGGTGGGGGAAATGTTTGATCCGCCAGTGCAGAGCGAGCTGATACCAAGCTGCCTGGTCTTCTTTTGTATCTGATCTTTGATTGAGAGGCCTGGGCCTATGTGAATTCCCAGGGAATGCACAGTAGAGGAGGAGGGTAGGGGAGAAGATGGTGAGATTATTTTTGAGGAACATCATATTAGAAACTAGGATTTGACTCTTTCAGAATGAATTCCGTTTAAGGGATATTGAAGACATCCAGGTCTGAATAGTGGCCAGGCAGAATTGGAGGCATCCAATGTCACTGGCAGATGGCACTCTGAGGTAGAGCTGTGTAATCTCACAATATTATTTTTTTTATTACGAGTAATCTCACAATATTGATATATAGTGATATGATATTCTGCTTGGAAGTAGGACTCCTAATTAGTCCATTTAAAATGTCAGCATCATTGGAGACAGAATTACACCCTGGGTGTACCATAGGTGACAACAGTAGGTCAGGATATGGATGAAGCCATGTAGACATATTTGTTAATTAGGGATAAAAGAAGTAAACCAGCTAGGCACAACTAAGTTTAGTGTTATAATTATCCACGTGCCAGAATGAACGTGGAGAGCATGGCCTCACAATGAACTGTCAAAGACCAATATACAGTGGCTGAGAGGCAGGGGTCACGCTTCTCTGAAATTTCTCAGGACGTGAGGATCTGATGACATTGTCGCAAGATGTTGATGGAGGTGATGATGCGATGAAAAGTGTCTATTGTGAGTGGTTGGAATGTGTGCGTTTGAGGTATATTGCATGGGGAAAGGTTGAGTAAGCTCTCCCTGTTGCTGGATGTGTCAATTGAATGGGAAATGACAGGTGGCGAGGCATGGTTGGAACAGAGTTGGGCCTTTGCTTTTGTTTTTGCCCTCAGCTATTATTTAGACCTACCTCTAATGAGTTGCCAATTGTGAGTTCACATGCTTTGTGGAAGAATCTAAGGGTTTTCACAGCTTCTGTTTGAGGGCCAGATCGTTTCAGACTTCCTGATTTAGTGTGTGGTTTTGGCTTTGCATTCCTAGGTGTACCAGGCTGCTGAGCATGTTTTAGTCTGACATTTTTAGACTTGAAGAGGGTATACTTGTGCGCGAGAGTCTGAAATGTTGTGTTGCGATTGTTGAGCAGCGGGTCTGTAATGATGGAGTGATCGAATGGGTGGGAGATACATGTTTCTTGTTGTGTCTTGAAGGGGATGTTTATGAAGGATCTGGTGGGGATGTGTGATGGCCTGGGCTGTCCTTTGGGTGTGGTGGGGTGGTCTCATGTGAAATGAGAATATGCGCTGGTTTGTCCAGTCAAGAGGAGTGGGTGGAGAGCAGGATAGAGTTGGTGTAGCCGAGATAACCAGGCCCCTAGAATCACTCAGTGAGGTCACATGGTAAGTGAGGTGGAATGAAATTGTGATGTTAAGGAGGCAATCATTTATGGTTTTGAAGGGAGTGGCTTTTGGGAGCTTAAAGCTTCTGTGTGCATTAGTAAAGCCAGCCCCTTAAGTGCTAAGGACCAGTATGCTCGTCCTTTTTGCATAGACTTGATTAAAGCGCAGCAGTTAAGGGAACCGGGTGGGAGGGAGATGAGATGCAAGTGGATCGGGCGTTTCGGTGAGCAGACAGGCCTGCTAAGGAACAGATAGAGGTTCTACGGAGTGGGATGAGTGCTAATTTGGTGAGGCTGCCACCTGCTTTGTGGATGTGTGGTTGGCAGTGAATATTAGAACCATGAGGTATTAGTACAATGAAGGTAGGTGTGGATGTGGAGTGAGACAAGTTTCTGGAATGAAGTGGGCGTCTAGGTTTGCTTGTATGACGAGGTTGTAGATGTTGGAGGGTTTTCTGTGAGCCGATTGTGCACTGAAGGGTGTGAGAAAGAGTGTGGCGGGTGGGGTGTGTGTGTGTCAATGTTGAGGAGGTTTAGCGTTATGGTTGGCTGTGCAGGTTGGGGTTTCTTGGTAGCATGCTACTGGTAAATAAATATATAACTACTTGTAATAGTTGGATATAAAGTAGTAGTAATATTAGAACAAGCAGTAGTTCTTAAAACATTACAAATACTACTGCTGTTGCTGGAAGTATTACTACTACTAATGGTGGTAACACTGAAATTGGCAGCAGCATTACTATTACTGACAGTACCAATATTTGATACTATTATGAAAACTATTACTGCCTCTAGTAGTAGTGCCACTAAAACAGGTAGAAGTGCAATAGTAGTAATACAGATGGAACTAAATGTTATGACTACTACTAATACTAGTATTATTAATGATGGTACTACTTGTAGTGATAGTAATAGTACTACTAGATGCATTAAAAAATAGTACTTCCATTGGCAGTGATAATACCAGTAAGTTTTCATGTTCTAGTACCAACACTGTTGGTGGAAGTTATTAAAATACTACTATTGATACTGGTTTTAGTGGTATCTAGTTAATATGTCGAAAACATTTTGTTCGAATGACAAATATGTCTAAAGAATTTTACAGATTTTTTTTTACGAATGTATTCTTTTATCATTTACATGTTTTTTGGTTTTGTGAGTAAGAAGAAGGGTACAAAAATAAAATTAAAAAAAGGGGCAGTTGGGGGGAGAACCCGTCCCCATTGCAAACAAAAAATAACCAAAAAAAAGACATTCAAAATTTTTTTTTTTGGTGACATGTTTTCCGCATTATGGCATTCGGAAAAAATGTCATTCGAAATACTCACTAGAAATCGGTTTTAGTATTATTACTTCTAACATTACTAATACAACTACCACTGGTAGTAGTCTTATTACTCCTACCAATAGTAGTAGCAACAACTTTGCTTTTGCCAGTACCAATAGTAGTAGTCCTATGACTGCAAGTAGTAGTAATGCTACTAGTACCACACGTTGTATTGCTATCACTACTAGCAGCAGTGCTACTACCAGTGGTACTACTACTAAGAATACTAATGCTACTGGTAGTACCAGTAGTATTACTGCTACTACTACTCCTCTTAGTACTAGCAGAATTTGTAGTACTTCTACTGATAGTACTACTAACACTGGTAATACTACCACTGCTGATATTGGTAGTACAACTACTACTAATATTGATATTGGTGGCATTAACACTACTATGGCTAGTACTACTTCTTTGGTACTGCTATAGTGGATAATACTAATATTACTAGAGGTGGGGAAGTATTTCTAGGTATGTAAACTTGTTGGTGAAAAGATTATTATATTGGATCTGTGGAATGCACGTCCTCTCCCGCTCTGATGTCACATCCTGTTCAAGGAATTGAAGGCAGCTCACAATATGGAGGTCAACCTTTAAAAATGGTTAAAGATTACTAACATTAAGGTAGATGGCAAGAGTTCGTGGATGGAAAATCAGCAGGTGGATTTCACAGCGTTTTGTATTGCTTATCTGAAATATATGCTTAACTAATATTTGTAAATTAAGTTGGATTGCCCCACTTTCTAACTTGACTCACTATGATGTAACGATGTAACACAACTACCATATACTGTATGACTCACCGTCTATGTTATATACATGCACCACTCTGTAACTGTCAACTCCGAACCATTAGCGCCGTGATACCTCTGGGTCTGGGCGCTACCAATAAATATAATAAATAAATAAAAATAAATATGCAGATTGACAGGTGCTGCTCATCAGAAGCTTCAGATTTACACCATGTTCTACCTGCGTTACTGATTGACATGTATACATATCAACCATAAATGGTTTCCACATTTGAACTGTGGAGGGTAGCATTGCTAGCAGATCTGTGTTTAATCACAGATGTTATCTTAGACTCTCATGGGTGTTATTGCAGTTCTCTTCTTTGCTTATACAGTACTAATTATCGTTATAATCTCTATGCAATGGAAAATAACACACTTTAATACCGTCTACTTTTTTTTTAAAAAAGGGATAACGTATTTTTGTAAAAACCTGACGTCTGCTTTGTCATGTTGTACTATGTAGGATTTGTATAGAGCATTTTAAATAACTTTGCATTGAGGATGGTCTTCTTGAGCGATCATTGTGAACGTTGCATGGTCCTAGAAGGGGGTCGGAATCCCATAGGCCCTTCTTATGCATTCTTAGTGACGAGTAAGGCACAGGGGCAGAAACAAGGCAGGTCTCCTTATTACCTTCCAGTTCAGGTTGGGGGTTTGGTCTGGTGTGTAGAAGGTGTGGCCCTGTTGAATATGCCTGCTGCTATGGAGTGCTATGGACTGTGCAAGGTGATGTATTGTCTGTCATGGTGTGTGTTCTTTCTGTCATATGTATGGAGGAATACTAGGTGCACTGAGAGCTTCGTGCAGTGTGTGCTAGGAACTGTGTGTGCTAAGAGCAGTGTGTGCTGTTGAGTGCAATTTGTGAGGCTGTGGAATGAAGCACGGAAGAAGCTTGTGTGGCTGTACTTTTTCAATGGCAAACCATATGATTATTACGCACAGTCAATGAATGTATTAAGCACACACTATAGTAAAGCAAAAACACTCTCAATAGAAAATCAAGGAAAAATCAAGGAGGTGTGTAAAAATCCAACCTAAACTGGACACATGTTTCAAAAGGTAAAACACTTTAAACAAGTTTGAAATGTGTGAAAAGTACAAAAAAATGTGGTTACTGTACTGCACTATTCCTGTAAGGGAAGGCTTATTCTTCACTGGCATACTGAATACTGCCTCATCACGAGTTTGGCGGTAACCCTTAAAAGCGGCAGTAACGCTATTACCGCCGCATTTAAGGGTCCGCCAAATCACAGGTTCGGCTGGATTTACCTCCAGCTCTGAACTGGTGGCAAATCAGCCGCAATTTTGCCGATTCCGGCGCTATTACCGCCATGGTAATACTGCCAGGTGGTACTAGTAGGGAAACACATGAAATGTTGTAATGCCAGTTTACCAATTGAACACAGGAGCATTTTATTGCAGCACACCATGAACATGGCCATGCCAAGCAATGGATCCACAGTACACACATCTGTATTTGTGCCATTGCCATATCATCAATAAAGGAGGGCTTAATAAAGTTGCAACTACCACACAGGGTAAAACATCAATAGAAATGAAACCATTAACAATAAAATAAAAGGACGTGGAAGGGCTAGCTCCCAAACTGCACATATTAATGCTGTTTTGTGTGTTTCCGATTTGCGTTATTCGTGCGCGCTAACCTTGTTCAACACTTTTTTTGGAGTAAGGTTTCAAATGACGCAGTATCAGGCTTGTTCCCCAAGACTTCGGAAGAGACATGAACTGGTAGTCTAATAATCATTGTTGACTCATCTTTGTTTCAGATATAGAACATGTCTCAGGCTAGGCATTCCTGTAATGGTATGTTCCAGGCAAATGTGAAGTATAGGGCACTTTTCAGTATCTGGTTGAGCTCGGATTGTTTTCTCCGGTTTTACTTTAGCCAAATTCCTCCAGGATAGCTGCAGAAACTCAATACCATGTGGCCTTTGCTTGAAAGAAAGTAGTTATTCAATGGTAAGGGGGCTGGTTCTCTGTATTTATGTGGTTGGTTTAATGTTGGATTCTCTCTGTGTTGTCTCCCTTACTTTAATATCCCACCCCTTTGGGCTGCTTTGCTTGTAATCCAACGGTGCTCTCTGATGATCTTCAGAGCATCAGCAGGTGATAGTGTCCTTCTCTCAGTTAATGGAAACTGAAGCCATTGCAGTGGAGGAGCCTCCTATCAGAGCCTCCTATCAGAGCCTCCTATCAGAGCCTCCTATTTGCTCTCTCCAGTAAGAGTGCACCGTTATGCAATGTGCACTGTCCATATGGAGGGCCTGATGAAGAGCCTCCTGGGACCGGAAGCGACCGATGGGCCTTATTGTTTGTCACGCCTGATGTGGAGTGTTTTGAATCAAGTTACCCAATGATCCCAAGCCAAAGAAGGCTCTACCAGCGACAGATGTCTGAAGATTCTTCACAGGAAAACCCTCAAAGCTAAAGCTGGAGGTTTCCTTGCCACACTGAGAGGGTTGGCACCAGTGAGGGTATTGTGCACAGATCTTCATAGCGCCAGGTCATTCAGAGGTGATTGTTGGTCTTAGCACCTTTTACAATTTGGCAGTTCCTTGATAAATATTGAAGGAACTTGAAAAAAATTGAGAGGCCCGATTATCTACAAGTTTACCTTTTATAAAGTGATGCTGGAAATGAATTGAGCACTAATTTTGCTGCTTGAATAAGAGGGAATGGAGCAAATAGGTTTTGCCCCAACACATATTGCCTACAAATATTTACACTAGGCCAACAATGAAGCAGGCTGCTTGTTTACTATGTTTCCTTCGTAACAGAAAAATAAATGTCATAAACACAATTCTTTTGATGTCACAGAGTAAGCGCAATAGAAAACACAGTCTGGGTTGGTTCATCTTTGCCAGAGCGCAAACATTTTTAGATCATCCCAATTGGGATTCGCCTGTTTTCTGCTTTTCCTATTAGCTAAGCAGAAAGGCTAGTGCAAAGGGAATTTGCTCCGTTTTATGAACCAGTGCAAATGTTAGATAATCTGGGCACAGCTTTTTAGATGAGTGATGGTCTCAGCGCACTCTGAATGCATTGGAGGGTCGCAAGCAGCCTCTTGGAGTTCACAATAGCCCTTGGATACTATTGGTAAATTAAAAACAAATGTATTCTTTGTTTTACTTATGTGAGATGTGTAATGTGCTACATGCAGACATGTTTACAGCCCACTGCAAGGAGCATGGGTGAGATTGGGGGAAGGAGCCACAGGGGATCGAAGTGGTAGGAGGCATAAATATGGACTGAATCACGATAGTTGGGATTGGATATCCGAGACCAAAGATAATACAAAATTGAATGGAAAATAGTCAGTACATAGAAGAACAGACAGAACGTAATTGCGTTGAAGAAAGAGAACGTATGAGGAATGGGGTGAACCAGCTGTCCTCGACAGTGAAGGAAATTACTGCATGCATTTTCAGTGCTTTTCTAAATTTGAGGACATTTTAGAGTCTAAAGGTTTGGATGGGATTAATCCACATTGGTGCCACCTTGCAGAGGGCATCCTCTTGCCTGATCCTGTTTTGTTAGTTTGCAGAAGTAGCAGCAGAAGCAGCGAGTTTAAACAGGGAACAGCAATGGCCTGTAGCTTAGAGGCCAAGGATCCTTATTCTCTCCCGAGAGCAAAGGGGGTATTGCACATTTGGTAACTACACTGCTTCCCCAGCCCAGCTCTCCTTATTCTGTAGTGTCTAGAAGCAGCTTGCACTCCACAGGCTTGACCAAGTCCTCCTAAGAAGATTAGCCACCCTCTGAGATGGCACAGAGAAGTGGCTCTGCTCATTGGACCATGACATTTCTTCATGATGGAGCGGGGATCTGAGCAAATATGAGAAAGGGAGTACTGATAGCCTGACCACTTGCTATCCGGTTTTCCATGAAACTATACAATTTGAGACAACAATACAGGGAAAGATGTCGTGGGTGGCTAAGGGATAGGTTGTTGCCGATCGGCTGTAAAAAGGGAGTTTTGGAGGTGATCAGTAAATTGATTGGTAGGAAACACGTGTATAGGCTGTCATTACCTGAGCAACTGTTGATTGCGAGATGAAAGGTACAGCTGATAATGGGTTCCATGTAATAATGTCCCCTGACAAAAAAAGTCACAGTTCTTTGCGGGGACGTTATTAAATTGAACATGTGGGGGACACCCCCGCAACCACCATATTTTTCTTTTTTAAATGGGAGCAGGGGACATCCCCGCAACCCGTTCCCATATATAATGTCAGCATATATAATGTCGCCAATGGCTTTTCCCGGGGACATTATGTATGGGGACATAATTATCTGATAAGAGAAGGTTCCATGTAATAATGTACGCAGTGTTGCAGTTATGTAAGTCACACAGCGGTGACAGATAACCCATGAACCAACCTCGGCAGGATAACTGGCTCAGCTGTCCCTTCCAGGCTTCAAGCTCAGGCGGTGCTGGCTGGCCCGTGTGTGAAGTAAGTGCATACGCGTGAGCTAGCCACCCAGACAGCAATAATGCCATCCATTGCACTTTACTGGAGTCTTTAGTACCTGCCGTCCAGAAATTCATTTTGTTGATCTTCGAAAAAGGCCTTGAATGCTCTTTCGTTTTCTTCGCCCGTTGACCACGGAATAATCTTGTAGTTAACGACCGATCTCCCATTATCATTGAAACCTAAAATACAAAAAGATATCATCACTTTTGACATATTTGTAAAACAACATTCCTTTGGAAATGTGACAGAGGCGCATCTGTGGGCGTGGTAAGCCTGAGCTTTTTTGCCTTTTAGTAATAACATGATGCATGTAATTTTGTTTCTGAAAACTAAGCTCTGCTAATCAGACTCTACTTTAGTAATGGTCTATGCCACAAAACCACAATGCCAACACGTACTTTGCTGTGCCATTCTCCTGACATCCCCAGCTGATGCCCTGCTGTGACATCAGGACAGGTTCAAAGGTCACTTGTGCAATTCTGACCACAGCCGCTCGAACACAAAATTCCACCTGACCGATGTAGCATTTTAACTGTATGCATCGCTGGTTCAAAATATCATATATGTGTACCACAGCAGTCCAGTGGCAGATTAATGTCTAGATATAAGCCATGTCTCACTTTGAAATGCTGGCTACTGAGATTTCGCCATTGCAGAGTCACCACATTTGATGTCATTTATTGTTATCTTAGAGAACAGTCACTCATTCATGACGGGGCCTGTGGTGTATTAAGCTGTCTGGTGTGGGTGTACCTTCAAGGACCATGTCGGTTCTACCCTTGAAAGCCCTCTCTTAGATCCCCCTGAGAAATCTCCTGGAAACCAGTGCTGTACAATGGCCACCTCACTGCAGAGTGCTTAATACTGCGGATCTTGTTGATGCAGACAGACAGTGGATGGGGACCGACTTAGCAAAGCCTAGAGGAGAGCTTCAGTCCACAGACAGGTCTCACCATCTTGGATTTTGCTATGGCTCCAAAGCTTCCTATTCCCTTACCCGATTCCTGCAGACAAGGAAGTCTGGGTATGAAATCTGAAGGCAAAGGATATGTGTTATGGCAGCCAGGATAGGACCCTTAACAACGGTCTTGCTCTGGACCCATCTACTATAACATTTTTCAAATATTGGGGATGGAGGGGACATATCCATCATTAGACATTGCTTAAAAAGGATTTAACTCCAAAGCCCTCCGTCACAGAGGTGAAAACCAGGAGCTGTAACGTAAAAGTAAGCTCTTCTCCTCTCCCTAAGGCTTTTTTGGGATGACCAACTAGCTGGACAGGTCCTACTTTGACTGAGACACCGATACCCAGGACCTTGCTCACTGGAGGTGACAGAACCCGGCAAGTGCTAAAAACCTTCCTGGTTGGTAAGGACAGACGAAAGGGCTAACCTTGCCCCTGTGACCCTGGACTGGGTCTCCCAGCATCCAAAGAATTGAGGAAAGGACCCCTGGCTTTCCCTGCATCTCTGAACCACCCCAATGCCAGTTGAGGCTCCTTCAATGCCATTGAAGCTACTACAAGGGAGCCTCGACTGCCTCTGCATCTCTAAGTTTCGCTCAATGCCAAAGTTGAAGCTCCACTGTCTCTGCATCTGGGACTCACCAAGAATTCTAATTTGACAGTGCTTGCTTGGTTACCAGTCTCTTTGAGTGCATAGCCATCACCGCTGCAGTACCACAACACCACGTTGAGTAAATTCTGCCTGCTCAATGCCAAAGGCAAGTCCCTGCTTCTCCGCACGCGTGGCTATCGAATTTAACAGTGCTGTCGACCCACTGCCTGCCATTTCGGTTACCAGACATTTGGTCGAAAAAAATTGGTCGACCAGACAAATGGTCGAACCAATTTGGTTGAAAACCAAATGGTCTAATTTTTTATTTTTTTATTTTCACCCCTTTTTTTTTTGGGGGGGGGGTCCCCCCAACCCCTTTTTTTTCTAAAAACCCATTTTTGTAAAAAACGAAAACCCGAAAAATATATATATAATTAAAAAAAAAATTCGACCATTTGGTTTTCAACCAAATTGCGTCGACCAAATGTCATTCGACCAGTTTTAGGTCGACCAAATGTCTGGACACCGCCATTTCCCAACGTCTTCAACCCAGAAACTGTTGCTGCTGCTGCTGAACAGGACTACATTGTTGGAACCCGTATCTACCGCTCCCCAACTTGATTCTGGCATGATGCCTGAAAGTGCTCAGAAACAAAGTTCTATGGTGAAAATCCTGGCTCAATGCTGTTGCACCCCACAACCAAGAACTAAAGAGTTTTGAAAAGGCCCTGTCCCATAGACCACCTTAAAGGACCCTATTGACATTTATGCCATCTTCTCTACCTTTGGAAAGACATATTCAATAACTTTGACATTTGTGCTGTGGAAATCTTTTGCTGAGCAACCCTGTCTACAAAGCTAGAGTGCCTCTTTTATAAAGTCTGCTTTACTGGGATGTGATTACCGTTACGGGAGTTGCCCAAATGAATATATATTATTTGTGTGAATTTTTATGAGTTTAATTAACAATCCTATTTTTAAAGAATATTCTTTTATTGTGCCTCCTCCACCTCCAAATTAGTGTTGCTTGAATTGCTTCTGTGCCTGCTCACACTCCTCCTGCGCTACCCCAAACAGTGACAAATGGTATATCTGTCGGGCTGTGCATGTTTCACCTTTATGATTAGGATCACTGTTGGCTTAGTAGTATTGTGGGGCTGTGTAAGCACTTTAGCCACTACTTATCCCTGTACTCCCGCAGAGCACTAGCCATTTCGTCACAGTAAAGAAGTCACAGACATACACATTTGGACTCATTAAGTAGAGCCTCAGACCCTGAAATGCAGGGTCATGAGTTCATGCTCCAAGATGGGGAGTCACTTGAGAATCACAATCTCACTACTATCACCTTGATCCACTTATTGGATCAATACTGCCATAATTGTTTGCTGGGAGCTGAGTGGCCTCTCTCTCTCTCCTCCCTTTTCCTTGAAGGAGAGTAGGGTGGTGTGCTCATCATCGGAAGGAAGTTGACTGGATTTTCAGTATAAAGATGCCAGCTCCTGTGTGGACGGCATTGTGTTGCTTCACTGATGATACCGTGCAGCCTTTGCTTTGAGGTATTGTAACGCAGAGATGATACAATTATCTAGATTAAGGGTCTCATCACGAGTTGGGCATTGGGCCTGAAATCCGACCGTAACAGTATTAGCGCCGCCAATACCACTCTGCCGGATCAGGACCCTGCGCAATTAGCTCCGGACCCAAAAGGTACTGGTGCTATTACAGCCGGCACAATTACAGCCATCGCTAATAGTGCTGACAACACACAGCGTTATTACAGCCGGGTCACAACTCTATGTACAGTGGTATACGCACCGAAAACTGGTGCTAATACAGCTGAGAAACACATCCAGCCTACAGCTGGAGGTAATTGAAACCAGGTACCATAAATAAAGGCACAGGTGCACACAATGCACACCAGAGTCCTACATAAGTCACATCCAGGTCCCAAACACTGCTAGCAACACCATGCAACCATTATTTGCTGGGAGCTGGGACAGGCAACTGCTCATGCTGTGTCTGGAGTTTGAGATGCAGGCCAACCAGGCCAGGGCACAGGGAGTACCATGGGCGCAGGGTGGAATGAGGAGGCAGAGGAGGAGAAAGGCACCCGCAAGGCGAGCACCCATCCCCAGGAACAGGCTCTCACCCTGGGCACTCATCGAAACCCAGTTGGTTACTGAGTACCACCTGAGCAGGGAGACAATCACGGAACTGCTGGCCACCATCCAGGACGACATCGGGAGTAGGATCAGGATCCGCACAGTGGTGCCCCCACTGCTGAAGCTGGTGGCAGTCCTGAAGTTACTGGGGACCGGCACCTTCCAGCACTCTGTGGCCATGATGCATGGCATGGCACAGCCCACATTCAGCGCAGTCCTGGGCCAGGTGCTTGATGCCCTTCTGCGCCATGTCCACCGACACATTGTACTGCCCGCTACCCAGGCCATGGTCAACGACATGAAGGCACGGTTTTATGCCACTGCACAGCTGCCCAATGTGATAGCAGCCATCAACGGCACCCATGTTGCGTTGGTGGTGCCCCAGGCCCATGAGGCCACATATAGGAACTAGAACCACCACCACTCCCTGAACATCCAGGTGACATGTGACCCTGACCTCATCATCACCCACTGCTGTGCCAGCTACCCAGGTTCAACACATGACTCCATGGTCCTACACAACAGCACTCTGCCAGGATACATGGAGAGGCACAGAGGACAACGGACCTGGGTAGTGGGTGAGTACAAACGCAGCCACATATGCACGGTGAAGCACAAGAACAGAAATGGGGTGGGCAGATAGCCGCAACTAAAGGAAGCACTGCATGTCAAGAGGATGCACTGGCAGCACCCGGGTGGCACCTGCACCTACGAAGGAGGGCATGCAAGGGTGCATGCACACGTTGTACACATCTGTTCGCACATATGCTGATGGACACACACCGCTGCCATCCTAATGACAAATCAGTCTGCATGGACCACAATGCATGTTGAATGTGGCACATCCCACATTCACACAGTAGCACCCAACAGCATTTCCACCCATGCCACAGCCGTCTGCCCATGTGCCTTCACCTGGGACATGCCACAGAACACCCACCACAATAACACAGGGTGCATGTACAGGACAAGGAATGTATACCATTAAATATTAAGGATACGCACCCATCACACATACACATTGCATGGGCAGGATGCACACAATAATGCTCACAGCTAACAATGGCCAGATACATTGAGACCGCAGACCCATGCATGAGACAAATGACTGATGTCCATATTTCAAACCATGCAGGTGACTCTGATATTTGCAGCTGGCGTGGCTGATGACCCATGTGCGTGACCCATGTACACCACATAAGACCGTCTTCCACCATGCTCACAGCCGGACCTGCGTATGCATAGAGCTCACATTTGGACTCCTAAAGGTACGATTCTGGTGCGTAGATCGCACTGGTGGAGCACTCATGTATGCCCGGACAAAGTAGTGAAAATAGTATTGGTGTGTGCAATGCTCCATAACATTTGCCTGAGGAGGAATGTGCTCCGCCCCCCGCTGCTGGCAGGTGACACCCAGAGGAAGATTGAGAGGACGACCATGTGGCAGGAGCCACAGCACGCACTCATAGGGATGACGTGAGGGAAGTTTGATAAACGAGAGGGTATCTCACACGCTAGTCCCCGGGGATCTCTCTCTCAGGTAGCTAGGGCACGACCATCGCCTTTGGATCCAGCCGCTGGGGGTGGACCAGTACGGGAGGATCACCTGGGTGAGGTGTCCATGGGGAGTGGGAGTGGGACACCTGATGGTGAGATGCAGTATCCCTTTCCCTCTAACACCTTTAACCCCTCCTACCAGGTAGGATACCGGGGGGCTTTGGTGCACTGGCACATGGGTGCTGCGGTAGGTGCCTGTAGTGACTTCCACACACTGCCACCAGTTGCAGTGCCCGGCTCATGGGTTATTCCACTTGGGGATCCTGTGCTAGGCTATTGTAGCCTCATGCAAATTGGGGGGGGACACCCACCCTCTACCTCGTCGCTGCCAGCACCCGCCTCGGCTCGGCTCCTCCAATACCCTCAATACCCTCCATGTCGATGACCAAGCTACATTTCTGGGCATGAGGTCAAGTTCCGGTGGTGGGCCTCTCCCTGTGGCCTGGCTGTCATGTCTGTGCTGGGACAGGAGTCCCTAGACGCACATGTGCAGGTCATTCCACCTTTTACGGCAGTCTTCCTCGTTCTGGGGGACGCAGCTGACTGCAGACACCTCTGGCTCTCTGCCTGTCAGATTTCTGTGCACTGCTGGCATGTTGTTTTCCGCTGTCTGTCCCCAAAGAGCTCAGCATGGTGGGCCACAAACTCATCCACCAAGACCACAAGCTCTGCGTCTATGAATCTGGGCTTACACAGGCTAATCTTGGGCTGCCTTGCCCATTACCCTGTCCTGAGACATTTCAGATACTCCGGGAGTGTGGATGGCTGCCAGGGGCTCTGATTTTTGATGGATTGAGGTTTTCAAAATGGCCACCGCAATGCTTCCCATTCCGGCGGTGATGTGTTTCCCGCTAATAGCGCCAGCAGTAGTAGTACTATTAGCGCTCGGTTTTGTGTGGTAGCCCGCTTTCCGGTGCTGTTTCCGCCGGGCGTATTTAGCGTTAATGTCAGGGCCCTGTTCACTGTGGTGGGAGGGAATACTTTCACAGGGACGGGGATGAGCTTGTACCCACCATAGGACAGCTTGCAGGGTGACTTGATGTGTTCAGTACTATCTCTGACACCAGACCCCCAAGAGGAACCAAGGGTTGATGTGACAATAGGAGGTACATCTTTTTCTTTTCGAGTAGACACTGGGGCTACTCGTTCATGTAGACGAGAGGGAAAATATCCAATGTCGGGGACTGCAATGAATGCTCAAGGTTTCTGCAAAAACGAGTCGAGTTCCTCTTACTAATGAATTACCAGTCTCTATAGGAGAGTGTGACATGTCTGTTCCTTTGTTGTACTCACAACAGACACCAGTTAACATTTTGGGAAGAGATCTGATGACCAAACTTAAAATGATGATCTAACTCACTGATAAAGGGAAAGTGTGCTACACTCCGGGAATACACTATTTAAACGTGGGTGAATGTATACTGGCGTTCACAGGGCAAGTGGCTCTGCGAGGCGTTCCAGTAGAGCCAGAGATTATTCTGTATGGAGTGAGCATTCTACTGACATGACTACCTGGCTTAGTGGGAAAGATTGTGAGGATACCTGATGAGTTCTTGTTCAGACCACAAATACATATGGACGGGGAGGACAGACTATCCCTATAGAATTAGAAGCATCCATAGTACAAAGGGAAATGGCAATGCTTGAAGGAATGGACCATGAGTGTAGACCATGGAGAACAGTAATAGCTCTCGAAGAAGGGTACAGATTGACTGCCATCATTGATGACATATTTAGGGAAGATCGAACAGACGATGAAGTGGTGTTCTTTATACAGGATAAGAATAGAGAAAAGGGAAGTCCCACAGTGTATGGTGATAATGCAGCAGAATCTGGCACTTTTTGAGGAATACTTTGCGAAGGTGCCAATTGTCCATTGGACCACAGGCCCTTATGATGTAGGCGTATTAAAGGGAATAGGGGAAGTTAAAATAAAGCTGAAGCCAGGGGTGATTTTACCTCGAGCAAGACAGTACCCCATGTCTCGAGAGGCTGATGAAGGTATATTTCGACTATTTCAGCACCGATGAAACAAGGTATTCTGGTGCCATCGGAATCGTTGTGTAATGCGGTGTATCCGATCAAAAAATCTAAAGGAGGGTCGTGGAGATTTATACAAGATATGAGACCGATTAACCAGATTGTAGAGGCAGAGTTTCCTTTATCCGGCGATGATACTATGCAGATACTATGCAGTATCCCAGTGGAAGCCCGATATTTCCTGGTTATCAATTTGAAAAATGCTTTTTCTCTATCCTGTTGCACAAGGACAAACAAGACTTGACTTCCTTACGTTTCACCAAACTTGACTGAAACATACTTGTTTGCCCCAGGGGTACTGTGAATCCCCATTGATCTTTAACAGAGTCTTACAGATGGATTTAGGCAATATTGATCCAGTACATAGATGACATTTTAATTTGTAGCACCACGGAAGGTGAGTGTAGGCAAGATTCTATTCAGTTGATGACTATTCTAGCAGATAAAGGATACAAGGTAGACAAGGAGAAGTTACAATACTGCCAAGAAGAAGTGTTATACATAGGACAGTTGCTTTCACATGAAGGAAAGTAGGTGACACCTGAAAGAGCTGAGGCGATCATGATAACTTCAACGCCAAATACAGTGGAACAGATGCAACAGTTTTTGGGGCTATGCAACTATGTTAGAGCTTGGGTGTTTGATTACAGTTCATACACAAGACCCTTTTGCAAGCTTTAAATAGGGCACAAGTGGATAAGGTAAAAATACAATGGACTGAGGAAATGGAGGAAGGCTTTGAGGAGTAGAAAAAATCAATTTGTACAGCCCCTGTTTCAGGAATTCCCAATTATGCTGACAAATTTTATTTGTTTTCAAACACAAATGAGACAGTAATGACAGCAGTGCTTAGACAGAGAACTACATTAGGGTACAAGCCTTTAGCATATTACAATGGAATTTAAGACCCAGTTATGAGAGGACACCTTCCTTGCGAACAGTCATTGGGAGTTGCTGTGTTCGCAATTGAGAAGTCTACAAGTATTGTCATGAGCTACTCTGACTCTCTTCATGGAGCATGCTCTGTTTGCTATTTTAGAGAAACCCAAAGGTACATTGACATCCCAAAGAGCTTCAGCTTACGAGGTGATGATTTCGAATCCAACGATTAAGATTGTTAGATGTAAAATAGTGAATCCTGCCACGTTTATAGCTGAGCCTGTAGAAGAAGGCAATCAAGTGCATGACTGTGCTAATTATGTTGAATGTTATGATAAAATACCCCATGTGAAAGAAAATGCTTTGTCAGGAGGGGAAATTCTCTTTATTGATGGTTCTTCGAAAACTGATCACACTAATGGGGAAAGGCATTCAGGCGCAGCGGTAGTTAGACATAGATTAAATGGAGAATTTGAAGTTGTAGCAAGTGCAAGGCTACGTCTCACTTTTCAGCGAAAGCAGCAGAATTGGTAGCACTTATTGTCGCGCTCGAGAAACACAAAAGGCAGGAAGTGACAGTGTACAGTGACTCCGCCTATGTGATGTCAACTGTACACGCAGAGCTAGCACGTTGGAAAGGAGGGGCTGCCTCTGTGTGGATGGCACTCCAGTGTGGCACGCATTTTTATTGGACATGCTTATCAAGGCACTAAAACTCCCAGTGGCCATAGCGGTCGTCAAATGCACAGCTCACACTAAGCAAACAGACTTTATCTCTTGTGGAAATGAATCCGCAGCCGTAGAAGCCAAAAGGGTTGCATATTCTCTAGATATTTCAAGTTTTGATGCTCAGAATATTGAAGAAAAGGTAGTCGCGACCATGGTAATGCAAGAAGGGTTTAATAAATTGTCAATGACCCAATTAATGGAGGATCAAGGGAGTGCATCGCAGGAAGAGCAGCAGTTGTGGAAATGAAAGGGGTGTTCTTTATCCCCCATAGAAGAATTATGGCTACAGGATAGCACTGGAAAGCCGGTGATGCCATTAGCATTACTAAAGGTCACGCTTGAACAGCTGTATTACCCTGCACATGTAATTAGGGAGAGTTTTGCTGCTATAATTGCAGAAGACTGGTTCATTCCGAATTTGTTGGAGCACGTTGCACTATTTATAGTAAACTGCATTGTGTGTCAAACGTTTACTTATGGGCATACATTGAGAACAATTAGAGGGCTAATACCATCGACCAAATGGTCCGTTTCAGCATTTACATATTGACTATGTCGATATGCTGCACTCTGTAATGGATATAGGTATCTATTAGTGCTGGTGTATCCCTTCTCTAGGTGGATCGAGGCAGGTCTGTGTACACACCCTGATGCTACTTACGCAGCAAAGTTTTTAGTGGGTGAAGTCTTTCCAAGTTGGGGTGTGTGTGAAGTGCCGAGATACGACAATGGGCCATATTCACCCAAAGCAAACAGATAATGTGAGAGACTCAACGGCTCCCTTAAAGAAACGATTGCCAAAATTAAATTGACATTGAAGAAGGGGTGGCTATATTGCCTAGCCTTAGCTTTATATGCCCTTTGGAATCAGCCTGGTTCAGAGCATCACCTAACCCCTCACAAGCTAGTGACAGGGCAGCGAATGAGAACGCCTCTTACACCTCCATCTAGGAGTAGAAGTGATGCCCAGAATGTAGCTAAAATGTTAGGTGATGAATTAAATGACTATTTGACATGTATGACCTCTAGCATCTCTCTCATTTCAGATCAACTCAAGCGCCAGGGGTGGTTGGTCTCAGAACACAGATGAAGACAATTCAACAAGCAGCACAACTGAATGTCTATCGGAACCCAAGTTGAATGTTGGTGATTTAAATTTAATAAAGAACTTTACCCGGAAGTGGCATGAGCCATGCTTTAATGGCCCCTTTTGTGTTGAAAATATAACCCCTTCAGCTGTGAAGGTACAAGGGAGACAAGCTTGGCTTCACCTAGGTGACGTGAAAGTCTACAAAGGTGAGACCCACCCTCCTGCCATTGCCGATCCAGAAGCAAGACAAGAAGAATTTCCGCGTGTGCAGACTCAATCGAAGAAGAAGAAGAAGGATGATAAATCAACGACCAGCGAATAAAGCAGATTTAGCTTGGACTAAAACTCAAGTGATACTCCTTATAGATATTTTATCAGGAGTACAAAGGCTTGCAGCGAGTTTTAGTAGGCCAAAAATGAACTCTAGAAACCCATTGACGTATCAAAGTTATGCCTAAACATCAGATCTTAATCAGGAATTGGAAACAAGCTCAGTATCCATATTGATTTCTTGGTGCATACTTGTTCTAAGCAGTAAACCCTAGGGTACTCACCGATAGTGATGTGTATCAGCTTGTGCTTTCTGTTTTTGTATTTATCCTTACAAGCTTCTTCTGCTCTTGTCAGAAGAGACGTTAATATTCGTACTTTGTTACAGGATCCTACAAATGGCCGTGATCAGAAGACTCCTTATTACAATGCCTGCACAATTTTACTCTTAGTCTTTCTATCACTCTTCATTTACAGTCTCTATCGTACTAGTACTCCCACTGGGGTAGAGGCCACTATGGTTCCCCGCACTACGGGAACTGCTTTTGATTTGCTTACTTCCACTGAGGTAGAGGCTCCTATGGTTCTCGCCACTGTGATTTTCTTCATGAGTATTATACGAACACTGATTTTGTGGTGAGACATAAGGGAAATGCAGAGGCAGATAATGAGGGGATAAATACATATCTAAACAATGCAGCACACTTGGGTAATAACATGTGGTATTAGCACATGACAAATGTGGGAGAGAGAACATCTAAGGAGAGTTGCTACGTCTGCACTCTCATACCCTATGCCATGAATACAGTATGATCTTTCATCTCTAGAGAAGTTCCAGACCATGATGTCAGATGCCTTGTTCTTCTTGCAGCATGTATGACCAAAGGACAATTCCAGGGAAGTTGGGCCACTCTGCGATGGAGATCGAAATGGTCATTTCCATTCCGGGATGATTGTATGAAGACTAAAATGAAGAGACTATACTGCCATGATAAAACACAAGTAGCTGGATGGCCTGGATGTTGGGAACAAACTCAAGTCTTAGTGTATAGATGGTTGAAATCCAAGAATGGATTGGAAGAAGAACTGATGTCCTGCACAGCTCATCTACTAAGGTCAGAATATGTGCAAGAGAGTGAATGATGGATGCTGGAAGTCATGGGCCAAACATTCCAAACTACTGACAGGGGTAGAAGTTGCATCAGGTCCAATGGTTGTGATTCCATTGGTATATGCAACACTGTGCTTCCGAAGAGAAGGACAGAATCATGTGGGAAATAACAAAGGCTGCAAAACTACAGTCGACGTTTCCAGAATGGGAGCAGGGACAGCTGTCCTGATGGATCGATATTGGGCTTGTGGGCCTAGGGCCTACATGAAGCTGCCCAAGAATTGGGGAGGAACATGTTCCTCAGTGCTCCTTCATGTTCCAGAGTTAGTGATTCCTCAGAATGACTTGAACATTGGACAGTTTCCAAAGGTAGATGCCCATTTGAGAAAGAGAAGAGCACTTGAATTTCTTAATCGAACCAAAAGAGAGAATTATTTTGCTGCTAAATCAATAGAAGCATCTGACTCCATTCCATATGAACACAGGTTGTTCAGCAAGACTGCTTCAATATTGACGACTATCTTCATGCCTGGGATCCAGGCGATGGCTAATGCCAAATGGTTGCAGATTACCAGATGGGAGCTCCTGCAGACAATCAACACCACCATAAAGGCATTCAATGCTATCAAGGAAGGGATGAGGGCAATACGACTAATGACCGTGCAGAACAGATATGTCCTTGACATGATCAAAGCGATGGAAGGAGGAGTTTGTGCCAAAATCAGGCCATCATGTTGCACATTCATACCTTTTCATGATGACGAGAATGGGACCCTGACAGAGGCCATAACATTGCTGGCACACCTACATAACCAGATGGAAGATGAGACAGAGGACATTGCAGATGACAGTTGGTTTGCATCCATATTCACATGGATTCCGCAGTGGATGGCAAACATCTTCAAGTGTCATGGAGCAGTATTGGTGATGGTGATGTTTGGATTCTGTGTGATCAGGATAATAATTACCCAGTGTAAGAAGACAGCAAAGAAAGCAGTAAGAATGAAGAACATGATCGATGTCGAATCAGGTTTTGGACCCAACGAATTGGCAGATGAAGATGTCAGAAAATATATAGAGGCTAGCATTATAGCACCTGAAGGAACGAAGTTCCTGTATCCAAACAATCATAAGAAGTAAGTGGGATGATGAGTCTATTGTAATGAAAATGGACAGTGCAGCTAGATGAACTGGAGTGTGGATGAACATGTAAAATCAGCCGTCACCCTGAAGCGGGTGATGAAGATCTGGACTCCAAAGAAGCACTTCTTCAAGAGGAAGTATCAAGATGTGGAAACCGGTGAAGGTGTCATCAATGACTCGACCAGATGGGGGAGTATAGAGGAGCAGCTGAATCCTCTGCAGGAAGTCCTGCCCCCTACCTCCTGTATGTTGGAAGCATGAGATTGTGCCATGCTTGACAGCAACAGTTGTGACCATACCACTGAGAATATTCAAAAGAAGGTACCCTCTTAGAAAATCCTACTAAATGTATTCCTGAAGAGACGATACTCTGAGGGATGAGCTCCCTGAAGAAAATTGAAACCACACCCGATCAGCAACTCACGCTTCGCGTTGTTCTGCTCCTCGCAGCTGGACGCTCACCGTGTCAGCTCCTGCATCTGGACTTCAGCCACGCCTGTCAGCATCCTGGGTCACCTGCAAAGGGAGACAAAAGACCTTACCAGCTAAATCTGCACCACAGAGACATCACACCGACGATCCTGAAAAGGAAGACATCATTTTTAAAAGCATTTTGTTACGATTGCTGCAGCGCTGCATTTTACTCACCTTTCCTGGGTGCCTCCATCTTCAGCAGCGATCATCCGGATACACAGCCACTTCCCAGAGCCTAGAGAAAAAGACAAGAATAAGAGGTGAGAGAAGGAAGGGAATAAGACTTACCTGTTGGGTCATTTCCATTTCATTTCGGGTCTTGCCGCTCCCAGGCATTTTCCGGACCCCGGCCCCTATGGAGAAAAAAGACAAAGACATTGAATGAGCGTATGCAAAGACAGTTCCCGAGCGCTCATCCAGAACTAACCTGCCATTTACTGGAACTGGAACTGCACGTTTCACATAGGGTCGGCGCCATATCTCCGGCATTCCGAACCCCGGCCCCTAAGGGGAAAAAAGACATAAGCATTAGCGCTTGCTGCAATAAGACAATGAACATTATTATTAAGCTTGGGCTTTTGAACTTGCAACAGAACTTTTACAGAGCCTTACCTGAATAGTCAAGCTTACCTGAACTCCCATCAATCCTCAATCCAGTGAAGTAACTGGGTTTCAACGCGCCCCTGCATCTGAAGCAGGATGGAGGGCTCATCCTTCCTGACCCTAAGGTGAGACTTCACGGGGAATCGTGGAAGGGTATCGTGGAGGGTTGGAGGCTTGAGCATAACTCAGTCAGTAGGTAATACTCCCTTTTCACGCACAGGGGAATATTCCTGCGAGCCGGAGAAGCCAGAGTAGAGGGCCCTTCGTGTCCATCTTCAGAGTCCTGCGCTTCACCATTGAAGAAGCATCAGCACTCGAAGCCAGACCTGCGCCTCCGTGGGAATCAGGTGAGCATTACAGAACGCGAAGCCTACCCACAATTTCCCACCCAGGCGCTATGGAGACTTCCGAGACTGACCAGCTGGCCCAGCTTTTGGGGGAATTACGGGCAGAGGTGCACTCAGCCCGCCAGGAGACTAACGCTCTCAAAAGAGAACTGATCTTATCCAAGGAAAGAACAGATGACCTAGCCAAAAGGTTCTTACAGGCCCAGACAGGGCACACTCCTTTACCTAATTCCGGAGACATTTCCACATCAATCGGTTTGAGTAACCCGGTACAAATGAATGTACCTGGACACATGCCTTTGGCCCCGCCTGAACGTTTTGCGGGGGATCCCAAGAAATATGCCGTCTTTATGAACCAATGTTGTTTACACTTTCTATGCAGACCCGGAGCCTTCCCTAACGACAAGACCAAGGTAGCCTTTATACTATCTTACCTCAGTGGCAGTGCTGCCGATTGGTCTATTCCATTGGTAAATCAGGATGATCCCATTCTCCAGAATTTTCAGGGCTTCCAGGCCAGCATGGAAAGATTGTTCGCTCGACACTCTCAAGGACAGGCCCTTGATAACGAACTGCTATCCTTACGACAAGGTAATCAGGATCTTCTGTCCTACATTGCCACCTTTAACAGACTGGTTGTGGAAACTGGATTGCCAGAAAGCAAAAGGATCACATTGTTTCATCGAGGCCTGCGCGGAGAGCATAAGGATGTTCTAGCTCAGATAGTAAACCCACCCCAGGTCTGCGCAGACTACAATGACTTGGTGGTTCAACTTGATCACAGACTTCAAAATAGAAAAGCAGATCGGTTCAAGTATGAAAACCGAACACCGATCAAAACCCACGCTAACTCCAAGAGTACCGACGTATCTGAACCTATGCAAATCGGTGGTGTTAAAGGATCATTAACGCAGAAAGAACAAGAGAGAAGGCGGCAAATGCAACTTTGTCTGTATTGCGGGACTTCCGGTCACTTTCTTCGAAATTGTCCAGTTAAACCACTTAAGAAGGTGGTTGGAGCTACTGATAACGAATTAGTGACACCTGATTCGGGAAACGACCTAGCCCGACAAGCGTAGGGGTCCGCTTGCCAAGCTTGAAAACTAACTCTTTGACCTCGCATTTTGTCATGCCAATGGTGCTCGTGGACCCAAAACAGCCTCAGCAGTTGCATGCTATAAAAGCATACATCGACAGTGGAGCTATTGGAAATTACATAGACCGTGAATTGGCTTCCAGGATTAAGCTTCCTCTCCGCCCGAAAGTAACCCAAGATGTCATTACTACAGTAGATGGAACCGAAATAGCCTCAGGGCCTGTAACGCATTCCACTGTTGAAGTGACACTGGTGTGTCAGGATGGACATTGGGAAGCAATCGTGTTTGATGTGATCAAGGCCCCACAATTTCAAGTAATTCTTGGAATTCCTTGGTTAGAAACACATAATCCCAGAATTGACTGGCGAGCAAAGAAGATAAGTTTTCCTGATTGTGAACCAACTTGTTATCCAAGAAATCCAGCTATGGGTCTAGCCTCAGCAACTTCCACCCCTGTACAGCTCCCGTCAGAATACCAAGAATTCCAAGACGTTTTTCAGAAAGAACAGGCTAACACGTTACCTCCCCATCGGTCTTATGATTGCCAAATCGATCTGGTACCCAATGCTCAACTACCTTGTAGTAGGATTTATGCTCTTACGGAACCTGAGAACCTGCATTTGCGTCAGTATTTAGATCAGTACCTAGCCAATGGTTTTATTCGCCCGTCCAAGTCTCCTGTCTCTTCAGCTCTATTCTTCGTGCCGAAAAAAGAAGGCGACCTTAGAACGTGTATAGACTATCGCGCCCTAAATCAAATAACGATTAAGAATCATTATCCTCTGCCCCTGATCCCTGAGCTTATCAACCAGGTGAAAGACGCTTGTGTGTACACCAAGTTAGATCTCCGAGGAGCTTATCACCTGGTTCGCATAAAGAAGGCGACGAATGGAAGACTGCATTCCGCACCAAATTTGGGCTCTTCGAATATCAGGTGATGCCCTTCGGTTTGTGCAATGCACCTGCCGCCTTTCAGTACTTTATGAATGATGTTCTTCGGGAACTTATCGATGGCTGTGTCATTGTTTACATTGACGACATCCTGGTGTACTCTTCTTCAGAATCTGATCACAGAAAACATGTTAGGGCAGTTCTTGAGAAACTGCGCCAGCACAGACTATTTGCAAAACTCGAAAAATGCGTTTTTCATACCACAGAAGTTGAGTTTCTCGGATTCATCCTGACACCTCAAGTAATCCGAATGGACTCGCGAAAGGTGGACGCCATCCTCAAATGGCCATCTCCAAGCTCGGTGAAGGGAGTTCAGAGCATGCTCGGCTTTGCCAATTTCTATCGAAGATTCATCCCGGAATTTTCCCGAACAGTCCAACCCATCACCGCTCTCCTAAAGAAAAACAAACGCTTCGAATGGATTCTTGAGGCTGAACAAGCTTTCCAGGACCTGAAAACCAAATTCACCTCTGCACCTCTAATGAAGCACCCGCACCCAGATCTCCCGTACATAGTGGAAACCGATGCATCCAGTTCGGCCATGGGAGCTGTCCTGTCGCAAAGAGACCCAAAAACTAACCAACTACACCCAGTGGCCTTTTGGTCCAGAAAATTTTCTCCTCCTGAAAACAACTACGCAATTACCGATAAAGAGTTACTGGCCATCAAATCTGCTTTCAAGGCTTGGCGTCACTACCTTCTCAGGGCAAAACACACCATCACCGTAATTACGGACCACAGAAACTTACAGTATTTAAAGCCGGCCAAAGCTCAATCTTCACGACAACTCCGATGGGCTCTATTCTTTGCGGAATTTGATTTTGTAATTACCTATTGCCCTGGCTGCAAGAATGGAAAAGCGGACGCCTTATCCCGGATTGGCATGGAAGAACCTAATTCGAGCTTAGAACCTGTGCCCATCATACCTGAGCAAAGAATCTTAGGCTTGACTTCATTGCAAACTATTGAGGATATCCAAACACAAGTAAAACAACTTCTAGACTCTTCAACCTTACTGGAATGGAGTCAAAAGAGTCCTCATTCACCGTTAAGGATGACATACCCTACTTCCAGGAGCGGTTGTTTCTGCCAAGTAAAGAATTGCAAGAACTTGTTATTGCCCATCATCATGAATCTTTAATGGAAGGACACCCTGGTATCGCTAAAACGGAGGAAAAAATCAAACGCCACTTCTGGTGGCCTTCTTGGAGAAAAGACATAAAGTCTTTTGTACTGTCTTGTGGAATTTGCGCCCAAAACAAGGCTCAAAAGAAAAGGCCAGCCGGCCTACTTCAACCCTTGGATATTCCACTGGCACCATGGCACACCCTGTCAATGGACTTTATAACAGACCTGCCTCCTTGTGCTGGTTACAACACAATCCTTGTAATTGTGGACCTATTCTCCAAAATGGCCCACTTTATCCCTTTAAAGGGTTTGCCTTCAGCTTCCACCTTGGCCAAGGAATTCCTGGAGAATATAGTTCGCATGCATGGTTTCCCTTCCATATTAGTCTCGGATCGTGGAAGTCAATTTATCTCACATTTTTGGAAGAAGTGTTGCCAACTAGCACAAATAGATGTGCGGTTATCCACCAGCCACCACCCCCAGACCGACGGACAAACCGAGAGAACCAATCAGACTCTCGAGCAATATCTTCGGTGCATGTTACACCAATCCGAGTTAAATTGGAAAGACATCCTTTGGATCGCAGAATATGCATACAACAATTCAGTGCATTCTGGAACCGGACAAACCCCCTTTTATACTTTGTATGGTCACCATCCTCGGACCTCTGACCTAGATCCACCCCTGACCCTGGAAATGCCCGCAGTAAATCATCTGCATTCCACAATAACCCGAGCCTTCAAAGAAGCTGCAACTCATTTACAGCAAGCCAAGAAAAAGTATAAAGAAAACGCTGATTTGCACCGAAGTAAAACTCCTCCTTACCAAGTAGGAGACCAGGTATGGCTAGCAACTAAACATTTACCCCTCAAGGGCCCGCGAACCTTCAATCCCAGATTCATAGGACCTTATCCCATCAAAGCTATAATCAACCCAGTGACCTTTAAACTGGATCTACCGTCCAACATGCGTATTCATCCAGTTTTTCATGCATCACTTTTGAAGCAAGTACAACCAGGAACCCGATTGTCCAAGCCTCCAGATCCAGTTCAAATTGAAGGGGAATTAGAATCCGAAGTTAAAGACATTTTAGACTCCAAGGTGGTAAAGTCGAAACTCTTCTATCTTGTTAACTGGAAGGGATATGGACCTCAGGAGAGATCGTGGGAGCCTAGTAACCATGTCCACGCACCTCGATTAATACAAAGGTTTCACCTGAGATTTCCGAACAAGCCCAAACCCCCGGAGGGAAGAACCTTGAGAGGGGCCTTGAGGGGGGGTACTGTCATGATGCCTACCTCCAAGGAGCCAGGTCCGACCCAGCAACCCCAGAGGCAGGCATCATTTCCCCCAGGGGAGTGCCAGCGGGCCCAAGCTGGGGCCCTTTGGACGCAGTCCTGGCGCCTTAGGCGCCAGGCTCATGTTGGACCTCTGACCTGGCGCCATAGGCGCCAGGCTCATAAAGCTAGACATGTGTTCAAGTGTTTTAATGTGCACTTACCTGATGCAGACCATGCTGCCACATCCAGGCCCTCTTGAGGCCTGAATGGAACTACTTTACCTGTGGGACTACTTTCCACCCGGGTGTGGTCGGGGAAGGATACATACCTGATCGGAGGAAGGATACACACTTGGAACTTCTTCCAAAGCTATTTAAACCACACCCGATCAGCAACTCACGCTTCGCGTTGTTCTGCTCCTCGCAGCTGGACGCTCACCGTGTCAGCTCCTGCATCTGGACTTCAGCCACGCCTGTCAGCATCCTGGGTCACCTGCAAAGGGAGACAAAAGACCTTACCAGCTAAATCTGCACCACAGAAACATCACACCGACGATCCTGAAAAGGAAGACATCATTTTTAAAAGCATTTTGTTACGATTGCTGCAGCGCTGCATTTCACTCACCTTTCCTGGGTGCCTCCATCTTCAGCAGCGATCATCCGGATACACAGCCACTTCCCAGAGCCTTGAGAAAAAGACAAGAATAAGAGGTGAGAGAAGGAAGGGAATAAGACTTACCTGTTGGGTCATTCCCATTTCATTTCGGGTCTTGCCGCTCCCAGGCATTTTCCGGACCCCAGCCCCTATGGGGAAAAAAGACAAAGACATTGAATGAGCGTATGCAAAGACAGTTCCCGAGCGCTCATCCAGAACTAACCTGCTATTTACTGGAACTGGAACTGCACGTTTCAATTCGGGTCGGCGCCATATCTCCGGCATTCCGAACCCCTGCCCCTAAGGGGAAAAAATACATAAGCATTAGCACTTGCTGCAATAAGACAATGAACATTATTGTTAAGCTTGGACTTTTGAACTTGCAACAGAACTTTTACAGAGCCTTACCTGAATAGTCAAGCTTACCTGAACTCCCATCAATCCTCAATCCAGTGAAGTAACTGGGTTTCAACGCGCCCCTGCATCTGAAGCAGGATGGAGGGCTCATCCTTCCTGACCCTAAGGTGAGACTTCACGGGGAATCGTGGAAGGGTATCGTGGAGGGTTGGAAGAGAGTGGGAGGCTTGAGCATAACTCAGTCAGTAGGTAATACTCCCTTTTCACGCACAGGGGAATATTCCTGCGAGCCGGAGAAGCCAGAGTAGAGGGCCCTTCCTGTCCATCTTCAGAGTCCTGCGCTTCACCATTGAAGAAGCATCAGCACTCGAAGCCAGACCTGCGCCTCCGTGGGAATCAGGTGAGCGTTACATGAAGAAAACATATGGACCTTATAGAAACTGATGGCGAAATTAAGAATTGAGTAACTTTCATATGCGAGAAGAAGATTGCACGTGTTTGACGCACTGCAGAAAATGCAAGCCGTTCAATAACTGTACAGATGCTGTAACGCCAGTAGACTAAGTGATCATAGCTGGCTTTAAGAAGTGAATAGACTGCTGGCACAGCTGCCATTATATAGAAGCTAGACATCAGTGTAATTAATTTAGTAAGCCCGGAGATGGAAAGGAAATCTGAGAGCTGTGTCACAGCAAGAATTAGCTGGGATTGTGAAAATGAATGGCGAGGCTGTCTGGCCTAGTGTCAAAATTAAGGCAGCCAAGGCCGGTTATGTGTTCTGGAAAGCGGTGAACGTGCAAAGCTGAATCATCCCTTGTTAAGGTGCTAAGAATGAACACCAAGCGTGCCAACTTTTATTCATTTAAGACATTTAATTTCTGCAAAATGGACCAAATTGTGGTCTGCTGTCACAGAACACTCTGCAAGGCGAAGTTCAAAGACAATCCTCATGGTAGAAGGCATGGGTGATAAGAGACGTTGGGGTAATTGGGTGGGGAGGTAAAGTCAAGTTCATCTCCTGGCACCTGGGTCTGAGCTTACATGCTGCTAAGTGAACCGAATGTTCCAGACATGGCATGCGCGTGTCAACCAATTGTAGAGCGCTATATAATGAAGGGCCTTATAGTTGGTGAGCCAATGATATACTGTGTACCGTGTATAAGTGTTGAAGATGACTTGCATGAGCAGTAGGCATAAGTTGCCCACCTGACAGTACACATCTTATAACAATATCACCACTTATAAGAAGTATTCTTAGGTGTTCCACTTGAGCGTATCGCAATCCCTCATAGGTTTTTCTTATTTGCCACGTAGTATGACATCACGTATGACACATTTTTAGTATAAAGTTGTGATTTTTTGTAAAATGTGTTGAAAGCTCGAGCGAACATCTGTTGATGTCCATTGTAACTCTCTGTTTTAGACAATTGATATTAAAACAGAAAACTTTGCCATCTTCCTTAGTTGGTTCGATTATTTGGTGTCAGAGTTATTCTGCATCCCATCCATTGCATGTATGTTACCCAAAAGTCTCTAAACTCACTCACTTCCAGCAAAATGAGGTGAGCATATCTTTCCTACATGCTGCCCACAGGGATTTCTGGCTTCTCCTGTTCTTCCTCCTACGAGCTCTGACTGCTGTGTCACCTACTTCCACAGATCTGCATGCAACCCTCCATCTAAATCCGGCAATCGTGTCTCTCCCACGAATGGCCCTCAAGGATTCCTGATTCCTTTCTCTCCTCTCACCAGGTGTGACTCAAAACTCACTTCAAGAAATGGACACCGGCTGGTGCGTCTGTCACCCACCTTACATATCACAGCTTCTCTCACCAAGCAAACAAACATGAGTGTCACTCTCCCACATGCTTCCCTCAGGGACTGCCAGTGCCTCCTGCTCTTCCTCCCAGGGGTCACATGATGGCATGTGTCTTGTCCACGGAACGGCAGGCTTATCTCTGCAAGGTCGTGGATCGTTGGATAGTTGCAACACAGCTAAAATACAATTATTCACCAATGATAAAAGGGACTGTCCAGTCAAGGTTGTATAACAATATCTATGTTATTTTTATCACAACAGACAGCTCTAGCACACTACAAAATACACCCCATCCTGTAAAGTAATACAGAGGACAGACGGTTTCAAGAAGGAAAGGGGATGCACTCTGGATACTGACAGGAGGGTAGTTGGTAAAGTAATTAATCGAAATGTTCAAGGATACTTGGTCGTAGCACAAATGGAGCAATAGGTCATAAAATGTCACTAAGGGCCTTCAGGGAAGGACCAGGGGGTCAGAACCACAATGTACCTTGTGTTTATAGAAGCTCTGGGTGCTCAACAGGGTGGAGTCAGTTTCAGGGCGCTTTGCAGCCTCTGCGACAGAGTTCAAGATGGGAGACCACTGCAGGTATCAGGCGGCAGGCAGTTAAGTGAGCGAGGCTGGCCGGACGGCTGCAGGCTGGCCTACATAGCGGCTTTGAGTCAGGAATCATTGTCTCTGTGCTGGTTGGTGGGTCTTAAGCACTGGCCGAGGCATCTCGGACAGCTTTGAGCGACTGCGGCGTGACAACAGTCAGGGGAGCAGTTGGCTGCAGCTCGGCTGTCTCGAAAATGTCCTTTCAGGCAAACGCTAGTTGATGCTTGTTGGTGCACTCCTCCTACCTTCTTCACTTGGCTCGTGTCATACTTTAAGGCAGATGGCCCAAAGCTGAGCAGAGTGTTGCAGGCAACGGCTTTGTCCTTGGTTTGGTTCAGAGACTCTCTGGCATTTCCCTCCTAGGAAGCTTGCTGCAGAGCCTAGCAGGGCACGCTGTGGGCTGGCTGGGTACCGGTTCTGGAGCTGCTAAAGGGTCCTCTGGATTCAGTATCTCGCTCTGTTCCCTGTGAGATGTTTAGGGGGCTTCCCTCTTGGAAATCCTGGTTCCTTCACTGGCGTAAGCTGTAATGTAGACTGTAGCTTCAGCCAGTGTCCAAATGGGTCCTTCTTGTTACTCCTTGCAAAGTCTTAAAATGATCTGCCAAAAGAGGGATCAACCCTCTTTCAAAGCCAAATGTGCCCAGTGATTGGTGCAGGCTAAGCCTACCTTAATGAACCAACCCTTAGTCCCCATAAACAATCTTCTGTTATGTGTGTACTTTGCAACAGGAATGGTAAAGGGGTGACTAACATGTACTACTAAGTCCCACCCATCTTCCTGTCTGTTGTGGATCAAAGTGTCTCTCTGGTTAATTGAGCTCTCTGTGGTTCCTGATTAAAAGCGGCAGGTCTCCCGTTTAGCAGCGGTCAGACCAGACCTATGGTCGCTGCCAAACCACATACTCGTACCTCTCTGAATGGGTCCTCCTGCGGGGATGACCACTGTAAACAGTTGTCCCAGACATGACATTTCACTGCCCTTGAAACTAAGAGGTGGGAGCTGACTTCAGGTTGACACAGATGTATATTAAAAAGGTGTTGGTTATTGTTTACATTGACGACATCCTGGTGTACTCTTCTTCAGAATCTGATCACAGAAAACATGTTAGGGCAGTTCTTGAGAAACTGCGCCAGCACAGACTATTTGCAAAACTCGAAAAATGCGTTTTTCATACCACAGAAGTTGAGTTTCTCGGATTCATCCTGACACCTCAAGGAATCTGAATGGACTCGCGAAAGGTGGATGCCATCCTCAAATGGCCATCTCCAAGCTCGGTGAAGGGAGTTCAGAGCATGCTCGGCTTTGCCAATTTCTATTGAAGATTCATCCCGGAATTTTCCCGAACAGTCCAACCCATCACCGCTCTCCTAAAGAAAAACAAACGCTTCGAATGGACTCTTGAGGCCGAACAAGCCTTCCAGGACCTGAAAACCAAATTCACCTCTGCACCTGTATTGAAGCACCCGCACCCAGATCTCCCGTACATAGTGGAAACCGATGCATCCAGTTCGGCCATGGGAACTGTCCTGTCGCAAAGAGACCCAAAAACTAACCAACTACACCCAGTGGCCTTTTGGTCCAGAACATTTTCTCCTCCTGAAATCAACTACGCAATTACTGATAAAGAGTTACTGGCCATCAAATCTGCTTTCAAGGCTTGGCGTCACTACCTTCTCGGGGCAAGACACACCATCACCGTAATTACAGACCACAGAAACTTACAGTATTTAAAGATGGCCAAAGCTCAATCTTCACGACAACTCCGATGGGCTCTATTCTCTGCGGAATTTGATTTTGTAATTACCTATCGCCCTGGCTGCAACAATGGAAAAGCGGACGCCTTATCCCGGATTGGCATGGAAGAACCTAATTCGAGCTTAGAACCTGTGCCCATCATACCTGAGCAAAGAATCTCAGGCTTAACTTCATTGCAAACTATTGAGGATATCCAAACGCAAGTAAAACAACTTCTAGACTCTTCAACCTTACTGGAATGGAGTCAAAAGGGTCCTCATTACACCGTTAAGGATGACTTACCCTACTTCCAGGAGCGGTTGTTTCTGCCAAGTAAAGAATTGCAAGAACTTGTTATTGCCCATCATCATGAATCTTTAATGGAAGGACACCCTGGTATCGCTAAAACGGAGGAAAAAATCAAACGCCACTTCTGGTGGCCTTCTTGGAGAAAAGACATAAAGTCTTTTGTACTGTCTTGTGGAATTTGCGCCCAAAACAAGGCTCAAAAGAAAAGGCCAGCCGGCCTACTTCAACCCTTGGATATTCCACCGGCACCATGGCACACCCTGTCAATGGACTTTATAACAGACCTGCCTCCTTGTGCTGGTTACAACACAATCCTTGTAATTGTGGACCTATTCTCCAAAATGGCCGACTTTATCCCTTTAAAGGGTTTGCCTTCAGCTTCCACCTTGGCCAAGGAATTCCTGGAGAATATAGTTCGCATGCATGGTTTCCCTTCCATATTAGTCTCGGATCGTGGAAGTCAATTTATCTCACATTTTTGGAAGAAGTGTTGCCAACTAGCACAAATAGATGTGCGGTTATCCACCAGCCACCACCCCCAGACCGATGGACAAACTGAGAGAACCAATCAGACTCTTGAGCAATATCTTTGGTTTTGTTACACCAATCCGAGTTAAATTGGAAAGACATCCTTTGGATCGCAGAATATGCATACAACAATTCAGTGCATTCTGGAACCGGACAAACCCCCTTTTATACTTTGTATGGTCACCATCCTCGGACCTCTGACCTAGATCCAGCCCTGACCCTGGAAATGCCCGCAGTAAATCATCTGCATTCCACAATAACCCGAGCCTTCAAAGAAGCTGCAACTCATTTACAGCAAGCCAAGAAAAAGTATAAAGAAAACGCTGATTTGCACCGAAGTAAAACTCCTCCTTACCAAGTAGGAGACCAGGTATGGCTAGCAACTAAATATTTACCCCTCAAGGGCCCGCGAACCTTCAATCCCAGATTCATAGGACCTTATCCCATCAAAGCTATAATCAACCCAGTGACCTTTAAACTGGATCTACCGTCCAACATGCGTATTCATCCAGTTTTTCATGCATCACTTTTGAAGCAAGTACAACCAGGAACCCGATTGTCCAAGCCTCCAGATCCAGTTCAAATTGAAGGGGAATTAGAATCCGAAGTTAAAGACATTTTAGACTCCAAGGTGGTAAAGTCGAAACTCTTCTATCTTGTTGACTGGAAGGGATATGGACCTCAGGAGAGATCGTGGGAGCCTAGTAACCATGTCCACGCACCTAGATTAATACAAAGGTTTCACCTGAGATTTCCGAACAAGCCCAAAACCCGGAGGGAAGAACCTTTAGAGGGGCCTTGAGGGGGGGTACTGTCATGATGCCTACCTCCAAGGAGCCAGGTCCGACCCAGCAACCCCAGAGGCAGGCATCATTTCCCCCAGGGGAGTGCCAGCAGGCCCAAGCTGGGGCCCTTTGGACGCAGTCCTGGCGCCTTAGGCGCCAGGCTCATGTTGGACCTCTGTCCTGGCGCCATAGGCGCCAGGCTCATAAAGCTAGACATGTGTTCAAGTGTGTTAATGTGCACTTACCTGATGCAGACCATGCTGCCACATCCAGGCCCTCTTGAGGCCTGAATGGAACTACTTTACCTGTGGGACTACTTTCCACCCGGGTGTGGTCGGGGAAGGATACATACCTGATCGGAGGAAGGATACACACTTGGAACTTCTTCCAAAGCTATTTAAACCACACCCGATCAGCAACTCACGCTTCGCGTTGTTCTGCTCCTCGCAGCTGGACGCTCACCGTGTCAGCTCCTGCATCTGGACTTCAGCCACGCCTGTCAGCATCCTGGGTCACCTGCAAAGGGAGACAAAAGACCTTACCAGCTAAATCTGCACCGCGGAGACATCAAACCGACGATCCTGAAAAGGAAGACATCATTTTTAAAAGCATTTCGTTACGATCGCTGCAGCGCTGCATTTCACTTACCTTTCCTGGGTGCCTCCATCTTCAGCAGCGATCATCCGGATACACAGCCACTTCCCAGAGCCTAGAGAAAAAGACAAGAATAAGAGGTGAGAGAAGGAAGGGAATAAGACTTACCTGTTGAGTCATTCCCATTTCATTTCGGGTCTTGCCGCTCCCAGGCATTTTCCGGACCCCAGCCCCTATGGGGAAAAAAGACAAAGACATTGAATGAGCGTATGCAAAGACAGTTCCCGAGCGCTCATCCAGAACTAACCTTCTATTTACTGGAACTGGAACTGCACGTTTCACTTCGGGTCGGCGCCATATCTCCGGCATTCCGAACCCCGGCCCCTAAGGGGAAAAAAGACATAAGCATTAGCGCTTGCTGCAATAAGACAATGAACATTATTATTAAGCTTGGGCTTTTGAACTTGCAACAGAACTTTTACAGAGCCTTACCTGAATAGTCAAGTTTACCTGAACTCCCATCAATCCTCAATCCAGTGAAGTAACTGGGTTTCAACGCGCCCCTGCATCTGAAGCAGGATGGAGGGCTCATCCTTCCTGACCCTAAGGTGAGACTTCACGGGGAATCGTGGAAGGGTATCGTGGAGGGTTGGAAGAGAGTGGGAGGCTTGAGCATAACTCAGTCAGTAGGTAATACTCCCTTTTCACGCACAGGGGAATATTCCTGCGAGCCGGAGAAGCCAGAGTAGAGGGCCCTTCCTGTCCATCTTCAGAGTCCTGCGCTTCACCATTGAAGAAGCATCAGCACTCGAAGCCGGACCTGCGCCTCCGTGGGAATCAGGTGAGCGTTACATGAAGAAAACATATGGACCTTATAGAAACTAATGGCGAAATTAAGAATTGAGTAACTTTCATATGCGAGAAGAAGATTGCACGTGTTTGACGCACTGCAGGAAATGCAAGCCGTTCAATAACTGTACAGATGCTGTAACGCAAGTAGACTAAGTGATCATAGCTGGCTTTAAGAAGTGAATAGACTGCTGGCACAGCTGCCATTATATAGAAGCTAGACATCAGTGTAATTAATTTAGTAAGCCCAGAGATGGAAAGGAAATCTGAGAGCTGTGTCACAGCAAGAATTAGCTGGGATTGTGAAAATGAATGGCGAGGCTGTCTGGCCTAGTGTCAAAATTAAGGCAGCCAAGGCAGGTTATCTATTCTTGAAAGCGGTGAACGTGCAAAGCTGAATCATCCCTTGTTAAGGTACTAAGAATGAACACCAAGCGTGCCAACTTTTATTCATTTAAGACATTTAATTTCTGCAAAATGGACCAAATTGTGGTCTGCTGTCACAGAACACTCTGCAAGGCAAAGTTCAAAGACAATCCTCATGGTAGAAGGCATGGGTGATAAGAGACGTTGGGGTAATTGGGTGGGGAGGTAAAGTCAAGTTCATCTCCTGGCACCTGGGTCTGAGCTTACATGCTGCTAAGTGAACCGAATGTTCCAGACATGGCATGCGCGTGTCAACCAATTGTAGAGGGCCATATAATGAAGGGCCTTATAGTTGGTGAGCCAATGATATACTGTGTACCGTGTATAAGTGTTGAAGATGACTTGCATGAGCAGTAGGCATAAGTTGCCCACCTGACAGTACACATCTAATAACAATATCACCACTTATAAGAAGTATTCTTAGGTGTTCCACTTGAGCGTATCGCAATCCCTCATAGGTTTTTCTTATTTGCCACGTAGTATGACATCACGTATGACACATTTTTAGTATAAAGTTGTGATTTTTTGTAAAATGTGTTGAAAGCTCGAGCGAACGTCTGTTGATGTCCATTGTAACTCTCTGTTTTAGACAATTGATAATAAAACAGAAAACTTTGCCATCTTCCTTAGTTGGTTCGATTATTTGGTGTCAGAGTTATTCTGCATCCCATCCATTGCATGCATGTTACCCAAAAGTCTCTAAGCTCACTCCCTTCCAGCAAAATGAGGTGAGCATATCTTTCCTACATGCTGCCCACAGGGATTTCTGGCTTCTCCTGTTCTTCCTCCTACGAGCTCTGACTGCTGTGTCACCTACTTCCACAGATCTGCATGCAACCCTCCATCTAAATCCGGCAATCGTGTCTCTCCCACGAATGGCCCTCAAGGATTCCTGTATCCTTTCTCACCTCTCACCAGGTGTGACCCAACTCACTTCAAGAAATGGACACCGGCTGGTGCGTCTGTCACCCACCTTACATATCACAGCTTCTCTCACCAAGCAAACAAACATGAGTGTGACTCTCCCACATGCTTCCCTCAGGGACTGCCAGTGCCTCCTGCTCTTCCTCCCAGGGGTCACATGATGGCATGTGTCTTGTCCACGGAACGGCAGGCTTATCTCTGCAAGGTCGTGGATCGTTGGATAGTTGCAACACAGCTAAAATACAATTATTCACCAATGATAAAAGGGACTGTCCAGTCAAGGTTGTATAACAATATCTATGTTGTTTTTATCACAACAGACAGCTCTAGCACACTACAAAATACAGCCCACCCTGTAAAGTAATACAGAGGACAGACAGTTTCAAGAAGGAAAGGGGATGCACTCTGGATACTGACAGGAGGGTAGTTGCTAAAGTAATTAATCAAAATGTTCAAGGATACTTGGTCGTAGCACAAATGGAGCACTAGGTCATAAAATGTCACTAAGGGCCTTCAGGGAAGGACCAGGGGGTCAGAACCACAATGTACCTTGTGTTTATAGAAGCTCTGGGTGCTCAACAGGGTGGAGTCAGTTTCAGGGCGCTTTGCAGCCTCTCCGACAGAGTTCAAGATGGGAGACCACTGCAGGTATCAGGCGGCAGGCAGTTAAGTGAGCGAGGCTGGCGGGACGGCTGCAGGCTGGCCTACATAGCGGCTTTGGGTCAGGAATCATTGTCTCTGTGCTGGTTGGTGGGTCGTAAGCACTGGTCGAGGCATCTCGGACAGCTTTGAGCGACTGCGGCGTGACAACAGTCAGGGGAGCAGTTGGCTGCAGCTCGACTGTCTCGAAAATGTCCTTTCAGGCAAACGCTAGTTGATGCTTGTTGGTGCACTCCTCCTACCTTCTTCACTTGGCTCGTGTCATCCTTTAAGGCAGATGGCCCAAAGCTGAGGAGAGTGTTGCAGACAACGGTTTTGTCCTTGGTTTGGTTCAGAGACTCTCTGGCACTTCCCTCCTAGGAAGCTTGCTGCAGAGCCTAGCAGGGCACGCTGTGGGCTGGCTGGGTACCGGTTCTGGAGCTGCTAAAGGGTCCTCTGGATTCAGTATCTCCCTCTGTTCCCTGTGCGGTGTTTAGGGGGCTTCCCTCTTGGAAATCCTGGTTCCTTCACTGGCGGAAGCTGTAATGTAGACTGTAGCTTCAGCCAGTGTCCAAATGGGTCCTTCTTGTTACTCCTTGCAAAGTCTTAAAATGATCTGCCAAAAGAGGGCTCAACCCTCTTTCAAAGCCAAATGTGCCCAGTGATTGGTGCAGGCTAAGCCTACCTTAATGAACCAACCCTTAGTCCCCATAAACAATCTTCTGTTATGTGTGTACTTTGCAACAGGAACGGTAAAGGGGTGACTAACATGTAGTACTAAGTCCCACCCATCTTCCTGTCTGTTGTGGATCAAAGTGTCTCTCTGGTTAATTGAGCTCTCTGTGGTTCCTGATTAAAAGCGGCAGGTCTCCCGTTTAGCAGCGGTCAGACAAGACCTATGGTCGCTGCCAAACCACATACTCGTACCTCTCTGAATGGGTCATCCCGCGCGGATGACCACTGTAAACAGTTGTCCCAGACATGACATTTCACTGCCCTTGAAACTAAGTGGTGGGAGCTGTCTTCAGGTTGTCACAGATGTATATTAAAAAGGTGTTGGTTATTCTGTCCTTTGTCAGTTCTGCGACCAGGCCTCTCGCAGGCCTGCTTCAATTAACTTCTCAGTATGCGCTGCCACAAGCAGGGCGGACAAAGGAGAGGGCGGATCCATGGAGCCTTTGTCAGTTAATGAAGCTGGCCATGGCAGGAGGAAGGTTTTGCCTTCCCCCTTCTTGAGATGCGTTGATGTACCCATGGCAGTCACATTGCAGCTGAACATGACACAACGACTGAGTCTGCAGGCTGTGTCCACCCAGAGTACACGTGACTGTGTGTTTTTTGTGCGGCGAGCATAGGAACGTTTGTGTGGATTAGCCCAACACATTTTTTCTGGAGGTTGATCTCTCAACATTCAATTTCCTTACAAAATTTCAAAGACCCCAGGCGAGCGCACACTCCCCCATGCAGATGGTCGAATTCCCCAAAGCATGTCTTTCCCACAAGCAGCTTTCAATGATTCTTAACTCCTCCCGCGCCTCCTACCAATTGTCAACTCATGGTATGCATGTTCTTTTTTCGCTCCAGCCCCTGCTTGCAGTCGTGTATAGCATGGGGCGGGGTTTGGCTGGCAACAGCGATCTGTGGCCTTTAGTATGTGGATTGCGGGCAAAAAAAGGCATACCCAAAAAGTAATCAGAAGTACTCCCGGGACAACTTATGGGCTGTCGAGCCTCTGAAAAGGCCTCTCTGCTGCACCAGCTCAATCCTGACCTGGAGCTCTGGACTTTGCAGGTCGATGGCTCATGGCTGAAAAACAACTCTCATGCTGTGACTGCTGTTCAGTACAAAGAGGGGCTTGCATGGAGTTCAGTCTTCCTTGCTGCCATAAATGTTGCCTACTGTACCTTGATGCATCTTGGTGGTCTCCTGTCATTGTGCCACCTGCTGTGACTGCTTTCTTGAAGTTTGTGGGCCATCTGTTTGAAGATTTTCATAATCATTCTACCGGTAAGCCTAAGCGCCATGTAGTCTGATCCACGCCTGTCACCAACTTCAGCCACTCCACCTGCGTGTCAGACCTTCTGGTAAACTGCACCTATAATTTTCTATGTATATATTTTTGTCCTCATACTCCAGGGTCACTTGGAGCCTCGCTCCATATTACCATTTGAGAGAGAGCACCTCGGCCCTCAGCTCCTACATCTGAGACGCTGACCACCTCTCATCACTGACCACCTGGTCTTGCTAGATAGGTCCCCCACAGGAGCCCTCTCATCCCTTGTACACACTACTCTGCCTACAGTTAGACTTTTTAGTCTATATATATCATTCCCCTCACTTGGCATTTGTTTTTTGGCCCCCCTATAGGTCCGTATTTAGGTTCCGGCTTCCAATTGTGGATCCTTGTCAGAAAGGTTATTCTTCATCTATACACATCCCTACTTTATCTCAGTTGGACTGTTCTAAATTCTCACATACAGTAAGTGTATCATACACTGTCTCGTGACCCGGGATAAGGTGGTGGACCGGAGGAGGTTGTCTCTACCCACACTACTTACACAAGATGATTGGTGTTGGAATTATGGACAACCTTTCTGCATGGCTTGCCATGCTGGTGATGGCACGTGTAGTGTGTGTTCAGCATTGGTATTTTAATTGTACATAGTACCTACCTTATCTCCTTGGGTTCTTTACCCATTTTTACGATGTCCTAAATATTGTTTTTTTCACATCCACGGTGCTCCAATCCTCGCTGGGGTCCTGAAGAAGACGGCAATTCCAACCATCCACCAAAACGTCCATTCTGAGCATCTGACACGCCTTGCACACATAGGATTTGGGGTGCTCACCTTTGGGATGTAGACCTGGGATGTATCTATAGGCCGTAAATAAACCAATTTACTATCGGCCAGCTACGTCTGGACCTCCTTACAACTCCCCTATTCGTTTGATTGATTTCGATACAATGGTGGAATTTAAGAATTGTTGATTTTTATTTTTGTTTTTGTTTAGCTTTTTTCAAAAACAGGAGGGTAGCCAGGTATTGACTTTGAATATACTATCTTTTGATATATGCAATTCTTGTGGAAAATGTGTTCCCTTGTCTTTGTTGTTTTTATGTCTATTTTACTTTGCATTATGCTGTATATACCAGAATAAGTCTTTTATATATTGTCAAATTTATTTTGTTTTCACTTTGGGGGAATGGAATATCCGCACTTCATGTATGACCCATTAGTCTATAATACAATAAAAGGATAACATTTGTATATGCCTATCTTGTCTATGTCATATTAATTTGCTTTTTGACTTAGCCCACTACACCTTTAGTATCATTCATTGTGCGGTAACAACCTCTACCAACCCAGACTTCTAAATGGTCCACTTGGGGACTATCTCCTTTGTTTTGATCCATTTTACTCATTTGTCCATGACTGCCTTTGAGTTGCTCCCTTTGGGTATTGGCTCCTGGACCAATGGCAGAAGTAAGTGGCTCCAGCAATCCCAAGTACCCTTGGTTTGGTCACTAAAGAAATCTGTGTATATGGCGTGAGCCTGGATACCGGTTTGCACTCCCACCTCCCACCATAAGGATTGTATGGTCATAAATACCACTTGCCTGTTAATGATCAGTGTGTTCTAGACAAGGATTCCCCAGGGTAACCCCTACTATGGTGATATTGGGAGAGAACCTCTAAAAGGTTGTCACTCACCTTTTAAACTCCTAAAGTGCTTTCTTCTGAACTGTCTCCAACCTATAGGCAAGGGACGTCATTTGGGGGTCACCATGGATCGCAGCTGTGACCTGTGTGGTCTCCCTGCCTACCCCTGTGATCTCCCTTGCAACACCTAAAAAAAGAAAGAAGAAAAACGTTTTTTGTTTTTTTAACAAACTTTTGCCCTGTGGCCAGCGTCATGTGGCTCATTGTTTCTGGAGTGGCTGTCTTACTTGCTCAGGCCTCTTAAAAAAAACGGGGTTCCATAAGTGAAACGCTTTGAGCATTAACCCTAAATAAGACAGAATAGGATGAACAAATAATTTGTCTTTCTGGAGTTCTATACAATAATTGCCAATTCTTTAACACACAGTTATGAACCCTCCCAATTGTATGTATTTAGCCAACATCTGAAGCCTGAAAAGTAGATCCACGCAGGCTTGACATGTGGTCAACTTTGCACCTGTCCAGCAGATGAACTGGCCTGCTGCTAAATCTCAGTTACCAGTTTAATTGTATCCACTACAGAGTGTAATTTGCTTTCTGACTTTGAGAACATTGCTCATTTCACTGTAGCCGGTAATATAGCTTTAACCGGTAAGATAGCTCAGTGGGTTGAACGTTTGCTGCTGCGATGTGTGTGATATGCAGGTTCGAAACCCGGCAAGGCCAACTCATCCTTAAGAGGTTGATAAATTGTACCAACACAGGTTGGGTGATATTGTATGTATATTTGTTCTATATAATAGCACATCATTATCATTTGGCCTTGGATGTCTGCTTGCATTCACAGCCATTTGGTAATATGGCCTATACACACTGATATCAACGATAGCCACATTGTGACGGGTGTGACAATGTTAGCTTGTCTCACTCTTAGCTTGACTTTTGTGAATAATAGCATGCATCACGCTCAAATGGAATTGTCAACGTTGGCATATGCCTCTCCTAGATAGAATTATAACTGGTAGCATATCCCTCACGTAAGTGCATTGTGAATGATAGCCTGTCCCTCTCTCAGTTGGAATTGCGAAAGATAGCATGTACCACATTAGGCACAATTGTGATAAATAGCATCACTTAGAAAGTGTGCCTAATAGCGTCACTGTGTCCAAGTTGAACTTGGAGAAAGTGTGCCTAATAGCGTCACTGTTACAGTTGAACTTGTAAGGTGTGCCTAATAGCGTCATTGTGTTAAAGTAGAACTTAGAAAGTGTGTCCTAATAACGTCGCTGTGTTAAAGTTGAACCTAGAAAGTGTGCATAATAGCGTCACTGTGTTAAAGTTGAATCTAGAAAGTGTGCCCTAATATCGTCACTGTGTTAATGTTGAATCTAGAAAGTGTGCCTAATAGCGTCACTGCGTTAAAGTTGAACTTGGAGAAAGTGTGCCGAATAGCGTCACTGTGTTAAAGTTGAACTTAGAAAGTGTGCCCTTATAGCGTCACTGTGTTAAATTTGAATCTAGTAAGTGTGCCTAATAGCGTCACTGTGTTAAAGTTTAATCTAGAAAGTGTGCCTTATAGCGTCACTGTGTTAAAGTTGAACTTAGAAAGTGTGCCCTAATAGCGTCCCTGTGTTAAAGTTGAACTTAGAAAGTGTGCCCTAATAGCGTCACTGCAAATTACCCTTTTCATAAACTAGGGAGGCCTCACACAACTCTCTCACAGGGATGTGTGATGAATCCTGCAGATTCATTCCAGAATCCAAGACTAGAGGCTCCGCCCATGTGGCTAGCGAAAGGCAGAAACAACCCGATCCTAACCCTGGGGGTGGTGTCAGGTGGAAGGATCACATGGGAGGGTTGGTCCCGGGAGGATAGCTCAGTGGCAACTTGCTCGCCTTGGAAGCAAGACAACACAAAGCAACACAGGTTCGATCCCCGAGTCCACGCTTAGACACCTCTGGGTATTTAAGTGCGTTATAAATATGCAACTAAGACAACAACAACAAAATTCTGTAACAGTGCTTCCTCGATGCCCCCGGGCTGTGGGTGTGCCTAATAGCGTCACTGTGTTAAAGTTGAACTTAGAAAGTGTGCCCTTATAGCGTCACTGTGTTAAATTTGAATCTAGTAAGTGTGCCTAATAGCGTCACTGTGTTAAAGTTTAATCTAGAAAGTGTGCCTTATAGCGTCGCTGTGTTAAAGTTGAACTTAGAAAGTGTGCCCTAATAGCGTCACTGTGTTACAGTTGGACTTAGAAAGTGTGCCTTATAGCATCACTGTGTTAAGGTTAAATCTAGAAAGTGTGCCTAATAGCGTCACTGTGTTAAAGTTGAATCTAGTAAGTGTGCCTAATAGCGTCACTGTGTTAAAGTTGAATCTAGAAAGTGCACCTTATAGCGTCACTGTGTTAAAGTTGAATCTAGAATTTGTGCCCTAATAGCGTCACTGTGTTAATGTTGAATCTAGAAAGTGTGCCTAATAGCGTCACTGTGTTAAAGTTGAACTTAGAAAGTGTGCCCTAATAGCGTTGCTGTGTTAAAGTTGAACTTAGAAAGTGTGCCCTCATAGCGTCACTGTGTTACAGTTGAACTTAGAAAGAGTGAAAAATAGCGTCACTGTGTTAAAGTTGAACTTAGAAACGTGCCCTTATAGCATCACTGTGCTAATGTTGAATCTAGACGTATTCCAACATCATTGAGTGTGCGCAATAGTTGAACTTTGAAGTAGGCCCTAATAGCGTCACTGTAGTAGAAATGAACTTAGTAGGTATTCCCAACATTCACTGAGTGTACCTGGTTGCATACACTTTACTAATTACCACAATGTCCCACTACTACGCTTACTCTCTCCTATACACCATCATTCAACTAGAACACAGCAGTACTATGACACATTCGATAAAGCTGTTCTCATACTAACATTACCCATCAAACTACCCATCATCCTTATAAAACCAGTGGTCGAAGTGTAAGAAAAGAAGTAGTGGAGCTATGTTCCCTGCTAGTCTGCCCCACTCTCCACAAACCCCGTCGCTGTGCCCCCTCCCACACACAGTCCAAACCCCCAAACAAGCACACCTATTATTTAAGGGAATGTTCAGTGCAGTTGCACTGAAGTGCAAGCTTCAACTTCTTCCTACACTTTTATTTTAAAACTAAACCGTTCCGGAACGGTTTCTTTTTAAAATAAAAGTATAGGAACAGTGAAACTGAAAAATAAAAAGTATAGGAGCACCACTCCCAACCGCTCCCGCCCACTTCGACCTCTGTATAAAACAGATAGCTAGCACACACCGGCTATCTTAGGCATCTCCTCAGGCCTAACGCAGCCAGAACTCAGTCTGAATCTCCACCCTCCAGACTGAACACATTCAATTGATCTCCTCAGCACCACACCTACCGTTGAGAAGCAGCTATCATGCAACAACCACACCAGCTGCACACATACCTGGTGCGCCCACGCACTTTACGACTCTCTCAACTGACTCGAACTGCGGTTCCCGAGGGCGTTCAACCTACCAGCGCCTTGAGATCATACCAATGGTACATAAGGCGCTATACAAATGCAAAATAACACAACATAACATATGGTGATCCATTCTTGTATGAAATGTATATCACATTACAGTGATATCGTAACCATATTTTTCATAGTGTACTTAGGAGCAATGCTATGTGATGCTACTTCCTGTTTTGTTAAGGGGTAAAAGGTTGTGTTCCATCGCTTCCTGTGATGTCACTTCGGGGTGGGATCAAATTACATCACTTACTGTGATGTTATCAAAAGTCAAGGGTCATGTGATGTCACTTCCGCTACCCCTGGCATTTTGGTGAAATGACACCCCTGCTATAGGCTTTGTGAAAGCTTGTTCTGGGGCACATTCAATACTTCCTGCAACCTACTTAGGTACTTACCTGGAATTCTGAATCTTTTGATATGATATGATATGATAGTTTATTTATATAGCGCCTATATACAATGTGTTTCAAAGCGCTTCAAGGCAAGGGAGGGAACAAGGGAAAATACAATGACATTCTTACAGGCCATGAACAGTAAGGATGTGAAATAACTATCGTACTCGGCCTGACGACATTTCAGATAGTGCAAGAGCTATGACATAGATAAGGAAGGGAGGGGGAGAGTGGGAAGGAAATGGAAACAGACAGGCGACTACCGTACTAGGCCTGACGACATTTCTGGTAGAGCCGGAGAAAACAAAAGGGGGGGAGAGGGGGGCAGAAAGGGAGGGGAGGAACAAAACAAGCGACTATCATACTAGGCCTGACGACATTTCAGATAGTGCTGGAGGGGGGGTGGGGAGGAAAAAAACAGTAATGGGAGGGTGGAGGAAACAGACGAGGTTGCTATCATATTAGGTCCAGGGACAATTCTGATAGTGTAAGTGCATAGAAGAAAGTAAGGGGAGGAGATAGGAAAAGGGAGAAAGGGAGAGGAGGAGAGAACAGAGAGTAAGCAGTCCAAAAGAGTGGAGAAGCAAGAGGGGAGAGCGAATACAATTGCAGAAGTCAGTAGTAAAACAATGTTGCAAGCCAGGATACAAGATGAAGATGGGAGTAAAAGATGCAAAGGAAGTCCAGCATGAGAGTTGAGAAAGGGTGACGCACCGTGAATGAATCAACTCCATAAAAGTCAAATCCAGCATTGGCCACAAGACGGTGATGGTGAAACAAGAATGTATCAGGACAGACTCCTGCAGAAGTAGGCTGGAGGAGGTAGAGGGGGATTAGGGTAGAAGAATCAAGCGAAACAGGTAACACCTGTGTGTGAGAAGGGAGGGGGTTCCAAGACAACTGCAATGTTCAGCCAGTGGGTCTGCATCACTGTTCTCATCTGAGGCTGTTCCTGGTATGGGCACTGTGGAAGAAGTGCCCACCTTTTTATCCCTTGAATGCTCCTCAAGGCACCAAACCATTAAGTAGCTCCTCCCACATTTTTCCTCATTCCACATTTTTCCTCATTCCACATTTCCCACGAGGGACTAAGTCTGCGTACCTGGTATGGATGACTGCTGAAGCTACAGGGGACATATAACTACAAGGCAGAGTATATGGTTTAGGTTTTAAATACACTGATTCTCCAATTCACTGCTCACAGTGTTGATTGAACTGCTTTTACTGTGTTTGTATCTTAAAGTGTAGGTGAATTGACTTTGATATCACCAACTATGTACATCTGTGTTTATAAGTGTGCTTTAGAGATGGTATTTGATTGACTTTTATAGTTACATACATACACATTTAGTTTATTTTTTAAGTGTGATTAACTGTAATATTGCACCACTTCATATCTGAAGTATTTTTACTGCTCAGTCTGTATTGCCTTGATAGAGTTTAGCCTGACCTAAATGCAAATTACCCTTTTCACAAACTAGGGCGGCCTCACACAACTCTCTCACAGGGATGTGTGATGAATCCTGCAGATTCATCCCAGCCTCAAAGCCTAGAGGCTCCTCCCATGTGGCTAGCGAAAGGCAGAAACAACCCGATCCTAACCCTGGGGGTGGTGTCAGGTGGAAGGATCACATGGGAGGGTTGGTCCCGGGAGGATAGCTCAGTGGCAACGTGCTTGCCATGGAAGCAAGACGACACAAAACAACACAGGTTCGATCCCCGAGTCCACGCTTAGACACCTCTGGGTATTTAAGTGCGTTATAAATATGCAACTAAGACAACAACAACAAAATTCTGTAACAGTGCCTCCTCGATGCCCCCGGGCTGTGGGAGCGCTTTAAAAATGCAAAATAAATAAATAAAATAAAGGCAATCAAGGGAATGTGGTGACTCTGACAGAAGAGAAGCAGCATTCATCCTCTTCTGAGCATGAAGGTTTCCTAATGCCTGAATATTTCATGGCATATTGTCACCATAGGGCCGCCCCTCCCAGATTTGTTCAAAATACTAAATATAAAAGCCTTCCTTATGCATATGGACATATATCAGAAGCAGGGAGTTAATGCTACTACTTTTAGTAGTAGTGATTTTACATGGGGTTCTGTTTAATTCCCTTAAAAACTTCCATTAAACATATGTCACAATCCCTTGAGAAAAATGAATTAAAATATAGTGCGATTTACATGTTAATTCAACTAAGAACACTTTGGACTTTCAGTCAATGATGCTCTTAGTACTGTGGTGAGGAAGAGGGGTACGGAGTTACCAACCTGTACTATGTGGTCTAGTGGTTGTAATTTCACACACCTGAGTGAAACCTTTAAATATTTAAAGGACCTTCAGGTAAGGGGTGAAAGGAGGCAGCAGAAGCAGCAGGAGTATCAGAAGCAGAGGACCGTATCGCTACGGCACAGAAAGCGGGAGGCAATGAGGAGACTGTCGTGGTGCACAAGAGATGCAGATGAGGCGCAGCGGGAGGCAGTGCTGAGACCGGCAGTCCTGAGGGAGAGAAGCACTCTCTGTGGCCTACATCTTACTCTGACGTGAGGATTGCACCGGAGTGCGTGTGAAGCAGTGGGCGCTGCATTGACAGAGAGCGCGCCCCGCTGGAAGCCGACCATAACTGTCAAATGCATGGACCAACCCGACGAGCAGTGAAGCATAGGAAGCGGGTCCAGAGGAGACGCCAGCAACAAAGTGAATACGACTTATATGAAAGGAGAGGCCCAATAAGAGAACACTATAAACAGTATTGCCCAAGTCAAAGAAGGGCAAATATAAGATGAAAGGAATATACTTTCTTTTATTTTTTTATTTTTATTTTTTATTGTGCATATTAGCCACAACTAATTTTGACTTTTTAAACATAATATAAAATCTTAAAAACATATATAACTAAATTACATCATTTAAAGCAAATAAAATAATTGCTTGAAACTTTACTCAACTACACCACAGTAAATACAACAGGCAAAGCCAAACAAACAATTCTGATTAAAAAAAAGAAGGAAATAATTACCATACTCTCAAAGAAAAAAGTATCATGATCTATACAAAAGAACATAAGAAAAACACAAAGAGGAGGAAGCAAAACACAAGTATGACCTCCTCCTTCTGGCCAAGCGATTGCTCACCTCACCAATTTAAATGAGAACGTGATCAACCAATTTTAGGTCATTAAGAAGTTTGACAGAAAGACTTTGTTTCCTGAAATAATTATCTCCCATATATCATCAGGGTCTAGCCATCTCTCCCTATCAAAGAACCTCTGCAGTCTCCTTCGTCTTAATTCCCTTATCCCAGAACAGGATAGCAAGAGATGTTTAGTTGTATTTTTAGAGTTCATATCACAGTCCTGACATATGTCAGACGGGAAGCCAATCTTATCCCGAATATGAAGGATTTCCAAGGTCGGCAAAACATTTTGTTTAAATTGAAAAAAGTTCAACCTGGCCTTGGAATCAGGAAATTTTTGTAGGTAGATTGGTAGAAGGGCTCTGGGTTTGTCATAGGCTGAAGCGATTGTGGGTAGCTTTGCTGTTCGTAGCCTATCAATTGTCCTAATCCAGTCTCTTCTCTTAATAAATTCCTTAGATCTTAAAGGATTTGAATTCAAGGTATCTATATCTGAGTCTGATGAAACAATGATAGCTGAACATTTGGATTTAAGTTTTTTCAAGAAGATTTAGCAGTTAACTACGAACATCCTCATAGAGAGAGTCTGCTTGAGGGACATTAATCAGTCTAAATAGCGAGACCCATCTCAATTCCATCGATAGTAAAAGGGAAAGCAGGCCCATCTCATAGCAGATAAAGGCTATAGGAAGAGAGTTGGGAAGATCAAATACTCTTTTCCATATCCGTGCTTCAACACGTGCCCAGTTAATTTGAAAACTTTGAATATTGCACTCCAATCAAAACAGCAAAGTCGGTATGATCTTCCCTACATAATACTTTATCGACGGGGTAAGGGAAAATGTACAATATTTTGAGTTAATCTTAATCATATGAGATCTCAGCTTTGTTGCTTCCAAATTTAAGGCATTATTCAAGTCCAATTTAGTTGGACAAGGAGTGATCTTAGAGCCAAGATATACGAGTTTCCCTACCAAAGGGACAGCGCAAACATCAATTTCCCAAGAAAATGACTTCGTTTTAGTCAGAGGACGCTTAAAAATTATCACTCTGGATACTTTCCCCAAAGAGGGATATCCAAATAAGGGACCTTGGTTCCTGCATTGCCAACACCAAGAGATATCAAGGCAGATTTAAAGTAGCGAACAAAGAAGTTGTAAATCACACTGTATACAGCCGGTAGGTTGGGTCGAAAGACCCCAGAGACAGCAGGAGAAAAGCCCTCCTTGTAGAAAGGATCAACGGGGAGAAAACTACAACCTGCGTTGCCAATGGCAAACACATATTTGTAATAATGATCATCCTGTTGTGTATCAAAGAAGTTATAAGCCGAATGTGGTAAAAGTCAAAAGACTTATGCTAGAAGATTTTGTTGGTTTAACCTTCCCCATTAATGAGTTAAATGTGGAAAGTTGTGAACAAGCCTTACCACAAAGTACGTGTAGTAGTAGTAGGAGCTATATCCTGGCAGGTGAGTATATCAGGAAAGGGACAATTAGTGGTTAGTCCTGGCAGGCGAGTGGCCTGGAAGAAAAGAAGTTGAAGTACTGTACCTGTAGTAGAAGGCTGTGGTTGAAGTAGAAGGTGGAAAAGAATTGCAATTCCACCTAAGTGTTTTGATGAACTGGTACCTAACCACCCTGACTAAAGTTGAACTTTTGAATGATATAACTTGATTAAGATGTTGTTTATGAAGAAGAACTGTAATGGTGAACACTGATTTAATCTCCTGAGAAAGATATCTGTTTGTCATTGACTTTTCAATTTGATATGAGAAGAAAGAGACTTTTTGATTTGTTAAGTGGAAACCGTAACAGTTGTAACCGGGTGGACATAAGGAAGTCACCTTGTCAAGTGAAGGACATATTGGATACAAAGAATTGTACATTCCTCCTGGATTGTACCTTTGCGAGGGGAAATAACTTTTCTGAAATTGAACTTGGTTTAACATATTCTGAATTGATTTAGGAGAAGGGGATCCAACATTGATCATTTGCATGCCTGTTTAAGTTGCCAAATACTACCTATATGATTTTTGTTGTATGTTTTTGTGTGAGGGACAACATTTTGGACACTAAGTCATTTTCTTTTAGTATTAGTTTGAGAGGCAGGGATATCATTGTTAAGCTAGGGAAAGATAGGCGTTTATCACACCTTTTATTTAGTAAATGGCATCTTGTGATAAAACCTTACCTATGTGTCAGCCTCCCATGTCTGACTCCTCACAGATGGTTGCAAAAATCTATCTTAACAGGTGGCATTTAGACTTTTTCCAAAACTCAGTGGTAAAGTTAAGAGTAAAGGTGATTTTGACTGTGTTTCTCTTTGTATTTCCAGTCGGTTTTTTGGAAATCGCTACAACTGCATATGTAAGCATTTTCACACTTCACTTGCTGCATGGCGTGCACTTTAGTACATGGATAGGCGCATAGAAGAGGAAAGATTAATGTGAGAAGGGCTAGGTGCTTTTAAGCGCTAATGCAGTTACAGCACTCAAGGAAAGACATGTGATAGAAACATTTTTGTAGCAACCTGTGTGATATGCAGGAGACTGTTACACCGCCATTGTAGGTGCGTACCTGAGTTCTTTCGATAGGTGTGGTTGTCACTCGTGTGACCCTGGGAAAAATGCAGCAGCTAAAGAAAAGCATCAATAACAGTTGGAAAACAATAACAGTTGGAAAACCTCAAAACAATTGATGCAAATTTAAACTTGGATTTCTTCAGTTGCATCTGAAAATTAAAGAAAGATTAAACCAACAGGGAGGCAGAGAAACTTGTACGAATAATACTACCAACACCTATAGATTTTAAGAACCCCAAAAGGGTATCCTCTGTATTTTGCATCTAAACTAACAGCATAAGGCCTCAGACATGAACATTTACATGCAAAACAAACACTGGATCTTCCACATATTAACTTTCCCAAACAAATTCCCAGTAATTGGACTTTGTCTGAAGAGAACTCTATAATGCTCCCTGTGAAATAGAAGTTAAGGTCAGTATTACCCCACTTGACTTATATTAACAAACTAAGCTGTGGCAGATGCAGACTGCCAAGAATATAAAGCTATTTGAGGCCCAAAAAAGAAAAATATGAGGTTCCAGCTTAGTGGTGTGCCTCGCACTCATCCTAATCACTGGATGCTTTGTTTGATGAACACTTTCTTTACACCCTCTCTACCGCGGGCAGCTCTGATGAGAGGGTAACCTCTCATGCCCTCATGTCTCCCTGAGTGGTCGATGTCAAACGTACTGAACATTTGTTTTGTAGGACACACGATGGGTGCAAGTGGCTTTGTCCGGAGTATTCCTCTCAGGATATCAAGGGATTGGGCCTAGAGGCAGGAAGAAAAAAGAATTGTAAACCTCTTTACTTAGTTGGATACCCCTTGCAGTGGTCACCGATGAGCATCCTGGGGGTCTGCCTGCGGGGAGATTAAAACCACATACCGGCTTGCTTTACTGTTGGGGGGAGCAACCATGGGCCACAGATGATTTTGGCCTCTATTTTCTTCACCTTTTTGTTTCCTTGCTTTCTCTGCATGTCTTCATATTCCCTTTTCTATTATATGTACATCTACTATTTTTTTTCCTTTATTTCTTTTTCTTCTTGCCGGCCCCTCAAGCTGTGGGTAACATTGTACTAGACTGACTTTGCGCTATTCATTTTCTGGTGTTACTTTATTTTCTGTCATGCACCCCTGCAAACTGCAGGTGGCATTAGGGTCGATTTGCTTTTCTTCTGACGGTTCATGGCTGTTTCTTCTTTTTTTTTCTTGATTAACCCCAGGCAGTTCAGCTTCTTCTGTTCAGCTGACGAAACAAACACCCAGTGGGCACACCAGAGGTCATAAGAACACGCAACTTTATTACTTGATGTTTTGTTTAACCTTGAACGTGGGCAGGGTAAGCGTTACTGCCAAAGTCATTCATTAAAGTTCAAAAGCAGTGTAAGCGGCTGTCTTGTTACCTGTAGAGTGATCCCAGAGTGGAATCTCTTTAAAGTCACACTGGAACGCATGAGGCTATAAAGCAGCCGTATACAATGTCTCTCACCTCCATCTTCTCCCAGGGAAACGTTTCTTTTATTTTCAGTGTCTTAAGCTTGACTCCCTTTCACACAACTACAGTGCAGGTCGTTTGATGTATACCAGAACTCGAGCAGCAGGGGCATCCAGATTATCTCCTTATCTCTCCCTCCTAAGCATTCCCAGGGGAGGGGGTGACAGAAACAAACCTGGGCTACAGCCGAAGCTTTGTACAGGTCTCTGCAGCCCTTGAGAGGGCAACCGCAGGCCAGCAACCTCTGAGGACTCCAAATCCAGTTCTTTCTCCTCCTCATGCTGATTGTTTCTTTTCTTTCAGTTGTAGTGACCAGTTCACCTTTATCCTTGTTGTCGTGGGTGAAGAACGTTGACAGGTAGGAGTCAAATGTTCACGGCACAAAATTCAGTGTCCTGACAGAGTCCCCCTGCAGTGGCGACTGTTCCATTGTACACCATCTTACAGCTAAAGATGAGTGTCATGTATCATACAAAATGGCAGATGTTTGTTTACATAATATGTTTTTCTCACAGATTAGGTTTTACAAAAAATAAAACGGATACATTTTAAAAGTTAATACACCTTTGCAGGGAACACTTTCCACTGTAAAAGATTTCAATTCTCACTCAAATTGATAACGTGAATAACATTTTACATGTAAAAAGAAGGTGGTCCCATAAAAGGTGTCTGAATAGTATTGATTTATAGTAGCAGGCCAAAATCAGTAGGTTTGGGAGTCAGGGGGGCAGTCGAGAGCCTGAGCAAGATGGCCACAGGGTGATCGAGCTCAGCAATGGACGAGCAGAATTGCTCGATTATCAGGCTGGTATATCCCGTCTTTACGAGATGTGAACCCATATTTAAGATCATGATATATTTTGAGACACCAGGTGTGATTTCGAGCCAAATCCGCGCTGCTATGCGCTCACTTGGCACCTCGCTCTCCTCGACAAACTGATGTGTGCTGTTTCCAGTCTAGACGCCGGGTTGCTCTATGAGTTTTTAAGGCAGAGACACTCCCATCTTTAGCTGTGGGACATCCGGATCACGACCTCTGAGGACACCGACTTACAGAGTGTTTTTGGAAGTCCTGCCGTGGTAGCATGGAGCACCATGGACAGCGTTGCTGCTCTGGGGGAGCCAGATGTCACCTGTTGACCACACATCAGTGCATGGGTGTTTCAATTATGCCTCCACACTGCTCAGGATCCGTGCTGACTCCTAGTTAGAGCATGCCGGCTCCACACACAATTCACGAATGGAGCTGGCTGCGCTGGGCTTCATTATTGTTTCTTGACAGATACAGATGGAAAATGGTGCCGGCTGCTGCATGCCACCCATGCAGTTGGAGGTTTCGGTTTCGGATGTAGAGAGAAGTGCAGCCCTCTGCCTCACCTGCCGTGCAGGAGATCCCGCTGGAATACTAGGTGGACCTGACCAGCTGATTAGACTGCCACCACCAGTCCAATGGGCGGTACATCTGTGTGCAAGTACTCTTTAGATGTGTTGGAACTGGAAAGCCTGATTGCATTCGATACAGGGGGCCTCATTACGACCCAGGCGGTAAGGGGTTTACGGCAGCGTAAACAGCGCCGACCCTTACCGCCTGAGTACGAGGTCCCTTAGCGCCATGGCGGATTTAACACCTGCTTTTAGCAGGTGTTAAAATCCATGGCGCTAAGGGACCATGGAGTTAATTACGCCACCGTAATTTACGGTGGCGTAATTAACGCCTTCCCCACTCCCATTATGCCCTATGGGGCAAAAATGGGAATGGGGAAGGGTAAATGGGGATTGGGGACTTACCGCCCCACCAAGGTCGGAATGGGCCGGTAAGTCCGCCAACCACCATGGCGTAAACATAGTTTACGCCATGGTGGTAAAGTCACGGCCCAGGCGGTAACTTACCGCCTGGGTCGTAATGAGGCCCATGGTCTGCTGACGTAACGCTGTGGGCGCAATGCAGGTATTGCACTAATCATAAGAGAGAGTGTGGGCTATGACCCGGGCGCACACCGACTATGCAACTGCGAGTGCCACTGCCCTGATGCTTGAGTTATTTAGCCTCCTCAGATGATCGTGCTGTGCCACGAAGATGGATGTTTCCACGCAATTACTGTTAATATTGACCAAAATGAAAACCATTGATCAGCCTACGAAGGAAACTAATGAAACAGTGCAGGACATTGTGAAAGAATTGAAGGACATTAACACACGCCTTAATGCACAGTCGGAGCGCACTATAGACAATGAGAGACACATAAGTGCCCTGAAAGGCAATCAAGATACAGTGTCAACGGACGTCAAAGCCTTGATCAGAGAAGTGCGGAGACTTGGGGCCAAAGTTGAGGACCAAGAAAATGGATCAAGGCGGAATAATTTACGGATGGTAGGCGTACTGTAGAATGCAGAAGGTACGGATATGGTGAGTTTTATGTATAACCTTATCGGGGACAAACTCCATTTGGCAGACCCCAGATCATACATTATAGAGCACATGCACGGGCTTCAGTTCCAAAACCTGCCTCGTGGGAACGCCCTTGCATCATTACAGCGTGCCGGCTCAATTTCCAACATGAATTACCGATCATGAAGGCATATCGCGTTGCAGGCGAATTTTAGCGCTCGCGATCAAACGTTTGTGACAGCATCTCTTTTCTCTAAATCAACATTCAGGGTTTGGGACATCGCATTTAGTGGTGTTGGCTACTAAACCTTGTGAGGGACTTACAGGGGGACGTTCACTTTGTACAAGAGACATATTTAGAAAAGATAGAATCTGACAAACTCTGTAGAGGTTGGGTAGGCGTTGCGGTGCAACCTCCATTTCATGGGAAATGGAGGGTCGCTTTTCTAGTTCATAAACCGGTCCACATGTCCTCATGACAGTACTAGACACTAAAATGGACAAAGAGCATTGTGCTCTACTACATGGAATGATATACAATCAACAGATTACCCTTTAATATGTGTATGGTCCAACAACAGATTCTCCTGGATTATTTACCCATGTTTTTACCTGTGCACCATACATGCAACAACATACCTTCATAGGGGGGACTTAAATGTATCATTACCACCTGACCTAGGTAGATATATCACAGCATTGATACAGGGTGGTCCCCTACCAAAAAAGGTCCTCACTCTCAGCACACTGATGGCCGAACTATGCTTGACAGATGTATGGAGGCACATACACAAAAACGAAAGAGATTATACATTCTACTCCAATCACCACTGCAGCTATTTGTGACTAGACTATTGGCTAGTTTCGAGCAACATTGTACATAATGTAGATCGTTGCGTCATCTTACCTATGACACTGTCCAATCATGTGCCGCTTCTCATGCGCATCACCGTCCCAGATTCAATACAAAAATCCCTGCCCAGGTGCTTGAATCTCATTGCCCTGCAACACACTGACATCATAGAACACCTAATTCCGATCTCGAAGGAATTCTGGCATGACAATTTACAAGATGATTATACGCCCCTTAGATGTTGGAATGCATATATGTCCTTCCTCAGAGTGCAATGTATCTCTTGATGGTCACATAAGAGGAAATCTTGGGCTGAGAAGGAAACATTGCTGACCGCAGAATTACATGCTGCGGAACACATTCATACACTCTCCAGGAACCCCAGCATGTATATTTGAATACGTAGACTCAGGGCTGAAATAGCACCTCAAAAAGCAAACACTCAAAAAACACTTTCCAGATGGACCCACAAGGGCACTTAGTAGAAGGGGATCAGGACATTAATAGGCGATTTTGCAGAATATTACAGTGAACTGTGTGCGGCTCCACCTGATAGGGATATAGGTTGTGTACATGGTATTCTACAGTCAATACTCATCCAAGCGGCTACGACAAATGATTTTGAATCATTGAATGCCCCTATTTTGGATGAAGAAGTCAGCCTTGCTATTCTGGGGTCAACTTTCGGTAATGCAGCGGGACCAGATCGACTCCCGATCAATATATATATAAATTGATTGTAAATTCGATGGCCCGGAGATTAGGACAGTTGTTTAGGTAGGCGTCCATCTCAGGACAGCTACGACCTTACATGTTGACGGTCAAAATTACCATATTTAATAAAAAGAGTCAAGATCCTACTCATTGCAGCTCTTATTGGCCTATGTCGCTAATCAATTCTGACGTGAAAATATTGACAACATGTCTAGTGCTGCGAATGGAGTGTATCCTTCCCAAACTGATTCATCAGGACCAGACAGGCTTCATTTTACACAGACACTCTGCTGATAATCTCAGGTGCCTTCTGCACGTACTTGAGTGACTCTCGAACAGTGAAGATGTGGTCTTGTCCTTAGACACTGAAAAAGCTTTTGATGAAGTCTGGTGGTACTACATGCTCTCTGTTCTTCATAAATTCAGCTTGCCTGGCAGATTTGTGCAGATTGTGCAATTGTTTTATGACAGACCACAAACCACAGTGGCTACCAATGGCCATACATCTGACCCTTTTGCTCTATATCCCGTCACCTGACAGGGCTGCCTTTAGTATCCAATCCTATATGCTTCAGTGATTGATCGCTTAGCTGCAAAGCTGCGTAGTGATGACCAATGTTCCGGCATTATCAAAGGCGATGAAGAACACAAAGTCTTGCTTTATGCTGGTGACCTCTTACTATATGATATGATATGATAAGATAGTTTATTTATATAGCGCCTATACACAATGTGTTTCAAAGCGCTTCAAGGCAAGGGAGGGAACAAGGGAAAATACAATGACATTCTTAAGGCCATGAACAGTAAGGATGTGAAATTAACTATCGTACTCGGCCTGACGACATTTCAGATAGTGCAAGAGCTAAGACATAGATAAGGAAGGGAGGGGGAGAGTGGGGAGGAAATGGAAACAGACAGGTGACTAGCATACTAGGCCTGACGACATTTCTGGTAGAGCCGGAGAAAAACAAAAAGGTGAGGTAGAGGGGTGCAGAAAGGGAGGGGAGGAACAAAACAAGCGACTATCATACTAGGCCTGACGACATTTCAGATAGTGCTGGAGGGGTTGTGGGGAGGGAAAAAACAGTAATGGGAGGGTGGAGGAAACAGGCGAGGTTGCTATCATATTAGGTCCAGGGACAATTCTGATAGAGTAAGTGCATAGAAGAAAGTAAGGGGAGGTAATATATCAGCCAGTATCAGCACTGTGAACTGGGAAAAGTCTGAAGTGTTGCCCCTATGAGCGATACCCCCTGGGACATGGGTGGGGTTGTTCCTTTCCGTCTGCAATGTCAGAACATTAAATATCTAGTTTTTACTATTGGTCCTGAATTAGGAAGCCTGATGGAACTGAACTATAGCCCCCCTACTGGATAGGATCAAGCAGGATCTAGGGAGGTGGAGTATGCTCTTGCTCTCCCTCTCTCAGGTAGGGATAAGGCCCTTATGATGAACTCACTCCCAAAACTGATCTATATGGCACACATGATACCTGTGTCACTGACGACAGCAATTTTTGAAGGCGTAGACAAACACGTCGCAAAGTTTATATGGCACAATCAATAAGCTTGTTTGAATAAGGCATATTGCAAGCTCCCAAAGCCGATAGGGGACTCGCCTTACTATCCTGGAGAATGTATTATCTTGCGGCTCAAGTGTGTTGGGCCAAAGTGTGGCTGAATACAGATGATGCCTCCAGTTGGAGCTCAATGGAACCGAAAGCATTCCTACCATTCTCCCCATGTGAGATTCTTGCCATTCCTCCTCGCCAATTCCCCAAAACTCTTACATATCACCCTATAGTGGGACCCACGCTGTCTCAATGACATAAGATGCAGGCTCTTACAGGTACAGATGTCCATATCACCCCCTCACTAGCATTAAAGCGTTCTTATCGTGCAGTACTTACACTGTAATATATAGACCTCAAAAACATGAAATGGCAGGATGTGCAGATAATGGTCTTGCTGGAGGAAGACTGTCTAGACCCATTCAAGGAGACTTAAAACATTCTAGGGCTGACCGATGGAGACTGAATCGAATATAAAACTATACAGTCGGCCATTAGATCACAGCCGAAAACAGGAATTCTGGGACTAAGCGTTCACCCTGAAATGGAAAGGGGAAATGCAGCGTCACACCTGAGGACATTTCATTCCCATTCCCTAAGAAACCTCCACCCAGGTGATCCTCCCTCACTTCTCCACCACCAGTGTCGGGGTCCAATAGCGATGGGCTTTCCCTGGCCACCCAGCAGAAGATCCAAGTGCATTTGATGTGAGAACGCCCTCAGGTTTCTCACACCTATAATGTATATATTATGTGAAAGGTTTATTGATAAACTAAAACACATTAATAAATAATAATAATAATAATTACTGTCTTGGTCATAGAGCGGTTTTAAGGGTCTGATTTAAGTTTTGTTTGATATCTCAGCTGCTTACAGTGTTGGTAACCGTGTGGTGTGTTTTCGCCTCTATGAAACTGCACGTCGGAATTTTAAACGTGACATTTTCACTGTGGTCATTGTTGTTTTTTGTTTGTTTTGTTAAACATTTATGTGCTGGGTGTTTTGAGAATGTTATTGTGGGCGTGGGTTAGATGGGGGTGGGGGGGTGGAGGGAACCCCACTTTAAAAAAAAAAAAGAAGAGAAAAAACCGAAAACGACTGCGGTGAAAACTGCACGCAGTTTCGCAGCAGAGAAAACACGCGGAACCGTTGGTAACGTATCTTTTTTCTTAATGGCAAAGTCGAGGAAACATTGGATCAGGTTCTTCTAGGTACAAATGTAGCATTTTAGAGTGATCGGAGAAATAACATTCATTTTGACATACTTTGCATATTAAGTGACATTATTAAAACAAAAGGCAATAACATGTTGTCAAGAATGCATCCTCTGTGTTGATCTTACCCGGGATCATGATATTCCCAACCCGGAGTAACATTGTCACGTCATGGCCGTTGTCTTGAAGAACATGGGAAATCTCATCCATCAGGAGGTAGTGACTTCCGCCTGCACAACAAACACAACACAAATTAAGAAAGGCAAGTCTGCACACTGTCGGCATACACAAAGGACACTCCAATTTGTCCAGTACTATAGAGTGTGGTAAACAAATTGTATACGGAATGAAGTCACACACCCCTTTAACATTTTAGGTGGTGGGTGGACTGACAGTTAAATAGATCAAACCGATGTTGACTAGTGCCTAAGTGGCCAACCTTGCAACAGGAAGATTTCTAAATGGGACTTCAGCTAGTGATCACAATTGTGTGATTCTTAGCACATCACTTTATTTCTTTGTGCCACAGTTTGTAAACATGTGTAATGGCAATTTATGAACACCAATGGAACAGTGAACTGCATAGTACTGTCCAAATTACATTCAGGTGTTTGATACTGTGGTCCAAACTGGACCCAACACATCATACTTTTGAATCTGAGCCCCCTGTGGATTCAGTTTGTCTCTCTATTTGAGAGATGTGGTGATTCTCCATAGGAAACAAATTCGCCGTATCCAGAGGGCTGGAATTAGAAGCAACCCTTGTATACCTGAGAGTGGGAAAATAATCCAACTCCTGAACCTGGAGACTGGATACGAGAATTGGCTTCGCCCACATAGGCATTCAGCCAATAATGCTAATTGGTTATACTGTGCAGGCTTACTGAAATCAAATCACAACCATACATTTTGGGCCAGATACAATGAATTTCTTACACCCTCCACGCAAAGGAACTGAATCCCATTACTGAGAAGGGGTGGTGTGATTTTGTTGATGATTTGTATTGCAATCTTTCATCCAATACGTCACTAAGTAGAGACTATGTGGGCCACAGCAAGGAAACATCTTTGGGCTTTGATAAAGAAGAATTGGTGAGCATCATTAAAGCGTTTAAATCGTCCCGTGCCCCTGGTCCGGATGGTATTCCTAACACCCTTTTTTTAAATGAAATCCTATGGGCTGAGCAAATGTGATATAAAATGTTTTTACAGTGGTGGAAAGAACGGCTACGAAACCGGAGAGCTGGCTAAAATCCGTCTTGGTCCCTGTCTTTGAAAAGGGTGATGGGCTGGACCCTGCCAACTACAGGTTACTTGCGTTGATGGATACTTCAAAAACATTTTGTTTCCATAGTAAGTCTTAAGAAACTGACTTGCTAGGCCCAGGAAAATAGATTATTGCACCCCTTCCAGACAGTTTTTAGGAAAAAATCACTCTGCACTTAACAATGTATGTGCTATGCAGTACCTAATGGCAGAAGTGGACCACAGACAGAAGATGTACTGTTGCTTCATTGATGACAGCAAAGCCTTTGATTTAGTATCAAGGGCATTGTACTGGGAAAATCTTAAAAATTGGGGGATATACCACCAGTGGCTCTTTTTCATTAAATACCTTTATATGAACACTTCCGTTTCAGTACGACTGTCCTCCTCGGGTGAATTCACAAATCATAGATTGACTTATAACGGTCTGAAACAGGGCTGTGCATTATTTTATTTATTTATTTATTTGCATTTTCAAAGCGCTCACACAGCCCGCGGGCATCAAGGCACTGTTACAGGAATTGTTTTTTTTTTAGTTGCGTAATTGTTTTGTGTCTTAGTTGCGTATTTATAACGCACTTAAATACCCAGAGGTTTCTAAGCGCAGACCCGGGAATCAACCCTGTGTTGCTTTCTGTCGTCTTGCTTCCAATGCGAGCACGTTGCCGCTGAGCTATCGCCCCGGGACATTGGCCTCCATGCTTTACAATCTGGATCTGTGGCAGAGCTGGAGGGTCACTTTAAGGCAGTTAAAAACTTTCCCCCAAAAATGTATGGAAGGCAGGCCTCTTGGTTGGCCTATGCGGACAATGCTTTGTTATTGGACAAAACACTGATAGGCCTCCAACGATCTATCGCAGCCCTCATCACCTATGCACAAAAAGATTTCATGATCATAAATATATCTGAAACTAATGTATTGTGCTCGGCTGACTCAAATAGTCAGGAAAAACAGCGATTTAGTTGGAATGCTCAGGACGTGGACATCCAAACAATAAAGGATTACACCTACCTGGGCTTCTCAATTTGTGCTGAACCCTCGAATACTTATTTTGGGGAGTTCATACTCCCGGAGGTTTGGGAAAAAAATGGGCAGCTATGACACATTATATAGCCAGGAAAGGGGGGCACATCATTGAAACGATGCTGGAGCTGTATAAAGTCAGTATTCTCCAGGGACTGATATATGGCCTGCCGGTTTTAAAGCATATAAGCATGTAAAATGGCTTAGGACTGCGAAAGGGCAGAATCCTGGGAAAACTTTGCGAATGGAGTTTGGCTTGGCCTCTTTGGAGTCACAATGACTAGTCCAGAGAACATTCTTGTACCTGAAATTGAGATTCTATCCTGAGTACCAAAATGAATTAATGGCGCTTAGGGGGAAGGTAATAGGGAGGGCACAAAAAATGTCTTCCTTATAGAACTATGGTCAACTGCTATGAATTGTTTTGCAACACTTGACCTAACTAATGAGGCCGTCACCTATTCTCTCAGTCCTGAGTTGTTAATAAAAAGGAAGTCTAGAAAATGGGACATTGCAAACAACATTGAAGAGTTGGCAGTAAAGAAAAGGTATATGGCTTTCGCCTCACTTGGGTTCAGGCTGAACACCCCTCAGACTTATTTGACTAAACTATGCTCCTCTGGTTTTAAGCGTTTTGTATTATACTTAAGACTGAACGTTCTCCCTACTGGAAAGTATAGGGTTGAAATGTGCGGGATACCCGATGAGAGGCGGACTTGCCATTTTTGTAAGGAAGCAGTGGAAACAATTTGCCACCTTTTAACGAGTTGCCCGGCCCTTTTGCCACACTACGTTAAGCGCAGTATCGCTACGGTAAACTATGCTTAGATCAATTTTGGAACACACTATATACAGCTGAATCAGTGGTTATGACTTCAGTAGCTTACTGCATCTGGAACATAATTTTGCTGAAACAAACCTGATCTGGGCTGGTGAACCTTTACTGAGGCCTCTGCAATTACTATTGATTAGGGTTTGGAATAGTAGTCTGTATTATCCATTCAAACAGTTCTGTTAAGTTTACATCCCGACTTTTCATTACAAGTTCCAAGTTGAATCAGGACGTTCTGATACTCATGAATTGTAAAAATGTTTTGTAAAATTGTACTGGTGTAATGTGATTTTAATTATGATATGTAATAAGTTTATTGGTTTATCATTGTGTATTGCTTAAGGCTTGTTAACAAGCCAAATGCAAAGAAAAAAAAGAAAACAAAAATGGAGAGGGTATGCCCAGACGTGGGTCCCTTGTTCACTGCGCCATAGGGAACCAAGCTGCACCTCATTGAGGAGGCCCAACAAGTCCGAAACATGTCTGGGGCTGCTTATGCTTCCGTGCAGAGGGGTCCTGTCCTAGCAGTTCGGGCAGGGCTGCTCCCATTGGTGGCAGTACCTGACTGATTTGCATATGGCTGCAGCCCTTTTTCAATGGCACAGACGTGCTAAAAAATTGTGGTGTGGAAGGTTGCCCAGAGCAATGCCAGTGGTTTAGATTAATTTATAACCTCCCACCCATCACTTTTTTGGTTTCAGTTTGTCCCCCTGTGAAGGAACTGGGGGTAAATATTTCAGCCTCCCTTTCCACTGAAAATCAGATTAATGCTGTGTGCCAGAAAGGTTATTTTCAGCAAAAACTCCTGCGCACAGTCCTTCCATTTATTCATGCCCAGTTTAGGGCACCAGTGCTCGCTTCTCTTGTTTTGTCCTCTTTGAACTACTGCAACTCTCTTTATTTGGCACAACCTGCCTATCCGATTCAGCGTCTTTAGAACTCTGCAGCTAGAGCAGCCACTTTTACATCTAGGCGCTCTGTTACCCATATACTTCGTCACCTGCACTGGCTCCATGTGGCTAAGCAAATTCACTTTAAATCTTTGTGCTGTTCCATCGCGCATTTTATGGCACTGCTGCAGAATATTTGAAAGCAAAATTCCACCTCTATATCATGAAAAGACTACCCACACAATATTCAGCACAGGCAGCTGAACTGGTAGCGCTCATAGAAGCCCTGCAGGCCTCTAAGGGGTGCTATGCTACCATCTATTCAGACTCTTCTGATGTCACAACCACGGTGCACGCACGCTCACCAGTACAACATGCTACCCTGCTCAACACATTGATTTTTACCCTTGCAAACCATCTGTCGTGGTGGTCGTCAAATGAACAGCGTATACACACAATACAGACAAAATCTCCCTGGGAAACTCAGCCGCCGACATGGCAGATAAAGCTCCAGCATAACCCCCAGTACCAAAATCTGCTGAATAGGTTGTGACCAGAGTAAACAACAGGCCAGACACAGATGCATATACAGCTCTCCCTATAGTCCAGATAATTGAACTGCAGCATAGGGCCCCCCTAGAAGAACAGGACATATGGCTCAAACGTGGGTGCATGCAACCCCCCACAGATCTATTATGGAGACAGCAGAGCACAGGGAAAGTAGTAATGCCTGTGGTGTATTGCATACAGCTTTCGAGCAATTGCATTACCCATCCCATAGCTCTAAGCAACACATTGCAGCAGACATTCAAGAAGATTGGTTTATCCCAAATCTCCAGGAGCACCTCTCAACAATGGTGGTTGAATGTACAACCTGCTAAGTGTTTAGTACAGGCATGACACCAAGAACACTAAGAGGAACATTGCCCCATCAGTCCCTTCCGTGAGCTGCACATTGACTATGCAGATATGGGAGAATGATGCAATGGGGCACGATATCTAATTGTGGTGGTCTGTCCCTTTTCCCAATGAGTTGAGGCTGGCCCATGTGCCCACCCAGCTGCAAGTGTGCTGCGAAATTCCTCGTCACAGAGGTCTTCCCCCATTGGGGAGTGTGTGACCCATTCTTTCAGTGAGCTGTTCAAGGAAATAACCACTCTGTTAGGAATAAAACATTGTATGCATTCAAATTACCACTCATAAGCGAATTAGGTGGCAGAGAGGATCAACGACCTCCTTAAGAGCAGACTCTCCAAACTATGTGACACCCTAATAAAGAATTGGGTGTATTGCCTGCCCCTGGCCTTGTTTAATTTGCGCACACTGCTCAGTAAGGACCACCAACTGTCCCTCCCCCATGAAATAGTGACTGGAAGGCATATGCATACACCCCTATCGCCTGTAAAGAGAGCATCAGATGCTCACAGAGCTGCAGCAATCCTGGGAGAAGAGTTTAAACAATACCTCTCCTGTTGACACATGCGATAAGATGTATCGCAAAACAAATGGTTCCGCCACACGCAGAAGAAGCACAAATGACAACAGCCCCACAACCTGACACCAGCCATTGTTGCCAGGGGAACTGATCTATGCCAGGAGCTTCGTGCATAAATGGAACAACCACAGGTTCCATGGGCCATACGAAGTGGTGTTTTCCACCCCCCTCGCAGTGAAGGTGAAGGGGTTGAGATACTGGATACACCTCTCAGACATTTGCAGGGTCCCACTGGACGCAACACAACATGTCCAAAATGCAAACAACTATACTACATCAGCTTGCATAGCTTCTTGCTGATTATATTACGTGCATGTGCAAAAAGTAAGAAAACATGTATTGCTGCTACAGCATCAGCTGCATGAATTAAAACTCTCTATCTCTCTTTCTCTCTCACTTTTCCCTTTTCCTTCCTCACCCCGTCCCCACCCCGTTTTCCCTTCCCCTCCCTGTTTTCTCTAAATTACAGGTACGCTAGCGATGGAAATGACCACACCCAGATACCCATCGGTAACAGTAGATAGATATGGTATTAGTAATACTAGAATGTATAGCTACAATTGCGGCCTCCACTTTACAGCTATTCTGTTTGTAGTAATGATGTTTGCATTAGGAATTTATTGGGGAATGACTTTTATCTGGGCTGGCCATCTTAAAAAATTGGGTGAGGGGACTACGGGAATATGGAACATGAGTACACCTTCCAATGTCCCTGGAACACTATCAAATGATACTGAATTACCTTTTAATGTCACTGTGTTTCCCTCTACTGCCACTGGAGTACCTTCCACAGTTGCTAGGTTCGCCCCTAGATGCTCCACGGTAGCTAAATTCATTGCGACCCCCACAACCTCCTCTGTCATAATGCTAAGTTCCAGCCCAAGCCTGAACCCAAATGAAAGGACGAATGAAAGTGTACCATTCAATATCTTAGAGCCAACCACTATAACGAAAACCGGAATCAATGTAAATGTGACCCTTACAAATAGTAGCAGCTCCCAAACCACTATACGTAATAGCAAAATGTATTAACTCATAATGCCGAATATAAAAAATTCTTTATGTAATGCAAGCAGCAATGTAAATATTACTAACAGCAGAAGTACAATAGCGAAAAGGCACCCGATACGTAATAGCAGAAAGAAAAGACAAGCGTAAATATGATGCATACCATGATTTAGGACTAGATGCAGTACAAGATATTTGGCATCCTAAACAATCGAACAGTTGGTACACTGAAATGAGTGCAATGGGAAGGCTAATGACTAATTGTAGTTGCTATGTTTGTTCCTTAATGCTGCACGCATCTTGGGCACCCAAGGTCTTAGCACCGCAAGAAGTACCCATGATAGAGACTGAATGTCTAATTCATCTTTCACTATGTAGGATCAAAGGCACTTTCCAGACATGCAACGTTCATCTAGAACTCATTGTTCCTGACCCCCAAAAATGCAAAACCAGTTCCAATAACCCCAACTGCCTGAAAGAACCACATCTAGTAATCGAAGGGGTGAAATATGTCAACAACGAGGGTCAAGAAACAACACATGCAGACAAGGCTTAAGGACTTTTAGGTTTATCTGGGAAAATTGCAGCACTCATGGAGCAGACATGCGCACAAGTATGGGCAGAGCATATCAGCAAACTAACGTGGATTACGGCTCTCGAGAAACCAGTAAAAGTGCACCAACAAAAATCATATGAACTGTTTTTACAAAGAAGGAACGGTTTCTGTCGGTTTGAACAAATAATGCAACCGAACTGTCATAGTACCGACCCCAAGTAAGGTACTGCCGTGCTGATGGACTATTACTGGATCTGCGGCCAGCAAGCGTACTTGCACCTCCCACCTTCTTGTATGGGCTACTGTTCGCTAGCCACGCTGCACTCGGCCCTGCTAGTGGTACCAGAAGAACACCTGAAGTGGGACCCCTGCTCAAACCACCCTGCGTGCCCCCAATAACGGAAGCACGATAGACAATGCCACCACCAAACTTTCATATACTCCCTGAGAAAGGACCCGATGACCAGCTGCAAAGGAAGAGGTCCTCCAATTACATATCAGAAGACTGGTCCAAACTGCTTGCGCAGATACCTCATGAATGTAAGCTCTATAATTCAGCAGAGAAATGGTTTGCATCTCTAGTACCCATCATCCAGACACAAACAGAGGCAAAGTGGCTCCATATCGTGCGGTGGAAGCTGATCCAGTTGACAAATGATACCGAAAAACTGTTTAATGTCATAAAGGTGGAGCTGAGGGCCCTCAGACTAATGACAATGCAGAACCGGTATGTACTGGATCGCTTGACAGCCATGGAAGGAGGTGTTTGCAAAAAGATCGGGAGCACATGTTGCACATTCGTACCTTCTGAAGACGCTGAAAATGGGACATTGTTGCACGTCATTGCAGCAGTACATGAACTAGGTGTAAAAATGAAAAAAAGAAACTGGTGTCCAAGAAGAAGACTGGTTCACCATGGCCTTCAATTGGGTCCCATCATGGCTCGGAACTTTGGTGAAAATGTTGGTCCCCATCATCGTGGGTATCTTGGTGATTTTCTGCATGTGCCAATTGGGTCTCCGGTGTTGTGCCAAAGCTGTACCTAATAGCGCAATGATGATGAATACTATTGGGAATACTAAGGTACCTCATAATACAAAGGAAGCAGAGATACAGACTGATCAAACTGACCGCCCGTTCCCCACCTGGTCCCAATACCTATTGGAGATATAGGTGACAACTTATATCACACAATTGTTCCTCCCCCTGACCCTGAAAATTATGAAGAAGTATGGGTGAATCTGGCGGGCGGTGGGGGGTGCATATACATGACCTGTACACCTGAGCAGTATGCGCAAGCAGGAGAAAGCCTAAGACGTGTGTAGGGCCTGGATGCCAATAAAAGGAACATCCACATGGGAGGAAGAAGAAAGAAGGGCCACTGAATGTAAATACGGTGTGGGAGAATTAGTTACTGTAGAAGTAACAAAAGGGGGAATGCTGGGATAAAAATCAGTATATCCCACCCCACTAAGCACTTTCAGGTGAGGCGAATCGCCTATGAGATAGTGTAGTGTATAAGGGGGGAGAAAGCCGCACTATGAAACTCGGTGCAAAAGTAATATTGCGTGAATAGCAGATGCATGACATTAGGAGACACTTAGAAAGAAATGTAATTTGTAGTTATGGCAAAAACACAGGCTTGTGTGACTGCGCTGTACCAGCCAAGCTCCATGGAAAGATTTCACTAGGCCCAACACCCTCATGGCAGAGCGAATGCACACCGCCAGTTCCCACGGAAGTCCACTTCCCCCATGTCCTTTTACTGTTGCAATCATTTAGTATTGTTCAGAGGAAAGTTCCCTGCAAGAGCGTGAGACAACACCCAGCTCCGCGCAGCGTCCATTTATCACCACTAAGCTGCCAGCAGGCCACTAAGCCCCACCCAGCCAGTCCAGAGTCAGCTCCACACCACTGACCCAACCCCCACACATCTGCATTCCATGATAAGCAAGTGACCCTCCTGGCCCAACACAAACCAAATGTCCATAAAAGATCTAAACATGCGCAACTGTTTTCCTCCCAGCATAAAATACATCCTTTGTAACATGAGGTACAGGGATGGATAAATTAAATATCAAACCCAGGGGGGAGATCTTGAGTGCTGGAGGTGCGGTATCAACAAAGCTCTGAATGTGTGGGTCAGCATGATTGTATTTTATCCTCCCTTCACCCTGGCACCAACTTCCCACGCTGCCCATGTGCATGCCACGGTGAAATAGTAAGTAGGATTTGCATGTTTAGTTTAGAAGCACCATTGTACTTTGAGTGCCTCGACCTTCACCGCAAAGATGAGCCCTGCTGACCCACGTGGATCCTGATAGACGGAAAAGATCCAACCAATTGTAGCCTGGCATCCTCTATTGAGCAGGCCCATGTGTAGGGTCCCACCAATTAGTGGAACCAGTTTGTACTGTATGCGATGACACTTTTTGGCTTTTTAAGCCTCTGCTTGTAGTGTGTGTTAAAGGGGGCTTGCCTTAATTTGGTGACCCTTGCGACTTGATTCCATCACCCTGTGCCTGCAGAGGTATCCAGGCGGACTCTCCGGAAGTGCTAAGTGGCTTTGTGGGTGCTGTCTTTGCAGAATTACTGCCTACTCATTGGAGGGGGATGCAGCCCCAAGGAGAGGTGCAGGCATGTTGTGGATCCCTGTGAACGGAGGCTTTCGGGAGAATGTGAGCCTGTGAGTATAGCCTGCAAGGGATAACAAAGTAGGGTAGGGTGTATGGAGCAATGTGAATAGGGTGAACACGCAGTGAACGAAATTGAGAGTGTTTGGTTTGAGGGTTGTGTTGATTTTTTCTGGCCATTTTTCCCTTATTTTCTTAAGGATATTAAGGATAAGGAAAAGGGAATACGGGAGCCCCCAAGTAACCAGTGCATGAGAAAAATATAAGGATAAATATAGGAGCTCTGCATAATTTGAGATCTCGGGAGAATGTTTGTGATGACGCTTTATGGCTTTTACAGCCTCTGCTTGTACTAGGAGAGCGAGAGCGCTCTCAAGCAGCAGAGTTCTTTGCTGATATTCTGTATTCTGTACAATTAAAGCCTTGTTATCCTTTCAAGCTATCTTTTGGCCTATTTCCCTAGAGGGTTGTATTCACTATGTAGTGTGTATTAAAGGGAACTTGCCTTCTACCTCTCCTTTTTAGCATTTGTGTAATCAGGCTCATATCTATGGTTGCTACTTTGTGGGTCAGTTAACTCTCATAATTCACCCATAGTGCTCCACCTTCAGCAATCTAAGATTTCTTTCTTCGTTCACCATATGCTTTTCTGCTCTCCTCTTCAAATTAGGATCAGGGGTCCCTTAAATTCATGCCACCCTTGCCCATATACATGCATAAGACAATCCGTGGAACTCTTAATAGTGGTGCCCTTCTATGTCACAGGGGCTTTTGCATTGTCCACAACTCTCTTAACCTCCCTTAATGTATCTTTTGCAAGTCTCTATCTCACATTGCCATTGCTTTCTTCTGTCTGCGTTCCTTCTACCACTGTTTCAACCCCTTTCCAGGCCTCTCACATTTTTCACCTAAGAACTCTTGTTATAATCCCCCTCTGTGTCTACCTTGATATGTCCCATCCTCTATTTCATAGCACTTGACTTTTACTGTCTTACCTTTCCCCCCTATCCCTTCTCCACTTTGAACACAAATATTTAACTCTATATGCATGCTGAAAATCTCTTTTCCAATCTTACCTCTTTGAATATATGTAGCATAATTTATGGGAGCAATGCTGCTTTAAGAAGAAGAGAGCAGAGCAATCAAATGTCTTTTAGTTAAGGTAGATTTAGCCCCCCTCAATATATTCTGAAGATATTCTGACATGACTTTCCCTGGCACATTGTCCCCTATAAAGCTTGTCTCTCTCTCTCTCTCTCTCTCTCTCTCTCTCTCTCTCTCTCTCTCTCTCTCTCTCTCTCTCTCTCTTTTTCTCTCTCTCGCTCTCTCTCTCTCTCTCTCTGTGTCTCTCCCCATTCCCCTCTCTCTTTGTCCCCTCCCTCATTGGTGGGGTTCAGTAGGGAAGGGGAGGTGATGCTGATAGCGAAAGAAAGAAATGTAGCCAAGGCAAACTATGGCTCAGGTTGAAATTGTGAAACACTTAGGTTCTCATTTGATGGCTAGCACAAAGGAGATGATTTGGGCGGAGGATTTTGGGAATGTGTTGAAACACCTGCAAAGGGAGCTACACTTCAAAGAGGGGTCAATAGAGGAGGAGAGAGACCGGGTGAGGCATCCCAGTGGCCGACATTAATAACTGGACATCAGAAGACCTGATTTATGCTAGTGCATACTGTGAAAAGTACTGAGATGAGTGCAGTATTGTTGAGAATATTAGTAGGGCTTAGACAAATTTTGGCGGTGTCATAGCTATGATATGACAAGGAACTTACATCCAACTTAGGGGCGGACCATCAATGGCATGTGCATATGTGGCTTCAATGGATGATGCCCAAGTGGCCCATCATGGCGGTATAAACAGCGGTCATATTGCCAGCACTCTACTCCCTCTTTCATGGGCATCCAGAGCCAGCTAGGAGGAGGGGAATTGCCAGCCCACAATGAAGGTCCCTTTTCAAGTTGAGTTATGAGAGCTCCAAATGTATGGCAAAATAATCCTATAGTGCAGTGGTCTGGAATTGGGACAAAAGAAAATGGGGGTGTCAAGGGAAGGGTGGGGGTTGGGATGAAGAGTCCTTTGGGAAAAGGCTCATATACCGGTTAGGATGGAAAAGGGACTCAACAGGTACCGTGACAGAAAAGCAGCAATGACAAGTATTGAAGGATTTTCCAAGAGTTTTAGGCTACTTCATAAAAGGGCCACGTTGGGATGTGAGTAGAAATCTAGGCATCAGTGTGTGGTGGAGGAAACATTGCAGATGGAGGATGAGGTAGGAAGGGTGGTGATCCCTTTTTGGCACACCATCCTTGGTGGGACTGTTTGATTTTTCAGCTGATTCAACATTTGTCAATGCCAGAATTTGGGAGCTTCATGCTAGAGGTTAAGACAATACCCAATGGCTGTGTACTGCATCCTGTACTCTTTTTTTTGTAATGCTCAGCAGATTCTTTGAAAGGGCATTTTGACAGTTGGTTGGTTTGTCCCAAGTGCTGCACCACCTGGATGATTTTGTTTTCTGGTGTGCAACCCCGGTACAAGGGGGGATGGAAGTGGCAGTCGGATTGGTTTTATCTTTTGTCAGAATAGAATGGAGTACCGTTGCCACCTGAGAAGTTGCACGGCCATGTTACGCTCACCTGGTCTCTGTGGGGACGTTGGGGCATGGTTGCAGCTCTCCCTGGACTTGGCTCCCCTGGATCAGACTTCTTCCCCAGCTCCTTTAGTGTAGACTGCGCTGGTTGCTGACACTGCCCCTGAGAGAATATGAGAGGCCGTGAGAAGGCTGTGGTTGGACTGTGATTTCCCTCGAACCCTTCTTCCCAGAATGAGGTGAGCATGCGTTTACCCATATAGTCTCACCTGTTTATTTATGAGGATGAGCTTTCCGTCCTGCTTTTCAACTCCAGGGTCACCTTTAATGGGACCTAGTTTCTTCACTGGTCCATGTGCGTGGCAGCCCAGACCGGCTGTGGCTGATCCACTTCAAAGGTAAGTGTTTCTCAACAATGATTATTGTCTGTATCATTTTGCAATGTCTTTTTTCCGTGATTATTGTCCATAACCCTTGTAATGTCTTGCCTTCTCCCCAATAGGTGGTGAAGGGCCCAGCAAAGTCGCAGTGTTGTAAGCGAGTCCAAATGGGGGCCCGAGGAGTTTACGATGTCCCAGGTAGAAAGTAAGTTTGATTCTAAGGTCAAGCGTGAGGAATGTGTTGCGCGCGACCTTAGTGTAAAGTCTTTATGTTGTTTCTAACCGTGTTTGTCCTTTTCTCCTGCAGGGATGGCCTGGCGACGTCTGACGAGAGGCAGCTATCTGAAGACCTGCCGGCGGTTGGTGGATGGATGGATCCGCGAGGATGCTGGACGAGATGAGCTCCCGCGTAGCTTAGGCGCCCGGAACAGGTGAGGAAGCGCTCCGACTGTGGTGACTGCTGGAATCAGGTAAGATGCGCTGCAGGCGATGGGATTGCGGTAGTCAGGTAAGATGTGCTTCAGGCAATGATATTGCCGGAATCAGGTAAGATGCGCTTCAGGCGATTATATTGCCGGAATGAGGTAAGAACGCTTCAGGTGGCGGTGAGCGTTAGGCTGCTATAAGCAGACTAACGCGAAGCGCTTTCATGTGGGCGGGGCAGGCTTAAATGTCCTGGTCCCAGCCACGCCCCCTTGGCTCCGCCTTGTGGCCCCACCTTGCCGCTCCCAGAGGGTGCTGCACGTGCAACACAATGTTTTCCTATGGCCACGCCCGGCCTGGATACACGTGGGGACCCTGTAGAGGAGGAAACAACACGTGTACGAGAAATAAAGTGTGCAGAGCACACTTTCTCATGAGCCTGGCACCAAAGGCGCCAGGACTGGGTCCACCTGGACTCTTTAGATGATGTAACTAGTGGTCCTTGCCCAGTGGCCATGACAGCCCACCAACTAGCTTGGCGCTCTTCAGTAGTGATCTAAACTCAGTGTAGATGTTGTCAAGGTGGCAATCGGAATAATGCTGGGCCTGAGGGCCATGGTAGAGACATAGATGGGAATTAAAACAGTACAGAGGTGATAGATGGCGTGGTTGCTGGAGCCTCTCAAATTCGAATGCAAAGTGGGGACACCAATGAGGACATTTATAAGGAACATCTCCTTCCTAATGTGGGGTACAGTGAGGCTGTACCATTCTATTTTGGTTATGGCAAGGATTAGGGAGGACCTGAGGGATTGGGTGATGTTTCTGAGTGAATATATGGAATGCCAATATGTTTGTTGAAGGGGAAGTGTTCTGGAATGTACTGTTTTTTTTCTGAGGTAACTGTAAAGTGTAAAGGGAATTATTATCAACCTCCCTGTCTACATGCAAGAGGAACTGGGTCCTGAAAATCCCCTGCACCAGAAATGGAAGACCCAGCCATAGGACAAAGTTTCACTGTCTTTATTACAAGTCCAATGACAGGGATTGCAGTGTGAAAAATGCAACATTCTCCACACTTGTTCTGTTTCCAGGTGTTTGTCGTCCAGTTTTGTTAATATATGCTTTCACAAAATGAGGTTACATCCCAGAAAACCTAACAGGGGTAGAGATTGGTTAGTGAGGTCAAAAATATACACATTCTATAGTGGGTTAGTGCGATTATTGAATGAGCCATATCTGGTGGCTTCTCCTGAGACCACCTCTATGTGTTGTGAATCCAAAGTCATCAGTGCAGTTAGTCAACTTGTTCAATTGATGGCAACTGTATCTCTTTAACACTGTGGGGTACAGTGAGGCTGTACCATTCTATTTTGGTTATGGCAAGGATTAGGGAGGACCTGAGGAATTGGGTGATGTTTCTGAGTGAATATATGGAATGCCAATATGTTTGTTGAAGGGGAAGTGTTCTGGAATGTACTGTTTTTTTCTGAGGTAACTGTAAAGTGTAAAGGGAATTATTATCAACCTCCCTGTCTACATGCAAGAGGAACTGGGTCCTGAAAATCCCCTGCACCAGAAATGGAAGACCCAGCCATAGGACAAAGTTTCACTGTCTTTATTACAAGTCCAATGACAGGGATTGCAGTGTGAAAAATGCAACATTCTCCACACTTGTTCTGTTTCCAGGTGTTTGTCGTCCAGTTTTGTTAATATATGCTTTCACAAAATGAGGTTACATCCCAGAAAACCTAACAGGGGTAGAGATTGGTTAGTGAGGTCAAAAATATACACATTCTATAGTGGGTTAGTGCGATTATTGAATGAGCCATATCTGGTGGCTTCTCTTGAGACCACCTCTATGTGTTGTGAATCCAAAGTCATCAGTGCAGTTAGTCAACTTGTTCAATTGATGGCAACTGTATCTCTTTAACACTGTCATCCGGATATGATCCGGATGGTTGTCTGAGTGAGTAGCGCTTCTCATATCTGCCATACATCAATGATGGTGAGGAAGGGCCTAGAAGCGATGCACATCTCTTGTTCCTTTGTTGCCGGGCTGAGAGCGGAACTGAGAGTGGGATGGGTGCAACAAGGACCACATTTAGGTCACCCTCTTCAATGCCCCCTCTGGTCGACAGGTCAACCACACTTCCTTGACAACCTTCTCTATTCACGTGTGACCTCGGGATCCATACTTTTGGCACTCCTCCCAGATGTTCATGACATCTCACTTGCTCGTCTAAGCTCCAGGTCATATAGCAGCAATCTCCTTTGGGTTTGCACCACACCCATCTTCCCCAATAGTTGCAATGATCTGGGGTAAAGGAGCACCATGTACCTGTCAGGAACAGAGGACCATGCTCCAAGTGTGACTGCAACACGTCAAGTGCCTGTGTTTCTTCGTCTGTTTTATTCTCTACATCCAATAATATTTTCATCCTTATCGTCTTTTTTCAGTAGTCTTCTTGGATTGTGCTATAGCTACTCTAATAAATGCACAAAGCGAATATTACTAGCACTAAGGTTGCTATCAGCACTTTCAGTCCACTGGCCCTTCATGATGGTGTCCAGGAAAATATGTATGTCAGCCAATCTTCTTCTTCTGTTGTGTTTGTCACTGCCTCCAATATAGCATGCAGGTCTGATAATTAAAAATATTCTGACAGCTCTCGCCTCTTTTTTGATGGCATTGAACCCCTTGGCAGTTGAGTTTGTCTGCAAAAGTTCCCATCTAATAGTCTGGAGCCATTTGGCATTCACGTTGTTCTGAACTACTGAAATAACTGACGCAAAGAACATTTCCGTTCTGCTAAACAATCTTTGTTCTGGTGGTATCGCGTCTAATGCGTCTTCTATTTTTATTGACACATAGTTTCCTCTACTCTAGTCAACTCTGCAAACCTTTTCTTCCTTTGGTTAGTGTTTATCTTGGGGAATCCATCTACTTGTATGTCTTTTCGAGGGACTACCAAGGCTGGTGTATTCAGTTGCACCATAAAGCATATCCCTCCCCGGTTTGGCAGTAGTTGCATTTATGCCTTGGACCTGCAGGCTCAGTAGTGATCCATTAGCACTTCAGTACCGACCTTAATGCCTGGTATCTTTGATATTCATTTGCATCCTTGATTTTCTCCAACATTTACTGGACCGCTATTCTGGAAGCATAAGAAAGCATTCTAGAGTGGTATGATTGGCATAGGACCTGCTTCATTCTCCACTCAGATGAACAGTTTTCCACTTGCTGCATAATTCCTTGAGGCAATCATCATTCTTTTTCTACACCACTTCAGCTGAAACTGTAAGAAGTGCATGTGCTTTGCACCCTACCATTACCTCCTTGCATCCTTCTCCTGTGAATATGTGTCTATATACAAGCAGCTGAGGTCTTTCCCAGCATCCCTCCTATCTCCCTCTGTCCTGTCTTTGGGCATTATAATTCCTTTTGTGTCACTATTCTAGCTTCTCCTTTATATGGGCTGTCAGGAACGTATTCTATTGTCTTGTCAGTGCTCCAATTGCCATCTATAATTTCTTGAGTCTTGATGTAGCTATCCTCATACGGGAATGTCTTCTGTGACATCTATCTTGGTGTGGCCCATCTTCCTTGAAATCGGCCTCTTGTGCAGAGCAAAAGGTGCATAAGGCATTGTGCTCTGGCTGTTGGTATTTCTGTTGCTATGAATGTTCTGGAAGTACTCATGGCATAGGGGATGAGAGAGCAAACATAGCAGCTCTCCTTCATTGTCTCTCTCCCTACCTTGGTCATGTGTTGATAGCACTTGTTGTTAGACACGTGGGCCGAATCAGCTAGGTATGCATTTATGTGTTCAAAATCTATATCTTCCCATCGCCTGAGTCTTTTTTTACTTCTCGGGCAGTGCTGGTTACCTGCCCAGATATGGCTTCAGTAAGAGCAGGAATAGGGGTTGTGTTAAAGGGTGCCAAAAGTGTGTCCAAGAGACAATACAACCTTTTGTAACACAATGAGGGTTAAGAGGTAGAGACAGCAGAAGGCATGAAATATCAATACAATGGACCTCATTGCAGTTTCCGTCTTCTGCAATGCTGGATGCTTTCTATATTGTCCATAAAGTTCATGATACCACTTGAAAAAGTCTTTGAAATGCATTTTTACTATTTGGTTGTGTTACTCAAGTTCTCCTTCTGTAGTACTGAGTTAATGCAGCAAGAAATAGTCACTCCCAAACAAGTCGCACTTTGGCACTACTGAGCAGTGCAATAACAAATGTATCTCCTTGTGTTAGTATTGGGTAAGTATGCGCCACGTAAAGAAGGAAACCATAAAGGAACACCTTGGATGTGTAAGGAACTCATGGTGGCAACAGTAAAGACAAACACAAGTGATCACAATTCAAGGGTGTTTATTAAACTGTATAGGTAGGCTGGAAAAACGCCTAATCTAAATCTAAGATGGGACCAAGCTTCAACCATCAAACAATATTAAGGCAGTCCAAGTGGTGTCCTGTCAAAATAAAAGGGCCTATACTAAAAAGAAAAATATTGCCAATCCTTACGCCAAATACAAAAAGAAGTGCGGGATAATGGGTTTAAGAAAGCAGGAAGTGTTCACAAATAATAAGTCAGGATGCGGTACTTGGGGTCTCCCTTCCCCACGTTTGCAGCACAGGATAAGGTATTACTCTGGAGCACAGCACACGCTCGAGTTTACCCAGCACGAGCTAACAGTTCTGCTCTCAGCAATCAGGGCCTTGATGGTTAAGTCTTTTTTCGACAAAAAGTGTCTTGCCGCCGTGGGCCTGATGTATTCTTTTGTTTTCGAGGGCCTGTCAGGTTCAATGTATCAGAACAAAAGATTCTACAAAAAAAGTCCTAGAGTTCTTCTCTAGTTTTATTTGGGCTGTAGGTCTTCACCCCTGGGTTCCCTCTCTTACGGGCTCAGACCCCTCTTGAATATTCACTTCTCTTTGTCAGGTCCACTCTGGCATGGCATGTACTCAAAGGTTTTCTCTCTTGTGCTTTTTTTTGTTGCAATCACGGGTCGGTGGGTGTTGGTTTCTCACCCTTCGATCCCCCTCTTCCGGGCTCAGATCCACCTCGACTGTTCGCCTCCCTCGATTGGGTTCACTATGCCTTTCAATGCAATTTAGCTGGTGACTTTCACAACATTTCATGTCTTTTTGTACAGTTTACTGTGGACATCCCTCGGCCAGGTTAACTCTTGTCAACACACTGTATTTCGGAACTTTAGACTTTGCCCCCTCTTTATTGGCATCCCTTGTTCGGGTTCACTCTTGCAGATCTTACCAATCGTGCCTTTCTCATTTAACTCTTTACGATGCAGGATTCATTTCCCTTGGCTTCACAATCATTTGTCGGTCAAACACTTTCGACTGTGCAGAGGATTTTACAAGACCCTGGTATGACCACTTTGATCCCCTTCTCGCCTTTCCCAAGGCCTTCTGGTTAGGGTGGTTTCAACAATCGGGTAATCGCCCACAGTTTCCTGAGTGAGCACCCATGTGGTGCAGGACTCCTCTGTTGCTGGTTTACCCCTTTTCACATCAATAGCTCTTTTAACCTTTCACAGTTAATTAGAAAACGCTTCTAAAAGACACAGGAGAAATGCAGAGGAAGATAATGAGTGGATAAATACCTATCTAGATAAAGAGAGGATAAATACATATTTAGATAATGCAGCACACTTGGGTAATAACAATGGCGTAACACAAAAAGTGGGGGCCCCCCTGCGAGCCATACATATGCCCCCCCATCCCAACTCGGCAACAAATCACTGGTCGCATCTCACTCTGGGCCGGCATAGATTATCGCGCTTGTGCAATACGTGCAAACATGTGCTGAAGGGATATGCCGCACACTGCACTAAGAGAAAGATATAAATATGTGTTTTAATGAGATATACAGACCACTTTCTGAGAAAAATTGCCTAAAAAGCCAGAGTGTTTGCAATTGTTTTGTAGGAATACACCAATCCAATAGATGCAAGTCACCAACAGTGTACAGGAACATTAATGCTTTGCTATTAAAAATGCCATGCCACAATGAAAACATGTCCAACTGGCTGCACAATGTAGACCAGTGTAGACATGTTATAACGTTACAGTAAAGCATGACATGCCACATTTAGACATACCTAAACTGGTTGCACCAAAATTCCAATCGAAGCAATTACACTCATCAAGAAAAGAACACGCATTCAAGCCCGTGGCCTCTAACAACACGGCCAAACACTTTAAAATCTGCAAGGAACTGGTCAATCCTGTTGCAGTCTTTACCTCTCCAGTTCCCTCCCAGGCCCTCTGTATGGCTGTGTCATCTCACTTCTCCACTAAAACTCAGGACATCCTGTCCTCCATCTCCTCTTCCTCTCCCTCTCCCTCTCTCAGACCCCCTTAGGCCATCTCTACCTCTCTTCCTCCTCTCTCCTCTTTCTCTCTGACAACACCTGACAAGGTTTCTAGACAAGTCTCATCTATGAAAGTGTCATCCAAACAGGTGCTCCCATACTTCTCCAGAACCATCAAGGACCATATTGACGCCTTCGCTCCAGCCTTGGCCGATTTCTGTAATCACTCTCTCGCCACTGAAACGTTTCCCTCCCCCCTTAAGCACTCCCGTATGCACCCACTCCTCAAGAAGCCGCCTGCTGATCCTGCCTGCCCGGCAAACTATCGCCCAATCTCCATCACCCCTTTCCTGGGCAAACTATTGCAAAAGCTGGCCATCTCCCAGCTTACTCTCCACACGGAATCTGTTGGTTGTCTCCATGACCTTCAGTCTGGCTTCAGAGCTGCCAGAGTCACGGAAACTGCTCTCCTGAACACTTGTGAAGATCTGCTCTCTAACCTTGATTCCAGCATTCCTTCTGTCCTCATCCTCCATGATCTTTGATCTTTCCTCTGCTTTCGACACGGTCAACCACGCCATCCTGATCAATCCTGATCAATCAACTCCATGAGAACCTGGGCATCACGGATCAGGCCCTTAAGTGGCTGACCTCCTTCCTCTTTGACAGCCCCTCCAGGTCCAACTTGGTCCCTTTCTCTCCGCTCCATCCTCTCATCCTGGTTTTTCAACCTCTACTCTCTAGGCTGGACTACTGCAACAGCCTCTTTCTCAATCTGCCTTCCTCTACTCTCCACCCTATGCAACAAATTCCGAACAGGACTGCAAGACTTATCCTTGGCCTCAAGTCCAGAGATCGTATCTCTCCAGCCTTGAAATCTCTCCACTGGCTCCCACTTGCAGCAAGGATCAAGTTCAAGACCCTGTGCATTGTCCACAAAGCTTTCTGGGCCTGGGGCCCGCACTACATCCAAAGCTCTCTTCCAAAATGTCTTCCTTCTCGAGCCCCTTCGATCAGCTACCTACAACTCTCTAACAGTTAGACGCTTCTCCAGGCAGAGAGTGGGGGGTAGATCTCTCTCCTCTGCAGGTGCCTCCCCCTGGAATAGCCTCCGTGCCCTTCTCAAACTTCAGCCGGACCACCTGAAGGTCCGGAAGCAGCTCAAAACTTTCCTCTTCTCCCTTGCTTTCTCTCTCTCCCTCCCCTGCTGGCCTACCTGACCTACCTGTCTGCTGTACCGACTGGTTGCTTGGCTACCCTCAGAGTCTCACTGAGTCCAGACTCTTTCATGATCAGTCACCCTTGCACTGCCTCTGGGCCTACCACGCACTTAGGGGCTGTAACGGTAACCCTACAGTCCCTTGTTCTCCTTGCACTACCCAGAGCTGCGCTGCCCTGGCTGCACTTACTCAGAGCATTGCTGCCCTGTTTTTCCCTCCCCTCTCCATTGCACTTCCCCCTCACTTTCCCCTTCCACTTCTCGTTCTTGCACTTGCACGATCTGAATGACATAATGCCTAGTAAGATTGTTTGTCTTGTCCTCCCTCAATCTTCCATCCCTTGTCTTTTCGGTTCCATGTCATTCTATTGCCCGTTTTTATTTTGTGGCATTTTTTGCCATGGAATTTATTTTATGGGGGTTAACCCCCCAAACCCCCCTTCCAACCTATTTAGAATCTAGCATCCCAAACCCCCAGAAACATTATATCACTCTACCCACCCCCCATATTTTTTGATGGGTTTTTTTGCGGCAAAAAATCCACGGCAAAAAATGCTGCAGAAAAAAAAATGGCGATGAAAGGATGTCGTACCGTCTTTTCGTGCCTAGAAACACTTGTGTACAGGCGCGTTATAAATGGCTTATATCATATTATTTGATCACAGATTGCAGAAAAATATACAATGCTGCAGTAAGAAACGGCTAGACTGGCAGCACCCAAATGGCAGTCTAGCCAGGTAATTCACTTAGCAGGACTGCTCTATCGGAAATGCCCAGTTAAAAAAAAGTCATACCAAAGTGAGGAATGACTAGACTGGCTGCAGCAAAAAGCCTCTCTAGCCACTAATACCACATATCATGCCTGCTTAGCCTGGACATGGACAGCCATCATGATTTGTTGCACAATCCTGCTTCCCCCACACATCCCCTCTCCCTCCCAATCCTACCCCAACCTCCCAAATCAGCTCGTGGGCCCAGAATTACCTTCACGTCCCTGTACCTTGTCCCAGAGCTTACATAGGAGGCTCTTTGCCTCATAGGTAAGTGCTGGGATGAGGACGAGTGGGACTAGGAGTAATGAAGATTACAGGTAGCTAATTCAGGCCCTACCTCCATGGACCTCTACCTTATTCCAGTACTTGTGTATGATGCAGAGGGCCTTATACACAAGTACTGTCTCATACACACTGGGACGAGGAAGAATAGGGCTAGGAGAAATGAGTAACCAAGGCATTAAACACAAGTATTGGTGCAACACCATTGAGTTGACTGGGATTCAGCAATCCCCCCACCCCCTGAAATTTTGGGCTATGTTGACTCGACCTGACTGACCTTCAAGCAGTTGCCAGACAGAACAGGAGCCCAGCAATTACTAACATAAAGCATTTCACAGTTAGTACCTGCCTTCAAATGCCAATTTTTTTAGGCCATTGAAATTGTGATGTGGGTTTAATACTTGCATGCCAGGGGAGTGATTGGAAGGGTAGAGAGGGAACAGGAGACCACTCATTCTCACAGCAGTCCATAAGTGTGTGCTTTCAACTTTAAAGGAGAGAGTTCACTGCTTGTAACATTGAAGCTGCACTAGAATAGTATCATTAAAATATGTAAAGTATTAGATGCCCCCAAAGAAATATGTTTGCCCCTCCCCCACCGCCCATGAAGTTAGTGCCCCAAAATGTAGGTTTTGTGTGCCCCTGAACGCAAGCACAAACACCATTCACCATATACACACACACACACACTCAGCCATCCGTACATTTAAGTGTGCATTCTTTCACCTTACAGGCACACCCAGACGGCCATCCATACATTAAAGTGTGCACCCTTTCACCATACACTCACACCGGCAGCCTCCTATACATTTAAGTGTGCACCCTTTCACCATACACTCACACACGCACACATCATGGGGTTGAAGGGAGCCCTAATACTTCAAAAAGAAATTGGGCCTCATTACAACTATGCCGGTCTGGAAACAACAGTGCCGGTAAGCTTACTGGCACTGTTGTTTCCGGACCGGCATATTACAGGTCTGCGGGCGGTTGCTGTCCCGCCCGGCAGGTCAGACCTGCCAGGCAGAACGGTACCCACCTGCAGAGTTTTCACGTAAGCACCGGCACCGTTATTAACGGTGCCGGTGCTTCTGTGGTCCGCATTCCCATAGAGTCCGATGGAAATGGGGACTTACCATTTGCCGGCACCTGACATCCCGGACTGCCGGGGTTGTAATCCCCTGGTGTTACCGGGAAAGCGGGCACCAGTAAATCATTTCGGGTCCGGCGGCAACCTGCTGGTAGCACTGGCACGGTTACCGCCAAACCTGTAATGAGGCCCAATTGTTTCTTTTTGAAGTCACTCTGACTTCGTAAAGAAATTATTTCTGTTAAGGATCAAACTATAACAGAAATAATTTCTTTGTGAAGGCAGAGTGACTTCAAAAATAAACTGCTTATTTTTGTAGTCATAGGGCTCCCCCCACCCCATGACTTGGAGGCCTCCAGCATAGGGTCTTCCATGCCATGGAGAGGGCAAAGCCCTCGGACTTCAATAATAACATTTCTTTTTGTAGTCACTCTGCCTTCATAAAGAAATGATTTCTGTTACAGAAATCATTTCTTTATGAATGCAGAGTAAATTCAAAAAGAGAAAAATATACATTATTTGAAGAAAACATTTTTTTTATCCAGTGGGGCCCCCTCCTAGGACATGTGCTGGCGGGGGACACCGCACCGCGGGGGCTTAGGGGGACCCTGTTACGCCAGTGGGTAATAACATGTGGTACCAGCGCCTAAGGGAAATAGGGGAAAAAACATCTAAGGATAGTTGCTACGTCTGTGCTCTCATACCCTATGCCATGAAAACAGTGCACATTTCCATCTCCAGAGAAGTCCCAGAGCACAATGCTAGGTGCCTCATTCATCTTGCAGCATGTATGACCAGAGGACAATTTCAGGGAAGGAGATAGAAATGGTTGTTTACATTCAGGATGATTATATCAAGACTACACCGATGGAAAAGAAACCCGGATGGGAGAGCAAGATGCTTGTGTATCTAGCCCCAGGACAGGAAGAGGTAGTCATTGAAGACGTGGAGAGAATGGATTGCGCTGATATAACAGAAATAGCTGGATCGCGTGGATGTTAGGAACAAACTTAAGTCTTAGTCTATGGACGAGTGAAGTTCAAGAAAGGATGGGAAGGAGGACTGATGTCCTGTGCAGCTCCCCTACTGAAGCCATAATATGTTCAAGAAGTGCAGAGAGTTAAAAATGGATGTTTGAAGTCATTGCCTAAACATGCCAAACTACTGACATGGGTAGAAGATGAATCAGGTCCAATGGTTGTGATCCCATTGGCAAATGCGACATTGTGCTTCCGAAGAGACAGAATGAAGCATCTGGGAGATTACAAAGGCTGCAAAACTACAGTTTACATTTCTACAATGGGAGCAGGGACAGCCGTTCTGATGGATCGATATTGGGCTTGTGGGCCTAGGGCCTACATGAAGCTGCCCAAGGATTGGGGAGGAACATGTTCCTTGGTGCTCATCGATGTTCCAGCATTAGTGGTTCCTCAGAGTAATCTGAACATTGGAGAATTTCCAAATGTAGGTGCCCATTTGTGAAAAAGATCGCTTGAGTTTCTCAATCGAACCAGAAGAGGGAATTACTTCTCAGCCAAGTCAATAGAAGCATATGACTCCATTCCTTAAGAACACAAGTTGTTCAGCAAGACTGCTTCAATATTTATGACTATACTCATGCCTGGGATCCAGACAATGGCCAATGCCAAATGGTTGCAAATTACCAGATGGGAGCTTCTGCAGACAATCAACACCACCATAAAGGGAGTCAATGCTATCATAATATAATGCAATATAATACAACTGATGACCCTGCAGAACAGATATGTCCTTGACATGATAAAGATCACAGCGATGGGAGAAGGAGTTTGCACCAAAATCGGGCCATCATGTTGCACATTCATACCTTCTCACGATGACGAGAATGGGATCTTGACAGAGGCCATATTCTTGCTAACGAACCTGCATAACAAGATGGAAGACGAGACAGAGGACATCATAGATGACGGTTGGTTTGCTTCCGTATTGTCATGGATTCCGCAGTGGATGGCGAACATCTTCAAGTTTCTTGGAGCAATATTGGTGATGGTGATGTTTGCATTCTGTGTAATCAGGATAGTGATCGCCCAATGCAAGAAGATGGCAAAGAAAGCAGTAAGAATGGAGATCATGATAGATGTCGAATCTGGGTTTGGAACCATTGAATTGATTGATGAAGATGTCAGAAAATACTTAGAGCCCAGCATCGTAGAACCTGAAGGAACAAAGTTTCTCTACCCAAAGAATCATAAGAAGTTTGTGGGACGATGTGTCTATTATAATCCGAATGGACAGTACAACTGCATGACCTGGAGTGTAGACAAGCATGTCAAATCAGCCAGCACTCTGAGGGGGGTGATGAAGATTTGGACTGCGAAGCATTTCTTCAAGAGAAAATACCAGGATGTGGAGACCATTGAAGAGGTGGTCGAGGACTCGACCTGAGGTGGGAATGTAGAGGAGCAGCTGCATGCCTCTGCGGGAAATCCTGTCCCCCTACCTCCTATATGTTGGAAGCCTGAGATTGTGCCATGCTTGACACCAGCAGTTGGGACTATACCACAGCGAGTATTCGAAAGAAGGTACCCTCTGAGAAAGCCCTATCAAATGTATCCCCGAAGAAACAACAATCTGAGGGATGAACTTCCTGAAGAAATATGAAGAAGAGTGAAAGAGAAGCCAGTGACGTCACAAGAGACGAGCGTGATGCCCTGAGAATACTGACTGAAGAGAATGCATGGATCTTATAGAAACTGATGACGAAGTTAAGAATCGAGTAAACTTTCATATGCAAAAAGAAGATTGCATGTGTGTGAAGCACTGCAGAAAATGCAAGTAATCTTAGAAGCTGGCTATATGTAGTGAATAGACAGCAGGCACAGCTGCCATTGTATAGAAAATGGACATTGGTGTCATGAATTTAGTAAGCCCGGATCCCATGGAGAGGAAAGGCTGAGAACTGTTTTGCAGCAAGAATAAGCTGAGATTGTGGAACCGAATGGCAAGGCTGTCTGGCCTGGTGTCAAAGATGAAGCACCAAGACTGGTCATCTATTCTTGAAGGCAATAAACATGTGAAGCTGAATCATCCCTTGTTAAGGTGCAAAGAAAGAACACCAAGTGTGCCAAGTTTTATTAATTTAAGACATTTAAATGCATATGGACCAAATCGTGGTCTCCTGTCACATGAGACGAGGATGGAAATAGAGTTGAGCATGGAGTCCTTGAACAACGATGGTGCGTGCTCGCACTCCCATATATTCACATAGACAAGAATACTTTGCAAGGCCAAGTTCAAAGACAATCTTCATGACAGAAGGCATGGGTGATTAGAGATGTTGGGTTAATTGGGTGGGGAGGTAAAGTCAAGTCCAACTCCTGGCACCTGGGTATCAGCATACGTGCTGCTAAGTGAACCAAATGTTCCAGGCATGGTACGAATGTGCCAACCAATTATAGAGGGCCATATAATGAAGGGCCTTATAGTTTGAAGACCAATGATATATTGTGTACTTAAGGGTTGAAGATGACATGTTTTAGAGGTAGCCATAGCTTGTCCACCTGACAGTAGATAGCCAATCGCAAACCCGCCTTTTATAGAAAGTATACTTAGAAGCTCCCCTTGAAAGTATCCCAATCCCTCGTAGGTTTTTTCTAATTTGCCACGTAGTATGACATCATGTCTGATGTATTTTTTGTACATAGATGAGCTTAAGCGAAAGTCTGCTGAAGTCTGTTCTAAATCCCTGTTTTACATAATTGTTAATAAAACAGCAACCACTGCTATCTTCCTGAGTTGATTCGATTATTTGGTGTGGGAGTTATTTTGCATCCCCATCCATTGCATTCATGATACCCAAAGGGCCATATGCTCAACTTGATTTCATCCTCTATGTCTTTCTTCTAATGTTCTTTTCCACCTACTCGTGACCACCTTTCAATTTCCTCCCACCACCTGCTCCATCTTTCTCTCCCTCCTTGCTCCTCCAGCCTGCACAAAACCATCTCCTGCTCCAAATTCAAACACCCTCATGGTTCTGAGTCAACCTCTTGGCAGGCCGGTAATAGGCTAATTAGCAAGGGTAGCAGTTTCGCCTTTCTAGAATTTATTTTGGGACCATTTGATTGGCTGCGTGTTACTAACACATGGCTGTACACCTATGCACAGTTCTTTGGAGTTCCTGATTGAGAACTGGTGGCCTTAGGCATTAAAACAGAGAGCTGCTTGCTCAGGACCTATGCAGCTCCACAGTCTCTCCCTTACCTACGTCAGCTTGGTAAGCAGTATGTCTTCTCTAGACAAAGGTGCCTCAGGAAGTGACAACAGGAGTAGGAGTTTGCCCCCACGCACAGCTAGTCATTTCTGTTTATATTGTACTGTACATGTTTGGTAGGAGAGAATATTGATGGTTTCTCACAAGCTTATTGCCTGTGAAGAAATGCATTGATTCTCTCTAGAACTTGTTTTCGGGTCCCTTAAATGTGAAGAGTCACCCCACTCTTTACCCGGGGATGATGGGATGGCTATGGAATCCTCCATTGGTCGCCAGCCCTCCAGTGGCTTGTGGTGGCCCTGGCACCCCCTTGGCGTCCCCACCATCCACCCCAATTCATGGGCAGGGGACTTTGTCACAGTGGCTTAACAGTTGCTGGTATTTCAAATAAACGGTGCATAGCAGAAATTAAACATTGGATCCTTATATATAGATGTTAGTAATTCAGTTATGTGGGAGGCCAGGTCTAAATTTGATTGTAATTGCTTTTCAAGGCGCAGAGCCGCCAGAGGCCTTTATGAAATTGAGGCTGGGGGCTGACCGATCTTTCATACAGAAATGTACTTGAGCTCTTTACATTTTGGAAAAACCCTAGCGGGTTCCCTCAGCTTGTAAAATGTATCACAATGTGAGATTTACATACTTTTTTTTGGGGCCTTTTGGGTGTTGTGATTGTCATATTGGGGAAAAAGAAAAGGATTGTGGATGGAGACCTAGAAGAGGTTTGTTGGGAAAGGAGAATGTACTTGAGAGGGTCTAAACAGACTAGAAAAGATTTCACGAAGGCATTTAGAAAACTGATGCTGTGTGCTCAGAATGGGTATTGAGGAACACCTGCTGCTCGGGGCAAAAGGGGGAAGGCGTTTCTTGTTGCACGAAGATGGTGGAGACTGAAGAGTGAACATGTGTTGGTGGTTTTTCAATACATTTATACAGCAGGTCGGGCTGCAGAGATTTTGCCAGTGGCCGAAGTGGGCAGGAGCGATTGGGAGTGGTGCTCCTATACTTTATTTAATTAAGTTTTACTGTTCCTATACTTTTATTTTAAAAAGAAACAGCTCTGGAATGTTGAAACGTGCACTTCAGTGCACTTCACTAAACGCTACCTTAAACAGCATGTGCCTTTGTTTAGGGTGTAGAGGATCATAGACAACCAATAACAATTTCACTATTGCCATGTAGTATGATGTCACTCTGATGTATTGTTCATATAAAAAACATATTTTGTGTAGAGATCATTGAGAGACTGAGCTTACGTCTGTTGATGTTCGTTGTAACCTCCCTGTTTTAGATAATTGTTACTAAAACTGTACTTTGCCATCTTCCTGAGTTGGTTCCATTATTTGGACTCAGATTTTAGTCTGGTGTGATCCCATCCATTACATATGCATGTTCCTAAAGGGCCATATGCTCACGTGGTAGCAGTGAGGATGGTTTAATAATCCAAACTAGTTTTACTCCAGTATTTCGGACGATTGCGCATCCTCTGCTATTAGCTGGACGATCGTAGACTTTCCTGTGAAAAGAGGTCGAAAAACCAATACAGTGGGCAGGTGCCCCTTTGAAGAAATCCATGCTCGGTTTCCACGGGTGCTCTGTGGATAGAAGGCGAAGTGGTCGGATTGAAGAAGGAGTGGATACCGAAGGCCTCCAGTCGATTAACGAACGTAATTAGACTAAGGGAAATGGCAACATAAAGGGGCGGGATTGTGATATTTTGAGTAACGGGAAATTGTGTAGACAAAGATAGCGTCTTGAGACCCTGGTTCAAGGGAATTGGAAGAAGACATTTCAAACTCCAACGGGAGCAGGTGATAATAAGAGAAAACACACGGTTAGGACCGTGAAGGGTGATCACAGGGTTATTAACGTGTAGTGTGTGATTCATCTAAATATTGTTTTTTATGTGAAGTATTAAGGAGTAATAGAACTGTGAACGATTGAAAAATAATAGTGTTTGAAGTTAAGGTGAAGAAAGTGATTGGCGCCAATCCAAATATATACAGGTTAGTGAAATAAAGGAGGATTGAGCGGCAATTGATGGTGCGTGCTCATATTTGTTGTTTTAAAATGTTAGAAAATGGCGATTTGAGTTAAAATAGAAGGTTTATTTAACGATCTGGTAAGTATTGACAGTCAATTGAGACTTGTCAGTATGGATGACACTCCTCTCATGCACCTTTGTAAGACACTGCAAATCATGCGCCCAAGCTCAAACAGTACAGTGCAGAATGGGTAAAGGGCACAGCGGATAAAATGTTCATGCCATGGCCGTAAGGGGGATCATTGTGCAACATATGACCAGATATGTGCAAGCTGCGTACACAGGAAAGAAATTAGAGAAAAGACTGGCAATTTTAGAACTTTGGAAGATGTATCAAGAAGAAAAAGAGGACTTGCCACTGAAGGAGTGGATGCTTAATCAGCATAAGGGATAGGTCGTGGAGGCCTCAGCTCTTCTTACCTTGCCCGAAAGCGAAATTGTAAATATAGAACAGATAGGAGTTTATCCTTTAAAGCAGTTGAACGCAGCGGCGGGGTATAGTAATCTGACATATGAACCCCCCACTTACAGTAGTGACAACAGTCCAGAAGAGAGTAAAAGAAAGGAAGACGCTTGTAAGTTTATACGCGATAAGAAAGAAAGAGGTGACAGGTCGAACTTATCGACAGACATATATCAAGAAATCAAGCGATGGAAGGGAGAAAAATATAGGGCTGATGAGGTAACGCTCGTCCAGACGAATGGATAGGAGGAGAGCTACTACTCAAGTTAGACAGGAAAAGCATCAAGTAAGTTAGGCAGAGAGAGGATAAGGAAGAGCAAGAAAGAACGGACAGAAAACGAGAGAAGAGATTGAGAAAGAATGAACAAGGAAGGAAGAGCAGGGAGCAATGGCAACAGATATACAGGGAGGAACAAGAGAAAGATGAAAAATGGGCAGAGGAACAAAGGAAGTATGACAATAGACAAAGAGCGATAGAAGAAAGGGACAGGAAGGAAAAAAGAACGAGAGATGAGGAAGAAGCACAAAGATTAAGGGACAAAAGGTTACAGAGAAGAAGTGGAACGAAGAGAAGGAGTAAGGAGGGAAGAACGAAGGCAGGAGGAAGAAAAGGTTAGAAGGCACACGAGAAAGCGAAGGGAAGTAGATGAAGAAATAGAACAGAATAGGAGACAGCGAGGTTTGGATGCCAGTCTCATCCTAAAGGAACAAATGAGGCCGAGTGCAGGAATACAATGGAATAAAGTGAGAGGGATTCGGAACGGTAATCGATCCCTGATATCGCGACCACGAATTGAAGAAGAAAATATGCTCACTACTGAACACCGAGCATTGTCCTTAAGTAGACTAGATTTAGACCGAGAAGAGGATGGTAGTCACACTAGTTGGGGTCTAGAAATGTCAGACGAGGACCGAGGGTCAGGTCATGAAGCAGAAAGAAAAGGTGCTTGTGCCCCCCTGGGAAACCAACAGATGGATAACGAAGTAAGATGGTCAGATCTGGAACATCCTAAAGAAAAAACACCATGTCCCATTCCCATATCCTGAGTGACCCGAGGACAATCATATGGAGAGTCTCCACCATATGTAAGTAGGTTTAGGTCGCCACCAGCAAGAAGGCGAATGGGGACGATTACCCCCACCATAGATAGACTAATAATGGGATCCGACTATGGGATGGGGTTTACACAGTTCCCCTTGATAGAGAAGGGGTGGGGGGCAAGACATAAAAGGTCTCTTGGCAGCCATTCTTGGGGAGTGGGCTGATTAAATTTATTTATTTGTAATTCTTATATAGCGCTACTCACCCGTGGGCCTCAAAGTGCACGAAAAACAGAACAACACATACAGAACAGATAGCTGGGCAAGGTGCAGAAAACCATGATCTGAGCTGATAGAAACAATTGTCTGGACCTAATCTGGATTTAATTTGAACAAATGGGTTTTACGACTTTTCTTGAACTCGCGGCAAGACTTAGCGTGCCTGAGTTTGAAAGGAAGTTTAATAAAGGTGCCTGAACATCAAAGGTAGAGCCACCAAAGGTTTTGCCAAGAAGATGTGTTATATCGTGACTGCCTGGATGTGGAACCCTTGGGTAAACATTCTAACATTCACAAGGCAACACTCCACATGACATCACCAGCTCTCAGCATCCACAGGCAGTCACGATATAACACATCTCCTTCCTTTACTAATACACAATGCAAACACACAAGCACGATATAACACATCTCCTTCCTTTACAAATACACAATGCAAACACCCAGGCACTATATAACACATCGCGGGCACACCATGAGGAACAACACAACCCATCTCCATCTTTTAGAAAAGTCAACATACAGAGGAAAAGGACACCACACACACACCCTGCTCCTCCACATGACCACTGATCTCCACTGCACACTGACAACACCAGAAATTTGCATATAGAGGTGGGGCAGCGCAAACTTCTCTACAAAGAACAAGACCAAGTGGAAGCCATATGCCCTTATCCTCATGCATAGGGAGAAAACACCTTCCACCAACTAACACTCCTCTTCCATGCACATCAAGTGATGCTAAAAATCGCAAATCTCACTTTTTAGTGGGAACTAATATTCCAGATAGATTTCCCACTCTGCACACACAAAATTCACATTAGTAAGACGAGGAAACAACTGGTGCATACCCTCTTTTTTTATAGAGAGATGCACACTCACAAAAAAGAAAATCTCAAATTTATACTTGGAGGCGCTACCTCCCTTACTTCAGTGGCACACACACCACTCTCAAACTATAACTTGGAGGCGCTACCTCCCAATAACCTGTGTGGCCTTCACACACACTTACTTCATACTTCTGCCAGGGGCGCTACCTCCCTATGATCATTGTGACGTGGCACTCACCCACATACAATACATACCAAACTTCACACTAACACCGGAGGTGCTACCTCCCTAAAACCATTGTGGCACTCACCCACATACAATACACATTGTGGGCGCTACTCATCTCACAACCTTTTTGATTCACACCAAACTTCATGTTATCCCAATATGCATCCATTATACTACATCATAAATGAGTCAGTTAAAAATTCATTTTGCATTACGACATCCTATATGTAGGCTCATAACTTTAAAACTATTAATCTTTAATGCAGGTTTAATAACACTCCTATGAAACCCTAATAGTCCATGTTGCATTTGAGCAACCTAATATTGTGACTTAGGTATTCCTACATGTCCGTAGCCAGTCCTTGGCTCCAACCTACAATTTCTTCAAAATAATTATTTCTAACTCACTCTCTCGTGGCCATGTAAACCCTCTCACATCATCTCAAATAGTCTATGGAAGTCCATATTTTCCTAAAAATCCTCAAATATGGTTATCTCTATAAGTCTAACTCCATAAGATGTGCACGACATACACACCATGCATCCATATCTTATCCTTGCTCAATGCTTTCTACATTGGCCGTAGTGCCATACCATGTACACCATAAAAGAATATACTCTTCTGCCATCTCTCTAGGCACTCACACTGCCGCTTCTACATTCATGGCTCTTCATTTGCCTGGGCACTCCCACTGCCGCTTCTATGTTGTTGGCACTTCGTTTCATGCTTTCGTGTGACAACTTTATCTTCCCATCTTCCAATCTTCATTTCATGTTGCCGCGAGACACTTTATCCCGCACAACTCGCACAACACTTTCACGCAGTCACCCTTAATCCTTTCATTGTCCGTCGCATCTGAACAAAAGTCCCTGAACATATTACCACTACGCCGCTTTCATTGAGCGTTGAAAGTTTCTTCCTGCTTCTGACTTGCATGATACACGAAGGTCCTTTCCTCACATCGCCCTGCACTTCACTGCTTCCTGTATTATGACGCTTGCTCGAAAGTCTTTCATCCGCTTTCAGAACACAACACCAATACTCTTGACAGAACGTTGATAGCTCTACGCTCCGGTGCTTCGCCACCCCCTTTGATTCTGCTGTGAGGTCACCAGTCTCCAATGCGAAGTGGAGATGGCAGAACTCCTGATGACCAACGGTCACCATACGGGCGACTTCCGAATTCGGTATTGTAACAGTGATTTCTTCTTATTCAAAGCGCAACCTTACATGCTTTAAACAAATTTCATCTCCAGTGAACGGAGCCGCACCCTCACGTGCCAGACAAATGCTTTATCGCACCTATACAGCATTGGTTTCAAGTCATTCAGAGCTGTTTAATTGCCTGGGAGCACACTTCAGTACTTCAAAATTGCAATGCAATTTCTCACTGGCGACATACTTCGCCCAGCACGCCATGCCCCACGGACACATTTCTTCCACAGACGCAGCTCCTTCCTCTCTCAACTTATTGTGCTTTGCTTCACTTCATCTAAGCAGCTTCACTTCACCTTGTTTTGCTTATGGGGCCTCTCTTCACTTAAGATGCATCACCTCACTTTGCTTCTATTTAAAACATCAACTTCCTTTGGCTTGTGGGATGATACTATTCCCCATCTTCAACTAAATGGGACGGTATCCCTTCTTCATTTCAATATCCCAGTTCTCTCACTGAGCAGACTTCTTCACCTTAAGGGCTTAGCTCTCTTCTTGAGCTTTCATCTCATGGCCCTGATTCTCTCTTCAGCCCCCTGGACCCAGCTCTCCCTCCACCTTATGGGCAGCTGATCCCTCCTGTCAAGAGGCTTTCTTCCTCCCCCTTGGTGCCTTGGGTGATGGGTCTTACTTGTCTTGGGGGCAGTGCTGTCCTTCTTTTTGTCCTCCTTTTTCCTGCACCCCTCACAGCAGCCTTCTGCAGTCTTCTTCAATTTCATGCACGCAGGTTCTTGTTTTTAAGACCAACTCGTCGCCAATGTTACAAAGTGACTTCCAAGCTTCTTTAGATAACCTATAGGGTGTATTATAAGTACTTAAGTTACAGTTACAAGAAGATAAATACATAAGTGGACAGGACATAAGACTGGCTCCCATCACCCAAGCTGGGGAGATCTAACTGCCTGGATGTGGAACCCTTGGGTAAACATTCTAACATTCACAAGGCAACACTCCACATGACATCACCAGCTCACAGCATCCACAGGCAATCACAAAATAACACATCTCCTTCCTTTACTAATACACAATGCAAACACACAAGCACAATATAACATTTTCCTTTCAAGATAGCCCATGGACAGCTCTAAATGCTCCATTCTGTGGAACTTGCAGGGCCTGAGGATTGGCCTTGGATGTCCCCAACAACAGACTATTGCAGTAATCAAGTTGTGAGTTGATTAGGGCAGTGACTAAGATAGATCTGTTTTTTAGTGAGCTATAAGGCCGAATATGTTTCAGGAGTTTTGACACATATCCGCAGGAGGCCTGGACGGTGGTGACATGGAGTTTCATAGAAAGTTCTGAATCCAATACCACACCCAATGTTTTCACCTTACTCGATACTTGAATTTGGACATATGGAGAAGAGCGGGATATTCAAGTGTGACTGCACAAAACACAGCGCATGATAGAGCACCATTTAATAACTGTAGGGCAGATATTTGGAGGGCTCTCAGAGTACAGTATCCTGACACATCAGATATGGGTGCAATTATGACACGAGAAATGAAGTAAGATTAAGACCCCATTGCTTACATTCAGGATATTCAGCAGAAATGGCAGCTTGAAACTCGAAAGCCATGGGAAAAGACAGTGGCACTATTTTATCATATTTTATATCGGGCTTACCAGAGCCGGTACAAAGACAAATGAAAAAACAAGTGGGGATGGAAGCAATGCCATGGGCTGAGATACAGTTGGCAATAGTACATCACTGTCTGTTATTACAAGAGAAAAATAAAAAGAAGGATAAAAATAGAAAAATTAAAGAAGGCAAATTAGTTCAGAAAACATTGTCAAAATTTGCCATGGAAGGTGCTGTGTTGACAAGCAGAGAAGGATTGGGAATGCAGCAAGCAATAGGTACATCGCAGGTGAATAATTCACGCCTGATGGATAAAGGCGGGTATGGGTTTGCGCCACAGCCAGATGTATGGGTTTCAGGGGAAGAGGAGGCAGATTTCCGAATAATCAAGTTGGATTTCAAAACACTCAGAATGAGAACCAGGGTGCTCAGGGAGGATATAACCAAAGAGGGTTTGCCAGAGGGCCACCCCCAGTGTGTTGGACCTGTGAATAACAGGGCATATTGCGCACATGTGCAGAAGCCGAGGCAGCATACAAAATGGGCAGTTGTCAAGAGGGTGGTGTAACGCTCACCTGATTCCCGCAGAGGCGCCGGTCTTGACTGGGTGAATGCCGTATCTTCAAAGGTGATGTGTAACACACGGTTGGCTCTTTGGGCTGGACCTCTGTGCACTGTATGTCTCGAAGAGTAAGATGTCTGCAGATAGAAAATATGGGATTAATGAACTGGGGTTATTGGGTGCCTCTCTCCTCTTCCCTTTCTCTTCTCCTGTAGAACCCCAAAGGTTAACACCCTCACCTTAGGTAAGTGAACGCCGGGCTCTCCATCTGCCTCGGGGCAGGGTGCCGTAACCAGTTTCTTCACTGGATAAGGGTGCAGGCCTCTTGACCTCAGAGGACTGCTGTCCGTCGTTAACTGCACGAACGGTAAGTTCTGGGCACTTCAAATGTCTTAAAAGTCTTTTGTAATGATATCTCTTGTTTTGCAGGGTTCCGGCGATGGCGGATGGCGGGCTGATGAGAGTTGAGGATCGAACCCGCGTGAGGAATAGAAGCGCCTGGAAGCACGTAAGTAAGCGCTTGTAGCCTGCTTCACGATGCGCACTAACTGTCCCTTTTATCTTGCAGGTACAAGTTCGGAGCTTTAGAGAAGCTGAAGGGTGCTGGAATACCCACTGGATTCGGCGTGGGAAGGAGTAATGGCACGTGAGTAATAAAGTTGCCCAATGTCTTTAAATGCACCTTCTTTTGTCTTTCAGATGCGGGATGCAGCGCCGAAGGCCTCCGGAGCGTGCGAAGAGCTGGTAAGCTTTTGTCTTTCAGATGCCGGAATGCAGTGCGAAGACCTCCGGAGCATGCGAAGAGTAGGTAAGCCTTTGTCTTTCAGATGCCGGAATGCAGCGCGAGGCGTTGGTGACAGCCGATGGACCAGGTAAGAGATGCGCTGCCACTGAAGACCGTAGTGCTAACCTGTTCTTTCTTTGTCTTTACAGGTGCTGCTGAAGACTGGATTCCAGGATGGTAAGCCTTTGTTCCTTTAGGCCCAGGATCAGAAGCAGAAGACACGATGAGCGTTCTGCTGCAGAGAATGCAGAATAACGCAAAGCAAGATTCATCCATCGGGTGTGGTTTAAATAGCCTCCTGTAGTGCTTAGGTGTCTCCTTCCACAGCCACGCCTAGGTAAGAAAAGAGTTCCTGCTTTTCAGAAGAGTTCCAGTGTTCTGAACCTAGGGAGTGGCTCCTGCCCCACCCAACAGGAAAAGTAGTCCCAAACAGAAGAGGATCAGGGGTTCAACTGGCAGGTAAGTAAGCAGCATGGTCTGCTGCAGGTAAGTCCACCCAAGCATTATGAGCCCGGCGCTTCCAGCGCTGGGACTGGGCATCTTTATGAGCCTGGTGCCACTGGCGCCAGGACAGGGTCCAAAAGGTCCCAATTGGGACTGGCTGGCACTCGGAACCGGGGTTATGGGTCTGCTTCCAAGGGAGTCGGGCAAGTCCTGATCTTTTGGAAGCAGAGATCATGACAGCACCCCCCCTCAAGGCCCCTCCCAAACCGGGCTTCTCCGGGGGTTTGGGCTTGTTAGGAAATTTTCGATGAAATCTTTTGATTAGACGAGGCGCGTGGACATATTCTGTAGGTTCCCAGGATCTTTCTTGGGGACCGTAGCCTTTCCAGTCAATCAGGTAAAATAGTTTAGATTTGGAGATCTTGGAATCCAGGATGCTTTTGACTTCAAACTCGAGTTCTCCATCAACTAGAATAGGTTTTGGAGATGTAGTTAGTCGGGTTTGAGGTTGCACGGGTTTTAATAGAGAGACGTGGAAGACCGGATGTATCTTCATGTGAGGGGGCAAGTCCAACTTGACCGCTACTGGATTTACTATGGTAGTGATGGAATAGGGACCAAGGTATCTTGGGTTGAATGTGCGTGGTCCTTTTAGAGGTAGATATTTGGTGGATAACCAGACTTGATCTCCTACTTGATATTGGGGGGCTTCCTTCCGATGTTGGTCTGCTCCTTTCTTGTATTGTTCTTTAGCCCTTTGAAGGTGAGAAACGGCTTCCTTAAAGGCTTGGGTGATTGTAGAATGCAGGTGGTCTACTGCTGGTGTTCCAAGATCTTGGAGAGGATCCAACTCCGAGGTTCGAGGGTGACTACCGTATAAAAGAAAAAACGGGGTCTTCCCAGTTCCCGAGTGGACAGAGTTATTGTAGGCATATTCGGCTATCCAAAGGATATCTTTCCAAGTTTTTTCAGTTTGTTGTAGCATGCAGCGCAAATACTGTTCCAGAGTTTGATTGGTCCTCTCAGTTTGTCCGTCGGTTTGAGGGTGGTGGCTGGTCGAAAGTCTCACATCAATTTGAGCCGACCGACAGCAACTTCGCCAAAAATGAGAAATAAATTGACTACCTCGATCCGAAATTAGAACTGAAGGAAAACCGTGCAGTCGGACGATATTTTCGAGAAATTCTCGGGCCAGAGTTGCTGCTGTTGGTAAGCCTTTGAGTGGAATGAAATGCGCCATCTTGGAGAATAGGTCCACGATTACTAGGATCATATTGTATCCGGAGCATGGAGGTAGATCGGTGATGAAGTCCTTAGAAAGCGTATGCCAAGGGCGAGGCGGGATGTGAATAGGGCGTAAGAGGCCGGCTGGTTTTTCCTTTTGACTCTTGTTTTGGGCGCATACTCCACAGGACATTATAAAGTCTCTGATATCTTTTTTCCAAGACGGCCACCAGAAGTAGCGCTTGATCTTTTCCGAGGTCTTGGTCATACCGGGATGTCCTTCCATTAAAGAATCGTGATAACAAGAGATTACCTTTTTCTGTAAATCTGTGCTGGGCAGGTATAACCGTTCTTGGAAATATAATAGGTTGTCCTTCACCGTAAAGTCCTTTCCCTGCAGATGCCAATTCTGTATGTCTGCTGGAGTTACCAGTAGCCTGGCTTTATCCTTAACTTCCTCTATGGATTGTGTGGCGATTACACCTAGAATTCTTCGTTCGGGAATGATAGGTACAGGTTTAGGATTGATCAAATGTTCTTCCACTCCCATCCGAGAAAGGGCATCAGCTTTACCGTTTTTTGTACCAGGTCGATAGGTAATTATGAAGTCAAACTCGGCAAAGAATAGTGCCCAACGGAGTTGCCTAGAGGATTGAGCTTTTGCGGTTTCCAAATATTGCAGGTTTCGGTGATCTGTAATCACAGTAACGGTGTGTCGGGCCCCCAGAAGATAATGCCGCCAAGCCTTAAAGGCGGACTTGATAGCTAGAAGTTCCTTATCAGTAATAGTGTAATTGATTTCAGGAGGTGAGAATTTGCGGGACTAAAATGCCACGGGATGCAACTGATTGGTTACTGGGTCCTTTTGTGATAGAACTGCCCCCATGGCAAGGCTCGAAGCATCAGTTTCAACGATGTAGGGGACTTCTGGGCGAGGATGTTTTAAGATCGGTGCAGAGATAAATCTAGTCTTCAAATTCTGGAAAGCTTGTTCCGCCTCGGTAGACCATTCAAAACGTTTGTTTTTCTTTAACAAGGCGGTGATGGGCTGGACTATTCGAGAGAATTCGGGGATAAACCTGCGGTCAGTGCCTTAAGTGGCACTACAAAATGAGCCGGGGCTCATCAAGGGGGCATGGCCTAACGGCGGGGGTCCCGCTGGCCAGTTAGGCCACGCCCCCCCTGACGAGCCTCGGCTCAATGGTCTACTAGCACCCCTGCCAGGCAGCCTTTTGTAGAGATCAGCACCCTCTCCCCGTGGGGGAGAGGGTGCTGATCTCTACATTTATTTTCTATATCCTTACCTGGCATGGGATAGCACCTCGCCTATTCAGCCTTAATGGTGGCGCTGCCCCATGCAAGCTGGGAAGGGGCAGCGTCACCATTAAGGCTGAAAGGGTGAGGCCGCTGGAAGAGGAGGCCTTTTCCTAAAGAATGAAACTCCCGCGAATCTGCGGGAGCTTCAGTATTTTAGAAAGCAAGGCCTCTGCTTCCAGCGGCCTCACGTTGTCTCCATAATGGTGGCGCCGGCCCACGGGTATCCCTTGCTTAAAGGGATGCCTCGTAGGTGCGGCGCCACCATTATGGCGGAAAGGCATTTTTTTCTGAAGCCTGAAGCTCTCGCACACGAGCAAGAGTTTCAGGCTGTAGAAAAAAATGCCTTTTCGTGTAGTGCCGGGGCTGCCAGGGGAGATTAGTGGGCCCTGGCAGGGCCCCGCCTCAAAACGAAATTTCGGAGCCCGCCAGGGCCCAGCCCCGGCAGGCCCCGGCCCACTTAAAGCCCTGCCTGCGGTAAAGGTTAGCGAAGCCTAACATGCTTTGAACACCTTTTACGGAGGATGGCGATGGCCATTTGAGAATTGCATCGACCTTCTTTGAATCCATTCGCACTCCGCTAGGTGATAATATGAATCCCAATAATTCAACTTCAGTCACGTTGAAAACACATTTTTCCAACTTACCGAAAAGTTTGTGTTGACGCAATCTCTCGAGGACCATTTTCACGTGTTTCCGATGTTCAGTTTCTGATGAAGAATAAACGAGGATGTCGTCAATGTAAACAACAACACACACATCTATGAGCTCTCTGAGGACATCGTTCATAAAATATTGAAAGGCGGCCGGGGCATTGCAAAGTCCGAAGGGCATGACCTGATATTCAAATAGCCCATACTTGGTGCGGAAGGCCGTCTTCCATTCATCGCCCTCTTTTACTCGTACCAAGTGGTAGGCTCCTCTAAGATCCAGCTTTGTATATATGCATGCTTTTCTGACTTGGTCCAGGAGTTCAGGGATCAAAGGTAACGGATATCTATTCTTAACGGTGATCTGGTTCAGGGCACGATAATCTATACAAGTTCTAAGGTCCCCTTCTTTTTTTGGAACGAAGAACAAAGCTGAGGAAGCAGGGGACTTGGAAGACGAATAAACCCATTCGCTAGGTATTGATCCAGGTATTGTCGGAGGTGAAGATTCTCAGGCTCGGTGAGGGCATAAATTCTACTACAAGGAGGAGTAGATCCAGGTATCAGGTCTATCTGGCAGTCATAAGACCTATGAGGAGGTAGAGAGTTAGCCTGATCCTTCCGGAAAACATCTTGGAATTCTAGGTATTCAGGAGGTAACTGGGGAGCCTCCGAGGAAATTGCTGCCAGTGCAACACCAGGTCGAGGGTGACAAGTAGAGACACATTCTGGAAACTGAACCGTTCTTGCTCGCCAATCGATCTGAGGATTGTGCTTCTCTAACCAAGGAATTCCTAGAATAATCTGGAACTGAGGGGCCTTGATCACATCGAACACGATCTTCTCATGGTGTCCATCTTGACTTACTAGCGTCACTTCTTGGGTGGTATGCGTTACTGGTCCGGAGGCTATCTCCGTACCATCCACTGTAGTAATGACGTCCTTTACAGCCTTTGGACAAAGAGTCAGATTCATCCTCAAAACCATTTAATGATCCACATAATTGCCGATGGCACCGCTGTCGACGTAAGCTTCAATCGCATGTAATCGATCCGGATGTTCAGGGCTAATGAGGACCATAGGTATCACGAAATGCGAGGTCACGGAACTGGTTTTAACGCTCGGCAAGAGGACCTCTATTCTTGTCGGGCGAGGTCGTTTCCCTGCTCAGAGTTTGTGACCCTGGTAACTGCAGCTCCTACTGCCTTCTTGGCTGGTTTCACCGGACAGTCTCGAAGAAAGTGTCACGAGTTTCCGCAATAGAGGCGTAATTGCAGCTGTTTTCTCCTTTCCCGCTCCTTTTGTGTTAGTGGTCCTTTCAGGCCCCCTATTTGCATGGGTTCCCCGGAGTCTACTCCTTTGGTAGGAGTTGGTGGTTTGGAAAATACTCGAGCATCAAACTTGGAATGATCGGCCTTCCTGTTCTGCAGTCTGTGGTCAATTTGAACGACTAAGTCAATATAGTCCGAACAGTCTTGCGGGGGATTCACTACTTGGGCTAACAAATCTTTGAGCTCTCCACGTAGACCTCTATAAAACAGCGTAATCCTTTTGTCCTCTGGCCATAGAGTTTCCACTATCAGTCTGTTGAAAGACGCAATATAAGCCAAAAGGTCTTGATTACCCTGTCGCAATGAAAGGAGCTCATTGTCCAAGGCCTGCCCCTGTGAATGTCTTGCAAACAGTTTTTCCATACTGAGCTGAAAAGCTTGAAAATCATGGAGAACCGGATCATCTTGATTAACTAGAGGGATCGACCAGTCTGCCGCATTGCCACTAAGGTACGAAAGCACGAAAGCTACCTTAGCTTGATCAGTTGGAAAGGCTGCTGGCCGGCATAAGAAGTGCAACCGGCACTGATTAAAAAATACTGCAAACCTCTTTGGGTCACCAGAAAATCGTTCGGGCGGAGCCAGAGGTACATTCCCAGGTAGGTTGATCTGCACTGGGTTCGTAGAGGATGTTGAAGAAAGATTTGCCCCTGATGCGGGTAACGGAGTTTGTCCGGCTTGTGACTGTAGCAATTGTCTAGCGAGATCGTCTGTTCGCTCCTTGGAAATAATCAGTTCCCTTCTTAGAGCATTCGTTTCCTGACGCGCTGCATGCACTTCTGCTCTTAGTTCCCCAAGTAACTGGGCTAGCTGGTCGGTATACGAGGTTTCCATAGCGCCTGGGTGGGAGTTTTGCGATAGGCTTTGCGTTCTGTAACGCTCACCTGATTCCCGCAGAGGCGCCGGTCTTGACTGGGTGAATGCCGTATCTTCAAAGGTGATGTGTAACACACGGTTGGCTCTTTGGGCTGGACCTCTGTGCACTGTATGTCTGACTCGAAGAGTAAGATGTCTGCAGATAGAAAATATGGGATTAATGAACTGGGGTTATTGGGTGCCTCTCTCCTCTTCCCTTTCTCTTCTCCTGTAGAACCCCAAAGGTTAACACCCTCACCTTAGGTAAGTGAACGCCGGGCTCTCCATCTGCCTCGGGGCAGGGTGCCGTAACCAGTTTCTTCACTGGATAAGGGTGCAGGCCTCTTGACCTCAGAGGACTGCTGTCCGTCGTTAACTGCACGAATGGTAAGTTCTGGGCACTTCAAATGTCTTAAAAGTCTTTTGTAATGATATCTCTTGTTTTGCAGGGTTCCGGCGATGGCGGATGGCGGGCTGATGAGAGTTGAGGATCGAACCCGCGTGAGGAATAGAAGTGCCTGGAAGCACGTAAGTAAGCGCTTGTAGCCTGCTTCACGATGCGCACTAACTGTCCCTTTTATCTTGCAGGTACAAGTTCGGAGCTTTAGAGAAGCTGAAGGGTGCTGGAATACCCACTGGATTCGGCGTGGGAAGGAGTAATGGCACGTGAGTAATAAAGTTGCCCAATGTCTTTAAATGCACCTTCTTTTGTCTTTCAGATGCGGGATGCAGCGCCGAAGGCCTCCGGAGTGTGCGAAGAGCTGGTAAGCTTTTGTCTTTCAGATGCCGGAATGCAGTGCGAAGACCTCCGGAGCATGTGAAGAGTAGGTAAGCCTTTGTCTTTCAGATGCCGGAATGCAGCGCGAGGCGTTGGTGACAGCCGATGGACCAGGTAAGAGATGCGCTGCCACTGAAGACCGTAGTGCTAACCTGTTCTTTCTTTGTCTTTACAGGTGCTGCTGAAGACTGGATTCCAGGATGGTAAGCCTTTGTTCCTTTAGGCCCAGGATCAGAAGCAGAAGACACGATGAGCGTTCTGCTGCAGAGAATGCAGAATAACGCAAAGCAAGATTCATCCATCGGGTGTGGTTTAAATAGCCTCCTGTAGTGCTTAGGCGTCTCCATCCACAGCCACGCCTAGGTAAGAAAAGAGTTCCTGCTTTCCAGAAGAGTTCCAGTGTTCTGAACCTAGGGAGTGGCTCCTGCCCCACCCAACAGGAAAAGTAGTCCCAAACAGAAGAGGATCAGGGGTTCAACTGGCAGGTAAGTAAGCAGCATGGTCTGCTGCAGGTAAGTCCACCCAAGCATTATGAGCCCGGCGCTTCCAGCACTGGGACTGGGCATCTTTATGAGCCTGGTGCCACTGGCGCCAGGACAGGGTCCAAAAGGTCTCGGAACCGGGGTTATGGGTCTGCTTCCAAGGGAGTCGGGCAAGTCCTGATCTTTTGGAAGCAGAGATCATGACAGGAGGACAGCTTATCCACCACCATATAGCACACAAATGAGAAAGAGCTTTGCCCAGGGTCACACACACTATCAGGCACAGGCGCTGCAAATGTAGCAAGCACAGCAGCAGGGATAAGTACAAATGCACCTGCCACAAGGGCAATCACAACAAGCACCTATGCAAACACAACAATGTGCAAACACAGGACAAGTATTTACACCTAGAATAGGAGGCATCACTGTGGTAGGAGGAAATCCTTTCATGGGTACGGGGATGAGCTTGTACCCTCAATAGGACAGCTCACAGGGTGACTTGATGTGTTCAGTACTGTCTGGGACACCACATCCCCAAGAGGAACCAAGGATCGATATGACAATAGGGGATACATCCTTTTCTTTTCTTGTAGACACTGGGCCAACTCGCTTGTGTATAGGGGGAGGAAATACCCAATGTCAGGTATTGCCATGAATGCTCAAGGGTTCTCTGGAGCTATGAATCTAATTCCTTTTACTGACAAATTACCGGTCTCTATAGGGGAATGTGACATGACGTTCCTTTGTTATATTCATGACAGACACCAGTTAACATTTTAGGAAGGGATTTGATACCAAAACTTAACATGATGATTTCATTTACTGATCAAGGAATAGTGTGCTCCACTCCAGGAATACACTAGTTAAAGGTGGGAGAGTACATACTGGCGTTCATAGGGCAAGTAGCTCTACGAGGCATCCCAGTAGATCCAGAATTTTTTTTATATGGATTAAGCCTTTTGCTAATATGGCTACCCGGTCTGGTAGGGAAAATTGTGAGGATACCTGATGAATTTTTATTTAGACCACAAATACCTATGGATGAGGAAGATGGACAGACTATCCCTCTAGAGTGGGAAGCACCTATAGTTCGAGGCGAAATAGCAATGCTTGAAGGGGTAGATGACGAAGGTAGATCATGGAGAACAGTGAAAGCTCTTGAGAAAGGGTGCAGATTGACTGACATAACAGATGATGATATGTTCAGAGACGAACGTATCAATGACGAAGTGGTGTTCTTTATGAGTATTATATACTGGATAAGGATCGAGAAGAGAGAGATCCCACAGGGAATGGCGATAGTGCGGCAACAACCAGCATTTTTTCATGAAGATCTAGAAAAGATGCCAAGTGTTCTATGGACCACAAGCCACTATGCCGTGGGTTTATTGAAAGGAATATGGGAGGTTAAAATAAAGCTTAAGCCAGGAGCAATTTTACCCAGAGCAAAGCAGTACCCCATGTCCCGAGAAGCTGATGAAGGCATATTCCAAACTATTTCAGCACTGATGAATCAGAGCATCCTGGTACCATCGGAGTCATTGTGCAATACGGCGGTGTACCCGATAAAATAAATTGAAAGTGGGGTTGTGGTGATTTAGCCACAATTTATTACCTCTTAACCAGATCATAGAGGCAGAGTTTCATTTAGTTCCTAATCCTGTGACAATATTGTGCAGCATTCGAGTTGAGGCTCAGTATTTCACAGTGATCGATTTGAAAAATGTGTGTTTCTCGATCCCGTTGCATAAGGACTCACAAGACCTGACTTCCTTTCAGTTTAGACAAAAGAGACAAAAACATACTCTTTTGCCGCAAGGGTACAATGAGTCCCTATTGATCTTTAACAGGGTCCTACAGATGGATCTAGGCAATATCGATCTTAAAAGTGCGTTGTTACAGTACGTAGATTACATATCGATTTGCAGTACAACAGAGGAAGAGTCTAGGCAAGACTCTCTCCAACTAATGACTATTTTAGCAAACAAGGGATATAAGGTGGACAAGGAAAACAGTATTGGCAGGAAGAGATGTTGTACATAGGCCAGTTAATTTCACATGAAGGGAAGAAAGTGACACTTGAAAGAGCTGAGGCAGTTATGAAAACACTTAAAACCGAAAACAGTGAGACAGATGCAGCAGTTCCTGGGCTTGTGAAATTACTGCAGAGCCTGGGTGTTGGATTACAGCACATTTACTAAACCACTTTTGCAAGCGTTAAAGAAAGCACACGTTGGTAAGGAAAACCTAGAATGGATTGAAGAAATGGAAGAAGGATTTGAGGGGTTGAAAAGAGCAATTTGTACAGCTCTAGGTTTAGGGATTGCCAATCATGCTGAGGAATTATATCTATTTTCACACACAAATGGGGCAGTCATTATAGCAGTGCTTACACAAAGGACAACATTGAGGTACAAACCTTTGGCATATTACAGCAGGATCTTAGACCTAGTTATGAGAGGACATTTCCCTTGTGAACAAACTTTGCCGGCTGCCTGGTTTGCAATTGAGAAGTCCCAAGTAATGTCATGGGATGTTCTATGACGACTCTTTACGCGGAGCACGCCATAATTGTCATTTTAGAGAAACCCAAGGATGCGTTAACGTCCCAATGAGCTTCCGCTTATGAAGTAATGATTTCCAATCCAGCAATTAAAATTGTAAGATGTAAGATAGTGAATCCAGCTACGTTTGTGGCTGAGCCTATAGAAGAAGGTGTTCATGTGCATGACTGTGCAAATTATGTTGAATTCTAGGATGATATACCCCATGTGAAGAAAAATCTTTGGTGGCAGGGGAGATTCTTTTTATTGACGGTTCTTCGAAAATTGACCAAACTAGTGGGGAAAGGCATTCAGGCTCTGCAGAAGTAGGACACTGATTAAATGGTGAATTTGAAGTAGTCAAGAGTGCAAGACTATGTCTCACTTTCAGCGCAAGCAGCAGAATTAGTAGCGCTTATTGTCACGCTCAAGAAACATGAAGGACAGGAAGTGACGGTGTACAGTGACTCCGCATGTGTGATGTCCACTGTACACGCAGGGCTATCACGTTGGAAAAGGAGGGGCTATCTCTGCACAGACGGCTCTCCAGTACAACATGCGTCCTTATTGGACAACTCATCAAGACACTTCAACTCCCAGTGGCCATAGCGGTCGTAAAATGCACAGCCCATACTAAGCAAACAGACTTTCTCTCTCGTGGAAACGAAGCCGTGGACCTAGAAGCCAAAATAGTTGCATATTCCCCAGATATTTCCAGTTTAAATAGATATTAAGGAAGTTTTAACTTGAACTATGTTAATACATGAAGGGTTTAATATGCTGTCAATTACACAACTACTAGAGATTCAGGGAAGAGCCCGACAGGAACAGCAAGAGATATGGAAACATTATGGCAACAGGAAAGCACAGGGAAACCAGCAATGTCGACAGCATTATTGAAGATCGCACTTGAGCAACTACATTACCCCCTGCATATAACCAGAGAAAGTCTTGCTGCCACAATTGCAGAAGACTGGTTTGTTCCCATTTTGTTGGAACACGTTGCACAGTTCATGGTGAATTGCATTGTGTGTCACATGTTTACTGCTGGCATACACTAAGAAAAATTAGAGGAGTAATACCTCGACCGAAAGGGCCATTCCAACATTTACATATCGATTATGTCGATGTGCTACAGACATGTAATGGCTATAGGTATCTATTAGTGGTGGTGTGTCCCTCCTCCAAGTGGATCAAAGGCGGTCCATGTGCACACCCTGGTGCCACTTACACAGCAAAGTTTTTAGTGCACAACGTTTTCCCAAGATGGGGTTTGTGCGAAGTACTAAGATCTGACAATGGGCTGCATTTTGTCAATGAATTATTTGAACAGATATTAAGCATAAAACACACGTTTTCTTCTGCTCATCACCTGCAAGTAAAGGGGATATGCGAGAGACTCAGTGGCCTCCTCAAGGAAAGGATTGTCAAGATAAAATTGACATTAAAGAAGGGATGACTATGTTGCCTACCCCTAGCCTTATATGTCCATTGGAATCAACCAGGTTCTGACCACCACCTCACCCCGCACTAATGAGTGATGGGGCATCATATGAGAATGCCTCTTACACCTCCATCTAGGATTAGGAGTGATGCCCAGAGTGTAGCGAAGACTGTAGGTGATGAAATGCATGATTAGTTGACATGTATGACTACCAGTATTTCTTTAATTTCAGATCAAGTCAAGCATCAGGGGGAGAGGTCTAAGAACACGGAAGAGGATGATCCAGTGACCAATCCAAGTGAATTATTGCCAACAACAAAGTTATATGTTGGAGACTTAATTTTAATAAAGAACTTTACTCGACGGTGGCTCAAACCTAGGTTCAACGGCCCCTTCATAGTTTATGGCGTTTCACATTCTGCAGTTAAGGTATTGGGAAGACAAGCTTGGCTACATCTGAGTGATGTAAAGGCTTATAAAGGTGAGACCCCCGCCTCCAACAGTTGCTGAACCAGAAGAAAGACAAGAAGAAGAATTTTGATCGATCGATGACAATGAGAAGGATGATAAAGCAGCAAGTGATTAACAGGTGCTTTTAATGGACTGGAATTCAATTGACACTCCTTATATATTTTAGCAGGGAGTGCAAAGACTTGTGGAAGAATTCCAGAGGCTGAAACAAACTTTTAGAAATATATTGAGGAAACAAATAATACATCAATATTATGCCTAAAACGTCAGTTTTTGATTAGAAATTGGAAAAGAGCTCAATATTCTGATTCATTTCATGGAGGATATCTGTTTTAATTAATAAGATACATGATACCTGTTGGCACTAGTACAAACAGTCTTGTTGTTGCTATTTTTGTGTTCTTACTTCAATCCTACCCTGCCCTTGTTAGGAGAGATGTTGATAGTCACACCTTTTTACATGATCCCAAGAATGGTGCAGTGGTAAGGAGACTATTGACAGTGATTATTGAGCACATTGTACAATTACAGATGTGAAATTACATACTTACAGTAAAAATGATTCCAGAAGAGGGCAATGTGGTTATAGAGAAAACATTAGCTCAGCAAGCATTAGGATGGCACAACAAATGTTTCTCCAGACCTTTATGAGTAATATACATACGCATGTGTATTCTTTTTATCTTTCTGTATCTGACATTTCTGAAAATCTATTTTCCTACTTATAAAATTGAAAAAAGATCATCTATGATTCTCCCCAGTGCAGGTAAAAATGATTATAATTTTGTTAATCTCTATGAGCATGTTAAAAGACATAACAGAGATGCAGAAGAAGATAATGAGGGGATAAATACTTACCTTGATAACGCAGCTCACCTGGGAAATATGTGGTTTCAGCACATGAAAAAGGCGGGGGAAAGAACATCTTATGAGAATTGTTATGTCTGCTCTCTCATCCCCTATACCATGAATACTGTCAAAACTTTAATTTCAAAAGAAATGGCGACACAAGATGCAAAATGCCTCGGTCATCTAGCAGCACGTACTACTAGAGGACAGTTCCAAGGAAGCTGGGTGACATTGCGATGGAGATCAAGACAATCATTTCCATACCAGGATGATTATATCAAAACAACACAAATGGAAGGAACCTAGGATGCTTGTGTACGCTGCTGCAGGCCAGGATGAGGTGATCATTGAAGAAATGAAGAGAATGAATTGTTCTGACATGACAGAGAAGACTGGAATGCCTGGATGCTGTGAACGGTCACAGTTGTTGATCTATGGGCGAGTACACATCAGTAAAGGATGGGAAGATGGAATGATGTCCTGTGCAGCTCATCTACTAAGAAAAGAAGCAGTGCAAGGAGTACAGAAGGTGAACGATGAGTGTTTGAAGTCATGGGCCCTCATTACAAGTCCATGGTGCTATTAGCACCATGGTCCATGCCGGATTCCGCCATGGTGGATGGCGGAATTACCGCCCCATTCCAAGGTGAGTGGGGCGGTAATTCCCCATTCACCATTTGCCCTTCCCCATTCCCATTTTTGCCCCATAGGGCATAATGGGGATGGGGAAGGCGCTAATTACGGCACCGTAAATTACGGTGCCGTAATTAGCACCAAGGTCGCTTAGCGCCTTGGACTTTAACGCCTGCAAAAAGCAGGCGTTAAAGTGTGAATCAGGCGTTAAGGGTTAACGGCGCCGACGGCGCCGTTAAACCCTTAACGCCTGACTTGTAATGAGGGCCATGGTCTAAATACCCTAAACTGCTGACATGGGTGGAGGAAGAAGCTTTGCCAGTATCTGTAGTCCCATTAATAAATGCGACTATGTGCTTTCAAGGCAAGTGAAAGAATTATGTGAAACATAATAAGGGGTTTAAAAACACCATGGACATTCCAGGAATGAGGAGAGTGATGACTGTCTCAATGGATCGGTATTGGGCATGTGGATCTAGAGCATATATGAAGTTACCCAGGAATTGGGGTGGAATATGCTCTCTTGTTTTCATCCATGTTCCAGCATTGGTGATCCCACAAAATGACCTACAGATTGAAGAGTTCCCAAAAGTAGATCATCACCTGAGAAGAAGACCAATAGAACTCTGGCGAAGAAAGAGATTGTATTACTTCTCAGCAAAATCAAAAAAGGCTTTTTTATGCTATTCCTGATGAGCACACATTATTCAGTAAACCTGCAGTATTGTTCACATCCATGTTCACGCCTGGGGTTCAGACTGCTGTAAATGCCAGGTGGTTACAAATCACCAGATGGGAGTTGCTCCAGACGATCAATGCCACCATAAAGGGATTTAACGCGATGAAAGAAGAATTGAGGGCCATAGGCTGATGACCTTCCAGAACCCGTATGTCCTCGACATGGTCACAGCTATAGAAGGAGGTGCTTGCGCCAAGATCGGGCCATCATGTTACACATTCATACCATATCATGATGGAGAGAACGGGACGTTGACAGAGGCCATATCGATTCTGACAGATTTGCACATAAAAATGGTGGATGAAACACTAGCCATTGAAGATGACAGATGGTTTACCTGTACTCATGGATTCCTTATTGGATGGCGTACTTGTTCAAGTTCCTTCATGTGTAATCAGTGAAAATCATATTTAGATTCTGTTTGATAAGGATAGTAATTGCACAATGTAAGAAAACTGCCAAGAAAGCAGTAGGAATGAAGATCATGATTGGTGCCAAAGATGATCTGGTAAAGGAGCTGACTGATGACGCTCTCAGAGGTTACATAAAGGCCAGCATTGTAGCACCTGAGGTAACAAAGTTCTGGTATCCAAAGCATCATTTGAAATATGTGGGATGATGGGTGTACTGTACTCCAAATGGACAGTGCAACTACATGACCTGGAGTGTGGATGAACACATCAAAACAGTGGGCACCCTGAGGAGGGTGATGAAGCTATGGACACCAGAGAGACATTTCTTCAAAAGAAAATACAAGGGCACCGAGAGAATTGAGGAGGTGGTTGAGGACTCGACCAGAGGGGGGAATGTAGAGGAACAGCTATGTGCCTCTGCAGGAGATCCTGCCCCCTACCTCCCATGTATTGAAGACATGAAATTGTGCCGTGCCTAACATAAGCCATAATACCAATACCACAGTGAGTGTTTGAAAGAAGATTCCTATTGAGACAACCCTACCGATGTATGACGTGATGATAACCTGCAGGAGGTCAAACCTGAAGGAGTATGAAAATAAGCTAACCAATGAATTAATGACATCATAGGAAGTGTGCAGAACGTCTCGAGATACTGGCTAAAGATGATGTATAGATCCTGAAGAAACTAATGACGAAGTGAAGAATCAATTGAGTTTCCCAATATAGAAAAGGAAGATTGCACGTGCACGAAGTGCTGCAGAAAAACAACCATACAATAAATGTACAGTTTCTGAAACGCAAGATAGAGTAAGTCGTCATAGAAGCTGGCTATGAGTAGTGAAGCTGCCATTGTATAGAAACTGGACATTGGTATCACGAATTTAGTGGGCCAGAACCTATGAAGATGGAATAGAAAACTGTGTCGCAGAAGAATAATAGGCTTGTGAAGCTGAAGGGCGAGGCTGCCTGGCCTAGAGTCAAGATTCAAGAAGCAAGGTCAGCTATCTGTTCTGAAGAAGAACGAGTATGCAGAGGATGAACCTTCTCGCATTAAGGTGCAAGAAAGAACACAAAGGATGCCAAACTTTAATTCATTTAGAGCATTTAAAAGCTGCAAAAAGGACCAAACTGTGGTCTCCCGTCACGTGAGCCAACGATGGAAAAAGAGCTTGAACTTGAAGTCCCAGACACGATAGTGAGTTCCCTCATTCCCGTGAATTCCCAAAGACAAGAATGTTCTGCAAGGCCAAGTACAAAGACAATTTCATGGCAGAAGGCATGGGCAATGAGAGATGTTGGGCTAATTGGGTGATAAGGTAGTCCTACCAGGGTCATGTCCTACCACCCTGCACCTGGGCCTGGGATTACGTGCTGCTAAATGAACCGAATGTTCCAGGCATGGCACAAGCGTGCCAACCAATTATATAAGTCCATATAATGAAGGACCTTATAGTTTGAAGACCAATGATAAACTGTGTATGTAATGTTTCTTGAAATTACATGTTTTTTTACAGGTAGGCATAAGTTATCCACCTTATAATAGACAACCAATAACAATCCTAGCTCCTATAGAAAAGTGCACTAAGAAGTCTCGCCTAACGAATCCAAACCCCCAATAGGTTTTTTTCACTATTGCCAATTAGTATGATGTCACTCTGATGTATTTTTCATATAAAAACCATATTTTGTGTAGAGATCATTGAGAGAATGAGCGTACGTCCGTTGATGTTCGTTGTACTTTGCCATCTTGCTGAGTTGGTTCCGTTATTTTGACTCAGAATTTAGTCTGGTGTGATCCCATCCATTACATATGCACGTTCTTAAAGGGCCATATGCTCAAGGGCTTTTTATTGTGCACGGGGGGGGGGTGGATGGTGTTTGTGGAGAGCGGGGACAGGCTAGCAGGGAACATAGTTCCACTACTTCCTTTCGTACACTTCGACCACTGGATTTTGGCATTCACTCTTTCCAGATTGGGAGCAGCAATAATGGGGTTCCAGCTGGTCTTGATGTATTGGAGGCAAACTGAGCAATCGAGTTACAGCTACCCCTCCCTCTTGTGTGGAAACAATAAGCCACCTGTAGAGAACGGTGCAAATGTGGAATAAATACTGCACTTACATCAACTTATGTGTTACTCATAAAACATTCATTAATTTCTAATAAAAAAACAACAAACTTGATACATAAAAAATTTACAGAATTCTAAAACAGCAAACTCAAAACTACAAAGTAGATAAAGAAAACAAATCACGTAATTATCACATATATATGGCATTCATCAAAACATGGCTTTCTGAGGGCAGGCTGGCCAATTATTAGGTCATACCTACTCTTTAAAGTGCGCAAGTGCGAAGTGGGGTTAGTGCTTGAAGTGCTTTCTATGCAGACAACATTTTTCAATGTATTCTTCAAATTGATACATATGGGTAAGCGAACACTTCCACAAGCTTTTATTTCCAAGAGACAGAACACTCTTATGAATATGCATGCGTAGTACCTGTGCTTTTCTGGTCTACTGATGCAGAGTTAAAGAGACATATCGTATTCTGTCTCTTTTTAGCAGTGGTTAGTGAGTTGAAACATTGCCTAGCGGATTGGTACAAATGCTTTTGATTTCACAGATGTTTCATTAATGGAAGCTCTGTCTTGATGTATTGGGCCATCTTCATACTGCATCGTACCCTTCGGTCCCTTGCCCAAGGCACGTGTGTTGCCCGCTTTCCCTATTTGTATATATTAGTGTGAGGCAGACACTAGATCATTTTTCTTTAGCCTTTGTTTGTTAGGCAGGGACATCCTTTTTAGATTAGGAAAACACTGGCGTTTGTCTCACCCCTTTTTATTTAATAAAATGTCAACTTGTGAGAAAACTATACCTTTGTGTCTGTCTCACATTTCTGACTCCTCACATGTGGGATCAGACTCATTTGATGCAGGATGGGGAATCCTTACATTTGAGAAACTTAATTAAAAAAATCTCAGATCCCACCATTGCTACTGAACAGTCTATAGGGTTTGATATCTATAGTAGAAGAGGTGAATTAATACAACCCGGAGACTTAACATTAATATCCACAGGCATCTTATTCCTCCCCTTGGCACCTACATCAGACTCACCTCTAAGTCAGGCCTGGCGCTATGGCATAGATGCACTGGCAGGAGTAATTGACCCTGATTTTAGGGGGGATGTTAAAGTACTAATGAAAAAAAACAGGAAAAAGGTCTATCAAATTAAAGCAGGAGGAAGAATAGCTTAAGGGATATTGGAGAAAGCTCCATTTCCAAAACCTCAAGAAATTAAGAACAATCACAAAACTGAGAGGGGAACTCTGGGTTTTGGGGAAGTAGATATAGAACCCCCTCTGGAGCCAGTAATGAAACCTATTCCCAGTATTGAAGAAGAGACAGAGATTATTCCTAACTTCGCTTTTGCTCAAAGAAATGACCCCTTGCTAGCAGAACCCTTTCTTCAGGTAATATCACAGAGGTGGAGGGCTATGACCCCCTGGCCCTTATGAAATGAAGGGTGAGCTTCATGTTTTGGCTTAGGGTCTCTGCAGAGGCTGAGGACGCCTCCGAGTGCTCACGCACTGTGCCCCACTGAGGTCATGGCGGCGGTGGCATGGCCGACTGACCGGGACATCCTGCAGCTACAACCCTGCAGGCACTCATGCATGACCTTCATTTGTTGAAGCTGCTGGCCCACCAGAGCCTCAATGGATGCCTGCTGCTGCTCTAATGCATCCATCCTCTCCCATTCTGCTGACATAGTGGGCACTTGCAGAGGTGGTGGGCTGTGTGCAGGGTCTGGGTGGAACTAAGGTAGTGTATATCCCATGTTATGCTCCTCCTCATCCCCTCATCGGTGTTATCAACAGTGGACCTGCCATGATGGATCAGTGGCTGCACTGCCCATGATGTTCAGGCAGGCGTACTGGAACCCTGATGACTTCCGGCCAGAGCAGGCAGTGGAGCAGTGTGTACCACGATAGGTGCAGGCTGTGGCATAGCAGTGTCGACTTCAGTGACAGCTGTGACACCTGCCTGGCCAGTGGAGGGGCCACTGAGCAAACCGCGGTAGGGCTGGAGACAGCCTCCAGACTTGCTCATTTGTCCACCGCAGTGGTGGTGGTCTTGCTGGCCTACTCTGCTGCTTGCTCCTGCTGGCAAGGGGTCTGGCCTGTACAGGGGTGGAGGTGAATGATGTTCCTGCAGTGGAGGGTTCCTACTTCCTACTTCATCACTGTCCGTGGACTGTGTACCTCTTGGGAATAGAATGAGATGCTGTCAGTCATCTTGCAGACAGGTCTGCAGGCTTGCAAGACACTCATGCAACATTGTGTATGTTCCAAAAACACACATTTCGTATGATTGGCATGGGTGGTATCGGTCCAATGAGTGCTGCTACTACTAGGTGGTGATAGTCCCTGCTGAGGGTGTACACAGTGTGTGCACATGCACATTGCCTGTTGGCCTATGAAGATGGATTGATGCTGTGGGTGTGGTGGTGTGTCACTTGACAACATGGACTATCATGGCACACATTGTTAAGATGGATTTCTGAGCTCTGACCTGGAGGGGCAGAGGTTCAGAAGGCCAACCTAGTTTCTTGGAACAGGGTAACCTCTGGACAAGCCAGACCAATCAGGTAGCTATGGCAGGCGGTCAAGACTAAGTCTCAAGAGGGGTGAGGGTGACTGAAAGACTTCAATGAGCACACAAAGCAAGGACACTTACAAATTACTCCAGACAGGTGTTATATTAAAAATATAGACACATTTATTACAAGGCCTTTGTAATATACCCATAGCAAAGAATCACAATAATACTGAAGTAAACCAACACATCACAATCAACACAATATATATATACAAGACCAGAAGGGTCTAACGGATTAAGAAGCACGAAATATGTAGACCACCTAGATGGGGAGGTAAACAGGCAGTGCAAGTAATCTTTAGACCCAGTTCTACGTCAAGAATACACCTAACTAAGAGTCAGTCCAAGCCCTACAAAGAGAGGAGCCTTATGCTCAATAGTACATGCACACGCTTGTGCCACTGGACAAAATAGGGTCTCTTCAAGGGTCACTAGCAGCTCAGGAAGGTGGATAAGGTCGATGAAGAACAAGTCCCCACTATTCAAGCAGGACCTCCACTTGCAGGGAAACTTCCGAAGAGGCTTACTTACATGGTTTGATGAAGGTGCCGAGAATAGTTGGTCCCACTATTCCAATGGGTCGAAGCGCCTTCGCAGACCGTCTAGGACGATCAGATGCAGAGGGGTCTCGCAGGACGACAGCGGGCTCAGGGTGCCAAACCTTCCAGCGGGTCACCAGCGGTTCCTCGACACTGCTTCTTGTTGCAGGATACTTGGCTCCTTATCCTTTGTTCGTGTGAACTCAGGAGATCGACATGGTAGTGGTGTTTTCGGCCTCCTCTTATCCTAAGTTCCCTTCGCACCAAAATGGAGAGGACCTAATGGGAGATCTGCTCACAAACACTCAATACATGGACCAATCACGGACCACAGTGGTTCCAGGCATTCAGGACACTACAGACTCTCTGGCACCCAGGATGTGTATTGGGAACAGACATCCCAGCCCACATCCTGGAGGCACACCCACAAGGCATGCAGGAAAGTGCATGACCAAATAAGGACTGACCCGGCTCGGCTCGACCTGGGAGAAGGTGAATGGGCAAGATGGCCAAAGGACAGGACAAGCCCGTGGCATGGCCATTTTGGAGCCAGGCCACCTATTCATGCCAAACGCGGTAAGCGGGGATAACATGGCAAAAAAGGGTTCAAAACATAAGAAAAAACGATAGCTGCCACCAGTCCTGTCCGTGACACATCTGCACAGTTCATAATAAGTCCAGCGAGAATTTCTAGGGCCTTTGGATTGACTAGAGACCCAAGGGTGCGGTAAGGTAAGTTACATTGCACTCTTGTTACATGTTGCACAAAAGCTGCAACATGAGGAAAGGACTAAGGGAAACAAAGTCTCCCAGTACTGACTGTCTTAATGGCATGTCAGTTTCCCCATAAGAAGTGAGCGAAAGCCCAGAGGAGTGCGGCTGAGGGCTGTGCTTCTCTGGCAAAGGTTAGATCAAGGTGTAGAACAGCAGCAAAGGTTGGGGGTTGACACATGGAGTGAAAATGACATTCAAATATGAAATCTTTCCTAACACACATGGGTGTTCCTCAAGTGTCCATAGGTTGGCATACACACTTCACCTACAGTGCATGTGCATTGCTACATTTCACCACCTCCCCGGGCACATGTGTGTACTCAGTGAGCATTTGCTGTGATTGCCATGTGTTGACCCATTCCATTGCCCATTTTTTACATCTCTGCTAGGGACACATGCTTTTGGACTCTGCATTCACATGTACATGGGATCAGATAGACCTACCACCATCGCTGTGGTACTCTGCTCTGTCCTCTGTGCTCCCAATGCCCTCTATGGCCTCCATGTGGAGGATGGAGCTGGCTGTCTCCTGACAAGGCATGATGTTGAGGGTTTCCACTGTGCCACCTCCTGTGGCAGCACTCTCCCTCTGTGTCTGGCAATGGGGCTGTGGACCCCCACCTTAAGGTCATCCCAATGCTTGCAGCAGTCCTTCTCATCACGGGGAACGGTGCCCACTGCTGTCACCCTTACCATGATGTCGCACCATATGGTCCAGGGAATAATAGCCCTGACAGCCTTTGGGGCACTTGCTTCCCAGACCACTTCTGACCATTCAATAGATGGCATATGAACAAGAAGGGGTGTAGGCAGAAGAAATTAGTGGAATCCGTGATCATGGGAGAAAAGTTTGTCTTTAGAAGGATGTGAAAACCTGTGCACTTAGTTTTTACGTATATGTTCAGCAGGAGAGTGTACAAGAAATTTTATGGCTTGGACTGCACAACGTCGCCCACTCAGAGGATGTTTTCGGAAGCTAGGCACAAAGAGGAGCATTTGGTAAAAGATGAATTATAACCTCTGATCAGACTTGGCTTTCCTCCTTGCTATTCCCGTTTATCACTCCAATAGAGTTGGTGGCTTGTCTTTCTCTATCCTAGCTTCCACCATTTGCAAGACTCTTCCTCTTCACATCCACCACATCGAGGACTACCTTTCTTTAAAAAAATACCTAAAAACCTGACTATTTCCCAATCTGAGCACACGAACAGCCACCACCAGGGGACCGTGACCGGTATTGCGGCGGCCCCAACCTCACACACTGTCAAACACCAAACCTCATCTTGGTTTCGAGCACCACTACCAAGACACAGGCCTTCAATGTGGCACCCCGCCTAGGAGCACCTACAAACCACTACACACACAAGTCACAGCATTTATCTGCATACCACGATATACATCCCTAAGCATTACAGAATGTAACGCTCACCTGGTATCCACGGGGACGTCACTCAGCCTGTTCTGACCTCTTACGACCTTGAACCCTTCCCTGGAGGCTATTTGATTGGAGACTGGGCCTGAAACACAGGTAGAGTTTAACTCCCTATTGTCTCTGTGTGCTTGAACCCCTTCTTTCCCGGGGTCCAACCCTTCCCTTTGATCCACAGCTCACCTTGTTTTCTTGTATAGTGTGCTCTCCGTCCTGCCTTGAGCGCAGGGGCGCGTTGATTGATGCGGGCTCATTGCTGCCTAGTTACTTCACTGGCAAAAGTCTGACAGGTAAGTATAGTCTTTTGAACAGTTCTCTAACTTAGTTCCTTTCCTTCCTTAGATGATGGCCGGTGTCCGGGGATGGCGGCGTGCTGCTGAGATGAGTAGCACTGAAGGTGAGTGAGAGCGCGATGCACCCCTTTCGTATTTGCATAGAACTTAGTTTTTTTTCTGTGTCTTTTAGGTGCCGCAATGTTTTCAGCGTGGATGGCGGTTATGAAGAACAAATGCGGTGGGTAAGCGCGGTATGTGGCGCCTCTAGATGTTTCCACGCTAACCTGGAGTGTCTTTTCCCTCTTGCAGATGGATGAGAAGTTCCGGAGACAGAGTTCCCCCAGAGTGGCTGGGATTCAGGTAAGCGTTTGAAGCTCGTACAGTATTTAAAAATAAGCGAAGATTTGCAGAATGCTTACTAATGCCTTTTTTCTGTTCTTTTCCCTTTTCCTTAGGAAGCGGCGTGCTGGGATGGGAATGACACCGCCGAAGATGCCCGCAGAACAGAAGGAGCGATGACTGATGGGCAGAAGCGCTGCAAGATAAGGCTGTTCCTAACGGTGTTCTTGTTCTTGCAGGAGCTGAGCACAGAAGAAAGATGCAGGCCTACTGGAGACCGATCCGAACACGGTGAGTGTCACGCTGCAGGTGCAGAAAACGTAAAGCATGTTTCTCAGCCTGGGTGTGGTTTAAATAGTCGCTGGGTATCCCAGGTGCCTCTGGGCTGAACCACCCCCAAAAGACTAGACCGCACATGCAGTTCTGGGAACCGAAATATGTGGGGGCATACATCTTGTCCCCATCAATGCACTACAAGTCCAATCCCCAATGTTATCCTATGGGAGTGAGTGAGTCTGGTGCCACAAGTGTCAAGTCTGACTCCAAGTGGGTCTTTGGAGGGATGGAGAGGCCCTTGAGGGCCATGTAGGTGATCGTGGCCTGGCTCCAGCCTGACATCTTGGAGGGCTGGGGACCTGAGGGGCAGGAATCATGACAGCACTCCCCCCCAAGGCCCCTCTCAAGGTGGCTCTTCTGTCTGGTCCTGGTTTGGTTGGATGGTTTTGATGAAATCGTCTAAGCAAGCGAGGTGCATGGATGTACTCACAAGGCTCCCATGTCCTGTCTTGTGGACCATACCCCTTCCAGTCTACTAAGTAGTATAATTTGGATCTGACGTACTTTGAATCTAGGATGTCCTTGACTTCGAGTTCTTGCTCCCCGGCGACTACTACTGGCTGCGGTGGCGTTGCTACCCGGGTCCCAGGTTGAACAGGTTTAAGGAGAGACACGTGGAACACAGGATGAATCTGCATGTTAGATGACAAAGCTAGTCTGACCGCCACAGGATATCACAGAGGTGACGGTGAATGGACCCAGGTATCTTGGACGGAAAGTTCAGGCTCCTTTAATAACACGTGTTTAGACGCCAGCCAGACTTTGTCTCCCACTTGGTAGTTGGGGGCCTTTGCTCGGTGTTGATCGGCAAACTTCTTTTGGCGATTCTTATCTTGAACTAGGTGTTCAGCTGCCCTTTTAATGGTTTGAGAAATAGTAGTGTGTAAGGTTTTGACTGCTGGCATTTCCAGGATTGTAGGAACGCCCAACTCAGAAGTATGTGGGTGCCTGCCATACATTGTATAAAAGGGTGTCTGCCCAGTGCTGCTGTGTAGGGAATTATTATAAGCATATTCAGCTATCCATAATAGGTCAAACCAGCTTCCTTCAGCTTGGTGTAACATGCAACGCAGATACTGCTCGAGCGTCTGATTTGTCCTCTGTTTGACCATCCGTTTGGGGATGGTGACTGGTGGATAGCTGGATGTCGATCTGGGCCATAGAGCAGCATTTTCTCCAGAAGTTAGATACGAATTGAGTACCTCGGTCTGAGACCAAAACTGAAGGAAACCCATTATGATGCCTTCAAGAAATACCTTTGCCAGAGTGGAAGCATTTGGGAGCCCCTTAAGAGGAATGAAATGTGCCATTTTTGAAAATAGGTCCACGACCACAAGAATAGTGTTAAACCCTTGACTGGGTGGTAAATCAGTAATAAAATCGAGGGACAATGTGTTCCAGGGTGCTGGTGGGATTTCCAATGGTTGTAATAGCCCAGCCGGTTTCTGCTTGGATGACTTGTTTTGAGCACACACTCCACAAGATAGGATGAATTGGATAATGTCTTTACGCCACGTGGGCCACCAATAATTTCGTTTTACCTTGGCTAGGGTTTTAGCGATTCCGGGGGGGCCCTCGATCAAGGAATCATGATAACCGGACATGACTTGCTCTCGTAGTTCTTGGTTTGGTAAGAATAAACTATTCCTGAAGTAGGGCAACTGATCTTTTATCATGTAATGTTCTCCTTGTGCACCCCACGCTTGTAATTGCTCCAGACTCATCAGGTTTTGGATTTCTTCATATAATTCTTTCTGAGTTATGGTTGCTGTGATTCCTAGGAGCTTGTCACTCGGGATGATTGCTATTGGGTCAGGGGTCTGAAACCCTTGCTCTTCCACCCCCATATGGGAAAGGGCATCAGCCTTCCCGTTTTTCACCCCTGGTCGAAATGTAATCACATAGTCATATTCAGTAAAAAAAAGAGCCCAACTTAGTTGTCATGAGGATTGGGCCTTTGCCATTTTTAGGTACTGGAGGTTCCGGTGGTCAGTTATTACGCTGATTGTGTGTCTGGCGCCCAAGAGGTAGTGCCGCCATGCCTTAAAGGCTGACTTAATTGTTGCTTTTCCTTAGTAATGACGTGATGGGATGCACGATTTGCAAAAATCCTGGGATGAACCAGCGGTAGAAGTTTGCAAATTCCAGCATACTTTGAACCCCCTTGAATGAATTTGGGGATGGCCAGTTCAGGATAGCATCTACCTTGTGTACATCCATTCGAATTCCATTCGGGCTGAGAATAAAGTCCAGGAATTCCACCTCGGTGTTGACAGAGTTTTTCCAATATGGATCGGACGTGTTTAACGCGGTCCTGCTTTGATGCGGAATATACTAGGATATTGTCGATGTACACTAGAGCACAGACATCAATCAATTCCCGTAGGACATCGGTCATGAAGTATTGAAATGCAGCAGGCGCATTGCAAAGGCCAAAGGGCATTACTTGATATTCGTACAAGCCGTATTTGGTGCGAAAAGCGGTTTTCCATTCGTCCCCCTGTTTTACGCGAGCAAGGTGATATGTCCCCCTCAGGTCTAGTTTTGTGCATCTTTGACTTGATCAAGCAATTCAGGGATCAGTGGCAGGGGGTGGCAACGGTAGTCGATGCACGTTCTCAAGTCCCCCTCCTTTTTCGGTACAAAGAATAGAGGACTGGCTGCTGGAGACTTCGAGGGATGGATGATCCCGTTGGCCAGGTATTGGTCAAGATAGGTCTTCAGGTGCTGGTTTTCTGGTTCCGTGAGTGCACAAATTCGCCCACAAGGGATTTCTGCGCTGGGTATCGGGTCGATTTGGCAATCGTATGGTCTATGCGGTGGCAGGGTATTAGCCTGTTCTTTCTGAAAGATCTTGAAAGTCCTGGTATTCACTTGGTAGGGTGCTGTTCAGCAGACAGCTGATAGAAGAAGACGGGCGGTGCAGATACCATAGCTCTCAACCATTTGTGTTGCAAAGGCGGGTGAAACCACCCGATTTTTTTCTTGGCGGGTGAGACGCCCATTGGAATGCATGGGCGTGCAGGAGGCTTTGCCGTCTTCTTCTATCAGCTGTCCGCTGAACATTCAATTGAAGGTATGCCAGTAGATTTTGGGAGGGTCTCTGCAGTTCCTGCGCCAACTTGAGGCCCCCGCCGCCCTTTTCTTGGGTGGCATGACTTATGCGCTGAGTTGGAGACCTGCGGCATCACAGCCAGTGGTGAGTGGCTCTGATCACAGCATGGCCGGTGGATAATAGACAGATATCAAGCTTTTGTCCGTGAGGAATAGGGTGAGGGCGGCAAAGCATGGTTAGCAGCTAAGTTAGCAGGTGGCTGATGGCGCGACTTTTTTGTTTTAAGGGAATTTAGGAAAGGGCAGCCCGAGGACATAGTATTGCTGTAAAGTTAGCAGGTGGCTGATGGCACGACTTTGTTTTAAGGGAGGGCCGCCCGAGGACATAGTATTGCTGTAAAGTTAGCAGGTGGCTGATGGCGCGACTTCGTTTTAAGGGAATTTAGGAAAGGGCAGCCCGAGGACATAGTATTGCTGTAAAGTTAGCAGGTGGCTGATGGCGCGACTTTGTTTTAAGGGTATTTAGGAAAGGGCAGCCCGAGGACATAGTATTGCTGTGAAGTTAGCAGGTGGCTGATGGCGCGACTTTGTTTTAAGGGTATTTAGGAAAGGGCAGCCCGATGACATAGTATTGCTGTAAAGTTAGCAGGTGGCTGATGGCGCGACTTTGTTTTAAGGGTATTTAGGAAAGGGCAGCCCGAGGACATAGTATTGCTGTGAAGTTAACAGGTGTCTGATGGCGCGACTTTGTTTTAAGGGAGGACAGCCCGAGGACATAGTATTGCTGTAAAGTTAGCAGGTGGCTGATGGCGCTACTTTGTTTTAAGGGAGGGCCGCCCGAGGACATAGTATTGCTGTAAAGTTAGCAGGTGGCTGATGGCGCGACTTTGTTTTAAGGGTATTTAGGAAAGGGCAGCCCGAGGACATAGTATTGCTGTGAAGTTAGCAGGTGGCTGATGGCGCGACTTTGTTTTAAGGGTATTTAGGAAAGGGCAGCCGATGACATAGTATTGCTGTAAAGTTAGCAGGTGGCTGATGGCGCGACTTTGTTTTAAGGGTATTTAGGAAAGGGCAGCCCGAGGACATAGTATTGCTGTGAAGTTAACAGGTGTCTGATGGCGCGACTTTGTTTTAAGGGAGGACAGCCCGAGGACATAGTATTGCTGTAAAGTTAGCAGGTGGCTGATGGCGCTACTTTGTTTTAAGGGAGGGCCGCCCGAGGACATAGTATTGCTGTGAAGTTAGCAGGTGGCTGATGGCGCGACTTTGTTTTAAGGGTATTTAGGAAAGGGCAGCCCGAGGACATAGTATTGCTGTGAAGTTAGCAGGTGGCTGATGGCGCAACTTTGTTTTAAGGGTTTTTAGGAAAGGGCAGCCCGAGGACATAGTATTGCTGTAAAGTTAGCAGGTGTCTGATGGCACGACTTTGTTTTAAGGGTATTTAGGAAAGGGCAGCCCGAGGGCATGGTATTGCTGTAAAGTTAGCAGGTGGCTGATGGCGCGACTTTGTTTTAAGGGTATTTAGGAAAGGGCAGCCCGAGGACATAGTATTGCTGTGAAGTTAGCAGGTTGCTGATGGCGCGACTTTGTGTTAAGGGAGGGCCGCCCAAGGACATACTGCTGCAAGGAGATCTGCAGTGGGAGTATGTTTGGGCCGACGAAAGATGCTGCATACAGCGGCAAGCAGAAGAAAGGGCTCTTGTGGATTAAGAGCTAGGACAGAGAACAGAGAATTGTAAGGTTGTGTAGGAGTTGCAGGGGTGCGTAGGAGTTGCAGGGGTGTGTAGGAGTTGCAGGGGTGCATAGGGGTTGCACGGGTGTGTAGGAGTTGCAGGGTTTGAATGCCAAAGTAGGATTTTAACTGCATGACCAACGGAGCTACAGGAACATTGAAAAAATACATTTGTTTGGCTTGACGGTAGGGACATTATGTAATATTTGTAAAGCACCGATCGGCCAGTGGTGTGGCCTCGTAGCGCTGTAGGATGGCTCAGTGTGCAGCATGGTACACTTCTGAGATTGTGGCACACTGTAGCTTGTTTAAAGGATTATAGATAAGTGTTCTCAATAATGTGGGAACGTGGCTATGAATTTCAGCATTTGATTAATAAGCTCTTCGGCCATAGGTTCAAGCATAGCGCTGGTTCACATTGGCAGGTCACAGTGGATGATAAAGACAACGCACAACCTATATTCCCCCACCCACCTTTTCCCACCCTACCCCCTCTATTCCTCCACCCACATTGCCCTCTCCCCCTATCCCCTCCCATCCTACCTCTCACACTCTGAGCCATTCTCGCTCATATTTCCTCTTGCTCATCATCAATGGCACCTTCTATCAATGGCTTCCTCCTTTGCTCTATCCCCTTCCCATTCTGCACCCATTATCGACAGTCCTTTGAAACGTTCCTTGCACACAGGTGCCTATGAATGCAGCAAAATCATGGCTCTGCCTCTTCACCATGGCGCCCCGATCTTTGGAAGGGGCAATATTTAGCCGCCTTCTGTGCATTAATGGATATGATCTGCTGAGCCACCTCATCCCCAAACAGGGAATGGGAATTGGATATTTTGGATGTGCACGAAAAGTGGACACGTGGATGCTCATCAATGCTACATGCAATATTTCCAAACATCTGCATGTTTGACTGCCGGTAAGGGGGTTTACTTGTAATAGTGCCTAGACCCTCAGAGTTCCACGTGCAGCAATGGAAATTACTGAATGTGGAAAATCGAGTACAAAAGTCTGCAAATCTCATAATGAGGGAGTGAGTATATCATAGTAGCTGATCGCTGGTATATGCCTTAGTTTGTGACTGTAAAATATAGAAGAGGCTGTATATCACGTGTTTCCTAGGTAATAAAACCACCAGGTGATGCAATTTTCCACTATTTATTTTGGAATAGCTAATATAGTCAGGAGGAAGCATCTGAGGCATGAAATAGACCTTTCACCACCTTTAAAAAGCATAATTAAGAAACGCAAAACCATAGAGTATTAATAGTGGGGTGCTTTGAGCTCAGCCCTTTATGGTAAATTGTTCTCTTTTTAATGCAGAGGAAGTGTGTATGTGCATCCTGGACTCCATTAATGCCCCACCCACCTCCGTTGTCGTTGTCGCATTCCTTTTCTCGCTTCAGATGGTGTGAGTCAGGACTCTTTGTTGCAGCAAGGTAGGTGAGCTTTTTTTCTTTGGCGTCTTTGGCCATCTCCCTCACTTTTCCTTGTCACACCCTGCCCCAAGTGCACGCCTCGCGCTACCATGTTGTAGCACTCTGCGATGCCACCCTCCACCTTTCGCCGTATAGCGTTGCACCCACAGCCCCCTCCTCTGACACCAGATTGGTGTTCCACTGGGTCAGCTGACCCAAGAACTCGGCTTCTTAAGAGGAACTCCCAGAGCAGCTGTAGAGGAGCAGTTACACCTCTGCAGGAAAACCCGCCCCCCCACCTCCAATATGTTGGAAGTCTGAGATTGTGCCGTGTTTGACACCAGCAGTTATGTCAATAACGCATACCGCAGCGTATATTAGAAGAAGATACCCATCAAGACAACCCTATCGAATGCATGACAATCTGAGGGAGGAACTCCCTGAAGGAATATGAAAAAGAGCAAAAAAAAAAGCTAGTGACGTCACACGAGACATGCACGACTCCCCGAGATATTGGCTGAAGATGATGTATGGATCCTACATAAAGTAATGACAAAGTAAAGAATCAAGTGAACTTTTAAATACAAAAAGAAGATTACACGTGCACGAAGTGCTTTAGAGAACCAACCGTTCAATAATTGTACAGAAGCTGAAACGCAAGGTAGACTAAGTCATGATAGAAGCTGGCTATATGTATTGCATGCAGAGCCGCCACTGTATAGAAGCTGGACATTGGTATCAAACATTTTAGTAAGCCAGGACCCATGAAGAATAGAGGGAGAATTGTGTTGCAGCAAGAATAAGCGGAAATCGTGCAGCTGCATGGCGAGGCTTTCTGGCCTGGTATCAAAACTGAAGAAGCCAAGGTTGGCTGTCTATTCTTGAAAGGAGTGAACGTACGAAGGATGAATCATCTCATGTTAAGGTGCATAGAAAGAACACCAAAAGTGGCAAGATTTATTCATTTAAGACATTTAAAACCTGCAAAATGGACCAAATCGTGGTCTCCTGTCACGTGAGCCAAGGATGAAAATGGAGTCCTAGAAAAACAATAGTTAGTGCTCACACTCCAATGTTTTCCTAGAGACAAGGATACTTTGCTAGGCCAAGTTCAAAGACAATCTTCATGGCAGAAGGCTTGGGTGATGAGAGATGTTGGGTGAATTGGGTGGGGAGATTCCAGGCCCACCTCTTTGCACCTTGGTCTGGGCTTATGTGCTGCTAAGTGAACCAAATATTCCAGAAATGCCACAAGCGTGCCAACCAATTGTAGAGGTCTGTATAACTAAGGTCCTTATAGTTTGAAGACCAATTGAAAACCGTGTACTTAGTGGTTTTAAAGATGACATGTTTTAGAGGTAGGCATATATTGTCCACATGACATTGGGCAGCCAATCACACTCAAAGGTCCTATGTAATGTATACTTGGAAGTTCCCTTTAAGCCTATCACAATCCCTAGTAGTTTTTTCATTGTTTGCCACGTAGTATGACACCACCTCTAACGTATTTTTTGGATAAAGTCTATGGCCTCATTTCAAGGCTGGCGGTAGCACAGCTGTCGCCGGTATTAATTTTTTGCCGGCGCCCAGAAAAGGGCAATTACTGAGTGATTATGACCTTGCTGGACCCGGAAATTGCCCTTTTATGGGCAACGGAAAAAATTCTTCCCCATTCACATTGAGCCCCATAGGGCTTAATGGGAATGGGGAAGGTGGTAGCACCGGTACCGTTAATAACGGTACCGGTGCTACCATCATGTTCTGCTCGCGGGTGCCGGTTCGGCCACCAGGTCAGACCTGGTGGCTGCAAAGGCACCCGCAAGCAGAACTCATAGTTTGCCGGTATGGTAACAATGGTACCGGCAAGCTTACCGGTACCGTTATTACTGTACCGGCAAACTTGTAATAAGGCCCTATGTTTTGTGAAAAGATTGCTGAGACAAATCGAGTGAACGTCCGTTGATGTCCCTTGTAACTCTCCTGTTTTAGATAATTGATAATAAAACAGTACTTTTCCATCTTCCTGAGGTGGTTTGGTTATTTGGCCTCAGGGTTATTCTGTGAACCCATCCATTGCATGCACGTTACTAAGGGGCCCTAAACTCATGTGGTAGCAGTGCAGATGGTTGAAAGATCCAAACCAGTTTGTCTCCAGATTTTTGGATGATCAGGCATCCTCTGCCATTAGCTGGAAGATCACAGGGTTTCCTGTGGCGAGCTGTCGATAGAAATAAACTTGCTAAAAGAATCGAGACGTGGGCAGGTCCCCATTTGATGAAATCCCTGCCTGGTTTCCACGGGCGGTCTGCGGATGGAAGGTGAAGAGGTCGGATTGGAGGAGGAGTCGATACTGAAGGCCTGGAGTCGATTAACGAATGGTGAGTATGATATGATATGATATATGATATGGCATTTGTAACGCGCCTATACACAAGTGTTTCAAGGCGCTACGAGGCGGGGGGGAACAGAGGGGGACAGACAATGATCCTACTAGGCCAAGTGTCATTCAGATCGCGCAAGTGCAAGGGTAGGGGGACTGGGAAAAAAGTGCAGGGGAAGGGGAGAGGGGAAGTGCAGTGCATGGTTAGTAGAATACAAGATAAATAATAGGGCCAGCTGGTGGCAAGTGCAAAGAAAGTGCGGTACATGGTTAATAGAATACAAGATAAATAATAGGGCCAGCTGGTGGCAAGTGCAAAGGTAAGTGCCAGGAGAAGGGGCTGCAGGATACAGAGACAGTCCCGTAGTGAATGTAGGCAGTGCAAGGAAGAGTGGCTGGGCCAGGACATGAGATCGGTGTGTGGCCCAGTTGCAGATTTAGTGCAAGTTCAGTGATTTTAGCAGGGGAGAGAGGGAGAGAAAGCGGAGGCAAAGAGGCAGGTTTTGAGGTGCTTCCGGAACCGGAGATGGTTCTCCTCAAGTTTCAGGGAGGCAGGAAGGCTGTTCCAGAGTGAGGCCTAAGGGGAATGGCAAATAAGGGGACAGGATTGTAACCATTTTTGTGTTACAGGAATTATTGAGAAGAAGAGGTAGAGCCTGGAAGCCTGAATCAAGGGAGTTAGAAGGATATATCTCAAACTCTAATGGGAGTAGAGTGAAATAAAAAACACATAATCAGGATTACGTAAGCTGATGTCTCAAATGCTGTATAGGGTATAAATAAAGGCAAACAATAAGGTGATCACAGTGTTTATAAATGTGTACTATTTGACTAGTCTGAATGTTGTTTGTTGAGTAAAAATATCGAAGAGCGATAGAGATTGTAAAAAATTGAAAATGTAGAGTTGCAACCGTGTTTGAGTATAGCAAAACGATTGGCGGCAATCAAGAGAATAGATAGGCTGCTGAAACTAAAGGCTTGAGCAGCGATTGATGGTACTTGCTCATATTTGATGTTAAAAAAAGTTGAAAAGTGGTGATTTAAGCCAAGGAATAAAGTTTATTTAACAGTCTGGCAAGAATCGACAGTCAATTGAGACTTGTCATTATGGGGGATTCTCCTCTCATGCACCTATGCAAGACACTGCCAAAGCATATGCCAAAGCTTAAACAGTATAGTGGGGAATGGGTAAAAGGCACGGTAGATAAAATGTTCATGCCATGGCCACAAGGGGATCATTGTAAAAAAAGGTATGACCACATACTTGCACGCTGCGTACACAGGGAAAATATTTGAGTAAAGATTAGCGATTTTAGAGCTCTGGTAGATGTGTCAAGAGGAAAGAGAGGACCCACCACCCGAGGAGTGGATGCTTAATCAGCATAAAGGGGAAGGCGTTGAGCTCTCAGCTACCCTTACCTCACCTGAAGCAAAGGGTGTTGCCATGGAAGAAATAGGGGTGTATCCTTTAAAAGAACTGAAAGCAGCAACAGGGTATAGTAATCCAATATATGAACCCCCCGCTTATAGTAGTGACGATAGTCCGGAGGAAAATAAAAGTAAGGAAGAGATTTATAAGATTATACAAGACAAGGAAGACAAGAGTGAGCGGTCAAAAGTGTTGACAGAGATGGACAGGGAGATTAAGAGATGGAAAGGAGAGGAGGATAAGGTTGACAAGATAGCGCTCGTGCAGAACAAATAGTACTAGACAGATAGTACTTAAGATAGATGGGAAAAATATCGAGGAAGTTAGGCAAAGAGAAGATAAGGACAAACAAGAAAGAAAAGATAAAGAACGAGAGAAGAGATTGAAAGAAGATGAGCAGAAAAGGAAAAGTAGGTAGCAAGGAAAACAGATATATCAGGAGGAACAAGAGAAAAAAGAAGAACAGGCAGAAGAACAAAGAATGCATGACAACAGACAGAGAGCGAGAGAAGAAAGGGATAGATAGGAAAGAAAGAGGAAGAAGAAGCACAAAGATTAAGAGACAAAAGATTACAAAGACGAAGGGGAGAAGAGGAGAACGAAGGCAAGAGGAAGAAAGAATTAGAAGGGATGCGAGAAAGTGAAGAGAAGTAGATGAAGAAATAGAACATAAAAGGAGACAGCGAGGTCTCGATGCCAGTCTTGTTCGTAAACAACAAATGTGGCCGGGCTCAGAAATACGATGGGATAGAGTGGAATAGATTCTTCCGATAAAGGAAGTAATGCCAGCAGCATCTAGAGTTAAGTTAGGCGAAATAGCGAGTATGAAACTCGAGGAAATGATGATCGACCCCCAGTACCTCAATCATGAAGTGAGGAGGGAAGCCTGTTCAGGGATGAATCTCGAGCATTGTCTTTAAGTAGACTGAATCTGGATAAGGGTGAAGGGGATGATAGTCACACTAGTTGGGGACTAGAGATGTCGGACGAGGAAAAAGAGTACGGTTTTGGGGCAGAAGGAGGGAGCGCCTGTGCCCCTGAAGAAAGTCTACAAATGCATAAGGAAGTGAGATGGTTGGATCTGGAACAACCTAAAGATAGAACCCCAGATCCTATAGCATATCCTGAGCGTCCCTGAGGATGGTCACATAGTGAGAAGGGAGAGTTGCCAACATATGTGAGCAGGTTAAGGGCATTACCCACAAGGAGACAGACCGGGATGATTATCTCTGCCATGGATAGATTAATAGTGGGATCCGTCTATGGGACGGGGTTCACACAGTTTCCCTTGTTGGAAAAAGGGGGAGCAAGACTGCAATATATTCCATGGCCACAGATGGACAAGGATAACTTAAGATGCAAGCTCCCTAGTTTGACTTCAGGTGTTGGGAAATGGATATACGAAATAGAAAACATCACAGGAGGAAAAACGTTGGCCAAAGGGGACATAAAAGGTCTCATGGCAGCTAGTCTTTGGGAGAGGGTTCATGGTACAGTATCCTGACACATCAGATATGGGTGCGATTAGGAAACGTAGGATGAATGAAGATGAAGACCCTATTGCTTACGTTCAGGATATTCAGGGGAAATGGCAGCTTGAAACTTGTGAGCCGTAGGAAAAGACAGTGGCATTATTTTACCACATTTTATGTCAAGGGCTGCCTGAGCCAGTAAAGAGGAATATGAAAAAACAAGTAGGGATGGAAGCAAAGCCATGGGCTGAGATACAGCTGACGACAGTACACCATTGTCAGTTATTACAAGAGAAGAACAAGAAGAAGGATGAGAATTGAAAAATAGAGGGAGTCAAATAAGGTCAGATAAAGTTGTCAAAAAATGTGCCATAGAAGGGGCTGTATTGACAAGTGGAGAAGTATTGGGAATGCAGGAAGCAATGGGTACATCGCAGATGAACAATCTGCGTCTGATGGATCAAGGTGGATATGGGTTCAAACCATGAGGCAGATGTATGGGTTACAGAGGAGGAAGAGGCGGAATTCAAAATAATCAAGGTGGGTTTCAAAGTACACAGAATGAGAACCAGAATGTTCAGGGAGGATATAACCAAGGAGGGACTAATAGGAGAGTTCCTCCAGTATGTTGGAATTGTGGAATGACAGGACATATTGGGTGCTTATGTGGGAGCTACGGGAATGTACAGAATGGACAGTTCTCAAGCGTTCTCAAGGGAGGGCGACAGCTTATGCTTCACCATATAGTACACAGACCAGATAATGTTTTGCCCAAGATCACACATCTTACCATACACAAGTGCTGGGAGTACAATAGGTACCACAGCAGGGACAAGTACAAATGAAACCGCCACAAGGGCAGTCACAACAAGCCCCTATGCAGACACAGCAATATGAAAACACAGGACAAGTATTGACATCCAGAATAAGAGGTGTCACTGTGGTAAGAGGAAATCCTTTCACACGGACGGGGATGAGCCTATATCCACAATACAACAGCTCACAGGGTGATTTGATGTGTTCAGTGCCATCAGTGACACCAGACCCCCAAGAGGAACCAAAAGTTGATGTGACGATAGGAGGCAAATCCTTTTCTTTTCATGTATACGAGAAGGAAAATGTGCAATGTCAGGTATTGCCATGAATGTTCAATGGTTCTCTGAAGCTACAAGTCGAGTTCCTTTTACTGATAAATTACCAGTCTCCATAGGAGAATATGACTTGTCCATTCCCTTGTTATGTTCACGACAGACACTGGTTAATATTTTGGGAAGAGATTTAATGACAAAACTTAATATGATGATTTCATTTACTGATCAAGGAATAATGTGCTCCACTCCAGGAATACACTATTTAAATGTGGGAGAATTCATATTGGCATTCACAGGGCAAGTTGCTCTGTGAGGCATTCCGGTAGATGCAGAGATTTTTATATATGGAGTGAGCATTTTACTGATATGGCTACCTGGCCTGGTGGGAAAGATTGTGAGAATACCTGATGAGTTTCTGTTTAGACCACAAATACCTATGGATGAGGAAAGTGGACAGACTATTCCTATAGAGTTGAAAGCAGCCATAGTACAAAAGGAAATGGCAATGCTCAAAGGGATATACAATGAGGGTAGACCATGGAGAACAGTGATAGCTTTTGAGGAAGAGTACAGATTGACTGACATAACTGATGACAATATGTTCAGGGAGGACCGAACAGATGACAAAGGGGTGTTCTTCATGAGCATTACATACTGGAAAAGGATGGAGAAAAGGGAAGTTCCACAGTGAATGGTGATAGAGCGGCAATGACCAGCATTTTTTTGGAATATTTGGAAAAGGTGGCAAGTGCTCTATGGACCACAGGCCCCTATGACGTAGGTTTATTGAAGGGTATAGGAGAAGTTAAAATAAAGCTTAAGCCAGGAGCGTTTTTACCTCAAGCAAAATAGTACCCTGTGTGTCGAGAAGCTGATGAGGGTATATTCCAGACTATTTCAGCACTGACGAATCAGGGAATTCTGGTGTCATCAGAATCATCGGTGTATCTGATTAAGAAATCTAAAGGGGGATTGTGGAGATTTATCAAGGATATTAGACCGATTAACCAGATTGTTGATGCTGAGTTTCCTTAAGATCCTAATCCAGTGACAATATTGTGTAGTATCCCGGTGGAAGCTTGATATTTTACGGTGATTGATTTGAAAAATGTGTTTTTCTCAATCCCGTTGCACAAGGACTCACAAGACTTGACTTTATTTACATTTTGCTAAAAAAGACTGAAACATACTAGGCTGTCTCAGGGGTACTGTGAGTCCCCATTGATCTTAAACAGAGTCCTACTAATGCAATTTTGATCTCAAAAGTGCGGTGATACAATACATAGATGACATCTTGATTTGTAGCACCACAGAAGATGAGTGCAGACAGGATTATGTTCAGTTGATGACTATTCTAGCAGACAAGGAATATAAATTAGACCAGGAGAAGCTACAATACTGCCAAGAACAGGTGTTATATATAGGTCAGTTGATTTCGCATTAAGGAAAGAAAGTAACACTTGAAAGAGCTGCGGCGATTCCGAAAACCTCAAAACCAAACACAGTGAGACAGATGTAACAGTTTTTGGGTCTGTGTAACTATGTTAGAGTCTGGGTGTTTGATTATAGCACATACACAAGACCACTTCTGGAAGCATTAAAGAAAGCGCAAGTTGGTAAAACAAAATTAATTAGAATGGACTAAAGAAATGGAGGAAGGATTTGAAGAGTTCAAAAAAGCAATTTGTACAGCCCCTGTTTTAGGAATTCCCAATTATGCTGAGTACTTTCATTTATTTTCGCACACAAATGGGACAGTCATGACAGCAGTACTTACACAGAGAACCACAATGGGGTACAAACCTTTGACGTATTACAGTGGAATTGTAGACCCAGCTATGAGAGGACACTTCCCTTGCAAACAATCTTTGGCAGCTACAGCGTTTGCGATTGAGAAGTCTACAAGTATTGTCATGGGCTGCTCTATGACCCTCTTTTTGGAGCATGCTCTATTTGCCATTTTAGAGAAACCCAAGGGCACGTTGACATCCCAAAGTGCTTCATCTTATGCAGTAATGATTTCTGACCGAGCAATTGAAATAGTAAGATGTAAAATAGTGAACACTGCCACATTTATAGCTGAGCCAGTAGAAGAAGGTGATCATGCGCATGGCTATGCTAATTATGTTGAATTTATGATGATATAACCCATGTGAAAGAAAATGCTTTAGCAAGAGGGGAGATTCTCTTTATTGATGGTTCTTTGAAAATTTTTCAGACTAGTGGGGAAAGGCATTCAGGTGCTGCAGTAATAAGACACAGGTTATATGGAGAATTTGAAGTAGTGGCGAGTTCAAGAATACCGTCTCACTTTTCAGTGCACGTAGCAGAATTAGTAGCACTTATTGTCACGCTTGAGAAACATGAAGGGCAGGAAGTGATGGTGTACAGTAACTTTGCCTATGTGATGTCAACTGTACATGCAGGGTTAGCACGTTGGAAAAGGAGGGGTTACCTCCGCATAGATGGCACTCCAGCGCTGCATGCATCCTTATTGGATAGGCCCATTAAGGCACTACAACTCCCAGTGGCCACAGCGGTCGTTAAATGCGCAGCGCATACTAAGGGAATGAACCCGCAGATGAAGAAGCCAAAAGGGTTGCATATTCCCCAGAAATCTTGAGTTTTGATACTGAGAGTATTAAAGAAAAAGTAGTTACAACAATGCTAGTGCAAGAGGGGTTTAATAAGTTGTTGATAACCCAACTAATAGAGATTCAAGGAAGTGCACCACAGGAAGAGCAAGAATTATGGAAACGAAGGGGGTGTTCTTTATCCCCCACAGAAGCATTATGGCGACAGGACAACACTGGAAAGCCATTGATGCCAGTAACATTATTAAAGGTCATGCTTGAACAGCTGCATTACCCCGTGCATTTAGAGAGTCTTGCTGCTACGATTGCAGAAGACTGGTACATTCCTAATCTGCTGGAACACATTGCACTATTTATGGTGAGCTGCATTGTGTGTCAAAAGCTTAATGCTGGGCATACACTGAGAACAATTAGGGGAGTAATACCTCAACCAGATGATCAGTTTCAGCATTTACATCTCGCCTATGTCGATATGCTGCAGGTATGTTATGGATATAGGTATCTATTAGTGGTGGTGTGTCCATTTTCTAGGTGGCTCAAAGCAGGTCCATGTACACACTCTGATGCCACTTGCGCAGCGAAGTTTTTAGTGTGCAAGGTATTCCCGAGGTGGGGTGTGTGTGAGGTGCTGAGATCTGATAATTGGGCTCATTTTGTTAATGAACTATTCAAACTGATAGTGCTTTTATTAATTCTTCTGCTTATCACCCGCTAGCGAACGAAATATGTGAGAGACTCAATGGCCTCCTCAAAGAAAGGATTTCCAAGATCAAATTGACTTTTAAAAAAGGATGGCTGTATTGCCTACCCCTAGCTTTATATGCTCTTTGGAATCAGCCAGGATCACACCACCACCACACCCCGCATTAGCTAGTTGCAGGGCGTCGAATGAGACTGCCCCTTAGACCTCCGTCTTGGAGTAGAAGTGATGCCCAGAGCGTAGCGAAAACCGTAAGTGATGAGATGCATGATTATTTGACATGTATGACCTCTAGTATTTCTTTCATTTCAGAACAAGTCAAGCGCCAGGTGGGTCGGTCTAAGAACACAGATGAAGATAATTCGAAAACCAATCCAAGTGAACTTTTACACGTTTTCATGGCACTTTTATCACCAAGGAAGTGTCCCCTTTTGCGAGTAGAGTATGGGAAAGAAGAGCTTGGCTACACATGGGTGATGTGAAGATCTATAAAGGAAAGACCTGCCCTCCCACCATTGCCAATCCAGAATCAAGACAAGAAGAAGAATTTCAGCGTGTGCAGACCTAATTGATGACAAAGAAGGATGACAAAACAACGATTGATTAATACTAATTTTATATTGGACTGGAATTCAATGGACACTCCTTATGGATATTTTAGCAGAGAGTGAAAAGACTTGCAGAGAATTCCAGGAATTTTGAAATGAACTTTTAGAAATACATATTGAAGTAGAAAGTAGTGCATCAAAGATATGCCTAAACGTCAGTTCTTGATCAGACATTGGAAACGAGATCCTTATCCAGATTCATTTTGTGGAGACTATTTGTTTTAAGTGATTAAATATATGGTACCTGCCGACAATGACGTTCATCGGCTTGTGCTAGCTGTCTTTGTGTTCATACTTCGATCTTACCCTGCTCTTGTTAGAAGAGATGTTAATATTCACACTTTCTTACAGGACCCTATAAATGTTGCAGTGCTAAGAAGACTCCTTATTGTTATAATTGAACAGATTATACAGCTACAAACCTAAATAAATGCAATGATTGTATTAAAAATGATTAATGAAAGAGTGGCACGGTTCTAGAAGATAAACAAGTGCAACGAGTAGTAGGATGGCATGAGAGATGGATGCCTATGTTCATATGCATAATATATGCTTGTATGATTGTTCTCTTTGTCTTTCTGTTCCTCATCTTTCAGAATCTCCATCATGTTGGTACTTCCACTAAAGGAGAAGCCCCTATGGTTCTCTCTACTACGAAAACAGTTTTTTATTTACTCCATGATTGCTATACAGACTTTGGGAGACACAAGAGAGATGCAGATTAAGATAGTGAAGGGATAAATACATATGTAGATAAAACAGCACACTTGGGGAATAACGTGTGGTACCAGCACAAAAGAAAAGTGGGGGAGAAAGCATTTAAGGAGGGTTGCCACATCTGCTCTCTCATCCCCTATGCCATGAATACAGTACAAGCCTTCATTGCCAGAGAGGTTCCAGAGCACAATGCAAGGTGCCTCAGTCATCTTGCAACATGTACATCTCAAGGACAATTCCAAAGAAGCTGGGCAACTTTGCGATGGAGATCGAAATGGTTGTTTCCATACCAGGATGACTACATCAAAACCTTACAAATGGGAAAGGAACCTGATGGAAGAGCAAGATGCTTGTGTATCCTGCTGCAGGACAGGATGAGGTGATCATTGAAGAGAGGAAGAGAACGAACTGCCCTGATGTGACAGAAATAGCTGGATCACCTGGATGTTGGGAACAAACTCAATTTTTGATCTATGGACGAGTGAAGTCCAAGAAGGGTTGGGAAGAAGGAATGATGTCCTGTGCGGCTCATTTCCTGAAGACAGGATATGTACAAAAAGTGCAAAGGGTGAATGATGGGTGTTTAAAGTCATGGGCTAAACACGCCAAACTACTGACATGGGTAGAAGATGAAACAGGCCCAGTAGTTGTAATCCTGTTGGTTAATGCGACACTGTGCTTCCGAAGACACAAGAAGAATCATGTGGGATATAACAAACAATGCAAAACTACAATTGACATTCCTAGGATGGGAGAAGGGACAGCCGTCCTTATGGACCGATATTGGGCATGTGGATCTAGAGCTTACATAAGGTCGCCCAATGATTGGGATGGAGTCTGTTCTTTGGTGCTCATCCATGTTCAAGCATTAGTGATTCCTCAAAGCGACCTGAACATTAGTGAATTTCCAAAAGTGGATGCCAATTTGAGAAAAAAAGATTGCTTGAACTTCTCTGTCGGACAAGAAAGAGAATTATTTCTCAGCTAAATCAATAACAGCATATGGCTCCATTCCCGAGGAACACAGGTTGAAGACTGCCACAATATTTACAACTATATTCATGCCTGAGATTCAAACAGTAGCAAACGCCAAGTGGCTACAGACCACCAAATGGGAGCTTCTGCAGACAATCAATGCTACCATAAAGGGATTCAACGCTATCAAGGAAGAGCTGAGAGCCATACGACTGATGACCCTTCAGAACAGATATGTCCTTAATATGATCACAGCGATGGAAGGAGGAGTTTGTGCCAACATCGGTCCATCATTTTGCACATTCATACCTTCTCATGATGAAGAAAATGGACCTTGACAGAGGCTATAATGTTGTTGACAGACCTACATAACAAGAAGGAAGATGAGACAGAGACATTGAAGACAGTTTGCCTCCCTGTTCTCATGGATTCCACAGTGGTTGTCAAATATATTCAAGATTCTTGGAGTAATATTAGTGCTGGTGATGTTCGGATTCTGTGTAAGCAGGATAGCGATTGACCAATGCAAGAAAACAGCAAATAAGGTGGTGGGAATGAAGATCATGATCAATGTCAAATCTGGACTTAAACCCAAGGAGCTGACTGATGAAGCTGTCAGAAAATATATAGAAGCCAGCATGGTAGCACCTGAAGGAACAAAGTTCCTGTAGTCGAAGAATCATAAGAAGTACATGGGATGATGGGTCTATTGTAATCCAAATGGACAATGTAACTACAAGGCCTGGAGTGTAGATAACATGTTAAATCGACCGGCACACTGAGTAGAGTGATGAAGATATAGACGCCAAAGAAACATTTCTTCAAGAGAAAATATCAGGATTTGGAAACGATTGAAGAGGTGGTCGAGGACTCGACAATCGGGGGTAATGTAGAGGAGCAGTTACTTGCCTCTGCAGGAAGTCCTGCCCCCTACCTCCTATATGTTGGAAATCTGAGATTGTGCTGTGTTTGACACCAGCAGTTGTGCCAATACTACAGCATATATCCAAAAGAAGAAACCCATTAAGACAACCCTATCAAATGTATCCCTGAAGGGATGACAATCTGAGGGAGGAACTCCCTGAAGGAATATGAAAAAGAGCAAAAAGAGAAGCTAGTGACATCACACGAGATATGCGCGACAAGCCGAGATATTGGCTGAAGAGAATGTATGGATCCTACAGAAACTAATGACGAAGTAAAGAGTCAAGCAAACTTTTAAATACAAAAAAGATTACAGAGAATCAACTGTTCAATAATTGTACAGATGCTGAAACGCAAGGTAGACTAAGCCATCATAGAAGCTGGCTATATGTAGTGAATAGAATGCAGGTGGAGCCACCACTCTGTAGAAGCTGGACATCAGTATCATACATTTTAGTAAGCCAGGACCCATGAAGAAGAGAGGGAGAATTGTGTTGCAACAAGAATAAGCTGAAATCGTGGAGCTGCAAGGTGAGTTTGTCTGGCCTGGTATCAAAACTGAAGCAGCCAAGGTTGGCTATCTATTCTTGAAAGGAGTGAACGTGCGAAGGATGAATCCTTTCTTGTTAAGGTGCAACTAAAGAACACCTAGAGTGCGAAGTTTTATTAATTCCAGACATGGCACAAGCGTGCCAACCAAGTGTAGCGGTCCATATAGTGAAGGTCCTTATAGTTTGAAGACCAATTAAAAATCATGTACTTAATGGTTTTAAAGATGACATGTTTTAGAGGTAGGCATATATTGTCCACTTGACAGTGGGCAGCCAATCACAAGGATCTAAGTGATCCAACCGCGGCTGATTTTGCCGCGGTCAGAACATTTGCATGAGAAAGGTGCGAACTACCAAAAGTTTTCACCTTTCTCATGCGAACACATGTACACTACTGTGAAGTATAGTGAGCAGGGTGTTGCGGGGCACAACCCCGCAGCCCCTGTGTTCTTTCTTTTTTTATTGGCAGGTGTGCTGCGGGGTGTCCCCGTGCACTATACCACACAGTATAGTAAGCAGGGTGTTGAGGGGGATACCCCCGCACCCCTGCAGTCTTTTTTTTTTCTTACTTACCTGCAATGCTACCACCAAAGGTTCAAACCTAGATTCGGTAAAAAAGGACAAACCCAGTCACAATCGTAGGTCCTATGTAATGTATACTTAGATGTTCCCTTTAAGCCTATCACAATCCCTAGTAGGTTTTTCATCATTTGTCACGTAGTATGACGTCACCTTTGATGTATTTTTAGTATGAAGGCTACATTTTGTGAAAAGATTTCTGAGGGAAATCGAGCGAACATCCGTTGATATCTGTTGTAACTCCCTTTTTTAGATAATTGATAATAAAACAGTACTTTGCCATCTTCCTGAGTTGGTTCGGTTATTTGGACTCTGAGTTATTCTGTGAACCCATCCATTGCATGCATGTTACTAAAGGGCCCTAAACTCTCAGCCTTGCCTGGGCATCTGCTGAAGGGCACAGGCTAAGGGTGTGCCCTACCCCTGCCAGATGCAATGCACCGACCAACAGCTATAGCCAGGTAAGGAACAGCTTACTGTGAATCTTGCCGCTGTTGTATTTTTCCACTTCCCAGAGTGTTCCTAAAGTAGGTTTGCTGCTTTGATTCCTGCCACGGTTATATTTTGCCTCACTTGCATATTTCTTCCCAGAATGCCACTAATTTGGGTTTATCTGAAACTCGCCACTGTTGAATTTTTCCACACTTGCATTTTGCTTCCAGGAATGCTTCTAAGTTATGCTTCTAAGTTATGTTTGTTATTTGACTGCTGTATTTTGCCACACTCATATTTTGCTTCCCAGAGAATTACTAATGTAGGTTTGCCACTTTGAATCTCGCCACTGTTGTATTTTGTATCACTTGCATTTCACTTCCCAGAGGGTTCCAAATTTGGATTCGTTAATTTGAATCTCGCTACTTTTGTATTTTGCCACCCTTGCATTTCACTTCCCAGAATGTTCAAAATCCGGGTTCGTTACCCTGAATCTCGCCACTGTTGTATTTTGCCACACTTACATTTTGCTTCCCTGAGTGTTGCTAATGTAGGTTTACCACTGTGAATCTTGTCCTGTTGTATTTCGCAACACTTGCATTTCACTTCCCAGAATGTTTGCAATGTGGGTTTGTTACCTTGAATCCCGCCACTGTTGTATTTTGCAACACTTGCCTTTTGCTTCCCTAAGTGTTCCTAATGTAGGTTTGCCACTGTGGATCTCGCCACTGTTGCATTTTGCCATCCTTGCATTTCACTTCCCAGAGTGTTCCTAAAGTAGGTTTCATAAGTTGGTCTTGCGACTGTTGTATTATGCCACACTCGCATTTTGCTTCCCAGAGTGTTCCAGGTTTGGGTTTGTTGCTTTGAATCTCGTCACTGTTGTGGTTGGCCACACTTGCATGTTGCTTCCCAGAGTGTTCCTAATGTGGGTTTGCCACTGAATCTCGCCAATCTTGTATTTTGCCACGCTTGCATTTCGCTTCACAGAGTATTCCTGGTTTGGGTGGTTTACTTTGAGTTTTGCAGCGGTTGTGTTTTGCCACACTAGCATTTTGCTTCCCACAGTGCTTCTAATTTGGGTCTGTTGCCTGATCCTCACAATGGTTGTATTTTGCCATGTTTACATTTCACTTCCCTGAGTGTTCCAGGTTTGGGTTGGTTACTTTTAATCTCACCACTGTAGTTTGGGATTGTGTCAGTGAGTTTTGTCACTGTTGTATTTTACCACACTTGCCCTTTGCTTCCCAGAGTGTAATTAATGTGGGTTTGCATCTTTGATTCCCGCAACGGTTGTGATTTGCCATACTTGCATTTTGCTTCAAAGAGTGTTCCAGGTATGGGTTTGCTACTTCGATTCCCACCATGGTTATATTTTGCCACACTTGCATTTTGAGGTTGTTATTGGAATATCACCACTATTGTATTTTCCTACACCTCCGTTTTGCATTTTACGACCCACCGAATACAGCCGAGTCCCACACAAACTTCAGTCCAGCTGTTCACATAGCTTGACTCTTTGACAATTTGACATAGCACCCGTCCTCACACCTTTGTAAAATGTGTTGCTGTTAGAGACTTAGCCATTCTCTACCTACCTTCTATCTGGCTATAAATGCACACACACACACACACATTTTACCACTCCTTTCATTACTTACAATACAGACTACGGTCTTCCGAAGGGAGTTCATTCTCACAGCACTTCAAGGCCATACCATTGGCAGAAAGCGCTTATACAGACACTCGCTACAACCCTTTCCAAATGTTTCTAGAACAAAACACCTCTGTCCTTGCCAGAGTCCTGATCCACCGCCTTCACCAATAACGAGGACTTCACCCCACCACACTTCCCAGCATACCAACCTAACGCTACCCAGGATGGGGTGGAAAACTATGGCTGTGACTAGGAGACTAGGACTAAGGTAATGAAGATTAAATTGATCGGGCCTTTTAAATGACTCTACTGTTTACCACGGTTAGTTTACACCTCTAAAGCCATTGGCAGGAACAGTGCAAGACTCTCAGGAATATGGTTAGTGTCCTGCAAATCCATCTCTGGCAATATCAGTGTAATGCATCTGAACTACTGCCCTCAATAGTGATACGTCTATTGTACACTACTAATGTGCACCAGCTATAAATCACAGAACATATGAAGGTTTGATTTGCGTCTAGTGTGCTGGCCTGCCAGCATTTGCTGATCCAGCGAGTAATGGATGATGGGATGTCCCGAATGTCGACCCGAGTGTAGGGATGTAACAGTATAACGGTATACCGTTAAAGATACCGTGAACAGCTTAATTGAACAATAATAACCGTCACAATGTTTATACTGGTATACCGTTTATACCATTAAGTGCGCTTTTCAATCTGATTTGGAAAGGGTGCAATAAGCAAGTGCTGCGCAGTCTTGGTCTTGCACTGTTGGATGTACTGTCTGCCAAGGGGGCCTTGTTTGGCAGGCAAGAGCATAGGGAAAGTGCGGCCACATTAGTAAATGCAGTTTTGCTGCTGTGACCGCTCTTTCTCTGTGATCAGTAGAGTTGGGTCAAAGATCAGACTGTGCAAATTGTGTTGAAAGCTGCCCAGTGCCTGAACCTTTGGGTTCCCCATTCAAAGCTGGTAACGATGAGCTGACTGACTGCCTCTATACGCATACCTGAGACTCCAGTTCATTGACTCCGCCAGACCTGGATTTCATGGGCAAACTAGAACAAAGTTATTTTGTTTCAGGCATTATTTATTTTAACGGCAGCATACCGATTTTAAACGTTTTCACACAGTCATGCTGCTACGCGCTACAGGTCAGATATTCTATGGTGATGTCCCAATTTTCAATTTGCAATTAGCATGACCACAGGGACATCACGAGGGTGAGCTGAGGGCCTGAACTGAAAGTGATCATTTTAAAAGCCTAAATAACCACTTAAGAAAAGCTATTAAATTTGCTTTACCAGTCACAGCAGGGCCCCCCCTCTCCTCCTCTACACACATGTGTTTGTGTTGTTTGGTGGAAGCAAGGGGTGGCATTTCAGTGGAAAGCATGCTGAAAAGCCCAATTCTGGCCCTGGGTGCCTGGTTTTGTTTGTGATGATAAATCTGACAATTTATGACCTTTTTAAGAAAATATTTGTTAAGATTAGTTAACTCCACCTGCTATACCACGATAACCATGATATACCATCATTTGGCAAGAAGGTTATAGTACCGCCATAAAACTGATACCGTGACACCCCTACCCGAGTGTGCCCATCACGTCCAACTTTTCACTCTGTATTCTCAGCACATTACTTTAGCTACTACTCGACTCCTGCCCTTTGTATTCACTCTATTAACATGGCACCCTTTGTGCGAGATGTGTACATAAAGTGAAGACTTTGCACTGTATATGGAAACATATAAGGTCTAGTGGGCTGCGAAATTCCATGCAGAGGCTGTTCTGTTTGCCGGGTCTGTGGCTCAGTGAACAATTGCATCAACTGCGTGGGCCTGTGTTTGACCTCATGGTCACAGGTTCGAATCCCTGCAGGTCCACTCAGCTCTTCAACCTTCCGAGGCCGATAAAGTTAGTACCATTAAGGTGGGTAAAAATAAATATCTGTTATCTGTCAATAGGGCCGAGATGCCGCTCTGGGGGTGAACATGCCTCTGCAAATACACCTGCTCTGTTCTGTTTGCAGGCTGCACTGGGGTACAGCGCAGTTCATCCCTTTTTGATGACAGGGTTGGCCAGAGCAGCATGGACTTTCAGTGTTGGCCTTAAAAACTTTGCCCTGACTTCTTCCATCTGTTGGGTAGGTAATGATAACGTGTGTTCCTATATAGAGCGCCATGCTGCTTGTAAGCGTTCTAATAGCGTGCATTCTTAGTACACATTTTTATGGTGCTCGATTGATCCAACTGAGTTGGGTGACAGGCTAAGTGACATGACGCAGGATTTAAACATGGTAAGCTCAGGCAGGCGAGCCTCATGCCAGAGAGCAGCACTTTACTCATGAGCAATCCACCAGCACAGGGCTGTATAGGAGAGCGGTGTTGGTATATTTAGAATCCTGTGAGTATAGCCTGGCTATGGCTGGGCGTGCCAGCATCACCCAGAAGTCAATCTCAGTTGTGTTTTTACCAATGATAAAAAAGGGATATGCGAATAGCCTCCATTCAAATTCATTATAAGTAGATCATTTCCCAATGCATGCTCATTGGAATATCATGAAAACGTGACTGGATTTCACCAGTTGGCCGTGGCTTGATTGAGGAGATGATCTCCCGCATGATCGATTCCTTCACTGAAGAGGGCCCATGTTACATTACCTTTGAAGGCCTTCAAGTTAAGCAGGGGCTTCAGTCATAGGCTTACGGGGTTCTGTATCTTGATGTATTTATCTATTTATTAAGGATTTGTGTGTAGCAGTCATTTTCAAAAAGAAGATACCCATTAAGACAACCCTATCAAATGTATCCCTGAAGGGATGACAATCTGAGGGAGGAACTCCCTGAAGGAATATGAAAAAGAGCAAAAAGAGAAGCTAGTGACATCACACGAGATATGCGCGACAAGCCGAGATATTGGCTGAAGAGAATGTATGAATGTATGGATCCTACAGAAACTAATGACGAAGTAAAGAGTCAAGCAAACTTTTAAATACAAAAAAGATTACAGAGAATCAACTGTTCAATAATTGTACAGATGCTGAAACGCAAGGTAGACTAAGCCATCATAGAAGCTGGCTATATGTAGTGAATAGAATGCAGGTGGAGCCACCACTCTGTAGAAGCTGGACATCAGTATCATACATTTTAGTAAGCCAGGACCCATGAAGAAGAGAGGGAGAATTGTGTTGCAACAAGAATAAGCTGAAATCGTGGAGCTGCAAGGTGAGTTTGTCTGGCCTGGTATCAAAACTGAAGCAGCCAAGGTTGGCTATCTATTCTTGAAAGGAGTGAACGTGCGAAGGATGAATCCTTTCTTGTTAAGGTGCAACTAAAGAACACCTAGAGTGCCAAGTTTTATTAATTCCAGACATGGCACAAGCGTGCCAACCAAGTGTAGAGGTCCATATAGCGAAGGTCCTTATAGTTTGAAGACCAATTAAAAACCATGTACTTAATGGTTTTAAAGATGACATGTTTTAGAGGTAGGCATATATTGTCCACTTGACAGTGGGCAGCCAATCACAAGGATCTAAGTGATCCAACCGCGGCTGATTTTGCCGCGGTCAGAACATTTGCATGAGAAAGGTGCGAACTACCAAAAGTTTTCACCTTTCTCATGCGAACACATGTACACTACTGTGAAGTATAGTGAGCAGGGTGTTGCGGGGCACAACCCCGCAGCCCCTGTTTTCTTTCTTTTTTTATTGGCAGGTGTGCTGCGGGGTTTCCCCCGCAGCACCCCACGCACTATACCACACAGTATAGTAAGCAGGGTGTTGAGGGGGACACCCCCGCACCCCTGCAGTCTTTTTTTTTTCTTACTTACCTGCAATGCTACCACCAAAGGTTCAAACCTAGATTCGGTAAAAAAGGACAAACCCAATCACAATCGTAGGTCCTATGTAATGTATACTTAGATGTTCCCTTTAAGCCTATCACAATCCCTAGTAGGTTTTTCATCATTTGTCACGTAGTATGACGTCACCTTTGATGTATTTTTAGTATGAAGGCTACATTTTGTGAAAAGATTTCTGAGGGAAATCGAGCAAACATCCGTTGATGTCTGTTGTAACTCCCGTTTTTAGATAATTGATAATAAAACAGTACTTTGCCATCTTCCTGAGTTGGTTCGGTTATTTGGACTCTGAGTTATTCTGTGAACCCATCCATTGCATGCATGTTACTAAAGGGCCCTAAACTCTCAGCCTTGCCTGGGCATCTGCTGAAGGGCACAGGCTAAGGGTGTGCCCTACCCCTGCCAGATGCAATGCACCGACCAACAGCTATAGCCAGGTAAGGAACAGCTTACTGTGAATCTTGCCGCTGTTGTATTTTTCCACTTCCCAGAGTGTTCCTAAAGTAGGTTTGCTGCTTTGATTCCTGCCACGGTTATATTTTGCCTCACTTGCATATTTCTTCCCAGAATGCCACTAATTTGGGTTTATCTGAAACTCGCCACTGTTGAATTTTTCCACACTTGCATTTTGCTTCCAGGAATGCTTCTAAGTTATGTTTGTTATTTGACTGCTGTATTTTGCCACACTCATATTTTGCTTCCCAGAGAATTACTAATGTAGGTTTGCCACTTTGAATCTCGCCACTGTTGTATTTTGTATCACTTGCATTTCACTTCCCAGAGGGTTCCAAATTTGGATTCGTTAATTTGAATCTCGCTACTTTTGTATTTTGCCACCCTTGCATTTCACTTCCCAGAATGTTCAAAATCCGGGTTCGTTACCCTGAATCTCGCCACTGTTGTATTTTGCCACACTTACATTTTGCTTCCCTGAGTGTTGCTAATGTAGGTTTACCACTGTGAATCTTGTCCTGTTGTATTTCGCAACACTTGCATTTCACTTCACAGAATGTTTGCAATGTGGGTTTGTTACCTTGAATCCCGCCACTGTTGTATTTTGCAACACTTGCCTTTTGCTTCCCTAAGTGTTCCTAATGTAGGTTTGCCAATGTGGATCTCGCCACTGTTGCATATTGCCATCCTTGCATTTCACTTCCCAGAGTGTTCCTAAAGTAGGTTTCATAAGTTGGTCTTGCGACTGTTGTATTATGCCACACTCGCATTTTGCTTCCCAGAGTGTTCCAGGTTTGGGTTTGTTGCTTTGAATCTCGTCACTGTTGTGGTTGGCCACACTTGCATGTTGCTTCCCAGAGTGTTCCTAATGTGGGTTTGCCACTGAATCTCGCCAATCTTGTATTTTGCCACGCTTGCATTTCGCTTCACAGAGTATTCCTGGTTTGGGTGGTTTACTTTGAGTTTTGCAGCGGTTGTGTTTTGCCACACTAGCGGTTTGCTTCCCAGAGTGCTTCTAATTTGGGTCTGTTGCCTGATCCTCACAATGGTTGTATTTTGCCATGTTTACATTTCACTTCCCTGAGTGTTCCAGGTTTGGGTTGGTTACTTTTAATCTCACCACTGTAGTTTGGGATTGTGTCAGTGAGTTTTGTCACTGTTGTATTTTACCACACTTGCCCTTTGCTTCCCAGAGTGTTATTAATGTGGGTTTGCATCTTTGATTCCCGCAACGGTTGTGATTTGCCATACTTGCATTTTGCTTCAAAGAGTGTTCCAGGTATGGGTTTGCTACTTCGATTCCCACCATGGTTATATTTTGCCACACTTGCATTTTGAGGTTGTTATTGGAATATCACCACTATTGTATTTTCCTACACCTCTGTTTTGCATTTTACGACCCACCGAATACAGCCGAGTCCCACACAAACTTCAGTCCAGCTGTTCACATAGCTTGACTCTTTGACAATTTGACATAGCACCCGTCCTCACACCTTTGTAAAATGTGTTGCTGTTAGAGACTTAGCCATTCTCTACCTACCTTCTATCTGGCTATAAATGCACACACACATTTTACCACTCCTTTCATTACTTACAATACAGACTACGGTCTTCCGAAGGGCGTTCATTCTCACAGCACTTCACGGCCATACCATTGGCAGAAAGCGCTTATACAGACACTCGCTACAACCCTTTCCAAATGTTTCTAGAACAAAACACCTCTGTCCCTGCCAGAGTCCTGATCCACCGCCTCACCAATAACGAGGACTTCACCCCACCACACTTCCCAGCATACCAACCTAACGCTACCCAGGATGGGGTGGAAAACTATGGCTGTGACTAGGAGACTGGGACTAAGGTAATGAAGATTAAATTGATCGGGCCTTTTAAATGACTCTACTGTTTACCACGGTTAGTTTACACCTCTAAAGCCATTGGCAGGAACAGTGCAAGACTCTCAGGAATATGGTTAGTGTCCTGCAAATCCATCTCTGGCAATATCAGTGTAATGCATCTGAACTACTGCCCTCAATAGTGATACGTCTATTGTACACTACTAATGTGCACCAGCTATAAATCACAGTACATATGAAGGTTTGATTTGCGTCTAGTGTGCTGGCCTGCCAGCATTTGCTGATCCAGCGAGTAATGGATGATGGGATGTCCCGAATGTCGACCCGAGTGTAGGGATGTAACAGTATAACGGTATACCGTTAAAGATACCGTGAACAGCTTAATTGAACAATAATAACCGTCACAATGTTTATACTGGTATACCGTTTATACCATTAAGTGCGCTTTTCAATCTGATTTGGAAAGGGTGCAATAAGCAAGTGCTGCGCAGTCTTGGTCTTGCACTGTTGGATGTACTGTCTGCCAAGGGGGCCTTGTTTGGCAGGCAAGAGCATAGGGAAAGTGCGGCCACATTAGTAAATGCAGTTTTGCTGCTGTGACCGCTCTTTCTCTGTGATCAGTAGAGTTGGGTCAAAGATCAGACTGTGCAAATTGTGTTGAAAGCTGCCCAGTGCCTGAACCTTTGGGTTCCCCATTCAAAGCTGGTAACGATGAGCTGACTGACTGCCTCTATACGCATACCTGAGACTCCAGTTCATTGACTCCGCCAGACCTGGATTTCATGGGCAAACTAGAACAAAGTTATTTTGTTTCAGGCATTATTTATTTTAACGGCAGCATACTGATTTTAAACGTTTTCACACAGTCATGCTGCTACGCGCTACAGGTCAGATATTCTATGGTGATGTCCCAATTTTCAATTTGCAATTAGCATGACCACAGGGACATCACGAGGGTGAGCTGAGGGCCTGAACTGAAAGTGATCATTTTAAAAGCCTAAATAACCACTTAAGAAAAGCTATTAAATTTGCTTTACCAGTCACAGCAGGGCCCCCCCTCTCCTCCTCTACACACATGTGTTTGTGTTATTTGGTGGAAGCAAGGGGTGGCATTTCAGTGGAAAGCATGCTGAAAAGCCCAATTCTGGCCCTGGGTGCCTGGTTTTGTTTGTGATGATAAATCTGACAATTTATGACCTTTTTAAGAAAATATTTGTTAAGATTAGTTAACTCCACCTGCTATACCACGATAACCATGATATACCATCATTTGGCAAGAAGGTTATCGTACCGCCATAAAACTGATACCGTGACACCCCTACCCGAGTGTGCCCATCACGTCCAACTTTTCGCTCTGTATTCTCAGCACATTACTTTAGCTACTGCTCGACTCCTGCCCTTTGCATTCACTCTATTAACATGGCACCCTTTGTGCGAGATGTGTACATAAAGTGAAGACTTTGCACTGTATATGGAAAAATATAAGGTCTAGTGGGCTGCGAAATTCCATGCAGAGGCTGTTCTGTTTGCCGGGTCTGTGGCTCAGTGAACAATTGCATCAACTGCATGGGCCTGTGTTTGACCTCATGGTCACAGGTTCGAATCCCTGCAGGTCCACTCAGCTCTTCAACCTTGCGAGGCCGATAAAGTTAGTACCATTAAGGTGGGTAAAAATAAATATCTGTTATCTGTCAATAGGGCCGAGATGCCGCTCTGGGGGTGAACATGCCTCTGCAAATACACCTGCTCTGTTCTGTTTGCAGGCTGCACTGGGGTACAGCGCAGTTCATCCCTTTTTGATGACAGGGTTGGCCAGAGCAGCATGGACTTTCAGTGTTGGCCTTATAAACATTGCCCTGACTTCCATCTGTTGGGTAGGTAATGATAACGTGTGTTCCTATATAGTGCGCCATGCTGCTTGTAAGCGTTCTAATAGCGTGCATTCTTAGTACACATTTTTATGGTGCTCGATTGATCCAACTGAGTTGGGTGACAGGCTAAGTGACATGACGCAGGATTTAAACATGGTAAGCTCAGGCAGGCGAGCCTCATGCCAGAGAGCAGCAATTTACTCATGAGCAATCCACCAGCACAGGGCTGTATAGGAGAGCGGTGTTGGTATATTTAGAATCCTGTGAGTATAGCCTGGCTATGGCTGGGCGTGCCAGCATCACCCAAAAGTCAATCTCAGTTGTGTTTTTACCAATGATAAAAAAGGGATATGCGAATAGCCTCCATTCAAATTCATTATAAGTAGATCATTTCCCAATACATGCTCATTGGAATATCATGAAAACGTGACTGGATTTCACCAGTTGGCCGTGGCTTGATTGAGGAGATGATCTCCCGCATGATCGATTCCATCACTGAAGAGGGCCCATGTTACATTACCTTTGAAGGCCTTCAAGTTAAGCAGGGGCTTCAGTCATAGGCTTACGGGGTTCTGTATCTTGATGTATTTATCTATTTATTAAGGATTTGTGTGTAGCAGTCATTTTCAAAAAAGAAGATACCCATTAAGACAACCCTATCAAATGTATCCCTGAAGGGATGACAATCTGAGGGAGGAACTCCCTGAAGGAATATGAAAAAGAGCAAAAAGAGAAGCTAGTGACATCACACGAGATATGCGCGACAAGCCGAGATATTGGCTGAAGAGAATGTATGAATGTATGGATCCTACAGAAACTAATGACGAAGTAAAGAGTCAAGCAAACTTTTAAATACAAAAAAGATTACAGAGAATCAACTGTTCAATAATTGTACAGATGCTGAAACGCAAGGTAGACTAAGCCATCATAGAAGCTGGCTATATGTAGTGAATAGAATGCAGGTGGAGCCACCACTCTGTAGAAGCTGGACATCAGTATCATACATTTTAGTAAGCCAGGACCCATGAAGAAGAGAGGGAGAATTGTGTTGCAACAAGAATAAGCTGAAATCGTGGAGCTGCAAGGTGAGTTTGTCTGGCCTGGTATCAAAACTGAAGCAGCCAAGGTTGGCTATCTATTCTTGAAAGGAGTGAACGTGCGAAGGATGAATCCTTTCTTGTTAAGGTGCAACTAAAGAACACCTAGAGTGCCAAGTTTTATTAATTCCAGACATGGCACAAGCGTGCCAACCAAGTGTAGAGGTCCATATAGCGAAGGTCCTTATAGTTTGAAGACCAATTAAAAACCATGTACTTAATGGTTTTAAAGATGACATGTTTTAGAGGTAGGCATATATTGTCCACTTGACAGTGGGCAGCCAATCACAAGGATCTAAGTGATCCAACCGCGGCTGATTTTGCCGCGGTCAGAACATTTGCATGAGAAAGGTGCGAACTACCAAAAGTTTTCACCTTTCTCATGCGAACACATGTACACTACTGTGAAGTATAGTGAGCAGGGTGTTGCGTGGCACAACCCCGCAGCCCCTGTTTTCTTTCTTTTTTTTTTGGCAGGTGTGCTGCGGGGTGTCCCCCGCAGCACCCCGCGCACTATACCACACAGTATAGTAAGCAGGGTGTTGAGGGGGACACCCCCGCACCCCTGCAGTCTTTTTTTTTTCTTACTTACCTGCAATGCTACCACCAAAAGTTCAAACCTAGATTCGGTAAAAAAGGACAAACCCAATCACAATCGTAGGTCCTATGTAATGTATACTTAGATGTTCCCTTTAAGCCTATCACAATCCCTAGTAGGTTTTTCATCATTTGTCACGTAGTATGACGTCACCTTTGATGTATTTTTAGTATGAAGGCTACATTTTGTGAAAAGATTTCTGAGGGAAATCGAGCGAACATCCGTTGATGTCTGTTGTAACTCCCTTTTTTATATAATTGATAATAAAACAGTACTTTGCCATCTTCCTGAGTTGGTTCGGTTATTTGGACTCTGAGTTATTCTGTGAACCCATCCATTGCATGCATGTTACTAAAGGGCCCTAAACTCTCAGCCTTGCCTGGGCATCTGCTGAAGGGCACAGGCTAAGGGTGTGCCCTACCCCTGCCAGATGCAATGCACCGACCAACAGCTATAGCCAGGTAAGGAACAGCTTACTGTGAATCTTGCCGCTGTTGTATTTTTCCACTTCCCAGAGTGTTCCTAAAGTAGGTTTGCTGCTTTGATTCCTGCCACGGTTATATTTTGCCTCACTTGCATATTTCTTCCCAGAATGCCACTAATTTGGGTTTATCTGAAACTCGCCACTGTTGAATTTTTCCACACTTGCATTTTGCTTCCAGGAATGCTTCTAAGTTATGCTTCTAAGTTATGTTTGTTATTTGACTGCTGTATTTTGCCACACTCATATTTTGCTTCCCAGAGAATTACTAATGTAGGTTTGCCACTTTGAATCTCGCCACTGTTGTATTTTGTATCACTTGCATTTCACTTCCCAGAGGGTTCCAAATTTGGATTCGTTAATTTGAATCTCGCTACTTTTGTATTTTGCCACCCTTGCATTTCACTTCCCAGAATGTTCAAAATCCGGGTTCGTTACCCTGAATCTCGCCACTGTTGTATTTTGCCACACTTACATTTTGCTTCCCTGAGTGTTGCTAATGTAGGTTTACCACTGTGAATCTTGTCCTGTTGTATTTCGCAACACTTGCATTTCACTTCACAGAATGTTTGCAATGTGGGTTTGTTACCTTGAATCCCGCCACTGTTGTATTTTGCAACACTTGCCTTTTGCTTCCCTAAGTGTTCCTAATGTAGGTTTGCCACTGTGGATCTCGCCACTGTTGCATTTTGCCATCCTTGCATTTCACTTCCCAGAGTGTTCCTAAAGTAGGTTTCATAAGTTGGTCTTGCGACTGTTGTATTATGCCACACTCGCATTTTGCTTCCCAGAGTGTTCCAGGTTTGGGTTTGTTGCTTTGAATCTCGTCACTGTTGTGGTTGGCCACACTTGCATGTTGCTTCCCAGAGTGTTCCTAATGTGGGTTTGCCACTGAATCTCGCCAATCTTGTATTTTGCCACGCTTGCATTTCGCTTCACAGAGTATTCCTGGTTTGGGTGGTTTACTTTGAGTTTTGCAGCGGTTGTGTTTTGCCACACTAGCATTTTGCTTCCCAGAGTGCTTCTAATTTGGGTCTGTTGCCTGATCCTCACAATGGTTGTATTTTGCCATGTTTACATTTCACTTCCCTGAGTGTTCCAGGTTTGGGTTGGTTACTTTTAATCTCACCACTGTAGTTTGGGATTGTGTCAGTGAGTTTTGTCACTGTTGTATTTTACCACACTTGCCCTTTGCTTCCCAGAGTGTTATTAATGTGGGTTTGCATCTTTGATTCCCGCAACGGTTGTGTTTTGCCATACTTGCATTTTGCTTTAAAGAGTGTTCCAGGTATGGGTTTGCTACTTCGATTCCCACCATGGTTATATTTTGCCACACTTGCATTTTGAGGTTGTTATTGGAATATCACCACTATTGTATTTTCCTACACCTCTGTTTTGCATTTTACGACCCACCGAATACAGCCGAGTCCCACACAAACTTCAGTCCAGCTGTTCACATAGCTTGACTCTTTGACAATTTGACATAGCACCCGTCCTCACACCTTTGTAAAATGTGTTGCTGTTAGAGACTTAGCCATTCTCTACCTACCTTCTATCTGGCTATAAATGCACACACACATTTTACCACTCCTTTCATTACTTACAATACAGACTACGGTCTTCCGAAGGGCGTTCATTCTCACAGCACTTCACGGCCATACCATTGGCAGAAAGCGCTTATACAGACACTCGCTACAACCCTTTCCAAATGTTTCTAGAACAAAACACCTCTGTCCCTGCCAGAGTCCTGATCCACCGCCTCACCAATAACGAGGACTTCACCCCACCACACTTCCCAGCATACCAACCTAACGCTACCCAGGATGGGGTGGAAAACTATGGCTGTGACTAGGAGACTAGGACTAAGGTAATGAAGATTAAATTGATCGGGCCTTTTAAATGACTCTACTGTTTACCACGGTTAGTTTACACCTCTAAAGCCATTGGCAGGAACAGTGCAAGATTCTCAGGAATATGGTTAGTGTCCTGCAAATCCATCTCTGGCAATATCAGTGTAATGCAACTACGGTCTTCCGAAGGGCGTTCATTCTCACAGCACTTCAAGGCCATACCATTGGCAGAAAGCGCTTATACAGACACTCGCTACAACCCTTTCCAAATGTTTCTAGAACAAAACACCTCTGTCCCTGCCAGAGTCCTGATCCACCGCCTTCACCAATAACGAGGACTTCACCCCACCACACTTCCCAGCATACCAACCTAACGCTACCCAGGATGGGGTGGAAAACTATGGCTGTGACTAGGAGACTAGGACTAAGGTAATGAAGATTAAATTGATCAGGCCTTTTAAATGACTCTACTGTTTACCACGGTTAGTTTACACCTCTAAAGCCATTGGCAGGAACAGTGCAAGACTCTCAGGTATATAGTTAGTGTCCTGCAAATCCATCTCTGGCAATATCAGTGTAATGCATCTGAACTACTGCCCTCAATAGTGATACGTCTATTGTACACTACTAATGTGCACCAGCTATAAATCACAGTACATATGAAGGTTTGATTTGCGTCTAGTGTGCTGGCCTGCCAGCATTTGCTGATCCAGCGAGTAATGGATGATGGGATGTCCCGAATGTCGACCCGAGTGTAGGGATGTAACAGTATAACGGTATACCGTTATAGATACCGTGAACAGCTTAATTGAACAATAATAACCGTCACAATGTTTATACTGGTATACCGTTTATACCATTAAGTGCGCTTTTCAATCTGATTTGGAAAGGGTGCAATAAGCAAGTGCTGCGCAGTCTTGGTCTTGCACTGTTGGATGTACTGTCTGCCAAGGGGGCCTTGTTTGGCAGGCAAGAGCATAGGGAAAGTGCGGCCACATTAGTAAATGCAGTTTTGCTGCTGTGACCGCTCTTTCTCTGTGATCAGTAGAGTTGGGTCAAAGATCAGACTGTGCAAATTGTGTTGAAAGCTGCCCAGTGCCTGAACCTTTGGGTTCCCCATTCAAAGCTGGTAACGATGAGCTGACTGACTGCCTCTATACGCATACCTGAGACTCCAGTTCATTGACTCCGCCAGACCTGGATTTCATGGGCAAACTAGAACAAAGTTATTTTGTTTCAGGCATTATTTATTTTAACGGCAGCATACCGATTTTAAACGTTTTCACACAGTCATGCTGCTACGCGCTACAGGTCAGATATTCTATGGTGATGTCCCAATTTTCAATTTGCAATTAGCATGACCACAGGGACATCACGAGGGTGAGCTGAGGGCCTGAACTGAAAGTGATCATTTTAAAAGCCTAAATAACCACTTAAGAAAAGCTATTAAATTCGCTTTACCAGTCACAGCAGGCCCCCCCCCCTCTCCTCCTCTACACACATGTGTTTGTGTTGTTTGGTGGAAGCAAGGGGTGGCATTTCAGTGGAAAGCATGCTGAAAAGCCCAATTCTGGCCCTGGGTGCCTGGTTTTGTTTGTGATGATAAATCTGACAATTTATGACCTTTTTAAGAAAATATTTGTTAAGATTAGTTAACTCCACCTGCTATACCACGATAACCATGATATACCATCATTTGGCAAGAAGGTTATCGTACCGCCATAAAACTGATACCGTGACACCCCTACCCGAGTGTGCCCATCACGTCCACCTTTTCACTCTGTATTCTCAGCACATTACTTTAGCTACTACTCGACTCCTGCCCTTTGCATTCACTCTATTAACATGGCACCCTTTGTGCGAGATGTGTACATAAAGTGAAGACTTTGCACTGTATATGGAAAAATATAAGGTCTAGTGGGCTGCGAAATTCCATGCAGAGGCTGTTCTGTTTGCCGGGTCTGTGGCTCAGTGAACAATTGCATCAACTGCGTGGGCCTGTGTTTGACCTCATGGTCACAGGTTCGAATCCCTGCAGGTCCACTCAGCTCTTCAACCTTCCGAGGCCGATAAAGTTAGTACCATTAAGGTGGGTAAAAATAAATATCTGTTATCTGTCAATAGGGCCGAGATGCCGCTCTGGGGGTGAACATGCCTCTGCAAATACACCTGCTCTGTTCTGTTTGCAGGCTGCACTGGGGTACAGCGCAGTTCATCCCTTTTTGATGACAGGGTTGGCCAGAGCAGCATGGACTTTCAGTGTTGGCCTTATAAACTTTGCCCTGACTTCTTCCATCTGTTGGGTAGGTAATGATAACGTGTGTTCCTATATAGTGCGCCATGCTGCTTGTAAGCGTTCTAATAGCGTGCATTCTTAGTACACATTTTTATGGTGCTCGATTGATCCAACTGAGTTGGGTGACAGGCTAAGTGACATGACGCAGGATTTAAACATGGTAAGCTCAGGCAGGCGAGCCTCATGCCAGAGAGCAGCACTTTACTCATGAGCAATCCACCAGCACAGGGCTGTATAGGAGAGCGGTGTGGGTATATTTAGAATCCTGTGAGTATAGCCTGGCTATGGCTGGGCGTGCCAGCATCACCCAGAAGTCAATCTTAGTTGTGTTTTTACCAATGATAAAAAAGGGATATGCGAATAGCCTCCATTCAAATTCATTATAAGTAGATCATTTCCCAATACATGCTCATTGGAATATCATGAAAACGTGACTGGATTTCACCAGTTGGCCGTGGCTTGATTGAGGAGATGATCTCCCGCATGATCGATTCCATCACTGAAGAGGGCCCATGTTACATTACCTTTGAAGGCCTTCAAGTCAAGCAGGGGCTTCAGTCATAGGCTTACGGGGTTCTGTATCTTGATGTATTTATCTATTTATTAAGGATTTGTGTGTAGCAGTCATTTTCAGATTCTGGGTGGAGCAGAAGAGAGTTCCGGATGGAGCATTGACAGTGAAGAGCTCTCCACCCAAAGTGCCCTAGCATGTTGGCTTGCTTGTGAGAGGAGGAGTCTTGGCTTCAGACTGGGGTGAAATAGTTGGCCAAAATGTCTCTTATCGTTCTGTGTAATGCACTACCTCTGGGCTCTCCCAGCACTTAAGGGTATGTACCTGCAACCCTGCAGACCCTTCTCTCTGCACTTATGAGCCACCCGCTGGCTGCACTTATTGAGTTACCTGCACTTCTCCCCTTTCCCCTTCCCCGCACTTGCGTGATCTGAATGACTCAAGGCCTAGTAAGATTGTTGTTTTGTTCTCCCTTTACTCCCCCCTCCTTGCCTTGTCGCGCCTAGAAACACTTGTGTACAGGCGCGTTATAAATGTCATATATCATATCATGATTGTGGACTACACCAGTGCATTACACTTATGAGGTAACCACAGTTACAGACAGCGATTCTGTAAGGCATTGTTAGTGCTGTATTGATTGAGTGTAAGTCATGGAAGATCACATTTGGGACCCAGTTGGTTTGGGTCGGTGAATGTCAAGTCAGCATTGATGACCCTCAGGTTCCGACGTTAGTGAAGGTTGGGTAGCCGGTGCTAAAGCTGCAGGACATTCAAATGAGGGAGTCAGGGGATGTCTGTGACCAAGGAGTAGGATATTAATCTTCAATGGGTTGAGGCAGAGCTTGGTTTTTGTGCATCCAATCTTGTACATGAATAAGGTAGGTTGCCACCTACTGTGGATTGTTAGAATCTTCATAAAATGCTGATATTATTGGGTACCATTGAATACATGTGGTAACCATTATCCTCATCAATGTTTGTCAAAGAGGCCCTATACATGTTGACACGGATCACAGAGAATGCCGGCCTTTGCAGGACAACACAAGTGATCCATGCTGTTTGGAAGGGGAAGGTGCCACATTTCACCAAATTGATGACGCTGTCTTGGAACGAGTACAGCTACTGAATACCCCTACCTTTGATTCCAGCTACCTGAGTCAGGTGGTTACCAGGTATTCAGCGGAAGAATCTGCCAAAAGTGGCAGCGAAGCGACGTCCCATAGTAGAGGAGAGCATTCTTCTTCGTGCTCCCTCGCAGTTCATTTGCTAAATACGGTCGGTACAATTCATGAGCTGGGGTGAAAGCCAGATTGGAAATGACTCCAAAGGGTATTTTATAAGCTGACTTTGAAGTTCGCTCTGGATGTGGCCGAATGTTACTCCTTTCTTTGCCAGGATCTATGTGTGCAACAGCCTTTCATGATAGATTGGCCCTTTGCCATATTATATCCCAAACATTATGAGGAACCTCGCGTTTGATAGTTTAGCCATTGCCAGTCTTGTGAGAGCTTTCAGTTTAGGTGATATGTGCGAGGGAGAGGTCTTTCATAGAGGACAGAAAGCTTTGAACCTTAAAGTTCTCCACCTCATTGACCTTCAGATTAAAGTCACCCACAATTGTAATTGGTTATTTATAACACGCTTAATACCCAGGGGTTTCTAAGCGTGGACACGGGGATCGAACTGGTGTGGCTCCATGTCCTCTTGCTTCCAAGGCGAGCATGTTGCTGCTGAGCTATCCTCCCGAAAGGAGTGCATAAAGGAGTGCAAGGTACCTTAGTATCATAAGGTGGACATTGATGGCTATGTTTCTCTTCTCTGTTAATTTGGGGATTTGGGAGTGGAGGTCAGAGATTAACAGGACTGTCAGAGTTTTTATTTTCCGTGCCAATGTTAGGTAGTTGCTAAGACTTTGGTAACTCAAAAGTGAAGGGTTTTATCGGCGTTTAGCAACTAGGAGAAATTCTGTATTCAACCCATTTAGGGATAGGTTGTTTTTTTCATCCTGTGAGAGACGTGTACATGGTAATCTGGGATGGGTTCCTACTCTGAGGGTTCTTTCTCAGTTTGTTCTATATCCTTTGGTGAATGTGGCCTGTGTTCACATATATTTAGAAGTGATCATGATGATGTTAAATCACCGGTGTTAACAGCTGCATATATATGTACAAAAAATGAAACCCGTTCGTCTGGTTGTAGTTATGCACCCATCTGTTATTTCTAAATATTTCACATTCAATCCAAACATGAGTTAATTACTCCGTTCCATCAATACCTCTTCATTTTAATGATCTGGTTTAAGGGGACTATGGGCTGCCACATGCCATGTGATTCGCTTCTTTCATTCAGCTTTGTCAAGGTGGATTATATGGTATTGTAGTCTACTTTAACAAAGGGCACACCTTAGCATCAGCATTCATTATCTTTATATTGAAGTAGAATATAAATAAAGCTATTATATATCTATTCGTAAAATGATTTTATGTCCATGCTCACTTTTTAGTCACTGGCCTTGATATATAAATATTATGCCTTCGCACCAGCACTGGCATAGTTAAGACAAATTGTCTATGGAGTTTCAGAAAATAATTTTTGTTAATAGCCTTTGAAGGCTTGCATAGACATTTCTGAAAAAATGACAGTGAAATTTTGAGGAAACCCCTGGGCATGGAAAATGTCAGAATTCTTCATGGTCGGCTTAATATTTCAAAAGAAATGTTACTTTTATTGAGTTTTGAGCAGCTTTCAACATGGGAGTTTCCTATAGGATTTTCTTTTTTTTCTCCGGAACAAATATCTTTAAATTATCCATTTTGATCCTCATAATTATTGGCATACACCTAGATCTCCTCAAGAATTTGTGTACTGAAAAACAATTTTGAATAACAACTTGCTTATTTTAAGATATTAAAAGTGGATGCCAAGTGGCATCTGCAGTCTCCAGTCTTAGTAGTGGTTCCTACGTTGCTGGTGTTGTGTCGCTATCGAGCTCTGGTTCGGAAGCAGTGCGTTCTGAAGTCCTGCCCTCTCATCCTTGAAAATCCACGGACTGTGCAAAGCGGCCGCAAAGTGGATGTCAAGTTGCAGGAGCATTCTGCAGTCTCAGTTGTGGTTTGGTTTCTACGTTGCTGGTGTCGTGTCGCTAACAAGCGCTGAAGCGGAAGCAGTGCGTGCTGAAGTTCCGCCTCCTCATCCTTGAAAACCCACAGAGTGGGCCGCGTAGTGGCTATCAAATGGCAGGAGCAGTCTGCAGTACGCGACTAGCGACAGGGAGTCCAAGACCTTGGCAACTCGAACAGTGGATTCTGAGGTGGGTGTTTGTGGTTTGCCTCCAGTGTTGAGGGGTGTTAGACTTCCGCACTAGATTGTACATAGTTTAACAAGTGGAGTCACTGCTGAGTCATTGTTGATATTTCAGTCTACTAACTGGTATGTCAGAGCCAAGTTGAAGGTTGGCGTACTTAGACCGGCGGCAAAAGGAAGTGTGGTCCTAAAACTTTCAATCAAGGGCAAAAATAAACGCTACCCCCTCAGACGTGAGGGTAATATCCTGTTGACTGAGAGGGTGCGAAGGGCGGGAACAATTTTGGGTCATCTGGAAAGATTGGCCCGGCTAACGGATCAGGGGTTGATTACCAGCTTTTTCCTGCAAGACAATTGTGTTACAGATCTATCAACCGCAACGGCTGTGGTGACAGAGGAAATTACTTTTGAAGTCTATGGACCCAAGCTTAGTGAAATTGAACAGCGACTGAGCATGTTGCAGCCAAGCGAATGTGATTTTCTGGAGAAAGAAGAATGCTGCTGTTAGTGTGAATGACAGGCTAAGCATGTCACCTGGGTTATTTAATACCCATGTTACTAGCATCCCTCCAGATTCTACGGCAAATGATTATGAAGTGGGTCTGGATGATTCAGTGAGGATTGACCATTCCTCTCTTCCATTTGAAGGAGATGGATCCCTTTGAGGTCAGGGCCAACCCGACGACCTTAGCTGAACTTTGGGCCTTGTTGATGCCGCACTTAATGATTTCATTGGATATGCCAGAGACGAAAAAGAAATAAGGATAGATTACCCTCCTAATATCTCTTTGAATATGAACCCAAACACAGTCGCTTTATCTCAACAAAGTGAACAGTCGGTCAACGGCTCCGTTACCATGGGAGAAAACGATAAAGTGCTTAACGCTACCAGGAAAAAATCTAAAAATCTAATGAGTCCTTTCAGCAAAACAACAAAGGTTTGAGAACATTTCTATGTAAAGTCTTAAATGCCGCCAGGTGTAACCCAGCAGGAGGCTCCACAACAAAGGAAGCACCCTTTTGTTCAATTACAACTGTTGATAAACCACTCCCTGGTACACCACAGGAAACAGGGAATTTGTTTGCAACTACCATGCCACAAACCCTAACAATCTTGGTGGATAACTCCAGGAAGAGTGTACACTTTGAGAAGGAATGGCAACAACAAACTAAGAGGCAATCAAGGAACAATGGGGGGAGTGAGTCTGATTAGGGGTAACGAGGTCCGGGGTCCTCTTGCGGGACATAATTAGCTGGTGCCACCCCTTGCCCCAAGCAGAAACCCGGAGAGGCCGGGAACTCGGTTCCGCCCAGCACATGACCCACTGGAATTAAATGTTGCAGGGACTCCCAGAACTCAGTTGGACATACTCAGATAAGAAACTCAATATAATCTTTGAGTCCGTTTTTGACAAGGAGAGGAGTTTTCCCTTAAATAGGTTCAGAATCCTGACTTTTTTTTTTAATTTCTTTTATTGATTGTATACAAACAAAAACAATGAAAACCAAACAAGCAGCATGATCATAATGGTTCAATTGCACATCAAGAGATCGTAGTCACTGCTCCCATTATCCCACCCTCCCCCCGTGAGCCTATTTGTCCATCTCTTACAGTGTTTGGCACATGCGGCTGAGTTTCGTTTTCTCCGGAGTCATTTGGGTTTGATGTTACTTCAAACAATTCTGTTATTAGCGCCTTCCAGGCCAATAGGGTGCCCACCTCCCCCTCATCAGCCCGGCTGCTCGCCTCTTGCCATGCCACCGTTTCAGCCTCCGCCCATTTCTGTAGATCCTTCCACCATACATCCACCTTAGGTTTGTGGCATTTGTTCCACCCCATGGCGATCCTACGTTTCGCCAGCACATACGCCAGATTTCTTAGTTTCTCAATATGTTTGAGTTTCCGTGGCCTAGGGAACCCACCCAGTAAGCAGGCGCAAGCCGTGTCTATAACCAGAGTAACCCCTTTATCAGCTAGTTTCTGCGCCACATCGCTCCAGTAGCATCTAATAATCGGGCACAATCAAAACATATGTGTCATGTCAGTGTTTTCTAGGTTACATTTAGGACACACTTGTATGCCAGCGTTTCGGAACTTAGATATCCTCAAGGGGGTCATATATGCCCTATGCGTTACATACAACTGAATTTGTTTTAATCTGGCATTTCTAGATACTTTTTTGTGGTAGCCCAGGGCACGCTCCCACATCCCGTCCTCCATCGGGGCCCCCACTTCCATCTCCCAGTCCAGTCTCAGATGCGTCAAATCTTTACCCACCTTAGCCATCACCATCTCGTACAGTCTCGAGATCTCATGACCTCCTTCAGACATATCATACATTGTTTCCAAAACTGCACCTGGTTCTTCTATCAGAACTGTTTCTGGCCAGGTGCCCTTAATCATTCGCACCAATCTAATGTATGTGACGTATTGTCCCGTGTGTAGCCCCACCTCTTCGTTGAGTTCTATAAACTCCTTAATGGATCCCTCCTGCCAGACATCGCCTAACGTCGCCACCCCCACCGATTCCCAGTAGTTCCTAACAATCACCCTTAGCTGATCATCCCCCCCTGTTAAAGCAACCAACGGTATCTGCGGGAGGCACGGGTATGGGACCTCCATTAGGCGACAAGCCCTACGCCAAATTTTCCGCCCCAGCTTCAACATCGCAGGGCGCCCCCTCATGTCAGTTTCGGACAGCCAGATCATTTCTTTCAAATAAAACGGGGCACAGTCCTCCCCAAGTACCCTGTGCTCAGGGGTCACTTCATCGGAGAGCCACTTAGCCACATATTGCAATTGTCCCGCCAAATAATAAACCTCAAAATGGGGCAGTCTGATACCTCCTTTTTCGTAAAAGTTCTGAAGTTTCCAGAACGCCACCCTATTTCGGGTACCGTGCCACAAGAAGTCCCTACACATGCTGTTCAATTTACTAAAAATCTTCTTGGGTATTATGTGTGGGATATTGCTAAAGTAATGCAATAGCCTGGGCAGAACTACCATCTTGAGCATAGCCCCCCACCCCATCATCGCTAAGGGCAATCTTGCCCAGAAATTGCATGCTGTTTCTGATTTTCTCAACGGCTACTTCCGTATTGTGTCTGTGTTCGTCCTGCGCCGTGTGATATATATCTATGCCCAAATAGTGTAAAGAGCGCGTTGCCCACGGCACCTGTAGCACCGGCAGACCTCCTGCAGGGATCCCCCTATAGCTACCTAATGGGAACATGACAGACTTTTGGGGGTTTACCGAGATGCCCGACAACTCTGCATACCTTTCCATCACTTCAAGTATGCATAAGAGGTTTTCTTCTGGGTGTTGTAAATATAGCAACAGATCGTCCGCGTACAAGGATATCAAGTGTTGTTCCCCTCCCACCTCAATGCCAATCGTCTCGATTTGTGCCCTAAGGTATATTGCCAAAGGCTCCAGGGCCAAGATGTAAAGCATCGGGGACCAGGGGCACCCTTATCTGGTGCCTCTGCCAAGTTTCCATCTTTCGGATATCACCGCTCCAGTTCGGACCCTGGCGAGCGGCTCACTATACAACATCTTGGCCCACCTGACATAGCACAGCCCCATTCCATACCCTTCCAAAGCAGCCAATAGCCATGACCACTTGACCGAGTCAAAAGCCTTGACCGCATCTAGAGACACTATTGCCATCTCACCCTCGTTTTTGACACCCCACTCGACTACCCGATGAAGTCGCCTATGGTTGTGTGTAATGTTCCTGTTCGGGACATAACCCGTCTGATCAGAATTTATGAGTCTACCAATCACTTTCCGCAATCGGTTCGCAAGAACAGTGAGAATCTTGCTGTCTTGATTGAGCATCGACAGGGGCCTGTAGGAACCAACTCTGTGCTCCGGTCTATTGGGCTTGGGCAGCGGTATTATAATCGCCTCTCTAAGTGACTCAGGCAACGGTCATTCAACATGTCCAGCATGGGGGGGAGGATTTCCTCCTTGTATACTTTATAAAATTCACTGGGGAACCCATCTGCCCCTGGGGCCTTACAAGTGGGCAGCTGCTTTACTACCTCTTCTAATTCTTCCAACGTGATTGGCTCATCTAACTCCTCCCTCTCTTCGTCGCTTATCTTGGGCAGCCCTATGTCTTCTAACGTTTCGTTTATCATGCGCTGGTCACCTATCTCATCATCTCCATACAGCACTTTGTAATATTCCACAAATTCTTTGTTAACACCCTCTTGCGTGGCCACCTCCTCTCCGTCCTCCCTAATAATGGTCCTAATCAGGGATTTAGGGGTCTCGCTTTTGTATAGCCAGGCCAAAAGGCGGCCCGTCTTGTCTCCCCCTGCGTGCTGCCTCTCGACATATTTTTTATAATTAAGATTGCAGAGTCTTTCCCAGTGCCCTGCGCATTGTTGCTGTAGTTGGAGTACCAGCTCTGTGTCTACCTCTTCGCTCTTCAGCGTTGTTTCCAGCTCAGTTTCCGCCCTCTGTAGGTCAGCCAAAACCCCACCCTGTAACCCTCTTGACTTAGCAATGGCCGCCCCCCGCATCACCACCTTAAAAGCTTCCCATAGTGTGCCCGCAGAGTCAACACTCCCAGTATTTTCCACAAAAAAGTTGGCAATCTCCTCCCTTATATCTTCTCTAAAGATTGGGTCTTTGAGCGCCTCCGCCCGGAGGCGCCATGTAGGGATTTTCGCCCTCGGGGGGCAATATTGCCAACCGAGGGTCAGGGGCGAATGATCCGAGAGGACCCTGGCCTTGTATTCGGTTTGGGTAATCTCGGCCATCACATCTGCTGTAACAAAGACATAATCGAGCCTAGTGTGCAGTTGGTGCGGGGACGAATAATGTGAGTATTGCCTCTCGGTGGGGTGTTTCATCCTCCACGCATCTGCAAAACCAAAATCTGTTAGCAGCGTCCGCAACGCTCTCACCGCTGGGCTAAGCTTATTTACCCTGTCATCTGACCTGTCCAGCGCCGGATCCAACACACAATTGAAGTCCCCTCCCCAGATCACCGCGCTTCCCATACACACACTAAGATTTGCACTCAGGGCTCTGAAATATGCTGCTGTGTTTTGGTTGGGGGCATACGTGTTTACTATGCATACCTCCCTGCCCTCTACCAGCCCTCGCAATATAGCCATCCTTCCATCTGTTTCCACCACATCCTGTGTCAGTTTGAACGGGACATGCGATGCCACCCAGATTAGCACCCCCCGGGCATATGCAGAGTATGGCGAGCCCACTACGGTCCCTTTCCACTTTCTCTTAACTAGGTCCAACTTCTCCCGCGTCAAATACGTTTCTTGTAGTAATGCAATGTCTATTTTCTGCCTTTTCAGATACATCATGATCTTGTTCCTTTTCAGGTAGCTGTTAAGGCCCCTGACGTTCCACGATTATGTCCCTTCATGCACCGCGTGTGCCCCAAGCTGGTTCTCCCAAATAGGCTCAACTCAAAACTTATGCTCCCCATAACCACACACACACTCAACTCCCCATGCCCCAACTTTCTGCCCTCCCACCCCTCCCCCAACAGTAACCTCCCCAACAGTTGCCCAGCTCCATTCCTGGATCTCAGGTATCCCCACATCTAGCCCTGCCGAGCGCTGGCCTCTACTCAGGGCTCAGTAGGATATAGCCGCCCTAATGGCCGCTGAAACAAATAGTCTATTGGGGTAGGTCGTCCGCGTTCTGTTGCTCCTCCCAAAAAAACATTACACAATCGATTGCCAAACCGTTACCGATTACAGTTACACTCACTATATTCCAGTCTGAATCGAGCACCAGGCTCGGATCGTGTAAAAAGTTCAGTTAGGCACAGCTTCTCCATACAATCAGGGTCCTTTTCCTTACTGAATTTTCATTTGGTGTGATCCTGCCGATCCCGATCTGCTTCTTGTTCCGGGCAGCCCTGCAGGTCCAGCCATGTGACAACATCCTCGGGGGCATCGAAAAAGAGTGCTTTGTTCATATGTAGCACTTTCAATCGTGGCGGGTACAGAAGCATATATCTGATTCCTGCTGCCCTCAGCCTCCTTTTGACGGCTACATAGCTGTACCTCTTCCTCTGTACCAGCATCGTGTAGTCCGGATACGCTGTGATGTTAGTGGATGCTCTCTTTATCGTGCCGCCCTTACGAAAGTATTCGAGGATCTTCTCTCTATCTCTGTAATTTAGGATCTTCGCGATGATCGGTCTTGGTGGGGCCCCCGGCCGGACCTTCCTCATCAGGGCGCGGTGCGCCCTCTCCACCGTAAATCCCTGCGAGAGATTACCAGCTCCGATCTCTTGCAGGATCATGTTTTCAACATAGTTTGTGGGATCTTGGCCTTCTTCTCCCTCCGGATGGCCAACCACGTGAATGTTGTTTCTCCTCGCTCTTCCTTCCACCTCTTCCACCCGATTTTCCAAGTTAGCGACCTGTTGTTTTAAGACATGGATCTCCTTCGCATTGCTCGTGCTAACATCTGTATTAATCTTCACCCCACTTTCCAAACCGCTGGTCCTTTCTGCAAGTGCCCTAACATCTTGGCAAAGCAGGGTGAGTTCTGTGCCTACGGCATCGATCTTATTCTCCAGAGCTGTGCGTAGCTCCGCTATTGCCAAGTCCCATTTGGCGCTTAGCCCCGTTATAGCTTCAAGGATCTGGTGCTTGTCCCCTTCGGGGGCATCCTCCGCGGGGGTCTCGATCGCGCTCTGCACAGATGTTGAGGGGGTCCGTTGCGTTCTCGTGAAAGTCTCCATCGTGGGTTGCTTGGTCTTAGCTCTCAACCCTTTCGCCGACATGGCGCTTTCTCGCTGCTCCTGTGCGCCTTTGCTTTAGTGCTACTGTCGCACCGTCCTCAGTCCGGCAATGGTCAGGCTTTCAGGTCGCCAAACGCACATTAGAGATGCCACTTCGGATTGTCTTGTGGATGGGCTATGGGTTCGCACTCCCCTTGCAACTTCCACAGGCCTCGTCACCCAAGCATCCAATGTCATCCCCTCTTACGGTCAGATCGCCGAGGCTCCATTCGCGTATATCAGGCCGGGCGCTTTCGTGGGTTCGACCACTCTGCCATATCACCCAATTGTGTTGCTTCTCCAGGCATTTACCGCAGCCGTGTCCCGCAGGTCCAGGGAATCAGTTTCGTTTCTCCTCGGAGGCCTTTCCTTTGTTAGCCGCCATCTTGGTGTCGCAGCAGCCCCACAATCGCACCGACAAAACCATGTATATCTCACGATTCTCGGGGGCTATGAGCTTCTTCAGCGAGCTTCACGTATCTTGCAGCTTCCGACACCTGACCCTCAAAGTTCTAGGCGCTCGTTGCAGTTTTAGTAGGTAAATTCGGTAAAAATAGAGTCGGATCATCAGGAGCTCCTCACGCAGCACGTCCTATTCCATGGCCAGTTAGCCACGCCCCCAAATAGGTTCAGAATCCTGACTTTACTTTCCAATGTGCCTGGACTATGGTCAATTGCATCTTCGGATTTAAAATATGTACATTTCACAAAGCTTGTAAAGGGAAATGTGCTGTCTACTGTACCTCAAAATTAGTGAAAAACCTAGTGTTTCAACATCAGGAAGATATACAGTTAAAAGGTTTTGAAAGCTACTTCACAGAGATAATGGGAAAAGGGGAGGATTCTCCCAGTAAGAATCAGACAATAACGTGCCATTTTGAAAACAATCAATTCATGCTTATCCACAGGGAATAGCTTGTTTGGTTGGGACAGGCTTGCCAGTGCTCTGCCAGCAATCCCATCTTTTAGGCTTTTAGACCAGGTTTCTAAATACCTCGGTCTTAAGCGGGAATTCTCATGGACATAATTCCTTTATTCAAAGTAAACAGCCTCAAACACTAAACATGATTTTATTGTGTTGCAAGAAATGTGGCTGACCAGTGCCCAGTGTCTGACGGGTCTTTGCTGAACTACAAACGAGCTAAGAAAGGTGTACAAGGTAATCTAAAGCGGGAGCGGGGGGTCGGGGTGGGGGGCATTTGGTATCTGCCATAACTATCAGATAGATTTGCTCCTTAAAAAATGGAACTGCACGTCTGAAGCTGTTTTGGCACAAGAAATTATAGATAAAAGTAACAACATTCCACCACACACTATAATAATAAATATCTATTTTTGTCCAATTCGTACAGAGATAGATACACTTGTAGATGAAACAGAAAATATCCTATTAAAATGGCAGCGTCAACAAACCAAGAGTCCAATCATTGTGGGGGGTGATTTTAAGTGCAAATGTAACTCTATTGAAGCAGACTTTGCGCTTCTAACCCCTCTGTTTTGGTGCAATCAAGTGATCAAGTGATAGAACAAAGAGAGGCTTCTATGGGAGAATTTGGTCTACCTTTTTTGCAGACATACCGTTAAACCATGTGGTGACAGGGAAACATAACAGCATAGGCCAACTTGGGAACTGCAATAAAGCTAACAAAAGACTTAGGGCCTCATTTGCAGTAAGGTTTTAACGGTACCGGTAAGGGCACCGGTACTGGTAAACCCTTACCGCCTTACTACGAGGTCCCTTTGCGGGTTGGTACTTTAACGCCTGCTTTTTAGCAGGCGTTAAAAACCAACCCGCAAAGGGACCAGGGTGCTAATTACGGCACCGCAATTTGCGGCACCGTAATTAGCACCTTCCCCATTCCCATAGAGCCCTATGGGGCAAAAATGGGAATGGAGAAGGGCAATGGGGGAAGGGGGAATTACCGCCCCGCCAACCTTGGAATAGGGTGGTAATTCCCCTTTCCTCCAAGGCGGTGCCGGTATTTTACCGGCATGGACCAAGGTGCTAATAGCACCTTGGTCCACCGCCTACCGTGTAATGAGGCCCTTAGTCATTGGTGGGCTACCTCATCTCGTGATACTAAGGATACATGCATCCACCCAAACAATTTCCCAATGTTACTATCCAAATTGGAAAAATCAGTGACGGAGCAGAGTAAATTCCTTGGGGGCTTTGTCCCCAGTCATCGAAATGGGCTTGATAGTCAAATAAATGTGAAAAAGAAGGACCTGCAGTACTCTGTTAAAATCTTGATGGAAAGTTACCCCAAATTGTCCAGGGCTGAAATAAAACAGGGGAAAAAACTGGCGAGACAGACATACTACAGATGGCTCAATTCCTATAGACTTCAAATATATATCAACAACAATCAAGTCATTTTTAAAAAATTGGTCAGTAATGACACCCGTGCCATTGGGAGGTTTCTAAATGGGGCGGACGGCTTCCAGGCAGATCTGCAGTCTTGCTGTGTTTCGGAAGGTGTCTGGGTAGATGATCTGATTAATACATTTAAAGCTGGTCTGGGATACTTGACGCCTTTGGGTGAAATGGTCTGAAGACTGTTGTGTGGAACTTTCTGTTTGATAAAAATAGACATAGAAATGACTATTGGTGCATTAAATAATTTGAGAGCAAGTGGGCCGGACGGGGTGTCAAATCGAATATAGAGGGACAATTCAATATTATGGTTAGTTATTCTATTCAGACTCTTTTTCCATATTGGGGAAGGTGATTTTTGTTGCAGTTTTTGGCAAAAAGCCCTGATTGTACCAATTTTCAAAAGAGGCGACAGAGCAGAGCCACCCAGATACCGTCCAATTGTGCTGATAGACACTGCAGCCAAAATCTTTGCTAATTTGGTATTAAGGGACATACCCAATTTGGCTGAGTCTGACAGATTTCTTAGCCACTTACAAACAGGTTTTTTGTAAAGGAGTGGGGATCACTTTGAGCGCATTAGCACTCCATGCATGTACCTCTGATATAAGAGGGAAGTTTGGGAAATCAGTATACACTGCAGTAATTAACCTTGCAGCTGCGTTTTATGGTATCGTGAGATTCAATCGAATAAAATAAAACGAATTGGGGATTTATTTGAAAATCAGCTGTAAATTACTACAGCCGAAGATTTCAAATAAATCCCCCATTCGGTGTCATTATAGTGAACAAGGGCCGCGGGGTCTCCAGGGGTGTCCCCCGCACCCATGTTCACTATAATGCAATCGGGGGTTGAGTGTGGGTCCCCCGCTCCCTATTCAATAAAATGTGAAGGAAAAAAAAGAGGAACCTGCTGCACTGGCTCCCATTCACGTAAGTGAAGGGAACGGGCATCGCAGAGGGAAGTAGGAGACAGCAGCACACAAGGAGGTAATTTAAGGGGTGTGGGGCAGTGGGTTTTCAGAAATGTTCGGGGAGTGAAAACCGAAAGCCATTTTCATTCAAATGACTTTTGTTTTTTCTCCCTCAAACATTTATAATTTGTTCAATTCACGGCAATCCGTGTTTGATAATATCAATATTAATAATTTATGGTGAAAATTAACAAATTGGCATATTGACAGGGGCCTCCTTTGTATGATCCAGCTATTATATACTGGCAACTCGATTAAAGTAAGATTAGATAATCAGGGAGATCAGTCTTGTGCCAATTCCATCACCAAAGGAGTGCGCCAGGGGTGTGTTCTAGCCCCCACACTTTTTCATCTTTACTTGTCGGATCTGTGGGAGGAATTCAAATTGTGGAAGAGCTATCCATCGAAATGGAGAGATCTGAGGGTAAATATAATTGCCTACGCGATGACCTCTTTTTCCTAGATTACACTGAGGCAAGTCTGCAAAGACAATTGGAAGGAATGCAAAACTATTTGGGCAAAAATCAATTTACGATTAATCCTACCATATCTTTCGTAATGACCTCCACTAACCGGCACAAAATGAAAGCCTATACCTAGAGACTGAGCAAGATGCCAGTCATCAGGGTCACAACCATAAGTTATTTGGGCTTTCCTATTTCATCAAAGGGTCAAGTGATTAATCAGAAAGAAAAAAAGGTGGACAAAGTTCTGAAGTGCATTTCCCATATGAAGGTCTTGAAAAGCAAGTTTGTGCATATTCTTTAGCACCATTAATCGAGCTTCACAAGCTCAAAGTAACCTCTATGAGCTTCACAAGCTCAAAGTAACCGCTATGATATTTTATCTGTGTGAGCTGATCTCTTTCAAAAATAGGGAAATTCCTAGACTTTCTACAAGGAAAAATGTGGAATGCGGTTGTGGGACTCTATAAATCGACCCCAATCAGTGTGATCCAATTAGAACTGGGTAGTAAGTACATCATGGTGGGCTCAGTATGTAAAGAAAAGTATTTTTCTGCTTTATAAAATAATGTTGACAGAAGAACCTAATTTGGGCCATTATCTGTATGATTGCTTAATAAATTGGCCCAAATCGGTACCTTTTTTGAGCAGATTTCACTAACGCTGTTTGGTTTTTAAAGCCCTGAGTTGAAAGTGTCAGATTCTGATTCAGTAAAAATAAAAGATTTTGTGATGGGATAAAATTATGGATGTGGCAGATTTGGAAAGAGTGAAGTTATTTATAGAGAAACAAATTTACTACGATCCCAGGGTTAAACCGAGAAATTACATATCCAAATTTCTTTTGCAAAAGCATAGCAGTTGTTACCTCAAATTCCACCTTAACGCTTTTCCAACACTAGAAGTTATTGGTCCCAAACTTGACTTGCCACAAGATCCGCGTGGGTGTCATTTATGTGAACAAGTTCTGATGGAATCATTATTCCACTTATTACTGGGATCTCTGATATTTATGAAAGAGAGGATTAGATTGTTAAGTCCCTGCTTGCACTCAACTTCATCAGTTTTGACATACTCGCTCTTTGATTTTAGCTTAGACTAAATTACTGGGAATCATTTTCACTGATCTGGAAAATATCTTACAACAGAGGGAGCGAGGCTGGTGTGAAATTTGGGATAGTGACTGAAATAAAGGTGTGCTAATTGATAATGATGTTTGTGTAATTGTGTTTTGATTGTGAAGAACTCGTCAATGTATGTTTTTATTAGGAACAGCAGTTTATTTCTTTGGGGATATGTGCTTTCTTATAGTATACGCACTGTATGTATTTTGTGGTTTGTTAAATATAGTGTGAAAAGTTTCATTGTAAACCTGTAAACACTTAATTTAATTTGATTCAAAATATATTAAATATGCATACATAGAATGAATGTGCATATTTGATACAAACTGTACATCTACGTGTAGAAGACCTACATTACACACATTTACACTGCTATAAGTATGAAAACTAACATCAAAGCCTGGAGTGACTTTGATGTTAGTTCTTAGGGGTTGTAAATTGCAGACATATGCAAATTGTAAAACCAATACACGCCTCTTACCTGTGTTTAAAACTCAAATCAAAGTCAGAGCTCACTTCCATGTGAGCTTTCAAACCTATAGGATGCATATAATACTTGAGCAGAATAAATGTGCATTTTATATATGAAGCATTCACGTATGTGCGGGAGATGTACATTTCAGACATGTATACTAATATATGTCTGAAATTTGACATGAAAGTCGGGTCTGACTTTTGCATAGGTTTTCAGGAGATGTAAATTGTGTACATGTATGAAATGTAAAACTCATATACACCTCTTGTGGAGATGTAGCAGAGGTGGTCTGCTGAGGGCTGAGGACAGAGTATTTTCACTCATAAAGAGTGTCCACCAGTCATCAGATGTAATCGAGTCAAGTTCTTCGAAGAATTTCCCATGGTAGTGAGATTGTTTATGGGTTAGACCTGTACAGAACAGCAAAAGATGCTGCAAAGTTTCCCCTGCTATTCACATTACTACAAAACCTGTAAGACAGGTCTATTCCCCTCCATTGCTTCCTTTTAATCAAGATTTCTTCAGCAAGGAATAAATAGAGGCGGAACCACAAAAATTGATATCTATACAAGTTGCATGGGTATGTTGGTAGGTATTTAGGCAGAGTGTTATTATAAGAGTGGCATTCACCAGAGGATTTTTGATATAACCTAAATTGCAGTTTTTGATCCGATGTTTCAGACCAGTCCTTTCTCCACAGTTTGGTTTTAACTGCCACAGGGTTTGAAAGAAACATTGGCTTGGTTGTGTCTAAGCTAGCCATTATCTCACAGCATGCCATTCTCCACACTTCTAGAATCAGTTTTATGTGATTAGTTAAAGCATCCTTTAGCAATTGGAATCCTCTTGTGGCGTTCTTAGCTATACATTTTCTATATCGTGAAAGGGGTTTCCATGTCACCATTTCGTAGTTCGTATCACTACCTGTATAGGGGTCCCTTTAGGCATCTTGAGAACTTTCCTCTAAAAGAGGTCCCCCATAATTGGCCATACATTTTAAGGGGTAGCAAAGAAATGTTCTGCGTTGTATGCCTGTATGGATACCACCTTTAGACAGTAAAAGATCACTACTGGGAACAGGGCAAATCTCCCAAACTTATTCAGTATAATTGAACTCTGTAAAGCCAGATTTTTAGCTTTGGGCCTTCATTGATCCACCCTGGTTCGTCATTGATTGATTGATTGATTGATATTTTATTTCTATCGCGCTCGTACACAAGTGTTTCAGAGCGTGACAAGGCAAGGGAGGGGAACAGGGGAGAACAAAACAGCGATCTTACTAGGCCCAGTGACATTGAGAACGCACAAGTGCATGGGAGAGGGGGAGGGGAAAAGTGCATGGAAGGGGGGAGAGGTGGAAAGTGCGAAGCAGAGGAGAAACAGATAAATAACAATAAATAAATAATAAAGGCAACAAACAGTGGTAATGCAGCCAGCAATTTGCAACTGCTAGGTTTAAGGCAGCAGACAGGGTAGGTCTGATAAGTGCAGGAAGAAAAAGGGGGGCTGTATGGGTACAGATACAGACCCCAGTGCAAGGGGTGGCCCGGAGGCAGTGCAGGAGGGTGGCAGGATGAGCAGGTACCTGGGCCCAAAAGACAGAGGGTGGCCGGGTGCACAGTGCCAAGAGAGAACAGATCAGCAGGGGAGAGTGGGAGCGAAGGCAGAAGAAAAGAGGAAGGCCTTGAGGTGCTTCCGGAACCGGAGATGGTTCTCCTCAAGTTTTAGAGTGGCATGGAGGCAGTTCCAGAGGGAGGTCCCAGCCGAAGACAGAGATCTACCCCCAGCTCGTTTCTTAGAAAAACGACTGACCCTGAGTGAGTTGGAGGTAGAGGAGCAAAGAGCTCGAGAGGGGAGGTATTTGCGGAGGGATAGCTGAAGGTTTTTTGGACACAGGCCCCAGAAAGCCTTGTGGACAATGCAGAGGGTTTTGAATGTAATCCTTGCATCCACTGGGAGCCAGTGGAGAGATTTCAGAGCTGGAGAGATACGATCCCAGGGCTTGAGGCCAAGGACAAGTCTCGCTGTCCTGTTCTGGATTAGTTGCAGAGGGCGGAGAGTAGAGGCAGGTAGATTTAGAAAGAGGCTGTTACAATAGTCCAAGCTAGAGAGAACCAGTCATTCTGGCCAATGTTCAAATGTATACCTAAGTAAGAGAAAGACTCCACATTATCCAGGGGCTCATGATTAAGGTGCCAAGTTATGGTCTTTGCCCTCCTGCCAATGGCTGAATGGAATATTAAGACTCTTGATTTTGCCATGTTTATCCTTAGTTTATTACTGTCTACGTATTACTTCAGAGATTCCAGGAGGTGCTGCAACCCAATTGGCATCTGGTCAAGAAAGACGAGGTCATCCGTGTATGGAAGGTGACCCACAGCCCTTCAATTTAATCTCGGCCGGAAACCTCTAGCCCCACTCAAGGTGTCCGCTAAGTGTGATATAAACAAGGTGAATAGGGCCAGTGCCAAGAGGCAACCCTGTTTCAGACCCCTCCTAATCTCTATTGGTCCTAAGAGATGCCATGCCCCGTCCAAACATACCCTCAAGGAAGTGTCTGAATACTGTGCTCTAACTGCCTGCACCAGGTCAAATGGACAACCCCATATTGTCAGTTTCGCCCATAGGAGTTCCCTGTCCACTGAGTCAAACGCCTGTTCTAGGTCGATGAATGCTACGTACGTTTTTCCCTTATTCATAATAGTACAAGACTTCAGTACATTTAATAGGAAAACATTCAGGCTCGTACCCACCTCTTATATCGTAGCGTCCAGACCTCAACACCCAACTAGACAATCTTTCAAAAAGCATGGAAGCAAACAGCTTTCCCACCACATCAAGAAGGGCAATAGGGCAATAGTTCTTAGGGTCCTGCCTATCACTCTTCTTGAAGATCAGGGTGACAATTGATGATTTCCATGACAATGGGATATTTTTCACTTTCACAATCTGACCAAACAAAACCAAGAGAAAATCGGCCCACAAGTCGGGATCTTCCTTTAGCATTATATTTGTTATCCTGTCAGAGCTCGGGGCGCTCGACTTACTAGCCCTATTTATCAGAGCGATGATATCCACTTTATCAAAATCAATTTGCCATTCCCTCACACTACACTCTCCAACCCCTCCCAGGCTTATGTCCTGTGAGACAAACAAGGTAATCAAGTGCTTCACCTGTGTTTCCTCTGAGACTGCATTTAACTGTAAGGCCTGTTGGAAGGTTCCTATAGAGTTGATTGATTTCCAAATTTCTCAAGTTTTCTTTTAGCATCATATTCTCTGCATCTACCTGGAACATCTTTGCCTTATGTGACCTAAGCCAATTTGTATAGATAGGTTTGTCGTCGCTTCTTTGAGACATAAAGCATTTCAGGGCCTGATTTTATTTTTATTTTTGTTCAAAGCAGTTCTCTTTTAGCCCCAACAAGGTCTTTATCATGAGTATGTTTGTGGGTGAAGTCCTTCCTACTATCAATATTAGCAGATGCCACGAACTCCATCAAGAATGGTGCATAGTCGATAGAACTAATAGGGTCAGGTCCCCTGGGTGCCTTTATACCTGCCAAGAGTTTTTGCTGTAGCAAAATTATCATCGAGGAGTTCATACTCAAGCGATTACGCTCTTGCGTGATTTCAACCTTTGTTGCGTACACCTCCCTCTGAATTATGTGTATGGAGAGCCCGGTCATTTTTTAAACATTATGGTCACTACTAATTGAAATCACTTCAAGTTTTGAAACCAATGGAAGGAAATTGACAGTCACAAGGATATAACCAATTATCGCAGTCTGGTTACCTCACTTCCAAGTTGGGCGTCCCAGGATATCCGCTCTAACTTTCCAGTTTAAAAGATGAAAATGTCTGTGGCCTAATTCTCTTAGCCACGATGCCTCCCTCTACATCTGTAATAATCCACCCTTTTCATCTACATAATGTTTTTAGCATGTTATTCAAAGGAAAAACTATAGTAGAGCCCAGATGCCATTCAGTCTGCCCGGTTATGTATCCTGTTTGGAGAATCTATGCGCATTGTAATTTTCAAAAATAAAAATCATGTCAAATCTCACCTTTCACATTGTCAAGACTCGTCTCCAGCATTTTCATATGTGGGCTTCACTACTGCTGCAGCCTCCTCATCTACTCCTTCACATCACTTGACAAGGAACTTAACTTTGCCACCCATGATTTCTTCAACCCCTCTAATCCTCATCCAGCTCTCTGCCCCACCTCCACATAGGCTGGCTGATCATGCACAAACATTCCCTGTTTAAAATCTTTTTTGTCTATAAATTCATGCATGGGCTATCTGCCCTCTACCTGGCTAACCTCATCTCTCGCTACTCACCCGCTCACACCATAATATGTCAGTCCCTCCTGAGCCACATTTGTCCCAGGCCACCCTGTGCTACCTTTCACGTGTGCCCCTTCACACTACTGGCTCTTCACTAGTGGACCTCCCTACTCCTTAACATCAAGTAAATCCCCACTGCATCAGGCTTCATGACATCCCTGAAGAAGAACCTCCTTTCTCTTGGAGGAGCACATGAACAGTCTGCTGGCAACCCTCTCTCTCATGAATCCCCATCCTGATCCACCATCTGCACATACAAATATCATGCAAAAGAATATATGTTTACATTTTTATTGTGCATTTAGTTTACAAAATAAAACCTTCCACAAATATTCAGTTCATCAACAGTTAAAAATGTAAAAGTTAAAATCAACATATGATCAGGAGCAAATTGTCCTTTCATTATTAACTATAAATACAATTAATCACAAATACATTACATATATCAAAAGAAAAAGAAAAAAGGGAACAATCTGGGAAACTAAGCCATTTCTTGTTCTCACATAGATTTTCCAAGCAACCTATAGATAGTGTCAAAACTCTTCAGAAATTCTAAAATGTAGGCATCAATCAGATCCATAGAAATTGATAAAGATCTTTCCACAATCTCCGCAATCTCCTTGCGGGAGGAAAGATCCCTCAAGGTAGCCAATAATGTGTCCAAAGGTAAAACCTCTAGATCTTCACTATGTCTATCAAAACACATTTTACACTTGGTTAATAATGCAGGGCACCAAAGAATAACATGCTTGAGTGTTTCATCTTCAGCCTCACAAAATCGACATATGAAGTCCATACAATTATATATTTTCACAGAACAGACATTTATCAATTTGAAAGTAAATTAAATCTAAAGTGCAGAAGAGTGGAAACACATTTTCTAGACAGGAAACATATTAGATATGGGGCACAGACACCTAATCTTATGGGCAATGAGCATGTCTAAACTTCTTTTGTATTTTGCTAAACTGTCGCAAGTTAGAGGCCAATCACTTTTCCAGAAAGAGAATTTATATGCTACAGGATTCAGGATTACTCTCTTGTAGTCCAGTCCATAGGAGAACCAGAGTAGAGTACAATTGTTAATATGTCAGTTATTATACTTTTCCTCGGCTGCTGTTTTACATTTCTCAAATGGAGAACCATTTGTGGGAGTCTCAACCCTTTTACAAAGTAGGATTCTCTTCCAAAAACCGAGAACATTCAAGGACAGCCGAATCACACTCATCGGCATCGACTTTGCAAGGCACAATACTAACTCCCAAAACATAACTTCGAGAACAGTAAAGTCCTAATCTAAAAGGGTATCTCCACACCATATACAATCGCTGGCACAATGTTGGCCTTACAAAATGCCCTAACGGGTAACAAAGAAAACGAGCCATATTTCATATTGCAGTCATCAAGCCACCAAGACCGTTTTTTCCGGTGACCTGCTGAAAATTGCAATATATTGGTGTTAATCAGCAGGTCATTATCATTGGAGTAACTTTTAAAAGCTGCTAGCGGTCATTGAAGGCCAATAAAAGTACAATCCGTTAAAATAATATCATCAGCATAAGAAATGCATATTGTTTTAAAACCATTAACCATTAACCTTGGGGGAAACAAGCTGCACATACAAATATCACGTAAATGATTAATCGTAATGCAAATGTAAAACCCCTAATATTTATTGTGTAATATATTAGTCTGTAATCATTGTCTGTGCTTGTTTTCCTGCCTCCATATGGCAGTTGGCTGATGAGTCTGTCCTTGCATCTCAAGGTATAAAGTTTCCTGTTGAATCCCTTCTCCAAATCCTAATAAATACAAATACAAATACAAATAGAAAGAGAAGAATATGCTCCGGTTGATCCCCAATGAGAGGAAATAAGAAAAGAAAAGAAAAGCCAAATTCCTGGACAGCAGAATGTGTGAGAAGTGTGTGTTGGATTTTCTTTGGTCAATAGAATCCATGGGAGCCCCTAGATTTGTTGGTCACGTTCGACATAGATCGGTTAGTATGTGGGTGAAATAAATCATTGTTCAAAGAAACATCTGATTAGGCAATGGGGCTAAGTGAATTAGAAAGCTCTATTAATGAAAGGCTTTGTAATATGTCTTAATTAAGAAGTGAATGGTTGATGTACACATGACAACCTTTATTTCATGAACTTTATTTTCAATAAACCTCCTACAGGCCTGTTGTAAGTGTGCCAGTATTGCTAAAAAAGACAGTACTTCATATGCTCTTTCCTGTTTGTATTTCCTTGATATTATTTCGGTTGTCAGAGGGTCTTGTAATGAACTTCCCCTGTCAATGCAACTCCTTTTGATGCGCAGTCCTATCACAGCCTATATAGCTGCTAGTATAGGGGTGCATTTTTGGCACCACATTTTTATATCCCACAATAATGGTGGTGTGGAGTAGCCTGGTGGAAGCTGTAATTTAGTTTTGGCTTACCAGGGGTCCGGCCAGTTTCACTGCATTAGTAGCCCTGTTTATGGCAGCCATTGGGGTACTAGGTCCTACTCCAGGAATTTCTGTGTCTGTCCATCCATTTGTTTGTGGGAACCATGAGGCAAGTCTAAAGAGGCTGTTGTGCACACATAATCGTACTCTGAATCCCACCATGCACCTACAAGAGTGGTTTGTACTGGTTTAGACAGGTCCTCTGCCCCAGACAGCTCCAATACACAGTGTGCCTTGGTGGACCTCAGCGTTTGGTGGTTTTTACAGGCAGCCTAATTGGCTGGCCACTAAATCATTTTTGTCTCTACCTGGTATGTGATTGGTGGGCTAACTAAGCCCGCTCAGGAGTGAATCTGCATATCTCAGAAACACCCTCCACATTCCTCAATTAGATGATTGAATTCCAACATTAATTGATGAATGATTTGCCATGAGGCTGGGCTGCTAAATTTTAGGTCCAGGTTTATTCATACTTGTGGAGGCCTAGATCCTTTCTTTCTTCATACAGTTTCATCTTTTGGCTACTGGAGGGCCTGCCTGGGATGTTTTCTCTTCCACCTCCCAGTCCTCCTTGTGGGCTGAGACTGTTTCTGGACCATTCTCATATTACAACGTGTTACCCTCCTGGGCCTATGACTTGACGTAGGGAGTCTCCACTGTCCATAAGAGTGGCGGGTCATAACTACTCAACCTCTGCTCCTTCATGGGCGGCCTTGGCGCACCTCCACTGTTTCCCCCCATTACGGGAATGTTTCTGCTCACTGGCTACCCCATTTTTCCCTTGGAACTATCCAGATCTGCTTTGTGGGTTTCCTCCGTCTCCCACATGCTTTCTTCATCCGTTTATGCTCCTGGGAAGGTGGATTCCTCCTCTAATGGGTTGCCTTGGTTATTGCTGGTATAGGGTACAAGCTCCTGGGCACTGCAACATGAATCATGCTCTGCGGAAGATGCCTTACAGTGATCATGTTGTTTTGCCGTTCCAGAGCCAGGCTTAACTCATGGTCCTGGGCTAGTGAGCTTGTGTGTATGTCATAGTGGTAGGGTACATGTGTGAATGATATAGTGTGTATTTTGCATGACCAAGTGTGTGAAGGAGATATAGTGCATGTTGTATGGGTGCATGTATGAATGTACGTGGGCAGGCCAGCTGGCAGGGAACCTCTGATTGGGGGAGGAGGGAAATACAGTGGTGCAGCAGCTACCTGCATGAATATTAATTTTTTACAGAGACATTTGTTTTTACTGGCATTTTGGGGAAGCCAACATGATTTCTTTTCCACTGGCCTGCGGAGGAGGCTACAATGGTGCAGGCAGCATACCATGCTTTCTTGCAGTTTTATTAGCATTTACTGGCACTATGGACAAAACCAACATGACAAATTGTCATGCATTTGCATACTGTCCTACATTGATACAGACAATATACATATGTTTTATGACAGTATGCCATTTTTATTGGCATTATGGGCAAAGTCAATAACAACAGTAATATGTTCTCCCGCATGGATCCTTAATTATTTTGGCAGAGCCATCGTTTGTTTTCTTATAGTACCATTATTGGCATTATGGGCAAAACAATCATGAGTATATTTTTATTTGGGAATACAGCCATACATTGGTGCAGCCGGTATGGACATGTATGGTCATAACCAGCATGAACATGTTTTTTGCACTGGCAGAATACTATCATATATTATCAGAAAAGTCACCATGAAAAGGCTTTGGACTATGCCCCAAAATATGTTTTTCTTCACAGTTGGTGACTTGGCATCTTTTGGATTTTTTATTGTGCTGCCTTACAAAATCAATTGTACCGCGTATAATCGATTTTGTAAGGCAGCACAATAAAAAATCCAAAAGATGCCATTTTTGCACATGAAGTCTGCTTTAAAATTGACCATTAAACCCCATTATTTTTTTTTTAAAAATCACAATTTCCCTTGGGTGGCTCAGGCTCCCTTGCTATGGTCAGTTGTTCATGCATATTGAAAGGGATTGTGTATAACCCTCAGCAACCATGTATTAAATCACTACACTGCACTCCTACTTTGGTATTGTGTTGGGCTAATGTATTTAGCTGTAGTTACAATGTAACAATCCTTTGCTAAGGGCTGTTAAAATTGCTCAGCAGTTTGAGCGCTCACTGATGTGATCTGTGTGTGATCTGCAGATCACAGGTTTGAATCCCTGCAATGCCAACTCAGCCTTTCACCCGTCCGATGCCAATAAATTACTACCAACTTTGGTTGGGTGATAATTCCACTGAACTACCACCAAATGGAATTGCAGTTATAGCCACTTGGTCTCGCGGATTTACAGCAGGATTACAAATGGTGGTAGGTGGTGTAAGTTCCCATTTTCTGGAGTCCATAGGACTCCAGCAGTAATTCTGCCCATTTCTCAGCAGTAAGGTGGAGATTTACCTCCAGCATAATGCTGGAGATAAATCCTCTGCTTCAAGGTCAAACTCAGGATTTGGCAGAGGAGTTAAAGTGGTGGTAATTCTGTTACCACCATGTTTTTAACCACTCCACCAAATTCCGAATGAGACCCAGAGTGTTTATTCATATGTACTGTGTGTGGTATATTCTTTTGGGCTATTTGGTAGCAATTGTACCTATCCACTAGCCTTCCTACCTCCCTTGAGTGAAGAGTAATTGCTCTACTATAGTTACCAGTAAAGAGAGTTTGGTATATATTTTGGTTGGACGCTGTGTACCCCTAGGGTAAAAGGTTTCCCACCCCTCATTAGAGGGCTGTAGAAAGATCTTCATAACTCCCACACCCATTATGAAAATAATTCATGCAATGAACAGGAAACAATTGACATTTTAATACTTTCAGGAGATTGGAACGAACGATGGAGGTAAAATTAATGTGTTGCCCCTTAAAAAACATTTCGCTTTGGAAGAGGTGATCCAAGGCATATGCCAATTAAAGCCGGGTAAAGCGCTGGGGGAGGATGGTTATACCTCTGTTTTCTACAAACAATTTCAGGACACCCTAGCGGGACCCCTCACCACAGTCCTTAAATCTATTAAGGTACCAACGACATACCACCCACATTCTTGGAGGCATTGATTGCAGTTATCCCGAAGCCGCGGTAGAGACCACATGTATTGTTCAGCATATTGACCCATCTCAATACTTAATGTAGATGCTAAGTTATTTGATACGATTCTGGCGCCTAGGCCATCATCCTAGACTAGTCCATCCGGACCAGAGAGGGTTTATTCAAAACAGACAATGCTCGGACAACCTATGGAAACCCCTCCACATATTAAATTCACCAGTAGTAAAGCAAAGGGGAATCCCTGATATATATCCCTTGATGCTGTAAAGGCTTTTGATCGGGGTAGCTGGACATTTATGAGGGGGGTTCTTGAGACGATAGGAATGGACACAAAATGGATGGGATGGATATCTGCTCTGTGCTTGTCACCTAGGGCTAAAGCGGTAGTAAATGGGGATGAATGAAGGGTGCTTTCATTAGATAGGTGTACCAGAAAGGGTAGTCCCCTACCACCCCTGCTATATGCATTGATTATCGAGCCATGGTCTATTGGACTGATGGAAGACAAGGGAATCACAAGGCTGGAGATGGGAGGAGTAGAATGTAAGTTATGTCTTTTTTGCTGATGACCCCTGCCTTATATTACCAATCCAAGCACTTCTGTCCTATGCCTCCTTCAGGGGTTGGTCACTTAGTGTGACATGTCAGGGTTTAAGATTACCTTAGAAACATGAGTGGCATATCTGGTGGGTTCATGGGACATGGGACAAGAGCTAAATAGGGGGCCTCTGCTTCAGGACACAGCGTTATCAGGGGTTTGACTTTGTGGAAGACCTTAATGATTTGTTTAGTAAAAGCTATTGTCTCTTTTGGGACAAGGTACACCTAGACCTACAGTGCTGGGGACAGTTAAATCTTTCCCCGATGGCACATTTAAATTGTATTAAAATTACGGTTCTCCCCAAATTTCGTTTCCAAATGCTACAAACAGTGGCCCCGCCAACTTTCTTAATGACAAGCAAGAGGTAACTCATGTGCTTTTTATGGTCTCGGATGAAACCCAGGTTACCCTACAAGACCCTAGTATTACCGAAAGAAGAGAGAGAGGTGGGATTCCAAGATCTCATGGCATACTATAAAGCTGCGCATCTACATAACATGGAAGACCATCTAGATCCCCAGTCAGGTAAACAATGGGTTCATATGGACAACATGGTCCTTGCACCACTCACTTTGAGTGAATAGATTTGGGTTCCCTGTAATGAAATTCCCAGAAGGGTGCTGGCACACCCCGTACTGGTAGTATTTTCATCAATATGGCAGGAAAACAGCACCACGCGCTGCTTGCCAACGTGGCCCTCGCCTCTTGGTTTTATATGGGTATCCCCCTGAGAAACCTGATTGTTGACCCATTACAATAACAATCCTGGTATCTAGAGCAGGACAGATGTGGGAGGGGGGTAGGTTTGTGTCCATAGACCAACTGGAAGAGTCCCTTCATATTGGTAAACTCTCAATATTCTACTATCTGCAGCTTAAAGGGGTACTCACAAGTCCATGTTTGCAGGATTATCTACGAAGGGACCTCACCTTCTTTGAGAGAATATTGTTGCAGTACACAAACATGAAAGGCTGTATAGCTAAGCTATATGGGGAATTACTGAGAAGTGACTCTATTTACGTTCCGCTGATAATGGTAAAGTGGGCTTAAGATTTGAACAGGGAAATAACAGATGTACTGTGGTGCAAGATATATATTCAGGAGGGTAACACAATCTATGGTATCCATGCAATATAGAATGCAGACCATCAAACCTATACACACGATGGCGCTATTCCCCTGCCACGCTTGCCAAAATGTACCCTGTTTTCCTTGGCCTCAAGCCCTCGGATCGTATCTCTTCAGCATTGAAATCCCTTCATTGGCTCCCAGTGGATGCAAGGATTACATTTAAAACCCTCTGCATTGTCCACAAGGCTTTCTGGGGCCTGGGTCCAAAGTACCTTCAACTATCCCTCCATAAATACCTCCCCTCTCGAGCCCTTTGCTCCTCTACTTCTAACTCCCTCAGGGTTAGTCGTTTTGCAAAGAAACGAGCTGGGGGTAGTTCTCTGTCTTCGTCTGGTGTCTCCCTTTGAAACAGTCTCCCAGCCACCTTGAAACCTGAGGAAAAACATCATTGGTTCCGGAAGCATCTCAAGACCTTCCTCTTTGCCTCTGTCTTTTCCCCACTTCTCCCCTGTTGATCTGTTTCTTCTCTTGGCATCGTGCACCTGGCCACCCTCTGTTCATTCAGGTCCAGGTACCTGCTCACCCTGCCACCCTCCTGCACTGCCTCCAGGCCACCATCTGCACTGGGGTTCTGTATCTGTACCCATACAGTCCCCCTCCCACTTTTCTTCTGCACTTATCAGATATACCTTTCTGACTAACTTTCACCTGCCACTTGCTGGCTGCACTACCATGGTTTATCGCCCTTATTTATTTTTTATTCTATTTAATATTTATGTTTTCCTCTGCCTCGCACTTTCCACCCCCCCCTTCCATGCACTTTTCCCATGTTTTCCTTTTCCATGCACTTGTGCTTCCTTAAATGTCACTGGGCCTAGAAAGATAGCTGTTTTTCTGTTTTTTTCTCCCTTGTTCCCCTCCATTTTTGCCTGGTCACGCTCTGAAACACTTGTGTACGAGCGCAATATAAATAAAATATCATTTCATTTCATTTCATTATGTGGAGGAGTACGAAGACCAGAAGTAGGGCCACGTGGTATGAGCACTGTTGGTGGCGGATAGGAGCTGCATTGAGCATCATTGAAAAAGTTACAACATCCCCACTGAGAAAGAATGTGTACAGAAGGTGAGAGCCATATATGATATGGAATACCTAACATACCCCATGGATGAATCAAGAACAAACACAGGGGGACTGGCTTCCTTTTCTCACCGGGTACGGATGGTATCCCCTTCTGGGAGAGCAATCAGACCAAGCAGTAATTAATAACTGAATGTAATGGCGATACAAAATGTTCCAATTAAAATGCGTGAAAGGGTAGAGGTGTGAGGGGGTTAGAAGTTTACAAGTGGAAGGTGATATCTGATTAAAACATGTTTAAATGTGCATATTGAAATTAAGAAAATGATAATAAACCTTGATTTTGAAAAAAAAAAACATCTTGTTTCATGAGTGGGCGACTGAGCCAGGGCATCTCTTCACTTGCACGATAAAAAGATGCGGGTGAGTCACGAATTGCATGGCAATGGAAGCCTCTCAGATGCGCACCTAACCACTTCCTTTTGTGCTTGCATTAGTGTCCCTTTCGTGCATTGTTTTTGAACACGGTGAGCAGTAGTTTGAACTGATGCTATGCCATTTGTCTTTCTGTCACTTTTATGTGGGGGGACATTTATTTTTTAAAGGTTTGCAACCCAGACATGGTGGTACAAGGAAAGACTGCATGCAGTATTGTTTTTATGGAAGGCTTTGTTGGCTTCAGAAAGCTATCATTTTATTTATCTTATTGTTAATTTATTACACCAGCGAGTGGTTTCTAAGCACGGGATCAGGATTCGAACCTGTGTTACGCTGCGTTGTCTTGCTTCCAAGACAAGCACGTTGCCCCTGTTGTGACCTGCTCCCAGTTCACTGGAGTGGGCCACCGCTGATGTCGGGATCACCCGACACCATAGAGCTGCGTCCATGCAGCGTAGACACGGCAGGGAGCACCCTGTGTGTTCCGGATCACCAGAACAGGACATCGTGGCTGGGGGCACCCAGCGTACAGCAGCCTCGGCACTGGGGACACCCAGGCTATGGCTGCGACCATAGCAGTGAGCACACTGCCCCACAAGGACAGTAGAACGGTGTTGTCTGGCAGGGGCACCTTCAAAATGCAGGGCCCCGCCAATAGGCCTTCTGTATGCGGTGTGGCACCAGCATGGTGCCTCCAACAAACACACCAGAGTCAGTTCTTGGTAGACTGGAGAACCAGAAGCAACTCACCCCATTTATTAGGTTGGTCACATGGTTAACACCACGTGACCATTTTGCAAGTCCTGGGAGCTACCATGCTCCCAGGAGGGGGGACATACAACAGCCCCTGAGCTATCCTTACTCCCCAGCTGCTAGCTTCCTGGAGCTGCCAGCTAGCCCCATGTCACCAGGATCATATTTATCCATCTGGGTACGAATGAAAGGACCCTTGAGAATGTATGCTTCTTCTCTTTATTTTATCATTCAGGTGCCCCGTTCTGGAGTAGAAGTCCATGTTACTTCACTGTTCCTTCTATCTTTTGTAGTTGGCTTCAAAGAGTGGTAGGGAGTTAGTCGTCAGTCAGGCGGCGTTCTTCTCCTTGTTAGGGAGTATTCTCATTTATGGCTAATTTCCCTCACCTTGTAAGTCCCTCAGCAGCTTTGCTGGATTTCTGGGGTTTATGTTTTCTACCTGGTAAGAGTGTGAGCCTTTTTCCCACTCTTACATGTGTTTTGCCATGTGTATTTCTACTGTTTGTGTGATCTTGGGCTCTGGAGCTACACTACTCCATGAGCCCCACTTTTTGTGTGTGTTACACAGCACCTTCAGTGCAGTGACACAGGGTTGTCTTTGAGACTTCCCACTGACTCAATTTTTTCTGGGGCTGACTACTGTCCCGCAGAAACAGGTAAAGTTGCCATTTACTTTATGTAGTCATTTAAACTACAGACCCAATACACCCCATCTTACATGGAGTATTGTAAAGAGTTACTTTCTACCCCTTTTTGTCTTTGCTTCTCTAAGCATTAGCTTTGTTCTCTTAACACTAAGGGCCTCATTACACGGTAGGCGGTAAGGGTTTACCGGTACCGGTATTTTACTGGTACCGGTAAATCCTTACCGCCTTACTATGAGGTCACTTTGCGGGTTGGGGATTTTAACGCCTGCTTTTTGCAGGCGTTAAAAACCAACCCGCAAAGGGACCCAGGGAGCTAATTACGGTACCGCAATTTGCGGTGCCGTAATTAGCGCCTTCCCCATTATGCCCTATGGGGCAAAAATGGGAATGGGGAAGGGCAATGGTGGAAGGGGGAATTACCGCCCCGCCAACCTTGGAATGGGGCGGTAATTCCCCTTTCCACCAAGGCGGTGCCGGTATTTTACCGGCATGAACCATGGCGCTAATAGCGCCATGGTTCTCCGCCTACCGTGTAATGAGGCCATCAGACTTGGCTGGTGGCAGTAGTATCTACCATAACTTTTCTACCGCGATTATACTATATAAACGTGGTACTGTTTTAGGCTATTGTATTATCTTCGAACTTAAAATCCGCTTGACCAAATACTTTTTATTTTGGCTCCGGTTGGGTTTTTTCGCCATTTCTTTTTGTTAAAGTCCTTCTTGTGTTTTACTTTGCGCGGCAAATCCAGTTTGCCTTCTTTGTTCGCCAACCTTTGGCAGGCTTCTGTCCAGAAGCCCTCCTTTGGCATCTGGGTGTCTAGGTGGGCTGAATGTGAGGGAGGGGTTTAGTCACCCCCTGCACAGGGTCTCCTTAGAGACCCGAGTTGCACTTTGTGTCGATTGGCTGAGGTGGCTGTCCGGGCCGGACAACCCCCCTGCTGAGTGATTGACAGCCAGGCTGCGTGAATAGGGGATTTTGGCATAAAAGGCAGGACTCTTGGCCTGGAAGTCAGAGTCGCCACTGGAACTGCAAGGAACCAAAGAGAAACGGAGAAGATGGCTGCTGCAACTCCCGAGTCCCGGTGAAGCCCTGCTGCAATCCTGAGCTATCTACCCTTCAGCGACAAGAGATCTAGTCCGGAGTCTTCTTCCCTTGAACCTGTTGGGATCAACCAGCTCACCTTCCACAGCCAGAGGATCCTCTTCTTGGTCGAAATCGCTGCACACAGCTGTAGTGGTCCGGCTAGCCATCTGAAGAGCCTCTCCTGTTTTAAAGGAGCGCACCTTTTATTCACTGTTGCTTCGCTGCTGCTGGCTTCATCCCTGGGTAGTGTAGATCGCTCCTGACATCCTCCTTCTTGTCCCCACAACTGAAGTTCAAGAACCGTGAGTCTGCAGGAACTACCAGGAACAACTGCCGTAGCACTAGCTTTTCTTCATACGAATAAGGTACTGTGTCCAGCTTCGAGGAATTGGGGTGAACCCTTTCTCCTCACCCAAGGCTTACCCTTGTCTTCCTTCCCTCTTATAACTTTTGCTTCCCTTTTGACAATATCTAAGTACTCCTGGCAATCTCAAATCTTGAACTGTTCTAATCTTGTGATCCTCGACAACAGGGCCCTGTCCCACTTGACACTGGCGCAGGCCTATTGACTTTTATCTACATTTTAGAAAGTGTCTCTTGATTCTATCTGCCTTGACAAAAGTATTGCCTATGATTTTTATCCCCAACTCTCTTGTTTTAATTCATGTGCTAAGTGTGTTTGACTACGGTAACATTTATTCTCGCGGGTACGCTTTTCTTTTGTAAGACCGAACTGTCATTACTGTCAAAAAGTGATTGCGTAAAAGCCCCAAGTAACATCTTTGTTCCACAACACCGGTCTGTCAAATCCAAAGGCACTTACCTTGAATTGATCTGCACAAGGGGAATTGGTTGTGTGTAGTGTATTTGAAGTGTGGTTTTAATTTAATAGAAGTGAAGTGTTTTGTGAACAGATGGTCTAAAAATAAATGTACTTTTACTTTTTAAGCAGAAACCTTGAGTCAGTGTTTGCTTGAGTCACAGTAATTGTAGTCCTTTGTGAAATCTCGACTACTGCTCATTTGCTCTTGAGATAAGTCTGGCTGCTCCGCTACTGCTACCACTCTAACTGTGTAGTACAGGCTTGTACCAGAGGTGAAATTGTACTACCACCTGTAGTCTTAATCTTGTGTAGTGGTCCCTAAGGGCACTGCCCAGGATTCTGCCTAACACTCCTTACGCCTAGCATGCCCACTCTGGTTGGGTGTCCTCGCTCCAGATGTCCTCAACCTGCAAAAGAAGAAGCAAGAGTCACCTAACATTCCTGGCTCCTCCACTTTTATATGTGTCTGGGCCACCTCCCACCAATCCTGTTTGCTGGTGTTGTGGATTCCTAATAATGAGCACGTTTCCATGCTCCGCACCTACCTCCTCCATCAGCCGCCTCTATTTTTCCCACTCGAGTTTCCACTGCGGTGCTCCCAGAAGAGCTTCCAGCCAGCCCCTGGGCTATCCCCAACGTCAGCTCTGTGTGTGGTGGATTCCAAATTCGCTCCAGTGCGAAGCTGCTACTGCTCCCAACATCATCCGAGTTGTCCTTGGTGAGAGGCGACGCCTACCCACGATGAGTACACTCACACATATTGTATGTGAATGCGTGTGTGTCCTTGCATTCCCTCCATTGGTTGTTTCAGAGTTCTTCCTTCTGTTCGTATTTGTACATGCCCTGTCTTTCATCTTAAAGTCTTCGTCCTGTTGGTTCTCGTGTTCCTTCTGCGGTTTACTCTTCTAAGGGTTCTCAGGGTTTTTCAGTGTCTTTATGTTCCTCTGGATGTTCGGGTCCCTCAACCTCACAATCCATTCAAGGTTATTAAGCCAGCACTAGTGAGAACTCACTCTGCAACACCCTGTCACTGATGACCCGGACAAAACTCTAGCCACAACCCCAGTGAACATGGAGCTAACTGCCGTCATGCAACCACTAACAAAGTGAGCAGGAACGTTAACCACGGTGCTTAATATCTGTAACTCTTGTGGGGATACCTACTGAGTGTATGCCAGTGGGGCCCAAGAGCACATGGCGGTGGCCATAGGCGTGTGGGAAGGGAGTTGCTCTCACAGGAGCACTGAACAGAAGTGTTTCAGGAACTGCTAGGTCCCTATGACTTATAGACCTTTACTTCTTGCCAACCCGTCTCTCTTGATCCTCTGACCTCCCTCATTCAATTACAACTTTTGTCACAGGAATTCGTGTGTCTACTAGATATAGTGCTGTTTCCTGACACTATATAGTTTATTACTATTGAACTGTTTTCCGTTTGGACCTGAAGCTTAGAGAGTTGCACAGTAGTTCCTCTTCAGCAATGATGCAGTCTACCAGGAGAGCAAGTGGAGCTGGCTAGTTTACAAGCAGCAAACTGCTATATTTGGTGGGTTTCTGCTATGGTATTTCTGTATTCTGCGACATTATAATTTTCTGATGGCCAGATATGGGCTTGCCCTATTGCCATTTCCTGCTATAGAATTCAGTCTCTATGAGTCCCTTTCAGGCTATGCTGAATCTGAAAGGGTTGTGTGTGCCCAACCCTTTCAGACGCAGCATAGCACTGAATGCCACTGTGAAATTCTTAGGAATCTGATTACAGCAGGCGCGGAATACCAAGTGATCCACATTACCACATTTAAACTGACCTTGTCCAACCAATAAAAATCCCTGATTAGCAGCGTTTCTGTGAAACCAGATAGGGACAATTCCAGGGTCTGCGGGGTACACGTGCAAGTAAGACACCCTTTGATTTGTTAATCAAATGGAAAGGGACACTGTCCAACCTTTCAAGGTAAACCAATGTCCTTTGGCTATATACCTAAGCTTCCAGCAGCTTTCCTTTACCTGACTGGCCCGTTGATATGGGTTGAAATCCCTGGCATGGCTGAATTAACACGTCATGCTTCCACAGGTGTGAACAGTAGCAGCACGTTGTCAACAGGCATTTGAGTTTGTGCTCTGTGCGAACTGAGTGCCTCTTGGCCCACGTTACATACCACTTTGAGTTAAACACTGTGTGGCTGTGGTAGTTGTCCCCTAAGTGAACACCTAGAAATAAAGCCACAGACACCAGGGTAATAACGGGTTTTATTAAAAGTGCAGTGCGTGTTTTATTTTTGTAAATGTACTGTGTGTGTGTGTTTTGGAAGCAACCATCCAGCCCACCATGGGGCTGGATAGAATGTTAAAAGAGGAGAAAAAGAAAATAATAGGACAGATTTCCCCTGCCCAAGAATGGGCTGGACAGAGCAGAAAGGAATTCAAAGAGGCTTTTAAAAGAAAAACGGTTTTAAAAAGTACAGTTGGAGAGAAAGGAGAGAAGGAGAAAGACTGCCTCTAGCGGCATATCATGGCCTAAATATTGCTAATGGCACCCCCCAGGGACTAATCCAAGGGGTCCGGGCTGGAGTGAAGAAAGCCCCAGGCCACCCGTATTGCAGAGGAGCAGACCCAGAAGTCCCAGCAAGGTCGCAGAGCACGGCAGTGAAGTCGGCAGTGTCCTCGTTGTCCTGGGGATGCCGCTTGAAACAAAATGGCTGCGGGGAGCGTGGCGGCATTCCCATGACAATGGGGTGACGCCCGAAGTCAAAATAGTTTGGCTGTTTTTTCAGGTGGACGTGGGTCTCACCCAGGATATTAATAATTCTGCGGGGTGTGGCGGTCAGCCCGTTGGCTGTGGGGCCCACCCTAAAGATAAACTACACTGTGGGTGTGGCAGTGAGTGCGAGTGGGCCCCCAGCCAACGGGATTCACCCTGAAGACAATAAAGAGTGTGGCCATGCACTCGGAGCATGGGCAGGTCCGTACTCATGCAGCAGGGCTGCCCAGGACTTTTTTATTAAGCTTGGGCTGCACAGGGAGTGTGGGCAGCCCCATGTGGTGGTCGGGGCCACCCGCAAGAAAGAAGAGGGGACAGGACCCAACCATCAGCTGTAGGGGGACATGCCCCTGTCAGACACTACCCAGCTTTGCCACCAGGATCAGCTATACACCGCCCAAAGTTAACTTCAGCCCTACACCAACCAGCACAGAGCTAGTGTCCCAGAGACAAATGTGAAGGTACTGTGAAAGGGTGACTGACTGCAGCAGTCATCCCATTGTGGCATAGTGTTTTGTATATGATATATGTTGTAAGCCAATGTATATATGTATGTGGCTGTGTAGTTATGGTTGAGTTGCAGTTTCCATAGGAAGAGCCCTTTTTGGGTGGCTTATAACTCCGCTCTCCCTGGCTGAATCCTCACTAAACTTTGCAAATAAAGTATATGGGTCACTCTGAATTCTTTTGCAAAGTTTGGTGGGGGGTCCCAAAACTTCTTTTTTTCCCATAGACTGAACGGGGAAAAAACTTTGCTCACGCCTACAGCCCAAACCGCTGGATGGATTTTCACCAAATTTGGACCAAGAGCAGCGGCTTGGTCCCGAAAGCGTGCTTTTGCAAATTTGGTGAAAATCCGTCCAGTAGTTTTTTTTTTAAATGACCAAAAAGTAGGCCACAAAAAATTAGTGATATCTATGTTCGGTCCGCAGACACACTTCCCTGTTCGCTCCGCAGACTGGGTCCTGATTGGCTGGGCGCTGCATGTCATGTCCGCGGACAATGGACGTGTTCGCTGATTGGGTGGTTGAGAGCGTGTGGTGCATCAGATTTTCTGGGCACGCCCGCCATCTTGTATTCGCGGGCATGGACAGCGCGGTGGAACTTGGTGGAAAAATACTATTTAGTAAAGTGTGTTGGCGTATAAGACTGTTTGGGGAGGGTGGGGGAGTAAGAGATGGGTTAAATGTTGTATTTATTTAGGTGGCAGGCACCCCTGTTGTGTTCGTTCTGACCGCGGACAACACGGGTGTCCTGAAATGTTCGTAAATAAACAAAATGGGGGTGTCCTGAGGACACTTCGCCTGTATGTATGGTTCGTAGGCAAGTTGGAACTGTTCTAAGAACACATCAAGTGCCCTGCGATGTTCGTCAATAAACAAAATGGGGGTGTCCTGAGGACGCTATACCTGTCCGTTCTGTTCGTAGGCAAGATTAAACTGTTCTTACAACACATCAGGTGTCCTGGGATGTTCGTCAATAAACAAAATTGGGGTGTCCTGAGGACGCTATGCCTGTCCGTATTGTTCGTAGGCAAGTTGAAATTGTTCTAAGAACACATCAATTGTCCTGGGATGTTCGTAAATAAACAAAATGGGGGTGTCCTGAGGACGCTATACCTGTCCATACTGTTCGTAGGCAAGTTGAAATTGTTCTAAGAACACATCAATTGTCCAGGGATGTTTGTAAATAAACAAAATGGGGGGGTGTTCTGAGGACGCTATACCTGTCCGTATTGTTCGCAAGCAAGCTGAAACTGTTCTAAGAACACAAGCAGTGTTCTGAAATGTTCGTAAATAAATTAAATGGGTGTGTCCTGAGGACGCTATGCCTGTCCGTTCTGTTCGTAGGCAAGTTGAAACTGCTCTAAGAACACTCATATTGTTCGTGGACATTAAAAGTGCCCATATGGCATGGTTAAAATGTTTGATTCTATGGGTGTGATTTACACAACCACCGCAGCATATCACACCCATAGTGGCTTATTACTTTGGGACCCAAGAACAAATTTATAAGCAACGAAGTTATAAGCCAGTATGAGTGTGATATGCTGTGGTGGTTGTGGGCAGGGCCTAGAGTCTTGGGTGCATGGACAAGACCAAATTTATAAGCACCGAAGTTATAAGCTACTATGGGTGTGATATGCTGCGATGGTTGTACTTATTATAATATACTTACTGTTTGGTTTAGTAACTGGAGTACATATATTCCTTGTTAATTTCTGTGATAAAAGAAAAGATCATGTTAGTATTGGTATTTTGTAACGACTTATAACATTGAATAATCAATTATTTTTTTTTACCCTCATATTTAGTAGATTACAAACCAGTGTACTGTGCAATTTGCTCAGTTTCTGTGTTTGTTGCTAAAATCCTTGGGTCTGTGGGAAAAAAAATCCATGTTGTATTAAAAAAAACCTTTTTTGTTATGCTACAGTCTGTTTGTTTGTTTTCAGTGTTCACTTGTTGTTTCTGGCTAATGTTCTATATGTTGGCTTGTTGCAGATATTTGGAGCAGTTAAATACCTGTTGGCATATTCTGTCTTTTTTTGTTATAACGAAGTGGTATTGATTTATCTGTTTGAATATTGAAAATCTTGGGGCAGTTAGATACCAGTTGGTGTATTCTAACTGTTTATTGTTTGTTTGATATAATTTAGTGGTATTCATTTATCTGTTTAGTTCTTGTAGAATCTTGGGGCAGTTAGATAGCTGTTGGCATATTCTAACAGTTTTTAGTTTTTTAATAGAAGTTTTGTTAATGTTTAAGTACGGATTAGTTAATAAATTTTGGTTTTAAGAAGATTAAATAAGCGTTTGTAAGATTTGCTGGTAATCTCTGCTTTAGAGTAATGGTACTATCATTACATTCGAACCATCCACATTTTCTTTTTATATATGCAGTATAGTGACCTGCATTGGTTGTGGCTCCTGCGTGGTAGATTATACCTATTGTTGTGAAGGTTTTCTTACCAAGTGATACTTGACCATGTGTGAATCCAGTCAGCTTGCAGTTGTTTTTGGTACCATCTGCATTGTAACGTAGAAGCATTAGTATTACGTATTTACTATGTGTTTGTATTAGTAAGGTGGAGAGATTATCCGAATTGCAGGTAGTACATAATCTACCATGGTTTGCATTTAGTACAAGTTGCTGAAATGGAACAGATTCACAATGAGGTATGGATACATATACAAAGCGCTCATTAGGGATTTGTTCTTGTGTCACATTGTTGCAGAGAGTGCATGTATTTTTCCACATGTATGAAATCTGAAAGATTTCATTTATAGGTATGTTTTTGTTTTCCAGTACTTTTAGTAGGTACATTAAAAATTCTTGTGGCTCTTCCTGTGAGTTTATAGTGAATTTCACCATTCCAGCACAGTAGTCCAATTCTTGTCTTATTCCATGAACACTATACGTGTTGTCAGTATTGTTTGTTGTGTTTCTATGAAGTACTAACATTTGCAAACACAATTGGTCTGTACTGTGTAAGTAAATGTTGTCAACAATTGGTGGCAATTGAAATAGAATATTCATTGCTACATTTGCATAGCAACTTACACCAGTTATATTTGAAAGTTTAAATGGACCAGGTGGTTCTGTATCTGAGTGCTTTTTTTGGAGTTTGTTTTCCTTTTTTGAAGAAGTACCTGGTTTACTTTCCCTAATAGGTTCTTTTTTGCTTGTGGTACTTGATGAAGTATTAGTTTCTTTTACTCTCTTTGGAGGATTTGCAGTGACATCCTGTTGCATTTCTGTTTGATATATTTTTCTTTTACAACGTTTTACTTTTTGTGGAACAGGATATGTTTTTAGAAGGTGGGTGTATAGTGAACGAAGTCTATTGTATTCTAAAATGCAAGGAATATCAGTGTTTACTTTACTTCCATCAAAGTTGATTAGACATAGACCGTCAAGTATACATAAGCGTGATAGTGCTACGTAGCTCATGCCTTCTTTAAAGACTGTGTTACCAATATCTATCAATGTTTTGTCTAGGGTAAGACCTTGTGATTTATGAATGGTAACAGCATATGCAAAAGTTAGAGAAAATTGTTCTCTGCGTACATACATGTCTTTGAAGAGAAGGAATCGAGCTGTTGAGCGGCCTATCCTTTTCACTTCTGAAAGTTTGTCAAAGAGAATATTGACAAACTGAATGTTGTTGTCACGAGGGTATGTTTCAAAGCCAACAACTGTACCCAGTGCTCCATTAAATAGTCCTTGATCCACGTCAAGGTTACGTTTAAGCATTACTCTACAATTTAAGGATAATTTTCATATTTTTTCCAATCCAGCTGTGTTGGAGATTGAATTTTCTAAACTATTTAATCTTGTTGTGGCTTGCTCACAAATGGGTAGTTTCATACCATGTAGGTCTAGCTTGTCTGTGGCGCTAATTTCAATTATTGGTTGCATTTCTTTTTTTAACATTGTTTCATGGAATTTGAAACAGCTTGCAATAGTTGGCATTAAGGCCATAAAATTGACATTTTTGTGCGCTAATTGTTCCATAACATCCGTAGCACATGCATTATCGCCATAAAGTGCATGAATGTGCCGGGTTTTCAATATTGCTTGTGCTTCTTGAGATAGTATACCAACTCTAATACTTTTTAAGATGTTGCCATAAGTGAGATCTGCAGATAGCCACATGTTTTCTTTTAATTCTCTGTATTGGAAATGTTGCCAAAGGTTGACATTTCCTATGCTGCCAACAGTTGTACGGCAGAGTTTGTGTCCTAAGGTTTTAAAAATAGGCTCACCTTTCACTGGTGTCAATTGAAGAAGATCACCGAAAACAATAATGTGTTTTCTTCCAAAGAGCTCTTTGTAGTTTGTTTTGAGTACTTCTTGTAATCTGAAGTGAATCAAAGCCAACATTAGGTTGAAGACCATGCTCACTTCATCTATTAGTAGCATTTTCATTTGTTTTAATACTCTGCGTAGTTCCATTGCAGATTCTGTAGAAAGTTTGTAATAGTCTAATTTGTTTTGGTGTTCTACTGGCAGGAGAACTAATCGGTGTAAAGTGACACCACCTATGTTGTAGGCAGCTAAACCGGTGGGGGCAGTGACAACAGCTGACAGTTTGTTGTTTGTCAATTGTTGAAGGAATTTGCTGATGATTTTGATTAAGAATGTTTTGCCACTGCAGGTGCACAATATGTTACAGCATACTTAACCAAAGCAGAAAAAACAGAGCTTCAAGACCTCTGGAATGACCTGGCATCAGACAAAACACTGTCTCAGAAATTATACAGCTTGGGCATAAAAATGCTCTCCCATAGAGAAGGTGGCTCCTATAAAGCAGCAGATCGTTTAACCGGTACTGCTTTGTATGGAAAATCTGAAAATATAGTATGGCTAAGTCTTGGTCCTGTTAAATCTAGAAAAAGAGTTTTCAAATCATACAACGACATAGAAACAATAGCCAAACATGATCCCAACAGCCAAGACATTTTGAAAAACAATTTGCTGGACACATACTACCCAAAACAGAAGTACCACTTTGGAAACTATGGGCCTTATCACGAGTTGGGAGTTAACGCCAGCGGTATTAGCCCTACTGCCAAACCCCCCCAGCGCTATTAGCGCCGGATTACGGGTTTGACGGTAATGGAATTCCCCATTCCCCACTGAGCCCATTCGGGAATGCCCCATTCCCCATTGGACTCAATGGAAAATTTTCACACTCTTACCACCTGTGGCTTTCTGATTGAGGAATTGGCGTAAAGACTTGAAAGATTTTTTGGGAATGTTACACATTGACGTGCATGGCCATTTGTATACTAGACGTTCTGGTTCAGTTGAAAGGAGAGGTAATTCTAAGTTTTCTGGGGATAATTTTGGAAGCAGTATTTCTTGTTCCATTATGGTATTATTAACTTTTTCATAACCTTGTCCACTGCTATGTATGGCAATTGTATTTGTTTGCTTTTGTTTGTATGTTTCTTCATTAAAATATGGTTCTGTGCTTGTGGTGTGACTCCACACACCTCCACAGATATTTAAGAAGTAATTTTGGTGACATTTCATTTATTTAGAAGTCTTTTTTGTAATTTAGTGATTAGTTTTGTTAGTGGCTTCATTTTGTTTAACACTAAAATAAATAACTTTCCTTTGAGAAGGATTGCACTGTCTATCAAAGCTTCTAAGATACATTTTCTACGGTAGGTTTCAAGGGTTGTGCATGATTTCTCTCCTGTTTTTATAAGATTTTGATAGACTCTGTGGTGGAACATTTTTGCTAAAATACTTTTTTTGGTATGCTTACTTGGCACTATATCAAGATTTATAGGAAGAGTTTTAGAAGTAGTGTTAGCTGAATTCTTGTTAATCGTTTTCTGTTTTGTTTTACATTTTGATAGAGGAGGCAAAGTTTCTGTACTTGAAGCTTGTTTTGTTTCGCTAAATGACTGTATTACCTGTTTTGTTTGAACTTTTTGTACAAATTCTGTTAGAGATGGATGCTTATTTTGGACACTTCTATTTTCATTTGCTCTACTTCTGTGTTGCTTTCTACGGACTTGATTTTTGGTAGGCATTCTTTAGGGTCTGTTGAATAAAAATAAAGAAGGTATGGGTTGGGGTGTTCTGCAATGTATGTGTGCTGTGTGCATGAGTGTCTGAGTATGATGATAAAGATGTATGTGATGGTGTGTGATTGTGCATTGGGCAACTCCAACTAGTTGGGATGGGTATTCTTGAATTTATGTGCTACTAAACTGGGGTTCAGATGACAGTAGAAAGTAAGCTAGTGGTGAGGAGAAGCACAAATAGTAAATCTAATGGTATCGAATTAAAACAGTTCTTTGTTCTATAATATTAAAATTCTAGGGGCTGAGTTATGTCATTTGTGCACCGAAAAATGGGGATTTGTGCGCCATTCTGCCTGTAAATCTCTGTTTAACAAATGGGGATTTGTGCACAGAATGGTGCACAATCTCTGTTTTTAGGCGCAGAAATAGCATGAATGAACCCCACAGTGTGTTTGAGTATTAGTAAAAATATTATAGTGGTATTTAACTTACTTTTTTTGTGGAATGGCAGGTTTCTTCTGAGTTGCTGTTTGTACTTCAAATTCTGCTGCTACTTTTCAGGAGAGTGGTCTTCACTGCAATTGTAAAGGAAACAAATTAGTAATGTTGTGTGTTTATAGCACTGATGTTAATTTAGACATTGATTTTTATGTTTTTGTACAAGTATTCTTGTTTGATATCTAAACATAGTGTGTGCATGCAATTTCGTTTGACTACGTGCAGTCTTTATATTTTACTTTAAATATTTTAGTTCAGTTTATTTTACTTTAGTGCAAATGTGTGTGTAAAAAGAAATTAAATAGAAGATAGGTTTGGAAGTGACAGTTGATTATAGCAGATGGGAAAAATGACACTAAATTCATTTTATAGGTTATAGAAGTTAAAAGTCAGTTAATCTGTTTATATGAATTTATAAGAATTGTACATGTACTATATAGAAAATATGCATACCTGTAGTTTGTGTTCATGCATATGGATATGCATGCAGCTGCAAGTAGAAATATTGGAGACTTGTACCGTATTTCTTGTAGTAGGTGCTTTCCAATGATATGACACTTGTACTCAGAGTGATTAACAGTACATTTGAAGTGGTGATCTATGATGATGGAGTTAGATGTAGAGGTCTTGAATGTGATTGGTGGATGGTCTTGTGACTGCTTAGCTGTATCCAATGAGGGAATGGCACAGAGAGTGAAGTGGAAATGGTAGAAGGGCTGTCCATGTTACGATATGTCCACGGACATGGCGGTAGTCCGCGGACATAGCGTGTTACATATGGGGATTTTGGGGTGGGGAGGCATGCAAATGAGAATGAGCAGAGCAAGGGATTGGTCAGTAAAGTTTAGTGGGTGTGTTGTGCCAGGAGAGAGTTTGTCAGATAGTCTTTTTCCTGAGAGAAGAACAGATATCTATGGCTGTGTGTTTCAGAAAACAGATTGTTTGGATTTTGGGAGACTCGTGGACACATTGGTTGAAGTTGCATGCAGAAAGCTGTGGAGTAGCTGTAGATTTTGGATTCCCACATGTGGAAGTGCAGTAGCATGGAGTACGTGGAATTAAGTGGTTGTACTTGCTACCTCTCTGTGCTACTTTGGAGACAGAGCATCATCCAGACATAATGATAATTCATTGTGGAGGGAATAGTTTAGGACATGTGTCTGGAATGTCTTTGCAATTTGCAATGAAAGAAGGACTTGGGAAGGTCATGGACATGTTTCCAAATTATCAAGTAATATTTTCTCAGATTGCGCAGAGACAAATGTGGCCGCGTTCTTCTTCATTTGGTCCACAAATGGAGAAAGCGAGGCACAATGTCAATAAGGCTGTTTGTGCCTTTCTAAGAGATGTTGGCATGTCCTCTTTTCACAATGAAAATATTATGTTTCGTAGCACATACATTTTTCGCAGAGATGGAGTCCATCTTACTTATGCTGGCAATCGGATTTTTCTGAGAAATGTACAAAATGCATTGCAACCTTTTTTGGAATTAAAGCCATCCATTTTGCAGTAGGTGTTGACCATTTCAAGTTTTTCAAACATAAACAAACACCACCAAAAGGCTCTTTTCAGAGCCACCACTTCCTCCCAGAGAAAAGTGCAATGGTTTTGATAGGGCAGCACCCCAACATTTTAGATGTCTGCAAACTGTCCGCGGACTTCTAAAAAATACACGAGGCCCTGCTCCATTTATTTGCCACTTCTATTTTTAAACTGTGAAAGGCGGCTCTGAAAAGAGCCTTTTTTATTTTTGTTGTTTTATATTTTTTTTTGTTTTTTACACATGACACTAGGAGAGGAGGAGAAAGGAAGGTAATGGGGGACACCAACCACGGGGATAAGAAAAGGGCGGGTGGAGAGAGGAAGATGTAGGGTGGGCCTTACTTAGGTAGTGAGCAGGTCTTCTCGTGCTGTGAGACCGTAGTCTCAAAAGCACTACGAAGTGTCTCCCCCCTGCAGAGTACTGTGTCACAGTACATACACACAACTGCAACCCTCGAAAGGTAAGGGTCATCAGCATTATGAATGGCCTGTGAGGCAGCTGGAGGGATGCGCTCTCCCACAGGAGTCTGCCTTGTGGTGAGAGGAGCGGAAACAGAGGATGTAGTAGAGGAACTCAACCTACTATGCACCTTGCAAGGTACAACCTTGCGAATGGCCACACCATGGAAAGACTTTAGGTGTCGCTTCATAGTTGTCGTACCAAAGCTGTACAAACCAGGTCTCCCGTGACTGAGCACCATTTTTCACTCGTTGCAGGAGACTTTGTTCGCACGCGCCTTGGATACGTTACCATGAATGGTAAATAACCGCCACACCCATGAGTCACGGCGAGTGCTGGTAGTAGGGACTTCCACTACCTCATCCTCTTCATCCTCCTCTACATCCTCACTCCTGTTTCCATCTTCAGGCCCTTGGGGAGGTGGTGGTGGTGGAGCGGGGTGTGGGTGGTGCTGAAGCAGATGTAGCACCAGGTGGCAGTGGAGGAGCCATGGATGCCATCAGGTGTCAGATGAAAATCTGGAAAGTTGGCAGCAAAATGCACTGTGTTCTGTAAGGTAGTCAGAAACACAATGAGAATGAGCTCTGGGGTGTGGCCCTTTATAGGGGCGCTGGTGCCGGTCCGTGGACACCCGCTCCATCCGCGGACGGATTGAACACCAAAAAAAGGCCAAAAAGTCCCAAAAAGTATGTACAAAATCATGATTATTGTCTGGGACCTGTGCTATGGTGATTTATTATTATAAAAATAATGTGGATTGCCTGAAAAAGTAGTTTTAAATTGTTCATGGAGAAGAACAGTGTCCGTAGTCAGAACACACGGTCAGCGTGGGCGCGGTCACATGATGGCGTTGCGAACATGTCCGCGAAGGGAACGGGTGTCCGCAGGACACCAAATGCACTGAAACTGTTTTGCACATGCGCGTTGGTGTTCTATAGACAGTGTTCGGGTCCTGAAACTAATTAAAAGTGCAACACACGTGAAACGAACAGTTACGGATAGGCGTTTGTTCTTAGAACAGTTTCAACCTTTCTACGAACAATACGGACAGGCATAGCGTCCTCAGGACACACCCATTTTGTTCATTTACAAATATTTCCGGACACCGCCTGCGTTCTTAGAACAGTTTCAACTTGCCTACGAACAGTACGGACATGTATAGCGTCCTCAGGATCCCCCATTTTGTTTATTTACGAACATCCCAGGACACTTGATGTGTTCTTAGAACAGTTTCCACCTGCCTACGAACAGTACGGACAGGTGTAGTGTCCTCGGGACAACCCCATTTTGTTTATTTACGAACATTTCAGGACACCACCTTTGTTCTTAGAACAGTTTCAACTTGCCTACGAACCGTACGGACAGGTATAGCGTCCTCAGGACACCCCCATTTTGTTTATTTTCGAACATTTCAGGACTTGCCTGTGTTCTTAGAACAGTTTCAACTTGCCTACGGACAATATTGACAGGCATAGCGTTCTCAGGACACCACCATTTTGTTTATTTACGAACATTCCAGGACACTTGATGTGTTATTAGAAAGTTTCAATCTGCCTAAAAATTGTACGGAGAGGTACAGTGTCCTCAGGACACCCCCATTTTGTTTATTTACGAACATTTCAGGACTCTGCCTGTGTTCTTAGAACAGTTTCAACTTGCCTACGGACAATACGGACAGGCATAGCGTTTTCAGGACAACCCCATTTTGTTTATTTACGAATATCCCGGGACACTTGATGTGTTCTTAGAACAGTTTCAACCTGCCTACGAACAGTACGGACAGGTATAGTGTCCTCAGGACACCCCCATTTCATTTATTTACGAACATTTGAGAACACCCGTGTTGACCGCGGACACCAAAACTGACTTTTAAAAAAAAAAACACAAAGGACTAAATTAACACATGCATAACAATTATTTTTCGTTATATATATATGTACAATTTATGATAGAGAAGGGGTAGCAGAAACTGACACAAACACAGGGGAATTGGGGTTTTCAAGAGGATGGACAGGAGAAGATGAAGGGATGGAAGTCTCATCAAAACGTTTCTGTTCGTGGAGAGAGTTTGGGGATAATTGACTGGGATATGGAGAGGGGGGACAGATACATGTTGCACAATGGTATCTATTTTTTTCTTCTATATGGTCCTCCACAAAATCTTTCAAAAGGTGGAAATTTGTCATGAGCTTGTTCATTTTTTCTTCCATGCGCTGGAGAGTTTGTTCTAAAGTATCTTGTTAAATATTGTTTTCATTGTTTGTATGGTTTGGTAAAAAAACATTTATATATATATATATATATATATATATATATATATGTTAAGTGCACATAAAGTAATGCTTATAAATTTGGTTATAAAGAGAAGTGTCTACCATTAGTTTCACTATCTTCAGACTTTCCACCATGTGGGAAATTCTCCTCAAGCCATTCTAAAGTATTTGACATTTCTGTGAGGTAAAAAAAAATATACATTACTTTTATTGTATCTAATATAGACATTTTAGAAATATATAAGAAAAAAAAGTTTACTTACTAGATTGTGGTAAATTGTCTTCTCACTGTTCTGTAGATGTGATGCTGCTCCTAGTTGTGCAGTTTCTGTGAGGTAATTATGTTAGAAGCATACCTTTCTTGTTTTGGTATATTCCATTTTACTATATATGGTATTTAAATGGTGTCATGATGCCTACCTCCAAGGAGCCAGGTCTGACCCAGCAACCCCAGAGGCAGGCATCATTTCCCCCAGGGAAGTGCCAGCGGGCCCAAGCTGGGGCCCTTTGGACACAGTCCTGGCGCCTTAGGCGCCAGGCTCATGTTGGACCCCTGTCCTGGCGCCTTAGGCGCCAGGCTCATAAAGCTAGTCATGTGTTCAAGTGGTTTAAGGTGCACTTACCTGATGCAGACCATGCTGCTACATCCAGGCCCTCTTGAGGCCTGAATGGAACTACTTTACCTGTGGAACTACTTTCCCCTGGGTGTGCTCGGGGAAGGATACATACCTGATCGGTGGAAGGATACATACCTGGAACTTCTTCCAAAGCTATTTAAAGCACGCCCGATCAGCAACTCACGCTTCGCGTTGTTCTGCTCCTCGCAGCTGGACGCTCACCGTGTCAGCTCCTGCATCTGGACTTCAGCCACGCCTGTCAGCATCCTGGGTCACCTGCTAAGAGAGAATTGGAGAGAAAGAAGACCTTACCTGCTAAAGCTGCATCACGGAGACTTCACACTGACGATCCTGAAAGGGAAGACATCATTTTAAAAGCATTTCGCTTCGATCGCTGCAGCGCTGCATTTCACTCACCTTTCCTGGGCACCTCCAGCTTCAGCAGCGATCATCCGGATCCGCAGCCACTTCCCAGAGCCTAGAGAGAAAAAGACAAGAACACAAGGTGAGAGAAGGAAGGGAATAGGAAAAGCTCAGTTTCCTTCTAAGACTTACCTGTTGGGTCATTCCCATTTCATTCCGGGTCCTGCAGCTTCCTGGCATTCCGGACCCCGGCCCCTATGGGGAAAAAAGACAAAGACATTGAATGAGCGAATGCAAAGACATTACCCGAACGCTCATCCAGAACTTACCTGTCATTTACTGGAACTGCACGTTTCACTTCGGGTCGGCGCCATATCTCCGGCATTCCGAACCCCGGCCCCTAAGGGGAAAAAGACATAAGCGTTAGCGCTTGCTGCAATAAGACAATGAACATTATTATTAAGCTTGAACTTTTGAACTTGCTACAGAACTCTTACAGCGCCTTACCTGAATAGTCAAGCTTATTTGAACTCCCATCAAACCTCAATCCAGTGAAGTTTCAACGCGCCCCTGCATCAGAAGCAGGATGGAGAACTCATCCTTCCAGACCCTAAGGTGAGACTTCACGGGGAATCGAGGAAGGGTATCGTGGAGGGTTGGAAGGGAGTGGGAGGCTTGAGCATTACTCCGTCAGTAGGTAATACTCCCTTTTCACGCACAGGGGAATATTCCTGCGAGCCAGTGAGTCCATCTTCAGAGTCCTGCGCTTTACCATAGAAGAAGCATCAGCACTCGAAGCCAGACCTGCGCCTCCGTGGGAATCAGGTGAGCGTGACAGAACGCGAAGCCTACCCACAATTTCCCACCCGGGCGCTATGGAGACTTCCGAGACAGATCAGCTGGCCCAGCTTTTGGGGGAATTACGGGCAGAAGTGCACTCAGCCCGCCAGGAGACTAACGCTCTCAAAAGAGAACTGATCCTATCCAAGGAAAGAACAGATGACCTGGCCAAAAGGTTATTGCAGGCCCAGGCAGGGCACACTCCTTTACCTAATTCCGGAGATACTTCCACATCAATGGGTTTGAATAACCCGGTACAAATCAATCTACCTGGACACATGCCTTTGGCCCCGCCTGAACGTTTTGCGGGGGATCCCAAGAAATATGCCGTCTTTATGAACCAATGTCGTTTACACTTTCTATGCAGACCCGGGGCCTTCCCTAACGACCAGACCAAGGTAGCCTTTATACTATCTTACCTCAGTGGCAGTGCTGCCGATTGGTCTATTCCATTGGTAAATCAGGATGATCCCATTCTCCAGAATTTTCAGGGTTTCCAGGCCAGCATGGAAAGATTGTTTGCTCGACACTCTCAAGGACAGGCCCTTGATAACGAACTGCTATCCTTACGACAAGGTAATCAGGATCTTCTGTCCTACGTTGCCACCTTTAATAGACTGGTTGTGGAAACTGGATGGCCAGAAAACAAAAGGATCACATTGTTTCATCGAGGCCTGCGCGGAGAGCTTAAGGATGTTCTAGCTCAGATAGTAGATCCACCCCAGGTCTGCGCAGACTACATAGACTTGGTGGTTCAACTTGATCACAGACTTCAAAATAGAAAAGCAGACCGGTTCAAGTACGAAACCCGAGTACCGATCAAAACCCACGCTAACTCCAAGAGTACCGACGTATCCGAACCTATGCAAATCGGCGGTGTTAAAGGACCATTTACACAGAAGGAACGAGAGAGAAGGCGGCAAATGCAACTTTGCCTGTATTGCGGGACTTCCGTTCACTTTCTTCGAAATAGTCCTGTTAAACCACCTAAGAAGGTGGTTGGAGCCACTGATAACGATTTATTGACACCTGATTCGGGAAACGACCTAGCCCGACAAGCGTAGGGGTCCGCTTGCCGAGCTTGAAAACAAACTCTCTGACCTCGCATTTTGTCATGCCAATGGTGCTCGTGGACCCAAAACAGCCTCAGCTGTTGCATGCTATAAAAGAATACATCGACAGTGGAGCTATTGGAAATTACATAGACCGTGAATTGGCTTCCAGGATTAAGCTCCCTCTCCGCCCGAAAGTAACCCAAGATGTCATTACTACAGTAGATGGAACCGAAATAGCCTCAGGGCCTGTAACGCATTCCACTGTTGAAATGACACTGGTGGGTCAGGATGGACATCGGGAAGCAATCGTGTTTGATGTGATCAAGGCCCCACAATTTCAAGTAATTCTTGGAATTCCTTGGTTAGAAACACATAATCCCAGAATTGACTGGCGAGCAAAGAAGATAAGTTTTCCTGATTGTGAACCAACTTGTTACCCAAGAAATCCAGTTATGGGTCTAGCCTCAGCAACTTCCACCCCTGTACAGCTACCGTCAGAATACCAAGAATTCCAAGACGTTTTTCAGAAGGAACAGGCTAACACGTTACCTCCCCATCGGTCTTATGATTGCCAAATCGATCTGGTACCCAATGCTCAACTACCTTGTAGTAGGATTTATGCTCTTACGGAACCTGAGAACCTACATTTGCGTCAGTATTTAGATCAGTACCTAGCCAATGGTTTTATTCGCCCGTCCAAGTCTCCTGTCTCCTCAGCTCTGTTCTTCGTGCCGAAAAAAGAGGGGGACCTTACAACATGTATAGACTATCGCGCCCTAAATCAAATAACGATTAAGAATCGTTATCCTCTGCCCCTGATCCCTGAGCTTATCGACCAGGTGAAAGACGCTTGTGTGTACACCAAGTTAGATCTCCGAGGAGCTTATCACCTAGTGCATATAAAAGAAGGCAACAAATGGAAGACTGCATTCCGCACCAAATTTGGGCTCTTCGAATATCAGGTGATGCCCTTCGGTTTGTGCAATGCACCTGCCGCCTTTCAGTACTTTATGAATGATGTTCTTCGGGAACTTATCGACGTCTGTGTCATTGTTTATATTGACGACATCCTGGTGTACTCCTCTTCAGAATCCGATCACAGAAAACATGTTAGGGCAGTTCTTGAGAAATTGCGCCAGCACAGACTATTTGCAAAGCTCGAAAAATTCGTTTTTCATACCACGGAAGTGGAGTTTCTCTGATTCATCCTGACACCTCAAGGAGTCCGAATGGACTCGCGAAAGGTGGACGCCATCCTCAAATGGCCATCTCCTAGCTCGGTGAAGGGAGTTCAGAGCATGCTCGGCTATGCCAATTTCTATCGAAGATTCATCCCGGAATTTTCCCGAACAGTCCAACCCATCACAGCTCTCCTAAAGAAAAACAAACGCTTTGAATGGACTCTTGAGGCCGAACAAGCCTTTCAGGACCTGAAAACCAAATTCACCTCTGCACCTATATTGAAGCACCCGCACCCAGATCTCCCTTACATTGTGGAAACCGACGCATCCAGTTCGGCCATGGGAGCTGTCCTGTCGCAAAGAGACCCAGAAGCTAACCAACTACACCCTGTGGCCTTTTGGTCCAGGAAATGTTCTCCTCCTGAAATCAACTACGCAATTACCGACAAAGAGTTACTGGCTATTAAATCTGCTTTCAAGGCTGGCGTCACTACCTTCTCGGGGCAAGACACACCATCACCGTAATTACGGACCACAGAAATTTACAGTATTTAAAGACGGCCAAGGCTCAATCTTCACGACAACTCCGATGGGCTCTATTCTTTGCGGAATTTGATTTTGTAATTACCTATCGCCCTGGCTGCAAGAATGTTAAAGCGGACGCTTTATCCCTGATTGGCATGGAAGAACCCAATTCGAGTTTAGAACCTGTGCCAATCATACCTGAATAAAGAATCTTAGGCCTAACTTCATTGCAAACTATTGAGGACATCCAAACGCAAGTAAAACAACTTCTAGACTCTTCAGCCTTACTGGAATGGAGTCAAAAGGGTCCTCATTACACCATTAAGGATGACTTACCCTACTTCCAGGAGCGGTTGTTTCTGCCTAGTAAAGAATTGCAAGAACTTGTTATTGCCCATCATCATGAATCATTAATGGAAGGACACCCTGGTATCGTTAAAACGGAGGAAAAAATCAAACGCCACTTCTGGTGGCCTTCTTGGAGAAAAGACATAAAGGGCCTCATTACAACTCAGGCGTTAAGGGTTAACGCCACCGTTAACCCTTAACGCCTGATTCTGATTTTAACGCCTGCTTTTAGCAGGCGTTAAAATCCATGGCGCTAACCTGCCATGGTGCTAATTACGCCGCCGTAATTTACGGCGGCGTAATTAGCGCCTTCCCCACTCCCATTATGCCCTATGGGGCAAAAATGGGAATGGGGAAGGGAAAATGGGAAATGGGGATTTACCGCCCCACTCACCTTGGAATGGGGCGGTAAATCCGCCATCCACCATGGTGTAAACGGAGTTTACACCATGGTGGTAAAGTTGGTGCACTTAGCACCAAGGTTGTAATGAGGCCCAAAGTCTTTTGTATTGTCTTGCGGAATTTGCGCCCAAAACAAGGGTCAAAAGAAAAGGCCAGCCGGCCTACTTCAACCCTTGGATATTCCACCAGAACCATGGCACACCTTGTCAATGGACTTTATGACTGACCTGCCTCCTTGTGCTGGTTACAACACTATCCTTGTAATTGTGGATCTATTCTCCAAAATGGCCCACTTTATCCCTTTAGAAGGTTTGCCTTCAGCTTCCACCTTGGCCAAGGAATTTCTGGAGAATATAGTTGGCATACATGGTTTCCCTTCCATATTAGTCTCGGATCGTGGAAGTCAATTTATCTCCCATTTTTGGAAGAAGTGTTGCCAACTAGCACAAATAGATGTGTGGCTATCCACCAGCCACCACCCCCAGACCGACGGACAAACCGAGAGAACCAATCAGACTCTCAAGCAATATCTTCGGTGCATGTTACGTCAATAAAGGGACGGGTAAATGTTTTCTTGGAAAATAGAAATGAAGAGAGCAGTTAGTTCATGATGGGCTGAGGAGACAGACGGAGGTTCCAAGGGGTAGAGTTTTGACTTTGGGACCTAATCAGTTGGCGCTCCCCATACAAGCTTACGGAAGAATTTCGTGCTGACACTGGGTCTGCATTTATGTACACAACAAGGTTGTGCGGGAACTTCAAAGAAAGACCGACCTTGGTAAGGTAAGTGCTAAGTGAGCTCCAGATAAAATGCTGTATGTGTGACTAAGATTTACTGCAGTGTAGGGAAGTTAAGAAATCATTGCATGTTTATTTTTCTCTATATTTAAAATGTGTTAACATTAATCCATGTTTACAAAATATCTGCTTGTTCTGTTTGGTTTTTTTATATTGCAGATGCTGTAATTAACACATGGTAAGATGTGGTGACTTGTAAATGATATGCAATACAAAAAGCATATATAAAAACAATTGGTATTTTTGTGTCATTCATGCTTCTGTGAATTATTTATATAAGTGAAGTACAAAGGGGAGGTTCATATCAGTGCAGTAGTACATTTACCAATTTACCACTGTAATTAAAATAGCAAACAAGAGAAAGTTAGTAATAAACAGCTACAAAGTAGAGGGTTGTGTGCAGTGTGACGAATGTTTCCTTCCCTGCATGCTGATGGGAAGGGGGTGTCTATTTAGACACATAGGTTACTGGATGTATATAAGCCAGTAACACCAGCCACAAACTGTCGGTGGCGCTATGAATAAAATCATTGGGTTCTACTAGATGTCTCTAGAGAGCCCCAGACTTATGCACAGCTAGAAGGTATTTATATAGAAAGGGAAGGTTTGTTTTATGATGGGTTTATAGTATAAAAAGAAGCCATGCTCACCACTATACCACAGGGATAAAATACTGCAAAATAAGATACCACTAAAATTACTACCAATACAAGCTAACAAGGTATGGTCACTAAAACAGTGTGATACCAGATCCACTATAAATGTAAGACTAATTTACTGCCAAATTACTGCCAATATTTTTACAGTAACAAAATACCGCCAAATTCCAGATTTACCCAAATAAGACAAAATCTCCTACAAGTAATGGTGCATTGGCCGGGAAAGTAACTGTAGAGCATCTACTGGGCGTGGCAAGTGTGTCTAACACTACCATACATACATTAAAGTGAACCCACTTTATGAGAACAGTGTGACACTGGAAGTGAATCTCAGAATGTCTCAAATGGAGGCCATATTCCCAGAGTTAGTGCAATATCTGGAGGCAAAGATATATGCACATGGGACACAGTCTTCAAATAATGCCACAGAATGGCATGACCGTATCTATGGGGAAGTGCAGAAAGAACCATTGGACAACATTTTTGCAGAAGGTAGCATAATTCAGGTCTGTCTTCTGAGATTATTAAATATTGCTGATAAACATTTAGAGAAAGATTGTCTGATACGGCTATGTGCCAAGACATGGTTCTTTTTAAATAGGTCTCCGTGAATGCAAGAAAATGATGCCAAGCTGATTAGCAGATTAAAAGATGAACTAGATGGAGCTAATGAACAGGAGGAAAAGTTAAGAGCAGAACTGGAGGTATGTCAAAAGGACATGCAGTCAAAGTGTAAAGATCTCGACACCCAATTATCCCAAAGAAAGAAACAGTTTGCGGATAGTGAGCAAAAATTAAAAATTGAAAGGATTGCTAGATCATATTAGACAAGATAAAGATGAGGTTATTTCGGAAATGCAAATTTTACAAAAAGAACATTTAGAGAAATAAAGTGATCTTCAAAATGCTGAACAAGAGATAGTTAAAATGTTTCAAGAAAGAGACAAACGAGACAAAGAGTTCAATGAATGTCAAATGCAAATGAGTGATATGCAAAATGTGATTAATAAGATGGGTGATGAAAACAATTACTTGCGTAAGGAGGCAGATCAGTTCCTTAAAAAAGTGTAAGGATTTGGAACAGCAAATATGCACTTTCAGGTCCAAGGACAAACGACAGGGCACCACATTCAATGGAATTGAGGTGAATTCTATTTCTACACGGAGAGATAGTGCCCCAGTGGCTGTGCCGGTGTCTGAACCTGGTTGTAGCGCCTTTGGGGGGTTTGACACACCCATTGGGGGTCGCCACCAATCCTATACACCTGAGACAAGGGTTGAGCCACAACGTAGTGCAATCCCAAGCATAGCACCAAGTAGCCCTATCAAAATAATGAAATCAATCAAGGCCCTGATCAGACCATTCAAAAAAGGAGGGTAGTGCTGCATAGGGGACCACTTAGAAGCAGTGCACGATATATTTAAAGCCCTCCAGATACCTAAGGAACAATACAGACAATACTTTCACTTAACTCTGGACGCTCCCACAGCCAGTATCATTAGAGGATTAAATGAACAGCAGAACATGACATGGGCAGAGTTTGAAAAAGAGATTAGATGTCATTTTTCCTGATTTCAGTCATTACAGGAGGCAAAGAAAGTTACATACACGATTACGGCTGGGCCAAATACGTCCCCTCGCCAGTTTTTGCAAGACTTAAAAAGTGCTTTTTCTCGCTTTGATGTATCTTTTGATCCCAATTCCAATGAGTTTAAAACTGCCTATTTCTATGGGTTGCAAAAAAGACATTATATCACAGTTAGTCCGCACATTTGATCGTGACAAGTCCCTTGAGTGGATTGTACACCAAAGTACAAAGCTATATGAAGTGCTATACTGTTAGGGTAGAGAGACCGATACAATGAAAAATACTAGACCAAAATCTAAAGAATCCTCAGCAACAGTAATGGAGATCAGGTCAGCTAAAATGTCACTTGAGTCCGCTCAAAGTACAGGCAAAAATAATGTAACACCCGAACAAAGGGGTACTCCACAGAGATTGTCGCCATCTGCACCGATGTTTCAGTCACATGATCCTAGTAATAGGGAGAGCTATATTAGCCCTAGGTACTTAGGAGATAGGCCCCGGGCAGGATATCGGTCTGATATGTCAGGTATAAACAATAATCAGAGACAAAGGCAGGATCAAAGAAATAATGGTCTCTATCAGACATTGGGGACAAAGATTTGACCCCAACACCATGATATATGGTAATCAGGACAGACCCTTGTATGTGGATCGATTTACTGAAAATGGGAATCAGCATAGAGGACAATACTCACAAAATGAGAGACAGGACATGAGGCAGAGTATGAATTATGCCCCACGTAAATACAATCAATCACCGCCACCAGGGGACTACAACCAAAGGATAGGTGCACCCCGCTCCCCGCCCCACATGAATCAAGAGTTCAGAAACAACCGCAATAGGAATCACTCTCCTGAGAGATATCAGAATAGATTCAACCAGGGGGAAAACAACCAATATGGGCATGGGCAGCAGAGAGAAGATTCTAGAGAGATGGAAAGATTCCAGTGTCTCAAGGCCCAAGTGAAAATGTTGGCTGAACAGATAGGAAAACTCTGTACGGTTCAAAAACAATCAAAGGAGGGGGCAGAAGGCCATAGTAGTGACCTGGTGGCTTCTGATAATAAGTGACTAAATCTTCATGATACCTGAAATGATAAAAAGACAGATTGCCCTGGTCTAGTTTTGCATAATGACTCTGAGCTCTTTAATGATTTAAAAACGAAAATACCTGCAAATGAACATGAGGCAGAAATTACAAATACATCTAAAAAAAGAGGTTTGGTTTAATCTGGAGTTAAATCAAACATTGGAAATTTGCACAAATGAAAACGGAAAATGAGAAAAACATGAAATTCAAAAAGAACAAAGAGACAGATTTAAGAAAGACAACTCCTGTACGGGTAATTGATCAGGGAGTAAGTGTGGATGTTAGAACGCTCTCCCTAGACAACCAAGCTGCTAATAAAATACAGGCAGGAAGAATAAATACTCAAAAGAAGGGTACAGATCAGTCACCTGAAGAGTTCTTTGAGCCATAGATTTTTGAGGAAGTTAAAAACACTGGTATCATGCCAAATACCCACAAATGCCCAGAATTAGAAAATGACAAATTATCAGGTGATGTGTATATGCATATTCAGTCGGAGAATTGCAGTTTGAACTCTGATGATCCCGGGATAGAAGGGCTACCAGTGGGCACACTCCAAAGGACCTCTGAATATGGGGAGATGAATAAGGTTTCTCAAATGGAAATGGACAGAAAGGAGGGAAAAAATGTCCTTTCATTTACCAATGTGCTTAGCCAAAAGTGAGAAGGGTCTGAGAAAGGTGAATCCTGAAATCAGTAAGAATTCACACTTTTTGTGTGTATTAGAAGACGTTGAAGACAGATATTATGCTGCCATTACTGTGGAAGAGAAGTGCAATACATTTGCAATGATTGACACAGGCGCACAGGCCACAATTATGTCCAAGGAATTGGTAAAAAGTATCAATGAAGGTAGATCTTCACAGAATCAGATCACAGTGAGGCAGAGTGAAGGCCCAGTACATAACTTTAATGGTGAAGAGGTGCCTATCATGGGTGTTACCGAGGTTGACATAAAGATAGGAAAACACAGAATGAAACAAGAAGTATTGATCACATCTATTTGTGAAATTCCATTTGTGATGGGGACAGATTGCCTGAAAAGATTGTCTCCTCTCATAGATGAGGTAAATGGGGTACTGTGGTCTTTAACCAAAAAACCATTAAGACTTAAGAAAATAAAGTAAAAAAACAGCAGTATAAATGAATGCCGTACTGTTGCCAAATCAAATGATGCAGTGGAGGTGTACCTACAGAATAGCTTTGTGCCTAGTGTCACTGTCATTTTGATGTGTCAGGACAAAATGCAAAATGAAAAAGAAAAACAATCTGTGCAGATTTATTTGGATCCTAGGAAGAAATGGCAAACTGAAATAGATGAACACACATTGCATTTTTATTTAAAAAAGAAGAAATGCAAACAGAACACTATTCCTAAAGCAGACACAGAAAAACACATTACCACCCTTGCTGAAATACACATTGAAGATGAGCAGCCATGGATTCACATTGATATAAATGGCCATTCTAAAATGATAAAAGCCGCTTTGGTGCTTGAACAGGAAAGGAGTTTTATTAATGAGAAAATACTGCAGAGAATAATGGAAAGGAAGGAGATCCCAAAATTCAGAATTAAAAACCAATATGTCTCTTGTTTGGACAATCCAGATTTTGAAAATCGAATTGCAGGAAGGTGCATGCTAAAGATTAACATTGGACAAAAAACCATCTACCACAATGTGTGGCTAGTGAGTGGAACACAAAATCATTTTTATTTTTATATGGGCAATGATATCATGCACAGAATGTGCATGGTGTTAGATTTCCTTCATCAAAAAATATGGCCCCGTCTAGGTGGGCCTGCACCCGAATTTGAAGACAAGAGAAAGGCTTATCATTGTGCAAAATTGGTCCCATATGCAATTGAATTAAAGGTGAAGAAAGATATTACTATTCCTGCATTCACCAAGCAGGTTGCTATAACACTAAAGTGCAAGAATGGACAACAAATGAAGGATTCTGATGCATTTGTGTGCTTGAATGAATCCATGAAACAGCAAGGACTGGATCATGAATATACCCCATTGGTAGATGTTGGGGAGGGATCTGTTAAGATCATGGTGGATAATAAAGGATATCAGGATATTCATTTAGAAGAGAATTCTTTATTAGGAATGACCATACAAAAATCACATTATACTGCAGATTTCAATAACATAGTGATTGGAAATATCCCTGAGAGATATGTAGATGCACAGGGTGTGTTGCCAGAATATCTGGATTCTCAACCCAAAGGGATCTTTAAAATTGAATCTGTGTACCCTTATGATTGTAATGAGACAGTGGGCTTTCACCAAGAGAAATGTATAGTATTTGACTTAAATGAAAATGAGACCGAAAATCAGCACATTGAAATGGAAGTTGATATGCCAAAATATTTAAAAGTGGCAAAGCGATACAGCCACACAGTTAGAAGAGAGCACAGACATTCCTCCACTGGAGGATTTCCCAGAATTTTCAAAAATGGTAGAGGAACAGATTCTGTTAGCAGATGCATGTGATAGGAAAGTGGATTGAATGAATTGAGAAAAATATTTATGGAATTTAAAGAAGTTTTTGCCAAAGATGCATATGATTGCGGCCTAACTAATTTACATGTTGCCACATTACCAATGGGTGTGGTAGAAATCCAGTATTTGTGCACCAATATCGATTGCCACTGGCATGCTTAGAGTCATTAGCAGAGATAATTAAGAATTTGGAATCTAGGGGAATTATCAGACCCATTCATAATACCTCCAACACTCCTATTTTGGGTGTCTTAAAGCCAAATGGTGAATGGCGTCTGTGTGCAGACCTGAGGGAATTAAATAAAAGAGTGCCAGTGTCTAGATGGCCGCTGCCATTCATTGATCAAGGCCTTGCTCAAGTGCATGGTTCAAAGGTGTTTACCACATTAGATCTTACATCTGGATACTGGTGTGTGCCATTAGCAGAGGACATTCAGAATTTATTTTCATTTTCATTTGATAAAACGCAGTATGCTTGGGCTAGAACACCATTCGGGTATGTCAATAGTGGAAGCGAATTTGGCATATTTTTTAGAAAAGCTATGCTGGATGCAGCGGAAAGAGGAACCATAGTTTATATAGAGGATGTTCTGATAAAAAATGAAAACTTGAAAAGTCATTTTGATGGAATTAGACATGTACTTGACCAATTGCAAAAGGCGGGTGTCAAAGTATCTTTACAGAAAGCCCGGTGGAGCAAGAAAAAGGTGAATTTCCTAGGTCATGAGGTAACTGAACATGGGTTAAATCCACAAAAGAAAAATGTGGAGGCCATACAGAAATTGAAAGAGCCTAAAAATGTGAAAGGTTTAAAAAGCTTATTAGGAATTACAGGATATAACAGGAAATGTATTGGAAATAATGCTGAAATTACTCAACCATTGACTAAGCTATTGAAGCTGAATACCTCCTGGAAATGGGAAAAGGAGCAATCTGAGGCAGTTGATAAATTGAAGGAATGTCTCATAAAAGCGCCATGTTTAGCGTATCCCATAAAGAACCGAGATTTCTTTATAGAAATAGGTTTCACTGAGCATTGTATGTCAGCAGTGTTACCTCAAAAACATGATTTCAACCATAAAACTATTGCTTATGCAACTAAGGCATTTTCTCAAGTGGAAATTAAATTCAGTGAATGTGAAAAGGCTCTTTTGAGCACTGTGTGGGCGTTGCAACATTTTCGCTCCATTATTCAAGGGGAAAAGGTAATCATTGAGGCAAATCAACCATTGCAGTTTTTACAGAGTAAAAGGATTAGGTCAGGCAATCTAGCACAGTCCAGAATTACTTTATGGACATTGGCATTGCAAGGCTTTCCTGTAGAAGTGAGTTATGGCCAGAATAAAAAGAGCCCAGGTGCTCAAGGATACGCAGATTTACATGACTGTGCATCAGATGAAGTAGAGGTGGAATCTAGCTTGCAGGAGTTTGAACAGTCACCACACAAAGCTTTTGATGAGAAGACATGCAAGAATTTACCAACTGGATATGTTGATGGATGTGCTTTTCACATTGAAAATGACAGCAGTAAACAGTTGGTACCAGTGTTAGGAAATGTCTGGTTGAAATGTGAGGACACTCCTAGTATAGGGATGAGAATTAGGGCTAGGATTAGCCAGGTAGCGGAGTTGTCAGCCATTTATAAAGCAATTACTACTGCAGTTCATAATAAATTCAGTGAAATTGTCCTGGTGACTGATTCTGATTATGCACGAAATAGCTTTGTAGAATATTTGCCTGGCTGGAAAGAAAGAGGCATGGTCACATATGGTAAAAAGCCCTTCAAGCATGGGAAAATGTTACAAGCTATAGACAAATTAGTGTCAGAGAATGATTTAACAGTTTACTGGAGGAAAATTTGTGGACATTTGAAAACTCCAGGATTAGATAAGGAGGGAAATGATAAAGCAGATCAATTGGCCGAGATTGGGGCTGTTATGGGAGAGTTGTTACCCATTGAACACTTAATTGGTAGAACAACCAGTAGTGCAATGGAGTTATGATACACAAGATCAAGATCTGATTACGGCGCAAAAAAGATGATCCAATATTGGGGATCTATTATAATTATTTGATGGATCCCGAACAAAACCCTTTAACTGAAGATGAATGTACAGGAAAAGAAGAGTTGAGGGTATTATTAAAGAATAAAAAACGGATTATAGTTCAGGATGGACTTATGATCAGAGAATCCATAACAGGACAGATACAGTGGGTGGTACCCCTTTCATTCAGAGTGCTAATGCTACACCATGCACATGATACAATAACTGTAGAACACAGAGGTTCACAAAAGACTTTAGAGATACTGAAAGATTATGCGTACTGGCCACATATGTCCCAAGATGTGGAATTATACACTAGGGAGTTGCTGGTATGTGCCCAATTTAAACCTGCTTCACCAATGCATAGAGCTCCGCTGATGAAAAGAGGTTTAACTCTTCCATGGTCAGATTTGCAAATTGACTATGTGAGGCCTGTAAAAAGGTCGAGTAGGGGAAACCGTTATCTTTTGGCCGTGGTTTGTTTGATGTCAAAATGGCTAGAGTGTATCCCTGCACCAGATTGTAGTGCACAAACCGCAGCTACATTACTGGTAAATCATATATTTTCAATATTTGGATTACCACAAAGAATAGAGTCAGACAGAGGAAGTCATTTTACAAGCACTTTAATGAGTAAGGTGTGGCAGATATTGGGGGTGAAAAGGAAACTGCATATTGCGTACCGACCCGCCTCTTCTGGAAATATTGAACGTTGCAACAGGTCTGTTGTGGAGATATTAGAAAAGTTTGTAGCGGAGGCAGGTTCCAGTTGGGATTTACGATTACCTCTGGTATTGATGGCAATCAGATCGACTCCTGCCAAAGCGACAGGTATCAGTCCTCATGAGGTGTTAACAGGAAGGAAGATGGTACTGCCACAACATTTATTATACAGGACACATGAGCAGACACTTGTGAGTGCATCTACCGTTCACGAATATGTGGAAGAACTGCGGAAGCATTTACAACATGCATTTGCATTTGTGCAGTGAAATTTGGAAAGAGCTGCTGACAGTGCAAAGTCATATTATGATAAAAAGACGTCTGGGAAAAAGTATAATGTAGGGGATCAGGTATATAAGTTTCATTTTGGAAAAGGTAAACATGAACATTGTAAATTTCTAGCAGCCTGGCAAGGGCCATTTCAGATTGTGGATAAGGTGTCCCCAGTAGTTTACAAAATATTAAAGACCCAGGGTGAAATGGTGACAGAACAATTTGTTCATGTTAACCAAATTAAGCCATGTCACCCCAAACATGAAATCAGGAGACTTGAGCAAGTAGAGACAGCTTAAGTGCCCTGAATATATGGAGAGAAAGATACAGTGGCTGTCTTCATAGTGTCCCACGCCATAAAAATAAAAATAGATGTAATGTTTATTGTGGAGATAAATACAGATGAAAATACCACATTTAGGAAAGGTGTGGTAATATAAATTGATAAAAGGTGCTGGATCAAGTAAGGTTACTATGGTACAAATGAGATGTTCTACATGAAAATTGTTTTGATGTATGATGATGTCATATGTATTTTTTTGTTTCTCTCTAACATGTGCTTAGTTGCAGATATCGGAAGAGTCAATCGGAATGTTTTGGACTATATTTTGTTTTTGTGTGGTAGAAAGGGTAAAATTGGTATCGTGCTATGTACTTAATCTGTCCCTTTTCTATTTAATTTAGAAAGCTAACTAACTTTGGTTCGGGTGGCAGAGGTCGCAGGACCGGAGGACACGAGAGATGACAGAGTCCTGGAGTCCGCGGGAGGAAATTCCAAAAAAGCCCCGGGTGGGGGCGAAGACCAAGTCTGCAGGACGGATGACACTGATGATGGCACCAGCAACATGGATGATGATTCTTATGGTTGCAGAGAGTCTTAAAGCCACAGAAGCACAGGTTATCATTGAGCCTGGACCAGCATCTGGCATTACAGTGGAGGAAGCGCCTGGGTTTATTATGGGTAATAGAAGGGTGATTTTCCAGAATATCTACATAGCCTTGAACCCTGATAATTTAATTGAAAGATTTATTAACAAAAATGGAATCGTGACTGACCAGACTAGAGATTGGCTAGAGTTGAGAAAAGAGGATGCTAAGCAGACAATAAGAGATATAGTAATGCAATTAGAAAAGACATTTCTAAATTCAGCGGATATAAAGAAAAGGAGGGGAAAGAGAGGGGCAGTAATGCTTGTGGTCTCTTTGGTAATGTCTATTATTGGAGCTGTAATAGGTACTACGATGTCAACAGCTAATGCCATTTCAGTAGGGACACTGAGTGCCAAAGCACAACAATTGACTTATGACCTGGAAATGATCCAAAAGGCTTTGGATGGAATTAGGGGTGGATTGGATGAGCAAGTGAAATTTGTTAATGAGACTTTTGTATTACTAAATGAACAGGCTGAAATTCTACAACATAGTACAAAGGTAATAATTAAGCATGACCGAATATTGAGCAACATTATGAATGTAGTAAATCCTCTTGATTCATTGTTGACAAATTACATGAGGGAGGTCCAAACTGCAATTTCCCAATGAATTCAACGACATATACCGTTATATTTTGTTTGGCAAGACATTGTTCATCAAATGATGGAGAGGATTACAAAAAGGGAAATAGAAATGATGCAGGTGAAAGTTGCATTTGAAATGGGCAGTGCAATGCCACTAAATGTGAATTTGGAAAGAATGGAAATCGGGTTTTTGCTGTGCATCCCATATATAGCCCCTGAACTTATTTACCAAACTAGTGGGCACATAACATGGGATTTTGGCAAGAAGGGTAATACATAAAAATTAAAACTCCAGAGGTGGTGGCATTTCAGTCATGGGAGCCTGAGGTTTATTTGATTCCAAACCTGGAAACATGCATAAGGTTTAAAGAACAAAATTACATGTGTCCAGGTAAACCATTTGTTCCTGATGCTACAGATGCTATCTGTGGTTTAAAATCTGACCGAGGTGTATCAGGAGGATGTGAAGTGGTCATTAGCAATTCGGGTGGTGAGGAATTAGCACAAGCTATACTGGTTAAAAATAGACGCTTGGTCAGCAGCTCTGTGAAACATTATACTGTCACACATTTAAATCATGGAACGTTTGTTGTCAAGCAATTGAAATATAATGTATTTTACTTGCAGTTTCCAAAAGATACAATCGTCTCGGTTGGAGGTCTAACACTATTCCATATTGCAAATGATATTTGGGATGGCCAAGTGGAAAATATTGAGTTTTTTCAAAGGGATACATTTCCAATAGATCCGGATGTAGAATTTTTAGTGAGTCATTAAGGAAAAGCACACCATTAACATGAATCTGAGGAAGAATATTATTACAGTTAGTAGTCTGGGTGTAATGGAGGTGGATATGTTTAACTGGGGAACCTGGGTGGAACGCACTATGGTGTGCTTGGCAGTAATGGTGTTAGTGATGGGAGGATGGTTGATAATTTAGTCTATTTTTTTTTTGTAACAAATTTTATTGGCATTTAGTCAATTGCATACAGAGATTAACATTTAACAAGTGAAAACATGGTGAACAGCTAAACAACAACAGTCTTTGTGCTATGCAGTAATGTCTTCATCAATCGGTTTGGGCTAGGGATATAGTGGTCTGATAGTTCGGGAGTTGGAGGGGACTCATGTTGGGAGGCTCCCAATACCTGGATAGTTCTTAAGTTCACATGTGTTAGTTTGGGTGGTTTTCTCAGGGGCGCTTATGGTCCATGGCAAAGTGTATATCGCTCAGAAGGGCCTTCCAAGAATCAAGGGTGCCATTCGCATTATCCCCGCTTGTGTTGACTCTGTCCTGCCAGGCTCTGGTTTCGACTTCAATCCATCTTTCTAGTTCCTTGATCCAGTGTTCGTGCCTCGGACCTCCTGGTGACTTCTATGCCATGGCTATAGTTCTCTTAGCAAGTATGAATGCAATGTCCATCAGCTTGACAACGTGTTTATATTTGCTCGCTCTGGGGTGAGCGCCTAGCAGACATTCTTTCGTAGTCCATTCGTATCTAGTTATCCCGGCGTCTGTGCAGGTCTGTTTTACCCTGGACCATAATTTCATCGTCCTGGTACAGGTCCAGAACATGTGGATCAGGTCTGCTTTTTCGTTTCCACACCATGGACATTTTGGCGTTGCCTGTCTGTTGAAGCTGGCCACCCTCTGCAGGGTCATGTACGTCCGATATAAGATGTTTAATTGTATCTGTCTGAATCTGGTGTTTCTCAACACCTTCTTGGGGTAGAGTAGTACTCTTTCCCATTCCTTATCTGTCAGTGTGATTTCAAGGTCTGTTTCCCACTTCTCCTTCAGTGTCGCACTTTTGGGGTTGGGTTTGTCCATCAGCCGACTATAGAGTCGAGAAACCGGTTTCCAGTCGTCCGTGAGGTCGTGCATCTCCTGTAATAAGGGGTCCGGGGTAGGTTCCTCCGGCCAGCTGCACCAATTCTTCTTAGCGGTTTGTTTAAGCCGGTGGTACCACAGAAACTGGCCGCACGAGAGCCCCTCGTTAGCCTGCAGTGATTCGAACTCTCGGAACATGTCGCCCCATGTGTAGATTCCAGCGCTTTCCCATCATCTAGCTGTGATGAGATCCATCTGAGTTTTGCATGCGTCCGCCAAGATGGGGGTGTTAAGGGAGTAGGGGTGTTTCAGTTGCTTGATGAAGCAGGTTCTGGACCAAATCTGCCTGCCTAGTTCGACAATCAAGGGGACATCTTGCGTCTGCCGCAGTGGGTTCCAGATTTCTCTCTAGGGAATAATTTGGAGGGAGATTGTCGCAGCAGTCCCAATTCAGCGGTCGGATCGTCCGAGAGACACTTCGTCACGTGGCTGAGTTGTGCCGCTCTATAGTACATTTGGAGGTCAGGGAGCTGTATTACGCCTTCTTTGTATGGCAATGTTTGGACAGCCAAGGACAGTTTATGCCTAGATGGTCCCCGTAGGAAGTCCCTGATTAGTGCTTCTAACTTCTTGAAGAAGGGTGGTCTGATGTAGTGGCATACATTGACAAACAAGTACAAGAATCGAGGAAGGATTATTATCTTGACAATTGCTGCTCTGCCTATCATTGCAAGTGGTAGTTTTGACCAGAATTTCATAGATTTGCGGAGGCCTTTTATTACTGCTTCGGTGTTGTGTTCGTGTGTGAGCACCGGGGTGTGCCTCATGTTGACTCCCAGGTACCGGAACGTGTCAGGTTGCCATTTTATCCTCACATCTGGCAGGTCGGTTTCCTTCAAACCCCTTAGTCTGGCCAGGGGGAATGCACAGGATTTTAGTCTGCTGAATTGGAACCCAGAGTAGTGTGCGTGGTTGTCTAGGACATCCAATGTGACTAGTGCGTTGATCTGGGGGTCTTTTACGTATAAGAGTACGTCATACGCATATAGTGATATTACGGAGTGCTCATTGCCTATCTTAATGCCCGTAACAAAGAACTGTTTCCTGAAGTAAATAGCAATTGGCTCTAGGCCCAAGATGTATAACATGGGTGACAGTAGACACCCTTGCCTGGTGCCCCATTGTATCTCCCAGGGTTTGGACACCGTTCCACCGGTCCTCACTCTTGCCACAGGAGAGTTATAAAGTACTTTGACCCATCTTACGAAGCCTTCCCCGAATCCAAACTCCCTCAGCACCTCGATGAGCCACTCCCAAAATATGGAATCAAAGGCCTTAATGGTGTCGAGTGATAGCACTGCCAGGTCTTCCTCTCTCGTATAGGTTTCGGCCCTGATGTGTTGGAGCCTTCTCAGATTGGCTGTGGTGTTGCGTCCCGGGACAAAGCCGTTTTGGTCCTCGTGAATTAGGGACCCCCACCAACCTTGCGAGTCTCTTGGCCAGGATGGTAGTGAGAATCTTGCTATCGTAGTTCAGCATGGCTAGGGGGCGATAGGAGTCACAGTCATTGTGTTGCTTGTTCGGTTTAAGCATAGGGATTATTATCGTCTCCTTCATGGTGTTGGGTAAAATCCCATTCTCATAAGCCTACTGGTAGACCTTGTGAAGGATAGGGGTGAGAGTAGTTTTGTATGCTTTGTAAAATTCAGGTGGAAGGCCGTCACTTCCGGTAGCCTTACAGGTGGCTAATGATCTGATTGCCTCTGTCACATCGTCCGTGGTGATCTCCATCTCTAATGACTCTCTCTGTTCTTCAGATATTTTGTGTCGCCTTGATTTCCTCTCTGGGTATTTGTTTATCATGGGAGTACCACCTGGAGTAGAATTCAGCAAATGCTGTATTAATTTCAAGTTGTGTCCTGTGCGTTGTCCCGTTTTCATCCAGGATCTCTGTTAGGAGGTGTCTGGGGTGTTCGCGCTTGCACAACCAAGCCAACAGTCTGCCTGGCTTGTCGGTTTCCTTGTGTGCCCTGGCCGTGTATGTTGCGAAGTCAAATTTGGCTAACCTGTCGCAGGCTGATTGGCACTTCTCTCTGACTTCTTTCAGCTTCACCTCTACTTCTGGTGTGACGTTAGAGGTAGTTTCTATGCGTGATATCTCCTCTTCCCGCTCTTCTAGTTCAGTCTTCAGTTGTCTACGAATACCTCCGGCTTTCGATATTGCTTCACCTCTTGTCACCACTTTCATGGCTTCCCATAGTGTGCCCCAGCTTGCTACAGAGCCTTTATTAATGTCTATGTATTCCTCTAGTTTTTCGCCAAGGTCCTCTCTGAATTCCGGGTCAGTGAGGGCTGTGGTAGGCATTCGCCACGTAGGGATTGGTGGTCTAGGCGCCCTGAGTTTCCATTGCATGATCAGTGGTGAGTGGTCGGAGACCGATCTACCTAGATATGCTGTGGTTTCTGCCATTGGGACTTGTTCTCTGTCTATGAACAGATAGTCTATCCTCGTGTGGATCTTGTGTGGGGCTGAGTAGTAAGAGTAGTTCCTTTCGGCGGGGTGTTGTTCCCTCCAGATGTCCACCAGATTAAGGTGCTCAAGCGTGTCGTTCAGTGCACGGGTTGCGGGGTTACTTGGCTGGGGGGGTGGTTCTGACCTGTCCATGGAGCCATCTATGACGCAGTTGAAATCTCCTCCCAAATAAAGGTTCCTTCTCTGTTGTGCACCATTTTAGCGCATAGTGTTTTTAGGTGTGATGGACTGTTTGTGGTGGTCGAGGCTAGCGCCTGGCGGGAGGCCGAATGAGGGCCGCATCTGTGTAGACAACTGTTGGTTGGATTACCTTCTAGATTCTAGGTGCCTTATGTCTACGTTAGGAGTGTGGGTTTGTAAGTGGCATCGTTTCTCGCATTCCGATATGGGGTTTGCCTCAGTCTTCCGTCTGGGGTGCTTCTTTACCTTCAGCAAGGTTGTTATCTTCCAACCACATATTGGCGGCCGTTGGGTTCTCTAGAAATATCACGCACCCTTTAAAGATGACCTTCAAACGCGATGGGTACAGCAACATGTATTTCACGTATAACTGTCTAAGTCTTGCTTTCACTGGAACAAATGAATTTCTTTCCCTCTGAACTTTCTGGGTGTAATCAGGGTAGATAGCTATTTTGGAGTTACCGCGTTCTATGGGTCCTTCTTCTCTGGAGTACCTCAAGATGGTTTCTCTGTCTTGGAAGTTGAGTATCTTGGCGATTATGGGGCGGGGGTGTCAGCCAGGTGGGGGCCTCTTTTGGAGGGACCTGTGGGCCCTTTCAACCGCAAATCCTTGCGTTAGCTTCCCAGCACCTATCTCTTGTTGTATCAAGGACTCTATGTAGGCCGTTGGGTTCGGGCCTTCACTCCCTTCCGGTACTCCTAGTATTCTGACGTTGCCCCGTCTGGCCCGACCTTCGGCTTCTTCGGATCTCGCCTCTAGCGCAGCCACTTTCCTCTCTAGGTCCACAACTTTGGCCTTCAGGGCTGCGGTGGCCCCAGATGTTTCATTTATAGTTGTCTCAGCGATTGTCACCCTCTCGGTTAAGTTTCGGGCGTCTTGGCGCATGAGTTGGATGTCAGATTTGAATTAATCGATCTCAGAGTCTATATGTGTCCGCAGCAATGCAATAGCTTCCAGTACCTGGGATTGGTTGTCAGTGGGTTCCCCCTCTCTTGCCTGGGCAGGAAATGCAAGTTTGCACAGGGGTTTTCACTTTAGTGGATACGTATGTGTCCATGGTGACTGGCTTCCCTTTGTTCCTGGTGGCCATGTTGGAGCTTTAGTGGTGAGTTATGTAGCTTGCTTTAGGGGCCGATTGTTCAGTGTTCCCTGTGAAGACCTGGTTGGATTCGGGGCCAGGCGGGTGTGCCAGGCCTGTATTGTAAAGATCTTCGTTTGTTGGGACCGGGGGCAAGTTTGCAACCCCAGTACCAGTGTCTCGTTTGGTTAAGTGTCAGAGAGACTTCACCCTGCGCCCTGTTGCGGTATGTGTGATCCCCAGAGTAGTGAGTTTCTGCCTCAAAGCGCCCATAAGGGTCTGGGGGCTTGGAGCTGCTGATCAGTTCTTGGGGGGCCACTCTGTGGTGTTGGCGTGTGTCACTGCCCCTGTTTGTGCAGAAGGTGCAGCGGCTTTGTTGTTTTCACGTTGTCCCCACCGTCCTCTTCACCTTTAGCTGCTTATCCTCGCTTCGCTGAGGCTCGGTGGTTCGGAGGCGGGGAGTGAAGGCCGGCTCTGTTGCTTTCTCTCGCTCCCCACGATGCCTCCGTGTCGATTTTCACTCAAGGCTCTGGCATGAGCCACTGTTTCCAGGAGCCTCCCAGCAGCGCTGGGATGGAGTCCTGGGTAGCTGCGTCCGGCTTTGACGGGCTGCCCTCTCCGCTCTCGCTAGTTGTGCGGTGCTCTCACAACGTGGCTTCCAGCTCCCGCTAGGGTGGGCTTCACACAGCAGCCCGTAGCACGGCAGGGGTCACCGCAGGCATGTAACAGCAGTTCTTGCCAGCGCTAGTGTGGGAGACTGGGTCTAAGTGTGGTTGCAGCTCACTCCGGCGATTGTGCTCCCCGCAACTGTGTTGGGCGGCGTTGCTTCCCCTAGGGGCTCCGCAGACACATGCGGGCTGCCATTTTGGATTCGCGTGGAAGCGGGGAGGGGGGATCAGTTCGAGTGCGGTCCCACTGACCCCGGGGGTCCGATTTTTCAGCAGACCTGGCGGATCGTGTTGGGGTCTGCTTCCGTTACCCTCGTGGCTGCTTTTCACCGTCGAGGGTGCATTTCTAGTTGGCAGAAAGGATCAAGAAACGGCGCCTTGGCCAGAGCTCGGCAATTCAGCCTCTGCTCGCCATCAGCTCCAGGCCATGCCCCTCATTATTTTGTCTATAAAGATGAAGATGTTACTTATGATATTGGCAACAATGGGAAATGAAAGATATTCCAATGAGCATACATTCTAAGGTAAAATGAAGAAGAATTTGGGTTTCCGAGAATTATGGGTTTGTTGCCCAAAATTGTTGGAAAAAGGAGGGTATATGTAAGGATATATATAGCATTTTATTGCCAGCAGATAATAGCATTTTGTCAGTATGTAATATAGCATTTTTTGTTTTTGCCAGTATAATATATACCATTGTTGGTAGTATGTAAAGTACAGGATTTATAACACAGCCAGGCCCAATTTGAAACTGCAGATATTCAGAGTACACATAGAAAAACTTAGTGTGCTGCCAGGTTCAAATAATGAAGTGCACCATGTATTTTGGATGCTTCATGTATGGAGACTACATTAGAATACATAACCGACTAACATTATTAACATAGCTACTAAATGCTAACGTTTAACATGAGAATGTAGTCTTCTATGCAAAATGAGCTGAAATCCATGTTTTGGTGGCACTGCTGAGATTCATTTTTAAATGCACACTGGCGTTTTCTTCAGCTTGTGGAGAACAGAAAATATGCAAGCTGCAGGAAACAAAGTGAAACAGTAACTCTGGGCCTAAAGCTTTCTTTGTTCTGAAAATGAAGGCCGACAGAGCACATTCTTTTAATTTGATTGGGAGAAAATGTAGGCAGACAAACCACATCAATAAAAGGATGGGTAAAAGTTTTCTTGGAAAATAGAAATGAAGAGAGCAGTTAGCTCATGCTGGGCTGAGGAGGCAGACAGTGGTTCCAAGGGGTAGAGCACTGACTTTGGGACCTAATCAGTTGGCGCTCCCCACACAAGCTTACGGAAGAATTTCGCGCTGACACTGGGTCTGCATTTGAGAAAACAACGAGGTTGTGTGGGAACTTCAAAGAAAGACAGACCTTGGTAAGATAAGTGCTAAGTGAGGACCAGATAAAATGATGTATGTGTGACTAAGATTTATTGCAGTGTAGGGAAGTTAGGAAATTGTTGCATGTTTATTTTTCTCTATATTTAAAATGTGGGAACATTAATCAATGTTTACAAAATACCTGCTTGTTCTGTTTGTTTTTTTTTTATACTGCAGATGCTGTAATTAGCACATGATAAGATCTGGTGACTTGTAAATGACTTGTAAATGATATGCAATACAAAAAGCATATATAAAAACAATTGGGAATTTTGTGTCATTCATGCTTCTGTGAATTATTTAGTACAAAGGGGAGGTTCATATCAGTGCAGTAGTGCATTTACCAATTTACCACTGTAATAAAAATAGCAAACAAGAGAAAGTTAGTAATAAACAGCTAAAATAGAGGGCTGTGTGCGGTGTGATGAATGATTCCTTCCCTGCATGCTGATGGGAAGGGGGTGTCTAATTACACACATAGGTTACTGGATGTACATAAGCCAGTAACACCAGCCACAAACTGTAGGTGCCGCTATGAATAAAATCATTGGGTTCTACTAGATGTGCATAAGTCTGGGGCTCTCTACAGACAACTAGAAGGTATTTATATAGAAAGGGAAGGTGTGTTTTATGATGGGGTTATAGTATAAAAAGAAACCATGCTCACCACTATACCACAGGGATAAAATACCGCAAAATAAGATATCACTAAAATTACCACCAAGCTAACAAGTATGGTCACTAAAATAGTGTGATACCAGACCCACTATAAATGTAAGACTAATTTACCAACAAATTACCGCCAATATTTTTATTGTAAGATAATACCGCCAAATCCCAAATTTACCCCAATAAGACAAAATCTCCTACAACGCCAATAGCGACGTGCAGTGTGGTATTTATAATTGCTGGTAGGTACCTTCGCTTAGAGTCTCCGGAGCAACCCCGGGCTAGGGAAGCCCGGGAGACTTAAAACTAAAACACAGCAATTATAAATACAATGCACATGCCGATCGCGTACTTATAATTTCTTGGATTTTCACTTTAAGTCTCCCGAGTTCCCGGGGGATCCCGGGAGACTTAAAACGAAAGGTAGCGCAATTATAAATACAATGCTGCAAGCGGACCGCGGCATGCAGCGTGGTACTTATAATTACTGGGACTTTCACTTTAAGTCTCATGGGCTCCCCCTTATTGGCAGAGCCCGGGAAAAGCAGGAAGAACAAAAGAAACAAATGGGAGGTGCAGCACTCACCAGAAGTATATGGCAGGAGCCTAACAGCATTCTCTGCTCTCCTGCAGTAATAAGCAAAAGCTCCCAGAAGGGGGCTCTTGCTTGATTACTGCTGCGAGAGCAGAGCTTAACTTGAACGGACGAGGCTGCTTCATTTCCCAAAATGGCAGCCTCCTAGTGTTAAAAAAAAAGAATTTGAGGCTCATTTTCCAACAATTTCACATAGGAACTTTTTGTACAAATATTTTTTACACATATTTTTGATTGTGGCCAATCTTTTTAAACAATAACATTTTAGAGTGCACTTCCCCTTTAATGGGTGTCAGGTACACTCTTGAATCTGGCCAATATTTTGTACAGTATCTAGCGACAACAATGATTTTTTACTCATTTTAATTGGTAACAAATGTACTGTAAATTGACCTGCAACATTGATAATATTGTTATGCTATGGGAAAGAACAGAAAGCTGATTTTTTAAAATGTTTTATTTGAATTTAGCTGAGTAAACTCAACTGATTTACAAATGTTGTTGTATGAATTAATACTATTCATCTCACAATTAAATTCACCACTACTATTCATGCCAAAGGGATACCTTTTTGTACACAACAGTGATACATATAAATAGGATTTTCAGTACTAAACTATATTTAAAAAATGGACAACTGAAATAATTAAATAAGCTATTACTCATATCACCCACCAGGCAAGAAGTGTTACAAATCATACACACAGATGTTACAAATAAAAAAAATGGTCATGGACAGATGTGAATTTATTACAGAAGCAGACATACGCAGTCCTCATTTTACCGAAAGATGGTATCCAGACACATGATTGCAAAAGGTTAAGAAATCAAGGAAACACATTTCAAGAGCAGTTACTTAAACGTTCAACAAACAAACATTCACAAGACGGCCAGGTGTGTGTTCTCCCTTATTTGACTTTCATATCCAGGTTACAATCCCAGAGATCTTCTTGTATTTGTATTTTTTTGAATTGATATAGCGCTTTCGCCAAAGCTCTGTCCATACTTAGCATAAATTATTAGATAATGATAAGGATTACAATAAAAGTAAAAATATTACAGCAAGGAAAGAGAAGGGGGGCACAGAGCGCCGTCCCAGGGGATATATAGGGGGGCAGGGAAGGTTTGGGGGCAAGCGAAGGGTTAAAGACATAGCGTTTGTCTGGTCGCTGCGCCCAAGCATTCCCTGCTGTGGGCCTGTGTTGGGGTTAGGTTAGTGGTGGCGGAAAGTTTTCTTCAGAGGTATTTGTGGGGGAAGGGCACTGGTCGTTTTGTGGGTGGGTTTATATATATTTAAAAAAACATTTGGTTGTAAGCGGTGCTGTAAATGAAGGGGTTATTTGGACTATGTTTTGCCGGTGGCCTGGTCCTTTCTGTTTTTCCCTTTTCCGTGTCATGAGTTGCTGTGCCTGCTCCTGCAGGCCGTTTGTCAGCCAGTAGCCGTGTGGGCAGTTTAGGCTCTCTCCTCATGGGATCTCTCCTGGTGGGAGGATAGCCTGTTATATTTGGCCTACAGACTTCTGTAGCTTTTTGAAGACATCCGGCAGCTTCAGACAGGTGGCAAAACTCCTGCTCACAAACAGCTACCTGCGAGTGCAGTGCTGGTTTGTGGCCACTTGGGGGCAGTGTGGTGCACGGCCCTAGTGAGTGACGCACACATAGTTTGAGGGAGAGCTGTTTGCAGCCACGCATATAATTGAGTAGAGCTGCTTTTAAGGTAGGGTGAGGGAGGAATTTTATAATTAAGTGAAGTTTTGGTTCTAGGGTACAATATTAGGAGATACTGGAAGAAATATGTTTTCTTAGTCAGGAAGGAGCTTGTTAGGAGCCTCCTGAATTGTAAGTGGGGGGAGGCCCCGGACTGCCATTAGGGTTAGATAACATAAGAATAAAAGATTTAATATAAAGGTATATGTAAGAAGTTTCAGGTTTTAGTTATAACACAGATATTATAGGAATAAGCCCGTGCAGGGAAATCTATATAACCAGGCCCGGGAGAAAAACTATTTGGGGTGATGCGGGGGTCGGTGTCAATAAATTCATTTAGTAGGATGGCAATACAGGGTGCTGGGTCTATGGGTATGTTGGACGCCCAAGCGTTGCGGGAGACGCTGAGCATTATTAGCAGGGCATCAAAAGCACAGCTGGAGGGGGCAGTAATTGTAGTTACATGGAGGTGGGGGCCCAGGGAGGGGATGCCACACCGAAGAGTGGCTTTGGACGGGGCCCTCGCAGCGGTGGTGGCTTGCAGCCCATCAGCGGGTGGGGGGAAGTAGGGGACAAAAGGTCCAGAAAGAGTAGAATGGATGAACCCAGAAGGGCAACCATTTCCCTCATTCCCCTTTCGGGCAGCTTTCTCGAGGACACGGCCTTAGTAAATAGGTTATACCTCCTCATTCAGACATGGATGGCATCCCATGGCCTCTGCGTGAATGACGACAAAACCGAGATACTGATCCTAGGCTCAGAGACGAACCTCAAAAAACCTAGCCCTAGCTATGCCTCCTTTAACTTTGACAACAACCCCATCAAGGTGATGCCCGTAGTGTAAACTTTAGGCTTCTACCTTGACTCCACACTTACCCTTAAGAAACAAGTTAACTCACTAGCATCCACAACAGCTTACACATGTAGACTCATCCGAGCCTGCAGACCATTTCTCTCTGAAACTAGTTGCATTACCCTGGCCAATGCACTCATAATATCCAGACTGGATTACTGTAATACCCTGTATTCAGGAGCTAACAAATACATCACTGACAAAATCAAAAGACTGCAAAACAATGCCCTAATAGCAGCCCTGAATATTCCTAACAGAGAGCACATCTCCAAATTCAGAAGAGCTGTCCACTGGTTAAAAATAAACGATAGGATCCTCCTTAAAACAGTCTCACTTACGTCTAAATGCCTTAACAACCTAGCACCACCATACCTCTCTGAAAGAAGTAATAAGAGACTCACTACACGCCACATGAGATCTGCCAATGCCCACACCCTGGAGATCCCGAGATTCAAACGTACCACAGCTGGGGGCGCCAGTTTCCCGGTCAAAGCAGCGCAATCCTGGAATGCACTCCCCTTAGATCTTAGAATGGAACAACCCTACCCTAAATTTAGATGTAACATTCTAAACTGGCTACAATCAAATGACACCTGATTTGCTCCATCCTGTACTAAGGCTGCACCTGCTATCTGATACCGGTTACCCCTACCTTACTCAATGTACTTGCTATCCACTACATTATTCGACTGCAATATGTAATATGTGACCCCAGCCCCCACCACTTATTGTAACCTGGAAGTGGCAGTAAATGTAAATCCCCTGTATGTATGTATCTAACTTGTTCTGTAACTAAACTTTAAGTCTACTTGTCCTGTTTGCACCCAGGTACCTAAGGGTTTGGTGCGCATTACCAAATAAATAAACAAACAAACAAACTAGGAGGGGGGAGCAAATGGCAGGGGATAGGTAGTGGGCCGGGAGCTGATGGGCCAGGCGAGGTGGCTAACGGAAGAGGAATAGGGGCAGAGGTGGGCACAAGACAAGGTAGTGATGATGTTAGGGTCGGTTTGGACCCAAGAGGCGCAGCAGTGCAGAGGGGCTGGGGAGGGGATGCCTGCAGAAGATTGCAGGTGGGAGGATTAGGACTCTACCCCGTTGGATAGCGAAGGAAGGGGAAGGTATGAAGCGGCCTCCCTGCAAAATAGGGTGGTACGTGGAGGGAATGATACGGCCTCCGTACACAGAGGAGGTGGAAGGAGAGGGTTTCAGAGTGGCCCCTATGGCAGGCGAAAGAGGACAGCCTAGAGGGTGCAGTACGGCCCCTAGAACGGCAGAGCACAGGGTGGAGCAGAGAACCCCTCGCCTGAGAAGAGATGAGCAGGAAGGGGTTGGCGCAACCCCACCAAGAAGACATCACAGGAGCATCGGGGTGGATGCTCCCATGCTCGCACAAAGAGGATCCACTCGGCCTGAGCGTACGCTCGCAACATGAATGGTATTTTACAGTCGAGGATCAACTGGAGGAGGAGAATTGTGTGCGTTGGGGAATAAGGAGCAAGGAGAGTTGTGGGGGAGAGAAAAGGTGCAGAGGGGTCTAAAGTTTGAGGGGGAAGATGGGGTTGGGGTAGACAGTGTTTAAGAGGATGGCAGGGAAATTGGCCTGTAGACTCTGCTGATGTTTTTTGTCCACGCAGCAGGAGTCCGTTGAGGAAAGAGAGGAGTGTCAGTTTGGAGGCCAGGATGACACGCCTACGTGACGGCAGGGCAGAAAGAGATAAGCAGGAAAGGGAGTGGTCGGCAGCATGGGTCAGGCTGGGTACTAGGTGGGGGACACACAATCGGAGGGTTGGGGTGCAGGGGGCAGAAGGGTAGATGGAGAGGGTGTCCACCAGACAAGGATGCGAAGCCCGTGGCCCATGGGGTGGTAGAGGTTCCTACGGAGAGAATAGTTGAGAGTACAGAGAAGGCTAAGAAGATGTCTTATATGGGCATTACAAAGCCACTGGGTGCGCATCTGATGGTGGCCACAAAGGAATAAATATGGCAAAGGGAGTTTGTGGATGTTTTTAAACTCTTACACTGAGAGGTGAGAGCAAAAGAAGGGTCCCAGGAAGAAGAGCGGGAGTTAGCGGCAAGACCAAGGGTACCGGTGACAATTGAAAATTGGACCTCGGCATTTATAATATATGCTAGGGTTTATTGCGAAAAGTTTCCGAGAGGTGTGCAGCATTGCTAAAATACATGGACGTAATCATGAAAGCCTTTGTGAGTTTTGAGGGATTTGCATGGGTGTGATACGATGAAGAATTAAGGGCAATGATGGGTGAGGACAATTAAACGGTATGGAGAGAGATCGACATGGATTTATGGTTACGGTGGTTGGCGCCTACGCATCCACCACTGACGCTGCATACAGCAAGTGGTCTACCAGTGCCTTACAGGGCCCTTTCATGGTCACCCCGCCTCAGAGGGGGTGGTGGGTGTAAGCAGGCGTCAGCCATCAGCAACATGCTGGCCATTCATTAAGGAAAGCTGCATTAGAACAGTGTGCATATATAGGCACAAATGTAGCCGATGTGCGCGACGGCACCCAGTCACACAATGTTTACAAACAGGTGACAGTGACAGAGGGAGGTAGCGTGGGCAGAGGGAGGGGGCGTGGGGCAGGGTGAGGAGTTGTGGGGAAAGGCCTTTACTCCAGTTAAGGTTGAGGTTTTGGAAGAATGGCTCAGTTTTTACACAGATAGGGAAGGGGACAGGATTTTGGGGGAAGGTTTTCACAATGGTTTTAAGTTGGGTTATCAGGGTCCGAGAATGCAGCAGTGGGCAGAAAATGTGAAGTCCGCTCGGGAGCATTTGGAAGTGGTCAGACTGAAGTTGCACAAGGAGGTGGCAGTGGGGAGAGTGGTAGGGCCGTTTACGGATTTGCCGGGTGACCTGGGGGTCGTGCCTAAGAAAGCAGCGGGAGGATTCAGATTGATTCATCATTTATAATGGCCGGAGGGCATGTCAGTGAATGACTTCATTGCACTGGAAGATTGCGGGGTGTCCTATGCCAGCGTAGATCAGGCAGTGTGCTTAATGAGGAACGAAGGGTGTGGTGTGTTCATGGCCAAGTGCGATATCAAGGCGGTGTTTCATTTGTTACTGGTGTATCCAGAAGATTTTCGGCTGCTGAGCATGCAGTTCGAGGGCCAGATTTATGTGGACAAAGCATTGCCAATGGGCTGTGCAATTTCTTGTGCATTGTTTGAGCATTTTAGCTCTTTTTTACAATGGGTTTTTACTTACAGTTCTAGTTGCAAGGGAGTTTTGCATTATTTGGATGATTTTCTTTTTATCAGTGAGGCAGGGAAAGAACAGGAATATCAACGGATCCAAGGGAATTTTCAGACATTAATGCAGGGATTGGGAGTGCCATCGGCGGAGGATAGAACTGAAGGGCCAGCGGTGGTGTTGACCTTTCTAGGGATAGAGCTGGATACTGTGGCCATGACCTCATGCTTGCCGTATGACAAGTTGAACAGGCTTGTGGGGTTGCTTGAGAAGGCGATAACGGGCCAAAAAATGAAACTGGTAGACATGAAGAGGTTAGTGGCGCATCTCAATTTTGCCTGTCGGGTAGTGGCCCTGGGTCGCACTTTTTGTAGGAACATGGCACGTTCTATGGTGGGGGCTAAGTATACGGAACACAGGGGGAGGATGTCTGGAGCAGTCAGGGAGGATTGCAAGATTTGGCTAAGATTTTTGGAAGAATTCAATGGAGTGCCAATGTGGCTGCAAGGGCACCCAATTTCGTGGGAGATTCAAGTTTTTTCAGACGTGGCAGGTTCTGGAAGTTTTGGGGTGTTCTGGGAGGGTAAGTGGTGTGCCAGAAAACGGCCTGAGCATTGGCAGAAAGGATGTAGGAGCATAGCCTTTCTAGAGTTTTTCCCGTTGTTAGTGGCACTGGAGTTGTGGGGCAGGGAGCTGCGGAATAAGAAAGTACATTTTAACATCAACAATGAGGCGGTGGTCAATATTGTGAACAGGCAGTCAGTCAGGGACCAGAGTGTAGCCAGGCTAATAGTGGAATTTGTACTGCAATGTATGAAGTTGAATGTAGTGTTTAGAGAAACTCACGTGCCAGGGAAGAATAATGGCATCGCTGATGCATTATCTCATTTTCAGTGGCACAGTTTCCATGGAAGGGCAGCAGAAGCGGACGTGAGCAGGCATCGGATCCTGGTGGAGCTGTGGTGGCTAGCAAACTGAGAGCACTGCGCTTAGTAGAGGGTTCTCTAGCCCCTGCGTCTAGACCTGCATACAAGAGGGCATGGTTGGACTTTATAAAAGGTGGAGCGCACAGTTGGAAGGGTATGGAGGATGCAGAGAAAAGAAGAAGGGATGATGAGGTTGAGCATTGTGGCGGAAAAAATGTAAAGGAAGAGATGGTTTTGTTTTACAGCATGCAAATGGGTCTGAGTTGACTGCAGCGCAAGTTTTGGGGGTCATGAGGAGAGCTCTGTTGGCTTTGGTGGAGAGAGCTGAAGAGTTTGGAAATCATTCTTTTAGGATGGGGGCGGCATCGGAAGGTTGTAGGATGGGTCTATCTGAAGAGGAGGTTAAGCGTTTGGGGCAATGGAAATCGGCAAAATGCAAGAGATTTGATATGATATGGCATTTGCAACGCTCCTATACACAAGTGTTTCAAGGCGCAACAAGGCAAGGAAGGGTGAACAGAGGGAAGACAGAGACAACGATTTTACTAGGCCAAGTGACATTGAGATCGTGCAAGTGTACAGGAGGGAGGAGGAGAAAAGTGTCAGGGAAAAGGTGAGGGGGCAGTGCTTTACATGGGATCAAAACAATAACAAGAAGTGCAGCCAGCAGGTGGCAGTTGCAAGGGTAAGTGCAGACAGCAGCTGTACAAAAGTGCAGATATGGGGACTGTAGGGTTACAGATACAGTCCCAAGTGCAAGGGTTGCTGGGAGGCAGTGCGGGTGTGCAACTGGGTGGTAGGGACCTGGGCCCGAAATCACAGGGTAGCCCGGTGAGCAGTGCATGGGGTTGGTTAGTATAAGAATGAAATTAGGGAGCAGGAGGGGGGGTAATACAGTTGGTGGAGAGAAGGCTCATTCATTTTGTTTTCCGATGTGGCACGGCGAGTGGTGAGTTGCCGCAGATATGGACATGTGGACATTCCATAGTGAAATGGGCAGGGAAAGATGCAGCAAAAATAATTTTTGGGGCAAAGTTGAGATGTAGCTATAACATTGCTTTATGGAGATGGTCGGGGCTGGGGGGCTCAGGTGGGACCAAATCGATGCCTATGCTAGCGGGTTTGAGGGAGCGTCATGGGGTTCCGGCGGCAATCATTTTACATGCAGGGGAGAACGATCTACTTAGGGATACAATTGCTTCCCTGTACTTTATCAATCCCAGTGTTCCCCAGATCATGACCAGTTCAGCAGCCATTTTATGAATCAATCCTGGATAATTTTCCACTGATTGCAACGATTAAATGCTACAATATTGAAAAGACATTTTCCGATGTAACTTTTAGCCTTGTCTGTGTAATTTCATCATATTTTGGAAAACAAATCTCCTGGCCACATCCCAACACACAAGTAATATTTGGGGAATTTTAAGGCATTTTTTCCTATAATAAACGAAAGTGCAAAAACATGCTGTATTGCTATTGACTATTCCATGAACTCAAAAAACAGGTGTTCTGGACACATACACATTGTTCACTTAATTTTTCGAGATTACCAAGCCATATCCATGAAATGCTGTACCCCACCAGACTTTCTGAAATTAGATCAGAGCAACTATTTTGGAATTGTCAAAATCCCCAAAATGCCTGCATTATTCGGATCTTAAGAGTAGGTCCAGCGTGCATAGAAAGTCCTGTGTTTGTGGAGTACAGATGTGCAAATCCATGTGAGAACAAGCAAAACCACGCTCAGAGTGGACTTTGCAATATATGCTTGGACTACAGGTAGGCATGTTCTCCACAGACAATATGCATGAATAATATGCTCAAAATGACTATACATAGAAATAAACACACAGACACATAAATATCTCCTCCGACACACACTCACGAGGAATATCTCACATGCAGTCCGCTGCCTAAAAGACACTCAGCATGAAAGTGAGCACAATATGCACGAACATACAATACGCATATAACACCTCTTTGTTATAGTATTAGTTAACATAATTACGATAAAAGGAATTAAAGATGGGCTGTCTAATGATACACAAGATCAACTGTCAAATGATAGCTGGTAAGAAAGCTCAGATGGTTGAGTGCTCACTGCTGCGATCTGTGTGTGATCTGCAGGTCGCAGGTCTGAATTCCGGCAAGGCCAACCCAGCCTTTCATCCTTCTGAGGTTGATGAATGAATACCAACTTCGGTTGGGTGATATTGTATGTAAATATGTTTTCTGCAAAGCCCTTTGGCAAAAGCTCTATATAAATAATGCCTAATTGCCATAGGAATATGGACGGAAGTGGTACGAAAATATACAATCGACAAACAACCATTCAATGTCTTGTTCTTAAATCACATGATTAAATCATAAATCACAGTTAAATGGATCTAAATGAACACCTACCACACTCCTGGCCTACAGAAATTCCGATGCTGCCCTAACCTCTGCACTGGACTCTGCCAAATCCTCCTACTTCACAAAGCTAATAGCCTCCCTTTGCAATCACTCCCACAAACTTTCATCTGCCCTCCAATCTTTGCTCACACCTCCCAAGCCAATATCCGTCAGCTCCTTTGTGCTTTTGACTTTCCTCACTACTTTTGCTCTAAAATATATAAACTTTGTGACACTCGCGCAGCCTTCCTCTCTTTGTCACTCCAATCCTCCTTCTGTCGACTATCTCTCCCCCTACCCCTTGTACTCTTGACTACTTCTCCCCTAACTCTCCAACTGAATAAGCATGCATCCTTCGGAGTGCCAACGCATCTTGCACTCCTAGCTTCCAAATGATCAAAGATTAAAGTCTCTAATCACTTGACCTTATCTCTCTGAGATCTTTAGCTTCTCTTACTCTGCCGGACCGTTCCCTGACTCCTTCAAATCTACAACTGTCTAATCCCTATTTGAGAAACCCCCTGCTTACCCAAAAGTACCAGCAAACTATCGCCCAGTTTCTCCCCTTCCCCGATATTCGAAAGTCCTTGAGGGGTGGTCTTTAACCGGATCACTAAGATCCTTGCGTATAATGGCATTGGAGTTCCACTTCAATCTGGCTTCTGTACTAAACACTCTAGAGTGATTGAACTTTCTCTTTAATGCTTAGCACTCCAATCTCTCGTCTATGCTCATACATTTGGACTTTCCGGCCACTTTCTACACTGTTGCCCACTCCTCTCTCCTCCTCACTCTCCAGGACCTTTGGTTTCGCAAAACTGCTCTTGCCTGCATTGCCAAAGGTTGAGCCTTTCTAATATCTTAGAACTTGCACCCCTCTCCCTGATAACCTCCCTCAGATATCAGTCCTTGGACCTCTGCTCTTCATCCGCAATACCTCTGTCCTAGGAAGACTTATCTCATCCTTTGGCTTTCACTGTCACCTTTTTACAGATGGCACTCAAATATTTTTCTACTTTCCCTCCTATACCCCAGCCATCTTAAAACGGATTATGACTGTCTCCCTGCAAGTGGTCACTGGATGGCTCTACGCTGGCTCACGCTGAACTCTTCAACCAGCTTCTAATGCCATCTCTACTTTCCTCTTTCCTATCTGTTTCACACCTTCTTGCTCTCTCACCCAAGGCTTGCAATCCTCTTTGATAGTGACCTATGACTGCAACAATTCATCATTACCACTTCCTCTGCTGCTCCTATTAACCTCTTATCATTCTGAAAAGTCATCCTTTTCTTGCTAACCACTCTACAAACACACCCGTCTCTTCCTCGACTTCTACCTACCGAAACACGCTGGTTGGCTCTCCATGTATAAACGCTGCCATTTAAAGTTCCTTCTCTTAGTCTATAAAGCTATTAATGGTCTTGCTCCTCAGTACCTGTCTGATTGTATACATACAAATAAATGAATACATTTGTTGTATCTTTGAGACAATGTTTATTCTTCAAACTACGCTGTAAGAAGTGAGCATTATCTTAATGTGTCCTTGTGGAATGCAAGTCTATAGTAACAGTTACATTACATTTTACATAGGGAAATGCAAAAACATTTTCCTTTGCAAACTTTCACCTCATTCATGAAATATTTCATCAACTCTGGCAATTAACTAGTCTAGGCACATGCAAACACAGATATACAATGTGGTGAATTTAAAGGGATGTTTTCTTGTGTTAAAGGAAAGTGCAAACATACATGTTATTTGAATTGGGTTTCCCTAGACCCCCCCAAAAAACAAGATTCTGGGTTACATAGCTCGAAATGGTTTGCTTTTCATTTTTGCAATGTTTAGCAGACACCTAGGCAGTGTTCCCTCTTAGCTGTGCGCATGTGCGCTTGCCCAACTTCCTTCTGGGTGCCGCTCAGAAGATTTTTAGCAGCGCACACAGACCATTCTCACCTATTCATTTTTTATTTTATAAGGCACAAGTCACAGCAATTACTTCAAATTTTCTTTCTCTTAAAATAAGCAACTAGTCTTGATATTCTGCTCATTTGCATTACGCTACTATGCAAGAGTGACCGTGAACACCCAAAAACCCTGGCAGCAAAATACACACATGACAGGCTAAAAACTAAAATGAAAAACTAGCTCCATGAACAGAAGAATCTAACCAAGATATGCCTGCACAAATAAACAGAATAATGTTTCCTCCCCACCCATGACTCCTAAGCTTGTTACTACCACACTTTTACCTTATGACTCTAACTGCTGCCCCAGAACACATTAAGATGGTACCTGACAACCTTGACTCTTCCTCTCTTGGCTCTGCGAAAAGATCAGCAAATGTATACCTACATCCACTTGTTTTATGTATGTTTGTAATATGAATAATATGAATAACATTCACATGCCAGAGTTTCTGTTACTCATTGTGCCTTACCAAACGCATCACCCACACAATACACTCAAACTACCTGTTCAAATATCGGATACTGACTGTAAGCAGGCTACATGGAAGTGTAACCTTATCCCATACTTCCTCTTCTTTGTACATATTTCACGCAAGTGTTTTGAAGTGGCCCTCTTGCAAGTTAACACATTATGAAACTCAAATATTAATTTGCCCTGTAAGGATTTTGAGAAGACAAATGTGATGCTCTGTGTCTCCTACTGTTGCATTACTAACATTACCTTATACGTGGAGAGCAACAGTGCAATATAATTTACTTTGCCTACAAAGGATAATGGGTATGGACTATGCCTGGGATTTCTCGTCCACAGTATCAGGGCACCAGATATTCAGACAATAGAATGCTTTTCACACAGTCTGCCTCGTTTCCAAGTGTACAGAGTTCCTTTGGGCATAGGCCTTCACACATTTTATTGTAACTCGCTGCTATAAAAAAAAGGTTTCACTGAGCACTGTCTAATCCTACACAATGATATAAGGGTGGAGTATGTTGCAAACAATCTTGTATGCGCTGCAAAAGAATTGCGTACATGCAGAGTCATGGCATTCTTAAAATGCACATAATATGTTGAGTCATTAAATACGCTTTGCTTGCAAAGTATTGTGGGTCTGCAAATATCCCAGTGAGTGTTTACTACTACAGTCCCTCACTTTTTACAGTGCTCTATCAACTTGTATTGGAGGCTAACGCAGGGGCCGGGGAAGGGTATGGGTGGAAGAGCACATGTCATCACTCCTTGCGGCTGATGAACAAAGCAGCAGATTTCAAAAACAAAATCAGACGTTTCGGCAGTACACTGAAGGAAATGTGTTGCTTGTTTGCTAAAGGATAGGAAATTCTAGTACCCGTCTAAACAGCTCCTTCTTTTTCTTTCTATGCTCAACTGCTGAGGGCTTTTCAATAAAACCATTTGCTATGTATCTATCGTCTCTAGCATCCCCCTCCATCTTATTTAACTGATAACAAAGAATTACAGAAGAGGGATCCATAGTTCTAGAAGAAGGCACTCAATCAGTTGTATCTCTGAAAAATTGATGCTATTAACTTAAAAGGGATATATATTTGACTTTCTTCAGAAGGGCTCCATAATAAACCTCAGTAGGGCACTTATTTAATTGTATCCAGGCTGTGGTGTGGAAGGGTGGGCAAAACTATAATGTGCCCTGTCATTTAACTTCCTATGTCAGGGTTATAAGCAGGGCTCCAATCAGATTTTGCTCCCTACTTGGAATCAAAGGATTTTCCAGGGAGTAAAAAAGTAATTAGCTCTGCTAATAGGTATATTTTCTGCTTATTAAAAGATGTTCTTCCCCATAAAATTCCTGTTGAGATCAGGCGTTAATATTATTAGAGTTCCTTCTTATGCCACTGCTCTACTGGTCACCAATTTGAAAAAAGATCATTGGAGCTTTGTGGGTTGAAGCAACAACATTTTCATTGTTTCTCCTTTTTGTTGGGCACATATTCATTTTTTCAGGGAGTAAAAATGGATGGTCTATGTGTCTTTTAGCTGTAAGGCTGGTTTTAACACTACCCACAGGACACGGAATGTGGATAGTAAGCAGAGGCACAGGATTTTTTTAAAAACATATTCTGAGGCACAGTTATTCTGATGCAATAATCATCCTTACACACATTATTAGAAGAATGTCATTCTGGCCCTTGAATTACTTAATCATTAAAGTGGCACTTGAACTCCTATCAGTATGTTTTTGAAACATTGCTTTTAATTGCCATTAATTAATTGGCACATGTATTCTTTCAGAATTTCTTGACAGCTACATCAGTTTATGACAAGAGATATTTGTGTTTTGTAGTACAGATTAGTGATTTTCCAGTGGCTTAAAACATTTGCAAGGAACCATGGCTGATGTGGAAGTCTTGGACTGGTTGATGAGTTTTCTGTTTAATCACATATGACATATTTTATTTTAGCTTATGTGTTTGGAAAAAGTGTTGTAAGATTTGTCAAGAATTGCAGTGACTGGGAAGAGGAAATTCCTTTCCAACTCTCTTCTGCAACAGTAGTTCACTAAATACGCATGCTCACAAAGTGGCTTACCTCATTAGTCAGTTGCGCACATGGAAAATAATGTGCGCACAACAGCAAAGCAGTTCCGCACATAGATAAAAATATTTAGAGGGAACATTGCACCTAGGCCTTAAGTGCAACAGGTGTATGCCACAAAACGTTCAGAAATCATAGCAGCCAAACTCGAATCATTCACTTTTACAAATTCCCAAAATACCTCTATAATTTGGACCTGCGGAGTAGGTCCACAGTATAAATAAATATGGTGTTTATGGATTACGCTTGGGCAGCGAAACACACATGAAGACGAGAAACCCTACGCTCCGAATGGACATCTGCCTATACAATATGCTCGAAAGATACGTAATCATACTCTGCACGGACAATATGCTCTGAATGACTGTGTGGACACACCCACATATCCCCCACATACAGGAGTAGCCATGATTGTCTAACAAGCAGGGCCTGAAGCTAATCCAATTGGGCCCACCGCAGTGGCATTAACATCTGTAAATGCCCACACAGCACTGCTGAGTGCGCATTTACAGATTTTGGGTGGGCCTTGCCCGCTCAGGCCCTACCCTGTCTACGCCTCTGCGCCTCAACATATCACATGCTATACAAACAAACACTCTCCCCACACAAAACCAAAACACCCCACACACAGATAGGCCCCCCCACACACACTCTAACACAAACATACATGCACAGAAAAAACATCAACTAGGTTTTCTACTGAACGTCTATCTGCAACTCTTTCTGACCGAATACTCTCCCTCTAGACCCCTGCGTTCCCCTAGCACCGACCCCTTGCATGTGAAGCGGTATGCTAAACAGAGTGCAGGTGGTCGATCGCTTTCCTCAACGGGCTCCCTTCTTTGGAACAGCCTCCCCGTCCCTCCTCGTCTTCATCAGGACCTCGTTAAGATTCGGAAAAGCCTCAGTACCTTCCTCTTTACCTTTTCCTTCACTCCCTCTCTCCCCTGCTAATCGCACAGTCGCTTGACTGGTGTGCAGGGCCCTTATGCATCCTCAGAGCCCTGCCCTCCCACATCTTCTCATCCCAGCTGCTGTCTATCCTTTGCACTTGCTTCAGCCCACCGTCCACCACTGGAGGTTGCACTTACCTTTCTTCATAGCACTTCACCTGCTGCTCTCCATGTGCACCACAGCACCTATCCCATACCCGTCTGCCCTCTGCACTTGCACGTTCTGAACACTCACAAGGCATAGTAGGTTCATCTTCCCCTCCCCATTGTCTCTTTTTATTTGTTGTATTTCATTATTTAACATTGTTGTAATGACATGGTCTATTATCCCATGTCCCCTCCCTGTTGCCCTGTGGACGCTTTTAAACAGTATTTGCTTCCTGTATAAGCACCTAACAAGTGAACAATAAATAAATAAAGATATAAACGTAAATCCCTTGGATGGAATGCTTCCATAGTCCGCACCCCGTCTAAATTATTTTTTGCATTTCACGACTGGGATGGACACCGCCCAGGGAATCCAGATAGCTCATTGGTCCCTGTACTATTTTCTGGACAGTGCAGAAAATGCGCTCAGATCTCCAACGTGCACAAATGCGTGCATTGTGGTGATTACAATAGTCAAACATCACAGGCATCATTACAAGGGATCCCTATGGATTCTACCTGCTTTACACAGTGTCGATAGGGATTCCATCATCTCTGCCTGCAATAAAATCAGATGCAGGCAAAGATTCTGGCGGATTCCCTGCACGGAACACGGAAACACATGAAGTGTGGGTACATACCACGCTGTGCCCTGCTCCAGCTAAATGGCCCAGAATCATATCTTGTAACCCCATAAAATAAAAAAAAGTAACATATAAAATTTTGGGAGGCCAGCATTAACATGAATAAAAATGCTCTCTGGAGATGAAATATTTCTCAAACTCAATCATACCCCTTCACACACACTAGATGTAGTTAAGGTTTCATTTCCGGTGCGAGGGAGTATCATGAGGTTTCATTTCCAGTGTGAGGGGGTATGATGAGGTTTAATTTCCAGTGTGAGGGAGTGTCATGGGGTTTGCGAAATATGTAATTTCCACTGATTACCATTAATGTAGCAATTGCCAAAGCTTGTAGAATGTATATTTGTATACATAGAACGCTTAACTCTTTTAAAAATGTTGTTCCACATCTATTTAAATACACACGACCTCGGTGCTTAAAAGACACGTGGTGCCCAAGCTGCCAGGGCACTTCCTGGACAGTAAGATAAGAGTGCCCTGGTAACCAGAGCCTCCTTTGGAATAACATGTTGAACAATCAGTCGTATACACATTTTAACGGTGGAGCAAAAACAGGGGTGGACTGGGAACCAAAAGAGGCCCTGGAAACAATGTTCAAAGTGGCTTCATATTTTACATTTTCAGCAAACGCTTTTCCTATGAGAAAACGTGGAAATAAAATAGGTCACCAAACAAAAGAGGCCCAGGGTGCAGAGGCCTACCAAGACATCTCCAGAGTTCCCTACAGGTCAGTCCATTCTCGGTAAAAAAAAAAAAAAGAAAGGCTATTCGCCGCCGGCTCCTCTGCACGAAGTCTCTTTCACAGGTTACACTGCTATTGCTACACACGTTCATGGAATCTTTGCCCGGTACAGAGTGAATACGTACTGCTGAAAAGCGACTTGGCACTGCCCACACAAACCCTGATTCATGGAACCGTACAAAGTGTATTTTTGCTGTGCAAAGTTGCAGTGCAAATTCACTTTGAACTGGGCAAATATTCAACGAATCGATATGCAGGAGTGTTCTGCACGGTGATTATAACCAGTAATCAACTTTTTTGCAGGACAGACGACTGCCACGAAAAACTTTGAAACATTTGAGGATGTAATACATGCAAAACCAAGCATTCCACAGTTAATTTTAAATGTCAGTCTTCTAAAAAAAAAAAAGTAGTATTCAAAAAAATTGCGTGCACTAACAGAATAAAGAAAACAATCTAAATAGTATGCCCTCCAGATTTACACAAATCATGAGGACGTATATTAGTCGTTTTATTTTAAAACTTTTTTTTGGAGTGGTCACTTACCTACTAAGGCTAAAGTCAGGATCTTGAACGTTTCCGAGAGAATAGGGTTTTGCAAAAAAAAGAAGCAGAAAAACACACCTTCCCTTCGTGCCATGCTGCTTACCGACTGTGAAGGCAAAAGGAAGTTTGGTAACTACAATCAAAGCAACCAAACTTCGAGCGTACCATTTCCCGTGTTTTCGCTTCCTTGAGAGAACCAATAGGAACAGAGCGCCTTCCACTGTCCTCTGTAGCGACCAGGCGCCATCTTGTGGCAGACGACTAGCACCCATTTGAAATAGAGAAGCTGATTGTCGATTTTCTCCTTTATCCATACTGTTGTAGTAAAACAAAACAAGTATTGGTAATGCCAACAGTTTGGGCGTTTACTATTGTTATTTGCATGGGAGGAGAGTGCACATTTTAAAGGAGAATGAGATAAGGGATGCAGGTGTGCAATAGAATGAGAAGGGGACTAGAGCAAAGGAGGAAACCATTGATAGATGGTGCCAATAATGTGGAGCAAGAGGAAATATGAGCGAGAAAGGGTGACATTGAGAGTGTAAGAAATAAAGCGAGAGTGTGAGAGGAAGGATGTGAGGTGAAAGGGAGAGGGGGTAATGGTGGGTGGGGGAATAGAGGTGGGGGTACTGGTGGGTGGTGGAAAAGGGTAGAGAGATTGGGGGTAGGGTGGGTGAGTGTCAGTAGGGTGGCTGTGCTAGAGAGCGTGGCGGTAGGGTGGGTGAGTGTGGTTAGGGTAGAGTGGTGGTAGGATGGAGGAGAGAGAGTGAGGGTAGGGTGGGTGGGGTAGAGAGACTGGTGGTTGTAGAGAGAGTGGGGGTAGGGAGTCTGGGGGTTGGGTGGGTGGGAGTACAGGTAGTGTGGGGGTAGAGAGAGAGGGGTAGAGCGAGGGGTTTGTGTGAGTGGGGGTAGAGAGAGGGGGGATGTGGTGGTAGAGAGAGGTGGGGTGGGTGGTTGTGGGTAGAGAGAGTGGGATAGGGTGGATGAGAGTAGAGAGAGTGGGTGTAAGGTAGGTGGATGGGGTAGAGAGAGTGGGGGTGTTAGAGAGAGTGGGGTGGGTGGCTGAGTGGTGGTAGTTGGTTGGGGCAGGAATCATTAAAAACAGAACAGCCTTGGGAGTGACAGAGACTTCTCATGCACTCCATCACTTTTCACTGCTAGACCTGTCCACCAAAGTGTGCTGTCAGCAAATCCTATGTATGTTTCAATCAGGAACCACTGCTAAGATCCCCCAGGGGAGGGCAACCATTGTGCGTTGCCCACCCATATGTGCATGCTAGTGTGTTATATAATAGCAATGAATTGTACAGTTTTACACCCAGGGCCTACATTTAAAATCATAAAAGGCACGGGTTTGATGAAGTATGACATTAGTCCAGGAGGATAGCTCAGTGGCAGCATGCTCGACTTGGAAACAAAGTGACACGGAGCAACACAGGTTCGATCCCTGGGTCAGCGCTTAGAAACCTCTGGGTATTAAGCGCGTTATAAATATCATATCATACAGGAGGGGGTGCAGGTCATATAAACAAGCATTCATTGTTTAGTTGGTGCTTGAACTAGTGTCCATCAGGGTTGCCAGAGGTTGTGTGTGTATCTAGAGCTTTAGAAATTACTTTATTTGTGCAGCCTTACACACAGAAACTATTTTAGTTTTGGCTATTAGGCGGTGCTGAAAGTGCTACCTTTGAGACGATACTATTGTCATTAAAATAAGAGATTCAAATAGGAGCTGTCAATGAGGGTCTGAAATTCTTTTCGATGGAGATGACATATGAGTATCGATTTATAGGCTTTTGGTGGTTGGTTATTTGTCCACCCATTTAACTGCCATTTATAAGTCAAATCTATATGATTTTTCCACCCATTCCCACCCAAAACCACACCCGTTTTGCACTCATACCCTGCATTTGTGTTGTGTGCTGAATTTGGCAGCCATTTTAATTCCAAAATTGTGGCCGCTATACATTAATGTTTCTAAAAAGTTATTGACTTGTTTTTTTATTTAAAAATATATACTAGTGCTTTTAAGTTATGTAATATATTTGTATTTATTTTGTATTAAAAATAAACAACTCACTGTTATAGATATGTTGTTGCAAAATGTCTCTAAAAATGTCCATGTACTTACTTCTGGTTGTTGGTTAGTGTTTTGTGATGTTAGCAGTACCTCATTGGATGTGCAGTATGTTAGTTGTTGTTGGGTTAATCATTCCTGACTTATATACCTAAGATATTTTTCATATGTTTCATCTCTTTACCTTAGTAGTTGGTTTTACCAACACAAGATAGTGTGCATGGGACGGGAGGATTCCTATGTTGAATCTTCTCTTTTCTTCTCAGTATGTTAGTGATGTCAGTATGATGTGATTGTGTATAGAGTATGTCCTTTTTTCCACAAGGTAGCCATTTTCTTTAACAGAATCCTGGTTTGCAGCTGATCAGGGCTGTGCGGGCTGTGGTATGAGTGCACCCAATCTTTTCAAAGGAGAGTCTATAATCTGGTTGTCCTGGAGCAGGAGTGGTATGTGAGCGAAGGAGATGCTCATACCAAGCAGTAGGATAGTTTGGGATCGCTAGCGAAGGCTCATCTCTGTTTTGACTTTGGGCCTCATCGTAAGTTGGGCGGTATCTCAGTGGTAATACCGCCCAACGTTAAGTGTGTTAGCACCACCCAGTCCGGCGCTACTAGCGCTGGATCACGGGTTGGGCGGAAACGGTAAATCCCCATTCCACATTGGGTCCACTGGAAGCAATAGGACATTTTTGGTACAATTACTGCATGCTAATACCGCCAGCGGTAATTGCGCCAAAAACGGGGCACTAAATGGGATTTTCACCTCCAGCAAAAAGCTGGAGGAAACAGAACATCCAACTCGTGATCAAGACAGCCCTTAAATGCGGCAGTAACACAAATACTGCCGCATTTAAGGGCTACCGCCCAACTCATGATGAGGCCCTTTGTGTTCCTGGGAGCACTCACCCTCGGCCACACTGGCTTGCCTGATGGTGTGTGACATTCCTGTGTGACTGTGTCACCAGATTCTTTTGTTGATGGCAGTCAGTATTTAAATGTGTTAAACGTGGGTAGTTGCAGCTTTTGCATCCATGCGGCAACCATTCCTCGCTAGGGAGCCATATCGTATTCATCAGAACATGGGCGTGAAAGGGTAAGGTCAGTCTCCGTTGCTAAATGCAGAATATATTTTTTTCTTTTAAATTCAACTTTATTGAGATTTTCAAGATTATTAAACATTATACATCCGATTATAAAACATTTGCCCAACAATAAACTGGTGACAAAGTCACTTAACAATGGGCCATAATCACCTCCAATGGCTGATACATCCCCCCTCTCCCTTCACCCGCCCCAACTGATAACATTAACACCCAAGTCGAAGCCCCGATATTAAGGTCAGCCTCGTCCACCTGAAGACCTTACTAACCCTCTCAATCCTATGTATACCTGACCGTCCATTAAATGCTCATTGCAGGGTGTTCTGTAGACTCCATCTAGCTCTTTATCCAGCCCAGCACCTCATCCCAGAACATCTGGACTCTCACACAGCCCCACCACATATGCCAATAATCTGCCCTTTACCCACATTCATGCCAGCAGAGGGCTCACCCCAGGGAACATCTTGGAGGGAAGCACTGGGTCATACTGCCATCTGTGGAGCAGTTTAATTGCATGAAGTGTGTTCTGGGATGCGATTGAGACCCTTTATGCCCTGCTGCACATTTTCTGCCATAGCGTTTCATCCACCCCCAGACCTAAATCCCCTTGCCACTTAGTCTGAAGCTTCTCTGTGTTCCCCTGCCTCACCTCCACCAAGGCCCCATACATGGAGGAAATCAACCCTTTGATATCCTCTCTTGAGTTCAAGACTTTCTCAAAGGGGGTCAGATCCCTCTGTACTAGTCCCCTCCAGGACTCAGCCGTTACCACCCCCTTCAACTGGAGATATGAGAACATTGACATATTCCCAATGCTTCCTCCAAGTCCACCACCTGATTAAACTGATAATCCCTCCACAGTTGCCCCACCCTTTCCAACCCTGCCTCAAACCATGACTGAAACCTATCCAGATTCGGGATCTGCTCCCTAACACCTGGGGCCCAAAGATGACTCAGGGGGGAGTGCCACATCATAATGCCCTTCATGTCTGGGCCCTTTTGCCAAATATTCCAAATGACGCCTAAAATGGAGTGTTCTTTAATCCTTCTCGGGAGAAGCTCCTTCGGTGCCCATATCCATTCCCCCACCGTAGCCGGGTGCAGATGAAATTTGTCCAGCGCTACCCATTGGCAGTCCCTCTTGTTCCTTAAATGTGGAATAAGGACCCTAAGCTGCCAGGCCTTATAGTACAAATACATGTCTGGGAATCCTACCCCACCTCTCTCCTTTGGGAGCACTAAGGTCTCATACGCCACCCTGACCTTTTTCCCCTGCCACAAGAATCTCAAGGGACAACCCTTAACCTCACGGAACATGTAGTCCGGTATTTGAATTGGCAGCATCTGAAACAGATACATAATCCTTGGGAGAAAGTTTACCTTTATAGTATTTAGTTACCCCAACCACAAGATTGTTAGTTTACCCCATTTCTCCATGTCTCTGAATAGATTCTCGAGGAGGGGTGGGAAATGTGCTTCGTATAAGCCCCCCCTTTCTCCTGGGAGGTTTATGCCCAGATAATGTAATTGATATATGATATGATATAATGGTTTATTTATATAGCGCCTATACACAATGTGTTTCAAAGCGCTTCACGACAAGGGAGGGATCAAGGTAAAATACAAACATTCTTACAGGCCATGAACAACAAGAATGTGAAAATAACTATCATACTCGTCTTATGACATTTCTAAGTTCTAAGGCACAAATAGGAAGGAAATGGGAAACAGACAGGCAACTACCGTACTAGGCCTGACGACATTTCTGGTAGAGCCGGAGAATTACACAAGGTGAGGGAGAGGGGAGAGGGGAGGAAATGGGGGAGAGGAACAAAACAAGCAACTATTTTACTAGGCCTGATGACATTTCAAATAGAACTCGAGGGGGAGGGGACAAACAAAGTACTATCATACTGGATCCAGGGACCATTCAGATAGGGTAAGTGCAAAGAAAAAAGTAAGAGGGGGGAAGAGAGGAAGAGAAAGGAGGAAGGGAGAGGAGAAGAGAACAGAGAGTAAAACAGTTAAAAGAACAGAGAAGTAGAGGGGAGAGTGAAAATAGTTGCAGAGGTCAGTGAGGCACATAATGTTGCAAGGGAACAAACATTGTAGGCAGGATTCACGAAGACAATGGGCACATCATGATTCAGGGCCAAACAGAGTGGGAGATCTAGGGAAGCTCCAGCATGTGAGTTGAGGGTGTGAAGCCCCAAGAGTCAATGTGTCCAAAAAGTCAATCCAAACATTGGCAAAAGTCAATGATGGGGAACCCTTTGTGAATCAAGACAACTCCAACAATGAGCGGGGCACACAGCAACATCACGGGGAAGTAGAGGGGGGCATCAACACGCATCACGGGGGACCAGAGGAGACAGGGGGCACTCACACGAGACACAGGGGACCAGAGAGGTCAGGGGGGCACTCACATGCATCACAGGGGACCAGAGGGAGCAGGGGGCACTCACATACATCACAAGGGACCAAGGGGGGGCTGGGGAAAATCAACACAAATCACGGGGGAACAGAGGGGCAGGGGGGCTAATCACGCAGCACGGTGGGAACAGAGGGGCTTAACACGCATCACGGGGGAACAGAGGGGGCAGGGTGGCTCAACACGCATCACAGGAGAGACAGAGGGGCAAGGGGGCATCAACAAGCATCAGGGGGGACAGAGGGGCAGGGGGCACTCACATGCAACACAGGGGGGACAGGGGGAGAAGGGGGCATCAACAAGCATCAGGGGGTGAGAGGGGCAGGGGGCTCAACATACATCATGGGGGACCAGAGGGGGTACGGGGAACTCACATGCAACACGGGGGGAACAGAGGTGCAGGGTGGCACTCACATTCATCACGGGGGACCAGAGGGGGCTGGGGGGCACTCACATGCATCACAAGGGGAGCAGAGGGACTAGGGGGCACTCACATGCATCACAGGGGATCAGAGTGGGATGGGGCACTCACACACATTATGGGGTACCAAAGGGGGCAGGGGGCACTCTCATGCATCATGGGGGACCAAAGGGGCACTCACATGCACCAGAGGGGACAAGAAGGGGCTTGGGGCACTCACATGCATCACAGTGGACTGGAGGGGGGGCAGGGGGGTATCACATGCATCACAGAGGACCAGAGGGGGCTGGGGGGCCACTCACACGAAACACGGGTGTCCACAGGGGGCAGAGGGGCACTCATATACATCACAGGGGACCAGGGGGACTCACATGCTTCACGGGGGACCGGACGGGGCTGGGGGGCACTCACATGCAGCACGAGGTCTGGGAGGGCAGGGGGGACTCACATGCCTCACGGGGGACCGGAGGGGGCTGAGGGGCACTCACACACATCACGGGGGACCTCCACCTACCTTCATCCCCAGCTTGGCTACACTATGCAGTTCTTTGTCCTGCAATCGGGCAAGGGGGAATAAGATGGATTTCCCTTTGTTAATTTTAAAGCCATGAAAGGGCTCCATATTTCTCCACAATTTCCACCACCGCTGGGACTGAGGACATGGGGTTTCTGAGGTTAAGCAAAATATCATCTGCATATAGCCTCAGTTTGTATTCCACCCCCCATGAGCAGGGCCGGTCTTACACCAGATTGCACCCCAGGCGGGACGCATCGTTGGCACCCCCCACCCCCAATCCAACTATTCCAACCAGCTGAGCTATATCCGTAAAAGGTATACTCTTGTTGTAGCATAGCGGGCGGAAAACAGAGTTCTATTAGTGGAATTTTCCACTGAACGCAGCAAACTCATGGTACGCACTTTAAACACTGTATTTTACTCATAACAAGAAGGTGCATACATTGGTCAAATAATGGCTGCAAACAGATGGGGTTATCACTAAGGTTCTTCTGGGCTTGTCTACGTCTTGAATTTAGTTTAAGGAGACCTCTAGTTTTCCAATGTCAGGTGTGAAATAATTCACCATTCCTGGCTTTTAGGTTCATAAAAAGAAAACGGGAAGTCTAAAATAAAAATGCAGTTCAAGTTATGTCGAAAGATTTTTAGTCATCTAGCTCTGGTGACCAGCCTAGTTTGTACTTGATTCTTCTTAATCTTGTAACGCTCACCTGATTCCCACGGAGGCGCAGGTCTGGCTTCGAGTGCTGATGCTTCTTCAATGGTGAAGCGCAGGACTCTGAAGATGGACAGGAAGGGCCCTCTACTCTGGCTTCTCCGGCTCGCAGGAATATTCCCCTGTGCGTGAAAAGGGAGTATTAATACTGACTGAGTTATGCTCAAGCCTCCCACTTTCTTCCAACCCTCCACGATACACTTCCACGATTCCCCGTGAAGTCTCACCTTAGGGTCTGAAAGGACGAGCTCTCCATCCTGCTTCTGACGCAGGGGCGCGTTGAACCCAGTTACTTCACTGGATTGAGGTTGGATGGGAGTTCAGGTAAGCTTGATTATACTGGTAAGGCGCTGTAAAAGTTCTGTTGCAAGTTCAAAAGTTCAAGCTTTAAATAATAATGTTCATTGTCTTTTTTCAGGTGATGAATGAAGATTCCTTTGGAGACTTCTTGCAACAAAGCGCTGATGTTGATGTCTTTTCCCCATAGGGGCCGGGGTTCGGAATGCCAGAAATATGGCGCCGACCCGAAGTGAAACTTGCAGTTCCAGTAAAGATCTGGTAAGTCCTAGATGAGCGCTCAGGTGATGTTTTTGCATTCGCTCATCTAACGTCTTTGTCTTTTTTCCCCATAGGGGCCGGGGTCCTGCTTGGAAGCAGCAAGACCCGAAATGAAATGGGAATGACCCAACAGGTAAGTCTTAGAAGGAAACTGGGCTTTTCCTATTCCCTTCCTTCTCTCACCTCTTATTCTTGTCTTTCTCTCTAGGCTCTGGGAAGTGGCTGTGTATCCGGATGATCGCTGCTGAAGATGGAGGAACCCAGGAAAGGTGAGTGAAATGCAGCGCTGCAGCGATCGTAACGAAATGCTTTTAAAAATGATGTCTTCCCTTTCAGGATCGTCGGTGATGTCTCCGTGGTGCAGATTAGCTGGTAGGTCTCTTGTCTCCCTTTGCAGGTGACCCAGGATGCTGACAGGCGTGGCTGAAGTCCAGATGCAGGAGCTGACACGGTGAGCGTCCAGCTGCGAGGAGCAGAACAACGCGAAGCGTGAGTTGCTGATCGGGTGTGGTTTAAACAGCTTTGGAAGAAGTTCCAAGTGTGTATCCTTCCTCCGATCAGGTATGTATCCTTCTCCGACCACACCCGGGTGGAAAGTAGTCCCACAGGTAAAGTAGTTCCTATTCAGGCCTCAAGAGGGCCTGGATGTGGCAGCATGGTCTGCATCAGGTAAGTGCACATTAAAACACTTGAACACATGTCTAGCTTTATGAGCCTGGCGCCTAAAGCGCCAGGACAGAGGTCCAACATGAGCCTGGCGCCTAAGGCGCCAGGACTGCGTCCAAAGGGCCCCAGCTTGGGCCCGCTGGCACTCCCCTGGGGGAAATGATGCCTGCCTCTGGGGTTGCTGGTCGGACCTGGCTCCTTGGAGGTAGGCATCATGACAAATCTTTTGCAGCAACACTTCTCAAGATGTTGTTAGTAGTGAGTAATAATATGGCAAGAAGATGCCAAGTTTGTGGTCCATAGCTCCATTCTTATAGGGGGGAAACTCACTTTCTGAATATTTCCTGCTACTAACACTAAGGGCCTAATTCACAGAAGAGTTTTATATTGGCAAAACACCATTGGAAACTGCTCTGTGAATCAGGGCCTAAGAGTTACAGAGGCTAAAACACTTTAACTGAATGTTTTTCATTCCCCGATGGAAGATTTAGTTGGACATTGAAGTCACATTGACCCAGCTTCCCCTCCCAAGCGAACACAAAATAAATACTTTCTATTTGTGAATAATCACTGTCCATTCTGGTCAGAGGAATTAGGTTGGCTCAAAGTGGCACACACAGTATTGTATTTTACATTGTGTTTTTATTTGTGAATGAGCATAGTGCTTAGAAGCACAGAACGCAGTGTCATCTGGTAGACGCAACAGTCCCATTGCTGGGTGCTTAGCCATATTGAAAGGTGGCAGCACAGGTGCACATAGAATGCATCTCTACAATATGTAGCTGCTCACGTCTATTCCTGTTCTCCCTGGTCTCCTCACTCCTTTCCCCAGACTCTGCCGACCCGAGGCTCCTCTTTGAAGGCATTGGGGTGATAGAAAATGTGCTCACAATATTGGTTCACTGTGCCACCATCATCACCATAAGTGCACCCAAGTACTCTCTAGAAAAAGACACACATTAAGCTGTACAAATTGCCCCTGAATGGTTCAAATAATAATAACATCAGGGTGAATCCAAAGAAACACCAAATTTGGTTGGAATATTAAAAAATACTCTGATGTGTCAGAGCTCCTGCTGTATAGTCTCTGTGCCACGGTGGGGGTTGAGCCGTCCTCATATATATTTTTCTGTGCTCTGCGTTTGATGTCCTTGTTCTATGCACATTTATTTTGACTCCACAAAATTGCCCGGGTTTTTGGTTTGTAAAATCTGGTCACAGTATGCACCTGACATCTGCTGCCTTTCATTTTTCCATTGTAGGTGGGGTGTTTGTAGGAATCGGTTCCGAGCGAGAAAAGGTTACTTCGAAGATTATGGCTTGTGTGTCAAAAAAGGGGGCTGGATATAATATGGGCTGCAGCCCCTTTGTTCTCCTTTTCATTAGTAACCTATCTTGTCACAGCTTCTCAAGGGCTGCAGGCTGTGGGGAATGCTACACATTTCTTCTGCAGACTGACACGTGAGTGTCGTGACAGATTGCACCCCAGTTCCTCCTGCCATTCAGAGGTACTGGACTTGCAGGAATTCCCCCGGGTGGACGGTTTTGGACTACAGCAATTCCCTCGGCGGTTCTGGACTTCCAGAAACTCGCTCATATTCTGTGCAGAATAGTCCACTCCGGGCGATGCTGAAGTGGTCAGAAAAAACACATATTTTGAGTTTGAATGCGGATGAGTGCCATCAGCCGTGCCCGCTACACCTGCTTCAACCTCCATACTGTTACTAGAAAGGAGGACCTATATTGTTTCCAGATTTTCACTCAGTTTTTTGCAAGGTGGAAGGGCCACAGAGCATTCTGCTATTTTTGCACTGAGTGATGGGTCCTGCGAGACAGTAATAATTTAATAATTTAGCATTTATATAGTGCTATGATCCCTCAGGCACCCACTGTGTGTCGTGCTCATTTATCGACCTCGGAAGGATGAAAGACTGAGTTTGGCACTGCCAGGATTCAAACCTGCGTCAGCAGGCTCTGCACAGATATCAAAGCGAACATTCTACTCGCTGTGCTATCGGACCAGCACAGTGATACATGAATAGAGGTGCGGGGGAGAAGGGTGGGGACAGCCAGTGGGATCACACCACCGGGAAGAGTTTTATGGCACTCCCATGGATTTGTTTGCAGCTCTAACACCAGAGGACCATGTCAGGGATATAAAGGGACTTCAAAAGCATTCACACCTCTGGGCAGACCTGGGGTGTGCCTTTCTGGAAGGAGGGGGTCGTTTGCCTGTGCCATCTGCAGCCAGCTGTTTCATGACACCTTGCCTGCCACTTCCTCAAAACACCATTAATGGGGGGGTTAACATCCGTTGGCTCTCTATAAATGGGCCAATGACTGTTATCACCCAGTAATGTCACCTGGACAACCAAATTATTTCTGAAAAGAAGTCACGATGGGGCACTCTGGAATCATTATAATTGTTAATTGCTGATAATGGGTACACAGAACTGGGTTCGTTAATTTTCCCTATATCGCCACTCTAAATGGGTTATCCCAAAATAATGTCACAGTAGGTCTCAAACTCCAACCAGATATCCACAAAACAGAGTGACATTTTTGAGTATTTATTGCTGGGGGCATATATTGCTAAAACAAATTAAAATCTTACAACGCACCGTTGGAAATGTCTTAGCGTTTGGCATTTATGTGAAAGCCGAAAATACACATTTGGACGAAGGTGATCTAAAAAATTTCTCTTTGCATCAATTGACATCCAATCCACCATTATCATATTTTGCGTCTTTTAAATTCAGCAAAAACACCTATATATCTCCGTGCAAACAATGGCAACATGTATTTTCAATTCGCTCTAGGATGTTTGAAAAGGTGAGCTAAAAGTCTGGCACGGTCATTCCTCATGATCTTGCTTTATGAAGCCAACAAACTAAACTTGCCGATAAGAGAGAAGCAGACGCTTAATAAGAAGTAAGCCTTTTTTGAGCAGCGTAAAAAAAAATTTGTTGCAGAGAGCCGTGGCACGAGTCCTACTGTAAAGCCGAGAAGAACAGACGAACGGATTAATAACGAGATGACAGGTTCCTGCAGAGGGGTGTAGCCTGCCAAGGTCTCTGCTGCAGCCTGCAAGGCTATACCTGCATGCCACTTCACAAGCACTGCGACCCCGAAATGGAATGCAGAGTCAGACTGCTTGCATGCGCTCAGTCAGACTGGCCCCGTGTCCCGGGTCTGACTGGTGCAGTTTCACTTAATAAAAACGTCTGCAAGTGAAAAACAGTATTCATTTATTGTTTCACTCATTTGTTTGAGATACTGCTGCTGCAGCGCCCCCATACTGCTGGTACGGCCAGCGCCCCCTAGAGGCTGACACGTCAGGCAGCCGCCTGCAATGCCTGATGCAAAGACCCGCCCTGCCCATGAGTATTCCTGCCCCTCGGGGCTCCTGCCTCAAGCTCTGTGCCAGAGGCTCCATTGAGAGGGCAAAGAGGAGCGGCAAAAGGGGACAGCCCTGCCTCGTACCCCTCCCCAACCCAAACCAACGTGAGAATTTCCCATTGACAGTTACGCAGGCGTTCAGTGTACAATAAAGCGCCATAATACCTTGCAGAAACTTGGCCACTATCCCAAACTTCACTAAGACCGCCTTCAAAAACTCCCAATCCACTCTGTCAGATGCTTTTTCAGCATTGACAGAAAGAAGCATAGGGTCCCCCCTATGCTTCAGACCTCTTCAAGTAATTGTAGGGATTTCGGCATCGTGTCTGCTCCTTGTCTCCCCTTATAAAACGCACCTGGTCGGAATGCATCAACTGCAGCATATGTTCATCAAGTCTTGAGACCCGGACACACGTGAATAATTTTGCATCCACATTGAGCAACAAGATTGGGCGATATGAACCGCATGCCTGTGAGCCTCTGACCTCTTTGTGTATCACCGAAATGAGAGCCTGTGTAAACATTTTGGGGGCCTGCCCAGTGTCCAGGATGCTATGAAACAACTTAACTAAGTGAGGGGCCAAGGAACCTGCAAATGTTTTATAGAATCCAGCGGTATACCCGTCCTCACCCGGTGCCTTCCCCAATTGTAATTTATGGATTGCCAGCAATATCACGTCTCATGCAATGGGGGAATCCATTTCAAAGGCTTGTCAGGGGTCAGTGATGGTAACAGCCCTTCTTCTAGGTAGGCCTCAATCCCCTTTCGGTCTGGTCGGTCCCTACCCTTATATAGATTTTCGTAAAAACCTGCAAACGTCTCCCCTATTCCCCCCAGTTGATGTCTCTAAGGTACCCCCCGGGCCCTCCACTTCCGCTACCCACCTATCAGCCTGCTGGCCATGCAGTCTTGCGGCCAGGAAGGCATCCGCCTTGTCCCCTTTCTCATATGTTTCTGCTTCAGGAACTGAAGTTCCCTCATTGTCCTTCCTTCCTCCAGAAGCCAAAGTTCCTCCCTCTTACCCCATGCTTCCTCTACCCATGCACCCCACTCCCCTCCGAACTGTGTATTCTCCCTTCTAGCACACCTATCTCCTTCCGCAGCTTATTCTCTAACAGTGTACTATCTCTCTTCTTGCATGCCCCTTCTCTGATGAAGAGCCCCCACCAAGTTTCCTTCCCCGCATCCCAAACCGTGTTCTGGTCCACCTGCCCCATGTCATTTAGACCAAAATACTCCTGTATCGCCTCCTCCAGTTCCCCCCTAAACACCAGATCCTTCCAGGGGGACTCATTACACCTCCACCTAGAACTATTTGAGCTCAGATCCATCCATGCCAAATACAGGGATGTCATATTGTGATTGGACCAGGCAATCGGGTGGATATGAGCTTGCATCGCGACCTCCAAGCGATCCCTTGATATACAAAGGTAGTCGATGCGGGTATAGGTCCCATGAGGCGCAGAATAAAAAGTAAACCCTCTTTCCTGTGGATGAAAAAACCACCACATATCCTCCAACCCCCAGTCCGTGTGAGTCAAAACACCTCTGCAAACTTTGCCCCCCCCTGCAAAATGGGCCCCATGGCAGCCGATCCCATGGACCATCTTTCCAGCTTTGGATTTGCCCACATATTGAAGTCCCCTCCCAGAATCAGATGTCCTGTCCCCTCATTTAAAGCCCTTTCCAACATGGGCTCCAGAAAATGCAGCTGACCTTGATTGATGGCATATAGTAGTTGCCAGACATTTGGTCGAAAAAAATTGGTCGACCAGACAAATGGTCGAACCAATTTGGTCGAAAACCAAATGGTCGAACTTTTTTTTTTTTTATTGTAACCCTTTTTTTTATTTTACCCCTTTTTTAACTAAACGAAAACCCGAAAAATAAATATATAAATTAAAAAAAAAATTCGACCATTTGGTTTTCGACCAAATTGCGTCGACCAAATTGCAGTCGACCAGTTTTTTTTCGACGAATTGACTGGACACCCATATAGTGCCACCAGCGTAACTCAGGCACCACTTAGAGAGCTCGTCAGAAAAATGCTGCTCCCCTCTGCCCCCCTCCACTCCTTCATTACTTCCATTCTCAATCTCTTATGAATCAGGAAGCCCACGCCTTCATTTCTTGCCTTCCCCAAGCCCCAGTAGACCTGCCCCATGAGCCCACAGGGAATCTTTCTTTCCTCACCTTTGGAGAACCAAGTTTCTTGAAGACAGAGAATATGCATACCCTGTCTTTCGAAACTCTCTGGCTACCAAAGACCTCTTAGTAGGTGAATTCAACCCATGGACATTAAGTGCACATATCCTCAGACGGTCCCCACTGCCCCCTCTATACTGGTCTGCCATTTTTATACTTCAGTTTAATCATCTGGGCTGACCGCCTTAAATTCAGGACAATTTCACCCTCGACCCTGCAAATTCTCTTTAAACTCTTCCCCCTCCCAACACTATCCTGACCCCAACTCCCCTTCCCCCTTACACTCCCCCTTCCTCACCCCTCTCTTCCCCGAAGCAGCTAAACATCTCCAGTTAACGTCACTTGGTGAACACTGGGCCACCAATAGGACCCAAACCACGGGTCCTCTCACAGAACACCACACAAATACGAGCCTCCCCTCTATCCTCATTCTCCCGCTCCAATTCCCCCCTACATTCCCTCACACACCTCTGTGCCATTTTCCCATTCTAGGAATAACCACCCCCAAGTTCCTCCACTGTCTATTTCCCTGGGTCGGTTACTCCCCCCCCAGTACCTACCACCCAAACCTTTGCCCTTTTTGCAACAGCCCCATATCCCTCACTCCAACCAGAATAAACAAGAAAAAACCAAGAACCTTGGGAATGCCCTTATCAGCATCATCCTCCCCGAGGGAGGTGGCAGGGCATCAAAGTCAGTAAGGCCCAACCGGAGGGGAGTTCAACTCCCTGAATTTCCTTGAACCGGGCACTTTGTGCCTTTTTGGCCCTTTTATACGCCATCGTCTGTCCTCCAGGCCCACCACTTCTCCTTCCGTTGGCAACTCCCCCTCTCCCATTAATTCCACGCTGACCCTCTGTATATCATCCTCAATTATCAGATTATAGTTATAGCCATCGACCTCAACGGATATGGAGAAGGGGAAGCCTCATCTGTATCTCACCCCCTTTTCATCCTGCCGTTTCGTAAGCAGGGCACATAAATGCCTCTTCGTCAGCGTGAGCAAGGACAGATCCTGAAAAAAAGTGATTTTCGCATTGCCCAGCACCACTATGCCCTGCCCCCTCATTCTTTCCAGAATCTTCTGTTTGTCCAGGTAGTTGTGAAAGGGAGCGAGGATCCATCTCGGCCCCTTGACTCACCCGCCCGCCCTGTGCACCCTGTCAATTTTAGGTTTATCAATATCTTCATCCCCAAACAGACCTTTCACTGAGTCATGGATGATTCTCCACAGGTCTCTTTCCGATTCTCCTTCTTTCTCGGGGATTCCAAAAAATCACAGGTTATTTCTCCTCTTTTGGTTTTCAAAGTCATCCATTTTAAGAGCCATTTCACCCTCCCTTCTCTCCAACTCTGCCAACCTCATTTCCATCTGAGTATCGAGTGTTTCAAGAGAGGATTGATTATTCTCGACTGCTTGCATCCTCTCGTCCATTTTGTCGATTCTGCCGTTGACTTTGTCCAGTTTTCCACCAATATCGCTCCATATCCCCCTGATCTCTCCCAAGAGTGAGGCTATGTCTCTCTTCGTGGACACTGGGTCATCCCCTACCACCAGCATGATCTTATTCGAGGTGTCACGCTCCGATCCTGAACTCTGGGGGAATTCAAATTGCTCCAGCTTTGTCTTCCAGACCATAAGTGGGATGGGTCCTTATTCCGGAATCAGATGCACACGGCCTCAGTGGATCCTCCTACTGCACCGCAACCGGAGATTCCCAACTCTCAACTCTCACTCCGAGAAGCACCTAGGTCTCCTCCAATGATGTTCCTCTACTGGGGGGCATGAGGGGGTAGGGATAGCAGATGGCGTGATCCCCCTTTCACCTGACTCAAACGTGGACCTCTTTCATCTCCCCCTCTGTTCTTGCTCCGGAGGCCCCTGATCCCACACAGCAGTGCGTCCCAGACAGTCCACAGGGGGCCCCAAGGAACCTTTCTGGCCCCAGTCTGAGTACCAGGCTGGCACACGCCCCAGGCAATGACCTGGGGGCCCACATCTCAGTTTCCGGCCTCAAGGATCAGGTCCACATCCTCTCAGAGTTCTCTGCTGCGGGTCCATCACTGATCCTGTGGACTTTCCACCTCATTTGTTATAGCCCTAAAGATCAGGGCACCAATCTACTTAGTTGCCCCTTTGACTCCTGGTGCCCCTCTGACCCAGTCCCTCACCCCTTCAATCACTGGCCTCTCTCCAGGACCAACCCAGGATCCTTAGTCCATCCTTTTGTGCGCCCCCAGGGCAGTGTCCTTTACTGGGGGTGGGCGTGCTGCGGGACCCTACACCAGCTTCTCATCAGGCATTGTGCTGGTCCCAGGGCCCCTTTGCAACGCTGCTCTCTGTGCTCCCAGCAGCACAGGCCTCTCCTCACTTGTCCAAAATCTCTCCCAGGGCCTTTCTGCAGCCGTGGCAAACAGTTTCGCTTTCGCGCCGCCGGCTTCTGTACAGTGTATCTCTGCTCCACGTGCTTCATTTCGCTCCAGACTTCCCCACAGTAAAAATATACACATTCACTGTATTGTAAAACACTCCATGTATGCCTACGTATACACACACACATTATCCTTTTTACATTTACAATATTATAAAATATATTTTACAAATACATGTATCTGCCTTTATTTTAAAATAATCTGAGGCACAGTGCTGAAGCCTTTATTTCTCCCTCATGTGAGGAGGTCAGTAGTGAACCCTAATTGTATGTGGGGTTACATGTACATATCGCCCTGTAGTGAGTTACTGTGAATCTGTTAATTAAGCTGTACTGGAGAGACCCCTGGCCGGCCCATAGAGTCGGGGTTTGCTCTGCAGTACTTTAAGAAGAGATAGCTGCACCTTGAGATGGATGGGGGTGCAGTTTTCTTACTCCAACACCAATCAATAAGGACAACTCAATGGTTTGGTAAAGGGGAGTCCGTTTAATGACAAGTACAAAAAACGGGGAAACATGGAAATCAACAGTGATGCGATAGCCCGTCTGAACTTCATACAAACAGTAACATTTATACCCAAAACTCGTCATCATTGACGTGTAATACTCAAAAGTTAACATACAATTCTATTGGTTGGGAAAAGGTAACTTTACTATAGTTACTATATCTTTATATGGTAACGGAATGAGGGGATTAGATAGACACTATCAGGTGGGCATCCAAGCCCTTCCTTCTAACATTACTCTTGTAGACGTCACTAAGAGTACAACGTCTCATTGGTTCTACTATCTATAGGACCCTAGATTATTTGGTCCATTGTGATTGGGTTGTCTTCAATCCCATGCATAAATCTCCACTTTACTTAGAAGCACGTAGAATGGTCAGCCAGGTGCAGGATGCCCCAAGATTCACCCAGCCTCCCTTCCATCAATCATTAATTTAGTGGCAATGTGTCAATTAGTTGGCTGTGGTCGGCCTCGAAACTGTACCTTCTTATCAAAAAAAGTTATGATATCTCTGTCTGGGCGACAGCCAGGTGTAGGTGTGAAAACGTGCCTCTTCTTGCTTGGATGGTCACGTGCTGCTCACACCTTGAATCTGCCTAGTTTTCCTTCTATTTGCACATTTAATTCTTGTTTGGCTTGCCACCTGCCTGGGCCTCCTTATCTCAGCCTTTCTGAGATAGGTTGTTCTGTTCTTAAGTTTCGATTCCGCTAAGTTACTGTTCGCTCTTTCTATTGGTCTGACCATGTCTCCCCAGGCACAAGTTGCTCTTGCTGAGTTTTCGATTCAGCCATCTCTTCTCGTTTTAGCTACGAATCCTGTCCTGTTTGACCTCTAGTAACCTGAGTTAATTCTGCTTTTGTGTAAAGTGGACTCACACTTGTATAGTGTGCTTCGTTGAGGTAGATATGTATAGGTTGCGCTTGCCGCGGTCTATCTTCTACTAAGCATAGCAAGTCGCACTGTTTTCTTAGCTTCTTGCGGTTCCAAGCAAATGTACAGGCGTTAGCTGGTTGAATATCTTCATCCTGTTTATGGCTTGGGTTTCTTTATTTTTCAACATCGTCTCTCCTTCTAAGTTCACGATATCCTTATTCATTGCGTTTCATCTCTGTGTGTCATCTTTTGGTTGTCGTTTCTTTCATCTGTGAGTCTGTCCGAGCCCTTGTGACATCACTATTCGTCTTCAATTAAGGCCTTTTGAGTTTCTTCCGGACAGTGTTTAAGCAATCTTCATTTTGTTTAATTGGCTGGTAGGGTTTTCTCAATGGATACCTTACTGTCCATGGTTGTCTGGTTATTGGTACTTCAATAGGTATTATTCTTCTGATAGGCACTGGGCAGAGCCCTACTGCGGCTCTCTGCTGGTTTATTTGCTCATCATGCATCACATATCTCGGTGTGAACGTTTCTGGTACTTCAAAATGGGCGGTTGGAGTGCAGGCCTCACTTGGGACCTCCTCTACAAAGCAACTTTAATCTTTTAGGTTTATCTTTAATTGAGCATTAGCTTAGATAGCCAATAACTAAATTGAGCAGCTGGCTTTGGCCAGATGTCCTCCAAGACCCTTGGATGCTAGTAACTAGAATACATTTCTTTCTCCAAACATTTTTTTAGTTTTAGATATGAATTGGTGTTTGAATTCAATCTATAAACCAAATATATTACACTGGAGTACAGCTTGAAGGGAGATGACATATGAGGAGGAACACACACCCATAGCCTGACCATGGCCATTCCAATCCCACTGGCCATTCCCACCAATGATTCCCACGTGCACAAAACATAACCTCCAGGACTCTGTTTGAGCCATCTCTATCAAGCAGTATCATCAGACCTTAGCCTGCCAGTGTTATTTTTAGCTCGTCTGCTGAGAATTAATGACTTAATTGCAGCTGTAAATACACCACCTTTTTAATAAACATGTCTTGACCAAGTGTTCCTAGGGCCACTCAAGGCCTGTCAAATATTATGGCCGATAAGTACCATCATGGCAGTGCCTCTCTCTCTCTCTCTCTGTGCACTGTCGCTCTCTCGCTCTCTCTCTCTCTCTTGCTCTCTCTTGCTCTCTGCATTGTCACTCTCTCTTGCTCTCTGCGCTGTCACTCTCTCAAGCTCGGTGCGCTGTCACTCTCTCTCTCAGTGCGCTGCCACACTCTCTCTGTGGTGTCACATTCGCACCTGTCGCTCTCTGTGTGCATTATTGATCTCTGTACGCTCTTGCACTCTCTGCGCTGCTACTTGCTCCCTGCGCTGTCACTCTCACCTTGCGCTGTCACTCTCTCTACACCCTTACTCCTTGGGCCTTTACTCTCCCTCTCGCCCTAGCAACCTTGAACATATCCCCTCTAGCACCCACGTTCCATCTTGTCCATCAACTTTGCTCGCGGCTCTTACTTTTTCTTTCATCCTTCATCTCACACCTTCGCTTGTTCCCTCACCCTCCCACTCTCACCCTTTCTCGCTCATGTTTCCTCTCGCTCATCATTTATGGCCTCGTCTTTCAATAGCATCCTCCTTTTCTCCATTCCCTTTGTCATTCTGTTTGAAACCTGCATCCCCTCTCACCTGCTTCTTTAAAACTGTGCACTCTCTTCCTTTCACCTTAGTGCCTATACATTCAAAATGCAAAGAGAAGCAGCAAAAGCGAAAACTATTGGTTTTGCCAATGTTTGTTTTATCCCCAGTCAGCATTAGCAGTGCTGCATCAGACAGTGGGCCTCATTCCGAGTACGGCGCTAACCAATGGCGCTATTAACGCCTTGGTTGACGCCGTACCCGGAACGCAGCGCCTTGGTGGATGGCGGAATTACCGCCCCATTCCAAGGTTGGCGGGGCGGTAATTCCCCATTCACCAAGGCTCTTCCCCATTCCCAAATGAGCCCCCATAGGGCTCAATGGGAATGGGGAAGATGCAAATAACGGTGACCGTTCATTACGGTCACCGTTATTGGCTTGGAGGCCCCTTTGCGCCCTCGACTTTAACACCTGCTCAAAGCAGGCGTTAAAGGCGAGGGCGCAGAGGGAACTCGGAGTATGGCGGTAAGGGAATACCACCACCGGTCTTGTTACCGGTGGCCGCTATCCCTTACCGCCATACTCGGAATGAGGCCCAGTTTGTCTATGCATTGCCCACTAGGGGGGCCTGCCGACAATGGAAAATGGTCATAATTAAATGTTATTTTCCTGGGACTGAAAGGATGATGCTACTACGCACCCTTACATTTTGGTTTTCAGGCATTTATTTCCTGGGCACCCCGCTACCTCTACATAGCTAAAGTGATTGCAGGGGAGCGCCCCACCTGCACAGCTGCGTGTAAAAATACGCCAATGGATTTGACAGAAAATTGTTGCGTGAGTCATGCCAGAGTAAATTCCCCAATCTGCAGCGGTGGTCACGCAAAGCAAGCTGCGCATTACACTGCGCATCTCTGAAGGACAGCGCTCCAGAGAGAATTCCGCATAAAGCTCTCACGTAGAGCGGGGTGTTCCCTCCATTCATTTTGCGCATCTCCACTGCCTTATCTTGAATATTAAAATGCAGATATTTTAAAGATGGGCTATGTTACGTTCCGCCCTGCGTCCCGCTATGCGGTGACGCAGGGCGTGCCTAATAAAAGCCCCGCCCCCGCGCTCGGGAGGCCGTTCCGGGGCAGACCATCTACACGTGTGCGTGTGCTTCATTGCTGCTCCCGCTGGAGCTGCGCCACAGGCCGTGCGGCCTAGTACAGCAATGCCAGCCCCCGTGCGCGCACGCCGAGGGCTGGAACATAACAATGGCGACGAGGTGGAGCGAAGATTAACACGCGCTCGGCTTTCACGGCGCTTAGATGGCCCGCAGCCATCGTGGCAAAATTTTGGACACCCGGTGGGGGGGTGGTGGGAATCACACACGTGACCCACCCCACCCCAAAAAAAAAAAAAAAAAAAAACAATTTTCTTTTTTTTTTGCATCTCATCATCACTCGCCCTCTACTTTGCCGGCTGGGCAGTGTGGAGCCATCTGGCATCTGGCCTCCCGCACTAGAGGGCAGCAATACGAAGTGGCATCAGAACCACGTGGGAGCACCAGTTCCTGAACTTTCCGTCACAGTGGTTGGAAACCACAGCACTTCTAGGGAAGGCACAACCTCACGGCGCTGGTGGTCGCCCGAAGAGCTCACGCCAACACCGACCAGGTACACGTCGACATGGCGGCCGGTACGTCCAACCCTGGGGCCACCACGCCGTCTAGAATTGTGGCAAACCTATCGCTGACATCCCCACAGCCTCGCACACAAGACGGTTCATCGACACTGGTCCAGCCTTTTGACCCCTTTACCGACCCATCATCGAGTGGACCCAGATGGCAGCTGTGGATCCAGAAATTCAAGATGGCGATGGAGTGCAAAGATGTAACGTCGGCCAGGAAGATGAAGGCGCACCTACTACTCAGTGTGGGTGACGAGGTACTGCGCATTTTCAACTTCTTGAATGTTGCTGATGGCCAAGATGCATACCAAAGCGCAAAAGATGCCCTCACGGCTCATTTTCTCCCTCAACTGAACCCGGACTATGAGACTTCCATTTTCTGCACCAGCGTACAGGCAGCGGACGAAACCCTGGATGCCTACCACACTCGGTTGAGAAAATTGGCCATGTCCTGCGAGTTCACAAATGTTGAGAGGGAGATCAGGAGGCAGATTATCAACGGCATACAATCAGAAAAACTAAGACGCCTAATACTCAGCGAGAGAGGTATTCCCCTGCAACGGATCCTTGAACTTGGACGACAAAGGGAACTAGCTCACACCAGAGCGGCCAACATGGAGGCCACGCTACACAGATTGCAACCTGCTCTCAACACAGCCATGGTGGCCCAGATCACCAACAAACAATCCTCGAGGGATGAATACAGTGGGGGCTATGGCCAGAACAGGTGGCAACCGCGCATTCCTGGGCCCACAGAGTGTGGCTGGTGTGGTGGCCCACGACATGGCCGCCGCAACTGTCCTGCACAAGGCACCACATGTGGCGCCTGCGGCAGGAAGGATCATTATGCAAAGGTTTGCGGATCATCGGGTACGTCCACGCAGCCCCCACAGAACCTTCCGGAGAAGAACGCCAACAAGAAAAAGAAGCAAGCCAGTGCAAGGAGGGTCGCAGTGGCCAACTCTTCCACGGAGGAAGAAGAGGATGATGTCTCGGCAGGGCAGCAGGATCCCGGTAAGGATAACGAGAGGAAAGGGAGAAAGATATACCTGGTGTCTGCATTAAGCCAAGGTCAAGAAACACAAAGAAAATCTGTCTGAAGGCGCAAGTGCATGGTCACCGTCCAAAACCAGCGCATTCTCATGACCATTGACACAGGCGCCTCAGTGAATGTTATGCCCACAAGCATATTCCAGACTCTAAAGCCTCAACCAGACCTGAAAAGCACAGACATGCTGTTGTATGCATACGGCAGCCGGAAGCCCCTACCAGTCATGGGCAGGTTCCGCACTAGGCTGGAGCACGGCGAAAACAGACTATGGTCGAAAGTCTATGTCGTGAAGGCAGGAATTGAAAGCCTCCTGAGTGGGGACACAGCAGAAGATCTGGGAGTGGTCAAATTCATCTGCCATGTCGATGAAGCCGAGGAAGTGGAGAAAATGTTGAGTCAATACCCCAAGTTGCAAGATGGAATAGGCTGCTTGAAGGGCAAAACCATCAGGCTGCACATTGACGAAACAGTACAGCCGAAAGCCGTAAGGCATCGGAGGACACCTTTCCACATGAGAGAACAAGTGGAGCAGGAACTCAAGGCTCTGGAAGAAGCTGGCATCATAGAGGCGGTCACAGGGCCCACACCATGGGTCTCCCCTATGGTCGTCACGCGAAAGCCTAAACAGCCCAGAAAAGTCCGGATTTGTATTGATATGCGTCTCCCTAACACTGCCATCAAACGAGAACGCCACATCACCCCAATGATCGACGAAATCGTGGCGGACCTCACAGGGTCTTGTGTATTCTCGAAAGTTGACTTGAAGGCGGGGTATAACCAACTCAAACTCCACAGAGACTTGCGCTACATCACAACATTCTCGACGCATTTGGGGTTGAGGAGATACAAACGCCTCAGTTTCGGGATTTCGTCCGCTGCTGATGTATTCCAGCAAACTATCCAAGAGGTCATCAGGGGCATCCCTGGCGTCCTCAACGTGAGCGACGACATTCTGATTCACGCCCCCGACAAGAAGGAGCACATCAAGAGGCTTCATACCCTACTGGGCAGACTACAAGAAGCTGGGCTGACCATGCACAGGGAGAAGTGTGAGTTCCTCAGATCGGAAATCACTTTCTTTGGTTACAAGTTTGGCAGCACGGGCATCTCCCCTGATCCCCAGAAGGTCGCAGACATTCAGGCGGCAAGCCCACCAATGACCCCTACAGAGGTACGCAGTTTCCTAGGTATGGCTACCTACTGCGGGAGGTTCATCCGAAACTTGGCCGCCCTATCTGAGCCACTACGGGAAATGACGAAAGCAAACATCAAGTGGGACTGGGGGCAGAAGTGCCAAGACTCGTTTGAAAGCATCAAGGAATCCCTGTCCGTCGACACCAAAATGGCATATTACAGCACCGAGCTGCCCACAGAACTGTTCGTGGATGCAAGCCCCGTTGGGCTCAGAGCCATCCTAATGCAGGTGACGAAGGAAGGGGAGAAAAGACCGATAGCCTACACCTCGAGAGCCCTCACGGAAACCGAACAGAGGTACTCCCACATTGAGAAAGAGGCCATCGCCGTGCTGTGGGGGTGCAGGCACTTTCATCTTTACCTATATGGGCGGCGGTTCACGGCAGTCACTGACCACAAACCCCTACTACCCATCTTCATGGGAACGTCGTCACACCCTCCGGCACGAATCACCAAATGGCTACTACATCTTCAGCAATACGACTTTCATCTCATCTACCAACCAGGCAGTGGAAGCCCCGCAGATTTTATCTCGAGGCATCCGCGAGCGGCAACCCAACAAGAAATCCAAGTGGCCGAAGAGACTGAGGAGCATATATGCCAAGTGGTACGTACAATGAGACCAAAGGCGGTGAGCATCGAGGACATCGAGTCAGAAACTCACAAGGATCCTTGTTGCAATTTAGTGAAAGATGCCATTATCTCAGGGGACTGGAAAACCTTCATGAGACACACACACAACAGAACAGCGGAAGCAAAAGGGTTTCTGTCCGGCATGTTTACCGTCCGGCAAGACTTGTCGATCACAGAAGGCGGATTGATACTAAGAGGAAACCGCATTGTAATCCCTCTCAGAATACAAGACAGGATAGTGGCCCTAGCGCATGAAGGACACCAAGGACTGGCAGGGACAAAAGCCTGCATAAGGCACAGGGTATGGTTTCCCCAGATCGAGGAACGGGTCGAGACACTCATTAGCACGTGCCTAGCCTGTCAGATAACGGGGGCCCCGCCAGAACCGGAGCCAATTCTATCGGCGGAACGCAGCCGCTCTCGGTGGGAGGACTTCAGCATTGACTTCTACAAGCTACGAGAAGGCCTCCACCTTTTGGTGGCCGTTGATGACCACTCCCGATATCCGGAAGTTGAAATAGTCGAATCCACAGCAGCGGAAGTGGTCATTCCAGCCATAGAGAAAATGTTCGCAACGCAAGGACTATCTATCTCCATCAAAAGTGACAATGGGCCACCGTTCACCGGGGAGGAATTCAAAAACTATCTGCAGGACCTTAATATAAAGTATCATCACATCATGCCGAGATGGCCCCAGGCCAATGGGGACGCAGAACGCTTCATGAGAACCATTAACAAGGTGCTAAGGGTATCCAAGGCGAACGCCAGCCCATGGAAGGTTGACCTCTAGCGGTTCCTCCGGAACTATCGGGTCACCCCCCACAGCACAACCGGCATACCGCCGGCGGACCTCATGTTCGGCACCGTCATCAGATCCTCGATTCCGCACATCCAAGCAGGACCCCGGACGAGGTCAATGAAGGACGCACGGAAATGAGGAGAAGGAGTGCCAACGCCCACATGAGTGGCAAGAGGAGAGCGAGGCCGTCCAATCATCAGGTGGGGGACCAAGTCGTCATGCTACGCAACCCCACCAAGTCAAAACTCGACACCAGATACGAGGAACTGCCATGGACCGTCAGTGATCGGCACGGAACCATGGTGACTGTGACCCGAGGACACCGTCAAGTGACGAGGAACTCGTCGTGGTTCAAGGCAGTGCCTCGCAACCTGTGGACCGACAGTGAGTGCCACCTGGAAGACGAGGACGCTCAGCCCAGCGAAGAAGAGCCTAGGTCCATCCCGGATGAGACAGGAGCGATGGATGAAACCTGGGAACCGCTGGAGGCCCCCGGCCTCGAGGACCTGACCAGTGAAGGTGAGCCAGATCAGGAGCCGGGGGGGTGCAGGCCACGAGACCGCCGGCCAAGTTAAATGACTATGTGTGGTAGTTTGAGGCACCCGGACCACGAACATTAATGGCCGGGCAGCTATTGGTTAAAGGCGTGAACAGATGTCGAACTCACAGTTTATGCAAGTTATTGTTATGTTTGTTTGTTTTATAATAAAGGAGGAATGTTACGTTCCACCCTGTGTCCCGCTACGCGGTGACGCAGGGCGTGCCTAATAAAAGCCCCGCCCCCGCGCTCGGGAGGCAGTTCCGGGGCAGACCATCTACACGTGTGCGTGTGCTTCATTGCTGCTCCCGCTGGAGCTGCGCCACAGGCCATGCGGCCTAGTACAGCAACGCCAGCCCCCGCGCGCGCACGCTGGGGGCTGGAACATAACAGGCTATTTGAAATTAAAGACACTGTTGCATTTAGTGTATATTTGAATAAGAAATATTGAAAAAGAATACACGCATTGAACGTTTTGCCGTCCAATCTCGTTTGAGAATGAACCCAGCAACACCATTCACGCTAGTCACTGGCCAATCAGAAACCAGAAAATGCACTAATGCATGTCGCTGCAAAGGCATTCATTTTTTCTTAGAAACAATAGCCAAGCCCAAAATACCCCAACTTCAGAAGGACTACCGTCTCTCCCACTAACACCCGCTGGCCCAGGGACATCCTTTGGTGGTTGTCAGGAGTAGCACCTGCTACCCACAGGCTCCCCCGTATGCTACCCCTAAACCTGTCCTTGCTACCCCTTGGCCACTGGACAAAGACGCAGTGCCAAGAGCAGATATCTGTGTTGCCCCTGAAAAAGGCAGTTGTAAATGCAGCTAAATGTACCAGGGCTTTTTTCACCTGGAATCTCGATCTCTTTAGCTGGAGAAATAACCGGGATGCAGGAAAAGCCAGGAAACCGACATCACTGACAGGTTGGAGTTAAGATGAATTTTTAAACTGTGACCTGGTGGGCAGAGGTTTAGGAGGCCACCTTAGTTTAGAACTGGGGAACCATCTGTACAAGCCAGACCAATCATGGTAGCTTGGTAGGCGGTCAAGACTAAGGGGGTCATTACGACCTTGGAGGTAACCATGCCGCAATTTGCGGCATGGTTACCCCCTTGCCGGGTACCGGGTCTGGGTTCCTTGAATGAGGAATTACCGGGCCATTCCAACCTTGGAAGACCCGGTAATTCCTCATTCAAGGAACCCAGACCCGGTAAATCCCCATTCCCATTCGAGCCCCCATAGGGCTCAACGGGAATAGGGAGGGAGCTAACAACGGGCCCGTTACTAACGGGCCCGTTGTTAGCTCCCTGGTACGCTAGCGGGACCCGCTAAGGGTCCCGCGAGCAGACTCGTAATGGGGCGGTAAGGGGTTGAAAGCTCCGGCACCATTACCGGCGCCATTAACCCCTTACCGCCAAGGTCGTAATGACCCCCTAAGTCTCAAGAGTGGTGAGAGTGATCGAAAGCACACAATGAGCACACAGTAAAACTCCACAGCATATGCTTAGACAAGTGTATATCAAAAATACATATACATTTATTGTAGGCCTTAATAATTAAACACAAATAAACCACAGTAATATAATAAATGCCTTTCACTATTTAACATATATACAGTTATGTTTCGCCTAATGCTGTAAAGGGGGGAACACAGCCACAACCTGAAAAAGAAGGGTAGGTTAACACGAATATAGCATTTGGCAGTTCTTCAGAATCGATCCCTCACTTAAGCAGTCCAGACCTACGAAGTGGAGAGCCTTGTGCTCAAAAGTACAGTAGTGCGTTGATAACGTGCGGTTGTGCGTAAGCAGAGAAAGCGGGTCCTCGTCGGGGAGCTTTAGCAGTTCAGGAAGGGGCTTGAGATGATAAAGAACAGTGTCCTACTATTCGAGGAGGGTCTACGCTTACAGGCAGAGCGACTTTCGAGTTTCAGGAATAGCTAGGGAGTGCAGTCTAGCCCAGGTAAGGTGAGTATCTTTTTAGAGATTCTCGTGTGTAAAGAACAATGGCTGTGCCAGGGGGCCACCGGTAATTGATGCAACTACTCACCGACCCTCAACACAGTCCAGGCCAAACTTTGCCAGCCTAGGACAGGTTGTTTGTAGGTTCAACTGCTGCAGTTACATGTCGCTCCGGCTCTCAGCGGCTGTGGAACGGGACGATCATCCGTGGCAGGACAGTAGCCTTTTCTCAGCTCTCGATGAAGGAAATAGGTCAGTTCCAGTGCAGCACGTCTCAGGGCACATGGGGGCAGGCAGCCAAGGCTCCTACAATGACTGTCACCACAGCGGGGCGACACAAGGACTACAAATGCTTGCGGCATGGTGCACTCCCTTAAATCACGACCCAGAGGAGCTAGGACTACTAATTTGGCAGGAGAGGGCCCTGGACCACAAGTTAGCGATTTCCCAGGTCTTGAGTGTCAGCTTGGGACGGCGCCAATCCTATGCGATACCCCGGGTTCGAGCTGGTCAGTTGGCTGGATGGCCCAGGAACACTTCTGATGATGCTCTTTTTGAGGGTAATCAGGAGGTGCAGAGAGTAGTTGTTCCCACTACTTCAAAGGGTAGAAGCGCCCTTGCAGGCCTTCAGTGATCAATACAAAAACAGGGGTCCGATGGGACAACAGCAGGCTCAGGGTGCCAAACCTTCCAGCACGTCTCCGGCGGTTCCACGGGTCTGCTTTAGCATTTCAGGATACTTGACACCTTCTAAAGTTTTGAGAGAACTTGATCGACTTGGGATGGATGCAGAGCCCCTTCTCTTATCCAAGATTCATTTCGGACTCAAATCTGGGATAACCAATGGAAGATCTGCTCTCTTGCATGCACGCTAGATATGGGCCAATCACAGCCCATGGTGGTTCCAGTCATTCAGGCATACCAGACATACTGACACCAGCAGTTTGGATTGGGACCAGACAGTCCCAACCCTCTTCCTGGGCACTAGCATACGTGACATGCAGGAGCCTGCAAAAGTTGTGGTTTTCACGGGAGGCTGCATGCCCATATGAGGAATTCCCGGGTCTGCTCGACCTGGGGGAAGGCAAAGAGACAAAATGGCCAAAGGACAGAACAAAAGACTTTGTGGCACTGCCATTTTCTGGCCTGGCCACAGTCTTGGGCCAAACACGGTAAACGCGGTATGGTCCATTAAAAAGAAGTAAAATACTTTAAAAGTAAACTGCTGCCACCAGTTAGTCCTAGGCACACTTGTACAATCACCGGAAAATCCTTAGAGGGTGTCTAGGGCCATAAAACAAAAGGACTCAAATGCGCGGTACTGTAAGGTACTTGGCACATAGATAAAATGTTACCAAGAAATGTCAACATAGTCATAGACTAAGGGAAACATAGTTTCCCAGTACTGACAGTCTGAAGGATGTGTCAGTTTCCCCATAATGAAATGCGCTAAAGCTCAGGGAAGTGCAGCTGAAGGCTGTGCTCCACTGGAAACGGTCATATTAGGTTAGCTAAACATAAACAAAAGTTTTGGGGGGGTCCACAAATGGAGAGAAAATTGTACCTAGGGGAAATCTTTCCTAACAGTTGGTAGTCCATTAGTGAAGAATGTCTGAATGTTTGGGTTCAGATGTGTGGCTGTCTATGCAGCTCATACCCAGTATTGTAGCAACAGGAAGGGTATAGGGGCTAGATCTAGCTACCTGGGAATGGGTAACAGCAGCCTGCAATACCCAGTGACAGAACAGCATGAACTCAAATCTCATCTGTGTTTCTCATTGTTTGCTTTGCACATCCATATAGTCCCTGGGCATGTGATGAGAGGGGTGTGCCCCAGTGGCTTCTGCCACCAATCCTGCCTGTGCATTGTGTGACCTGACCCAGATCTGCCAGACCTGCATCACAGGCACACTGTAGACAGACGCAAGGTGAGATAATATATGTACATGACGTTGGCCTCTGCCTTTGAAATAACCATCTGTTGCTTCCTCAACCTAAGCAATATATGTATTTGGAAGGATAGCTCAGGGGCAACGTACTTGCTTTGGGAACAAGCGGATGCAGTGCAAAATGGGTTCAGTTCCTGTTCCAGTGCTTAGAAGCTGGATGAGTCTGGCATTAATCAAGATATAAAGGAGCAAAGAAAATAATAAAATGGGCTTTTTCTAGGGGTGATGTCATGGAGCTGCTGCTGTTTACATTTTAAAATTAAAAAATCCCTGCAATTACTATGACCTGCAATCCATCCTTCCCCTTTATCTCCAAACTGTGGGCTACCTACCAAATAAGCAAAAAAGCAAGGCAATGTCTGGAAGGTTTCACATCATTCATAACCACTGGCACAGCTCTGGGAAACCCTCCATAACATCGTTTTTCAGCCTGCCAACCCAATACAGGAGGGGAAAGACCATAGGTAAATCTGGCTTGTTCCCACCCTAAAAGGGGTAGTACAGCCCAAACTGCTGGGTCACATCTCTTCTGCACAAGACCCCAAGCATCCCCAGCCTAATTGGGCATCATGTGTGAGGAGTAGCCTAGGTTTCTAGGCCCATCAGGCCTTTCTAGGGGTGAATTTGCAAGTCCCATACAATAAATAATCAATAGTGCGTAATCTGACAGATTATTCTGTGGGATACTACAGCATCCTTAAAACAGTTAAAATTACAACACCTATAAAATAAAATCGATTCAATTCAATTCAAAATTTGTAGGATTAATGCAAAGTCCATAAAACAGTTGCGATTTTAGCAAATAACATACAACTTATACGCTAACACCCAGTAAAACAGGGTTATGCAGAGCAGGTACGACCACCAAATTAGTTCATAATTCATAATGCATCTTCAGCAGGGAACCGTTCAAGCACTTGAGAAGGCTTTGTAAGTTTCCCCACCTTTCCCCTCGTCAGAGGTTCCCTCCAGATATTAAAAAGGGCAGTGTGCCAGATCTGTGGCCAGAGTTCAGGAAATAGCACCAAAAAGACTAATGTCTTGATACTGTTGGGGTCAAACACATAGGCCCCAAGCCAGCTCTTGTATAAAGGGCCATATTCCCTGCACTCAGTAAGTACATATTGGGCCATTTCCAATGTGCTAATCAGCCCACAGGAACAACAATACATTGCCTCTCTAGTTGGGCCATTTCCAATTTGCTCATCAGCCCACAGGAACGACAATACATTGCCTCTCTATGGATGCCTTGCTCTCTGCCCATTACCGACAGCACAGACAGTTTGCCGATCTCAAGGGTAACAGGAATCTGCACAACTCAGGAGAAGGGCATAGCATTAGGTAGCCCTGAGTAGCCGAATAGCTGTGAGCCAATTGTTCCAAAGTGGTGCTATAGCTAACAAGAGTAGCTAGATGGGCATTATTGTTACACCAGTCCCATTGTTCAATTTTATGTACAGTTCTCCTGGTCAGCTCAGCTAGACTCCCCTCTAAAACCGGCTTCAGACAAACCATGGTGAGATCTTCACATACCAAAGAGGATAGGGTTTCTCGGTTAGTGGAGGGCGACTGCCTGCCCAATAGGTTCAACAGTGGACGACTAGGAGACTTAAGTGACTTCAAATACAATACACATCTTTTTTTAATGGCATAGCAGGGAGAGAAATAAGGCCGAGCTCAAGGCAAATTATTTCAATTGGAACGCTAGGGCCCAACCCCAGCATTTTCTACCAGTATCTACCCTCCAAGGCTTTCAGCCATGATAGATCCTTCATGCTTAGAGCCTCCAGCCCATACAACAAAGAGGTGTAGAAACATTGAAAATATAGAGTCAGGATACCTTTAAAGGGAAAGACCTGATGCTGCCCGTACTCCCCGAAGTATCATATTCAGTTACATTTTCTCACTTCTCTCAATGCTACGTAGTCGGTCTTAGTGTAGAATTCCACCCCCAGATACTTGTAGCTATACAACTGTTTAATGACTTTCCCATTCAATACCAAAGTGGGAATATTCACCCGTTTGTGTGAAAAGTGCATAACCTTGGTCTTATTGTAATTCAGTTCTAGATAATGTTGCCGAGCAAATTTCAGGACAACTCCCAAGGCTCTTTTTAAACTAGCAAATGTGTGATTGAAGATAATGAGGTCATCAGCGTAAGATAAACATAGTACACTGACCCCCATGAACTTGGATGGGGAAGAATATGCTCCTTTAAGTTCCTTAATGAGTTCAGAGAGATAGATATTGGAAAGGACCGGTGCAAGGGAGCACTCCTGTTTTGCGCCCTGATTATTTCTGATAGGGGTGATATGTTACCCACATTGTCCAGCCTGACTTGGACGGTAGTGTTCTCATGCAGGCTCCTAATAGCCAGGAGTAAATCCCTTGGCCAGCCATGTCGCTTCATTGTTTCCCAGAGTTTTCCTCTGTAGACTGTATAAAAGGCGGCTTTGAAGTCAATCATTACCACGTACAGACCCGGTGGACCTCTAGACTTTGCTGCCTTTGTCAAAGCGTCTAAAAGCCACAAGCATTGGGAGGTGCCATAACCAGCACGAAAACCCATTTGGAAGTCACTAAGTATGCGTTTAGATTCCACCCAGATTACAAGTCTTTCCAGCAATAGGGACGCAAACATTTTGCCAGTGGTGTCCAACATTGCTAGAAGCCTAAAGTTCTCAGGGCAGGTTCTAGGTCCCTTCTCATGGATAGGGACCAATATCGACCTACGCCATGAAGCAGGGATCAATCCCTCCTGACTCACTCTGTTAAATAGGTGGGACAGGATTTCACCCCATAAAGGAAAGTTCTTTTTTATGATAACATTTAGGAGCCCATTCAGACCTGGGGCTCAAGAGTCCTTTAGGGGGGCGATTTTGACCATGCTTTCTTTGCGGGAGAACCATATACAGAAACCACCTTCTACAGGCTTTGAATTCGAGCTAGGCACTACAGGATCATGAAAATATTACTAATATGGCTCGCCCACTTAGATTGACCAGTAACATAGATCTCCTGGGCGGAAATGGTGGCATTAAAAACCCTCCGAATTTTCCAAAACTTACATGAGTCCTCCTTGCTTGCAGTGGCAACCAGGTACTGCCATTGTGCGGTTCTACCCAATGCCAACCTATCCCTGACCCATCTTCAATAACAGTTCTTGGCCTTCTTAGAGGCAGCTCAAGCTTCAGCAGGAGTGATATGCTGGTCCCGAATCTTGTTTAATTTGTATCTAAGCGTTTTTTTGGATTCACATATCACCCCGTCAAAGCGATATTTTTTGTTATTGCTAGTCATAGAAAACATTCCTTTTTGTGAGTAGCATCCTTAATCCTTTCTTCATGCCAGAGTTCACTTTGGGCGTTAACATGGTTAGCCGCGCTCAGAATAATCCTGTCCGTCCAATGTATTATGCAGCCAGCAGGATTTCTTTCAAGAACCCCAACTTGCCCCTGGTGCCGAAGGGGGGTGATCCTAGTAATATGTAAATTGACTAAGGCATGGTCACTGAATTTCGTATGCATAATGTCCAGCTTATTAATGTATGGTAGAGCCGGCAGATTACAAAAGACATAGTCCAAAATAGAGCTCCTGGTACCTGGCCGCTGGGTGATGTTCGCCGGAACATCCCCCTTTGCTCTTCCATTCAGCAAGAAGCATTCAAAATCATACAGGGAGCCCACCCAGGAGGTCCCTTTGCGATTCCCATTATCTGAATGGTTAATGACGGACCTACCATTAATAATTTCAGTTTGGTTGATTAAATCTGTACATTTACATTGTGCGCTAAAGTCCCCCCTACATAAATTTGTGCAGAGGTGTTAGATATTTTTACTGCGCCAATAACGTCAAATACAAGATTAATGGTCTCTGCAGATACTGCAAGACCTGGAGGATCATATATGATATATATGTCTCTGCCTTGTTATTTCCGCTAACATAGAACGCCAGGACATATGGGCTATCAGGCCTGGTCAGAATTCTTGCAGCCCTTAGATGATTACAAACTCCTACGATAAGTTCCCCAAATGGGCGTCCACGGGGGCCCTTCTTAGCCTTGATTTTAAATATTTGGTACTCATCAATCAATAAATCAGAAATTAGCCATACTTTCTGCAAAAGGAAAATATCCTTTCGCATTAAGAGTTCCAAGGACCCCCTAGATTCCAGTAGGTGTACGAACCCTCTGGTGTTCCAGGTACAGATGGCCAAATCTCATTTTCCAGCAACACCGCCATTACAGTTATTTGAAACCAACCAGTTCAAAATGCTAAGAATATTAGATTGCAATGAGGAACCAGGAGTGGAGAGAGTGCCACTGTTGCCCAGGTATGAGATGTTATCCGTAAGGTTGCGGGTGTCACACCCCTGAGTTGGTTCAATGGGAGCAGCCTTTTCCGCAACATCTAAATCGAAACCCAGATCTACAAAACGGTCTTTATAGGAACGAACTAGGAGTTCAGTTTAATCCGTACAACAATGAATTTTGCTGAATAGGAATTTGGGGTTGTAGGTTGGTTCGAAGCCTTTGGTGTCCAGAATCCTTAGTGGCAGTATCTTGCACGTCATCGCCAAGAAATCAGCTAATTAATATGTGGATGTAGTTTAGCTTTGCCATAGGCTATATTCTTGATAGTGATGGTACGGGGCAAATCTGACAGTGCTGCTTCCTAAGTCGTATCAGAAACAATACGTTTCTCATTTTCCAGGCTGCCATCTGGGGCCTGTACTTCAGTAGTAGGTTTAGGATTCTAGCGATGGGTTGCAGTGTTAGGTGATATGGACAAGGGTAGGGGGAAGGCCACCTCATGCAAGGATTGGTTGCCCCCACTATTCCTCCCGCTAGGCTGTATATGGTTCAATACCCAACTAGTTAGTGTGCCAGCGGGCTCAACCTGCTTCTTAGTTTTCCGATTAGATTTATTTGATTTTTTAATGATGACCAGTTCCACCTGATCAGTTTCCTCAAACTGTGGTTGCGTAGGGTCCAGGTTAGTATTTGTCGCCTTGCGAGTAAATCTCTTCATTTTCCTGCGTTGTTTACAAGTCATAAAAAAGGATGGAGGTCCCACAGCTACCTCCACAACCTCCCATCTCCCAATTGAGCACTGGCAGTAGGCGAATTGTCAAGAGTACAGATTGCTGCTGCTGCAATCAATTTGTCAAGGGGGCCACCATCCTTCATCCGAGCGACACTGACTATTCAGTAAGGAGACCTCCCCAAGAATCTTTCCAACCATCTTTAAAAGCTCCTTCATTGCAAACTGTAGAACAGATATTTGTACATGGGAAGATCACTGAATCTCCTGTTTACCTCCACTGGGTCCGATAGGAGTGCCATTAACAGTAGGACGCATGTTGGGCGTGACGGAGAGTCTATGGTTCCGCTCATCTAGTGCATAAGGGTTCAGGGGGGCTTGGCCAGGCTGCATACCATCTGACTGCTTAGATGAATGTTGAGTGACCCCTGATTTCGAAGCTTGAAAATGATGAGTCATTAGGGGCAAGGGAATCCTATAAGGAGTAGCACAGGGCCAGCAGCGAGTGGTTATTGTCCATGGCAGAGAAGGACGTGTTGGAATGAACAGAGGTGTTTATTATGCAAAATGTGCCATCAATTGGAAGAGATTGTGAATGCGCAGGGATCGCTGTTGAAGGTAGATTTGTTTTAGGTACCAATGAGATGTAAGTATCTATGGCGACTTTTCCACCTTCTCTGCACTTAGTTCCACTACACTAGGCGAGTGTTAGAAGAATTTGCATTAATGCCTTTTGCACGTACTCAGGCACCTCGTTCAGCCATGGCATTGGGGGGAGTGTTCTTTAGTTTGGCGTTGTGCGACCTCAGCCCGATTTTGATAGGCATTTCAATAACTGAAAAAGATCGAGAGTAGTGTCCTCACATGGCCAGTTAATTGCAAACATATAGGCCCAAACAGGACGGGTTCACACGGAAACAGAAGCAAGGAACTGGGAATCCAAAGGTTGGAAACAATAAAGTGTGTGCTATTGAGTGAAAACCACTGCGAATCGATGCAGCAAATAAGGCGGGATGAGCAAAGCGGGCTGCACCGGGATATGACCGTACCTCCAAAACTAGAGCCACACTCCACGGAACACACTTCTGCTAATAAGCAGATGAGACATTTGTCAGCTTGCATGAAGGTCACTCACCAGTTCGAATTTGACTTGGAGGCGCCAAAACCTTTAAACTGTGTTTCAGGTTTGTGGCGCAAGGTGCTCCAGCGCAGACTGCAGTGACTGCGAAATAACTCGCCACAACTCTGCAACGCTGCGCTTGGAGACGTGGTTATGTAGAGGGCTCCTCCTTCGATGTCAGCTGGGCAGGCAGGCAGAGAAAGAGAAAAAATAACAAGGACTGCAGTGACTGTGAAATAACTTGCCAAAACTCTGCTACGCTCGGTTTGGAGCCGTGGTTATGTAGTGGCTCGACCTTCGATGTCAGCTGGGCAGGCAGGCAGAGAAAAAGAAAAAAGAACGAGAACTGCGGTGACTGCAAAATAACTCGCCACAACTCAAACAATAAAATAAAAAAAACTGCAATTACTGTGACCTGCAACACATCCTCTGAAACGTCTCCTCTGTCTCCCATCCAACAAAAAGAAATGTGGGTTACTTACCAAATGAGCAAAACAGAAAGGTGATAGCTGGAAGGTTTCAAATCATTCACAACCACTGGCACAGCTCTGGGCAATCCAGACCATCGTTTTTCAGCCTGCCAAGCCACATCAGGAGGGGAAAGACCATATGCAAATCAGACTTGGTCCCACCCCAAATGGGGTAGTCCAGCCCAAACTGCTAGGACACATCCCTTCTGCAGGAGACCACAAGCATCCCTAGACATGTTTCAGCCTCCCTGGGTGTCATCAGTGTGTGATGCTGTGGAGCTGCTGCTGCTGCTCTTCACCTTTTAAAATAAAAACCCCTGCAATTACTGTGACCTCCAACACATCCTTCCCCTCTATCGCCCATCTTACCAAAAAAACTGTGGGTTACTTACCAAATAAGTAAAACTGAAAGGTGATGGCTGGAAGGTTTCAAATCATTCATGACCACTGGCACAGCTTTGGGCAACACTCCAGACAATCGTTTTTCTGGTTGGACTTGTGTTGGACAGTTGCTGTTTCCAGTCTATGGACATACACTTGGCAGGAACTGGATGTCTGCACTTTGGGGTGTAAGCCTCTTCGAGATGATCTGTTTACAGTTTAGCCTGAGTGATGTACAGGTGCTGTGCATCTGCATACATTCACAGTCATTTCGTAATATGGGCCTATACACCCTGATATTAATGCTAAATATTGTGATCCATTGTTGAAATGTATTGTATGAAATGTATATCATATTACAATGATATCATAACCATATTTGTCTTAGTGTACTGAAGAACAGTTCTATGTGATCCTACTTTCTGTTTTGTTAAGGGGTGAAAGGTCATGTGCCATCACTTCCTGTGATGTCACTGGGAGGCGGGGTCAAATTACATCACTTGCTGTGATGTCATCACCTGAGGTCAAGGGTCATGTGATGACACGCCGCTACCCCTGACATTTTGGTGAAATGATGTGCCTGACTGGGGGCGCTCATTCACTAGAAGACATAAATCGCATCTCTGGGAGCCGCAGTCCTTTCAAATGCAAGAGATTTTCCACAGCAGCTCCAATTTGCACAGTGTCCAGTAGCAGGCAATATGACCTCCAGTGGGGAGTTGTGAAATCCTAGGCAGGCAGCCTGGCGAATGATTGCCTTCAGCACAGTCTCAAACGAAACACACGTCAAAACAAAAACACAGATAACTGAAAATCTGAAGGTTTGGGGCACTGAAGCCCACACTGCAGTAAAATGTAGTCATGCGAGCCGGACGCCTAATGTAATTTTGTCATACCAAGAGCGAAAGAAAATGGCGGATACTATTGGGATATGCGCCTCGGCCTGCATTGCACCTATTCACAGCAAGCCCGAGCTTCCAGCCTGCCCTTGCAACCCGGCCACCAGCCTTACCTGGTGGGGAAACATCTTACAGGTAAGAATCATTGCATCAGGGAGACTGGCATCCACACAGGTTCAAGTGTTCCATCTTCTTGACTGTGTGTCAGTCTGCAGCCTCTAAAGCCTCACCAATGAAACCATTATTACCGGAAAAAATAAGATGGCTGCCCTCGCCCATTTGCGTGAAGGGAGGCATGTGTCTCGAAAAGGGATCCCTCTGTGCTCCAGCGTCAAAAGTCACAAAGACACGTGACATGTAACAGTACTCCCAATTGGGAGAAAATACGTTAAACAAGCCACTATTGGATTAGCACAACAAGAATGAGCACTTAGTGCGTTGGGGCACTTAGTGCATTGGGGATTTTATGCCACAGCATTTCCATTTGTTGTGCCACCACTAAGACTGCTTCTTGGAACCGCTTTCTTCTTGTAGGAAGGTTTTGGCCAAATTTGGTGGCTTACACCACCAGAAAGTGCCAAAAACAAAATTATTGAAAAACGTAATTGTATTTTACTTTACACACCAAAACAGGTGCTGTATTTTTGGGAAAAGAGGCAGGTGTGTAGAGAGTAGATACTTAAAATGAACTAATACAAGAAAAGGGGAAATGGTGGGGAATGCATAGGGAAGGAGAATAGTGGAAATAACGTAGGGTAGAAGGACCTCAGAGGAGGGTGCAGCATAGAAAAGGAGAGCAAGAAGAGGGAAAAGAACAGGAAGACAACTGGCGGGACTGGGGTGGAGGATTTTTCTCTGCTAGGTATTCATCTTTCTGGGGACTTGATGATCTAGTGTTATGACGCTGTTGTATATGGGTTTCATATAGCGCAAACCTAAGAAGTAATGGAGAGCTGCACAAGTCGTTAATTGTACTATATGAAGGAGTGGGTTACAAAATGTGGCACTGGATGTTTGAAACATGGTGGGATGTGATGCAAGAATGCAAAGAGCCTTGGTAGGACATAAGTATTGACTGAAGAGTAAGGTCTGGAGTTCCTTCTTCAATTGCAAGAGTGTTGAGGATGTCCGAATACCATTAGGAAGCTGTTTCACTAGGCAGAGAGGGTAGAAAGAGATGGCCTGTTTTCACTGGTGTAGTGGGGGACCCCACAGCCTCTGCCACACCAGCTCTAGGGGGGGGGGCTCCGGCCCAGTCCTCACTCATCAAGGTGAAGGCTGGGCTGGGGCTTGCATCATGAGAAGGAGGTGCTCAGTAGGGGTCAGAGCTGAACGTGACATGTGGCAGGTGTCACATGCTACCTTCAGCTCCAGCCCCTTTTCCAGCATCCTCATGCCGTCATGTACAGGAACCAGGAAGCTCTCCCAGCTTCCTGGTTTCTGTCAGTGAGCAGGATTTAAAAGAAAAAAAAATGTGTATGTGTATTTTGCACGTTTGAGGTGCGTGTCAGATGTATGTATGTGGTATGGGTCTGTCAGTAGTGGGTGAATGAGTAGGAGTCTGGTAGTGTGTGTTTGAATGTTCTGGGTGGGTGCGTGCCTGTGTGGAGAATGCAGTGCAAGTCGATGTGAGAGAAGGTTTATGGCTGAGTGAATGGTGGGTGAATGAGTATGAATGTGATAGTGTGTTTTTGAAACATTTGGGTGGGTGGCTGGGTGGGTGGTTAGCGTTCCTGTGTGGAGAATGCAGTGTGAGTGGATGTGACAGAAGGGGTATGAGTGAGTGACCGCTGGGTGAATGGGCATGGATGTGATAGTGTGTGTTTGAATGTTCTGGGTGGGTGCGTTCCTGTTTGGAGAATGCAGTGCATGTGGATGTGAGAGAAGGTGCATGGGTCAGTCAGTGGTGGGTGAATGGGTATACATGTGATAGTGTGTGTTTGAATGTTCTGGGTGGGGGTGTTGTTGTGTGGAGAATGCAGTGTGAGTGGATGTAAGAGAAGGTGTATGGGTGAGTGACTAGTGGGTGAATGGGTATGAATGTGATTGCATGTGTTTTTGAATGATTTAGGTGGGTGGGTTCCTGTGTGGAGAACGCAGTGTGAATGAATGTGAGAGAAGATGTATGGGTGACTGTGAATGGTGGATGAAAGAGTATGAATGTGTGTGTGTGTGTGTGTGTGTGTGTGTGTGTGTAAGGGCCTAGGAAGCTGGGGATCACAAGAGCATTTTTTACACGCTTTTATTTGACTTGGTATGTTTTACTGGTATTTTCGGGCAAAGCCAAGTTCATGTGTGCTATTACATGGTTAGACTGGCATGTTGGTGCAGCCAGTCTAGCCATTGCTTATGGTTGCATTCCATTTATTATTGGCATCTTGGATAAAGCAAGCATGATAAGTAGTATCATATTGCTGGACTGACATTTTGGTGTAGTGGCCTAGCTATTTCTTACTGGAGCATGACATTTGAATAACTGAGCATCTATGATGAAACAAGCATGACAAGTGTTCTTATGAGTCTAGACTGACCTATATTGGAACCAGTTTGGACATGTATTTTTTTATTGTGGCATGTCACCTTTAATGGGAAAACCAACAGGAGAATGGTCTTACATAGGAGTACTGGCATATATTGGTAGAGACAGTTTGTACATAATGCCAGTAATGATACTATAAAAAACATGTCAAAGTGAAAATGAGTATGTTCTTATATGGGAATACTGACAAATGTTGGTGGAGCCAGCATGGAAGTGTATGGGCACCACCAGCATGAACATGTTTTTTATACTGACATATATTGCAGGGAAAGGCATGCAAATGCTTTGTGAAATGTGTGTGTGCACTTCTGGTGACTTGCCTTTATTGTATTTTTTCATGAATTACCCTACAAAACCGATTGCAAACTGTCTGGCCTTTTACCCAATTTTTCATAGAAAGTGTGCTGTAAAATGCACATAATTATTCAACACAATTTCTCTGGGGAGGGGGAAGAAACCACTCCGACCTCCCAAACCCATGTTCCTTGAATCGTGCTCCCTCAGAGATGTTTTTTTGGGTGGGCAAATGGGGCAAGTGCCCCGGGCCCCCAACCTTGGGGGGGACCCAACTGCTGCCCAACTTGGGGGGAGGGGCACTGATTGGGTTTTGGGGGTCTGCACTTCATGTGTGTGGCCAAGTAGTGAGGACAGAAAACATTTTGCATTCTTTATTTCCTTCTCTCTTACATCACCTTTTAGATACTGAATAGAACATATCCTTTGTGCGGCACGCACATTTGACATACAAAAAACAAGCGTTGGCAATGCCAACTGTTTGGACTTTTGTGTAGGCATGGCGAAGGTACTTGCCAGGCACTGTGTAGTGATATTAAATGGCCACTGCGGGTAACAGGTGCAAAATGTTGCGATTGTCTGGCATCTAAATAGCAGCGCCTAGCAAATGCCCAATACTTAAACACAAGTCAAAGCTGTTGGCTTTGCCAAAGCTTGTTTTTGACGAAACATCAGTGAAGGACACGCATAATGCTTATAAATCGAGTGGCTGAAAGCAGACCTGATTGAAATTTTTATTACACCACTATCGTGTTTACAACTGTTGGGAAGGAGAGACGATCTTCCCGCACCCACAAGTGGTTTAGGATAAGGCAACGACTGCAAGGTATAATATAAGAGACCCGGGAGAGGGGTGCCTCTAGAGGTTTTGACACAATCATATTATTGCATGCTTTATAGATGTAGTGGACAGGCAGGAACCTCTGCCATCTTAGATATTAACAGCCATATTGGAACGAAAGGCCTAAATGCAGCGCAGCGGACAGCATCCCAGGCAGTGCTTAATTTGTGCCAGTGTTTGCCAGTGGGCAACACCGGCACTCTTTTTTGGTAACCGGAACTAATTGATGCAGCGGCCAGCACAAGTGTAATTGTTTGGTTTATTTGAGTTCCACACTTCGATCATAAATCATTGTGATTTGTGATCTCTATCCGCTTTGCTTGCATTTGCAGGTTGCATGCCATGACTGGCTGGGACTGGAACTACAGCAATAGCAAAAAACAGCCAATGAAAACTAACATTCTATTGTTACTATGCAGTATTTGATAAATTCTGTATAGTAACACAGAATGTGCAGTTTTCATTGGCTGTTCTTCTAAGCCAGTGAAATGACATGGTGATGTGTGTTTGGGGGTGGGTCACTTAGGTGTTGTTTTGGGCAGGCAACGTGGTGCCACCTTCACTTCACGAGTTACTGTTAACTTGTTAAGGCTTGGCTGGCATCGTGTTGTGAGAGAGCCTGCCTGCTCGCCCAGGCAGGCCGTGTGGTGCGGCCTAGTTGCTTCCTCAGCCGGGGTCCTGCTTAATTTTCATTTGTGAGTGTGCCTGGTTGTTGTGCCACCGAGGCCCGACAGGAGACTCTCCACCTCCCCACGGACTCCAAAGCAGGAGGTAAGTGAGTCTGTGAGATGTGTGAAAGTGCTGTTAATTCAATGGTTCGGGCCACCTGGCGGCAGCGCGGTCCCATAGTAGTGTCCTGGGCTCTGGCTGTCTGTCTTTGTGACCTGCTGACTCTGACTGTCCACACCGGCCATTTTGTGTCCAGGCAGAGTCAGACACTGATGGTCCAAAGACTCCATTGAGGCCCCGCAGGACTTCCACTACTTTTTTGGTACACTTAGCAGTTTGCACTCTGGTGCAGGGTTATGTGTCCCAGGCATTTGTCCCTGAAAAAGGGCGTTTTAAGTGCATTGGATTGGACTTCGTTTCTTCTAGTTTTGCCGCCTGATGTAAACCTCTTAAAGATCACTCGAACACATAGCACATTCAGTTTGATGCTTTTAGCTTTCAGTGCTTAAGTCACGGGCCACGCCCGGGGATGCATTGCAGTGCAAACTTTCCATCTGATTTTGATGTGGGTTTGACTAAGCGCAAACTGGTCAATGGGTGGGAATTATTTGATGTGATTGAAAAGGGGGCGCTGGTGTGACTTAAAATAATACAGAAAATGTAACTGTATTTTTCGTATGTGTGGACACTGACGTCTTTATCTGAAACACATAAGTTATAACACAAGAATAATCTACCAACGATATATTCGCAACGGAACACAGAATACTGGCTTTTTCCCCCCTGATCTCGGGCTGAGACCTGAAAGGGGCACACACACACCCGCCTTTCCATAGCTATTCAGGCCGCCGCCTTAGGCGCTAAGGTCAGCAGAGAGAGGTCACCTTCCCTGGGGTATGAAGGGAGAGTACCAAAGCAATGTTCTGAGAAATGGGACGCCCACCACCCAACTACCCACCCCTCTCAAACCTGCTGATCTACAGAGTGGAGAGGAAGGACTGGCATTGAAGACAAATGCTGCCCCTAAACTCTCACAGAGGCTTCCAGTCCCAGATTTCATAATCTGCGTCCTGATGTGCAAAGGGGCCCTTGTTCCCTCCCAGCACAACAGAACAGTCATCAGCTCGGGCACCTGCAATAATGCAGGCGATGCCAGGCCCAACTGCACCGGGACCCATTTCCCACCTGCATCCATAAATCCTGTGTAGCCCAACTGCTTTCAATGGAAAAGGGCAGTGGAAAACCAGATCATAGGATGTTCAATTGGTGTTGTTGTGCATCCCTGAATCATTCGTCTGATCATACAATATATAATAAGGAATCAGAATAATTATTGGTGGGAAAAAACTCCTTTCCTTGTAGGATTACAGGTTTCTTAGATCATTATAATTCTAATATGGTTTCCTTGGGAACTATGTGTAATCCCACAGTTACATATATGTGCCTGCCTGGTGTGTCAGTGCCCTCAACAAAGCCATTCAGGGGCGTGGTGTGGTGCGGAGGTCCTCCAGGGAAAGACGTAGTGACTACTGTAGAACAAAGAAAGGCAGCTAGCGGGGGAAACAAACATACAACCGTCACTCAAGAAAAGCCATTAAGCTTTCTTTGTCACAGTCACAGCCCCCCACCCAAAAGAAGGTGTGTGTGTGTGTGTGTGTGTGGCGGGGAGGGGGTGGTGATGCTGAGGCAGGCAGACAGGCCTCCTCATTCCATACCATGAGAAAACAGGCCTGTGATGGACTTGAGCGCCCTGTCTTAGGGGTGCTGGCCCTACCTTTCTCTCGCCCCATAGTCTTATGGGCCCTCTATCACAGATATTTTCGGTACGCCAGAGTTGCATCGAATGTGTTTCTGATCACACCTCCCCTGCTTTGCTCTTTCTTAGATCTACATAGGAGTTTCCCTCACAACGCCTAGCTGCTGCTGCTGGTGATCATGGGTGATGCGGAGGGACACTTAGAAGTCACCTTGCAAATCTGTGACAGTGAAAGCGAGCAACACAATAATGCTTTGAAAATGCCCCACCCATACATTATAAGTAACGTCTAATATCTTGATATACTAAAAGGTTTGCTTTGATGTCCTTAGTTGAATGTTCTTAAAACCATTCAACACGCTGGAGGTTTGTGACAAATCTCCAAACCTAAGTGAGTTTATGACACAACTTTTTTTATTGTGCGTCTTAAAGCGATGAAAATAAAGTGGGTAAATAGATATTTTGCCTTTTGCATCTTATAGTTTTCCATTCAGGATGTGGAAAATAATGGTACACTGATATTATTTTGGCCCAACATGCTGCTATAGGGGTTTACATGTTGTCATGAAGCTTTTATGCAATTTGTGTATTTTGCAAGTAAACTCTATAGGACAGTATTATTGTAGGTCTTATTGACACCCAAAACTTAAATATTTGTTCCATGTAAAGCATGGAAGAAGGTGGCTGTTCTGTTCTCAATTTGAAGACTGGGTTAAAATCCCTGCTTTGCTGTTCAGCATAAGTGTGTGATTCTGCGCAAATAATGTAATCTCACCCTGACTTCAACTGCAAAGTGTGTCACTCTATCCCCTTCTTCCCCTCCGCATTATTGAAGGCAAGTCAAACATATGTCTGCGGGTGCTGTGATGGAGGTCAGTAAAATATTGTATAACCTCCTGTCATCTTAAATCCACCCTACCATAGAAACTGGGTCCTGTTAGTAAAATGTCTCACTTGCAATACCTACATTTGGCCCACTGTGTCCTGTGAGGCTTTCTTTTTCCTACCCTCATGTTTGCTGCAAACAGTTCAGGGGGCAATGGTCATGCCTTTTGTGTGAACCCAAATATCCAAATTCTGCCTCCAGCAGTTGAATTTCCTATTGAGCATACAAGGTAACATGCCAGCGGTTTGCTATTTCATTGACTTAGTGCCTTTGCTCCTTTTATTTATTTTTTATTGATTTACTTGAAATTAATCAACTTTTCAATATAGTTAAACATATAAATACACTAATAACATAATATCATAACAAGAGAGAACCAACTCATGCTACATTTAGGATTTATACATTTAGGATTTATAAGTCATGATATTTCATGATACGAATCAAAGATGACGATAAAAGAAAAAATTAAATTACAAACAAATATTGATTATCGTTTCTAGCAACACAGAATTATGTCATCGTGTTGTTGGCAAGACGACAATTACATTTAGTTACCATAAGTTTGCTATCTGTGAGTTAATATCATTAAAAAGAGGAACACTGAAAATGATTGCTCTTTAGGTGGTGGCAAATTGAGTACGGATCCCAAATTTGCATTTAAAACAGCACAAATTATGCATTGCGATTAAGAATCAGTACACTAAAACATTGACTATGAACAATTTCATACAATAATATATGGCTTCTGATCTGCTCACCATGTTCACGCAAAACTAGTAAAGTTGTGCTTGCTGGGAACACCTTTAGTAAATAGACACTGTTGCACATCACATTATTCACCATACATGGTCACCGGAAGTATGTTTATGTAAGTGTCGTTTCCAATTCACTAACATTATCCAAGGCTATTGCTGTCAAAAAGTTTACAGTGGCAATTTGAATACTAATAGAAGGGGTGGAGAGAACCGCAACCCACCTGAGATCAGGATTCAGATCTCCAATGTATTTGAAATGATTTGCAAATAACTTCTGTCTGTCCGCACTAAGAGCTGGACAGTGGATGATCAAGTGCTTCTTTACATGTTCGATCCCCACAATAGCGACAGAAATTTTTGTCCGTCATGATGATCTTTCGTTCAGCCAATAAGTCTCGAGTCGGCCATAAGTTTAGTCGAAGTCGCAGAATAGACGACCTGAAAAAAGGAGAAGGCGACTTACATAGAGAAGGTTCCATCACTCGAAATGTTTTTTTTCCCCAAATGGATTGCTTGCAAAATGTTTATAATTCAAGCACAGTCTCCTTGTCTCCATCCAATCTGTTAGATATATATTTTCGTTTGGCTCTGTCAGGATCCATGGCAAGAACTTCAACAGAGACCTCTGCAAAAGTCAGTATACCATGAATATCTCTTATCCATGTTTGGACAAAAACATGCTCAGAGGAAAACACATAGATGGACAGTACTTTGAGGACAAGATTCAGGTCAGTAGAGATGAGACATTTTCTGAATAATGCGCACAAACGCCAATGATATAACGCAATGAGCGAAATAAGACTTGGTTCATATCGTAACCATGGTACTGGAATGTATTGTGGGAGGTGTAGAACTTGCCTCCAGAATTTCCCCTCAAGTTTATTAAAGCAGGTAATCGGCAGAATTGCCCTGGTTTCCATCCCATATAAAAGGCCTGGAATGATTTTTGGATTCCAGTATGTCAGGGCCGGCATTAATGAAAACTTGCCATATCTGTTCAAAATTATCTTAGTCTGCAATATGGCTGTGGCTAACTTTCGCTCCAGGTCTATGATATGGCTATCATTGTGCAGCATTCCATCAAACATCATCCTCAAGTACATATATCGTGGGACCACCTCTAGCTGGACATTTTTGATGGCCCAATTCATTTTACCTCTACTTGACTGGTTTGGAGTGTATACTAGAATTTTAGGGCCTGATTCATGGAACGTTTTCCTATGGAATTGCACCATTATAAAATGCTTCCATGAATCAGGCCCTGCATTTTTTGAATGTTGATTGTCAGCTCATTCTGATCGATATAGTGTGTTAAGGTGGTCAGTAGTTTCTGAAGACCTGTCAGCGTTTTAGAAATGAGGACGAGATTGTCAGCATATAATAAGGCTTGTTTTGGAATACCATTCAATTTAGGGGAATCAGAACCGATGTTTTTAAAGGCATGCCTAACATCAAAAATAAAAAAGTTGAAGAGGGCCGAAGCAAGGATAGACCCCTGCTTCAGCCCTCAGGATGTGCAAATAGGGGTTGAAAGCAGTCCTTCCATTGTCAATCTGATCTGAATGGCTGTATTTGCGTGAAGTGCATAAATCATGTCACTCAAAGTAGAAGAACAACCAGCCTTCAACAATTTGGACATAAGTTTGACTCATGAGACAGCGTCAAACGCAGAGTGAAAATCAACAAATTAAAAGTAAATAGGCTGGGATATTCCAAGATGGCGGCGAGAGACGAAGGACGTGACTAACCGTCTCTCCTCTCAGGGCCGTGTCAAATAAGCCCATAAATGAGGCGAACCGAGCGAATCGGTCCCAAATAGCTCCCCCCCCAGCTGGTGAGCCCCCCGGTACAGGGAGAAAAGAAGTACGCAGCACCTCTGAAATCTTCAACAGAAAAGGGGCATCGAGTAAGCGGCGGACTGGCATTGACGGGCTCATAGAGTGCGACAGAGAATGAGGCCGTACGCTGCAGCGGGGTCCGCGGCATGACGGCTCAGCCACAGACCAATATAAGAAACAGAACCGAGCACAGGCGCTGGGAATCCACTGGCGGACTCTGTTCCGGAGACAGCGGTGCAGCATCGAGGACGGCGGCTCGGCTTCCCCCCCCCCCACCTTCTCCCCTCCTGCTCTGCCCGAAAGGACCTCAGAGAGACCCCGCGGATGCCGCAGGGAGAGCACGCGAATGTCTGACATCACTGGTCCTGCGGGCGAGTGTAGCGCATCGTTGAGGGGGGTGGCCTCGGGGACCGGCGAGTGTGCCCTCCGCTTCCAGACACTCGGTCCAGGGAACATCAAACAAGAGTCGGCGGACTCCGCCGGAGGACGGGTCGTGCCGGGACTTCGCGGGAAGGCGGCAGCTACGGAGGCTCAGGGCATGGAGTAACAACGACAGCCTCTTGGACCCTGCGGCACCCAGCAACTGAAGCGAAAACCCGCCCACCTTCACAGCAGCAGATAGGATTCTCTAACACGTACGAGCCAGCGGGTATTAACCCCCAAAAACGCCACAAGGACAAACATACACCGGCAGCATCGTTTCGGGCGGAGGTGAACGCTTGCAGGGAACCCCGTTGAGCTGTCCCGTAGGTGCCAGTCTGTACCGTATCGCCCAAGCCCCCCCGGGTTGGACATATCAGTGACCGGATCTCTTTCAAAGTAAGAGGGAGGACACGCAGCGTAAGAGCCTTCAACACACAGTGGCTATGGGGTCTATGAGCTACATTGAGCGATATCCACCGGGGTAAACTCAATCTCATAGGCAAGAATAACAGGCCCTGGGAGCCCGGTGGACAGATCAACCCACAGTCTAAGGCTCCCTCCAAACCTCCCTCCCCCGAGCAATCATCCGGAACCCACGCTTGAACATCCACAAGACTCTACAGCATCCTTTATAACTCACCCACACTAGATTCAAAGAAGTCCATTAATGTCCAAAGCACGAGCGAAGGCCACGACTCTGTCCTCTCCACAGAGGAAACAAGGTAGAAGCATAAGGCATCTCTGGGGGTCCCAACAAGACCAAACATCCAAGTCTGAAGATTTTCTCTCACTCAGCCAGAACCCATCACAGATTAACATGGAGGGAAGTGGGATGAGCAGGGAAGATATGCAAATATGCTTTAAAGAGCTCCAGTCGCAACTGCTCAATTCAGTACAAGAACAATTCAAACTTCTGAAGGGAGAAATGATGCAGTCCTTACAGGAAATCAAGCAGGATGTAATCAAACTGGGGAAAGGACTGATACCGTGGAGAGAAAGCTACAACAGATGGAGGAAGACGCCTCAAAATCGAACGAGATGCTGGACAGAGTAGCCCAAACAACTATGTACCTTGAACAACAGTGTGAAGATCTGGAAAACCGATCAAGGAGATCTAATGTGAGGATACAAAACCTATCAGAGTCCATAGGAGATCCAGACTTGTGGGCGACAGTTAAGCAACTGTTTTCCGAGATCTTAGCGGAGGAGGGGGAGCCAAGTGTCGGTATAGACAGGCTCCATAGGTTGGGCCCCAGGAGAGCGTCTGAACCAGGAGCAAGACCCAGGGATATCCTAGTGGCTATAACATCTTATGTGCAGAAGGAACAGATACTTCGGAAAGCCTGGCAGTCCTCCCCCATGAGAGTGAACGGGCAAGTACTATATCAGGACCTGGCTCAATCCACCCTCCTCAAAAGACGGCAAATGGGCCAGTGGTCCGTCACTTGTCATCAGCTCAAGTGTAATATAAATGGACATTTCCTTTCGGCCTCTTGTTCACCTGGGAGGCAACATAGGATCACTACCTGCGAAGAGGGTGAAGAAATGTTGGGTGTTTCGGGAGGAAAAGAGATCTCACAACCTAAATGCCAGAGGAGAGCCAGGGGTCCGAATCAGCAGGATGGGTGGACGACGGTCCACAAGAAAGGCAGGGAAAGGAGGATCTAAGTGGACACGTGGCGCACCAACAGGCCGTCGCACTCAAGAGGCGACCAGGAACACTGATATAAAAGTCAGCCGGAAGACAACACAAGGGTGGACAACCCGGTTCATCATCAGCAGGCCGAGAGTGAGAAACTGGAAGGAAGCAAATGGAATCTATAGTGGGGTTAATGAGGGGCTGCTTGAGTCGGGAGCACTGGACAAATCGTCCAAGGGCCCGTAGTAACCCGGCTCAGACCTCATGGGTTCAAGGGGGGGGAGTTGGGTGGGTATTTAGGTAGGGAACGGCGAGACGGCTTACAAGCAAAACAACGGGCGCACCAAGAAGAGGCAAGGAAGTCAGATGGAGTCCAACTAGTGATTTTATGTCGGACACAACCAAGATGGCTCTGGTGACGGTGCTATCACAGAATGTTAGGGGCATGAACACTCCCATGAAAAGGGCCAATCTGGAAAGACAAGCCTGGAAACAGAAAGCAGACATACTACTGTATCAGGAAACACATATCAAGAGAAGCGATAAGACCCGCTTCAGGATGAAAGGGGCGAAACATATCTTCCAGTCTAATGTGGAAGGAAAGAAGGCGGGGGTCATGGTGGCTCTGAGGGACATGCTGAAGGCACAGATCCATGATCACAGAATGGACAAAGCAGGGAGATACGTATTCGTGAATGTCACGATAGATGGGAGACGTGTAACTCTAGCATCAATTTACACACCAAAAAGTGGGTCAAGAATCCTTCCTGTTAAACACGTTGAGCGTACTGGGAGAATTCGGGACGGGAGATCTAATGCTAGGGGGGGCCTGAATCTAGCTTGGATCCACACTCAAGACAGAACCGGCAGAACCGATGACAGGCCGAAAGCCCCCTCAGCGACGCTGAAGAAAGCATTTGAGTCCCTCTCCCTGTACGATATATGGCAAGTGACGAATGGGGAGAAGCAGGGCTTCACACATTACTCTCATGTGCATAACTCGTTATCGAGAATAGACTATATATGGGCGTCATCGAACTTAATAGGGAAAATCAGAGAAGTGGACATAAGCCCTATTGCCCTCTCAGACCATACCCTGATTATGACGTCTTTGGCGCTCAAGACCAGGGGGGGGGTGTGGGCTTAGAGATTTCCAGTGGAACTATTGCAAGACCCGATGCTGGTGGAGCAAATCCAAGGGAAAATTGTCACATATTTCGCTGAAAATGACACGGAGGGAACCTCGCAAGAATCAGTGTGGGACGCATTCAAGGCGGTCCTGAGAGGAGAACTGATTGCAATGAAGGTCAGGAGGGATAGGCAGCTGGCACAGTGGGAGCGATGCCTGGGGATACAGCTGCGAGATGCACAGAGAGAGGCGGCAGCAAACCCTAGTAGAGCCAAGCAGCGGGCAATGCAGCACATCCTGGGCCAATTAGAGCTTCTCCAAACCAGGAAAGTTGGTCGCTCACTTCTGAGGGCAAAGCTAAGATATTATATTCTCACCAACAAGGCAGACAAATTACTCGCTCGGCAGCTTCGCGAAACGGCCAAGCAGAGAACTATTTTGGAACTGGTGGATTCCTCAGGTACCAGGAGATCAACTAATGAAGATATGGGGGAGATTATGAGAAACTTTTTCCAAGATCTGTATAGCATTGGCAACCCAGGAGAGGAGGAACAAGAAAAATGTCTTCAGGCCATACCCCTGCCCCAATTACTGGTGGAAGCCAGAGACATCAAACCGGAAGAAGTACTACAGGCCATCTAGCGACTCCCCAAAAACAAAGCACCGGGCCCGGATGGTTACACTGAAGCATTCTACAAGAAATTCTACACCCAGCTGGCTCCCAGACTCACCACACTCTATACCACCTTTAAATCTTGGGGAAACATCATGCCGTCCATGAATGAGGCTAAGCTGGTGATATTTCTAAAGCCGGGTAGGAATCTGACTCTCCCAGGGTCATATAGACCAATAGCCCTGATAAATGTGGATGCAAAGCTATTCACCAAAGTCCTAGCTAATAGATTGTCCGCCCATCTACCCTCTCTGGTGGACGCCGACCAGGCAGGTTTCATACCAACAAGACAAACAGCGGCCAATACAAGGAGAGTATGCCATATAATAGAAAAGGCGGAGCGCACAAACACCAAGGCTATACTAGTAGCGCTGGACACGGAAAAGGCGTTCGACCGAGTCGAATGGTCACAGCTTTTCCGCACGATGGAACACATGGGCTTCGGAGAATCCTACATGAGGATGATAAAATCAAACTACAACAGCCCCAGTTTAAGAGTCTCAATAACAGACTGTTGTACAGACAAGAGGAACCAAGCAGGGGTGCCCACTCTCCCCTCTTCTATATGCCCTGTTTTTGGAACCTTTTCTGGTGAGGATTCGTCAATCACACCACATAAAAGGGATGCAGATAGGGGGCTGGAACATAAAACCATGTCTTTCGCCAATGACATGTTGGTAGCATTAACAGAGCCGGACACGTCACTACTCAAGCTGATGAAAGAGCTGGAGGACTTCTGAGCTATCTCAGGCCTCGAAATTAACACAAGTAAGTCATACAAATAAGAGATACTGAACTTAACAGCCAACCACTTGACCGTAGCAAATCTGGCTCAGAAGCTTGGGATGAAGATAGCACGGGACAGTATAACTTACCTTGGAATTAAACTCACCCCCACGATAAAGCAACTATACTCGGCAAACTTCCCTAACTTACTCGTCCATCGGCAGAAACTGCTGACGAGGTGGACTCCCCTATCCACCTCATGGTGGGGACGGATTTCGGCGGTCAAAATGACGATTCTCCCCAAAGTTCTGTACTACTTTCAGGCTCTTCCAATAAAAATTCCCAAGGCATGCTTTTACTCATTAAATAAGATGACATCAGCACATGTGTGGCAATGTAAAAAACCGAGGGTAGCAATGGCCACGATGACAGCAGCAGTGAATGAGGGGGGCCTATCATTGCCACACTATAAGCGGTACTATGAAGCCGCACAACTGCGAGTGATCAAGGAATGGGTGTCCGACTCCCTGCAGCATAAATGGACAAAGCAGGACATAGCAGTGGCAGGGGCCCCACTTCCGAATCTCCTATGGTCTCCCAAGAAGCACAGAAATACAATGTGAAGGTGGGCACCACAGAAGTTAGGTCCTTTAATATAGATAAAGTTCATTTAGGAAAATTGTGTAATATTTTAACCTGGAGCTGCCAGTCTATGATTGATCCTGTGGCATCCGGATCACACTAAACGAATTCCAAGAAAAAGTAAGGTAAAAATACCGTACTTAAGACTGGTGCTCTCAGTTGACCTTAAATAAGGTTGCTCAATCATATATAGCTCTTGCGTAAAATAATTCAAATGTCAAACAAAATATATTTCCAAATGGTACAAAGTTTTTCCAAGAGAAATGTTTAATTCACATTTCCTGGTTTTATATCTTTCTTGATTAGTTCAGATATTGCGAGGCAACTCAAAATCGATAGGTCAATTATTAACAATAGTACATATGCCAATGCATTTCGGTCTGAGACCATCTTCAGGGCTGTACTGAAGTGAGTGTAGAATCTGGAATTACTGCTGATCTCTACCCACCCCAGTTTCCAGGACACATGAAGCAAGAATCCACCTACTAGAGTCTGCCATCCCTGAAAAAGGGTGGGGTAGGTGAATTTCAGGACAGAAAGGACATACTTGTTTGTGAAATAAGACGCCAAGTAAAAGAAGCAGCTGCTAGGTGGTGGATTCTTGCTTCATGTGTCCTGGAAACTGGGGTGGGTAGAGATCAGCAGTAATTCCAGATTCTACACTCACTTCAGTACAGCCCTGAAGATGGTCTCAGACCGAAATGCATTGGCATATGTACTATTGTTAATAATTGACCTATCGATTTTGAGTTGCCTCGCAATATCTGAACTAATCAAGAAAGATATAAAACCAGGAAATGTGAATTAAACATTTCTCTTGGAAAAACTTTGTACCATTTGGAAATATATTTTGTTTGACATTTGAATTATTTTACGCAAGAGCTATATATGATTGAGCAACCTTATTTAAGGTCAACTGAGAGCACCAGTCTTAAGTACGGTATTTTTACCTTACTTTTTCTTGGAACTCCCAAGAAGCACAGACATGTGAACACTAAAATTAGCGAGATCATGAGTGCTCCCCTCAATGCATGGGATTCAGCAGTTGGGAGGGAAACCTGGGTACACACCGTCCCCTTTTACGCCGCTCTTTCAAAACCCAGACTCCCCCCCCCCGGGGATGGATCAGAGAGCCTTCACTGCTTTGAAACAGGCAGGCTGCACCAAGATCGGCGACATGTTCAAGGATCAATAACTTAGATCATTTGAAAACTGTGTCCAAGAATTTGGAGTAACAAGGACGGAGAGGTATCAATATGCTCAACTGTCTCATTGGCTATCCGCTCCAGCTAACAAAGTGGCGGGCACGAGGGACCTCGCAAAATTTGAGACCTTTATGATAACGGATCCATTTGAACTCTCAAGGGGAGTAAGTGGGGTGGATCTACATGAAACGGTGGGAGGCGACACTGGGTGTTGAAATACCGCTGACCCAATGGGAGGAGGTATGGCGAAATGTCGCCAAACTGACAAGGTCAATCCATTTTAGGGAAATGGCAAAAAGTACTATTGCAATGGCACCTGACACCAAACAGACTAAAAGTAATGTATCCGAGCATGGAAGGAAAATGCTGGCGTGGATACTACCAAGAAGGCGATTGGAAGCACATCTGGAGATCATGCCCAGCTATTGAAGACCTCTGGAACGATGTCAGGGCTTGAGTGGGAAAAATGGTTCAGGGGTCGGAGAACCTAGGGGACGAAATCTGGTTAGCTGGCCTATGGGACCCAAAGCGTAAAACCTACACCAGCCGCCAGCAGAAGGTGATCATGGTTCTAGTCATAGCAGCATGGCTAGCGATAGCACAATTCTGGAAAGAACCGTCCCCCCCCCAACACAACTCCAGTCGCTCCGGAAAGTATGGCATTTCGTCACCATGGAGTGGATGACCTGCAAAATCCAGGGATCGTCTGAGAACTTTCAGGCGGACTGGGGTCCTGTCCTACAATACTTGCAGAGTGACTATATGCTCCAGTGGTGTCCTCTTAACATTTGTATACTGAATTTGTTTTAAACTGGTTGATTAGCCCCAGCCAATTGCACCCAAAAATTATGCTGGGGCCGTCTCGAGTTCCAAGGGATTAAGGGGGAGGGAGGCAGGGGGGAAGGGAATGTTCTCGAGTATGCAATGTGTTATATGTTAAAACCAATAAATAGATGTTTAAAAAAAAAGTCAATAGGCTGCCTGGATGAATGGGCCTGAGTTTTTATAGCGTTGAGACAGAACAGATTAATTGCAGTCCCCATGCCTACAACAAACCCTGATTGATTGGGGTTGCGTTGCTGGTGAGCCTGGGTCTATACGTTAAAGTCTCGAAGGACTAACCGTGCGAATATCTTCCCAGGCGCATCAAGCATCGCAATGGGTCTATAGTTATTTGGGGAGGAACAGTCGCCCTTCTTAAAAATTAGAACAATTAGTGATTTGCACCAAGATGTAGGGATTAGGTGCGGCATTGTTATGTCTCAGAAGATGTTATTCAGTATAGTGGCCCAATGACTTGGATATGACTTAAGCATGAAATTGTTCAGGCCATCAGGGCCCGGTGCTATTGATGCACTAGTTTTTTTTAAATTAAATCTTCTATGATTTCTTCAGAAAATGACAGTCCATGGATTTAGGGATTGCTATACATATATAAATGTATCAAACTTGGGGTCAGCATATAGGCTTGAATAGTGTTTAAGCCATTGGTGTTCCATGATACCATTAATCTGACTACTACACTGCCTGTTGTAATCACAGTTGTTTAATAAATTCCAGCTTTGGGCTGTGTTTTTGTTGTGTAAGGAAATCAAGAAGGCCTCGCTATCTTGCTGAAGCACTATGGCCTTTTGGGCCTGTATCCAATTTTGACACCTATATTTGGCAGACTTAAGGGCTCTGTGCTTGTCAATAATGGGAAGCCTCAGGATGTCTTTCTTTTCTTTCTTGAAGTTGGCTCGCCTATGCTTTAGCTCTGCATCATAACTGTGTTTGAATGCTGTGGGCCCTGAGACCATCATGGAGATCTTGAAAAGATTTAAGGCTCCTGTATATTGAGAGGAGCTTCTAGTGGATTGTTGATGAAGAAGATCATTATTTAAAGTGTTTAAATTGGATTCTGACCAACGAAAACGGGTTTTGGCATTATTGATATTTAGCAACTGAAGTGATCATTGTGAATTTGACATAGACTTATTAAGGTCCCAAGACCAGTAAAGTGTAAGCATATGATGGTCAATATGTGGCTGTTTGATGATTTCCAATCGATCAATTACTGTAAAAAAGCGATCATCCGGATAGATGTAATCGATTGTACTAGTGGAAACACCTCTGCTTCATGTATATTGAGGAGGGCCATCACCCAGGAGGGAGCCATTCGTCATCCTGAAGTTTCTTTCAGACATGAACGCAATCCATCTGCTAACATCTGACTGTTTATACTTGGTATTTGTATTCATACAATTTAAGTTGAGATCCCCTGCGATAATGGTATCAGTGATGTCAGAGGACATGGATATGATGTCAAGTAGTTGGGCTAAGGCATTATAGAAAGAATCATCTGAGATGCCGGTCGGATAGCGGTATATATTTAAGAGTGCTAAGAACTGATCATGATATATAATTGTGACCAGTTGAAGAAAGTTATTCGGAGCCGCCCATGATTTAATAATCAGCCCGGGGCTTCTTTTTACTGCCACAAGTAGGCCTGATGTGGGCCTACCTCTTGTCGAGGTTTTGGCTACCACGTTTCCTGAAGGGCCCAGATGTCGAAGTTGTCAATGTGATTGTTATGTTATGTTACCTTCGTTTATATAGTGCACGGTCGCCCGAAAGCATCATGGCGCTGAAGAGGGAGAACTGAAGAGTTAAGACAGGCCATAAAGTAGAGAGCTAAAACAGGATGGTTTTAAGCGCTTTTCTAAAAGCAAGGTGGTTAGAGGTTTTCCTCATGCTGTGGAAGATTGTAAATGGAAATGACCGCGTGTGTTCCAGCTAGCCAGACACATGCGTTTCAGTGAATATTTCACTAATGGTTATGCCTCAAGGTGCTGCTGTCCAGATGAATGTTGTGCATCTGGTTTGAGACAGTGGACACAATTGGAGAGTCGTGAATTCACCTTGTCAATCACAGGCCAAGTGTGTTTCTTTTCAGGATCTTGTGCTATAAGAAAGCCCAATTTGAATAAATCCATCTTGACCTTCCAGATGGTGTTTGAACAACACCCGAGAGAATCCAGAGCTAACAATAGACAAGTTGTCATCACACAAACATTCTTTTTTTTTTTTTTTCTTTTTTTATTATTTTGTATATAATCTATATTAGATTTTTACAAAAGGAGTTCTCATGGTTTCGTATACCTGACCAAAGAAGAAGAAATATTGAAAGTTGCACACCAATAAATGTTTAGAACAATATTAGTGTTTACACCATCCAAAATGTATCAGAGTTCGGTGGCTTTACTCGTTAGATGTCAGAGATATCAGAGAGATGGGTAATCTTTTCCATGGTGATGTTTAGTAGTTTTGCCGTCGGGGTTAGCCATCTAGTTTGGGCTCCTGTAATTAGGCGATTCCACCACATGTCTTCGTCATTAGTGAAGGAGTTTGTAACCAAGGGACCAAAAAAGGCGTCCCTTTCCTGTGCGAGCGCTGGGCAAACCATCAGGAGATGTCTTATGGATTCTGTAGTTTCAGAATTTTTACAGAGACGACATGATTTCTCCTTGGTAGCAGCTCGGATGGCTAGAATTTCTTTTGTAGGAAGCAGATTAAGACGGGCTTTCAGTAGAGTTTTCATAGACAACTTACTGGGGTATTTTTTACAGTATTCCATAGGCTCTTTGAGTTTATTAAAGACGGGTGGTAGATGGATTAGCAGCTTGTTTGATGTTGCTTTTTCATTCGTATTTATCCAGTCTAACCACTCCATTTTAGATTTTATTCTTAACGGGTTCTTGATTAGTTCGTCTTCTGAACAGGCTATCGCCTGCAGGGATTGTAGCTGGGTTTCAACCCAGTTTTTGAGTAGCTTATTGTTTCCCTTGTTGATTTCTTCGTTGATCATACGGTATATTTGAAGACTCTCTGGGTTTCTTATTTTTCTAAATAACTGAATCCCACTTTGTGCCACCACTGCAGCTATAGAGAGCAGACCTAGTTCGCGTCTTATTGCTGCAGAGGATGTAGATTTAGGAAGTCCAAGAACTGTTCGCCAAATATGGCCTTCTAGTTTGGTCCAGAGCGTCGATGGAATTGTTGGTGTTGCATCCATGCCGTACGTTAGAGATGGGATTACTTTAGCTTTATAGAAATGGATTGCGGGTAGGAGACTGAATTTGCCGTATTTTCTATGGACTGCTCGAAGCTGGGATGCTAGATGTTTCGCCTTTGTCCATAGAGTTTGTTGCATCGTGTTGGCGTTCTTAGAACTGTCAATTTCCACTCCCAAATATTTGAATGTTGTAACGACTTCAATTTTTGCCTGCTGAAGGAACCACTGTAGATTTTCTTTCTTTTTATTCCCTGTTTTTGGAAGATCAGGACTTTGGTTTTTGCTTTATTTATCTCCAAGTTGTTATCCTTTGTGTATTGGGCAAGATTGTCAAGTTGTCGCTGAAGTCCAACCTGCGTATGGTCCAAAATTATCAGGTCGTCGGCGTATAGAAGTCGGCTGACCCCTACGTTGCCCACTTTGGGTGGAAATGACCTGATCGAATCCTGGGAATCTTTAAAGTCGCCTAGGAAGGATATAAAGAGTGCGGGGGCCAGCGGACAACCCTGCTTCACTCCACGATGAGAGGGAATTTGATCTGATAGGAGTCCTTGATTGTTCAGGCGAACGGCCACCCTGGTGTTCGAATGAAGGGCGATTATAGGGTCCAGGATGTCTTCAGGACACCTCCACGCTTTCAATTTCTTCCACAATTTCGACCTGTCCACTCGGTCGAACGCCTGGGAAAGGTCAATGAATGCTAGAAAAACTCTTGGTGCTCCCGACAATACTTTGTCTTTGATGATGCTCAAGATCATTATGTTAGCTGCCGTGCTTGCGTTTTTTTGAAAACCAGTTTGCAGTGGATCTGCCGAGGGGGATAGCCTTGCCCAGTTCTGGAAGTGATTCAAAAGCATAGTGGCGAAGACCTTGCCTATAACGTCCAACAAGGCTATAGGACGATAATTCGAAGGGTCCTCCCTAACGCCCTTTTTGAAAATCGGTACAATGACCGCCTGGGTCCAGGAGTCTGGTATTATCTTTTGATCTCTGCAATCTTTGAAAATTAGGCTCATTACTGCAGCCCAGTCGTCAGGATTTTGCTTAAGGTCCGAGTTTGCTAGCCCGTCCGGACCTGGGGCTCGGGATAATTTTAATCTTGTGATGTTTTTTTTTATCACGTCTTCGTCCGAAAGGTCCACCCAGTTTCTCACTGGTAGTTGCTTTATAGGGGTGGTGGTTATTGAGGGTGCCTCAAAAAGATCAGAGAAATGTTTGACCCAATTTTTTTCAGCGACTGAGTTGGTCATAGCAGCTTTTGGATGATGGTTTGTTTGATTTATCATAGTCCAAAATTCCCGCGATTTTTTCGAGGCTAACACCTTGAGCATGTTTTCTGCGTCGGACTGGTAGAGGGTACTCCGTACAGACATTCCACCTGCTTGACATCACTCAATGAAATATCCTCAAGCTCGGGCACATCAGTGAAGATGTTCAAAATACTGGATCTGCTTAAATCATATTTTATATATGGGGCATCACAACGTTTCATTATTAGAGAATGAGAGAACGGAATGGATTTGTCTTTGTTGCTGAAGGATGTTCGAATGGGAACGTTCTGATCTATTTGTGGATCAAATTTGACATGTGGGATAGGTCTATTTGTGCACTGCAGTTGAGTGCTCTGGGCAAATGAAGGCCACCGGCAGTTGTGGGTTGGCCCAAGTGGAGGCACTTGAATAGAGGAGCACTGCTGTGTCTGAACATCTTTTATAGAGTTATGATGTGCACTGCCATCCAAGATTATGGTGTTTGAGGAGGAAGTTGTTTTATCTTTAAGACGCGATTCAAGGTATGCATCAACCGCTTTTTTTAATCTCTCTAGTCCTTTCCTCGAGCCCTAAATCATGGCAGTCTTCCACCCTATTAGTTGTTATTTTTGTTTGAGGTGTAACATTCGGATGATCTAACATTGCTTTTGGATGCGTTACCTTGGCATTCTGCTCTATGATCTACATGAGATCATTCAAAGGAGGATGGGTTAGTGATCGTTCCTGGATCGATTGATCAGAGGAATTAGCAGGAGCATCCGGTTTGTGTGCTTGAAGTGGTGATGAGTTCAATGATTTTAGATGATTTGTGAACGAGGTTGATGGCTCGGATAAAGGGTTTCAGACTCTTAACAGTGGCCAACTGTGACCGCTGCATATTATTGGTTTTCTTTTTTTGTAACACTGCTTTCTGTGGTTTCATCTTGGGAGCATTCAGGCACCCCTTATGTGGCCCTTGATGGGAAAAAATGTCAAAGGGTTCGGTAGCGTAAAAAAGCTGGATTGGAAGAGTTAATTGATTCTACACTTATCCATGAGTCGTTAATTGCATCCACCGTGACATTACCTGGAACTTCGGCAATTGGACGTATTACATGTTTAAAAGGTGGGAACGCTGGAGGTATATTGATAGCTTACAGGAAGATGTGAACGTGGTTCAAGTGGAGCGCCAGCTGGGGGTGAGTTAAGAACTTTAAGACAAGAGTCTTTACAGGAACTACCTGAGTTATTCTTGGCAATCCAGTCAGATATTTGCTGTATTTGGGCCGATTGTAAAGTAATTTTTGCATTGAGGAACTCAAAAAGCTTATACAGAATGAAGATCTTGAAGCGCCTCTGTGAGAGTTTTTAGTATTAATGGTCTGTGCGCCAGGATGTATTTCAGGACACGGTGAGCAGAAGTTACGGACAGAGGCGTTTCTAAGAGGGGGCTAAAGCCCCTGGTCTTTTGGTTGTAGCCTCGGATAGAATCTCAGGGGCTACAGCCAAAAGGCCTGCTAGCTCCGAGTCCCGACAGTCCTGACATTAGCATAGCCCCAGAACTTTTACAGACCTAGTAACACCCCTGGTTACGGATGTCTTTGTAGATTGCAACCTAGTTGAGGTAACGGGTTTGAGTGTAATTGCCTTATGAGATGTCCGACTAGATCGTGTGCGGTCAGCGGACACCATGTTTGCAGGGGTAGTTAAATGATTTGGCATGCTGGATTTCAAAGAGTAAAGTTTGGTTAACATGCAAACTTGATCTGGTTTGCAGGAAAGTTAACTGATATAGTAGGTGGCTATGAACACTATTGCACTATAGTGCCACACTCAGCCGTGAGCACGAAGCAACCGATGAGTACCGTGGATCACACTGCCCGCATCGCAGCGGTGAAGCAGCAAAGCAGTACGTAATCCGGTACTTGCTTCTGAAGCACCCGCGTTCCCAATATGTAAGGACGGCCCTCCGAGGGGCGTGTCTATTGCAGTAGGTGAATAGAGCATGCCTAAAAACAAACAATAAACCAATGTAAGTATATATAGATATATATAGAGAGCACAGCAAAGGGTATATAAAAGCTCTTGTATAGAATCACCTTGTGAATACTGGACACAGTTCAACGTTGAGCAAAAAGAGTTCCTTTAGCGAGGTCAAAGGACGAGAGTAACGCAGCAAAGCGGTACTTAATCTGGTACTTGCTTCTGGTGCGCGTGCGCTGGTGCACGCACGTTCACAATATGTAGGGCTGGCCAACAAAGGGGGCGTGGTTATTGTAGTAGGTGAATAGAGCACGCCTTGTGAATACTGGACAAAGTTCAACATTGAGCCAAAGTAGTTGCTTTAGCGAGGTCACAGGTAGAGAGTAACGCGGTAAAGCGGTATTTAATCCGGTGATTGCTTCTGGTGTCCCCCTTTAGGCTTGCAGTGAGTGACTTCTCAGAGGTTCATCGTGGTGGCAGTCAGAGTCTTAGAGTCGGATGGTGCCCCATCAGTCCCAATTCTAACTTATAACACCCTGGCTTTAGGACCTCTAAATTCCAAGGTACTCGCCAGCCCCAGACCACTGATTATAATGCTGTTAGACCCCCGATCGATCAAGAAAGATCAGAAAGCAGTGCTTTCCTGCCTTCACTTCTAGGTCATGTGATTCGTGCTGCGAGGAGCGTTGGAGGGATGAAATTATAGCCCAGAACAAGGGTGGAGAGGTGCCGGCCTGTCTGGGAGCGAGTGAAGTGTGTGAGTTAGTATGACCTCGGCTTTCCCCCTGGGCCCCTGTCTGTTCGTACCAGGTGCACTGCTATATAGATAGAGATGTGTTGTTTAGTTTGCAAGTAATTGCCAATTATCCGGCTTGTGCCCGATGACGAATGCAGCATCAGAACGCAGCATCACAATGCAGAAGATGGACGGACGGGGCTGAGATCAGTGGCCTGGCATCCCCTACGGAGCAGCTGACCTATGTATAGGGTCTCACCAACCAGCAGCGTGGGTTTCCACTGTATGTGATGATGACAATGATGACGCTGTGTCCCTTCTTAATGTGCGGCTCATGCAGAATTTGCAGTAACGTTCCACGGCAACAGACTTCTTTGTTGCCGCTTTTCACTTTTGTGTGAAAACAAACCTTGTTATTCTTGAAAAAGGTGTATTGGGCCTTTTTTCCTAGTGGGTTGTATTCTTTCTGGTGTGAGCATCTAAGACCTTTCCTACATTTGGTGACCCCGACCCCCACGACAACTGAGGCTTCCAGGCCCCTTCTCTGAAGAGGCCGAGCCCACCTGCAGCAACCAGTCCCAAGCGCACAAACCACATGAATACTGGACAGTGTTCAGCATTGAGCAAAAGGAGTTCCTTTAGCAAGGTCACAGGGAGAGAGTAACGCGGCAAAGCAGTACTTAATCCGGTACTTGCTTGTGGTGCCCCCTTTAGGTTTGCAGTGAGCAACTTCATCAGAGGTTCATTGTGGTGGCAGTCAGAGTCCGAGAGTCTCAGGCTGCTGTGTGGTATGCATCCTCATCCCTGAAAACAATGTAAGATGTACGTTACCAAGCATAAGTGGGGTGTAATTATTTTACTGACTCAAGGAAAGTGGGTGTTTTTTAAAAATGGAGACAGGCATGAGTACTACACTATAGAGCAAAATTTCAAAAGTCGCAAAATTGTATGGTTCAGTGTGGTGTGTTGGAGGATAAAAGACGGCAACTGACACTTTGCAGCCATTTACAAACCCACATGGTATTTGTTGTTAGATTTCTTTTTACAATGTTCTCTACAGCCAGGACAAGTCAAACGTGTGCACATTTGTATTTATTGACTAGGCCTTAAGACCAGTCCAACCGGCTTTAATCGAAACCGCATTCCATGTGTGCACCATTATATGTGTTTGTTTTTATACATTTGCTGTTCACCAGTCCTTGATTCCGTTTGAAGCACTTAAGAGGTCTGTTGTCCTGTCCTGACCTGTGGCCTGATCATTGTGTGCATTGAAACCCATGTGTGCCCTTCCCCATCCGTCCCACTATTAGCCTGTGCTAGCAGTTGCTGCAGCGCCAAACATATGACATGGAGCAGCTGCAGTGTGATGGGCTGGTGGTGGGCCGATCCAGGCCTAGCACTGAACTGGCCTGGGCTGCCCGCGGTACGGGCAACACCCGCCTGCCACGGGGCTGGCATTATGGGGCCAAAATTTAGTGGCCCTTAGCACTTATTATTTACAAATTAAGCAGTGATCCCAGGCGTAGGCCTCGAACATGAGGAGAGGGTTAGGGTGTATCCCGGGCAATGATGAGAAAAGCCAGAGCCACAGAGATCCATAAACCCTTCATTGGCCTAAAATGTTGCCAAATGTCATCCTCTGGGAAGAATGTGCCCTGCAAGGCCATGGGAGGAGGGCTGAGTATCTTTGTACAATATGATCCCACAAGAAGGAGGGCACGGGCCTTCGACCCCCATCAGTTCCCATCAGACCCCATCAGACCCCCATCAGTCCCAATTCTAACTTATAACACCCTAGCTTTAGGGCCTGTAAATTCCAAGGTACCGGCAGCCCCAGACAACTGATTATAATGCTGTTAGACACCCTATCGTTCAAGAAAGATCAGAAAGCAGGGATTTCCTGCCTTCACTTCTAGGTCATGTGATTCATGCTGCGAGGAGCGTGGGAGCAATTAAATTATAGCCCAGAACAAGGGTGGAAGACTTTGGAGAGGTGCCGGCCTGTCTGGGAGCGAATGAAGTGTGTGAGTTAGTATGACCTCGGCTTTCCCCCTGAGCCCCTGTCTGCACGTACCAGGTGCACTGCTATATAGATAGAGATGTGTTGTTTAGTTTGCAAGTAATTGCCAATTATCCAACTTGTGACCAATGACGAATGCAGCATCAGAATGCAGAAGATGGACGGACAGACGGGGCTGGGATCAATGGCCTGGCAGCCCCCACGGAGCAGATGACCTATGTATAGGGTTTTCACCAACCAGCAGCATGGGTTTCTACTGTATGTGATGATGACGCTCTGTTCCTTCTTAATGTGCTGCTCATGCAGATTCTGCAATAACATTCCGCGGCAGAAGAGTTCTTTGTTGGTGCTTTTCACTTTTGTGTGAAAATAAACCTTGTTATTCTTGAAAAAGGTGTATTGGGCCTTTTTTCCTAGTGGGTTGTATTCTTTCTGGTGTGAGCATCTAGGAGCTTTCCTACATTTGGTAACCCCGACCCCCACGACAACTGAGGCTTCCAGGCCCCTTCTCTGAAGGGGACGAGCCCACCTGCAGCAACCAGTCCCAAGCACACAAACCACAGAGGTCTAAGGAGCCGTTTTTACAGAATTCCTTTCTGCTCTTCGGAGCTGGGAGAGTGCAGATCGTTATTGAGACCCTGCGACGGAGGAGCTCTGGTGAACACACAGACGTGTGTAGACACCTTGCGAGGGATAACAAAGAGGGGCATGGTGTGTGGGGGAGTGTTGTGTGTAGGGGAGTGTTGTGTGTATGAGTGAAGGAGGAGTGTGCTAAGGTCACGTGGCGAGACTTATTTTTATTATTATTGATCATTTAAGAGGATTTTACGGAGGAAAAACAGGAGTGTAGGGAGCCTTTCCGAGTGAGGGAAGACAATGGCGTCATTTGTTTTGTGACAAGGAGATAAAGGAAAAATTGGGAGCTCCATATAATTAGTGGGGTCGGTGGAATTAGTGGTTGTTGTTTTAGCTTGTTATTTTAGCTTGTTGTTTTAGTGCATTGCAATTGTTGTGCAGGAGGTGGAGACCAGAGGAGGGGCAGTGTTGATCATTTGTTGTGAGAGCCTGTAGTGTGATAGTGTATGCGTGCGTGTGGAAAGAGAGGAGATGGAAATGCTCAAAGGGGGCAAAAGGGAGGTGGGGCGGTGGACTGGTAGTTACTTTTGTGATAAAAGTGTACAGACCACATATTTGTTAAGGTTGGGGGTTTTTGAGTGCACAAATTGTATAGATGGGAGGGGTGACGCCTTTGGAGTATATATATAGTGCACTACCATTGTGCAGGGATACAATAGAGAAGTATCACAAACAGTGGATGGTAGAGCAGGGCGCCCACAATAGAGGGATATTAGATCACATGAGCACATTCTTAGCTGCTAAATATAAAGGTATATGGCTTCAGAAGAGAAAGGTGATACTAGATCTGTTGAATATGGTAGAGGATGTGGAGGTCCCTGATGGGGGTGAGACCCAGAATACTGAAGGAGCCGACCTAGATGCAATGTAGCCCCCGCAGATAGGTCTTTACCCGCTTACCACTCACCCAGCCACCGGTTATACAAACCGTACATATGTGCCCATCCCGGCCACTGCCCCACCCCAACACCCCTCAGACCATCACTGAATGCTATCCCGCCCCAGGACAGTAGGTTCAGAAGGATTTAGAAGAGTCAGTGGAGGCTGTGCGGGGAGAATTGGCTCGATTGAGGGTGACACAGGAGGGAGGAGGAAAGAAGGGGAGTGGGTTAGATGAATGAAGAGCAGAAGGCATTTTGTTTAGGTTAGATAGCACAGCCATAAAGGATGTGCATATTGAGAAGGAGGGAGGGGGTGATGGGTGTGTGGGATCTACAGAGTATGGGATGGTGAGGTCCGACAAGGGATGCAGACATAGAGCTGATGGAAGACGAATGGGTAACAGTGGATGAGATTGAGGACAAGGAAGGGGATACATAGCAGCCTCCTGAGGTTACGCCATGGTTGGAGAGTTTGTGGGGACCGCAATTAAGGAATAGGTTTGGTCAGGTGGCAAGGATAAAGGGAAGTGCTGGATGGAAAGAAGGGAGGAGCACGGGTATCCAGCTGCTGTTGCTGCATAAAGGCCTACAAAGGACGCACTATGTGCCCTGGGCGCAACTGGATGAGAAAAATGTGATTATTGTGCTCCCACCCCTTACTGCCAGGGCTGGCAAGTGGATCTATGCCTTTGAAAAACAGACATCAGGGGGTCCGATGGCCATAGGGATATGAAAAGCTTACTTGTCACAATTGTGGGGGATTAGGCTGGGGACGTGTGGGTCAAAGCAGAATATCCAGGAGACCTCGGCACCTTTAAATGTGAGAATAGTAGCTTTTTTGGCCAGAAGGAGGGCAAGGACATTGGGCAGGTGGATCTCAGTGCCCCTATATGGATTGGGAGCAAGAAGTTCAGGAGGGGTGGGTTCAGAGGAGGAAGAGGAGGATTTGGAGGTATGGGACCTCGGGGAACAGGTATAGGCCCCTCGCAATGCTGGAGCTGTGGGAAGTGGGGACATTTTGCAAGAGAGTGTAGGAGCAGGCAGGTGGTGGGATACAGCCCATATAACAACTATTTCCCACTGCCCCAACCACAGGTACAAACCCAGAGGCCAGCTTCCATACCCTAGGAAATACATCAGGCCTACACTCAACTACCACCCTGACCCCCAGGTGCGCAAGGGCAGATCCCCCAGATGACACAACCGCTAATGCCCCGACAGAATTACATATATGGAAGCAACATGCCAGCGAATGACACAGTGCCCAATGGCACTGTCATACCCTACCGAGGTGTGTGTGGTGGGGAACAACTCTTTTACGTTCCCTGGCTCCAGCAGATACTGTGACTAGGACAGCCCACAGAGAAGTCTAGCGTGCCCAGTCCTGTCCATGACCGTCCGCCCTGACGAGGAACCCTTGGTGGGCGCTAAGATTGGTAACAAGCAATTCATCTTCATTGTTGACACAGGTGCCACTAAATCATGCATCAGTGAGGGATATTTCCCATTATCAGGTGAAACTCTTGACACGCAGGGCTTCTCAGGGGCTGTCGCCACTGTTCCCTACACAAAAGAACTTGATATCAAAATAGGAGGAAAAATAGTGCGTGCACCACTGTTGTATTCTGAGAGTTCCCCGAGAAATTTGTTGGAGCAAGACCTGCTATGAAAATTAAATATGACCATCTCCTTTACCGTCCAAAGAATAGTGTGTGCCACTCTGGGCATGTGTGCCATGAGAGCGACACACAAAATGTGGAGCAAAAACAAACAAAAGCCAAATATCTGAAAGAAAAATGTTAAAAGACTACATAGGGTAATTACATGTAAGCATAACACACTCCCTGCAACCACGTGTCCACGGACTGTCCAAACCCCATAAACCAAAAACGCCTGCAGCAGGAATATATCAATAAAATATTATTTAGCAAGGAAACAAACCACACTACCACATGTCCAAACTAACCACCAGAAAAGAAAACAGTTGAGCATAATAAACCCAAATACAACATTACTAACCATGAAGCCACAATATATACACCAACAACAGCAACAGGCCTTCCTCGACACAACTAAGTCAGTCAGTGCTCTGACAAAATGAGGCCCTTTAAATGCACATGAAATGCTGACAAGCCCGGATCCAACTCCTCCGGACAGGCCATAAATGTGCAATACTTTTTGCAAAACTCTTTGCCCCCTGGTCGACCCACGGTACAAATGGGACAGCTCTCGTCACCAGGAAAATCACTGGAAACACAGCATCTCTTGTGCTCATACGCCGGGGACCACTGTTCTGTGGTAGCCAAATGCTACCTTTTCACAGCGCTCTGATACCCAGTACAGTCCTCCACTTCGGCCGCAGATCTCCCTTGTGCCCGTTCCATGCTGACGCGCTGACCAGAAACAACAGAAGCATCCTATGTATCGAATGCGTAGTGTTCCATCATGGTGCTGCGTTCCATGCTGCATGCACACGTTGGACCTCCCTCCTCAGATGACATCATCATTTGGCCTCCAGCAGGGTACACGGAAATGTCTCTGTCCTGCCCGACATCACCGCCGACCACCAATACATTCCTGCTCCACTATATGCTCCCTCCAGTGAGTCGCCCTGCTCACTGCACTCTGACCCTCTGCACTTCTAGTCCTCTCCAGCACCCGCCCACACACAGCGGCACCAGAGCTCCTTCCAGAGCTAAAGCAGTTCCTGTTCATCCTGGACCACCGGGCCAAACTGCTAAATCCAACCCTGGAGCACTGCGTAGCGGATGAAAGGTCCGCTTCTGCGCTGACCGTCCGGTCAGCACTGGCTGGGACAACCTCCTACACCCAGCACCTCCGAATACTGGACATCTTCCTCAACTCCAAACACCAGATCCACAGGCTACCTCCCCGGGCCTGCAGATACCTCGTCTGCCCTGGACTGTGGCCCGACAGCAGTGAATCCCTTTCTACTGCCTCCAGAAGCTCCTCAAGGGTCTGACCTCTGTCCTGGGTGGACCACTTGCAGCAGTAACAGCACTGCAGGTCCTGCACCGCCCCGCCTGCAGGAGTCCCTACAACCACCTCATTCTGGTCCAAAGGGCAGCAGGCACCTTCCTGGATGGAAGCCACAACTGAAGGCAGTACCTCGTCCACTGCTGCCCCTTCCCAGCAGCCAAGACCTTCTCAACGCCAGTGAAGTAGTGGGGTTCACCACCGCCTCACACACCAAACTGGGGCCAAGAGGTAAGTTACAGGTGAGGTTATTCCCTGATTGCGAGCATAGGTAAGATTAATGGATACAGTACTGGAGCATCCATCCTTGACATCTGGTATACTATAACTGTCACACTCAGAACTATAGAACCTGGTCACCCACCACATTCCAGCATTCCACATGACATCACACACCAAAGCCCATTACAACAGCAGGTGCTGTGATACCCCGGGTTAGGCAGTATCATTTATCTAGGGAGGCAGAGGAGGGTATATGGGACACTATCGTTGCCCTATTGAATCGGGGGATAATTGTACCATCTTCCTTCCCATGTAACACAGCTATATACCCGATTAAAAAGGCAAAAGGGGAGAGTTGGCGAATGATTCAGGATTTGCGCCCTCTTAATTACATTGTACAGGCAGAATTTCCAGTGGTCTGGAAGCCCGCAACAATACTTTATAACATCCCCAAAGAAGTAACCCACTTAACTGTAATAGATCTCAAAAATGCCTACTTTTCTGCCCTTTTGCACCCCGACTCACAATACCTCACTGCGTTTACACATGGAGGGATGTGCATCGAACATACAAGACTGCCTCAAGGGTACTGTGAGTCCCTCAGCTTCTTCAACACAGACTACAGGCAAGAGTTATATTTAATTTCCCACTCCAAAGGGCAACTGATGACTGCAGTGCTCACTCAGAAGAACACCATGGGCCACAAGCCATTGTCCTATTACAGTGGTGTACTAGATACAAGAATGCAGGGCCAATTTTAATGTGAACAAGCACTTGGTGCTGCGCATTTGCCATTGAGAAGAGTTCCACCATTGTTATGGGCTGCTACGTAACACATCGAGCATGCAGTTTTTGACATTTTAGAGCAACCAAAATCTAATCCGACCATGCAGCGAGCATCTGCGAACAATGTTATCCTATCAAGCTCAAACATTCACATTGTGCGATGCAAAATGGTCAACCCTGCTACCTTTCGGGAAGAAACATGCTCTGATGAAGACTTAGCAAGCCACGACTGTGTGACCTTTGAAGGACAGGAAGATGAGGTTCCAAAAGCACAACATAGGCCTCTCAAAGGGGTGAGGTCCTCTTTGTTGTTGAGCAGCAACAACTGACCAGGACACAGGCTTGAGGCACACTGATGTGGCAGTGGTTTGCCTGGTGGATGGAGAATATGAAATACTAGTGCAGAAAAGATTGCTGATGCATTTCTCGGCCCAAGCAGCAGAGCACATAGTGCTCATTGAAGCGCTACTAGCATCCCAGGGGTGCCACATGACCATTTATCCGATTCACCATTACCACAGGGCAAGCAGGCCTTGCATGGTGGAACAGGAGAGGTGCAGGAGAGCTGATGGATCTCCCGTTCAACATGTCACATTGTTGGATACACTCATTCACGCATTGTCCCAACCATCTGTAGTGGTGGTTGTAGAATGCACCACACACACTAATAACACAAACAAAGTCCCACTCAGTAATGCCGTTGCGGAAGCAGCGGGGAAAACAGCAGCACACCTTCCAGTGCCACAGGTCTCAGAGCATCCTATATTGGCACATACCACCGAACAGTTACCAACACTGTAAATGCATTACCAATTGCACAGATAATTGAGTTAGAGGTAGGAGCGCCACAAGAGGAAAAAGAACTTTGGGTGATAAGAGGGTGTAAACAGTCCCCGACCAATCTGTTATGGAGGGAAGAGATATCTGAGAAAGCGGTTATGCCACATGAGTTATTACTGGTTGTATTCAACCAGTTACACCGTCCAGCACATGTTTCTAAACAGCACATTGCAACAGAAATACAGGAATACTGGTTTGTCCCCAACCTATAGAAGAATGTGACTAACATGGTCATACTTTGCACCATGTGCCAAAGTTACAATAAAGGCCTTACATTAGGAACTATCAGAGGCACCTTGCCCCGCCGTACTGGGCCATTCCATGAACTACATATTGATTATGCGGACATGAGGGAAAGGTGCAATGGATCTCGTTACCTCATTGTGGTCGGGTGTCCCTTCTCAAAATGGATGGAGCCGGGACTTGTGCACATCAAGATGCTAAGTGCGCAGCTATGTTTTTAGTGTGGGAAGTTTTTCCTCGACGGGGCGTGTACCATGTATTAAGGTCAGATAACGGCACGCATTTCTTCAAGGAACTCTTCAAAGAAGTGTTGGCATTATTGGGCATCAAGCATCAGATGTGCACCATTTAACACCCCAGGCCAACAGTATTGTACAATGGCTCAATGGCTTATTGAAATGCGAGCTGTCAAAATGTGCATGACATTAACGAGAAATTAGGTGCACTGTTTGCCACTTGCATTATTCAGTTTGTGCACACAGCCCTGCAAAGACCACAATTTATCACCTCACGAGGTGGCAACAGGGCCTTGCATGCATACACCACTCTCTCCTGTTAGACGAGTGTCAGACGATCACATGGCAGCGTCTATCTTGGGGAGGCATTTAGTATCTATTTATCCTCCCTAATGGTGGCCATACAATTTGTCTCCCAACAGATTGCACCACCCCGGACAGAGGAAGCAACCGGCACCACAACATACATGCCAGCCACATCACCACTTCTGCAGTTGTTCCCTGGCAACTGGATTTACATTAAAAACCTTGTGCCCCCATGGTCAGAACCCAGATATAGCAGTCCTTTTCAGGTCATGTACAGCACTGCCTTTGCAGTAAAGGTGAAGGAACAGCGTTACTGGGTACACCTCTCTGATGTCCGCAAAGCAACACAGCCTGAGCATAAACCTAGCAATTAAAGTGATTACTTCCACAGCACCCAAACTCCATCCTTCACCACAGCCCATATGCCCCTTCTAAAACAATAAAAGAATAGTTCCCAGTATCCCCGCCCAAACAATCCCCACACAAACCTTACACAATACTGCTACGCATTACATTTACACAGAAAGTTCACTCTTGCAGTTCCCTATACTCTCTTCTATGACCTTCCTCTCTGTCTCTCTCTCTCTCTCTCTCTCTCTCTCTCTCTCTCTCTCTCTCTCTCTCTCTCTCCCTCTCCCTCTCCCTCTCTTTACATTTTAAATTTGTAATAACATTGCTTTTAAGGTAGTTCCTGAGATGGACTAAACTGGCTCTAATATTTCTGTTTACAATAGGAAGAGTAATTTGTATGATACTATGTCAAGGCTCTCTTATGTGCCATGCATTACATTGCTACACTGTTTGTTTGTTTATGTTTAGGTCTTGGTCCTATTGGGGATGTACTTTTATATGGGGTGGACATATAAAAGGGGAGAGTATAACAACGGAAACACATGTTACTAGTAACGGGTCTATTAAGCATGTGAATACTACCAAGAGTGTCCCCATTTTTATCAACACACACGTATCCCCATGTCAATGACCAGGTCAAAAGTAACAATAGTGTGAACAGTACCAAGGAATATGAATATATCAGTTCTTTTATATAATTTTATTTTTATAACGAGCTTAGTACTGAAGAGGTTTCTAATTGCGGACCTGGGATTCGAACCTGTGTTGCTCTGCTTCGCCTTGCTTCCAAGACGAGCGAGTTGCCACTGAGCTATACTACTCCATTTTTATAATGCATATAACATCGTTTTAGCATGTAGGAAGAGGCAACTTAAAAGTTCCAAGTATGACGAATACCCTTGTCTGGGTTTAGATACAAAAGAAGATGTGCACCCTCCAGAACTGTCGAATAGTTGGTATGCAGGCATGAGTTCTGTGAAGAAGAGGAGGGTGAATGGAAGTTGTTGTGTCTGTTCATTGATAGCACACACATCAGGTGCACTCAAGGTATTAATATTACAAGAATTACCAATTTAAGAGGCTCAAGGTCTAGTTCATCTGGCACTGTGTAGGCTGTGAGGCACTTTCCAGGCACAGAGTTTGCGACTAGAGGTTATGGATCCAGATCAGTTGCAATGCACTAAAAATCTTAAAAACATTCAGTGTTTGCGGAGGCCATACCTGAAAGTGGAAGGAGTAAATTATGTGGCGAGCAGGTGGCAAGAAACATCAATGAGCTGCATGGCAGGAGGGCTACTAGGGTTCGGAGATGAAGTATTGGCCTTAGTGAATACCGCATGTGCGCCATTCTGGAACTAACCTATCGCAAAGTTGGCATGGATCTAAGCAATGGAAAAATCAGTGAAAGTGCAAAAGCAAGAGACTTATGAACTATGTTTTTACAATGAAGGAACTGTTTTTCGCAGGGGCCAACCAATGATGCAATAAAACCTTGCATATTCCAGACCTCAAAAAAGGCACTGCTTCAGTAGTGGACTACTACTGGGTGTGCGGACAGCAGGCATTCTTGCACCTCCGACCATCATGGAAGGGCTACTGCTCACTGACCATGCTGCATTCAGCACTTCTTGTGATCCCTGAAAGCCACCTCACAGTGGGATGGAAGAACATGCTTGCCCAAACCCCAACTCCAACCATATGGGAGTCCAACTAGAAGCAAGTTGCAGCCCCCCATCTTCTGCATCCTACCTGAAAAACAAAAGAACTTGCACAGAAAAAGAAGGTCGAACTACCTGTCTCAGGACTCTTCTGAATTGCTCAAAGAAAACCCAATGAATATAGACGGTTCAGCAAAGAAGAAACCTTGTTCGCATCTCTACTATTGCCTGGGGTTCAGGCAGCAGCAAACGCCACGTTGCTCCACATTGTGAGATGGGAGGTCATCCAGCTGAAGAATGACACAGAACAAGGTCTCAACACAATCAAGGTAAGGATGCGTGCCATAAGATTGATGACCCTCCAGAACAGATATGTGCTCAACCTGCTCACGGCAATGGAAGGAGGGGTTTTCAAAATAATTGGTGATTCTTGCTGCACATTTGTGCCTCCAAACAATGCAGAGAATGGCTCCCTGACACAAATAATAGGAGCACTGCACACCCTTGGCTTGCACATGCAAACTGAAGCTGGCATACAAAAGGATGACTGGTTTGAGGAACTTTTTGCTTGGGCACCATCCTGGATGGGGGCGATCGTAAAAATGCTGGTGCACCTGCCAACTGAGACTACGATGTTGTGCCAAAGCAGTACCTAACAGTGCCATGTTGATGAGGGTTTCAATTTGATGGTTTCAATTGGGGTATCGAATGCACCTTGCAGTACAAAAGACAGGGCTGCCCAAACAAACCACACATGGTGGCGATAGAGCAGCGCATGCACCCTCTCGGCACTATCACTTCACCCCCACCCGACCCTAAGCATTACACAGAGCACTGGGTTGATATACCAGGCGATGGGGAATGTATATATATGACTTGCACCCCTGAGGAGTATACCCAATCTGGCCAGAGTTTACATCATGTATGTAGAGCATGGTTCCAAAGGATGGATCATCACCTTACTTAGAGGCTGAAAGGTTGGAAGAGGGTGGAACACTGGCAAGGGACAAACAAAGATGGGCTCATTGGGGAGTTTATGTTAAATTAACGAAAGGGGGGAATGTTGGGAAGGAGAGGCAATCTTCTCGCACCCCAAGCTGTTTAGGATAAGGCAAAGACCGCAATATCTAATATAAGAGACATGGGGAAGGGTGACTCTGGAGGTTTCTACACAATCATATTATTACATGCTTTTTAGATGTAGTTGACAGGCAGGATATTAACAGCCATATTGGAACATAAGGCCTAAATTCAGCACAGCAGCCAGCATTTCAGACATAGGCCGCAAACATGAGGAGAGGAATAGGGTGTATCCCGGGTGTATCCCGGGCACTGATGAGAAAGGCCAGAGCCACAGAGATCCATTAACCCCTCATTGTCCTAAAATGTTGCCAACCTTGACACTCTGGGAAGAATGTGCCCTGAAAGGCCATTGGAGGAGGGCTGAGTATCTTTGTACAATATGATCCCATGGGAAGGAGGGAATGGGCCTTTGACCCCATCAGTCCCAATTCTAAGTTATAGCACCCAAACGGCCTAGCTTTGGGACCTCTGATTTCTTTTTTTTTCTTTTTTATTGTAATTATTTATAGAGCGCTTATACACATGCTTCAAAGCGCTTCAAGGCGGATAGGAGCAGGGGAATACAGAGTCATTCTTAGGCCTTGACATTTCCGAATGATCATGCAAAAATGACTAGCAAACATGACCTGAATCCATACTACAAGTGTGGGTGTAAGATAAAAAGGAGGGAGCGAAGAGGGAGGAGAGGGAAAAGAACATACAATCATTAGGCTACCGTACTAAGACAACACCGTTTCAAATAGCGCAAGTGCGTGACCGATGGTAAGGCAGTAGGTGGGGGATGAGAAGGACAGAGACAAGAAACTACCTTACTAAGCTGGCGGACCAGGCCCAGTACATTCTAGGTAACATAAGTGGCAGGCATGGAATGAAAGGGGGGGAACAAGTGCGCCCAGCCAACGTAAGGCCCTGGGTTAAGTGCTGAGAGGATACCATTTTCAAGGAATGAGTTAAGAAGTGCAGAAGTGGTGGGTGGAGTACAGAGACCTGGGGGCAAGTGCGATGACTGGCGGGGGAGCCTGAGACCTGTGTGGCTCTGGAAGTGCAGTGGGCGACCAGTCAGCAAACTGAGCTGAGTTAGGGAGAAGGGAGGAGGGCAGTAGGCAAGAATAGAGAGGGAGTTGACAAGGCAGAGGTTGAGAGAAGGAGGAAGAGAAGATGAAGTTCTGAGCAGTTTCCGGGACTTAAGGTGATCAGGCTCAAGACGCAGAGAGACAGGGAGGCTGTTCCAGAGGGAAGCACCTGCACAGGAAAGAGATCTACCCACAAATCTCTGTTTTGAAAATGGACTCACCCAGAGAGAGTTAGAGGCAGACGATTGGAGGGCTCTAGAAGGAGAGTATTTAGGGAGAGTGAGTTGTCCCCAGCAACCCTTGTGGACTATGCAGAGGGTCTTGAATTGATCCTTGCAGACACGGGAAGCCAGTGGAGGGATTTCAGTGCCAGAAAGATGTAGTCTCTGGGCTTGAGGCCAAGGATAAGTCTCACAGTTCTGTTCTGGATGAGTTGTAGAGGTCAGAGAGTGGAAGTAGGAAGCTTGAGAAAGAGACTGTTGCAAGAGTCCATTCTAGAAAGATGCAGGGCTCTGGAGATGGTAAGCTTCTCGGCGAAGGTGAGAAAATGTTGAATACCTCTGAGGAGGTGAAGCTGGTAGTAAGACTTTTTTAGAGATGTCCGAGATGTGAGAGGAGAAGGAGAGGGTGCAATCGTAAGATGACCCCTAGATATTTTGCCTCACTAATACGTGGTGGCGCAGGGCCAAGGGACTCAGGCCATAGAGACAGTGGGAAAGCGGGAGTAGGGGTCCCAATGAGGATGATCTCTGTCTTGCTGGCATTGATGCAGCAATCGTTTGCAGCATACCAGGACTGAATTGCGGACAGAAAGTCAGGCATGAGCGAGGAGGAGGATGCCGAGGGTAGCCCGAAGGGGAACTGTGTGTCACCCGCATAACACTGAAATTTGGGGGTGAAGGCAGAGATCATGTGGGCCAGAGGGGCCATGTACATATTGAAGAATCAGGGTGATACGTTAGATCCCTGGAGGGTACCACAAGTAGAGAGAGTAATAGCTGAGAGAAAAGACCCCAGTTCCACCTGAGAACGATGGTCAGAGAGAAAGGAGGCAAGCCATGCCAGGGCCGGATCTGTGATCCCCAGTGTGTCACAGAGATGAGATATCAGGATGTTGTAGTTTACTGTGTCAAAAGCAGAGGAGAGGTCAGGAAGAATGAGGACAGAGGGAGAGTTAGAGTCAAGATTTGATAGCAGGTTTTCATGGGTGTTCAGAAGAGCTGTTTCCATACCACTGGATGCTCTGAAGGCAGACTTATGGTCATGGAAACAACCAACAGATTCTGTGTGGAGGGTAAGCTAAGAGCTAGCCAGGTTCTCAAGGAGTATTCCCAGGAAGTGAGTGATAAAGATCGTTCGGTAGTTTGCCGGAATGAAAGGGTCGGCGGAAGGTTTTTTGAGCAGATGGTGCAGAAGAGAGTGCTTCAGAGAAGTGGGGAAAACTCTGGTGGTGAAGGAGAGGTACAGAGGTCTGCAAGGGCTGGAGCGAGAGTGTCAAATCTGTCATTGATGGTTTTAGAGGGGCACAGGGCCACTTGTTTGGAAGAGGCTTTCATAGATCGGACTTGTCTAGAGACCTCCTCAGATGTAAACGGGGAGAAGTTGGAGAAAAGAGGGAGAGGGTGAGGGGAGCCCAAGAGATGTTGTTGTAAGAATGAGCGCATGGGTGCGAGTGGTCAGAATGTCTTGTGTTTTGGCGGTGAAGTGAGCAGCCAGGGCCCAGCAGAAAGGTCTTGGTGGGTGCAGTAGAAGATGACGCTGCAGTAGATTTGGCCAGTTCCTTACAGACTATGAAAAGTTTGGCTGTGTTGTTATATGGCGCTGAGATGCGGTCTTGAATATGGACTCTCTTTTTGGATCTTATGAGGAGTCAATATTGCCTTTGAAGAAGGCTGCAGACCAGCTTGTCAGAAGGTAGATTTGAGGATCTCCATTTCTGCTCTGCTGCTCTCCACCTGCGTTTAAGGGCAGTCAAGTTGTAGTCGTACCAAGAGTTGCACTTTTTGGCAGGCTGTGTCAGGGTGGGAGTCAGCCACAGGAGTCAAAGGAGGAGAGTAGGTAGAGGCAAAGGCAGCCACAAACACTCTTTTCATGGGTCGGAAGACCTTGAATGCAGTCTGCGGTGCAGGGTGTGCCAGGTCTAAAGGACAAGATGACAAGAGAGCTTCAGGTGTCAAGAAAGAAGAGAGTGATCGGTCCCGGAGAGTGAAGTAGTGAGAGTGATAGAGAGAGGGATGTTGGTAGAGATGAGATAATCCAAGGTATGGCCTGCAGTGTGTGTCGGACCAGAGGGTAGAATGGAGAGAGAAAGAGAGTTACATAGTTTGCGGAAAGGACCTGAAGAGTCGGGAGAGTCGAGGTGTATGTTAAAATCCCCCAGCAGGAAGAGTTTGGAAGAGGAGGAAAGGAAAGCAGAGGCCAGGTACGCCCATTCTGAGAGGAAGAAGGTAGACTGCTCCGATGGCTGATAGAAGGTGGCCAGAGTAAGAGAGGAGACAGAGGAGAGAGAGAGCTTGCAGACCAAACATTCAAAGGAGGAGTAGGCCAGAGTGGGAATATCGGAAATAGGGATCCACTCAGGAAATATGAGGGCTTGTTCGTCCTGGGCTCAGAAAGGATCTTGTAGCCTTCAGAGAGAGGTGTGTCAAAACTTGTGACAGAGATGTCCTTAAACCATGTCTCAGTGAGGGCATGAACATCAAGATCCATAAGTTCAAGGAGGTGGCAGATGTCAGAGGAGTGTTTGACAGTAGAGCGAGTGTTAAGTGTAGCAACATGGAGCCGGTTGCCATTTTTGAGAAACTTACAGGGTGGTTGCAGGGAACAGAAGTCCTCCAATAAGCGCGAGAGGGCCTGGGAGATCGAAGTAGGAGGAGTTAGGGGACCGGAAGATGAGAAGGATGTCACTCGTGAGAGTGCAGGCAAGCGAGCCAGACAGGTACTAGGCGGCAAGGGAGCCATGGTGAGAGAGGCCATGCAGTCAGGAGGAGGCGAGGAAGCTAAGGGTGTTGTGGAAGCAGATGACAAGTGATCCCGGGAGGAGGAAGGTGGAAAGTTGATAAACCGAGGGAGGAGACTATCAAAGAGTAGGAGGTTGGATTGAGGCCCTTGTACCAGGATGGTGCCATTCCAATAGACATTTATGATGACCGTGGAGGTGGAGGAGAGGGCAAGAAGAACCTCCCACAGGGTGCCACCATTTATGTGTGAGGAAGAGTAAGGAGATAGCAGAGCAACCATATGAAGAGTCCATCGGTCGGGTGTAGGGACCAAAAAGAGGATATCAGTAAGAGTCTCTCTGGCGAAAGCACTGACGTAGGTGTCAGGGATAGGCAGGCCTGGGTTGGAGTCCAGTGTATACCTTTTGAGTTTCTTCCTTCCGGTCTTAGTGAGAGGTGAGGAATAGGAGATAGAGAAGCTGTTCGAGAAAATAGGAGAGATAGTAAGCCATAGAGAGGGTACAGAGTGTGAACAGCTTAACCAGGCAGGGCAGCTGAGGTATGTGAGTGGAGGGGTTGGGGGGTGAGCAAGAGGCACACAGATGAATTACAAACAGGACTAGGAAAGAGAAACAATGGGAACTGAAGGATAAGGAGCAGAGGGCAAAGGGAGTGTCCAGCAGTGCAGTCGCAAGAAAAACAGATGTGAGCACCTAAAAACGATTTTATGCCACAGGCAAGTAAAAAATGCAGGATGAAAACACACCTAAATTCGCTTTTGAAACTAAAAGGCACAGACAATGGCCCTCATTACGACCCTGGCGGAAATCGAAAAACGATGGCGGAAATGCAATACCGCCATCGAATAGCGCTCGGTGCGACTATGACCCGTCACCGCAAAGTACGAAGCCATTAGCGACACCGTAGTGAACGCCAACGCTAACTGCACCAAGCACGCGCGCGCCATGCCAAACCGCAAACACCACCATGGCGCAAGGGTACGCCAATTCCGACCCTAGCGGACATGTACCTAACGCCATCAGGCATGGCGTAATGTACCATTCCGCCATGGCGAGAAGTACGGCATCGCGAATCAACCGTAAACGGCCCCACTGAGTGCCTGTACACCGCTCCCTGCCCACAAAGTACAACTCCACGTAGGTGCAATGAAGTCACAATGCAACCATTGAAATGTACAAGTCACCCATGCATGGCAACGAACAAAAGAAACACAAGAGGGGCCAATGGGAGCTGCAGGGCACAGATGGCACGAATACAGAAGCCATCCCAATGGACATGACCACAGTCCCCCACCAAGAAACGCATGCTAACACAGGCACCTGAGACCAGCAATATTCCGAAAATCACATCATTCCACCAGTCCACCTGGCTGACCGGCATCTGTTACACAAAACCCAATCCCCCGCCCCTGAGCATGACAACATTCAAACAGTCATATAGGCAGCCCCCATCCCTGACCTCACTGGGCTTCGTAGGCAAACGCGCCCAGCACAGTACCACGCAACTAAACCCCGAAGCTGGAACCCAATGCAGATCTCCTCACAACACATCGCCCTCCAAATCGGCATATGCCACATCACTTGCAAAGAAAAACGCTACACGGGCCAAATCAGAATAGAAATTTAATGCACATCAAAGTCACCAAGCCCATACAGCCATCAGGCCATGAACTCCAAAACACTAATCACCATCGTGGGCTGCATCCGCAAGAAATGACCAGCCACTACCTGTGTGTCGCCCTGTTCCCCCATGGTACACAGAGCCACATTCACGTACGAAAAGGCAACATGGAAGCGCACAGAACCGCAGGGCCGTCCCAATGGGGAGGCACAAGTCCAGCTGAAAGGCCGAAATGTTGCTCCGAGCCACCAGTACTGCGTAAGGGCATGTGGGCCATTGGCGATCGTCCCATAAGATCGCAATGCTGCTCCACTGATTAACACGAAGCAGCAGGTGTCGGGAGTAAACCCCATCTGCAGGAGTGGCATACAGATGGCAGTGGCAAAAGGGGAGGAGATACCTGTCAACCAAAAGAAAAGAAAAAGAACAGAATGGCCATCAGAACTACATTCCAACAACTCACTTCAATGATCACACGAAATCCACAGCCATATGCATGCTAGCCCACTCAAAAGGATCATCACCACCCCAAAACCACTTGCGACTCATAACCATCTATATCGAGGTGCAAACACCATCACAAACGAGTGTACCTGTGCATGCGTCTGTCAAAACAGATTCCATCAGATGGGAATGTCAACGTGCATGGACACAAGTGTCTGAGTGCGCCTCGAGACAGGGAGGGCTCAACAAGGCCAGATAGACGATGGTCCCACTAAGGCAGCCCTGCATCACATAGCGTAGGGGAGGCGGAAAGATCCCAAGAAGCCCTGTACATGGCAAACTCTGTATCAAATCACCTGCCCATGCATCCATTCATCATTCCCCCATCGCGGGACCAAAACGCCTGATTATTTACTCACATGACATTAGAAACATCCATTGAGTCTGTGCGTTATGCAGCCTGCTAAATCCACAGTGCCCCAGGCCGTAATTCCAGTGTTGTGAAGTAACATGTATCTGGGAACGGCCGGCCTCATCGCCCACGTAGCTATTGCGCATCCCAAACTATTCATATCAATCATTGCTCCCTCGCCATGGGCCCTGTCTCAAGGACACTGAACAATAGAACGTTATATTTGCAGTCAGACCTGTGGGCATCTCCTCGCCGCTAGCTGGAAACCGAAAGCGCCGCCCTTCGAATTCCTCATTTGCAACATCACGTCGAAAAGGCATCTGTGGCCGTTTGAAATCACTAATTATTCAATCGAGTGCGGCTGTGTGTGAAAATGGCAACTGCCTTCACCCACAAATGGGACGCCCCGCCCGTCGTTGCAACTCGGTACAGTGATGCATGAGGGCCCACCGTTACTCGAGTACTACGTTCCACTGACCCTTCACAAGTCTGTTCGCGACTGCACAGATAGTATGGGAAACAATGGGACCACAGCAGAATGAACATATCAACCAATCTTACACGGCCATCGGGTACAAATACATGATTGCAATAGCAAGATACCATTCCCCGAATTGCAGCGTTGTGCGCGGGACGTGCTCGGCCAAAGGGGAGAGCAGTTTGCACAGGTGGAATTAATCACCACAGGTGGAGGCCATACAGCCTGAAAACACATAAATTGCACAGCCAGCCTCCTCCCACAACCACAGCGAAATGCTACCGGCAGGACTCGCGATGTTGGCCCTGGGGGACCTGATAGCACTGCAAGTGCTCCGACTCCAAGAAGAAGACGAACACCATCTACAACCAGCCGCACGGAGGAGACGCAGGAGGAGGAGGAGGCCAAGGCAGGGCCAGCAAGGGCCGCCAGCACAGCCACTACCACCACGCAGGCAGCCCGCAATCCCACGCCTCCGAGCACATCCATTCAACCTCACTGATGAGCAGATCCACACCCTCTACCGTTTGGACCGGGACACCATAGCCGCCATTGTGGACATGACACAGGCTGACCTTGTCAGCATGATTGATAGCCCAACCGCCATCCCACCCCTACTGAAGGTGGTGTCTGTACTCCACTTCCTGGCCACAGGCACCTACCAGCACACAGTCGGACAGTTGCACGGCATTTCTCAGCCACTGTTCTCACGGACACTATTGCAAGTGCTCGATGCCCTCCTGCAGCACGCAGACGACTACATCTCTCTACCACGCTCGGAGCAGGAAATTACCAACACAAAAGTGGGATTCCATGCACTAGCCGGCATACCGGGTTGCATTGGTGCCATCGACTGCACCCATGTTGAATTGGTCGTCCCACATACCATGGAGGCCCAGTACCGCAACCGGAAACACTTTCATTCCCTGAATGTACAAATGGTGTGTGACTCCAACAGGATCATTACACATTGTTGTGCCCGATTCCCTGGATCAACCCATGATTCTATGGTCTTGAGGAACTCTACAATACCACGCTACATGGAGCGACACGCAGGGAACAGATCCTGGCTACTCGGTGAGTCTCATTACATGCATGATGATGTGGGGTATGTGAATTGGCAATGACCTGGCAGGAAGGGGGGGGGTGTGCGTACGTATCAATGGCATTCCACATCATACGTTTCTCGTCCACATACAGGTGATGCTGGATATCCACTGAAGAGATGGCTCCTCACACCAGTCCGGAACCCACGGGACCAGCATGAGGAGGACTACAACCATGCCCACTCACGTACCCGTGTAGTCATAGAATAGGCATTCGGCCTACTGAAGACTCGTTTCCGCTGCCTCAGCAGGTCTGGCGGGGCACTCCTGTACCGCCATGAGAAGGTTGCAAAGATGGTGATGGCATGTGTCATGCTCCACAACATGTGCGTACGTAGAAATGTGCCCATGCCCCCTGACGCAGAACTGCAAGCACCTGATGATGGTCATGATGAGGGTGGGGATGTGGCAGCACCTCATGGAGTCTGCGAGGCACCGGAGGCCCGTGACATTCGTCAGCATCTCATTGATGTATGCTTCTAGCACTCACGCCTGGTGGCTGATACATGGACACGGGACTCGTGGCACTGCGTGTGTCTGGGACATGCACAATATGGACTGTACGCCTATGATGGCCTAGTACACAAAGATCAATGTCCACACATCTCATTGGTTGATCGTGCACTTTTTATGGCATATGTGATATCATGTTGAACACCCTATCGACCCGCCACCCAAGTGAGCCCAACACACCCCCTCCACCCTCCTACCTCCCCCCCGAACACCAGTGTCCAAAGATGCTCATTGTCAGTGGGCTGTCGCTATTGCAAGCCCCCTCTGCGGGTATCAGGGGCACCCCTGCCTGTGGAGCGCAGGTTCCTTCCAGATCTACGTTGGGGGCTGCCCTGGACGGAACTTGCAACGGATGATGTGTCTGCCTGCTCACGTCCATGCATGTCCCTAAGGGTTTGCGAGAGCTCAGTGAGCACACGGCGCACTGCGGCAAGTTCGGCACATACGTCTTTGGACGTCGCATGCAGTTCCCCCCTCAGGCTCTCGGTGCTTCTCTCCATTTGGACTCTCAGGCTCTCGGTGCTACTCTCCATTTGGACTCTCAGGCTCTCGGTGCTACTCTCCATTTGGACTCTCAGGCTCTCGGTGCTACTCTCCATTTGTGCCCTTAGCGTCTCTGTACCTCTCTCCATTTCTGCCCTAAGTGTCTCAGTTGATGTTTCTATGTCTGCCTTAGTGCCCCCACATTCATCGGCATGGTCCTTGAGGAGTGTGGCCATTTGCTGCTGTTGTACGATTAACTTGTCGAGGGACTGTTGCCTCTGCTGGGCCATGGCCATTTGCGGGGGTGTCACAGAGGGGCTGTTGTCCTCATGTTGCCTTGCCACAGGGCTTGTGGGGGATGGCCAGTCGTCGTCTTGTGGCTGCACCTGCGTGGTATCCTCATGTTGTACGGGATGGGACAGACAGGGGGATTGGGACAGGTCATGGATGGATCTGACTTCGACATCCCCGTTTTCTGTGTCCGAGCATGCTGCCATCAATGGGGTGTCACCTATGGTGCTGCTGCCACCAGAGGCAGTGCCTTCTGTGGCATCCATTGGGGGGACCTGTGGTGGTGGTGTTGTGGCCATGCTGGCTGCTGGTGTGCCTGTTGATGTTCCCTCCTCTGTGCTGCCACCTGATTTGTGCTGCTGCCGTGTCTTGATGCGTGCAGCTGAGGTGGAGGGTCTCTGGCCGTTGGTCTTGGCCCTCTTTGCAGGTGTGCTGGTAGGGGTGTCCTGTAGCTCGTCGTTTGGATCGGACCCTGTGGTGGAGTAAAGGAGGGCGAGGGTTATTGATGGGTCTGTGGGAATTGGAATGGCATTGTATCACATGCTTTGGGGTGGTACCTGAGGGTGATTTGGGTCGGGGCCTTGGAGGTGCTTTCATTTGTGTGTGGAGTGAGGGTGCAGTTGTTTGGCAGCCTGCAGTTTGGGTGTGCCTGCTGCACGTGTAGTGCGTGTATTAGGGGTTTTTAATTATTTATGTATTTATTGTGGGTTTTAACGTGCGCTATCAGGCAGATGTGTGTGGACGTTCTCCTGGACATGTGTTTCTGTTGCACTATGTGGACGCATGGTACTTCACATGGATGGACTGTGTGGATTTGGCATTGTTTTATCTGGCCCACCTACCTGAATCTTCGGATGTCTGCACTCCTTTCTCCATCCCTCCGACTCCCTCTATGCTCTCCATTCCGATGGTGGAGGCACAGATTTCTTCCCAGGGGGTCAACTTGATGGGTGATTCAGGACCTCCCCCGGTGGCTGTGGCAATGTTGCGGTTGGCAGAGAGTATGCTGCGGACGCGTATCCGCAGGTCGTCCCATCGCTTGCGGCATTGCTGTGGGGTGCGGGGTGCGGTCCCCACCGCACTTACCCGCTGTGCCACAAGAGCCCATATGGTCTTCTTGTTTGCAAGTGCCGTTCTGGTCATTTGCGTGGAGAAGACGACGGCAGCATTCTCCTGGAGGGTCTCTGTTAGCACGGTGAGTTCCTCACGGGAGAAGTGGACCTGCCGCTTGCGGTCGCACGCTTTCTTCGCTACTTTTCCCATTTTTCTTGGTTTCGCTAGGGTGGGTGACGGGTTGGGGTGTGTTTCAGGGCAGTGATTTTAGTGGTTGTGTGGTTTTAGTGTTTTTATAGGTGTACGCCGGGATGTTTCCCGTTCCGGGCCCATGTTTTAACTTCCGTTTCCGTATATTTCCGTGACCGCTAAGAGGGGTGGCGGTATTGCACCTAGGGCGCCGTACGGCGGCGGTGTGGGCCGTTTTGGGGTCATTTCCGCCATCGCAGACTTTGCACTTCCGCCGTGGCGTGGTGCTCGTGCCCGATGGGTCGGAATGGGCCGCACTTTGCTCCTTCGTGCAATGGCGGAAACGCTATTTACGCTGTGGCGCTCCGGTCAGTCACTTTCCGCCAGGGTCGTAATGAGGGCCAATGAGTCTTGTTGACATTTTCATGCTTATGGGAGGCGGGTGGTTGGGGTAAGGGGAATTGACGTGGGAGAATGGGATGTGACGGGTGGAGGGGGTTGGGGCAGGGCAAAATTGGTTGAAGTTGAATAAAGCACGACGTTAAGCTCATTGCTCCGTGTTTGTGTATTTTGTGGTGCGCCACGCACAATTCCTGAGGCTTACCCCACGCCTTGACACTGGCGATGAGGCAGGCGGCCTCCTATGGGGAGAACAGCGGGCTGAGGCGTCGGCGGGTGCCGGGAGGCACAACAACCCAACACCCATATCGGAGCGGGGAGGAGGATTCTGCTCGTGAGAGGTGCCGTAGTGCCAAGCAGAAGCAATGAGTCTGTCCCGGGGTGGGCAGGGAGATCATCCCGGGCCACAGCGGTGATCAATGCTACACGAGCGTTCTAGTCCCAGGCTGCAGTGGTTCATCCTCATAGTTGGAGTGAATCCAACGTGTCAGTTGGAGCCCTGAGCAGAGGGGAGGAGCCAGCAGTACTGTAGGCCGGAGGAGAGCAGGCCTGACACGGGGGAGGTGCCCCAGGGCAGGAGGCCCATTTGAACACATCAGAGACAACGGATGGTGCTCGTGCCTATCAGAGGCGGCCATCTTGGTATGCTGGCAGTGCGGAGGTGCACTTAGTGACTCACAGCATCCCCATTGATGCTCCCAAGAATATGAGGCCCTGCAGCTGATGGTGCTCGTGCCTAGGATAGGTGGCCATCTCCCAGAGCGAGGGCACAGGAATCAGGGTCAAACAACACCCTACATCCTCACTAGAACGCTGAGGAGACCAAGAGGACAAGATGTCTGGTCAGGACAACGATCAAGGGGCCCAAGCCCAAGGCCAGGGACAACCAGGACAGGGCCCACAGGTGGTGGATCAGGCCCCCTACAGGCTACCGGACACGCTAGCGGCCCAGATGCCAGGGGCATTTGATGTAACCGACACTAGCAACATGGGTCCCAGATGGACCAAGTGGATCAGAGACTTTGACCTATACATGGGGGCCACAGGACCCATAAAAGACGCTCGCCAAAAATGCCTTCTGAAGCTGGCTGTGGGCTCTGCCACACGCGATATCATCGACGAGATGCCTCATGACTCCAGCAACTCCATTCAGGACCTGAAGGACGCATTAGCTGCATATTTCACTCCCCACACCAATGTGGACTAAGAGAGGCACGTCTTCCACAGCACCAAGCAAATTAAAGGTGAGACCATGGACGCCTATGTCATGCAGCTTGAAACATTGGGATTTCGCCAACTACTCCAACACCGAAGCATTAAGATCCCAAATCATTGCAGCGTGTGAATCTCAGACATTTAGGAGGAAGCTTCTCCAGAAGCAACGCACCCTGGATGAGATACTCGTGCTGGTCCGTGCCGAGAGGGGCATTGACTCACAGGTCGAGAGCTTCAACAATCCGATACCGGGAGAAAGCGTTCACTGGCTACAGCCAGAGAGAAGGTCAGAGGAACTCTTTTGCTACAAATGTGGGTTTGAATACCCACATGAAGGGGTTTGCCCCACGATCGGTCAGTGCTGTGCCACGTGTGGTGAAGAGGGTCACTTCAAATCTGTGTGCAGACTCTTCAGAGACAGAGGAAGAGATTGTGCCAGAAAGACCCACCCAGACCCAAGGCAAAACCCAACCCCTCTTCAGGGAGTCACCCCGGCACCTCATCCCAGGGATCATCAAGTCAGGCACCCTTAGACTCCAGAGAACGAGACTCAGGAGAGGACAGACAAAGAAGGGAGAGGAGAGGCAGAAGGAGATACGTCATGCGTGCGAGACCCGAGCGGCGATCAAGGTGCCATAAACGCTACCTAGTGGAGCAATCACCATCTGACACAGACCCCAGCTCATCGGGAAGCATTCATGTATGCCTTGGGAAATCCCACAGCCACAGTGCACAGTCCTACCCCGATAATCAAACTGAATGAACAGCCTACGGAATACCTCATCAACACAGGCGCCACAGTACATGTAGTCAGTGAAACCGGCTTCAAGGCAGTGCCCGCGAAACCAAAAGTGAGCCCTGCCACTGTGGACATATACGCCTATGGCGCCAAGACACCCCTCAAGTGCCTAAGACAGTTCAATGGTACTTGTTGATACTAAGGACATGAGAGGAAAATACCCATTCACATCTTGGCAACTGAAACGGATAGTGGATGTGTCTTGTACTTTAAAGCAGCAGCTGACATGGGACTCATCCACATCTTATACAACTGTAACGCTCACCTGATTCCCGTAGAGGCGCCGGTCTTGACTGGGCGTATACCGTATCTTCAAAGGTGATGTGTAACAGACGGCTGGCTCTTTGGGATGGATCTCTGTGCACTGTATGTCTGGCTCGAAGGGTAAGATGTCTGCAGATAGAAAATGTGGGATTAATGAACTGGGTTATTGAATGTCTCTCTCTTCTTCCCTTTCTCTTCTCCTGTAGAACCCCAAAGGTTAACGCTCTCACCTTAGGTAAGTGAACGCCGTGCTCTCCATCTGCCTCGAGGCAGGGTGCTGTAACCAGTTTCTTCACTGGATAAGGGGAGCAGGCCTCTTGACTTCAGAGGACTGCTGTCCGTCGTTTACTGCACGAATGGTAAGTTTCGAGTAATTCTAATGTCTTTAAAGTCTTTAGTAATGATGTCTCTTGTTTTGCAGGGTTCCGGCGATGGCGGATGGCGGGCTGAAGTGAGTTGAAGATGGAGCCCGTGTGATGAATAGAAGCGCCTGGAAGCACGTAAGTAAGCGCTTGTTGCCTGCTTCACGATGCGCTCTAACTGTCTTTTTATTTTGCAGGTACAAGTTCGGGGCGGCTGCAGGGTGCCGGAATACCCACTGGGTTAGATGTGGAAAGGAGTAATGGCACGTGAGTATTAAAGTTCCCCAATGTCTTTAAACGCACCTTGTTTTGTCTTTCAGATGCGGGATGCAGCGCCGAAGGCCTCCGGAGCGTGCGAAGAGTTGGTAAGCTTTTGTCTTTCAGATGCCGGAATGCAGTGTGAAGACCTCCGGAGCGCACGAAGAGTAGGTAAGCCTTTGTCTTTCAGATGCCGGAATGCAGCGCGAGGCGTTGGTGACAGCCGATGGAGCAGGTAAGTGAAGAGCTGTCACTGAAGACCGTAATGCTAACCTGTTCTTTCTTGTCTTTATAGGTGTTGCTGAAGACTGGATTCAGAATGGTAAGCCTTTTTCCTTAGGCCCAGGATCAGATGCAGAAGACACGATGAGCGTTCTGCTGCTGAGGATGCAGAATAACGCAAAGCAAGATTCATCCATCGGGTGTGGTTTAAATAGCCTCCTATGGTGCTTAGGTGTCTCCTTCCACAGCCACGCCTAAGAAAAGAGTTCCTGCTTTCCAGAAGAGTTCCAGTGTTCTGAATCTAGGGAGTGGCTCCTGCCCCACCCAACAGGAAAAGTAGTTCCAAACAGAAGAGGATCAGAGACTCAACTGGCAGGCAAGTAAGCAGCATGGTCTGCTGCAGGTAAGTCCACCCAAGCATTATGAGCCCGGCGCTTCCAGCGCTGGGACTGGGCATATTTATGAGCCTGGTGCCAATGGCGCCAGGACTGGGTCGAAAAGGTCCCAATTGGGACTGGTTGGCACTCGGAACCTGGGTTATGGATCTGCTTCCAAGGGAGTTGGGAAAACCCTGACCTTTTGGAAGCAGAGATCATGACAGTACCCCCCCTCAAGGCCCCTCCCAAACCGGGCTTCTCCGGGGGTTTTGGCTTGTCAGGAAATGTTCGGTGAAATCTTTTGATTAGGCGAGGAGCGTGGACATATTCAGCAGGTTCCCAGGATCTCTCTTGGGGGCCGTAGCCTTTCCAGTCAATTAGGTAAAATAGTTTAGATTTGGAGATCTTGGAGTCCAGAATGCTTTTGACTTCAAACTCGAGTTCTCCATCAACTAGGATAGGTTTTGGAGATTTGGTTAGTCGAGTTTGAGGTTGCACGGGTTTTAATAGAGAGACGTGGAAGACCGGATGTATCTTCATGTGCGGGGGCAAGTCCAACTTGACCGCTACTGGGTTTACTATGGTAGTGATGGAATAGGGACCAAGGTATCTTGGGTTGAATGTGCGTGGCCCTTTTAGAGGTAGATATTTGGTGGATAACCAGACTTGATCCCCTACTTGATATTGAGGGGCTTCCTTCCGATGTTGATCTGCCCCTTTCTTGTATTGTTCTTTAGCCCTTTGAAGGTGAGAAACAGCTTCCTTAAAGGCTTGGGTGATTGTATAATGCAGGTAGTCTACTGCTGGTGTTTCAAGATCTTGGAGGGGATCCAACTCCGAGGTTCGAGGGTGACTGCCATACAAAAGTAAAAACGGGGTTTTCCCAGTTCCCGAATGGACAGAGTTATTGTAGGCATATTCGGCTATCCAAAGGATGTCTTTCCAAGTTTTTTCAGTTTGTTGCAGCATGCAGCGTAAATACTGTTCCAGAGTTTGATTGGTCCTCTCGGTTTGTCCGTCGGTCAGAGGGTGGTGACTGGTCGATAGTCTCACATCAATTTGAGCCGACCGACAGCAACTTCGCCAAAAATGAGAAATAAATTGACTACCTCGATCCGAAATTAGAACTGAAGGAAAACCGTGCAGTCGGACGATGTTTTCGAGAAATTCTCGGGCCAGAGTTGCTGCTGTTGGCAAGCCTTTGAGCGGAATGAAATGCGCCATCTTGGAGAATAAGTCCACGATTACTAGAATCGTATTGTATCCGGAGCATGGAGGTGATCGGTGATGAAGTCCATAGAAAGCGTATGCCAAGGGCGAGGTGGGATGTCAATAGGGCGTAAGGGGCCTGCTGGTCTTTCCTTTTGACTCTTGTTTTGGGCGCATACTCCACAGGACATTATAAAGTCTCTGATATCTTTTTTCCAAGACGGCCACCAGAAGTAGCGCTTGATCTTTTCTGAGGTCTTGGCTATACCGGGATGTCCTTCCATTAAAGAATCGTGATAACAAGAGATTACTTTTTTCTGTAAATCTGTGCTGGGTAGGTATAATCGTTCTTGGAAATACAATAAGTTGTCCTTTACTGCAAAGTCCTTTCCCTGCAGATGCCAATTCTGTATGTCTGCTGGAGTTACAAGTTGCCTGGCTTTATCCTTAACTTCCTCTATGGATTCTGTGGCGATTACACCCAGAATTCTTTGTTCGGGAATGATTGGTACAGGTTTAGGGTTGATCAAGTGTTCTTCCACTCCCATCCGAGAAAGGGCATCAGCTTTACCGTTTTTTGTACCAGGTCGATAGGTAATTATGAAGTCAAACTCGGCAAAGAATAATGCCCAACGGAGTTGTCTAGAGGATTGGGCTTTTGCGGCTTTCAAATATTGCAGGTTTCGGTGATCCGTAATCACAGTAACGGTGTGTCGGGCCCCCAGCAGATAATGCCGCCAAGCCTTAAAGGCAGACTTGATAGCCAGAAGTTCCTTGTCAGTAATCGTGTAATTGATTTCAGGAGGCGAGAATTTGCGGGACCAAAATGCCACGGGATGCAACTGATTGGTTACCGGGTCCTTTTGTGATAGAACTGCCCCCATGGCAAGGCTTGAAGCATCAGTTTCCACGATGTAGGGGAGTTCGGGGCGAGGGTGTTTTAAGATTGGTGCAGAGATAAATTTAGTCCTCAAATCCTGGAAAGCTTGTTCCGCCTCGGTAGACCATTCAAAACGTTTGTTTTTCTTTAACAAGGCAGTGATGGGCTGGACTATTCGAGAGAATTCGGGGATAAACCTGCGGTAAAAGTTCGCGAAGCCTAACATGCTTTGCACACCTTTTACGGAGGATGGTGATGGCCATTTGAGAACTGCATCGACCTTCTTTGAATCCATACGCACTTCACCAGGTGATAATATGAATCCCAAGAATTCAACTTCAGTCACGTTGAAAACACATTTTTCCAACTTAGCGAAAAGTTTGTGTTGACGCAATCTTTCGAGGACCATTTTCACGTGTTTCCGATGTTCAGATTCCGATGAAGAATAAACGAGGATGTCGTCAATGTAAACAACAACACACACATCTATGAGCTCTCTGAGGACATTGTTCATAAAATATTGAAAGGCGGCCGGGGCATTACAAAGTCCGAAGGGCATGACCTGATATTCAAATAGCCCATACTTGGTGCGGAAGGCCGTCATCCATTCATCGCCCTCTTTTACTCGTACCAAGTGGTAAGCTCCTCTAAGATCCAGCTTTGTATATATGCATGCTTTTCTGACTTGGTCCAGGAGTCCAGGGATCAAAGGTAACGGATATCTATTCTTAACAGTGATCTGGTTCAGGGAGCGATAATCTATACAAGTTCTAAGGTCTCCTTCCTTTTTTGGAACGAAGAACAAAGCTGAAGAAGCAGGGGACTTGGAAGGACGAATAAACCCATTTGCCAGGTATTGATCCAGGTATTGTCGAAGGTGAAGGTTCTCAGGCTCGGTGAGGGCATAAATTCTACTACAAGGAGGAGTAGATCCAGGTATCAGGTCGATCTGGCAGTCATAAAACCTATGAGGAGGTAGAGAGTTAGCCTGATCCTTCCGGAAAACATCTTGGTATTCTAGGTATTCGGGAGGTAACTGGGGAGTCTCTGAAGAAATTGCTGCCAGTGCAACACCAGGTGGAGGGTGACAAGTAGAGACACATTCTGGAAACTGGACCGTTCTTGCTCGCCAATCGATCAGAGGATTGTGTTTCTCTAACTAAGGTATTCCTAGAATAATCTGAAACTGAGGGGCATTGATCACATCGAACACGATCTTCTCATGGTGTCCATCTTGACTTACTAGCGTCACTTCTTGAGTGGTATGCGTTACTGGCCCGGAGGCTATCTCCGTACCATCCACCGTAGTAATGACGTCCTTTACAGCCTTGGGACAAAGAGTTAGATTCATCCTCAAAACCATTTCATGATCCACATAATTGCCGATGGCACCGCTGTCGACGTAAGCTTCAATTGCATGTAATCGATCCGGATTATCAGGGCTAATGAGGACCATAGGTATCACGAAATGCGAGGTCACGGAACTGGTTTTCACGCTCGGCAAGAGGACCTCTATTCTTGTCGGGCGAGGTCGTTTCCCTGCTCAGAGTTTGTAACTTTGGTAACTGCAGCTCCTACTGCCTTCTTGGCAGGTTTCACCGGACAGTCTCGAAGAAAGTCCCCTGAGTTACCGTAATAGAGGCATAATTGCAACTGTTTTCTCCTTTCCCGCTCCTTTTGTGTTAGAGGACCTTTCAGACCCCCTTTTTGCATGGGTTCCCCGGAGTCTACTCCTTTGGAAGGAGTTGGCGGTTTGGAAAATACTCGAGCATCAAACTTGGAACGATCGGCCTTCCTGTTCTGCAGTCTGTGATCTATTTGAACGACTAAGTCTATATAGTCCGAACAATCTTGTGGGGGATTCACTACTTGGGCTAACACATCTTTGAGCTCTCCGCGTAGACCTCTATAAAACAGCGTAATCCTTTTTTCCTCAGGCCAGTGAGTTTCCACTATCAGTCTGTTGAAAGACGCAATATAAGCCAAAAGGTCTTGATTACCTTGTCGCAACGAAAGAAGCTCATTGTCCAAGGCCTGCCCCTGTGAATGTCTTGCGAACAGTTTTTCCATACTGAGCTGAAAAGCTTGAAAATCATGGAGGACCGGATCATCTTGATTTACTAGAGGGATAGACCAGTCTGCCGCATTGCCACTAAGGTACGAAAGCACAAAAGCTACTTTAGCTTGATCAGTTGGAAAGGCTGCTGGCCGGCATAAGAAATGCAACCGGCACTGATTGATAAATACTGCAAACCTCTTTGGGTCACCAGAAAATCGTTCGGGCGGAGCCAGAGGTACATTCCCAGGTAGGTTGATCTGCACTGGATTCATAGAGGATGTAGAAGGAAGATTTCCCCCAGATGCGGGTAACGGGGTCTGTCCGGTTTGTGACTGTAGCAATTGTCTAGCGAGATCATCTGTTGCTCCTTGGAAATAATCAGTTCCCTTCTTAGAGCGTTCATTTCCTGACGGGCTGCATGCACTTCTGCCCTTAGTTCCCCAAGTAACTGGGCTAGCTGGTCGGTATCCGAGGTTTCCATAGCGCCTGGACGGGAGTTTTGTGGTTGGCTTTGCGTTCTGTAACGCTCACCTGATTCCCGTAGAGGCGCCGGTCTTGTCTGGGCGTATACCGTATCTTCAAAGGTGATGTGTAACACACGGCTGGCTCTTTGGGCTGGACCTCTGTCCACTATATGTCTGGCTCGAAGGGTAAGATGTCTGCAGATAGAAAATGTGGGATTAATGAACTGGGTTATTGAATGTCTCTCTCTTCTTCCCTTTCTCTTCTCCTGTAGAACCCCAAAGGTTAACGCTCTCACCTTAGGTAAGTGAACGCCGTGCTCTCCATCTGCCTCGAGGCAGGATGCTGTAACCAGTTTCTTCACTGGATAAGGGGAGCAGGCCTCTTGACTTCAGAGGACTGCTGTCCGTCGTTTACTGCACGAACGGTAAGTTTCGAGTAATTCTAATGTCTTTAAAGTCTTTAGTAATGATGTCTCTTGTTTTGCAGGGTTCCGGCGATGGCGGATGGCGGGCTGAAGTGAGTTGAAGATGGAGCCCGTGTGATGAATAGAAGCGCCTGGAAGCACGTAAGTAAGCGCTTGTTGCCTGCTTCACGATGCGCTCTAACTGTCTTTTTATTTTGCAGGTACAAGTTCGGGGCGGCTGCAGGGTGCCGGAATACCCACTGGGTTAGATGCGGAAAGGAGTAATGGCACGTGAGTATTAAAGTTCCCCAATGTCTTTAAACGCACCTTGTTTTGTCTTTCAGATGCGGGATGCAGCGCCGAAGGCCTCCGGAGCGTGCGAAGAGTTGGTAAGCTTTTGACTTTCAGATGCCGGAATGCAGTGTGAAGACCTCCGGAGCGCACGAAGAGTAGGTAAGCCTTTGTCTTTCAGATGCCGGAATGCAGCGCGAGGCGTTGGTGACAGCCGATGGACCAGGTAAGTGAAGAGCTGTCACTGAAGACCGTAATGCTAACCTGTTCTTTCTTGTCTTTATAGGTGTTGCTGAAGACTGGATTCAGAATGGTAAGCCTTTTTCCTTAGGCCCAGGATCAGATGCAGAAGACACGATGAGCGTTCTGCTGCTGAGGATGCAGAATAACGCAAAGCAAGATTCATCCATCGGGTGTGGTTTAAATAGCCTCCTGTAGTGCTTAGGTGTCTCCTTCCACAGCCACGCCTAAGAAAAGAGTTCCTGCTTTCCAGAAGAGTTCCAGTGTTCTGAATCTAGGGAGTGGCTCCTGCCCCACCCAACAGGAAAAGTAGTTCCAAACAGAAGAGGTTCAGAGACTCAACTGGCAGGCAAGTAAGCAGCATGGTCTGCTGCAGGTAAGTCCACCCAAGCATTATGAGCCCGGCGCTTCCAGCGCTGGGACTGGGCATATTTATGAGCCTGGTGCCAATGGCGCCAGGACTGGGTCGAAAAGGTCCCAATTGGGACTGGTTGGCACTCGGAACCTGGGTTATGGATCTGCTTCCAAGGGAGTTGGGAAAACCCTGACCTTTTGGAAGCAGAGATCATGACAACAACATCATGGTCCACAAGTACATTGACCCGGTGGACATGATCAATAACCTCTAGCCACGCATATTCAAGGGCATTGCAAAGCTGAAGAACAGACCCATAAAACTACACATAAATGAATCTTTGTGCCCTGTAGCCGAACACTACAGAGGGATCCCTGTCAATATCCCAAAATAAGTGGAGGACGAGCTGCACAAGCTGCTTGAGCAGGTCATCATCGAGCCGGCCACAGGCCCTACCACCTGGGTGTCCCCGATAGTGCTGGGTGGGTGTCTGCCCGTGTAGCAAATGTAATGAGTGGATGTAAGAGAAGGTGTGACTGGTGGCCAAATGAGAAGTGATGTGATGTGTGTTTTCGAATGTTCTGAGTGGATGGTCTAAGGAACTCATAGTGGCAGCAGTAAAGACAGACACAAGTGATCATAGTTCAAGGGTGTTTATTAAACTGCAAATGATATGTGGTTTGGAAGAATCCCTAATATGAGCCTAAATCTAAGATGGGAGCAAACTACGATCATCAAATAATAATATAGCAGTGCTAGTGGTGTCTTGTCAAATAAAAAGGCCTATACTAAGACAAATCTATTGCCAATCCTTACGCTAAATACAAACAGAGAGTGTAGGATAGGATTCACAGGAAAGAAAGAAGTGGTGACAAATAATAAGTCAGGATGTGGTAGTCGGGTCTCCCTTCCCCACGTTTTGAGCACGGGGCAAGGTAGGACTCTGGAGCACAGCACATGCTTGAGCTTTTCCAGCATGAGCCAACAGTTCCACTCCTAGTTTATGAGGGCCCTTGGTGGTTAAGTCCCTTTTCTATAAAAAGTCAATTGCCTCCGAGAACCTGATGTCTTCAACAAAATAATAACCAAAAAGTTCCTTCTGTTTGCACATTGGGTGATGCATTTTCACCCCTGGATCCCCCTCTTCCAGGCTTAGACCCACAAGATGTCTTTAGCTGTATCAGGCCCTTCGGTATTCAAACATCTCTTGTTTCCGAAGGTCTGATGAGCTCCAAAAATACTCAACAACGGGTCAACAATAATAAACCAAAGTTCTTCTCTGATTGTATCTGTTTGTTTTTGGGTGATAGCTCTTCACCCCTGGGTACCCCTCTTCCAGCTCAGACTCCTCTCGATTTTGAGCCTCCTTCCTCCGGGTTCACTATGGCTTTCAACACAATCTTCTTTGTGACATCGATTTGATTCACGTATCTTAATGTCTTTTTGAACAGTTCACTGTGGACATCCCTTTGCCGGGTTCACTCTTGTCAGCACACTATTCATTGGGACTTCAGACTTCGTCACCTTTTATCGGCATCCCCCGGTCGGGTTCATTCTTGCCAACTTTACATTGTGGGATTCGCTTCCCTTAGCTTCACAATCATCTGTCGGTCAAAGGCTTCCGGTTGTACAGAGGAATTTAATACACCCCTGTATGACCACTTTGAGCCCATTCCCGCCTTTATCCCAAGGGCTTCCGGTAATGGTAGTTCAACAACAGGGCAATCACCCAGAGTTTCCCGAGTGAGCACCCACGTGGTGCTTGACTATTCTATACTGGCTTTCCCCTTGCGTATCAACAGTTCTTTGTACTTTCTTTAATCAGTTGCTTGCTACTTTTGGTGAACACAGTTCGGTTTCATATCGGCTCTCCCCTCCACTCACCAGCTGTGATGAACCGCTTGGCTTTTCTTGTCTCTGGAGTCAAGGCCAGTACCATGGGGCCAAGCGTCTCTCCCCAGCTTGGTGGTCAACGGAGGAGGATTCTGTGTACCGTTGACAACTGCTGCAACAAACGCTGGCTATTCTTCACGGTCTACCGATTCCTTCTGCAGAGGTTTCACGGGCCTTGGTCGTAGAGGGCACGGTCACTTCTTTCCTTGGCACCCTCTTGATTCGCGCTGTCTCTCTCCTCTTGAACTGCGGTGCTGAGTTTGCTCTCTCGTCGTGTGGTCTGCCTTGCTTGTATTGTGATGTTCTGCTCCACCTGTTATCCCTGTGGGGAAAGGAAAAGGCCATCAGGATTGTGTGATTTTGGTCAATTGCCTGACTTTGCCTGACCCTTGGGTTGGGACATGTCAGGAAAACAGCTTTTGCATTAGTCCATTGTCCTTCATAGTGTAAGAAGGTGTTTTTTGTGTCAGAACGGGGGTTTAAGGGGTTAGCATTCGGTAGGGTTTATGAAATAGACAGGGGGGATTATTATCATAAAGTGATGAAGGGGAATTGTGGGACCGGTAGTGTTTTGTCTGAGCAGATTGGGAGAGCGGGAAGTAAAAATCAGAGGGACGTGACAAAGAATGACCAGGAATATTCTGGTGGGCAACATGAAAAGAAGAATTCTGAGAGAGGTTATTTCCTACTGTAACAGGGTTTGGGCTTTTAATTGGTTTACCAGAGGTGTAGGGGTGGTGGGATTCTAGTAAGGGAGCTTCATTGGGAGGAAGGAGACAGATGTGGTACAACCTACAAAGGTCTCAGGTATCTCATCCTACTCTGCTTTTTCCCCTGGTATAATACCGCGTCTCATCTAGGGTATTTACCCAAGCATAACTCCAGGCTCCCCTACCCAGGTGATCCTCCCTCGCTCGTCCACCTCCAGGTTTGCGATCTGAGAGCAGCAGCCCTCCATTGGCCACCTGAATAAGGGATTCTCGAGGTCTACTTGAGAGAATACCCTCAAGTTTCTCACAGTGGGTGTATGCATGTGTAGAGAATGTAATGAGTGGATGTAAGAGAAGGTGTGAGTGACTGGTGGGTGAGTGAGAAGTGATGTGATTTAATGTGTGTTTTTGAGTGTTCTGGGTGGGTGGGTGTGTGCCTGTGTGGAGAATGCAAAGAGTGGATGCAAGAGACGGTGTGAGTGATTGGTGGGTGAATGAGATGTGATGTGATGTGTTGTTTTGAATGCTCTGGGTGGGTGTGTGCCTGCGTAGAGAATGCAATGAGTAGATGTAAGAGAAGGTGTGAGTGCCTCGTGAGTGAATGAGAAGTGATGTGATGTGCGTTTTTGAATTTTCTGGGTGAGTGGGTGTAGGCCTGTGTAGACAATGCAATGGGTGGATGTTAGAGAAGGTGTGAGTGATTGGTGAGTGAATGAGACGTGATGTGATCTGTGTTTTTAATGTTCTGGGTGGGTGTATGCCTGTGTAGAGAATGCAAAGAGTGGATGTAAGAGAAGGTGTGAGTGAGTGATATAAGGAAGGCATGGTATCAAACAGTAAGACAGACACAAGTGATCACAGTTCAAGGGTATTTATTGAATTTTAAAGGGTTGGTTAAACGCCTATCTAAACCTAAATCTATTATGGGAGCAAGCTACAACCACCAAATAATAATAATAACGCAGTGCTAGTCGAGTCTGTCAAAATAAAAGGGCCTTTGCTAATAAGCCTATTGCCAATCTTTACTTCTAAATAGAAAATGGGGTGGGACAGTAGTGTATGCAAAAAAGGAAAAGTGTTCAAGAAACAATACGTCAGGACAGTTTAGCAGTTGGGCTCCCTTCTCCACGCTTTCTGCACGGGACAAGGCAGCATGCTCGAGCCTCGTGCACACTCTGGCTTCCTCGGCACGAGGACATGGTTCAGCGTGTCTCACACTACACTGGCAAAGTCTTTACGAAACAAAAAAGATTTTCAAAAGAAACGCCTTTTGTCAAAACACAGGCATGCTCTGCCTTGAAACAAAGTTTACTTTGATTGTCAAACGCAGACTTCCTTTGTCATAATACAGGCTTAAGTTCATGATTGTCTCACTCATCTGGGCTTGGACCATGGGTCCTCCTCGTCCAGGCTCAGATCCCTTTTCACGCAATGTTCATAATTTGGTCTCCCTCATCCGGGCTTGGATCATGGATCCCCCTCTTCCGGACTCAGATCCCTTTTCATACAATGTTCACAATTTGGTCTCCCTCATCCGGGCTCGGACCATGGATCCCCTCTTCCGGGCTCACATCCCTTTTGACACCAGAATCGAAGACTTTCGACTGTAAGCAGGATTTTGCTTGACCCGTCGCAGGACCACTTCAATTTACAATTCTTTACAACTCTTTAACTTTCAGTGCTGCCACTTCTTCACTGGATTCCTTACAGAGACCTTCAATTGTGCAGACAAGAGGTGCCAGACCGCTCTGTCCCACAGCTTAGCTTTTTTGGACTACAAGTCACAGGATGCACATTTGAGGTTTTGTTCCCACTTCGCCAGTCACAGGCACTTTTGGGATTTACACAAAGTTCTTGACACAACAAGTTTTCCCGCCTTAGCTTCCTTCAAGTCACAGGGTCTCCAACTTTTACCCTCAGTGATGAAGTGTTAGCGGGTCCTCAATAGGGATTCACTTGAGGTCAGAGTCCCAGCATCTGCCCCTCAACTGAACTCACCCAGGGAGAAAGCACTGAGTTAAACACTACCAGAAAACTGTAGCTGGACTTTTGGTACCCTGGTGCACTGCTCCCCTGCCACACTGCATTAGCCCCATTTGTACTCACAGGCCTCAGTGTCTTGGCAGTCCGTCCCCCCTTCTGGCTTCCCAAGGTTCTCCCAGCTGCTGACTTCTTCTGGTCTTCACAGATCCTTCAGCATCCCCTGCTAACTCAGAGTGTGCCTGGGTGGCTCATATTTTATACTCTTTGAAAGAGTTGATTGGAGTCAGGTGTGAGTAGTTGTCCATCCCTGCCTGACTCTGCCTGACCTCATTATTGGGACAACAGGGACACTGCCCCTCCGAATCCATTGCCCATTGATTTCTATGGGTAATCCTCATAGCTCCCACATGCCTCTTCTTCGTCCCAGGTTTTTCTGGAGATCATGGAAAAACCATATATGTTTTTGACAGGATGGGTAAATGGAATTTCTATTGGGTTTTAATTTTCCTGGTCGTTTTCTCCTTTTTCTTACAGAAAAGTACGGAGGTATGATGGGACTGCTGACAATATCCCATGACAACTGAGGGGATGTCGGGTAGGGGTGTACTGGAACAGGACGAATACTATGTCTCACCTGAGTGCATGTCTTCCATAGTCCCGAGGACCCCCTTGCCCAGGTGATCCTCCCTTGCTCGCCCCCCACACCTGGAGGTTGAGATCCAAGAGCGATGGCCCTCCTCTGGCCACCTGAACAAAGGATCCCATGGAATAGCCTGGGAGGAACACCTAAGGTTTCTCACAGTGACTAATGGGTGAATGAGTATGAATGTGATGGTGTGTTTTTGAATGTTCTTGGTGGGTTGGTTCCTGTGTGTGTGTGCCTGTTTTTAAAGAATGCAATAAGTGGACCTAAGAGAAGGTATGAGTGAGTGACTGGTGGGTGAATGAGTGTGAATGTGGTAGTGTGTGTTTGAATGTTCTGGGTGGGGCTTGGTGTGTGCCTGTGTGATAAATCCAGTGTGAGTGAATGTGAGAGGGGATGTATGGGTGAGTGACCGATAGGTGATATGGGATGCATGTGTGTGCAAGGCCCTGGCAGACTGAGGATCACTGGAGCATTTTTGCCACATCCTTTATTGACTTTGCATGTTTAACTGGTATTTCAGGCAGAGCCAAGTTCATCTGTGTCATTACCTGGCTAGACTGGCATTTTGGTGCAGTCAGTCAAGCCATTGCTTACAGTGGCATAACTCTGAATTTTTACTCTGAATCTTTAAAAAAGCAAGCATGATATGTAGTGTTACCTCACTAAACTGATGTTTTGGTGGTATTTGCATACTTGATCGAAAAGTAATTGACCTTTTCAATTTGACCAAATTTTTATATTGTTTTTTTGGTCAAATTAAATTAGGGAAGTGTTTGAAAGTGCCGCTTTGCTGCTTTGGACTCTGCCTGGACTGTGGTTTCCTGGACACGTGTTTGCTCAACCTTGCTTGAAGTACGATATAACTTGCACGGAAGACTTTGATACATTGATGTGGACTTACAACATCATTACAGATATTAACGTTACATTTACTGTTGTTATTTACAGATAACAAGGCTGTTTTGGCTAAACTCTTGCGCAGGCGCATCGGGAAGTGCTCGGAAGTGCCGCTTTACTGCTTCGCTGAGCAGCGAGCAGCTAACGGCACAGCGGGCTGGGTGGCGATCAAGCCACATGAGCTCGCCTTGAAATGTTCAACCGTATTGTTGGGAGTCTGCTATTTGGATTGCATAACCATACGTGTTGCTCATGAAAAATAGTCTATACTCCTTGAAAACAGATATGCCTGCTGTCATGACCCATAGAACTTGCCCATTCTGGACTTCCTGGTCCTTATCGCGACGAGGCTTGTATTCCTTGTTACTCCCAACATGGCCGCGCTAAGCGACTTGCCTCGCACCAGCCTTTACATCGCACATGGCACGTTCTATAAATTGGCCACGCCCCCACGGCCCCGCGCGTCTCAACGCTATCATTAGGTAGTGACTTGACGTGTGTGTGCTGTTTGGCGAATCCACTATTCCTACATCGTGGTTCCTTCTTACTTCCTTTCACCCCTTCCCTCTAATCTGCTCCCGGAATCCTCATCCTTAGCAACCGCTACCTTTTTTCCTGGACATCCTGGAACAGCGGCCTTCCCGGATCCCTGAACACGCTCTGCAGCCGGACGAGACTCGAGCGAGCCTATACAAGACCCGATCCGTCCACAAGAGGAATCCTCCGCGGAACAGAGCAAGAAGAGATCTCAGGTGAGACGGGGGGGAGATTTACGACACCTGCTCGAGTTGTAGTCATGCAAGCATCTATGCTTCTCAAAGCTACTCCGCCTAAGTCGTCGCCTTCTCACGCAACAAAAAACAAAATGATTGGAAGCTCCATTAATACCCCAAACAGGAAGAATTCTGAAGGGGATAGCCATTAGTTTTGTCTGCCTCGAGCAGAAACTGAACCCACTTGTACTACAGCTGAGTACACAATTGTGTCTTCTGCAACCTACTAATGATGATATTTCAAACGTGCCTATCTCTCATACTTAAATTTTGTCTGGTGTGAGTGTTTTGCCATCATTATCAGCCATTGTGATTGCACCTGATTTGAACCCTGTGGGCTGAGAACAGAATAGCACACAGCCATTAATTATTGATTCAAACAACCAGGGTGGTGTACCAATTGTTGACTTATGCTTGGCTAATATGGATGACTTATCATCATCTTCACCCATCAATGTTGATGTTGAATAGCCATCCATTAAGGTACGAACATTGCAGACTAGTGTGGGAATTAGTGACACCGATATATCCAATGTAGCTTCTTTGTCTCTTTCTCCTACTGACAAAAACATGCTTGTACGAACTCTAGTCTCTCACAATCTCCCTGTTTAAAAATTCCCTTCATAATTATTCAAACCATTCACTTTCCTTTACTTGCCTGACCCCCGTAAAATACAGTCACCTTTTTGCATACCTCAAACTCCACATCTGATGCGACATTCTGCGAACACGCAGCCCCTCTTCTCGAAATCACACTATCTGCAATGAACATGACTTTATTATCACTAGCCAAGCTGTTTGAAACGCCGGATGCCAACATTACGCAGCAGGCAAAACAAATAGATCAGATAGTAGCATGGATGGCAATTCATGATAAAAACAAGGCGACAAATAACGATTTGACACCACCCCCTAATTACAATCTTTTGGCGAGAACAAGAAATACACTGGAATGTGCACCCCATGAGTTGTTCAAACCTTTTCTACCTCCATTTGCGTGTGAGAAAACCTTTCTTCCCATCTTCACACAAATAATACGCCTGTGTGAAGAAAATATAGCGGAACCGCTCTGGGCCAGGTCTTACAAACTAAACCTATGGATTCTGTAACAGTTGGAGATGAGAAATTGCCTCCAGTGTATAATATATTTGATACGAGATTGAAGGAGAAAATAATCAGTAATCACCACCACACGAAAGAAAACTAAGAATCACAAGACGTGAACCTGCCTTCTAAATCTAGTACGTAATAGTTCATTTGAAGAATCCAAACACCTAAGAAGCTGACAGCTAGTGCAAGTGCAGCTGTAGTTGCTCAGTAAAAAAATATAGTGCGTAATAAGCAAGACACCAACAATCAAAAGGTCATTCCAAATACCATTTACCCTCCATTAGACGACTTAATTAAGGCCATAACTGCCTCTCAAAAAGATGTGTCTAATAAGCATTTATTAGTTGAATCTAATCCCTCACCTAAAAAAATGTTCTCTGAGCCAATAGGAAAGACAGCAGTTTCCAATAAAAGTGGTGAGATTTTGAGTGGCACCATACTCCGGCAAATTAGAGTAGAAATTCCAAAATGCATACTATGATGCTGGAAATGCAGCGGAGGGACAGGGCCTCCGTATCCTTGTCTTTACTGATTTTTATCGTGTGTTCTGACGTGTTTTCCGTGCAGGAGTTCATGTGGGACTCCTGGCGGTGCAACTCTCTCCTTTGGTTTTGGTGAACAGACCCATGGGATACCCTTATGGCACCCATGGGTGGGTGTACAACCATGTGCCCCTAGTGTCTGTTTTTGGGCAACTGTGTGTGGCCTGCAGAGCAGGGTATGGGCTGGTGGCAGCTCCATGATGTATTTGACAGGTGCCCTGAGTATCCCCCATTTTGGGATACCAAGGCCCTGCCATTGGATTCAGTTGATTCCTGATAGGAAACAAGATGGCCCCTGTGGCCTCTTGCTTTCTATTGCCTGTTACCTTGTTTTCCCAAAGTCCTGGGAAGCCCTGACTCTGTCCCTTCCCCCTGACAGACTGTTGGGTGGAAGTTCCATATATGGTGTTGTTGTGAAGTCCAGGCCAGACTGGCTGGAGCCTTCCCAGTGACTGTATGTTGTGGGTACCCCCTGTGGGGGGGACTTGGGTGAATGGAGTGTGTGACGAATATGCATTCTGTGTTGTGGGTGTCTAGCATCTGGTGTTTGACACAATGACTGAGACAGCCCTGCCCGAAAATGGTATGAATGCAGTATGGAGTGTTGAATGGCTGGGTACTTGTCCCAATACACATAACTAGTTGTGAGTGTCTGGAGAGGAGTGAATGGCCTGAATGCACTATGCACCTGATTGGCTGCCTGCCTGCATGAATGCCCTTCTGACCGATTGCTTGCTTGTGTGTGACCCCGCAGAATGAATGGGAGATCAACTAGCATATCTGTGGGCCTCTCACTGCTAGAATTCTTGTTCAGAAGCTGAGGTCCACTACGAAGTGTAACTGGAGTAAAACTGAAGCTTAACCTTGAAGCCCTGTCGGAAGAGAAGTCTTGTTGCTGCTCTACTTCGTCGATCTGAAAGCTGCTGTGTCTCCAAGGACTGACCCAGAGAGGACCTAGTAAGGCGCCCTCTTACCGAGCTACGAGGGACCATCGTGCACAAGCTGATCTTTGCCAAAGCTCCTTGGTAGACAGACCTATGACAGGCTGCCGACCGGAGATGGGGACTGCCCAAGGAGAAGCGCCCGGACTATTGTCCGCCACTGTCAACGACTGCCGTCGCCGACTGGAGCCGCCGTGCACCCGTTTTACTAAGAACTTCATTTGATCCACGGACACTCTCGTCTGCATCGCCACCGGCTTAATCCTGCTGGAGAAGGCCCAAACGTCGACGTGCTGAGGAGCATCTGCCGGTGGGTTTCCCGCCACCTAAAGACCACAGAGACGCTGACGACTCGACGCCCTTGCAGGGCCACAGTTCTTCATCATCTCTTTGCGGTCCAGAACTATCGCCACCGAGGTGCCCCACATGCCTCTTCCCTGCAGGACGCCAAGGCTCCGTCGTTGACGAGCACTGCTAGGAACGAAGCTGCCACTTCACCTCCGTAGTTCATCCTGTTCTCCGTCGGACATCCGACGACCCGTGACTCCTGCCTTAAATGGAGGGCACTCAAGAAGGGCCGTCGATTTCCCGTCAACGAACGCTACAATTCCAGGTACCTTGGGGCTGTAGAACTATTGTAGAAGGAAATAAGACTCATAGAACAATATATGGACTGGGCTTGTGATATGTCTTTGCTTTACAGGTTGCCCAAGTGGTGGGATCTCCACACAGAACTCTGTTTAACGGTAGAGGCCAGTATTCTGCCAATTGTTCAACCATCTTGCTTTCCTTCCTCTACTGCTGGTTTCCTCTTTATTGATCTGTGTGACATTTTGACAGTATAGTTGATGCACTTTAATGAGATCTGATAATAATTGTGGTACCACTTTAGAACTGTATATATTTACTATTATTGATTTTCTGAGCACAAAGTGAGTTATTGTGATAGTGTACATAACCTTGAATATTAATTATATAAAGACTGTGTTTTAACCAATACAGTGGCCCTCATTACGACCCTGGCGGATTTCGCGGTACTAAATGCACCGCGAAGCACGGCGGAAAGCCGTCGATAGCGCCATGGGGGTTGGCGGATTTACCACCCCATGCCGACCTTGGCGGAGCGGTAAATCCCCAATCCCCATTTTACCCTTCCCCATTCCCATTCTTGCCCCATAGGGTATAATGGGAGTGGGGAAGGAGTTAATTACGCCGCCGTAAAGTACGGCGGCGTAATTAACAACGAGGTCCCTTAGCGCCATGGTTTTCTCCGCCCGGCAAAACCAGGCGGAGAAAACCTCCATGGCGCTAAGGGAACTCGTAGTACGGCGGACGGGTCCGCCGCGATTAGCGCTGGCGGAAACCCACTCCGCCAGGGTCCTAATGAGGGCCAGTGTGTGGACAATCCTTTGCGGGGGCTTGGGAACTACACTGTACTTAAGAACCAGCCTGCATCACCTCCTGAGAAGCTAGGCCTTGATTGCTCCACTTCGTTACCAATAATAGAGAATCTTGGCTGGGGTCCTCTGTGCCTCTCCTCTACCATATAGAGAGCAGAAGTACAGACACCCCCCTCCAGTCTTTACGCATACAAGAATATTTGATCTTGAAAGAGGTGAAATTTCTTTCCGCTGGCTCACAACAAATAGCATCTCAATAGAGTGTGGGAAATGGCATTGACTATAGAATCCATAACCTGGAACAACAACAACATTCAAATCAGCACATTGCAGCCTCGATTGCTGTTCAAAACCTCGGTTGCAAACAACCTTATCTGCCAAGTGAGAATGATGTGCGAAAAAATAAGGATGGTAAATACCTTAAGAGCTTTAATCCACATCATCGACGTATAATGAAATGTCGACCGTTGCCTTACCCCACCTATGATCTCAGTAGAGCATGTGTTCTTGCCATCTTTGAGGACATTGAGATGTTAGAAATAAAATAACACACCACAAAGGAGTTATTGCCTTTATCAACATTTATAGAAATCCAGCTGCGATATCTGATGCCAAGTTTTTTTTTAGATCTAGAACATTTGCTAAATATGGCAACTCAGGCATCAGATTTTACCAATACTATACTAGCTGGTGATTTAAATTTACAGTGTTTGTCCTCACATCAGGGACCAGTTAACCTGACTTGCACAAAGTGGAAAACACTTTGAAAGAACTGCAATTAATAATGGTAAACAGTGCTTTATTGGGTGACATTACACCTCAAAGTACATGTTGTAGAGCTAAAAGTGAATCCATCATTGATTACATTTATGTGGATCAAAATACTTTCGCTAAGGCTGTAAAATTTGAGGTGATCAAACAGTTTGTTTGTTTGTTTGTTTATTTATTTGTATAGCACTCTTGACCCAGGGGTATATGTGCGCTTTGAACATCAGGTTACAGGTAACAGAAGGGGACAATAGTACAGTAGTAATAAGGCATAGGAAGGTTGACAGGAAGGCAGTTAGTGCATAGATAATAATAGGCAAGCAACATAGGAAACATTTTGAGCATTAGGTATACATACATACATGGTTGGTCGGTTATTTGTTGAGTAACCAGGAGATGACCTTAGTTCTGAAGGGTTGGAAAGTGGGTGTGGATTTGATATCCAGTGGGATAGTGTTCCAAAGTTGTGATGCCAGAGCTGGGAAGCTGGATCCACCGGCTCTTTTGAGGGAGTATTTGGGCACTGTTAGTTGTAGTGTGTTAGGCGATCTGGTGGTTCTAGTGTTCTGTCTTAATGTAAATTTGTTAGAGGGATAGGGCGGGGCAAGATGGTTAAGAGCTTTGTATGTAAGGCATATAGTTTTCAGGCCTATTTTTTGTTGGATGGACAGCCATTTGCAAGCAATTCTGGTGGCGGAGATGTGTTCTCTTCTGGGAAGATTTAGGGCGGCACGGAGTGCATTGTTTTGTAGGACTTGCAATTTATTGATTACTGTTTTGTTGGCACCTGCATAGAGGCTATTACAGTAGTCCAGTTTGGATTGAATGAGTGCTCTGGCTAGAATGAGGCAGTTGTTAGGGGAGATCAATGGTCTGCAGGCCCTAATTAATTTACCAGTGTAGGCAGTGGCTGAGGCAGTCATATTGATTTGTTTAGCTAGATTGGTATTCGTGTCTAGGTAGAAACCGAGGGTTTTTACGCTCTTGGCGATGGGTATGGTGTTACCGTCAATGGTAAAGCTAGTGTAGCCGGGACAGAGTTTTCGGATGGTGTTAGGTGAGCCGACAAGGAGCAGTTCGGTCTTATCATCATTCAGGCACAGGCCATGTGTGGCCATCCATGCCTGAATGATGGAAAAGACTTAATTGATCCATTTGGCGTCCACGTTGTAATTACCTGATAAAGTGAGGAGTATCTGGGTGTCATCTGCGTAGTTCGTGTAGGTGACACCCAGATTGTCCAGCTTATCGAATAGGGGCTTTGTGAATATATTGTATAGGGTGGGTGAGACACAGGATCCCTGTGGGACACCGCAGGTGATGGGGATGGGGTCAGCCGCTGCAAGGGGAGAGAAGACCCGCATGGTCCTATTGTCCAGGAAAGATTGGATCCATGTGACCGCAGAGTGGGAGAAGTGTGCTGCCAAAGACAAATGGTTGCACAGGATTTTATGGTCGACCAGGTCAAAGGCAGCGGAAAGGTCGAGGAGAAGAAGGATGGCAGCCTTACCTTTGTCTTTGAGTTCGTCTATCTGGCACTTGAGATCAACAAGGGCCGTTTCTGTCCCGTGTTGTGGTCGAAAGCCAGATTGGCGAGTTCTTAGTAAATGATTTGCCTCGAGGTAGTCCTGGATTTGTAAATAGGCCCCCCTATCCAAAATTTTTAGTAAGAATGGGACGGTGGTAATGGGTCTATAATTCGTGGGAATGTCAGGGTCGGGAGTAGTTTTTTTTAGTAGAGATAGGACCCAGGATAGTTTCAGATTGCTGGGGACCAGGTTATTGGCGAAAGACAGGTTTATTAGTTTAGTGATGAATGGGGAGAGATCCCTAGCTGCATCTTTTATGATCTGTGCGGGGCAGCTGTCCCCCTTGCAGTTCGACGGTTTCAAGGATGCTATAATTTTCTGAACCTCCGATATGGATACCTTTTTGAAGGTGAAGCCTGAGCTAGTGGCAGTAAGCGGAGGAGGAATGGGACTGGAGGTGGGATCAAGAGTGAGTTGTTGTCGTTTGTTGTTAATTTTGGTTTGGAGCCCTGAGATTTTGTTAGCTAGGGCATTCTGGATCCCTGTGCACCACGATTTATCCTTAGTGCAAGAGTCAGTGGGAGTGATGGGGTTTTCTAATTCCTTTAGAATGTTAAAAAGCTCCTTTGTACTGGAGCTTGCCTGGGAGTTCCTAGTGTTGAGAGATTCTTTCTTGGCACGTGTAATCTCATTTTTGTAGAGAGTGGAAATGTTGATGAGATTAGTTCTGTTATTTACAGAAGGCACTGATTTCCATAGTGCTTCGAGTTTATTTTTTTGTTGACGGAGAGTTTTGAGCTCCGGGGTGTACCATGGGTTCAGGTGCGCTTTAGGTTTCCCTTTACGCAGTTTCAGTGGGGCAATGATGTCAATGGCTTTGGCCATGGAATCGTTGTAGACGTTGACCAATTGGTTCAAGTCCGTAGTAGCAGGTAGTGCGTCAAAGTAGGGATCACCAACGGTATTATGGCTTCCGCTGTGATGTTGCTCTTTTTCCTGGTTAGGCAGGCAGGTGCAATAATGGGCCTTTTATGCACTAAATTGCTGGTATGAATGTCAAATGGGAGGAGGTAATGGTCAGTCCAGATAAGTTGTGTGGGATCTTTCACAGTGATGTTGCAGTTAAGGGCAGTTATCCAGTCAAGGATTCTGCCCTTCGTGTGGGTGGGTTTGGAGCAGAGTTGTTGGAGGCCATGCTCCTCTAATGCCAAGGCCAGGGCGATGGCTGGGGTGTCAAGAGGGTCGTTAAACCCAAGATTAAAGTCTTCAAGTATAATCATTTGTGCTGATGGTTTGGAGCTTTCAGCAACTAGTGAGGTGATGTCTTCCTCAAAAGAGCCACGTGGGCCCGGGGGTCAGTAAATTAAATGCAGCGTGATAGTACTTTTAGGGGAAGTTTGTAATTTGACTGTGAGATGCTCACAGGATTTAAGTGGAGGAGAGGAGGCTAGTCTGATGACAAGCGTGGACTTAAAAATAATGGCTACACCGCCTCCTCGAGCGTTCGGTCTATCTGCTCTAAGGATGGTGTAGTTATCAGGTATGGCTAGAGTAAGAGATGGTCCTGCAGCATCGTGCAGCCAGGTTTCGGTTACAGCAAGGAAGTCCAGGTTGTTTGTTAGAATAATGTCTGCGACTTCTATGGAATGGGCGACTAATGATCTGACATTTAGGAGAGCTCCTTTAGGAATGGGAGGGATAGTGTTGATAGGTGTTACAGTGTGAGGGTTGGTCTTATTAGGTGATTTAGCTGGGCCTTTGCTAGATCTGTGGTGGGTTCTGGCGCCAAGTCTAATGTTCCGATTGGAAGGGATGAAGGTAGTGGTTCGAGAGATGGTTGGGTTAGCCATTGTGGAGGTGCTGTAGTCGAGAGTGGGGCATGATGCTCTCGTGTTGATGGGGTTCCGCTTGTAGACAGCTGAGTGCGTATTAGCTGGGACATCCGGAGAGTGTGCATGGCTATGGGACGGATGGGCGGATTTAGGTTCCGGGAGGAAGGCTGGTGTGGTGGGCAGGAATGGTGTGGGGCAGGTGATCGGGTGATGTCTTGGGCAGGCAGGTCTGACTAGACCATTGTTATAGGCTAAGTAACTATTGCTAGTGCATGGTATGTTGCTTTGCATGACACAGAAGGGGAACATGATCGCAGTCAGGCAAAGTTGCATGCTGGGGCTAGGGTGATGTACAGAGGAGTGGCGGGTAGGGGGCATTGGTGATATAGGTGGGGCACAACACAATGTAAATGAGGTCTGGGGTGACCATAGGGCACAACACAATGCAAATGAGGTCTGGGGTGACCATAGGGCACAACACAATGCAAATGAGGTCTGGGGCGACCATAGGGCACAACACAATGCAAATGAGGTCTGGGGAGACCATAGGGCACAACACAATGCAAATGAGGTCTGGGGTGACCATAGGGCACAACACAATGCAAATGAGGTCTGGGACGACCATAGGGCACAACACAATGCAAATGAGGTCTGGGGCGACCATAGGGCACAACACAATGCAAATGAGGTCTGGGGCGACCATAGGGTACAACACAGTGCAAATGAGGTCAGGAGGCGCACAACACAATGCAAATGAGGTCTGGGGCGACCATAGGGCACAACACAATGCAAATGCAAGTGTAATTGCAGGTAGGTTGTGGGCTCGGCGGAGCGTTGATATAGCAGGCACAGTGTTACCTTGGCCGGTGAATGCGGTGGACCAGGGGGTCTGGCAGATGGCAGAGTCGGCAGTTAACAGGCAGAGAACAGGCTCCAGCCTTGTTCCCGTGGGCCTTGGAAGGAGGAGGCCCGGCTTCGCCTGCCGGCGCCCAATGATAGGGGTTGTGTACGCTGTAGCCAATCAGGCAGGGCAAGGCTACTGATGTGTGCCTGGTAAGGCACAGGGTGAAGCAGGCCTGAATACGGCGGCCATCTTGGAAAGGGGTACCTCGTGTGCCTCGGTGATCATGAAATGTTGACACTGCATTGGTCCTTGGAACCATCCGTCTTCCATAAAAATCGTAGTACTTATAATGAACACATAATTGTTAACATCTCGAGAATTCGATTTTGATGGAACGTAGATTCTTTACATCGTTTTAATGCCAATATTTTGCCTAGCCATTTTCACGCTGCTGTGAATGTCACTTTTCCAGGAGAACCATATGGTCTGCTTTACAGCTCTTGAAACTTCATTCTGCTGCAATGCCCCATTGTGATAAAAATAAGCATAGCTTAAATCTAGAGGTGCAGCAATGGAAAAGAGACTTTCGCAAACAAACAAAATTAGCACTGCTTCTCCCGTTATCTGAGAGACTGAGTACTATTAAATCATTAAAATGCAAGTACAAGAATTGCCTGAGATCCAAGAAAGCTGACCTGTATCAATGTGATGCCGAAAACATGCTTAGTGCCATAACTGCCAAAAGTTAATCACAGATATGGACTTCACTCAATTTAGCCAACCACGCCGGAAAAGCTCCAGTTCAGATTAATGGAGTATCGGCAAATCAATGGATATTATATTACTCTAACATGTATTCGCAACCCGAAAAAACCAGTCGAGAGTATATGACAGTCATAAGAACTGAAGCGAAGTTACAAATAACAGAGAACATCTTGCATTACAAAATCAAGTAGTTCACAGGCTCTAGGCCCGGATGGGCTGAACAACTGGATGTTCAAACAACATCCACAACAATGGGCTACCATTCTGTATAACATATTTTCTCATATTCTGATACTTGGCGCCAGATTCTTGGCATCAATCAGTTATTGTTCCTATTCTCAAGAAGGGCGATCGATCCTGTCCTTTCAATTACAGACCGATCACCATTCTGGATGCAACGGGAAAGATTTTTATGCGGTTCATTATTAGAGATTTCAATCAATGGGCTATCGAACATGCTAAGCATAATCCGTGTCAAACAGATTTTGTAGCAGGACTTGGAACATCAATTAACTTGATGACTATTACATCTATCATATATCATTTATCCACCATAAAACAACCTCTTTATATTACATTTGCCGACTTTTGTACGCCATTTGACTCTTCATCTAGAGAGCTTCTATTAGACTAATTACATCTTGCTAAATGTCCAACCTACATCATTGCACTTATAGAAGCCCTATATATGAACATGAAAATACAGGTCAGACTGACGCTAAAGGGCGACTTGACTGATTTGATTGAAACTTACAGAGGTGTGGGATGTATTGACCCACTCCGCTGTGCTATGCGTAATCTCTTGGGGAAAGAAACAGCAACAACGGCGGCAAAACCCATGTGCGCTCCAAAAACCTACAAAACCCCCCCAAAACCGTGTACTTCAGCACACAAAAAGAGGGATGCACAACCTGCCACCCATGGTGCATGTGCAGGGGAAATAGAGCACACCCTGCAGAAATGTTCCAGTGGGTTACATGACCAGCAAACAGAGTGAAGAGAGAAAAGCAGCACTTTGCAAATAAAACCCCAAAATGTGCCTACAAATGACATTTGCTTTGTTGCCAAAAACTCCAAAATGCCTATAAAACAAGGTTTTTCAACATTCACAATCTTGCCTGGTGCTAAAATCCATTTATCAAATGAAACATTGTGAAACATAAAACGTCCTATTATGAAGAGCAAAACACTAATGTGAAAAATACAAAGTCTGGAAACTGACAGCCTCTATGCCAAATCTGGGTGCAGTACCCTGGGCCGCCAGAATGACAGCTGTCAGAGAAGTTACTAATGAAACTTTAAAAGTGAACTAAAACTCAAAAGTATGCTGAATTAGCAAACTTAAACAGGATTGTTGCAAAAAAGGAATACACATTTTAGTTCTGTTTTTGATTCCACAGATTTTAAGACCAAGAAAGAAATGTATTTGTATGTTTGATGCAACAAAGTTGGGTTTTTCTAAGTTTAAAAGTTAATTAGCTTGGCTGGGTTTGCCAGAACTGGAAAAGCAGGTTTCCTCCTGGAAGGATGGCCTTCCTCCTCAGCAGAAACTCACAGGGAGGTGTTAATTGCTCGGTAGCCCAGACATTTGTCTACAGAGAGCCAATGAACAATGACAAAGTGCAGCCCAGGAAATTGAAAGTGTGAAAAGGGGTCGTAAATGGCCTCTGGAGGGAGGAAGCCAGAAGGGAGATGCCTTGGACTGCAGGGAGACAAAAAGAGGCGGAGCCAAGCAACCATCTGTTGCTAAACATGAACAAGGAACACATTTTAAAAAGACTTTTAACGTGCTATTCAAAATGGTGAAAAATAAAAAAAGGACAGAGTTGTTAATTTAATTTCCGGCTGCATGTGTGAAGAGGATGCAGAATCGTGTGACATGTTCTGGGCAGGAATGGCAAGATATGCGGTTTTATGCGAAATGTATTACTGTTAGAATAGTGAAAACGTACACGCATGTCCCCATGTTAAACACGCATATTTGTGGAAATTTGTAGACAAATTGGAAAGTGTGTGCATAGCGAAAAGGGGAACATTCTGTAGAAAGGGGAGACAAGATCCCACCACTGCAGGGTTTTGAGTAATAGCTGCTATGTGAAATATGGCATCTGTATGTGTGATTTGTATAAAAGTGACTAATGTAGAAATGTGTGTTTAATGTAAAATCTGATTTTGAGACCAGTGGCTAAAGGGAGGTCTCTGTGGATTGTAAAGCAAATCATAAAACCTGACATCACCCAGCCTCGATCCAATCACTAAAATTGCAAGGAAGAGATGAAGTGGGGTCCAGTACCAGCTCACAGGGGCAAGCTTAGCTAAGCCGACCCACACCCCCCCTTTATGATGTCATTTTATAGCATAAATAGAGACAGCTGACAGCACCCAGACACACAGATCCACTCACTATCCTGATCCTGGCAGAGAGCTCTGCTGCTGAAATCTACATCTTCCTTGTTCCAGACTCCAGAAACTTGGCAAACCAAAGGCCTATTGCATAGCTGAACCATTCTCAGCTAGGCCTCCAAGTCTAGAACAGAACCCCAAAAGTCTAGGGGAAGCATCATAATATAGCCGGGCTGTGCTGTTACTGCTTGCCTGCTGAATTGAAATATCCTCAGAACCAAGAAGGGCAGATCCCGTGCTGTGCTATGCCGTGCTGTGACCAGAGCGCCTTGCTGACCCTGTCCAGTCCGATGTGCCCAGCTGTTAGTCCCTGATAGATCCAATTCAATGGTCCAGATTCCTGATGGTCCCAAATCTTAAATCCAGTTTGTTTTGTGAGTATTCATAGGAAGCTAGAAACTGTTGATTCCGGTGCATTATCATGTCCCCTCCTAACCTCTGAACTATCCTTACTTCCATAATCAGTAATATTGTTAAAATCTGTAGTGAAATCTTATTCTATCTGTAAAAGCATCCTTTGCCTAGTCATTTTGTCAACTGTGATCTATTAATTTCATTCGAGTGATCAGCCTAGCGCTGCAAGGTGGACAGCGAGGAACCAGGACTGAGTAGCGAATCACTCCTGACTCTTACGTGTGCCGCCCTGGTGGCTTAGCTGGGATGCTCTAGTCCATAGTCAATATTTTTCTGATTTTAAAACTAAAGCCTCTTACCTTCTCGCGCCTATCTCGCAAAAGCGACTCTCACTAAAACCTCTATAACTCCCTCAGTTTTTGTAGTAGAAATGAAATTTCAACTTCTACTTGTAGCTAACATCCATAGCTATTCATAGAAACCAAACGGTTCTCCCGTAATCGCGAATATCGCTCACAGAAAAGTTTGCTGCGATTTTAAAATCCTGAGACATTTTACACGTGTAAAATAGATTTAAACTGCTCCCAACTTGGATTTGCAAATGTTTTCTGCTGACTAAATCATTGCTTATGCTTGTGTGCAACTGTTCAAAGCGGCTCCGATAGGAATTTACAGCAATTTAAGCATTTTTCCACACATTTAGAGTTCTTGCTCAGCCATTTTCAAAGTCATTCTGGCAGTTGAAAAGCCCACTTCGTTTTTCTCTCTCTGTGTAAGGGGGGAAGGGGAAAGTGAGACACTGTGATCTGTACTATTCCTGAATACCTGATATCTCCTCACATTTATTTAAATTTGCTTGTTGGTGGGTTGATGGGTGTTGAAGGTGGAATTTCTAACCATTGTGCTATCTGATCTGAAACCAACACAAAAGTATTATTTTCTGTGTTGCATTTGTTTTGCTCGTTACTTAGTCCTAGTGTATTAAAGATATCATTCTGTGTTCTGTCACCCCGTTGGTGATTGTTGTTTACCTATTAATATATATCTTGTGATTTTGATCTTAAATAAGTAAATAAATAATATCTTTACAAACCAGCTTGATTTCTGGTCCAGCGTGACCCGGGGTATTCTTAAATAAGGGGTGTGATACGAGTGGTACATCTTTCAAATAATTGAATCTACATATCAAATATGTTTTTCCATTGCACTGTACACTAGGCCGAGAGCAGAGTGTATCACCTGATTGAAATCCTTAACAGAGGGTTGAGACAAGGTTGTATCCTTGCCTCGGCCCTCTTTAATTTTTTCATCTCCGACATTGGCGACTCTTTTAGGGACATCATTACTAATGCCCCGAAATTGTATCCCAAATCGATTCCAGCTTTACTTTATGCGGACTATTTGGTCTTAATGTCTAAGACTCTGCCGGGTTTACAGAGACTGCTAAATGCCTTGTCGTTCTATGTCCAAAAAAATCTGTTGACTATAAATCTCGAGAAAACTAAAGTAATGATCTGCAATTGTAAGAAAAAGCTGAAAAGAACACCAACTTGGTCTTTGCAAAATACTGAACTAGAGCTTGTCCATCAGTATACTTATTTGGGTGTGGTTATTGGTGATCAGACTGATGGCAAAGGTTATTTGCTAAGCTTCGAGAGAAAATTGACCACAGCCATTTCACAATCAATTGTTATACTAGCAAAATATGACAAATTCTCGATTACCCCTGCACTCACATATTACCGAAAAAGGTTACTCCTGTTTTGTTGTATGGAGCAGAAACTAAGGCTATTTTATCTGAAACTGTGTGGCAAAGGTTTGAAAACAAATTTTGGAGACAAATCCTAAAACTTCCTAGGTGTGTTACTACTGTATGGATTAGATACGAGCTGGGTCTTATAGCCTTACATGCAAGGTACCTGTGGCAATTGATTGCCTTATTTAGAAAATTCATGGTGGCATCTGAATCAGACATGTTATTAGGCACTCTTTCTAGATATATGTTTTTTACAAACCACACATTTATGACAAAATGGAAAATAACAGTTATGAATGCACTCACGGAACTTGACATTTCACCCCAATTAGTCTTAGATAATCCGACTTGCGTAAAAACAAAACTCTTTCAGTATGATTGGATCAAGACAAGAGAGAAATTTCAAAGTTATCAAGATTTTAGGAACAATCCTTTTCAACACAAAAGATATAATGTGCCAGAACCATAAATGAGCAAATGCCCATCCCCGTCACATAGATCAGATAATCTGCGTTTAAGACTTAATGTATGGATTACGAGGGACATACAGGCAAGGTGCAGAGTAATCACGCAGCTACAGAATGTTTGCTTATTCTGTAAGATCCCTAGTCAGAAAGAAACGCTGCGTCATCTGTTAGTTGATTGTTCCATTCTAAAGCAAACTCATACACTATATTTTAAAAATGGCTACAAGAGTACGAGCTAATCACTTCAGAACTATTATGGCAATTTATCTTTTGTGGAACATTGACATCAGTGAGAATTGGTGCTATTGGTTTTTTGCACGCACTACAATTGTGTTAAGAATGGTATAACCAATACGCTGGCATCAGTTGTATTTAGGACTGAACTGTGGCGTCTAAATTGCTCTGGTTAAGGAGTTCAACAATTGCATTTCTTATAGAAATCGAATCCTTAAGTGATTGCAGAGCTGTCAGATCGTTTTAATTTTCTTTCTTTTTACTATTGAAATTGTGTATCATATTGCGTTTAGCAAAGCATATATTGGTTTTATGTTCACTTTTAGAGTAATGACAAATATAAAGATTTGTCAATTTTCAAGCTATGTAACTAATGCAATGTATCTATGTTGATATTTAATTTTTTGTATACATTTCCAAACATTTTAATATTTGTAAAATATATCGTAAAGTTGATGAAAATCAGCTAAATTAATAAAAAATAAAATATATATATAATGATATGGGGAGGGGTAAGGGAAATGGGTTAAGGTGGGGGATGTGGGGATAGAAGTGTGGCCCCCCCGTATTTTTGAATGAATAAATGACCAAGCAAATTAGGTCAAATTGGAAAAGGTCAAATATTGTCGATCAAGTAGACCTAAACCATTTTGGTGTAGCAGCCTGCATATATTTTACTGTCGCATGACATTTTATTAAGTGAGCATCTATGATGAATTAATCATGATAAGTGTTTTTATGGGTCTAGACTGGCTTACATTGGAACCAGTTTGGACAGGTTTACATATTGTGACATGTCACTTTTAATGGCAAAACCAATGAGAGTATTTTCTTACATAGGAGTACTGGCATATATTGGCAGAGCCAGTTTTGTACTCAGTGCCAGCAATGATACTATAAAAAACATCTTAAAGCGAACATGACTACAGTCTTAAATGGGAATATTACCATATGTTGGTGGAGCCAGCATCGAAATGTATAGGCACAGCCAGCATGAACATGTTTTTGATACTGGCATATATTGCAGTGACTAACATGATAATGCATTGGGAAATGCCCTGTGCACTTTTGGTGACTTGCATCTATTGTACTGTTTTCATGATTTACCCTACACCCTACATAACCGATTGTTGACCTTGTACCCAAATTGTTGGCCTTTTACCCAAATGTTCACAGAAAGTGGGCTGTGTAATGCACCATTTTAACCCAGTATTCAAAAGATTTCTCAGGGGAGGGAGAAGAATCCCCTTTAGCCCACCCCCAACCCATTTTCGTTAGTTTAAGCTTCTTTGCTAGTCTCGGTCGCAATCACATTCTTGTGGCAAATATTTAAACCCTCCAAAAAAACAACTCACCAGCCACCACTGGTGGCTGGTATGTTTGTGAACCAGGCACTGCCCGTTGTTTCTATGTTATGTTAAACATTTAAGCTTTGATTAAAAAACATATTTACTTCTTTCACTTGCAGTATTGCATGACGGTGCAGCGGCATAATCATCATGGACATTGCGCACACGTCATGGTCCGGACTGGCCTGGCCCGGGTTGTGGCATGCCCTGTGCTTTGTTAAGGAGCTTGGGGGGCCCACACAGCGTGGCTCGCAGGGGATCCGACAAATGTTGTGCTATGTCATTGGGCACCACTGGGTCTGACCATCCGGTAGTGTGCAGTGTGTGCCCTGAAGTCTGCCACTGAGTCCCCGGGTGAGAAGAAACTGCTTTTTTGGCTTGTTTAACACTGCAACACCACATATAAAGTGTACTTCTGTATCTATTAATCTATAGATGTATCATGCACTAGCTGTAACCTGCATTAGAGATTTCAGTTACCCTGTTACAAATACTGCATTATGTATGTTTTACATATAGACCCCTGTGGGAACGTCACGTGACCGCGGGAGCGTGGTCTCGCGAGATCTGGACTCAACGAGATCTCGAGAGCCCGCGCTCCGCGAGACAACGTTCCCGCCAGTGTTGGCGAAGCGCCAGACCAGGAGGTCGACTGAGAGCGCTGCTCCTGATGAGGAGCCATCGGAACTGAGGCCCCGAAGAGCCTAATGACACCAGCTTCCAGGGCATAACTCCAAAGCCATAGGAGGCCACATGGGAGCCCTTTAAGCTTGCAGCGTACCATCTTTGCGCACACCTTGCCCCCAGTGATGCAACTGGTAGGGCCCTGAACTGAACTGTGAGTAGTTCCTCTGTTGCAGCGTGCCAATTTTATGCCCACCTGTTTGTCTTGTAATAAAGACAGTTAAAGCCCACTACAGCATCCTGTCGTCCTTTAAGGCCACAAAATAATTGGCGACGAGGATATCAAAAAACCCACGGGCCCACCATGCAAGGCGCCACACCGCCCCCTGCGTTTCTCCCTTTGCCAGGGACCCCAGCAATTCCATGGATGCAGTGGGAACCCCTTTTCTCCACCTATGTGGAAGCGGTGGGCGGCACGCGATATGCCCCCATCAGGAAGAGGGCAATGCTACTAAATGCATTGGGGGTTGAAGGTCAGCGCATTTTTGCCAGCTTGAAAGCAATACCTGCGGCCGACGACGACGATGACGACGATGTCTACAAGGAAGCGACTCGTCGCATTGTGAAGAGGTTCACGAATAAGGAGAACGTGGCACTGCACAGGCTGAGGTTCTACACCCGCAAACAGGAAGGGAGTGAACCCGTGGAGGACTACGTCACCAGGTTGAGGGAGCTGGCTTCTCTTTGCGCCTTTGGCGAAAATGCAGAACAAGTTATCTGCGACATGCTCGTCGTTCACACTAACTCTAGGAAAGTACAGGACAAGTTCATCCAAGAAAAGGAGGTCACCCTTGAAAAGGCCATCCAAATTGCCAGGGCAGAGGAAGAAACCTCCAGCAGACGCAAAGAAGCGGGAAGTCACCTTTACGTGCCCGAACTTGTGGCGCTACAATGGAGAGGGCGCAGAGAGAAGCAGTCCTGCGACAGCCGCAGAGACAAAGGCCCCAGGCAAAAGGAGGTGCCGAAATGTTATAGATGTGCCAGCACCAAGCACATGGCGAATGATCGCGACTGCCCCGCCAGGAACAAGGAGTGCTCCAAGTGCGGACGCATTGGTCATGTGGCTCTGGCATGTACATGGCGGGAGAACACCGTTTCCCGTGTCGATGGCGACTGCGCTTCGAGCGATGATGACGAACTACAGGACAGACCCATGGTCGTCATGGTCAACGCCCCCCATGCCAGGAGGGAAAAGCCCCACTGCACCATTAAAGTGGACGGAATGGAAACACGTGTCATGGCAGATTCGGGATCTGACCTCACTATCCTGCCCATCAGCACGTATAAGGAGATGATGGGACAAGCACAAGTAGAGATCAGAACGACCAGGCAAAAACCGATGGTGTTCGGAGGTGCAACTGTCGATCTACTAGGCTACATCAGAGCCCGGATCGACTTCAAAGGGAGGTCTACCACTACCAAAGTGTACTTCTCACCCAAAGGCACAGCCGTGCTGGGATGGGACGATCAACACAAACTCAACATAAAACTAGATCCCAGCACTCCGGAACAGGTACTCATGGTCTCCTCAGGAGCAGCGCATAATTATAAGGAGATTTTCCCGAGCCTGTTTTCCGAGAACCCAGGGAAAGTGAGAAACTTTGTCCACAAGATTCGCCTGAAACCCAACGCGGTCCCGGTGAAACACAAAGTCAGGGCAGTACCTGCCACGGCGAGACCTGCATTGGATGCCTACCTCCGGAAGATGGTCGAAGAAGGCACCATCGAAACCGTGGAGTCTTCAGAGTGGCTGAGTCCAGTGGTGTTGGTCAAAAAGAAATCCAGCAACGACCTCAGAATATGCATCGACCTGAGAAGCCTGAATCTAGAGGTAGTCAAGGATAGCTTTCCTCTCCCCAGCATCAACGAGATTGTCCTCATGATGAAAGAGGCGGCAATCTTCTCGAAGCTGGACATGCGTGACGCCTATCACCAGATTCCCCTACACAAATCCTCCCGCCCTCTGACAGCGTTCATCACCCCTTTCGGCACCTTTCAATATACCCGCATGCCATTTGGGTTGTCATCAGCAGCGTCTGCATTCCAGAGGATGATGAACTCTCTACTTAAAGGACTCACAAATGTTTCTTTCTTTCAAGACGATATTCTCGTGTATGCAAAAGACAACGAGACCCATGACAAATCTCTCAGGGCAGTCCTGAGCAAACTTCAAGAGGCGGGCGTTCATCTACGCCACGAAAAATGCATCTTTGGAGTGAGCAAGGTAGAATACCTTGGGTACTGCATCTCAAGTGAAAGCGTCAGCCCCAAGAAGAACCTCATGGAAGCCATAACAGAAGCCCCGGCTCCGATGTCCAGAGAGGAACTACGCTCATTCCTGGGCCTAGCCGAGTACTATGCTAAATTCATCCCGAGGTTCTCCGAGACCACGTCCCCCATGAGGGAGCTTCTGAAGAAGGGGGCAGCCTACTCCTGGGGCCCAGAGCAAAACAAAGCGTTCAGTGAAATCAAAAGGAGAATTCTACACGCGCCATGCCTGAAACCGTTCAACCCTGAATGGGACACCTGCATTACTACAGAGGCCAGCGCATACGGCCTGGGGGCCACCTTGACCCAGAAAAAGGGAGACACTGAAAACATTGTGGCGTTTGCATCAAAAGCGCTATCATCATCGGAGAAGAATTACTCCACCGTTGAGAAAGAAATGTTGGCATGTGCATGGGCCGTCGACTACTTCAGATCTTATGTTTGGGGCACGGGATTCAGGTTGATCACCGACCACAAACCCCTCATTCACATGCTGAGCCCGGGCGGCACCAAGACCACCACCCCGAGGCTGGCCAGGATAGCCGCAAAGCTTCAAGAATATACATACGAGATAGTGCACATTGCGGGTTGGAAAAACACACAAGCGGACTGCATGTCCAGGCTCCTGGACCAAAATGCCCCTGGTACCACATTCTTGGAAGATGAGTGTGTCGTAGCCTCCATCAGTGACTTGAGGAACTGCGAGTACATGGACCTGAGTGAGCGCCACTGGCAGGAGGAATTCGAGCAGGACGACGGCCTACGGCGCGTAGGTGTCTGGGTTCGCGAAGGGTGGCCCGACGAGAGAGCGATCCCCGAAGGCCTTCGTCCTTACTGGAAGGTGAACGAGGAAATCACCACCATGAACGGTCTCATTCTCAGAGGCGATCAAGTCATCCCGCCCAGCGGAATCCGCAAAGTGATACTGTGCAGAGCACACTCAGGCCATCTGGGGTGCAACATGACCAGACGCAGGATACGCGACGCCTACTGGTGGCCGGGCATGGACCAGGACATACGACAAATGGTCGAAAGGTGCCATGAGTACACCAACAGTGACAAGTGCCTAGCTGTGAGGCAAGCTCCCATGCTTCCCACCGAAGTCTCCAGGGGGTATGGCGCAAACTAGGTTTGGATTTCATTGGGCCGTTGGACAACGTGCCCCCAGAACACAAATACAGGATAGTCATGGTTGACTATTTCTCCAAATGGGTCGAGGTTGACTTCACCGCAGACATCGCGGGAAGGCCTACCAGAAGAACTCGTCACGGACAACGGAGTCCAGCTGGTCTCTCGAGAAATGGAGAAATTCCTCAAACTCAACAACATTCGACAGCGGAGAGCAAGTCTTTACCACCCACAGGCCAATGGCCTGGTTGAGCGGGCAAACCGCTTCATCAAAGGGGCGCTGCAACTGGCGCATGCCTCGAGCCTAGACCCGTACAAGACAGTCAAGGAAGCTGTAGCAGCCCACCGCATCACCCCCAACGCCGTCACAGGTGTTTCGCCATTCCATCTGCTAAGGGGGAGAAGGGCAGCATCCACACTGGTACCACTGTGGCTCCACCAAGTGAGGGCCGACGAAGAAGTGACATGGAAGATGTAGTTTTCCGCATGCAGCGTAACAAAGAAGCCATGAAGACTCAAGGGGACTTGTGTCGAGCCGATCGCCACACAGTAGTTAACAAAGGCGACTTCCCCACAAAGACACTTCGACTGGCTCCAGATACAGCAGTCCCATAGAAATCCTGGAGAAAGGGTCAAACCACATTTGCACCAGCGACGGAAGGAAATGGAATCTAGAAAGGGTGGCCATGTACCGCAGGAAAGGATCCATTGAACAGCCACACTGGGAAGCCAGAGAAGATCAAGACCACCAGGAGACATCTGAAAACTCTCACCTCTCAGAAAGAGATAACTCGGGGTCACACCACGGCAACGAGTTCTCTAGCCCCAACTCTTCAACCCCACTCAGGGAGTCACAGCGAAGAGCAAGACAAGGAGAACCCGAATCAACTGCACCCCTTCAAGAGCGTTCCTGCAGTCCTGCCCCATGTCCAGAACAGAGTAGACCACAGAGAGAGAGAAGGAGACCCAGCAAGTTTGCAGACTTTGTCATGGAATGACCATCCATCCTTTTTCCCAGTAAAGGAGGTGTGTGGGAACGTCACGTGACCGCGGGAGCGTGGTCTCGTGAGATCTGGACTTAACGAGATCTCATGAGCCGGCGCTCCACGAGACAGCGTTCCCGCCAGTGTTGGCGAACGCCAGACCAGGAGGTCGACTGAGAGCGCTGCTCCTGTTGAGGAGCCATCGGAACTGAGGCCCTGAAGAGCCTAATGACACCAGCTTCCAGGGCATAACTCCAAAGCCAGAGGAGGCCACATGGGAGCCCTGGAGCTTGCAGCCTGCCATCTTTGCGCACACCTTGCCCCCAGTGATGCAACTGGTAGGGCCCTGAACTGAACTGTGAGTAGTTCCTCTGTTGCAGCGTGCCAAGTTTATGCCCACCTGTTTGTCTTGTAATAAAGACAGTTAAAGCCCACTACAGCATCCTGTCGTCCTTTAAGGCCACAACAACCCCATGTTGAATCTGGAAAATGACATTCCCCAAATGTGTGATTGTGGGCAAATCATGCCTCCCTCTGTGCCTCAGTTCTTATATCTGGCTGAAATGAGAGCGCCTGGAAACACGGGTGCTAGACGCATCGGAAAAATCTGAAGGTCGTTTGCCATCACTTCCCGTGACCTCACTTGGGGTGGGGCCAAATGACATCACTTCCTGTGATGTCACCAGGGGGTTCAAGGGTCGTGTGACGTCACTTCCGCTAACCCTGGCATTTTGGTGAAATGACGTCCCAGAGGAAATACCTCACCTTCCTCTGCTGCGCCCCTACCCCTTGATCCCCACACTCTCCTCCGGAAGCCACAGCAGAGCAGTAGTGACATCAAAGTACCCTCCACCCCCTCCGTGGCCCACAAGGCAGCCCCTAATGGCGCAGCTCTTGTAGGGCCATGACGGCGCCTCCCGCAGCTATGCATCCGGTGTGAACAGGTAGGGAGGGAAGGGGAATGAGAGTAGGGCAGAATCAGAATAAGCTCGTGTTGTGTGTAGTATATTCCAAATGCTGCTGAGACAGGTCGACTTCTAATGGTAAGAAACAAAAGGCATCTGCAAAGTCTGTATCCTTTTATTTACTAACGGGTTGGAGGAAGGAAACACAGCAGAGAGGCATGTGTGATACCCCACACTTAAAATGATCATTCTTCCAGAATGTTTACAACTTTGTGTTTGCTTAAAATGTTGCAACCCTGCTTAATTGAGCAGAGAAGCACAGGCTAAACAGACTTCCGTTTCAACAGTTGCACTTCTATAGGAACTGGCACTATCACACCATTTGCATGTGTGGTCAGCAGCCATCTCTGCATATTCAAGCTACCAAGATCTGCTGGATAGTTTGTGGTGAAAGGGAAGCTTGAAAGACGAGCTGGAGTTATGGTTCATATATTTTTAATAAGAACCGGTTTATAAGCAGAACATGACACCAAAACACAAGCTGAAAGTATAGGCCAAAGTGTTTCCACACACACCATCACTACTACTGTAGTTGAACATTAATAAGTGACAGTGTGATTTACACAGAGCTGCCAGCATCACACGCCTAGCACGACCGGCCTCTAATGTTTGTCCTCCTTAAGCTGCCTGTGCTTCCTTAGCAACGGAGCCCCGAGCGTAGGAACCACTGGGAACGTATGGCAACAACCCCGATGACTGACAGTACACTTCTCCAATCAGCGTCCAGGGAGTCTTCACTCCGACGAGATTAACCCAATGGCAGCGCTGAATGGGTCATCCGAAGGAGGGGCGTCTTTCCTCAAAATGAATGTGGCGAGTCCCTAGTTTCAACTGGAAGGAGCACGATACAGAGACTCAGCGCTGAAGGTAAACCGTCCGCTTTCTTGATTCTTTTTTTTTTATCGACCTTTGATCAAACAGGATGCCTTCGAATGTTATCTTGAACTGACATTTATTGATTTAAAAGCAAAACGCATAACGAAATGACGCATCGCCTGTTGAGCAGTTCTTAAAAAGTCATGCAAGTAAATGACCTACTCTGAAGTAAGGTGCAGCCGTCTTCGCGCACGGGGACATCTGGTGTATTAAAGTATACCGGGTACGTTTGGGGGCTTGTTTTACAAAGACTTTTTCAGTGGGGATTTCCCATTCAAAAGTGTTTTGGAAAATACTATCTACGTCGTTGAATCATTTAAAAAGTGGACACGCTTGGTTTGTACTTTTTGTTTCTTGCACATTGCTTGCAAAGAGAAATTCAAAGGATGAATATGAGAAGTGAACCGTCCGTTGCTTTACTTCCTCTTTCATGCTTCGTAGATAAATTGTGTATCAAAAGTCCCAAAGTCGTGTCGACAGCGACTTCTTAGAAGAGAAGAGGAAATATTACAGTTTTGTCGGTAGTCATAGTTTCTACTTGATCCGTTTGTGACATTGTTTTTTGGGTATTGCACTGCATGTAACCTGTTGAGCAAACAAGGTACATTCGCCTTTCAAGATGTACATGCGATCAACTGAAATTGTTCTCCATAGCTGATGGCTAAATGTTCAGACATACATTTATAATGGACCAATTGAACTTTCCGCCATAGAATGGAAAGGGTTAACGTGAAGTGAATTTGGGCTTTTATTATTACAAGTGCTTTTAAACGTAAACACTTTATCACATGGCAAAAAATCTAGGTACTGATTTAATATAAAGTGGTTTAGTATAGTTCTTCTGCCATTTTGGTGACCTCTTTGAGCATGGTTCTGGTCTAGATATAGAGGGGAGGTATGGTGAGTGGTGGTAGAAGGAGAGGCAAGTGCGAAACCTTAGGTGTTGGTCGGCATGGTATATGCAGTGGTCAAAGTGTACGCAAAAAAGTAGTGGAGCTATGATTATTGCTGGCCTGACCCAATACACCCAAACCCCATCGCCACACCCCATCCCATGCGCTTTACAAACCCCTAAACAAACCAATTTGCCTATGGCTCGACTGTGCCCCTTTTTACACCTCTTTAGCACGCAGTATGCCCTTTTCGTTGAAAGGGCCACACAGTGGGGCATAGGAGGACTCACACAATCCTCTGCCATGATGAAGCAGTACAAGGATACAGCATTTGCAAAGAGAAATGGCTTCTAATGGCTGCCAATCAAAGTCATACATAGCAATCTCGTAAGGGCTCTAGTGCCCAGAAGATACCCAGACCGTTCTGGGTGTTTCCTCTGGTATTCTGGAAGACATTCCAGTAGGTCTGGGATGCTCAAAGAAAAGTCTGGGTTATTCTGGAAGACATTTTGCAAAAGCACTGAGACACAGATAGACATTAGCAGGTTATAGTGTGTAGTTTCAAATAGTGTCTCAGTGTGCTGGGTATAATTTATTCTAAGGCAAATGTCTAAACATACAACACCAATGCTGAACATTCTTTAGGTGTAATTCGCACACATCGGGAATGGATAAGGAGGAGGGGCTCACCTAGCAGAGCTAAATGTCTGATGCAAAGCCACCAACAAGCATTGCATAAGCCAATAGTTCATATTTGTGACAGTGTTGAAGCTTGTATATTGAGCTTGTATGATATGCTGGGCATGGCTTCACGCGAGGGCGAGCTAAGGGGAGACTGGCATGCTGCAGTAGAGAGGATAAAGACTGCATGGGCATGGAGTTTCTTCTCCTTCACCCTCCTGAACCACAATAGCGCTCACTGGTGGGAAGCTTTAGAAGCTTTCATTACTACACAACCGGGCTGCTGGACTCGTTCCTGAATCACCACTCTGAAGCAAGGCTGGCATATACATTTACTAGCTCAGTGTCCTTGTTTTCAATACTGTCGCACCTCTATTTCTTTTGGGACTGATCTATACTAATACAATAATGTCACTTATTGGAAGTTTCAAAGGAGATGCACATTCGTGAGTGGAGTCTGCAAATACACCTTTGAGCAGGTTTGATGCACTCTTTGATAGTGTGTCATGTCTGCCATACCTGTCTGTCCCCTTCAGTCATTCCAGCCCTTCAGAACTATCCTGCGTTTTTGGGGAATCCTGCGGTGGCTGCATAACTGCACATCGTGATAGTTTCTCTCTAAACCCAGAAGCTTACCACAAATAAAATATATGAACATAGCCACACAGGAGAAATATGGCCGGGCTCAGCAGCTAATAGAGATAAGAAAGTGGATACCAGGATCAGACTGGGACATACAATTTGTTTAATTGTTTTATTTGCATTTAATTGATTTCCAATTTTTTTTTTAGCAAAATAGAAAATAAATGTATTCCATTCCATCCAACGTAATTTATGCTTAAAATCTCAAAGTATCCTTAAACAATTTAATCAAGAGTTTAACAAGTGCGATCACCTACGAGGTCTTTGCACCTCAAAACAGTCCACCAATATTCTGGGTCCTGTACCAAATACTCGGACATCAAATGACCGAATTTTTATTTGCTCGTTTTTTAGCCCTGGACAAAATAAAAGAAGGTACTTTAGCGTTTGCACAGATGAATCCTCTTTGCAAAAATGACACTTGTTCTGTTGGGTTATGCCTTGCATTGCCAGAATCTCGTTTGTTGGTAAGAGATTTAATCTTGCTCTCAGAAATTGGTCCCGGTACATTCAATTTGGAAACTGTGCTAAATATTTTGGTGGAACATTTAATTTCCGCGGCTCCGTTGCCAGGTGTGCCACAGACTGATAACTGGCCGCAGATTCCAAAGTCTGGACCCAGTCGTTCTCCTTCAGTTTTTTTCTTTGTACTTGTGTTTGAAAATAACATTTCGAGGGAGCCCCCGATTTCATTGTTTATCTGTGTTTTTCTGTGCTCAGTTGTTCAACATCAAACTGTTCCGAGATGTTAATTCCTTGTGAATTAGGTCCAGGATCAGAGGTCGGGGGAGACTAAAAATGTCCTATAGAGGGCTAGGTTGTTCCAGTCAACTGTGGCTTTTAGAAACGGCACTGGTTGCCGTTCATGGCGCGGATTCAGTTTAAACCTGTCAATTTGCCGTACGTGCATCTTTGGAAACGCCCCAGCCTACTTGAAAGACAGAGTGAACGTCTACCAACCCATAAGAAAACTACGATCATCTGAGGATTGTCTGCTGGAGGTACACTGCGTTAAGCAAGCTTGTGGATATGGCCGTGCCTTTCATGTACAGGGGGCACAGGCTTGGAATGCTCTACCTGCACAGTTACGCAAAACGGAAATCACTTGGCTTTCAGAAAGCAGTTGAAAACCGCTCTATTTGTGTACAATGAATACATCCTGCCGCCACTCCCTCTGGTACTCCTCATCCTTGTTTCTTTTGGCGCCTGGATGCCCTCTGGCTTTGGCGCGGTACAAATACACTAACAATAACAATAACAAGAGAGGGAAGACCTAACTCAAGATGTATAATCTGGATTGGAGTCGTTATTGGAAGGCCCAGAACTTTTTTCCAAAACCGGCCCTCTACCCAAGGCCATACCGTACTCGGGATGTTAAACATTGCCTCTGCTCCATAGGTCAAGGAGGGGATCACTTTCGATTTATAGTAGTTTATTACTTGGAGTATCGCAAAGCGACCAAATGTTTTGTTTAGAGCTAGTGCTTGACTAGCTATTGATTCACTTTTCCCTCTTAAATGATTTATCATTGAAATTTCAGATTGGGTGTCACTAAGCCACACACCAAGGTATTTGAATGATTGAACTGGTGCGATTTGCACCCTGTCCAAGTACCAAGTATGACGTTTTTCCCTCTGTTCGAATTTCCAAATCTCACACTCTTGGTTTTGACTTTGTTTATTATCAATCCGTTTGATCTATCAAGACCAAGTCGTCTGTGTAGAGTAGGCGAGATAACTGGAACCCCCACTGTCGGTGGAAATGATCTGACCAAGGGATCTGATTTCTTTATGTCCACCAAAAAGAAGTTAAACAAGGCCGGAGCCATAGGACAGCCCTGTTTAACTCCCCTTTCCATAGTAATTTTGTCCAGAAGGAGATCAGACTGAGCCAAGCAAACTCTCATTGTTGTACCGGAGTGCAAGGCTACTAATGGGGCCATTAGTGATTCTGGGCAGTTCAGAGCATCTAGTTTTTCCCAGAGATTGTGCTGATTTACTTGGTCGAAGGCCTGGACCAGGTCGGTTACCAGTCATTTGGTCGAAAAAAAAGGTGGACAGGACAAATGGTCGACACCATTTGGTCGAAAGACAAATGGTCGATTTTTTTTTTTTTTTTTTTTTTGTATTTTCACTTTTTTTTGGGGGGGGGGAATCCCCCCAACCCCCTTTTTTTCTAAAAAACCCTTTTTTTCCCCTAAACGAAAACCTAAAAAATATATATATATAAATAAATAAAAAATTCGACCATTTGGCTTTCGACCAAATTCCGTCAACCATTTGGCTTTCGACCAAATGACTGGACAGCGACCAGGTCCATGAAGGCTATAAAGATCTCTGTTTGTCTTCCCGCACACGACCTTTCAATGTATTAAGTAATAGAATATTTAATGCGGTACCAATGTCCTTAACAAATCCTGTTTGCAAAGGGTTGTTGCATCCTGTTGACGTACACGTTTATTAGGCCATCAGACCCAGGGGCTTGTGAGCTTTTTAGCTTTTGAATATGCTCTTCGATGTCTTGGAACTCGTATGGGAAGGCCCAGGGTCCCGTCCTTCTAATGTAATCTCTGGTTAGTTTGAGGTGCTCTTTTACAGCATATAGGTTCTCAAAGTGGTGTATCCAACGTTGTTCGCTTATGGGATTCACCTGGGAATTGCTGGAAATACAGCCTGTTGATTTTACCAAAAAGGCGCTAGTTTTCTGACCACAAATCACTCTGAGCATTGCCTGGGAATCCATTTGGTACCTGGTTGATCTATGCAGGCGCAGCCATTTCTTATAATTCCTTTTCTCTGTTAGTGCAGTAGCCTCATCATTCAGTTGTTTTGATTTTCTTGCCGCTCGTATGGTCTTCCTCAGACTTTTTTTCTCTCCACAAGTTCTGCGTTAAATACATGTAGAGTGTTCAGAGGCTGTGGAAAGCTCTTTCAAGGTTTTTACGGTGTTGCTCTAAAAAGGGTGTATACCCCACTTGTACAAAATCTGTTGTGAGTTTTCTGATACTATGCGTTACCAATTTTAATCTATTTCCTCTGCTACATACAGATACGGCCGCTGGCATAATCTGCCTCTCACCTGGTGTAGTAGCCGCCCATTCCATGTATAACAGGTGATGGTTACTGTTTAATGTCTTTTTTACTTCGAATGTTGTAACAAAAGGGAGGAAAATTCTTGAGACAAAGATGTAGTCTATTATGGAAGAACGGTCTTCACTCTCCCATGTTGCATGTGGTGATATAACCCTCTTCATGTGGCTATTCAACATGTGCATATCCTTAGATGCCATGAGTGATGCCCACATGGTGCCTCTAGATGTTTGGGTGTTTTCTTGTGTTAGGCCCCGCGACTGATGATCGACTCTTATGCAGGATGTGTTTAAATCTCCACAAATAATCACATTACTGGTTAATATATGCATCATCGATCAGGTCTGATATCTGTCAATACATTTCTTGTTGGTAACCAGTTGTGGGTTCCAAGATATATTGATTATTACCAATTTTGATGGTTTGTTTACATGAAGTGTCTTTTCTGGGACCTGCCACCCTATGAGAAGCTCTTGGGAGAAGGTGTTTGATGAGATTGTTTTGATGAGGTTCAGTGCACTTCCTGATTTGGCCACAGTTAATAAGCCTGAGGTCGGTCGTCCTTTTTTACCTTTTGTTGCCGGACTCAGAGATATCTCGTATCCGTCAAAGGTAGGTTTGTCACATAACCAAGTTTCTTGTAGTCACATAAGATCATAATCGCCCGGATTTATATCACTGGTTTTAATAAGGTGAGAAAAGCCTCTGGTGTTCCACGATGCCCATTTCAGTCATGTCTTATTTAGCTTATCTTTGGATGTCTGGAGGTCCTTTGGAGAGGGGTCCCAAAGCGTCTTGGGTGGCTACTGTTGTTCATTTAGTGCAAGTCTCTATATTCTCTATTTAGGATATTGATTCTCCACTGTACTCGATAAATCCATCTGCCGGGCATGTCACTGTGGTGTCATGCCATTTGTCGTTGCCATTTGAGTAACCTCCCAAGGGAAAAATATGGTGCTTGTAGACACTGGCAGTATTTTGTGTTGGCTTTGCAGCTATGTATAGACCAGTGCTCCTCAACTGCCCGCTGTGTGCCTGGAATGTGCCCTTTATTCCCCATAGTGCAGGATGTACCAGGCATTGTGCCTCTGGAATTGGGACTGGATGTGGAACTAAAACCTTAGGAGCCCTTGATGTGTGCGGGATAAGTGCACACATGTAACAGCTTTCATTGATTATAGTCCTTCCTGCAATTCACATATCAGAGTACCAGCTATTGGAGGATTCTGGGTACTCGATATCAGAAATGACATCAAAGCCCATCCCCTTATATAAATCATACGTCATTCATACTTCCCGTTTCATTTGTCTAAGAAAACTTATAGGAGAGGCCGGCAAAAAGTGAGCCATTTTGTATTTATTTTTATAGACATATTCAGCATTTTTCTTTCTCTGTCCATCCTCTCCCTTTAAATGGCCAACCCAATATAACAGACATACCTTCATCCACTCCAACATCCACGACCAGTGTCGCACAAAGCAATTTATACTAGTACTACATTTCTAGAATAAATAACATCTTTATTATCATTATCCCTACATAACAGAGAGGTCGGTCAGCCATCTTTGCTTATTCCTGGAGTGGAGAAGAAGGTTATCAAGAAAGAGAGAAAAAGAAAGAGAGAGATAAAGAGAGATAAAGGAATGAAAGAGGGAGAGAGAGGGAAAGGGAGAGGGGCAGGGAGGGATTGAAAGAGACCCTTTTTCCACTAGTTCTGGATCTTAAAATGTTTTTAAAAATCAAAACATTGTAAAAAGATAAAAAGAAATAACAATAAAAAATGAAAAAAGAAAAGAAAGGTAAAAGAAAACATCAGGCGTGTGCCACTGCACACCACCCTGGCATGGATCCTTTATCTTACTCTGTTGTTTAAGCTTTGCCTTGTCTCAAGTGCCCTTCGTACATCCGAGATGCACCCAATATCTAATTCCTTCATACGGACAGCAAGAGGAGTACAGAACACCACCTCATATGGATCTTCAAACATGGGCTTGATCAGTTCCCAGGTAATAATAGTCCTGTTATAATATGGGTAATCCGGTGTATGAAACCATGGTCTTGCTTTTTACGGGGGTGGTCACTATTTCCCCCCCTTTACCGCACACCACTACCACCCCTGTGTGCTTATTTATGACCCATCAACATATAATATGCCTCCCGTCAATACATGAGCCGTTCATCAGAGTGGGAAAATAAATAAAACTCCTGTAAATAATCCAGAGTTGCTAAATCAGGGGCCGTGCAAATATCTTAAGTCCTCAAATTGTCTAGTCATTTTGTCAGTCCATTCTAATTTACTTTTAAGTCCTCTGTCCTTCCCTGAGACTTTGTAACAGTGGCATCGTGTAGACTGCGTAGTCTAGGATCCATGTCCTACAATAATTACATAAGCCCAAAAAACTGCTACATTTCCTACACAGTACTGGGCCTAGGGGCGGCACGTACTGCACCCGCCCTGTCCGATAATATTTTTCCCTGTTTGCAAAAATGAGTTGTCCCAAGTATAGTGCGTCCTGTTGGAAGTATTGTAGCTTATTTTTATCTGCCTTGTACCCTTTGTGAGCCATCAATTGCAATAATGCAACAGAATCCCTCCTGCACTGATGTTCATTTTCACTACATACCAACCGATCATCCACATACTGGATGAGTGTGCTAAGCACCTGACTTCAATGTAATCTGTACTGGGGTCCCATTTCGAAGTAACCCGACATCATGTGCCCCCTATACTTCACCATGATATCACAGGGGATGCTGATTCCCAAAATATTATCCCCATTTTGCTAACTGTCCTCAAATAACTCCTCATTAGTCATTTTCTTTAATTATACTATCGGGTCTATACATAATATTGTGCGCCACTCGCATCTAACCTGGTCTGTTCCAATGAGGACTACGCTTTTGTCTGACAGTACAGTACTAGTCCTTGAAAATATAATGACAATATTGTCCCAGCCACCATCTCGGGTGGCACCATGGGTTGGAAAATAAAATCTGTGTGCACTCGCCAACACTTTGTCACAATTTGAGGCACTGCTTTTGCTAATACCTTGATACCATAGAAAAAAATATCTGGGTCCACAGGAACCCCATGGACTACTGACTCCCTCCCCATGGCATTGATTATTACCATTGCTCGAACTACACACATCCCTGGAGTGGAACACACTACCCCTTGATCTGTGAATGATATAGTTATATTTGGTTTACTGGTCCCTACCCACCAAGTTCACAGGGGACTCTCTGAATATAACAAGGGGGCTCGTACTACCTCCCCTCCTACTTTTTTATCCAGCTCCTGTGTATGAAACCGTAGAAACAGCCCCAGAGAGTCCCTGCGTGTAAAGAGTTTTACCCGATAATGGAAAGTTCCCCTCCATGATGCATGATTTGATTGCATATGAATCTATCATAAATATAAATTGCCTGTTTCCTATTTCGTCCTCCACCAAGGGCTCCTCTTCATGGTTATCAATAGGATTGGACACACGAGTGCTTTCTGTGGGCTGTCCTAATCAGAATATGTATTTGTCCCGGATAATGGAAAAGGGCCGCCCATGCCATTGCAACTCCTTGGAATGGGGCGCCTGTTCCCCCTGCCATCCTGTTAAACTGTGTTCCCTCACCCTGCTGTAGTTGTTGCCCACGTTGCCCTTGCCTGTCAGCCCCATAAGGGAACTGATTTTTACCCCCTCGCCCAAAATGCTGTTGTCCCATTCCTTGAGGCCCTTGGAATCCCTGCCCTGGAGGCGATGACCCATAATTAAATCTCATCCCAAGCCTGTTCCTACATTCCCTTGGGAAATTGCAAGAGCTTTAATCAAATTATTTTGTGCATTTGAGGCTATGGCACATAGTGCGTTATCCCTACTCCTTTATGTAAAAGAGGCATCTGCATATCTTTTTTGTTTTCTACCCCTTTAGTATTCTTCTGATCTTGTACTACCATGATTAAATCTGGTCTATTTCTTGGTCTGTCCCTCCCCACTGCCGCTTGTGGCAGGGACGGTTTTCTCACTACCTCCTCTCTTTGATCTCCTTCTTGCCTTGCCTCTTCATTATTTCTACCACCTTGATCTTCCCCTCCATTTTCCCTAGCTTGTTCTACTTGTTGGCCCAGGACCGCCCAAACTCTCTGCCCATCATCTTTTTCAACACAAACATTTCTTATTGCCCCAAGGGTTACATCTAAACAAAAAGATCTCCTGACTCCCAATCCCCTATTTTCTGCACCGGTAACCTTCATTCTGGTGATACTTCTTCAGGTTCCTGTAACCTGACTAACCTTTTCCCGTAATGCTCTTAACTCTTTGTCTATGTCTACTTGTGGATCATCTGGGTACACCAATGCTACGGGCATGTCAGCGCTTTTGGATGGGTTATATGGCGGTACAAAAGCTCTTGAGCCCCCCCCCAGTTGCTAATCCTGATAATCTTGTCGACACTATCTCTACCACTGGAGGGTTATAGATTGGGTTTGTATACCCTACAGCAGGTTTAGATGTTACAGGGTATATCCTCTTACATTGGATCTCGTTTTCACCTTCCTGATCTTCCATATCCTTGAATAATTCCCAGAGATCTAAAATCTCTTTTTCTTTTTTGGAACTTATTTTCTTTATTTTTTTGCTTCTAAAAAGATGTTTCTGTAATGGGAGCCCTTCTCTGGCCAAGAGCAGGACATCCCCCTTCCTTTGTTTCTACTATCCATTGTTTAATTATTCTGTCCCAATACAGTGGCAGAACCCTATGCATGTGTTTTATTGGAGTTTCTTCCTCCATAATGTTTCGCCAGTTCCCATTGCTACACTTAGACCCTACTGCTGTGCATGCTTCAGCTATTTTTTACACAAAAATACAGATCAACCCACATTTTCCCCCACCCCTTTACATACACTTTTTCCACTTTCATTTCACAAATACACACACACCGCTACTCATCCACCTTCCTTCCTTTTGTTATCACAAAAGGCAGTAAGAGAAAATATACAAAAATAATTGACTAAAATCGAGGCCCATTCCTTATGCCGAGCCACTACTGTTTTTCCTTATATCCTTTGTAATACCACTTTTTGCTTTTTTCGTCATAAAAGAAAAATGTGTGGTACTACCTTCTCAACCTGTTATGGCTGAGATTACCTTACCTCCCAGTCCTTATAAACTGGGGTTCTCTTTCATCTCAGTCTTTTATATGCTGAGGTTCCCTTTCATCTCAGTCTTTTATATGCTGAGGATCCCTTTCATCTCTGTCTTTTATGTGCTGGGGCTCCCTTTCATCTCAGTCTTTTTTATATGTTGAGGATCCCTTTCATCTCTGTCTTTTATGTGCTGGGGCTCCCTTTCATCTCAGTCTTTTATATGTTGAGGATCCCTTTCATCTCAGTCTTTTACATGCTGAGGTTCCTTTCATCTCTGTCTTTTATGTGCTGAGGATCCCTTTCATCTCTGTCTTTTATGTGCTGAGGTTCCCTTTCATCTCTGTCTTTTATATGCTGAGGATCCCTTTCTTCTGAGTCTTTCATATGCTGAGGTTCCCTTTTTCCATTATAAAAAGTAGAAAAACAAAAATGTGACAATTTCAATACATAACCCACCTCCTATCCAATCTACTCCTTAACACATCACCTGAAATCCAATCCAATCTATTTTATTAATCTATTCTTATCACAAAAAGCCTATTCCATAATACATCACCAAAGGTCTTATTCTATAATACATCATCACCAAAAATCCTATTCCATAATACATCACCAAAAGGTCCTATTCCATCTATTCCATTGACCTTGTACATCATTCACATCACCATAATATTATTCATATCACCATACTTATCATTCACATCGCCATATTATACATACATGTTCTCATGTTGTTATCACTTGCAAGAGTATACTCACATGGGCGTGCTTCACTGAGTTTTCCTCCATTATGAAGTCCCCATGCTGGCCTGTCTTTCTGGAGCCACGATCGCTTCAGTCAGCAGAAAGGATTTCTTTTAAAATGGCTTCTACTAAATTCGCTCAGGATACATGGGTTTTTTGATTGAGGGGTCTGATAACTATAGATGGGTGTGGCTGACTGGCCTGGGGCTTTGCAAAGTATGCGGGTAAAAACTAAGGTCGAGTCATCACCACTGAAAGGTAACCCAATTTACAGGGGTACTCCTTAAGTATACAGGACCCCTAATCACGCTCACACCAGATTAAAGTTCACCCCTCTAGGGAATTAAGGCCAAGAGTCTTTATCTTGCAAGGATAACACATTTAATCTGTACAGAAATGAGGAGGGGGGGCAAAGGACTCCGCTCCCCGACCGGCATTGTGTCCTTCTTCCATGGCCGGCTCCTGCAGACTGGTGCCAAGGAGGAGCCTTATATACTGCTCAACTTGCTTACTGGATACTGGCATGGCTCATCCAAAACTTACAAGGGATGCTACAGTCTTCCTTCTTGCATGGCCGGGATTCCATTAAGGGCAAACTACTTAGCATACTGCTGTCTATGCAAGAATAGATTGTAGCTACAGTTTGCTACTCATGATCATTTATATATAAACACACCTTCTCGCCATACGCTCCACACAGCATTCAATATACTCATATTTTATCTGGTCCAGAAATTCCCCTTAAAATCTTGCTTTTCATAGTACTCTGTATGTTGTGCATTGAGTCTTTAGTCTGCATGGGTTTTTGATGGACAGGAAACAGCTGCTCAGCCACTGAGTGTGTGCAGCACATGCAAGGTTGGGGGGTGAATGCCCCTCTTATTGCTATGATTCCGAGAGATGCTGCCCACAGCATCTGAGAGTGTCTGCAGCACCTGCAAGGTTGGGGGAATGAAGGCCCCTCTTATTGCTATGATTCCGAAAGATGCTGCCCACAGCATCTGAGAGTGTCTGCTGCTCCTGCAAGGTTGGGGGAATGAAGGCCCCTCTTATTGTTATGATTCCGAGAGCTGCTGCCCACAGCATCGGAGAGTGTCTGCAGCACCTGCAAGGTTGGGGGAATGAAGGCCCCTCTTATTGCTATGATTCCGAGAGATGCTGCCCACAGCATCGGAGAGTGTCTGCAGCACCTGCAAGGTTGGGGGAATGAAGGCCCCTCTTATTGCTATGATTCCGAGAGATACTGCCCACAGCATCTGAGAATGTCTGCAGCACCTGCAAGGTTGGGAGAATGAAGGCCCCTCTTATTGCTATGATTCCGAGAGATACTGCCCACAGCATCTGAGAATGTCTGCAGCACCTGCAAGGATTGGGGAATGAAGGCCCCTTGTATTGCTATGATTCAGAGAGCTGCTGCCCACAGCATCTGAGAGTGTCTTCAGCACCTGCAAGGTTGGGGGAATGAAGGCCCCTCTTATTGCTATGTCTCCGAGAGATGCTGCACACAGCATCTGAGAATGTCTGCAGAACCTGCAAGGTTGGGGGAATTAAGGCCCCTCTTATTGCTATGATTCTGAGAGATGCTGCCCACAGCATCTGAGAATGTCTGCAGCACCTGCAAGGTTGGGAGAATGAAGGCCCCTCTTATTGATATGATTCTGAGAGATGCTTCCCACAGCATCTGAGAATGTCTGTAGCCCCTGCAAGGTTGGGGGAATTAAGGCCCCTCTTATTGCTACGATTCTGAGAGATGCTGCCCACAGCTTCTCTCCATTTCTTAGAGCTCATACCTACAGTGTCTGCATGATGCTGCGAGAGGATATTGAAGTCAGCATGATTGTTCTGGGCTAGTACTGCAGATCTCATCTTTAAAGCTGTCAGAGAGCATCTCAGAGTCATCATTCCTGCTGCTGCATCCCCATGGTTCATGCCCACTTACCTTTTAATTTCTTTACGAGCATGGCAATCTTGTACCCATCGTCGTCAGAAGGGATGACCACCTAATTTCCCCAATTCTGATAGATCACTTTATGTCTAAAGTTATGAGAATGGAACCCAACAGCATCTCCACAATTCTTTGGGCATGCCCCTAATCGCTAATCGCTACAGTGTTAAGAAAGCATAGCTATCTTCTCTTGTGACAGTGCATGTCCACTGAATCTTCAATGCCCCCCCCAGGAGATCATGCCTATTGTTTCTACAGAGTTCTAAGAGACCATGCTCACTGCACCGCCACAGTTCTAAGATACCATGCTCACTGCACCGCCACAGTTCTAATGGACCATGCTTACTGCACCGCCACAGTTCTAATGGACCATGCTCGCTGCACCGCCACAGTTCTAATGGACCATGCTCACTGCACCACCAGAGTTCTAAGAGACCATGCTCACTGCACCGCCACAGTTCTAAGAGACCATGCTCACTGCACCGCCACATTTCCAAGAGACCATGCTCACTCCACCGCTACAGTTCTAAGAGACCATGCTCACTGCCACAGTTCTAAGAGACCATGCTCACCGCACTGGCACAGTTCTAAGAGACCATGCTCACTGCACTGCCACAGTTCTAAGAGACCATTCTCACTGCACCGCCACAGTTCTAAGAGACCATGCTCACCACACCGCCACAGTTCTATGAGACCATGCTCACTGCACCGCCTGTCAAGGATGGCACTCTGTCAAGAGTGGCACCAGGCACCCAAGTAGGTTTTGGGTGGCTGTGCTGATCTAAGGTGACAGATAAGCACACACAGCAGGAAGCTCAACAAGAAAGAAGAATAGGTAACAGTAGCTGTGAACAAAAAGGGGCAGAGAATACAAAGGTACAAACAAACTGGATGCCCTCTTGGGATGTATGCAGAAATGGGAAAGAGTGTTCCAAGGACCTTTGGAAACTCCAACCTTCTGCACAGATTGCTATTTCAAGAGCCCACTCCGTATGCTCATGGCTGGGAACAACAGCTGTGGGTGTCTGTACAGAAACAGTATAACTGAAATGGATAACTTAAGGGAGGACCGAAGACTCAAGGAAGAGAAGGACAGGGATCAAGAACAGGGGGTTGCAAACAAGGAAGAGAGTAAGGGAGCAGTAGCCAGGAAACAGGGGGGCTGCAAACAAGGAAGCAGGGCTGCAGTAACGGATGGCACAAGGTGCAGGCAGACTGTTGTGGACTGCAGAGGACTGTAGTAGGCTGCAAGGCAGGGAGCCCAGAGGAGCAGGGCAACAAGGCGCGAGACCACAGGAGCCCAGAGGACCAGGGAGCCCAGAGGACCAGGGTTGAAGACAGAAGAGTGTAGCAGGCTGCAAGGCAGGGAGCCCAGAGGAGCAGGGCAACAAAGCGCGAGACCACAGGAGCAGGGCAGCGAGGCAGGGAGCCCAGAGGACCAGGGCTGAAGGCAGAAGAGTGTAGCAGGATGCAAGGCAGGGAGCCCAGAGGAGCAGGGCAGCAAGGAGCGAGCCCACAGGAGCAGGGCAGCAAGGAGCGAGCCCACAGGAGCAGGGCAGCGAGGCGCAAGCCCAGAGGAGCAGGGCAGCGAGGCAGGGAGCTGAGAGGACAAGGACTGCAGGCAGAAGAGTGTAGCAGGCTGCAAGAAAGGGAGCCCAGCGGAGCAGGGCAGCAGGGAGTGCTGGAATCAGAAGCAGGATAATACGGCAACAGGAACAGCATACAAATCGTGGCCCAAGGCAAAAAGGGGCTGGGAGAACTCTTGATGCAAGAGACTGAGCTCCTGCAGGCAGCTGCTTAAATACAGCCCTGCCCTGTACTGAGGCAGGCTAATTGGCAGCACTTGGAGTAGCCCACCTGAAGGTAATCTGCCTCCTCCCTCTCTGGTCCTGAGAAGGTGGAAGCAGCACTGATCACTAGGGCTTCTGGAGATTGTGGTTCCAATACTGATGAATGGGAATAGCCAGGAATCGATAACTGTAGCAAGGTGCATTATGGTACATGTAGTTATATGAATTAAATAAGAAAGTACCAAAGTCGTGCAAATGGAAATTAAGGACCAAAGTGTGAATAGGGATTGTTCAAAGAGTATTATGAAGATAAATGAGTTCCAAATAGTCCATGATGGTTGCCAATGTGTGCACCAGTGCCACAGGCATGACAGTATGCCCCTCTCCATGCCCCTCTCCAGGCACCCTGAAGACTGACCAAGAAGAAGAGCAAGTCCAAGGCCTGTCACACCGTGAGAGAGTCTTATACTAAAAAGGCACATGATGAAGATCCAAAAACTGTTTAAGACTGCAAAGTGAGAGTTTTTAAAGGAGGAAACTTTACCATTGTTCAGAACCTTTGGGATTGAATCCAGAAAAGACAAAGTCTTAGGGGCACAAAACACAACAGTGCGTTCATGAACTGAGGAACTGTGAGGATCTGCTGCAGGCTCGATGGCATATATTGCTTTGAAAGTAGTGGTCTTCCTTAGGGCTGGCAATGGTACAGTGCTGAAATGTGGAACCAGAGATACAGCTGAATTGGTTGCTCTAGGAAGGTCTTCCAAATCTTCAGATGTATTGGTAGTCGGCGTGATCTTTATATTTGAAGACAAATCAGGCAAGACAGGAATTTCATTGCAAAGTGTAAACAGGGGTGTCTCTTTGTTCACAAATGGGTCTTCAACGGTATTCGGATACCTGGACTGGTTCTTGAAAGGAACGGTATCCTCTAAGCACTCGGTTGTCTCATTAGATATGCTAGAAACTATCATCACTACAGGATAGTTTGAGGGATGTAGATCAGGAAGAGAAGGTGCTGTGGGATCAGGTTGTGTAGCAGAAGCAGAGGATCCAGCCGCAGAGAGCATAGCTGCGGAGGGAGCAGAATTCAGGGCATCGAGAGCATCAGAAGTAGCTTTAACTTCAGGAAACACAGCGGCAGGTTCTTCAGAAGCAGCAATGGCAACATCAAGCTTTGCAGCAGGGACTTCAGGAGTCACAAATGTTGCAGGGGCACCATGAGTTGCAGGGAGTTCAGAAGCCACAGGAGCTGGGAGATCAGGAATAGCAGTAGGAAGTTCAGGGGCTGTGGCAGCTGGGAGTAATGGTGCCACAGGAGCACCAGCGGGTAGGGACGCAACGGAGGCTGATGGAGTAGAGTCTGGTAGTTTAGGTGCTGCAGAGGCACCAGCAGGAACAACTGGGGCTGTAGCCTTAATAGGAACACTTTTAACTGGCTTTGCAACAGGTACAGTCCTTGCAGGCAGAGAGGAAGGGGGTGCTTCTACTGCAGTAAGAGTGATTTGAGATGCTGCATCAGTAGCAGATTCAGGAGTACTAGCAGGAGGAGCAGCTGAAATTGGGCTAGCCGATTCTGTAACAGGTAGCATGGCTGATGTAGGATCAGGAAAGGGTAGGCTTTCTGATGGCTGGCCTTCAAAGTCTTGTGTGCTCAAGGTGATAGATGGGTCTGGGGTATTGACTGTTGGCAAAGCTGGATTCCAGACAGATACTGGGCATAGTTCAGGATCTGACTCATGGTCTGGTGCACAAAAGTCCATAGAAGCAGAGTACATCTCTGACTTGGTCACTTCAGTAGAGGCTGTAAGTGTGAGTAAAGGACCGCCATCAAGGGTAAGAACGGGGCAATCCTTTGACTCAGCAGGATCTCCAGTCAGATGATTACACTTGACTATCTGAACAACAGCCTGAGTTACTGTGGCTAGTAAGTGAATGAGCTGTGCCAAGCTTTAGATGGTGTGCATATGCCAAGTTCAGATCTTCCAACTGCTCTGTATAAATCTGTATCTTCTTCTGTGTTATCATTCCAGGCCTTATCTTGTCAATCTTTAAAGACAGAATGGCTGGTGTTTGGCCTAGTGTCAGATGGTCTGGTAAATTGTGTGCCTTTGCTAGAGTCTTACAATGCAAATAGACAAATTCATCATAGAGGTCTTCGGTTTGTCTTTTAAGGCGCAAGAGCTGTTCTTGTAACTGGTATGCTCCATTTGCCAGTTCTACAACTTCAGAATCTGGTGTAGCAGAAAAGCCAGGTGTTGCATTGTGAATACTGACCTTGGTGTTACTGTGGTTAGTAGTTACTGGGGAAGCATTAAGACAACCGATGGTCAGTATTGGTCTTTTGTACCCAGGACCAGCTGCACTTACCTCAGGATACTGAACGCCTTGTCCTGTTAAATGAGTGTTATCAGCAGTCTGGGGAGGTTGTGTAGCATGCCAGGCTGATCTTGAGCATATCACTTTGGCAACAGCATACTCTGGTTGAGAGTCTGCCACAAAGAGCGCAATATCTTTGGATGTAGCAGTGTTAAGACATTGGGCCTGCGACAGGGCATCCTCAAATAAAGGAATACAAGGTTTGTGTACAGGCTGAATGTCGAATGCAGTGTCAGAAGAAATGCAGAAAGCGCATTAGTGATTTCCACTGTTTGGGCTAACAAAATCTGCAAGAATTCATTTTCTTGCTGTAGTTCTTCTACAGATAGGGACTGGGGATCATAGTTACAAATGTCATAGTAGTTTAACATAGATGGGTCAGAGAGCCAGTGAGTGTAGTACTGTGCTTGCAAACCTTTGTTTACTAGGGCTAGTCTGTCTTTTAAACTAGGGTTTTTGTTTGCTGTCCTTAGTAAAACTTTAGATTCCTGCAGAGGTTTCCTGAACCAAAAGGAAAGCATCTTTGGTCTGTGTGTTCCTTTCCTGCCTACGGAACAAGAATTTGCTGGCTCTTGCATTCTGTCAAGGATGGCACTCGGTCAAGAGTGGCACTGGGCACCCAGGTAGGTTTTGGGTGGCTGTGCTGATGTAAGGTGACAGATAAGCACACACAGCAGGAAGCGCAACAAGAAAGAAGAATAGGTAACAGTAGCTTTGAACAAAAAGGGGCAGAGAAAGGTACAAACAAGCTGGATTCCCTCTTGGGGTGTATGCAGAAATGGGAAAGAGTGTTCCAAGGACCTTTGGAAACTCCAGCCTTCTGCACAGATTGCTATTACAGGAGCCCACTCCGTATGCTCATGGCTGGGAACAACAGCTGTGGGTGTCTGTACAGAAACAGTATAACTGAAATGGATAACTTAAGGGAGGACCAAAGACTCAAGGAAGAGAAGGACAGGAATCAAGAACAGGGGGTTGCAAACAAGGAAGAGAGTAAGGGAACAGTAGCCAGGAAACAGGGGGGCTGCAAACAAGGAAGCAGGGCTGCAGTAACAGATGGCACAAGGTGCAGGCAGACTGTTGTGGACTGCAGAGGACTGTAGTAGGCAAAACAAAAGAGGTGATGGCTGGAAGGTTTAGAATGAATCTTAACCTCTGGCATTGCTCTGGGCAACCCTCCAGACCATCGTTCTTCGCCTGCCAAGCCATTACAGAAGGGGAAAAACCATATGCAAATCAGGCTTGGCCCCACCCCCCCAAAGGGGTAGTCCAGCCCGAACTGCTAGGTCACATCCCTTCTGCACGAGACCACAAGCATCCCCAGACATGTTTCAGCCTTGTTGGGCATCATCAGTGAGGAGTAGCTTGGGCCTCTAGGCCCAGCAGGCACGGGACCCACGTCTGGGCATACCCATCCATGCTCACTGCACAGCCACAGTTCTAAGAGACCATGCTCACTGCACGGACACAGTTCTAAGAGACCATGCTCACTGCACGGCCACAGTTCTAAGAGACCATGCTCACTGCTCCGCCACAGTTCTAGGAGACCATGCTCACTCCACGTCATAGTTCTAAGAGATCATGCTCACTCCATCGTCATAGTTAGTTCTAAGAGACCATGCTCACTGCACTACCACAGTTCCAATAGGCCATGCTCACTGCACCGCCACAGTTCTAGGACTGAATTCTCACTGCATTTCCACAGTTCTAGTATGTTATATGCCGCTCCATCACCACAGATCTAAGGGTCTATTCATGGAAAATCTTTGTGGATCAAAAGAACATGGCCAGTGCATCTCTATGGTTCTAAGCGAGCATACCAATGACATCTTCACATTTCCAAGAACGTGCCCATACCATCTCCATGGTTCTAAGCGAGCACTCCCACTACATCTCCACGAGCGCATGTCCATAGCCCCCCCCCCGCGGTGTGGTGTGATGTGGCGAGATCATAGGCAAAAGGATAGGGAAGGGTTAGGGAACCTACTTGGCACATTGCAATTGTGAAGTTTGGTGGAGGTAAAGGTGAAGGGTGCCTTGTAAAACATTTTGGAATAAACTATGCAATGTGATTGATTTTCAAGTTTGCTTTTCGAAAGGACGCTAGATCCTGCGAGAATACACACCAGTGAAACAGGGCAAACTATCATAATACCATAATGCATTATACATCTAGAGACATCAGCACCTCCAAAGGTGGCGATCTCGAGCTCTTTTTAGCTAGGGGCTTCCTGTCCTACAATATTTTTATATTTCTAACGGGTTATATTTTAGTAGTGAACTTACAGTATTTTAGTTGCTGCAATTCTTGGTTTGAGAGGCATCAGCACAAAGGGCACACATTTCAGACAGTTTAGTCATGGTTTATTTTCTGCTGTAGTATGGATCACGTAAATAACATGCAAACAATCGTAGAATAAGCATGCATTCATTGTAACTTTCCATATGTCTACAATATTCTCCTGCATAGCCATACATGTCATAATATAGTGGCTGTTAATAAATTTCTTTTAACTTTGGAGCTCATAATCAGTGTGGGGAAAACCAAAATATCAATTATAAGCGTGAGAGGCAGCGTGCCTCCGTTTTCCCGCAGTGAGATAGTTAAACAATGTAAGTATTTGGGCGTGACTTTTCAAGCTATTCCATCTAGACTGGAAGTTTTTAATAATGTGCGTTCTAATGCAAGGATCGCGGTTGGTCAACTGGGAATCATCCACCACAGGTTTGGGCATTTTTCTATTGAGCCTCTTTTGCGTTTTATTGCACAGAAGATTCTCCCGAAACGGATGCATGGGGTTGACTGACACTGGTTTGAGTGTGGTGGACTGCAAAAGAAGAAGAGCTCTGGTGTTACCCAAATGTGTGCCAATAGGTGTCCTTCGGCATAAGTTAGGTTTCCTAGGTCTGAGAGCTCACAGGGACTGGAACACTATGCAACTATACACCACATGGTTAGATCCTTCCCCTGTATCATTGCTTGGAAAGCTCGCGGAACAGGAGAAATCGCATAGCTGTAACGTTTGGGCGGATTGGCCCCTATCTTGTAGACACCCTGAGTGTTGTGGAATCTCATGAGAGAGAGGAGATATCATTCTTTCTTATAGTTAAACGATAAATCAATGAGCTGGACTGGGTTAAGAATAAAGTGCAGGTGATGCCGGTCATATAGCAGAGCGAGTAGGGCGGTCGTTATGAAATCCGCACAGAGCCTCAGCCTGCCAACGCAGGTTCGAATCCCTGCAGGGCCAATCTCAGCCTTTCATCCTTCCGAGCTCGATAAATGAGCACCACACGCCCCCAGATGAGCACTCAGACAAGTAGCGCTATTTATATATATGCAAAATAATTATTAATGTATTACCACCTCTTTTTTAACTGATATTAAATATTTTACCATACTGCCAGCATATCTATGGAAACATCCATCAAGGCCATTTACGGGCGCGTTTCTTAGCTTTAGGTTAAACTTTAACCTTATGAGAGAAGTAGTAGGCGCGCGCTCTAACTGGTCAGGGCTGAAAGTCTATGTCAAAGAGACATTGAGATGCTATGTCATTTGTTACCGTTTTGCCCAGCTCTATGGCATTTAAGACGTAGTTATTTAAAGGAATTTGCATTATATGATGAATTTTGACTTTTTTTGGTTTCTAATTTTAACTTCACAGCATACTGAAATTGTGTATCTGTGTAAAATGTCTGTGGAATTGGTGCTTTGTAATTCTCTTCTATTCTTGTGCTTTTAGGCTTTGTGTTTTTTTTATTTAAAACATGTCTTGTGTATTTTTACACGTTTTGCTTAAGGTTTGTTTTTTCACCAAATGTGCAAATAATAAATTAAGAAATCCATTATTCGTAAGTACTAATTGATAATAGCATTATAATGATAGTACTTTCACACAATGTGTGGCAAAAATCAAACCATGAATTCTCCTATAATTTCCCGTTACTGTTTGAAAAAACCTAATGCCAAATGTCTTTAATTGATGTTGTGATTCTAAACATTACTGAAGGTGAAATATAGTGGCAAAGAGCAGTATTGCTGCACGTAGTTTTAAAGAAATGTGGTGAGGGATGTCTGTTTGGGGAGCTCTGGCAGAGCCCTGGCTCAAGAGCAATATTTGGAGACTGCCAGAGCTGAGCCCCGTCCCACTTAAAGCCCTGAACACTATTCCCTGTTATTAATCAAATTGAGCTTTCAGCCTATTTCATTTAACAAAGACATAAGAGAATGATCTGTGCCACAATCACTTAACACACTTTGCAATGTTGCATTTTTCTTCACATACTTTGCAAGTTTCCTATACTTCCAAATCATGCAATGGCTTGTCACGATTGGAAACACTTGCGCCCGCCTTTCCTTTATTCTGCCTTAAATTCCTTTTCTTGCACGAAGTGTAGTGACTCCTGATCTTTTTTGATGGACTATGGCGGGGAATGGAAAGAGAGAGGTGGTGGCAAACGAATAATAATAATTTAGCATTTATATAGCTCTACTAACCCTCAGGTATCTGAGCACTGCCGGGATTCGAACCTGCGCGTCCACAGGCTCTGCACAGATGTCAAAGCGACCGTTCTACTCGCTATGCTTTCCGAAAGGTTACGTTTCATGCTAGGTGCTCTGTCATTGACAGATTGACAACAGTGAACCCATGCTCTTAGATTCCCCAGGCTGTATGAAGGGTCTAATGTCATAATAAAGAGGGAAAAAATCCCAAATTGAACAAATCTCAATTTCAACCGAAAATGTATTGGTTTCAAAAATATAAATAGCTAAAATAAAAGAACAGGAGTGCTTTTGGGTCCCGTGTAGATTAGATGGGATAAGAAGTTGAAGTTCACATGCAACTAACTGTGTGAACGCTCCGTTTTTCCCGACCAAACCGAACACAATATCTGATCTGAACTATTTTGTTTATTAGCATCAGTGGCTCCACCCACGCGGGATTTTGTGAACCTGGGCACATAACATGCGCTCTACTCTTAATGCATTGCTATCCAATCCACCGTGGGGTTGCAGCACTTTTTGGATTACAGATTTGCCAGCATCAATATTGAATCTAGGCTGTCCCAGTAATTGCAGTCCAGTTAGAGGTACGTACCTGAAATGCGTCTTCCAGCTTTGCTTCTGCCCTTCTTTCCTTTCGGTGCTGCTGCTCAGCAGAATACGACTGTCCCTTCTACTTCCAGACTGTCTCAGCCATCCATCACTCGGGGCTGGAGCCAGGCGATGGATGCCAGCATACTGCACTAGCGCACACGTATTCCCAAAGGGCTTCAAGATTTCCACGAATACCGTTATGCATTAACTTGTTATTATTATTCTCTATGCAAACAACTCAACTAGGGACGGTTTAAGGTGCTTCTGGGAATCTGAGGTAGTTGCCGGCTTTTTCAATTTTGAGGTGATCGTTTTCCAGAAAGGTGTGTCTTTTAGTACTAAAGATCTGTCCCCCATTGAACAGATCTGTATTTCAGAGGGTGGATGAGACATAGGTCTGCTGAGCTAAGACATACGAGAAATATCTGCCCCCTCAGAATGCATTCGGAGCCATGCAGAGGCCTTTAAACTTAATTCAGTCTACAACTGGAAGCCATGGGTGGAGTTGTAATGCTGAGGATGCGTGAGCACATCTAGGAATTTCAAGAAGCAGCCTAGCTCATGTAGGTTGTTTTAATCGGGCGACAACTAGTTTGGGGGAATTTCCCATCCAAGTTTTATTTATTTAATAAAGTTCTTTTTATGGACCTGGGACCCCCAAATTAACAATATTGATTCCCTACAGCTTCCCTCCCCTTTTAGGACAAGAAACACCCAGGGTTGCACAGAAGGTCTATTTATCAATAAATAGCAATAATTGAATCAATTTAAAGATAAATACATTATGCATCTCTTAAATTTCAATTTCCTTAGTGATGAAGAAAGATCAATACACTGGTCGCTTCACTTTTCAATGTTACATTTACCTTATTTATAGGCTTTCATAATAACACACTCATAACCACATATACATTTTGTTTACCCTGGGTGTGCATGCACCATAGATTAAAAATGCATGAGGGACCAGGACTGCCGCAACTGCCACAAGAATGTAGCTATCCTCCACCATAGTTACTCCTGCTCTCACTTACTCTCCAGACTACCTCTCAGCACGTACCCACTCCATACACTACATTAAAACACATTGCACAGCACCTCTCCCATAAGAATGCAGCTATCCCCCACAATAGAAATTCGGTCTAGCTGCACACATATTGTCTCTCTTGCTCCCCAAACTACCTCTCAGCACCCAGCCACCTCCCAGCTCGACATGGGTGGCTAGCAGGGACTTGGCCACCCCTACCTACCTTCGTATTGGCTAAAATGCACACACGTATTCTAAACCTCTCAGGCGACTTTCCCATACCTGTACTTCTGTATCCTGAGGGCGTTCAGCCTACAGCACGTTAGGCCCATACCAATGATGAAAGACAATATACAAATGACAATTATATTACAATTAAATTATTACATAAACTTTCATTACTTAAAATAAAATATAAATCAGACCTTCTCTTCCTGTCTAAGTCTCTCTTCTTCCCCTTTATTGGAAACCAATACCTCTCCTTACTCAAGGGACATGCCAGAATTTCAAACAGCGTTCTAAACGCTGAATTCAAACAAGCTACTTAACATTCCTGCATGCAAATCACTTACAAAATGAAAGCATATATGCTTGCTAAAATCCCTTCTCTGGTTTTGCTACTGTATTAATGTGTAAAACGGTACATTTGTCCTTTGTAATGGGCAACTTAAAGGCGGGAAAATGAGTAACAGTTAACACTTTCCCTTTTATCTTGAGCAGTTCAGCAATTATATCAGCATCTGTTTGGTCATGTAACCAGGAAATGGCTGCCATTTACATTATTTTTCTAGGTATGCACACAAGGAGATATCATTTTGACGGCTAGAATTCTTCTGTTTCATCAATACGCAGAGAAGGAAGCAGTGGATCGGCCAGTATATACACCATAAGACCTATTCTAGCAAATATATAATTTCAGTAGCACATACACTTCTGAAATATTCCCTAACTTCTCAGATGTACACTCTGTTACACTCAATCTATTCCCCTTTAGAGTATTGCTCCCCTCAGGATTATATTCCCTTAATTTTATACTTGCATATGAATTCCTTTTGGCTATTTCACAGACAGGTGGGCACCCTCTTACGGACTGGTTCAAACTCTCCCCTTCTAGGAACAGGCGGGCATCAGTCAGCAAGAGGTGATTAGCTTCCCTCATCCGCCTGGACCCCTTCTTTCTGTTTTGGGTATGTCTGTTGTCTCTTCCGTTGAAGAAGGTCTGGGTCTTTAATACTAGGCGGGTCTCTCTGTCAGTTTACTGCTAGTAATCCAAAAAGGATCCATAAGGAAAGCAATCTATTCCATTCTCCTTTTTGTTATCAATTCCCCCTTTTTTCCTTCTGTCAGCCAGCGAGTGCACACATGAGTGTGTGTCTCACAATCTATGGTTTGGACTTTTATAGAACATAAACTACTCCCTTAAGAGCTGTGCATCATTTTTCTGATCTAATTGGCCAATGTATGTGACTGAACAGTGTTCCAAAAGTGACATCATACTAAACCATCCTCTTTGTACTCATCAGGCATATTAATGAGGAGGACAGTCCAATGGGAGTGACTTTTAAACCCAGTCTCCCTCCCATTTGATGTTATTTAATCATAGAGATGTTGACATTAAATAATTGTAACTGTCTAAAACATATTCCTCACATGTGATTATCTTACCAAACAGTTCATCCGATTACTCTCACTCAGGTGAATCCAGTGATGCTCATCTCATCTCGCCATGAACTGGCACTTATACACTTTGTCATTGCCGACACTATGTCAATGTGTTTCTCCTAAACAAAGGGCCTTTCTCAAGGCTAACTCTGTTTTGTGAGAGAATAATATCACAATTCGAAGATAGTCCACCTATTTAAGAGTTCTGAGAACAGTGTTCATAGTTACAATTATTTAAACAGCACAGAACGTAAATATGGAAAACATGCTTCCAAAATGAATACATTATATTTGAGGTCGAAACATAGAGCAATAACTATGAACACTGCTCTCAGAACACACAATATATATGGTGTTTAGGGTGCAAGAATAAAGAAAACCACAATTTTCTCCACAAATTATTATCTAAGCTTCTCCTTTGATCAGTGAAAGACAATTTGCCATCCACCCTTCTAAGAGAGAGAGAATACTCACTTTATCTCATTATTCTGTGAATTATAGTCATCTGCATACATCATCTTCTACTGAGCATCGCCCATCACTACTCCATCATTTCTTAGTGCTACCAACTCCTTGAATGCCGCATCTAGTTCTATTCTTTTAGGGCAGTGGGCTTTCATTAAAGCAAATGGGAGATTTTGCATGCCATGCAGTAAACCCAGCGGGTCACAATCACAAAAGATTTTCCTGATTTACGGGTACCAATTGATCATAAAAGTCACAAATTCTGCAGTTTGCGGGTGTGCGATTCACAAAAGGGACTCTGTGTGTGCATATTTCTTATTTATTCAATAATTTAGATACAGGAGGGACAATGCTCTTTTGATCACAGAAGAACATACAATAGATAAGAAATCAGATCTGACGGAAAGCAGTGAGCGTCTTACAATGGGGTGAGTCTGAGGGACAGTCTGACCAGGTTGTGGAGGAGGGGAGTAAATGGAAAGTGACCGGGGACAATACATAAGTAGACATACATAGATTAAGGAAAATGAACATTGGACATTTGTAGGTGCAGGTAGGCGGTATGGCCAGCTGTGCCCGGGATCTGACCATAATGGGTGTAGTGCTAGAGTGGAGGCAGAGGAATTGAAGGACAGAGGCAGGTTAGAGGAGAGGGAAAATGTTAGCTAGAAGGCAGATGAGAGGTAGGTAAATAGGTTAACTCAGAGGCGAGGAGGTAGGCTTTTAGTTTGGTTTTGAACAATTCCCTGTGGACTGTTTCCATAAAAGTTGAGCAAGAAGAAAGAGCAGAATCAAGAGGAAGCACATGGAGGGCGAGGAGCTACACTGGTAGTTGAGGCTGAGCAGAGATTACTTGAAGGCTTGTAGAGTTGGATAGAGGAGGATAGATACTGTGGTGCCTTGTCGTGGACAGATTTGTGAACCAGGAGAAGACATTTTAATCTGGCCCTGTTTTGCATCGCCAGCCGTCCAGCCTGGTGACAGTACAAGAAAGTAGGTGTGAAGTGAGGGAGCGCAAGGAGAGTCCTTGTAGCGAAGTCAATGGGAGACGAAACAGGATGCTGGCACAGTAGTCCAGTTTAGAGAATACCAGAGTGGTTAAGAGATGCTTAGTGGTGTTGAATGGAAGGAGGTAGCTAAGTTTCCTAATATTTAGGAGGTTGCAGTGTGCTGCTGTACCAGTTTTGGAGTAGTGAAAGTTTGAGAGGGTCATAGATGACACTGACGTTTCTAGATGAAGAAGAGTAGGGGAGAGTGTCAGTTGGGAACTGGATAGGCAGAGGAAGAGACGAGAGAGCATTTGGCAGGGAAGAAGAGTTTAACATCAGAGAGTGAATGGCATAGAGACAGCTGCACATTTTGATAGAGAGATCAGAGGAGAGTTCAGGAAAAGAGTGGGCATAAGTCTTTGAGTGGGCAGGTTCTGTTGATATCCTTATAATGCCTGAGTGATTCTATCATTTAATTTTACATTTTCACCTCCCTGAAACAGGAGTAGAAGTGAGCAAAATAAAATTGAAGTGATGTGCCCATGAAGACTCGATATTTCCAAGCTGCTCCATCCACCATATGCAAATACAAGTATCTTGATTATGTCCCACGTTTACATCCTGCTCCCGGTCCACAGAACAGAGGGCTACTGCCTGAGATGTCCCTATCATCAGCATGGCTTCATTCCTGCTGGGCATCACTGCTGCCACCGGACCATCATGGGGAATCATGTGATGGCCCATGTGTTACTTCCAATCTCTTGCCTGGGCATCCTATTCCTGGTCATCCATATCAAAGTGCGACCCTTCAAAGGGCATTGACAACTCCTGTTTGGCCCTATTTGCGCTGGTTGTGTCCAGCCCTTTATTTTCCTCTTCGTCTTGCATGCAACTTCAGCATCTCTCTCCCTTTCTGTATCCAGTTCGCTGGCTATGGACCCTTTATTGTTATGGTTCCCTTACTTTGCCTTTTTCCTTCCTCATTATTGCCTCAATTCCAGTATGTCATCCAACACACTTCTCTAGTCTCACCCCCTCGATCGTCATCTATCCTCGTATTTTGCATTCCCCCTCTCCCTCTATTTCTGTCGGTCTTTGGAATGCTCGCTCAACCTTCAAAAAATCACATTCAACTCTTGAAAACAGTGAAAGCACTGAGCTGCAGCTGAGTGCATGCCCCTGTGCTGGCTCTGTTGTGAAAAGGTGGGTTTCCTTGGCTTACCTCACCCCCAACTCCGGCCTTTTGCATGTCCATCCTTTCAGTGCCCATTGGGCATGCATGTTGAGGTACGGCGGCCCCAAATCCTTAAGAAGTCTGTTGCGTTGTGTTGAAGGCGCTGCAGGGAGGGTGTGTGGGGTGTGTGTGTGTGTGTGTGTGTGTGTGTGTGCGACTTCCCATGATTTTCCTCCACCTTGTAGTTTATTCCTCAGCATTGCCATGAGTTTCGACAATGTGCTCCACCATGTTGAATTCTCAGTATGAATGCTTGTATGGCATTGAACAACAATTCCATTGGCAATGCATGAAGGTTACCCTGCCAGCTAGATGCGGCTCTGCAGCAGCAGTACCTAATAGCCACATATGCAGCCTTCGTCTCCACTATTTATCAGTTGTAACAGTATAGAGCGCAATTTCTCAGTGTAATGCCTGCGCACTGCACACACTCAGCATACAGCACTATGCTTTTGCTGTTATGATAGAGTGCCTGCTCACACCCGCAGTCAGTGTCATAACATCCGAGGAATGCAAATCAAATACTGGCAACTGTTCAGTTTCTACAACACAATCTCAGCAAGCAAAGATTCATAATCCGCCACACTTTGCTGCCAGTTCTGTGCTGCCGTCTGGTGAGCAAAGGCAGTCTTTTGCACAGATGTTGCCTCAGGCTGCCTGTTTCCCTCACAACCAGTTTGTCGAGAATTGAAGCCACAACACCCGTAACAGTCTGAAGAGTGGTTTACTTCCAAGGGGACTCCACTGAGAGTCCTGGAAACTCTACTGATCAGGCCAACTGACACAGGTTGAAGGATAACATTTTGAGGATGTCATGCCATTCTAGGTGATGTCTTACTAGATTACTTGCATCTTAACTGTGCTTTAACCATTCTAGCAGATATATCCGGCATTGCCCGGACTACAAAGGAAGCAACCTTTTAATATGGTTTTCCATTGCTGCCCTGGCTACCTCTTTTTGCTGAGCATCAGATGACTGCATCTTGTCTGGCATATCTCTGTTCTGGTTTGTCTTGCTGTCTCAGTGCTGCCTGTCTGCTTGCTTGTGCCTGAGGTTTTTGACGGGGTTGTTCATCTGTCTATGCTACCCTGGCTGCCTCTTTCTGTTGAGCATCAGATGACTGCATCTTGTCTGGCTTGTCTCTGTTCTGGTTTGTGTCTTGCTGTCTCAGTGCTGCTTGTCTGCTTGCTTGTGCTTCAGGTTTTTGATGGGGTTGTTAATCGGTCTATGCTGCTCTGGCTGCCTCTCAACGCTGAGCATCAGAAGACTTCCCCAAAGTACAACGTCTTTTGGGTGGCATGAAGACTAAATTACTGTTTTCCTCTCACTTGGCGGGGGGAGTGTGTGCACTTCTAGTGTATCGCTAAGACTTATTTCCCAGATTGTCTTACTTATATTAATTGCCCTGTATTACGTGAAATCTTTGGCGCATTGTTATATTTTGTTATGGTCTTTTGTTGAGCAAAATAACTATGGTCATTCGTTAAGCAAAATAAGCATTAGTTTCAATTTCATCCACCAGGGGCCCCACTTAGCAAATTTAAACCACAGCATTATATTCCTTGTGAAAAGGTACCCATGTAAGACCCCTTGGGAGCCCTCTAGATAGTTCCCCCTTCATTGCTATAGCAGACAAACCGATAGAAACACCGGGAACATGATGTAAATAACATTTTGTATTTTAGGTTGGATGTGTAAGGAAGTGGCATGCTTCTGCTATGTGGAGTGGATCGAGGGTATCTGTGAAGATGGGATCTGCTGTGTCAGCAGTGTGGAATATTGCGGGGTTTCCGTTCACGAGCAGGAGTTTGCGTGATAGCTTGCATGCTGTTGGCAGTGCGGGATGTTGAAGAGTTTGTGTGGGTTTGAGGTTCGATGGTGGTGAGCCGGTGCTGCACCTTTGCACATGTGCTATGCTGCTATGCTTTGTACAAGGCTTCATAGGAGGTGTATGTCAACACATGAATAATGGATTTATAACGTAGGATGACTGTGTTGGCAATTAGTTTGTTACATTAGGCGATGTTGCTATGCTTTTGCACTGTGCTGTGTTACCACAGTCTTAATTTGTGTGAATCCTTGTATGATGGTTGCTGTACCCCTCCCACATGTGGTCACCAGATATTATTTTGCTGGGAAGAATGGCATGTGAAGGGCCATTCACGATTTCAATATGACCATCGAAAATCAATCCCCTAGAATAACGCATATAATTCGATTTTCAAATAAGTATCTACTGTTACCTTTATAAGAGGCAATACAAAGTCATATCACAAAAACGTCAGGTTATGTCTCAGGCCCGATGGTCACCTAAGTCTAATATGACTATCGAAAGCTTCTCACTGACGAAAAAACACCAGCAATCGAAATCCTGGGGCTCCATGAAGGAGCAATGAACAGCACAATCCTCATGAAGTGGAAAGCCAACCTAGAACAACTAATGCAATCAGAAGAAAAGATGGACGGAGTTACTCAATGGCAGATCGCAAAAACTTATCCTGACAATATGTCATTTTCTTCAAGAAATTCTCAACCTGGCTGAACTTTTTATGAGTTAAAAAAACTTTCTTTATTTTTAATTTGGCCGAGAAATGAAAAGTTTAAAAATGAAACTACAACATTTAAAAAAAAATAAAAAAAAAATATGACTTTCAGAAGCACCAGGTAACTGGATAAAGGGGCCATCTCCTTGTGTAAATCCTGTGCTTATGACCATTGGCTAAGCACGGTTACCCTTGGCTTCTCAGCACTAGGACATAGTATTTCCACATTATCATAGATTAGTTTAGGGAGTTCAGGACCCTTCATTGACCCACTAAACCATGGTCATACCTGAAAGAAAAATGTCTCTTCGTCTTCTCTACATGCTAGACAAATGGGATACACTGCCCGCGTGTGCATGCCATGCGGGGTTAGGAGGTTGAAACACACAAAACAAGTTACTTGACACCTAGATAATATGCACAATGGTTATTAAAGTCGCTGAAACTATCTGTACACTATTCGAGTATCCACCCAATTGCATTTATTTATATATTTATTTACATTTTTATAAAGCACCACACGCCTGCGGTCCTCGGAGCCATTAGTCATTATGTTGTTCATGGAAAAGTTTATTTCTCAGCTGAAAAAGCAGCATGACTTCTAAAGTCATAAAACAGAAATCATCTTGTATTTGCAAGCCTAAGCGTCAGCAAACATTGCAGGCGATGTGATCTGCAGCGCCTGACATGACATCTTACCAAGTGGCCCCGTGGAAGAGCAGTTACTGCTGCAGGCCCAAAGAACATTAACCCTTTGTAACTTGTTCTTTGATGGGGTGGTAACTGAATCACAGGTAAATTCTTCTGATGCCCCACCTTTGGGAGGAGAGAAGACGGTCATGCTAATGTTTGCAGATTCCGTGGCCTTTATCTCTAGAATACCACCATGCTTACTTAAGTTAACAGAGCAGTTTGTCAAATTTTGTGAACAGCGTGGCTTTGAAATTAACAAAGAAAAAACCAAAATGATGAGCGGCGGTGGCGGCAAGCAGCAGGGACCAGGAACACGCATTAACTTTGTAATAGGTGCAACAAACATTGAGGAGGTCTTATGCTCTGATTACCGTGGGATCCCGGGGGATGGAAATGGTCAAGACAAAGACAATCGTTCCTTTGGGAGAAAGTGCAATGGAATCTTAAGATTCTCAGAAAGATTTGGTAATAATATCCTAATCCCTGCACTGGAAATGTATAGAGCACAGGCGATAGCAAGCACTACTTATGGAAGTGAGTTCTGGGGTCTTTGCAAAATGCAACCTATGTCGACAGCTTTTTTAAAACTTTACCGTGGCTCCCAAACAATACACGTAATGTCGCCCCCTTAGAGTTGGCACCTGGCCTTATGCCTGTACATGAACACGTTGTATTGAAACCATTGCTTTTTGGACACGGGTCTGGTGATACCCACCTTAAGTACAGAACAGCCCTAAGAGATATTTTACACTATCAGAATGTTCTAACCATCTCATGATTTAAACATATTCAAGTTTTAAAGAGCCTGGAACACCTTTGTGCTAACCTGGATGGCATTTCTAAAAATAGCAGACATGACGTTTTTGATGCTTACTCTGAATATAACACACGCCACGTATTAGAGAGTGTCTCTATCTAGCGACTGGCTATACCTATCTGTTAACCAAGCCAGGTAATTCACTGGAAGAGTATCTTCGCGTTATTGCAAACCCTACTCAGAGAGCCTTATGCAACAAAGGTTCATACACAACTGGATGCACCATTGTACGCATTCTACCACACGGATGCATCTACCCGAATGCGTTGTCCATCTCAGTATGGAATCCCACATAGAAAGCTATAGGTCCCAGAATGCTCTCTGCCTCAGTATAGGTATGCCTGCAAAGGTACACTTCCCTGAATGCACTTTGACTCTCATGATGAAAGTATTCATATTTGACTACTTATACCAGAATGCCCTCTGGCTCACTTAACAAAACCCCTTTCAATAATGTACGTGTCCCATATAGCAGACAACCTCCCTCAGAAGACACGATTAAAAGGGACTACATGCACAAGAAGTAACCTACGTGACACAGTTCATATGCCCTGCCACCACGCATGCCTACATGCCAAGGAATACACAATACTCACCATGGATTCACTCAGTGAGATACATTTCTACGAATTAACTGTCCCTGAAACAGTACAGATGTCTTTAGTGGAATACATGCCCCAGAAACACTACGCAGCACTATATACACATGCCTCACATGTCTACCTATTCACAAACATACAATACTCCTCAGTTACAAGTCTTCGCCAAAAGGCCTACATGTCCCAGAATGCGCTTTGGCCAACACAGTACAGAGGTTTCTACAGGAATAAACATATTAGAATGCCATCTTCCACACCTGGGGAAAAATGCCATGGATAAATGTACACCACCAAATACCCCCTGCATTAATACGGTGGCGCTCTCCCCCCAACAGGACAACATATCCCAGGATGCACTTTGTGTAATAGTATGGTGGCCTGCCACACTACAAACAGCACTGGCAACATTCATACATTCATTTCACAAATTTCATGAAACCTCTGCAAATCAAGCTGATATTTCTTGTGTTTTCCAAATCTCACTAATACACCGACCCAATCTCTCTGACAGTCAATCCAAATCTCAATCTCTCTCTCTCTCTCTCTCTCTCTCTCTCTCTCTCTCTCTCTCTTTCTCTCTTTCTCTCCCATTATCTCCCCCAATACCCCGCCCTTTCTCTCTCTCCCTCCCTTCCTTCCTCTGTTTCTAGCTCCCTCTCTCGGCATCTCCTAGATCTTTTGGGTATGCAGATAGTTGCACAAATCACTACTCTGTGCCAAATTCTGATGTGAAAAATGGTGTGTGCTTCAGGGACAGTGTTTGCGCCTTTGGATTGATTCCAGGTGCCTGGTAAGCGTATGCCGCTGTCAGGGCTGTCACAAGATGATGTGGTGAGGCCGGGGGCAAAACATTTGGTGAGGCCCCCTTTTGATTTTACCCACTGGGCCAGTGGCGGCACCTTCGCAAACAGGGGACTCGAGAAGTCTCCCCTTGAGTTTGTTTGGAAGAACCCAACTATGGTTTATTACTACAACTGCAAATCAACTACAGCAAAGTTAGATTTCTCTATTGAAGAAAGGTTTATGCCAGACTAACTTTTGTATCATATGCATAAATATATATAGGATGGCATGATGGCATGTGGTGCGTGACGCCAGCATTAAGGAGCACCCTGCCACTGTGTGCGCATTAAAACACACATCATACACAGTGACAGATGGATGATGTACAGTGGAGGTTGGTGAATTTCTTAACTGAAGAGGCTTAAATGTGTGTGCCAATTATGCAGGATCGACAGAGCACAGTGATGGGGCCCAAACCAAACAAGGGTTAGAGGGAGTTTCTCACTCCCAAGAAAATGTTTGAAACATTGGGTTACAATTATGCATTTTACAGCACTTTCTTTGTAAAATTCGGTAGAAATCCATACATTTAATTGGTTTTGTATGGAAGCACATGGAAAAACGCGATAGTTTCAAGTCTCCAACTGTGCACAGGAACATTTTCCAATACATTTCATGCCGCCGTTACACAAAACTTATGCTAGAATAAAGATATATTCATGCTGGTTGCTCCCATGTGGTCCATGCAGGCTGCACCAATATATGCCATGATTACCATGTACGCACTCCCAGCCAGTAATCATGCCATGCCACAGAAAGTATGTCCAGGCTGACTGTGCACCATAAGTGTTATTACTGGCTCGATTGGCCTAAATTCAATGTGGGCCAATTTAGCCAAGTAGTATGTTTGCTTTAACCTTGATGCATAGTCCTCTGCAACAGGGGTAAAGCAAAAGAAGCATTTGCAATGCTAACAGTTTGGGCTTTCATGTAGGCATGGTAAAGGCACTGCTGTATTGGTAATAACTGCCCGTTGATGGTAGCAGGTGCAAACTGGTCTGAGTACCTGAGCATCTAATAGCATTGCCTGGCAAATGCCTAATACAGATGCACAAGTCAAAACTGTTTCCTTTGCCAATGTTTGTTTTTAACAGCACTTACGTGAATGACACTTAGGGTGCAACACCACTGAGCAGATCTGGCTCTAGCCCTCTCCCAAAATATTGGGGTTTGTTGACTCGACCTGGCTGCATGGGCGGAGCCAGCCCCTGGCTAGGGAGGGATGAACCCCTCCCACTTTGAGGCAGGAGGCCTCTTTCAATGTGCCTCCAGGATGTAGTCGCCAGCCCATAGTTCTCGTTCTGGAGCGGCAGCAGCATCAAACATGCAGAGTACAAATGCCTATTCATCCAACAGACAAACTTTGATAAAGACAACGCCTTAACTTCTGGTCTCAGCTTTTAGATTGCCCACCTCTCCAGAGATTAGCATAGCATTATGAAAGTAATGAGCCTCTGAATTGGGGTGAAAGGTACGACTAGTAGCCAAAGGGAAGGTGAACTAGCTATTCAGCTTCCTAGCTGGGATCAGGGTATTGGGAGGGAAGTGAGAGCGGGGCTGGTTGAAGATGTGTGAGGATCAAAGAATCCCCTTCAAAGCGCTTGCCCTCACACACAAATGTATCCACCATACAGCCCCACCATACCTCTCTGAAAGAATCCACTTATCAGTCTCCACAAGACCAACCAGAACACAATACGCAAATATGCTCACAGTCCCCAGAGTTAAGAGGTCCTGAGCCGGCGGTGTTAGCATCCCTTACCTTTCAGCTCTGCAATGGAACGCACTACCACCACCCTTAAGAGGTGAAATCTCCCACCTAGCATTCCGTAAAGCCATGAAAACTGTGCTCTTCACTTAATTCCTGCCCAAACGCAATGCTTTGAAAGACAATTGCACTAAATCCCTACATATAGGTAGGATGTCGGAAAGTATGTATCCTATATTATGATCTGTTCGAGTATGCTATGCCAATTGTATTGTACACCCTGTATTTTATGTAACTAAGCCTGCCACAAATAACAGCACCACGATGCTCCTGGGCTGCATGTGCACTATAAAAATGCAATAAATAAATAAATAAATAAATAAATGTGTCAGGGCTGGTGGGGTCCAATTTCTTTGCGATGTGGGGCACCCCTGGCATTGTAGATTGGAAAAATAGGCCAAGGCTCCTGTGGAGTGCTTAAATCAATAATGAAGTCAAAATAATACAGTGTGGTGGTTAAAAGCTGCAGATTATCAGTAGGTGTCTGTGTCATAAGACTGCCAACATTGGGTCAGTTTCTTGGGGGCCCATTTCAACTGCAAAAGCTGAAAGACCCAGACGCCATCCCTCAGTGGGGAGACAGACAGTGCAATGGGTTTATTGACCCCACATTGGCCCCACTCACTATCCGCTTTCGAAACTATCATCCAGCCCCTGTCGGGCTGACCAGCAGAGCCGTGATCTGACGGAACAATACACAGATGTTAAACTGTGCCTGGGCTTCGTTGTTAACAAAGGCTCTGCAATTACTAACATAAAACATTTCACTGTTAACACCTGCATTCATAAACATACATTTTTAGGTAATTGAAATTGTGTTGTGGGGTTAGCACTTGCATGTCAAGGGAGTGATTAGAAGGGAAGTGGTGGCATGAGACATCTCACTCTCACAGCAGTCCTTAAGTGTGACGTTTCAGAAATGAAGGCAAGAGTTAGCTATTTTTAACATTGACGCTTCACCAGAATAGTCTCAAATGTGTAAAAGATGTTAGATGTGCCCACACAAGCAAGTTTGCCCCTACCCCACAGGCTCTGAAGTTAGCACCTCTCCCAACATTTGAAGCATTAGTCCCACTCCGTCGCCACCCCCGAAATTTTAGCCTAGGTGCACCTCTGATGCCACGACCCCAGCCCTTTATTAAGTGTCCTGCAGGCCTGCTAAATGTAGGGGACGGGGTTGGTGCACACATTCACATACAACACTTTCACCCATTCATTCATCCACCAGTCACACAACTCCTTGCATGCACGTATACATAAGACCAGACACAGCATTGGCACCAACATAAACGCCAACAAACAAGCACACATTCATGCACACATACATACTCATTCAATTTAAATACACATATATACACATTTAAATTAAAATAAAAAAAGACTTACCTTACCTCCTTACACTCCGACACGTGAACAGACTGACTGACAGGACAGCAGTCCTCTCTTGTCATTCAGCATGTCTACGTTATCTGCTGAATAACGGGAGGCAGCACAGCTCACTTCTGAGCCCTGCTGTCTCCCATTATTTTGCTGTTTGTTGCAGAGCCAAACCGCTTCGCAACAAACCGCAAAATCATTGCAGGGGCAGAGGAGACAGCACAGTCCCCCGTGTAATAATGGACACAGGTGGACTGTGCTGCTTTCTGCTTAGGAGAGGGGGGGCGCAAGGCCCACAGCAAGCGCGAGGCTTGGGGCAGTGTGCCCCTCCTGCCCCCCCCCCCCCTTCGTGACGGCCCTGGCCTCTGTGACAATTCTAAAAGGCGGGAGATGCAGTGAGTCCTTTAGTCTTGCTTGTCTCAAATCTCTTCGAAATACTATAGAAATACTAAGTTTCAAGTTCTAGGCCTTCCGCTGAAAAGGGTGCATATTCCTGTTCCGAGGCCCCCAGCAGAGCAGCACTAAGTACTGAGGAGAATGTAGAACTAAAGATCTTCTGTTACGCCAGCCCATTGGGAGGCTTAACCTGATGAAACATAAGTTTTCTGTTTTAGGTCTTGCATTAGCCCTGCACAGTGCATTGTAGGAGATGTAGTGTGTTTTTCTTGGGCTTTCCGAATACCAGGGATATTTGAAGAAGGTTTTTTGGGGAGAAATGACCTTGACTTTTCAGTCCTAGACTGTTAAACTATTCCACTGGCTACCTGCATTAGACACACATTTCAACACACAGCCCTACCTATCCCAGAATTCACTCTGCCTCACTCAGTATTTATATATCCCCCACTAGTACATTTCAGATAAGGAAACAGACTTCAGTTAAGATGGTGAACCGCAGGTGAAATCACCTCTGTGGTCCTTTCATTTCTACCAATACGAGTCTGTCATTGTTTGAATAATGTGGGGGTATGCTTGGGGTTCCAGGGACCGGATGGCACTAGAATAGTTGACTCATTACAAGAAGGCAGGGCTAGGTGGACAGCCACCGATTAGGGAAATATTTAGCTTCCTCCTACCTTATCAAATCAACTTTTTCATGGATAGAGACACATTGAACAACCATTTAAAATTGGTGCACCTTCTGCTAAAATCCTGTGATTGCGTTTTGACTGACTGGATCCCTTTTTTTAGTTTATAGTCATTTGTAGTCAGGGGTGGACTGGCCCCACTGTATAGTTCCTTTTTAATTTTTAGTTCCTGACTGTCAGTGATGAAAACCACCTGGCCTAGATATGTCAGTGAACAAAAAAAGAGGGAGCCAGCCATGTGATGTTATCAACGACATTTGTGATGTCATCTTTGATGTCACGGGTGTTAGTCTTAGCAGTGCACAGTGGTGGCGTGAGTTATGGTTGCTTAGCTTACCATTACTGGCAAATTTATGGGTTTTTTCGGTTTTAATTGTAACCATAATATGGATAGGTTGTTATTAGCGCAAAGTAACTATAACGTCCCTTTAACAAAGTTTTTGCACTGAGTTTGCTAGGTTTTTATTAGGGCAACTGAACCGTAACGTCCCTTTAACAAAGTTTTTTCAGTGAAAAAAAATAATATATATTCTTTTTTTTAAATTAAAAATGTTCCTTCGTGACAGTAAATGAAAGGAGACAAGGCAGACATTTGCCATAAACAATGTATTATGGATGCACACATTTCTTATTTTCATACATGCTTTGCTTTATTCCAAAGGAAAGCTCATGTAACCTTTTAAATAAAAAATATGTTACAAAGTAAGAATAATTTCTATGCATTTAACACCAGAAGCAGCTGGTTGTATCCTGCAGGATTTAAATTCAGCATATTCTGCACTCATGTGGTGTTTTGAAACCATCATTTTGCAAATAGTTTGTGTAGTAAAACATGTTGCTATACATTAGAGTATATATGTGATTCATTTGTATAATTGACCTGTCCATTTGTCTGTATCGAAATCCTTGAAACACTCTAGATCCTATTTATGCATTTGTAAGGTGATTTATAAACTATCAGACGAGGTAAATGAAGTGGCTTTGTGGGTACGGTTTATCTAGGTGACAAAATAAATCAGAGAAAAAAGAAGAAAGGATACTTGTTGTCACGATTTCTGATAGTAGATATTTGTCGCGTTTCACTGAGTTGTGGTTTGAAAAAGCCACTCAACACCACCAAAAATTGACATTGATGCGATAAAATACTCAGAAACGAGACTGCGCCAAATAGTGTTTCAAAAAACCAAAAAGTTGGTTTTATATAAAGGTTGCCCTTGTCGATAACACAGTGTTTCCGATTAAAAAACAGCCTTCGGACTTCGGAATCGACGGTTGCGAGAAACTCACTAATGCTATACAGGAAATCCCTGACTAGCACCCGCCCGAATGTAATGTCTTTTATCCACACGGAAATAGAAGCACAGAAAAGTAAAATTCTGATGTGCTGGAAGACAGAACATAAAAAATAAACTGGTGGAAATAAACAGCTCTGAGGAAGAACTCATCCTAAACCCGAATAAAGTAAAACGAAAACTACAGGAACACGACTGGAGGCAGACAACATCCTTGGACCTAAGAAACAAACTGATAAGCCACTTGCCACCAACAACGAGAGGCTTAAACGACCTACCGAAATACTTAAAAAAATTTCCAAGTAAAACGGTACGTGAAACCTTCCTAAGAGTGCGAATGAATCTCCTGCCTACAAATGAGATCAAAGCGATCAGAAAATTAACATCCGACAACAGTTGCAGATTCTGCAAAACCAAGACGCAACCAGAGACGCTGCGCCACCTACTTTTAGTGTGTAGCGCTTTAATAAGGCTGAGAATGGCACACTTGGGTCACTTATTCAAGGAGTCAAGGACGTGCAATGAGGAGGACTGGTGGAATCGCTTAATAGAGGGAGATAACATCAGCTACGTAATAGCGGTCTCCCATTTTTTCATGAATTTGAAACTCTGAATACAAGGTGGATTCATTTGGGGAAGGTGACCAGAAAAAGGAAAAGACCCGGCAATGTGCTACCTGAAACCACTGATGTTACCAGACAGACGAAGTGATGAGACAACTGGAGTAGAGAATTGTACCATATTCTCTTTTTCTTTTCTTGTAAAAATTTTTTGTAAATTATAACAAGTAAAATAAAAAAAAATTAAAAAAAAAAAAACAGCCTTTTTCAAATCAGGGCATTATTGTAACTGTTTCTTATTGTAGCCTGTTCCATGTGTGGAAAATTCAGGTAAGCTTCTATTAATTGCTGGGTTCAATCCCTAAACTCTGCAGTAGATGCAATGAATCGCGTGCTCCCTCTAGGAAACGGGAGCACCCTACCTGGATTTTCCACACATGGAACAGGCTGTGTTATCAACAAAGGCAACCTTTAAATAAAACCAACTTTTTGGTTTTTTGAAACACTATTTGGCGCTGTCTCGTTTCTGAGTAGTTTATCGCATCAATATAAACTATCAAAGTCTCTGTCAATGAATTCCTATTGTTTCTAGCCCCCATGCCTCTCACGGTATGAGACAATATTTGGTAACAGAATTTTGAATCTTATGTATTGAGGCAATTTTTCAGAACTAGTTTTTAAAGTGCTTGTAAGAAAGAGGGAGCAGGTTTTTAATGGTTTTTAGTATACTGTATATTGTTTACATTTTTGCTTCAATTTATGTAATATTTGATGCTTTTTATGCGTTGTGAGTTTGATGCAGCGGTATGCTCCGAATACACTTCATTTTGATATGATTTCATATTTACAAACCTGCACATATTATCCCAAAACAGACCATTTATACGTTTGTTGGAGAACACTGCACATAAATGAGTGACCATCAGGTTTGCTGATGCTCATGAGAAGCTGAGATTGGACTCAAACCTCTGAGGTTTAAGCCTAAGCAAGCCCTAACCGCTTCGATGAATGTAGTTTGGAGCCAGGCTGTCTGGGGGCATTGGCTTGTTCAAATTGATAGGCATGAAAATGTCTATTTCGGTGCATGCAATGCAACCAGCTAAGCGCACAAGATAACCCCTTATTTTCCAGAAGCAAATGAAGCTTACAGTAAAGCACAGTATGTACAGTACCCTATATGCTATGGTTAGGCTACTGTAGTACCTGGAACCATCTGCCCAGGAGGATGTAGTACATTTCTTTTGGTTTGTTTGCAGTGAACCGTTGCCATAACTTACTTCAGAGCATTACTTTATGAAGACCATCCTGCTTTTCCTTTTGTCTCACGAGAATAATTGCACATCTGCTTCCTTAATCCCTCCCAGATGTCTCCATATCCTCTGGTGCTCTTCATTCCCATTTTCTTTGCCTTCCTTTCTTCCTTTCAGCTCTACTCGTAGTCAAATCTTACACATGCACCGTACAACTTTCCTGTATCCTTCTGGTCCTTTTCTCACCTTTGTTTCCTCTCCAAGCTGCTGGTGTGTTGTACATGCTCAATGAGTTCCATACATCTTGCGCTTATTCTGAAATCTCTCCCGCTGGCTTTCGTTTTGCCAATGGCACTCAGATCCACTAGTCTGTCGTTCCTGCCCATGCTGTTTACATTCTGTAATTATGACCACTGTCTACCGTGGCTATATCCCTTTTGGTCCCAGCTGCCAAGGTTTGGAGTTCTTTGCCAATTAAATTTCATCTCCCTTGACACAACAGATTGTTGGGAAGAACTGTAAGCTGATGCCTCGGCACGGATAAGTTATATCCTCATTTTGTCTTTTTAGGATTAGTTGCTGTAACGCCAACATAACCCTTGTCATAGGGCTGCACTTTTGTACAAATTCTACCATAACATCTACACACAGCTCCTTATGGCCTTTTACGTTTCAGTGGATAGCCCCCACTTCTTAATTTGTGTCCCATCATTTTTTAACTAACTGATGAGTTCTTTCCATTTCATGACTTTGATTCCACCCCAACTTCCATACATAACATAGATTTTATACTAAAGGTTCATCATAGGTGACGTCATACTACGTGGCAAATAAGAAAAACCTATGAGGTGTTGTGATAGGATCAAGGGGAACACCTAAGTATACTTTCTATAAGGGGCTGGGCTGTGATTGGACGTCTACTTTCAGGTGGACAACTTATGCCCACCTTTAGTGCAAGTCATCTTTAACACTTAATAAGTACACAGTATATCATTGGCTCTGAAACTATACAACCCTTCGTTATATGGCCCTCTACAATTGGTTGGCATGCTCATGCCCTTCTGGAACATTCGGCTCACTTAACAGCATGTAAGCTCAACCCCAGGTGCCAGGAGGTGGACTTGGCTTTACCTCCCCACCCAATTAGCCCATCATCTCTCATCACCCATGTCTTCTGCCATGCAGCTTGTCTTTGAACGTGGCCTTGCAAAGTATCCTTGTTTCTGGGAATATAAGGGAGTGCGAGCATGCACTATCGTTATTCTGGAGCCCCAAACTCGATTGTATTTCTATCCTTGGCTCACGTGACAGGAGACCACGATTTGGTCCATTTTGCAGCATTTAATTGTCTTAAATTAATAAAACTAGGCATGCCTGGCGTTCTTTCTTAGCACCCTAAGAAGGGATGATTCAGCATCATGCGTCCACTGCCTTAGCTAACCAGTCTTGGCTGCTTTAATTTTGACACCAGGCCAGACAGCCCTTCAAGACTCTTCCACAATCTTATATAATTTGTGCTGCGACACAGCTTTTAGCGCTTCTCTCCATGGGTCTGAGCTTACAAAAATTTGTGACACTGATGTCCAGCTTCTGTATAATGGTAACTTTGCCTGCAGTCTATTCACTACTCATAGCCAGCTCCTAAGATTACTTGATCTACCTACGTTACAACACCTGTATGTTTATTTAACGGCTTGCATTTTCTGTGTTGCTCTTCAAACATGCAATCTTCTCTTCACATATAGAAGTTTACTCGATTCTCAACTTCGTCATCAGTTTCTATACGGTCCATACATTTTCTTCAGCCAGTCTTCTCAGGGCGTCACATTTGTCTTTTGTGACATCACCAGCTCCTCTTTCTCTAATTTTCATATTCCTTCGGGAAGTTCCTCCCTCAGATTGTCATCTCTTTGGGGATACATTTGATAGGGTTTCCTCAGTGGATACCTTCTCTCGAATATAAGATTTGGAATTGGCAGAACTGTTGGTTTTAAACATGACACAATATTGGGCCTGCAATATATAGCTTGTAGGGAGACGGATCTTCCTGGAGAGGCAATTAGCTGCTCCTCTACAATTGGTTGTGTATATTGTAAAAGCAGCATGCTTCCTTGAAGGTGCTTTAGTGTGCCACTTTTCTGGTGAAGGTGTGGTGTAGGCTCAAAGCACCCATTCGAATATGGTACTGCAGGAGAGCTTGTGGTGTTGGGTAGAACAGTTTGGCGATGGGCCCGGTCCATTGGAAGGAGGATCCCTTCACATGAGTCTATAAGTCTCATGTGCCTAACCAGCATCCGTTTGGTTGAAATGCACACACGCATTCTAAACTCCTCTGATGAATCTTTGCCAAACCTTGGACTGCGGTCCTCCGGGGGTGTTTACCTAGAGCACGTAGAGGCCATAACAATGGGATAAAGGCACTATACAAATGACAAACTACTTACTTACTCATGTGCATGTTAATATATCAGATGGAATGATTAATATTTTAGAGTGTAGCCAATGCACCGAACCTAGGTGAATATCACAGTGTACTCAATTGGACTGAATTTAGATGAATATCAGAGTGTGGCCATTGCATTGAATCAACTTGAATATTTGAGAGTGCAGCCCATGGACTGAAACTAAGTGATTATCAAAGTGTAGCCAATGTATTGTAGGGGAGGAGTGGTCCAAAAAGACCCTCCTTGCCTACATCCCCTCCCCAGGTGAGGGCCATGGCTCATTGGGCGTCCCCTCAGACCACCCGGGCCCAGGTGGTTGGAGGGTTCACCTACTGAAGATATTGCCCACACATATTGAATTTAGTTAGGCCCAGAAACCATTTTGTCTATCAAAGATGGTGTGAGCTCAGCGCACTGTAGCGCGGCCCCCACCCTCGGAGAGTTTCAATTATTCCTGTCGCCGCAGCACCCTGACAGATCCGCTGTGAGCCCGTTCCCACGACCAAGACGGACATGAGCTAGCATAAGATACTAACACTGTAACATTTCACTGTCCACAGTGTATCACTGCTCCCAGAGTGACCCGGTCAGCGAGGCCTGGGTGATGGGAAGATCTGTAGAATGGTCATCCGATGAAAACAGAAAAATACCCAAATACGAATGTCAAAAACTACTTTTAATACGTGTATCCTTTCCATAAAACTACTTCTACTAAAGAAACCTATAAAATTGTGTAATTATTGTATGAAACGCATGTTCACATGACACCAGCAATGGAGGACCCACACCCCTGCAGGGGTGTGCAAATGATAAAAAGCATTTCCGGGGGATTATTCTCTATATGTATCATTGAAAACCGTACACCCCGCGGTCCCGCGCCATAACTGAACTAATGCTGCTAGAGTACACAAGAAGACGAATGTAACCATACAGAGGGCTCATGTGAAGGATGTGCGAGAATGCACTTGTCATGCGTGTATGTCTAAGCCCCTTGTGTGCCACCACTGTCACGTACGGTGGCGGGTCATTTTCTATGTACTCCACCAACCTCACTACTACCTCACTTACTGCAAATGTATATGCATATAACTAAATACTGTAATTGTTAAAACATAGTGTACGAATAAGGTGCTCAGACTGGATATAATCGAGACACATCCAGCAAAGTTGAAATGTATTGAAACAAATATTATAAAGTGTTTAAATGATTGTGATGTTTTCACCTCTAAAAGCTGGCAACACACGAGTAAGATACCTTTGTGAATATGTGCAAGGCCATTCCCCCTCCCACCCTGCGAAGACTGCCAAACATGAGAGCAGAGGCCCGCGCCGCGCTGCTCCACCTCCCCCAACCAGACTGGAGCCGCTTCAAAGATTTGTAGCCCCCTCTGCAGCACCCAAGGCCACGGCCCGCCACCTGCATTATTTACAGCACAGCAGTAAACCTCTGCCTGAACACACACTTCCAAAGGCGCCCCCTCGTAAATCCCACAACCCACCGGATCATCTTAGACTTACGGCCCTGTGCAATCAGGACACCCAATACTGTGGCAACACACAGCGGCACATTCATAACCACATCTAACAAGACAGGAAGGCATGTACCGCCCGTCCCATGCCCTGAAGCTTAGCCCCTCAACCTATGGCTCCGGTCAACAGGACACTGGTAACCATGCCCTGACGAATGACCATCAGACCCCTCACAAGGTGCATTCCTCCTGTGTTGCATTAACCTGTAGAATAACCTATTGGAAGATTTACTAACAAAGATGATATTGTAATGACTGAATGACTGCGGTGTGCATGGCCTAGGGCAAATAAGTCAGGAAAAGACATTCATCTCTGACACTGGCCGCGATGGCACAACAACACCGCCCGGATGAACTCAGCCAACCTGCCAGGCCCAGCCCAACCCACGAGGCTGACCAGTGACGTCCTCCAGCCAAAGCCAACCACATCACAGCAGCACCTATAGTTAGTCATCGCCACCCAATCCCATCGAACTTGTGCCCCCTATAGTATGTAGGTTCTTATGACGTTTTTTGTAAATATATACGCCTGTCTTTGCTATTGTCAGACTGAGCGCTCTCGGAGTTTGCAGAGTTCTTTGCATGCCCTATTCTGATTGATAAACTCCCATTTAAGCTCACCCGCACTCTGTCTTGGCTTTATTCCCGACTTGGGAGAGTCCATAATTGTCTATCATTGCGGGGAGGATCGTGCTGGCTGGGGACGCTTGCCTTCAGTATTAAAATTAATTGCATCTAGAGTGCAGTCGACACATTCAATCTAGGCGAATTTTAATGAGTAGCCAGTGTATTGAATCCAGGTGAATATCAAAGTGTAGCCAATGGACTGAATTTAGACAATCATCAGTGTAGCCAATGTACTGAATCTAAGCGATGTAAGAAGAGTGCAGCTATTGTGTAGTGTTTAGGTGAATATCAGAGAGTAGGCAGTGTGCTGGATAACTTCAGCTGCTTCCATAAAACCAAGAAACCAGTCAGGACACTCAGGTACATATCACACTCCATGCTTATGGAAGATAGCTGAAGGCACGGCTACCCACCCACATGCTCTGCTATCTTGCACTACTCCAAGACACATTACTCAACACCCCTGCAATAAGAATGCAGCTATCACCCATGACAAAAATGTGGTCTTCTGCTCTTGCATACTCCCGATTTCCTCTTAGCACCCATCCACATGCCAGTTCGACATGGGACGCTTGCTGGGCCTGGCCACCCATACCTAACCTTGTACTGGCTAAAATGGCATTCTAAACTCCTCTGATGAATCTCCAATACCAGAACATCGGTCCCACGAGGGCATTCAACAATCAGTGCATTGAGATCATACCAATGGTGAAAGGCTCAATACAAATGACAATTACAATAAAATACAATTTGCAGGACATCTTTGTAGTTCTGTGTGCCACACTGCGTAGCCAATCTTTGCTCCAGCCCAACATGTAATCTAGCCGTTATATGGGAGTGCGTAATGCAAACCAACTTTTACCACCTTCCTTAAACACCGATAGACTTCAGAGGCAGTAGCAGTGCTGAGTGTGCTTGGGTGAGAATGGACTGCTGGTCTCAACAAGTTCCTTCCTAGCAGCACACACGTAGCAGAGAGCAGCTAGACGGGAGGACAGCACGCTGCATAGGCCACACTGGCAGTAGCAGTGCTGAGCGTGCTTGGGTGAGAGTGACTTGCTGGTCTCACCAAGTTCCTTTCTAGCGGCACATGCTGAGCAGAGGGCAGCTAGATGGTAGGACAGCACACTGCATGGGCCACACTGGCCGTAGCAGTGCTAAGCGTGCTTGGGTGAGAGCGGAGTGCTGGTCTCACCAAGTTCCTTCCTAGCGGCATATGCTGAGCAGAGGGCAGCTAGATGGGAGGACAGCACACTTCATGGGCCACACTAGCAGTAGCAGTGCTGAGCGTGCTTGCTTGAGAGTGGACTGCTGGTCTCACCAAGTTCCTTCCTAGCGGCACACACATAGCAGAGAGCAGCTAGACGGGAGGACAGCATGCTGCATGGGCCACACTGGAAGTAGCAGTCCTGAGCGTGCTTGGGTGAGAGTGGAGTGCTCGTCTCACCAAGTTCCTTCCTAGCGGCACACGCTGAGCAGAGGGCCGCTAAATGGGAGGACAGAAAACTGCATGGGCCACACTGGCAGTAGCAGTGCTGAGCGTGCTTGCGTGAGAGTGGAGTGCTGGTCTCACCAAGTTCCTTCCTAGCGGCACACGCTGAGCAGAGGGCCGCTAGATGGGAGGACAGCACACTGCATGGGCCACACTGGCAGTAGCAGTGGTGAGCGTGCTTTTGTGAGAGTGGACTGCTGGTCTCACCAAGTTTCTTCCTAGCGGCACACACTGAGCAGCGGGCAGCTAGATGGTAGGACAGCACACTGCATGGGCCACACTGGCCGTAGCAGTGCTGAGTGTGCTTGGGTGAGAGTGGACTGCTGGTCTCACCAAGTTTCTTCCTAGCGGCACACACTGAGCAGAGGGCAGCTAGATGGGAGGACAACACACTGCATGGACCATACTGGCAGTAGCAGTGCTGAGCATGCTTGGGTGAGAGTGGACTGCTGGTCTCACCAAGTTCCTTCCTAGTGGCACACGGTGAGCAGTGGGCAGCTAGATGGGAGGACAGCACACTGCATGGGCCACACTGGCAGTAGCATATCTGAGCGTGCTTGGGTGAGAGCGGAGTGCTGGTCTCACCAAGTTCCTTCCTAGCGGCACACACTGAGCAGGGGGCCGCTAGATGGGAGGACAGCACACTGCATGGGCCACACTGGCTGTAGCAGTGCTGAGCGTGCTTGGGTGAGAGCGGAGTGCTGGTTGAACCAAGTTCCTTCCTAGTGGCACACGTTGAGCAGAGGGCAGCTAGATGGGAGGACAGCACACTCATGGGCAACACTAGCAGTAGCAGATCTGAGCGTTCTTCAGTGAGAGTGCAGCGCTGGTCTCACCAAGTTCCTTCCTAGTGGCACACGGTGAGCAGAGGGCAGCTAGATGGGAGGACAGCACACTGCATGGGCCACACTGGCAGTAGTAGATCTGAGCGTTCTTGGGTGAGAGCGGAGTGCTGGTCTCACCAAGTTCCTTCCTAGCGGCACACACTGAGCAGAGGGCCGCTAGATGGGAGGACAGCACACTGCATGGGCCACACTGGCTGTAGCAGTGCTGAGCGTGCTTGGGTGAGAGCGGAGTGCTGGTTGAACCAAGTTCCTTCCTAGTGGCACACGCTGAGCAGAGGGCAGCTAGATGGGACGACAGCACACTGCCTGGGCCACACTGGCCCTAGCTTTGCTGAGCGTGCTTGGGTGAGAGCGGAGTGCTGGTCTCACCAAGTTCCTTCCTAGCGGCACACGCTGAGCAGAGGGCAGCTAGATGGGAGGACGGCACACTGCATGGTCCACACTAACAGTAGCAGTGCTGAGTGTGCTTGGGTGAGGGTGGACTGCTGCTCTCACCAAGTTCCTTCCTAGCGGCACACGCTGAGCAGAGGGCGGCTAGGTGGGACGGCAGCACACTGCATGGGCCTTACTGGCAGTAGCAGTGCTGAGTGTGCTTGGGTGAGGGTGGACGGCTGCTCTCACCAAGTTCCTTCCTAGCGGCACACGCTGAGCAGAGGGCAGCTAAGTGGGAGGACAGCAGACTGCATGGGCCATACTAGCAGTAGCAATGCTGAGTGTGCTTTGGAGAGAGTGGACTGCTGGTCTCACCAAGGTCCTTCCTAGCGGCACAAGTTCAGTAGAGGGCAGCTAGATGGGAGGACAACACACTGCATTCCACACTGGCAGTAGCAGTGCTGAGTGTACTTGGGTGAGAGTGGAGTGCTGGTCTCACCAAGTTCCTTCCTAGCGCCACACGCTGAGCAGAGGGCCGCTAGATGAAAGGACAGCACACTGCATGGGCCACACTGGCAGTAGCAGTGGTGAGCGTGCTTGGGTGAGAGTGGACTGCTGGTCTCACCAAGTTTCTTCCTAGCGGCACACACTGAGCAGAGGGCAGCTAGATGGGAGGACAACACACTGCATGGACCATACTGGCAGTAGCAGTGCTGAGCATGCTTGGGTGAGAGTGGACTGCTGGTCTCACCAAGTTCCTTCCTAGTGGCACACGGTGAGCAGAGGGCAGCTAGATGGGAGGACAGCACACTGCATGGGCCACACTGGCAGTAGCATATCTGAGCGTGCTTGGGTGAGAGCGGAGTGCTGGTCTCACCAAGTTCCTTCCTAGCGGCACACACTGAGCAGAGGGCCGCTAGATGGGAGGACAGCACACTGCATGGGCCACACTGGCTGTAGCAGTGCTGAGCGTGCTTGGGTGAGAGCGGAGTGCTGGTTGAACCAAGTTCCTTCCTAGTGGCACACGCTGAGCAGAGGGCAGCTAGATGGGAGGACAGCACACTGCATGGGCAACACTAGCAGTAGCAGATCTGAGCGTTCTTCAGTGAGAGTGCAGCGCTGGTCTCACCAAGTTCCTTCCTAGTGGCACACGGTGAGCAGAGGGCAGCTAGATGGGAGGACAGCACACTGCATGGGCCACACTGGCAGTAGTAGATCTGAGCGTTCTTGGGTGAGAGCGGAGTGCTGGTCTCACCGAGTTCCTTCCTAGCGGCACACACTGAGCAGAGGGCCGCTAGATGGGAGGACAGCACACTGCATGGGCCACACTGGCTGTAGCAGTGCTGAGCGTGCTTGGGTGAGAGCAGAGTGCTGGTTGAACCAAGTTCCTTCCTAGTGGCACACGCTGAGCAGAGGGCAGCTAGATGGGATGACAGCACACTGCCTGGGCCACACTGGCCGTAGCTTTGCTGAGCGTGCTTGGGTGAGAGCGGAGTGCTGGTCTCACCAAGTTCCTTCCTAGCGGCACACGCTGAGCAGAGGGCAGCTAGATGGGAGGACAGCACACTGCATGGTCCACACTAACAGTAGCAGTGCTGAGTGTGCTTGGGTGAGGGTGGACTGCTGCTCTCACCAAGTTCCTTCCTAGCGGCACACGCTGAGCAGAGGGCGGCTAGGTGGGACGGCAGCACACTGCATGGGCCTTACTGGCAGTAGCAGTGCTGAGTGTGCTTGGGTGAGGGTGGACGGCTGCTCTCACCAAGTTCCTTCCTAGCGGCACAGGCTGAGCAGAGGGCAGCTAAGTGGGAGGACAGCAGACTGCATGGGCCATACTAGCAGTAGCAATGCTGAGTGTGCTTTGGAGAGAGTGGACTGCTGGTCTCACCAAGGTCCTTCCTAGCGGCACAAGTTCAGTAGAGGGCAGCTAGATGGGAGGACAACACACTGCATTCCACACTGGCAGTAGCAGTGCTGAGTGTACTTGGGTGAGGGTGGACTGCTGCTCTCACCAAGTTCCTTCCTAGTGGTACATGCTGAGCAGAGGGCCGCTAGATGGGAGGACAACACACTGCATGCCACACTGGCAGTAGCAGTGCTGAGTGTACTTGGGTGAGGGTGGACTGCTGGTCTCACCAAGTTCCTTCCTAGCGGCACACGCTGAGCAGAGGGCAGCTAGATGGGAGGACAGCACACTGCATGGGCCACACTGGCAGTAGCAGTGCTGAGCGTGCTTGCTTGAGAGTGGACTGCTGGTCTCACCAAGTTCCTTCCTAGCGGCACACGGTGAGCAGAGGGCCGCTAGATGGGAGGACAGCACACTGCATGGTCCACACTAACAGGAGCAGTGCTGAGTGTGCTTGGGTGAGAGTGGACTGCTGGTCTCACCAAGTTCCTTCCTAGCGGCACACGCTGAGCAGAGGACAGCTAGATGGGAGGACAGCACACTGCATGGGCCACACTAGCAGTAGCAGTGCTGAGCGTGCTTGCTTGAGAGTGGACTCCTGGTCTCACCAAGTTCCTTCCTAGCGGCACACGGTGAGCAGAGGGCAGCTAGAAGGGAGGACAGCACACTGCATGGGCCACACTGGCAGTAGCAGTGCTGGGCGTGCTTGTGTGAGAGCGGAGTGCTGGTCTCACCAAGTTGCTTCCTAGCGGCACACGCTGAGCAGAGGGCAGCTAGATGGGAGGACAGCACACTGCATGGGCCACACTAGCAGTAGCAGTTCTGAGCGTGCTTGCGTGAGAACGGAGTGCTGGTCTCACCAAGTTCCTTCCTAGCGGCACACCCTGAGCAGAGGGCAGCTAGATGGGAGGACAGCACACTGCATGGGCCAAACTGGCAGTAGCAGTGCTGAGCGTGCTTGGATGAGAGTGGACTGCTGGTCTCACCAAGTTCCTTCCCAGCGGCACACACTGAGCAGAGGGCAGCTAGCTGGGAGGGCAGTACACTGCATTGGCCACACTGGCAGTAGCTCAGACTGACAGAGAGGCAGGATACCCTCCTGCTCCCCAAAGATCTGTGGAAGCCCAGTGTTCTAAAAAGTTCATCACATCATTCATTTGACTTTTATTCGGCATAAACCCCTTAAAAGTAAACACAGAAAATATTTCATCAGAACATGAGTACAGTCGGTGCATTACCAAAAACTCCAATAAGTGTAATGGCTATAAAATTCCACCATATATACTTTCAAAACATATTACCAGTTTGATATGTATTAAAAGAAGACAAAAGAAATATATGCCAAAAACTTTCTTCATCTTTGTGTTGTAGCCGCCCTGCAACATGGGGTTAGGCTCCATAAATGTGTCCATCTGAACGCTTGCACTTCTGTCTGTGATGTAACTACCTCTGTACTATAATGTATGTACTATGTTGTATTTATTTCTTGCAACTCCTGTACTGTAACCAAAACCAGTTGGGGAGAGTACACTCACAGACCCTGTTAAAAACAATTATACACACTCGTCAGAATTGATTCATCAAGACAGTCAATCTCGAATACAGCAGTGCGCCATTTCACCCTGAAAACGATCTTAACTTTTTGGAACTGAGCAGCCCCGCTCGGTGTATGCATTTGGCCACTCTCTGCACTTGCATTATATGCAACTCTCCGCCGGTTGTTCTGATACCTAATGCTTTCAAAATCGGCTTCAAATATATACATCTCAGAGCTTGATGTCGTGGACAGAGACATCGCATCATGTAGACCTGGGCATTACCTGCTTTTCTGGGATCCTATGTTTTGCCAAGTGGTCACACATGCGAGCCAGTGCATCAGTTGTACACAGGAGGTACACACTTTAGGAATGCTGTACTTTGTAAAGTGGGTTTATGATTTACGAAGTAGATACCAGCCTATCAGTGCCCAGGTCACGCCAAGAATGTTGATGTCAGTGTTGTTTTTCTAAACCTGCTTTATGTGCCTGTTCTGGCTGCTGCCGGATTGTCATGCCTCATTGCCTCCAAAACTATCTTTACATAGAAATCGGATTCACTGTTCAACAAAAACAACAGAGCACACATGTTTGATATAAAGCGGTCTGGAGGTCAGCCACATCTTCTAGGCACTTGCATCAGTCATCGTGAACATAGAAATAAAATGCACTAATGTGCTGTGGCTGAAAGGAGGGGGAAAAAGAACACCCAATGTTTTAGCTCCTACAGAAACGGGAACACCAACTTTTAAATCAAGACAAATAGGAACATGCAGTCCTTTCAGGCAGGCGAATCACAGACTGTTGTTTCTGAGAAGATATGCACTTCCTTCAAAGTTGTGTATGTGAATAAACCAATGTTATATTCCATTTTCATGTCATCAATTGAATGTATTTTGTTGTCATCTCCTGCTGCGAGCCTTTCTGTTCAGCCTCATACTTATTGCAGCAGGTGGTCGTCTCATCCTGGAGGTCCTACAACAGGCCTAGTTTCCCCACAGGCCCTTCTCTTACTAGCAGTCTTCTTTTCTCAGCTCTTCCCTTTCCCTCATACACACCTCTCACCCCATGCTTTGACCCGTCCACCCCTTTTCTCTTGCGCGTCCCCTCAGTCCCCTCAGAGATTTCCTAGTTTGCTTTGTTGAACTGGAGAAAGCACGGGACATTCTAGCTGCTCTCTTACCATTGCAAGTAGACTCTGCTGCTCAATGCTGCAGGGATGTAGGTGAGGGAAAATAGGAAAGCTTTCCTTAGCCACACACTGTGCTCCATGCTGCCCCCACATCCAAGGTCCCTGCGCATGCGTGTGGTGGATGTGAGGCCTGAGCAGGAGAAAGGAAGGAAGGACACTCGCCATCTTACGTGCTCTGCCTCAGCTGGTGAAACATCTCATCTACACAGCTTTCTTTCTCCCTCACATTACTAAGGAAAACAGACTCAAAGAGCACAAGGCAGACTGCCTCACAGCCAGCCAGTAGTGAGATGATTGTATTGTATTGTTGTCGTCGTTTCTATAGCGCCATTTCCCCATTTGTATGGCCTCAATGCGATTTGTGGTTGGAACGCCCTGGGGGACCAAAGTCCAGGCATGCAAACATTCTAAGAGTTTACTTTAAGGTGCAAGTGTGCATTCTGCCGGGTTAGGACTTAGGAGGGCTGGCTAGGCCCCAGTAAGCAACTCGGAGGTCAGGTACATGGGCGGGTGCTGTAGGTGGTTAAGATAGATTGCTAGTTCAGGAGACTCGATGAATTTGACATAGGTTGTCGCTGTATACTAATCGCAGAGGTGTTGAGGCACGTCAGGGGTCTCAGTGCGAAGGGCTATGCGAGCAGCTATACCGGATCTGTCATAACTAAAGCTGCATTCTAGAGTACATGGATGGGGAGCTGTGCCTGCAGCATGTGTCCACAGACGTGGTGTGATTTATACATACCTTAGACTCAGACAGATTTGATCTTCGGTGTCACGTTCTTAGGTCTCCCAAGGCGATAGGTTGGTTGTTCGAGTGCATCTTCTGGTGGGATTAGCATGCTACCATTGGGCACGACCTTGCTAGTGGCATTCTTTGAGTGCCATAGGCAAGTACATTAAATAGACCTGGTCACCTATGGTCTAATACCAATGGTATTGCTTCCCGCCCCCAAAGGAAAGAACTGTCAAAGAGCGTCTTAGTGCATCTCTATATTCTTACCCCCAAAAGCCATTAAAGCGCGTACTGTACCCTATAGCCCAGGTTGAGCTGGGGCATTTCCTCTCTACCTCAAGTGAAACCTATGGGTGGAGCGTTCTTAGTGCCTGGGAAAGCCCCTTGATAATTAGGTAGGGTCCTCCAACTGAGTGTGTGACCTGCCCCCAATTCAAACTGGGTGCGCTGCAGTTGCTACCTCTAAAATATTGCCATCACATTGCTAATGTAAAGAAAAAACTGTAAAGGGGGGCTTGGGAGCAGTGTATAGTGTTGGCATGGCAACTTGCCAATGCCTGGGCGATGAAATGGATGAAGCACCACTCTGGTCTTGACCCTCTCGCTGACGTCTGCTGGCCTGCTGCTGTTGCTTTGGAGCTGCACACGCTCTGAAGTAGGAGCAAATGAATGCAATTAACTATATGACCATTAATAATTTCATTTGTATGCAATAATGCTTTTTGTTGCTTGAACTACTGTCAGACTATCTTTATAGACAATGGTGAGCTTGTGTATTTTGTACTAGTGCTTATTTAATTTTAAACAGGCTCCTGGGGGCTTTTCGTATCCCACACAAAATACTCCATTTGGCTCATGCCAGGGGCATCTGGTAGGGGTGACTACAAATACAAAAATGCAATTGATTTGTCGAAAGTTACTTGCTAAACCTAGACTTGTAACACAAGGTGGGTTAAGACAGAGATGGCTACCTGGGTGGAAATATTACATAATACTAAATGTGTGTGTGTGTGTGTGTGTGTGTGTGTGTGTGTGTGTGTGTGTGTGTGTGTGTGTGTGTGTGTGTGTGTGTGTGTGTGTGTGTGTGTGTGTGTGTGTGTGTGTGTGTGTGTGTGTGTGTGTGTGTGTGTGTGTGTGTGTGTGTGTGTGTGTGTGTGTGTGTGTGTGTGTGTGTGTGTGTGTGTGTGTGTGTGTGTGTGTGTGTGTGTGTGTGTGTGTGTGTGTGTGTGTGTGTGTGTGTGTGTGTGTGTGTGTGTGTGTGTGTGTGTGTGTGTGTGTGTGTGTGTGTGTGTGTGTGTGTGTGTGTGTGTGTGTGTGTGTGTGTGAGAGAGAGACAGTGTGACAGTGTGACAAGTACAGGAAGGTTTGGATGATCAAACTGAACGTGAACGGTGCTTGATCTTCCCTTGAAAAACAGGCAAGGAGGTTTAAACGCTTGAAAAGGTTTACATGCGGCAATTGTCACCTCTATGACTTGACAGTCATTATTTTTTATCAAAGTGGGCTCTAACCCCTCCCCCACCCACCCCCACCGAACCCTCCCTTAACGGTTCTGCTGTGTGAAGACAATTCCTTACGATCTTGAAGGTGCGTGCACAAGAGTGCTGTGGGGGGAGTTCTCATGGCTCTTGGAAGCCATTTACATGTTAGAGATTATGACAGCAGAGGTAAAGTGTGGGTCTTCTGTTGAAGTGGGTAGGTCTATTTTTAGGATATTTAAAACAAAGCTACACGGATATGAAGTTAGCATAACATAGTTTATATTTTATAAACGTACTCAACACTGAAAGACTACAAACAAAGCATGGTGTGATATGTTTGCTTGGATGCGAGAAAGTTTTATAATTTGGGTTTAACTGTATTCATTCGTTTTAGCGTGGCTTTTTTACTTCGACTTGATGAGCGTAGTTAGCGTCTCGAGACGTTTTAAACTAAGCAACACTGATGTTCATTTAGCAAAACCTGTGATTATAGGGATGTCACCGTGGGATCTGACCAGCGACACTGGGGGTGGCTGTGGGCGGCGGGGTGGCTCTAACCCCCACATAAACATTTGTCCCGCACAAGCTTAATTATAAACGCCTGGGAAATACCCAAGGAAGAAGTGCTTCCTATAATGTTGCAAGAAAAGTGTAAAAGGAGCACACATATGAAAACGCAAACCCTTGTAGCACTTACATGTCCAGCAGAGCACCAGCTTAACAATAGTGCACCTTTCAGTATAAAAGAAAATTATTTAAAGTACAAACTAAACTTCTAGGCAACAATGGACTTGTTCGAGTGGGTTGAGTGTAATGCTTCACCACCCCACCGCTTGAAGGGTAGTGGCAGTTCCCTAACAATATTTGGCCCACTCAGAAGCTTTGGAAGAAGCAAGTCAGGCGTCTGGCTTTCTATTTCCCAGCTACATTTACTTCCTATTGTGCTGTTGCTCTATTCTCCTTTCTTCTCCTTCTCTTGCACACCCGCGCCCATTATCTCATCCTCCTTTGAAACTGTGCACCCTCCTCCTTGCACCCTGATACCTATACATGCAAATAACTTCAATAAACGCCCAAACTATTGTCATTGCCAATGCTTGTTTGATTGCTGACAATTGGGCACTTTTCTATCCATGAACCCATATACTTTGAAATGACAAAATACAATGTAAAGCTCTGGCTATGCTCTGCTAAACTCTGGATATGCTCTGCTAAACTCTGGTTATGCTCTGCTATCCTCGGGAGTGAGTAGCCACATTACTGTCGCAGCACATAGCAGTGATAGCATCTGATCTGATCTTGTGTTTGGTGTGCCTTTGTGATGCAATACATTTGTGCTGCTGTCCCCAAAGTCAGAGAAGAGTATGGCTGCATGAAATCTGACATAGATGAAGATTTATTATCGGCTACAGTGGGATTTCGTTCAATTCTTAGATTGCACTAACCACATTTGCTACGCATCACCTTTTAAAAAGTACAGTTTGTAGTCATTTCTAAAACATGTTGGTGTAGGCAATTCCTGTAAGTAAAGAATGGGATATGCATTCTATGGGAAAACTTCATTTTAATATCATACATTTGATTTGAAAGAAAATCTTTATTTTAGTATCTGATCTTTGTGTCTTGCTATCCTCAGCTTTTCACCCAGATGTGGTGGGTTGGAATTTCCTGCTACACTAATTGTTCTTTCTAAAGTGATGTACTGGTTCCTGGAACTCAGTGGTCGTGCTCTATCAATTATTTGGTATAAAACTTTATTCAAGAATATTGTAGGCACAATGACTGATTCTAGAGAATCTAAGAAGAATCTATAATGTCCAGGGCCGATAATCTCACTTGGGGTCTTCACATGTCAATACATTATCTCTGGAGTTCTCTAGAGCCGGTGTCTGAGGGTGCTATTGAATGCGCCCCATGCCCGTGTCATGCAGTACCTAGTGGCTATGTTGTGAAATCACATGTTCTATTCATGGTGAAGATGCAGTCTATAGCATTAACATTTTCTTCTGTTTGAAGTGGTGGTAAATAGAAGCTTTTGTATTTTAGATGTCGGGAACAGCAAGGCACGATCGCGAGATGGCACTAGAATCCAAAAAGAAACTTTGCTCTTGCACTGATCCAATCGAAAAGCTTCGCCTTCAGTGTCTCTCGAGGGGGTCAGCAGGCATCAAAGGTCTTGGCAGGTAAATCGACGATCTGGTGGTCTAATGTCCTTGCTAGACAATCCCAAGGAGTTGCTGTCTGGGGAGTAAACCTGTCTGATGAACCATTCGATGTCTTTTGCTTAGCTATTATCTCCTCTGCATAGTCTTTATTCTTCAAATATCCTGTGGCACAGCATGGTGTGGCACCATTCACACCTTGCGATACCCACCGGAATTGCCAACACTGCAGCTATAAATGGTGCCATGAGGCCCGCGCCTAACAGTTCCTTTTTCATGGCCACAGGTAGACTGTGTTTGCAATGTGCTCAGGGCCAGTGTAATGCACGAGTATGTTTGGAGCTTGACTGGAAATGGCCATCATATGTGAATAAATGCTTCCCACTGATGTATGGTTGTTAAGCTTTAAGATCTAAAAGGGTTCATAAATTGTTCTATACTTTTTGTGGTGCCTTTAGCTAAAAAAACATTTTAGTTGCAGGTACCTGTGAGAAAGAAAACAAAATACCACAAAACAATTAAAGCTAAAGAGGTTTAGGAGAGAGATCAGACAAGAATGTGCTTTTTAAACATAAAATATTGACTGTTAAAAATGCAACACCTTTGACGTTTTCGAGTATAGTATATGAAAATAAAAACACTATTTGCTAGAATTCCAGTTGAACTTAAAAGTACCACCAAATACCTTAGGGTCTGATATAAGTTACGTCAACATTTTATTTTAAAAAAGAGAGTATATTGATGCTGCTGATGGCTTTGAAGTAAAAATGTATGTTTGTTGGTAATTCATTAAACCCCCACGAACATCATGTACAAATTAGCTGGAGCCATAGTGTTTAGGAAACAAAGAACCAGTGATACTACTTGATATGTCTGCTGCTTTCTCATTGACCATAAAGTTATTTGTTAATGTCTTAATTGTCACATGGATTTTAAAGGGAGAAACTTGCAAAGTTTAAAAAAATGATTGTACCCTAATATAAGAAAAGTCGCTAACCACTGTTTTGCTTGGCTTTAGGCCCATCGTTGGATGTGCAGCTTTGATTTTCATCATTGCAGCTCTATCATTTAATCAGCCAACCCAGAACAATTTCATCACAGCCCTCAAAAGCAGTAGGGTACCACTGCACTTCTTTGGCGTGCTGAAGTCTGGTCGTCCAAGGTCTTGTACATAGTTGGTTGTCTGTGTCTTGGCCTTATCGCCTCCTGAGATGACAGTGGGACTCCAGTCGTTGGAGCTTTTGTGTCCTCCGGGACCTGGATTTGGCAGGTGCATAGTTCTCTCTTTCCCTTGACTTGGTTGTCCCACCTGGGACAGCACATACGGCAGGTGCATTGTTCTTCCGCTAAGGCTCATGCCTTAGGGTTCTCCTTGGCTTGCCTGTCCTCGTCTAAAATATTTGGGCAGGCATCCCTTCTACTAGAGTTGATCATTGAACGAATTTCACCCTCTAGCCTGGGTACTCATTTTAAGGTCTTGAAGTTAGTTGTGTTGATGGCCTGTCCTCTGCCACGTACTGCCTTTCGTAGTCGGGCGCCTTTTCTTCCCTATCTCGGCTTCTTCACCTGGAATCCCTCTTTTACCCTCCACATTGACCTCCCCTCCATCTTCTTCATCCTTTCTCCAGCTCTTCTGTATCTCTGTAGTAACACCCCTCACCCTGTGAAAGCACATTGCATTGTTCTGCACTGTGTCTCTGGTGCATCTCAAAACTAGGTGTCCCAAAGATTGCGTGTTAAATAATTCCAAATATTCTTCGACATTTTCATAACTCGCTATCTCTTTGAAAGGGCATTGGGCCTCATTCCGAGGCTGGCGCTATCCATGGAGTAAATAGCACCATGGTAAGCAACCATGGAGCTATTTACTCCATGGAAATCCGGCATGGTGAATGGAGTAATTACCGGTTCATTCCAAGGTTGGAGGGACCGGTAATTCCCCATTCACCATACCGGTTCCCCATCCCCATTCCTGCCCCCATAGGGCTCAATGGGAATGGGGACGGCACCGTAAATTACGGTGCCGTAATTTACTCCAAGTTCCCTTTGCGGGTTGGATTTTTAACGCCTGCTAAAAGCAGGCGTTAAATGCCAACCCGCAAAAGGGAACTCGGAATATGGTGGTAAGTGTTAACGGTCACCGTTGCCATTAACGGTGACCGTTAACCCTTACCGCCAGCCTCGGAATGAGGCCCATTATGTTGTAGTGTGTTCTATTCGAATCACTTCCATGGTTCCCCAGCAAAATGCCTTGCATTGTTTTTCATTGGTTCAACTTTTATGTTAACATAGATTCATCCCTGAAAAAAAAGAAATAAAGCTACTTTACATTCATATTTTTGTATGTCCATTAGTGATTCACATCTGGTTGGCTCTGTGAGGGCACTTCGAATTGAATAGAACTGAAAAGCGTTAATTTGTATATAACTGTGTTTTCATACATGGATGCCCTTGTACGCGGTCTGTCACTTTTTGTACCCCTGCATAAAATGAAGAATTGTTGTATACAGTGTCTCACTTTTATCTTTCCCTAAGAAAACCTTCCGCATAATCCCCAGCTTCTCTCAAAGTGCCCATTGCATTGCTGTATACTGCGCCATTTTGTGTTTGACATCTAGGTGCCCCTGGAATAGGGCTTTGATTTGTTGCATGTTGTATACCACTGTGCTTTAAATCTAGATGCTCCTGAGAAATTTGATTGCCACACTATGTGCTCCATGAGGCTTGTGCCTATAGTCACTTTGCGAACAACCTTGGATAGTCTATCAAAGGGCCTCCCATCCCATCATCCCTGCATTGGTTCTAAATTGTGCTATGCTGCATTCATCTATAGGCATCCCTTGAGGACACGTTGCACCACTTCACCTTGTGTCCGCTTGAACTCACCCCGAGAAACCCTGGAATAGCACACATAATTCTACACTGTTGGGTTTAGTTTCTGGGCATTACAGTGGAGGTACTTGATCACACATTGTGCTCCAGGTTTGTTCACATTTAGGTACGCCTAACTGTTTCACATCTAACCATCTCTGGGTAATCAGGCTGCATTCTTTGCTCATTGTGACCCGTTGCGTTCACATTTAGGCACCTGAGAGGCTTTTTCCATTGCTTTGTCCTGTCCCCGGCTATGTTTTGCTTCTCTGTGTCCCTGTGATGGCTTACTGATGGCTTACTAAGCTGTTTCATTTCTTTGGTTATTGTGCTGCATAGCTGGGTATCCAGCTGATAGTGCACTGCCACACAATGTGCTCCTCATTGCTCATAACCTGATATCAAAAGACCTGGCATTGTATAACACACCATCTCACATCTATGTATCCCTGTGGGGTGTGTGTGTGGGGGGGGGGTTGCTCTGCTACATTGCACACCCCATGTTTCTAACTCCTAGGTATCCATTGCAAAATCCGTGCACTGTTTTACACTCCATGCTGCATAGCCTCTAAATTGTAAAGTGTTGCATTTACATGAAGGCATCTCTAAAACACCTTGCATTACTGTATATTGTGTTCCATTGCGCTCGACATCTGGGTACCCTTGGGATGACACATCTACCTGGGCATTTTACATACTGTTGTGTTTCGTATTTTGGGTACCCCTGGAAAACAGATTGCATGGTACTCACACCGACGCATCAGTTGTGGAGCATTCTATAGCAGCATTTGTATACTTTTTTTGTTTTAGATCTGGGTGTTCTGTGAAAAGGCATTTCAATGAAACGTTTCATATATGGGTGTTTCTGCAAAGGTTCATTGCCCTGCCTTTCATTTTTTCTTCACCTAGATTTTCCTTACTAAAGCTTTGCAGTGTTTTACATACTGACTCACATTTAAATACCCCTAACAAAGCATTCTAATTGTGTACTCTTCTGAACTTACATACCGGCATCCCTTAAAAGGTATATTGCATAGCTATATTTTGTGCCCTGTTGTGTTGCACATCTGGGGGTTTCTGGGAAGGTGCATTGATTTGTCTATATTATACGCTGTTCTGTTTCATATCTGGACATCACACGGGTGGCACATTGAGTTCTTACTCTTTGTATGCCTTCAGGCTTAGTATCTCAGTGTCCCCTGTGACGAATCTGGACATGTCGTCGCTTCTCCCCAAGGAAGAGCCCCTTCCCATGAGGCCAGGGAGGTGAGGCCGCTACCCGACAGTCCCTCTGGCGGTGGTACTCAGCGGGAGGATCTCATGGGGAGAGAATCCCCCTATGGGGATCAGGGAGGACGACTCGGGAAGACCCGATACAACAAACCTCACACTCCACCCACTTCCTTTACAGCCCCTCAGTCTGTGAGGCCCACCTTCTCACCCCAATCTGCCAGGCATCCACCCAATTCCTTCACACCCCCTTGTCCCATGCCACAAACCTCCATATTACATTCCTCTGTGTATTTTTGTGAAGTTGATGAGACAGCAGTCACTGAGACAAGGAAGAGTAGGAATGACTTGAATATGACTTGAATATGACGTCAGTAAGAAGTACTGAGACGAGGAGGAGGTGCCGGGCCATAACAAATGACCATTGGAACCTGAATGAGCAGCCTAGATGTCAGTGCCCATTCCAAAATAAAGACAGAGGAAGGACTTACCTTGCTGTCAGACCTCCAAGGAGGAACCGCGAGCTGGGAGGACATTCAGCGCTGATAGAAGGAGAGGTTACTGTCCGGGATGCGAGAGGAGGAGTCGAGGCGTTCCTATCTGTTCTACCATATACAGACCTACTGAAGAGCTAGGGAAATGGGAGTCCCGACGCAGCTAGCCACCTGACAGCATGGTCATTCAGAGCCGCGCAACCCATCCAGAACTAAACCCTGCTGAGCCGCTGCAAGCACAACGGAAGTCATATGACAATGAGAGAACCAAACAAAGGCGTGAGAAGTGCACAAGACAGCCAAATGAGACACAGCAGACACCCAAAAGGTACATGGGCTGTCTGGGTCAGAGAAGGGGACAGAGATGTCTTAAACCAAGGGTCTGGAACCTATATATAACACAGAGGAATACTTTAAATAATAATACCTGGCAGGAGAGTAAACCAGGTCTATCAGGAGTAAAATACGAAGAAGAGCAGAGGGGTGGGATCCACACCATAAGAAGGAGAACATCAGTAGTGATCTTCTTTGTGGTAGTACCTGTTGGGGTAGTGAACCAGGTCTGCCAAAACAAATCACTAAAGGAACTGTGATACAGGTCTGGGTCTCCCATCGACCAGAGTATATGAGAAAGGCCAGTGGAAGGGAGACATTCCCCCTGGCATTGTATACATATTTTTATTTGCATTTGTAAATAGACGTACAATAATAAATTGCAATCTATAGTTACCATTTTGTAGTACCGTTCTGATAACGTTGGTGATTAACATTAATTAAACATTGAACAACAGCAAACAGTTACTGTCTTCCTTGCCATAATTAGGACATGACCGTCCTGTAAGTGTCAGGTGTGGTTCAGGGACAGCATAGCCACCTTTAAGGGTGTTTCCGCAAGGGGGCATTTCAGTTCACATTCTGTGTCGTAGCTCACATGTGTACTGTTTTGCATACAGACTCAGGGGGTTTTGTCATCCGCAGGGGGGAACATGTCTAGTGCTTTACATGCCTCAAACGTGGCACTCATATCACCATCCGATCCAGTGATTCCTGCACTCCAGGCTGCAGTCTCGACTGTAGTCCAGCGCATCAGTTCGCTGCTCCATCTCTCATATGTCGGGCCTCCGGGTGATTTCCTTGCCATTGCAATTGCCCTTTTTGCTAGTATACACAACATGTCCATTAGTTTTATAATGTGTTTGTTGGCTCAGTCTGGGATGTGTGCCCAACAGGCATTCTTTTGGGGACCAATCGTATCTGTTCACTCGCTTTTTTACAGGTGCGTTCTATTTTAGCCCAAAAATCCATTACCCTGCGGCACCCCCAGAACATATGCATCAAGCCCGCCTCTTCGCTATTACACCAGGGACATGCTGGTCTTGCTTGTTTACTAAAACCAGCCACTCTGAGAGGGGTCATATAGGTCCTGTACAGGACGTTCAGCTGAATTAATCTAAATCTGGTGTTTCTAGACACTTCTTTTGGGTACGATAATGCTGTTTCCCATTCCTTTTCAGTGATAGTGGTGTCCAGATCTTTCTCCCATTTTTCCTTCAGTGTGGTGCTATGGGGGTTGGGTCTATCTATTAGCTGGTGGTATAGTCTGGATACCGGTTTCCATCCATCGTTCAGTCTATACATCTCTTTCCGCAAGGGGTTCTGCGTCGGCTCTTCTGGCCAATTTTTCTATTTCCCTTTAGCCATGTGCCTAACCCGTTGGTACCATATGAATTGACCTTTCGGCAGCCCCTCTTGTGTTTGGAGTGACTCAAAATCTCTGAGTGTTCCCTCCTCAAACATGTCCCCACCAGGCATACAGTCCCACCCTTTCCCAGTATCTTGTGGGAAGGTCAGCAGGCGTCTTACAGATGTCCACTAGCATCGGGATGTCTTGTGAATATGGATGTTGCAGGTGGAGCACCGACCTGATACTATCCCACATCATCTACCCAGGGTCACAATCATGGGGATGTCGCCTGAACTAGTTGGCGGGTACCATAGGGTTTCTCTGAGGTGCGCCGGGGCTACTAGGTGTTGTAAGAGACCCGTTTCAGCTGTGGTCTCATCAGACTGCCACTTGGTTACATGACTGAGTTGTGCCGCCAAGTAGTATCTTTCTAAGTCGGGAGGCTGAATACCCCCTTCCTTATATGGAAGGGTCAGTACTGACAGAGACAGTTTATGGCGTGTTGTGTCCCACAAGAATTATCTGAGTAATATGTTTAGTTTTCTGAAAAAGGCTGATCCTATGTAATAGCATTTGTTCTGGAAATAGTAAAGGAATCCCGGGAGAATAATCATATTGGTGATTGCTGCCCTACCCATCATCGATAGAAGTAGATTAGATCAGAACGTCATAGAGTTGCGTATAACCTTTATTACTGCCACCGTATTGCGCTCATGTGTGAGGTCTGGGGTGTGTTTGATGTTGACCCTTAAGTACCAAAACGCTACCAGATGCCAGTGGATTCCTATCTCCGGTAAGCTTGCTGAACTGTATCCCTGATACTCGCTTGTAGTTATCCAATACCTCTAGCATCAACTGAGCGTGAATTTGTGGTCCTTCAGGTATAAGAGGACGCCATCTGCGTAAAGTGATATTACATTGTATTTTCCACCCACCTTTATCCCAGCCTTGAAGAACTGTTTCCTTAAATATATTGCAATTGGTTTGAGTCCCAGGACATATAACATGGGCGATATTGAGCAACCCTGCCTGCTGCCTCTTTGTATTGCCCAAGCTTTCAACACTGTTCTCCCAGTCTTCACTCTAGCCATTGGGGCATTGTACAGTACTTTGACCCATCTAATAAAACACTCTACGAACCCAAATTCTCTCAATACCTCAATGAGCCATTCCCAGTATATGGAGTAGAATGCTTTAATAGCATCCAGTGATAATATTGCCATGTGTTCCTCACGCTCTAGGGTTTGTGCCATGACATCTTGGAGTCGACGTAGGTTAGCCATAGTGTTACTACTTCCACATCAAAGAAGAGAAGGAAACAATTGTCGACAGCCTCATCTCTAGAAAGACGGCTACAGTTCCCGTCTAAATCTGCCTTGGCGGAATATTGGGAAGAGTTTTGTATCAAGATGATGCAGGTCTTCGAGTAAGTAGGTCCACCCGTTCTCTCTTCCTCTGGGAAGAAGACCTCTGACCCCACTGTGCCCGACAAGGCAGGCAGGCATTTGACTCACCAACCACCTAGTGCACCTAAGAGCCAGAGATCGGTGACATTTTCCGAACCGAGTGTCTGCGCCATCAGCGACCAATGTGTTTTTCACAGCCCACTGTGTCGGGAGATCTATGGAAGAGAGTTCCGTCATGCGTAGATTCGGCTGGCCAAGAAAGTCCATATTTGCAAACGGCATCCAAGCGATGTTGCTTCACAAGCCTTTTGGTGGCTGTAATATTTTTGCCCAAAAGGCAGATGTGATAAATCCTACGGATCCCTCACTGAACCCCTCTCTAAAGTCTCCTCCCAGGTGGCCAGGGACAGGCAGATGCTTCCTGATCCTGACCATCGGGGAGGGTGGGGGTGGTGCTGCTGCAGGATCAACTGGGAAGAGACAAGGCCTAGGGTGTTGAGGATATCTTGTGGGATGAGACAAGGTATTTGTCCTTTAAAATGGAGTACCTTTTAAAGTTGCTAGAACAGGTAATGGCCTTTTGTTATTATGATGTATCTGAACCACATAGAAGATCTGTGGCTCTAAATGAAAATACCTTTAAACCTGAACAAAGCTATTACGAAAAGGAAACTAGAAATATTGTCCTAAATAGACTGTCTTCCTCTGTAACAACGAATTCCAATGATTCATCCTTAAATAACTTTAAGGGAAATAAATCTACCATTTCAACCCAGAAGTTATTGAAAAGAACTAACTTTGTTGTTGGGGACTACAAGTGCCATAATCCTAAAAGCACTGGGACGACAAAGAGGGCTGAAGAGGTATGCTGTAGTAGTAGTCAGGCAATTACGCCTACCAGCCCACAACTGAGGGAGCCTGAGAGGCATACACTGCCCCCTCATGTGCAGGCAACTGGAGGGAGCTAGAACTGTGACTGGAGTGCGTGCAGTAGTAGCAGAAGCAGAAAGAAGAAGACAGTGTTGGCAATGCAGGCAGAAGTGGGAGAACCGAACGGACATTAGAACTTTGATGCAACAGATTTGACCTGCTTGTTCTGTGAATGTCCTGTTCCCCCAAACAAAGAGGTGGCGAGGCTGTGCAGCGGAACACATGCAAGAAGGCTGCCTTTTCCATGTGAGCCTAACTGCAGAGGTTGATGTGCAAGAAGCGTGTCGGAGACAGAGGCGAGGAGGGTCTCAGGAGACAGCGGCTCCTTAATCGAGTGGCCGGACCGGAGACACCTTCATGAGGAAGGGTGTGGGTCCTAAGTGAAGCCAGAAGCTGAAGAAGTTATGTAACAAGTGGAACAAGAATCACAGAAGCCGGTGAGTCAAACCTGGCATTCTGATTCCTTGCACATGCACTTTTGGCAACAGTATCCAGCTTAATATTCACTCGCGTATAAGCCGAAGCAAGCTGACAGTGTTTGTTGATTTCTGAACAATGGGACAATTGAAATAAGGCACTGGCTTGTGAGCAAGTATTATTTTGGCTAACAATTGGCAGAGAGGTGATGGCAAAGTTGGGGAATGGAATCTTGCTGTTTTAAATATTTGAAGTTGACACAACCTATATTGCCAAAGACTGTATGAGAAAGAGAGAAGTGGATCCTAAAGGAAAACTTAGGTTCATGTAGCAGACAGACAAGATAGGCAAAGGGGCTGCCCATTATGAAGAGAACTATTCAGGGGAAGAGTGCTTTGCCTATTTGAAGTTATTGAAGTACCATAAAGTGAATCTTGTCGGGGCCAAAACCTGTTTTGAGTCACAATGACCTGAACCTGTGGTGATATATCTGATTGTCAGTAGATGCAAGACTTCAGTAGCAGAAGTGAAGTAGAATACTATGTGGCAGAGGAGAATGTCCTCATAGTAAACGGTAGTAGAAGTAAAGTTGTAGCAGCAGCATTGTGAAGTCATCCTGACAAAGAGATCTATTGTGAATTATAACCTTGTGGATCGAGACATAATAACTGTTAGCAAGGATTTGTGTTTCACTAACATTTCTAGAGATAGTAATTGTGTTTGGTAATAACATTGATGCTATTTGGAGGAAGTGGAAATACCTTATTTCACCAAGAGGAAAAGCGTTGCTATTGTTGGAACCTTGGTTAACAACATTTTATCTTGACATTGAAACATCAAGAACTGATCTGTATGGATTTCCTTGTTTCTTTTTGTTGAACGTTTGAGCTGAATTTACCTTGAATCCTGGGAAAGGGGGTTCACCCAGGTTGTTAAGAGGTTATCAAGAAACTGTGAATATTACTGTTGATGTTATTTGAATTGCCATATATTTTCTTTGTATATTTGACGTTTAAGTGTGAGAGCCAGACATCCTGTGTTTCTCCTTAGTTTTGTTTGGCAGGGAAATCCTCATGGCAGGGAATGATGAATGGTTCATAGTGGTAGAGTGGGGTGGGGAAGGGCTTCTGGGATAGTAGGTAGGGGTAGAGGTGGGTGGGCATAGAAGTAGAGTGGGCAGTGGTAGAGTGAAGTGAAGTAGTATAGGGTGCGGTAGAGTGGAGTGGGGTAGAGTTGGCTGGGGTGCAGTCAGCTGGCATTAGTGACAGGTGGAGGTAATGTGAGTGGGATAGAGTGGGTGGGAATAGAGTGGGGGAAGTGAGCTTGGGCAGAGTAGTGGGTTGGGTAGTGTGGAGGTGATGTGGGGGTGGAGTAGGATTGTGTGGACATAGATTTGCATGCAGTAGAGTGGGGTGGGTAGGGTGTGACTGATGTCAGTGTACTGTGGGTATAGAGGGGTGGGAGTAGAGTCATTTGGGTAAGTTAAGGAAGGAAGTGTGGGTTGAGATGGAGTGGGGAACAGTAGTGTGAGGTAGGGTGTGGGCGTAGGGGTAATGTTAGGTAGGTTAGGCACATAGTAGGTTGTAAATAGGCATACAATGGGTTGCGGTAGGGTTGAGGTAGGGAAAGAGTGGGGTAAGGTGAGTGGAGTAGGTGGGGATAGAGTGGGATAAGCCTTCTGGGTGGGTGTAGTATGGGTGGTGGGGATGGGTGGGCGGGGTGGAGTTTGTGAGCTACAGGTAGAGTGAGATGGGAAGAGTGGGAATGGGCAGAGTGGGTTTGATGGAGGTAGAGTGGAGAGTGTGGATGCAGAATGGAATGGTCATGGGGAAGAGCTGGGTGGGGGAAGAGTGAGATTGGGTGTGTGGAGTATAGTAGGTGGGTTGGTATGGAGTGAGGTGGGGTGGGGTGAGGTAGGGGTAGAGGGTGGGGTTTGAGTGAGGAAAGAGTTGGCTGTATAGCATGGGAGTGAGGCGGAGATAGAGTGGGTGTGGTGGAGTATGGGGTGCATTTACAGTGAGTTGGGTTAGAGGTGCGTGAGGGTAGAGTGAAGTGGGGTAGAGTGGGATGGTTAAAGCGGGTGGGTAGAGGTAGAGTGGGGGAGAGTACAGTTGGTTGGGGTAGAGATTGTAGGAGTCGTTTTGGTTCAGTAGGGGCATAATAGGGATACAATAGGGTGCAGTAAATTGATGGGGTGGGATGGAGTGTGGTAGAATGGGGTTGTGTAGAGTTGGATGAGGTGGGGTGGAACAGTTCAGGGTAAAAAAGGGTGAGGTGCGACTAGAGTGATTGGGAAAGTGTAGTGGCGTCTTGTAAATGTAGCAAATGTATAGATTGTGTGGCAGTTCCCCCAATCTGGAAACAATGAGGCATGTCTTAACTGACTGCAACCCTATGGTAAGCACATATATGCCTTATATTATGGGAAGCATGTCGAGGACTTGAATGATATTAGGCCTGAAGAATTTTGTCTAACTATATTTTCAAAACTTTGCGCCACCTGTGCGGCTGAAGGTACCGACCGCAAATACTGTCTTTGCCTGTCCTGCTTGCTCATACCATTAAAAGGCAAACGTTTGTTGGTAATTGGGCAAACTAAGTGCAAGTGCACATGAGAGAGCTAGCTTTATTTGTACAAAGCCTTTCTTTGCAGTCTCGCTGATCATTGTAGTGCTTTCAGTGTATGTAAATAAGTAATTTTTTGCAACACATATACTACATTTGCATATCTTAATTTCCACTAATAGTAGTACCCAGTTGCCCCCAAATCGGATCTCATCTGATTAATTATCATTTGGTATACACACCTTTTCACTGTATGCTGAATCAGAGCCTACTGTGGGACCAGGGCCTCTTCATGAAGGACCCATGAAATCAACGCACCTAAGCATACTGGGAAGATGAGTTCCAAATCATATAACCCACTAACCAAAAGCTCAAACTCTCTGCATACTTAACTCACTCAAAAAACTCACACAACCACCTCTCGCACCGCAAGCCGCATGCACATCACACCGCAACAACACATAAGCTGCACCAACAGCACACGAGGACTGACATCGATCCGACACTCGCACCAAAGCTCAGCTCACGGTGTATACCGAGCTGAAGCTGCCAGCAGTACACCACCCCCTCACTATCATACTCCCTCTTCGCCTTACTAACCCATCCCGCCTTCTTGTTTGCAGATCCGCCAGAGCGCCTGGGGACCAACTCTTTTGGTGACGGTGCGCGGTATGTCAAGGATTTCAATCGGGCGACACACACCTTGGTCTCAGCCTAGGATGTAGCGATCAATTGATATGCCTTTCTCTTTATTTTATGCAAATTCAATTTGAGATGGTACACAACTCGTATCACACCCCCTTTTTCAAATACCCCTGGTCACAACAGACCATGAACCACGCTGGTTGGGGAAAATGCAATATTTATTTATTTTTAAAATCAAAGGAAATTAGACAATTTTAATATGGGGCAGCAATCACCAATGGGGTGATGATTACAATAGAAATGTAAGCAATGCACTTAATTAACCTTCTCCCAGAACATATATATACTGCACAATTGAATAGGACCACTTCTTGATTTTAGGAAAGATAGCACCCAAGTTAAGGTTTTCCCCTGCAATGTTTCCTCAACCCACAACTAATCGAATTCTGAGTGGATAGAAAGAAGCAGCAGGTAGTCGGGAATAAGAGGGAGAAAACAGAATCACAATCTGACCTTCCCTCACAGAATAAGAGGCAAACCCTTAGCAAAAGCCTAAAATAACACTTGCATTTTACAAATAATTAATGTGTGGTTAAATTATAATATACATATGTTTTATCACAATAGCAGGTATTTTATATCACTGGCAATTACAAGACAATGGATCAGCAAAGGCATACAATTCGAAAATGAGTGGGAAGTTTAGAGCATGTTGCAGCCAAATGACACGTTGGAAAACTGGCAATTTTCTCAATGCCCGCTTGAAATTACCCTAACTGTTTATTAATAAAAACAGGTGGAATACTCTGATTTGGAGTGTGGTGATTGGGCTGGGAAATAGATATATTGCACAGGGACAATATAGAGGTGAAAATAGGTCTCTAGCTGGTGAATTGAGGGAGATTTGGATGGTAGAGTGAGGTTTGTTTTAAGGAAAATAGAGCCATTAAAAGTGAGAAAATCGGTTTTGAAAGAAAGGACAATGTTACTTACACTAAATTATCTAGGCTATATTGTTAAGGAGGAACACAGTAAACTCCGAGGTTGATTCGCGAGGTCAACCTTGTCACCCCAGTGCTCAGCCCCAACAATAAAATGTATGGAAATTAGTTTGATTACTCCAAATATAACTAAGGGCTTATAATTTACACCAGACAAAATTGAAAAGATATGGCGCTAGCACTTAAAAATTAAGGACAGGATACAAGGATAGTTCTAACAGTTTCAACAAGTTACCAGGGTATACATATGACTACTTAGAGAATGGGATAAGGACAAAGGCAAGGCAAGATAGGCTATGTGTTTCTATGGGGTGGGGATTATACTCACAGTCCACTTTTTAGTTTTGGGATTTTTGGACAGTCAACAGGTTCTGATCACCACACGGTGGCGCGCCTGGCAAAAGTCAGCTGGGCAAGGTCTGGTCACCGGGTAGCGAACAGCTGGGCGATTCGGGTCACTGGATGGCACCGGTAGTGCTGGATGCAGTCAGTGGGCAAGCAGTTAGTGGGCAGCAAGCCGGTCTGATTTCAGGATGCAAAAGGTACCACAGCTTTTCCCTTTTTAATGGGAGATTAGGGGGTTGATTCTGGATCACTGGCCTTGCTGGGATAGGAATCAGCTATGCTTGGGTTTTGCAATCGGCTCTGGAGTAGGGTCAGCAATGCTTTGGCCTTGTATTTGGAATCAGTAAAATTAATGGAGCAGATCAGGAACGCAGTGCAGGAACTTCGGGAAGAGTATGTGTCTAAAGTACTGTCATGGACTCTTATTTATAATGCATAGTGACATCATAGAAGTATATGGCTGGGCAGGCTTAGCTAAAGACACCTCTAAACCACTTGATTGGTCAGCGGTGAGACTCCCCGCCTCGCTCTGAGCTGGTTGGATTTCAAGGGCAGGATGTCAGATTTATGATGTGAGTGTTACAATGTTTAAAAACCTCCCACAGTTACTTCAGCTAAAATCAGATTTTGCCACAAATCGTACATTTATACAGTTGAAGTCTCTTAGCAAATTACATAAACAGGTTACATATTTTATGCAGATCATTGCAGGCCAGCTCTGCAATCTGTGAGACATTATTTTGTACCTTTAATAATCTTTGGTCATTTTCAGTGTGAAATGTTCGGCCTAAAATTCTGAGACTTTACATGTGCGTACATACTATCATGGGGCCTATTTCTGTTATTTTTTAACATTTCATGTGTCCTTTCCCCATGATTCACATTCTTCTGGCGTTCGTGCCCCATACATGCTATTGACAGCCAAGACCTCTTATTTGAAAGCCACAAATGTTTACATTTTTGCAAAGTCCTGTTGCAAAGATAACCGTCTTCAAAGTTTCTTAATAAAATAGTCTTTTGAAACAAATGGGCATCCTTTGTCCTAAACTGGCCCATTTTTTTCTTTTCAGCTACCTCCAACTTTCATTTCCCACAGAGTGAGGATGCGGTATTCCCAGCTTGATTGAAGGTTTATAGCCCTTTATCCACTTCGCACATCCGTGTCCTGGAAGTTCCATTGTCAGAGGGCTCAGCCCAGACCAGATTATGTCCAACCTAGTAATTATCACTGGGGTGTTGGTATCTACTGAGAGGGCCCCTTTTGTTTCTGTCATATTCTCAGCAGAAACCTGTCTTGGGCTGATTCCTTCCCCCATGCAGCCACTGAAGTTTGATCTAATTCTATTTATTTTGCTCTGAATTGGAAGAAAACCTGCTGAATAGAACCATTTCATACATTGTATTTTCACAGTACAATCCCCTTTCACATTGCTATGCAAGAAGTTTTTGTTCAACCTAGTACTCTCAAACAAGCATTTTTCTTCTTTAGTTTGCAAAGCCCATTTTTACACATGTGATGCGAGCTGCTAGGACTTTGCTTTCAAATTCGGTTTTTGACTTTCCATCTGGATTCCCACACTGTTTTGCAGCTATGGTTATTTTCTTTTAGGCAGTAGTTTATTTGAGCCACCTATGCACTGAAATTGAAATAGCCCAGAGCTGGAGTTTCTTTGAATTACTGATCCTTGACACTTTGTAACTTAAAAGTGAAGCCTTTTCCCATGCTGCGGAAAATTACGTTTCTTTGTGATTTTTCTCATATTTGGTTTGACAGAGCATGTCATTCAGGGGTCATGCTTGGTTTTGCTGAAGCACAATGGGAATATGAATGGGCATGGCAGGGTCTTATTAGTAACAATAGTTTGAGGAAGAACATATAAGAATAGCTTCAGAACAGCATAATTTTAAGGTAAAATACCCCCTTTTCAATGGGGACTTTGGGCTGGCAGCAAAGCAGCGCTGCTTTTCACTCTATTTCTTTTGTATATGTAACAACACACTGGCAAGCTCCCTCAGTGTGCTCCCTTGTCCCATCCTGCCCATGTGTGCTTGGCAAGATGGTGCAGCCATCTTTTTGTTACTACAAAAAGCAGTTTTGATGCAATGGTACTTACTGGAGCTAACGCAGCCCTTTTGCTGGTGACTGCAGATACGCAGCTTGGTGATGTGGGGAGGTAGTGCTGAGTGGGTAAATATATCCCACAGGTACAAATACCTTTAACATTTAACATATGCTTGGGAATTTTGAAATAGCTTCTATTCGGAAATCTTTAATACTTCATGATGAAATGTCATGCCCTAAATATACTGTAATTTCTGGTTGGATGCTTTGTGCCCTTTCTCTAGGATGCACTTTGCGTACAGGAAACCTCAGAAGTATATATATCAGTTTCCCTCTCCTGTGCTAAGAAGTGTCTTTATGTTAATCAGGCTGGAAACATTGAACGTCCTAGCAGTATGTGATTCATGGCTTGCCATCCCGGAAGCTCAGCAAATGTGCAGATTGTGTGGCAATTCCCCCAATCTGGAAACAATGAGGCATGTCTTAACCGACTGTAACCCTATGGTAAGCACATATATGCCTTATATTATGGGAAGCATGTCGAGGACTTGAATGATATTAGGCCTGAAGAATTCTGTCTGTAATGTGCATCGGGCTACAGGCTATCCCTCGTCCTAGCCATTACTAGAGACTGGCAGGTGGTGGAGGATACATTGGGAAATAACTGTATGTCTAACAAATAACTTGATGTGGTAGATCTTTAGTGAGGTCGGCATGGTTTACTTGCCCTAGTAATGGGCCTTGCTTTTGTGGAAAGGGTCATGTTTTTCTCCGGTGCCTATAATCCACCCAATGGCTTTTTTCATATGTATGTATAGAGGGAAAAGTGTATAACACTATGCATTTATACAATATACAATCTGGTAGTGCTATGTTGATATTTTATAATGATATTATTCGTATCTTGGTGTAAGAATTGTGTAATGTGTTTTATTATTGTTAATGATATTTATCTGATGTGTGAAATGTTGTGACAATTGTGAAACACTAATAATAAAATAGAACAATAATTAACTTTTCCCTTACTTAACTGTAATTTCTGGTTGGTTTCTATGCTGGTGCAGTACTAGCTATACGATGTCTTGCTTACATGCCGTGTAGTAAGGTGAGGCAATCAGTAGATTGTCCACGTATTGCCCCAGAACTGATCCCATTGGAAATTCAATATTGTCTAAAGTCCTTTTCATATTTGGGAGAAAAGGCCAGGGCTCTCTGTATACCCATGTGGGAGACGTCACCACATATACTCTCAGGATGCAAAATTTGCATTTTCCACTATCTGTTGGCTAGTGATTTGACTCTTGGCATGTAAGAAATGGTGTGCTGTGTGTGTGTATGTATAGAATTGAGGTGGCAAGTGACTTTTTATGACTGGCTATAGGCTGAGTAGTGTGGGCTCCCCTTGCTCCCCCTCCCAGAAACCTAACCCAGCAATAATATCACAGACTAGTTGTATTTGTGGAAATATGGTAGGCCGTAGGCATTTTTATTTTCTTGCAGAAAATACATAACACAAGAAAACAATACATAGTGATCTGCTTTTGGGCACAATGTGTCCAGTTTCGGAGTTGACCAAGGTTTGTTCCGAGTCCTTGTCCTCCTTGGGCCTTCGTCCCTGGGCACATGCCGCCATGCCACCTACGACTTGCTTTGGACCGTGTATGAAGAAAGTACTCGGCGTTCCTTGGCGTTCCGTTTTCTGTTCCTTTCCTTCTCTTTCCGTTATTTTTGCAGGGTGGGATGGGTGGCAAAAATGCTTTCCTTTCCCCAGGTCCCAAGGAGCTTACCCGAGAGAGGTAGGCTCCTTGCCTGGTTTGTGCCTTCCTGACATTACCTACCCCTTCTTATACCTCTCAGCCCCTTTATCCTTCTCCTGGGGGCCGGCCTTTGCCTGGCCCCCTGCAGCTAACTTTTCGCACCTTTCCTAGGTGCCGCTTCCTCCCTTCCTGTGCCTTTGTTTTTGGCGGCGCCATCGCGCCACCCCTCCCCATGGCTTTCGCGCCATCTGCACCCCCACCCCGCGCCTAAACTCCCAGGCCCTCCAACGGCCCACATTACATGCGGCCCGGGGCCTGGGTCATAGGCTGAGTAGTGTGGGCTCCCCTTGCTCCCCCTCCCATAAACCTAAGCCAGCAATAATATAACAGACTAGTTTTATTTGTGGAAATATGGTAGGCAGTAGGCATTTTTATTTTCTTGCAGAAAATACATAACATAAGAAAACAATACATAGTGATATGCTTTTGGGCACACTGTGTCCAGTTTTGGAGTTGCCCAAGGTTTGTTCCGAGTCCCTGTCCTCCTTGGGCCTTCGTCCCTGGGCACATGCCGCCACACCTGTGTGGGTGTCCGTACCACCCACTCAGGTTCCCCCCAAAAGCTTACTACCTACAGCCCCGCTCCTTGAGGGCCCTAAAGATGTTCTCCGTAAACATCCCCATCCCTTTTGCTAACAGGTGCACCCCATCCTGCTGAAACATGTCAGGATTGTTCTGGTATAACCCATGCCTTAAAAATTGCAGCCCTGTGCTCCTGCAGTATTTTTCTATCGATTTGTTCAGTTTTTTCCTAGCTATTTCAATAGAGTGCCTCCACTGTCCGCCATGCCAGACCCTCCATGGTATTATTTCTGACATAAAGATTTCGGTTTTCCACCAACAATGGGCTATACTGTTTAGTGAGCTGCAGATTTTCCTCTGCAACTCTCCCCTATTTGTGCTCACCAAGTCATTCCCCCCGAGGTGTATAATCAGGTATTCCTGGGGGTCTGTGAAACCTATCAGGTCCGACAGCCTGTCGTGGATGTCCTCCCAATGCATCCCCGGGAAACCCCACCATGCTGTGATTGTGTTTTTGAAATGCAGTCCTTGTTCCACTTCCTCCAGCCACCTGCCTGCCCGGGTCACGAAGGAGTGCCCCACTATCTGAGCCGATTTGTATGGGCCTGCCTCTGCGGAAATGGGAGAGAAATGCTCATATCAATTCCTCCCTTATGTATCTTTTAAAACATTGTGATTTCCACCCCCCCCAACTTCTTCACCCCCTCCGCTCCCAGGCCCCCTGCCCATGCTGATGTGGCTGCCCCTATCCTGAATGAGTGTGTTCCAAATTCGGCTGGATTCCAACATGCTTTGGCAACTGCCTGTTTCAAAACTGCCTGAAATTGGTACCTGCTGAGTGCGCTGCCGTCTTTGTGTATTAGCAACTGCCCTTCTATCCCAGGTCTGATGGTCAGGAATTCTTGGGTTATGCATCTGGGACAGTGATCCTTTTCTTTGATGCAGTTGAGGTCTATTCCTCTCCCCTTACCCGTCTGGGCCGTTTTAGATTTTCTTAACATTATTGACATGCCTTTGCTTCCAATGCTAACATCACTTAAAGCCAGCCCATTCCCTGCCACTGTGTTACTGGCCACCAGCTCACCCACCCTAAATGCCCCATAATATGCCAGCACAAATGCTGCCCTGAACAACGCTGTTTCATATGCGTTAATGCATGTTTTTTCTAATATTCTCAGCAATATTACTAACTTCCCAAAGTTTACTGGCCTCCTGCTGTCTAGCTTTCTTCCCTCCAATTTTGCCCAACCTTTCAAAGCATATTTTATTCTAGGGCTGTTTGTCGGATCCCCCATGCCTGCCGCTTTTGTAGTGTATGCCGCTGCGGCCAGATGTGCCGCCGCCCAGCTTTTCCTTTTACCTTTGGCAAACGCCTTTTTCCAAAAATTCACACATTTTTTCAGTTGAGATATCCCCCACATTACTTGCTCCTGTTTCCATTAACACCTCTTTCACATGTTTTTATATTGCTTACCCGTCTTGTATGTTAGGGCGTTCCTGGTCAATTTGTCGATGACCCGTTCCGTTCTTGTGGTGTGAGTTGACCTTTTGGCCAACCGTGTGTTCCTTCTTAGATTCTTTTGAGTCGACCTTTTGGCCAACCATTCTTTCTTTATCATTTCTTCCAGCGGGACCCATGCCTTGTTTGGCGTGGGCGTTTTCTCCTTGTTGGTGTCGGGTCTCAGCTCCCTGAATTTTTTCCACTTGAAAACGAGACAAGGCGTCAGCCACCACATTTACCTCACCAGCTATGTGTCTCACCCTTATGCTTGTATTCCTATGGAGACTTTCCCCTGTGATGGCCTGCATTAATTGCAACACTACCGGGCAAGCCGCACTTCCTTTATTCAATATGTGCACCACTGCCATATTGTCAGACCAGGCTGTTACTTCCTTGTTCCTGAGCTCTTCACCCCATGCACATAATGTTACCCATATTGGAAAGAGCTCTAACAGCGTTATGCTTTTTGTCCATCCTGCCTCATGCCATGCTTCCGGCCATTCCTCTGCACACCAACCCTTCCCCAATATTGCGCCAAAACCCAGGCCTCCTGCTGCATCTGTGAACAATACCCTTCTTTCTTCGTTGTTTATTGGTGTGCGCCAGATGATTGCACCGTTAAAATTACTTAGGAATTTTGACCAGACATCTAGGTCCTTTTTGATGCCTCCCACAATCCTTACCCTGTGGTGTCCCGCCGTGGCCCCCCTTGTCCTCAGCTCAATGCTTCTTTGGAAGACCCTCCCCTGCGGTATGACTTTGCCCGCAAAGTTTAACTTCCCTGCTAGTGCTTGCAATTCCCTCACTGTTGCCTTATTCCTTCCTTTTAGCTCCATTAATGTTTTTTGTAGCTCTGTGACCTTGTCCTCTGGTATCCTGCATACCCCTTTGCTTGAGTCAATCTCTATCCCCAGGAATTGAATCACCAGCGTGGGACCTGTTGTTTTTTCTTCTGCCAGTGGGAAACCCCATTTGCTAGTTATTGCTACAGATTTGTCCAGGGTTGCTTTGCATTGTTCTGACCCCTTCTGCCCAACGAACAAGAAGTCATCCAGATAATGTACTATCCCGGCTTCCCCCATCTCTTTTGTGACTGCCCATTGCCAAAATGAGCTTACCCTTTCGAAATATGCGCAGGAAATTGCGCATCCCATGGGGAGGCATCTGTCTATAAAGTATTCGCCCTGCCATTCCATTTCCAACCACCTTTGTGATTCGCTGTTACCTGGCAATAATCTGAATGCTGATTTGATGTCTGCCTTGGCCAACCATGCCCCTTTTCCAGCCTTCCTCACTAGCTCCACCGCTTCCTGAAAATCAGAGTCGGTCACTGTTGCCTCACTTTGGGAAATACCCTCGTTCACGATGCCCCTGGGGGGTATGTTAAGTGTTGTATTAACCTGTATTCCCCCTTCTCCTTTTTTGGTACCAGCCCCAGTGGTGAACATATGAACTCTTTAAATGACATTGTGGCAAACTTTCCCCCTATCCTACCCAGCTCCATTTCTTTTTGGATTTTTTTGGTCACGATTTCCCTGTTCTCTGTGGCTGATTTTAGATTTTTTGGAATTACCTGCGTTCCCTGGCCTTTAAAAGGCATGTGAAAACCCTCTACAAAGTCCTGTCTGATAATGTCTGCTGCTTCCTGGTCCGGGTAGTCTTGGAGCCACCTTTCCATTCTGTCAATTTTTACCGGAGTGACCCCCTTCTCGTTCCAGCCCCTAGTTCCTTTTTTCATTGCTCCTGCTGCCTGTTGCTGCCGGTCTTGTGCATTTGGAGCTGCTGTGATCGCCCTTACATCTCTCGCACCTGTGGCTGAACTTGCACTTCCATCCCCAGCTGCATTGTACTCCCTTCTCACAATTTCTGCATTGCCCTTGCTCTGCCCGTGCTGACCCCGTGGTCCCATTACCTCCCCCTTGTGTGGTTGGGGGTAAGCTCCTCTGCCATCCCCCCTGCGACCCATAATTTCTACTCCGAAAATTCTGATCCCTTGTTCTGTCATAGTTGTAATCATACCTTCTATTATTGTATCTGTAGTCTGTTCTATAATCGCTCTGCCAGTACTGCCTCCTCTGCTGCCCCCCTGGGCTCCTTTCCTTGTTTCCCCATTTCTCTTTTAGTACATTAAATAAGTATAGATTATAGTTTTCTTCGTCCCAGCCCATGTCTGGGAAGCAATCCCTCTCCTTTCTAAATTCATAATCATATTCCTGCCATGCATCCCCCCGAATGCTGTGTGTACCTTTAGCACTCTTTGCTGGTATGAGACCAATGCTGCCCCATCTTCCGGGAATTTCTGCAGTATGATAGACGACATTACATTAAATGCTTCCATCCAATTGTCAAAGTTTCTTGTAACTGGCCCCTTCTTTAGCAAACCTTTCTCATCTTCCTTTATGTCTTCTGGGGGCACATTTATCCCTCTTTTCTGGCAATCTAGCAATGTATAAATATCGATCAACTCTTTCCTCCATATTTTTTCCTTTACCTTGTCGCTAATATACCACGCCATTGCCTTCATTGACCTGCCTTGTGTGTCTTTGCCCAATGATGGCCTGCCATATTTTGTCATGGTAGGGCCCTCTCCTGTAGTGCCTAACCCCTGTGGTGGTACCCCCCCTTGGGGAGGATTCCCTGCCACTAGCACTGCTGGAGCCCCCTGCGATGTTATTTGCAGTGAAGGGGTTCCTACTGGTGCCCCCCCCTGGTTTGTTGTTTGTAGTGGAGGGGTTCCTACCAGTGTCCCCCCCTGGTTTGGTACTGCTGTTACTAGTGCTCCCGGGGGTGCCGGGACTGGAGCCTCCACTGGTTCCCCCCCCCCCCCTGCTCCACCAGCCCCCTTTCGCTTCCCCTTGCTCACGACCCCCCTCCACTTTACCCATGCCTTTAAATGATCCTTTTCTTCATCATCACTGCTCATTTCTTCTGATGAACCACCCTCCTGGTCCCCTTTTTGCCCCCTATTACTCTTGCCCCTTCTGTCACTGGTTATGGGCGACGTACCCTTACCAGTGACACAAGTTTTTAATATTTCAACAATTTTCTCCCCCACATTTTTCTTTTTACAGTACCCCTGTTTTTCTCCTTCTTCTTCTTCTCTCTGAGTGCTTCTGGTTGTAGCTGGGCTCTCCTCGGTTCTTCTCTCCTCCTTTTCTGCCCTTGAGGCACCTCCTCCTCTCCTTCACTGCTGCTAGGCTCTTGAACAGCAGAGGCGACATTGCCTTAGCCCTTTCCTCCTTTCTCATCACATCCAGCACCCACTGTGCTCCATATTCTTTTTCTGCTTTTTCCGTCCACTCGTTAAATTCCTGGGCCCTCCGTGCCCTTTCTTCTGTCATCCTCCTTGTTTCCTGCCTTCTTTCCGCCAGGCTAATCTCTTCCTCCTTCCTTTCCCTTTTAAAATACCGCTGATGATGCTTTTTGATAACTCTCGTACTTATTCCATCGTGTAGGAATTGTTTCCCACCATCCGTTCTACTGCTGGCGCAGGGGGATTGGCGGGGAACCCCAAGCTTTCCTCATGTACAATTCATACATAGGCCGTTGTTGCTTGGCGCCTCGTTCGTGCGTTTACAACATTTCAATCTGCCTGTTTAAGGGCCTTCGCTTCCGTGTTTGCTTGATTTAGGCCCCGCCCCCAGGCCTCGTTGTTGCTTGGTGCCTCGTTCGTGCGTTTACAAAATTTCAACCTGCCCCTTTAAGGGTCTTCGCTTCCGTGTTCGCTTGATTTAGGCCCCGCCCCCTGCTGTTGCGGCTTCCTTTGCTCACCCCGGCCGCTGGCCTCCTTCTTCCGCCGCAATGCCTCTGCACGGCGTGCCGCCTGATTCCCTCTGCGCGTCCTTCCTGGTCCTGACACGCCTTCCTGCACTGAGCTGTAGCTGGATCTTCGCCGCGGCTCTGTTCCTCCGTCACGCCAGCTGGCCCTTACTCACCGCCGACCTCCGGCTTCCGATTTGCTTCTCCGTTCTGATGCCGCTCTCTGCCGACGAAAGGTAAGATGAACTGCTGCAGCCTGTAACTAAACGAAGGAGTAGCCTGCAGTAAACCCGCAAGAGCAAACGTCCAAGAGAAAAGAAAGATTAAGCCCGCAAGAGCAAAAATGCTTTCCTTTGCGCAGGTCCCAAGGACCTTACCCGAGAGAGGTAGGCTCCTTGCCTGGTTTGTGTCTTCCTGACATTACCTACCCCTTCTTGTACCTCTCAGCCCCTTTGTCCTTCTCCTGGGGGCCGGCCTTTGCCTGGCCCCCTGCAGCTAACTTTTCGCACCTTTCCTAGGTGCGGCTTCCTCCCTTCCTGTGCCTTTGTTTTTGGCCGCGCCATCGCGCCGCCCCTCCCCATGGCTTTCGCACCATCTGCACCCCCACCCCGCGCCTAAACTCCCAGGCCCTCCAACGGCCCACATTACATGCGGCCCGGGGCCTGGGTCAGTAGCTTGCAACTTTTATTTTTTCCCCTGTTACTGAATGAGTAAATGTGATTTAAGTACTGGCTAGCTGCATATATACTAATGGTGAAGAATGTCGAGTCTAAAACAACTCTGCCTTTTGGGGAATACATGGCAATATAGTTACTGGATTCTGGACTATTGGAAATGTAGGTACAACTACTATGGTGACTGCTCATAGATCCTGTACAATTAGGTAAACATCTCGCCCAGGTTTCCTTATGGGTAAAATTGGTACATTACATAGGTTGTAGTTGTCACAATTATTCCCTGATCATACAATAATGTAATCACTATTTGAATGTTTACATCCAGTCACTGGTTGAGCTGATCCACTGCCATGCTCTTCAATGTTATTCCCATGCGAATGACACTCAGGTCATTATGCAGCTTGGCCTTTCCAAGCACAATCCTGAGTCTCAGCTGAGGATCTGCCTCAAGGCCGTGGGATGTTGGATAGGTGACAACTAGCTGAAATTGTATCGGGACAAGACAACGTTACTGGTCGTTGCCCCTGTCCCCCCCCCCGTTCGCCTCTGCGACTGCTTTATCGACTCCCTTCTTCTGGCGCCCCCTCTCGTGGTTCCTTTCCTGCACATGTTCCTGTGATGAAGTACTTAGGAGTTAAGCTTTCATCTTCCCTCTCCGTGGAGGCCCAGGGTGACTTAGTCTGCCGATCTGGTCACTTCACACTCAGGGTGTTGCGTAAGGTCCTGGCATTTATACATGCTCAGTTCCATGCCCCTGCTATTGCCTCCTTGCTATTGAGCACAGCAGATTATTGTAACTCTCTTTGCCTTTTTCTGTTAGGTCACGGCGGCTGCTCTGGCTTCCTATTATTTATAGCAGAGTGCAATTTATATCCCTGTGTATAGTGCACTTCTAAGGCTCTGGCCGAATATCTCCAGGTTAAATTCTGCCCCTATGTGCCCAATCACCCCCTTCACTCACAAACTTCTCATGCCATTCAAGTTCCTCGTGCAAGGCTGGCACATGCTGGTGACCAGGCCTTTTCTGTAGCTGCAGCCAGGGGAGTTGCTAGGTCTGGAAAAGACCCGGGGCTAAGCTGATGTCAGAACTGTTGGGACTGGGGGCTAGCTAGTCTTTTGGCTGTAGCTCCTGAGATTCTATCCGGGGCTACAACCAAAAGATCAGGGGCTATAGCCCCTTCCCCCCCCCCCCCCCCCCCCAGCAACGCCCCTGGCTGCACCATCCCTTTCGGCCATTGTTGAAGACCTTTCTTTTTAATAAACCCTGATGATAACCATTGCTTCTCTGCTTCCGGTATCTCAGCGCCAGGATGCCTTCGGGCGAGCGTTGCGCTTTTCAAGATCACCTAACATAACATACCCGCATCAGCCTCTGGCTTTAAAGGATACTGGGGCTTTCTTGGCGCACGTAGGCTGTGTGGTAGCTTCCTGAATATGCGCTGGTCCAGCCTTTCGTATCAGAACCACTTCATTAGCATGTTACGACCACAACGCGTGGGGCTCTTCCAACAGTAATCTTTCTACATCTGCTTGTCTTGCTCATCTGGCCTGCCGTCTTATTCCCCTATGTTTTCTGCCTGTAGCTTGGCCGCTACCTCACCCTCGTGATCCTTCGGTGTATACATAAGAAAACTTCATGCAGTAAATAGTTGATTGTAATTTACACAACAGACTACTCCCTAACAAAATGGACTGATGACAATGGACTCAAAAGGAATACATGACTGTCTGAAACTTGCACAATGTTTACATGTGAGTGCGGATCAGTTTGCCCCTATGTCTACCAGACAAGGCACACTTTCCCGTTCGTTTTGCACTCAATAAATCGACTTATGTTGTTGTTCGATCTGTGGTTGAAAATGTTTCATGTTCACGTTTGGGAAAGGTGGGGCAGGGGGCACAACTGCTCCTGTGGCTTGGAGTTCAGTCCAATTTGGGCACTTGGACTTCCAAAGTCCCTCCTGCTTACAATAGTGACACACACTATTACTACGTTTTGATTACTCTGTGGATCGGGAGCACCACACTGCCCATCCCCATCCATGCTGTTGCTGCTGCTGCTGCTGTAAATTCTGTAATTGAAGTGACATTCACTTGCTGAACAGTTTCTTTTGCTCCTGACAAGAAGTTATTCGCTATTGATACCAGCCTTGGGTCGGGTTCCACTGTGGCATCCTGCGCTGTTGCCGCAGGCTTATTCATATCAGAATAATGGCTACAAAAACAACCGTTAAGAGAACGAGGTCATCTGCAGGTGACTCATCTTTCATTCGTTTGCAGTTGTTACTGTCTGTCTGGGGGCACACAATTGAAAATGTCTCTATTAAAGCTTCTTTAGCCTGCGCCAATTTGACACCAGCTCCTATTTCCTCAGTGGACCAACCACTCTCTTGAGTCAAGAGTTGAGTGCACCTGGGCTGGCATACTCCCTCTCATGAGCCAATTCATATCATTCCTGGCGGATTGTAAAACTGAATGACTGTGTTTAACTCCACAGTACATTTCTCGGTCTCCTGCCAGGCATTTGGAAACTATTCAGCCACATGTTTCAAATCCCCAGCTGTTCATGAGGCATGTACCAGTACCTAGCTACCAGGACCATCAGTGCCCACTCTCGGTCACTGTCTCACTGCGACTTCCAATTGCCCATTTACTGCGCCACAAATCACACCCGCACAGGAATGGAATGTATTTACAGTGATGGAAGCTCTAGTTGCCTGCCAAGCAAGGGCTTGAATGTGGGGCTGACACTGTGCATTTGTGATTGTTGCAGAATTCGAGACCAGTACAATTCCTCTTGGTCTTCCCATGTGATACAGGCTATTGTCTCCATCTGAGCTTTGCACTACACAATATAAGGCCTGGTGTGGTGTCTAGCACCCATCCAACCCCTCTTCCAGTTCCCAGGCGGTATAAGATTTATTCATTAGTGACGTAAAGTGTCTTACTGGGCTACCTGCCCCTCGGACCGAGGCTAATGTCATGCTCACTTGGTCATATGGGTCTTTGTGTGTGTGCCAACCAATCAGATCCTTTACTCTGCCATCTCCCCAAACATGACTGTAGTCAATGCTGCGTCATTTCCCGTTTCAGTGTGTGTTTGCCCTGCCTATTGTTTATGTACATCCATGGCTCATCCGAAATAAAATGCTGCTGGCTTCCAAATCACCAACACATTTTTTTTCCCTTTTTTACTGTGGCATTTTACCCTCCGTGTTGGCATTGGCAAGCCTTGCATGTCTATACCGGTGAATCTCCTAGCTATTCACAGCTCATGTAGGCCAATACAGAAAAGTGAAAGGTACTTAACATCTGTAGAATGGCCTGCACCATTCCCTTGCTGCAATGAGAACGTCTATTGAAAAAAGTTTATTTTTAACTGTACTTTCAATAGAATGAAAAAAACAATGTTCGCAGAACAATTCAGCTTTCTCACAAAATCCCGCAAATCTGTCTATCAAATTGTTCCAGAATGCCAGATCAATCCAAATCCTCGCAGCAGTGCCTCCAATAAGTCATCTCTCATTTCTAGTGTTACACATGGGGGCCTAGGCTCCTATTTGTGTCCCATTTGTTTTCTCATACTTTATGGTTTTAGTATGTGGGACATCTGCTCACACATAAAAATTTGGGTTTTGATCTGTAGTATTCAATAATGGGATATATTTGTATTCTCTCCGACCATGCATTGGAATTGGTGGCTAGAAGAAATTCTGTTCCGTGAGGTATGTATTGCTCAAAAGTCCCTTTTATTCACTTTGTCTGACTCATTGCTCCTTTATGCCACAGGTTGTACCGGTGAATATACATATATCCTGGTCCATCCCACTGGTCTACCTATATAGCATTTTTGTCAGCACTGCCCAACACAAAAAGAACCATGAGGAGAATGTCATCTACTGTTTTCCTTTATTCTGATTCCCCTACCTCTCTTGGTACAGCGTCTGTTGCAATCATTGCAAAAATAAATATTTCTCCAGCATTGGATCTTTCATAGATTCACATGCTTGAAAATGCTATACAGATAGACAATATGCCTGTGAAGTCATTCACTTGTACATTCCCTGCACCTAGCCAGAGGTGACAGGCTTAAGCTCCACCCCAGGCAGCCATCTTCAGATCTTTCACCATAGTCGTCTTGACAGGGAATCCGCACAAGCTCTCTGAGCTAGTTCCGAATTTCTTATTGATATACTGTTCTTTTGAACTCCTGCGGTAAACCTTTTACTGCCGGGGTTTATTTTGACACTTTAAAGTTTTCCTGGGCTCAGGAAACCTTTTATTCACCTTGAAAACATTGACTTTTCTGTGCCTCAAGGCAACCCATTGAAGATCTAGGTATGCAGGCTTCAAAAGAGAAGACTTCTATTTTCAGGGACTGCAGAAAGTGTGGAAAGAGGGTGATTTTCATCAGAGACTCTCACAAGTACTGCATTTATTTCCTGTACCCACATGAGATCCAGACTTGTAGGACGTGCCAGAGTTTTGCCAAGAAAACATTTGAAGACAGGCACAGAAGGCTCCTGCAACACCTTGAAAAAAGGCAGATGTGTCTTCCGATGACAAATCCTCTAAAACTGTGCCTTCCATCTCTCAAAGGCATACTGAGAAGCAAACTCCTAAAAGGAGAGATTCGTCAGTAGACAGAGCAGACTCACCACCTTCAAAATCGATATAGAGGAGTGAGAAGGGTGCCTCCACTTCTGAGAAGGTATTCAAGCACTATCAGAAGGGTGTCCATCTCAAAAAGGTAAAGATCTCAGTTCCACACCTTTGTCGACGGAACCGTAGTCTACGGGGGCACCGTCAATGAGAGCGTGTTTTCCTCCGTCTATGAGGGGTGAAGTACCTCCCAGAGCAGCTAGCCCATTGACCCCCCCGCAGTACGTCCATGGAGAAACACTTGTTGACGAAGACATCACTGTCACTGTCATCGCCGACCAAGACCTTGTCGTCGATGGATTCGTCGGTGGTATCCTCAATGACGAAGCATTCGTCATCGAAGCACCACTCGTCGACAAAGTTGTAATTGACGGGGTGAACACCTTCGACGGAGGTCATGAAAAAGCCTAAAGACGTCACCGTCCATGCCCCCATGGGGGTCAATTTCAACAGAGATTGACAATGAGCCACCTGTTCAGCACATAAAAGTAGCCAATTGAGCGGGAATCAGTCACTCCTTCAATAGGAAGCATGGAAACACCTGCACAGCTGTCTCAAACACTGAACTTCCAGACCTCATTCTACAGGAAGAGTACCCGGATGTAGAGGAGGAGCTACAACCACCACTGCCTAAAGAACAGAGCCCTCACTGGCAGCCCATCATAGAGGATACGTCAGACCCATTCGATCCGGCCCTGATGCAGTCGATGCAGAGGATAATCAACAAATTTCAAAGGAGACAGAGGGCTAGATTGACAACCACATTTCCGAGACAGGAGGCACCTATGCCTCATAGGAGCATCTCACCCACATCATGTCGACCCATATGTAGCAGGACGCCTTCAGTACACCCTTGACATAGATCACCGTTGGTTGGTAGCCATTACAGACAGCTCACACACCACAGCGCTTCACATAGGTGAACCTTGCCACCAGCTGCCCCGCAGAAGCAGAGACGTTTTCCATCTCCACCGAGGGCCTCACTACCTTGACTTGGGATTGCAGAGCCCCTTCTACTGTTACAGTTTCCGAGTGGCAGGAAGACCCGGTTGATCCTGATGACAGAGATTACCCTTTCAGGGATTTCTCTGACCCTGACACACAGGACAATGAACCGGAGGTGGGTGAACTCTCCAGAGATGCACCCGATGAGGAACCACATGAATGGGACCCCCATATAATCGAGAAACAAAGGAGACATGACTCTCTGGGTGATTCGTCACCACAGGACGATATAGTGTAATTTCATTCTATCATAACTAAGTTAGCCGAAATTTTTCAAATTTAAGTAACCACTGAAGAGAAAAAGTCAGTACTCTATGAACATAGAGACAATCGATGGTGCATAGTGACCATATACCAATTCTAGACACAATTTGGGAGGCAGGTGAAAAGATTTTGCGACACCACTCCCCACACCTGCCCTGGTTGCAAGGCCGGAAAAGAAATATAAAGCTCCCGACTCTGCACCTATGTGTTTGCAAGGTCATCCTAAACCCGACTCTGTTATCATGGTGGTGACTAGGAAAAAGCTGCAGAACCTAGCCTCACCACTTACAGCCCCACCAGGCAAGGAAGGGTGGATTTGATAGAGAACTATGGCTCAAAATGTCCAGACTAGTCAAACACCTGCTGGCGGAGTATCAGGAAGAAGCAAAGACCATCATGACTGACGGGGAAATCGCTTCTGGTTACATGATTGAATCTGCAGTAAATGTGGCCTAGTGCGCATTCCAAATGATGGCTCACGGCACGGTTCTGAGGCGCCAGGCGTGGATGAAGGCCACACATTTTAGGCCCGAAGTTAAGGCACAGATTTTTCATATGCCATTTGATGGTCTAGAGCTGTTTGGAAAGAAAATCGATGACCATTTAAAGTGCATTAAGTCGGACACCAACACGGTGAGAGCCATCAGTTCCCTGAGGGATAAGGACAAAGATCGTCAACTTTATCATTTTTTTTTAGCCTCGGAACCCAAGTACAGATCTTACTGCAGATCCTTTTCGGCACAAGGTTTGTCGTTATGATCGTACCAGACGAGCGGCACATACCAGCAAACCGCTTCCAGATATCAGTCATAGGGGGACAGAACGGGATTGTGCTAGAACAGAGCCCAAACCAAGAAGAATTGACTGCACGGCACCGCGCCTCCCACATCGCACCCCACATCGCAACCTACAGCGCTGGAATCTCATCACCTCAGACAAGTGGGTGTTGCAGGTGATGCAAAAGTGGCATACCATCGAGTTCCTCCATCTCACCCTCCACAACCATGAAGTGTCCATCTACTACAACAACTAGCAGCGGAGGTGGACAAACTTCTACTAAAGGCGGCTATAGAGTGAGCTCTGCTCGGGCAGCAAGGAAAAGGGTTCTATTCAAAGGTTTTCCTGTTCAGGAAGAAAAATGGACAGTGGCGCCCAATTCTAGATCTGAGAGCCCACAACATGTTCATATGTCACGTCAAATTCAAGATGACATCACTATAGATGGTCCTCCCCTGACTAAATAAGGGCGAATTCCTAGCTACCTTAGACCTGGAAGATGCTTATTTTCATATCCCGATCCATCCAGCAGAGCCAGTACCTCCAGTTCCCGTTAGGGACAGACCATTTCCATTTCAGGGAACTTCCCTTTAGACTCAAATTGTCAGCGAGAGTGTTTACAAAGTGCCTGGGGCTGGTGGCTACCCATCTCAGGAGATCAGGAGTAGAGGTCTTCCCGTACAACCCTGCTCCAAAACCTGGGCTTCACCATCAACAGGGAAAAATCATCACCTGTTCCAGCGCAGACCTCAATCTTCCATGGGGTCAGATCTAGACACGCGTATCCCAAAGCTGCATCCATCACCAGAGAGAATAACAGCGATACTTGGGCTAGGTGACTGGTTTTTAGAGACTGGAATGTCCATGGTACGTTGATACAAGTCCCTCATGGGCATGATGTCCTCCTGTATCTGCCTCATTCCGAATTGCAGGTTGAGAATGAGGCTCATCCAAGAAGAACTGGACCATCAATGGGCCCAAGTCAATGGCTCAGGGGAAGACATGGTGCACCTCACACCAACCTTCCACAAAGCACTACGCTGGTGGGCTACGAAGGACAACCTAGTTCAGGGCATGCCATTCCAGACGCCCACATCAACGTTACTGCTCAGGACAGATGCCTCTTTATCAGAATGGGGCACTCGCTTGGGAAATCTTCAAGCGAGGCTAGTGTTGTCAGCAAAGGACTCCCACCTTCACTTAAATATGCTGGAGTGGCAAGCAATCTGCTCGGTAATAAAATCCTTCCAGCCAGCTCTTACTGGTCAGGTCGTGACAATGCAAACCGACAATACGACCTCCATGCACTATGCAAACAAGCAGGGAGGCACAAGGTCGACCATCATGTCGCTGGAAGCGCAAAAGCCCTTAAAATGGGCCCTCAAGCACATAATCCAGTTGAGGGCAGAGCACCTACCAGCGGGGAGTATTTGCCGTCCCACGAGTGGGAGCTGTACAACAAGAATTCAACCGGCTGTTAGCCAGGTGGGGGAAACCCAGAAAAGATCTGTTCTCCACGCGTAACAACAAGAAGTGCAGTTTGCCTCCAGATACCCATAGGCTCTCTCTCTGGGGGACACATTCTCATTGGATTAGACAGGAAATGTCCCCCCACACAGCTGTTAGCACGCGTATTGAGGGGGATGAAGGAGCAACCATGCAAGATGATCCTGGTAGCCCCAGCATGGGCTTGACAGGCGTGGTACACAACACTTCTGCCAATTTCCCAGGAGGCCCCCATCCGTCTCAGGCCCCCAAGCGCATCTATTGTCTCAACATGGAGGCAAACTACTCCACCATGAATCAGCCAATCTGCCTCTCAAGGGCTGGTACCTGAGCAGCAAAAATGTCAGGACCTCATGCTAGACTCTGACTGCTGTGACATCATCAAGGCAGCTATAGCCCAGCCCACCCTTTCCACTTATGCCAAGAAGTGGAAGCACTGTATTTATTTAGTGTGCATTTGTTAGGTGCTTATACAAAAATTTAATTGTGTTTCAGGGCACCCACAGGGCAACAGGGAGGGAACATGGGATAGAAAACGATGAATACACTGGAAAATAAAGACAAACCTACTAGGCCTTGTGAGCATTCAGAGCGTGCAAGTGCAGAGAGAGGGGAGAGGGAGAAGGGGGTAAGTGCTGGGGTGCTCGTGCTTGTGAGAGAGCAGCAGGTGTAAGTGCCCAGAGTAGGAAGTGCTAGGGAACTTTTACCTGTAAAAAATAAATGGGTAAGTGCAGGCCTACAGTGGCGAATGCCAGTACATGCCAAGGCAAGTGCTTTGTGTAGGCGGAGGCTGAAGGCGATTGTGTGTGGGAGGCCAGGTCCCCGAAGGACACATAAGGGCCCCGGTCACCAATCACAGTGACCGTGAGATTAGCAGAGGAGAGTAGAAGGGAGGGAAAGGGAGAAAAGGAACGTCTTGAGAAGTTCCCAGAATTTGAGGAGGTCCGGCTCAAGATGAAGAGGAAGGGGGGGGGGGGCTGTTCCATAAGAGGGAGCCAGCTGAGGAAAGAGATCAGCCTCCGGCACTCTGTTTAGCGAAACGCTTGACACACAGAATTCATACCAGAGGAATGTAGAGGTCTAGAAGGAGAGTATTTAGTAAGAGCAAGTTGCAGATAGCGTAGTCCCTGGCCCCAAACAGCCTTATGGATGATGCAGAGGGCTTTGAACTTGATCCTTGCAGCAACCGGGAGCCAGTGAAGAGATTTTAGGGCAGGAGAGATGCGTTGGTGTGCAAAATCCCACATGAATCCTCTCAGCGTTAGTGGAACAAATCTTGCCCTATCTTCTCCACCTGGCAAAGCATGGCCTAGCCCAATCTTCTATCAAAGTACATCTCTCTGCCATTTCGGCATACACCACAAGACCTCTTCAAACTTTGTTTGTTTCCAATGCAACAGTTAACGTTTTCCTACAGGGACAATTGCACACTTTTCTCAAGGAGATAAGACCTGTGCATGCCATCCTGGAGTCTCAATACAGTTTTGACAGCGTTGATGGGAGCGCCCTACCAACCCATTCATAAGTGTGACTTGCACTTTCTCTCATGGACAGTGGCCTTCCTGCTGGCTATCACTTCAGTCAGGCAGATTGGGGAACTGCAGGCATTATCCATTGACCCGCCCTTCACGATCTTTCAGACAGATCAGGTTATTCTTATGTCGCACACTAACTTTATCCCTAAGGTGTTCTTGGAGATGACGTTATTCGAGCCGATAGTGCTACCTACTTTCTTTAGCAACCATTCAACTGCAGCTGAACAGGCACTACACTCCCTGGACATTTCAATAACTTTGAAATCCTTCATAAAGAGGATAAAGGACTTTCGATCTTCACCCAGGCTTTTTGTTGCCTTTTCAGGCCGCAACAAGGGACAAGGTATCTCTAAGCAAGGCCTTTCTCATTGGGTAACAAACTGTATCATCCACTGTCAACTGTCAAAAGGTGACCCACTCCCTACTCCACCAGCAGCACATTCCACCAGTGGAAGGGCAGCGTCTGCAGACTTCCAGGCGGGAGTGTCCTTAAAAGACGTATGTCATGCTGCCACCTGGAGCACGCTCCATACGTTTGCCAAGCATTGCTGCTTGTGTGAAGATACCAAAAAGGAATCTGCAGTCGGACAGGCGGTCCTTCAGCAACTGTTTGTGTAAGGTAGGAGCAGCCTATCTATCCCTCCTTCCATGATTATTTGTTCCCTAGCATGCTTTCAGTACAAATTCTCTGTTTATGTAGACATAAACTCTCTAAGATTGGTACAGGCATAGAATGCTTTACTGCTTGGTATTTTATTCAAGCATGTGAATCTATGAAAGATCCAATGCTATAGAAGTCTTTGTTACTTACCTGTTACTGTATTTCTCCAGCATTGATATCTTTCATAGATTTACATGCTCGTTAGCTTGTCAGTCATCGTCTCTCAGCTACGGCTCAAAATCTTAAGATTGCTGCATGGGCTGGAGCTTAGGCCCTGTCACCTCATTGGCTAGGGTCTAAAGGAACCAAAGTGAGGTGGTGGGAATACACAAGTGAATGGCTTCACAGGCCTACAGGGCTATCTGTATGGCATTTTCCTCTAGAAAATTGTATATAAATGATTCATTTTAAATTACAGAGGATTTCCAGTTTGACGACCGGGAATATTCAAGCATGTGAATCTATGAAAGATACCAATGCTAGAGAAATACAGTTAGAGTTAAGTAACAAAGACAGCATGCACACTCTACTTTGCTGTTCAGCCGGAGCAGTTAAGGTTGTGACTGCTGCTGACTTGAACAAATTAATTATCAAATGTTTGTAATCTTTGTGTAGTATTTAACCATGATCCTGGTAAAGAATTTGAGGTTCACATCATTGCACTGCCTGAACATTTCCGTGGTTCTTTTGAAAATTTGGCACTTCAACAGTTCATTTATGCTACTTCATATCATGTAGGTATGTCATGAAATAGCATAAATGGATACTGTTGATACAATTAAAATTGCAATGATTTGCTTTTAACAAGGCAGACACTCCTTACATTTGTTACAAAGCTTTCTTTCCTTCAGAGATCCCAATTATGCAACTATAGCATGTAGTTCTGTATGATTTCCACACATTTTACATTGTTGAATGACCATTTCTTCTGCTAATATTCAACGTGAACTGTCATTGTTGAAAAGCTTTGTTTCAGGCGTACTTTTTAGTTTGCGTATAAGCTGAAACTATTGCATTTGAATACAGATAGGGAGGATGACATATGAGGAGAGAGACAGAGGGCCTCATTGCAAGTCCAGCTGTAAACTGCCGGTGCTACCGGCGGATTAGCGCCAGACTGTAACACTGTTTCCGCTGCCTGAGATCCCAGTGCCACTGGGACATCACAAGTCCCGGTGTCCCGGGATATCAGGTGGTGGAAAATGTTAGTGCCCATTCCCGTGGAGTACCATAGGACTCCACAGGAATGGGGACTCAGAAGCACCAGCACTGTTAGTAAAGGTGTTGGCGCTTCCGTGACAACTGTGCCTACCAATGCCGTTGCGCCCGTCAGGTCAGACCTGCCAGGTGCAATGGCGCCAGCAGGCACAGTTGTAGTCTGCCGGTCCGGAAAGGATATCGGTACATTGCTACTGGCACCCTTATTTCCAAACCGGCAGACTTTTAATGAGGTTCAGTGTCTGTAGGTGTTGTTTGGTTATGTGCCCACCCATTGCCTGCCCACGGCCATGCTGATCCCTACGGCCATGCCCACCCATTCCTGCCACTGCCTGCCCAAAACACCTACTCATGGGAACTCTTGAGCACGCTTTAATCAAGCTTTACCATCAGGCTTTGCATTCAAAGTGCCTGTCAGTGTTTGTTCAAAGCAGTCCTCTGAGAGTTAATGACTTAATTGGAGTTGCAAACACGCTTAGAGTGTAAAGCAAATGTCATCCAGGTCTGCCTTCAGCCACTCCATTTATAAGCACCTGTTTAAAACAAGCATTGGTAAAGCCAACATATTTCTTTTGTGCAAATGTTTTAAGCTTTTGTCAGTCACTGCTATTAGATGCTATTAGATGCCAAGGTACTTGCACCATTTTGCACTTGATACCAACAATGGGTAGTTAATACCACTGCGACTGTGCCTGGCAAGTGCTTTTCCCATGCCTACACAAAAGCCCAAACTGTTGTCATTGACAGTGCTTGTTTCTTTTATATATTCAAACTTGCCTAAATGTTTGGAATTTTGTTTTCCGCCCTGTTTCTTTTGTCCACATGTACCACCCTTTCCATTCCATCATTCTTTTGCCCTATCGCTTTTCTTCTCACAAATCCACCGCATTTGGACAAAATAAATCTGCATTGTTATGTCTTTCAATTTGGTCTATAGTTCATGTTGCGATGTACTCAATAGAAAAGAGGCAAGCCAGGGTGTCTTTGTACAGCAAACCTACCTCCGAAGTAGAACCTCTTTTAAGTGTATACCACCCATTCGGCCTGTGTTCCCTATAACACGTCTGCTTCTTTGAAGTTTTTTGCGTTTTTTGGCAAACAGTCTGTTCTCTCTTCCGGCATTGTGGTACCTGCTGGTCTCCAGCTTGTTATATTCACAACTTATGTACCGTGATTTCTGTTGCAGGGTATTTCGAATCATGGATGATGACAACAGCAGAACACTGGATTTGAAAGAGTTCATGAAAGGCCTAAATGATTATGGGGTGTTGATGGACAAAGATGAGGCGTTGCAGCTCTTTGCACAATTTGATAAAGATAAAAGTGGGCTGATAGATTTCGATGAGTTTCTCGTCACATTAAGAGTAAGTTAGTGGTATGTGTGCACACGTATGCTAATTGTATGACACAAGCATGACCTGGATCCATTATTAATATATTGCATGATGAAGAGGCAGAAAATTGGATTTGTGTTTATTTGTATCATGTTTGAAGATACTTGTGCACTGTATATTGAATCACATGGCGCAAACCAATAACATTTTATTGGATACAGACGCCATTTGAATGCAAAGCTGTTTTCACAGTAGGTTTTAGTGCCAGGTCTAGAGGGAAATGTCCTAGTTTATTAGAGTCCATTTCAAGAGTGGGATGAAGTCTGTAAACCCAATGGTCCATGTGAAGGACCTATATGGGAAACCCTGTATGCATAACACACGACTATCTGACCAATTCGATTTTAACCTGTTGTGTTTTCCAGGTTCTGCCAAAGGGAGTCGCCTGTGTGATAACCTCAATATTCAAAACAGGTTTGAGGATCAAGTTGATGGAAGTCTAAAAAAACGATACCAGTTCTTTTACCAAATATTCTTCAATTGCATGTGAGACAAGGAAGGCCTTGTTAGTTTGCTCTTGCTCAGGAGGATCACTGGGATCTTACCATTGATCTACATCATTTTGCTCCAGTGTAGCCATACAAGGGTACCCCTTGCTCTCAAGCATTATGGTAGAGGCACACCAAAACATATGTGTGAAATACCAGTTGGTGGGCAGTTGTTTGAAAGTCATTGGGGGATTGGAAAGTAGAAGGCATACAACACAGTGCTGACATGTGAGGTTAGTTTAAGTAGAGGTGGAGCTCCAAGGTTGTTCTTATTTTGGTAATTGAATCCTACAATGTAGTGGGTGGTACCTGAAAACATCACTAGTTGTGTTTTGCAGTAACACTCTTATCATCTGTTTCCTTGCAAGCAGTTTTTGGCTGCTTCAGACCATCAAGACTGCAGTACAAGGCTCATATTTAAGATGCCCACACTGTTTTCATGGTCTATCTGAGACTTTCGGTTTACCCCAAAACCTGTTGACAGTGATAGGATTTCACTATTGTTTGAACGTTATAAAGGGTTTTTAGTTGATACAGTTACCATAGAGATAGCAAAGGCAGGTTCACTGGAGAGGGTGCAACATAAAAGAAAATATGCATTCAATTTGATGTGTTAGTATTACAAGTTTAGCTTTCAGGCGGTTAGTCAGGGAGGTGAGAAGTGGGCTTCATTCCTTGAGGGTTGTCATTTGGGGCAGTGGTTTATGCAGCAAATTGAGGTTTTATTACACCTTTCACTTCATTCCGAACTAGTACACACAGTACTTCTCATTAGGACCGTATAGCGTTAGTAATTCTTCTGTATAGGGACTCCTTGTTGCATCCAGATCCATGTGCGTCTTTCTTGGTGACTTGTCGGTGGCTTTGCAGCCAGTTCACTCGACCTTCATGATACTCTTCAGTTCAGATTTCCTCTTTAAACTGCTAGCAGTGGAACCAGAGATATAAGTAACATTAGCGTATTGGTGAAGATGGCGATCATCTGGTTCACCTTAATAAGGAGGGTCACAAGCTGTGCTTACTTTTCTAGCGGTTTTTAAGGCACTTTGAAAACCTTATTAGTTAGATATTCCCCCCTTGCTTGCATTGCCTTGAACCTGTGTGGAAAGGCAGACTTGTGATAGCCTGAAAAATTGTGTGGTAATGCTCAGAGAGGTCAGCAGCCAGTAAGAGGAGTCGAGTTGACTGCTGTGGTGGTTTATGCATACTATACGTTGTGCCTCTTCTTTTAATATTACCTGATAAGTTTTGGTTACACCCTGGATACATATGTGTCTTTGTGTGAACGCTGGTGGTATTCTGCTAATATTCAGTCTACGATCATTTTGGAATCTTTACTGATTCAGGGTAGTTAATGCGTCACACAAACAGGTGGACGGTGTTGCATGCAGTGGTAACGTAACTGAACCAAGTCTCTGAAATCAGAAAGGAAGATGAGTTGTACTCTCTGAGGTAGTTAGGTAGTGTCAGCGCCTGAGCCAAATATCCTATCACTATTCAGGTAGGTATTAGCTGGGGAAGGTTTTAGCATTTGGTTTAACCCTAAAACGTATTTTATTGGTTGTGGGGGTTCCATCCGATCAACAAGTTATTTGATTGAGAAGCCTGAAGAGGGCTTGGAGGTCGCGTGGGAGCTGGAGGAGAGATTTCAGCTGCCTTAACTAGAATTCCTCTTTAGTTGCCCAGTTCTAGGCAGATAATGCATGGCAAGGCACTTCTTATTTGCAGTTCATAAATCGTCGGAGTGAGCTGGAGTGTTGATCGTGTTGGAGGTCTGTTTTCTACCTCTATCCCTGCCTTCGATACCAACATTCTCCTACATAAACCCAGTCCAGTCGCTGAGTGACGCAGAGTAAGCTGGAGTGTTGATCGTGTTGGAGGTCTGCTTTCTACCTCTATCCCTGCCTGCATACCAGCATTCACCTACATAAACCCAGTCCAGTCGCAGAGCAACGGGGAGTGAGCTGGAGTGTTGATCATGTTGGAGGTCTGTTTTCTAGCTCTTTCCCTTCCTGCAATACCAGCATTCACCTACATAAACCCAGTCCAGTCGCAGATCAACGCAGAGAGACCTGGGTTGTTGATCATGTTGGAGGTCTGTTTTCTACCCCTATCCCTGCCTACCATATCAGCATTCACCTCCATAAACCCAGCCCAGTCGCTGAGCAATGCAGAGTAAGCTGGAGTGTTGATCGTGTTGGAGGTCTGCTTTCCACCTCTATCCCTGCCTGCAATACCAGCATTCACCTACATAAACCCAGTCCAGTCGCAGAGCGATGGGGAGTGAGCTGGAGTGTTGATCGTGTTGGAGGTCCGTTTTCTAGCTCTTTCCCTGCCTGCAATACCAGCATTCACCTATACCAACCCAGTCCAGTTGCAGATCGACGCAGAGAGAGCTGGGGTGTTGATCATGTTGGAGGTCTGTTTTCTACCCCTATCCCTGCCTACCATATCAGCATTCACCTCCATAAACCCAGTCCAGTCGCTGAGCAACGCTGAGTAAGCTGGAGTGTTGATCGTGTTGGAGGTCTGTTTTCTACCTCTATGCCTGCCTGCAATACCAGCATTCACTTAGATATACCCAGTCCAGTTGTGGAGCGATGCAGAGTGAACTGGAGTGTTGATTGTGTTGCTTGGGAGGCAGAAGCATGGGAGAGTGATACGAGAAGCCTGAGGGAGTCGCCACTAGGATTCTTCCCGATGCCGAGGACTAGATTGCAAACGAAATCGCAGGTGAGCGTTGGTAGGACTTTATCTGCCAAACCCCATAGACCCCTCAAACTGCAGCCTCCTCTGGTGCCTAAAAGTGAGTTCGGTGTGAACAGGGGGCTGGGACTGCGGCGCCCCCTGAAAGGCAATTGCACTTGGTTGCAGGATGCAACGGGGGTATAGAATGCACAGGGCTATCAGTAGTCATGAAGGGGGAAAAGCTCCCTCAAGATAGCAGACTCCTCTTTTGAATCTGGCCAAAGCGAGCACTTGAAGTGCGAGAGGGTGCTGGACCGGCGCCCACCATGTCACTCGTCCCCCCTTTGACTTGACAGATGCAGAGATTCTACAGAGCAAAGAAGTCCTCCCTGTGAGTCCTTGCGTCACTGTTCCTCCGGTTCTTGAGTCATGGAACGCCAGGCTCAATGTAACCAGGGTCCTATCTGTGAGATAGAAAGTCTGCGATCCTACGTCTACCACCATCTCCACTTTTGTGGCCTCACCCAGATGCTCAAGCAAGAAGGCCAACTGTTTTCCCATGTCAAATTCGGGGCAACCTTCAAAAAGCAATGTGGGAGCCAACTACGTCTATTCGGAAGCCTCCGAGAACTCTATGATCAATCCTCATATTTGACAACTTCAGTTGAGCCTTACCAACACTGGCTCGGTTAAAGTCTCCCTTTCCACTTTTGTGGACTGTACCCCAAGTACCTCATCTGTGGACTTATCAACCACCCCCTCGGGCAAAAAATGGATGGCCCCAAGATCTTCCATCCTGTCGGATGAGACACTGGAGGAACTGTACATTGCACATGATGATGGACATACACACCAGAAGGACCACCAAAGACTAATCTCTTTCTCAATGGACCAAGGGTTTATCCACTCACCCCTTCCTAACCGGAGGGTTTTGCCCCTGCATCCCCCTCAGTGGACCCAGTATTTTCACAGAGTTCAGTGAACAGCCCAAAACAAGGAGGGAACTCGTTGTTTCTCAATCTCCACTGCAACACGATGGCCTCCCTAGCAACCTCTGTCTCCATTTGTGAAATTTTATTAAACCATGAATGAGGCAAGCAGAGATCAAATGACCCTACTCACCTTGATGCACTCTAGAATCATATATATTGAATCCTTCATCACTTTACTACAATCTAGAGTGGATCAAGAAATCCTCTGCTCAAATAGGATCCAAAGAGAGATCCAGGGAGTCTTAGAACTCAAAAGAGCTGACAACAAATATCTATTGAATTCAGTCCTAGACCTTCTCCACTTAATACCAGCGGTTCAAAACAAGAAGGTTGGCCAAACCTTTACGTCAGAAGCCAACCAACCTGGGAAGGGAACTGAAGATTCCTTGAACATACAACCTAGATATACTGACAATCCACCACCAAAGGGTTTGGTCTCTGACAGGCCTACATTGTCTGACCCTAGGGTGGGGAATAGTCCCTATCCTGCCAAAGGCTCTAGTGAGTGTCCTGGAAGTTGGGAAGGTGATCAATCTCACTTCCAATGACCCAGCATGTGCTACAACTCAGCCACCTTCGACGCTACCCATTTCCTCGACCAGCTTTTTCAAACCTACGGCGCCCACCGCTTTCTCTATTTTCGGTCAAAGGAAAAAAAAGAAAACTGAATAGGGCAAAAGACAGAGACACGCGTGCAGGAAAAGAAACCCAAGCTTTGAACAACGGCTAAAACCAACTTATCCAAGATGGTGGTTGTGACTACTCAGTCTTTTTCTGCCCTGCCCCCGTCCTCCAAGGGGAAAAGAGAATGTTGGTGCCGTGTGCCACCACTTTAGAGCGGAAGCCTACAAACATTCCTTCCAAGCTTCTGCAATCCGAGAGACCAAAGTCCATGATTCTGTTGGACAACATGCTTGAAGCTTGGGTAATTGTTCCACTTACACCTACAAGGACGAGGACTCAGTGGAAGAAGAATCGTCTTTCTGCTTTCGTCTGGCCCGCGGGTTACCTTATCCAACTTAAATACCTTATGCACTATCGGCCAATTGAAGGGGCCTTACATGTTGAGAAACAAGAACCAGAACAGACTCTTTAACAATCTAATCATCCATCACAGGTCAACTAGGCCCTCGATTCCTTTTCAGACACTTGCAGAAAGATGGAAAAACATCATAACAAACCATGATCTGCCGGCTGACGTGGGCACAAGAGTCCAATTACGAACATGTGCATTGACAGACAAAAAACAAGAAGGCGTTCTCGCTCACTCTCCAAGAGTGGTGCTGTCCCCTATCTCCGGGACGGCCCACGGGGTCATTGTAATCAGGGCGTGCAGGCTTTCCATCCAACAAAGTAGTACGAGAACCTCTGTAGCCGACTAGAGATGGCCTGATTCTGAAACGTTCAAACGTTTTGCTCTTCTTGCACAATGTCCCTTTTCTAAGATATGTTGTTAGGGAAGACATTTTGGTAGTTGATTTTCCAAAAGAACATATAACAGACAGTGTGATCCTGCATCTATGCTCTCAAGGTGTCAAAACCTCATTGCTGGAGATGGCTCACGTACTACTCCTTATGGGGTTTGACTGTCGTAAACACCTGTCTACGGTTTCTTCATTTCACCTTGCAGGAGGTTCTAGGAGTCGGTCTCGTTCGCTCTTTCATTTGTTGGGAGAGGCTTGCCGTGAGCCGGGTTGGACGGCTAAATCTGAGAACCATCGAGCAATCACTCACCTTTCCACGAAAGACCCCCTTTGGGGGTCAGTAATACAACCAGCTAGATGGTCCGATGGCCAGCTAAAAATTACATTCAAGAACCCGGGCTCCATTGAGCGCTTAATTACGCACAACAAGATTCCCACCAAAACACACAAGACAGAAAGTGCTTTGGCGACGGTTGGCCGAAGGGAGAAGCTGAGCTACGAATAGCCACAAAGATCTTTGCGAAAGATAGCATTTTGGAACACGAAAGGAACTCGAGAGGATCAGCACATCTTACCCACGATGGCGACATACAATCTGGAAGCTTGGCTATACTGTGTGTGCAAGAAACCTGACTTCGAAAGTCCCCTTTCCTCACTTGGCTGCACTACCTTATTTACTTCAGCTTACAGGGGTGAAAAAGGTTGCACTGCAGCGGGTCTCATTACGGGTTGGGGCTAACTATAGTATCTTTCATAAGCCCAAACCCCTTCATACAAATCAATTGCCTGAATGAAACGTCTGAAAAAGAGATCTCCAGAGGTCTAGTGATCCATATATATTGGAATCCGGCTGCTCTTACCACCACCCAATTTCTAGACCTAGTGGCAAGCTCTATCGACCATTGGACGGACCAATTTAAACCACATTTTACCACTGTGGGAGGAGACCTGAATTGTGGATGTATTGACAAAACAACGGGCCTATGCCCATTCCAGTGGGACTCTTGGATGCCTGGAGATCTAAGAGCGTGTGAATGGTGGAACCTGATGTCAGACAATGACCTCCACATTGTCAATAGTCAAACAGTTGGTGATTTGCTGACTAGAATTACATGGTCTAACGGACCCCGATCCAGCATATTAGACTATGTATTTGCTTTTAGTCTACTAATCTAAGATATTGTTTCCTTGGAATAATTTGAAAAACAACTAGCGATTGCTCGCTATTGAAATGTACATGGAAGGGTGGACTCATTCCTCGACAGGAAACCATCAGTGTGGTCCTAGATACACCTCAAGGAACCAATCGCCTACATATGCCCGAGCACGAAATTGGTATGCTAATGCAAGAAGATGGAGTAAACTACATCCCGCTCCTTCATGAATGAACGGCCGCCCAGAGTCGCTCTGACATTGGCGACAGGCCACACAAGGACATAAAAACAATTATAAGAAACCAAGGGTCCCAGCAGTTAACTCAAGTGAAAAGGAGAAAGCAAAGATTAAAAAACTGTCTGACTTCATATAAAGCTGAGACGCTACAACAGGATGCGGAACAGATGCTCTGGGCCCTTACCAATAAAGACACAAGATTGGTCTGGCGATTGCTTAATGGGCGAAGGGGATGTAGTGACGAGCCTCTTTTCCACGCCGTTGCAGGAGAAGCCTGGACCTATTTTTACCAACAATTGTTCAGACCAGAAGAGAGTCCCTCTAAAGTATCACCTGAAAACCGAGTCTGGGTTGTTTGTTCCGGCTTGACCCCTTGGACATAGAACATTTAATTAAAAAGGCAAACCAGTCAAGAGCCCAAGGGCCAGACAGGATTACCAATTCCATAATAAAGGAAGCCCCAGAGAACTGGATTCCTTTCATATTCAAGTTATTTAGCCAAATCATAAAGTCGGGTATGATACCGGATTCATGGCGCTCATCGATAATAGTTCTGATCGGCAAGCAAGGATGTAGAGCTGACCCTTCGAACTATCGCCCAATAGCACTCCTTGATTCTTTGGGCAAGTTATTTGCTGCCTTCCTCCTAAAACAACTCCAAAGCTGGATGAAGGAGGTCAAAAGAGTAGAACCTAAGCAGACTGGATTTGTAAAAGGGGTTGAACCTTTTTTTGATCAACATTCTGAAAGCGAAAGTGTTAATCGAGAAAATAAAACTTTATGTGGCGTTTATAGACATCAAGAAGGCCTTTAACAGTGTTTTGATTGTCAGTGTTTATGGACGAAAATGGAGGCATGGCAATGCCCGAAAGATCTGCTTGATGCCATAAAGTCTCTTTATGAGTGCACCAGCATCAAGATTCACCTTAGCGCCCATGGGCTACTGTCCCGGCCCATCGACACCTTTGGGGGCTTTATGCAAGGCTGCCCATTAACCTTGACATTGTTTAGTCTATTTCTTACAGACCTATAAGAGGCCTGTTTTAAAGCAAGACTGTTTCCACCAAGACTTGAAATAGATGAACCTGCTCTTCGCAGACGACGTGGTTCTTCTTGACTAACAGCTATTGGATTACAGAGGAGTATGGACGCCTTGGACGAATACCTGACAACAAATGGGCTTGCCATGAACTCTGCAAAGACCCCTATAATGGTATTGGGAGACCGCAGGTGTGGCCTGAGTCGTATACACAAGTGGTTCATGAGGAAAATTTACCTAAAACTCGCAGAACAAGTTACTTATCTGGGGTTGCTCGTCAATAACAGCAAGATTGACTTTCCGCGCCAGGTTGCCTTGCACGCGAAGCTAAGTATCTTAACCACCCAAGGGAGAAGGATACCAAGAACATTCGGGAAATTTTTTTGAAGCCAATCCTGACCTTTTTTCAAGCTAAGGCCACGCCCGTTTTAATTTACGGCGCCAAAGGCTTTCCTCTCAACCCTTGGCAATTATGGCTGTCTCTTGAGGGTGGTTTTTTGATGGAAAATCCTAAGGCTCCCCAACTTAATACTGACTTCACTCCTATGGTTTGAATTGGGTCTGATCTCCTTACAACCCACAGCCACTCATGCTATTTCGAAAATGCTGGTTGGTTGATATACCTAAACCTTACCAAATATTAGAAAGAGCGCTGAAGGTGAACAAAAACACCCTCTTGATGGAATGGCGAAATTGTTGTCAAAACTTGCTTTACCCCCCTGGATGTTAAAATGAAAGACCTAGTTAACAACCAGGCAAAGGTAAAATGGTAAATGTGTCAGGACGACTGGTTGAAGACCATGGACGAGAACAACCGGTACAGTTTAGAGACTGCTATGAGAGGAGATCACAAGACGTGGGTCTCACTTCCAAAATACCTATCTAAATCGCCAAGTAGTTTGTACAGGACTCAATACATGCGGTTTAGGATTAACCTATACGCCACTTGCCAGATCCTGATTATTTACAACCAGCACAGAAGTTCTGAAGATTGCAGGTTGTGTGACAAGGAGGGGACAACGGAGACGTTGAAGCAGCTTACCCTCTTTTGTACAGGCCTTACGGAGAAGAGAATATCTTACTTTGGCTCTCTGATTGCAGAAAGACACTCAGATAAGGCAGAGGATTTTTGGCATCTTCTCCCCCGCGGGGACCACTTCACGGCGATATTTGCACTTGCGAAGTTGTTTGCGAGTATGGACGAATCCGGAAACCCACTGAAGAGAGACATGATACGAAGCTCGGTTGAATGATGATAGAGAAGAAAGCTTCCTTCTTTTTAAAGCATGGACTGCAAAACAAGTTCCTGTGGGATGAACTTTGATATGATAAAATGTTTGAAATAAACCAAATGTGTAATAAAAAAATAAACAAAAATCATAAATCTTCAGTTTTGCTTGCTACTGCACTTCAATGGAACTAAAGTGGTTGCATAGCCTGATTTTCTCTATATGAAGTGTACTGTTACCTGTCTCATGATAATAGGAAAGTGATATTTATTGCTTTGCAATCAAGGATTGTAACCATTTGCACAATTGTATGTGTTTAGTAATTCAAAATATTCGAAAATCATGAAGGTGTTTTATTTTTTAACATCCTTTGTTTTTTAACTCTTTATTATTTATATAAGAGTATTTTTATTTTTTTAATGAAATCCTGGTTGTTTTTAGATTCTTTTTAATTAGCTGTTTGGAAGATTGTTCAGTATAACACCACAAATTCAAAATGTGCATGTCCGGGAGGGTCAACTGTGACAGTCTCTATATGCGACAAAAGCATTGACAAAGCTTTGCTTTTTGCATGGTGAAAGTATTTCCGGAGTTCACGAAGACCAGCTTAGAGGCATGGGGAATATGCTGCGAGGAAAGCAGGCAGAGAGCGGAGAGAGGAATGTAAGGATTAATTAATGAATGAAGGAGTCACAACCCAGGCTCTGAACAGCCAGTGGTGCTTTCTCTTTTCGGTCTCCTTTTGGTCATTGGATATGTGCAGAAGTGATGATGAAGTCGACCTCTCAATCCTCCTGCCTTATACAAGGCTTTTTCACTGCTGTAGCACCAGAGCATGTTACCACTTAAACAGGTGGGGTACAAAACACCTGTACTAAGATCTTTTTTGCAGAATCAATCTTAGGGCTCAATATAACTTAGCTTGTGAACAAGAGGTTAAGACATTTGACAAGTCTACATTTGTGATGTTACTTTCTTACTGTCAATTATATAGCACATTTTGAAATTTGTGTCTATATATGTCTCGATTTATGAAAATATGTTTCTTATATCTATGTTATCTGTTTATATTCGTAATAGAAATACAACAATAATAATAATGGTGCATTATTTTACTTTACAGCCACCAATGTCTAATGCCAGAAAGGAGATTATTGCCCAAGCATTTAGGAAGTTGGACAGGACTGGTGATGGTATTGTCACTGTGGAAGATCTCAGAGGAGTATACAATGCTAAGCATCATCCAAAGTATCAGAATGGAGAGTGGACGGAAGACCAGGTTTTTCGGGTGTTTCTAGATAACTTTGATTCACCTTATGACAAAGATGGAAAGGTGAGTTTGCAGACTGGAGACTAGATTAGTAGAGAAACAGTGATTTAGATATTTTCACAGAAACAAACAGTGAATATCAACAGTAATAAGGTAATAATAAAAAAGATCACATTGAAAATAAGCATGTATGTTTGCAATTGGCAGTGGGCTCTAATGAAGTGGCCATCCTATGTGCTTCCATTGGCAATCAACCATAGTTTTACATGCTAAATAATCCTCTTATATTTGTGTTTTAGATTTGTATTTGGGTTTATATAGCACAATCCTAGCTAGGTAGCAACTACGTGCTGTATTCATAGTTTAGTGTTAAGAGAGGTCAGTGGAAGGGGAGGTTACAGTAGCTTAGATTTCCCATACTATAGGGATGGTATATACCTAGAAATATCCAGTCCTAAGGGACCCCTAGATACTCCCTGAAGAGCAGCAGGGTCTTGAGTGCCTTCCTGAACTCAAGGAGCATTGGAAAAGTCTCGATTGGCGGTGGTGTTCCAGTAGTATCGGATGTAGCAAGAGAATGCCTGGTTCTCTGTGTCCTCTTTGCACGATATTTTAGTCTGGTGACTTGCACTGATCTAGTTCCTTGAGGAGCACCCACCCCAATCCCACGAGCCATGAGTATGCAAGTTTTTATGACTAGGTAGGCCGGAGTTCTGGTAGTAGTTGCCTTATATGTGATGCAGGCAGTTTTGAAGAGCATCCTTTTTGGAATGGGTAGCCAGTGTAATTCCATTTGAGGCGGGTTTGGTCACATTTCTTAGTTCCCATTATGAGGTGTGCTGTGACATGTTGAGCACCCTAAGGGGGACGGGCAGGTGTTGCCAGGACCCCACTAAGGAGGTTGTGACATCCTGTGAGATTACCAGGGCCTGGCCTGGGGTTCTGAAATCCTCACGAGGGAGGAACGGTTCCATCTTCCAGTGGACTGATAGTTGATACCAGGCCTTTTGTTTTTTTTGTTGATATGTTGCCAGAAGGAGAGATTTCCTTTTTTTAAATTACAAAAATCCTATAGTCTCAGAAAGATATTGTATCTTGCGCTAATTGGATTTTAGGTCCAGAAAATGAAATGCATGAATTCCCGCTTCTTGGTTACAGAAGATGTGAAAATAAGATTAGGCTGCACAATGGTCCCAATTCATAGTGGGTCACAGCCATTCACACCACAGGACCCTGCATGCATCATCCATAATTAAGAAAAGGGAGTTGCAAAAAGAGGAAATGGCTGTGGGTGGAAGGGACCTGTCACCTGCACGTCCTATTATGCATATGCATGCATTGGTTGAGCTTTTGCCACATTTGGGTCAGATCTCCAACCCACATTCTTGCAGAGTGTGCATTTTCATTGATGCACCTTTGGGGCCTGCCACTGCAATGCATGAGCATGTCCAATAATTGCTGTGAAATTATGGCAGTGGCCTTTGAAGATGCCTGTCTACACTGCACTCCTCAGTGGATGGTCTTACGAAAGAGAAAAATAGTTTGCGTTTATATTTGTGTCTTTGGCACATGCTAATACGAATGGGAACCGGACAGGAGGCCCTGTGTCTGGGCGCAGATTGCAGATAAAAGGAGAAGAACCATACTAGGCAACCATGGAATGATCAGCTACGATTCTCATCAAATGTTTCATATACCCATTGCCCAGTAAAGGTGACAAAGGTGAACCCCGAAGAACACCACAACCTAACTTAATGGTTCTGACGTTTAAGCGCTAATGTTGACCATTTGATCTCGATCAGAGAGAAAACACTTAAACCAATAAACGGAGAAATTGGTTATGCCCGTCAGACTGAGGAGCCAAGGCAGTAACATGTCATGATTCGTGGTGTGAAAGGCCACGCTGAGGTCTCACATCATTATTAAGGACATCTGACCATTGTCTGCCTTGGACAAAATGTCATCCCAAACAGCAAGAAGGGCAGACTCAGTGCTATGCTTAGAGCGAAAGCCAGATTTTTTTCTGTGTAATCCTGTAATTGCAGAGTAGCAATTTTCTCGAATCTTCGCTATCCAGACATAAAGACATTCAAGCTAGAAGGATCCAAGTAAAGTTTTTTTAAGAGTGGAGTGATGGAAACCTTCTTAAATGAAATTGGTACTATACCTTGAGAAAATGATAGATTAATAACAAGGGGGACATTGAAGCCAATTGAGGTGCTAAATTCCATGCTACGATGGCTGAGATAGTAGAGATGCAACAGGAAGGGAGAACAAACCAAGAGGTTTTCATCCATTCAACTTGCGAGTGGGCGTGAACTCGTATTGGACAGAAAGGAACATGTACTTTGTGACTGTTGGTTGACTACTACCTGGGCTAAGGTTTTACCCTGAGCAAAGTTTGATTGGATGTCCTTTATCTTGGAAACAAAAAAAAGACATTAAAGTCCTGAGAACATTTCTGAGGGGATAAGGGAGGGGGACAAAGAGGAGAGTTGAATGAATTTCTTAATGGTCCTAAATCGTTCCTGTTTATTGCTTGCTGCCAAAATGTTCTCCTGAATGTAAGAGGCTTTGGAGTAAATAATCATTTTCTTATAGGCTAACTGTGCTTTGTGGGCTATCTCCAGGCAAATGTTGTTGCAATGACACTGCTAGTTTTTCTGAGCTCCTCTGGCTTCTTTTTTTTGGGTCAAAAATATGTAATGAATACTACAATTTTCAAGTCTTTTTACATTTCATCTGCTGCATGGGGGCATACTGATTGACTATTGGCAACAAACGGTTACAGGACTGGGACCAGAAAGAGCCACATTCAACATTATTATCCAAAGGGGGTATATTAGCTACCAAACTTGAAGAGGTTTTTTTTACTTTGGCAGCCTATTTCTGTTGCTTAGAAGGACAATTCGCTGTGGGATCCTAGTCATGTCAACTGCGACAAACTGTTGCGTATAATGATCACTCCAGTTTACCGGAATTGAAGTGAGGGACTCAATAAATGCCTGCTGAAAATCTGGCCACGGTAATGCCCAGCTAAATGTGAGGGGAAGTCAGTTGCTGTCAAGGCGGAGTGGACTTGATGTTGATAATTTCCTGGAAGCTAATAATGATGAAATCTCATTATGGATATTGAAATCTCCTAAGATCAGGAGTTTGTTAATGTCCAGGACGGATGAAGATAAAACAATCTTCCAGACCTTCAAGGAAGGGTCCAGGTGGTCGATAGCATAAAACATTTTTTAAAGAATCTCTAGACGACAATTCGAATGAAAAAACACTGACCTGTGAAGACTCATCCCGAGAAAGGTCTTTGAAGTTAATGATAGATAAAGAAGCCTTACACATTATAGCAATACCGCCTCCTCTGTGTATTGCTCTGTTCATCCACTTGATGGAAACTCTTCTGGTATCCAAAGATGAAATAGTGCTTGCAAGTTCTCTGTCAGCCATGTTTCGCTGATGAAAAGTATATCTAATTTATAATCCATTCATGTTCATATATTCTGAAATGACCTACAATTAATCAAGGCACAATTAATCTTAGTTTGTCTGTGGTATTGTCAGTTTCTGTCCACGCCCCAGACATAGAATAGAGGTTTGCATTATGATCTGAACTATATTGTGGGCCCTGAATTTGTTGAATGCTCATAAAGTAATGTGCCCCTGAAAGTCTTTGAACATGATTCACTCCTCTGTAGTATCGGAGTACTTGACGAAAATTAGGGTCAACACCAGAAATATTTGAAACTGCGCTTCCCTGCAAAAAAGCAGAAACGAGCAGCATGGTGTGCCAAGTGCCTAATTTGGCCTTAACAGGTAAGACCGAGATGCGGGAAAATCATGCAGATGGAGGTGGGGCGTGCCGGGTAATGTGGGTCATAACTACAGTACGCAGCACATGAAGTGCAAGGTACGGCGGAAAGGAAATGATGTCAGATCAAGGAGTGTTGCCCTCTGAAGGTTATAGAATGATTTGGCTTGGTTGGGCAGGCTGACCCGAAGAGATGCGGTTGGAGTCAGTACACGGTAAAAATAACTCGACAAAATTGAACAACACTGAAGATAATGAGACAAAAATAACACATTCTAAAAATGGAAGACGTGGTATTTTGACATAAAATCATTCTCTGAAATAATCTGACTTTACAATCTAAAAACAAACATATTTTGGAAAGTGCTTTGCAACATATTCAAAACCTTTAGCTACATGCTTTATGGTCGAGAACTAATGACAAGGGTGGTGGAAGGTGCGAATAATTCTTTTGAGTTAAGTGGGTTTTTTTCTTCAATTATTGCAAAAAATGAAACTAATCTGCGCAGAGTAATGAAGAAGGACCCTGGTAAGCAAGGAAAGACGTGCGTGATTGAGGTCTTATGTTGACAAAAACATCAGTTTTTAAACAAAATACATGAGGACAAAGTTATTTATTGAAAAACAACATTTCAAATTTAGTTATTTTTTCTTTCATTGCCCACGTTCTTATTTGTCCTGCATATATTTACATTAATTTTAAATTCAAAACAGACTTTCCAAAGATGTAATCAGCAAAACCCTAGCTTGCTCCCAGATACCTCATAGATGAACTGTCCTTTTGTGCAGCATCTCAGAACTAAGCATGTCACTGTGATACTGACAAGCTACCCTGTTAGTTTTTCAGGCTGATCCTTCCCTACAGCAGAAGGGGAATGCCCTCCCTCTTCACCTTGGTGCAGAGGAAAAGCATAAAGCACAGCTTTTCTTTCTTCATACTATGCCTATAACGAAGAAGGCAGTGAATATGTCAGTAAATATATCAAGCCACCTCCATCAAACAGCCACAACCCAATAAAAGGATCTAACATTCTCCACCATCACCACACTCTGCCATAAAAGTTCAATTGACATTCTTTCAATATATATATTTTGAAATCCTCTGAAGTGCATCTGTGTCATTTATCCCAGAAAAGGGGCATAGGTGGTGCAGAGTGGTGATGACAGGAGAAACAACGCAAATACGAGTGTAAACTCCAAGTGAAGGCCTTTCTAAGTCGATTGCAAGATCTGCTGCCCCCTGGAACTGAACACATAATTCAATAGTGCAGATTACCAGGCAAGTGATCATGGGCAGCGACTATCCAGGCAAACACCTTGGTAAAGTCACCTTAGTCTGCCCAGTGTACACACCCTTCAAAAAAAGTCTGGCCGCTCCAGGTCCTGTGAAGACAGCATTATTCCCCTTGTGACAGATTTTCAGTCTTGCTGGCTATCCAACAGTGATGGCAATCCGACGTTTCGGTAGCTCCTTCCTGACTTCCAATATATCCACAGAAACTTGCGGCATCATTTCTCTACTTCTTTTGCAGCCCCCTTCCTATGGGCCTCCTTTTGGCCCCTCCTCTCATTAAATTGTTTCCAATCTTGCCCACATTACCTTCATGGTAGAAACAGCCAAACACCACCACTTGATGAACCACATTGCCTACAAACGCTTATCCCCCACAGGTATGTGGTCAACCTTGCTTGCTCCCTGTATGCATGTTCAACCAATTCATGGAACCATGACCATTCTGAATGAGAGAGGAAATCTGTAAAACATTTATCCATGCCCAAAAGGTGCTCAGCCCTGAATAGAACATTCAAACGCTAGCACTCTACTATAAATGCTGCCAGCCACACCGAGGCATCCTTCATAGACTGCCTGTCCACAGTGCTACCATACTCCCATTAAATTTCAATCTTGTATTTTTGACCTCCCTTCCTCAGTGCATCATTTGTAGAGCTGTTTGCTAGGGCTAAGCACCAGTATTTATTTGTGTGCACTGGCACTGTTGTTTTGGTCAGCGTTCAATTACTAAGTGCTGTTTTGGCAACCTTATTTTTTTAACTGTCAGTCCAGTCTTCCTTGAACAAGCACCAACACTGTGATTCCTACTGGTGCTAATCGGCTAGTTATCAGATTTCATGATAAATAATGAGCTGGAAGGTATCAGCACAGGGCACTGGTTCTGGTCATCCAAAAACACTGCTCTAGTCAACCTGCTGCTCCAGTCAGCCTATGTGGCTTTGGCACAGCTGAGTTGCTGTAATAGCTGGCAACACTTCCATAGCAGGGTGGCTAGCTCAGGAGTGTGGTGTGGGAGGCAGCCGGGCTAGTAGGCGCAGGTCACTAGTTCAACGGGCAAGCGGCTGCGTGTGTGTATATGTGGCAGTGAGAATTTGATGCTGGTTTCACTGTGTCTCTGCTGCCAGAGACATTCCGCCCAGCACTTGCATGGCCTTGTTAGGTTGGACACTTCTCATTTTTCTTCTGGCATACGATTAGCATGGGGGTGGAGCAATATGCAGGCGCATGCTAGACCGCCAACTCAGAGGGGCACCCGCCTCAGAGAGGACAACATATATTTACTGCCACAAGTACAATTACCACCAGATGCCAGGGAAAGGGCCACTGCCAAGGAGGGAGTGTCTGTGTCTAGTGCTGACCTATGGAAGAAGATTTTGCTGAGATGTTTGACAGGTGAGTTCATCAGTTCAATAAGACTTTTGGCATTTGTTAATCACTTTACAATAGAAAGAAAACACTTTTCTCTATTTTCTGTAAATAGAAACATTTTCCACTTTGCCACCTTTCGAATTAGAGGACACTCATTATGATATGATATTGCATTTATAATGCGCCTATACACAAGGGTTTCAAGGCGCAACGAGGCAAGGGAGGGGGACAAAGGGAAGACAGAGACAATGATCTTACTAGGCCAGGTTACATTGAGATTGCACAAGTGCTGGGTGAGTAGTGGGGAAAAGTGCCAGGAAAATGAGAATGATGTGTTTAAGGAAACAGTTAAACATTTTGTGTCTATTCCAAGACACAACTACAGTGTGATGTTATTTTAATAGGTATTTGTAAATGGCCCTTCTTGCAACCAGTAGTGCCCACTTCATTGCCAATGGGCCTCTGGTTTTTGCAGCAACAGCCTAAAATATGCTGTCACTGTGGGTTAGGTGGGTGCAGCAGTGGGCGTTGAACTTTGCCCTTAGGTGGAGCAGACAAGCTAGAAAATATTTGGGCACTGGCTCTTATTTATTTACTAAATTAAACACTGGCTTTCCACACAGCACCACTGCTGCCAGGACCAATGATAATTACACAAATGTAATGCTGAGGTCCTTCTTGAGTCCCAGAAACTGCTAAACCTACAGCCCATGCTGCATCAGACAGGATCTGCACATTTCACTATCTCTGCTTCTCTAAAATGGGACATGTAAAAGGATTGTTGGGCATCCCACCATCCCCTCATCCACAAAGAACCTTTTCAAACGTCTCGCTAGAAACCACACGTATACACCATTGTATTTGCTCAACATCCTCCCTAATCCTTGAAGAAGTGATCATGATATGGCGGCCCAGTCACACCACTCCCACACTGCAAATGTCTTGTTCTTCAAAAGCACTGTCCCTGATGCTACCATTTTGCATGGAATGTTAAGATGTCCCAAAAAGCATTGCCACTCCTATGACTGCACATTGTTCATCCAAATCACTGCCGCTACAACAGTCTCTAGAGTCATCAACTCCTTTTTCCGGACAGCTTTAGATCCACTGCCCAGCACTGGTCCTATCCCACTTGGATGGGGGCAGTGCACTCCTCGAAGGTCTCCCGCCGTCCTCCCTTGTGCCCCTGAGAAGTGTCCTACAAGCGGCCGCATGCCTAAGCAAGGATCTACGCAGATACAGTCACATCACCCCGGCACTCATCGACCTTAACTGACTCTCACTGCACGCACAAATAATCTTCAAGTCTTGCTGCATTATCTATAAGGCAGCCGCCCTTAAGACACCCAACTACCTTGCGGAGAAACACAGCATCTCCGGTGGACAGGACACGTGCAGACTTGAAATCTGCTGCTGCAAAAAGGAAAGGACCAGTAAAAAAAGCCTTTGTAAAGAAGCCTTCTCTGCCTATGCCCCAAGACTATGGAACCTGCTCCCCGTCAGCATCAGACTCGCCCCCATGCTCCTACAATTCAGAAAAGAACTGAAGACCCACCTCTTCTCTTCAAGGAGTCGTTCCACAAAACCTAGACTATCATGTCGACCCTCGCACCACCTGGCTTGCTAGATGCTGCCTACACCTCACCTCCCTGCCACCAGGTACAGCTGTACCACTCCTCTGTGCCCCTCTGTATCCTACACCCTGCTCTATATCTGTTCTGTTGTTACCTCTGAAAAGCGCTTTGTTATGCATCTGTACTGTTGTATACCTCCATAAGGTGCTCTGTTAGGCATCTGTATTTTTGTATACATCTGTAAAGCACTCAGTTGCTTCTCGAAGTGAGGTCTGGCTCAATAAATAGCATAATAATAATGACATAATTATAATAATCAGTGTCTGCAACTTCTCTTTGGACAATCCCAACACCATTACCACTGCATTAATCTTAATGGCTAGATATTTTAACCAAGTTATCCACCCTACTACCTTCAGTGGTGCCAGGGGCTCCTAAAACTTCACCACTGTCAGCTGGAACCATCCCAGCAGCCTTCTTCATTTAGCCATGACCCCAGAATAGCCACTAGCAAATAATCATCCAGAAAATGTAGTAAATGCAACAACCCCAATATTGTTCAAAATGCCTATTCCAGCATTGTGCTGAAAGATTCAAACAGGGCGCAGGACAGTGAGAAGCCCATCAGCATTACCTTGTCCAAATAACAGGACCATTTTCCCAGTGGAAATACTCCTGGGTGGGAGGAAAACAATCAGAATAAGTTGCTCACTGTTTGTAGTAACCTCCTTATCCCAAGAGGTAAGCACCCTCCATTTACAGTGTGTTCTGGAAAGTCTCCAACTTGTGGAAGACTTAAAAAATACCCAAAAGTCGACATCAATGTGCCCATGGATGCTCTTTCTATCAATCCCCAGCACCCGAACCTCAGCAGCCTGAACATTCATGCATGGTTTCTAATAGGCTGAGATACAAGCAGTGGGCCTTGTCAGACAATGTCCTGGATGCACTCCTTTCAGGTCGGAGGCCCGCTACTAAATCCATGTATGCCTGCAGATGGTGTACATTTTCGATTTGTTGGCAGGAGTGGGACCTGGATCCTTTATTCTTTCCTCTCTTCAGTGTGTTAGATTTTCTGCTTTCTTTGTCCCAAGAAGTCCTGCATATTGGTACTGTAAAGGGTTACCTCGATGCTATTTCTCTGTTCAAGAAATCCATAGATCCTTGGAACAGGGCTTTTTTTTTTCTCAATCCCCACTATTATACAGTTCTTACAAGGTTAGTGTAACCACTTTCCTCCCCAATTTGTGGTTCCGGCGTGAGATTTGAATTTGGTTTTAACATTTCTCATGGGCACCACGGTTGAGACCCTCCATTCATACTCTATTAGATTGCTCACTCTTAAGGTGATGTTCCTGGTTGCCATCACTTCTGCGAGACTTGTGAGTGAGCTCCAGACCTTGTCTGTTTTACCTCCTTATTTGTTTTTTCCAGAGAGACAGCGATTTTGATAGCGAGACCCGCCTCTCTGCTGAAGGTGGATTTGGATCTCTCTCAGAAGATCCATCTTCCTCTGTTCTTCCCTCTGCCTTTCCCTTCCAAGGCAGAGGAACAATTTCATCCAATGGACTTGGTACAGCCCCTTAAATTCTATGTCGCTCGTACCAGAGAGACCAGAGGAGATAACCATCTTTTTGTTGGTGACAGTGGTGCTCGTGCTGGCATGTCTGTGACCAAGCAGATCCAGTTAAGGTGGTTAATTCTCTCCACCTCAGAATCCTACTATTAGGCTAGGAAGGATATGCCTGAGGGTCTGATAGCTCATTCTACCAGAGGAGTGGCCGTCACCTATGCCCTGCAGAGGGGAGTCCCTATCCTGGACATCTGCCAGGCTGTGACATGGGCATATTTGCACACATTTGCTAATCGTTATTGCTTGAATTGCCTTGTGGGTCAGAATGCATATTTTGGTAGGGTAGTCCTCGAGAGATTTCTGGTTTAGGTAGTGTCCTTGCTTCTTCCCATCTCCCAGATTACGTACTTCTTTGGGAGTCTATCATAGATGAGAAATCTGTGGCAGGAAATAATCTATTAGAAGAACACATCATTTACCTCTCAGTAATGTTCTATTTGATGGATGTTCCTGCCACAGATTCTTCATCAACCTCCCTACCTGCCCCTCTTGTGAGAAGCTTGTACACCATCGGTTCTACGGTCGCTCAGCATCAGAGTGCTATGTAAAAAGAGTGGAACTGAGGTAATTGGGCACAGCGTCACTTCCCAACATCACTTCCGGTGCGGGACACGTGGAGCCGTCCAACTGTCGCGTGGCGCCCCCTGGTGGCTGTAAACCTTCTGAAAAACAGCTGCGCTGGGATATGGATATCATAGAAGAGGAATTTGTGGCAGAAAGATAATTTTTGAGAGTAAAGTAATTCTTTACACTCCCCTTTTGCATTCTGCTGTGTAAACGAGGAAATGGATGCAGCGGAAGAGACGTGTTTACTTTTTGAAAGTCATATTCACAAGGTCACCTTTACACTTACATTAAGGTTTGCAGTAATACAAACAAACGCAACATGAAACCTTAAACACGTGATACCTCATGCTACAAAAAACTGTAGCATTAAACAACTTGAACGCTCACCTTCTTTTTACAAATATCTACATACTGCATACTTTAATCCACAATGTTCACATCAAAGAGATAACTTAGAGCATCCTTTTTTCATTGGCTCTCTTATAATACATTTAAAAAATGTGTTTTTAAAAACATGTTTTACAATGTTAAACTCCTACAACACTCCATAGTTAGAAATAAAGCGGGATGTCGCAAGAGTCCCTTCTGGGTCCTCAGGCCAATGCCTGCTGCGCCCAGTGGTGGCCAAGGGATTTCACTCCTGTGCTGGGTGAGAATCTGTAGAGTGTCACCGGCATGGGAGTGCCCTTGTAAAAATAGTAAGATCACTTACCTTCAATTTTGATGTGATGAAATCTTTGTCTTCCTTTGACGAGGCGCTCACTGAAAGCACCCTCCCAGTGCGTACACTTACAAAGACGTGATCGAAGGGAGATTGAGACACACACATTGCAACAGTGCCATATGTGGGTTCTTCCCAAACACGATAAACACAGAGTGTGCGGGTCAGTGAAGGAACAGTTTTGTGGGCACCCAGTGCCCCTTCGAAATCCATTGGACATGTGCTGTGGAGTCATAAAATTTAGATGCGCAACAAGGTGCAACAGCCGCTCAACGCTCCATCTCGTTGGGCGCAGAGAATGGGCTAGACTGTTGGATGGGACACACACAGTATGTACCTAGTGGGGCATGCCGAGGCATGCTCGAACTGATCAAAGTTATACTATGCTGCTTAGCAACACTGTACCTGTTCCAAGGCAATCCAAAGAGTTTGGAGGAAAAGGGACTATGTAGTAAGAGTACCAGTGTCACTATGGTGGGTAAACTTTTGTTATTTGACCAAACACAAATAGTGATCCTCTCTACTTCCTAATGGCGTTCAACCTAATGCTGTTGTTATCATTTGCCTACTAACAAAGGAGATCATTCAATTTGATAATTTAAAGCCCTCTCTTTTTTGTGCACCCAAATAATATATCTATTCCTGTTCTTTCCATTATTAATACACTCTTGCAATCTTTCTGAAACCCACCACAATAAATAATGTTCAGTGTGGGCAAAATCAACAAAATGTTGTACGAGTTGGGTCTACACATTCTTAGTCAGAATCTTAGACCTATGTTCTGTGATCTTCTGACTTGGGCACATTATCAAATACATTAAAATACTTGAATAACATGTATGATCATTCAGATAACAATCTCTGCCTATTTGTTCAAACAAACATTTTATTTTGTAAAGAGACAAGGAACACTCAAACAACTCATTAACGAGTTCATCAAATGTTTGCTTTTATTAAAGAAGCAGTGGTATACCAAAGTCAACATCAGTTGTCTACAAAATATGCTAATTTGGCTTTTATTACCTGATGGTAGGGCGGGCATGACCGGTAACGGTCTGCCAGCCCGAGCCATGGTAGGCCCGAGAAAAGTGAGTGCCTCAGCTTGGGTTGTGGGCCATTACTGGCCATGTCCGCTCTCCTGCTGGGGCTGAAAGCCATTTGTATCCCGGGCTTCATCCAGGGTGCAAATGGCTTTCTTTTTTTTACCTCCGGAGTTTGGCACCGCAAGCAACGCCAGTCACTTTAGGAAGAAAAAAAGAAACTAAGACGACCACCGCCATAGAGAAAAGGGACTAAGTCTATGGTGGCGGCTGGAGCAAGAGGTGCAGTTGACTGGAGCTCAAAGCTCTGGTTCCGCAGGCAAGTGGGGAGGGAGAGGGAAGAGGTTTTGTTTGGTTGTAGGGGTTTGGGGGTGGGGTGGCAACTTGGAGAGGATACCTATTGCCTCTCCATATAAATAAATAATAATTGGCGCCACCCGGGGAAGGGCCGCGGGTGGCTGGAACAGCGGGCGGAGAATGTATATTCTCGCCCACTTTTCCAGCCACTTGATTGGTCAATGGATTTTCACTAGGTGCAAATTACTCTTAATCAAGTGTCCACCGGCTTGGCTATATTCACTAACAGTGGTGACACATATAGTTTGCTCTACTCTAGCTCTTTTCTCCTTTTGGGCTAATAAATATCCCCTATCAGCCAATCTTGCTCTTTTCAACAAATTATTAACCTATTTTTTGGGGTAGCCTTTAGCCATCAATTGTACTTTCAAAATGCGTGCATGTTTGCAACATTCACTTAACAAAGTACATACAGTTTCTCCTAAGCCTAAGGAATTGACCATACGGTATGTTCTCCCTCAGGGCTTTCAGAAATTTGCTGTATAAAGAAAAGGTTGTATTTTTATCAGTGGGTTTTTTCGAAAAAGCACAAATTCACTGTTACCATTTCGATGCAATATATTTAAGTCTAAGAATGGAATTTTACATTTACTAAAAGTAGAAGTAAAACACAAATTCCCATTGATCTCATTAATCCACACAATAAATTGTTTTGAATCACTTTGACCACCCCTCCAAATAAGCAGTACATCATCAACGCAATTCTATCAGAAAATAAAAGCACTAGTAAGTGGATTAACTTCAGGCAAACTACATTCCTCTTCAAATCTAGCAACAAACATATTTTCCAGTTTGGGGGCAAATGTTACTCCAATCGCTGTAAATTGACATTGTTCATAAAACTAACCATTAAACCGTTTTAATTTTCCTCATTGCCAGTCTGCCACATTCATGTATAAAAGAACTAGGTACCTAGTGTGGTATCAGTGGACCTGTAGATTATCAAAAAGAAGCATTAACGCTTGATCTGGTGGAATATTTATGCAAAAGATACTATATCCAAGGATACACAAAATTACTTTCCAAGTCGAAATCCACTTGACAAATTACATCACATTTGTACAGCATAAAATACCAAGATTCATTTATCAATGCTTTTATAAAAAATAATCTTCATATTTGGCAAAGGGGCTAGAACAAAACTGCACCCTAATACTATCGATCTGCAAGGCAGTTTTTATGCATTTTTATGCATTTTCAGTAATATGTAAAAACAGCCTTCTCTGTGTTTTACAGGTCAAGAAATCCTATTCCTGTTTACATATAATGCTCTCTTCCAATGCTGTCTTTTTTTACATCTTTGTATAGAAGGATCTGCTGTTAATAGGGTTTGATGTTCCCTATTGCTCAATAAAGCATTGCTTCTAAATCATAGGCCTCACTATCCCAAACCACATTGCCCCTACCTTTGTCAGCACTCTTAATTATACGTCATCCCAATGTTGTAACCTTAGAAGGTCTTGTCTTTCACAAATGGCTTTTTTAGTTGTAATTCTTTGTAAGCCTCTTAAGATAACCTTTTCAAAGGCCAATGATGTAATAGAAATTTGATTGGAGGACTGTACACATTCAGATTTAGATGTTAAACCAGAAACATTGCTTTCATACACAGGGCAACTCTTTCCCTCTAAACTAATCTTTCAAACAGGCTTTACTTAAACATTCCCTAAGCTCATTTTCAGTTTGTAATTTAGATGGACGTTGGGTGGGACCAAAGGACAGTCTTTACTTAATACATCTATTTGAGTCGAGGTAAAAATGTGTTTAGACCGATTAAAGATAGGGATGTTATCTGACTCAATCATTGTCTCCTATAGACCTGTTTCCTGGTTGTGAATAGACCTTGCTAATGGAATCCCTCTTTTTAATTTTGAACCTTGGTTCGACTCAGCGACCCATCTTTGCCTAAAACAGGCTGATCACTTGGTAGTGAACTATTACATACTTCAACTGGAGCATCCAAATGAGAATTACTCAATTAAGTATTTGAAAAAGTGACCCGTGAGTGATTTCATTTTGTTAAATTCAGAAATAATTCATTTGTATAATTTATCTCAAGCTATATAGTTATGTTTTTACAAACTACCACTTGTGACGTTTCTCTAGTATGGGGTCTTAAATGGGTTCACATGCACATGAATGTTCCCCGTTGTCAGGCTGGGAATCCTCAGTAATATTAAAGCAGTTTTGCTTTAAAGCTAAAACTGCTTGTCGTGTCTATAGCCTATTGCTGTCACTTTGTGTCATACTGCCCCAGCCAGTGCCATTTGTCCTCCTAAGTTCCATCCCTGGTGGCAATCTTCAGATTTTTACAGCACGTTTTCGTGTTGGGAGTCCTTGTATTTCACGCCTTGAAATTTTGATAACTTTTTTGTATTTTTGTGTGATAAATCATCTCAAATTCTTAATTCTTTAGTCATGCTGTGACTATCAGAGAGGGTACAAGTTGCCGGATGAGATCCAGTCCATCGTGTGAGGCCTGAGGCCTGAGGCCAGGACTTTGGCCTTTCTACACGCATCATGGTGAACGCAATGAGAAAAAGGCTCTTCACAGCCTGCTCGAAATGAGGCCTGACAAATATCTTCTTTGAAGATCGGCATCTCAAATGCATCTACTGCTTGCATGCAGGCCACAATGAGGGGTATAATCCATCTGCCAGGCCTTTGCTTTGAAGACGTGGAAAGAGCACCATAGAAGGTTAGTGACATGGATTGAGGAGGGAATGGCCTCGGCCTCTATGTGCAGTCATGCCTTCAGTAGACCCAAAGAGCGTGATCCCTCTGGCAAAAGTTAGAGATAATTTGAAGACACTTCCCAGGGGAAGATACCTAAAAAGGCTAAGTTGTCTCCCACTCTGATGTCTTCATTGACGAGCACTGTGGCAGCAGATCCCCCCTCTGAAGGGCACCGGTTGTTGTCACCTTCCCCCCGTCTTCTGGTAACCTTCCCCCCGTCTTCCTGTAGCCTACCATCAAGTGGCCAGGTGCTGTCTCCAAGGAACTCATTGAGGCCAGCTGCAAAGCATAAAACCTCATCATCGTGGATCCCGTAGAGGGACCGGTTGCGCGGTGCACTGTCAACAACCTCGTCAACAAAGGCTGTTATCCTGTCAACTGCGCAGTTGACAACTTTGTTTACGAAGACTTGTCTTCCGTCAACGACTTTGTCAGTGAAACTGTTACCTCATCGACAAGCTCTTCCACCACAGTCATCATTTCCATGACTACTACTACCACTTCAAGTGTGGCTGTGGCGCCTAGGCCTCTGTTGGCTGTACCGGCACCGGCACCGTCAGCGGCACCACTATTACCCTAGGGGCACTGATTTGGAGAGAGAGATGCCCCCAGCTCTCACATTACTCCCAAGACCCACCAAAGCAACACCACTCTTCACACTGGCTCTGTGGAATCCTCCTAGGGTGTCATCCCCGGTCCCAGTGATCCAGTGCTTTTGAAGAGGACCTTCCAGAGGGATTCTACTCTGACCAAGAATGTGGTTAGGGTGTACCTGATCCCATTTGACCAGCGCCTTCGCATGGGGCTCAGCCATCTCGCCTGCCGATCTTGACCAGTCCATGGCCTTGTGATCTGGCACAGGCTCCTGCAGCACCTAGCTATATGTCAGTGGACATTTTGACCACTCTTCAAATGTTGGTTTCAGAAATCCAGCAGCGTCGTCCGGCAGCCCCCATACCTGCTCCAGCGAAGAGCCTACCAAGGCCTTCCTGAACTCTGCCTCTCATCCAGCCCCGGCTGCTCCTTGCCATTTGCCAGTTGCATCTGTGCCTGTGAGAGACACAATACCAATACTTTCCTGACACAGGGTACACAGGGGACTGATGAGTTTGATGACTACGTCCTTGCAGATGTGGAGCCTCCGGACGTCCAGATACCCTACTGGGTCTCTCCGCTAGATGAGATTGACTCGTTTCATGCAATGATCTCAAGGGCTGCAAAGCAGTTTAACCTTATTCCTGAGTAGACGAAGTAGGCAGGTTTCTGTTTTGAGCGGTGGGAGTCCTCCAGGAAGACTATTGTTCCCCTTCTGGAAGACGTTTGGTAGGATGACCTGTTGGTCATAAAGACCCCAAGCACAGCCCCGGCAATAAAGGGACCGCTTGGAGAATAAGTACCTCAGGTACCAACCATCACCAGACTCTGTGGTTTCTGCTATGGCTAGGAAACCATCCTCTAAGCCAGGGGTGCTCAACTGATTTTGACAGAGGGCTGAAAGTACCTTGTATGTTGGCTATAGTGGGCCGAAAAGTAAATGTGGGTGGGGCGGTACGCGGGGTTGGGGGTGGCAGGAGGCTTTTTCAACCCCCAATTTGTATTAACCACATGGTAAAAGAATAGGTTTTTGAGGTGTAACGAAAAACTTACATTTTGTACTACACATTTTCCATTATTATAATTTATTTCTATTTAGTTATTGTATATCGTCTGTTTAATTAAATTATATATATTTTATTGACCCTTGATTGGACATTCTGTTATTTTGGACTGCTATACTTTGCTGTTTGGGTTGCCCAAGAAGAGTATGGCGTTCGTTGAGTCAGGTTTCCTTAAAAAGCAAAGGATGTACATCTCCTAACTGTGCCTGTTTTAGCTTTATTATTGGGTTCACTCTTGGAGTGCAACACTATGCCCCATGGCCCCCATCCCCAACCAAACACTATGCCCCATGGCCCCCACTCCCCAACCAAATGCTATGCCCCATGGCCCCACCTCCCAACCAAACATTATGCCCCATGGCTCCCATCCTCCAACCAAACTCTATGCCCCATGGATCCCAGCCTCAATAAAACACTATGCCCCATGGCTCCCACCCTCAACCAAACACTATGCCCCATGGCTCCCACAGTAAACCAAACACTATGCCCCATGGCTCCCACCCCTCAACCAAACACTATGCCCCATGGCTCCCACCCCTCTACCAAACACTATGCCCCATGACTCTCACACCTGTACCAAACACTATGCCCCATGGCTCCCACCCCCCAACCAAACACTATGCCCCGTGGCTCCCACCTCCAACCAAACACTATGCCCCATGGCCCCCACCCTCCATCCAAACACTATGCCCCGTGGCCCCCATCCCCCAACCAAACACTATTCCCCATGGCCCCACCCCCCAACCAAACACTATGCCCCTGGCCCCACCTCCCAACCAAGCATTATGCAATATGGCGCCCACCCTCCACATAACACTATGCCCCATGGCTCCCACCCCCAACCAAACACTATGCCCCATAGCTCCCACCCCCAACCAAACACTATGCCCCATGTCCCCCACCCCCAACCAAACACTATGCCCCATGTCCCCCACCCCCAACCAAACACTATGCCCCATGGCTCCCACCCCCAACCAGACACTATGCCCCATGGCTCCCACTCCCCAACCAAACACTTTGCCCCATGGCTCCCACCCCTCAAGCAAACACTATGCCCCATGACACCCACCCCTCAACCAAACACTATGCCCATGGCTCCCACTTCCAACAAAACACTATGCCCCATGGCTCCCACCCCAACGGCTCCCACCCCAACCAAACACTATGCCCCATGGCCCCACCCCCACAACCAAACACTATGCCCCATGGCCCCCATCCCCCAACCAAACACTATGCCCCATGTCCCCCACCCCCAACCAAACACTATGCCCATGGCTCACACCCCCAACCAAACACTATGCCTCATGGCTCCCACTGCCAACCTAACACTATGCCCCATGGCCCCCACCTCCCAACCAAACACTATGCCCCATGGCTCCCACCCTCAACCAATGTACCTTACATGCTGCCTATAGAGGGCTGAAAAGTAAATGTGGGAGGGGAGGGGGGCAGGGCGGGTCAGGAGGCCTTTTCAACCCCCAATTTTCATTAGTCAGATGGAAAAAGAATACCCTTTTGGAGGTTTTATTTGTATTTAAAACTTACATTTTGTAGTATACATTTCCCGTTCCACTTTTATTATTTCTGTATTTGCAAAAGACATATTGGCACTAGAATAAATATGCAAATCATACAGGATGAAACAGTGAACCAGACATACTTGATCAATGAGAAACATTGCAGGGTTTCTCAGCTGTCAGTTTCTGGATCTCGGGCCTCAGTGAGGTTGTTCCTACTCTCAGGATAGCATGGAGATGTTGCTCAGTGAGTCTTGTCCTTAGGCTGGATTTATGAAGTTTCCTTTGTGAAAAAACCTGCTCAAAAATGTAAGTACCGCCAAACATAGATACCATCTTTAATGCTTCCTGTGACAGATTGGGGAATTGAGCAGTGTCCAGAGACTGATAGAAGGCTAATAAAGGCATATCTCTGTACTTATTCTTGAGGGCATTACAGCACTGAAGTTCAATCACTTCTAGTTGCAGTTCTCATTGCACACTGTCAACATCAGCAGAGAAAGGGTCTGCAAAAAATTTAAAAGAGGCTCGCTGGGATTTGAATTGTGTGAAACGATTCTCAAAAACATTTTGCAGTTCCTTAAGGACCTTCACATGCCGATACCATCCTACATACTTGTCAGGGAGGGAAACCTCTGCACATGCGGGCTAGTGTACCAGCATCCCTTTCTCCTGTTGGGCTGTCAGAAGCCTTAACTTTATTTCAAAGTCGCAAACTGCCTCAAACAGATCCGATATTAGATTTTGGCATCCTTGCAACTTTAAATTGAAATCATTCAAATGGCCTGTCAGGTCAGTCAGAAAAGCAAAGTCAGCTACCCAGTCAATATCTTGCATGACAGAAGTGTCCATTCCCTTTTCATCAAGGAATGCTTTTATTTTGTGCCGTAAAGCAAATAATCGCTTCAGCACATTGCCACGACTAAGCCATTGAACATCGGTGGAATATAGGACATCACCATAATCCGCCTTGACCTCTTCTAAAAATGCCTTAAACAATCTGTGATTTAAAGAGTGTGCACAGACAAATTTAACAGTTTTCAAAAGTCCATCTCTTCTGTGAATTTCAAATGTTTTGCACATAATGCCTCCTGGTGTATGAAGCAGTGGTCATTTTTTTAATGGACAGTCTTCTCGCCCAAGTGCCTTTTCAAGCAGCCAATAAAACCATTTTGCTCCCCAACCATGGCTGGCGCCCCATAAGTCGTCACGCCTACCAGAGTATCCCATGGAAAATTTAAACTATCGATGACTTTTTGATAGGCATTAAAAATGTCAGCACCAGTAGCCCTGCCATGCAAAGATACCAGGGAAGCCAGTTCCTGAAATACTTTGCATTGATTATTGACCCCCCGAACGAAAATTAAGAGTTGGGCTGTGTCACTTGCATCTGTGCTCTCATCAAGGGCAGCTTAAAAGAACTTGACATCCTTACATTGCATTATCAGTTGGCTGTACCAATTGTCAGCCATGTCTACAATACGCAGCTGGATACTCATATGTGAAAGGGGAACATTTGTAAAAGCATCTTTTTTTTCTTTACACACTGCCTCGCAAATCTCCATCAGGAAGTCCTTTATGAAATCCCCATCTGTAAATGGACATGCTGACCTTGCAATAAGCTGTGTAACCTTATACTTCGCAAAGGTGGCACATTCAGATTTTTTTTTCTGGGCAAAAACACCCTCTTGCTTAGTCAGCTGTGTTTCTAGCTCCCCAGCTTTCTTAATTCTCGCTTCCCCCTGCAAATCCTTATTTGTGAATGTTTTATTTCCCAATGGCGGCAGATAGTATATTCCTTGGGGACTGCTATGCGTTTAAGACAAATGAGACACAAGTACACATTAGGTTTGGACTCGGTGAAAAAAAACTTCTCAGTCCACTCATCCTTAAATCTTTCTTTTTTTACTGCACTGAACATTGGCAGGGACATCTTTGGAGCATAAACAGTGATGCAATGCACCCTGGGGCCTGGGTACTGAGATGGAGTACCAGCGGTAAAGGGCAGGTTCAATGGTACTTCGGGGAAGATACCAACTCCACTGTTATGCTCCCACTACGACGGTCCAAATCTAGAGTACATACAAATTATATTGTTTGTAGAGAAGCCTAGAAGCGACAAAAGAACAAGATCAGATAAAGAACATAGCCTTGCCAGCATACCTTTTCATGCACTTATTGATGGATACTTCCTTCAGGAATAGTGGGCTACATAGCATATCAAACTGCTATGTTTGAGGTTAAGGTGGTAAATGCAGGTATTGGCTGGCCCTACTACAGTAGCCATTTGAAATTGTGGCAGAGCTGCGCCGTACATATCCCACCTTCGAAACATTCAGCCAGAGCACACAATGCACTTTCGGAAGCCTCAACTTTCTAGAAAAGTCATTTTGGCCAAACTAAAACTGCCATAAGGTGCACTCTGGAATGTTAGTGCTCAATATATGAGGGCAGTGGCAGGGACAGTATTTTGGACTGCTATACTTTGCTATACTTTGCTGTTTGGGTCAGCCATACTCTTGGGAGTATAGCCTTCGTTGGGTCACGGTTCAACAAAAAGCGAAGGAGGTACATATCTAAACTTTGCCCGTTTTACCTTTATGTTCTTCAAAGAGCCACGCAGAGAACCCAAGCTACTGTAGTGTCATAAGAAACAATTTTTATCTGGTCGGGGGTCTGAAGTCTACGTTCGTTCCCAGTTTCTAGGCTGTCTGCATGAAGGTGAATCTGGGCACATTCATGTTCGTTCTCCTGTCTGCTGCCTCGACTATCTGGAATTGGGAGATGAGATTGCAACATTACAAAACATCACCCAACACCACATGACAGCTATTAACCGAAAACACACCTACGCAACTTTGAAAAGCTCATCCAGACTGCCCCCAAACAACCTTTTAACAGTCCTTCACAGCTTCTCCCCACACCCCAGCTTCAGATGTCCTGTCAGTCTTCATGTGGTTTGGGGGATCTTGACATGCGACTGTCTCTGTCCTGGCCACACCCCCAACTCAGCACACAAACTCACAAGCATGCGCCCATACAGACCCGAAAACCCCACCCCCCAACTCAGCATACAAACTCACAAGCATGCACCCATACAGACCCAGTATGCAGAAGCGGGCACACCTAGTCCCATTATGTGCCCCTTCGGATGTGACACTGATTCAGGTGAAAATGTAATATTTGAGGAGTGGGAATGAATGCATGGTCTGTTGCAAATTCTTAGCAGCAAAAGGTAGTTAAGGAATGCACTATCTTCCCAGCAGGAATCATTTGTATTTGTATTTTATTGTTTATATAGTGCTTTAATCCAAAGCGCTTTACAATTTAACAAGAAAACATAGAACATAGTGGGAGGGGGCTTGCGGGGGTGGGGGTAAGCTGGGTGCTCAAGGAGGAGTGATTTCTGACATTAGCCCAGCCGGAGGCGGTAGGCTGGTGGTCCGGCCAATTACCAGCAATGGTGGAACTATTTGGCTAGACACCGGGGTGGGGGGTCAAAGGAATAGTTGGCGTTGTTCAGTTCGGAGGGGGGACCAGGGGGCAGTTGGGGACAGGTTTAAGGCCCACCTGGGGGGCGGGGAGAGGGGGCAAGGGAGATCAGGTTATAACGCAAAAGGAGCAGGAAAGGAAAAGTACCGTGAGTCAGATATCCAGTAAGATGTTGATCCTAGACAATGGCTGAGGATCTGCCTGCCCTGGGCGTGGGTTCCCTTAATGTGCGGGGGTTTAACACCCCAACCAAGAGATCCATAGTCTGCAGGGAATTCAGGAGGGCAAAGCTTGACCTGCTCTTCCTTCAGGAAACACACTGGGCTCGGGGGAAGGAACCGAAATTGCGAGGAGGCGGGATTGGGGAGGTCCTCAGCGCATCCCACAGAACCAAGAAAAGGGGGGTAGCCATACTGCTAGCAAGGGATGTTGGCTTTGAAGTGGAAGCCACTGAAGGACCCAGAGGGCCGATATCTGCTGGCAAGGGGCTCTTTGCGGGGCTCCCCTCTGACTCTGGCAGTTGTGTACAGCCCCAATGGAGGACAGGCGCATTTCTGGGAGGGAGTGAAGGACAGATTGAAATTGTTTGTTCACAGGGTGTTGGTGGTGGGGGGGGATTTCAATATGGTCCTAGACCCAACCGCGGATAGAAAATGCCTGGGGCCCCAGCCCACTAGGGCTGCAGATGAAACCATGGCCCGTACCTTCCAGAGGGTCAACGCGGAGCTGGGGCTGGTGGACACCATTCCGACTCCCAGGACAGGGCTTCACTCCTTCGCATACTACTCAGCAATCCACACATCATACTCCCGTATAGACTACATCCTGGTAGACAAACCCCTTCTTCCACATGTCTCTGGCCACAGGGTTGACCCGGTCCCTTGGTCCGACCACGACTTGGTCCGTACCACCATAGCAGGGGGATGGCGGAGTGGCAGCCGAGGGCAATGGAAATGTAATGACTCCCTGTTGAAGGACGAAGTTCTGGCACAGGAAGTGCAGGACCCCATCTCGGAGTACTTCGAGTTGAACGACAATGGCGAGGTGGGCACACACATGCTGTGGGACGCCTTCAAGGCGACCTTACGTGGTGTCCTCATTAGAATGGGAGCCCAGAAAAAGAGGGAGAGGGAGGCCCAGGAAAAGTCCCTGAGGGAAAACATAGCCCAACTTCAGCCGGGTGACCTCCCGGAGGCACCCCTGGAAAGGGATCAGATTGCCTCCTTAGAAAACTACAAACTCCAGTTGAAAGACCTGTTAGATAAGACTAAGCAGAGCCTTCAACTAGTGAAACAGAAATATTATGAGAAGGAGGACAGAGCTGACAAAATCCTGGCCTGGAAACTCAGAGAGATCTAGAGGAACAGAACGGTGAAGGCAGTGAAGAACTGATCGGGGAGCATTAGATTACGACACCCCAAACATTGGAGTAGCCTTTCGCCGTTATTATGAAAAGTTATACTCGTCAGAATATGACGGGGATGACACTCAGATTAAGGGTTTCCTGGACTCCATCCAGATCCCGTCCTTGACAGGTGAAATGGCAGATGGTCTAGAGGGCCGGGTGACGGAAGAGGATGTGGAGCACGTGATCAGTGGGATGAAGGTGGGAACCTCCCGGGGGAAGACGGCTTCTCCGTATACTTCTACCCGAGGTTTCGGGCTATCCTAGCTTCACATCTGGTGAGGGTGTTCAACGGGATGTTAGAGGGGGGCTCTCTGCCGGATACCATGATGAGGACCATAATCGTGGTCCTGCCCAAAGAGGGCAAAGACCCCGCTGAATGCTCCTCATATCGCTCGATTTCCCTCCTCAATATAGATGTAAAGATCCTAGCCAAGGTGATAGGCAAACGGATGGAGGGGATAATGCCCAAGCTGGTTCACAGGGATCAAGTGGGGTTCATAGGGGGCAGGCAAGGTTCTGATAACATCAGGAAGACGATAGACCTAATCCACCATGCCCAAGAATCAGACCTTGAAGCAAGTCTGCTTTCCCTGGACTCCAAGAAAGCTTTTGACAGGGTAGAGTGGAGGTACATGCAACTCCTCCGTCGAATGGGCTTCGGGGATCACATCAGGAACTGGGTTTCCGCCCTATACGGGGCCCCAACGGAGAGAGTACAGGTGAACGGAGAACTTTCCGACACATTCCTCTCACGCGGGGGACGCAGCAGGGATGCCCACTCTCCCCTTTAATATATGTCCTGACGATGGAGCCCCTGGCCATAGCGGTCCAAGCCCACCCCAATATTAAAGGGATTAAAAGAGGAGAGGTGGAGTTCAAGCTCTCCCTGTTTGCTGACAATATTCTAGCATACCTGGTGGAGCCCAGCTCCTCGCTTCCCCCCCTTCTGTCCCTGATGACGACCTTTGGGCAATTCTCGGGGCTAAAAATGAACGCATCGAAATCAGTGCTACTCCCTATGAGGGCTCAGGACCCGGGGCTGGACCACCGGGATAGGTGTGCGGGGATTGGGGTGGGGAGGGACTCCATTAGGTATTTGGGTGTGCTCCTAACGAGAGATCTCTCAAAATTGGCTTCGGCAAATTATGGGCCCATTATGGCGGAGATTAAATCAGATCTGAGGAGGTGGGGAGGTATGATCATGTCCTGGTACGGGCGCATGACGCGGTGAAGATGAACATCCTCCCAAGACTGCTGTATCTTTTCACGGCACTCCCAACGGGGGTCTCTGACCAGATGTTTCGAGACCTACAGAGGGCAGTCCGAGAGTTTGTATGGCAAGGGCGGAACCCGAGGATAGGGAAGGCCATTCTAACGTTACCTAGGGAGATTGGTGGTTTCGGGCTGCTGGACTTCCTTCTCTACCACCGTGCTGCCGAGCTAAGGGTCCTGTTGGAGCATATGAGGGAGGGGATGGGCACCTATTGGTCTTATCTGGAGGACATGGATGCCCACCCTCTGAAAGTATGCAACCTTTTGTGGTTACCGCATGAACACATCCCAAATAAACTGCAGACCCACCCAACCCTGGGAATACTTTGGTCGATCTGGAAAGAGGGTCCCACAACTGCACACCTCTCTTCATGGCCCTCCCCGATGTCTTCGCTCTGGGGCCACCCGCTCAAACTAGGTAGCAGGGGATTCAGGAATGGCCAGTCCTGGTCGGATGGGGGGCTGGAATGGGCGAGGCAATTCCAGGAGGGCAAGTTCCTCGAATACGAGGAGCTGCGAGATGCGCTTGGGCGGGGGTCTCTTTCAGTCTTTGAATACTTGCGCCTGAAGGGCATACTCTGTGACCAGACTTGGGGCCTGAATCTGCGGAGACAGTTGACCCCCTTTGAAAAGTTACTAGACACGGCCACAACAAGGAAGGGGGTAGTATCCAAAATGTACCAGATATTGAACACGGTTAACTTGGAAGGGAGGAGAGGGTTTCGGGGGTTCTGGAAGGACTTGGCAGGAGAGGCTCTCTCGGAGGACGCATGGTCCAGGGTATTTAAAATAGCATTCCATGGAAACCTTTTTACGTCGGACATGGAGCACAACTTTAAGATCTTACTAGGATGGCATAGAGACCCACTGAAGTTATCCAAGATGTTCTCGGGGGTGTCCCCCAGGTGCCCAAGAGGATGTGGCCAAGTGGGGACGAGGGGTCACATGTGGTGGTTCTGCCCTAAGGTACAGGGGTTCTGGGAGAAGGTACGGGGATGGATGGCGGAGGTCACTGAGGAACTACTCCCACTCAATCCGTTGACAATGTTGTTGGGCCTCCCACCGGAGGAGACGGAAATATATAGGTACCCAAGAATGTGGGAGACCATGTTGCGAGCAGGAAGAGTGGCTCTAGCGCAAGGGTGGAAAAGCCCGGAGACCCCCTCTAGGGAAGACTGGCTAAAAAAACTTAACAACATGTTCCTCATGGACAAACTGACGCCAATGGTAAACAATGAATCGAGCACCTTCCAGGCAAATTGGTATGGGGTTTACCAGGCATGGGGGTGGGATGCTCACTGACATTATGTGGACAACATGGGGCGTGAGGGCGATGGAGCCCAGAGAGTACCACTCAAGGACAATGGTGTAACCCATGGCCCGGGAGACAGCGGATCCGTCTAAACCAGCATTTACGGGAACGCATAGCTCAGCTCCAAGGCATCGAACTACGAGTACTGAGGACGACTCCTGCGATCGGTTTTTCGATGGGACACTGATCTGGGGGGAGGGGCGGGGTTGGGGAGGGGGTTCGAGGGTGGAGGGAGGAGAAGGAGACCACGGGGTTTTGATAATGATGTTAAATGTGATATTCATACTGCTCCCGGTGTTGTCATTGTTTCTTTTTCTGAAAAATTACTAATAAAACCAAAGTAAAAAAAAAAAAAATAGAACATAGAAGCAATAATAATATACATGAATCAAACCAGAAAATCAATATGTGGAGCAATTTGCGTTTGAGAAGGAAGAGAAAAGGAGGGGTAGGGGAAGGAGAAAAGGGAGAGGGAAAAGGGGGTAAACAGAATAGTAGGGAGGGTGGAGATCATAGGGGAGACAGGGAAAGATAAAGGAACAGGAAGATGGTATTGGGAGGAGAAAGAAGAGGAGGAAGGGGAAAGGAGTCGGGGGGGGAAGAAGGAGTGATTTTAAGGAGGAAAGGAAGGAGGAATAGGTGGACATGGAGCGGATAGAGAAAGGAAGGGAGTTCCAATGTAGGGGGTAAGGAGCTGAAAGGAGTGGAAACGAGAAGAGGCACAAGGAAGTGGGAGAACAGAGAGTAAAAAAAGATCTGCAGAGCTCAGGGAGGGAGAGGGGGTATAGAATGAGAGAAGAGAGGAGAGGTAAGGAGAGACAAGATCATGAAGAGATTTAAAGATGAGACAAATGAAGTGAAATTCAAGTTGGGAGTGGAAAGGAAGCCAGCCAAGGTTGGAAAGTGAGTTGGAGATGGAAACATGGGGCGAGAGAAGACAGAGGTTAAGGATGGCAGAGTGGTAGAGGGATTTAAGGGGGGCGAGATGGGAGGCGGGGAGACCGAAAAGACAGACAAACAGTAGAAAAGGCGAGAAAAGATGAGGGAAGAGAATAAGAATTTGCTAGCATGGAAACTTAGAGAATAACGGACTTTACGGATATTAAAGAGGTGATAGCGACATGAGTGAGTAGTAAGGGATATATGGTAAGTAAAGGAAAGGGAAGAGTCAAAGTAGATTCCTAGATTCCTGGCATGAGTGGAAATAGGAAGGCCAGAAGGGGGACAATTAATAGAAGGAGGGGGAGAGGGAGGAGGAAGTGTGTTAGAAGGGAAGAATAATGGGCATCCAATCTCACATGGAATGGGGAAGGTCAATAAACAGGGTACAATATTAAAGGTAGAGCTGGAGACAATGTTGGATGTGTAGTTCTAAGAGTTGGCTGCAACATGGGATACTTAATTAATCCAGTGAAGTGCAATACATTGTAAGTTGTATGTATCACTAGAAGATGGTACCTAGAGCTTATTTATTCATTTTAATAATTGTAAGCATTTCAATATTCGTTATAGCTGTGTATGTTCAGTAAACTGTTTCCATTTCCTCTTTATTCTCATCTAAATAATCTTCTATGAAATCAAATATATATTATGGATCCTTGGTTTTGTACCTAGCTTTCCATAGAACTGTTTGATGTGTGTCTATGTTTAACACAGTAATAAACCAAGTGTTAAAGTGGGGGTGGGCTTTCATTTATGCATGATTTGCTTTGTTGCCACCTATACAAATACAGACATTCTCAGTAGAATGGATTCTGAATATTGGTTAAATAAGCACTAACTCCCAAGCATATTTGTACATTCGGTCTCTAAAGCCATGATACCACTCCCCCTTGTAAATATATTCCCTGATGTATTAATATTTCACAAGAACGGCCTTATAAGCCCAAATTGCTGATCCATTTTTATATCTTCCAAGTGCTTCACTAAATTGAGGACATACTAGGGTTAGCTGATATTCAGAGTAAAATATACAGACCCGTACCCCCCACCCCCAACTCAGCACACAAACTCTCAAGCATACACCCATACAGACCTGAAACCCCCCAACCCCCCAACTCAGCACACAAACTCTCAAGCATGCACCCATACAGACTCGTACCCCCAACTCAGCACACAAGCTCTCAAACATGCACCCATACAGACCCAAAGATCCCACCCCCAACTCATCATACAAACTCTCAAGCATGCACCCATACAGACCCGAACCCCCCACCCCCAACTCAGCATACAAACTCTCAAGCATGCACCCATACAGACCTGAACCCCCCCCCAACCCAGCACACAAACTCTCAAGCATGCACCCATACAGACCCGAAGCCCCCACCCCCCAACTCAGCATACAAACTCAAGCATGCACCCATGCAGAGCCGAACCCCCCCACCCCCCAACTCAGTATACAAACTCTCAAGCATGCACCCATACAGACTCGTACCCCCCACCCCCAACTCAGCACTCAAACTCTCAAGCATGCACCCATACAGACCCGAACCCCCCAACTCAGCACACAAACTCTCAAGCATGCACCCATACAGACCAAGAGCCCCCACCCCCCCAACTTGGCATACAAACTCTCAAGCATGCATCCATACAGACCCGAACCCACCACCCCTGCATCTCAACATACACCGCACTTACACTCAAAAACAAACATTCAGGCAGACCCAACACCCCCCCCCCCCAACCAATGCATCTCAACATACACTGCACTTACACTCAAAAACAAACATTCAGGCAAGGCAGACCCGACACTCCCCCCCCCCCCAACCAACGCATCTCAACATACACTGCACTTACACTCAAAAACAAACATTTAGGCAGACCCGACCCCTGCCCCGCCCCCCACACCCACATCTCAACATACACTGCACTTACACTCAATAACAAACATTCAGGCAGACCCAACACCCCCCCCCCCAACCAACGCATCTCAACATACACTGCACTTACACTCAAAAACAAACATTCAGGCAAGGCAGACCTGACACTCCCCCCCCCCCAACCAACGTATCTCAACATACACTGCACTTACACTCAAAAACAAACATTTAGGCAGTCCCGACCCCTGCCCCCCCCCACACCCACATCTCAACATACACTGCACTTACACTCAAAAACAAACATTCAGGCAGACCCGACCCCCCCCCCCAACCAACGCATCTCAACATACACTGCACTTACACTCAAAAACAAACATTCAGGCAGACCCGACACCCCCGCCCCCCAACCAACGCATCTCAACATACACTGCACTTACACTCAAAAACAAACATTCAGGCAGACCCGAACACCCCCCCCCCAACCATCGCATCTCAACATACACTGCACTTACACTCAAAAACAAACATTCAGGCTGACCCGACAACCCCCCCAACCAATACATCTCAACATACACTGCACTTACACTCAAAAACAAACATTCAGGCAGACCCGACACCCCCACATCTCAACATACACTGCACTTGCACTCTAAAACAAACATTGAGGCAGACCTGACCCCACCGCCCACCACCGCATCTCAACATGCACTGCACTTACACTCCAAAACAAACATGCAGGCAGACCCGACCCCCCCCCCGCATCTCAACATACACTGCACTTACACTCAAAAACAACTCTTCAGGCAGACCCGAGACCCCCCGAACCCCTGCATCTCAACATATACCGCACTTACACTAAAAAACAAACAGTCAGGCAGACCGACACCCCCCAAACCCCTGCATCTCAACATATACCGCACTTACACTCAAAAACAAACAGTCAGGCAGACACGACACCCACCCAAAACCCTGCATCTCAACATACACCGCACTTACACTCAAAAACAAACAATCAGGCAGACCCGACCCCCCCCCCACAACCAACGCATCTCAACATAAACTGCACTTACACTCAAAAACAAACATTTAGGCAGACCCGACCCCCTGCCCCCCCCCACACCCACATCTCAACATACACTGCACTTACACTCAAAAACAAACATTCAGGTAGACCCGACCCCCCCCCCAACCAACGCATCTCAACATACACTGCACTTACACTCAAAAACAAACATTTAGGCAGTCCCGACCCCTGCCCCCCCCCACACCCACATCTCAACATACACTGCACTTACACTCAAAAACAAACATTCAGGCAGACCCGACCCCCCCCCCCCAACCAACGCATCTCAACATACACTGCACTTACACTCAAAAACAAACATTCAGGCAGACCCGACACCCCCCCCCCCAACCAACGCATCTCAACATACACTGCACTTACACTCAAAAACAAACATTCAGGCAGACCCGAACACCCCCCCCCCCCAACCATCGCATCTCAACATACACTGCACTTACACTCAAAAACAAACATTCAGGCTGACCCGACAACCCCCCCAACCAATACATCTCAACATACACTGCACTTACACTCAAAAACAAACATTCAGGCAGACCCGACACCCCCACATCTCAACATACACTGCACTTGCACTCTAAAACAAACATTGAGGCAGACCTGACCCCACCGCCCACCACCGCATCTCAACATGCACTGCACTTACACTCCAAAACAAACATGCAGGCAGACCCGACCCCCCCCCGCATCTCAACATACACTGCACTTACACTCAAAAACAACTCTTCAGGCAGACCCGAGACCCCCCGAACCCCTGCATCTCAACATATACCGCACTTACACTAAAAAACAAACAGTCAGGCAGACCGACACCCCCCAAACCCCTGCATCTCAACATATACCGCACTTACACTCAAAAACAAACAGTCAGGCAGACACGACACCCACCCAAAACCCTGCATCTCAACATACACCGCACTTACACTCAAAAACAAACAATCAGGCAGACCCGACCCCCCCCCCACAACCAACGCATCTCAACATAAACTGCACTTACACTCAAAAACAAACATTTAGGCAGACCCGACCCCCTGCCCCCCCCCACACCCACATCTCAACATACACTGCACTTACACTCAAAAACAAACATTCAGGTAGACCCGACCCCCCCCCCCCCCCCAACCAACGCATCTCAACATGCACTGCACTTACACTCAAAAACAAACATTCAGGCAGACCCGACACCCCCGCATCTCAACATACACTGCACTTGCACTCAAAAACAAACATTGAGGCAGACCCGACCACACCGCCCACCACCGCATCTCAACATACACTGCACTTACACTCCAAAACAAACATTCAGGCAGACCCGACACCCACCCCCCAACCCCCGCATCTCAACATACACCACACTTACAAACAAAAACAAACATTCAGGCAGACCCGACACCCCCCACCCCCGCATCTCAACATACACCGCACAAACATACAGGCAGAACAGAACCGACACACAAACACAAACAGACCCCCAAACAAAATATCTACTTACCGGACGTGCTGGAACTGGAAGACAGGCTAGCTGGAACGCTGGCGAGGTATCTAGAGTGGTACTACGGCTGGCGTGACAAGGCTGAAATGCCTTCTGGTATCAAGCCTTATTGACCACGCCAGCCGTAGTGCTGGCACTCCGTTGGTGCAGCACACACGCACTACGTGGCTCGTAGGAGCTACGTGGTGCATGTGCACTGAGCAAATGAGGGCCAGTGTTTTGTCCGGCCCTGAAGAGTTACAAAGACTTTCCTACAGGAGGGCGGCTGATGCTGCTTGCGGGATGCAATCAATTAGGAAAGTCTTTGTTCCTCGCGGGCCAGACAAAACAGCATGGCGGGCCGCAACTGGCCTGCGGGCCGTAAGTTGTGCACCTGTGCTCTAAGCCATCTTCCTCTTCTATGGTTCCTCCTGATCAGGAAAGTAGGAAGCAGGATGTCACTGGGAAGCGCATCATAATGACTGCAACATCTACTATCAAAGCCGCTAGCATGGTAGCTATTCTCTCGATATATGACAGAGAGCTTTGGATTAAGTTGGGCCTCATCCTGGCTTTCCTCCCGGACGATGAGGAGGCGGAAGCCCTAGCCTTGTTCCACGAAGCAGAGGTAGCCTCTGACCATGGATAACCGTCACCCTGGACATCGCAGATTCAGGTTTTTGGTAGATGGGCAATGGGGGGTCCTCTACCACCAGGGTGAGCCTAAGGCCACCAACTTCCGCCCGGATTTACCGACGAAAGTGGTGGACATGCCATTTGATGGTGACAACCTCTTCGGAAAGGCGATTGACAACAAACTCTTCGGGAAGGTGGTCAACGACACCCTGGACATCGCAGATTCATAAAGACGGATACTGAAACAGCATGTTTGTTGAGGCCCTCCACAACAGAGGAGGTAGTCCTTTCGCTCCTCTAAAGGAAAGGTGTAACAGTGCTCAAAAGGGTTCATCTCCCCCTAACGTCTGTCCTCCCATTCCACCACCCAGGAGGTATACTGGGGACGTTCCCAGGCCTACAGAGGAGGAGCCCAGCATTGTTATGGTCCGGCAGCCAGGATGCAGACCCCCCAAGCAAGAATGAACCGGCCAGGACCCGGGCCCTAACATCAGTGCTCCAGTGGGAGGCCAGTTATCACAATGTGTCAACCAGTGGCGTGATATCTCCACAGACAAATGGGTGCTCAATATCATCCAACATGGTCATACCGTGGAATTCCAAGGCAAATGCCCTCCCATGCCTCCTGTCCCCAGACAAAAGCAGCTTGTTGCGCAGCTACTGAAGAAATTAAACCCTTTTAGCATTTTCTGGATGTCAGATAGAAACAAGTCACAGGCTGATAGAACGGCAAGATCAACCTCAATCCGGCCTTCCGTCAAGCCCTACATTTGTGGTCCTTTCACCCTCATCTCTCACAGCGCACTCACTTTGACACCCCTGCTCATCAGGCAACACTCACGACCAACTCCGCTCTGGAAGGGTGGGGTGCCCATCGGGCCGGCTGTGCAGCAGCGGTCTCAGGCTCCTGAAATAGGAGTTGCATATCAATGTCCTAGAACTCCAGGCAGTCTTCTGGGTCCTGAGGTCTTTCAAGCCTTAGATCCAGGGGAAGGTGGTCCGGGTCTTCACAGACAACACACCAACTATGTTTTACATCAGGAAGCAGGGTCAGGACTCGCTCGCCCATTCTCTCTTGGGAGGAGCAAAACCTGTGGCACTGGGCCATTGCTTAGCAGATGTTCCTTGTTCTGTTTCAGTCGACAGGCGTTCACAACACCATTACAGACTCTCTCAGAAGGAAGCTACAGTGCTGCCACAAGTGGCAACTCCAGCATACCCAGGTATCTCTTCTCTTCCTCAGATCAGGTCACCCTCAGATCGACGTTTTTGCCATGACAGCCAACTCCAAATGTCAGATGTTTTCCAGCAGGTATCCTTAAGCCGAGAGCCTAGGCGATGCCTTCTTGTTCCCTTGGGAGGGCCTGTTCCTCTACACATTTCCACCAATCCCCCTTCTGTTATGTGCAATCAATACACTCTGCTGCAGGGTGATAATCATTGCATCGGCATGGCCCATGCAGATCTGGTATACAGACATTCTTGGCCTTTCAGTGGCTCCAGCCATCAAACTGCATTCTCTTCCAGACCTCCTCTCCAGAGAAGGATGGTCAATACTGCACCACAACCCTGAGTCTCTGAACCTAGCGGCCTGGCTCCTGCAGCCCTATATTTCGAAATATTACTCATTCCCCATCGAGTGCAAAAACATTCTGGCTAAAGCCAGCGCTCCATCAACGTGTTCCTGCTATAAGCACAAGTGGAAACGCTTTATGGTGTGATGCCGTTCACATAAGATCTCTCCACTGTGGGTCACAGCTCTGCAGCTTCTTCCTTACCTACTCTTGCTTGCTAAGTCTGGATTCACCCATATATCTATCAAGGTGCGTCTGGCGACCATATACCGCTATACTCGGGCTCCTGGCAGGCTCTGCCTGTGGTCTCATAGACACGTGTAGGAGTTCCTCAAGGGCCTCTTCAGGGCATTCCTCCCAGTGAAGGTTCCAGTTCCAACTTCGGAGCTTGGTGCGGTTTTATCAAAACTAATGGACCCACCTTTTGAACCAATGCATCAAACTTCTTTTAAGTTTCTGTCTTGGAAGACGACATTCCTAGCCACTATCACCTCGATAAGGCGTGTTGGGGAAATTCAGGCTCTCTCTCGTGTAAGCCGCTGTATTTATCCTTTCAGCCTTCCAAGGTGGTGCTGCAGACCCATTTGTGCTTCAGGCCTAAGGTCCCATCAGACGAATACTTGAACACACCTTTGGTCTTTCTGGTTTTCTTCACTAACCCGTAAACTCACCGGCACCCTTGTTTCCGGACTGGCAAACTATGTGTTTGCCTGCCGGAGCCGCTGTGCCCGACAGGTCTGACCCTGCTGGACGCATCGGTCACTGTAGGCAAACCCGTCATGGAAACAACGGCACTGTTAACAACATTAAGGTAGTGTATTATGGCACCGGGGCACTCTATCTTGGTGAAACATTTGTCAAATATGGTCCGTCAAGGCAGTTGCACTCGACAAACCTGCTATTGCTATCGGTGCACCGCTATACCCGGGTCACTGTGGGAGGAAGGCCCGCTCCCGCTTTGTGTATCTTCCCCTCAGCACCAAGATACCTAAAGGTCTTAGCTGCGCTTTACAAAATCAATCAATCAATTAATTAATTCATTCATTTATAAGGTTGGAAGAGTGAGCAGGCAAGAATGAGCTCTTTTCGCCATTCCCAGGGATTTTCCTTTTAGTTGTCTTTCTTGACACTTTCCACACGCCTCCAATTCATGTCAGCAGTCCTGGACAGGGAGTTGGGAAATAAGTTGGGAATTAAGTGGGAATTAAGTGTCTGCAACAGTGCTCTGGATGTTAAACACCTGCTCCTGAGGCAGAGCTCTTCACAGAGAATGAGTTCATGGCTGGTGTCTTCCTTGGATAGTTTGGTCTCATGGACTCATGTGTAATTTTCCTCCCACAGGCAATGTTGAGGATATGGTGCTTCCAATAAACATTGAGGAGTGGGCCTCATTACAAGTCCGGCAGTAACCCTGCCGGTGCTACCGATGGGTTGCCGACAGACTCCTAAAATGTTACCGGCACCTGACCTCCCGCTGACACCGGTAGATTACAAGTCCGGCGGCCCGGGAAGTAAGGCGCCGGTAAAATGTCAGTCCCCATTCCCATAGAGTCCGATATGGGAGTGGGGACTCGGAAGTGGCGGCACCGTTGCTAATGGTGCGGGTGCTTCCGTGACCTGTCTGCCTACCGTGGCCGCTGTGCCCAGCAGGGTCACACCTGGCAGACAGACTCCTAGTTTGCCAGTCCGGAAACAAGGGTGCCGGCGAGCTTACAGGCACCCTTGTTTCCGGACCGGCAAACTTGTAATGAGGCCCATGTCTCAGTTTTAGTGTGACATTAGAGACCTGTCGCATGTCAGATATGGGCTGACTCTCGAATCTCTCATAACCACAATGTGTCAGCGGGAAGGACAGGAGGATTTATGTCAAATCAGCCACCATGATTTCAGAGTGATCAGGCAATATTTGGAGGCTTTTCTGACATCTTTCAGATTTTCAGTGCAGATCCTAACAGTGAATACTGCTGCCAAGAACTACAAAAACAAAACAGCCCTTGAGGGATCAATCCAACTGTGCAGGCAGGCTTTCCTTCTGACTGTGGGCAATTGTGAATGGAGTTACTATCATTGCAGCACATTTGACTGCAAAGCACAACATACCACTGAATGCCCTCAGTTGTCAGGCAGGATCTTACAAGATTAAGAAGTGGACAGAGACAGTATGCAATATCTAGTTTCCCCAATCCATCAGTTCACTTGCAGTGCCAACACAATTGGCCTCATTACAGATCCGGCGGTAACCCTGCCGGTGCTACAAGGCGTTGCTGCCGGATCCGTAAAAATTTACCAGCGCCTGACTTCCCGGTGCCACCGGCTCATTACGAGTCGAGCGGCCGGGAAGTCAGGTGCCGGGAAATTTGCAAATCCCCACTCCCATGGAGTCCCTTAGGGACTCCCTTAGAACTCTATGGGAGTGGGGGCACGGAAATCACGGCACCATTGTTAACAGTGCCGTTGTTTCCGTGACGGGTTTGCCTAGTGTGACCGCTGTGTCCGGCAGGGTCAGACCTGTCATGGCACAGCGCTCCGGCAGGCAAACACATAGTTTGCCGGTCCCGAAACAAGGGTGCCGGTGAGCTTACTGGCACCCTTTTTTCCAGAATGGGAAACGTGTCATAATGCCCAATGTGTGATCTGTTCTGCTCCAAAGAGCTTTGGGAGGGTTCTCAGAGAGATGCTATAGTTCCTTGGAATTTGAGGTTATGTATGCTTCCTTCCTTTTCCTATAATCCCTGTTATCCTGTCGAAACTGCTGAATGGTGATGATTTGCCCGAGGTTGAATCAGAAGATGATGGTTGCATGTCGTGCTGGACCTGATTTTCTTCCCTTCATGGAACATCCCCTGCAGGCAGTAACCTCTGATGCATGATTGCAACACAAATTTTCATCCCAATGCCAGCCAACTGAAACTTCGAGCCTGGCTCTTGAGAGAATAAGTCATCAGAACAATTTTTCTTCTCATGAAGGCATGCAGGTTATGCTTTCTACTTGTTTTGCATCGATAAAGGAAATCTATGCTAACAGATGGAGGATGTGTGTCAACAAAATGGAATGCCCTATCATGGTGGTTCTGGGGTTTTTGCTTTTGTTAGCTAATGGAGTTTTAAATGTTGGTATTGTTGAAGTTTTTTTTTCTTGTCATCCCTTAGAAATGTTTCTACTTCTAATTCCCTCCTGGCCCTTAAATATGCAACTACTATTTGTATCCTAAAAATGCCATCTCTCGACTTGTCTCTTCCTATCCAATTGTGTCCAGTATCTCTTCTTTCTTTTCTGTCTAAAGTTTTTGATTGTTTTACAATGGATGGTTTTACAATGGCGTCAATCCTATCTAACTGACCAGACTTATGCTGTCTCCTGGGCTGCTAAGCTAGTCCCAATTTTTCCTCCACAATTTGGTGTACTTTAAGGATCTGTTCTTAGCCCACTTCTCTTTACACCATCCACCTTTCAATTATTATTTCTTCCTTTGGTTTTTTCTATGCAGATAAATGCCAGATCTTACTCTTCCCGCTCAGCCTGTCTTCTTGGTGTTCAGTCTTGGATGCATTCGTACTTTCTTTATTTTAATACATTCCAAAACGGAGGTCCTATTCTTTCCAGCCTTGTCTATTCCCTCTTCTCTGCCTCCTCCAGGTCTTTCCTTGCCCCTTCTCGAATTCCCCTTTCTTTCGTCGTTCCTGTTGTTTTCACCCCTTTAATATTTGCAAAGCCTGTTCTTACCTTTCTTTTCATGCTACAAAACTACTCATTTATCTTTTCACATTTTGACTACTGTTTTTCCCTCCCAGTTGGACACCAGCTTACCAAATTGCCCCCTTTCACTCTATAATCCTGTGGTTTGTCTGCTCTCTGGCCTTACTCTACATACTTCTATCAATCCTTCTCCTTTCTCTCTCTCTCAGCTTGCTTTTGATTCCAGCCATCTTTTTGTTATATTCTCTGTTTTGTTTTTAAATATGTTCTTGGTCTTGCACCACTGTATCTCTCTTTTGCTGTATAAATGTGCAGGACTTCTCAATTGTTACACTCCAAATCTCAACTACTTCTTGCTGTCTCTGACCCCCCTTGGACCCAAGAGCTGGAATTCTCTGCATGTCTACTAGCGCCTCTCTTTTGCTCCTTGTTTCATTCTCACCTCATGTCTCAAATGCTTTCTTCCTAAATTATAAATTCATATATCCCATTTTAAAATTGTACACATTTATCTCTCATGTACAGTTCTTTAACCTTGGTCAGCTTTATAAATTCAATAAAAATACAAAATACAAATAGGTCTCAGAGTTCAGCCTCTTTGTGCCTCGATTAACCTTTTTTTAATTTTTCAACGGACAAGGATGAGAGATGCCAGAAGTTATTTCTTGGGCTTTGTTTTTTTTGGCAAGGATATCTAGACAAGACAATCAATCAGTTGTCTGTCAGCTTTGCCAGGCCCAGAAAGAGAGCATCTGTGTCTATATCTTCCATTTCAAGGTAGGTTGTGTCCAGAACTTGCTCTGTTTAGCCCAGAAAGAAGTCCCTGATGAATTACAGGGTCGTTCCCCCAGAGGTCAAGGAGCAACCTCTGCTTTGCAAGGAGGTGCAGCATTACTGGCTGTTTCTCAGGTGGTGATTTGAGCTTTACTGTCTGGGCTATTTTCCAGCAGCTGATGCACCTTTTGGGCTTTCAGTGTTGATGAACTTAGTTCTGTAGGGTCTATTTTTCGCACTCTTCCCTCCTTTCTTTCCTGAATTGTTGTGGGAGTCTTTCAAAATATGAGGAGTATGTGAGAGGGTAGTATCCCTTATAAGAACTAAGTGAATTACCTTCAATAATGTTCTTTGTGTTTGATACAGTATTCATCCCTAAGCCTTTGCAAATTTCTGCCTCAGCAGACTTGCAAGATGAATTGAATACCATATTGGGTATTTGGCACTTGCAAGCTCGCATGTGATTTACTGATTCCCCTGAATCATGATCAAATGTATGAAAAGTACCCCAAACTAGCCCAATCTCTCTTCTCCTTTGCCACCACAGGATGACTTTTGTGATGGAATCCCTTACCTTCAGCCAATCCTAGAATGTCTGCTCGCTAGTAGTCACAAAGAAAAATATCCTCTGTTCGTACGTCATGCAAAGTGGCCACTCTCTTCTCCTTAGTAGCCAGAAAAGGGTAGTATGTGTGTTGCACACTCATTTAAAGCCCTTACTGTATTCTATTGGCTCAATCAACTCTAAGATATTCTTCTAACTAGTAGTCACTGACAAAGAATATCACATGCTTCTATTTCATGCAAAGTGGCCAATGGGAGTACATCCTCCTCAGTAGTGTAGAAAAAGATGGCTTGTGTGTTGCACACTCATTCACAGCCACTGAATGTAATTGCTTGCCTCCAGTAATCTCTGTGATTTAAAAAAAAATAAAGTGTACTATTTCAATGTTCTACCTCATTCTAAACTAAAACAAATTTCAATTTTCTACCTCTTCATTAACTAAATCATATCTAAATTGTCCACGCCGTCCTCAACAACCATAGCAATTTTGGATTTTGCTCACAAAAATTATCATGAGCTCCGACTACATGTGCCTCATAACCTGTGAGATCAAACTTGCCTCAAGCACCTTTGCCCGAACCTCAACGGAAAAGCTTGGTTTGGGCGAATTGGTGGCAATTCAGGTGACTCAGAATGTATCCATATAATTTCTCCCAGGCTTATTCTTGCACAGATTTCTCATTGTCACACCCTCCTTTCCCTTCAAACTGACTTCTCATCATGTCTGGGGAAATCTTCATGTTCTATCATATCTGTGATCAGGGAAAACTGGGTGCAACTGAGGTTATATCGGTGCTGCAATGCTGTATATACACACAATGGATTTCACTTGCAGCACTGTGGACACCACTGGTGCTGTGACAAGATCAGTGTTTAGACACACAATGTGCACTAGCTGAGTTCACTCAGTGGCTACAATGATGGTGCTATGGATATTAGGAGATGGTTAGGTGCACCTACCATCTCAGTGCTTCTGCTTAATCACTCATGTCAATTTACTCATAATAAAGATATTACACAGTCCATTATTCAAGTTGTGATCCTTTTCATTGCCCTCCGTTTCGTCTATATTAATTGATTTGTGGTTGCTTCCACATCCCTACATATACCGTCTTTTTGAGGGACCACATTTATCCATCATCAGTATCCAGCATTCTCTCATTTTCACAATGAATAAAAGAGTCGATTTAAACAATAAGCCTCGAGCAGTGGGGTCATTACCACTTCAGGTAATTCCCTGGGGCCCATAGCTACAGGCCCGAGCGAAGCGAGCACTTTAAGGAAGGCCTCGGGGCATTACCTGAAGTGGTAATGACCTCCCCTGCGAGCGGCTTGTTGCTATTAGTACCCCGGCCCATAAGTTTGGGCCACTAAAATCATTTTTATTTTTGTTCCGAAACGGGGAGCGTTTTGGAACAGAAAAATAAATGTAAAAAATATGCCTTAGTATTTGAACAAATGCCATATCAAGCCTTTTCTACTCCCTCTTCTACTATGTGACCCCTTTTGCTTTGTTGTTGAAGTTTTCATCCTTTTCTTTTGGGAACAGGCAACTTAAGTATTTGTTAAGAAATTGCTTCTTCTATGTACTCTCTAGATGCTTTTCTCGTAAACCCTTTTTTAATCTTTGGTCCAATGGTTACATTTGCTCTCTCACAGCCATACCATCCTTCGCTGGCTTGGCATTCTTCTCCTCCGTTGACCCTTCTTTGTGTTCATCTGTTTTGGATTTGAGTCCTTACCTTATTCCAATCGAAATGCTGACCTTTTTCCCATTCACCACCCTGTCGGCTAGTACGAGAGTGCTATTGCTACAGTTTTTGCCCCGTGACTCATTAACATCTCTAATGTTGTACAAGTGCTTTCAGAGGCAGAAAAGTGCTGGTTGCTGGCACTGCTCTGCCTGCAATTACTTCATTGGGGTGCTGACGCACTCAGTGTTGTATCCAAAACTCCTGTTTCCGATGTGGGCTTTACAGAGCTGATGTATGTGTGAGGAAATGCCAAATGAAAATGTTTTATTTTCTGTTTCTAACATTTACCCGTTAGGTTACACCAGAGGAATTTACTAACTACTATGCTGGAGTCAGCGCGTCGATAGACACCGATGTTTACTTCATCACCATGATGAGGAACGCCTGGAAACTCTAAGTGTATGGCTCAGGAACGAACACCTTTATTTTCAGCTCCTTGCATAGTTGGCAAATGCATGCTCAACTCACTGAATTGGTATTGCTGCAAGTTGGGTTGCAGAGGGGATACTAACAGCTACTAACTCCTGTGGTTCAATATGAAAAGACATAGCTTTGGTGTGGTTTTCTGTGCAAGGGTCAACCTTTCTGTGTTACTAACCATTCCAAAAAATGAGACCATGTTTTTATTTATATAAGACCGTGTTCAAATAAAATAGCATATCAAAATGTTGTAGAAACTGACCTTCATATACCTACCACAAAACACGTGACTAAATTCTATAAAATCCAACATACATTTACTATCGTAAATGTATTCTTATATCTTTTGAGGACTGAAGGGCAATCCCATCTTTAAAGTTTCAATGAAGAGACTTGGGGGCAGATTCTCAAAAATGGGCGCAAATGAAAAAAGCGCAGATGATGCACTTTTTTCATATTTTTTTCATTCTCATATGCATTTCAGGAGGGGCCTGGGCAGTGGCACAAAGGTGCACCGTCCAGCCCCCTTGCATCCATTAGGGCGATGACCCTAATTGCTGCACTTTTAAAAGCACTTCCTGTTTGTGAATTCGGCATGTGCTTTTAAATGTGCTGAAACGCCCCATTATATGCACAAAGGGTGGTCGGGGGTGGAAGAATCTGAGCTCATCAGTGCCATTTGAGAATTGGGCTGCTCCTTTTTTGGCGCAAGTCCTCTCTTGCGCCCAAAAAGATTTGAGAATCTAGCGCTTGGTCTGTTGGTTGGGATGATGACCACAAACCATGTTAAATGATCTAAGTTCTTTGTGAAAGAACAACAAATAGTTGGATCTTTAATGTAGGGAAGTTTATGCAACAAACAACAACAATCTTTATTCAGAATAAATCCATGCACAATAATACATCCCATTTAATGGTAAAAGAGTAAACTCAAGTTCAGATATAAAAAGAAATAAGCTCATTGCAGATCCCCAGATGGCACTTCAACCTCTGGGCTTCAGGCTCTTCTGCCTCAGTCGCAAGGCTCACAAAGGTAGCTAGCGACAGCGAAGACCACTTCAGGGGAGGCCGTACATTTAGTCCACATCAGGGCATCTTGGACATGTTGAATACCAGTCTCAAACTAGAGTGGTTTTAGCCATCTAACTCTTAGTTTTATATACGTTGAGCACAGAAATAGAAAATGGATCAGGCACTCTTCACTTTGACACCTCTGTGGGTATAATAAATCAGTCTCAACCCCTGATAATTTCCCAGTGTGAGTCAATACTGACAAAATCCCCAGCCTAAGCTTGGTGGACAATTCCCTCGTCTCGCGGCGACCAATCTCATCCAAATATTTTTCCAGGCAACCGTGAATCTTTTCATAGTATGCTTGCTCCCTGGGATTTCCACAGGCAAGTCTTGGCACTTGATGTGGTGGAATTACCACCAGATTACAAATGTCAGTAAGGGCAGTAACTCCTCATTCCAATAGGACTCCATGGGGGGATTTGACGGTATTACCCATTGATTTTTGCCGGTAAGGTGTCTGACTTTCCTCCAGCTCTTAGTTGTCGGTAACTCAGGTGCCTCAACAGGGAAACTTGTAGTTGGTTGAAGTGGTAGCATGCCGGTATTCAGTAATACTGGCACGTTAATACCACACCAGCCAACTCATAATGAGGCCCTAGTGTCTCATCCTGGACCCATTCCCAGTAATGCACCTTCACATTTACCACATCCTCCTTTCTGATACAAAATGGGTTATTCCAGGCAACATACAAACCAAGTTTCATAAGCCAAGATTTTAAGTGAGCCAGACTGTTTATGCATCACCACATAGCTATTTCATTACTATCTTAAAATTGGAAATTCTGGCAAACTTTCAAGCAATGGCGTACATACTTCAGACACTTGAAATTACATATGGTTCACAGTTAGAACTACAATTGGGTATTTATAATGCACTTAATACCCAGAGGTTTCTAAGCGCGGACCCAGTGATCGAACCTGTGTTGCTCTGCATCGTCTTGTTTCCAGCACGTTGTCCCTGAGCTATCCTCTCGAGATGATTTTGTTCTAAAACGCAACAAATTTAGAGTCATCCCACAGCGTATCTTGTGTCGCGAACCTTTTTATATAGACCTTTAAGTCAGACGGGCAGCTGTGATAGCTACCAGGTGTCAGAAGGAGGTTGCATCACACTTTTCCCTGATTCCGCATTGTGCTGTATATGCACTCTATGCTTTAACAGTTAGACAGACACCAGTTCCATGCTGACAAATTAGCTACATAGTAAGATAAAAGAATGGCTCCAAAGAAGATAAGGACTCTTGGTATTTAAGGGAAAAGAAGTATAAGACCATAAAAACAAATCAATCAGAAATTAAACGATCTGTGAAAAAGTCAAAGATCATGACATATTGACTCTTCTAGGGAATTTAATGGCATTCTATTCACTTAGCCTGCTCTAATATTTCCCATTTCATCTGCTAAAACTAGAAAGAAGTATGTGAGCAGACAGCTGTGATGTGCATACTGAAACCTTATTTCATGAATGTGGGTTCTTTAGGCCTCACATAACAAAACACAATTTTTCTTGCTAAGAATCAAATGTGGATGTTTGTCCCAATAAATAGGAACTTGTTGATAAAATATGCTGTTCTTTGTAATTGCCTTTTATTTTAATATCTGGTGTTGGGCTGTCGCTTCTTTGCTTTTAATTTCCATTTGCATGTTGCAATGTATTACTGTTGCCAAACATATTTGTGGGTGAACTCTTTCCCTTTATTTGTCTTGACATGTTTAATGTTAAATTCGTTTTGCTTTTTTTCTCATAATATGACACAATAATAGAACTTTAGCAATAATGAACGTATTAAAGTGTGCTTGGTAAATACATTTCACATTATTTCATAACTAAAAATAAGTTCTACGCAGGCATATATTCCATGTTGAGTCTAAATTGAAAATACACGTGGAGCATAGTGCCACATGACTCCAAAGCTTACCAGCAAAGGGACCCATTAACAAAGACCATATAGTAAGATTTGGTACAGCCGTAGGAGTGAGACTGAACTGTAGCCCTAAACGTGATGTTGTTATCCAGTCCCCAGAGTAGGATTGTGATCCAGATATAATGGCAAGGTTTTAATCCAGTCCGAAGAGTAAGATTGCAAAACCCAGTTATAAGATTGTGATCAAAATCCAATTTTAAGAATTAGATTGATATACAGTTCTAAGTATATTTTTTCAAACCAGCCCCAAAATACTGTTTTTTATCTATCCCTTATATTGAGATTGTAAACAGGTTCCAGACCTACGTTTGAGATTATAAATCACATGTTCAACTGATTTCTAATTTCACTATTAAATGGGGCTACAATATCACTATTAAAACTGGGTTAGAAATGCTCACTTTAGGTGCTACGTTACAATTTATTTATAAGTGTTCAATTCGATTCCTGCCCTAAGACTAAGATTTTAACCAAGTTGGTCAAGTTCTATTTTTAACACAGTTTTATGAAAGAAACTTGTGACCCGGATTCAAGACTGAGGCTGACATCCTGTTTTAACTGTTCGATTTTAATCAATTCTAAGTGTGTACTAGTAATACAATTATGACAATGTGATTTTAGTCGAATAAGATTTTAAGGAAATCCTAAAAGTTAGATTCTAAACAAAGTTTTAGGAGTGGAATAATTCACTTTTAAGAGTGAGACTTTAAGGCGTGCCAATTTAGCCCGGAGAATGTGATTAAAATAGAATTCTAAAGGTGAGCTAGTGAGTTAGTCCTTAAGTTTACTCTTAAAATGTAGGTTCATTTATTTTAATTTTTTAAGTGCTTTCGCCACAGTACTACAGTAACAACATTAACTAAGAAGCTACAATTATTGTCAGGAACTAGACAGGAGACAAGTTCACAATGAGGAAAGAAGGGGTGCAAGACTAGATGCAGAACACAAAGGCAAGCGAAGAGTATTCTAAAATGTAGATTCACAGAAGCATTTAATAAGGGCGCAATCCCATCGGAAAACGCTCTGTGAATCAGGCCATTAGGAGGACCTAATTATACGAACTGTAGGGTCTGTTAAACGTACATCATATAGCACCCAAAGGGGACAGACCTATCTAAACATGATGCGATTCTAACACAGATTTTGTACACTCATGACTCCTAAAATGGACCAAGACAAACAATCGTAGAGAGGGATTGAGTAAAAAAGGGACCGAACACACCTCTGTCTGTCCCTATGCCCACCCTCCTGATCGTAGGAGACGGTGGTGTGCCGCTTGTCTATGAAAGGATAGGATAAGGAGGTATGCGTTATTTGTTGTGGGTAAAGCCACAGAAGTTAACACATCTTAGTCCACATAGCAAAAGTCACACATTCTTAAAATTCTGGGTATAGTTTTTTGTAGACACCTTGGCCTTGAAGCACGGGCCATAGGGCAAACAACATTATGTTTAAGAAACAGAAACAGCGAGCGCGTGAATGTCTCAGGGATGGTATTCAAAAATGTATTCCCCCTGGATCATAACACACTGTTCATTAAAAGCATGTGCCACCCAACGTGTATTAGATTAGAGGCACGGTATCTCGTTAAGACATTAGAAAAATATAGTGATCTTTTTCTCTCCCAAAAGAACAGTCTGGTTTGTGTTGCTTGAAAGCTGATTACCAGACTGTGTATGTCAACCGGTTTCAATGGACTATTTGCATAATGCCCATCTTTATCAGGACCGTCTTCTAAGCTACTAGTGTTACGATATCACTAGGAGGAGGTCCAACCATATTTACTCAATAATAAGGTACTTGCATGCTGCCGTCTTCATTATAGTGGACGAGGATATGTGCGTTACCTGTACCTAGAGTAATGTTAACAAAACACCCTTCAGTGTCTGTGAAAAGAACATTATTTACAATACAATAATGTACTCTTGTTTTTACAGTGGGCAACTATTGACAGGACCCGTATTCATATGGAGTGCCATATATCTGTAAAAAGCAATATAGCAATGAGACTCGTGCATTGTAGAGACAGACCCTGCGCCTCTGCTCCTGAGAGAGAGGGATCACTTCTATGAGGATTCAAGGTGCTCGCAGCCCTTTCGCCACCTACATGCAGAACAAAACTCTAGTACGACTAGAAGTGCAAACCGGGCATGGTGTGCAATCTATCTGTAACAAGTAATGTGGCTCGTGTGTTATGGAGACAGACTAGACGTCGCTGCCGAAATGCGACACACAACACACTAGTGCCTTTAAAAGTACAGGTCGGGCCTGTTCCTAAACTAGCTATGTGTCACCCAGTTGCTATAGTTACTATGGGAGGTGTTCACCACTCGTACTCTGCCTCAGTGTGGGAACAGGCGGGCTGGTGTATGTGAGGGAGCGGGCTGGGTAAGACATTAAAAGGACATTGCCCAGTTGTTCAAAAGGGCAGTCTACATCATGCAGAAATTCTGCGCCCCAAAGCCTTACAGTGTCTACTCACCGCGGCAATGTCCGCTTGTACTGAGCCTCGTCCACCAGCAGTCTGTCGTAATGGGGCTTGGACGGCACATTAGTAGCTACATTTCCGTTCGCGGTCTAATCAGGATAGAAGATGGACAACTGAAACATGTAATTCTTGGGGCCATCTTAGCCTGGTGGACGTCCAGGCATAGTCACACATGCCAGTTAGATAACATGCCCCCACATTGCCACAGCCAGATATAAAGGCTCTGGGGCATCTGGAAGAGCTATTTTTATCCATGGCGTCCTGCAATGTAGTTTTAATAAAGAGGGCATTGAAGGACTGATTTCTCACTGCCAGACCAAAATTCCAGAGCTTAGTGGTTAACTGCAAGCGCTTGCCAGCAGATGATGTTATTAAGGCCATTCAGGTTGGACCGTAGTCTAAAGATCTATTTCTGCTCTCTATTGAGAAGAAGTGTGTGCTTATTGCCTCCACGGCCGAACAGGTTACTTTTTCAAGGACAGTCCATCCAAAATCATTTTCCGAGTGTCCCATGCGTACAAAATGCTCCACCATGGGTGCTGTGATCTTCCTAGTCCGTATGCATGATTTATGTTCAATCATCCTAGTTTTGACTGGCCTATTTGTCATACCCACATATCTCCGACCACAGGGGAATGTAATCAAATAGACAACATTAGCACTGTTGCAGTTAGTAAATTGAGTCTGGCGCGAAGGTGTTCTCAAACCCAAATCGAGGGTTAGTGACCTCTTAGTTTGTTGGCATACCAAACACGCCCCACAACGAGCATGTCCCATTGGTTTTGGGGTCTGCCATAGTGTTGTTTGGCATTCTCGGGGGTCCCTTGCCACATCGAACATACCAGAGAGTCATGGAGATTCCGTCTTCTTTTTAGAGCAAATCTGGGGACTTGTAAGTTGGCCTGTCCAACATTCAATATGGCCCACAATTTCTTAATCTCTTTTTTGAGTTTGTTTATTGTATTTATACGTGGTAAAAAGCTGAGGTGCAGTGTGTACTACCAATACAATTATAACAATGGAATTTTAATCCAATAGGATCATAAGGAAGTCCTTAAAGTTAGATTCGAAACACAGTTTTAGGAATGGAATAATTCACTTTTAAGAGTGAGACTTTAAGGCGTGCCAATTTAGCCCTCAGAATGTGGTTAAAATAGAATTCTAAAGATGAGCTAGTAAGTTAGTCCTTAAGGTTACACTTAAAATGTAGGTTCATTTATTTTTATTTTTAATGCGCTTTGCCACAGAACTACAGTAACAACATATATGAGTATGAAGCTACAATTATTGTGTGGACTAGATAGGAGTCACGCTCACAATTAGGAAGGAAGGGGAGCCAGACTAGATACAAAACACAAAGGCAAGAAAAGAGTATTCTAAAATGTAGTTTCCAGAAGAGAACATGAACATAAAGGGTACTGAGCACTGTGCGGATGGGTGTGGTCAGAGAGTAGAAAAACTAAAGAATAGTGATGAGTACAACTAGGCGAACATCAAAATAAGAGAAGAAAGCTACGAAGGCCCAAGGCCATGCAGGCATTTAAAGACAATATACAAGATACACAACTGGAAATAGCCAGAGAAAGAAAGCCACTACAGAGCAGCGAGATAAGAAGACATGAAAGAGGGAACACAAATACAAAATTAATTCATGGAGGCCCAAGAGAAGAGTGGAATAATGGTCAAGATGAGAAAAAACTAAAGAGATATCAAATCTAACATCAGAAAAAGAGAGAAAACCCTAGATTATATGCATATTGCAAAGTTGGTAGCAAAAGGAACGTGCAAGGGAAGAAATGTGAAGGGATAAAGACTCCAATATTCCCAGCAAATGAGGAAAGTTGAAGGTCGGGGGAAAAGAATAGAATGAGGACAGCCATAATGAAAAGGAGTAGTAAAAAAAATAGGATTTCTATTTTAGTAGATTTAAGGTAAAGAGAGAGAGAAACCTTTAGTGAGATTTAGATGAAGCTGCTCAAGAAAGGTCTGAAAAAAAGAGAAGAATCTGAGAATCATCTGGATAGAAGTGAAGGAAAGAAAGAATAATAGAAGAAAGGTGGATATTGTAGGGATAGAAAGCAATGGGCCAAGGAGAGGGCCCTGTAGAGCACATAAGCACGGGTAGTAAGCTAGAAGAATTGCTGGGCCAAATGATTGAGCAAGAGTGGCCGGAGTAATAAGAAACAAATCAAGAAAGACAGAACCAGATAGAGCTCGGGAAGAAAGAGAAGAGCAAAGAATAGAATAGTCCAGAGTACGTTTGTAATCGAGTCCTAAATGTGCTCTCGTAACATGGCTAGCAATCACATTTTAAGAATGAGATCACTTTTAACTCCAGGTTTTCATCCTCACGCCCGATGACATTTTGAAATTTTATAAAATCAGAATGTGAAATAAAATCATGGAAATCAATCTCACATTAATGTCTGCTTAGCTTCAGAGATAACCATCTGCTCTTTTGTTACATGCTGTTTGTCCGAATACAACTCCACTAAAAAAAAGACAAAAAACACTACTTGACAAATGTTCTCTTTTATGGACAGGCATGCTTTTTTTATGCGCAGGCTAGTACACCACATTTATATTAGCTAAATACTTTAGAAACTTGATACTTTAAATTGGTTCTTCAATATTGTAGTGAGTGTCTATTTACATTTATTTTCTCGTTTTAGGTTACAAAAGATGAATTTTTAAACTACTATTCCGGAGTGAGCGCATCAATTGATAGTGACGCCTATTTCGTTCTAATGATGACGAGTGCCTGGAAAATGTGATCTTGTGCTTTCACAGTTTTTTGCTTTTTCACAATATTGCATTTTTTGTTGGTTTAATCCTGGGATGTTTTGGCAGCGAAAAGAAAAGGCCTTCTTCTACAAAGACTGGAGTTCACATTGGTGATCTGAGAACACTCAAGTGGACATGAACTTTAGATAACTCTATGCTCGTGGTACTTTGGAGATTTTGAACTCAATATTTCTTTTTTCGCCAATACATTTTTTATATTTCCACTGCTAAAAATCATGCCTTTCCACTATTTTATCTTCAATACTTTTATAGGATTTTTACTAGTGTATGCTATGAAGTACTATCAATGTCAAAAATATTTGGTGCACAGTTCTCTATTCTAGGTATAGTTTTACTTTGTTGGCCGGATTTGTTTTGAAGGCATAGAACATGAATAGGTAGAATGCCAGGGTCTCTGTGAAACTGATTTGACTTTTAAACTTCTTGACTAGTTCCCCAAGAACAGCATTAAACAAATTCTGCAAGCTAAGCACCAATTCTAATGTTGAAATAATCTGCTCTGCGTTCATCCAAGTTAGCCCTTGCTGCAAATGAAAATTGAAAAGACGTTTGCTAATTGAAAACATGTTACACATAAAATTCAGTGAATCAAGAAAAGTGACGAAGGGTGGGCTGCAATCTTTGCTTACAGGATAGCACCTCTTAATTCAATTGTGCAGCTACATGAAAGTACAATACTTATTCACTGTACAAATAAATTATTTTTTATAATGAAATAATATGAAATCGCATGTCTACACTATGTGAGAAAGAAATTGTTTGGATTGTTGAATATTGAGTGCAGGAAAAGGAACTACTATGTTTATCTTCTAAAATAATTTTCTCTTCGGTGTTGCTACAGTCAGGAATAGGGCACTCGGGTGGGATTGACACCTCTCTGCCGGTACAGTACATAAGTCCATGTTCTAGAGTGTCGTGCTCTAACCCAGAGTTCTTTTTTGTAACAGTGCCACGATTGCCTCCAAGGTGGTACCTCCCAATGTCTTCTCAAGAAAAACGACTTCAGCACAGTTATAGTGCAAAGTAAAAGAGTAAAGCACTTTTCCTCTTAGCTCTTTTTCTTTCATTGGTACTATGAGGCCTCCTTTCAGGTGATAGGACTCCCTGATTATTTTTTTGTAGAGTTTGGCAGGAGGGTTGTGGTGTGCAGAGCCTCATTTTCATTCTCTGTAAGGGGTGTCATGGTCAGCCTCCTAGATAATGGAATATCAGAGGTTTTTACCCTATTTACTTTTATATAAATGGTGTCTGTGGTAGCCTCTCAGATGGTGGTGCACAGACGTTTGACTACCAAGGTTTTTAAGATGCGCTAGGGATGGTCTCTGAGTCATGCACTCAGTGGGGCACGTTCACCAGAGAACACTGAGGAGTACTTAATGCAAAATGTTCTGTGGTTGTCACCATGGTATCTGAAGAATGTGGTGCATATGTTCTTCTGCATATTCTAGAGGAAAGCTAAGATAATGATGCAATCCAGTAAGGAACACTGTCTTTATGTTTGGATGAGGGCATGGTGGAGAGACAGACTATGTACTTCTTTTTTCCAGATCTGCTCCACACTGCTGCTGTCACCTATTGTTCCGCACTCCATCGGAACAACCACTAACACAAATTATTTACTGACAAAATCAATAGCTTATGCTACAACATTTAAATCACTAGGGCAAACTGTGAGCCGTTTACCTGTCGTGTCCCAACACTAGGGTCAGGCAGAGTCAGGCATTTGACTGGAGAAGCCCAGGAGTGTGGTGTGCTTGAGAGTCCCGTCTTGTCCCGTGCTAAAAACGTTGGGAAGGGAGACCCCAGTTATACCATCCTGTCTTATTATTTTGTAAACACTTCTTTCTTTTCTGATGAAAATTGTCCCATACTATTTAGTAGCTTAGCAATAATGATTGGCAATAGTTTTTTTTTTAGTGTAAGCCCATTTTATTTGACAAGACGCCACTAGGACTGTCTTATTATTTTTTGATGGTCGTAGCTTTGTACTCCGGAGACCCCTGGCTGGCCCATAGAGCCGAGATTTGTAACAAAGTACTTTAAGACGAGATAGCTGCACCCTTGAGATGGATGGGGGTGCAGATTTATTACTCCAACACCAATCAATAAGGACAACTCAATGGTTTGGCAAAGGAAGTCCGTTTAATGAAAAGTACAAAAAACGGCGAGTCATGGAAATCAGCAGTGATGCAATCGTCCTTCTCGCTTCAACTCCAACGAACTTCATACAAGTTGTAATATTTATACTCAAAACTCGTCATAATTGACGTGTAACACTCAAAAGTTAACATGCAATTCTATTGGTTAGGAAAAGGTAACTTTAATATAGGTACTATATCTGTATAGGGTAACGGAGTGAGGGGATTGGGTAAACACTGACAGCTGGGCATCTAAGCCCTACCTTCAAAAATGAGTACTGAAAACATCACAAAAAGTATGTCTCATTGGTTCTACTAACTATAGGACCCTAGATTATTTGGTCCATTGTGATTGGGTTGGCACCAACCCCATGCATATTCTTCCACTTCGCTTAGCAGCATGCAGAATGGTCAGCCAGGTGTGGGGTGCCCCTTAGTTACCTGGCCTTTCTCCAATTAAGGTTACAATCAATCATCGCTTCAGCAACTATGTGTCAATTCTCCAGCATGGGGTCTGCATGGATTCACATGCTCATGAATATTCCCCGTCGTCAGGCTGGGAATCCTCGGTAAAGAAAAAATCAGTATCAGTTTCGTTTCTGATCTGTCTTTCTTAGTAGTAACCAATCCCTGGTCTCTGGGTCATAGTGCCCCCAGCCAATGACTGCCCTCTCCCTAAGCCCCACCTCTGGCAGCCAAACCTCAGATTTTTACCGCACGTTCAAGTGTTGGGAGTCCTCGTGATTTAGCTCTCGATCTTTTTCTGCGTTTCGCGCTTTTTCAAGGAGATTTCTCATTTTTCGGTTAAATAGAGCCTCAATCTCCACCGCTTCTACTTCCTATCAACGGGGACCCATTTCGGAATCTTCTACGCCCCTCAAGGGTGAAGTTTTTGTTGAGCTACGCTTCTTGGAGGATTCCAAAAGTTTTCTGAGGCCTACCTCGTGGACATGGCCCAGGAGAAAGGAAGCTCGACACCGGGCAAGCTGTTCAGGAACTGCCCTGGATGCAAGCTACAGAACCTGTTCAAGGAGGACGAGCACTCGAAGTGCCTCTACTGCCTTCATGAAGACAAATCGCACATGGAGAAGGACTGTGCATTTTGATTGAACATGTCGGAACGGACCATGAGGGACCGTCGGACCCGTCTCGCCAACTGGTTGGAAAGCAAGAGCCCAGCAGGTGAGAAGAAGAAGAAACCCGAGCGGTCTTCTAAGTCCTATGAGGGTGCCCCGGCGACGGGGGCCCAACAGATGGCAAAGCACCACAAGTCCATGGGCACTGGGAGCGCCGAACGGTCGGGCTCCTCGGCTGCCAGGCAGGGCGCACCTTCACCGACACCATCAACCGCGAGCCAACGCTCTGGCTCGGAGAAGAGAAAGTCAGAGAACTCGGCTAGGATTCTGGAGAGGCCCCGGTCGATCTCGAAGGAACCGGGCCGAAGGGGTATGAGGCGGTGACCCTCCCCCTAAGGTGAAGGCCTCAAGCGCGCCCAAGGTGGTGAAGGCCTTGATTCACCCGGCCAAGGCCACTATTGAGGGTATCGCTACAGCCCTGGGGAAGCCTGTGGAGGCTCCCCCAGTGGAGGCGACCTCAGGGCCCAGAGACTCCCTGCCCCCGTGGAGGGAAGCCTCTTTTAAGCCAATCGAGAAGACCCCCGTGAAGACCCCGGTGGAAAAAGAGGGGGAGGCCGGTGGCCTTAACGGACACGAACACGACCTCCAAGGAGGAACTGGTCGAAGTCATAGAGGAGGCCCGTCCCCACGGGAGGGATCCCGACGAGGGGGACGAACGAGAATGAGGGTGACGCCGTTGGAGGAAAGAATGAAGGCCATCCTGGGCAAGGTACAGCGTCTGCTGGCCACGGACGAGGCTCTGGTGGAGGAGGAGCAACCATCGCGTCCGTCGCAGCCCGGGCCACAAGACAACTCAGCGGCCATTTTGACAGCAATCCAGGCCTTATGCACGGAGATAAGGACCAGGTTGCCCTTCCCTCCGACGGATGACCCGACAGAGCCGAGTCTGTCGGGAAGCCCCCCTAACAAGAGAAGAAGGATCCAACCAACCCCGCCTTCTCAGCCCTCACGGCCCTCTCCGCCTTTGTCTCCTTCCCCGACTCCGAGGGAGGACACGGGGACGGATACGGCCACGATAGGGACGGCTGATCTCCCATCGCCGATTCCTCGGGCGTCTCCTCGCGACGAAATTGGCTCATTTCACGCCATGATCGCCAGGGCATCCAAGCTTTTTCAGCTCTGCCCTGAAGAGAAGAAGAAGGAAGGCTTCCTTTAACAACGGCGTGAGGCCAAAAGGAAAACGGTCCTCAGTGCCGTTGTTGGATGACATCTGGGACGAGGGACTTGCCCTCCTCAAGAACCCACCCACGACACCTGCTAAGAGGGACCGTTACGAGAAGAAGTACCGGGTCCCCGACGCCGCCCCTTTGTGCCTTAGAGCGCAACAGACCCCGGATTCGGTCGTTTCAGCAGCGGCCAAGAAGAAAGCGTGGGGGCATCGGCCTCGACCTCTACTTCCCCGCCGGACGGCGAGGGAAAGAAGCTGGATGCCATGGGACGACGAGTCATCTCGTCGGCGGCGACGACGATTAAGGCAGCCAAAGCCCTAGCGATCGTGGCCCGCTACGACAGGGAGTTGTGGTACAAGATTGCCCCCCTGTTGGACTTCCTCCCGGACGATAAGAGGGCAGAGGCCCTGGCAATCCTGCAGCAAGGTGAGGTGGCCTCTGACTATGCCATAACGGTGGCCACGGACATTGCCGACACCGGTTTCCACCAATTGGGCAGCGGTGTTTGCCTTCAACGGCAGGGGTGGCTCAAGGCAACAGATTTCCGCTAGGATGTACAGGCCAAGGTTTTGGACATGCCCTTTGACGGGAACAACCTGTTTGGGAAGACAGTGGATGAGTCCCTTCAGGTCATCAAGACCGACACAGAGACGGCTCAGGCCTTGGGAGTTCTACAACAACGACGTCCTCCCTTTCGGAACTCCGGAGGCAAGCAAGGTTCCTCCAAGGGATTTGGCGGCGGCTCCTCAACGTACCGTCAAGCATCCCGCTCCTCGTCACAAGAAGCCTACAGGGGACTAGGCAAGTCAGGAGGACCTCGCTGTCGTCGCCAAGGAGGCCAAGGCGGCAAGGCGGCGGCCAAGCAAGACTGAACCGGCCGTGGTATCGGGCCCCCACCGAAGCACCCCGTTGGGAAGCCGGCTGACGAGGTTCGTCAGCGTGTGGAAATCCATCTCCACCGACCGTTGGGTGCTCGTTGCCCTGGCCCAGGGGCACACACTCAAATTCCTAAAGAAGTGTCCCCGCATTCCACCCGTGGCCAGGAAGGAAAACCACGTCCCTCAACTACTGTTGGAAGTAAAGGCGATGCTCAAAAAAGGTGCCATCGAGCTCATCCCAAAGAGGCTTCAGGGCTCCGGAGTTTACTCAAGATACTTCCTCGTCTGAAAGAAGACGGGCGGATGGCCCCCCATCCTGGACCTGCGTCGACTGAACAAGTACATCAAGGCACAGAAGTTCTGGATGGTCACCCTCCAGCACGTGCTGAGACAGCTGGAGGAAGGTGATTTCCTATCGTCGTTGGATTTGGAGGATGCGTACTTTCATATCCCCATTTTAAAAAGGCACTGAAAGTTCCTCAGGTTTGTGGTCCAAGGGCGGCACTACCAGTTCAAGGCCCTCCCATTCGGACTGAAGTCGGCTCCCAGGGTGTTCACCAAGTGCCTAGCACCGATGGCGGCGTGGCTGCGCCTGCAGGGGATCCATGTTTACCCCTACTATGGCTCCCGGAGGAGAGGCTGTTCCACATCACCATACTGGAGCTCCGGGCGGTGTTCTGGGCTCTCAAGTCTTTCCTCCCGTCCCTCAGGGGCAAAGTGGTGAGGATCTTCACCGACAACACCACCACGATGTTCTACATCAGGAAGCAGGGAGGAACCAGATCCCCAGCCCTGTCCAAAGAAGCACAGGACCTGTGGCACTGGGCCGTTGCCCAGGGGATGTTCCTGGTACCCTTTCATCTGGCAGGGATAAAAAACACCATCGCCGACTCACTCAGCAGGGAGCTGCGCTCGTGCCACGAGTGGGAACTACGCCAGGATCAAGTGGATCAACTCTTCCGGCGATGGGGCAAACCCCAAATAGACCTGTTTGCGACGGCGACGAACTCCAAGTGCCAGAGGTTCGCCAGCAGGTTCCCCCAACCGAGGAGCATGGGCGATGCTTTCTCGTTTCCTTGGGATGGCCTGTTCCTTTATACGTTCCCTCCGTTGCCGTTGCTGCTCAGGCTCATCAACCAACTCAAGAGGTTCTGGTGCAGGATGATCCTCGTTGCACTGAAGTGGCCGAGACAGATATGGTTCCCGGACCTTCTGGACTTGTCAGCGTCCCCACCAGTCAAACTGCCGACGGACGTGGATCTTCTCTCCAGAGAAGGAGGCGCCATTCTTCCTCACGACCCGCAGTCGCTGAACTTGCAGGCCTGGCTCCTGCAGCACTAGAGTTTGGAGGATACGATATCCCGGCTGACTGCAAAGAGGTCCTTGCAAAGGCCAGGGCGTCCTCAACTCTCAAGTGCTACGGACACAAGTGGAAGAGGTTCTCTGTCTGGTGCCGTGCACAGAGGATTAACCCTCTCAGGATTACAGCCCCTCAAGTGCTACCATACCTACTGTCGATAGCCAAAGCTGGACTATCTCATGCTTCAATCAAAATACATCTGGCAGCGATTTCCCGATACACCAGAACTACAGGCCGGTCATCCCTGTGGTCTCATCGCCTGGTGAAGGAATTTATGAAAGGACTGTTTTGATTATTCCCACCGGTGAAGGCGCCGCCCCGGCGTGGGAGCTCAACGTGGTGCTGACCAGGCTCATGGGTCCGCCATTCGAGCCGTTGCATTTGGCCCGTTGAAGTTTCTGTCGTGGAAGACAACGTTCCTTGTGGCCATCACCTCCGCACGACGCGTGGGAGAGATTCAGGCCCTATCCTGCAAGCCTCCATACCTGACCTTTCACGATATGAGGGTAGTGCTGAGGACACACCCCTCCTTCATGCCCAAGGTGCCGTCGGACTTCCAGGTGTTTCGGCCATTTGGAGTTGAGCTAGATGAGCCTCATCATTCATATGGCCATCATCAGGACGGGTTCTGTGTGAAATGACGTCTATGGGGTAAATTCACAGGCACTGTATAAGAGATCCGCTAGCCGCGTTGGCTGGTCTCTAGGTAATCCTCTCACCGGCAAAATCCAGCTGTTTCCCCAGTGACTCAGCAGCTTGAGGAGACGCTGCCCGCTGTCTTTTTCCTGCAGACTACCAGTTCTGCCTGATTCACGATCCAAGCCGTGCACCCAACGGCGGATTGTTGTTTTTTGAGAGAGCACTCCTTGACCTTCTTACCTGGATTTTGCCGGTGAGAGGATTACCGAGAGACCAGCCAACTCGGCTAGCGGATCTCTTATACAGTGCCTGTGAATTTACCCCATAGACCGAAATGGCCGAAACACCTGGTGTAGACGCACTATTTCCCTGAAACTAAAGCACATATATTGCTGTCCACACATGCAAATTTCTCTTTTGTGTCCTTGCAAATGTTTTATGTTGTTTTAAGAACCTTGTTTTGTAACTTCACACCATTGAATTGTGCATTTTTGACAACCCCCCACACAGATTGGGTTTGTTATACACACACTGTCTTTATTTTTGCCTGAAAAACGCCTTGATACAGTGTGTTGAAAACATATTCTTGTTTGTTCTGTTGTGGTCCAAGAAACCATTTTGATGTCTGTTTTCTCCCTGGAATTGTGCTTTTATGTATACCACTCACACAGTTCCAATATATATAATAATTGTGTCTGAGAGATTTTTTTCTCTACAATATAACCTCTATGAGTATTGTCTCATTGAAGAAACGGCAGAGTTTACACAAAAAACTGTGGGATTTCGTGTGTATGAGCAATAGTATTCTTGAACCTATTCACTTGTGTGCTTTGTTCTTCAGTTAACCCTCCTGGGTAGAATAGGTTCCATACCAGGAGCCCAATTGTTTGATTCTTATATTCATGAGCATGTGAATCCATGCCAGACCCCATGCTGGAGAAGGAACAAGTTACTTATCTGTAACTGTTGTTTTCCAGCATGGGTCTGGCATGGATTCACATGTGAACCCTCCGTCCTACCCCTCTGCGGTTCTTCACTTGGTCATACTGCCACTTTACGTGCTACCAAATCTGAGGATGGCTGCCAGAGGCGGGGATTAGGGAGAGGGCAGTCATTGGCTGGGGGCAGTATGACCCAGAGACCAGTGATTGGTTACTACTAAGAAAGACAGATCAGAAACGAAACTGATACTGATTTTTTCTTTACCGAGGATTCCCAGCCTGACGACGGGGAATATTCATGAGCATGTGAATCCATGCCAGACCCATGCTGGAGAACAACAGATACAGGTAAGTAACTTGTTCCTTATTTCACTGTGGTTGGCCTTGAAACTCCATATTATGTCTGGAAAAGTTCTCATATCTCTGCCTGGGCAGATGCCAAGCGTAGTTGTGAACCCGTGCTTCTTCTCACTCGGCTGGTCACGTGCTTCCCACACCGTGAATTTGTCTAGTTTCTCTCAATTTGTGTATTTGATTCTTATTTAGCTTGCCACCTGCCTATGCCTCCTTATCCTGACTTTTCAGAGACAGGATATTCTGTTCTTAAGTTTCAATTATATGTAGCTACTGTTCAGTCCTTCTATTGGTGTGACATTGGCTCTCCTGGCACGAGTTGTATCTGCCGAGTTTCGATTCAGCCGTCTCTTCTTGTTTTGCAGGAATAGGAATCTCTGCTCATTCAACCTTTAGTAACCTTAGTTGATTCTGCTTTGTTTGCAAAGTGGAATATACTTATACTAAAGTACTTCATTTGAGGTAGATTTATGTATAATGGCGCTTGCTGCACTATTCTTCTACTTAGCATAGCAAGCCGCACTGTTTTCTTAGCTTTCTTGCGGTTCCAAGCATATTTACAGGTGTAAACTAGTTGACTATCTTCATCTTGCTTACAGCTTGAACTTTTTTGCATTTCAACATCGCTCTTCCACTTTAAGTTCACAATATCTTTATTCATGGTGCTTTGTCTCTTTGTGTGATGCCCGGGTCGTCATTTCTTCTATCTGTGAGCCTGTCCGGGTCCCTGTGACATCACCATTCGTCTTCCATTAAGACTCTCTTGGTTTCTTCCGAGACAGTATTTAGGCACTCTTCATTTCATCTCATTTGCTGGTAGGGTTTTCTTAATGGATACCTTACTGTCCATGGTTGTCTGGGTATCGGTACTTCAATAGGCGTTGCTCTTCTAATAGGTACTGGGCAGAGCCCTACTGCGGCTCTCTGCTGTTTTATCTGCTCGTCATACGTCACATATTTTGGTGTGAATGTTCCTGGTACTTCAAAATGGGCGACTGGAGTGCAAGCTTTATTTGGGACCTCCTCTACACTCCCCCCTCTGGGCGATTCATCGACCACTTTCACCTCTGTCTTTGGATCCATCTTACTCGGTTCTTCTGTATTTATCTTCACTCCATCACCTGGGCTCATTCCTTCTTCATCTTCTGGATCTATACATGATGGTTTGAAGAAGTGTCTTTTTGAAGTCCATATGTTTTTTACTCCTTTCAGGCTTCCTGCTGTTCTTACATGTTCGTCTTTATTCCATGTCATTAGTTGACATCGTTCATTTGGGCTACAGTAAATCCATCATCCCACAGAATTTCTGTGCTTCCTAGGATAGAGAAACTTTGTTTCTTCTGGTACATGAATGCTGGCCTTCACAAAGTCTCTTATTTCTTCATCAGTCAGGTCTTCCATCCTGGCTTGACATCAATCATGATCTTAATCCCTAGGGCTTTTTTTGCAGTCTTCTGGCATTGAGAGATTAGTATCTTGATAACACAAAATACTAGCAATATCATCACTAACAGGGCTCCCAAGAACTTGAATGCATCTGCCATCCATTGCGGGACCCACGAGAATAGTGATCCAAACCAGCTGTCATCGTCAACTTCATCCGTTTCATCGATCATCTGGTTCTGCAGGTTTGTCAGCATATCTATGGCTTCCGTTAAAGTTCCATTCTCCTTATCGTGAGAAGGTATAAATGTGCAACATGATTCTCCAATTTTTGCCCAAACTCCTCCGTCCATAGCTGATACAATTCCTTTGCTAGACTATGGGAAAAATCAAATGAAATAACACCTCAGTAAGTCCTTTTACTGTGCATGTTCAAAGTAAGTAAGCTCCGAGTCCACTGCTCGGATTTGTTTCAGTCCTGAGGACATATTGTATGCTGGTCAATTATGAAGAATAAGGACAAAATAACAACAAATGCAATAAGTGAAGCCCTTGACACTGGTTCCTCATCTGTCCCTCGACGGAAGGTTTTTAGAATCTCCTCAGATAGTTCTGCTGATGGTTAGAGTTCCACTTGGAGCACAATTCCATGCAAGAGCATGCCCATTTGTGCAACATTAGCTGGATCTCTGATGAATTTGAGGACGTCAACATCGATCGGTCTCCCCACTAGCTCTGGAAAGTCAGTGACTAGATGAAAGAGTACATTGTGAGCTAACCTGCTGTCTTCTGGTGACAAGGCCATCCGTCCTGTTTTGCTGAGGTTCAGGATTGTATACTCTCTCCTTAATGTAAACAATGTCTGCGCTGTCCGTTCGCGTGGAGTGTAATTAAGATCAAACTTTTATTTAGGAGTTGGCTTAAGAGTTCTGTATTTGTTGGATCTCGAACAAATGTGAGTGTGTCTGTTGTTCTTCCGACAAGATTTGGACAGTCTTCGATTATACGAAAGAACAATTTGTTGATAAGCTCTTTAATTTCCGTCTGTGTTTGAGACATTTGATTCTTTCTCACTGTACTCACGAAGTAAGAGAAATTGTTCGGCAATAACAGTAAGCAATCTCTTTATTGTCTTTTCGTTTTCAGGATCTTGAAGAAAATCAGTGATACTGGTGAGCCTTCCCACAAATGAAGAGTATGATATTTGCACTAGATTAAAATAAGTATCACATCCTTTGTGATGTCATTACTGTGGGACAACAAAAGTGATTCAGAATAGGGTCTCGGTGTGGAATGAGTCGGGATACTGTATTTGTTTCCAATGTAGGTGTCCTTGGTCAAAATTTGACATTCTTTTCTCATCAAGGCTTAAGCAAGCCTCTGTCCAAAGTTCAAAGTCAACAGACTATGTTGTGCCTGATACATGCAATTTTCTTCTTCATCCTGCAACTAGGATGCACAGAGTGTCCGTTTTTATGTCCTTATCCCCTTTTTTGCTTAGAGGAAGTTATGTTATGTTACTTTGCATTTATATAGCACCTTATGTAACATTGGTATGATCTCAAGGCGCTGGTAGGTTGAACGCCCTCGGGAACCGTAGTTCAAGTCAGTAGAGAGAGAGAGAGTCATAAGGTGTGTGTGTACACCGGATATGTGTGCAGCAGGTGTTTTGTTTTTTTGTTTTGTTTTATTCGCATTTATATAGCGCACAACAGTCCGAGGACATCATGGCACTTGTTACAGTACAAAGCTTAGTTACACGGTCATGAATCATACATATGTTACATAGTGAGCAGTTTGAGCAGGATAGCAATATATATACAGGTTTATAATATAGTTATATTACATTTGTGTTTATGTTACAATATACAAGACAGGGGTAAGAGTAGGAGGTTGCGTTACTCGTAGAAGAGAGTGGTCTTGAGGTTGTTGCGGAAGACAGAGATGGAAGTTTCAGCTCTGAGGGTGGCAGTTTTGGTGCAATGTATGAGAAGCCTAGCCCTCCAGCTGTGACTCTCTTGATGCATGGTAAGTGTAGCTGGTTAGTGTACTGAGCTCTGGTGGGGCGAGTGGAAGTGGTTCTTGATATAGCTTCAGCTAAGTAGGTTGGAGCGGTTTTATTAATGCATCTGTGTGTGATGGTGAGGATTTTCAAGGTAATGCAGTCTTTGACCTGAAGCCACCGGGCTTCACGTCTGGCATGAGATATATGGTCTCTTCTAGGGATGCTCAGTGCGGCTCTTAGGGCATTGTTTTAAGTGGTTTGCAGTCTATGAATGTTCTTGGCGGAGGTGCCAGCTAAGAGAGCGTTGCAATAATCGAGTTTGGCGCCTATGGTTGCTCTAGTGTGGCACTCGTATGATAGCTGCTTCTTAGCGGTAGGTGTGGTGGTTGGGAGATCAGGCGTATGTGTTCGTTTTGGCAGGGTGATACCATTCTGATTCTGGCTGCATTAGGCCTGAGGAGAACACATAGGTTGGCCGGTGGGCAACCATCTGTGTTTATTTAGGATGCTGTGGATTATGTGGCAGGTGTTGGTATGAGGACAGCTATACCGAATGTGTCATAGTATCTCTGTGTTCTAGTTGAGTGGTGGTGTATAGAAGAAAGTAAGCATGGTGATGTGATATGGTGGTTTTCAGTAGGTGCTTGTGGTCGAACGCCTTCATGCTCCAAGCATTCCAAGCACTCCAATCATTCTGTGCATTCTAACCGTTCCATGCACTCCAAACGATTCCATGCACTCCAACCGTTCCATGCATTCCAGCTGTTCTTGTACAATGTGCATTCCATGCCCTCTATCTGTTCCATGCATTCCATCCATTGCATGTACTCCCTCAGTTCTATGCATTCCATCCGTTGCAAGTGCTCCCTCAGTTCTATGCATTCCATCCGTCGCATGTACTTCCTTAGTTCTATGCACTCCATCTCTTCAATCAGTTCCATGCACTTCGACCGTTCCATGCACTCCATCGTTCGCACTCTTCATCCGCTCCACACTCTTCATCCGCTCCACACTCTTCATCTGCTCCACACTCTTCATCTGCTCCACACTCTTCATCCGCTTCACATCCTTCTTCCGCTCCGCACCCTTCATCCGCTCCCATGCACTCAATTCGTCCCATGCACTCCATTCATCCCCCGTACGGCATTCGTCTCCCGTATGGCATTCGTCCCACGTACCCCATTCGTCCCACGTACCCCATTCGTCCCACGTACCCCATTCGTCCCACGTACCCCATTCGTCCCAGGCACTTCATCTGCTCCACGCACTTCATCCGTGCCACGCACCCCATCTGTCCCACGCACCCCATCTGTCCCGTGCACCCCATCTGTCCCGCGCACCCCATCTGTCCCGCGCACCCCATCCGTCCCATGCACCCCATCTGTCTCATGCATTCCATCCATCCCATGCATTCCATCCATCCCATGCACTCCATCCATGTCATGCGCTCGATTCGTCTATTCCATTCGTTCCCTTCATTCCATGCACTTTGTCATTTCATGCCATCTATCCGTTCCATGCACCCTATCTATTCCGTGCCCTCCACCCGTATCATGTACTCTTCCTTTCCATCCTCTCGTCCACTTTATTCCACTAGTCTACTTCGTTCCTTTCATCTATTTCATTTATTTCATCTATTTCCTTAATTTTATTGACTTCATAGTTTTCGTCCACTTCACTCGTTCTATTCAGATTATCCGTTTTTAGTTTACATTAGCGGTTATTAGTTTTCGATTACTCACTCGATTCATGCTGCTGGATTGTTATGTATGATAATGCAGCTTTGGGCTAAGGTCATTGATTGCTGTTATCGAGTTTGAGTTAAGAGTCGATTTTAGGGGAAGTGCCCTGTTTTCAGTAATTTGCGGAATGACATGAGGTCCTCGGTGAGTCGGATGTGAGGGGGAAGTGCGTTCCCCAGAGTGGGGGCCAGGGCTGAGAATGATGATCCACCTAACCTGACTGAGTTGGTTTTTGGTATGACTAGGTGGGCGGCAGAGCTTGATCTTAGAGTGCGTTGAGGATGGTAGGGTTTTAGTTTGTTTTGAAGGTATTAAGGTCCGGTTTTATGCATTGCTCAGTGAGAGATGCATAAGGTTTTGAAGGTCACCCTTCGGGCAACCGGAAGCCAGTGCAGAGTTTTGAGCGCTGAGGAGATGTGATCTCTTGAGCCAAGCACTAGTAGCTGTTTGGCTGCAGCGTTTTGTGCTCTTTGCAGTTTATTCAGTTGGTATGCGTGGACTCCGAGGTAGAGGGGGATAGCACAGTCTAGTCTTGACATAACAATTGATTGGACCGCGGAGAGCCTGTTGGGAAAGGAGAGGTATGGAAAAATGTGCCTAAGGGTTTTTAGGTGGTAGTGGCAGGACTTGGAGACATTGTTGACTTGGAGCGAGAGGGCTAGCGCTGAGTCTAGGGTGCATCCAAGGTTTTTTACTGAGTTTGAGGGTGTCTGGGAATTGCCCATGGCGCATGGCCAGGGTAGCGGGTGCGGAAGAAGTTCAGTGTTGCTGCATACCATGATTTCAATTTTGGAGCGGTTTAGCAAGAGGTGGTTTGTGGTCATCCAGTGATCAATGTCAAGGAGGCAGGAAGCGAGGTCGGGTTGGCAGTTGGGTATTGAATTCAGGAGTTTTAGGATTAGTTGTGTGTCATCGGCGTAGTTGTAGCACAGGATAGTGTACGAGCGGATTATTCATGGGAGGGTGGACATATAGGGGTTAAACAGGAGGGCTGATAGGCATGCTCATTGTGGAACTCCAGTGTTGACTGGTCGGGCGTGGGAAGCGTAGGTGGAGAGTAGGGTTATTTGGTTCCTATTGTCAAGGAAGGATGCTATCCATTTGAGAGCGATTCCACGGATTCCCAGGGAGTGGAGGCGGTCAAGGAGGATTGAGTGGTTGATTGTGTTGAAGGCGGCGGAGAGGTCAAGAAGGGTTAGCGCGGCACATCCTGCAGAATCAGCAGTGTTTTTAAGGTCATCCCAGATTGAGGTTAGGGTGGTTTCGGTCCCGTGTCGGGCTCTGAAACCTGATTGAGCGGGGTCTAGGAGATTGTTAGCTTCGACAAAAGCATTTAGTTGGGAGTAGGCGGTTTGGTCATTGAGTTTGGCAAGGAACCTGGTGTTTGAGATGGGGCAGTAGTTTTTGGGCTCGAGGGAAGTTTTTTTTAGAAGAGGCTTGACATGAGCAGTTTTGAATGCATCGGGAAAAATTCCTGAGGCGAGGGAGTCGTTTATGATGGTTCTTGCATGCTCTCCTGCGCAGGTAGATGCGAAAATGTCTTTGAGTGTTGTGGCTGGGCAGGGATCCAGCGGGGATCCGGATGGTTTGCGGGCAGAGAGAAGTTTGAGAAATTGGTCAGTTGATATTGGAATGAAGGAGTTGAAAGTCAGTTGGGTAGGGGTCGCAGGCGGTGTGATGGCTGTAAGGGTGGGTGAAATGCCTGGTGGGAGTAAGAGAGCTAGTTTGTTGGTTAGAGTGTTTGTTCTTTCGAGAGCTGTGGTGTAAAAGTGTAGAGAGAGTGAGTCGCACAGTGATTGTGAGGGGATGGGAAGGGTGGTGGTACATGATGGTTTGGTGAATTTGGCGATGATTCTGTGAAGTTCTTTGCTGGGGTTTTTGCAGTTTAGGATTCGGGAGTTGAAATGGGCTTTTTTAGCTTTCCGGATTTCGGCCTTGTAGTGGCGAAGGTGCCGGACCAAGGTGGATCTGCTCAGGGCTGTTTTGTCTTTCCGCCATTTGCGTTCTAGGGATTTATATACCTGTTTGGTGGTCTGCAGTTCTGGTGAGAACCATCTAGGAAAATGGCCAAGGCGAGGTGATGGTTTGCAAGTGGGATTAGTGAGGTGTTGAGCCATGAGTCAAAGGCGTCAGAGGTTAGGAGTTTATTGGGTAGGCGGGTGGGGGAGGAGTTTGAAGGAGTGCATCTACTAGGTCAGGAAGAATTTTTTGTTTCTTCCAGCATTTGCCTAGATTCAGAGGTTCTGGTTCGGGTAAGGGGTGCGGGTTGGGTGAGCGAATGGCAAAAGAGACAATGAAGTGATCGGACCAGATGATCGGGGTGGAAGGATTTAGATGTATCAGGTTGTGGGAGCTGAAGATGGCATCAAGAGTGTGTCCTTTATAGTGAGTCGGCTCGTTTATGTGGGTATGGAGGTTAATCACGTCTAGGCCATCAACCAGAGAGTGGGTCATAGGGTTGGTGGGGATGTCCAGCCATATGTTGAAGTCCCCTAGAGGGGTCAGGTTGGGATGGTTTAGTTGGAGAGTAGCAATAGAGTCGCAGAGGGTTGTTTGAGAATTTACTATCATAGCCAGGGGGCCTGCAGCTGCAATATTACACACGTCACCCTACACGCATTTCGCGGGGATCATCCCATCTTATCAGGACGCTACTCGATTTAACGAGTAAGAATGACCTCTACCTTTCCACTACTTATCATTGTGCTCCTTACCTGTCGGGTAGCCGCGCATAATTGTCTGAGCTCCTTATTTTTATTGTTACTCTTTAGGCGATATATTTGATTGAGCCAATGCGGCGCCATCTGTTCTCTTTGTGATTTTGGGCACTATTATTCAGGGTACGACCATGCTATTCTCTATTAGGTATGTGCCAGCACTTTATTCATTATTTTATTACTGCCATTTTTCATACACATGATACTTGACATCAGGTTTTTTCTAAATAGGAGTCCATTGCAAACTTGCCAACTTCATTCATTCACGGTAAGCTCTTCTCGGGTTATTATTCCCTTGTACTTGACTACCATCAGGGTTTACTGCTCCCCCACACATGGGCATTCCATCAATCATTTATTTTTGGTACTCCTCCTCACCTGATAGATCACAGGTACATTGATTTCACTTACGGGCTCACTTGCCTTCATATCACTCACCTATTTAGACGTTAGCTCTAATCTCTACGCCTAAAGACTTATATGCTATTATAGCTTTCATTTTTGATTGAGTACTCCGATGTGCGTGATTTTCTTTCTTTCTCCTTCCTTCCTATCCCAGTTTCACCTTCACCTTTCCCAATTCATGTCTTCTTTTTGTGGCCGGTGTTTAATCTGCATGGGGATGACATTGGTGAATGAGGCATATACAGGATACGTCACTTATGTTGATATATATGCATATACAACCATAATCACTATATCAGTATTCATTGCGATTTTGTTTCTCCTTTTTGTGTAGCCTTCACTGCTCCGAAAATTCTGTTCTTCCCTCCCTACCTGACATGGTATGCCTAATTCTTTCTTTACATTTTCATTGGATTTTCACATATTGTCTTTCTGTTAATGTGACATGGAAAATGTCCAATTCTATATGTATTGTTGGTCAATGTTATTATTATTTTTTCTTATTTCTAACCAAATTCAATATTGTTTTGTTAACATGCACTCATGACTCATGCCTATATTCCTCTGAAAGGCACAGGAAACCCCACTCTCCGGAAGAGGGTATTAGCAACAGAAACTAGTCTCAGAAAGAACATCCAGAGGATACAGTTTGAAATTCTCGTATTAAGGATTTTATTAAACCTAATACATTTATTATTGTGTGAGTTTAATCACAATTTTATTTTGCACTCAAGCAATTATTTATTTAACATAGCAGCAAAATTGTTTAAAAACACATCATAATTCCATAAAATTCATACTCTTGAATCATTCACACATTTGTCCTCAGCCATACAACATACATCAGCCCATTCGTACACAACATCAATAAGTACAAGATAAAAACACATAAGAAATATCACAATTCATTCACAATCCAATTATTGTACAAAAAATATTTTGTGAAAAACAACAAACAGCATGACCACAGTGATTCTTGTGGGTGGTCAAAAGTTCGAATAGGCAAAGAATGGAAGATCTTCACAAATAGCCTTATCCACAATTTCTCTACCGGTTTCGACGTGTTAACGTTGTTTGTGTTACGTCTTCATCAGGAGATAGTAATATATTTTCTAAAAGTAGAACAAATATAAAAACATAAATTTCCCTAAAGGAATATATAGACAGTGGTAAAAGAGATGTGAAGAAGTGCAAATGTGTAAATTCACCGTGCTCAAGTTTAGAGTAGAAGAATCTACTGCTGTCCTGCTCATGGCCCCGAATATATATATATATACCTGGGGTAAACAGAAGGCATCATGTAAGGAGTGCTACCAACCGAAATCAGTGTACCCAGGCAGGGCAGGACTAGATCAAGACTCAAAACCAGCCAATTGTGATACAAAAAATTATACTCAACCCACGCACAGAGTGGCAACCCAAGTTGGAAAGTCTATCTAATTTAAAGACAACCCCAAACAAAGACCTTGAAAACACCAATAAGAGTCAATCCGTGGCGTGTATTTGTACAGAACTGAAACCGCTGTCATGAAGATTTGGCAGCCTTCCGATTAGGGATCCTGCTTTTGCAGAAGAATGCACTTGATACTTCAATCTATAGGGTTAAAATAAATTAAGAGAATCAGAAAGCCTCTATCAAAGAGTTGTGGGCCATAACCTACATATGAGGTTGCAAGATCATGCCTATATTCATCATACTATGCTGGACAACTGTTTTGATTATTTTCTTTTGATATCTTATCTAATTCAACATTTGTTATGTTATATTTTCTGTAATGTTTCATACCATTGTCACTTGATATCTAATTTTGATCTTATTACTCAGCCTTGAAGCCGATCTGTGTGTCGAAACACGTGTCGGCTGTTCCTGATCTTATTAAAACATCAAACTATTATTGCAGTTGTTTAATGTAATGGTGTAAAGCGCAATTCCACCCCTTTTTCACAAAATTATAGTACCAGTACCAGCCTGTGTGGATAGGTTGGCGGGAGTAGGACTGCTGCTTGCACCCCACTATGAACATCATTTCTCTTAATTTTGATAAGTGATAGATAGCGCACGGGTACCCTGTTGCGAATCCACAATTCCTGTTCACTGATATTATCCATATATTCCAAGTTCAACTATACCACCGGGTGAGATTATTCAGTTTTAGGTTTAACTAAGCTACAGGGTGATATTTATTCACCTATTCTAAGTTCAATTATACCGCCGGGTGATATTATTCACACTTTCTAAGTTCGATTACACCAGAGGGTGAGATTAATCCCGGTTTTAAAATTCAACTATACTGTAGGGTCAGATTGTTCACAGTTTCTGAATTCAACAATAACACAGGGTGAGATTATTCACAGTTTAAAAGTTCAACTATATGACGGGGTGTGATTTATTTACCGTTTTCATGTTCACTATACCACAGGGTGGAGAATATTCAACAGTTTCTAAGATCAACTATATCGGAGTTACTATATGTACTTTCGGAATGCAACTAGATCATGAACATGCTATTTAAGCAGCCTTTCTAAAAGCAACTAGACCACTGATAAGGTATTGGGTGGACTTTGTGAATGCAATTCCACCACAGATATGTTATTGGGCGGATTCTCTAAATGCAGCTACACCACAGATATGCTATTAGGTGGACTTTCTAGATGCAATTACACCACAGATATGCTATTGGGCGGACTTTCTAAATGCAGCTACACCACAGATATGCTATTTGGCAGACTTTCTAGTGGCAATTACACCACAGATATGCTACTGGGTGGACTTTCTAAATGCAATTACACCACAGATATGCTATTGGGCGGACTTTCTAAATGCAGCTACACCACAGATATGCTATTAGGCAGACTTTCTAAATGCAACTACACCACAGATATGCTATTAGGCAGACTCTCTAAATGCAACTACACCACAGATATGTTATTAGGCACACTTTCTAAATGCAATTAAACCATAGATATGTTATTAGGCAGATTTTCTTAATGCAAACTAGACCAAAGATGTGCTATTAGGCAGGCTTTCAATGTCCAATTTAAGCCACAATTTGCAAAAAGTTATTTGTCTTTATTTGGCTGGTCATGTGTCCTTCTTCCTCGTCATGGATCTCGTCGGCACGTGCTGTGGTTTTTCCCCGTCGCTAATCGATTCCTTTTGTTGGGGTGCAGGCAGGGGCCGGCCTCCTCCAATGTAGGGTTTGATATTGTCCAGAAAAATCCAAGCTCTCCTGCCTTGTAGTTTCACTGCGTGTGGAGTGCAGTCCTCCACTGTGAAGGGACCATTAAATCTTGGCTTGTCCCACTTTTTCCTTGTATGGTTCCTTACAAGGACCGTGTCTCCAGGGAAGATGGATGGTATATAAAGTCCTTGAGCTGCGTCTGTAGTAGTATCTCCTTCTGTGTTCTGTGCTGCCCTGAACCCCTTTCGCCGTCGCTGCAGCTGGTCTGAAATTACAGTAAGGCAAGATGTCATGCAGTTCAGGTAGTTTTGCATTTCAGACCCTAAAATTTCTCCTGTTGATTGGGCATCACATCTAGCTCTATCTCGGGATCTCAAGGGAGTTCTCATTCTTCTTCCTGTCACTATCTCGTGTGGCGTAAGATAATGGTCAGAACCGGGTTGGTTCCTAAGTGCATACAGTGCCAAAGGAAGTCAGTGCAACCATCCCTTTCTTAGAGTCAGCTTCAATTTGGCTAGCCTTTGCTTTAACAAACAGTTGAGCTTCTCACAGATTCCGTTACCTTGCAGATGAAATGCCAATGCAAACTTGTGCTTTATTCCAAGCAGCAAGCTAATCTGTTTGAATGTCTCGTTTACAAAGTGAGCTCCATTATCTGATCTCATGACTTCACACACCCCCCACCTGGGGAACACCTCTCTCACAAAAAATGTGGCCGCACAGGTGTGTACAGGGACCTGCCTCAATCCATATAGAGAATGCACACACCACAACAATTAAGTATCTATACCCATTACATACACCAAGTGCTGAAAAGGCCCATTTGGCCTTGGGATGACTCCTCTCATTACTTTTAATGTGTGCCCAGCTGTGAATTGTTGGCATAGTATACAATTTATTATAAAAAATACAACTTGCTTGGCTAAATTCAGTATGAACCAGTCTTCTGCAAGTGTTGCTGCAAAATTTTCTTTTGTCATGTGCGCCTGATAATGTAACTGCTCCAGCGCTATTTTTAATAGGGCTACAGGCATCCTGGTTGGTGCTGTATTGTCGGCACAAGCTGTCAGAGGGGTTTAAAGAACACCCTCGACGTTTCCAAAGGTTCTTTTCTTCCTGTGGTGCCTCCCCTTGGAGTTCCATTAGCTGTGTTTGCCCCGAATTACTGTAACTTTCAGGTGCAATCCGTGTAACCATCATTCGCTCATTGGCAGGGATAACTTCCACTTCCATGATCATTTCACTTTTGGATGCCATATGCTTGGCTCCCGTGTCTGCTGCTTGATTTCCACGTGCGATAAAGGGCCTCATTACACGGAAGGCAGTGAACCATGGCGCTATTAGCGCCATGGTTCATGGCGGTAAAATACCGGCACCGCCTTGGTGGAAAGGGGAATTACCGCCCCATTCCAAGGTTGGCGGGGCGGTAATTCCCCCTTCCACCATTGCCCTTCCCCATTCCCATTTTTGCCCCATAGGGCTCTATGGGAATGGGGAAGGCGTTAATTACGGTGCCGCAAATTGCGGTACCGTAATTAGCTCCACTGGTCTCTTTGCGGGTTGGTTTTTAACGCCTGCAAAAAGCAGGCGTTAAATTCCCCAACCCGCAAAGGGACCTCGTAGTAAGGCGGTAAGGATTTACCGGTACCGGTAAAAAACTGGAACCGGAAAACCCTTACCGCCAACCGTGTAATGAGGCCCAAAATCTGTCCCCTTCGTGTGGGCGGCACATTTATGACTGCTATTCCTACTGGGAGCTGTAGTGCCTTGATCAGCCTGTCCAATAAGGCTGCGTGTTGCACTGGTGTGCCATCTGCTCGGAGTTAGCCCCTCTTTTTCCAGTGCGCTAAGCCTGCGTGCACTGTTGATGTCACATAGGCGAAGTCACTGTACACCGTTACTTCCTGGTCTGCGTGATTCTCAATGGCGAGTATCAATGCCAATAATTCTGCAGCCTGTGCTGAATTGTGGGATGGTATTCATGCGCTAATAATTACTCAGAATTCTCCATTTGCTGTGTGCTTCATTACAGCAACGCCTGTATGTCTTTGTCCATCACTTTGATCAATCCTCGAAGAACCGTCAATAAAGACGATCTCTCCTTCTGCCAAGGCATTTTCTTTCACGCTGGGAATTTCATCATAGAATTCTTCATAGTTCGCACACTCATGTATTGGCTCTCCTTCAGTGACTGGCTCTGCTATAAACGTAGCTGGGTTCACTATCTTACATCGGACTACCTTAATCGAGGGATTTGATATGATCACTTCATAAGCAGAAACTCTCTGAGATGTCAATGTGCCCTTCGGTTTCTCTAGAATGGCAAATAGCTAGTGCTCAATGTACAGTGGAGCATCCCATCCCAATGATTGTAGCCTTCACTATGGCGAACGCTGCGGCAGCTAAACTTTGTTCACACAGGAAATGACCTCTCATTACTGGGTCCAAATTTCCACTGTAGTAAGCCTGGGGCTTGTACCCCAATGTGGTTCTCTGCGTGAGTACTGCCGTCATAACGCTGCCATTCGTGTGTGAAAACAGGTAAAATTCCTCTGCATAATTGGGAATCCCTAGAACTGGTGTTGTGCAAATGGCTTTTTTGAGTTCAGCAAATCCTTTCTGCATGGTCTCAGACCATTCGATCTTTTCTTTCGTTACTTGGACCTTCTTTAGGGCCTGAAGTAAAGGCTTAGTGTAAGAGCTATATTCGAAGACCCATGCTCTGGCATAGTTGCATAGGCCTAAAAAGCTCATCATCTGTTTTATCGTGTGTGGCTTAGCCGTGTTCAGTATGGCTTCAGCCCTTTCTGGGGTCACTCTCTTTCCCTCATGTGAGATCAGCTGGCCTATGTACAACACTTCTTGTTGACCATATTGTAACTTCTCCTTATCAACCTTATATCCTTTATCAGCCAGTATAGTCAATAGCTGAACGGAATCGTGCCTGCATTGCTCTTCTGTTGTACTGCAAATTAAGATGTCATCCACATATTGCAGGACGACACTTTTTAGTGCAATATTGCTCAAGTTAATCTGCAGGACTCTGTTAAAATCATTGGAGACTCACAATACCCCTGGGGTAGCCTTGTGCTTTTCAGATGCATCTTTCTGAATGTAAATGACGTCAGATCTTGTGAGTCGCAGTGCAACGGGATGGAGAAAAGTGCATTTTTCAAGTCAATCACTGTGAAATATTATGCCTCAACGGGTATATTACATAAAATTGTAGCTGGGTTAGGGACTAGAGGGAACTCAGCCTCAACAATATCATTTATTGTCCTCAGATCTTGGATTAAACACCAAGACCCTCCCTTTGATTTTTTGATTGGATAAACTGCGGTATTGCATGACGACTCTGACGTCTCTAAGATGCCTTGCTCCATCATTGCAGTAATTGTCTTAAAAATACCGTCATCTGCCTCTCTGGACATGGGATATTGTCGGGCTTTTGGTAGACTTGCTCCTGGTTTCAGTTTAATTTTCACTTCTCAAACCCCTTTCAAGAGGCCTACATCATAGGGGCCTGTGGTCCATATTGAGACAGGCACCTGGGCCATGTCGTCATCAAAATATTCAGGACGGTTTTGTGCCAACATCATTCTCTGAGGCACTTCTCTTTTGATCATTTTTACCCAAAAGGTAAGACTCACTTCCACCATTGTCTCGCCCCCATCTTCTTGTTCTTCAAACAAGTCATCATCGGTGACGTCAGTCAATCGATATCCTTCTTCAATGGTGATTACTGCACACCATTGTCGGCCCTCGTCATCATAACCATCAATCAAGGCCATTCTCCCTCGTACTGCAGCTGTGTGTTTCATCAAGGGAAATACTTGTCCCTTTTCCTCGTGCATCGGTATTCTTGGTCTAAATAAGAACTCATCTGGGGTTCTCATGATTCTGTCTGCAAGACCTGGCTGTCCTGCCATAAGCACACGCATACCATATGAGAATAGTTCTGGCTCTAATGGTATAGCCCTCATGGCTGTGTGTCCCTCGGATGCTCTGATTATTTTGCATACGTTTGAATAGTGCATTCCTGGAGTTGAGCATACTATGGCCTCCTCTGTGAACGAGATTGTCATGTTTAACTTTGTCATTAAATCTCGACCCAAAATGTTTACTGGGGTCTGACGTGAATATAGTAAAGGCACATTCATTTCACATTCTCCTATAGAGACTGGAAGTGCATTTGTGAAGGGAACACGACTTGTAGCTCCTGTGAAACTCTGAGTATTTATGGCCTCACCAGACAATGAAAACTTGCCTTCACGTATGCACGAGCGTGTTGCACGCATGTCAACTAGGAAGGAATATTCTTTATTCCCTATAATGACATCCACCCTAGGTTCCCTGTGAGGGTCTGGTGTCACTGATAGGATAGAACACATCAGGGTTCCCAGTGAGCTGTCCTAGTCCATATACAAATTTGGCCCACTGTGTGCTGGTGGATTTCCCCCATTCCCATTGTTACTTCCCATTCCAGGGTTCGTGGTCTGCCCTATGCTCATTGTCTGTGACAGTTGCATCAGTGCCTGTTGGGATTGTCCTTGTGGAAAATTCCCCATGTTCTGAGGTTGAACACCTTGTTGTGCTCCTGGTGCTTGTTGTTGCACCGTGTGATTTTGTGCAACACCCTGCTGTAAAACTGCAGGTGGATTCGCCATCCCTGCTCCTGTCCATTGGCCGTTCTGCATCATGCCTTGGTTTCTGCATGTGCACGCTAAATGCCCTGTCATCCCACACAACCAACATACTGGCAGTGGTCGGATCATTTGCCCATTTCACATATCTTGATTGCCATTTTGCAAATTCTGGAATCCTCCTTGGTTATTCTGAAAGCCTCCCTGATTGCTCTGCCATCCTCTTCCTCTAAATCCTCTTCCCCGTGGGTAAAACCCAGTACTGCCCTGATTATTCTGCTGTGGATTAGTCACCTGCTGCATGCTCCATTCAGCTGCGCTAGTTATCATGGCTCCTTCAAGAGCATATTTTGACCATTTCTTCTGCACCAATTTCGCTTCCTCACCCTTTCGTGCAGCTTCCTTTTTGTGATTCTTTTCTTGCAGCAGTCTGCAATAGTGTGCGATGGTCAGCTGTATTTCTTCCCAAGGTTTAGCCTTGATTCCTACCAATTTCTTGAGCTGTTTCTGTACCGGCTCTGGCAGCCCTTGGCACAATATATGGTAGAACACAGGTATAGATTTCATCCAAGAGTCTCGAGTACCCATGCGTCTTGAAAATTCTGTATGTAAATTAACTGATCCTCAGACTTCTTCATTTTTTGTGTCATTATAGCTCCCATATCGGAAGTGTCTGGGTAAAGCACTTGTAGCGCTTTCCATACTGCGGCTCTACAATTGTTAAATGGAGCTCCGTCATGCGCGGTGTTAAGTGTGGTTACACCAGGGTAGCCTGCTCGTGTCCACACATCGTCTGCTCTCTCACCAAGTATGGCAATTAGGAGACCTTTGATGTCCCCTATAGCTAGCGTGTCTCCTCCTGTCATTTTTTCCAACTCGTGTATCCAGTTTCCGGCTCCCAATGTCAGCATTGGAAGCTTATTCTTCAAATGTTCTCGATCATGTGTGGCCATGGAATATATTGTGGTCTTACTCTCCTTTCTCGAGTAACAGAAATTGGGAGGCATAGTTCTCTGTCTCTCTTCCCTCATGGTTCTTCTATCTATGGCAGGGGTAATATTTCTGCATCGTCGCCTGCCTGGTAGGGACCTAAGTCTGTCCACATAGGGTGGTGAAGACACCCCCCTCTGACCGTGAGATACTTCTTCATGTTGGTCTGACTGCGTGGCTGACTCTGATGCCCTCGGTGCAGACTCACTAGTGTCTGACCATCTTATTCCTTTTTCCCTTGGGAGTCATCTTTCACTTCGTCTCTCCTCCTCATTTTCCTTGCGCTCTTCCCTTTCTGAGTCAGACATTGTCTGTGCCCAACTCGTGCCACTTCTCGTGTCTTCTTTGTTCCTACTTATTTCTAGCCTATCCAGGGATAGCTCTCTATTCCCTCTACTTCGGGAGACATCCTCAGTGTCATACAGCTGGGTGCTCTCCAGGTGCTCGTCTTCCCTCTCCCTTTGGGGTATTTGTTCTAGCCCCATTTCATCATATATTCTATCGATTGTTTCTCTGATGCTTCTGGTGTCGAAGTCATCCTCAATATTCGCCTAGACGTGCCTGGTACTGAATCGTACACAGGAAAGAATTCTTCTATATCTTCCCAATCTCCTACAGGATCAGGTTTTTTAACCTCTCTCCCCAGATATTCAAGATCGCGTGCTCTCTGTCTTCGCTTACGTTCTACATCGTCATCGAATTCTTTGAGCTTCCTCGCCTCTTCTCTAACCCTATCTTCTTCCTTTTACTTTTCATTCCTAGGTTCATCTGCCCTTTGGATTTCCTCATCTCTTCATCTCTTTATTGTTTTCTCTCGTATTCTTTGTTCTTCCTCTAACCTTTGCTGTTCCTGTCTGTCTTGATCATTGGCTGTTCTTGGTTTGCGATGGAGCTGTCTTTCTTGCTCTTCGTGATATAGTTGTACTCGCCTTTGTCTGTCTTTCTTTCTTATTCTTTCATATCTTAACTCCTTCTCTTTCCCCTTTCTCTGTACATCATCTAACCTCTCCTTTTGTTTTGTGTCATCAATGCCTTTGCCATCAAGTTTCAATAAAATGTGCCCTCCCATCCATTCGTCTTTTGCAAATGCTATCTCATCAGTTCTGTCTTCGTTTCCCTTCTCTCTCTTTGTCGAGAGATGCGCTTGTCTGTGCTTGATTCCTTATTTTGTCATCACGTCTCCCCTTGTCCCTTGGGACTATGGAGGTAATATCCTAATCCTTATCTTTCCCTTGATTCTCGTCACTACTTTGCATAGGTGACTCATATGCAGGGTTGCAATACCCCGTGGCTGCTTTAAGTTCTCTCAGCGGGTGTAATCCCTCGTCTTTACTTTCTTCAGCTTTTGGTTCGGATGGGGGGGGTGGCGCGGTAGGCATTTTACCCCCCTCTGTGCATACATTAAGTATCCAATCTATTGGCGGCTCCTCTCCCTTCTCTTGTTCATACATTTTTCAAAGTTCTAAAATAGCTAGGCGTTTGTCTAACTTTTTGCCCGTGTAGGTGGCATGCAAATATGTCGTCATATGTTGCAAGACAGCTTTAGATAAGGACCCACCTTGTGGCCATGGCATAAACATTTTGTGGGCGGTTCCCTTAACCCACTTGTCGACGAGGAGAGGTAATTACTGACGGGCCCATTGGTCAGCACTCACCCTCGAAGACTAGTAATACAAGATAGCTGCACCATGCGAGGACAGAGTGCAGGATTCACATACTCTGGCAAGAATCAATAATCAGGACTCAGTAAATTGGCAAAGGGAAGTCTGTTTAATGATACATACATCACCTTATGGAAATCAACAGCATCACAAACACCTTCCTCACCCCGACTTCCCCGAACTTTAGTCAAACAGCCTCTTTTATGGGCAAAACCCGTCATCATTGACGTCTAATTGTACAAAAATTCATCATGCAATACAATTGGTTGGGAAAGGTAACTTAAGTATAGGTGCTATATCTGTATATGGAAATATAGCATGCGGATTGGTTAACTCTTATCTGGTGGGCGTCTAAGCCCATCCCTATACAACACACGTGATTGACGTCACTACAAGTACGACATCTCATTTGTTACAGTGCCTATAGGACCCTAGATTACATGGTCCCTTCTGATTGGGCAAGTTACACCCCTAAACATAAATCCCCACTTTTAATTAGCAGCATGCAGAATGGACACCCATGTGCCTGGTGTCCCAAGTTTCCCCCTTCCTCCCTTCCATCAATCAGTGGTTTAGGGCTATGTGTCAATTAGTTGGCTGGTTATGGCCTCGGATCTGTAGTCTCTTATCAGGACAAGTTATGGCACCCTGGAGTTCTGGATGACATCAGGCGGGGGTACATCTTCGTGCCTGTCTGGTCACGTGCTAGTGCACCGTGAATCTGCTTCAGTTTCCAAACTTTTGTGCATTTAATTCTGTGTGCGCTTAGCCACCTGCATGGACCTCTCTTAACTTGACCTTCACGGGCGGGCTGGTATGCTCTGAAGTTGGAGCCTCGTGAGCTCATGCTCACCTCCCCTTCTCTGGTTGACCTCGATTTCCCCGGCATGAGCCATCCTTTGTTAAGTTTCGATCCCGCTCCTTTCCTCAGCTTGAGCCTGGATATGAAACTTGGCCAGTCAGGCCTTGGCCGCCTGGGAGTTCTTCTGTTTATGCAAAATGGAGTCGCACGTGTTCATTGTGCTGTATTGAGATAGATGTATACAGTTGGCGCTTGCCGCTCTAACTTCTACTAATCATTGCAAGCAGAATCGATTTCTTAGCATCTTGCGTTTCAAGCTTATTTACACATATTCAACAGGGTGGATGCTTCCGTCTTGTCTCATGGCACCATTCTCATACGTTTTTCACAGTATCTCTCCCCTTTTTCCATTACAATTGTCCTCGAAGTTATCAGTACTGGCATGTAAACTTTCAGTACTCCTTCAGTTCATTCTTGGAGTTGCTCTGGTCCTCGTCTCATCTCCACTGGCCTTCCATATGACTTTCAGAGTCTCTTCATGGACCGTGTAGTAGGCAATCTTCATCGTTCCGTATCAATGGCTGGTTTGGTTGTCTGGTTGGGTACCGTGCTGCCCAGGGTTGCCTGGTTATGGGTATTTCAACAGGTACTGATCTTCTAATGTACACAGGGCAGAGGACCATGGCAGCTCTTTGTTGGTTCAGCTGCTCCTCGTACGTCACATACCTTGGCGAGTACTTTACTGGCACCTCAAAGCGAGGGGCAGGGGTGCAGGCCACGTCTGTGGTGTCCTCTACATACTTTGTACTATATTTCTTCAGTTTGGGTGCGTGTTTCGGCAACTGTTTGCATAAGTGTGTCAATAGAGTTATGTCTTCCATGCTTAAATCTGTTCTCTTTCCTCGTATATAACACTTGTCAACACTTTCGCGTGACTTAAACAGTTCCAAATAAGACCGAGCACTGACACCGCAAGCTCCAATCCCGATTTTTCACAAGATGTTATACCTTCTATTTTACTCAAAAAACATCAATTCATATGCGATATTATCTCAGCTATTCAATCGCGTAGAATTGAAATCAGTTTTCTCAAGGAACATTTTTCTATGTATGACGTCACAACAAAAAACATGTAAGGCAGACGCTTAACAGACTAGACGAACACCAGCTGGTCACAGGTATCTCTGCCTCTAATCATTACCCCTTCATGGAGCTTAAACGTACCCCTTTCACAGCGTCTTTAATCACAGTGGTAGTCTATTTGTTCCCCTTTCTTTGGGACTGACTATGGGTACATGTTTCTTCTAGCCGCTTGTATTAAAGGCGTAGGAATAAGGCGAATCCTCTCACTTCTCGGGCGTCTTCCCCAGTAACCTCTCTCTTCTCGGGTGTCCTCCCCGGTAATCTTTATTTACTTATTTATTTAATTATACTCAAGTCATTATACCCATATATATACATATATTATATATATATATATATATATATATATACATTCTTCTCTACTTCTAACTATATTTTGTTTTCCCACCTCCCTCTGTTACCTTTTCCCTTTACTTGTTCTAAAGCATGCACTTTTGCCAAAACACTCAATCTTTTTTTACTCACCGTTCTCATATTTCCTCTCTGGACCCTCGGGATCACCGCCTTCGTTACCGCCTTCTTCGGCTTTTCACCCGCTCAGCTGCCTGTAGGAATGGGAAGGGATAATGTTGGGAACACGGGTCCCTTCAGACCCTGGTCTGCATTTTTTTCTAACCCTACCACTGTCTACGGGGAGCTTGACTGTCTACTCGACCGAATGGCAAAGGACTCGTGATATTGCCGAAGACCTAAAGTTACTTTATGTCGACGGTGAATGGGTGTCTTATCCTAATCAATAATCGATAACCATCAATCTCTTCTACCAAGTGTACTCCAGAGACCCCCGGTCGGCCCATAGAGCCGAGGTTTGCTCCGAAGTACTTTGAGACAAGATAGCTGCACCCTTGAGATGGATGGGGGTGCAGATGTATTACTCCAACACCAATCAATAAGGACAACTCAATGGTCTGGCAAAGGGAGTCCGTTTAATGACAAGTACAAAAAACGGGGAGTCTTGGAAATCAGCAGTGATGCGATCGTCCTTCTCGCTTCAACTCCAACGAACTTCATACAAGTTGTAACATTTATACTCAAAACTTGTCATAAATGACTTGTAACACTAAAAAGTTAACATGTAATTCGATTGGTTAGGAAAAGGTAACTTTAATATAGGTACTATATCTGTATATGGTAACGGAGTGAGGGGATTGGGTAAACACTGTCAGGTGGGCATCTAAGCCCTGCCTTCAAAAATTACTACTGAAAACGTCACAACAAGTACGACGTCTCATTGGTTCTACTAACTATAGGACCCTAGATTATTTGGTCCGTTGTGATTGGGTTGGCACCAACCCCATACATTTTCTTCCAATTCGCTTAGCAGCACGCATAATGGTCAGCCAGGTGCAGAGTGACCCTTAGTTACCCGGCCTTTCTCCAATTAAGGTTACAATCAATCATCGCTTCAGCAACTATGTGTCAATTATTTCACTGTGGTTGGCCTCGAAACTGCATCTTCTGTCTGGAAAAGTTCTGATATCTCTGCCTGGGCGGATGCCAAGCGTAGGTGTGAACCCATTCGCTCTTCTCGCTCAGCTGGTCACATGCTTCCCACACCATGAATTTGTCTAGTTTCTCTCAATTTGTGTATTTGATTCTTATTTAGCTTGCCACCTGCCTACGCCTCCTTATCTTGACCTTTCAGAGACAGGATATTCTGTTCTTAAGTTTCAATTATATGTAGCTACTGTTCGTTCCTTCTATTGGTATGACCTTGGCTCTCCTGGCAGGAGTTGTATCTGCCGAGTTTCGATTCAGCTGTCTCTTCTCGTTTTGCTAGAATAGGAATCTGTGCTCATTCAGCCTTTAGTAAACTGAGTTGATTCTGCTTTGTTTGCAAAGTGGAATATACTTATATTAAAGTACTTAGTTTGAGGTAGATTTATGTATAATGGCGCTTGCCGCACTATTCTGTAGGTTTAGAGATTGTGCATCGACCTCTAGTAAAATATCCTGAACGAGACAGAGGGGTCCCGTCTCTTCATGATTCAATCTGGGATTCGGTCAGGAAGTCTTCAAGAAAAAGGAGGGTCTTTAAGAATGTTCTGAAGTGCAGCCACCTTGTCCTGTGAGGTCAGTCCAGAGTTTGGGACCCATGAGCCTCTTTTTTTACTTCCACTGCGAGTGCCGTTTGATCAAATCACCTGAACACGCCCTCTCTTTGCCAACCTAAGGTTCCATTTGGCTGACATTGGTGGATTTCTGAGATCAGTTATTTCAGTCCCTTCCCCAAGAGAGCATGTTCAGTGCTGCACCTAATCTTAAACTGCACTCTGGCTTCTATTGTGAGCCAGTGGAAGGCTTCCAGTCCAGTCATGACTTGATGTGGCCTATTTATATGAGAGAACTGTGGACATCATGGTTCGTCTGTTTTAAACCAATTCAAAGTGATTCAGGGATATCTTTCAGAAGACAAGCATATCGTGTGTTTCAGTTGTACAGTCTCACAAATAGCACAGATCTAGTCGAAGAGATGTAGCTTTTTTGGCAGCATGTAGAGCTAATGGTGGCTATTTCTTATGATGACTTTTATTTTAAGGCAGCATTTCATTCTTGAGTCAAAAGCTATCTCCAAGTTCCTTTTGACGTCCACTGGTGGGGTGCATTGACTTTCAGAAATGTGGGTCACCTGAACATCTGTTTTTCTTCCATTGAGACAAGTTCAATGAAGACCATCCAATCATGGATTTGTTGATGGAGCACTGAAATGTTGTGGTTGCTTTCCTTGTATCATGTAGTCAGATCAGAATTTGTATCTCGTTGGTATACCATTGGAGCAAGGATTTGAACATTTTCCGTATTAAAGGCATTGGCCTTATGTGGCCGTGGGTATAGCTACAATACTTGCTGTCCCCCCCTCTTCCCCTTTGGTAGGTGACAGGATTTTGTTGAAGATGGACCATGTACATGGAAGGCCATGTCTGTTTAAGGACAGATGCAAGCATGTCAATGTTGACCCAGAAATCTTCATGGTATTTTTTAGCGTGTATAGGATGATGTGGTAGTTGACTGTGCCAGGAGGAATGATTTTGTGGCTCTCTGAGCCTTCCACAGCAGGGAGATTTATTTGGAAAGATCATCTTATCAATGATCATTTGCTGGTCCATCCAGAACTGTTATGCGATGGGACTTTGGTCATCATTATTTCTTGTATCCAGCGCGTGCACATGATTATAAGTAAGGCCCTTGCCCTTTGAGCGCAAGAGACCTCGAGGCTCTCCTCTGGCATGGATATCACTCATACAGTACTCAGCTGGTTCACTTCCTCCTCACAAACCAACAGTGTGTCCTAATGACATTGTCTATCCCCTGCACACTCCAGGTTTCCATCCTAATACCCAACTTATACATGCAAATGTCATATGGAGCCCCTAGGATTTCTGCGTTCCAAGAAAATCATTACTCTTCATAAATGTGCCAGTAACATTCTTGGAAGTGCCATCAGTCTCAGCCACCAACCATCGTGACATATATGTCTACACAGTATCTTAAAATCAATCCTAAGAATACACAATTCATCCTGATTAAAGCCAAATACCAGCCCCTAATAAAAAAAGATGCATTACCCTCCACTCTCTCTTCCATGGCTGAGTTTCTGCAAGTAAGCATAGACCAGACGTGTTATCCAAATTACACAAACAACAAATAAAAGGGAGCTTTGGTAACAGCTTTCTCTCCCCTTTGAAGTGTCAGCTAATTTCTCCCCTTAAAAATATCACTCCATGCTTCGAGCCCTGGTCTGACACTGATGTCAGCAATGTCCTCCCAATTGGTGTCCCCAACTATATTATTGCTTCCCTAAAGCCCACTTGGTCTGAGACCAGTGCAAACTCAATTGTGCCACCCCCATGCTCTCCCTTATCGCTATATTACATTTCTAGTTCTTGTGCATTATCTTCAAAGCCCTGCATACTAGGGCGTTCGAGCACAGCAATCAGATGTAGTCACAGACTCCTCAAGCTCTGCAACCCCTGTGACATTATCCCGTAAAATAAATCGGCACCACATTTGAAATTTGCTGCATTTGGCGGTAGATACAGGCAGTGTTGTCTTGTGAATGGTACCCAGGTTGCCTCCATGGTGGGGATCGGAGGGATTCTCATAGACCAAGCTCAAAGCATTGGGCACATCCTTCTTAAGCGGTTCCTGATGCTGTCGCTCAGGAGGGGCCATGGCTATGGTGCCGGGCGGACCAAGGTCCCCGAGCAGGCCCCCCTCCTCTGCTTCGGGGAGCAGATGTCATCCATGCAGATGGCTCCGGTGCAGGTGTAGGATTGGAGCTGGTGGAAGGCAGCGATCTGAGCTCCCTCATTGATTGTGCAGTGCTGTAGGGTTTGCACGGATCAAGACATCACAGGGCATGATACAGATACACGGCTGTGTCCTGCAACTCAATATAGCAGGAAAGGAAGGCGTGCTTGAATTTAGGTCTGGCCCATATCATGTTAATGTAAAAGGTATTTGTACAGTGCAGCATCACCACCGGAGTGGTCCCCAGGCACTCTAGCGGATCTGAAAAGGAGGGTGTGAAAAAAGGGGGAGTGGGTGGGTTAGTAGAGTGTAGTGGGAATAGTAAAGTGAGAGTTGTGATGTCCTGTTGGCAGCTTAACTTCAGTTTGCACCGTTCGCCGAGCTTAAGTGTGGTTTTCGGGTCTGTGCGAATTCCCACCTGCTGCTGTGCCGGATTATGTGTTGTTAGTCTGTTGTTGTAATGTGATGAAGTACCTACAGACTGCTGTGCAGAGAGGTGGTTGTGTGAGTTTCTGTATGAGAAGTGTATGCAGAAAGTTGAGGTTTTAGAGTTGCGTTAGAAGGTTTTCCTTACATCTTTGTCTATGATAGTGGGAGAAAAGGCCTAGATTTCACAAAACGGTAGAGAGTGAGAAAATACACCTAGATTTGAGATTCCTAGATGTTAATGTTAAATGATATTTATATTGTGCAATATCACCACCGGAGGGGTCCCCTGGCGTATCTGAAATCGAAAGAGGTCGGGCGAGTCAGCAGAACCGAGCAGGAGAACAGCAATATGCCGGGATGCACAACCAGCAGCATCAGTTCGGTCCACACCGCTCAATGAGCTCAAGTGTGCCTTTTCACAGTCGGTTGCCGTCACGTGCCGCTGTGCGACACCATGTGTGGTTTGTTTTGTTTTTGCAGTGTTGTAAAGTGCATGCGGTTTGTTGTGTTTGGAGGAATGGTTGTGTTTGGTTTGAGTATGATAGGTGTATGCAGAGTTGCTTGATGTTTAGTAGTGTTGGTTAATGGCATCACTATCTCGATGTGGCGCATGTTAAACTTCCCAATTCTATCTAGATGCGACTCGTGCAAATCTTCACAGTTCTCTAGATGCGGCTAATGCTAATCTTCACAGTTCTATCAAGATGTGGCACATGCTAATCAGCAAAATTCTATCTAGACATGAGTCATGCTAATCTCCAAAATTCTATCTAGACATGAGTCATGCTAATTGCCACAATTTTATCTAGATGTGAGGCATGCTAATCTTCACAATTCTATCTAGATGTGACTCATGCTAATCTTCACAGTTCTATCTAGATGTGATGCATGCTAATCTCCAAAATTCTATCTAGATGTGACGCATGCTAATTTTCACAATTCTATCTAGATGTGACAAAAGGTTATCTTCACAATTCTACCTAGATGTGACGCATGCTACTCTTCACAATTCTATCTAGATGTGATGCAAGGTTATCGTCGCAGTTCTATCTAGATGTGACGCATGCTAATCATCACAATTCTATCTGGATGTGACACATGCTAATCTTCACAGTTCTATCTAGCTGTGACGCATGCTAATCTTTAAAATTCGATCTAGATGTGACGCATGCTAATCTTCACATTCTATCTAGATGTGACGGAAGGTTATCTTCAGAATTATATCTAGATGTGATGCATGCTAATCTCCAATTCTATCTAGATGCGTGTCATGCTAAACTCCACAATTCTATCTAGATGTGATGCATGCTAACTTCCAAAATTCTATCTGGATGTGAGTCATGCTAATCTCCACAATTCTATCTAGATGTGACGCATGCTAATCTTCACAATTCTATCTAGATGTGACGCAAGGTTATCTTCACAGTTCTATCTAGATGAGATGAGTGATGATCTTTGAAATTCTTTGTGGATGTGGTGCATTTTAGTCAATTCACAATACTATCCCATCCCTACATACGTGCCATATGTTGATGGTGTGTTGAAACATCGGGCCCAGGTCCTGTGTGGGGTGGTGGAGTCTATCATATTGTGGTTTGGGTTTTGAAATGGTTAATGATGGTACACAGTTGGGTGTGCGGGGTGGAGGAAGGGTCAGTGTGCTCTGGTGTTTCATCTCTGCAATGGTTTGCACTCGTTTTTGGGTTCTGGTTGGGCGACAGATACACCACGTTCAATGGCTGTATGGTGTAGGGGGGACTGTTGGGATGTAAGGGTTGTGAGTTATGTTTAACACATGAAGATATTTCATTTCAAATGGTGCAATACACTTTGACATACGCTCTGATCTGGCCGTGTTTATTTTGACTGAAATGGCCCAATGAGTGTAGGTACTGACAACACGTTTCACTGCATGTACTGTAATGCCAATGGGCTTTGTGACAAAATTAAGTGGGAACCGTGCTGCAGCACATCAATAGGCAGAAGCAAGCATGTGTATTTATCCAGGAAACTCACAAGTGTGCATTTTTCTTGAGAATCAACTAGAGTAGGGTTGTTCATGCCAGATTCACGAGAGGTTCCAGGGTGGGTTATGATTATGGTCCGGAATGGTATTCCATTTGACTTTAAGACAGTGGTTCAGGACACTGGGGGAAGGTGTGTGCTAGTGATTTGGAAACTATGCTCCCCACCACCTGGGATGTGACTCTGCTAGAACTTCATAGTTAGTTACCCATGCACATGTTGGATCTTTGGATGGTGGGTGGATATTTTATCGATATAAGGGATAGGCTGAACAAGTTCCCCGACACAATAGGCGGGGTCCAGACCAAGCTCAGTATCTTGACAAACGCACTAGGCTTAATAGATGGATGGCGACCAAATCCACCCCGCCGGTTGAACTATTCCTTTTATTATGGAGCACTTCTTTCCCTGTTGCGAATTGATTATTTTGTGTGCCAAATACAGATGCATCGCATTCTTCTACTGTGCAATATCTTCCACGAGGATATCTAACTATTTCCCACTGTTGCTGTCTGTGAGCTGCTGGAGTTTGAACCCACATTACTTGGGGGCTCCAGAGGTGATGAGACAGCTCAAGGAGAAAACCTCAGATTACTTTGCGGATAAATTCCTCCTCAGTTGATGACCCGAGTGGTCTTTGAGATCAAGGCGGTGCTGCATGCAGAATCGGTCTCGGTGCTTGCCGCCAGGGAATGGGATAGGGTGGGTACTTTCGTACAGCTGGAAATGGATCTGCTAATGTTGGAGCAAGATTTCATATGTATACAAAATAAAACTTTGATTTTCCATTTTACTGTAATGGTTTGGCTATAACTCCTGACTCTCCATAAACTACGGATGTTCTCTACCTACCTACCAAACTAAGGTGCTCGTCATTTGTCAGTGAAAGTCCTAAATCAGATTCAGTCCACTGTCAAAAACAAATCTATCCTGACCCTACCACTATTAGAACAACAAAAGCACAGAAGAATGACTCCCTTCACCTCTAAACTGGGTTTTCCCCAATTCAAGTAATATAGGATTCGTAGGTAACTCGTAGGGTTCGTAGGTAATTCGTAGGTACCACCACTCTCAACAAATCATATAGTTCAGTATACTGGATACTTCCAGGTTTCATTGATTTGCTCTGCTTGCTTTCTCTTTTTCTTTCTCGTTACTCTCTTTGGCTCTGATTCTACTATTTGTTATGAATTTACTTTCACAGGATGCATCAGCACTTTTGTCTGTATTTTCACTTCAGTTCCTCCAGGCACTTATTGTCCAAGTTTTACCTTTACTGGGAGGAATATGACCATTCCAGTAATGATTCTCATTCTCTTTAAATGGTCCCAATGCTTTGTCTTGACTGGGATGAGTATGAGAGTTCCAGTACTAATTCTCCCCTTCTTTATAGATTGCCAATTGTCTTGACTGGAACAAGTAAGAGCGTTCGAGTAATTATTCTTGCTTCGAGTAGGATTGTTATTTGTACTCTCTTCGGTCCTCATCCCGGGTCTTCCGTTTTCCCTGTTAACTATATTCTGTGGGGATAATGCCACCAGGTTCCTCAATGGAATGGGGCTTTCTTCTTCTTGTGTCAGCCTACTAGCCTTTCCCGGCATATCATGGGCAGCTTCTCTGCTCCTCTGACGATGCCTCGAGCCTTCGACTGTTCTGCAACTGTGATACCGGTGTCATTTATGGACCTACATGTCCACTGTGTCTCGTTAGTGGTCCCACCACCACTTTTCCTCCTCTCCGACTCAGAACGTTATTGAGCACATCCTCTCTCCGGTTTGGTGTTCTGCGCCTTTTCCTTTTCCCAATGCTTGCGGTCATCGGCTTTACCTGCTTCTCTCTTTCATGTCGGACGCTGCGTGTCCAGAGCTCCTTCAGCGGGTCTCAGCCAGCAGATTTGAAACTCCCAGGCTATCTCTTGTTTCAGGACCCCGCCTCTTAGTTTGATGATGTTCTTAGTGGGTTTTCCTGGTTCATTGTCAGTCCTTTTCTTACAGATTTATACTCTCTCTGTTTCCAATTATGACCTTCATCCCAGTTTTGTTTAAGTTTCCTTTCATAGACATTAAGGAGGTATATGGTTGAAAATAACAAATCTTGACTTGTTCTTCATAACTTCCTTCATAAGATGTTATTGAAGACGGAGTACTGGTACGGTGGTGAGGGAGTTCCTCCAGGATTGGGAGAGCTTGTCCCCAGCGGGGAGTGTAACGCTCACCTGGCTCCCACGGAGGCGCTGGTCTGGTCTGGGTTGCTGTGGCCTCTTCAAGCGTGATGCGCAGAATTCGGACCACCGATTGAACAGGACCCCCAAATCTTGCTTGTCTGGCCCGTAGGAATATCCTTCTGCAGATGAGAAAGGGGATTAACTGTCTGCTGAATAATGTGCTTGCTCCCCCATTTCCCCCTTCGTTCTTCTCTGACTTCCTTCAAAACCCCCGGTTTAAGCTCACCTTATGGTTTGGAAGGATGAACTCTCCATCCTGCTTCTGGTGCAGGGGCACGCGTTCGTCCAGTTACTTCACTGGTTTTCAGAATGGCGCTGGCAAATCCACTTGACTTTACTGAGCGATATGCCGTAAGTATGAAGATGCAAAAGTTCAAGTGTGAGCCTCCTTTTATGTTGTCTTTTTCTGTCCTTTATTTCAGGTGCAGAACAAAGCCGATGCGTTGAGGGGTTAGATTGCCGGGGTAAAAACAGGTGAGTTAGTGATGAGGGCGACCCCTCTAAATGCCTTTATAATTCCCCAGTAATGTCTTTTGTCCTTTCCCCATAGGGGCCGGGGTGCGGTACGTGCCAGAGATGTGGCGCCGACCCGAGATGTGGAATGGTTCACCAAGAATAGCCGGTAAGTAATATGGCTGAAAACTCGGCTTTCCTCTTGTGGTCCCTTGCTCACCTTTTGTCTCTTCTTCTCTCCCTTAGGTGCTGTGCAGAGATGTGGCGACCGGCACTGAGAGCCGCAATGGAGCCGGGTGGCGTCTCGGGAAAAGGTGAGTGAAGCGTGGCGCTGCAGCGAGCAACGCAGTGCTTTTAAATGGAAGTCTTCCTTCAGGAATGCTGGCGTGAAGATTCCGGATGCAGGTAAGAAGGTTGAAATAGTTCTTGGTTTTCACCTTTCTCTTCTCTTATTCCCTTACAGGTGTTCCAGGTTCGAGGCGGGCGTGGCTGGAGTCCAGGTGCAGGAGCAGACACGGTGAGCGTTCAGCTGCTGGGATGCAGAACAACGCGAAGCACGTGTGGCTGTCCGGGCGTGGCTTAAATAGCCTTGGAAGAAGTTCCAGGTGAGTATTCTTCCACAGCCCCACCCAAGTAACAAAATAGTTTTTTCAGAAAAATAGTCCCTCCTAAGCCTCATTTGGCTTGGTTCTTCATGCAGCATGGTCTGCATCAGGTGAGTGTGTAGCATGGTCTGCTTCAGGTAAGTGCACCAAACACTTCCCCTTATGAGCCTGGCGCCAACGGCGCCAGGACAGAGTCCAAAGAGCCCCTATAAAGGGCCGCTGGGCTTTTACCCGGGGGCGTGATGCCTGCTCCCGGGGGTGCTGGGCCTGGCCTGGTGCTCCGGGGGTAGGCATCATGACAGGGAGTCTCTCCCCGTGAGGTCCCACTTGCCTATACCTCTAGGCAGGCTATTGCATAACAGGCTCACCACCCTAGCCTCACAGGGAAAGGCTCCCCCCTGGGGAGAAGTAACCAAATCCCGTAATTCATCACACACCGGCGAACTGTGCCTGCTATCGGCTGATCTCCCTATCAATATTGAAACAAAAGTATCATAACTTATCGTAAAAATCGTAACCCTCACTGATACACCCCGACTAGAGCAGCGTCTTGCGAAATCAGGCTGCCCGAGCTCAACATAGACTGGGTGGGACATATTCCGGACCCTCTCGCAGTGGTGGCAATTGATTTTGAAAACTCTGTTTACTGGGTGTTTACCAGTGCCAATGCTGACTAAAGTGGGTGTTGGACCAATATTTGTTCAGTGGGTTAAACTGTTATATGAGCTCCCAATGGCGGCGACACAGGTTAATGGGTGGACCTCTCATTATTTCCTGTTGGAGAGGGTCATGCGGCAGGGGTTTCCTCTCTCTCCATTGCTTTTTATTTTGGCCATGGATCCATTGCGATTTGGCTGTGTGCTGATCCCCTTTTGAACAGGTTTGTGTGGCTGTCCGGGAGGCAGGACCGGGTGTCGTTATATGCTAATGATTCGTTAGTGTTTTTGGGGGAACCACGTATATCCTGCCCAAGAGTTATGCATTTTTTGCAGATCTATTGTCTCCATGTCAATTGGAATAAGTCCATTTTATTCTCAGTCCAGGGAGGTGTAAGGGTGCAGAAGAAGACACGGGACACAAATGTGGCATGCTTGTTGGTACAGACTTTTATTTAACAGAAAATAAGGAAGATCCCTGTCTGTCCTTATAACTAAAAGGGGTTTCCCTGCCTAAAACAAAACTAAGGATGGCGTCCGATTGTCCTTCGTCCCAAACCTATTTCCGTCCCTTACACTTCAAAAGAAATCTATAAAGTAGGCTGCACCCTGACTCCAACAGGTGGACTCTTCTTCGGGATGACTTTAAGCAGTTCATGAATAATGGGGGAATATCGTTCTTCCCTTAGCCTTCACTAGGCTTCTCTGTATTATTCCACACAGATGGAGAGGTTTCTCTCTTCCTCAGACCTTCTCAGGTGATTTGCTTATAGTTCCAAAAATAAGATTGGGAAGGTATCTCCCTTCCCCAAGCCTTTTTTAGACTCTCTTTCGATAATATCATTATTGTCTAAATTTCTACCAAAGAATATATCTTCCTTCCTCTGGTCTTCTCCTATGTTGTGCCAAAGGATCTCTTTCTCTTCCTCTGGTCTTCTCTTGCACTATTGACTGGATTTCTGCCAAAGGATATAGTTTCCTTCCTCTGGTCTTCTAATAACTTGGGCCAAAGGATCTCTTTCTTTTCCCCTTATCTTCTTTTGACTTTTGTTAGAGAATCTTTCCCTTCTTGTTTGTTCCTCTTCTGTCTTTTGTCAAAAGGCACCCTTCTCATCCCTTGGCATAACTAATCAAATCCCGGGGTACCCTTTCCCCAGCCGCCCTTGCTTCTACCCAAACTTGGAGGCTGGCCAGCAACTCATGTTTATTAATCCTATTACTATGGGGATGGCACCTCTTTTGACATAGGACACGTAGGACATCCTTGCTCATGCCTTTCACCGTCTGTGTCAAGATTCATGGTTACTAACAAATACCTAACAGTGTTCTTAACGTAAACTGCAACTGTACATTTATCACTGGGTGACTAAGCTGCGTGCAAGGCTCCAACTAGATCGGACCGTCTGCCACCAATGTGACAATTTCTAACCATCAATCGGCATCTTTAATACACCAGAATGAATCTGAACAGATTGGAATAAACAAGCATACAATTAAAATTAGAAAACTCCTTGTCAAATTTTGGTAACGTGGATGGAATGGCCGGCTTACCTCCTCCAAAGGTTGGGATCATTGGCTAGTTGCAACACAGCGAAAATACAATTACTGTCCAATGATAAAAGGAGTGTCCAGTGAAAGTTGGATACAAATATCTACTTTATTATTATCATAGCAGACAGTCTAACAGCGCTATGAAATACAGCCCACCCTGTAAACGAATGCAGGGGACAGACAGTTTCAAAGAAGGAAAAAGGATTCACTCTGGATACTGACTGGCAGATAGTTGGTATGGTTAATAATCACAATACTTTGTTAAGCTTTTTTGGCTTTAGCACAAAGGTGTAAAAGGGTCTTAACATTTCTCTCGTGGCCTTTTTCTAAGGACCAGGGGGACAGAACCACAATGTACGTTTTGCTGTAGGAGTTCTTTGTGCTAGACTGGGTTGAGGAGGTTTCATAGCGCTTGCAGGCTTCTGTGACAGAGTTCGATACAGGAATCAGCTGCTGGTATCAGGCGGAAAAACGGTTCGGTGAGCGAAGCTGGATGACGGCTGCAGACTGGCCTTGATGGTTGCTCAGAGTCAAGAATCGTCTCAGTGCTAATCAGCGATGCTAAAGCACTGGTCGAGAAGTCTTGGGTATCTTTAAGCAACAACTGTCATTGTTGCAGTATGTTGCGGTTCGAGGAGCTCGACTGGCTTACAAATGTACTTTAAGGTGGATGGCGATAGATGCTGGTCGAGGCACTGCTCCCAGCTTCTTTAAGGGCTTGTATCGTCCTTTAAGGTGGGCGGCCCACAGCTGTGGATTGTGTTGCTGGCAGCTGCCTTGTCCTTGATTTTAGGTTCAGAAACCTTCTGGCACTTCCTATCCATGACGCTTTCTGCAGAGCCTAGCAGGGCAAGCTATGTGCTGGCTGGGTACCGGTTCTGGAGTAGCTGGAGGTTCTCTGAGTTCGTTTATCCCTCTGTTCCCTGGGGGAAGTTTATGAGATGGATCTTGCTTCCCTCTTTGGATATCCTGGTCTTCCTTCACTGGCTCAAGATGTAAGGCAGACTGTACCTTCAGCCAGGGTCCAAAGTTGAGTTATTCTTTCTTACTTCTTGTGAAGCTTTCAGATGATCTGCCAAAATAGTGCTCAGCCCTCTTTTAAAGCCAAGTTGGCCAGAGTGATTGGTGTAGGCTAGGCCTACCTTAGTGAACCAATCCTGGGGTCCCTACCAACAATATTCTGTATGTGTGAGGTCATTACCAGAGTGCTTTGCAACAAGAAAGGTAAAGGGATAAAAACAGGAATAAGGTGTGTCCCAGAACGAATATGGCGGAACCCTTCTCTCAGAAGAAAGAGCTCTGGGCTTACTCTCTTGTGCTACTAAGTCCCATCCATCTTCCTGTCTGTCTCTCTGGTTAATTGTCCTCCCTGTGTGGTCCATGTTAAAGCGGCAGGTTTCCCTTGAAGCTGCTGAGAGACCAAACTCTTTGGTTCCTGCAAACCACATTTTCATTCCTTATGAATGGGGTCCCCCTGGCGGGTTGGCCTACTGTAAAATCATACCCAGACATGACAGTTCACTGCCATCAACTCTGAGAGGCATGAGTTGGCTTCAGGTTGACACAGTTACATGTAAAAGGTTTTTGGGTTTCCTGTCTCCTTTGTTATCCTCTGCAGCCATGCCCCGTGTGGACCTGTTTGAAGTACCTCCTATTGGTATGATCATCGCTGCCACCAGCTGCAGGGCCTAACAAAAGAGCAGGACAGTTGCATGGAGCCTTTGTCAGCTAATCAGGCTGACCAGGGCAGGGGGAAAGTTGGTCCTCCACCTTCTTCGGATGACATTGTGCCCAACTTGGCTGTCACATTCCAACTAAATATGACAGGGGCGGACTGTGCCGGCAGGTGGTGCCCAGCCCGGAATGCACAGATCTTTGCTTTTGTTGCGGTGTGAGCATACGAAAATGTGGCTGGATTAGCCACACGCATTTTCCCGAGTTCAGTCTACTATCATTCCATTTAATTAAAACATTTTTTTAAAAAAGGCCATTCAAGCCCATGCCCACCATGCGGATGGTCGAATTCCTCACACTTGGTATTTTCCTGTTATGTGGGTCCCCGACCTTCTCAGCTTTGCAGTGTCTCTTACTCAAGCCTGGTTCTCTAACCTGCCAGGCCTTATTTCGCATGTACACATCTCTCGGTTTCTCAGTGTTCGGGTCCCACAGCCCATTCTCAGTTTTGTAATGTCTCTTAATTAGGCCCTGCTCACTATCCTGCCAGGCCTCTCTTCGGGTCTCTCACTGGTAGTCTCTCACCGAATAGGAAGATGATACTGCACTTCCTCCCAACCACAGCCTCAGTGGTCTCCCAGTGCCTTCCCAGACCTCCTCTGTGTACCTTTCAACCTTCCTCAACGGTTCCAGTATTCGGCAACACTGGCAAGCTTCTCCGACTTCCCCTGTGCTCTCGCTGTCGTCTCGCCGCTTTTAGCGGCTTTGACACACTGGTTTCTCCCTAAACGTCGGGTCCCCCTGGACCACTCAGATGTCTGTGTTCCTGCCCCCGGACGTTGGGTTCCTCCAGTCTTCGCGTAAGTCTTGGCTCTTCTCCACCTTCTTGTTCTTTGCCTTCTTGTTCCAGGCATTCAGGTTTGCAGCGTGTCCACTTCGCGCAGCTTCGCTTCCCAGCGCTTCGCTCCCCAGCACGATGCTCCTCTGGGGCCGGACTGACACTGAGGCGAGTTCTTCGTCAGTTTTTATGGCAGCTTGACTCTCGAGTCTCAAATAGCTAGCATGTTTGTATTGGTTCTGTATAGGGCCTTCATTGCCCTGTTCTCCCTTGTGTCAGTACTTTTGTTATCATCCATATTCTCTTTTCCTTCACTCTTCCTCATCACAGTTTCATCTACCTGATATACAGGGTTGCTTAGCATGAGTTAACTAGCAGAAGAAAGAGGAGACACAGAGGGTTGGGGGGGGGGCTTGGGCCCTATTCATGCTGTTCAATGAACATTGTCTGGAGGTATGGTGGTTAACATACCACGTTCTCCCTCGATAGTCTTCACCTCTCCCGCAGCGGGGGTCCCATCCCATGGGATCCTCCCACTGAGTACTACGCCCAGGGGGACTATATGGTAGATGCCTCAGCTCTCTGGCCCTCCAGGGAAGAAGTGAAGACATTGGGGAGTTCATCATAGAGGCCATAAGGCGATAACGTGGGATTGCAGAATGCTTGTGGCCATGAAGTCATTAAATACTTGGACATCCAAATATGTTGAGATCCAAAGTCTTTTTTCAAATATAACTTGTTGCCGATCAGGGACAGGTGCTGCGCAGACACCAAGTTTTGACTGGCTTTCCCCCTTAAGCTGCTTGGATGCGCGGCTACGTTTAAAATGATGACCCTCCCTAGATACCTGTATGTCCTCCAGTACACCGGAGTGGCGATATCACAGGGCGAATTTCATAAGTTTGAGCAGGCTTTGAGGCAGCTGCTTTGGTGCTTGTCACAGCCCAGGAAGGCAAGCCATCCAGTACATCCACCATTGGTTAGCCCTCTAAGCCCTACGGTCGATAGGGGGCCTGCGCTGTCTGTAAATGTACCAGTAGCTACAAGCCCTGAGACACCTTTAATTCTACCATTCCCTGTTCCTCAAGGGAGGGACATATTAAAACCTGTTCAACCTGAGCATATTGCACCCTCCCAATGGCCTGTGCTTATGGCCAATATTGCTAACAAGCTTATCCTTTGTAAGGAACCTTTCGATCTTGGTCTCTTGGTGGACGCCATAAATGATTGGGTAGCGGCTCTACGGCCTTCGAAGGTAAACTCGGCCTCTCAGACCCAATGGCCTCTTAGGGGGGGTCTCTCCCACGTGAGCCCGAGGGCAAATACTGTCTGTCAAACATCTACACAAAAGAAAATGATTGACCAAGCCATGCAAACGGAGGTATGCACCAATGACACTTTGGGATCCGTTGGGCCACCTCTGCTAGATAAGGAAAGAGCAAAACCCGCCACCGTAGACTCTACACAGGAGATTCATCCACTTTCATCTTCACAGGAGCCAAGTGGTGACCCTAAAGTGGTTACTCAGCCCATAGCCATGAATGCCAAACTGAGAAGGATATCTTCACGCAATCTACAAATAAAAAAATTTACAAATGCCATCATCAAGAAATTAGAACCTCTCTGACTTTATAATGGATAAGAGAAACGTTATTATCACCAATATTAAAAAAAACTAAAGAAAAGGAGTCTAGAGAATCGTTGCAACATAAGATTCTTGCTTGGCTGCGCCAGAAAACGGGCCCAGGTGTAGTCAGACTCAATTATTTACTGATCATTAAAAGGATAGACCTGAGCGACTGGTGCTCACAGCCCAATAGTGACTGTATTTTAGTGGGCTGTGGGATGAGCTCTCTACCCGCCTATCCTAGACGCTGCAAATACTTGCCTAAAGGGTCATCGAACTGTAATTTAATTCTCTAATTTCAGCTCATGGTACTAGCCATATGTATGATCGTTTGGTTTATTCTCTTCTACCTTGAGCTTTTCTGTTACTGTTGTATATTTGTATCTTTGTCTTTTGAGGTCTACGCCCTCAAGCCTTTGGGTTAATAGGTGCGCAAAATAAATAATAAACATAAACAGAGACATAAACATACCCTCTATACCTGCGTGTGGGAGGGCAGTATGGTCTTACCGAATCTCCCAAAATATGAGTGGGCCTCCCAGTTGTTGGTCGCCAATATCTTCACGTTGATGCATTGTAGTCGCATATTGGTGTAGAACTAGACTGACGGCCCATGCTGACCTCCTTCAGGCACTGTATAATACTGCCTTTTTTGCACGAATACACATTGCCTGAAGACAGGTGATTTGGGTCAGGGAAGCTGCCACCAGAGCAGTGGGGCGGGCAGGGAAAGTTACCATGAAGGCCTCCCTCTGGAACAATAGGAATTTGCCAAAATACAGAACCTGGCATTTGGAATGGTCTGGGTGAGGAAGAATGTAGGGGTGTGCTGGCGGATGGACAAATGCTAACCTTTGCAGAAATGCAACACATGTTTCAGTTGAGATTAATTTCCTTATCTCAGATTCAGACATGCTATGCAGGTACAATTTACTAGTGGGAATTATGAGTGCCCTGAAGCGAACCCCTTGGAGGCTAACATGGAATTAATACCAAAAAAGGCAATTTCGATCCTGTATCAGGTGGTAAGCAACTTTATCCGCCCCCCTGTCACTAGGTTTGTACAGAAACGAGAAGGAGATGTCGGTCCCATTGATGCTAAGGATTGGCAGGAAGATCTGATGGCACCACAGGAGGTGGCAATCCCAGCCAGATTCTGGTTGGTTCAGTTTCAAATCCTACACAGGGTTTATTATGCTAGCGATGCGCTGTTCAAATGGAGTCGGTCTGGGAGCCCCTATTGTTTACGCTGTAATGGGACAGTTGGCACCTTTTATCACACATTTTGGTTATGCCCGAAAATGTGTACATTTGGGCCATCAGTGCAAAGGCGCATATCTCGAAGGATTGGTCAGCTAATGCCGGATGATCTGAAATTCGCCTTACTGGACATATGGGGAGAATCATCCTTTTCCCGATAGGAAAAGCTTTTCATTGCAAATGCGATGATTGTGGCCAAGCGCAATATTGCAATACATTGGTGGGCAAAGGAATTGCCTAGGATTGCCCAGTGGGAACGGGACCTAGATGATTGCATCTCTATAGAAGGATTCATATATAGGACCTTGGGGGTGGGGGTACACGCATAAATTAATTAGGATTTGACATCAATGGGGGAATCATGATTCATTTACTTGTACCATTGTACTGGATTATAGGGGCCTTGCTCGATTTTCTTATACCACTGCAAGGTCTGTGTGTCCAGGTTACTAACGGTTTTATGTGTTTGGTGTCGGGTAACAACGTTACCTATGTTACCTTAAAAATCAATAAAATAGAATTGTTAAAAAAAGCCCTACATACCAGCAACCGTTATTATCTGAGCGAGAAGCTGTCCATAATCTGAGAATTTTGCACAACGCGCAGCTCCAATGTGATGACTCAAGAGACAAACAAGTCAGACAAAGATAAGACCAAGAAAAAGCCCTTCATTGCCCTTGGTCCTGCATTCTGAAACTCTCGGCCATCCCACCTGAGTCTCGCTCCCTCTCTACAAACATTACCCTCAGCCCGGATTACCAATGCCTCTAACCCATATGCTTGTATCGCTTATTATCAGTGGTCAAAGTAAGTGGGAGCAAGGCTCCTCTGCTTTTTTGTTTTTAAATTGTACTGTTCCTATACTTTTATTTTAAAAAGAAACCGCTCTGAATGGTTTAGTCTTAAAATAGAAGTGTAGGAAGAAGATGAAACTTGGACAGCACGGAACATTCCTTTAAACAGCACATGTGTTTGTTTGTGGATTTGGATTGTGCGTGAGAGGGGGCGTGGTGATGGGGTTTGCGGGGCGCAGGGGCAGGCCAGCAGGGAACATGATTCCATTACTTCTTTTCATACACTTCGATCACAGCTTTTATCGCCCTCCTCTCCTCGTCAATATATTGATCGCCGTAACACCTGTAGACTGCCCAGTGTGATGCCCGCGAGGGCTGGAGGGGCTAGGCCTCACTGCGTGGCGCGCGCTGCGCAGACAAATGGACGCTGACACTTTTGGCAGTGGTGTCAGAGCGGGAACTGCCTTTCAGCGGGCTCCGCGCTCGTTTTTATTGACGTGTCCACGTGACCGTGGTCACGTGGACATCACATCCCTCACCAACTTTTAGATTACTGTTTAAACATGAAAGAAAAAGAGCATTTGCTTTGACATGGTCGCAAACACATTGACGGGTTCTCACTGGCCTCTTCACTGTTCGCCACCTCTTGCGTGTGGGAGGAGGGTCACTGGCCTCGTTGTATGCTCAGACCCTTGACTCTGCTTTCCTCCTCCTGTGTTAAGGTTAGTCTCTAGTCCCTCACCCAGGTCGAACGTATACGCCGTTGAGGACGTAGCCTTTTAGCTTCGTTGACGGTACTGGGTGCCTGCGGAGTGCATACCGCTCACTCCTTTCTCGTTGATGGGTGTGAGGTGTGGCCTGACTTCTCTCTTTTCCTGCTGGAGAGGGTGGAGATTCCGGGCTTTGTTCTTCTCTCTGACTTTCTTGGGGTTTATCTGTTTGTGTGGGTTGGTCTCTTCTTGTGCTGTTCCTTCCTTGTCCTTCTTCCCACATCATCGGCAGGACTTTCTGGAAATGTGAGGCGTTCCTCAAGACTGACTCTTACCCCCGCGTGGCTGATACTAGGCCATGCTCTCGCCGGGACACTGTCCACGGTTCTGATTCATAGGGCATTGACATCTTTCCTTTCCTGTTCCGGGTCCTCACCAGTACTGTGTCGCCGACTTGAATGTCACTGGCCACTGCTCCCCTGGACAGGTCCTATCTGGCATTGTGTAGCCACCGTTTTGTCTCTGTTTTCCCAGTCAGCCGAGGTCGGCTTCCAGGAGTGGTGCATGGGCAAACCCCCTTGAATGGGGACCTGGAACATCAGGTCTGCTGGGCTGATGTGTGTCGATGAGTGTGGCGTGAGCCTATATGTGCGTAGGAACCTGTAGAGTTCAGGGAGCTAACTGCGGCCTTTGTTCTTCGCAATTCGAATGGTCTTGTTGATGGACACCATGAATCGCTCCGTGTCTCTGTTTGCTTGTGGCCAGTAGGGCGTGATGTGGTGGTGGCGTATTCCTATCTCCTCCGTGAAGCGCCGGAACTCCTTGCTGGTGAATGGCGGGCTGTTGTCGCTGCGGATCGCCGACGGAACGCCATGTGTCGCAAACATTTTTTCTAGGGCCGTGGTGACCGCTTCCACCTCTGTGGAGTGGACAGGTTCCACTTTGGGGTACCTTGTGTGCTCATCGATCGCCACCAACAGGTAGGTTTCATTGGCGACAGTGCAAAAATCGATGCAGATGGAGTCCCACCTGCGGGTGCTCCGCGGCAAGCATTCCATTGGCTCTGGTGGTCCAGGGCGACGTGACGACCGGCAGGCTTTGCAGGCTTCTAGCAGAGCTAGTACTTTACGCTGCATGTGGGGCAGCCAGGTACGTGATTTAAGGTATGCTAGAGTTTTTACGACCCCCTGGTGTCCTTCGTTCACCAACTGGATTGCTCTTTCATGCAAAGATACAGGAAGTACCATCCTGTGTCCTTTCAGTATCAGTCCCTCTTCTGAAATGGACAACTCGTGACGAATCCCGAACAGCACGTGTAACAGTTCTTGGGCTGACTGTGTTCTCCCAGAGACAGCCGACAGAAAGGTTTTCCATTCTCCTGTCAGGATGGCTGTCTTTGCAAGTTGTAGGCATGTGTCGCTCTCTGTCTCCGACTGGATTTCCTCCAGCGTCATTGTCCTCGGTCCGGCAAACTCAACGATGTGGCAAACATATTCTTCCGCGATCTTTGCCGCCTCTCGCTCCGACGCCGTGGCTGGTCGTGGGTGGCGTGACAAGTAGTCTGCGGGGTTGTCGGCTCCTGCACGATACTGCACATGTAGGTCAAACTGTTGTACTTGCAGTAGCCATCTTTCAATCCTTGCGGGTGGGTGTGGTGCTGAGCCACTAAAAATGGGGATGAGGGGTTTGTGGTCTGTGAGTACTTTTATTGGGTGTCCAAGAATATACACATGAAAGTGCCTACACCCCCAGACAATGGCCAATGCTTCCCTCTCGATGTGAGCATAATTTCTCTCAGCTGACGTGAGCGCTCTTCTTGCGAATGCAATAGTGTACACTGTTCCATTTTTGTCTTTCTGTGTCAGCACCGCTCCTAGCCCCACGGGGCTGGCGTCCACAAGCAGTTCTGTGGAGCGGTTAATGTCAACAAATGCCATGGTGGCGTCACCGGAAAGTGAGTCTTTAATCTTCTGGAATGCCTGGTCCTCCCGGATGCCCCACTGCCACGTGACCTTGGCTTTCATGAGCTCCCGCAGTGGAGCGGCAGTCATGGCGAGATCGGGGATGAACCGGCCACAGTAGGTCGCTATGCCTAAGAAGCTTCTCACTTCAGAGGCGGTTGTGGGGGCATTAGCATTTTTGAAGTCACTAACTTTACTGGGGTCTGGGGAGACGCCTTGTTCATTAAACACATAGCTGAAAAAACCAATCGACTTCTTGGCAAATTCGCATTTTTCCTCATGAAGCGTAAGTCCTGATTCTTCCAGGCGTTGCAATGTCGCCGCCAGCCGGGCCAGGTGTTCTTCCTCTGTTCTTCCATACACCAGGATGTCGTCACTGATATTTGTGACCCCTGGCAGGTCCTGGAGCACTCGGCGGATTTCATTTTGGAAAACTTCCGCTGCTGAGGAGATTCCAAAGTTGAGGCGATGGTACCTCCGGATCCCCAGGTGAGATGAGAATGTGGAAGGGGAATGTGGAAGGGGACCCTCCTGTGTCTCACTGCTCTGGGTTCAACCGTCGGGTAGATGTGGCGCTTCACCGACTGGCCTTTGAGGCATCCAATGCCAGTGAAGATTTTCTTATGCTTTCTGAGGAGCCGCTCGATGTTCCCCGGCTGGACTGCCAGGTTGAAGTGTATGACCTCGAGGCGGTCGGCCGTAGTGCAGCTGAGCAGAGTTTCGATGCCGGCATCCACAACGTAGATCCGGGTCTTGCAGCTGATGTCACGATGTGAGAGTGTTGTTTTGAAGTATCCCACCACTGGGAGGGGCTTCTTGAACCCGTAAGCGTAGAGCAGGACTGAACGCCGCCGAAGTGTCGGCCGAGGCTCGAATTTGTTGAACCTGGACACTAGCATGACGTCACGGTGGCCCCGGTGTCTATCATCATGGTGACCGGGACGTCTCCAACGAGTACTGTGCATCGGCGAGACTTGGCTTTGTTGCGTTCGTTGTTGCCCCCTGGCTTCACAGCTGAGATCATGTGCACCTTTTCTCCTCTCCGGTGAAGGGACCGTTTGGTGTAGTTTGGAGACATTTCTCTGCTGTACTGACTCTCTTCGCTGCTGCTCGCGCTGTCTGTTTCCTCACCACCAATGGCCCGGGCGCGCCCGCTCCTGCTGTATCGGGCCCTCTCTTTCGGTCTTCTTTGGCGGTGCTGTTGTCTCTCCGGGTGCCGGGCAGGGCCCCGGTTTCCTTCATTGTCCCAGTGTCGCACGGTGGTTTCTTTGCGGTTAGCGTCCCTGGGCCGTCTGGAGCTTAGGCACACCGCTGCGTAATGATTTACTTTCCCACACTTGTGGCACGTGGTGCCATACGCCGGGCATGGTTCTCCCCGGCCATGTCGTCCCCCGCTCCACATGCAGCCCTTCGGTCTCGTGCTGGGTGGTCCTTCTCGTGGCTTGTGTTGCCGCGGGGCATTGACTGTTGGGGTGTTATCTATCGACAGGTCTGTATCTAAAGGCAGGCGACTTATGATCTGCTCCATTTCCGCTGCATGTTCATCGGTCCGTTCTCGTAAGCGTCCCATGGCCAGGATGGTGTCAAGGGGGAGGTCTTCTTAGGCGAGGACAGCGCGCCTTAGCTTCTCTGAGGACAACCCGTGAATGACTTGTTGCCTTACTGCAAACTCTTCGTCTGGGAAGTCACACGACAGAGCCATTTCTCTCAGCCGACTGTGGAAGTCATCTATGCTCTCCTGTGGTCGTTGTCTGGCCTGGCTCATTTTGAATCTCTCAAAATCGTGGCTGGCTTTTGGCTTGAATTTTCTCGTGAGGACCTCCTTGGCGGTCACGTAGTCATCGTCTGTCCCTCGGTTTGGCAAGGCGTTGAAGATGCGGAGGGCCATGGTGCCTAAGTTGAGCATGAGGAATGCTCTCTTCATCTCGTCATCTTCGATCTTGCGGGTGTGTAGGGAGAGCTCAAACTGTTGTAGCCACAGCTCCCACCGGAGGCCAGTGCAGGCGCCAAAGGGCTGAAAGGGTTGCATGAACATGCCCAGTCTTTGCAGCGTTGTGATGTCGTCCGTCATGGTAACTCTCGCCTGGTTCTGCGCTTGTAGATGGGTGCCGCCACTCGTCTTTGACGCTTGTGACTCCGTGGGTCCTCTTGCTCTTGCTGGGTGCGGTCAGTATACTGTACTGCAGCAGTGGTTCAGTGGTGTGTCTTGCCTCCGGCTGTTTGTGGGACGTGTCTCTGGTGAGCTTTCCTTTCCTCTCTTCTGGGTTTCGCTCTTGTGGCTGTCTGCTGGCTTGGACTGTAGCTTCCAAGGTTGTCACCGTTGTTGGGGGTGTTAACCCTTGTGTGTCAGCCTTTTGGATGAATGGTTGTGCACATGTGAGTGTGGCTGGCTGTCTCCTCGTATCGCTCGGCCCACCTTGGTGTAGCGACCCCCTTTGAGATGCTGCTGAGTCACTGGGGGGGTGTGGTGTGGCCTTCACGATCGTATGCTGCTGCTCGTTTCTTGTGCAGGTTGGGCCATGCAGGGTCTCTTCCTGTGTAGCAGCGTGGGGCGGGCGCGTGGCGCTTGCGGCTTGGGCCCCCCCTTGCACCCTCCTCTTTGTGATTGTGACTACAGGTAGGGCGCCGCACTTACTTGATGGCCTGCAACGGCAGGCGGCAACAGCAGGCGTGTGGGTGTTTATTTTTTTTCTCCTGCGCTCCCCGGCTTCACTGCCCGGCGCAAGTGTCTCAGCGAGCCTGGGCTGCCGGGGGAGCGTGTTTCCCCCTGCCTTCTTCCTGGCAGGTCTGCGAGATCCCGCCTCGTCGCCAGTGTGATGCCCGCGAGGGCTGGAGGGGCTAGGCCTCATTGCGTGGCGTGCGCTGCACGGACAAATGGACGCTGACACTGTTGGCAGTGGTGTCATAGCGGGAACTGCCTTTCGGCGGGCTCCGCGCTCGTCTTTATTGACGTGTCCATGTGACCACGGTCACATGGACATCACATCCAGCTCTGACTTCTGATTTGTCCTGAAGTTGGGTCTGTTACTCCCCAAATACAGCTATTCAGTAAAAACATATGTTTAGTGAATTCTGTTATGGCATATAATTGGGCTGGCGAAGGGAACAATGCTTAGAATCAGTTCTGTGGTTATGAAAGTAAAAGTGGCATCCAAGATGAACAATATCCAGAAACTGATGCAATGATTAAACATGACCACAAGAAAGCACTACGTTACCCAGCAGTGCTTGCAGCAAGCCAAAGTGGCCATTTTGTTTTGGAACACAATCATAGTAAAAATGATTTTTAGTAAGCACACACATCAAGGTATACAACAGATGGTTATAACAAAAAATCGTATCTAAAGTAAGTTACAAGAAAATAAGTAAATGAAAGAAAAAAGGCCATTAGTCCAACCATACTCCCGGGATCCATTCTAGTGTACACATGGCATCTCTGTTATTCCTCCTCCAGTGAATATGTTCCTCGTTTGCTGGAAATAATAAAATCCCATTCTGTCCACAAGATTACGACAGAGATGCAATTGCAGCTATTTATGAACTCTATCCATGTGAGTGTTGTTTTCACTTTTTGCTACACGCAAGCAACTATCTCTGGGGTGATTTTGGTAACAGTAAATATTGTGGTGTTATGTACCTGTTCCACGGGCAACACCAAGGGTAACGGGTCGCGGCCCCAGTTAATGGCCCGAGCGAAGCGAGGGCCATTAACTTTGGCCCAGGGCTGTACCCCCCACTGTTGCCCATGGAATGGGTGCATAAATCCCTTAGCACCCCGGGTTACCAAAGTGGCAGCTCCCGGTGCTAAAAAAAAAGAATTTTCATTCCTACAATGGGACGCCACGCACGTCCCGTTGTAGGAAGGAAGATCCTTTACCAACATGGCCACCATGGAAAGGGAAGGCAGGGCTCCATACAGATCCCCTCTTTCCCTTTCCATGGCGGCCGTGTGAACCTGAGAGGAAGGTCTGGCTGCAGTGGCAAGAGCCGCCGCAGCCAAAATAAGATAAGTGGGGGCCAGGGGGTTAATAAATAAAATAAAATGGGTCCGTAGGGTGAGGGGAAGATGGCGGAGGGGAGAGGCAGCCGTCAGGCAGATTAGAACACGGGCTTGTACCGGCTGTTTCCAGCCCACGTTCCTAGCCACCTGATTGGCTGGCTCCCCCGCCTGGGGTGCTAATGCTAACACCAAATACAATTAAGTTTATTGTTAGGGGAATACCATATTGTATAAATTGTAAAACCACTGGGAGATTTGTTTTAGCCAAAATGTGATTATGCTCCAGCAATTGGATGATAAACATTCATCTGTGGGAACACATTTCACATTTTGCACCCAGTGCAAATTTCCAGCATGCTAATCTGGAGTGTTAATCCAATGCGAAGCACAATAGGTCCTTCCTAGCATTTAATATTCTGCTCCTGATTTTATTAAAAGTAATAATATAGGTCAACAGTGAGATACATTGTTTTTATGTAATGGAGATATTTTTCAGGAGGGATCAAGCTCACATGTTAAGCGCTCAACTCTGGCATGGGACGGGCCGACACTCAGCCCTTCATCCCACCGAGTTCGATACATTAACTTCGATAACAATACCAGTTAGCGCTTAGAAGCAAATAGTCGTTCTACATAAAGTGCTATGTAAAAACCTCATGATTTTATTATATCAGGCACCCTCCCATTAAGCACTTGACCAACAGATCCGTTGGAATTTTCCAGCAGAGCATTGTAAAAATGTGAGGTATCGGCAGACTTAATATGGGAGATTAGCATTCAGTATGAAACATTACATATCAGTCATGTGTTGTGGTGAGTCTGTGGTGAGTCTGTTATGGAAGGGAGATGTTGAGTGTGATGAGTCTGGTATGAAAGGGAGATGTTGTAATGTTGTATTGTCTTGCCACTGGCCTGGATGCTTGCTGTAGAATGTTGGTGCATGAATGCAGCTCAGGAGAATGTTGGGTGGATCTGTGTGTGAATGTTCTGTGAGTGTCAGTTGGGGGCCTGAGCTGGGTTGAATGGATGGCCGGTGGGTCTGCTCCTTTGTGAGTGATGTTTATACCTTCCCATGTCCCTGTCAATGTCCACGCGCGCTGTAACTATAACAAGAGTAACTGGAGCAATGTACAGATTGTACATATGTAAAATAAAGCCTTGCCTGGAAATAACTTAAGTCTCCACAGCTGGTCTGTGTGTCCGGTGTGACTAATAAGAGACATCTCTACATCATGGGAGCTTTTCTGGCATACTGTGTCCTGGTATATCCTTTCTGGTTCGGTTTTTCTAAACCTACAGGTAATATGTATATCCCCAGTCATCTTTCCACAAATGCAGAAGAATCATTGCTAGGAACGGCTGGACTGGCTGAATAAAAGTGAGAAATGCACTTCTGTCAATATATGTATTGAACCTTCTTATTTGTGGTCGTTGTCCGGTATATCTGTCACTGCAACCCGTTGGTCGCTGTGGCACCGATGGTAGAGAGGAACTCGACCGTTCCATCATGCTGTTTTACAGCCGAATGCAGCAGTCTAGGTGATTTCAAGATGGCCGCTTGCATTGCAGCGTTTCCATTTGTACCGGCAAACTCACAAAGCGCATTGCGTGGAACCCTCTTTGCTCCCGCTTTCAGGGTAAGATGCTGTGTTTTCTTTCGTTTCTCTTTCTCCTTGCTTTCCTTGCATCCCTCTTGATTCTCTCTTCAGCTATTTCCCGCTTGCCTCCGCTTTGGCACGTGCTTTTCTCTTGCGCTTCTGGATCTTGTCACTATACCTTTTGAGATTTCCCAGCTATGTGACAATCAGCTACCATTTACAGCGCAGATGCTGTCGGTGTCTTTGGGATTTCACCAGTCCTTCTTCTTCAAGACCTATAATTGCCTCCCACTACATACTGAGGGGTTTTATGCATTTGGGCTTTTCCCTCAACAATCTGGACAAATGCTACCTGTCTGCCACTTTGCCCTTCGTGTTTCCACCTACAGGAGGTCATAGTGGTGGCAGGTTAGGATAGGCCTTATCTCTACAAGGATAGACTCTCTGACAAGGCAAAGAGCAAAAAGGCAACACTCAAGACTTCTTGCAGAGGATCCGACTCATCAGACTCAGGTCCGAATTTCCTTCTGATCAGCAATTGGTCCTACTCAGCCATCTCAAATTCCATCTAATAGTAATGATTGTATTTGCATTATTGCACGGTTAGTGTGAGATGTTCCCGTTCCATGCTCCATTTTCCCTCATGAATGCAGTCTGGTTTACGTGCCTACCTACAACTGTCCTATCTTCGTTAAAGCACTCAAGGGTAGAGACGCTCCATGCACTGCTGTTGTACAGTTTTTGAAATGGAAACCATTATCTAGTTCTCAAGCACAGTGAAAGCTTTGTTAACAGGCGCATCACATTGCTAACCTAAAAAACCTATAGTAATGTCTACAGGAAAGAAAATGCCAGATAACCTTTTTTGTAGCTGTACAACAGCAGCATTCCAAGAAGCGGGGTTACCTGGACATTTTGCTTTGTTATCTGGGTCAGAAAACCGACATTTGGTTAAGCAGCATTTTGATTGTCTGGCACCATAATCTAGATTTTGCTGTAAATACAAATACAAAAAATACAGATCACTTTCCTCCATATGATATTTAAACGAAACAGCATGAAAAAGTGAATATGATGGAACAGGCACTATTTCAAGCACATTTTATTTCGTTTTGCACAAGTGAGGGACAGGCAAATAGATGATACACAGGTTTCTGTAGTGATTACTGCAGGGAGAGGAAGTGAATTTGTTAAGGCAGTCTTGAAGGCCTGGAACGAAGAGAAGTTCTTGATCACAGGAGTAAGGGAGGTCCAGTGGAGAGGGGCAAGGAGGTTAAAGGGATTATTGTAGGAGGAAGTGCAGGGCAGGGAAGGGACTGACAGTTGGAGGAGTTGGTGGGATTGCAGTGTGCGACGTGGAGGGCAGCGGTTGATCGAGTTGTTTAAGGATTTTTTTTTTTTATAAAACATTTTATTTTCATTTAGTCATAACATAGACATGATAGGCCAAAACCAAAAGAGAGGCGCAAAATAAAGAAAAGAGAAAGGAGAAAAGAGAAAAAAGAGGCAGCTACATCAGATGAGGCCCACATGACCCATTCAGCAGTAGTAGTATATCATTACCGTTCACAGGGGACACACCTGCAATTCACAGTGTGAATATTCAAAAGGGCATCTCTCAAGGCCACACGCCTCAAGGCCCTCCCTCCTCCCATGCCGCCCATATTTTAGAGGCTTTGTTGGGACAGCCTCTTGCATTATAGACCCGTCTTTCAAACATAGCACATGTGTCCATGTCTATCGCCCATTGCTCCATCGTCGGAGATTCGGGGACTCCCCATTTTTGTGCAATGTTCCGCTTCATCAGGGCCGTCGCCGTATGCAATAAGAGTTCTCCCCATTTATTCAGTTCATACTCCCCTGGCGCTCCCAGGATTAGGACCTTCGGGTCAAGTTCTATTGAAGTGGAGAGTATCCGGGTCAGTTCCCGACAACAGGCCCCCCAGAAAGTTCGGATGCGGGGACAGGACCACAGAATGTGAAAGAAGGTCCCCTCCTCGTTCCCACATCTAAGGCAATTCGGGTTTGTTGCCCTCTTCCATCCAAACAGTGCAGTTCTAGGATAATACACTCTATGTAGTATTTTAAGTTGCACTAGTCTGAGTCTCGAGGAGATGGCAGTTTCCCTGGGGTGCATTAGTACCCGTATCCAGTCCTCAGGGTCAATGTTCCCTACATCTGTTTCCCACTTGGCCTTTAAGCTGATCAATTCAGGAGTCGCAAAGGATGTAATGGCATTGTAAAGAATGGATGTGCATTTGGAGGGGATGTATTCAGGTAGAATGTTACGTTCTATAGGTGAGTACTCCGGTATGCTGTCGTCCAGCGCTATGTGGACTCTTAGGGCATGGGACATTTGCATATGGTGGTATCTTTCGGTGTCAGGGAGTCGAAATCTGTGCTGCAGGACCGCAAACGGGGCAAGATTCTCACCGCTAAGAACATCTCCCACTTTCTGTATCCCAGCTCTCACCCAGCACGGCCAAGGTTCGAACCTCGCCATTTCCCTCAGGTTGGCATTTCTCCATAGGGGTTGCGCCGCTGATATCTTGTTCCCCCATCCCACAAAGTTGTGCACTTGCCTCCAAGTGGTAGTGATCTGTGCCCTCATCGTTAGTGGGGAGGATCTAGGGGGGGTGTCGTACAGTAGCTGTAGTGGATCGGTGTCATGCATGGTTGCCACATCGGCCTTAATGTGGGGTAGTTCCCGGTCCCCATGCAGTAGGTCATTGACCACCACTAATTGTGAGGCCCAATAGTAGGTCTGAAGGCGGGGCACTCCGATCCCACCCTCCCAGATCGACCTCTGAAGTGTAGCCAGGGCTATGCGCGCTTGTCCACCACCCCACAAGAGCTCCCTAAGGAGAGTTTCCACCCGGCCAAATTCGGCCCCCGAGATCTGCAAAGGGGCGTTCTGAAGGACGTAAAGGAATCGCGGAAGAGCCAACATTTTAAAGAGAGCGGCTCTACCCATGAGGGTCAGGGGAAGAAGCTTCCAGTGCTGTACATCATTAGAGAATCGATCCAGGATTGGCCTGAGGTTATGCCTGCTATAGCCAGTTAGGTCCGATGTGATCCAAATCCCAAGGTATCGGAAACCAAGCTGTTCTATTTGATAAGGGCATTCCTGTGGGTCGGGCTGTTCTCCTCCCTTCACTGGGAAGAAAACAGATTTCTTCCAGTTGATCCTTAGACCGCTAAATCTCCCATATCGGACAAGAATCTGGGTCACTATGGGGCAAGCTCGGGCAGGGTCTCCCAGGTATAACAGGAGGTCGTCCGCATATAAAGATATCCGGTCCTCATGTCCCTCTGGCCATCTGAATCCCATCCAGGCTGTGCTCTGGCGAAGCCATATAGCCAATGGTTCTATCGCCAGGGCGAAGAGAAGGGGGGAGAGGGGGGACCCCTGCCGCGTGCCACGTCCCAGTCGAAAGGGGCGAGAGGTCCACCCATTCACCTTGACCTCCGCCCATATATTTGTATACAACAATTTCACCCATCCCATGAACTCCTCCCCAAAGCCCATACGTGCCATGATCTCCCAGAGGCTATCCCATCGGACCGAGTCGAAAGCCTTCTCAAAGTCAACTGCCAGAAGGGCAAGCGGAATGTCAATGGCGGGAGCCCTCTCTAACGCTAAATGGAGTCGACGCAGATTCATTCGGGTCGATTTGTGTGGCATGAAGCCACATTGGTCCGGGTGTATTAGGGTATCGGCCACTGATTGTAACCTATTGGCCAGGAGCTTGGCGAGGACCTTAGCCTCACCATTGATTAACGAGATCGGCCTATAGGAGGCACAGTGTTCCTGGGGCTTGCTCGGTTTGGGGATGACCACGATGGTGGCCTTGCACAGATCCTGCGGGAGAGCGCCCTGTTCCCGGGCTGACAATAACATTTTATGGAGAGATGACGCTATGCTGACCCCTCCCAGTTTCTGCCACGTCTCCACCGGAAACCCGTTCGGGCCTGGCGTCTTCCCGGTCTGCAGCTGGGCTAGTGCGTCAGCCACCTCGGTCTCTGAGAGATCAGAGTCCAGCCTCACCCTTTGTTGTACTGAGAGAGTCGGGAATGGGATGTCATTTAGAAGGGACGGGTCCAGCCGCGAGGTCGGAGCCCGATAAAGTGTTTCATAAAATTGGGCGAAAGCCTCAGCTATCTCTGCATCCGACTGAAACCTTTCACCCCGTGAGTTGACAATCTCACGAACACATCGTTGTCCCTCATCTCTCCTCTCCAACCAGGCTAGCAGTCGGCCAGCTTTGTCTCCGTGCTCATAAATTCTGGCTCTGGAGTCCCAATGGGCTTGTTTAGCATTATCTAATAGGAGGTTTCGGAGCCGCTCGGTGGCTCGTTTAAGGGAGAGCTGGGTCTGCGGGGATGGGTCAAGGGTGTGCTTATTCTCACATTGGGCCAGTTCACCCTCCGCCTCTGTTACTTCCCGGAGCCTCTCTCGCCTATTATTTGCCACCCAGGAGATTAAGGCACCCCGCAAAACGGTCTTATAGGCCTCCCAAACCACCACTGGATCCTGTTCTCCGTTGTCATTAATTTCAAAATACTCGGTAGAAACTTCAGTGAGGTGATCAACAAGTTCAGGGGAACCCAGATAGTAAGTATTCAGTCTCCATGTCCTAGGGGGGGAAACACCCCGCGTGCGGATCTCCACCAGCAGAGGCGAGTGGTCTGAGATGCCCCGGGGAAGGAATTCCGCCGCCGTTGCCTTATAGAGATCTGTATGTGGAACAAAGAGATAATCAATTCTGGAGAGGGAACCGTGGGCACCAGAGTGGAAGGAGTATCCCCTGACGTCCGGGTGCAGTTCCCGCCATACATCACCCACGGCCCAAGGCAGAAGCAAAGGTAGAGAGCTTTGTGGGGGTGTCCGGGTTGCGATGTCTGAGATGTGTACGTTCAGTGGAATTGCACATGACATCATTAAAGTCTCCACCCAGAAACAGCTCTGAGGGCAGTCAATTCGTCCAGTAGCTCCTGCCCCAGTCCGGGCGGGGAGTACACCGAGACGAAGGCGACCCTTACGTTCCCAAGCGTACCAAGGATCAGCACATAGCGGCCCTGTGGGTCTTGCTCTAAGCACTGGAGGGTGAAAGGGACACGTTTATGTATGAGGATGAGAGTGCCCCTGGATCCCATTGTATATCCCGCATGGAAGGCAGCCCTGTAGTTTGTGCGTTAGAAATGCAAACATTTCGAACCCGCCAAGTGGGTTTCGGATAGCAGGGCCACATCGGGGGAGTGTCTACTGAGAATATGTTTAATCAAGCGCCTCTTGATCGCCGAGCCCATCCCATTTACGTTCCAGGTGAGCACCTTGAGAGACTTGGGATGTTCAGTCGGAGTCGACTGGGGTTGTAAAGGTGCCATCTAAGGACTCACACAAGAGATTGACCAGGTGTATTCCGAGGAGGGCATCCCCGTCAACAGTGGTGTATCGCAGTATGTGCCATGAATACTGAGTGATGTGCTGCCTGAACCATTTGTAGCCTCGTGTTGCCGTGAACTTCAACTTCAACAAACCTCGGAGCTTGCGGAGACGCGTTGCTCCCGGGGTAACAGTGAACCCATTGAAACTTTCCTTTCCCACCCCCACCCCATACTCCACCCCAACACGAAGTACCTGTCGCCCCAACATCGCTGACCCTCAACAACGTAAGGTGACAGCCTTACAAACCCTTGTACAGATTAACACTAGAAGAAGTTAACGAATGGAGGGGGGGAGGCCCCCGTTGCTTTCCCCACTTGCAACGGAAGAAGTGCCCCCGCAGACCGCACTATTAATGACCTAGACAACTTATAGCAGTGCTGTGGTACTCTCCCACACCCCCTGCAACATCAATTTGGGCGTGCTCCCGCTTGTGGGGGCAGACCCCTCCGTAAGGAGCAATCCTGTTCAATCTCCGGCCGCCGCCGGTTGGTTTGGTGAGGGTGGTTGACCCGGATCCGGAGGATGTGGAGGATGTGCCGGTGGTGGTCTAGGATTTCTGTCCCTGTTGGGCCGGGGCGCCGACCAGTCCCCCATCTATGTGCTGCTCTGCCCAACGCCAGGCCTCCCTTGGGTCGTTGAAGTGGACTGTTGTACCCCTGTAATATATTTTCAGCTGGGCCGGGAAGAGCAGGCCGTACTTGACTCCCATCGCTTGCAGCTGTCGCTTCAGCTTCTCAAAGGATTGCCTCGCTTTCTGGACCTCACGGGTATAGTCCGGAAAGAAGGCTATCTTGGACCCGTTGAATGTGGTCGTGCCCTTGGTTCGTGCGAGGTGCAGCAGCGCGTCTCGGTCTCGGTAGTTCAGTAGCTTTGCTATCACCGTTCGCGGTGGAGCACCAGGCACTGGTCTGCCAGTGGGCATTCGGTGTGCCCTCTCTACAGAGAAGAATTTAGAAAAGGATCGTTGGTCGAACAGGTCCATCAGCCATTGCTCCAAGAAAAGCTCCATACAGGGGCCTTCAGCTTTCTCGGGGATACCGAGGATGCGGATATTATTGCGCCTGGATCTGCCCTCCCCTTCTTCGACTTTGGCTTCCAGAGTTTTAAGTTTGGCGGTGACTCCTTGGAGCTGTTGTTGTATTACTTGCAACCCGTCCTCCGTGTTGGAGATGCGCTGCTCCGCCTCCCCAGTGCGTGCCGATAGTTTCTGCAGGTCATGTCGGAGGAGGGACACGTCGAGACTGATTCCGTCCATCTTTTGCTCCATCGATGAGCGGGAGTCCGCTATAGCTGCCATGACATCCCTTAGGGAGAGCCCAGATGCAGAGTCCTCTTCGACCGACGGCAGCAGTGGAGTGTCAGGAGGTTGCGATGGGGGAACCGTATATTGGTCGATTTTGTTTTGCGTGGCCGGTCTTCTAATCTTGTCTTTCCCCATGGTCACTGCCTCACGGGCGCCCTCTTGCACACTGGTTCAGCCCCACCAGGACAGTTGCGCTGGGTTATGAGCGCTGCCCACACCTTCTGTGGACGCGGGCAGCCCCCCCGACCGAGGCGGGTGGGGGGAAGGGAAGGGCGTAGAGAGCCGGGTGGCAAACTCGTGTCAGTGGATGTGTTGGCCCGACCACCGGCGCTAGGGGGTTGTTATACCCCGTTGGGATGGAGGCCGCGTATCGGCGTATCCCCACCTTCTGTTATTAGATCCTCGGTGCTTGTAGTTCCAGGGGGGGCAGGAGAGACCCGAATGGCCCCTTCGGCTGCAGCAGAAACCCCCAGCCGTCTCTCCAGGCGTTGCCCGGCGGCGCGCCCCAGGGCCGCCTTCTCCCTCAACGTTATCACCTAGTATCTCCCAGGGGTCGGGGGGAGCAAACAAAGCCTCGCGGAGGAGTGGGCCCCGCCGGATGGTTCAGCCCGCGCAGCGGGCCAGCAGGTTTCAAGATGTCTGCTCTCGGGGGGGAGTTGTGTCCGGTGCTCGTGCCGGCTTCTCAGGATGAAGTCGGGTTTCGGGATTCCCAGCGAATTTGGGGTCTCCCGAGCAGGCGGGATGAGTCTCGCGCAGGGACCCCCCAGCAACAGCAGCAGGCACTCACTGGCGGGGCCGCCTCGGCAGTGCACGGAACTCCCTCGCAGCGTTCAGCTGTCCGCTCCTTTCTTCGATCGGGCGGGCGGCTCCCCTCACAGGTTCCCTCGGGGGGCTCGCCTGCGCCTCCAACCCGCACAGGCACTCTGGCTCTTCGTCCCCGCCGGCTACGGAGATGCAGAGATGACCCGCTCCTCACCCAGAGCGCACCCCGGCGGCCATCTTGTTTCCTCCGCGGGCCGCACCGGCGTTCCCCACATTCGCTGCTGTCTCCGCAGTTCCTGGGTGTTTCGGGCTGGAAATCGCCCCAGATGCGCTCCAGGGTATCGGGCACTGGGGGGGCTTATCTTGGGGGTCCCCCAAGCACTGCAAATGGTCGAATGTAGCAGGATGTTGGGCCGCGGTCGCGGGAGCTCGGGGAGCACACGTCTACTGCATCGCGCAGTTGGCCACGCCCCCATGAGTTGTTTAAGGATTAAGGAGGGACAACTCATGTGCACCTTTGAAAACAAGATGGAATTTGAGGGAGGATCTTTGCTTCATGGAGAGCCATTCCACACATAGTAATTGGGTGGAGGTGGGAGAGGAGCAAGCGAGGTTCAATTGGCTATGGGTTGTAAAGTTCAGGAGGTAGCGTGGAGGAGTCCAATAGGCAGCCTGGAGCAGTAGTCCAGCTTACCAAGAACAAGAGTAGAAATCAAGGTTTTGGTGTTTTGAAAGGTGAAGAGGAGCCTGGTCTTGTGCATTTTCAAGAAGGTGATGTGGGCCATAGGGCCAAAATAGGTGAAGAACTGGATGGCTTTGAAAAATGACCCCGATGTGAGCCTTGTGGCTACAGTAAGGAGTTCAGGGGCTAGCACATGGAAAAAGGAGATGGGGGTGGGGGGAGCCAGTGGAAGCTGGGAAGAAGATGCCCTGTTTCTGGAAAGCTGAGCATTATGCATCAATGCGCCTTTCAGTAGCGGAAAGATATGAGAGGACAGTTCATTGTTTTGAAGGAGCAATAGAAGACGATTGATGTCACCTGAGCCAATAGATGCAAGCAGAATCCAAAGTGGGAGATCAGTTTGTGGACCAAGGAGGTGTAGGGATTAAAGATAAGAGGAATAAAGATGGATCAGGAACGTACTCCCACAGGGAAGAGGTGACAGTGTTCCAGGAGATGGAGAAGGAGCAGTCAGAGGTAACAGGGAGGCGATCTAGGTGAGAGCAGTGTCCTTGAACGCAATGTCAGAGAGAATGAGCGAGAGAGAGCAGACATGAGTGGGATGATCAACAGTGTGGAAGGAAACTGATAGACTGAGGAGCATAAGGATGGAAAAAGGTTGAAAGTGATTAGCATATGTGAGGAAGTTTAACACATGGGGGAGTATAATTTCAATGGAGGGACTGCTTTAGAACCCAGATTGAAGGTGGTCACACAGTGCATGGAATTCCAGGTAGAAAGAGATGAGGTTGAACACCCACTGCACATTATATAATTTTGGAGTAGTGAGGGGCAAGGCAGACTGGTTGATAGTTTGCTGGGTTGTCTAGTAGATTGGGCTAGGATGTGGCTACCTTATAGCAGGTTGAGAAGATCCCAGAGGCAAGTAATTTGTTAAGCAAGGGAGAGAGAAAGGAGCAGGCAAATGAGCTGTAAATGCTTAAATCTGTCTTAACCACAGATAAAAAAACAATCTATACTGCAGAACAGTCCCATTTGATTTTATATGTACATATTGAGGGTTTAGATGTGACCCCTCCAGGCAAACCTACTGCTGCCAAGTTGGTTCCTTCACAGCTCAGCAAACCTCCTTTCGGCATGATGGGGAAAGCCCACCGTAACTTGAAATGAGTTAATTGTAGCTAGCAGCATTTAAAAAAGTGGAATATTGAAACGGGATTATAAACCTGAAGTGGCAATCCAGATAACTAAAAGCTTCAACTGTTTGGAAAATGCTAATTTTAAGGAGTGGTTCCATGGATAGTGCATGGCGCCCTTCCAGTGGAGTCACCTAAGAAGGGCATCGGCATCGGAGTTCTTAGGGTCTTGCCAAGAAGAGAGGCACAAATTACCTCCCTGATAATTTCAGGGCAGGATTAGAAAATTTGCCAAACATGAAATATATACAATGCAATAACACACATGTGATATGGCTTCATTCGGACCCTGGCGTTAACCAAGGCGCTATTAGCGCCTTGGTTGACGCCGTTATTTTCCGACTCCGCCATGGTGAATCCAGCTCGACTTGTTGCTTGTAGCCCAATGTTACAGTGGGACACCTAGGAGAAAGGTCACTGCGGAACAAAATTAGGTTGGTTTAGGTATGAACAGCTAAATGTTGCTTTGCGGTTTTCATGTGGGCAGATCGTAAAGTGATGGGGTGAGGTAAGCCGCTTGATATTGTTGCGGTGTAGTACTTTGGGATGTGGCCTGGGTGTTCCTGGGTGTGCGCTTGCATTGTTTGCATCTAGTCAATATCTGTTACTGTGTGTTTGAATGTTATGTTATTGCATGGAGTGCAGCATTGAGCAAGGAGGTGGAGGCTGTGGAATGGTGTTTACGTGCCGGTTGTTGCAGGGCAGAACCTAACTTACTGCACCACAACTCTGTATTTAATCAACCTCTAGGCACAGAGTGCCGCTTGGAGTGCGTGTTGAGTGTGAGCAGTCAGCAGCAGTCTACGGAAGGGAGTGATGTGTGTCTTTGGAGCAGAGGAGTAGTGTGATTACTGTGCCTCTGGTGCACAGTTATCTCCAACAATGTATGCTCTGAGAAGTCGACTGGCTTTGGAGTCGCAAGGAACATCATTCCTACCAGTGCTACCTTTTGCTTTTCTGGATGCCCAAATGGTGTCTATGTTGTCAACTTCAAGGTTAGCAGAAGGTGGTTCAGACCGTGACATCAGTGGAAGTAACAGACGCTAAATCTGTAAGTCAAGCTGCCACTGGCCTTTTGGAAATGAGTACACCTCAAATAAAGGTGTTGGGAGAGGCCTTTAGTTTACTGAGTTATAACTCTATTTTAGAAGTGATTGAGAGCAAGATACTCCATGAGAATAAGCCTGGATCACTTAGGGAAAGGGTGCTATACCCGCATCAACTATCAGCTAATGCTGCACCTGGGTATGATGTTATAGCAGGAGAGGTTTCTCACAGTAACTGTCATGTTTATCACCTTCTCCTTCGCTTTATGCTTCGGAGAGTTTGAAGCCCTTTGATCCCTCTTCTTATTCGTATCAACTCACGCCTCGCCAGCCCATTGGTAATGATTTAAATGCACTTGGCATGTCCTCGTACTGCAGCTCAGTTATGTATGCCTTACATTTTCCATGAACATCATTGATCAAGTTATATGAAATTATCGGAGCAGACTTTAAGTGGCAGGAGCACACGCTTACTGCCATTGTAGCAAAATGTACCTTTCGTAGAAGGCTACATATATGCTAAATCTTTTTTTTTGTTTATAAGATTTTATTTTATTGAAAGCATGATAGGAAATCAACAATCTCGATGATAGTAAGAGGCAAATAACTACAGTGGTTAGAGAATATAAATGAGAATGTATATAATCGCAACTATTTAATGGTGAAGGAAAAATTCAATTGAAATAGATACTTAAAGAGAAAAGGAGAGAGAAAAGAAAAAAGGAGAGAGAAATATATATATATTTCTGAGGCTTGTGGAATCTGCTTAGATCACATGCTGTGCATAGGCCGACATCTAGTGGAAGCTGCGGAGTATTACAGTTTGTTTTTCGAAAGTCGAAAATGGGCGTCGACACAGGCGTGCCAGTAATACTATCCCTAGTGTGACGTCCACTGTACCCAAGATCCCTCACGCGTGTAGGATCCTCAGATTGTTTTTTTCCGCCATACTGGTCGGAAGCATCTTGCTCAACCTCGACGACGGCTGGAGAAGTCATCGACCGTCGACTGCTGCACGACGGATCTGGGCCTCGGTAGGCCGCTGGCCTCGGCCCGGGCCTAGTAGGCCGCTGGCCTCGGCCCTTACAAGTAGGGAGAGTGGGGGGTGGTACATACTCTTCACTCTTGATATATAGTTACATTTATATATATATTCCTACACTTAGCAGCCCGCTGCCTTAAGGTGCGTATGGAGGGTACCCCTTTTCAATTCTGCCCCAAGTGCAATCGCAAATACCCTTGGGTCGACAGGCACGCCACGTGCAATCTCTGCTTGCCGAGGGATCACCCCGAAGCGAACTGCAGAGCGTGTAGTAGGTTTAAACCTAAGACACTTAAGGACCGTTCGACAAAGCGTTGGGCCCACCACGCCAGGCAGGAGGCCATGGCAGCGGAGGGCGCCTTCAGCGATGGCAGCGACGCCGTACTTTCGGACGGCGAGGGCATTACGGCGTCGAAAGACAGCCGACGAGCGCAGGTCCCCGACCTCGGAAGGTCGTCCGGCAAGGCGGCTATGGGGAAGACCCCCGGCGACGCAAGCGCTACACACCTAACACACACTAAACACACTAAGACCAACCGGACCTCGACGACGTCGACTTCCCGGAAAGAGGCACAAAAAGAACGGTCCGACTCGGTGTCCTCTGGGCGCTCTCGATCGAGATCGCCTCACGACGCAAGGCAATCATCCACTCTTGCCAAAAGTGCCTCGCTACACACACTAACGGAAGTTCGATCGTCGGGAGACGAAGACGACTTCCACCCCCAGGCCGCGCTCCAAGATACCGTGACCGCGGTTAACATCAGTGAGAAAACATTTTTCCACGCACGGAGAAGGGGGGAAACAGCGGAAAGCACAGCCTTCCACCCCTGTAAAGCCTAAGCAGACAAGCAAACACAAGTCTACCCTTGAAAATAAATCACCTGCTAAAGTAATACCCTGTTCCAGGGAATGGTCCAGTGAAGACATAGACAGGGTTATGTCTAGGATGTCTTCCTTGGCTGATTTTTATGATAAGAACCCAGAACACTTTCTTTCATATAACCCAGAACACTTTCTTTCATATAACCCTCAAGGGGCCACACCCTCAGGCTCCTCCGATCCTATCCCGCTAAGTAAAGAGCCCCGGGTCGAAAGACCTGAACCCTTCAAGGTTCAGCCTTACTCCACTCCATATTCTACTCCACTCCCCAGTTATCAGGGACAAGTTTTCCCTGAAGAGGACCAGGAGTTTGCATTTATGGAAGAACAAACCGGAACAGATTACTATGCAGAGGATGAGGACCTGGAGGAGGGAGAAGATGAGCAGGAAATTTACAGAGTAGATTCCCCAGTACAAAGCGAAGCCCCAGTTACTGACTCTCCAGTTGATAACCAGCCCCTCCTTAACGAGGTTCTCGCTCGAGCAGCGGAACACTTCCACATCGACACCCACGGTGTACAGGAGGAAAGGGACTTCGCGGAGGAGTTTGTAGGAGAGAGAAGACCGGTCGCTCAGACCATCCCTATCCTCAAATCCATCCAACGAAGAATAGATCCTTCCCTGGTGAATCCTAACCTCACCAGAGCTGTCAACCCCAGAATTGAAAAGATTTTCCGGGCAGCCCAGTCTGACCCTCTGTATATAAAGGGACATCTTAAACCAGATTCCCTAGTGGTGACCAACACTAGAAAGAGGGCTGGCACGCCCTTATCTTCATCAGAAGCTCCTCCCGACAAGGAGAGCAAAAAACTTTACGGGTTTGGCAGAAAGGTAGCCTCAACGTCCGCCTACCAAGCAAGGATTGCGAATTCCACCACCCTGTTGGCTAGTTACAATTGCCATCAATGGGAAGAAGTCGCGGCGCTCATTGCCTCTGCTCCAGAACCATTAAAGGGCCAGCTGGCTCGGATCTCGGCAGAGGGGAGAGCCGTGTCTGGTTGCATTTTAAAAGCAACTTTCGACGCCGCTGACAACGCAGGGAGATTGATAGCAGAAGGTACTGTTATCAAGAGACATGCGTGGTTACGGCAGTCGGGATTCAAGACAGAAACCCAGGCTTCTTTAATAGACAAGCCAGTGGAACCCGACCTATTGTTTGGGAAAGCGGTCGAAGACGCACTTAAAAATGCCAAAGATGAATATGAGACTCTCAACAACCAGCAGTCTACCCAGAGTTACGGCAGGGGTAACAAGAGAGGTCGTGGAAGAGGCAGAGGCAGCCCCAACAAGGGCGGGGGCACGCCTCCACCAAAACAGTGACGCTCAGTTCAGGGTCCCTTGCCACGCAACCCCAGTAGGGGGACGCATTTCCACCTTCACCCAGGCTTGGGAAGGGATCACCTCAGACAGATGGGTGCTGTCAACAGTATCCGCAGGATATTGTATAGAACTACTGCAGCGTCCCCGGAATCATCCTCCACGACAAAGAGTGCACTCCCTAGAGCATCAAAGGATCCTTCTCGAGGAGATCGCCATTCTGCTAGAAAAGGACGCGATAGAACTCGTCCCAGGACACCAGGTAAACAAGGGTATCTATTCAACTTACTTCCTTGTGCCAAAGAAAGATTTGACAATGCGCCCAGTATTGGACTTACGGCCTGCCAACAAATATGTCAAGCCCCAAAAATTCCGTATGACCACGCTACAAGAGGTAATCCCCCTCCTAAAAAAGGGGGATTACATGGCAACCTTGGATATGAAAGATGCTTATTTTCATATTTCCATGCTCCCAGCGCACAAAAAGTACTTGCGCTTCAAGGTGGACAGTCGCCACTACCAATTCAAGGTACTGCCCTTCGGGATAGCTTCAGCACCAAGGGTATTCACCAAGGTACTGGCGGTGGCGGCTGCACACCTACGCAGGGAAGCAATCCCGGTGTACCCTTATCTGGACGACTGGCTCATAACGGGGGAAACCCCAGGAATTTGCAGGTCAAACATTCAGAGGACTATCGACCTCCTCCACGAATTAGGCTTCTCCATCAACGAGAAAAAGTCAAGTCTGGTGCCAAGCACCTCAAAACAGTTTCTAGGAGCTATCCTAGATACTCAGAAAGGATTGACCTTCCCTTCGGAAGAGAGAATTCGGAATATACTTCTACAAATTCCGCATTATCAGTCAGGTCAACAGATAACAGTACGCAAAGCTATGCGGTTACTGGGCATGATGGCGTCATGCATTTACCTGGTCCCCCACGCGCGTCTGCGCATGCGTCCCATGCAGGAATGGTTGGCGAAACAGTGGTCTCAGGCAAGTGGTCATTGGGACGATCTAGTGGTCGTTTCGCCAACACTCGTACAGAGCCTACACTGGTGGACAAGAGAGAATCTCGCAAAGGGGAAACCCTTTTACGATCCCGAAGTACAAGCCGTGGTGACTACAGATGCATGCCTGACTGGGTGGGGAGCTCACCATCTCCACCACACAGCTCAGGGTCTCTGGTCTCACTCAGTAGCCAAGAACCACATCAATCTGCTAGAGCTTCTGGCAGTATTCCGAGCGCTAAGGGCGTTCGAGCCCCATCTACTGAACTTGTCGGTGCAGATCAGGACGGACAGCACGACAGCCATGTTCTATCTGAACAAGCAAGGGGGGACTCGTTCGCCAAATCTGTCCAAGCTTGCCCAGAAAATATGGATATGGGCACTCAGACGGAACATCTTCCTGTCATCGCAACATGTTCCAGGGGAGCTCAATTCCCTAGCGGATGCTCTAAGCAGAAACTCCCTCCCAGAAGAACACGAATGGGTCCTTCACAGAGACGTAGTAGAAGATCTCTTCTCTCAGTGGGGTTTCCCCACTATAGACCTATTCGCCACAAGCGAAAACAAACAATGCCCAGGATTTGCATCCAGGTTCCCCCAGCCGGACTCCCAAGGGAATGCCCTGTGGATGAACTGGTCAGGGATGTTTGCGTACGCTTTTCCACCAACTCCTCTCATCAGGAAGGTGGTGTACAAGATGAACAAGGAATCTATGACGCTCATCCTAGTTGCTCCCATGTGGGCGAGACAACCATGGTTTCCACACCTACGCAGGATGGCGGTGTGCGAACCCATCAGACTCCCAGCCTGGTACAACCTACTGTCCCAGCAACAGGGTCAAACAGTGCATCAGGAACCCAACTCTATGAACCTAGCAGCATGGCTCCTGAAGTCATAGAGTTTGGACATCTCAAATTACCACAGAGGTGTATGGACATTCTAAAGGAGTCCAGGAAACCAAATACAAGGCACTGTTACTTTGATAAGTGGAAAAGATTCGTTATCTGGTGCCAGAATAAACAAATCAACCCGGTTGATTGCACTCCTTCCAACGTTGTGACATACATGCTCCACCTGCTGGATGCAGGGTTGGTTTTTAACTCGCTGAAAGTACACCTGGCAGCCCTCTCGGCTTACACCACATCCCATAACAAGGTCTCGTGGTGGAAAGTACCAGTGGTTAAAGCCTTCATGGAAGGAGTAAAGAGACTTCACCCTCCTATTTCGAACCCACCGCCAGGATGGGACCTCAACGTGGTGCTAGCTAAGCTCATGGGACCCCCATTCGAACCCATGCATAAAAGTAGTCTCAAACACCTGACTTATAAAACGGCCTTCTTAGTAGCCATTACCTCCATAAGAAGGGTCAGTGAAATTCAGGCTCTGTCAGTGCAGGATCCTTTCTTTACTATCCACAAGGACAAACTGGTTTTACGCACACACCCTAGGTTCTCACCTAAATTCATATCCAAGTTCCATGTAAACCAGTCCATCGAGCTTCCGGCTTTCTTCCAAAACCCGCAAAGCTCGGCTGAGGTGAAACTACACACCCTAGATGTGCGTAGGGCGGTCCTATACTATGTAAATAAAACCAGACCGCTAAGGAAAACAGATCAACTGTTTGTCTCCGTAGCTACAGGCAGAGAGGGGGATCGCGTCTCTAAGGGCGCTATCTCGAAGTGGATTATCAACTGTATACAGCTGTGTTACTCTCTTTCTGACAAGACTCTGCCTTTTACGCCAAGGGCCCACTCTACTAGAGGCATTGGTGCCACTCTGGCTTTCATTGCAAATGTTCCCCTCGACACCATTTGCAAAGCGGCTACTTGGAGCTCTATTCACACTTTTACTCAGCATTACTGCATTGACACTCATTCCAAGACAGATACACAAGTGGGACAAGCGGTTCTAAGACACCTGTTTGCTCATGACCCTTCTCACATCCCACCTCCTTCTTCTGGTACTGCTCGCTAATCTATGCACAGCATGTGATCTAAGCAGATTCCACAAGCCTCAGAAGGGATACATTACTCACCGTAATCGTATTTCTGATGCTTGTATCTGCTTAGATTCACATGCGACCCACCCTTCCTCCCCTCCGAGAGAAGGCGCATGATTACTTGTAGTCTTACCTTTTCTGTCTATCTGCTTGGATTATCTGTACTCACGCTACTCCTCATGCTTCCTCATGTCAGAAAAAATACAATCTGAGGATCCTACACGCGTGAGGGATCTTGGGTACAGTGGACGTCACACTAGGGATAGTATTACTGGCACGCCTGTGTCGACGCCCATTTTCGACTTTCGAAAAACAAACTGTAATACTCCGCAGCTTCCACTAGATGTCGGCCTATGCACAGCATGTGAATCTAAGCAGATACAAGCATCAGAAATACGATTACGGTGAGTAATGTATCCCATATATATATATATATATATATATATATATATATATATGTACATGAAGTGACGGGATGAGGAAAAGAACAGACTGAAATGCTCAACATAGATACTTCTGGTAATGAAATGTAAAGGTTAAGCATTTGCATCATTGAAATAGTGAACAAAATATTGCCATTTCTGTTCATGTTTAACAGAGCGTGAGGGTGAGTTAGCATTACATTTTTCTATTCTATGTACATCACATATATTGTTCCATCATCCATTGATAGAGTTCTTTGTAAAATATTTCCAGTTGGATGCAATTGAGCAAATTGCAAAGAGTATGACTAGGTCAAAAATGTCAAATTATGTTTTAAATTTCCCAGAATTAATTGCTAAACTTCCCAATAAAATGTTACTGAAATATAGGGGAATTGACATTTTGAAGATGTGTTGCAGAAAGGTCAAAAATTGGTTCCAAATGGATTTTAAAAAGGAACATTAAAAAAAGATATGACTAAAGATTCCAGTGGTTGATCGACAAGACCAGCACAAATCATCATTAGATTACTTGGATATAATGGGCCTGATTCATGGAACGTTTTCCTATGGGATTGCACCATTATAAAACACTTCCATGAATCCCAATGAGTTTTTTGTGTGTAATAAATTCTCTATGAGTAAAGAAATATAACGTTTGGGTTAGGTTTGCTGAGGGAGATAACATTTAATGTTTGTCCAAATTTTAGATCATAATTCAAATTCAAAGTGCAAACCACAGTCTTCTTCCCATTGCAGGTCAGATGTCCACTTAGTATCAGGGAATCTTTCTCCTCTTCATATTTTATAGAAGCAAGTGGCTTTGACGATATCCAGAGTTTCAATGAGACATAGGCCCTCATTCTGACTCAGGCGTTAAGGGGTTTACGGCGCCGTAAACGGCGCCGACCCTTAACGCCTGATTACAAGGTTCCCTTTGCGGGATGGCTTTTAACGGCTGCTTTTTTGCAGCCGTTAAAATCCATGCCGCAAAGGGACCTTGGCGATAATTACGGCACCGTAATTTACGGTGCCGTACTTATCGCCTTTCCCCATTCCCATTATGCCCTATGGGGCGAAAATGGGAATGGGGAAGGGTAAAATGGGAAATGGGGATTTACCGCCCCACTCACCTTGGAAACGTAGTTTACGCCATGGTGGTAAGGGTACGACCCAGGCGGTAACTTACCGCCTGGGTCGTAATGAGGGCCATAGTCTAATAGGATCGGCTACTAGTTCATCCAAATCATTTCTACTTCTAGCCTCAAGACGCACATTAATAAGGCTGAGATATTGATTAAGAGGAAGTCTTGGAAATTAAAACTTAGATTTAAAGTAAGGATATCACCACCTATGGCTATTTGATCAATAAACTTAATGCCTTTCTCAATCCAAGTCTATTGTTTATAGTTATATTTTTATTAAACCAAATACAAGGAGAAAAGATCTTTGGAGGTTTATTAACATGGTGAAATAAGAAATCTTTTAAGTACAAGTTAGTGTAACATATTGCTTTGGAAAAGCTCATTTTGGAGCCGTTAAAGAGGTATATGACATCTTTGATGTCAAATGGAAACACTAAAGCTCTTTCAACAACCAACCAAGCAGGATGATTTAGGGTATCATTAGAAGAAAATCAGTCCTTGGCAAGTTTTAAAACAAAGGTTTTATGATAATTCTTAAAGTCGGGAAACCCAACACCAGTCCAATGATATGAGTATTTGAGCTTCTTATAAGCAATCCCTTTCCTTTTCTTATCACCCCATAGGAAGTTAATGCGTATCTTGTTAATAGATTTAATTAGGAGGCTAGTAGAGGGATATGAAGCATTTGCAAATTGTAAAGAATCACTGGCAACAGCATCATGTTAATGGTCTCCAATCTTCCCCACCATTTTAAATATAGGGGGTAAAATGAGGTTATTGAACTATTTAGTTTTGATATTTGGTTTTGTGAATTAATTTTGACCATTTGAGCAAGTGAAGGGGCAATTGAAATACCTAGATATTTAATTGAAATTGGATTCCAGCTGAGACCAAGGTGAATACAATCTTTTTTCATGCAATAAATGTTAAGCAGAAGAATTTCAGATTTATCTTTATTTAGCTTATATCCTGAAAAGTGAGAGAATAGGTCAATAGTCTCAAGTAGATGAGGAAGAGTTGTTTGGATTTTCTAGGAAGATTAATATAGCATCAGCATATGCAGAAGGTTTGAATAAGGAGCTACCACAACTAAACCCTTCTATTTCTTTATTTCTGCGTATTAATTATAATAGGGGTTCAAGAGCTAGGACAAATAAAATAGGGGAGAGGAGTAACCTTGTCTTGTACCTCTATGAAGGGAGAAGCATGTGGAGAATTGGCCACTTATAAGGATGAGTGCTTTGGGATCAGAATATAAGGGTTTAATCAACTGAACATATCTATCTCCAATTCCATGCATTTCAAGACCTGGAATAGAAGTCCCATTCAACGCGGTCGAAGGCTTTTTCCGCAACTGTCATGTAGGAATTTATTGGATGGTTCTTTTTATTTATGCAATGGATGAGATTCCTAAAAAAAGTCTAGTATTAGCAGAGATAAATCTCCCTTTAACAAAACCAACCTGATCAAATTTGACTAACTTAAACATAAAAGATTCTATTCTGTTATTTAAGATTTTTGCAAAGATTGTACAATCAGAATTAATCAGTGAAAGTGGCCTATTTTCTTTTTCTTTTACATTTCTAAAGTGCATTAAGCCCGGAGGCATAGAGGCGATGTTACAATCAGCTAGAACAGAATATGAAGCTGATGTACAGTCCAGTTAGATGGATATAGTGTTTGGCTGGCCCAATGATAGGGTGTATTTGTGGCCAAGTGTTGTTAGTGGAATAGAAGAGTTTTCAGCAATCTACGAAAGGTCCAGTAGGATTGTTCGGCTCTCATGGCAGGAGGGAGAAGGGTCCACTGTTTGGCAGCCATTGGGGGGGGGAGAAAGCTGGAGCCTCCCATGTTTGCTTGTTTGAATTTGGGTTGGGCAAGGCAGTGTGTGTAGCCCATTCTCGTAGGTCTAGAGGAGTCCACTTTTGCACATTTCTGGGATAGGTGGGGGGCATTATTGAAAAGGCACCTGTGGGTGATGGACAGGGTTTTGAAGAAAATCCGTTCATGAATTGGGAGCCAGTGTTTTTTTTGTTCTTTCAACTGAAATATGTTCCAGTTTAGGGATGTTTAGTGCAGCTCTTAGTGCGTTAATTCGTATAACCTGCATTTTTTTGATGTTGCTGTTCAAGTTGCCTGCGAAAAGGGCATTACAGTAGTCAAGTTTTGAGCCAATAGTGGCCCTGGCGAAGGTGAAGCAGCTGCCCGGTGAGAGAAAAGGCCATGCTGCATTGATTAGTTTAATAGAGTAGTAAAACTGCTATAGTTTTTGGGTTGTTTGCTATCCATATTGTGTTTAGGAAAAATAACTAGGAGTGCTTCGTTAAAGGAACCTTCTGATGTACCCACTTTAGAGAAGAATTTATATAGTGTTTCTAGTTTTGGTGAAAGAGCGGGAGAAAAGTGTGAAAAGAAGTCCATAGAGAAGCCATCAGGCCCAGGAGCTTTACCCTTCTTAAGGTCTTTAATAGCTTTGGTAATTTCATTAATGTGAAGACTGCTTAGATCAATATTTGTTGTATGAATGTTTTTTTTTTAAACCTCTCTTTATTAGTTTTCCAGTTGTATACCAAATAACGGCTCAGGCAATGTCGATACAACTCTTCAAACAGAAGATCAAAAATGACAAGCAACAACACCCCATCTAGGAACAAACCCCCCCTTTTATCCTCCACCCACCCCTTCAACTCCCACCAGGTCGCTAATGCATTCAACAGAACATATCCAACAGACAAGAGTTTCATCTAGAATACAATGACCAAGACTATCTTCATAAAGACAATGAGCCTGATATTAATAGGCCAGCAACTGGCGAAGATGCTGACCAAGGTTATAAAGTCTATGTTCTTCGACTCCGTTCTTGGGTGTCTTCCTCATTATCCTGCGCCAGGAGGGCACTCACAGAGACCAACTCGCGAGCCATATAGCTCCTAAAAGAGTGCCAGTAGTCCTTGGGTCTACTATTAAAGGAGAGCGTTTGGTTGTATTGCGACTCTCTACGCTCATACATCGACATGCAGTTCACCCATTGATGCATTGACGGGACCCTAGCTGACCCCCATGCCCGTGCCACCAGAGTCTTGGCAACCACCCAAGCCATCCCAAACAGTTTTCTGTCACTGCTTGCAGGTAGATCTATCCACGATAGCACCCACGTTTCCGGAGTGAAAGGGATCATGGTCTCCAACACCCACCCATCACCTCAGCGACAGCACCCCAGAAAGTCTGGACATGGGAACAGGACCAAGCTACATGGTAAAAATCTGCGGGGGACAGATGACATCTCTTGTACTCCGAGGACCGAAGGGGAAACAGTTTATGCAAAGACAGAGGAGAATAATACAGTTGATGCAAGAATTTAAAGTGAATAAATCGAAACCTGGTGTTACTAGAAATCAACTTAGTCTGAGCAAGTATGCCTTCCTACTGATCGTCAGGTAGAGAACGAGCCATACAAGCTTCTCATTTAGACCGACAGGAGGTAGAGGAGCCCCCAAGCTCCCGAACCAGACAATACAGGGAAGAGACCACTTTTCTAGAAGAGGGAGGGGCCACAATATACTCTAAGATGGGGCAGGTCTCTGGTGCATCCGGGAAGCCAGTCCATTTCGATTTCAGTACCTCGCAAAGGCAGAAATATAACAACTGGGTAACCAGAGTCCAGTCACCTCTCACCTTAAGGTTTTCCCAAGTTATGAATTTCCCTTGTGGTGCCACATCGCCCAGGTTATGAATGTGTAGACTCTGAAAATGCTGAATAAAGATGTGTTCAAATGTAAGCGGGATCCCACGAACCCTATATATGGCCATCTTGGGTGAATACCACGAGCCCATCCCCACCAACTTCGCCAAGCTGTCCCAGGCCCTGAGCGTAATCTCCAATGGCTGAACCTCTGCCCTCAAATGGCGCTCACAAACAGCCCAAAGGTAACCTCTAAGGTCCTCCATTTGAGCGATTGACCTCTCAACTGCGAGTGTGGCAGGTCGTTCGTTGGGGACCACCACCAAATCGAGTACTGGATCTGTGCCACTAGGAAATAAAGGTACAGGTTAGGGACATCAAAACCCCCTGGGCATATGAACTGTACATTGAGCGCAGGGAAATGCGGGATCGTTTCCCTGCCCAGAGCAATCTAGTCAGCATAGACCCCACTCGATTCCAGAATGATACCGGGGGCCATACCAGAACTTTATTAAAAACATGCAATAGTTTCGGTAAGTCAATCATTTTGATAAGGGAGATGCGGGCCACCTGGGAGATGGGAAGCCGAACCCAAGAATCCACCCGGTGTTCCAGATGTTGCAAGGTAGAAACATCATTTTCCTGATACAAAAGTGCAGGGGAAGTGGAAACCCTGATACCCAAATAACGGATCCCCTGTGGACACCATGCGAAGGCCTCTCCCACATCTTGAGGGGTAACTCCCGGTGTAAGTGGGAGTACCTCCGACTTGGACCAGTTTATCTGTAGCCCAGACAGGGCACCAAACGCAACTATCTCCTCCATCACGGGTTGCAAGTTTATTCGCGGATGTTTTATGTATAAAAGCATGTCATCTGCGTAGAGTGAGATGATAGATGCATGTGACCGGAGTATCATACCGCGATGAGAGTGGAATTCTCTCAATACACAGGCCACCGGCTCAATAGCCAGGGCAAACAGGTGAGGGGAAAAGGGACAGCCCTGTCTGGTGCCCCAGGAGGGATAGATGGGGGCGGATTGAACCCCGCTCGTGTAGACCCGTGTCTGCGGAGCCGCATATAGAAGGTGAATCCAGGCTAGATACGTAGAGCCGATACACGAGCGGCGCAAGACCTCGAACAGGAAAGGCCACTCCACAGAATCAAATGCCTTCTCTGCGTCCAAGGCTACCACCGCAATCGGGACCTCTGGGTTCACATTGTGCATCATAGTAAATAATCTACGCAGATTGTTCTGAGTGGATCGTCCAGGAATAAAACCGGCCTGGTCGGGAAGGATTAGTGCTGACACGTGAGGGAGAAGCTGATCTGCAAGTAATTTAGCGATGATTTTTTTATCAGTGTTTATCAATGAAAGTGGGCGATAAGAGGGGCATCGCCTAGGGTCTTTATTGGGCTTAAGTAATACCGTGGCCAGGGCAGTACGTGTAGATTCCGGGAGTACCCCGGAGGATGCAGCCTCCTCAAACATTTTACATAGGTGAGGGATGAGCAAATCCGGGTAAGCTTTGTATAATTCAGCTGATATCCCATCCGTTCCCGGGGATTTCCCATTCGGAAGAGACATAATCACTCCGCGAAATTCCTCTGCCGAGGGGGCGTTCATTAAGAAGCCCACCAATCTTAGGATCTAGCCAACCCAGGGCGACCCTGTCGAGAAAGTCAGTGATCTCGTCATGCCCAGCTGAACCAGTAGCGGTATATAACTGCTCATAGTATTGACGAAATACCTAATTTATCTCAAGCACATCCCTGACCAGCGAGCCACCCTGAGATTCCACCTCTAGAATAGGTTCCAAACGATTCTCCTGTCTGACCGCCCAGGCTAGGGTCCTACTCGGACGATCCCCCTCCCTGTATCTCGCTGCGGCCACAGGGTCGCCCAGGAATCTCTCCTCGTCATCCATCAGGGCCCGAGCCTCCCGCCTCCTCGCTGCAAGAGTACTTTGCAGGTTTGGTGAATCTGCGTACCTTGAAGGAGCTCCAGATCCCTAATTTCCCTCTCCTTGCGTGCCAATGCACCATGAATACTCTTCAGTACCCCCCCCTGCGACATGCACCAACCTCGCAGAAACACCTTAAAAGTTTCCCAAACCACCCTCGGACTGGGAACTGACTCAGCATTAAATTGAAAAAACTCTGTGATGGCCTGGCGAAGCTCCTCCCGGAACACCAAGTCTTCCAACGCTCGGGCGCGAAACCTCCAGCGAAGCAGCCTAGGATAAGATGTGGGTCCCTTAAATTTTACCAGCACTGGGGAATGGTCCGAAAGGGTACGCAGGAGAATATTCGCCCTCACCACCCCGCGGGCCAAGCCTGGGGACATAAACACATAATGAATTCTGGACAAGCTCCTGTGTACAGTAGAGTGAAAAGTGAATTCCCGAGCATCAGGGTGACACCGTCGCCACACGTCAAACAAGGGGTAATCTACTATAATGGATTGCCATTTTCGCACAGCGTGGGGAACCGACCGTTGAGTCGATGCAGACCTGTCCCACGTTAAAGTCCCCTGCCCACACTATCTGTTCACCCGGGAATAGCCGTAGATGCTCCAAACACGTTTGAAAGAAATCGGGAGAGTCGTAGTTAGGGCCATAGATGTTAATAAATGGTTTATAGTGATAATTTCAAAAACAATAATGTCGAAAGTCATTATTTCGAGAAAAAAAATGTCGAAAAAAAAAGCTGCATTTTTTTTTAATACGTTTTTTTTTTTAAATGGGGGGGTTCCCCCCACACCCCTTTTTTAATTTTTTGTTTGTTTTACCCATTTTTTTTTTTACTCCCGGACCCCAAAATAAATATATAATTAAAAAAAACGGAATTCGACATTTTTTTTCCACATTATTTTTTCGACATTTTTGTCATTCGACATTATTTTTTCGAAATTATGACTGACTACCTTAATAAATATCATAGGATGGTTCGCGATCTCCCCAGCCACCAGCAAAAATCGTCCCTCCTCGACCGCCACTTGTTTGTGAAATTTAAATCTTAAGGAGCGATGAATGTAAGTAGCGATTCCCCGGGAATGCGTGGAGAAAGAAGAGCCATACCTATGTATTCCCCAGCCGGAAAGGGCAGGGAGCTTGGAACCCCTTCCCAGGTGCGTCTCTTGTAAACATAACATGTTAATCTGATGATTCCTGGCAAAGTTGGATATGAGTCGCACCTTTTTCGCATTCGTGAGGCCCCGAATATTCCATGTAAGCAGAGTTATGTCCAAGAGGACAGGGGTAACCGGCCCCGAGGGAGAACTCATGTCAACCACCAATGGGCAAATGTCAAAGGAGCTGCAGTCGCCAAAATATTAAACGGGGCACAGCCACGGGAAGACCCTGTCTGTCCGGACACAACCAGAGAGTCAACCCCACCAACAAGAGGGCACACCCCTCCCAATCTTTGTGTGATGAATATACCAAGGCGACCACACCGGAGCCATGAGGGAGCCCCAGTGGTTGTGTAATCAGGTCAAAGTTAATTACTTGATAAGTAATACCACCAAATGACTTCCTGCTGGATTCTCCGTCTGTGCATACAATAATCTGGGAAACCGCCCCCACCCAAACAACACCCACACAATGCCAACAAAAGAACAAACCAAACCCCAATCCCCACCCTCCACCCACGCCAGAAACCCCAATCTACTGGCCCCCTCATCCCACCCACCACCCTAAACCCCACAAACAATATGCCAGTCCAGGCTAAGTGGCCACTGGGCTCAGGGGGAAGCTGGCAAGCTGGCGGCATCTGCGGCTCATAAAGCTTGGAGGCTCACTACCCTGGTTACACGTCACATTTCGATCACCCACCATGAGACAAGGTTAGATGGTACAGTCACAACTCAAAGTTATGTTTATATAGCCATCTCACAGGACCCGCCATGCATCCTTGAGCGGCCCCATAAGCACACCAATTTGCTCTCATTCAAGGGGACATCGGAGCAGGAGGCACGGGGTCCGGAATGTTCGAGGCGAACCTCTCGGCCGCCTCAGGGTTAATGAAGAAGGACACCTTACCCTCATGCACCACCCGAAGTTTAGCAGGATACATCATAACATAGCGGACCCCCTTCTTCCGCAACATGGCCTTCACACTTAGAAATGTTTTCCTCTGATCCTGCACTTGCTGGCTAAAGTCAGGAAATAATCGAATTGTTGATGAACCCCATTGTAGGATCTTCTTTTCCCTGGCCACGCGTAACAGGGTATCCCAATCCCTGTAGCTGAAGATTCGGGCTACAATTGCCCTTTCTGGGGCCCCCGGTGGCGGCCTGGCCGCCAATGAACGATGGGCCCTCTCAACCATAAACATGTTTGAAAGCGGCGGATCGTCCAAAACCTCCTTCAGAAGCTGTTCAACAAAAGTTCCATGTTGTCAATACGAGTGGACTCAGCCACCCCAGTAATTCGTATATTGTTCCTCCTTGATCTTCCTTCCAAGTCATCATTCTTTGCCGTTATTTTCTTAACAGCTTGTTGCAAAGAGGTCACCTTTCTTTGGAGAACGGAGATCTTGTCCTCCCCATCCCCAATCCTCAGCCCCGCCTCGGCCATCCGACCGCACAGCTTCTCGATTTGTATCGCCGATACATCCACCTTACAGGTGAGAGCATCGATCTTAGCTCCCAGACGGTCCGTACTCCCCTTAAGAGCCAGTAGGGTTTGATTTAAGGCAGACATGTCAATATGAGCAGCCCCAGACTCCTCTCCCTGGCCGGCCGGTACTATGCCCATCCTAGGGGGATAAAGGGGCACCACAAACAGCGGTCGCTCCCGAGCTGCACCGGCCCCAGACACAGGGAGGGTATACTCTATAAAACCAGATATTGCCAGACTTAAGGGCGTAAAAGCTCAACTTGAGGGCAAAGGTCCCAGCTCCCCCCGCAGCTACAAAGACAATCGCGAGCTGCGCCCCACCCTGCCGGTATATCGCCCAGACAGGTGGGGGGGGGGGGTGGTGCCAACAAACAGCCCGCAGACTGTCCGGCAGGAGTCCAATCCGGAGGTGTTGCAGAGAGTACAGAGGCCAACACCCAAAAAACAAAAAAAACAAAAAAGGGGGGACCTCCACGGAGAAGGGCGCACTCCACTACACTCCAAAGAGGGGGGCCAGGAGGGTATCCAGCCACGTCTTCTCAGAGTCGAATTGCACTTTAGGGAATGTCATTTGCCATCAGTCCCAACAATCCTGAGACTGCGCCACAGTTCACTGGAAACCACCACCAATAGCACATAAGTGCCCACAGTCCCACGCTGCTATGAGGGAGCTCCCAAAGCACAGGCGCGGGGTATTCACCAGGGGGCCACTCCACTCACCTCCATGGGGGGCCACAACCCCCAACCCCCACCGCCTCCAACACACCAGGCAGGCGATCCACCGACTGCCAAGCCCGCGGCTCCAAGCCGGGGTGCCAGCGCCACGGAGCGGACATCAGAGCCGGCACCCGGCCTTAAGAAGGGAAGGAGCAGGCACCGCGGGACATGTCCTCCTGCCCGAGCACCGTCCCCCCCCCAAGCCGCGGCCACAGCATTCCCAGCAGCGGCCGTGGCAGCCCAATACACAGGGCTCCACGAGGCGGGGGGAGGGGCACACCGGGTCCACACGGCTGAAGCGGCCCAGGGCTTCAAGGCCTGGCACTGCGATCCTCCGTCCGCCACAGCCCCCGAGCCGCGGTCCACGTCTTACCAGGGTGCTCTCCCACGAATAGAAACAGGATCAGAGTCTCCACCACAAGTATATCGGCTCCGGTGAGCGAAGGATCCTCAGCCCCCAAGCAGACGGCTCTCAGGCCGCGGCCATCAACGATGCCGCGCAACAGGGCCCCCCCCCGTATGATTGTTTTTTAAATGATCGAAAAGAACATTAAAGTCAATATTAGAGTGATTGTGTTCTGAGGAATAAAGTTTTCTATACAAATTGGTAAATACATTCATAATATCTGTAACAGAAGTTACCACTTTGCCTTGTTCATATTTAACAGCAGAGATCCTGGTTCTTTCTTTCTTTTTTGGTTCTGAGATATGAAGCAAGAGCTTTGCCTGCGTTATTAAATGATTGGTAGATTTTGGATTTAAATTTCAGCAGGACCCCAGAGGCTAGTTCCTTTTTTGTTAATAGTCAAACGAAAAGCAAGAATTTGTCGAAAGAGAGTGTCACCTAACACCTTCCTGTATTCTAGTCCATTTATTCTGTAGCAATTCTGGTACCTCTTATCACGTTTTCTTAGAACTTTTCGTGCTCTATCCTGAGGCCTCACAGCCTGCTTCATCATACCTTTCCCCCCCAAGTGACTGTTCGACTTGGCCCCAGCTGAAGCTCCCTGTGTCATCCCCAGCACCCTCAACCCCTCCTCCACCTGTGAGACAATTTTTTCCTCACTCATTGCCCAATACGGAACTGCAGCCTTGTCGGGTAGAGCCACCTATACCTCATTTTCCGCTTATTCAGTTCCTCTGTAAGTGGTCTAAATGTTCTGCTTCTCGCTAGTGTGGTTTGAGACAAGTCATCGTACAGTTGGATTTCACAGTTCCGTACATAGATCTTTCCCTTCTTCCTTGCAGCTCCCATTAGCTGTACTTTGTCTTTGTGCTTATGCAACTTCACCAGGATATCTCTGGGCCTCACTCCTGGATCCACCCTTCGAATGTCCGCTTTGTGCGCTCTGTCGGTCTCCATGTTATGAGCATGGTCCTCCTCCACCAGGGTTTCAAGGTGTTCTCGGACACAGGCTTCCAAGCCTGTCCCTTCCACTCCCTCCCTCAGGCCTTTAATGTGCACATTGTCCCGCCGGGACCTATTTTCCAAGTCCTCGCATTTTTCTTGTAGGGTTCTAAGGCGTTCCTCCGTGCCCTGGAGTTGCTGAGACCATTCTTGCCCTCTTGCATCCAGTTCTGTTGCATGCTTTTCCATTTCTAGCACCCTTTCCCCCAATGAGTCCTTCCTGTTATTTGCGATGGCCTATGAGAGTTCCTCCCTAATGCTTGCTCCTACTGCCTTGACCGTCTCCGTGAGCTCCCCCTTGAATTGAGCGAGCACTGATAGTCGATCCTCCTTGGTTAGCGCCATTTCCCCGTCCGTTCCACCTGGAGCCCTTCCGAAGGTGACTTTGGATTGGATGTGCCCCTTGTGTTGTCCTTCCTTTTCCCGCTCTCCTGGGTGTGTGCTCTTCTTCTTAGGGCCCATCAGCATTCCATCCCTCCATTCCCATGTGCTCCCTTTCCCCGCACTTCTCATTGTTGGGCTCCTCCTTTACGCTCTCTCCCAACTTCTTTGTGCGACTCTGCGCTGCCTCCTGCACTCTGCTCCTTGGCTCTCTGTAGGGATTAGAATGCCGGTATCTGGTGCTCCCAGCTTCGCCCGCCCGGCTGGGTCCTCCTTTAACCCCCCGTGGGAGCCTTTTCCACCGCAGACCCCGTACCTCTAGCGGATCCTTACCGCTCTTCTGAGGCTTTCTCCTGCTGTCTAGGGGTGCTCCCCGCTCTCATTCCTTGCAGCGTGCCACCTCTGAGGTGCCCACTTTTCCACCTCTCACAATGGGCAGAGCCTTGCTATTGTCCACCTCCAGGTAAGGGCTCCTCTCCACCGCCCCACAGCCCCTCAGCGCTCTATGCCTTCAATCTTCCTGCCCGGCCTGCAGAGCTATGTTTGCTACAGTAGGGCCAATGGCTGTGTCTCAGCCCACTCTCCGCCGGCAGTAGGTTCCACTGGTCCCCCCCAGGGGAGCCCCTTTATGGTGCTCAGCTCCTCTCCCAATGCGCGGGCTCCCCTCCTCGTGAGCAGGGTGAGGCGCCTGCCCAGCACATGGGGTAGCCTCTCCGATCTCCCCAGGGGATCCCCTTCCAGATTGGGCCCCTCTCTCCCTTGCCTCCTCAGGAGTATAGTCCAGGAGGTTGGGATTTCTGTCCCACCTGTTCCTCCTTTCCAAGATCACCCGCCGCAGCACTCAGCTCCTCCTCACCTGGTGCCCGGAGGTGTCGTCTCATGGCCCGCTCTCTGCCTCATTGGAAGGAGCGCCTGCGGCTCCTCATTCCTCTCCCTCCTTTGCTGGTGTTCGGGCCCCTGCCGTTGGAGTGCCGCTCTGCTCTGCTTCCTCCAGCGCTCCCCCAAGGCCACTTTACCGGCCCCTCACCTCACCCGCACACCACTTCCTGCCATCTCTCCCCACAGCACTCCTGTCCTCCGTGGTGCTCTCCCACGAAGCCGCAGGCCTGGGCAGTATGTGGGTCGGGCCACCCCCATTTGCCAGGATTCTCCACTCCGCCCCTCTCACACTCCTGCCAGGACCCCCTGGTTGGATCCCACCGCCTCACGGCCTCTCTGTGTCACTCCTCTTGAGTCGGCCGCCTCTCCTGCTGACAATTGGGTCCGCCCACCATTTTCTGCAGCTGGCTACCGCGGCTCCCGCACTTCACTCGCCCCTGCCCTCGTGCCTTCCCCGGGACGATGCACTCTCCCGGTGGTGTTTCCCTTCTTTCCTGCTCCACTCTGCCGCAAAAATAAATGTGCTTGGTGATTTTAGAACTGCTTTCACAGTGGTTCGGGACAGAGCTCTGCAGTTCCACAACCGCTTAGCACGCCATCTTGGCCACGCCCCGCCATGTCATACATTTTAAGGTCATAGTTTAAAAAGAGACAACAATAAACAATTTTACAGTGAATACATACTAGACCTTTGCTTCAAACCTAGAAACTTCACTTAAAACCAATAAGAAATAAGTAAAAGAAAAAAGATCATGGGATTTGTACTATTAAAGAAGAAAGAAAAAAGAAAAAAAGTAGTAAAATAAAGAGTGTAAGGAATATAAAAAGTGGAAGCATTGTAACCACTACCAACAGGGTGTCATGAAAACAAAGAGATAAAAAATGGTATTGCTCAAAATGAATCCATCCTTCAGGTATTGAAAAATCAGGTGAGATAAAAAACAAAAACAGAATGATCAGAGTTGCAATGTCAGGTGCATAAAAGGTGTGTAGGCGCATCCAAAAGTGGAACAAAAGGGAGGTCAGACAAGAGTTGTTGCCCGATCCAACAATAGTTATTAAAGTTGTCAGTTCGTGAGGCAAAATGCTTAGAGCATATTCTTAACGAGATTAGAAAAACAAACAACGGTGAAAACTAAACTAGAACAGGCAATATATCAAGTTTGGGTAGTGGTCCCAGTATCCGTTGCTTCAGTGTTTTGAAGTCTTATGAAATTCTTTCAGTTGGGTCATGGAATGACAACATTTTGCCATTGATGGTAACTTTAAAAGTACAGGGGCGGATTAGGCCAAATCTCGCATTAAGTTGTTTGAGTGCATGGCAATAAGAAAGTAATTCCTTTCTTCTTTGAGCTGTGATTTTTGATACATCCTGTGAAATGAAAATCATGTGTCCATTCCATACCAGGTGGTCGATTCTTTTCGTCTTTTCTAGAATCAATTGATGCTGCGTATATTCAAGAAGCAGATAAATAATTGTTCTAGGTGCATTTCTCTTGTGTGAGTCTGTTTTCTTGGGCCCAATTCCGACAACTCTTTCTGTATTGTGGACAATGGATGTATGTAAGTTCAGAATGTTGGGCAGATTTGTCTTAAGGAATAGGGCAGCATCTTCACCCTTCACTCCTTCTGTAAATCCCAAAACACGAAGGTTGTTTCTGTGGTTTCTGTTTTCTAAATCTTCATTTTGCTTCTGTAGTGTATGAATTGATTGCCCATGCGGATGACACGAGTGGCAAAATTTTCAGCCGCGCTAATCCTTTTCTCAACCTCTTCAATCCTACTTTTAGAGTTTGCCCATCATTCATCAATTTGCTGGAGTTTAGCATTGGTGTTCTCCATAAATGGTTTGAGTGCTCTTATTTCCAGAATAATTGATTCCATATTGGATTCCAATAGAGTTTGAGCAGGAGGAGGGGAGTCACTTTTTGGCCTTTTTAATGTGGCCACAACTGGCGTCAAAGCTTCTTTAGTGGCAGTGCTTTTTGCTTGATTTCTTTGTGAGGCCATAATGACAAGTAGCCAGAATAAGCAGAAAGGCAAGTGACACACTGAGTGGACTCGAAACTATTTTTCATTCATTATTTTGGCTAAGTCTTAATAGCACAAGGTATCCCATATATGGCGCTTGAGAATAGTAGTAAGTCAGCAACACAGTGTCACAATTGCTCCAGCACCTCTCAGGAGTATCAACAGTAATTAGGATATAACATTTTTTATATGTGTAACTCCCTTACTATTTGGTAATATCTTTGCGAGAGAAAAACATTCATAATGAGAAATATTGTCTCATGAATTCTCTCAGCAGGAGATATGGAGCAACTACCAGCCTCGTGGAATGGAGAAAGTGAAAACTTGCTGCTTTGGGTTTAAAATATATATAAAACAGTACCTTCCAAGACATAGATTGATGCAGTAAATGCCTTTATTGGATACATTGCCAGTGTTGTGGTTGAAAAAGCACTTCTGTGTGAAGGGTTGAGCCAAATGTCTGAAACGACCGGACGCTCCTGAAAGGAAATGCAGCATCGGCGGTAAACCAACTCCGGTGCGTAGAGCCTTTTTTCTCCTCCTTTGCGAAGGTAACGAAGTCAAGCTAAGAGCCGCTCCAGAGCCGACATAAACATTAGAAGAAGGTACGGGGCAAAATTCAAAGTAAATCTTACGGAAAAGCCTCAGGGAATTCATATATTAGGTGAAAGGAGTGGTAACTCTTGATCTAACCCGCCATTCCGTATGGTGCCTGGCCATGCCCCCATATGCTCAATATAATGAGAGATGGGACCAAGACAGAGAAGCCATGGAGAGAAAGGAAAATGAGCTGAATCAAGACTCTGTATTGATGGCAAAAGGTTCCTCAGTGTTAAGCGTGGATGTGAGTACCTTGGTGCAGGAGGTTGTGACTGCCAAGGTGGAGGATAGAAATATATCAAGACTGGTAGCATCAACAAGAATGAAGCAAGGAAACAAAGTAAAGAAATATAGAAAAATGTCAAATCAGGTGCTAAACCGAAGACTAAAGGCTCAAGAAAATGTTGGCAGAAATTGAAGGCCTCATTAGTTAAAATGAATGAAATAAATGAAAATGAGGCTCCAATGGAAAGTAGGCATGTAGATGATGAGGTTCATGTATCTATCAAAGAAGTTGCCATGGAGAAAGTCAATTCAATGACCCAAAAGCAGGGGAAAAAAGGGAAAAATCGAAAAACATAGAAAAATGTTCTAATTTGATTACCTCAATTGAAAGAAGTGGAAAGGGTGGATTTGGATTATGAATTAAGCTTGTTTGATGGAGCACTCTTGTGAATTGATGGATGACCGATCTAATCCTGCTAGTTTGAAAATGACATCACCTCAGAAAGAGGTACCGGGAACATTAACTGGAGGAATTGGGGACACACTAGCTTCATCTAAAGGTCAAGTAATAAAGCCACCCATCCACCCAGCACCAATTTCCTTACTTTAGATGAGAAGAGACACTAATTGCTAGCCAATTGGGGTTTATTAGCTATGGATGAGAAAGACGTGTTGGTTGGAGTGAGTGATGTAAGAGCTATGATGCCTCTAAGGTGGCTTATGCAGGGTCTGCGAAAGCCGAGGCCCAAGTTAGTAGAGTAGTGGGAGTTAATGTGGGTTGTGAAAATAATTATGTTTTGGCCCCTAAGAAGGTATTAGAAGGGGCAAGGACAAAAGTAGAGAATAAAAATCATAGTGGGGTTCAGTTAAATGTACACACATTGGGGTCTTATCACTGTGAGTCTCAGGCCAAAAAGGCTCTGAACAAGAGATCAGTAAGCTCACATGTTGTCTATTTGAAGTGATTATTTAATGATGAGTATAATACACTGTTAAATAGACCTAATGTGCTGGCGCTTTTTGATGAGCTACCACGCTTACATCGGTAGCTTCAAGGGACATAATGCAAGTTGCATTTGTTGATGACCATTATTTGGGATTGGTCAAAATCTATTGTTTCTCTAATATAATAACAACAACCATGTTAGATGAAGCGGAATCATTTTCATCCATGGGATATGATATTTTCTTTGGGGTAAACCACAGAAATCAGAGATGGGATTAAGGGTCTGATGCTATGGCAGTATCAAATGATGGGGTAAACAATTGATTTGAACCATTAACCATCCACATAAGTGTGGAGGAGGGCGCTGAGCATGGTGTAAAGGTGCCATGGGTGGTGAATGTTCGGTTGAAAAAGTTAGAGATTGGTCGACAATAGTTAATGCCCTACATTCAAATAGTTCCTAAAGCAGGTTAGGTAATTGAGATGACGAGATCCATCATTTAAGCTTTATCTCATGGAACTCTAGAAGCCCCTCATATTTTCTGCAGTCCTCTAATAAGGAGATCTTCGGAAATAATGTATCTGCAATTTGCTTGCCGGAAAACCACGTTAGTAGGTGTTCTTATCATTGACGGGTTTATCACCAAGTTTATTAGAGCACAGAAGGGCCCCTTAGGAAGACCTTTCAGTGGCCTTCTGTGTGCTGCTCATGTTAATATTCGAATAACAGTGGAGGATTGGGAGTCTGGAAGACCAGATATTCTAGTGCTTCATTTAAATTGGGACAAAACGAAGCCAGGCACCTTAATAAATAGTTTTTCTGCTGAATATCTATTTGAAACCAGCTAGTGTGAAAGTGTAGAATTCCTTGGCTTCAGTGAATGAGATATTAGAAACGTGACAGGAACATTATGCAGTATACAATATGGTGCGGGGTGACTTCAACAGTGAATGCTTGGATGGCCTTTCTATAGTACCCAGCAACATTCCGAGGTTTGGAGAAAATCAAGAGCAAGAGGCAAATACATTAATGAAACATTGGAGGAATGGTGCATACTACTCATAAATGGTTGTATTAATGGTGATAGGCCTCCACATTACACATGGCAGAGGGAAAATGAACATTCAACCTTGTTTGCATCTATGGACTTGATATGTAAATACAATAGTCTAAGAACCTACAAAAAAACTATTCAGTGAACACTGTCTCTTGAGTTTAGCTACTATCTTCATATCTCATTGAATAAAACTAAGGAGAGATAAAGACTGCAAGGTTGACATTAGGGAAAATAACTATGCGGTAGTGTGGCGGCCCAATTTAGTGAGCATATTCAATGATATAATTGCCTCAAATGTGGAGGTGTCTAAAGGATTAACGCCTACAAAGAGCTTTCCAGACAGATGCCCGGATATATTTATTAAGTAGCTTGTGTGAGGAAAGGAAGGATAAAGGTAAGAATAGTCAAAGGCCACATCTTTACTGTTATGGTGAGGAGGTGAAGATGAGAAAAAGGAGGTTGCGTCAAGAGAGCTGCTGGGACCCGGCAAGGAAGAAGATGAGAATTGCTCAGTTAAAACAAAAATTCAAAAACTGGCTTAAAGCGCATGAATGGTTAATGATGCAGAGAGATGTGAAAAAGATGCTAAGGAACTTGGGTGAAAAAGATGAGAGTATCTGGTCTGTGATAAAACCTGTGATGGGGTAAAACCATTTACCCGCACAGTCAATCTGTATGTAAACCGGTGAACTCTGGTGGCCGTCATGTATGTAATACGAAGGGAATTGAATGGAAAATACCATGTTTAGAGGAGGACATTGTAATGATAACTAAGAAATGTAAAACCTCTGAAGCCTCGGGACTGGATGGGCTGGCCAACATGACCTTTAAGTCATGCCCTGAGTTACGGGCAAATGTTTTATGTGCTCTATTTCAAAACATCCTGCAGGAGAAGCATATCCCAGAGTCATATTATAGGTGTGTTCAAAAAGGGACATAGGCTGAACATGTTGGAATAATGCAATGTGCGAATTTCAATCATGCACTAATTTCAGTGGGGCCACTGATTTCAACAAAGACGGTGTGCACCAGTTTAAAATGTTGTTAAAATGAAAGCATGGGTTATGTGAGTTAGGATATTAGTGTTGATGTGTGGCATTAAGGGTTAACTAAAGAGTTTATTTGGGGTTTAGCATAGCGTGGTGTAGTGTAGTGTGTTAACAACCTTAACCACTAACTACCAACACTGCTAACAATAACTAATTATAATCCTACTGACATTAGTAAGTAGACTGGGGTTAGAGTGGGTTTGCCTAGGTCATATCCCGTGCTGCAGGCTGCAAGTGCATTAATTCACACTGCAATTCTGAACAGCAGTGTGCCTTGCAGACTTTAGATTCAGAGCACATTGGAGATTACTCCTCCTGTAGTTCAGGGAGTCTTGAGTCTATTAAAGACACAAAGGCAAGCATTATGCTTCAACCTCCTTTATTTGTACTCGTCCAGAGGATTTAAATCCCCATAGTTCTTTTAATAATGTTTTTAATTTTAAACTTCAAACAGAAAAAACATCAAAAACTACACATCCCATGAACCCCATTGTCTTTGGTAGTCCCATGCCTATATCCTGCCTCTGGCCTCCATGTGCTACTTTCTGCCCAGGTCCTTTGCTCTGCTTTGATGCCTGCCAACTGACATCCTGAGAAAGGCAAAAAACATTCCAAACAGAAAACAAAAATGCGCACTTGGCTGGGACTGAACCGGTACTCCTCGACAAAGGATCTCCTCATGGCCTGCTCTGGCAACTCCATCCGCGCCACTCCCGATCTCAGACTCTCAGCTATTCTTCTGGTCATCACCTGTCAGAAAAGACATGCATTAGGGAGGGTCATACGATGCAATGTACTATAAACATATGATAGACATTATTTCATAACTGATCACCAATTCGTATGCGTCGCCGGATGGGATAATGCTTGCCACTGTGTCTTTTATATAATCAAGACTCCCTGCGCTACAACAGGGGTCATCTTTATTCTATGTCAAGGCAAGAGTTATGCTTGTTCAAAGCTACTCACTACTGCCACTGCCACACTCACTATTGGCTTAAAATAAAAGTTCTTACATTTGGTGTCGCTGGACCAATCCGCTGCCTTCAATATGTCTTGAAGACTCACTCCGGCTCCAAAAGCTTTAGATGCGTTGAAATCCCTAACTGAATGCGCCCCGATTTGCGCCACATTAATGCCTGCAAAGGACATGATTTCCCGTACTCATCTGGCTATATTCGCTGTTGCCACCGCCTTAAACGGTGTCCTGTGCATAATGAGCAGTTGCAATACTCCTGCTGGTCTCCCTTCATCCGTCCTTGCCTCGTATTCCTTGATACAGTTGGCAACGCACACCTTAAGCTGATCAAGAAAATAGGGATATAAAATAACCAATGAATGTTTCTTGGTCCATTTGCAATGGAAAAGGTTGCTCCCGCCGGAGAGTAGATCTTCCTGTACACTTTTAGAGCTTTTACATCGGACACTCTCCTACAGGACACCAGGCACAGCAGCATCACTAACTTCCCCGAAAGCTGCTGGCCTGACAAATCCTTGTTACGCGCCCAGTTTACAAACAGCCGCAAGACTTTGTTGACGTCCCATAGTTGCGTGTATTTAGGGATGGGGTATGCTCAATTTAATGCCTGCATCAGCCTCACCACTGCAGGGTGTTCTCCCATAGTGTCTCCATCCAACAGATTGGGCCTCATTAGGACCCTGGCGGAGAGGGTGTTACGCCAGCGTAGTGCATGGCGTACCTCTCCGCCATACTACGAGTTCCCGTAGCGCCATGGCGGCCTTTTCCGCCTGGTTTTACCAGGCGGAGAAAACCATGGCGCTACGGGACCTCGTTGTTAATTACGCCACCGTATTTTACGGTGGCGTAATTAACTCCTTCCCCACTCCCATTATACCCTATGGGGCAAAAATGGGAATGGGGAAGGGCAGAATGGGGATTGGGGATTTACCGCTCCGCCGAGGTCGGAATGGGGCGGTAAATCCGCCAACCCCCATGGCGCTATCGGCGGCTTTCCGCCATGCTTCGCGGTGCATTTAGCACCGCGAAGTCCGCCTGGGTCGTAATGAGGCCCATTGTGTCCTGCTCACATTTCTGACCTATAGACTCCTACGGTTCGAAATGTTTTACCACCTCTAGCTAGAGATGCTAGAAAATGTAGCACTTTCACGAAAGGAGCTGAAACGGGATGAAGGTTGTGCTAGTGCACCATTGGCCCCATCTCCCCCATCTTAACTCCTGAGCATAGAGCTGGTCTCAAGTCGAGGGTACACACGGCGGGACAGAGTCCACCCACTTTATTCAGAGGCTAGACTCAGTCCCCCCAGCTAAAATGAGAAACATTGAATGTTCTCTTTGAATTTATGAATTAAAGACAACCTCATGGATCAAACCACAGTCGTCAGGTTTGTAAGTCGGACACTTCACTACTACACTATATAACCAGATGAAGAATAACAAACAATGAAAGGTGAAATTTCGCATTTTGGTACTGCAAATATCAGGGAAAACAATTGTATTGGTTCTTGGAGTTTAAAACATGCACAGCTTTTAACATTTTCAAAAACACTATTAGAAGAAAATATCCTCTCTTGGTTTTGTGTGCGTGCTGATTTTATGAAAGGCAAATTACATTCGTTCTGTGCAATTTGGGTTGTTATGCGAAGCCAATTTAATGAAATGTGCATATTTCCCCTTGATGTGCTGATTTCTGGCGACATCGCATCCCATTGCGTTTGTTGAGGAGTACCCCCACTTACAGTTTTAGGACTTGAGCTCTAGCATAGAGGGAGCCCGGGATTGCTTGATAATCTCTTCAGCTGTACTCGAAATGCCCAGCAGTCTCCATCTGCTCCCGATACCATGCATGCTGGCAGAGTTAGTTGCTCCAACATCGTCAGTGGATGATAATTGCCAGACAGGTCTGACAGGAGATCCACCTTGAGAGGAAGCTCTTGCGGGAAATCCGAAGATTGCTCCATCAGAACTGGAAACTACACTCGCTACTTCCAGTTCAGGGCTATTAGATGGCTTATGCCTTCTCTCTCCTGATCTTCACTATAACCCTGCTAACATCATGAAAGAGGGGAAAGTGTTGTGTACTGAACCCGACCATACTTCCCCTTGTGCTTCTGGGTCCAGTCTCCAGCTGAAAAACATTGGTAACTGTTTGTTCAACCTGGGCGCAAATAGGTTGGTGTCTAGGGGACCCCAGAGGGCTGCAATTCGAGTGAACACCTCTCTGTGAAGCATCCAGGCACTGGAGCTGTGCCAGAGGAATATTGCCAGAAAGTCATCATCAGTTCCACTAATATTCGCGACCATGTGCCCCCAAGGTGATTGATGTATCGGACCGCAGATAAGTTGTCCATTCTGAGCAGGATGCAACACTCTGCCTTGCCCTTGGTAAAGGCTTTTATCGCAAACGGGCCTGCAATCAGTTCTAAGCAATTGATGTAGAGGGCAAGCTCTTCCTGCAACCATCTGCCACATGTCTCCAGATGGCCGTACCTTGGTCCCCAGCCTGCTCTTCTGGCGTTGGCCTCTTTGACGAGCTCTGGGAGGCCTCCAAAGATCACCCACCTTTTCCAGGCTTCCATGTTCTGAAGCTACCACTCTATCTCTAGCCTCCCTTCTTGATTCAGGGGCACCAATTGATGGTACCCCAGGCCTTCTTGCGGGTGGCAAATGTTCAATCTCTGAAGGGCTCTGTAATGCAGGGGGCCTGGGAAGATGGCTTGGATGAAGGCTGCCAGAAGTCTGACAATCCTTGTTAGAGCTCGAAGAGATATTACGGACTTCACTAACTCTGCTTATCAACTCTTTCTTTATTGCTCTCATTTTGGAGCTGGCAGCTCCAGAGTCGCTCTTGTTGTGCCCACTACAAACCCCAGAACTTCTAAGCGCTACCTGGGGACCAGCCCGAATTTCTCTCGATTTATCAGAAAACCTTGTGATGCCAGGAGCTGGGATGCCCACTGCATCTGGATGATAAGCACTCGCTTGTCGTTCACTAACATAAGAATATTGTCTAAGTACATGATCATGCAGGTACCTCTTTCTCTCATGGCTGCCGCCACCAGCCTCATGACCTTCGTGAAAGCACAGGACCCTGAGGCCAGACCCAATCGAAGGCATTTGAATTGATATACCTGTTTGTCCCATGGCAATCGGGATTGTCAGATAGGCATCTTTCAGATCCAACCTCACAAGCCAGGTTCCCTATCAGAGGATTTCTCTGATGTGGTGCACTCCTTCCATCTTAAAGTGGCATTGTGTTATTTTAGATTTATAACTGGTCTCACTTTGTCTTTCCTGTGTACCAGGAACATGTTGCTTATGAAGGCTGTCGCTGCCTCGTTGCTGCACTCTATTTTGCCCTTGCTCACCAATTTCCTTAGCTCTTTTTATAGAAGTTTGTTCTCCTCGTGCACCTGTGTGAATTGCTTTGGTCTGGTGCGCTGTACTGGCAGCGTCACAAACTCTAACTGAAAACCTACTACTGTCTGTAGCAGCCATGAATCACTTGAAAGCATTTGCCAATTTTGAAAGTATAACGGTGTCCTGCCCTTCACTGGAAGATAGGTTATTGCGCTTCTCACCTGACTGAGCTCCTGGGTGGCGATAATAGCCTTGCCTTCTGCCTCCTCGGTTGCCACGTCTTCACGCAGGGAAGAATGCGTCTCTTTGACGGGACTCCCAGTAATGGGCTCTTGGGTTCTGGGGCCTTCTCTGTAAGTGAAAGCGACCGTCCGCATGACTTCTGCTGTGACCTTTCCTGGCAAAAACTCTTGAGGGGAAAATCTCTTTAATGCATGTTTGTGCCTTCTCGAGGGCCGTATACGTGCCCACAATTCTTGCCATTCATTCGCAAAGGCTTTGCCAAATAGAAAACCCTGAGCTGTCTCAACTGCCTCGTAGGATGCCAGATCCCCTAGTTTTTAATCTATTTTCAATAGTAGGCCTCTCCTTCTTTCGGATGACAGGGCGCAGTTTGCATTCCCTAGGATGCATACTGCCTTTAACGTCCACAGGCTCCCTGTTATCATTGGCTCTTTCCACTAGGTCCATGATCTTAGCAATGTGGCCCGCCATCTCCAAGACCTTCTCCTGGCAACACTGCCAGGCCCGTTGCATGCCCTTTCCAAGATCTCTGGAGGCTTTGGATATGAAAGTAATCATTTTCGGGTCTAGTTCTGGTGTTTCTGCCACTTTACCAGGTAGCTCCGGTCGGGGACTCTCTGAGCGCATCCATACTTTCACCTGCTTCTCGATAGGTTTGCATACACTTTGGGTCATGTACGACGCCAATCTCTGTACCAGCAGCAAGTCATTTGATCTTGGGTGCGCGATAGACTCAGGGTCAGACATGTCCCTTAATTCCTGTTTGGGCTCCTCCAAATGCTTCTCTTTGACTTCTGGGAGGATATCAATGTCCCAATACTTTTTTAAAACTAAGTATTAGATCTGTCTATTTTGCAGAGAACATTTGGTCCTGGCTCCAGTGAGTACAACTCACTAGTGCTCAGGTGCCTGAATTGGGCAGGCTGAATGACACGTCCTCTGGGATGGGGGCGGGAGTGGGGCCCTATGGGGATCAGCAAATATTCAGTGATCACAGCTTCAGTTGACTGTTGAGTGCTCACTTCCCCGAGCTGTAGCAGGACTTGCAGTCTGTTCCAGGACTGCCCAGTGCTATATTGCTGCTCTGTGCTGGAGGAGCACCTTTAATGCTCTCTTCTCTGAGCTGGAGCCTATTTATCTGGCTATTTTGAGCTTTTGGTGCTATGCTATGTAATGCTTAGTTACGAGCAGTGCAAGCATACTGCCGCTCTTAGGCTTGTGTATAAAATGTTGTGTTCTCGGCCTGTAGCGCTGTGAACAGCAGGGCTGAGAGGCTCTTACAAGTGGAGAACAGAGCCTGTGTGCCGGGACATTTTCTGCTTGTATCACACAGACAACGCCTTGCTGCTTTCGAAAAAGGCCCCTTTAATTGTGCCTGAGCATGCGTAAGCGCTGTGGCTCCTGCACTTGGCTGTGTCTTCCACTGTCTGGCCGCAATGAAATTGAAATGCTTTGCCTGCCCTCGGGATGATGGAACAATGAGATCACCTCAAAGAGCGCAGCCGGTTGCCCTAGGAGTGAGTTAGATACTCACTGGTCCAGCTGCGCTCTCTAGCATTCAACCTGGAAAGAAAAACTCATGCCTACGTATCGCGACATGCCTAAATATATAAACCCAATAAGTCCAAACTGCCAACAATGCATTTCATACGTTGTGCGGACCTAGCGTTCCAATTATACACATAAATGCATGTTACATTCAATGTAATCATTTAACAAACCGATATTCCCTCAATGAGTGGAGCTAACAGATATCTCAAGAACAGAAAAAGGACCTGGGCTCATGGAGGCCAGAAACAGGATATAGGCATGGGACTACCAGAGACACTGGGGTTCATGGTATGTATAGTTCTGGATGTTTTTTTCTGGTGGAAGTTAAAATAAAATGTTATTAAAAGAAATATGAAGTTTTAAATCTGCTCAAAGAGTAGAATTAAAGGAAGTTTAAGCATAATGCTCGCCTGCGGTCTTGACATAGAATGAGGTGGCAGAATGTGTGCATGAAAGAGCTATTTCATTGTTTGAGCTGGTGCAAGCCAGGAAGCAGAGGATGTCATGTTGCACTTTTTGTCCGGGCTCAATGAAATATTGAACAGGAGTGCTGTCCAAAGGTCATTGTAGAAAAGGCTTGAAAAGGCTTGACAGATACTGGGGGGGGTTGGCCGAAACGCGGGTGGTGATTGACCAGAAGCTTCATTCATGACCTCATGATAGAATGCATGAAAATGGGTGGAAAAAAAAGTAAAGGACCTTTACGAAGATATAGGCAAAGGGGAGTTGAAGGAAAGAGAGCTTAAAAGCTGGGGGGAGGAGTAAGAAAAGGGCGGGCCACAGACCATCCTCAGGCCCACTCACAAGGCCTTTCTTCCTTTCCTGTATGGCGTTTTGGAGAATCAGGGTCGCATGCTATAGGCTCTCTGGCACTCCACTACCATCACTATGCCCTGTGCTGGGAGTCTGCATGGCCACAACATCATCTGCTGTTCTGTTAAGTTAATTTCTGCTGGGCAGGAGTATTACCAGCTGTGGCTCTGTGCCTTTTCCATAATAGCCGCCACCATTTCCATCAGCTTGCAGCTTTTCCTAATACTGCTCCACATGCCTACCTTCCCCAATGTGGATTGGCTGCATTTTAAACTATGTGGTACCATGCACAGGAGATTGCAGGCGAAGCTGGCCCCCTCCTAAGGCCCACTCACAAGGCTTTTGTTTCTTTCCTGTCTGGCCTGTCCAGCTGTGACCAGGGTGACAGCCACCCCCTTCACAATACGATCTCTACCTACCCTTGTACATCTGCTCGCTATCCACGCAGGCACTGCCATGCTCTTACCTAAATGCTACCTACCAGTGCACATAGGCTATACAGGTAAGCGTGGCTGCCGGTAATCGCTTGTCTGCTCACATCGCCCCTCGCTGCTTATTTGTGTATCCATAAAGTTTCCCACAAACTCTGCATTGCCGGCACTTTGTTGTCTGTCTTGTTGTCTGTCTTTTGCCCTCCACTACCATCCACAACGATCTATGCAAAGCGTTGGTTGCTGCAGCCAGATCATGGGCCTCATTATGGAGGCAGCCATGCCCTTATTAAGGGCATGGCTGCCTCCATACTCGTAATGATCTTTCCCCCAGCAAAACATTGCAATAATCCATCCCAGATAGGATGATGGCTCTTGCAATGTTTCACCGTTTTGATCAGATATCAGAGGTCTGATTTTTCTTAAAGGTTTTAGGTAATAATGGGTATTTTGTATTACTCCATTTACTTGAGCCTCTGAACTAATGAAGCAATCCAAATAGGCACCTAATGTTTTTACCTTAGGTAACGTTTTTATGAAGCTTCCATCTAGCTGGAAGTTATCATACCTAGGATCTAATTTACTTCTTATATGAGTAGAGCCAAAGATCAGCAGCTCCATTTTTGTATCATTGAGACACATCCAATGTTTTCGCATCCATTGTTTTATGTGGGATGTATTGACCCACTTCGCTATGCTACGCGGCATCACCCTGCCAGTGATGGGGAAAGAAGCAGCAACAATGGCGGCAAAACCCTTGTGCGCACCAAAGACCGACAAAAACCTACAAAAACCTACAAAAACTGTGTGCTTCAGCACACAAAAAGAGGGATGCACAACCTGCCACCCATGGTGGATGTGCAGTGGGATAGAGCACACCCTGCAAAAATGTGCTAGTGGACTCCATGACCAGCAAACAGAGTACAGAGAGAGAAGGAGAACTTTGCAAGTGAAACCCAAAAATGTGCCTACAATGACATTTGATTTGTTGCTAAAAACTCCTAAATGCTGGTACACAACACTTCTCCACATTCAAAATCTTGCCTGGTGCTAAAATTCATGTATCAAATGAAGCATTGTGAAACATACAGAGTCTGAAAACTGACAGCCTCTATGCCAAAATCTGGGTGCAGTACCCGGGACTACCTGAATGACAGCTGTCAGAGGAGTACTGAGGAACATAAACAGGATTGTTGCCAAAAAGAAATACAGATTTTAGTTGTGTTTTTCCCACAGATTTTAAGGCCAAGAAAGAAATGTATTTATGTTTGATGTAACAAATTTGGTTTGCTGGATTTAAGAAGTTAATTAGCCTGGCCGATGCTGCAAGAACTGGAAAAGCAGGTTTTTCTCCCAAAAGCCTTCCTCTCAGCAGAAACTCACTGGGAGGTGTTAATTGTGGGTTAGAGCAGAATCTTGTCTACAGAAAGCGAAGGAACAATGACAAAGCTTCAGCCCAGGAAACTGGAAGTGTGAAGGGGGTTGTAAATGGCCTCTGGAAGGAACAAACAAGGAGGAGGATGCCCTGGACTGCAGGGAGACAGAAAGGGGCAGACCATCTGTTGCTAAAAATGAACAAAGAACCATTTTAAGAAAGACTCATAACTTGATGTTCAAAATGGTGACAAATACGACAGAGTTGTTAATTTAATTTCTGGCTGCACGTGTGAAGAGGCGGTAGAACTGCGTGACATGTGCTGGACAGGAATGGCAATATATGTGGTTTTGATGCAAAATGTATTCCTGTTAAAATTGTGAAAATGTACACGCATATCCCTATGTTAAACACGCACATTTGTGGAAATTTGCATAATATTTGGAAATTGTGTTCATAGCAAAAAGGGCAAAATTCTGTAGAAAGTGGAGACAAAATCCCACCGCTGCGGCGTTTTGAGGAATAGCTGCTACGTAAAATATGGCATATTTGTGTGTGATTTGTATAAAGGTGACCAATGTAGAAATGTACATTTAGTATCAAATCCGATTTTGAGACCAGTGGCTAAAGGGAGGTCTCTGAAGGCTGTTAAGCAAATTATAAAATGTGACATCATCTGGCCTTGATCCAATCACTCAAATTGCAAGGCGGAGATGAAGTGTGGTCCTATCCCAGCTCACAGGGGCACGCTTAGCTAAGCCGGCCCATACACCCCCTTTGTGAGGTCATTTTAAAGGATAAATAGAGACAGCTGACAACACATAGGGACTCACTGATCCAGCCACTTTCCACTTTCCTGATTCTGGCGAAGCACTCTGATCCAGTATCCTACATCCAGCTTTAAATATTCTTCCAGATCCAGATGCCAAATCTCTTGCCGGCAATAGAGAACTATTGACTTCCAGCAAGGCCCAAATCCTCAAATTTATTCTCTCCACCCAGTAAAGCGCAGTGTGGTGTGACAAGGCCTTTTGAAGCAGTATCCTGAAATTCTCTGGCTTGCCACCACTAGGCTTGCCTGAGGAACTTGCAATCCTGCTGATTAAAATACCCACAGACTAGGAGGGTAGATCCTGTGCAAATCTGGTGACTGGCCTCGCTGATCCAGTACCGTGCCAAATGTGCTGTCTTTCCTAGACCAGACCCAATCCATGACCAGAACTGATGGTCCAATTAAAAAGCTTATCCTGGGAGTATTAATAGGAAGAACGGTGGCCCACAGTATAATTAATTGGCCTTATCCCTATTTCAAACCTATCCTCTCTTTCATTCAGAATCAGTATCGTTAGAACTATCTTTGCGCTGACCCTTTTCTCATCTGAAGAAGTCGAGTTTCCTTAGCAGGCGGGTCGCCCTGATCAAGTGACTGTAAGATCCCTGTGTGGTATTTGCTTCTTCATAGTCATCCCCTAGTGTAATCAAACCCATTTGTCATTTTCAAAAGTGCATTCTGTTCTCCATTCTCGCGCCTATTTTACAAAAACAACCTTTACTAAAACCTTGATAACTCCCTCAATTTTTGTGATAGAAACAAAATACTTGTACCTAACATCCATAGCTATCCATAGAACCCAAAACATTTCAAAACAGTGCGATTCTCCCGTTATCGTGAATATCGCACACAGAAAAGTTTCCCGCGATTTTAAAAATCAGAAAGGTTTACATGTCTGAAATAGCTCTAAACTGCTTCCAACTTGGACTTTAGGATTTCAAATGTTTTCTTTGGACTAAATCATTGCTTGTGCTTGTGTGCAACTGTTAAAAGCGGCTCCCATAAGAATTTAGAACAATTTAAGTATTTTTGACCACATTTGTTGTTTTTGCTCAGTCAATTCTAAAAATAATTTAAAAGCCGTCCTGACAGCTGAAAAGTCAATTTCGTTTTTCTCTTGTGTTGAAGGGGGAAAGTGGGACTGATATTCAGTTTGATTTGTGCTATTCCTGACTACATGCCCTCTCCTCCTGTCTCTTTACATTGCCTATTGGGGGGATGAGGAGTGTTGCAGGGGGAACCTCTAACCATAGTGCTATCTGATCTGACTTGGGTGTGTGCCAGATTGAAATCACTTACATTTACTATTTTCTTTGCTTGTGCTTGTGTGCAACTGTTAAAAGCGGCTCCCATAAGAATTTAGAACAATTTAAGTATTTTTGACCACATTTGTTGTTTTTGCCCAATCAATTCTAAAGATAATTTAAAAGCCGTCCTGACAGCTGAAAAGTCAATTTCATTTTTCTCTTGTGTTGAAGGGGGAAAGTGGGACTGATATTCAGTTTGATTTGTGCTATTCCTGACTACATGCCCTCTCCTCCTGTCTCTTTACATTGCCTATTGGGGGGATGAGGAGTGTTGCAGGGGGAACCTCTAACCATAGTGCTATCTGATCTGACTTGGGTGTGTGCCAGATTGAAATCACTTACATTTACTATTTTCAAAACTGCATTTAGCATAGGGCTATCCTGTTCATAGTCTCCAGTCAGTTCTAGCAAAAGCTGAGTATCATCAGCGTAATCCGTAAACGTGACATTTGCATCCTCCAGCAGTCTGCACAGAGGGTCCATGTACAAGTTAAACAAGGATGGTGATAGGCATGCCCCCTGTGGCACTCCACAAGTAATGGGTGCAAAATCTGATGACATGCCACCCCAGTGGATAGCGGATACTCTGTCCATCAAAAATGATTAAATCCACTCTATTGCTCTAGGTGAACAATTTCGACTTTCTCCAGAGCAGCCTATACAATGTCATGTTCTAGTAAGTTGAAAGCTGCTAATAAGTCCAATAGGACCAGCATACCGCTTTTGCCTGAGTCGACTAAATCTAGCATACTTGATTGCAGATCTAATAAAGCGCTTTCCATGCTATGTTGTGTTCTGAAACCAGATTGTTTAGGGTAAAAACTTTTATTTTGTTCCAGAAGGTTCTGCAATTGTTTGGTCGCTATTTTATCCAATACTTTCAGTAAAATGGTATATTAGTGATTGGAAGCAGATTGGCACTATCTTCCGGACTTATCTATTTGTTTAGATAAGTGGAGTCACAGTTACTTTTTTAAAATGTCTTTAGGCACCATATTGTGGTCGAAAGAAGCATTTATAAAGCAAATCAAAAAGGAACCAAAAATAGTGTTATGTGTAAACATCCACTTAGATGGCATACTGTGATCCCGGAGGCAGCTATTCGTGAGAGAGAGTGTGCATGAGATGAAAGAGTATCCATCCAGGCAGGCAGAATCGTCAGGCACTAAGCTCTTGGTGAGTATAGTTTGAAAAAAATGAGAAAATATAAATTAGAGCAAACTCATGGTCTAATTAATGAAGTGTCAAACTAGACACAAAAGGGGGAAACCCCATGTGTTCTCTAGGCAGTCTGCAGCACTGCTAAAGTTTATCAGTCATACTGTCAAGGTTGTGTATAACAATGCATGTGGTCTGCCAGGTTTGCTAAGGAGTAGCTCGTTTTGCTGGATGCGAAAAAGAAATCATTGCCTTGGGTGGGGAATGTTAAGGAAGTTTATGCCAATATAACTGTGAGTATCAATGAACTGATAAATTATAAAAACAGTGTTTTTGCCAAGCTGTGTTTAGATCTTTCTTCCTGTTTCTTGCATGTGTTCAAGCAGATGCAATCCTGATGTTTTTCCCTGCATTTGTTTTTGTTTTGTTTTACTGAGTGAAGATAAAGTGCCTGAGGGCATAATTGTGGAAGCTGTGTATGGTTTATTATTGTGTGACCTGGTTATTTATGATATATAGAGTAGAAGTGTGGTGCATCCAGTATAGTTGATGTGAAAATGTATTGTGCCCAGCGTAGTGTAAAGCCTGACATTCTGCTAGCCAAAGATCCCAAATTAAAACATAGCAGTAAACAGACAGCCAATGAACTAATTCCCTACACTGTAGCAAACAAGAATCCTAACATCGGACAATGTTGGCTAAGTACATTTGTTAGGCATGGCACTTTATAGTGGGGTGTAAGCGATATTCAATCAACACTACAGCTAAGTCAAAGCCTAGTCTGGGATGCTGAGGAAAACCCTTATTGATGTATTTTTATATCCAGTTCAGTACTCTGGATGACAACCCTTGTATAACACCCCCCTCTTAGAATCCCCCTGACCCCACTGAGCCAAGAAGTAGGTTTGTTTTGCAAATTAAAAGGTTTATTTGAAAATGTAAACAATATATATATATCACACTTCTATAAATAAATTGATAATGGATATTACACTTGTGAATATGAGCAGTAGTCAGCAAGAGGTAACTTATGAATAGCAACAGAAGAATAAGGTGGGAAAGAATGCTTTATATGGTTCAAGGAAATGCAAGGTGGAATAAAATGCAGTACAGAAATAACTTGTTATGATTTTAGCAAAAGGTAATATGATCACTTTTTCTTTTGACAATTCACTCCCCCCCTATGCAATACAAGAAATGGAAGGAGAACACACAGTCTTCAAGAATCCCAACAAATCACACTTTATAATGCAATACACAGTTCCAGTTCCCCCAGCAAGCTTAGAGAAAACAGGGATGAGTTTTAAACACAGGCGAATTACTTTAATGTGGTTTGCAAGGAAGTGAAAAGGTGCTAAAATTGCTTTTATTTCCCTCTAGAGGTTCAGGGTAGGTGATGGCTACTTTATATTAGTTCAGGCTCACTTTAACAATACTCTATGAATGATTAGCGGATTGCAAACGAATTTTAGCAAAGAGAAGCAAAAAGCTGCTGATTTCCACAGATGAAGAAATCGGGCCAAATGACAAATCGCGGTAAATTTCACGAGAGCGAGTAGGAAGTCAGTTCTAGGTTCGTTGGAAAGCCTAGATTCTAAGCTTTCAGAAGAAAGTTAAATCTCGTTCCTAGCACAAACGGTTCCGGAGATACGGATGATTTAATAAAGGTAGATTTTCTGATTTAAAGTAAAACTCAAAATGACAGGTGACAGCTTGCAGCTGCAGAATTGACAGGTGACAGTTGTGCAGCTTTAAAAATGACAGATGACACGATTTCTAGGAGGCTGTTCTAATTAGGTTAAAATAGCTTGAATCAGATTATTTTAACTAAGAGATTGGGTTCTGCACAGTTCTGGTGGTACTCACAATATATTTTGGGCAGGAATGGGCCTCGCCACGGATCTGGTCAGGTTTTGGACTGGACTCGGGTTCTGGTCTCGGCACTTCACAGCGATCTGGGTCAGCTCTCTGGATACAGCGGCCTGTGGTCCTCTGGATCTCTGGTCTGCTTCCGGTCCGGATCAAATGGAATCTGGATGTAACACTGCTTTCTGGGTACTGGCAAAAGTTCTTGGCACAGAATTCAGACAGCTCGCCCGGCTGTGGAATAGTTTGCAAATGATTTTAAGGATGCTGAGGCCTGCTGAGAAGAGTTCTCAGTTTGTGGGTTTAGGCCCTTGCTTTAAGTTCTGAAGTAAATTTCTGGTCTCTGAAGATTGATGAATGTGAAGTCTGGAGTCTCTTGGCAGAGCGTCCTGCAGAAAATGGAATTGAATGTCTCTACCTGTCCCAGCAGTCTCTTTTTATGTGTTTTGGAAAATGGGTGGAGAGGCTAGCATCCCTAAGCCTGCCCCTCTCTTGATTTGATAGGTCAATAGATTCTTTGGTCTCTGATTTGGGAAGGGATAGTGTGTCAGAGTGATGTCATTTTTATGACCTGCAGAAATGACACTCCCCTGGTCAATGTGCACACAAATCTATTCCTGATCCAAATACATATTTCCCAGGTACACAGTTGTTTGACATCACATACACACATCATATATTACTAAAGATAGTCCCTGTCCCAACTCTGGCGTTTCTAGGAGCTTGCATTCAAAAATGGCAACTTATTTTCGATTTTAGTGGGTTTTGCAACATTGGTTTTTCATCAAAAATTATACAAAGGTACATTTCCCTACCTCATATATCCCAGTAACTTTCCATGTCTCTAGCTTAAACACATTGTCTACAATAATCATAATTAGCGGGGTTTTGCCCCAGAACATGGTACAAATTGGAGTTTGCACTCAAATCATGAGGGCATTTTTCAAACTAAGACTCTCAAAGTTGTACATTCCTGTCATTTGGTTACAATAAATTATCACTGTTTCTATAAACTATATATTTGTTGCAATTCAACTCCCCAAAGTGTTTCGGTCCGCCTCTAGAAGTCTGGCTGGGTCAGTGATCGCATGTCTCTCCTTGCTGGCAGAGGGCTGTTGACAGGAAACACTCAAAATTAACATACCCCATTCAACAGAAAGAGCCTTTTGTGTGGGCTCCAGCAAGCTGCCTGGAAGTCTCTCCTCAATCAATCAACAGGGTCATGTGATATCCTGCCTCCTAGTGTGGGAATCTCTGAGGTGTTAAGGTTTCCCAGCCTCTTGGCCTCTGGGAACAGCAGGTGGCTATATTTTCAATTAACCAACAAGCTTTGAAGTCCCTGCTCCTCTTGCAACTCCTAAATACAGTTTCCCTGTTAGCGTTTAGACCGCTAGCGCCACCTTGGGGAATTTGTCGGTACTGCATCCATTTTTGAGTTGTCTTGAATTACTGCATTTCAATAGAATGGTCTTTTGCTTGACAGTATAGGACCCTTGCTTAACATTGTTTTGATGGCATCCTTACAGTAGAGTGGTGATGTGGAACCCCCCACAAGAAGGTTGTATCTTTAGAGTGGTCTTGTGCCAACTGCGCAATTCTCCTATTCTGGCGTGAATGTGGGCGGCGATAGCTCATCCCCACATCCACCCAGTTTATTGACTTAGTTTGTCCTGGGATAGAATAATGGGTGGCGACAGCTCATCCCCACATCTACCCAGTCTATTGATTCAACATGGGTCAAAACCCTTGACAAATCCCCTCGCCCGACTGCGCTTTGATTCAAGTCGAGGGAAAGTCGGGTGCAAAGGAGGTTTTGAGCCCTTGCGCTGGTATGCCCGCATTATCTTTTTCCAATTCTGTAGCTGGCACAGTTCAGCATCTTTTCCTCCACCCAGTTGGATCGATCGGTTCTCCTCGCCGGTCCTGATGGGAATATTGGGCGGTACCCCAGGCCCCTCGGGTCTCTGCTCCCGGTCCCCGGATCGTCCTCCTTGGCCAGACTCCAGGTTTTCTTTCTCCTAGGACGACAAAGGAAAGCGGCAATACCTATTCGTAGACATTTCGTCCCCACCATTGATATAGTGGGGTGGCATATACATTTTATAATCAAAACATTTGCGTTCTTATTTTAACAAAAACAAGATACAATTATAAGACATTTTTTTTTCCAAATCATAATATTTTAGAGACTATATGTGGGATATTTTAGGGTTGGAATTGAATTACTCTGGAGCGGTCCCCTCTGGTGTTGCAGAGGACTCCTCCAGTTGTTGCAGAGTGTGCCTGGGATGGCAACACTTTAGCTGATTTATATGTACCCACTTGTCTTCCCCCTCTGCCGAACTGCCTTTCGGGATGCGGATCTTCCATGTAGGCAAGAATTTTCGCTGTTTGGCCTGGTTCCTTTGAAATTGTATAGATATACCCGATCACCCACCTTATATTCCTTTCGGGTAGTTTTTAAATCATAGTGGGTCTTTATGCTCTCGGCTGATCTTTCTAGATTCCGCTGAGCATAGGCAAAAACATGCTGAAGGTGTTTCCTTAAATTCTCCACATACTCATGAGTTGTGGAGGCATTTATCAACGTTTGCTCTTGGGTTCTGTAGAGCAAATGCTGGGGAAGCACCATCTCGTGTCTGGTCATCAACTCAAATGGTGACATTTTAGTTGCAGATGAAGGGGTAGATCTGATGGCCATTAGGACCAGAGGTAATCGGATATCCCAACTTGGCCCAGAATCTGCCACAAACTTTTTTAATATGTTCACAATGGTTTGGCTGTATCTCTCCACTGCTCCAGAAGAAGCTGGCCTGTAAGCAATGTGTAGCTTCCTTTTAACCCCCAGTATCTCCCACATCTTTGTCATTACTTCACTGGTGAAGTGGCTACCTCTGTCTGACTCATTTCTTTGAGGTAGACCAAAACGGGAAAAGATGTGGTTAATCATCAGGGCAGCTGCTGTTTCTGCCTTGCAGTTTGGGGCTGGGAGACATTCCACCCACTTGGTAAACAAGCATGTAACGGTCAACATATACTTGCTTCCTCTAGACGAGCGAATTACAGGGCCTACAAAGTCGATTTGCAAATCTGACCATGGCAGTGTCATCCGCCTCTTTTGGAGAGGCGCACAGTGTTTGAGGGATGATGGCTGAAATTGTGCACACACAAGACACCCCTTCAAGTATTGTTCGAAGTCCTGCCCCATGTGTGGCCAGTATGCAACCTCTCTTAAGATTTCCAGTGTTGTGTGAAATCCCCTATGACCGGCTGTGGCCGCATCATGGGCGTGACTTAACATCAGGCTTCAGAATGAGGTAGGAACCACCCACTGATCTTGGCCAGCTTGGGATTTCCTTACCAACAGCCCGTCTTGGATCCGGAACATCTTTGGACATTTCATCAACACTCTTAGGTCCTCTTTCCCAATGTAATCGGTATCCGTCAGGGGAAAGTTCTCAGGGTCCTCAATGTGTTGGTAAAACTTACCAATTATTGGATCCCCCTTTTGAGCCGTAATCAAATCAGCATCAGGGGTCTCCTTACTCCATTGTGCAGTTGAAAGATCATTGTGAGCATTCCTCTGGGACCTAGTGATAGCAGTGACCTGGAGTTCCCCCAACAGGGACTCTGTTTCTATTAGATCCCCTTGGATGGCCCCGGTTTTGGCAAGCTAATCAGCTAAGTCATTTCCAGTTGTTTTGTCTGGTCCCTCTACTTTGGAATGACCCTTGATCTTTTTCCAGTAGATGGTCATCCCATTCGATGTGACCAGATCATCAATGTTTTGAATTAACTGAATTAACATGTTTCAAGGGTTTGTTATTAGCACATAACATGCCTCTGGTTTTCCAGTTAACCAGGTGCTCCACAAACCCGTTCTGTACATAATCCGAATCTGTGATTATGACCAGTTCGTGGAGTTGATGTTGGACAGCAGTGAGGATGGCCTGATGCACAGCCATCAATTCTGCCACCTGAATACTTCGGGGACCAATTTTGTATCCAGCGGAGGGTTCTGGAAACTCCTTCACCCATGCATTCCCTACGCCGGCCACCAGTTCTTTCTCCCCGTTGTTGTCAACATGGTAAGAGCATCCATCCACATAGACAGTGGGCATTCCCTCACACTTGTCTTCTTCAAAGACTTTGTGTGGGGAATTGAGGTATACCTCCATGTTGTCCTTGATTTTTAGACTTTCGTCCTCGAGACAGTTTTCTCTGGCACAATCATGCAAGTCAGCCAGACCTTGCACGAGGGGACTCTTCTTGTTTTGGCCATATCTGACCTCTACAGGAAAGCCTTGCATTGACAGAATCCAGGAAGTAATTCGGGAATTACTCACATTTCCGGCCCGGATTCTGTCACTTTGGAGATATTGCAGAGGCTGGTGTGGAGTCTCCACTATGATGTGTTCCGCCTGGATAAACGGGCGGTAATTCTTCAATGCCCACACCGTTGCCAGGAGTGCCTTCTCACAATCGTTGAATTTTTCCTCCACAGAGGATAAAGTTTTGCTTGCATAGGAGATTACTCTATTGACCTTGTCATGCTTTTGGTATAATACTGCCATCAAGCACGTATTAGAGAACCCTGTCTCCAGGAAGAACTCCTTGTTTCTGACAGGGTAAGCTAGGCAAGGCGCTTGTGAGAGGCTTCTTTTGAGTTGTCTTACTGCCTCCACTTTCTTCTCCTAGGGACAGAGACCCTGAGGAGTAATCTCATGCCCCAAGAAATTAACACGGGTTCTACACCACTGTGCTTTCTGAAAGGAAAGTTTTGCTCCGGTGGCCCTCAACTGCGTCAGAACATAACGGATCTCCGCTATGTGTTCCTCCACAGATGAACTTTTGATGAGGACATCATCTACATAAGCCAGGTTACCCCTCGCACCCAGGTCGGGCATGGCCTTATGTAAGAAAATGTTGAATTCATTGCCGGAGTTGTGGTATCCGTAGGGAGTCCGGGTCCATGTGTACTGCTGGCCCCCAAGGGTAAAAGCCAGTTTGTATTGGTCCTCCCTACTGACAGGCACGGTCCAGTATCCATTGGTCAGGTCTATTGCAGTGAATACTTGTGACCCTTGAATCTGGGCCAGCCCTTGGTCAATGTAGGGCAGAGGCCAACGGGAAGTATGGACCCGTTTGTTGAGCTCCCTAAGGTCAGCGCAGAGTCTCCACTGGCCGTTTGGCTTCAATATTCCCAGCACCGGATTATTGAAAGTGCTGTGGACTGAACAGATTATTCCCCAGGACTCAAGGTTCTTAATTATTTCAGTAAGGGACTCCATGGATCCGAGAGGCAAGCAATATTGCTTCACAAACACTGGAGTCATGCCAGGGTCCGTGGGAATTGTTGTTGTGTGGATGTCGGTGCGACCACAGTCATATGAGTCTACCGCAAAGAGATCTTGGAAATCCAAGAAAACTTGTTTCAACTTTTGCTTCTGTTCCAGAGTCACGCAGGCATCAGCTAGGTTGACTCTCTCTTCCACCATCTGCCTGAAGCCTGGAAAGACTTCTGGTTTGGCTATCTCCGCGGCCTCGTCCAGCTGGGTGGAGAAGTCCCTGGTCAGAGTGCTGATTTGGACTGGAGGCTTCAGGTGGGAAAGGCAGCCCTCATGGACCTGGAAAATCACCTCATCCCTCCTGAAGTCAGAGTCACATCTTCCTTACCATAAGGGCAAGAAGTGTACACCAGGAAGTTCCCCCCATGCCGGGTGAAAATCCTGTCTGGTGTTGTATTGTCCTCACTGTCACTGTCAAAACAGTCCTTGGGGATCGGTCCTAACAGTTCATTTCCTAAATCAATGGAGAAATGTCGGTCATCAACCGCCATTCCAATAATGGTGCCTGCGGCTAGAGTAATACTCTTTAAGTCGCTGTTATCCACCTCTATTGGAATGGTGTCATGTTCTATGTTGACTAATGATGTTGGGTTCACCCCTAACCCTTGCTGTTGGAGAGAAGCATTTAGATGAATATAAGCATCAGGGTTTTTCAATTTTTGCCCTCTTTTAACTTTCACTTCCAGGGAGAATTGTCGGGTCCTTTCTGGGATGGCGACTTCCTCTTTAAGCTGAATTTCAACTGCATAAGGTAGCAATTGAGCTGACCTAAATGCTTTTTCTTGATCATCAAAGCCCATGGGATTATCCGCTAATCGGGACCAAGCTTTGAAGTTTATTAGGTCCAAACTAATGGCAAAGCGATTGAGAATGTCACTGCCTAAGTAAAAGGCGGCAGTGACGTCTCGCACGACCCAACAATTATGGACTATGCTCTTGTTGCCAATGGAGATTTTGAGCATACACCTGCTTGGCAGGAGATGTTTGGAATTAGGTGCTTCCAGGTCCATTTCCCATTTGTCTAGCAGTTTGAATGTGGGACTGGCTGGATCTTTTGGGAGTTGGCGGAACATGGCTACGCTGATGAAGCTCTTACCGTTGTTCACACACACTCGAGCGAGAACAGAGTCCTTCCCATCATTTAACTGAACAGGGATGAACAACTGCTCTCCAATTTTCTGAATATCAGCCAGGCTCTGAGCTGATTTCACATCTTCCTGGACTATAGGAGTGAGAGTTTCTGATTGTGGATTAGTAAAGAATTTCAGGGTGTTTCCTTCCAGCGTGGAATACCACCTTAAACTGGAAGGAAGGTTGATTTTCAGAAATAGAGAGGACCCCCATCACCAGTCTGTTGTCCTACTGCTATTACTGTCACGTCTGGAATTTGGTTGTTCTGGAAGTGAAATTCTACTTGGTCAGATTTTTGTTCAACCATGTGGCAGGTGCCGTTTAAACTAACATGGTTGACACTCTGTTTTAATTTAATTGGTCGGCTAGTCTGGGTCCAGAGGACCTTGTTTACGCAATCTATTAGGGGTGACAACCTTCTCAGGAGATCATTCCCTAGTAAACAAGGGGTGCCCTCTGGAGTTACGACTATGACCGGGTGTTTCACCTTGTGTCGCCGAATTTTAATGTCCAGGTCTGCAGTCCCCTCAACGGGAATTTCCTTCCCGTCAAAGTTCTGCAGTTGTCCAGGAAGAGAGGTGAGAGGAATTCGGTAATTCTCCCCCCTTCCTGCATTTAGTTCATCAAAGGCCCTTTTGGACAGAAGGGTAGCTTGGGATCCAGTGTCCACCAGTGCCGAAATTGTACCCTGCCCCTGTACTTGTACCGGGGCATAATATCTTCCCTCCTTCTCCTCAAGGGGGCACAGATAATGCACATTTTTGGACAACTGGTAGGATAACTTTCTGGTTTTGGACATTGCTAGCGAAGAGATTTGGGCAGAATTCTGTGAAGAGCCTGGGGAATCTGAAAGAAAAAGTTGGCAACTGGAAATGGTTTCGGGTTCTGGGCCGCCCCCCCCCCCTTTTTGGAGGCCGTCATCAGGATGGGTTTGACCCATGGGATTTTGGTATTGTCGGTTCTGGGATGAGATGATGGGCGGTGGTAGCTCAGTCTCCACATCTCCCCAGTCTGGATTGGAATCCCTTGGGACCCATTTTTCTTTGGGAGGAGTTCCCCCATCTCTAAAGGAGAAGATCCTTTTCCCAGGATCCTCTGAGGATTCCTCTCCCTCAAATTGGAAGATCTGTACCTCCTCCACAAACTGGGCCTGTTTGGGTATTTTGTTTCTCTTACCCCCCCTCTGCTCCTTTGGAGGCAGACTTTCAGGGGCAGGAGATTTCGTTTCCGGTTCCTGGGTTTGCAGGGGCTGTTTACAAGTGAGGAAGGAAGCTTCCTCCAAGGCTTTACACCCCCCTTCCCCTTGTGCCTCCTCCCTGGGAACCGGAGGGTTATCAGGGTGCTGCCCCCGTCATTGTTCTGGGGCACCGGGTCCAGAGTTTGGGGCATTCTGCGGTGGCATGCTCATCTGAGGGTTCTGTTGAGCCCTCAGTATGTGACCCAGATCCCGTGCCATATTTTGGACCTGGCGCTCAAGTTGTGAAACCCGCTCAGGCTGATATGGGGCTCTATTTTCTCCCCTGGGCTGATCCTGGGAAGGGTAGCTATCCCTTCTCTGGTAGTACCCCTGGTTGGGAAGATTTGGGTACCCCTCCACCCTTGGCCTCCCCTCTCCCGGATTAGGTTGTCTGGGCTCAGGGAATTGGGGAAAGAAGGATGGATGATTTTGGGGCTGGAAATTGGGTGGATACCTGGAGAAAAAGTTCTGCCCAGGATTTGATGAATTTCTGCCCTCCTGGGGTAAGCTAGGAGGGAAGTTCCCCGGGTCAGGTGCTTGGCTGGATCCCCCCCCTTGGGCTGGAGGAGTCCACACATAACCCAGGATTGGTCGGTTTCCCTTGTAGTGGGGACTTACATAGTCAGGGGAGCGGGGGAACCCATTTGTGGGACTACCTCCTCGACTCCCTGTCTGTGACTGTGAATTATTTGGTGTAGGCAGGTTTTTAGGCCCCCCATCTCCAAATCTAAAACGGGGGCAACCTTTACCTCTGCCACCTTGGCAGCAGCAGGGGTGCTGTTGGTTTTGGGTTTTTTTGGCGCATTATTTTTTATTTTCGATGGACTTCTGCACCTCATAGATTCGGGTAGCCTGTTCAATGACCCAGTCTAAAGATCTTTTCTCATGAAAATCTCTCACGAGCTGGGTCATTATGTATTTGGGTAAGGCATGGAAAAACGTATTGATAAATTCTCTGCTATCCGTACGCACCCTTCTGGTGGTCTGCGCAAAAGCACGCTTTAATTCTTGCACAGACTCTTGTGGGGCCTGATCCTCCCCACATTGCAAATTGTAGGCTGCCTTGCGAGCCTCTTGAGAATTTCTGTGCACAGAAAAATGTTTCAAGATGGCCGCCCTGTATGTGGACCACCTTGAATGGTTTTGATCCTCTAGCCCCGCAAAGAAACTGGAGTATTCTGGTGAGAAGGTCCACTTTACATATTGAATACAGCTTTGGCTGTCCTTCAAATGGAAAGTCTCCATCATTTGCTCATAGAGCTCCAAGTGTTCCCAAACAGAATACTTGGCGTTCTTATGATAAAGCGTGATGACACTCCTTATTGCCTTTATTTGTTTCAATGGGTCCTTAAGCAAGGCCCTTTTTGCCTTATTGGCCTTTTTGGTTCGGGTAACCCTGGTCCATTCATCCTCCGACTCAGCAGCGCTGCTCCCAGAGGTGCTCGTCTGATCTTCCAGGTTTTCCCGGATTCTGCGAGCCTGGGAATGGCTGGCAGAATGTGGGGACCTGGTCTCCTGTGTCCTGTGACGCTCAGAGGAGTCTTCAGATCCCTCCTTGCTACCAGGATTTGCTGGGTATCCCCCCACTGACCTAACTGGGCAGAGGTTTTCAGGCTGCCCTTAGTGGGCCTACTCTCCTGGGGTTCCCCACTAAATTGCACTGTGCTTGGCTGCCCATACCCGGATGCCCGCCCCTCCATTCCTGGGTGGTACTGGCCTATGAGCCCCATAGTTTTAGCTGGATAGTAATCTGCCATCCCTGTGGCCCCGTGCTCATGTGTGCCAGGGAACATGGGGGTGGCAGAGTCCAGGGACTGGTAGAGGTGATGGCCTCTGGCACTAGGGCTCCTGAGGTTATGCTCAGGAGTTTCTCTTTCCCAGCGAACCGCATCTCTATCCGCCCCTGTTCCCTGTTGCAATGCAAGAGCCTGCGCTTTCAGTTCCTTAGTTAAGGCCTTACTAGACTCTATCAGTCTCTCCTGCATTGCTACCTGTTGCTGGAGCCTATCATTGTGCTGACAGAGAGCCTAATTTTCTCTCTGTGCCTCCTGATTAGTCTTGGAGTACTGGGCAAGTCTCTGCTGCAGGAGGGTTACCTCCCCAGTCCCATCCCTACTGGCCTCCTCCTTTCTTGCCAGAGCCTCCTCCACCCTCCTGGTGTGATCTAGCAAGCCCTGATGCTCTTTTTGGAGGTCACCCAACCTCTAGAGGGCCAAGTGATTTTCTTTAATTTTTCTTTTTAAATGGCAGACTTCCTGGCCTAAGGTATCCCTTTCCTGACCAAGAGCCTGCATTTGTGACGCCAGGTCGTCCCTCTGCCTTTGAAAGGCACCAGCTTTCTGGCGTTCTTCATCAAACTCTGCCTGGGTATCTAGGTCTTTCAAAATCAATTTATTGCTTTCCGCTTTCTCTGTGTCTAGTTGGATTTGCAGGGTGGCTACCTGCTCTGTGCATGCCCTGTTGAAATTGATCTGTTGCTCCAGCTTTTTCTGGCTCTGCAGTAAGGAGTCCAAACTGTCTTGGTGCTCCTTCTGCAAAGCCAGAATTTTGGTATCCTGGTCTGTCTTTTCCTGTTGCAGTGTATCCATGTCCTCTTTTATTTTAATGATATACTGCCTACTATCATGTTCTGACTCCTGGCTCCTCTGCAGCCTCTGCTCAGAAGAGACCAGGTCAGATTGGGCCTTTTCTAACGCCATCTGTTGCCTATTTGCCAGATCTTGGCCTTCAGCACATTTGTCCTGCATGGCTCCCATATATAGATACAAATATGCCGCTCTCCTGGCAATCTTATTGTGTTCATCTTTGGCCTTAGAAGCCATATATAATTCACTCAGGGCCACATGTAATGGACCCTGATCTCTCCATCTATCCGATCCTGTTTCAGTGACCTGTTGCGCGATTGCCTGCAACCAGACCGTTTGGTCCTTGTGAGTCCACTCACCTCTCACAAATAGCTTATGTAAGAAGTGCTCTCTGGCTATTTTCATATCTACCAAGGTCGTCATTCTGGAATTTTAGTTCCTTCCTGACTTACAGAAGTTTGTATTTTATTTTGCAAAACAGACCGTTTCCTTAGAGCGTTCCTTTGAGGGATGCTTTCACAGTGTAAAACAGCGTGGTGATCTAACCGGATATGTGTATCTGGTCAGTTGGCACACTGTATTAATTTGCACAAGTGGTAAATCTAACCCAGAATATCCCGGCTCCGAGCCCCCACTTTTGTAAGCGATATTCAATCAACACTACAGCTAAGTCAATGCCTAGTCTGGGATGATGAGGAAACCCTTATTGATGTATTTTTATATCTAGTTCAGTACTCTGGATGACAACCCTTGTATAACACCCCCTCTTAGAATCCCCCTGACCCCACTGAGCCAAGAAGTAGGTTTGTTTTGCAAATTAAAAGGTTTAATTGAAAATTTAAACAATATATATATATCCCACTTCTATAAATAAATTGATAATGGATATTACACTTGTGAATATGAGCAGTAGTCAGCAAGAGGTAACTTATGAATATGAACAGAAGAATAAGGTTGGGAAGAATGCTTTATATGGTTCAAGGAAACGCAAGGTGGAATAAAATGCAGTACAGAAATAACTTGTTATGATTTTAGCAAAAGGTAATATGATCACTTTTTCTTTTGACAATTCACTCCCCCCCTATGCAATACAATAAATGGAAGGAGAGCACACAGTCTTCAAGAATCCCAACAAATCACACTTTATAATGCAATACACAGTTCCAGTTCCCCCAGCAAGATTAGAGAAAACAGGGATGAGTTTTAAACACAGGCGAATTACTTTAATGTGGTTTGCAAGGAAGTGAAAAGGTGCTAAAATTGCTTTTAATTCCCTCTAGAGGTTCAGGGTAGGTGATGGCTACTTTATATTAGTTCAGGCTCAGTTTAACAATACTCTATGAATGATTAGCAGATTGCAAACGAATTTTAGCAAAGAGAAGCAAAAAGCTGCTGATTTCCACAGATGAAGAAATCGGGGCAAATCGCAAACCGCGGTAAATTTCACGAGTGCGTGTCTCGCAATTACGGAAGATACGGATGATTTAATAAAGGTAGATTTTCGGATTTAAAGTAAAACTCAAAATGACAGATGACAGCTTGCAGCTGCAGAATTGACAGGTGACAGTTGTGCAGCTTTAAAAATGACAGATGACATGATTTCTAGGAGGCTGTTCTAATTAGGTTAAAATAGCTTGAATTAGATTATTTTAACTAAGAGATTGGGTTCTGCACAGTTCTGGTGGTACTCACAATATATTTTGGGCAGGAATGGGCCTCGCCACGGATCTGGTCAGGTTTTGGACTGGACTCCGGTTCTGGTCTCGGCACTTCACAGCGATCTGGGTCAGCTCTTTGGATAGCGGCCTGTGGTTCTCTGGATCTCTGGTCTGCTTCCGGTCCGGATCAAGTGGATTCTGGATGTAACACTGCTTTCTGGGTACTGGCAAAAGTTCTTGGCACAGAATTCAGACAGCTCGCCCGGCTGTGGAATAGTTTGCAGATGATTTTAAGGATGCTGAGGCCTGCTGAGAAGAGTTCTCAGTTTGTGGGTTTAGGCCCTTGCTTTAAGTTCTGAAGTAAATTTCTGGTCTCTGAAGATTGATGGATGTGAAGTCTGGAGTCTCCTGGCAGAGCGTCCCGCAGAAAATGGAATTGAATGTCTCTACCTGTCCCAGCAGTCTCTTTTTATGTGTTTTGGAAAATGGGTGGAGAGGCTAGCATCCCTAAGCCTGCCCCTCTCTTGATTTGATAGGTCAATAGATTCTTTGGTCCCTGATTTGAGAAGGGATAGTGTGTCAGAGTGATGTCATTTTTATGACCTGCAGAAATGACACTCCCCTGGTCAATGTGCACACAAATCTATTCCTGATCCAAATACATATTTCCCAGGGACACAGTAGTTTGACATCACATAAACCCATCATATATTACTTAATATAGTCCCTGTCCCGACTCTGGCGTTTCTAGGAGCTTGCATTTAAAAATGGCAACTTATTTTCGACTTTAGTAGGTTTTGCAACATTGGTTTTTCATCAAAAATTATACAAAGGTACATTTCCCTTCCTCATATATCCCAGTAACTTTCCATGTCTCTAGCTTAAACACATTGTCTACAATAATCATAATTAGCGGGGTTTTGCCCCAGAACATGGTACAAATTGGAGTTTGGACTCAAATCATGAGGGCATTTTTCAAACTAAGACTCTCAAAGTTGAACATTCCTGTCATTTGGTTACAATAAATTATCACTGTTTCTATAAACTATATATTTGTTGCAATTCAACTCCCCAAAGTGTTTGGGTCCGCCTCCAGAAGTCTGGGTGGGTCAGTGATCACATGTCTCTCCTTTCTGGCAGAGGGCTGTTGACAGGAAACACTCAAAATTAACATACTCCATTCAACAGAAAGAGCCTTTTGTGTGGGCTCCAGCAGGCTGCCTGGAAGTCTCTCATCAATCAATCAACAGGGTCATGTGATATCCTGCCTCCTAGTGTGGGAATCTCTGAGGTGTTAAGGTTTCTCAGCCTCTTGGCCTCTGGGAACAGCAGGTGGCTATATTTTCAATTAACCAACAAGCTTTGAAGTCCCTGCCCCTCTTGCAACTCCTAAATACAGTTTCCCTGTCAGAGTTTAGACCGCTAGCGCCACCTTGGGGAATTTGTCGGTACTGCATCCATTTTTGAGTTGTCTTGAATTACTGCATTTCAATAGAATGGTCTTTTGCTTGACAGTATAGGACCCTTGCTTAACATTGTTTTGATGGCATCCTTACAGTAGAGTGGTGATGTGGAACCCCCCACAAGAAGGTTGTATCTTTAGAGTGGTCTTGTGCCAACTGCGCAATTCTCCTATTCTGGCGTGAATGTGGGCGGCGATAGCTCATCCCCACATCCACCCAGTCTATTGACTTAGTTTGTCCTGGGATAGAATAATGGGCGGCGACAGCTCATTCCCACATCTACCCAGTCTATTGATTCAACATGGGTCAAAACCCTTGACAGGGGTCATTCTGTGCTGTACTGGGCACGCTTTGAATTGTCTTTTGAATCATTGTATTGTGTGTCCGATAACATTGGTACACTGCTGATATGACAGGAATTAAAATAGCTGATCTCAGCGCATATTTATAGAAACCAAGTTTAATGCGTTCCAACTTGGACATCAGAAACTATCTCGGGTTGGCAAGAGCAAGTCGTCTCAGAGCTTGACCAGCAGTTTGCAGAGGGAATGGTATTACAATCATGTCGTTGAGCTATTTCAGACTTTGGACGTTCCTAAAACTCAGTATGTGAGATTTTTCCATCTCACAATGGATGCCAGTTCTGTAGCTTTATACAAGGTTTCAATGAACAGGAGAATTTATCATGGGAAGATTTTGAAAGAGAGATTAGAAAGCACCATATACTATGACAGCGCAGTTAGATGAATTGCCATGCCACTTCTTGTAAAACCTAAAAAGAGCTTTTTCATGTTTTCATGTGGCCTGTGATACAAATTCAGCAGAATTCAAGACCACGTTCTTTTACGGCCTGCAATGATAAGTGGTCTCTCAGCTAGCTTGTGAATTCACTAGAGAAAGAAGCTTGCAGTGGATTCTTGATCAGGCAACCATCATTTTTGAGGTAATTTCACATGACTGTAGAATTAAGGAGTCAAAGCAGCAAAAAACTAAGGAATCTGCCGATGCAGTGTTAGAAATTAAATCTGGGAAACACATGCCATTAGAGACTGCTCAAATAAAGAATGATACACCACATAACCAGAAGGGCATGGCCATGCATGGAAAGGCAGCACCATCCCAGGAATGTATTTCAATTTACAGATCCTAGCCAGAGATACATGTACATTAGTCCTAGCTAATTTGGTAATTCGCTAAAGGTGGGGTTTCGCTATGATATAGTAGGGTCTAATTTCACCCAAACTCAAATATATAACTGGCCATACCAGCATTGGGTGACTAAAGTAGGTTTAACCCTTCTACAATGATATATGGAAACCTGACAAGGACAAGATATGTGGATAGGTTTATGGAAAATGAAAATCAGCAAAGTGAACAGTATCAATCAAATGAGAGGAAAAATGTAACCTATAGTCCTTGCCCCTATGTTCATGCCTCCCCACAGGTAGTCCATGGACAGAGGATGGTCTCCCCACATTTCCAACCTCCTTTGGTTCTTTGGTCCGGGCGTTTAGGGGAAATACTAACAGGAATCAGTCTCCTGAAAGAAACCAAAATAGGCCTGACAGTATGAATCTGACTGGCTTAGGATTCAGACCGGCTTAGGATTCAGAGGGATACTTTTAGGGATCAGGACAGATTCCAATGCTTGGAGGTACAAGTGAAATTGTTAACTGGGCAAATAGGGAGACTATGTCCAGGACAAAAACAGCAGCTAGTCGGAAATGCAGAATGTCACAAGTGTGACATTGCACAAGGTGGTAGCAAATGACTAATCAGTCCGGATTCCTGTACTGAAGGTACAAATGATCCACTATTGTCCGACAAAGTGAATTGCTTAGTGACTTAAAATTAAGAAAACAAGCAGATGATGGTAGCACAGGAAATAAAAACACACACAAGAAAGGAGTCTGGTTTAATTTAGAGTTTAAGCAAACCATTCAGGTGTGTGAAGATGAGATAGAAGGAAAGTGAAATGCAAAGGAGGAACCCAAAGACAATTAAAAAAAATATATGCAACATGAATATGATGAGACATATTTTTTTAAACAAATGATACCCAGTGACCAAGTTAACCATTAATGGTGCACTCAATGCCTCAGCATTAAATGATACCAAGATTAATTAAATAATGGGTGAAACCAGAAAAACAAGTGATAGGTTTGTATTACCTGACCATTCTAATAGTGCTCATATCTCCACAGAAATTAAAGTTACCCAAAAGACATGTGCAGGTGAGTTCCCTGACGAGTATTTTGAGCAACAGCCATTTCAAGAGGCAGATCTGACCAATGGTACAAGAGCAGGTAAGTTTCAAACACAAAATGCTGATGTTCTGCCAGATGATGCTAATGAAAACACAAAACTGTTGTGTGCCAGAGTGGAGGTAAGTGAAGGAAATTAAAATAATATGGAAAAAGCAATAATGGAGTGGGCTGTAAACACAGGTGGCCCTGCTTTACAAGGGGGCAAATCAGTGGCAGATCTCCAAATGAATTTTCAGGACAGAAAAATGAGAGAAATATGACAAATTCATATGTCCTTTTGCTTAGCGAAAAGCCAAGCAGGCCTAAAGAAAATACGCCCTGAGATTAGCAACAATTCACACTTCCTATGCATATTGGAAGAATGTGAAGACAGGTATTATGCCCCCATTACAACTGCAGAGCATTGCAATGTGCTTGCAATGGTGGTTACAGGCGCAAAGGCAAATGTGATGTCAAGGAAACTATTGGACAACATAAATGAAGGAAGACCCCCACAACACATGCTGAAATGGAGACAGATGGATGGCCCTGTGCACAATTTCAATTAGGAAGAAATACTGGTGGAAGGTGCCACTTAAGTTGTCATCAAGGTAGGGAAACATAGGATGAGGCAAGAGGTGGTGATCACGTCCCTAGAGGAATACTCATTCCTATTAGGGACACATTGTCTGAAGAGATAGTCACCCCTCAGTGAGGGGGTAAATGGGGTGCCTTGGTCTTTGGCCAAGAAGCCCTTGAAACCTAAAAAAGCAATGAGCCAGGTTAGCAATGCAAAAGAATGTCACACCATTGCTAGGTCAGAAAGACAAGTATCTTCAGAATGGCTGTATACCTAGTGTCGTTCTCAGTTGCCAGGGCGAAATGCGAGGAGAAAAAGAAAAAAGAGTCATTAGATATTCACTTGGATCCCAAGAAGAACTGGCAAACACAGATAGATGAAAACACATTGCAGTTTTGTCTAAGTGATGAAGACTGTGCACAAAGTGAGGTCTCAGAGTCAGATCAAGAAAAGTATATTTCAACAATTGTAGAAGTATCCATCAAAGGTCAGGCCTGGATACCGGTGCATGTGAATGTGCACCCAGAAATGAGTGAGGCAGTTTTGGCCCTAGAACAGGAAAGGAGTTTCATTAATGAGAAAGTGTTCAAACAGTGAAGAAATACCAAGTTTTAAAAGTACTAATCAGCACATTTGTGGCTTAGATGGCCTTGAATTGGGGCAAAGAATTGTGGGAAGATGCATGCTGAACATCACAATAGGGTCCAAAAGCATACATCACAATATAGGGATTGTAAGCGAACCAAAAGCCAAATTCTATTTGGGAAATGACATCATGCACAGGATGTGTATGGTTCAGATTTCCTGAATCAAAAGGTATGGTCTAGACTATGTGGATCAGCACCTGAATTTGAGGACAGAAGGCAAGCTTACCACTTTGCACAAATAATGCCATATCCAGTTGAGCTGCAAGTGAAGAAGGATGTTACCATCCCTGCATTCCCAAGGCAGTTAACAATGGCATTGAAGTACAGGAAGGGACATAAATTGAAGGAGCCTGATGCATTTTTGTATCTCAATGAATCCATGAGACAGCTGGGGCTAGAAAGTGAATACACACCTTTGGTGGAAGTTGGGAATGGTCCCATTTGAATTCTGGTGAATAACAAAGGATGTCAGGACGTTCACTTGGAAGAAGGTACACCATTAAGTATGGCAGTACAAGAATCACACTAGACCGCAAATTTAAACAACCCAGTCATTGGGAATATTCCTGAAAGTTATGTCACCTAATAGGGTGAACTGTCTGAGTCTTTAGATTCTAAACCAAAAGGGATTTTTGTCACAAGGGCAATTGCATCTTATTTCAGGTGGATGAACATGAGGAGGAAAAACAGCACATTGAAGTAGAGGCTGAAATGCCCAGATACATGATGGTGGCGTCTCTCCAAAGGGATACTGCCACGCAATTAGACGAGAGTTCAGAGGTTCCTCCTTTGGAGGATTATCCAGAATTTTCTAAAATGGTTGAGGAGCAAATTCAGACGGCAAATGCCTGTACCAATGAAGAAGAGAAAGACCAGTATTTATTGAATTTGCCAAAGACGCCGATGATTGTGGCCGTGATGACTTGCGTGTTGCTACACTGCCAGAAGGCTATGGTAGGGAACCTGTATTTGTGTGACAATATAGGCTACCCTTGGCCTGTTTGGAGTCCTTGGCAGAAATAATAAAAGATTTTGAACCCAGAGGAATCATTAGATCATTAGACTCATTTGCAGTATCTCAACACGCACATATTAGGTGTGCTGAATCCCAGTGGCCAATGGCGCTTATGTGCAGACTTGAGAGAACTTGAGAGAACTAAATAAGAGGGTGCCTGTGTCAAGGTGGCTACTTCCATTTATTAATCAAGGCCTTTCAAAGATTCAAGGGTCAAAGATCTTTACTACCTTGGATCTTACTGCAGGGTATTGATGTGTGTTCCTAGCCAAAGATATGCAAAATCTATTTGCCTTTTCGTTTAATGGACTACAATATGCATGTAGTCATACCCCGTTTGGCTTTATCAATAGTGGAAGTGAGTTTGGGATCTTCCTGAACAAAGTGCTTCCAGATGTAGCCGAGAGGGGAACTGTGATCTATGTGGATGATGTCCTGATAAAAATCGAAGACATGAAAAGCCATTTCAATGAGATTAGACATGTGCTGAACCAGTTACAAAAGGCACGGTGGGTGTGCACTCAGCTGGGCTTTTTTTAAAATGTTAAATTAAATTGAATGATGGTAGATCAACCTCTGGAAAATGTGTGGGGCTAATCTGCACACATTTTCCTATGCCCACCGCACGACATACACATAGACCCGTGTACTCTGGGTGGACACAACCTACAGGCGCAGTCCGCCCTGTCATATTTAGTTGAGATCTGACAGGTGTAGTACACAATGCATCTCCAGAAGGGGGAGGACCAAACCTTCCCCCTAACATGGCCAGCCTAATTAACTAACAAAGTGTGCTCTAGCACCCTGAAGTGTCTTTTGTGCTACATGGAATTACAAATAATGATCTAAAACCAAATAATCGGACAGACTCAAGGAATATAGCAAAGTACTTCTTCATTCTCATTTAATAAAGTCGGGAGACCTGATGAACATCGGACTGATGCATGCATACTAACACAGTAGCTTGATTACAGAGAAGTCTTATCCCCCAAGATGCGTCATCTATGACATAATTCTATGTGGCAAAATACAAAACCTACCGAGGGAAGGGATTGGTTAAGGGAACATATCTACGTATAGAACATATATGAATTTGTACATTATTGGCTACCCCTTATCTGAGGGCATGCCTTGAACTACCTCTAAACACGCATAGTACTGATTGTAGTTGACAAAATAACAGTGATTGGTCTATGCAACATTGTATGTTAGGTTGCCCCTCAAACCCACTGATTGGTTGGAATACTATCCCAACCTTGGGCTTTCGGCTCTTTAGCAGGACGCATGTGAAACCAAACTTAGGTGTTTGAATCCCATTAGACTATTCCCCGTTTTCCCAATTAGTTCATCATGTCTCATCGGTCCGGTCGTAAGTCGAAGTCTGCTGTTTGTAGTTGACCTTGAAGCCTGCTCACTGTTCTGGAACATTCAAGGGAGTGTGAGCAGACCACTATCTTTGTCTAAGGCTTAATGAATAGCCCTTGTTCTCTTCTTCAAAATCACATGTTAGCAGACCACAAATTTGTCAATTACGACCTTCTTTTTACTGCTATTTGATTCAATTATGCAGGGTTCACTTGCTCCTCTTGCCTTCTAGAGACTTGCTCACTCTACCTCACATGAACCTTGCACACTTTTAATTGACCAACAGTTGGCTCCTGCTAATTCATCTTCAATCTTTGAGGAACGTCTCACATTCAGAGCTTATCCATGTAACTCCCTTTGTGCTCTGTGCTTATTCCTTAAAATAGCATCCTTAATTCTGGGCCATGCTTTACTCATTGTCGGTTCTGCACACCGAACTATTCTTCCAAGTCTCCTGATTCTACAGCCGGGGTCTGTCTCTGAGGTTGCTTTGGTTGATTTCGATATGAGCCATTGTCCATTTTCCTATTATGGCCACGTTACATATTCCTCTATAGCAAGCCTTTGTATGTTTCCTTTCTACCTTGCGTTCCTTTCTACCTTGTGTTACTGCGTATTTACAGTTATTGGCCAGTATGGTACTTCATCTTCTCTTTATTCATGATTACTTTACCTTTAGGCACATGTTTCTCTTGGTGCTTCTGTTACATTGTTACTCTTAAGTATCTTCATATCGTTTCAGTATAGGTTTATATATCTTCTTCATGACATCACTTTGTTGTCGTCAGATTTCACTTACCGTTCAATGATGTCCAGAGGTGTATGCTGACATCCTTCCATGTAACATCCTTCCACACTTTCAGTGCGAGGGTACATTCTGTATGGCTTTCTGAATTTATAATGTCTCTCATACACTCAATGTGGTATGGGAACAATACAGGGCGACTAATTTACTTGTCTTCTCCGAATATTTCAGAATGATGGCGGTGAGGGGGAAGGGAACTAGTGAGAAAGCATCTACCTGCTCCTCTACAAAAGGCTCCATGGATCTGCCCTGTCCTTTTGTTGAGCCCTGTAACTGGTGGCATCATTCACATACTAATCACAGTTTAATTTAAACAGGCCCAAATGAGACAGGAAACCCCAACATGCTTTCATATTTTTGTGTCAACCTGAAGCCAACTCTCCCCCTCAGTATCGATTGACAGTGAAATGTCATGTCTGGAACTGCATGTTTACAGTAGTCATCCCTGCAGGGGTGTCCCATTGAGAAGGTAGGAGTATGTGGTTTGACAGAGCCAGAAAGTCTTGTCTTGCCACAGCTTCAAGGGAGACCTGCCGCTTCAATCGGGGAACCACAGACGGCTCCATTGACCAGAGGGACACTTTGATCCACAACAGACAGGAAGATGGGTGGGACTTAGTGTTACATGTTTTCACCCCATTACCTTTTCTGTTGCAAAGCACTCTGGTTATGACCTCACACATACAGAAGATTGTTGGTGGGGACCCAGGATTGGTCCATTAAGGTAGGGTTAGCATACACCAATCCCTGTGGTCCAATTTGCTTTAAAAGAGAGTTGCGCCTCTCTTTTGTAGATCATCTGAAGGCTTCACCAGAAGCAGAAGGAATAACTCATCATTGGACCCTTGCTGAAGATACAGTGCTCCTAAGATCCTCCGCCACTGAAGGAAGGCCAGGACCTACAAGAGCAAGATCCCTCCCTTAAACATCTCCCAGGGAACAGAGGGAGATACCAAATCCAGAGGACCCTCCAGCAGCTCCAGAACTGATACCCAGCGATCACACAGCGTACCCTGCTAGGTTCTGAAGCAATTTTCCTAGGTGGGAAGTGTCAGAGAGTCTCTGACCAAACCAAGGACAAGGCAGCTACCTGCAACACTTTCCTCAGCTTTGGGCCATCCGTCTTAAAGGACATCATAAGCTCAGTAAAGAAGCTAGGAGGATGGCATCGACAAGCATTGCTGACATCTGCCTTAAAGGACATCTTCGAGCCAGTCGAGCCCCATGAGCTGCAGCCGACTTCACTACTGACTGCTGTTATGCCGCTCTCTCTAAAGCCGTCTTTGATGCCTCGACCAGTGATTTAGAACTGCCGGCCAGCAGAGACAATGATTCCTGACCCCGAGCTGCCGTGTAGGTGAGCCTGCAGCCATCCATTCCAGCTTTGCTCACCCAATTGCCGCCGCCTGATACCCGCAGCTGTCTCCCATCTTGAACCCTCTCAGAAGCTGCAAAGCACCCTGAAACCGACTCGAGCCGGTCGAGCACCAAGAACTCCTACAGCACAAGGTACATTGTGATTCTGTCCCCCTGGTCCGCCTCTGAATGCCTTTAGTGACATTTTACGACCCATTGTTCCCTTTGTGTTGAAACCAAGTATCCATCAACATTGTGATTAATTAATACACAGACTATCTTCCTGTCAGTATCCAGAGTGCATCCCTTTTCCCTCTTTGAAACTGTCTGTCCTCTGCATTCCTTTATAGGGTGAGTTGTATTTTGTAGCGTGCTAGACACGTCTGTTGTGATAATAATGTAGATATTTTAATGCAACCCTGACTTGACAACCCCTTTTATTATTGGGTAATAATTGTATTTTCGCTGTTTTGCAACTAACCAACGATCTACAACCTTTCGGAGATAAGCCTGCCGTTATGGCTATATTACCAAAATTGGATAAGGAGGTTTATAATGTGTTTTTGTTTCCAATCTGTTTGGATCCCTTCTGGTGTTCTAGAGTTGTGGGGCTGATTGATGGTTTAGAACCCGATATTCATCCACAGACGCTTGTGCCCCAGAAGTTGATTTGTCACAACGAAACAAGGGTTAAACCCATAAAAGAAAAAGGTTGAAGCTATCAAAAAATTAAAAGATCGCACAAATCTGAAGGGTTTGAAGAGTTGATTAGGGATGACAAGCTACAATAGGAAATTCATTGAAGGATATGCAGAAATCACGCAACCATTGAATAAATTACTGAGGCAGGGATTGCCCTGGAAATGGGGAAAGGAACAATCTGAAGTCTTAGCCAAATTTAATGATTGTGTGATAAAGGCACAATGTTTGGCTTATCCAAAGAAGAACCAAGATTTCTCTCTGGAGATAGGTTTCATAGATCAGTGCATGTCAGTGATTTTATATCAAAAGCATGATTCAACTAACAAAACCATTGCGTGTGCTACCAAGGCATTGTCACATTTACAAACAAAATGTAATAAATGTGAAAAAGCCCTTTTGACTACACTGTGGGCTTTACAGCATTTCCGCCCTATTATTCAGGGAGAACAGGTGATTGTTTAAACTAATGATCAGCCCCTGCAATTCTTGCAGATTAAAAGAATCGGTACTAAGTCAGAATATAGTTTTATTTTATTTGACCGCACAGAATGGTCTTTCTAAATCGATCTGCCATGCCCCTGCCGCACACAAGTGCACGCAGTGGCCATCAGGCAGATTTTGTGTGCAAGCATGTGTTTGGAATGGAGCGTGTCGGCCTTGGGTTAAGTCCTGGGTATTTTCATTTGCTTTTCTGATGCAGAGGTTAATAACACGTTTTAAAACAGGAAGTGGAGCAACAATTGTGAATACATCATTCTGCCACGCGCCCCCCATTCTCTAGTCATCTACCTTTTCGCTTTGTACTTTTATCTCGTTGTGCTCGCCATTTTGAGTTTGACAGCTGGTTTCTGTCATGTGAACGTGGGCTGGGCCTGCCAGGCACACTCTGGGCTCTGGATGACATTGCATGAGGGCGCGCACGGCCTGTCAAGACAAACTGGAATGCACTACCCCCTTTAGACATGCTTCACAAACTGTAAGTAGATATTTAATTTATTTTCAAACACATAGAATGAAGAAAAGTGTTTTTAAATATGAAGCACAACTAAAATATACAGTTTCTGAAAATTTACTCAGTACTGAATATCGTTTTTAGATCTGAAGGGTAATGTTGTAAGCAACTCTTCTGAGGAAGTCTGCAACGTTGGCCTCTGAATAGCTTGGCAATATGTTCTGCAGCCTTTTCTCGTGATTGCTATACTTTTTTGTTATGTATGAAGATCCTCCACCTGCAATATTTTACACAAAGTTTCATTCTTTTCTATAACGCCTCATGGTGTATTGCTTCACAAATACGCCATTGATTGGGATTTTGCACAGCGAGAGCCTTAGCGAAACATGAATGCCATCCCTCCACTTTGTTGTTTGTTATTGCTGTGTTTTCTAACACAGATTCACAGCAGTTCCATGTGTCCGGCTTGTACTTTGGCTCACGCCATCTTGTGCGTGTGTTTTTGCCAATCTAAGTAGTGTCCACATTTTCTAAAATACGCTCTAATTAAACCTAATTTGTCTGGAAAAAAAACTGTTTGCACCAAAGAATCGTATATATTCTTCACAGCATCCGGTGGTACGAATGCAACCCCACAAAGCATTTTCATGATAAATTCAAATTCATCATTTGTTGTGTATTCAACCTGAAACCCGTATCTTTGTATTGAACGCCATACAGATTGAGTGAAGTGTAAATATCACCCTTGTATTACAGTGCCTGAGTAAACTGTTTGCAGTCCTTTCATGGCAGAGTCCATTTTCACCCTCTCTGGCTGTTTTAACAATGTTAGAGTTTTTATTCCCTGAAAAAATTCCTCGTATGTTATTTTTAGGTTGTTCGGTAAAAGTGCATAAATTAGTTGGTATGTTTCCTTATGAATTGCTGCATGCACTGTATAAACTTGCTTGAACGGTTTTAGGGCAGGTTTTAAAAGTTCCATCAATTTGCCACACAGCACTCTCACCTAGATATAAACATTTCTCCTTGTACTAGAAATTAATATTTGTCCCATCTTCAGTATTGTTTTGTTTTTGAAGGAAGCTTTCACCGGTCACTGTCAACTGATATTTTTCCGGTATTTCTACATCTACCATGTTGGCAAGTACCTTTGGTAACCCATATGCTGACTGTCTCCTCTTGTTTATTGTCCTTTTCAATAAATACGAATTTGGCTTTCCATCTGCCACGTGTGCTGGCATATTTAAGCTTATCTCAGACAGTATTGTGCTACAGTTTCTTTTTGACTCTAATGCCATTTTTCTTATAGATTTAACATGTTTTTTACTTCAATTTTCACGGTGATTGGAGCCTGGTTGTGGTCTTTTACAAACATTAATTCATTTTCATGTGTCTGTGCTCTTCCCCAATATCCTTTTCTTCTATATTCGGTACATTTCCACCCTTGTATTTCCCCCCGCTCCTTTTCCTTTGAATATATGTTGCCTTCATTTATTAACTGAGGCTTTCCCTTTTGTGAATTAATAAATTGAATTGGCATTGTTCATATTATTTTGATGTGAAAACAATTTAAGGGCTTTTAATAATCTCTTCAGTACATATTTTTCTAAAAGTGTTTAGCAAGAATCTTCTAAACTGACTTTTCTTTTAAAACTGTTCATGGCACTTCAGAATTAGAATGTTGGCTTTTGCAGCATTCTGTGCTCTTCTCATTTTGCTACTCAATGAAACAAATGCTGTCTTCAATTAGCTTCTATCAATGTTTTAGATTGATGGATGTGCTCCATTAAAATATTATGACCTAAACAAATGTGTCCATTCTAAATTGGTCTTTAGTTCATCAGAGCTTTTGATTAGGACTTTTCACATAGAACCAAAGAATCATATCAGGGAACTTGGCCAAGTCAAGAATTACATCATGGACATTGGCATTGCAGGGATTCCCAGTAGAAGTGAGATACGGGCAGAACAAAAGGAAGGCATCCAGTAGCTCAGGGGTTGGCAGATTTGCATGACTGTGCAGCTGTGGGTGCTAGCGAGACAGATTTGACTGAATTTGAACAATCACTGCACAAAGCCTTCGATGAAGAAGTGTGCAGGAATCTCCCAACTGCGTATGTGGATGGGTGTGTATACCATGAAGCAGTGTGATCCTGAAAAGGAATTGGTGGCAGGAATAGGGAATGTGTGAATTAAATGTAATGGTATCCCAAGAGTGAGCATGGGGCTAGGTTCCAAAAGTAGTCAATTGGCAGAATTGGCTGCAATTTACAAAGGAATATCCACAGCAATAGAAAATACTTTTAATGACATAGTTTTGGTTACCGATTATGATTATGCCCGAAACAGTTTTGTAGAATACTTACCGGGGTGGAAGCTGAGAGGAATGGTCACATGTAATGGAAAACTTCTCAAACACAGAAAATGTATTTAGGCCATTGACTATCTTGTTTCAATTAATGAGATGAAAATTAACTGGAGGAAAATTCAAGGTCACTCCAGAATACCAGGGGAAGACAAGGAAGGGAATGGCAAAGCTGATTAATTGGCCAAAATTGGAGCAGTGATGGGGGATATTGTTTCCCATGGAGCATTTGCTCAGTGAGATCCAAGTGGATTTGATAACATGTTCCAAATCTCAATTAGCAAGCGATTAGCCCATGGTGCATTGGAGATTTGATATGCCTAATCAGGATTTTAGCAAAGTACAGAAAGAGGATACAATCATAGGGCTCTTGTACAATAATTTGTTAGATTAAGAGTACCATCCTTTAATAGATGTGGACTGCAAAGTGAGAGAAGAATTGAGGGTGTTCTTAAACAATAAAAAGAGATTTCAATTGGAGGATGGACTATTGGTTCGAGAATCCATTTCAGGTCAGATCCAGTGGGTGGTTCCCATGTCATTTAGGGTGTTGGTGCTACATTATGCTCATGATGCAATAACAGTGGGACACAGAGGTTCACAGATAACATTGGAAATATTGAAAGAATATGCTTATTGGCCACATAAGTCCCAAGATGTAGAGTTGTATACCCGGGGGAGCTTGGTGTGTGCACAGTTTCAGCCTGCCTCCCGAACACATAGAGCACCATTAATGAAAAGAGGTCTGACACTAGCCTGGTCAGATTTGCAGATAGATTTCATTGGCCCGGTCCAAACATCAGCATGGGGAAACAGATACATGTTAACAGTTACCTGTTTAATGTCTAAATGGTTGGAGTACAAAACTGACACCTAACTACAGTACACAAACAGCGGCTACTTTATTGGTGAATCCTATATTTGCTAGGTTTGGTTTACCTCAAAGAATAGAATTTGCTGGTGGTAGTCATTTTACTAGTGCAGTGATAACTAAGATGTGGCAAGATTGGGAGTAAAACGAAAGCAACATATCTTTTATAAAAATTGTATTTGGGTAAAATCTTGAATTAGCAAAAATCAACCTTTTCAATATAAAAAATAAAGAAAAAGAATTATAAGCATACTAACAAAGGATAATACAAACATAAGATATATAATTACATTCTCACAAAAAATAGATTCAATCAATTTCAAAAAAATATTATCCTAAACAGTCCTTAACTTCAATGACTTTAAAATCAAAACAGTATCCATCATTCAATTCAATAGAAAGTTACAATGTTAAAAAGCCTATAATATAGTAGTTTGATTAAATTGAATTCAATGAATTCACACATTTTTTATATCCAAAGGATTTGCTATACAGTTTTTAGTCACATTATTTCCAACCTTAAAATACAGATCAAATCGTTCATCAGTTCAAGTTTGTAAATACATTTAGACAATTGACCAAGCCCCAGACTGCAAATGCAATTTATGTATTCTGTAGGCTCACAATATTTGCAAAAGGACATCATTATCAACTTCACAAGTAGAATACACACACACACTGTCCCAAGTGCAACATTCTGAAAAATGGGAGTCAGGGGCTGTGCAAAAACATATGGTTTCATGTCTCAAGTTCGTCTTGTGCACCACAGTACCTACACTGAGCGGTTGCCTTTAAAACCAGCTCTCAGCGTGCCATATCTTCCCTGGTTGGTAAGATGATAAACCTAAAGCGCCTCAATTTAGCTCTCACAAACCTGTTCGTACATAGCAGAAGATAAGAGGGTGTCATGCCCAGTTTTTTGTGTTTCTTTTGTAAGTGGACAAGAGAGGTGTACTTATGCAGATTTTCAATTGTGACATTCCAATCCGCCTGATATAATACACACTTAACTTAACCCGGCCTAATTAGCAGGTCTTTCTCATTCATTTCTAAGCCTCTAAGTAGAACGTGACAGTATGTAACAAGGTGCCTTATTGTCTCATTCTGAGCTTGAGTGATTACATTTTTCATGTCCCCATAAAGTGACTGTGCAAACGGTTTACAAAATTTAGGAAACATACATGGCAACTTCCAATTCACTCTGGCTTGTGTAATATAATAATGCACAGGTGTAAAACCTGCTCCAAAACCCATATGCATAGCTTGCAAAGGCAGGATAGTGTTTAAAGCTAATAGAGGCATGTATTGAGTGCTTGCAGACCTGCAGTATAAAAGCATCATGGCGCTTACATGCGCAGTCTGGTAATACGTTGACAATTACAGTGTTTAATGACGGCACAATGTGCTCTCCTAACACCCTGTTAATTATTAATAGAAATCCTGTTTACCTTTAATGTAAACAATCATGCAGCAGCAGTAGCGGTGGTTCAAACACTACAAAGCAGCCAGAGTAAACTATTGAAATAAACTCCAGACAATCTGATGCAATTTGGTTCAAAATTATATTTGTTTGTAGATGTTGGCCAACTGGCCTAAATTAAACACACATTGCAACTCCAATGTCCTAGATTAAACATAAAGGGTGACTCTAGTGTCCTCTATAAGCGTCGGCCAACATGTCTAATTTCAACACACAATGTAACTCCAGTGTCCTAGATTAAACACAAAATGTATCTCCAGTGTCCTTTTTATGGTTCAAAACTATGTGTGTTTCTTTCTTTATTTTATTTATTTTGACATTTATAAAGCGCACCGAACCCAGAGGCATCTGGGCACTAGATTACATAGGATTGGTGGTTCCAAAGGTTACATGCATAGGTAGTTAACAGAGGAGAAGAGACTGTAGTTAGTTACATACATGTATGGTAATAAAGTAAGTAGTATACATGAGCATAAAGTCTGCAGTTAGTTTCAACCTAAGTGGTAACAAACAAGAATTTTAGTTGAGAAAGGTTGCCAGGTGCAGAACAAATTGTATGATTTCAATTCCTCTGGATTTCTTGGGAGAAGGGCCAGGTTTTGAGGCCTTTGCGGAAGGACCAGAAGGATGGATCTGACCTTAGAACTAGGGGGAGAGCATTATATTGTTTGGCCGCAATCACAGGGAAACTGCTACCTCCAGCTTTCTGATGCCTGTATCTGGGGATGGCAAGAAGGTGTGAGTAGGCAGGCCACGTAGGTCTGTTAGATTGGGCGTTGGTAATTTGTCTGGATAGATAAGTCGGGGCACTATTAGATAAACATTTGTGGGTTAGAGATAGTGTTTTGAACATGATACGTTCTCGGACCGGGAGCCAGTGGATATTTTGTCTATCTTAGGAGACATGGTCTTTTTTAGGGATTTTGAGTGCTGCTATTACGGCATTATTCTGGAAGATTTGTAGTTTCTTTATATTACAGGAGTTGGAACCTGCAAAGAGGGGAGTTACAGTAGTCAATCCTGGAAAGTTTGAGGGCTCTGGCAAGTGTGATGCAGTTGTCAGTGGTCAAGAAGGGCCTGCAGGCGTTGATCAGTTTAGGGATGTATGCTGCAGCCAATGCGATTGCATTTACTTGTCTCATTAGGGAGAGTGTGGAGTCTATACTCCTAGGGTTTTTACCTATTTGGCAACAGTGATGATGTTTCCATCGATAGTAAAGGATTTGTAGGAGTCAGAGATTTTGTTTAGCCGAGAATGTGCACTAATCCAGAATAGCCCAATTTTCTCATCATTTAGACAAAGTTTGTGTTGTGCAATCCAGGCCTGAATGGTTTGGTAAATTTTGCTCAGTATGATTGAATCTGTGTCATAGTTGCTGATGATTGGTAGGATGATTTGGGTGTCATCCGCGTAGGTGATATAGGTGACACCCAATTTGTCTAGGAGGTCAGAACGTGGCTTGGTGAAGATAATGTAAAGTGTTGGTGAAACACAGGAGCCTTGAGGCACTCCAAAGGTGACTGGGGCTGGGGGTGGCTGCAGCGGTGGTGGAGAACACTTTCATTGTGCGGTTGGACAAGAAGGACTTAATCCATGTTATGGCTTTGGTCGAGAAGTGAGCAGCTAAGGTGACGTGTTGGTAGAGTATTTTGTGATTTACCAAGTCAAAGGCTGCTGAGAGGTCAAGTAAGAGGAGGATGGCCATGTTACCCTCGCCTTTAATTTCATCCATTTGAATCATTAGGTCAGGAAGGGCTGTTTCCATTCCGTGGCTGGGACGAAAGCCTGATTGGCGTACAGTTGGGATAGGGTGGTAGTTGGTGGGAACGTTGGCATCTAGAGGGGGCTTATTGAGGAGCGAGAGTACCCAGGCTTCTTTTAGGTTCTCTTGCACGTTGAGAAAGATTTATTAATCAACACTGTGATGAAGGGGGCAAGCTCTTCTGTGCAGTCTTTTATGAGAGAGGCAGGGTATATGTCTCCTTGAAATCTAGAGGGGTTCAAGCCTTTGATATGGTAGTTTCAATGGTTGGGACCAGTGTGAATTCAAATCAGAGAGTGGTGTTGGGCTGTGTGGGCCGCTGGTCTAGTGGCTGGTTGGCTGATGCGAGTTTAGTTTTATTTGCAGCAATTTTGCTTTGTAGTAAGGAGATTTTGCGAAGTAAGGGCGTTTTGGATATTCCAGCACCATGGGAGGTCTTTAATGCAGTTATCAGCGGGGGGAGCTGGCATTTCGAGTTTGCGCAGTATGGCAAAAAGCTCTCTAGTGCCTTAATTAGCCTTTTCAATCCTCCCATTGTATGTATCATCTTTAGGTTGAAGAATGGCTTGTTTATATTTTTTGGATAGGGCATTGAAGTGCTGTTTGTACTCATCTGAAGGTATTTTCTTTCCAGGTATTCTCAGCCATTATTTTGAGGAGCGTAGGGCTTTGAGACTAGGGATGTACCAAGAGCTTAGTTGGGCTATTGGTTTGGGTTTGCGGTTGCCCAGAGATTCTGCTTTGTTAATGGCTTCTAGGAGAGTTTGATTGTATAGCGTGACCATCTTTGTAGGGTCAGAGTTGGTAGGTGCATAGTCTGTTAAAGTTTGTAGCTGGGGGAGTAGGTTGTCTGGAGTGATGTTGCATGAGTTTCTTGAAAGGGAGGCCCAAACTGGTAGAGTCAGGAAATCTAATTGTGCTATATCATTAATGGTGAATGGGATGACATTGTGGTCTGACCATGGGCAAGGATTGTTAGCTAGATTATTGGTGTTGCAGTTGAAATCTGCTAGCCAATCTAAGAAGCCTTGGGCTTCAATAGTGTTGGTGAAGGCTTGTGCCTGACGATCGGAAAGTTTATTAAAGCCTAGGTTGCTGTCTCCCAAAAGGATGATTTTGGAAGCGGACTTGGTGTTGGTTGAAAGGAGTTGCACAATGTCTTCCTCGAAGCAAAGCAGGGAGCCAGGAGGTCTGTAAATAAAGTGGATAGTGAGGGTGGCTGTAGCTGATAAAGAGATTGTGGTTGAGAGCAATTTGCCTGACGTGATAGTTTGGCCAGGGACTTCTTTGATAGGTAGGTGGTTTTTGCAGATGATAGCTACTCCATCTCCTTTGGATTCCAGTCTGTTGGTCAAGTAGAAATGTTGGCCAACTGGCCTAAATCCAGCAGACGATAACTCCAATAACCATAAAACTCCAATGTCCTAGATTAAACACAAAGTGTGACTATAGTGTCCTTTATAAGCGTTAGCCAACTGACCTAAATTCACCACACAATGTATCTCCAGTGTCCAACATTAACTCATTAGAAAGCATGTGCTAATGTTTCACTCACCAGGGCTTTGCCCAGGTAATATTCATATCAATCGGTCAATGATAATTTCACATTGCAGTTGTAGTTCTATCACCACAGTTTTAGAATACATTAGAGCATGCGATAATGTTTTGCCCAACCTGGCGTGGTCTCCGTAATATTTATAACAATTGGTCAATAGCTGCAGACGTGGGATGATGGAAAACAAAAACAGTGAAGTATAATGCTTCACTGTTTTTGTTTTCCATCATCCCAGTTTCCTAACACATATCTGAGCAATTTTTTAGATCCTACATTCCTCCTTTTAAGACATGTTTGCACATTTAAACAATTATATGTCACATTCTTTATCAGTCTCCTGTCCTCATATGTTTAATATCCATAAGGAACCAGGAGAGAATAACAAATTGTTTAGTGAGAAAGACAAAGGGACAAACAGTTAGTTCTCAATGAAACAGTATTTATGTACCTAAAGATGAATATCAAATTACATTCACTAGAGGATACAAACTAAAACAACTCAGCTGTTCAACACCTCCCAAGTAAGATGGCATATTTCATTAGAGCTCGAATTAGAGCTAAATTCCACCAAATACAGATATTACTGTATCTCTTTCCCAAAGTTCCAATTTGATGTATTAAATAATTGTTCAAATTATTCAAATGTACGTATCTTACCTAGCTAAGATGGTATCACAAAATGTTCTTAACATTCAACTCAGTTAGCATCAATTCTTTGGACAATCACTATTAGTTCATTGTCCTATGATATGGAACAAATCTTAATTAATATGGTTATAAACGAACTTGGTACTTATCACAATTTAAGATTATCCATAAATTATAAAGGGCGTTGGTCTGATTAGTAGTAGAGCATGGCTGATTAACTGTTATAGGGTGGCCAGTATACACCCTTAGTCCACTATGTTCTGCATCACAGTTTCCATGAGATTCTGTGAGAGGGTTCATCTCAAACTTCAAGAGCCAAGAGTTACCTTGTATCTATTTTCACAACTTCTTTTTCAGCACTGATTCTTCTGATGTGTTCACTGAACTTCTAATTTGAGAAATCTAAAATGAATAAGCACTCACCTAAATTCATGGCAATTATCTGTGTCAGGAGGAGCTGCAGCAGTTAGCAAACTAGAAAGCCATCGAGCTCTGTGCACAAGAACCGATGTTTATCAGCAACATGTTCCTGATTCACAGGAAAGAGAAAGTGACACCAGTCATACATCTCAATGGTGCAGGGAGTGTGGTCCAGACGAGAGAAGCATATGCAGTCCCTGATTAGAGGGGTGCCAGCCAGAGAGACCGAGAGAGGCCGGTCTTCAAGCTGAGCTGGGTCCTGGGCATTGGCTAAAAGGAACGTGAGACTGTGCTCTAAGTATCTGTAATCTATAACTTGCATTTCCTTTCCCCTTTATATGCTAAATTGATGTATTTTTTTAAGTTTATATGCTAAGTTTATATGCTTGAATTATTTTCTCTCTGGCATGTGTTCATGGCCGTAGCATGAGACTCAAGCTTTGGTCGAGCAATGCCAGCAGGCCCATTTCATATCTAATAAGCATAGCAGGAATACAATTCAGTAATTTCAGTGCTCTCCCCCACAATGAGCCTTCCAGCACTGCTAATTTCTTCCTCTCCCAGATCCAAGGCTACAAAGTCTCTATTACATTTAATAGTTTGGGCACCAATTTTGCCTCATAAATCTTCACAGCTGGACCTAGGGAGAACTTCCTAAACTTGTTGTTCACCTTCACCAATAAAGATGACAGAGCCATGGTCTTGTTCTTATAGTACTCCCACATGCAATATTTCATCAGCCTGCTGAGCACCGGAAGATATGATATATTTTATTTGTAGCGCATCTAGACACAAGTGTTTCAAGGTGTGCCGAGGCAACGGGGAACAAGGGAGGACAGTACAACAATCTTACTAGGTCAAGTGACATTGAGATTATGCAAGTTCGGGCAGAGGGAAGGTTACAAGTGCAAGGGGAAGGGAAGGAAGAGAGGTGCAAGACATAGGCTCAAGACATAGGAAAATAGTGCAGCCAACAGATGGTGGTGCAGGGGTTAAGTGCAGACAACAAGTGTTGGATAAGTGCAAGTAGGGGGACTGTAAGGATGTAGAAACAGACCCCAAGTGCAAGGTTGCCAGGAGACAGTGCAGGTGTGCAGCTGGGAGGCCAGGGACCTGGGTCAGTGATTCAGAGGGTGGCCAGGTAACTAGTCTATTTTCAGACAAGAGATCAGCATGGAACTGGAAGAAAGAAGGCAGAAGCAAAGAGAAAACTCTTGAGCTGCTTCCGTAACCGGAGATGGTTCTGCTCAAATTTCAGAGAGGCAGGGAGGATATTCCAGAGGGAGGTACTGGTCAAAGAGAGTGATCTGCCCCAAACTCATTGCTTAGAGAAGCAATTGACCCTCAGGGAGTTAGAGGTGGAGGAGAAAAGAGCTAGAGAAGGGAGATACTTCTGAAGAGAAAGCTGGAGGTATTTTGGTCCCAGGCCCCAGAAGTCCTTGTGAATAATGCAATGGTCTTGAATTGTATCCTTGCAGCCACTGGGAGCCAATGGAGAGATTTCTGTGCTGGAGAGATATGATCCTTGGGCTTGAGGCCAAGGACAAGTCTTGCAGTCCTGTTCTAGATGAGCTGCAGGGGATGGAGAGTAGAGGAGGGTAGTTTTAAAAAGAGGCTGTGACAGTAGTCAAGTCTAGAGAGCACCAGAGCTCTGGAGACAGCGAGCTTCTGGGGGAAGGAGAGGAAAGGAAGAATACCTCTGAGGAGGTGCAGTTGGTATTTTGATGTCTTAGAGATGTCGGAAATGTAAGGGGAGAAGGAGAGGGTGGAATCAAAGATAACACTGAGGTTCTTAGCCTCACAGGTGGGAGCAGGAAGAGGGCCAAGCGATACAGGTATTGCTTGAACAACCAGGGAGAAAGGTTAGACCCATGGGGACCACTACATGTGGAGAGAGAGATAGAGGAGAGGAAGGACCCAGGTTGGACCTTGGAGGGTTGGTCAGAGAGGAAATAAGTTAGCCAGGCCAGAGCCTGATCAGTGATACCAAGATTATCACAAGCCGGTTAATTAGGTTATCCACCTGTTTTATTTGTGCTTCATTGATGGACCATTTATGTTTTGATTACACTGTGTTTAGCGGTTAGTTCCAACACGTTAGTTTTCATTGGATTTACTTGAAGCCCATTTTTGCATGCATATTGTGCAAAGGCCTTTAACACTCTCTGGAGTCTCAGCCGTGTACAGTCAAACAATAGATAAACGTCTGCTTAAGACAACCAAGTGTATCTCTCAGTGCCCAAAGGCCACTGGTCTCAGGTCATCATCAATGTTTGCTATAAACAGATTAAAGAGGCAGAGTATCAAAACACAACCCTGCCCCAAATCCAATTTCATGTTGATTTTCCTACTTAAAACCCATTCATATTCAATGTGACTTGGATATTTGATGAGTTATGGAGTTTTATATGGATATTCAGCAGCTCATCCGCTAGACCTCACACCACAACTTGACCCATAGACTTAGGGCCTCATTACGAGGCCGTCGGTAAGGGGTTAACAGCACCGGTAAGGATGCCGGTGCCGTTAACCCCTTACCACCGCATTTCGAGGTCCCTTAGCGGGTCCCAATAAGGCCGGCTGGTTTTACCAGCCGCCCTTTGCGGGAGCCGTTAAGGGACCAGGGAGCTAATAAGGGGGCCGCTATTTGTGGGCCCGTTATTAGCTCCTTCCCCATTCCCATTGAGCCCTATAGGAGCTCGAATGGGAATGGGGAATGGTTTTCAGAATGGGGATTTACTGGGTCCTCCAAGGTTGGATTGACCCGTTAAGTCCCCATTTTGAGAACCCAGACACGACTTTGGAGGCAGCCATGGTGCTAATAGCCCCATGGGTACCTCCAAAGTTGTAATGACCCCCTTCATCTGTCCAGTTGGTCCAAGGATGACGTGAGGTCAACAGACGCCATATAGATAGACTCATATTTTTTGCTCCTGACCAGGTCCTGGAAGCAATGTGACAGGTATCCATTTAAAGTTGTCCCATGCCCCCGTCTGAAACCAGTCTGATTTTTCTGGATGATACATTTCTCCTCCGACCATCTTTCCAACTGAGAAAGGACCAGGGATGCAAATATCATACTATCTGCGTCCATGATCATGATATGCCGAAAGCTACACATCTCCAACTGGCCATCTTCTAGTGGTGGTGTGGAATGTTGCAACTGATCAATAATTGACATTCTGAAAAAATGTGTAGCTGAAGCAGGGTCTAGTTGGGATGTGCGACTCTCTTTGGTATTTATGGCCATTAGGGTGACACCATCAAAGTCTATAACTCTCAGCCCACATGAGATCATGACAGGTAGGAAAATGGTTTTACCCCAACACTTGTGGTATAGGACTAATGAGCAAGTCCTGGTAAATGCATCCACAATTCATGAGTCTGTGGAAGAACTGAGAAAGCATTTGCAGCATGCATTTGAATTTGCACAGCAAAACCTCATTTGTCCTGTGCTTCATGTTCCATTTTTTGTCTTTTTTGCACCTTGATCCTTCGGGCTGCGGCGCTATATTCAGAACTAACTAAATAAATAAATAAACCTGGAAAGGGAAGCTGAGGGTGCCAAATCCGTTCTAACAATTTGAACAATTATGAGCTTGGAGTGGGGGCAGGGGGGAAATGCTGGTTTTACCACCAATAGAAAATCAGTAATTGTAAATCAGTATTTTTCACTTGAGATCTTTAAAATTAGGTCTTTTCACATAGAACCACCAAATCATACTATGACAAGAAATCATCTTTTAGGGAGTATGAAGTAGGTGACCAGGTGTTTAAGTTTAACTTACTTTGCGAAAGGCAAGAATAGAAATGCCAAATTCATGGTGCCCTGGCGTGGTCCATTCAAAATTGTGGGCAAGGTTTCACCCGTTGCCTACAGAATAATGATGATATAAGCAAATCTGGCTGTGGAACAGTTTGTCCAGATTAAACCATTCCACCTGAAACATGAGGGTAAAAGATTAGAACAGCCTGGTGAAACCAGTAGAGAGTAGGATGTGTAACGGTTCCATCAAAAGCAAGGTCAGTATATCAGTGGTAAGTAACTCACACAAGGGATGAAAATAATTCATCGGAGCAGGCGTGTTGGGTGTAGTGTGCATGAAAGTATGAATGAAAGTTGTATATATTCAACAACAAGAAAATTTGTAAATGAGCATGTTTATGGTTGTTTTATATATATATTCAATGAAAAAACTTTGTTAAAGGGACGTTATGGTTAAGTTGCGCTACTAAAAACATACGAAATTCTGTGAAAAAAGTTTCTTAAAGGGACGTTATGGTTCCAAGTAAAATGGAAAACCCCCTGAAATTCACCAGTTATGGTAAGCTAAGCAACCATAACTCGCGCCACCACAGTGCACTGCTAAGACTTACACCCAGGAAATCAAAGATGACATCACAAATGCCATTGATGACATCACTGATGACATCACATGTGCATTAACTTTCATGAAAAGTCTGTACATGGGATTCTTATGGTAATGCTAATAAAAGTAGTGTCAAGGATCATTGGAATCAATATCATGAGGTACATAGTGCATTAGGCAATGAATTAATCCAAATAGCATTGTATTATGAAGTTTTTTCCAATATACTAAGGTACACATGTAGTAACATAGGCATAGTTTGCAGGAGACATGATGGAGATGCAATTTTAAAAATCTTGCCATGTTAAATATTAAAATTATAAATGCTTTCTTATTAGAGTTTTGCATACTGTGAAACATTTAATAAGTACCTAATAAAACCCACTTACTACATTATTGCATTACTGCACACAAAACACAAACAGAAAACTACACATAAAAATATGAGCATATACAGGGAAAGTGAAGTAACCTAACTGATTATCTTCATGCACAGAATTGATTGCTGTGCTTCAAAGCTACTACTTCCCTATGTATAACTAACACATATTGTGACTAGGCCCTAAGGAAAGTAGTGTAGGTGCAATGTGTACATATATGAGCATATCCAGGGAAAGTACAGTAATAAAAAAAACAACAGAACTATAAGGCAGTGTTGATAACCTTACTAATCATCTTCATACATAGAAAGCATTGCTTTTTCCAAGTCTGTGTTTTCTCCTTTGTATATGTTTCATATGCTGTGAGTGGACACTAAGTGAATTACTGTGAGTACATATTTGAAGTATAAGTCTACAAATATAGTACCTTTTAGAATGTTTAGTTCCTGACTGTTACTGGCCTAGATATATCAGTAAAGGTAAAACGAGTGAGCCAGACATGTGATGTCATCAGTGATGTCATCTATGCCATTTGTGATGTCATCTTTGATGTCCAGGGTGTTAGTCTTAGCAGTGCACCATGGTGGCGCGAGTTATGGTTGCTTAGCTTACCAGAACTGGCGAATTTCAGGGGTTTTTCAGTTTTACTTGGAACCATAACGTCCCTTTAACAAAGTTTTTTCACTGAATTTCATAGGTTTTTATTAGTGCAACTTAACCATGACGTCCCTTTAACAAAGTTTTTTCTTTGAATTTCATAGGTTTTTATTAGTGCAACTTAACCATAACGTCCTCTTAAAAAAGTTTTTTGTTGCTTATAAATTTGCTCTTGGATCCCAAAGTTATAAGCCACTGTGGGTGTGATATGCTGCGGTGGTTGTGGCCCGGGCATAGAGTCTTGGGAGCATGGCCATATGCCCATGCTCCCAAGACTCTATGCCCGGGCCACAACCACCGCAGCATATCACACCCATAGAGTCAAACATTTTAACTAAGTCATATGAGCACTTTTAATGTCCGCTAAGTGTTCTTAGAACAGTTTCAACTTACTTATGAACAGTACGGACAGGCATAGCATCCTCAGGACACCCCCATTTTGTTTATTTACGAGCATCCCAGGACACATGATGTGTTCTTAGAACACTTTCTACTTACCTGCGAACAAAATGGACAGGCACACCGTCCTCAGGAGACAGCCGTTTTGTTTATTTTCGAACCTTTCAGGACACCGCGTGTGTTCTTAGAACAGTTTCAAATTGCCTGCAAACAGTTCCGGACAGGCATACAGTCCTCAGGACAACCCCATTTAGTTTATTGACGAACATCCACCGTCCTCAGGACACCCCCATTTTGTTTATTGACGAACATCCCTGGACACATGATGTGTTCTTAGAACAGCTTCAACTTGCCAGAGAACAAAACGGACAGGCATACCGTCCTCAGGACACAACCATAACGTCCCCTTAACAAAGTTTTTTCATTGAATTTCATAGATTTTTATTAGTGCAACTTAACCATAATGTCCCTTTAACACATTTGTTTTTTTCTGAATTTCATAGGGGGTCATTACGACCCAGGCGCTAAGTACGCCAACTTTACCACCATGGTGTAAACTATGTTTACACCATGGTGGATGGCGGATTTACCGCCCCATTCCAAGGTGAGTGGGGCGGTAAATCCCCATTTCCCATTTTCCCTTCCCCATTCCCATTTTTGGCCCAAAGGGGAAAATGGGAGTGGGGAAGGCGCTAATTACGCCACCGTAAATTACGGTGGCGTAATTAGCATCATGGCGGGTTAGCGCCGTGGATTTTAACGGCTGCTAAAAGCAGCCGTTAAAATCAGAATAGGCGTTAAGGGTTAACGACGGCGTTAACCCTTAACGCCTGGGTCGTAATGAGGCCCATAGGTTTTTGTTAGTGCAACATAACCATAACGTCTTTTTCAATGGATGAAGACCACTAGCATCCTAGGTTCTTAAAGTGGGAATGCGGGGTGGTAAAAAAAAGATTTTTCTTCCCAAACCGGTACGCCTGCGCCGTACTGGTGTAGGAAGGTAAATCTTTTACCAAGATGGATGGGAAGGTGGGTGTATAAAAAGAACACAAAAGGGCATTGGCGGGGGGGTGGGAGTGACCAAGAGAGAGACACAGGGCATGAGCGGGGGATGGGGGGAACAGGAGAGAGACACGGGGCATGAGTGGGGGGTGGGGGGAACACGAGGAAGACACGGGGCATAAGCGGGGGTGGGGGGGTACAGGAGGGAGACACGGGGCATGAGCGGAGGCTGGGGGAACAGGAGAGAAACACGGGGAATGAGCAGGGGGTGGGGGGCAACAGGAGAGAGATACAGGGCATTAGCGGGGGCTGGGGGTAACAGGAGAGAGACACGGGGCATGAGCGGGGGGTGGGGGAATGGGAGGAAGACACGGGGCATGAGCAGGGGGTGGGAGGGACAGGAGGGAGACACGGGACATGAGCAGGGGTGGGGGGACGGGAGGGAGACACGGGACATGAGAGGGGGTGGGGGGAACGGGAGGAAGACACGGGCATGAGCAGGGGGGACGGGAGAAAGACACGCGGCATGAGCGGGGGTGGGAGGGACAGGAGGGAGACACGGGACATGAGCGGGGGGTGGGGGGAACGGGAGGAAGACACGGGGCATGAGCAGGGGGTGGGGGGATGGGAGAAAGACACGAGGCATGAGCAGGGGGGTGGGGGGAAGGGGAGGAAGACACGGGGCATGAGCGGGGGGTGGGGGGGTACAGGAGGGAGACACGGGGCATGAGCGGGGGATGGGGGGAACAAGAGGTAGACACAGGGCATGCGCGGTAGGTGGGGGGAACAGGGGAGACACAGGGCATGAGCGGGGGGTGGGGGGTACAGGAGGGAGACACGGGGCATGAGAGGGGGTGGGGAGGACACAGGCACACCACGGGGCATGAGCGGGGGGTGGGGGGACACGGGCACAACACGGGGCATGAGCGGGGAGTGGGGGAGCCACGAGCACAATACAGGGTATGAGCGAGGGTGGGGGGACACGGGCACAACACAGGGCATGAGCGGGGGATGGGGAGACACGGGCACAACACGGGGCATGAGAGGGGGTGGGGAGGACACAGGCACACCACGGGGCATGAGCGGGGGTGGGGGGACACGGGCACAACACGGGGCATGAGCGGGGGTGGGGGGGACACGAGCACAACACGGGGCATGAGCAGGGTGTGGGGGGAACCCAGGCACAACAAGGGGCATGATCGGGGGTGGGGGGGACACAAGCACAACACGGGGCAAGAGCAGGGGGTGGGGAGGACACGGGCACAACATGGGGCATGAGCGGGGGTGGGGGGACACAAGCACAACAAGGGGCATGAGCGGGGAGTGGAGGGGACAGGAGCAGAACATGGGGCATGAGGGGAAGTGGGGGGACACGAGCACAACACGGGGCATGAGCGGGGGGTGGGAGGGACACGGGGACAACACAGGGCATGAGTAGGGGGTGGGGGAGGACACGAGCACAACACGGGGCATAAGCGGGGGTGGAGGGGCACGAGCACAATAAGGGGCATGAGCAGGGGCTGGGGGGGACCCGAGCACAAACGGGGCATGAGCGGGAGTTGGGGGGGGACACAAGCATAAAACGGGGCATGAGCGGGTGGTGGGGGAGGACACGGGCACAACACGGGGCATGAACGGGGTGGGGGGACACGAGCACAAACGGGGCATGAGCGGGGGGTGAGGGGACAGGAGGGAGACACGCAATGCTGCTGGTGTCTTACTGTGCAGGCCGCAGATCCCGCTCTTCGGCCCTCCGCAGGCCTGATGCAAAGATAAACTAAGATGGCGAGCGTCTCTGAAAATAGACGCACTGCACGCTTCACCGCAGCCAATGGAAGAGCACGTCAGATGTCTGCGGACATCACGCAAGCTGCTTGCCCAATCCCTGTCCTGTCCGCGGAGCGAACAGGGAAGTGTGTCCACGGACCGAACACAGATATCATTAATTTTTTCTGACCTACTTTTTGGTCATTTAAAAAAAAACTACTGGCCGGATTTTCACCAAATTTGCAAAAGCACACTTTCGGGACCAAGCCGCTGCTCTTGGTCCAAATTTGCTGAAAATCTGTCCAGCGGTTTGAGCTGTAGGCGTGAGCAAAGTTTTTTTCCCTATGGGAAAAAAAAATTGGGACCACCCTATAACTTTGCCCCCCCTGGACCAAACCTCACCAAACTTTGCAAAAAAAATCAGAGTGGCCCATATACTTGGATTCGTCCAGGGGGAGCGAAGTTAAAAGCCGTCCAAAAAGTGCTCTTCCTATGGAAACAGCAACTTAACCTCACTACTGTGGCCATGTAATATATAACATGGCCTGCGGTAGCGGCCATGTAGTTATGGTTAAGTTGCTAAACCCATAGGAAGAGCACTTTTTGGGTGGCTTATAACTTCGCTCCCCCTGGACGAATCCTCACCGAACTTTGCTGAAAAAATATATGGCCCACTCTGAATATTTATGCAAAGTTTGGTGTGGTTTGGTCAAGGGGGGGCAAAGTTATAGGGGGGTCCCAACATTTCTTTTTTTCCATAGACTGAATGGAGAAAAACTTTGCTCACGCCTACAGCCCAAACCGCTGGACGGATTTTCACCAAATTTGCGGCAGGAGTGGCGGCTTGGTCCCGAAAGCGTGCTGTAAGTACTGTAAGAACATGTGAGAATAGCAACGTCTACACATGTAATACCTTTTGAATTTTAAGATTTTGACTGTCGGTGAATAAACTCACCTGGCCTAGATATGTTAGTGAATATAAAAAGGGGCTAGACATGTGATGTCATCAGTGATGTCGTCAATCATATTTGTGATGTCATCTTTGATGTCATGGGTGTTATTTTTAGCACTGCACGGTGGTGGCGTGAGTTATGGTTGCTTAGCTTACCATAACTGGCAAATTTCAGGGGTTTTTCAGTTTTACTTGTAACCGTAACGTCCCTTTAACAAAGTTTTTTAACTGAATTTGATAGGTTTTTAGTAGCGTATCTTATCCATAACGTCCCCTTAACAAAGTTTTTTCATTGAATATATATATATATATATATATATATATATATATATATATATATATATATATATATATATATTTATATTTCATGTATTTGTTTCCAGGTAATTGGGAAGGGGAGTTGGACATGAAAAGTTATTTTTGCTTAATACTTAACCTGTCTGTCTCTCTCCTCTGGTTTAGACTGCTAGCACGTTTCATTCATGAGCCTTTCCTGAATGAACTGGAGCCCCCTGGATGGATGAACTGGAGCCCCCTAGAAGAACAAGAGTCCTATGGATGACCTGGATGGAGACCCGGGACCAAAAAGGGGGGAGAAGATGGAAAGAGACGGGCAAGATCCAGATGACGAGATGGGCATATACAATTCTGTTATGTGTGCTGTGACATGGACACAGGCCTCTCTGGCAAACAAAGGCAATTTGCAGACTGCCGGGGCCAGCATTTGGCCTGGTGGTAGATAAAGAAGTGCTAACTTTCCATTTTGTTTCTTTCTCTGGAATTTGTGTATGAGATCCTCATTTCTATATTCTCTTTCTTCTGTGCAATTCTTAATATGGACATTTGTCGCAACATTTATTGCAATTCCTTCCTAGGTATGGACATTTGCTGCCTACATGGACATTTGATAGTAATTTTCTGCAATACATGAACAATTGTCACCATGTTTGAAAAAGAAAAATCTCAGTTATTTATGCTTCAATACCAAGCAAGTCTCATGATCACATGGTTAATGACATGAAAATTGGCGAAGGATGGATTCATTTAAATTTCTGCGAAATTGTTGCTGATTTATTGTTAAGTTATAGTCAAGTTTAAAAAAAAAAGAAAAAGGTATTTTTAAAACACAATCTGACAAAGTTGTCCAAGAATCACATGGGTTGGTGAGGTGTAGATAGGACTTATGCTTCTGCAGAGGCCTTTATTTATTCAGGTCTCTACAGAAGAAGGGGGGAAGATGTTGGAATAATGCAGTGCACACATTTCAAAGGTGCACTAATTTCAGTGAGGCCACTGATTTCAACAAAGACCGTGTGCACCAGTTTAATATTATGCTAACATGACAGCATGGGTTATGTGTCTGAGTTAGGATATTAGTACTGATATGTGGCATTGAGGGTACACTAAAGAGGGGGTTGATTTAGGGTTTAGCATAGCATAGTGTAGTGTAGGGTGTTAACAGCCTTAACCACTAACTGCTAACACCACTAACATTAACTAATTATAATTTTACTGACATTAGTAATTAGGCTGGAGTCAGAGTGGGTTTGCTTAGGCAATAGCTTGTGCTGCAGGCTGTAAGTGTATTAATTCACATTGCAATGTTGGCTTAGGAAATAAATACGAAAATTGAAAACTGAACAGCAGTGTGCCTTTGTGACGTTAGATTCAGAGCACAATGAGATGGCAGAATGTGCACTTGAAAGAACGATTTCATTGTTCAAGCTGGTGCAGTACAGGAAGCAGAGGATGTCATGTTGCCCATTTCATCCGGGCTCAATGAAATATTGAACAGGAGTGCTGTCCAAAGGTCATTGTAGAAAAAGCCAGACAAGGTTTGAAAGATACTGGAGGGTGTTGGTTGAAAAGTGGGTGGTGATTGACTAAACGCTTCATTCATGACATCATGATAGAATGCATGAACATGGGTGGAAAAAACAGTATAGGGTCTTTATGAAGATATAGGTAGAGGAGAGGTGAAGGAAAACGAGCTTACAAGCTGGGGGGAAGGAGTAAGTAAAAGGCTGGCCACAGAAGGAGGGAGAATAGAGGGAAGAGAGGAAGAAGACAAACAAAATGTAAGGAAATAGGATGCTGACAGAGTTCAGCTAGGCCGTGAGATGTGTTCACTGCAGTGGAAGGAGATGTAATAAAGTCTCTTATTAGTCACACGGGACACACAGACCAGCTGTGGAGACTGATGTTGTTCCAGGTATGCTTTATTGACATAGTATATACAGTTCCGGTTACTCTTATGTATATACAGTAGTATGGATGATAGGACATAGACAGGGATGGGTAGATACAGTACACAAGAAGGCGAGGACCCACCGGCCATCCACTCACTCCAGCTCAGGCCCCCAACTGACTCACTCGGAACATTCATACACTGATGCACTCAACATTCTCCTGGCTGCATCATACATCACATTCTATTGGCAATCACTCCAGGCCAGTGACAATGTACAGGACTATATATAACATCTCCCTTTCATACCAGATTCAACCACAACATAACATCTCCCTTTCATACCGGAAGTACCCACGCGTGACATCTCCCTTTCATATCAGGTTCATACACACAAACATCACCCTTACATACAGGATGCAGAAAAAACCAGGCAAACACATATCACTCGCCCACTCATAATTCTAACCACAACCAGAATCTCACACAGATAAACTCCATGTAACAGATGGGGTGCTCCTGGCAGCACCGGAGTTCTTAAACTTAAAACTATTACTAAAAGAACAGTAGTAAATACTTAACAATCACTTAAACTTAAAACTATTACTAAAAGAACAGTAGTAAATACTTAAAAATCACTTAAACTTAAAACTACTACTAAAAGAACAGTAGTAAATACTTAACAATGACTAAAGCTAAAGTGCGCACTATATACAGGTTATGTACATCTGCCGGCAATTTCAAACTTTTTCCTGGCACAACCCTTATTCAGTCAGTTGGCCAAACTCTTTTGTGGCGCAACCCTTATTCAGTCAGTTGCCCACTTAAGTATCTCACATTAGAGCGTACGCATATACCGCCATTTTATTTTTATTATGGCTCTAGTGGTAATTTGAAATTCTCACACTAGCTTCAATTATCTCCAAGACTTATTGGTCAGTACACATTAACTGGAATACCCTGCACCGCGACCATGAACTGCAACACGTGCGTCATGGTCGGGATGAGACAATAACAGTGGGCCACAACATTACACAAACTGAGCAAGACAACGTCCCAACGTCAATTGCAGGCTATCTAATGTGTCGTTCATCATCTCTCCAACGGGTAAATCAGACCCTTAACACCATAACCATAGCATAGGTTGTTCAATCACATAAACATTAGTGATGGTGAAAAATTGAGAAAAGAAAAAAAAAAGGCATTCATTATTCTGTGAAAAAGGAAAAAGAAAAAAAAAAACATTCATTATTCACTTCGTGCTTAACAAATCTAAATGGATTTTTCCATTTATACTGCTCATGATTTGCATTATATCCACCATTGTGAACTCTAATTGTGGTGGTGGCTTTTCCAGATACACTAGCAAGATTGCTGCATTACATTACATCACAGCCAGCATTGTCAATTTCAAGATGATTTGCAAAATTCACTTTAGGTATAAGTCTACTATAAGTAGTGGCTTGATCAGGGCCACGCACAAAATGTAGCTAAACCCTAATCAGCAGCAATCACACGTATCATTAATAGTGGCTACAGCAATTGCACGTATCATTAATAGTGGCTAAACCTCTGTGAAAAAGGAAAAAGAAAAAAAAAACTTTATAAATGATCACGTTTGCATTATTGCCAAAAACAATTAAATCCACAATATTGGTGCCGAAGGAAAACATCCTTTCCTGTAGTTTCTTTTACAGATGTGCCGCACCCCCACGTTGTGATGTCAGTTCCGTGGATAAATAAAATAGTGTCTTACAAAAGGTTCCTTTAAGCGCCCAAAACCAATGTTTTGTTAAAGGCACGCACTCAGCATGTCTTTGCTCCATTAATCCAGCTTAACACGTAGAAACGAAGCTGTCACGCATCACAGACTTTCATTGTTCGCATTCCATGGATCACCATCACCCACTGAATTCCAAAACACGTCATCATTCACTTGAAGGGCTGGAAGAGGACAGACCTCGCTGGGCCTCTGATGTTAACTGTCTTTCCGCGCAGCATTTTTTGAAATTCAGGTCAGATCCTAGATGTGATCAAGCCCCAAACTTTATCCACATAACAGGCATTATTCAATACACGCGAAATACTTGGCATATCATAGAAAATGTAATTCATTACGGACTGCGCACTGCCTTTCCGGTATTGATTTCCACAGTTATTATTCCGGGTTTATGGAGCTCTGGGGCCACCTGGTGGGTTGTAGATGTACTGAGTGGTTAAATATTGCAACTGTAAAACGCTCCCAATGAAGCAACTGCATTTCATTGACAGATGCAGTGTTTTCACATAGTTTAACGTACAGCTGAGCAGCAAAAGGTCAATCCTCAACTAGCAGGGCCTTTTTTGTCCCCATTAAGATGTCTGGGGCATATTCCTCCTTTATGTGCACATTTCCATGGGGAACTCTGGGGAAAGTGTTGGTTGCTGGGGACCTCCCTCCCAGAGTCAGTGGCACATTATAAATCTTTAACCCTACACAGCTGGGCAGGATGTTTATTTTTGAGTCTTTGGGGGAACGGTGGGTCACTCTTAGGCTGCTTACCCCCCACAGCTCTCCTTACTGTACATTTTTGTAGCTGCAGCTCCTCAGTTGCACTCTGTCCTTTTAAGTTGCATTTGTCCATATTCCTGGGTTCTTCAACTCTCGTCGCCAATGTAATAAAGTCTCTTATTGGTCACACGGGACACACAGACCAGCTGTGGAGACTGATGTTGTTCCAAGTATGCTTTATTGACATAGTATATAAAGTTCCGGTTACTCTTATGTATATACAGTAGTATGGATGATAGGACATAGACAGGGATGGGTAGATACAGTACACAAGAAGGAGAGGACCCACCGGCCATCCACTCACTCCAGCTCAGGCCCCCAACTGACTCACTCAGAACATTCATACACTGATGCACTCAACATTCTCCTGGCTGCATCATACATCACATTCTATTGGCAATCACTCCAGGCCAGTGACAATGTACAGGACTATATATAACAGGAGACTGGTGAGAGAGCGAGAGAGAGAGAGAGAGAGAGAGAGAGAGAGAGCGAGAGAGCGAGAGAGAGAGAGAGAGAGAGAGAGAGAGAGAGCGAGAGAGAAAGAGAAAGCTGTAATCCCAGAGTCAGCTGTTCGTGTGAGAGATAGAGTGTCAGTGAGATGAAAGAGTTTCTAGCCGGGCTGACAGTATCGCCAGGTACTAAGCTCTTGGCCAGTATAGGTTAAACAAAAAAGAGAAATAATTAATTAGAGCAATCTCATGGTCTAATGCCGACACAAAAGGCGGCACACCCATTTGTTCTCTAGGCAGTTTGCAGCACCGCTAAATTGTATCAGTCATACTTTCAAGGTTGTGTATAACAATGCATGTGGTCTGCCAAGTTTGCTAAGGAGTAGCTAGTTTTGCTGGATGCGAAAGAGACATTATTGCCTTGGGTGGGGAATGTTAAGGAAGTTTATGCCAATATAACTGCAAGTATCAATGCACTGATAAATTATGAAAACTGTATTTTTGCCAAGCTGTGTTTATATCTTTCTTCTTGTTTCTTGCATGCGTTCAACGAGATGCAATGCAGATATTTTTCCCTGCATTTCTTTTTTTTCTGTTTTGCTGAGTGAAGATAAAGTGCCTGAGGACATAATTGTGGAAGTTGTGTGTGGTTTATTATTGTGTGACCTGGTTATTTTACGATATATAGAGTGGGCGTGTGGTGCATCCAGTATAGTCGATGTGAAAACTTAACGTGCCTAGCATAGTATAAAGGATGACATTTTGCTAGCCAAAGATCCCAAATAAAAACATAGCAGTAAACAAGCAGCCAATTAACTAATTCCCTACGCTGTAGCAAATAAGAATAGTAACAAATTCTATCTCCCTTTAGCATGCCTCGAGCAACATTTTTTCAGTCCTAATATCAAAAGAACTTCAACATTGGGCTTCAGCTGTGAAGGAAATTGACAAATTCCAATTAGGATTTCGTACGGATGTGGGCACGTCTCTAAATGATTTTATTCTGTACCTCTGTGCATCGCAGGTGGAGAGGTATAAACAATCGCTACATGTGGCTTATTTGACCTAACGTAGGCATTCGATAAAGTAACTGGGCAGATTTTATGGAGTAAATTATATTTTGCAGGTTGTCCACAATATCTGCTTAGTATAGTCATGGTTTTGGATGCAGAGACCAGGGTAAGAATGTGTCTGACATTCCGAACCTTTCCGCCACGTCTAGGACATGTAAAGGTGCAGTAAATGGCCTATTATCATGATTTGGTGGTCCTAGAAACCTCTATGCGGTTCCAACGGGCACTAAACGTAACAGCAGATCATTTGAAACAGTTAAAGCTTGACAATAATGGACATAAAACAAAAATTCTTATTATGAGCCCAACACACACTAAAAGTGGGAACATTTTAATTGGATGTTGAGCCAAAAAAGAGTTCAAATCACTGAGAATTGTAAATATCTGGGGTTTGATCTATTAGCAAAACATCATGGAAAGACAGAAATAAATCAAAGGATGAGTTCCTCTGTGAAAGTCATGGCTGCACAAATGAAAATGATGGATACACGCTTTGGGCGGTTCTCTATTTTACCTGTTATTAAACTTTATAAGTTGAACATTTTATCAAAACTAACTTATGGTGCTGATCTATTACTGACTGTATTTGTTTGGGAAAAACATAGAGGTGCAATATGGTGCAGTGATTTCAGGCTACCTAAGGGAGTTCCTATGAGTGCAATTAGACACAAACTTAGCCTTCTCTCAATACAGTCTAGGATTGATTGGAACAAAAATTACAGTTTCTACATAGAATCATGAATCCTCATAGGAAGCCCTTATTTGCTTATTTACATGTTCTTTTTTTAGATACATTCTGTAAGGTTTTGAATAATTGTTTAGACGGGTGCGACACCATTCTACAGGTAGTGACTCCATCATTGATGATCTGATCCGGACACCGTTTAAATGTACAACGTAATTGGAGCGTATGGATTGGATTGTAGATAGAGATGGACTTTGGAAATCTAGCTTCTTTTCCATGCAAGAATGGATGTAAAACCTTTTAATATTATCTCACGTTGTCTGATTCGCAGTTTTATTAGGTTTAAATTGAACCTGTTATTAACGAAGGAAGTGAGGGGTGCTAGACAGAAATTACGCTTGAGCATAGGGTCTGCCTTTTTTATTAAATCGTTGGAATCCTTAAAACATTTATTAGTAGAATGCGAAGTCCTATCTTTGATAAGAAAAAAATGGTTACGCAAATTTGTGCATTGGGAGGAAAGATTGTTGACAGATAATTTTTGGTGTCGCATACTGACAGGGCATCAAATTTCGCTCACCATAGTGGTGCTAGCGTTCATTAACGAAATGAATATCCAGGGTTATAATGTGTAAGTAAATGAGAGTATATTTTATATAAGTTGTAAGATGGGATTTAATGAAATAATAACTAGATTTTATCAACGTTGTGTCTTTTTTAAATCAGTTTTTTATGTATGAAGAATTGTATCATTATTGTATTGTCTTATGTGTTCGTTAAAGTATGTAATGCTGATTGATTGTGAAAGGTTTTGATAAACAAAATCACAATAAATAAATAAATTAAAAGGCAGAGCAATATTATTGGGTTTTATATAGGACAACTGTTGCCAATATCATTGCATCTTGGCTACTGTAGGAAAATGTGTTACTGGGATTTATACTGACCTGCACTGCCATTGGTATGCTCTCCAGGCGCTCTGAAAGTGGGGTGGGCTAGGGACGGGAGTGCCAGAGGACAGAAAACACAAGAGCATTTAGCTGTTGTGTTGGGTGCTGAACAGAATTACCCCGAGCTCTGAATGTGCGTCTATTCCTGGGTGTCCAGAGGGGAACCTTGTGTTTTAGAAATGCAAGGAGCACTTGTTGGGACCGATAAGTTGGTTGGAGGAGATTAGCGGTCTGATGGAGGTCTACTGAAAGTGGTGTTCCATGTGTGTGGCTTAGTTATTTGTATTGCGGGATGGAACATCAAAATTGTGCATCTTGGTGCAGGAAGCAGTCAGTCGTGAGTTCAATGGGCACTCAGGCATTCATGTAGAGTGTCTGTGCCGATGTCCTGGTACTTGGCCATGTCTAGCAGGGTACTTGTAAGAAGATATCCTGAGGTACCATGGAATGTGCTTGTGTTCCTAGCAGCATACACTATGGAGAGCTTGGTGCAGAACTCTAATTTGGAGAGTGAGACCTATGGAAACGAGAAGCAGCGGACAACAAGTCGAGCAGGATTGCCGTGGGGCTGCTTGGAGCAAAATGTTACAGTGGGACACCTAGGAGGAAGGTCACAGAAGAACACAATTAGGTTGGTTTAGGTTGTGAGCAGCACAGTATTGCTTTGTGGTTTTCATGTGTGCAGATCGTAAAGTGATGGGGTGAAGCAATCTGCTTGGTATTGCTGTTGGGGTGTACTCCATTGTGATGTGGCCTGGGTGTTCCTGGATGTGGGGCTGCATTGTTTGCATCTAGTCAGTATCTTGTACTGTGCGCTTGAACGTTATGGCAGTGTGGGATGATGTGTGGTGCTTATGTGGAATCTGTGGTTTGTGGTTGGTCTGGTCACTCTGATGTAGTCTTCAGTGGTGTGTTCAGAAGTCTTCAAAATGTGGAATTCCCACTAACTAGTTATAATTCACCCATAGCTAGTAATAGAAAGTGTGCTGTGGGTGCAAAATTGAGGGGGTGAGTGACTATGCCTTGCTAGTAGCTTGCAACTTAAAAGGTTTACCCCTGGTGAGTGGTAATGCAGGCTACGTCGGTTGAATGAGAAGGCCAGTAGGGTACACTGCAGATATGCGAATTCAACTATAATAGTTGAAATAGCAGGGATCAAGGATCACCTTATGGGTCCAGAGGATTATTTAAGGGCGATGACTCTTACCAGGTCAATGAAGGGGTTTATATCCAGGGTTAAGAGAAGTAGAATGGGCTCTCCTGTGGTCCCCCACTATGCATGGTGGAAAATCCCTGCCCACTCCCTTCTTTAGGTTGTGAAGCTCACTCGCTGAGCTTTCTTTCTGTAACATGGGGTGGATTGACAATATTTTCCATTGTCTTTTTAAAATATGTATTGGATAGTTAAAGAGCAGGCTTCAAGGTACCACCTGCATAACAGACCAGACAAGGTGGGCAACACTGTAGTCGATGCTGCATATACCAGACCATGGCCATCCAATGTTGTGCACCCATGCCCCCCCGAGGACAATGGCTTGGATCGCAATGTCGACAGCGACAATGTGATTAGCTCCATGTGCAGAGTGCATGATAAGACAGATTGAACTTTGAAAAGGAATAATGTAGCTATTCATGTCTGTACTTGAAACACAATCTTCGAAGTAGTCATCTCTCTATCTTGCCTTAGTCCTAACACAAATAGTTCAATCCCCAAAATCACCCTACCACCCTCTGTAACTATAGCGGTCCACGGCCAATTCTCCAAACTCATTGCACCTTCTGCATATCCTGAACACACTCCTGTTGCATCTCCAAACACATCCTACCACCCCCTTCGTAACTCAGATTGCACTTAAAGCACACACAACACCTGTTTTTCAACAACAATCCTCTGAGGTCCAGTGTTACTTCCTCTTCTTGCATTTGTGAGTGGTGAGATTTGGAGCCAGTGAAATATATGAATGCCTCCTGGACCTCGCTGGGTACTGTGGGTGGAACTGGGACAAAGAGAAGAAAGCAGCACTTGAGTTGGTAGTACTGTTCCTGCCAACGTAAATTCCCTTTCGTAAGGCATACTCTTGGCCCATGACATGGGATTCTCCTTCCCGGCCTGCCTGTTTGACTCCATAGACTCTGGGTTTGCCTCACTGGCCTTACCCAACTACTGTTGCTTTGCCATTTTTGCTGACCAATCCAATCCAATACCTGGGCAACCAATTGGATGACCTCCCCAGGCACTTCCGCTTTCAAACCCACCTCCTCCTAAAATGATATACCACCATCCAGACTACAAAACCTTTAGTTGTCATAAATCTGGACCCGTTAGAAGCGAGTAGCAAGGGTGAGAATCTCTGCATGCGGTGAGCCGTTGATGTGTGGGTGATCCAGGGTTAGCGTACGGTTGTGTGGTTCCAGTAGATGGTCAGAGTTTCTGCATCTAGTTTGTGGAGATACACACCGGAGGCCTGTTTCTCCTTAGCGTCAGTGCACTACATGCACCACCAAATGGTAGATGAAGGTATCTCCAGTGCGGCACAGTGAGCCCTCGCAACAGTATGAATAATTATAGAAGAAAACACTAGAGGAAATAAGGACATATATAATGATACACAATGCCATATAGTTAAGGCCAGCACCAACTAGTCCAATATTTACATTTATTGCGATACATCTCGTGCAAGCAACCTGCAACTAAAATATATATATTGAACCTCCATAGACTTCAGTTATTGCAAGCACACATGAGTATATTATTCCAAGCAGCACAAAGTGATACAGTTCATGCAAGGGAACACGAGTACAAGTCTAAGGAAAGTCAATATTTAATTGCAAGCTGTCAAGATGAAGATGAGTAACGAAGATCAGTGTTGTACTGCTAATGCTGGCCACTACGGCTACTGTGAATTTCAATGTTATAAGTAATAGGCCCACAGATATAATATGCAATGCAACTCGAGGGGATATAGCGAATGCAAACAATCACTGGTAAACTGTACTATGACACTCGGCGGGATACAATGAATGGAGGACACATCTAGTAGGACTTTAGCAGCCATCCAAAGAGTTTGCAAGGAACTGTGCTTGTCACTAACTGTCAGGGTGATTAGCAGCAGCGCATGACAATCTTGTGTCCTGGTGGCGATGACAAACATGATGGGTTTCACGACAGTGTGATGTTGGCCTTGCTCCTGTTTGAGGAAGTACACATGCTTTCTGTGCTTTTCCATTCTTCAAGGCTGTGCTGTTTTCAGTTTGTAGCATTGTCCAAAATCTGAGATTGGGGGAACATGTATACACTATGGTATGTCAAGCCAGGAGCAGAGAACATGTTGTGTTAGTGTATGCTTGGGAGGCTGTGTGTGTGTGAGGTGTCATGTGCAAGACTGCAAGAGCAGTAGTAATAGCAGCAGTGCAGCAGCAACAGCAGCAGCAGCAGCAGCAGCAATCCTTCATCAGGAAGAAAAGACTGGACGCCTAGTGCCGCTGGTTCTTGTAGTTCCCCAATTCATAGATTATGTGATGAGACACACTGGGCCTCATTACGACCTCGGTGGTAGCCATGCCGCTATTGGCCGCATGGCTGCCACCGAAATCGCGTCCGGTTCTGGGTTCCCAGAATGAGGAATTACCGGGCCATTCCGAGTTCGGAGGGCCCGGTAATTCCTCCTTCTATGAACCCGGACCCGGACCTTCCCCATTCCCATTTCAGCCCCCATAGGGCTGAATGGGAATGGGCGAGGGAGCAAACAATGGGCCGATTACGAGCGGCCGTTGTTTGCTCCCTCCTCCCCTCGCGGGACCCGTTCTGCACGTCTGGTAAAACCAGGGACGGGGACCTCGTAATCAGGCGGGACAGGGTTGACGACGCCGGCACCTATACCGGCGCCGTTAACCCCGTCCCGTCTGGGTTATAATGAGGCCCACTACATTTACAAAGCAAAGTTATGCGCCAAATCACTGGTCATACCATTTCCCCCTGCCCGGATACTCCTGGTCACAAAGAAACACAAGATGTAAAAGCCCCATGCCATCTTGTTGTCACATTTTGAAGAGCTGTGTGCAATAGAAAGGCCTGTTGCCCCTGATGTATCTACTGGCCCTCCACTGATTATATCTCTGAAGGCAGTGCCAGTCTTAGTGGCAGCAGGGTCCCATGCAGAAAAAGAACAATTTGGCAACTCCCTTCCCTCCCGCCGTGCCCCTGGTCAATTGCGGCATGGGGCAGGGGGGCAGGAGGGGGGTTGGATGCGCCAAATGTTTATTTTCGGTGGTGGGAGAAGGCATCCTTTTTAAATTAAATGCGCTCACGGGAGCGGGCTCATTTAACAACAATAGGGTGTACCCTAGTAAGATAATCATCTCCCCACTCCCGTGTGGGAGCAGGGAACTAATCTAATAAAAACTGCCCGTTCCCGTGTCTCAGCAGGTAGGTAATTTTCTCAATAGGGTGCCAGCACCCTGTTGTTAAATGCGCCCGCTCCCGCAAGCGCATTTAATTTCAAGAGGACACGTCTCCCACCATGCCAGCTCGGGGTAGCCCTTAAAAGGCTCCCCCCAGCTGGTGCCCTGCGGGACTAATGGCACCCCGGGCGGTCGCCGGAGCCGCCCTTCCCTAAGACCGTTCTGTCTGGAGACACGCTGTAATGCCCGCAGTGGCATGTAGGCGCATGCTCACACCAGTCCTGTGCCTGAGCGTCTTCTGCTCCTAGAAGCAGGCTTGAGGTACATGCGGAGGTAGTGCTTGTGAAGTCCTCCTTTCCACTGTATTAACATCAGTGTACATTCAAGTAAAGCTGCTGGTATTCACCTGCATAGCTGTGTTATGTGCTACACAATAAGCATTGTCATGGGTGAGTAAACGTTGTGTCTGGATCTATCGCATCTGTATGGAGGAAGCCAATAAAGTGAGTACTGCGGGGATGTGTCTTCACACCTCACGGCTTTGTTGGCAAGAGGTGCTTCAATATGTGGGATGAGCTTGTACATGGTTAGAATTCCTGAAGAGCGAGGACTCTAACCCATAGGGTCCTTGAAGAAAGGTCTTAGGGATCACAAAGAATGTGGCAGTGTACCTGACAGGGGATTGATATGGCATCATATGATAGGTTTTAATACCCAGAGGTTTCTAAGCGCTGACCCGGGGATGGAACCTGTGTTGCTCCGTGCCGTCTTGCTTCCAAGGCAAGCACGTTGCCGCTGAGCTATCCTCCCAAGTGAAGCGTTGAGGAGGAGGGACTTCATTCCAGAACTGTGTTCTGCATAACAATTTTAAATGGCCATTTTCTGGCTGGTGGTAGACCTCTAAGACAGTCATTTTCCAATCCTGCACAGTGCTAAAACATATGTGAACACATGCATAAAGGCTTTCGACATGTTTTAGCATTTCAGTTTTTACCATGCTGAGCTGGGGTGTGGAGCACATATTGCATTAACACCAGCATTTGATTTTAATGCTGGGTTGGAGGCCATAGTTTTAGGGAATCTAGGTTAAATGGCCCCACCATGCATACACGGGTGGAGGCATTTCCGGTCGCTGCTGTGTAATTACCATCAGCTTGAAAATGACCAGGTAAGAGCAGCTTCAACGAGGGAAGGACATCTATGTCATATTTCACTCCTGTTACAAATGGCCGATTTATATAACACTAGCAAAGAGTATGATCACACTCTCATCTATTGTTGAAAATCAATGATCCTGTAGGCCCCTGTTGAGAGTCGCTTATTGTTTAATGTGCTCTGCACTGGGAAGTTAACTGCACTGAGAATGGGCGGGTGTGACTGGCTTACATACTCCAGGGCAGACGTGTAGGGGAGGTGAGAGTTGGCGTGCAGCAGCATGATGGGACCTGCTGTGTGCTGTCCCCCACCTGTTGCCTTATCCTGGCGTGGTGCAGTGGGTTGTGGTACATTGCGAGGCAGATATCTCGGATATGACGTATCCTAGGACATTGAAATGTGGTTTTCAGGGTCCTTTTAGGACCTTGGGTTTTGTTCCTGGCATCGAGACATTTAAAATGAGCTTTGGCCGATTCTACTACAACAACATTTATGATTGCGTTGCAGTGCAAGTATCTCTTAAACGGTGCATGCTAGGTCCTTGAAATGTGGTTTTCAGACCTTGAAGATGTGTTCCTCACGTCCAGACGCTTAGAATTAGCTGTGTCTGGTCCTTCTATGACCACCTTGATGTTTCGCTGCTTCCAGGCAATCGTCTCATGTGTGCAGGGGCTGAAATCTGGGGCTCCGGCTGAGGTATCGACATGTAACGTAGCCAGTGACGTCCGGAGGCTCCTCACAGGTAACTGTGCAAAGTCTGGTGCAGATTGGTGGAATGGAGTGGAGTTATATAAGGAACAAACAAACAGATTTCCCGTTTTATATATATAGATTAGCACAGGGGAGGTGACGTCATCAGGAGTAGGACCCAATCTCACCAAACAGCGAGCTAGGAATGCTGGCCTTACCTCCTGGTCCACTGATCACGATTCCTATTGTGCCGCTCTTGTGCTGGCGCCCCTCCGCACGCTTGCCCAAACCTTCTCCCGTGACCTACTCACCTGCCTCTTCCTGGCCACGCACTCACCTGCTGTAGCTCATGGGCCTCTGAAACAAGCTGCCTCTGGGGTCAGCATCTCATCCGCATGGCCGCCATAAAAGGGAGTGGTTGTTATCTTACGAAATGGCCAATGTGATGTTTAAAAAGAAATGCTATTGGACCCTGGTAAAGGTGGAGGCTTTGACACACAGTAACAGTGCTGGGGCACGTGTAGAGGCCTGGGCGTGGGCACCAAGCTGTTACCAGCAAGTAAGATCCCCCTCCAAGCAGGTTATTGCTTAATTAGAACATTGGAATGTTGACTGTAATAATGCAGTGGCAAAAGGCATTAAAGTATTCGGTTCCAACCTTCAATGGGCATCTTTTGTCTTTTTAATCAGAACATGCTACCCCCACAGAAGCAGTAATACCTCACTTCTATGGCTACTAACAGCAGCTAAGGTCCACAGGCCCTTGTTAAAGTCCTCGCTTTGCTTGAGTGTAATAACTTGGAGAAACTTGTGATGGCCCTCGGAATGCAGCATTTCCGCTTACACAAATGAATAGCATATGACTAGTTGAAGTATTATGCAACATACATGTTGACAAGGTCTGTTCGAGCACCAGTTAGTCCTGTTCGGTCACCTGGCTGTTTAGGCACCGTCAGCAGTAAAATAAGGATTATAATAGAAAAGGCTGTTTTGACTCTTTAGAACCTCTTGGTGCAGCCGGCGTGCTTTTGGTGCATATGTACCAGCGCTATGCATGAACAAGACTTGTATAGGTACATTTTGCCAATAATTGGAAGGGGTACTTTAAGCTCATGACGGATTTCAGGGGACATTCTAAAATCTGTACACACTGACCTCATTGAGGATTGCTAGTGGGTGCAAAAGCCGCCATTGTGACGTATGCTTCTTCTTGGCGTCCAGCCATAGCTGTGTTGTTGAGCCGCACTGGAATTTCCAGGTTTGGATTCAAGTGGCTGGACCTGATCTGACCAGATGCTGTACCAACATCATTCGATGTGCGGATACGGGCAGTGTGACTAACATTCGACTGTGCAACATTGGGGCAGCTACCCCCATGCCCCTGCTTAGGAGAGTGTTCAAGTGCATAGAGTGTGCTTTGAGTACTATCTCCCAGGGTTGCAGTGAGAATGCCAGCTGGCTGAAGCATGCCAGGTGATTTCATAGGCAGCCTCAGGCTGCTGTTAGTCCTGGAACCCGGCTGCACCTCCAGGTCTTGTCCAGTTGAGTTCTCTGCTGGAAGGTCCATGCCTTGGGTATCAATGGGCTCCAGAAGACACTCTCTGCGAACTTTTGCCTGGATTCCATCCACTTTATGAATATGAAGATCTTCAAAGTGATCAGGGTTGAAACTTGCATCAAGGTCCTGTAGAAAAGGAATAATAGATTACATTATTATCACTGATCAAAAGTTGGTGTTTTTAGATTCCTGCATGCATATTACCATCATCGACTTTATTTAATATTTTGACTTCTCTCTGCTGATTCCCAGTGGCAACATTTGGCTCTTGTTTTGGACAACAATTCACATCGGAACTAGCCAGCATAGTCAATGGTGAGGGATCATTGGAGTTGTAGTTCAAAACATCTGGAGAGCCAAAGGTTGCAGACCCCAGATCTAGACCTACTAAATTACACACCACACAATAGGGTCCAAAAGGAGTAGTGCCTGTACTTGAGAGTTTAACTTGGTTCTTTAGGGTGTGGTGCAGCGTGGGGGTAACTCCATCATAGAGAATTTACTGACAGATCTAGGTGTGATAGTGTAATTCACATTCAATTGTGAGTTTAACACCAGAGCTATGGATTGCAAAATAAGTTACATGTACAAAAATGCATATTTAAACAGAGATTTCAGCGTCAAGTGCGCCACATTGTATTTCTGGAGCAATGCACACGTGCACGCAGATCTTTCCGTCCGTTATCAACTAGCAAATCAACTTCTTAAATGCACTATTTCAGCATCAAGTGTGCCACATAGTATTTCTGGAGCAATGCACACGTGCACACAGATCTTTCCGTTATCAACTAGCAAATCAACTTCTCAAATGCACTATGATCTGCTCTATTCCCTGGAAGGACAAGGATGCCACCAGTATCTGTCACACCTGTAGTGGCAACACTCCTGTCGACCTGACAGTATGGGTGATCATGAGAGAAGGGTGCAGCAACATAGCATTAGATAGACTATAACGTGTTGCGTAGGATGGAACCCTGATTCGTGAATGCGCTTGCCACTAAGGGCCAGTTGCAAGCCAAAACGTCAAGTACTGTCTTTGGAGTTCATGGACTCTAGGGTTTAGCAACGTATCCGTGTGTGGATGATAGATTGCAGCCCTTTGAAGCTATCCCGTAGGCATAGTGTGTAGTTTGTTCTTAGAATCCTTCATAGTTACATGCAAGTAGATCAGGTCTCATCATTTAGATCAGGTTTCGAGCAGCATCCACCAAGCTCCCGGGATCAACTGCCCGTTCTTAGGTCTCTCTCAGGCCCCTGTCCCTCGTGAGGTGCCCTCGAGGATCTGGTGCTAGAGTGGAACATTAAGGGGGAGGGGTAGGTTGCTTGGTGCAGTCGGAGAGCAAGCTGCTCTCTTGCTCTTTCTCTCCACCTACGGTGTCATTATTATCAGCAGGGCATTTATTGAGTGCAGACTTCACTTCGAGAAACAAATGGAGCACTTTGCAATCGTAGGGGGAAGAACATGGTGAGTGGAACACAGAAACACGGGAGTGGGGAGCTACTACAGGGGAGGGGGAAGGTGGGCCTTTTTTCATCAAGGGATCTGCAAGCAACCAGGAGAGGAAATAGTGGGGATCACATCACTCAGTCTCAGGAAGGGTAGGCAGTACAGGGTGTGTGGACCTAGGTGTTAGAGAGGAGACATTCCTTGAGAGGGGGGTCCTGAGCTCCTTCCTGAATTGTAGAAGTGGGGGGTGAGGGTGTGAGTCTGATGTTGATGGAGACGAGGGTCTATCTGGTTCTTTTCTTCTGGTATCGGCAGAGTTCAAGTCAGCACATGTCCTTTTTTCGGGTGGATCCCAGGCCTCTGGAGATGCTGAGTTTCCCAGCGAGGTAGCTTGGGGATTTGAGGGCGACAGCCTCGTAGATGATGCAGCAGGATTTGAAGATGATACAGGCTTTCAGCAGGGGCTTACATCACCTACGCTACACATGTCCGCCGCCCCCTTACAACACGTGCCAAGAGGAAGTGGATATGACATCACACCGGCAGCACTGCAGGACATAGTCGCCAACTCCACACCAGGCTGGGGAGTTTTCTGGAGCAGGCACACTGCAGGTGCTGAAGAGAGCCGAGCGTGTTTCCGGATTTGGAGCAGAAAGGAGCCATGACAGGCCAGACTCCAGAGGGAGCAGAGACAAGCCAGTTGCTTAGCCCAGTGAGTTGCACAGGCCCATGAGCACAGGAACCCTGTTAGTCCCACTATGGGGGCAGATAGATTTTCCCAACAAAGCAAAGACGTGGGCGACTGGCGTGCCTGGCAATGCCCCCCAAGAGTGCGGGAGCTGCAGCCAGCACCTCTCCCCAAACACAAGTGCATCGCAGTCTGTTACTTTTTAAAGAAATGAGTATTCGCACACTTTGCTTTGAGTGATTCATTAAACGTTTCAGTGTAATCAGATTCCTCATTTTTTACAGACATATCCTTCTGCCACTGGGAACATGTTGTGCTGCATACCAAGGCACCAGGGCAATAAAGAGAATTGAACACCTCTGCTTTATTCACTGCCCACATCCAGGCATCCACCTGTGCAAGGGAGGTTTGGAAGGGCATGTTTCATTTCTACGCCCTTGCCAGCGGTACGGGACATCTGGTGCATGAGGAAAAATAAGCCGCCTTCATGACATTTATAAAGCGCACAAAGCAGCCCTTGGGCATCGTGGCGCTGTTACATTAGGGCTTACTTAGTTGCATGAAAGTAATGCCTGGACACTGAGGGTCTATGCATCTACAAGCATCCGCCGGACCCTGAAGGAATGCCCCCAGGGGATGCCCCAGTTACAATGGAGAAAGCAGTTGGATTAACACTTTGGGCAAAACCCAATATGGTTTTAAAAGATTAAAGCAAAATTGAGGCATGAAGGGAGTGAAGAGACAGTGGATGACTTAGCTGCGGATTTAAGTGCCATCTTGGCAAAGCACAGCTTTTCAGGGAACGCAGAGGAGATGAAGGTGGCAATGTCCAATCAGGAGATCCAAGAGACACAGTGGCTGGCAAGGAACCCTTCATTAAAGGAAGATCTGTCGGCTGCCAGAAGAATTGAACGGATGACCAAATGGGTGGTGACTTATGTGAACACTAAATCGGCCACATCTGGGGAGGAAGTGGCCAGCTCAGGGGAGGAAGTGGCCAGCTCTGGGGAGGAAGTGGCCAGATCAGTGAACATTGGTAGCGATACAGCCGTGGGGAGAGTGCCCCTCTAAAGGGGAAGGTGGGGGTGCAAGAAAAGCCAACATGTTTTGGATGTGTGGACGTAGCCCCTGTTGCCACCTGAAAGGATTGCCTGGCTGGTAGGAGAGTATGTAGAAAGTGCAGCAGGAGGGGCCAATTTGCCAGGGTATGTAAGCCCAGTTCCAAGGAGGCGAGGAAAGAATCAGTAGGTAGTATTGAGGGGTTGGGAGGGTTCAAGGAGTGTAGCCAGGGTGTGTTGCAGGTGGGAGGAGGAGGCTATAGAGAGCAAATTCGGCAGAGATTGAATTGTGGTCGATTCAGGCTTAGCCTTTACCCTCATTCCACAGCAAATATATGTCCTGAGGGGCCGACAAAGGACTTGCCAGATATTGGACCCATGACATACTGGGGCATCCAAATTGAGACCATTGGGTTTTTTTGTGAGATTCCATTTGAGACGAGGACCATTATGGGCAAAGTGTATGTATGTGCCTACCAAAGGGAATGTTTACTGGGTAGGAGGCATCAGAGTCAGGGCCATCTGAAGCAATTCTGGGGGCCAGGGCACAGAACCCTTTGGGCCCCCCCTCCACTGAACCAAATTAGTGATACTGATGGGGTCCAGAAAATCTGTTGGCACCCCCCTTCATCACTATCACAACCTATAGCTTGGTTTGCTTCCCCCGCAGCGATGACAATAAGCATGGGTACTCCCTTACAGTTTCCTTACCCTCTCCCGACTTACAGTAATCAGAATAAAAAACACGCCTGGCATTTCATGGACATAGACTGAGATAAGAAGGCCATGGTTTCCAAGTAATGTTGCCAACCGAGAAACAAACAAATGGCTGTGGTGTGCAATATATCAATGACCACTATTAATATTAACAATTAAATAATATAGCCAATAAACTATGAGTGAAGTATTTTCTGAAGAGCGTATCTTGAGAACGAAATCACTTGCAATGGCTGAACATTCTACAATGTTTAGGAGAGAGTAATTTTACAGTGTAGGCAATATGAGATTAAATCAGTTTCCAAGGATTAAATAGATTGGTTAAGAGGTGAAGCTGGGATTTAAGCCCAATCTGCAATTTCTGTATTTAAGTACTAATTCTTACCAGAGGCAAGGTGCAATTATTTCTGAATGGTTTCACTTTCATGAAGTAAAAAATCCCATTCTGTAGAACTGACTTCCAAAGTACACAAATCAAATAAACCAAAATGATTTTTTTTAAAAAAGAAAACGATTTAGGAAAAGGCAACGCAAAATGGGAATGATTCTAGTTTCATTGCCTCCATCATCAGGAAAAGTATCTAATGTGAGTTTAAATGTTTTCACCTGGGATTTTATTGTGTTTTTTCAATCTTTAAACACGGCCAAAGTACTGTTCGCTATTTCTGATGTGCAGAAGAACCTTTGAAGTTGTACAAGAAAGCAAACCATTTTCTCTGTGAAATAAGCAGCCCTGCACATCTGCTTGCCAGAAGCCTGTGATATTGGTTGTTTCTCTTGCATGTGTGGCCCCCTCACTCAAATGGTCTACATAAAAAGAGAAATCAGGCAATTGGCTAAACAGTGCCAGCAGCATGTGAAAAGGCAAACCTATACAGTGATATACGATGAGTTGTCAGGGATCACTGTATCGTCTACTGGCAAAGTCAGGCTACGAGGCTGGAAACATTGGTTCCACAGTCTCAAATGTGGCTCCCCACCCACCTCGCTTACCTAATACCTTATTCTTATAACACGAGGCGGACGCTCGGGCTTTACAATCCCTGTCTGGAGGGACCAATTTCTGTGCCTTCATCATGTTGGATGCCATGTTCGCTTACATTGCTTTGCAGCACAATAGGTGTTACTTTCGCTAGAGTATATGCACGCCCTTGCAGGCTTCTGTACTAAGGACACAGGAAAGGTCGAGTCAGCCTCGCTGGAATTTGATCCTGTAATCTGCATATGAACTCAAATCTCTGTAATGAGTGCGTAACACACTGCGCTATCTTCGGAACCATTGTGGCACTCACATTTAGCAATATGCCTTTCAATGTTTGCTATTGCACATGATCAATATATATCCCACAGAAACGTGACAATACTACAGGAGTTGTGCAGTAGTGAACACACACACTATCAATACCACAGCTAACACAGAAAACGCATTACAGGATTAATAGATGAAAGCAGCCTGTCCTTTTCAACAAGAAATTGTGGAGCGTTAGCAGAGCCCCAACAGATTTCTTACGTTTCAACGGGCACTCGCTTCTTTGAATCAGGAAGCCACTTGGGGCTCCCTCCAAGGCGGGGGGGGGGGGGCGGGGAAGGGCGGGCCACATGCCCTTTTGCCCTCCCATGAGAACGTTTCTGAACAGGGTGGTTAGCTATGGAGTTCGAGCCAGTTGTGGCGGTGCAAGTGCAGGGACTCAACATGTCCAGACTGGATGCTAAGAGGGCCGCCAGCATGTCTCCAAACGCATCGCATTTCCAGGTCAAAGGGTTGTATGCATAGCATTGCTTTAAACAGAGGGGCTGTACCCCATAGCCATAAGCTGTGCCCATGACCAGAGGCAATCAAGACGAAGCTGTGTATTGAGCTGAGTAGGCGACGTGAGTGGCTGAAAGCAATTGTTGTGAACACGTGACCAGAAAAGCCAATAAGCAGAGGCATAGATTTCTGTGAACGATTTGGCGATTTGGGCAGACCACCATCCAGTTCCAAATATAAACGAGATGTTCCCAATGATGGGGAATGCAACACTGGTTTGAGTGGCAGCCTATCGCCAGATGCAGCGACATTAGAAGTCGAGGCCTCTCACATCCTTTGCAACCCCACGGGGGAGGGGGGAATCATTAGAACACATACCATGTGTCCTTGCTTTGCCTGCTGAGGTTAGGAATACTGGCAGACAATGTTCAATGGACCACAGAATGGATTACCTGAACCACAGCCTCCAATGAAGTCGTGAACCCCAAACACAAAGGTGAGCCCCCTGTTTTGCACTTCTGAACTGCATCCACAGGTCACCACACCAGGCTAGAAGCTTGTGGACCAAGCGCAAACCAAAGTCAGAGCAACCCCAATGCCAGGGGTCCTAATGGTGATCTTGCCGGATAACATATGGAATGTCTGGGATCCACCAAGACTACCCAGAATGAGCCCAGGACCAGTGCTCCCTTCCTCTGTTTTGGCAGAACCAACTTGGATGAAAGCCTCAACTGTTATGCCTTCCCGCCACCTCAGGTAAGAGGAGGGGACACACCACTGGGTGAGAGGACCATTGAACACAGAAACAACTTGGATGAAAGCCCCAACTGTTATGCTTTCATGACACCACAGGTAAGAAGAGAAGGGGACATACCACTGGGTGTGAGGACCATTGAACACAGAACCAACTTGGATGAAAGCTTCAACTGTTATGCCTTCCTGCCACCTCAGGTAAGAGGAGGGGACACACCACTGGGTGAGAGGACCATTGAACACAGAACCAACTTGGATGAAAGCCTCAACTGTTATGCCTTCCCGCCACCTCAGGTAAGAGGAGGGGACACACCACTGGGTGAGAGGACCATTGAACAATGAGACGAAGCTGAGTTGGCAGCGCTAGAGACCAGCAATTGTGAAAGTATTCAAGTTTGTTGACCAGTGCAAATGTCTTATAGTGCCGAAAGTCCTGATTAGTGCCCCCTCGTCTGCTCTTCATTTTTGGGGCCAGTACCCATGTCATTCGGTGCTACTGTCACTGGAGATGTGTCCGCTCTAGATGAGAACACTTGGATTGCATTTGAGCTTCATCGAGTCATTCACTGTGGCCTCTGGGCGGCACCAAAACTAGAAGAAGCTGAAAAACTGTCTACCGCTGATCACAACATCACACATCACGAGACCAACAGCGCCCCACTCTACCAAGCATTTGACAACCCAACATGGAAACAGCCATAGACCATTGACCTCAAGGTTCCAAGCCCAACATTTAACAGACCAATCCCAGCTAAGACATCAACATTGTCAGTTACCATCTGTATTTGTTGTACATTTGTCTGCATTTGTTTTGTGCTTTTGCTGTTGTCCTGAAAACTCCATATTTCAAGACAGAAATAGATCCTAGACCTACCGCAGCCAAGCATTTATCCTACGCCCGCTGTATATCTGTTCCGTTGTATACCACTGAAAAGTGCTCTCTTAGGCATCTGTAATGTTGTACAACTCTGTAAAGCGCTCTGTTATGTATCTGTATTGGTGTATAGCTCTGTAAAGTGCTCTGTTGCTTCTCAAAGCTATGTCCACGCTCAATAATAACAATAATAATAATAATAATAATAATAATTATAATAATACTGCAGCCAATTGTTTGACGCCCATGTTTGTAAATACCTAAAGAACACTGGCCAAAAGTTGACACCCAAAGCATTTAATAGCTAAGACCTATTCTCATCGAAGACGACCAGACCATGCGGTACAATGTGCACTTGTTGTGTTGCTTAAAACCCACACTCCTCTTCTTTGGTCCTGATTCTGATATAAGGGCCCAGATCTTCATGTGGGAGCAATGCAGAACCGGCTGCCGGGTACCGAGCTTTGTAAATCTGTATGCTGGCTGAGAACCCATCGGCATACTTCTCCATTGACTCCTAAATGTCCCCTGCTCAGTACCATCGCCTGTTGAGCTGGTAGGCCAGTGGTCGAAGTGTACGAAAAGAAGTAGTGGAGCTATGTTATCTGCTGGCCTGACCAAGCTCCTCACAAACCCCATTGCTGCGCAACCCAAACCCCCAAAAAACACGCCTGCTGTTTAAGGAAACGTGCAGTGCACTGCACTGAAGAGCAAGTTTCAACTTCTACCTACACACTTATTTTAAAAAGAAGCCCTTCCGGAACGGTTTCTTTTTTAAATAAAAGTATAGGAATGGTAAAACGTAATTTAAAAAGTAGAGGCGCATCTCTGCCAACCGCTCCCGCTCACTTCGATCACTCCAGTAGGCCCACATGTGTCTATCAAATAGGAAACCCCAGGTAGCTCATTATTCTGGTCAGACAAAGGGAAACCTAACATACGCCCTTAAGATACTCCCAAACGCTTCCTTTTATCTGCACCTTAAAATCCACTTACATTTAAAAGATAGTAAATGATTACATCAGGAGCTTAACAGACACCCCTGAACCTCCATCTGTGCCCTCAGACAGGACAAAGCCTAGTGCTTATATCAAGCAAATGGGTATATCAGTGCAACCTCGCCACATGTGTTTGCATTTAAAGGCCCCTGTGTCATACTCGGCCCACTGGGCTAGCAACCTGGGGTAGCCAGTGTAAAGTTCATCGTGGAACTACCGCCAGGGGGCGAAATGTACTCACATATGCACCTTGACTACAATCAAGAACTTTCCCGAAATATTCCCGGGTGGGAATTTAGAATGGTAAATAACACCAGCCCTAGAATACACGTGGAGCGCTTTTTAGGAGTGAGTAAAATAAAAATCACCTTCCTGGCGCGATTGTCCAGGCAAGAATTTCACATGGAAGGCAAATGGCAGCTTTACATTATGACTTCTGGGTGACACGCTGAATGGCTATGTGATATCTACTGCCCTCATGGTGGCTCTATGGGGGACATTCCATTAAAGAGCCCCGTCTGCCTATGTGAAGAGCAACGCGTAGCCCACATCCAAACACCTGGAGAATAAATCCTAGCAGTGATGGCAGAATGATTCTTTGTGGGGTGACCCATGTTCAGGGCATTATGTTGCCTTTGATGTGCTAGGCTGGCAACCTGGCCTGCAGGCCGCTGGCTCAGTCCAGAGCTGCACTGACTAGCGCCCCCTACAGCAGCAGGGCGCTCCTTAGTAGTTACATGGAGTCTGCAGATGGAGGAAGGGGGACTTTTACTCTGCTCCCATTTGGGAATTCGGGGTGCAGATTGGCATGGCAGGGCAGTCCAGGTCCCTCCCTCTGGTGGAAAGTGAGAGAGGCGAGCTTAAAAGGCGGAGGTAAGAAGAGAACATGTTTTCTAGGTGATGTTTTGGCCTTTAAATCAGAAGCTCGGTTTCCTCCAGGCTCTGAGGCGTATCCATTTTTCTAGGACATCTGGATCTGACAGAGACAAGTTATTGTAATAACTGTGCATGCCATCCGCATACAATGAAAGCAGATATAAAGGGTCATTTTTGAACTTAAGCTCTGTTGCGTCGCTTCAATAAAATTTGCAAAATGGAGCATAACGACAGGCGCAACCGCCTTCACGCCTTGTGTTTGCCCTCGCTTTCCTATGGAATGTGCCTGTGTTTATCAGGTTCTAAAACAGGCAGGTCCTATAGGAGTTCATTATTTTTACGCAGCACAAACATCTCCTGCTGACGCAAAACCATGTGGGATTTAATCCCTAAGGAGGCAGTCATGGCAGAAACGCGAATTCCATTCTGTGCCCCAACTCCACTTCCAAATGGTCTTCACTTTGAAGGCTCAAACCACGTGTGCTTTCAATTCACGCCTTTCGTTTATACACTGGGGACCTAGAAATCGCGCCTCTACTGCGTCCAGAAGATATTCATGAGAGGGTTCAAATGTATGTTAAAAGTTAAGGGGGCAGTCTAAGGACCTTAGGTCTTGTCAGGCATCCAGTGAGGTTCCAAGCACTTGGCTATGACGTGCGAGGTTCTTCCTCTCTCTTGCTGTTATGTGGTGCACCAGCTCTTTTTCAGTGATCGAAGTGAGCGGGAACGGCCGGGAGCGGTGTTCCACTACTTTTATTTTGTTTCTGTTTAACATTCATCTACTTTTCACGACCATATTCACTATTTTGTATAGAGTATTTGTTCATTCATGTCCTTGTGCAAGTGTAGAGCAATGCCTCACATGCAACACCTTGTCACATGTTACACTATGCTCCCGCCTACCCTCTCCCCTTCTGAGACCACAGTTCCGCTACTTTTTTCGGTACACTTCCACCACAGTTTTTCCTCCCAAGTGTCTTGGCCAATGCTGCCAACGGTGCAAGATTTACTGGCAATGGAAATCAGTGGCTGTTCATAGTTGGAGGTGGCAAAGTGTACCTATGGAAATTATCTTTGTTCGCCGTTCAAAACGTTCTACATTTTTGCAGCTTACAGACGTGGTCATGACGTCCCAATGCCAGTTGGTCTGATAGATTTTGACTACATTCACATCCTTGTAAGACTTTATGGGGTCCCTGAATGAACCTCCCCTGAGTTGGTGTTTAGCTGTGACAACCCCATATCTTTAATTCTTCACATCTGGTAAGAACTTATGGGGTCCCTGAATGAACCTTCCCTGAGGTGGTGTTTAGCTGTAGCAACCCTGAGTCTTTACTTCTTCACATCCTGGTAAGAACTTATGGGTCCCTGAATGAACCTTCCCTGAGTTGCTGTTTAACTGTAGAAACCCCTTGTCTTTACTTCTTCACATCCTGGTAAGAACTTATGGGTCCCTGAATGAACCTTCCCTGAGTTGCTGTTTAGCTGTAGAAACCCCTTGTCTTTACTTCTTCACATCCTGGTAGGAACGTATGGGGTCCCTGAATGAACCTTCCCTGAGGTGGTGTTTAGCTGTAGCAACCCCTCATCTTTACTTTTTCACATTCTGGTAAGAACTTATGGGTCCCTGAATGAACCTTCCCTGAGTTGCTGTTTAGCTGTAGAAACCCCTTGTCTTTACTTCTTCACATCCTGGTAAGAACTTATAGGGTCCCTAAATGACCCTTCCCTGAGTTGGTGTTAAGCTTTAGCAACCCCATATCTTTACTTCTTCACATTCTGGTAAGAATTTATGGGTCCCTGAATGAACCTTCCCTGAGTTGCTGTTTAGCTGTAGAAACCCCTTGTCTTTACTTCTTCACATCCTGGTAGGAACTTATGGGGTTCCTGAATGAACATTCCCTGAGGTGGTATTTAGCTGTAGCAACCCCTCATCTTTACTTCTTCACATTCTGGTAAGAACTTATAGGGTCCCACGAATGACCCTTCCCTGAATTGGTGTTGAGCTGTAGCAACCCCTCATCTTTACTTCTTCACATCCTTGTAAGAACTTATGGGGTCCCTGAATGACCCTTCCCTGAGTTGATGTTTAGCTGTAGCAACCCCTCATCGTCACTTCTTCACATTCTCGCAAGAACTTATGGGTCCCTGAATGAACCGCCCCAGAGTTGGTGTTTAGCTGTAGCAACCCTTCGTCTTTACTTCTTCACATCCTTGTAAGAATTTATGGGGTCCCTGAATGAACCTTCCCTGAGTTGGTGTTTAGCTGGTACCGACCCCTCGTCTTTACTTCTTCACATCCTGGTAAGAACTTATGGGGTCCCTGAAAGAACCTTCCCTGAATTGGCGTTGAGCTGGTAGCGACCCCTCGTCTTTACCTCTTCACATCCTGGTAAGAACTTATAGGGTCCCTGAATGAACCTCCCCTGAGTTGGTGTTTAGCTGCTACAACCCCTCGCCTTTACTTCTTCACATCCTGGTAAGAACTTATGGGGTCCCTGAATGAACCTTCCCTGAGGTGGTTTTTAGCTGTAGCAACCCCTCATCTTTACTTCTTCACGCCCTTGTAAGAACTTATAGGGTCCCTGAATGAACCTCCCCTGAATTGGTGTTGAGCTGTAGCAAACCCCTTCTTTACTTCTTCACATCCTTTTAAGAACGTATGGGGTCCCTGAATGAACCTTCCCTGAATTGGTGTTCAGCTGGTAGCAACCCTGAGTCTTTACTTCTTCACATCCTGGTAAGAACTTATGGGGTCCCTGAATGACCCTTCCCTGAGTTGGTGTTTAGCTGGTAGCAACCCCTCATCTTCACTTCTTCACATTCTGGTAAGAACATATGGGTCCCTGAATGAACCTTACCTGAGTTGGTGTTTAGCTGTAGAAATCCCTTGTCTTTACTTCTTCACATCCTGGTAAGAACTTATGGGGTCCCTGAATGACCCTTCCCTGAGTTGGTGTTGAGCTGGTAGCAACCCCTCATCTTTACTTCTTCACATCCTTGTAAGAACTTATGGGTCCCTGAATGAACCTTCCCTGAGTTGGTGTTTAGCTGCTCGCAACCCTTCGTCTTTACTTCTTCAAATCCTTTTAAGAAATTATGGGGTCTCTGAATGAACCACCCCTGAGTTGGTGTTGATCTGTAGCAACCCTTCATCTTTACTTCTTCACATCCTTGTAAGAATTTACGGGGTCCCTGAATGAACCTTCCCTGAGTTGGTGTTTAGCTGCTAGCAACCCCACGTCTTTACTTCTTCACATCCTGGTAGGAACTTATGGGGCCCTTAAATTAACCGTCCCTGCGTTGGTGTTTAGCTGGTAGCAACCCCTCTTCTTTATTTCTTCACATCCTGGTAAGAACTTATGGGGCCCTTGAATTAACCGTCCCTGCGTTGGTGTTTAGCTGGTAGCAACCCCTCGTCTTTACTTCTTCACATCCTGGTAAGAACTTATGGGGTCCCTGAATGAACCTTCCCTGAATTGGTGTTGAGCTGGTAGCAACCCCTCGTCTTTACTTCTTCATATCCTGGTAAAAACTTATGGGGTCCCTGAATGGACCTTCCCTGAGTTGGTGTTTAGCTGGTAACAGCCCCTTGTCTATACTTGTATATTATTTAACACTGTCCTGCGGATTATGAAGTGTCGACAAGCCAGCGCATCCAGTTTCCACTATAATTGTTTTTTACAATATGAAATCAACTTCTGCGATATTGATGCCTGGAAAAGATTACAATTCTTGATGGCGAACCTTTATGGCGTCATGAATGTCTCACCCCCTAATTCACTCCAGTGAAGTGTTCAGATGTTTTGATGACCACCAGTCTGTCTTCTTCCCTGCTTTGGGCAAAGAGTCTGTCCTTCACTCTGTGCTGACGATCCAAGCCTTGCCGCAGAGGGAAACGGGGTCACTGCTTCCATTCTTTGAAGCCTGTCGACAGTTTTCACAATATTGACCAGCCGCCTCTACTACCTAGGATCTCTCAGACATGTATAGCGATTACAACCTTAAGGGGGTTCCCTACTTTTCTGCACATATCACAATAGGTTGTTATCTCTTCCTTCACCTCAGACACAATTCCCATGGCCTGTGGAGTTACACGTAGTCTTTCATGATCCCCCAGCACTCTTTTAATCCGCTTGCCAAGCTCTTCCATTGCTTTGGTTTTAGGTTTTATTCAGATGCGAATATCACCCAGATACTTCTCCATAGGTATGTGGCAAGAGCTCACCTTATGCCAACTCTGTCTATTGGTCGTGGATCAGGGGATGCGCTATCACTTGTTAACGTGGCTGTAACGTAGGTTCTGGTGATGGGTGGTGGCCAGGGCTTGTGCATTTTTAGACCTGGCCATGACCTCCCACCTTGGGTGAAGATTCTTGGATTGGTCAATCTTACTTGGGCTTCAAATTGAGACTCTCACTACTTAGTGAAAGCTTCAGATTTTTCAGAATGCGCACTGCTGCAATGTTGGCGAGTGCACCCCTGTAGGGCCTTGTCACTCCCATATTGTGATAAATGCACTGGTTTCCAATGCAGCAGCCACATCCAGTTTAAATCCCTTTGTATTTCGCAAAGAGGCATCAATGGCCTTTGCCCTCATTATTGTCTGGCCAAAACCAGCAGATGCATCATGGTGGGTGCATGCCGTTCCTCATTTTAGTCACTTTCTCAAAGTCCCTTCTTCCAAGAGCAATAATAAAATGTGGGACCCTCCTTTTGGGTATGGAGCAGCCTCCCTCAGACGATCCAGTTCATCACGTCTCATTTACCCGTCATGGGAATTGAACCATGGCTACTTCTATATTAAATGCACATGGGGAACCAGCATCCAGAGAACCTTGGATACAAGTAAATGCCCTCATTCCCCAGGGGAACCAACATCCAGAGAACTTTGGATACAAGTAAATGCCCTCATTCCCCAGTGGCAACCAGCATCCAGAGAACATCGGATACAAGTAAATGCCCTCATTCCCCAGTGGCAACCAGCATCCAGAGAACCTCGGATACAAGTAAATGCCCTCATTCCCCAGTGGCAACCAGCATCCAGAGAACCTCGGATACAAGTAAATGCCCTCATTCCCCAGTGGCAACCAGCATCCAGAGAACCTCAGATACAAGTAAATGCCCTCATTCCCCAGTGGCAACCAGCATCCAGAGAACGTTGGATACAAGTAAATGCCCTAATTCCCCACTGGCAACCAGCATCCAGAGATCCTCGGATACAAGTAAATGCCCTCATTCCCCAGTGGCAACCAGCATCCAGAGAAGGTTGGATACAAGTAAATGCCCCCATCCCCAGTGGCAACCAGCATCCAGAGAACCTTGGATACAAGTAAATGCCCTCATTCCCCAGTGGCAACCAGCATCCAGAGAACCTCGGATACAAGTAAATGCCCTAATTCCCCAGTGGCAACCAGCATCCAGAGAACCTCGGATACAAGTAAATGCCCTCATTCCCCAGTGGCAACCAGCATCCAGAGAACCTCGGATACAAGTAAATGCCCTCATTCCCCGGGGGAACCAACATCCAGAGAACCTCGGATACAAGTAAATGCCCTCATTCCCCAGTGGCAACCAGCATCCAGAGAACCTTGGATACAAGTAAATGCCCTCATTCCCCAGTGGCAACCAGCATCCAGAGAACCTCAGATACAAGTAAATGCCCTCATTCCCCAGTGGCAACCAGCATCCAGAGAACCTCGGATACAAGTAAATGCTTTAATTCCCCAGTGGCAACCAGCATCCAGAGAACCTCGGATACAAGTAAATGCCCTCATTCCCCGGGGGAACCAACATCCAGAGAACCTCGGATACAAGTAAATGCCCTCATTCCCCAGTGGCAACCAGCATCCAGAGAATCTCGGATACAAGTAAATGCCCTCATTCCCCAGTGGCAATCAGCATCCAGAGAACCTCGGATACAAGTAAATGCCCTCATTCCCCAGTGGCAACCAGCATCCAGAGAACCTCGGATACAAGTAAATGCCCTCATTCCCCAGTGGCAACCAGCATCCAGAGAAGGTTGGATACACGTAAATGCCCCCATTCCCCAGTGGCAACCAGCATCCAGAGAACCTCGGATACAAGTAAATGCCCTAATTCCCCAGTGGCAACCAGCATCCAGAGAACCTCGGATACAAGTAAGTGCCCTCATTCCCCAGTGGCAACCAGCATCCAGAGAACCTCGGATACAAGTAAATGCCCTCATTCCCCGGGGGAACCAACATCCAGAGAACCTCGGATACAAGTAAATGCCCTCATTCCCCAGTGGCAACCAGCATCCAGAGAACCTCGGATACAAGTAAATGCCCTCATTCCCCAGTGGCAACCAGCATCCAGAGAACCTCGGATACAAGTAAATGCCCTCATTCCCCAGTGGCAACCAGCATCCAGAGATCCTCGGATACAAGTAAATGCCCCCATTCCCCAGTGGCAACCAGCATCCAGAGAACCTCGGATACAAGTAAATGCCCCCATTCCCCAGTGGCAACCAGCATCCAGAGAACCTCGGATACAAGTAAATGCCCTAATTCCCCAGTGGCAACCAGCATCCAGAGAACCTCGGATACAAGTAAATGCCCTCATTCCCCAGTGGCAACCAGCATCCAGAGAACCTCGGATACAAGTAAATGCCCTAATTCCCCAGTGGCAACCAGCATCCAGAGAACCTCAGATACAAGTAAATGCCCTAATTCCACAGTGGCAACCAGCATCCAGAGAACCTCGGATACAAGTAAATGCCCTAATTCCCCAGTGGCAACCAGCATCCAGAGAACCTTGGATACAAGTAAAGGCCCTCATTCCCCAGTGGCAACCAGCATCCAGGGAACCTCGGATACAAGTGTGCTCTAGAAATCCAATAAACCGAAAGATTGCAAGAAAAAAAACATAAAACACATGCACAGGTTTCCCATTCCCATCCCCTCTTGCTCAGGCAGAAACCAGAGAAATAATCCCCAGAGAGGTGCTGGCCTCTCAAGAAGTGGAAAGCGCCTTTGCAGGAAGAGTGCAATCCAGGCAGTGAGCAGTGAGGAGTGATATCAAGCCGAAATCCATTCCTACCGCAACATAAGTAAGGATATGTTCAGACTTCGACTCTGCTGGTGCAGCAAGGATAGAAACAGAAGGCAGGCCTTCTCGGTCTACGCCCCAAGAATCTGGAACCTCCTCCCCATCGACATTGCTTCTACAGTCCAGATAAGAGTGTAAGACCTTCCGCCTCAAGGAATGGCTCCTCCCGAACACATAGGTCGATATACCCTCCAGTCCCCACCATACCTGAGTCTTGGTGATCTTCTACTTGCTGCCAATTGGAAGCGCTCCCTTGTTGCTAGCTCCCAGCCCTATGATTTTAAAGCACTCTGTTGCTTCCCAAAGATAGGTCTGCACCCAATAAATACCATAATAATAATAATATTCATCATTACAATTATAATATCAAACAAATAATGGAAACACTTGGCAAAATCATCATCACACACCATTATCTGTTAAAGGCCACGTCGGGCATCTTCCCACACAAAGATTCCGCCTAGGAATCCAATGACTGCTGGAAGAGGCATCTTCCCTAAATTTGATTTCTGGCTCATGGCAGCAGTGATCCAGTAACACAAGGGTAACATTATGACTTCTGGGTGACACGCTGAATGGCTATGTGATATCTACTGCCCTCATGGTGGCTCTATGGGGGACATGGGTGCCACCGTGGTTATTAGCACCTTAGCACTTTCTCATAGCTGTAGGAAAACGTACAGATCCATCAATGTTCCCGTCATCCCAAGCCACTTTAGGTTTTTTCTCCCTGCGGATTGGGTGTGCATGTCATTTTCTATAACGCTCAACGAAGACCCTTCAAGGGGTGCAGGTATTTCTCTTTCCAGTTCAAAAGGCTCTTCTCCACTATTTGAGCATAAGGATCCAGTACCTGGTCCTTTGTCTCCCATTGAGCCGACTGTGAATCACATATTCTTAAACTACTGCTCTTCCATGGACTTCAACTCTTCTATGACTATGGCTTTTCGAGCCAGCAAGCAGACTTCTTGGAAAGTGCATGAAAGCATGTCCCTCATAGTTCTCCACTGCCACTGTGGGAAGTCTGAACAGTTAGCCCCTTAGCTGCTATGCCAAGATTGGCCCCCAATCTATACATTGAAATCTAACAGTTAGGAAGCAATACAGGCAGGTCTTGGCAAGGCTTTACTCCTCTTGTTCTCAGCAAATCCCTAAGGGCTTTCTGGTCAGTAGTAAGCCTAAAATGCGACTTCTTCAGGAGGGTATACACGCATTTCACCGCAGTATTTTTCATCAAGGGTTTTTTCATCGGCGTTTTTATTTCGAAAAAAAACTCATTGTTTTTTTTTCCTTTGGGGGGCTGGTTAAAAAATTAAATATATGGTTGTGGGTGTAAGGGAATAAAAAAAAGGGGTGCTTGAGGGGGTAACCCCCTCCTCAAAAAAAAAATGATGAGTTTTTCGAGAAAAAAAAACACCGATGAAAAAACCTGCTATGAAAAATACCGTGGCAAAATAACGTAGAACCCTCAGGAGTTGCCTGAAGATGTCTGCTTCCCTGGCACAGAGCATTGCCTACTACTCAAGTCACAGAGTTGTTTCTTTACACTTTTTTTAATGCTTTGGTATTCAAACGTAGGTTCCTTAGTCATGGCTTTATCAAAGACTTTTACCACTGAGCAGAACGAGGTGCGTGCAATAATAGAAAAGTGTTCTTCCTTGAAGGAGGAACACTTATCTTAAACTCACTATGTTCTAACAAAGAAAGAATGTTGTTTAGGAACATGAAAACCTCAATGTTTGTAGGTGCCTGATTTACGGCCTGACAATGAGCCTGGTAACCATTAGGAATACTGCGAGGGGATTCTCCTGGCACAGCCCTGTCAACCAGGAGTTCAAATGTGTCGTCAGCATCTACTGCACACATTTCCCCTTGTTTGTTAAGGCATTTCCCAGACTGCAGTACCACTTTGTAATTTACTAAAAGCTTTAGGACACTTTCATGAATTAGAAAAGCAGTAGTCTTTAAAGAAATACTGCTGCACACACTGACCCCATAGTGAGGGATTTCAGCAGCTTTTACAGCTTGAAAGCACGACGCCTCCCCTCCAGTCTTTCCACTCACTTCAGAATGGTGGTGCTGAAAATTGGAGGGCATAATGCTGGCTTTCTACACTGCTTTTAACCCAAGCTCAGCCACTCCACCTACCTTTGGAACAGTCACCCTGCCCCTCTCCGTCTTGAACCAGACCTCCTTAAGTTCTGGAAACTCCTCAAGACCTTCCTTTCTTTTCTCTTCCTCTTTCTCTCCCATGCTAACCTCCTCTGTCCTCCCCTGTTTCCCTCCTCTTCCCAACCTACTCAGCTCACTGACTGGTCGCTTGGTGCACCTCAGAGCAGTACAGATCCCAGGCTCCCCCGCCAGGCCTGCACTTGCCTCCGAGCCTCTGCACTTAGCCGGCACTTGTGCATTATGCTCCACAAGTGAGACAAACACTCTGTACGTAACCCTGTCCCTTGCCAGTCTGGGTGCACTTGTCCTCCGGCTCCTCCCCCTTCCTCGCCCTTCCGGTCTCTGCACACTTCACGACCCTGAATGGACTATGCCTAGCATGTCTGTCTGTACTGTCCTCCCTCTGTTTCCCCTCCCTAACCATGCCTAGTACTGTAGTACATTGTACCATATGTCCCCTCTCTCTTTCCTCACTCTTTCTCACGCACTTACACTAATAGATATGTCTCTGGCGAGGCATACTAGCTATTGTTGTTTGATCATTCGGAATCGTCAAGGCCTAAGAATGACGATTGTAATCCCTTGTTTCCTTTCCCGCCTTGAAGCACTTTGAAGCACTTCACTTGTGTGTAAGCGCTTTACAAATAAACAATTACAAGTACAATTACAATTTTTTGAAATAAACTTTACCTCCTTAAAATTAAACCATAAGCACACAAAGCCTTCAGCACGTACTGTAAAACGTTGGTGTCTTCTTTTAAATCCTAAGGTTCACGTTTTCTTCAAATTATTAATTACATCGCGGGCTGCCAATGTCTGCACTTCTGTACGTTTGGGTCCCCTCCACGCATTTTCAAGATGTGCCAGCCGAAGTGCCAATAAAATGTGTTGAAATAGGTGAAAAAGCCTTAGCACCTTTTGACAACTTTGTTTTACAAAGAGTGTAACTGCCACCCGCCAGGCACCCTTTGTAGGCCTCTGCCTGCTTTTAGATTGCACTGAAACCGGGCAGATTCTATAGGGTTTTACAGAACTATAGGGTTTTACAGAACTATGAAAATGTCATGCTTGCATAAAGCCATTTCGTTTTTGTAGGTGGTGCGGCAATGCACGTGGGAAACCGTCTTTGCATCCACTCTTCCTGCAAAAATATTGAGAATCCCCCTGAGCGTAAAAATAGGTTTTAGTTAGATTTCCTCACTTGCTGCGGTTTTAATATGACAGTATCGCCTGCTTCAAAGGTGGATTTTCTGGTTCGTCCACCTTCTGCCTGTGTATTCTTTGCTTTTGTCTTTTTGTTGGCCTTCTCATTCCCTGATGGGTTTTTTTGCATTTATTTGCAGTGCACATAACCCGTAGTTTTTTTTTCCAAGCGCGGATTTGGGATTCGAACCTGTGTTTGCTCAGCGTGGTCTTGCCTCCAAGGCCCGAGCGTTGCCACAGACCTATCCTCCAGTCCATTTTTGCATCTTCTGGTTCCATCTCTGTTTTTACCCCCAGAAACCCTGACTTTACACAGCGGCTCAGCAGAAGCTCTTCAGGGCTGGTTGCAGTGTGGTCTTGAAGAGTATTTCTGTAGTGTTTTAGCATCATGCAGAGGGCTAGATTAAGGAGTGCATCGTCTGTGCTTCACCTCGGTGTATCGTTCTCTTGATGGATGACATGAACCTTTCTGCCATGCCATTCGCTTGTGGACACAGAGGTGTTCTGTTGCTAGGTATCTGGCTAATCACTTGAATCCAGGGCAGGGAGGATAGCTCAGGGGCAATGTGGTGGTCTAGGTTCGAATCCCGGCCTGCGCTTAGAGACTGGTCTCTGGTATTAGGCGCATAAGTAATAAATAGATGAATGAATTCATGTCTACATAATGGTGGCGTTTTGTCAGATGTCACTGATTCTGGGACACCCCACTCACTGAAATGTTGGGCCAAGATGGTCGTTACTGATGGGTCTGCTGTGGATGAGACCTCTTTCGCTATTGGGATTACGACAAGTAGGTATTTCCCCTTTTGAGTTGGCCCTTGAAATTCAATAGCTGCCTTTTGCCATACATGCCTAGAGAGCGGGGGGCAGGTTAAGTGGCCAGGGAGAGCCATATTTCGTTGTGTATCCTGGATGCACCTGGTGACAATTCCTCTGAGCCTAGTGTTGTGGGTTTTTCGGAAGCCAGTTTGGCGCTTATTTAGCCAACTGACTTTGGCAGCCCAAGATTCCAGATGTATTAAAGACCTTCCCATCCGCATCTATAATGGTAATGGGGCGGTAATTCTTTGGGTCGGTCCGCACACCCCTCTTTAATACCAGTATTATGTATGCATTGTACCAAGAATCTGGCTATCTATTGCTGCTCACAATTTCCCTGAACAAAATAGTTAGTATTGAGGACCATAGTGCTGGGTCCTTCTTAAATAATTAATTCGAAAGATTATTAGGTGCTGGGGACCTTTAGTCACTGGCTTTACAGATAATGCCCATTACTTGGTTCTGATCTATCGCCATTTACCATTTATAAGCTCCAGCCATATCAATGTTAGCCGTCGGCTCTGAGGGGCTGCCATCATAAAAATATAGAGCAGAGAAATGGTCTACCGAGTCCTCCTCATCAACCATTTTTACCTGACTAAGTACCTGCCCACAATTAAGCCTATCAATAAATTCCCAAAAGGCCCCCATGTTTTTATCCGTTAAGATCACCATCATATGTTCAGCATCCCGTTGTAGAATTTCTGGGCTGTGGCTTTGAAAACATTTTTTAAAAGATTTTATATTTCGTTTTAGCCATCTTCTTCAGTCCCATTTTTATCACCTTATCTTGTATGGATTGATCAAAGCGCCTCGGATCTCATAAGCCTTTTAACCTGGGCAATATCTTTGTTGAACGCATGTATTGGAACTGCTCTTTTTTTAAAAGACGATTTAGCACCTATTTTCCTTTCAAAAACAAATCACAGAATATCCACCATCGATTGGTTGAAGTTTTCTAAAAATTACATTTGTATTTAGTGACAGCCATTAATCCTGCCAAGTTTTGATTCATTTTATCAATTGATCCATCATTCCATTTTACGTGTTTTTTTCCTCTATTGCACGTTAAACCTACCAGGAATCCTAGCTCTTCAAATCCTAAGTGGAATTCAAATTCCAAAAACAACATGTGGTGGTCACTCCAATTGGGGGGCAAAACTTCCATAATTTTACAATGTTCAAACAGGAATTGTTCCATAAAGAAACAATCTACCACAGATTCACTGCCTTCCCTATGCCAGGTTACCCTTCTCTGGACATCCCCAGAAATGGCCCCATTTGACATTTGCAAAACCAGAAAGGCCATCATAGTAGACAATTGATCAGCCACACCAGGCTTTTTGCATCATACACAAGTTTAAGAGAGTTAGTTGCACAAGGTCATTGTCGGGATCTATTAAAGGACAGGAGGATTAAGGTGCTCCACTAACAGCACCAGGTCCTTTTCAAAGATGAGTTTTCAATCCATTACGAACGGTTCTAAATCTATCCGAAAAATATCCAACTCACATACACCTTCGTGCCAGTATGTATTTATCAAAAGTATATGTTGGATCATTAAACCACCACTCATTGCTAATTCTACAAACAATGCACCATGTAAGGAGGAAACTAGTTGCTTAACCCCCAACCCCTGGCAATGCTTTCTGGTCACCAAAAGCCCACCCAATGAACGTTCACAACTAGCTTATTTTGCAGGTTCAACAAGAACATTATAACCTCCTTATATAGGGCAATCTATTGGCCCTGTCCCATGCAAAACAATCAAATTATTTCGTCTTAGTTGGCCCATAGCCTCAACATTGTTAAACAGGTGGCCATGACCTCTTGTATCCAAGAGACAACTTTTAAACTGGCGTCAGAGGGGGTACTAAAGTCCCTTCATGCCACCTCTACTCTTGATAGGTCCCTGAATGGCCCCCACCAGCCAGGACAAATCATCCACAGGAGTCTTTTGTACAGTCGGTATGCTGAGAGAATTCCACACTCCTCTGAGAGCCATCTCCAGTGTTTAGTTTAGTTTACTTCTTGTATAGCGCAAAACACCCATAGGCCTCAGTGCGCTGACAAAAACACAAAAACAATAATACAAACATAACATAGAAGTGCATAACATAATCAAGCAAATGGAAAGGCATCATGAAGGAAAAGGCACTGAGGCATAGATAACCATAGAAATCAGTTCCCAATAATTCTTAGCTTAGTAAATGACAACATATTGTGCAGATTTGTATTTTTGTCCAAAAATAAGGCCAAACTACTTAGACCACATCCAATAACAATAAAATCAGTATTATCAAGGGAACACCAATTATCAATCTGTATCCTCTGAAGGACTCTCAGATCTTGAGTTCTAAGATGGTTACTGCCCACTCTTTGATGAAGCCAGGCTAAGATTTTATTTTTGAGTGCCTGCCATCTCCCTGGTCATTTGTACTTTCCTGCCTGTGGGGCATACATCACTGCCCAGGCCAAGCAAACAAACCTTGGTGAGGCCTCCTGCAGGGCAGCCCTTGCGGATGCTAATTGCACTGAAGTTGCTGCATAATGGTTAGAGTGAGCCACAAGAGTAGAAACAGCAGCAGTGCCACCATAGAAACCCTGAATTCTCTGGGTTGCTCATGCAGCATCCTTAGCAGTCCACAGCATGCCTTGAAGGCAAGAGATGTCACCAGGTGTTGCCCTGGACAAGCACCTCGAGACCCAAGTCTGACAGACCAACCCTCCTAAAAAATTAGAAAGGGCTGAGGGCTGCCGTCACTAAGCACAGCAAATCCTGTGGCTGAGTGACAGCCCTCGCTTGCCATTAAGAAGGTGGTGTTTCTTGGAAGCAGGCATTGGGGCACACATGGCTGTGGCATATGCCTATAGTGCACAGGGGTGCAGTTTATGAGCACCTATCATCTTGTTATGCCTTCTCCAATACCATCTCTTTCTGTGCACATTCTAGTGCAATATGCTGTGGTCATAATGCTCGCCTGTGCATGGGCAGAGGAATACTAAGGGTTGTATGTATGGGGCACGGAATTTCAGCTGGTGACGGAACACAAGCCATTAGTAAACCTGCTGAGCCCAGGACGCACTAAGATACTCCACTTCTTCCACCCGATCATGCAGTTGTCATTATCTTAGTCATATTCCAGCTTCCTGAAGCTTCTCAAACACCTTCCTTAACATTTCATCATGTGTCTCAGCATCGTTGGCATACATGAGAAAGTACGAGAGGCTTTACGTACGTAGAGGCTGTGTCACCACACAGTGATATGATTTCGCCTCACTGGCATATGAGCCAAAACTAAAAGATGGTAATAGAGAGCATTAATGGGTGCTGACCTTTTTTTGCTTCTTACATAGGTGCTCCAAAGTACTTTTGTGATCTGGAATATGTGGCCAGACGTAGGGCTTGATTCTGAAATGATAGTCAAATGAGAATAAAACATGAAAACATGCAATTAAAATGCAACAGAACTTTGACAATCAAAGACAGAATAAAGACATAAGTTAGACATCTGTATTATACTAATACATGTATTTTGTTAATCGGTAGTCTCAATCTTTAATATCTTCCAATTATTAGTAGTGTTATGAAGGCGCTGTACAATACACAGACAGAATTGCCAAAGATCACACCTCTTGAACTCCTAAATCTACAACCAGTGTCTTAACCACCAGACTTCCCTCTGTCAACAGACTTGTACTTCTGACTGCAAGACATCACTAAACCACACCCTCTAGTGACTAGGCTACAAACTAGAGCATGTCTTCTCTCAGACGTGTGCATTCTTGCCTTTGTGCCAAATGTCTTATCCAAAGGCAGGCTTTTTACCATCTATTTTCCACAGTGGTATGGGAGATGTAGGGAAATGGGTGACAGAAGAGGTGTTGGGGGTTCCTCCTCATTCAGCATCAATGGTTGCACTAACAAAACAGCCTTGAAAAATGTCCTATCAGACAAAATTGAATCCTTAGCATGCTAAGTATGAGAGATATTCTATCCTCCTTCTCTTTAAATTCTATAAAACAAAGTCGATACCAAAGATAATCTATGGTATTGAAACTATTTTTTGGCTTGACTGTAACGACATGGACTTGCTTGAAGCCTTACTGTGACGATGTGCACTACGTCTCCCACCAGTCTCACTTTAGCCGTGATGCGATATGATCTTGGTTTATTATCTTTAAAGGTGAGATTCATTTGGAATTCCCTCCAGCTGTTTAAAAAAATTCTAACTCCACACCCAGAATTACCATTTGTCAAACTGTACGATATATATCTATAACTCTGTTGCTTCTCAAAGCTTGGCCTACACTCAATAAATACAATAATAATAATAATATATCTAGAAAGCAGAAACGAACATGTCAGAAGATGATGTATGAAGTGTATTGCGATACTGAGTAGTCTAGAATGTACTAAGGAATTGTTCATGCAAAATCCCAATTTACTTAAATGACGACTCCCAAGACTCCCAAGACACCTGTTTAAAGGTGACAATTTCCATCCCGCCCAACATTTTTCCCATTCTTCTCCTTGCACATTTCGAGCTTTCAATAGCATTCTATTTCTTTTGGGTATGTGACTTGCAAGCTCTTTCGTAGTGTATTCCCCTCACTTCGCATTCATGTCCCCACATAAAAGGATCATGTCTCGCTCAGGATGCTCCACCCACCTCACAAACAATCTATCTAAATATTCAAAGGTTCTTTCAGATTTCTCATTCCCAGGTGGGTCATAAACAAATACCACCAATAGACGTGTGCAACAAACGGATTTCTATTGCCAAAACATTACCACCCTCCTCTAAAGGAGTTACAGTCGAGGAGGGTAAGGCATGGGAGATCCCCATCAGTAGACCTCTGAGGGTCTACCCATTGGGCCGTTTGTGGCCTTAATCTGGTAGATCACATACCCATCTAAGACAAAATCTTTCAGCATCCAAGTTTCCTGTAACATAAATATGTTGAAATCTACCATTGATGAAAACGAACGCACCCCCTGAGGAAAAGTGTGAATGGCCCTGATTGTTCCAAGACAAAATCTTAGTTCAATCATGCAGAACCCCCATCCCCGGCATAATACTCTGTAACCACTTCCACTCCTGCTTATTATCAAAACCTTGACACGCAACTTTACTCGGAAGCACAGGCGTGACTTGTTTATCATTTTTGTTAAAATGTTTGCATTTATCACATACACTGTCCCCCGGTTTCAACTCAGTTTCACTGTCCAATTTGTAACCCAGAAATTCCACGAATTCAAATTGTACTCTGATTACGGATGCCGTGGCAGGAGGTGCACAGTGAATTTTTGACATATCGCATAACGTGGGCCTAAGGGTTGCAGAAAGTCTAGATCACTAGAATTCAGGATGCAGAGGGTAGGGATCTTTGTGAACATTTTGAGAAGTGCTGGTCGATTGATGACAGTTCTTTTTTTATAATAGAAGACATCTGGCAAACTGTCACTATACGCTTATCAAGGTACACCCTCAATGGCGGCAAGGATGCTGGAACAATGTTGGCTGGGGTAGAACACAACATTTTTGCGGGTAAATCACCCCTGCCTGCCAAAGAAAGTTCTGGAGCTCGAGATTTATTTAAGTTCTCATTGGTTTGGTCAGGAGCTTCAATCAATTGTTCAATTTCTTGTATAGAAAGATTATCCTTTAGAAGCCAGCTTTTTAATGTGCCCGCGTTTTGTTATCTACGTTTTTTCCTTCGGATTTCTTTCTTTTCATAATTTCTTTGTTCTTTGTGGTGCAACAACTCCAGTGACAATAGTTGAATTCAAGGGTTGATCAATTTCATTGGACTGCAATTTGTCAGGATTTATTGCCTCGTTCACTCCTTCTTGGAGACGCTTTCTTCTACGTCTATCCCAATGGATGGGATAATTAAGGGGGGATAACTCTGCTTGAGGGATTTCAACAATGACTTCCTCTTGAGATTCGATATTAATCGGAGGTGGTTGCAGGTTTTAAATAGACACCTCCTTGATCTCATCATCAGATGTGGGAAGATTACATTTTTCTATCACCCTATCCAGCCCGTTTCCATATTTTTCCACCTCATTGTGAATGCGCCCACAAAGTTTCAGAAGCACCTTCACTGCAAAGTGCACCACATTGTTTTCTGCTGTTTGATTTAAAGAGGTCTCATTGGGAATATTTGAGTGATTGTTAACACCTAACACCTCCAGACTCACTGATGGAGGTGTATCATCCATTACCAAATTAGGAGTTCCTGACAGTCTTTGGGACAATAGGGCACCGGAAAATCACCTCCATCCTTCTGCCTCAATTGACCTCCCACCTACTTGGGAGCCAATGGATGCATTAATAGAGTCTTCCAGAGTTACCACCTTCATGGGTCTCATGGAATTACTCACAAGATAGCACAAGTCCAATAGAGAGTCTATTCCATCAAAGGTGGAATGCAAACGAGTTTTATTTGCAGCTGGCACTTCATGTATATTTATATTTAACTCGCTCTGCCCAGCTGGTGACATCATCTCTGTAGCTGCTTGAAGTGATTGCTTTTGTTTTTACAGGGCCCCTTTTTTAATGAATCCGCCAGTGCTGGAATATTTGCTTCCAAAGCGGGCTCTCCAGGTGTATCATCTATTGTGCCCCCGGTAAAATAATGCAGAGTTTGCAAAAGGTCACTGTGATCAGCCAATTTGGTTAAATGTGCGCTTCTGCTGCACTCTGCGCTGTCAGGCCTGAGAGAAGGGCCGGATCAATTTCAAACCGTGGGCTTAAAAGGGACACGCTTCCATAGTCACCAGGCGGCTTACTGGCCCAAATGCATAATATTAAAGCTCACTTGCAAGCCGGTCACCTTTAAGTACAACGTTTAACTACAACAATGTGTCTTAATAATGCTGTGGGCTCAAAGGGTTAAACTCCCCCCCCCCAGTCACCACACAGTCTGAAGCCTGTGTATCAGAAGCAGCCCCGGTATAACAGGCAAACTATACTTCTATTTTGGGTTCTCGGGTTGCAGTCAGCTTTCAGGGAACACTGGTCAGGAGCTCCTGCACGGCCATCAAGAGTCCGGCCTCTGCGGCATATGCCCCACGAAACACCAAACACTCAATCACACTCCGCCATGCTCCGCTGTGGCCCGAGTGTTTGAATGTTCAGCTCCTCCTCTTCCAACTGCAATGGGGGTAAGACTCTCCACCAGGGTGTAGACTGCAACACCTTCAACACCAAACACTCGATCACACTCCACCATGCTCTGCTGTGGCCGGAGTGTTTAAATGCTTAGCTCCTTCTCTTCCAGCTGCAATGGGGGAAAGACTCTCCACCAGGGTGTAGACTGCTACAACTTCAACACCAAACACTCGATCACACTCCGCCACGCTCCACTGTGGCTGGAGTGTTTGAATGCTCAGCTCCTCCTCTTCCAACGGCAATGGGGGAAAATACTCTCCACCAGGGTGTAGGCTGCCACTAGCCATATGTATGTATATATATATATATATATATATATATATATATATATATATATATATATATATATATATATATATATATATATATATGGCTAGTGGCAGTCTACACCCTGGTGGAGAGTATATATATATATATATATATATATATATATATATAGATAAATACATACAGGGTTGCTGCCACTAACCCTATGCTAATCTTCTCAATAAGCATATTCTCTTTTTTACCACTATCAAATGCCATATATGACAGCACTCTACACCTGGTAATATCAAGTGGCAGTTACTGTTCCCGAACCAAGTGCCATTTACAAATCAGCTTTTCTTTTCTTTAACAAAACACTTGGACACAGTTCTGCTGTAAATGTACATATGCATTTTTTTTTTACTTTCAGCAAAATCCTCCTAAAAATAAACACTTAAATGCACACCATTTTCCATTTCTTATTCCATATCAACATCAAACTTTCCAACCTTTCTCATTACATCCCTTATAGTGCCACAGTTCTCCACCTGCTCTCAAATACGCATATACTGCCAAACGGCCTGAGTCATTAACTTTTTGCACAGTGCAAAGTGATTTTCCACTGCTAAAAAGTAACTTAGCACTGCCAACACAAACACGTATTCATGGTACTGTCCAAAGTGTATTTTCGTACTACAAAGTCAATGCAAACTCACTTAACAATGCACAAATTAAAGGGATGGTCTAGTAAAAAATGTTATTTAAGAACTAGATAGGCAACATAAAAAAAAATACTAGCATTCTCTTTTTTTAAACTTCCTATGTAAAATTTTGAGCTATTCAAGCTCAAAATTCGCAAAAGCAAGCACATGGGCGCACCCATTTTGTGAATTGGAGGCCCTCCTGTGCTGGCTTTTGCTTTTGCGGCACTAATGAAGGAAAAGCCAGCCAGCTGTAGTAAACAAAAGCTACCGCTGGGTGGCTTTCCTTCCATTAGTGCTGTAGGCGGAGGACGGGGACCGGACACCAGAGCAGGAAAGCTGCAGCTGAATCTCGGTAAGTGCTATTTATTTTTTTTTTTTTAAATAAGCACTAGCTGTGTTTTTTTTTTCTAAGTTTTCCGGGCTGGACGAGCCCGAACACATAGTAAGCTAATGATAGTTAGCTTTGTACATAACCTGTATGCATTAGCTAGTAGACGCCAAAGAGGTAGCTATACCTTGTTAGCCGCGATAATGAGAAATTTAGAACAGCACAAATTATACAACACTTATAACACTCATTTTACAGATCCCTACAATCACGCTACAATGCACTTGCATTCACAGTAACAGACCGAAACTAATGTCAATCACACGAGAACGGCGCTGACAGCTTGGCTGCACATTGCGTTTCAGGAGTTGTCATGGAGACATCCCCGCCCCAGGGTAAACACCCAGGGGTGGGGCGCGAAGCGTATGTGCTTTTGATCTATATAATCGCAAAAGACATGTTAGAACGGCTGTCTAATAGCCTGTTTCTTTCACAGAGACATGATTGATGTATGTGTTTCACCATGCACCTGCAACACACGTGGCTGTAGCCGTGAGTGTTGCAAAAATAAAGCCTTTGGGGCTTATTATATTGGACAGAGATAGCGCATTGAAAGCGATCAGGTAGGAGACGTTTCTGTCCTTAAACTGTGTACATAGAGTTTTGTAACGCTGATACTAAATGGCAATTTCTGTTTTTCATTCATTTTTTCTGGTGTACCAATTGAATACTCGTGGGACAAACAAAATGGTATGTGTGAATTTGTTTATGTATTGTATATAAACCATTTAACGTACTTGTATTGACAAATGTATTACTATGCTTAGCTTGATGATGTAATCAAGAGCCTATATACAGACCTGATAAAGGTTCTCACCGAAATGCATTGGCTAAATGTATATTGATGGCAAAATATGATCGCCCAACAGATCACATTTAGAATAAATCTTATTACAAAAACAGGAATGTGAATAAAACATTCCTGGCCAAAACTGCACAGATTTAACTGATGCTTTGATTTTATTAAGAACATTGGACATAAATACTCTGGGAACTTGCCACCCTCTCTAGGGGCCAACTGAGAAGCGGCAGTTATAATAAGGCAAAGTTGCCTTGTTTTCGTTTGTTTGTGGTTTAGCGGGGTTTAAACTGGCAGCTCCAGGTTAAAATTATTGAAAACTAACTGAGAGATGTACACATTGAATAGAAGTGAGTAAACATTGTGGTGCCCACCACTCCGGTATTTTTTCTAACAATATACTTAACACACTTTACTACATCACCCATAACCCACCTCCATTAACGCTTTTCCCCCCAAAAACTTCTACTACCTTAATAAATAACAAACTCTCTTACTAAAAAGTACTTCGCTATTACCACATATACCCACTAAGTTTATTTTACAATTACAGGAAAAAAGAATATTTAACAAAACAGCTACCGAAGAAAGAACACTCTTCACATCCTACAAAGTAAGTACATGAGTATAGCATGGTTACTGGTCTAATTGTAACAATGTACTTTCACTATATACTAGCCTAGAATATTCTGTTCTACTCATCAACAATGTATTTCACTCATACTCATTATATTGCAACATTCACACTCTTTCGATTCCCATCTAAACACTGTTCTTTATTCAAGACGCCCCCCATTCCTTACTTCCTAACAACACAGCTATCCCTCAACATTTTCTACACTACAATTTACTTCCTTATTATTCCATACCCCTATGCACATAGGGTCTTAATTCCAACGTAACAACTTTGAAACTCATTCCGTTCCAAATCACTAACACATATTAGCACACACAGACACACTTCTTCACCCCTTGCCCAATACATCTACACAACCATCATACCAATGTAGTAAATCACACCATTATAACAACCACTGTTTTCCGCAAAACATCATAATGTCTCTACTTATTCCATCACGCCACCACTCCCTTACTCACTAACCCAAGCCTATAACACCTGTAAATTCTCTTACTCTTCATCCTTCTCAACCACACCTATCATCCCACTTCACAATCACACACATGCATAATACATGCATAATACATGCATAAACATTGCACAATTTTCAAAACACAAACTTTCTTTTTTTCCCCAACAGGCAAAACACAACGCCTTACATAAAGCAACTCCATAGAAAACAAAGAAAGAAAAAATAGAGCAGATAAGAATGAAAACAAGACATATAGTCATCTTCCTCTGAAACAATTTATAGAAAACATTAAAACAATACAGTTAGTAAACTCGTTCAACAAAAGTAAACCAGCCACCACTAAAACAAACATCCCTTGTGAAAAATCTAAAAGTAAAAACACATGTACAAACAAAATCAGATCGAGTAATACACTTAACACTATGGGGGTAAGTCATAGAATTCAGCGCACAAGTGGCGCACGCAGCTGGCGCACAGTGTGCGCGTGTGGCAGTCTGCGCCAGCCGCGTGTGCCTAAACCCATTTCGGCACACAGCGTATTCATGGATTTTAACATCCCTAAGCAGCCGTGGCGCAGAGTGGCGCAGCAACCCTGCAGCAGCACCAGTTACGGCCCCAAACCCGCCCCGTGCGCCATGAACAGCGCACAAATCCAATACATGGCGCACAGGCCAGTGGACCAGCATACAGCCCCCCAACCACGAAAACGCATGTAAAACTCCCCGCGCACCCCTCGGAATACATGTACCCCGCTCGCGCTAGGCCAATCGCGTGTAAAACTCCCCGCGCAACCCTCGAAATACACATACCCTGCTCATTCGCGGGAAGTTTCACACGCGGTAGGCCCTGTGCGAGCGGGGCACGTGTATTACTGGGGTTCGCGGGGAGTTTCAAACGCAATTGGCCCTGTGCGAGTGGGGTACGTGTATTACTGGGGTTCGCAGGAACTTTCACACGCGGTAGGCCCTGTGCGAGTGGGGTACGTGTATAACTGGGACTCGCGGGAATTTTCACACGTGGTAGGCCCTGTGCGAGTGGGGTACGTGTATTACTGGGGTTCACGGGAAGTTTCACACGCGATAGGCCCTGTGCGAGTGGGGTACGAGTATTACTGGGGTTCGCGGGAATTTGCACATGTGGTAGGCCCTGTGCGAGTGTGGTACGTGTATTACTGGGGTTGGCGGGAAGTTTCACACGTGATAGGCCCTGTGCGAGTGGGTTACGTGTATAACTGGGGTTCGCTGGAATTTTCACACGCGGTAGGCCCTGTGCGAGTGGGGTACGTGTATTACTGGGGTTCGCGGGAAGTTTCACACGCGATGGGCCCTGTGCGAGTGGGGTACGTGTATTACTGGGGTTCGCGGGAATTTGCACATGTGGTAGGCCCTGTGCGAGTGTGGTACGTGTATTACTGGGGTTTGCGGGAAGTTTCACACGCAATTGGCCCTGTGCGAGTGGGGTACGTGTATAACTGGGGTTCGCGGGAAGTTTCACACGCGATTGGCCCTGTGCGAGTGGTGTACGTGTCCACCATGGGCAAGCCCCCCAGCCAAGCCACATGTCACCTTGCACTAGTGATCACCAACTCATGTCCCCCAGCACCCCCACCCACCCAGCATTGACGGGCACCTGCCAGCAGGCCCCCACTCATGTCCCCCAGCACGCCCAACCCCAGCAGTGAGGGGCACCTGCCAGCAGGCCCCCACTCATGTCCCCCAGCACCTCCACCCCCCAGCAGTGAGGGGCACCTACCAGCAGGCCCCCACTCATGTCCCCCAGCACCCCCACCCCCCATCAGTGAGGGGCACCTGCCAGCAGGCCCCCACTCATGTCCCACTCATGTCCCCCAGCACCCCCACCCCCCAGCAGTGAGGGGCATCTGCCACAGGCCTCCACTCATGTCCCCCAGCACGGCCACCACCCACCAGTGAGGGGCACCTGCCAGAAGGCCCCCACTCATGTCCCCCAGCACCCCCACCCCTCCAGCAGTGAGGGGCACCTGACAGCAGGCCCCCACTCATGTACCCCCGCACCCCCACCTCCCAGCAAGGAGGGGCACCTGCCAGCAGGCCCCTACTCATGTCCCCCAGCACCCCACCCCCCAGCAGTGAGGGGCACCTGTCAGCAGGCCCCCACTCATGTCCCCCAGCACCCCCACCCCCCAGCAGTGAGGGTCACCTGCCAGCAGGCCCCCACTCATGTCCCCCTGCACCCACACCTCCCAGCAAGGAGGGTCACCTGCCAGCAGGCCCCCACTCATGTCCCCCTGCACCCCCACCTCCCAGCAAGGAGGGGCACCTGCCAGCAGGCCCCCACTCATGTCCCCCCCTACATGAAGTAAAGATGCACAATCATGGCCCACTTCTACACCAAAATACCACAGCACACCACCCCATGCTTGAGACGCAATGATTTCCCAATCCACCCCACACTGACATGCCTATCTCAAGACACAAACCAAAAGTCAACTATGTACATCAACACATGTCCGTCACACACACACACACTGGTTGTCATTGATTGTGTAAACCCACATTTTCACATGCATTAACCCAATGAGCGAATCCCACACATGGAACTAAAATATGAAAATGTATTATGTACAAAAATAAAGCAATGAAATGAAAGCATAACAAAATAGCAAACATGAAATGAAAAGCATGTGCAAAAGATAAGTAAATGAAAAGTACAACCAATCCAAAGTAATCCTAAAGAAAAATAGTCAAAACTCTCCCTCCACCAACGCAAATCCAAAGGAAACATAAAAAGAAAAATCCATTGATCCATGGTGAAATCAAAAGAAAAAGTTCAAAATAATCCATTGTCCAACTATGTTCAATCCATTGTCCAAAAGAAAAATCCATTAATCCATGTTCAAAATCAAATAAAATGTTCAAATAAATCCATTGTCCAACTATGTACAATCCATTGTCAAGGGTCCATGAGCCCAAAGAAAGAAATGAAACCTACCTAAGAAACTACCTAATAAAAGAAATATATACAAATGTGTGTGGCATAGTCCATTCACCACAAATCAAAGGAAAAGGAAAAGGTAACCTAACTCTAAAAACTATTTACAATGGCAGCGGGCTAGTCCGACGGCTCACTTTTCGATGTCCCAGGCCAGGGCATCATCGAACTCCCGCTCAATGTTCTGGAGGCGGTCCTCTTCCATGGCCCGGAGGGTTCGCAGGGACGATGACAGCTTGATACGGAGTGATTTGGCACGTGAAAAAATTGCACGTCAGCGTGTAATTGGAGGAAAGGCCCTTAGCGCGTAAGCATGTCAGCACACGTACGCGATTTCATTGGACCAAAGGCCCTTAGCCCGTAAGCGCTTCTGTGACGTTACGCGCGCATGCGTTTCCCTTGTGACGTGGGCATAGTGGTTCAGCGCGCGTGAAAAAACTGCACGTCCGCGTGTGAATGCGTGTAATCCGAGGAAAGGGCCTGTACGCGGGCGTTTCCCTCAGCACGGGTTAAAGGTGAGCGGGGCCAGCAATTTGCTGTACGTGCCTTTCGTGGAGACCGACGTGTGTTGCTGCTTTGTTTTGTTTCGCGCGCCATCACAACTTCATAGCTATCAAGGACGTATCTCTTCTTTTGGCGGGGGTATTGGCTACGTGTGTTTTTCTGCATCGCGCTAGTCAGACGGTTAGTCGCGCACGCTATCTTTCCCACTGCGAGTGCCAATGTGTATCGCACCCGTTTTCAAGGTCATAGTAGCCTGCGTTTCCCACGCGTACGCGTTTTTCGTGTTACTGGGTGCCACCGCGTACTGAGGGAGGTTGATTCCATGCACATAGGCTGCAGGGTTGCGTGCACGGTTTTACTGCAGTTTTGGGGTGCCTGAGCGTTGCGTGACCTGTCACTACATCACTGGGGTTACATACAGCCTTGCAGGTGCAGGGGGGCTGTTAACATCTTGCATCCCACCCCCTTCACCCCAATTGCCCAGGTAAATTGTGGTGTACACCTCCCATTGGCACTACTCCATCTGTGCCGCCGCTACTACATCTGTGCCATGGTTGGGAGGCCACAAAAGGTGAGGGGCGCCTCAGCAGGGCGTCAACCTCGTGGCGGGCGTGGTCAGGGACGTGGCCGGGGTGACCAGGGAGTAGGGGGACTCCAGGGTGGCCGCAGAGGGGGAAGAGGCAGGGGCGCGCCACTTGAGCATGATGTTGTGCCATGTGTCGGTGCAGTCATGCCACCACCCCCTTTGGTTCCGGGAGATGCAGCTTCTGCATCTGTTACTGGCGCTCGTGTGACACGGCAGTCTGTTTCATCGACGGCCACGGGCCCAGGGCAGTGGTTGCTGCAGGTGCAGCTGTGGACACCACCACCCAGGCTCAGGGTCTGCCAGCGCAGGCAGCGTTGGCACTTGAAGAGCCCTTGGAAGATTTCCAACAGGCCAGGAGGGAAACCATAGGGCACGCAGGGCTGCCCTGACCAGACACGTGTCCCTGGGGCAGTTACGTCATCTGCTGCCCCGAACAGCTGGGTTTTGGCAAGTGCAGGGGCAGATGCACCCAACAACACCCTGGTTGTGAGTCTGCTAACTAGGACAGTTGCGGTCAATGACCCTGCCACAGCGGATGTTGCTGCGCAGGGTCCATTAGAGGGCACCCAGCTGCCACTGACACAAGTCACTCCCTTGGCTCAATCCACTGAACCCACTGGCCATACTGATCAGGGCGGCCTTAGCCAGCCAGGGTCTGCGCCACAATCCAAGAGGAGGAAGGTTGCACCTGCAGCACAGGCTGGGACCCCACACACAGCCACAACCTCCTGCACGTCGAGGAAGAAGCCTTTCTGCAACCAGGAACTGGACTTCCTCGTGGACTACGTGCGGGACCACAGCCGTGACATGCTAGTGGGTGCTAATTGTCAGACTACGGCTGCCTACTGTGATACCCACTGGAAGCAAGTTGCGGAACATGTGAGTGCATTCGGCCATGAGGTGCGCACGGCGCAAGAGTGCAAAAACCGTTGGAATGACCTCAAACGCAGCGCTAAGGCTAAGCGTGCCTCAAATTACAACTTGACTCTGGTGACTGGCAGTGGGCCTGCACCAGAGGAGGAAGACCTCACTCCTCATGAGTCACTCGTTGCGGAGTTCATACCATCTGAATCGGTCGAAGGAGTGGGAGAGATGCCGGACTTGATGCCCAGTCCAGTGAGTGTTGATGCGTGTTTGTTGAGGCCGTGTGTGTTTTATTTGTGTGATGTGTTGTGCATGACTGCCACTACATGTCACGTGTACATGGTTCTGATGTGCAAGTAATGCAATGCTTCACTAATGCATGTCTGCTCTGCTGGATGGTGGACATGTGGAGCAGACGGGGACTGTCCGCATCACCACTATTGCACCCTACTCACATGCTGGTTACCAGTATTCCCCTCCAGTCCATGTTCCAGCTCACTGGCCCTTCTGCATTTAGCTTGGGGTGACCTTCCTCTCAGCCCAGGGACAATGTCATAGCATAACTGACGTGCATGTGTCCTTGCCTGCATGCGGGTACTCTATGTAGGCATGTCCCTTGCCCCTCCACCCCCCGCTCTGCACCCCAATTCCACCTTTGCACTGGTCTGCTTCAATATTGCCATTGGGTACTTCCCTGTTCATGCGTCCTGTGAACATGCTAACTTCCAGCGGCCAATTTGCCAGACATATGCTGTGTGGTACATCCTTAGTACTTGATGCAGGGTATCTCACTTGTACTGTGCAGAGGTCAGATGCCCCGCAGGGACATGAGTGCCCATTCATACTCCATGTGCATTCCACGCATGCCCCTATGTGTCCTTGACTGGATGATAACTGTAATACAAGTCATGGGTGACATACATTGCATGGCATTTCATCAGCCTTCCCATGTCCACTGTGGCTCAGTACTGCGTTTCACACATGTTTAGGACCTGACAGTCTGTGTGTGTCACAGGCCTCAGCCTGTTTAATGGCCAATGACTCTGTCCAACTGGTGTAGTGTCTTCTTCACACGTGGATGTACTCCAGAGGTTTCATCATGTGTCCTGCTTACTGTCCCATCATCATTTGCTGTGTTGTCACTTGATTCACATGATGCTGTTGATGCTAGTCAACACTGTCTGTCAATACACAGTTCTATGTTCGGCCTTTTGATACCATGCTAGGCATCCCTGCATTTGCACTTGGTGGGAGGGGTGGTTTGCTTGTAGACATGCTACCCATTGAATGCACATTGCACGTGATGCCTGAAGTTGACCTTGCACTGCCTTCACATTTTATGACACACACATCAGTTCTTGTACATGTAGACAGTGAGTAACGTACATATTTGCTGCACTGCATTGACCCACTTCAGTGCAAACTGACACCTTTTGACATGCCTAATCACAGAAGCAATTTCAAGTTGACCCAGCATGCATGGCAGGTTCTATTTTGTGTGTGACATGTCTGCTTGATGTGTTTGGTGTGTGTGTGTGTGTGTTGTGTGCTTCCAACATGTACGGTGACCTTATTTCTCTATACTTTTCAGATGATGACACAATGGAGCCAGAAGATGGTGTTGTCATGCCAGGCCCAGGGTTGTTATCACTACAGCAACCCGGCACAAGTGGGGGTCGTGGGGTGGTAGGCCACGAAAACCCACATGTGTTACAGTCCATCTTGTCTCTGGCTGGCAATAAGTCCAGCCCTGATGACCACTCTGACGTCCATGTCGAGTTGGACGAGCATCAGGTCCATATGTCAGGGGTAAGTGATTCTGATGTGGGCACTCCTCTGTCCGCGACACCTGCATTGAGGGGTCAGACAGTCTTGGAACCTCCGCCTGTGGTGGATCGGAACGCAGGGTCACCCTCCACACCAGTCACTGATGTGCCTGGGCCATCACGCCGACGGGGGCCTGTAGTCGTGCAGCCACGGGCGGTGCCAACACAACGAGGACACCCAGTCCTTGGGTCCTACAGGGGTCAAGCCCAGCAACGCGGTCGCCGCGCACAACCACAGTATACTGAGTGGAAGCAAGACATGACTGCCAATTCTGAACGGCAGGGGGCAGCAATGGAGAACATCGCTGAGAGCATGGAGCGTGTGGCCCAATCCGTGCTCTCCCCTGCTAAGCAGGTGCTTCTCCAGCAGCAGGAGGCACGGTCCACGGCCCGCTCGCTCAGGCTGGGCATAGCGGCCTCAGACAGGGCACGCCATGCTGAAATGTCGTCTTTGCGTAAAGCAATTGCTGCTCACGCAGAGGCACACATGGAGGCCCTGAGGCAAGAGTATGCTTCCCTCAGATCCACTCTGGGTGTCCTTATGATGTCCCAGAGGGAGCGGGCAGAGGAGAGGTTTGCGCAGCTTGAGCGTACTATCTTGGCTGAGCTACATGCTTGCCGGGAGGTGCAGCAGTTGTCCAGCCAGGGCTTGCAGGAGGAACTCTGTGTTCCACATGCTACCTTGCAAGAGGAAGCACGTGTATCAGGGGAGGTTCTGCATGCAGACCTACGTGTGATCGCCGCACAGAACTAGGCTCACCCGTCCGGCAGACTTGCTGTCGACAAGGTGCAAGCTGCGGATAGGTGTGGTCAGGCTCCTGTGCCACGTCCTCCTTTCCAGGAAGAGCCAGACTCGGACGACAGTCTATCTCCCACATAGGTCGGGCTGTGCAGGTGTTGTGCCCATGGAGGTTTTTTTGTTCCTCAACATCATCGCATGTGGGTGTTGAGCAGCACCCTGTACCTCCACCCTCCTGGGTGCCTCTCCCCTCCCCCGGGTCGAATGTGGCCATTTTTGATTTTTCTTTTAGTTTAGTTAGTTTAGTTTCAATTTGATAGTTTAAAAAGGTAATGTAGGTTTTTTATAGTTAATGTAATTAGTTAATATAGTTTAAAATTGTTTGTCTATTGTGCTTTCATGTGACGGTGTGGTGCTTTGTGGCTTTTGAGAGCATCCACTGTCTGTTCCAGCTGGGCCCTTCAAGCTTGTCTTGTGTATGTGTTTGCAGATTGGGGTCCTTGACTCACATATGCCACTCCTGCTTCCCTTATCCATGGGCTCGCAAGGATGGTTCGGTGTAACAGCCTATTACACAAGGGCTCTTGTCTGTCATATCTGTGGCATGTCTGCTGCTGTGAAACTTGTGTTAACACCCCTAGTGGGGATGATAGGGGTGTTATTGACCACTGTTCTTCATTCGCTAGATGGGGGGTTTCCTGATTGATGTGTACATTCATTGCTATTCATTGTGTAGTATGTTTATTATCTATACTGTACATGTGCTTGTTGCAATTCATGGCGTAGATGGTGTGCTCAACAGTTTGCCTGTGAAAGACGGACTGATGGTGTGATTTGTGATGTACGTCTCTGACATGGTCCAGTCATGTAATGCCTGAAGGGACACACACAGATGATTTTAAAGCATTAATCATGTGTTTCATGCACTTTCTGCAGGGGGATGAACCTCCAGACCACCTTTGCCAGCAGACATGGGCCATTGGACGTCTGGAAGCTGGACACGTTTGGTGGTGCCGACATGCGCATGTGTGTGGAAGCAGAGGCACAGGGATTGTGCTCATGCATCCGAAAACAGCTTACGTGTTTCAAGGGACTCCAGGCAAGGTGAGCAGCACAGGGGGGCCACAACGCAGCAGACCTTCCACCTGGCCAGTTGAACATGCATGCTTAGTAGCAGCACTGACGGTGGGCTTGGACAAATATTGGTGTTGAAGCGCACAATACAGCTGAGATGCGTTGGTGGACTAATGGCTAGTTGATGGGTAAGTTGTCTGGGGCACCTGCAGGGCCAGTGGCACATACCCTCCGGTCCACCATGGTCCATTGAGGCACTTGTATTAGCCATGTAGCATTGCAAGACATGGAAAGAAGCAGCTCACAGGGGCAGAGAGCAAGGGACCGACTTGTGTGCAGTGCATTTCATTACCATGTAGAATTTGACACATGCACTACCTACTTTATTTGGGTCATGGTGGAACACGACTTGTTCTGAAGTCATACCTTGCTATTTGCGTCTGGCTGCTTGCCCAGGGAACATTGCATGTTGTGTGATTCGTGACACATTGGTCTTCCATTTGCAACGCACCCAGCAGCGCATGACTTACTGCATTGACTGTGTATGAACCATCACAGGAGCGATGTTACGTATGGGTACGAAGCATCCACACCAGATTGTTTGTTTGTAGAGTATTTTGTTACTTTGGGGCATATATATGTGGTGGTGTGTTTGTGTGTTATGGGCACGCACAGATTAGTAACTGTGGCTCTCTTTGCAGCATTAAACTGCCCCTGTTACCGGACCTGAGAGTGCGCAGGCAGGAGGCCAGCACTCACCCCAGAGATAAGTTTCTCTTTGTCTTCCATTTGAGTAATTTGTTACTATGTGCATAATGATCAGGTTTGGTGTACTTGTGTATGTGTAAATGTGAGGAGTACAGTTTTGTGCATTTCCTACTTTCCCGTGTGAATCCTACTCCCATCTCCTGCCCCTCATTCCGGTTATCCAGTATAGCAATGCCTGTCCCGACTGCATATCCCTGACCCTCCTTCCCCACCAGGGTCTCAGAGGCCTGTGTGAGTTTGACCTTGCAGGCACCCCGACCACGGTGGGGGTGGTTGGTTTGTGCCACTCCTGCACCTGTACACGGGAGCTGTGACAGTACACATCAGTTTGGGGTGCATTATTCTGTGTTATGTACCACACATGGTACACATCCTGTTGTGACATTGTTTTACTGTGCTACCTTGGTTGTTACGTCATTGTGGTAGTACTTTGGCTTTGTGACGTACTGCTACTTCAAGTCATCTACTGGAGGCTCTTCTGGTTTGTTTTGCTGCCTGCAGGCTTTTTGCTTGGCTTCTGTGTTGGCCTGCTCTCAGTTCTCTTTGATTTGGTGTTTTTGCAAGTCAAGGTGGCCTCTGAGGGTGCTGGACACTTTTTGCACACAAGGTGGGAGATGTTGACAAAGGGTAGGTTGATCCTGTGGCCAGGTGAACTTCAAGGATGAAGGCTACATAACCCAGGTGCTGTTGTTTAGTGGGTCATGGTGATTTGTGAGGGAGGGGGGTGTTTTGTTGTTGACAGTTGCCTTGCCCTACAGTGTGATGCGGACCCTGACATTGTAACTGCGGTATCCTATTTACATGATGTATTCTGCTGATCAGTGCCTGTTCATGTGTTGTGTTTAGCTTTCAGGTGTGAGGGAATAGTTGTGGCTTGACATGCTGGGGTGCACACATGGTGAATGTTCACATGTGATGTGTAGAGGACACTGATGGTCACTTGATTGTACATGCATATATTGAGTGCATGTCCCTACTGACCCACACATTCGTACTATGATCCACTATATGTACAACCACCCTTCCATGTCCACATGTACACTCTGTTTGCCTTCTGGTGCCCACTGTGTCCCTGCAGCACATGATCTATGACCAATTGTGGATCCTGTACATGCGTATTTTGCTTTTTGATGTAGTTTGTCACTTAGATGTGATGCTTAGGGTGTGCGTCACACACAATGGCTGTTCACTATGCTGTGCGCTGAGCAGTGTGTTGCATGAGGTGGACACGGCACACAGAAGGTGCAGTGTTGATTCTGCTATGCACAATGTGCATGTAGGCAGGCATTCATTGTTATGTTGCAACTACAAATGTTGGAATGTATTTGGGTATGAGTTCTTTTGTGTAGGAGGTTGTTGGTCCATCATTTCATCTGATTCCTTGTCAGGCATCATTGTCTTACGCCACTTTACATTTTTCACATGTCAATGTGTACCTTATTGGTACTGTGTTGGTGTATAGCTATTGTTTGCCATGTCCTGTTGTGGTTTGGGAGGGTTTGGGTGACATAACAGTGATAGTCATGGCCTGTTTTGCAGGTCTGTGTGATTCACAACTTGCATGTGTGCCCTGTGGTCACACAGGATTGCTTATGTTTAAGTAGCTAGGAAAGCACACAATGTGGCACTTCCATGGCAACATTCTCAGGGTGGTAAGGTTGTGACAGTTGACTGTCTCTTTGTCATCGTTGATTGTCACCTGGTATGTGCCAGGCCTGTGTGCACTCCGCAGGGGTGGGACTTTAGGTGAAAAATGTGGCCACAAGCTGGGTCCGGGCTTCCTCGCCATGTGCCCAATTGTCAACTTTCAGACTTCAGAACTCTTCTGCCTCTAATTCAGACAATGCCCCCTCCTCCTCACCTGTTTCTTCGGACGTGCTCTCTTGTTGATACTCCGTCTTTCGTCGTCCTCTTCATTTCTTTTTGAAGAGATAGGGTCTTCCCTGGAGCAAAGCCACAACGGAACCCCCTTCAAAAGGGGCGCCAATGGGCCCCTCTCCGGAAAAGCCCTTGGAGAGGAAAAAGCTAGTAAGGCAGAAAAAACCTCTCGGTTCAGATATCTGAAGACTGTGAATAGTTGGTAGTTCCTCCAGCAATCAAGGGCGTCGGATGGTCCAAGCAAAGGCAGAAAGAATCAGGACGCCCGGCTCCGAGAAGGAGAAAAAATAACCGGGATCCTTTAAGGAGCAGAGAAAAAAATAACAACAACAGCTGCCTGAGAGAGAAAGCCGGTTCCGGCGAGTGGAAAGAGAAGACAGAAAGTCTAGGGAACGGCAGGAAGGCAAGGACTGCCGCGAGCAGGTAAGAACTGGCAGAGTAACAAAAACCTGCCGCGGGAAGGGAAGGAAGGCTAGGAATAGCAAGGAGAGGGAAGACAGAAACAGCGTGTTAACCCAAGGCAAGCAAGCAAGCGAATAGGTTGCAATGCGACGCGTCGCAGAAAAGGGGCGGGGTTAAATGCCGGAGGCCCGGCGAGCAAGAGAAAAGAGAACAACTAGACCCACAAACCCGGAAATAGTAAGGATAGAAAAACGGCACCACCTAATGGCCGGAAAACCTCCAAGTCCTCCACAGCCTCCATGCAGGCAGGCGCCCTCGGCGCATGACACCTATCCCCTCCCATGGGCAGCGCCTGTGCCTGTGGTTGGGGATGTGGGGGCACCACCATGTCCACCGGTACGCTCTGCCATGTTGCAACATTGTGCAGGACACATGCTGCCACAATGATCATGCACACTACTGGGGGTGCATAGAGTAGCTGCCTGCCAGAGCGGTCAAGGGAGCGAAAGCGTGACTTGAGCACTCCGAATGTGTGCTCCACTATGGCCCTGGTTGCAATATGGGCCACGTTGTATCTTACCTGGGGTGGTGTGGTGGAGATCCGGATTGGCGTCATCATGTGGTTGCTCAAAGGGTAGGCACTGTCCCCTGGAGAGGTGATGATGGTTGTGATCATTGGGGTTTGTGTATTTGTGTGTGTGTGACATGCATGCATGTACTCACCTAGGAGCCATGTGTCGCCATGCTGCCCAGCTTCCAGGGCCTGGCTCAGGGTGGACATTCTGTATATGAAACTGTCATGGGTGGAGCCAGCGTAGTTTGCATAGACAGAGGTGATGATTCCCTTTGCATCGCATACCACCTGCACGTTGATGGAATGCCAGTGCTTGCGGTTTCGGTAGATGTGCTCAGTGGCCTGAGGTGGACGTAGGGCCACATGGGTGCAATCTATGGCACCGAGCACTTTGGGGAAGTGTGCCACCCTGTAAAAGTCCTGGACAACGGCCTGCTTTTCTGCGGGTGTTCTGGGCATGTATATGTGCCTGCGGACTGAGGGGCGTGCAGTGATGATTGCACCTGGTGTAGGCAGCGTGACTGTGTGGCCTGTGAGACCCCCCACTATGGCAGTAGCATGCTGAAATGACCCAGTGGCCAAAACGTGCAGGACATTGAGCACCTTCTCCAAGGGGCTCAATGCTTGGGAGCAGAGGGTGGGGGATGTAAGGTCATCTTTCCACTCCCTGACCAGGTCTAGGATGATACGAGGTGGAAACCTATACCTGCCGTAGACCTGGTCATCAGGCATCCCAAAAAGGCTTGTCTGGGGTGAAAAAATGCGGGCCCTGGCTATTCTCCTCCTCCTGCGGTGTCCCACGATCAGTGCTGCGACAAATGGGGCATTCATCGTAGCTGTATATACGTGTTTGTTGTTTGCGCGCACTTTTATACTGTGCGCGGGACGCTTCCACCTGCCTTCGTGTGGCGGACGCGTTGACGCCTGTGCACATCTTTTGACGTGCGCGGGTTTCCCGTATTGAAATCCATGAATACGGGTTGTTTGCGTGTGTGTGGGCGTTCCGTGTAGTTCCCTGCAGTACTTCCCCAGTTACGCCTTCTTTTTCACATGTTATTCCTCATTCTGAGTGTTCCGCCCACTGTTCCGCCCACTTTTGTTGTGTGTGCCGCGCTATGTGCGCTTTCCCTGTGTGCGTAGCGCACGCCTTTTGATGACGTGTGCGCCCACGTGCGCAATGCATGGATTTGGCGCACAACCAGTGGAAAAAACGCGCAGCACCTTCCTTGAATCGAACGATTGCGCGTGCGCTTGCTTTCTCACGCTTGCGCCAGCTTGCGCTGGGATTTTCGGCGCACATTTGTTCCATGAATCGGCCCCTAAATCTTCCAATATTAGCATAGCCACAGTAAAGCAATCCAAAAAATGTATTTTACAAAACAAATTCTGCTATAGAGTTCTTAACAATCTTATAAAAACAGCTACAAAGTCCCAATCTACCCTTAAAAACTACCATAGAAAACAAATCCTCCAAGCTCTAATTGACAGCACATTATTTCCAATAAAGAGAAAGTTGTTTGTATTAATATTAAACAGAATAAAACCACTAACTAAATTAATCAAAAAATTACAAAAAGTACTTCTAAACATGCGCAATGTCAACAGAGATACCTTTTCAAATTTCTGTGACGATGAATGGATTCACACAAGCAGCACAGTGCCATGTATCAATGAAGATGCTTATAAACAAGAACAAAGAAAAACAATTGCCATAAACAATAATGGCCACGGCTATGAAATGGTAGGAGACAGCACTATGGCAAAAGAAACCATTATAGAGAAAACTTCCCCAACAAACTTTCAACCCAATGTGCCTTTTGCCCAAACAAACCGTCCAGTATACAAATGGATGGGTAGAACAATATGTATTGTACGACAACAATCCTTCAAATCTTTATGACAATTCCTAAATCACTGTGTGAAATTAAAAGTCAAGAGTAGAAAAAAAACTTTACATAGCATACACTCCTGCCCAGTCTGCATCCACACAGGACTGCGAGGATATTCATTAGCTTGCATTTCAGCACGTTCCATCACATCAAAAATGTTACAAACACACCATTCCAGTATACAAAATCTTTTTGCATAGACTATATAATGCAAAAGGTCCTGCTCTAGAACTGCAAAATGTAAATAGTATTATCCTACATGGCACTGCCAAATAGAACAGATCCAAAATAAATATTTTGGAACTGAAGTTGACTTACAAAATTCAGTAACTTTTGAAAACATTGGCGAAAACCTCACAAACAGCACCCACCTTACAAACACATACAAAAATGAAATAGCTACATTTTAAAACACATCTGCTGAAATACAGACACAGTATGTGTCTGTTTTCGCAGAACATTTCATAAAAAGAGCACCAAAATGGTAGATATGTCCTACAAAATAGAAGACCATGAAGAATCCCAATGGTTCCAAATAGCTTTATATCTAACAGCAGAAAATTAACACAAAATAACTGACCCCCCATAGCTTGCACATACTGCAATGCAAAGCTGGACAATAACCAAATGCCATCATGTGCTATTACTAATAACTTAGTCTCACTTCCAAAAGCTCTCCAAAAATGTAACTTGCATGAGAGCATTATGATCAAACAGTACACCCATTACAAGCTATAATACACCTTTAACTGAAAATGACCAAGTTGCTTCCATCTTAGTTACTTAAAAGCATTAATGGTAAAGCAGTATATTTACCATTAGATCTTAAAGAAAATGTAGAAACTCTAGGAGTACAACGGGCAATAGATCAATCATTAATTGTACTAGTTAATGGTGTACCAACAAAATATTTATTAAAAAAATTGAAACAACTACTCAACTTAAACAAAGTTAGACAAGCACTTCAATACCTTAAAGAAAACAATGAATACTACAAATATATAAACATAGAGGAAAACCTAAAACAAACCACCCAAATAATTCAAGATTCATCAAAACTGCCCAATTTGAACAGGTAGATCCTGTTACTGCAGCCAACATTTTAGACCAGTATACAATTCACCCACTGCACTCCAAAGACACCATAGAAGATACATTATAAACATATTAATTGCGTCAAGCCAAAGGCTCTCCAGTGAGCATATGGGATAAAAGTGTAAAAGCACATTATTTTCCTCTACTCTTTCCTACAGGAAAAGGAAGCAAATATGATGAAAGATCCACATAAATTAGTGCATCAGAATATCGCTCTTTACGAATGTATTCTGAAGACTCCAGATTCAGACAAAATGTAGGATACATTTTCCACCTCCTGTTCGAAAGTGAACTAGCAACGCTATGTTATGGAGTTGCACACAAACAAAAACAACAGCTTCATAAGATAAAAGACAAAGATGAAGTTTTGCAGTCAAGTATCAAAAATCTTTTGGCAAACATGCGTGGTACAAAAGAATACTGGTTCGGACGTCACGCTGATGTAGGTTGTACGCTAAGGAACCCATGCCCACCCACATGGTTTGTTACTTTAAGTTGTGCATTATATGCATGGGATGCCTTGCACGACTTCTTAGGCATTGCAAACCAAAATACAGAGGGAATAGATATAAAAACACCAGGAGAACTCTGTTTTCTTGATCCTGTTAATGTATCAAGGTACATTCACCATCGCTTCATTGCCAAGCTGCACTTCATCTGCAATAAGAATATCCCTCCACTCTGAGAAGTGGAACACTTCTTTTGGAGAAGAGAAAAACAATCCAGAGGAGCACCACACATCCACATGATTTTGTGGATGAAGAATGCTCCCAAATTTGCCCATAACAGTTATGCCACTGTTTTACAATGTATTCAAGAATACACTACCTGTGACATCCCTTCAGAAACCACAGATACTGACCTACATACACAAATCCTATGTTCCAAAAACATAATTGTGGCAAATACCGCCAAAGTTGATGAAAAACCAAAGGTAAATACTATACTAAATGTCACTTTGGTTTTCCTAGACCAGTTTCCATAACAGGACAAGTAAATAGATTAAGGCCTTCTCTTAGACACAATGTAAAAGGAAAATCCCCTAAAAATACATACACATTAAAAGGGACGAAGCATCCAACTACATCAATGATTACAATGCAATCATTGCCCTCTTGTGGAATGCAAATATAGAAATCCAATACATTGCAGAAAATTCCATTGCAGTTGCAAGATATGCCACAGCCTGTCTCACCAAAGCTGAGAAACAAGCTAAAAGACCTCTGGGATGACATATCATCTGACAAAACACTGTCACAAATATTATACAGCTTCAGTATAAAAATGCTCTCCCATAGTGAATGCGGGTGCTCCAAAGCTGCAGACGGTTTAACAGGAACCAGCTTATATGGCAAATATGAACACATTGTCTGGCTAAACCTTGGTCCAGCTTTATCCTGAAAAAGAGTACTAAAATCCTGCCACGAAATAGAAACAATAGCTACAAATGATCCCAACAGCCAGGACATTTTAAAAAATAAAAGAATTGACACACACTACCCAAACAGAAGTACTAGTTTGGAAAACATGTGTCTATATGATATGGTCCAGAACTACTCCTACAAAAGCAATGTCACACCAGATGAGACAACCCTCAAATATTCAGTCTCAGCTTGTGAAGGAAGCCTAGTACAAAATATAAAACACAGCCTAATAAATCATATAAAGTAATCATTTAAATCTCTGAAACATACAGAACTTTATTACATGGCCCTACTACAACTTTATAAACCTTGTAGAAAAGAAGAATTATTAGCTAACCATGATTCATTTGAAGCTGCATTCAAAGCAAATGAAAGCAGTATAACACATTTCAATTTCAAACAATACAAACAAAAACATATCAATCAAAACAATCTGAAGAAGACTTGTCAATGCTCAAATCACAGCTAAATGATGAACAACTCACCATTTATCTAGAAGTCACTGAAGAAATTGAACATGGTTTTACACATGAAACTAAAATGTTTAGCTGTAAACATTATAAACCTCTGCTCCTGCATGTAAGTGGTGAAACTGGTTCTGGAAAAGCATTCTTAATTAATAGAATCAGCACATTTCTACAAAACTTAACAAACAACAACCTTTCAGCTGTTGTAACAGCCCCCACAGGTTTAGCTGCTTACAACATAGGAGGTGTACCTTTACATCAACTACTGCTCCTCCCATTAGAACACCAAAACAAATCATAATATTACAAATGATCAGCAGAAGCTGCCACTGAAGTATGCAGAATTCTGAAACAAAGGAAAGTGCTCCTGATAGATGATATAAGCATGGTTCCAACCTCATGTTGGCTTTAATCCATCTCAGAATGCAAGAAGTCCTAAAACCTGACTACTAAGAACTGTTTGGAAGAAAACACGTCATTGTTAAGACCTCTTACAGTTAACACCAGTAAAAGATGGACCCATTTTTAAATCATTATGACGCAAACAATGCTTTAACACACTTGGCAGCATTGGAAATGTAAATCTCTAGCAACATTTCTGCTATAGAGAACTAACTCAAAATATGCATCAGTCTGCAGATCTCACCTATGCTAACATTTTAAAAAGCATTAGAACTGGTCTGCTTACTAAAGATACAAATTAATCCTAGAAACTAGACTAATCCATGAACTATATGGGCAAAATACATCTGCCCATGATGGAATTGGAACAATCAACTCTAAAAAATATAAAATGCATGTTGTTAATGCTAATCCTTGTAAGCTGTAGTCAATTCAATGATACACTGTTGAAAGAAGAAATGCAACTAATAGTGCATATCAGCTCCACAAACAAACTGGACATGAACAGTACGACACTCCCTATGTGTCAACAAGCAACAGCATGACTAAACAGCTTAGAAAAGGGCATCTCCAACACAGCTGGATTAGAAAAAGTATTAACTCTGTGTCTAAACTGCAGAGTAAGGTTTAGCCAATGGGGCAATTGGTACCATTATTGGCCTCCAAACATATCCAATTGAGAACAGCATTCAGTCTGTCAACATCCACTTTGACAAACTTTCCTAAGTTAAATAAATAGGCCGCAGAATAGCACGTTTTCTTCTTTTCAAAGACATCTATATACAGAGAGAACAATTTTCTCTGTCCCATGTATATGCTGTCACTATTCACAAATCACAAGGTCTAACCCCAGATCATACATTGATTGACATTGGCAGCACAGTCTTCAAAGTCTTCATAGACGGTATGAGTTATGTAGCACATTCACTCTATGGTCTATTCCTAGTTAACTTTGATGCAAATAAAGTCAATGCGGACATTCCTTGTATCCTAGACTACAACACTATGTGCACTGTACACCCCCACCTAGCTATGTACCCTATACATGAAAAAGAAACCTTTAAAAAGAACGGTAATACAAGCAGAACCTATACAAGATCTCTCAGCAATGTTGCTGAAAAAACAGAAAACTGCTAGTATATCAAATAATACAACAAAACTCTATAGTCCAAAAAAAAACTGTACATACATCAGAAGAGAAAAATACTAATGTCTCTTCTCAAAAAACAACTGCAAGCCTATAGAAAGATACAAAATTAGAACTTTCTGGTCCATTTAAATTCAGAAACACAAGTGGAGTAACTTGCTATGTAAATGTAGCAATCAATCATCTCTTCCAATTTCCACCATTTGCACACAACATTTACTTAAACAGCTCCGACCAGTTCTGTTAGAAGTGCCACAAATAATCCTGACAACACTTACAGAGTATCAGGTATAAGGCAACACTTCGACTACTGTGTAGGAATGGCAAAATACACCTTAAACACACAGGAAGATCCACAATCATTCCTAATGTGCTTACTAAAACCACTAGAAACCAAAAGAAATCCCTATGAATGAAATCTTCCAGATTTCATACACGTGGAAACATACATGCACTCTCTGCAACCATGTTTCACGAGAGCACATCCCTAAAGAACATTTTGTGTATGTATCCAAACCAAATTGTGAATCCATTCCATTTCAGCAGCTTCTCTAAAATGCAAATCATAGCATATTATGACCTTTTTGCAATTCAGACAATCGTTCCAGCATACAAATAAACTCACATAGCCAATATGTCATACTAATGCTTCTAAGGTACAATGCAGATGGTACTATAGAGAACTGTAAACTCCCTAGCTTTACAGACGGCCAAGTATCTCTTGGCAAGAAAACCTTCACAATAGTAGGTATAATCTACCACACAGGTGCTACAACCACTTCAGGCAACTATACTGTATATGTAAAAAAAACAAGTGGCTGGTTTGATTGTAACGACACATCTGTTACTCCAAAACATAGATTAGCAGCAAATCTAACAAATGCCTACTTAATATTCCTTCAACACAAATTTGCTCACTAAATTATAGTACAGTATACAGTTAGAATACACCAAAGGGTATCTAACTACATCCATAATACTACAATACTAATCTTAATATCCAAGACACTTAGAATACCCCGATGGGTATCTAATTATTTTAAAATCCCTTTCATTCTAATACACTTCAAATATACCATTATGCTTATTGTTACTGCAATACTTCATATAAGATCCAATAGTTAGAATAGCCCAGCAGATATCTAACTACTTTAAAGATACGCACTTCCAACAAACATTCTACCACACCTACACTCACAACATGTTTCAATACTACCAAACACATGTACTCTGTAACACGTATATTCTTTAAAATGTTGTACTTTTTTTAATCCAGTTTTTTTTCTCCAATGACTATATGATCATTTCAAGTCAATACAAAGGTGTAACACAAACGAATGTTGTACCAAACATAGTACTTACAATGTACTATTTATGAGGGTCTAAAAAGTAAATGTATATTTACAATTGAATGCAAATAAATGTGTTTAACACATTATAAAAATAATTTCCACAGAAAATAATCCAGAGAGTCCAACTTTATTTCCATATGCAACTAAGTATCCATACCCACTGTTATCTTTCATTTTTTTCTTCACGTACAAATTGCATCACCACTATCCTCAATTCTACTGAAATGAAATCATAAATAACATGTACACTTCAATTACATCATCCCACCATATTACTAATGCAGTATACCCCCCTACAGTACCTATAATTACTATAAACATATTACTATAGTGCGTGTGACTAGTGGCCAGAATCTTGGGGTCATAGCCTACAGCCATTCTCCCAAGAATCTGTCCACAGGTCACAACCACCACAATTAAATCAAACCATCTAACAAGTACGCACAGTACACCTTCAAATTGCAAGACTAACCTAGAACCCCCCCAATCCCACTGACGTCCCTGGACATGTGTCTGTGTCCACGTACAAGGACAGAGACTGCGGACATTGCGGCAGCAGCACCGTTTTTTTCACCTATTACAACAGTTCCATGACAGCTTTATTACACACCCCCACCCTTTCAAGGCACTCTTTCAACTACCAAATAGGTTTTCCAGACTTTTTTCTTACAGCATTGCCCACGGACTCGGCGGCACCTACAAACCCTTTTTCACCTATAAAAAAACCACCCTATCAACTTTTTTCCACTCCCCCACCCTTTACAGTCCCTCTTTCGGCCACAAAAATAACCCCAAATGCCGTTTCCAGACCCTTTGCTCAATGTGCTGTTTGCTGTTAGCGGCGGCTGTCCACAGATCCAATATGGCGACTGTTTCAAAAATTCTGATGTACCTTCCGTTTTTGAACATCCAATTAGCGAGTGTCTTTGATGCCTGCGGACATCAAGCCAGCCTCTATTTGGCCCAGACATGTCCACGAACATCGAATCGGGAAATGTGTCTGCCGACCGGACCCAGATATCACACATTTTTGTTACCTACTTTTTGGCCTTAAAAAAAAAAACTACTGGACGAATTTAACCAAATCTACAAAAGCACGCTTTCAGTACCAGGCTGCCGCTACCTGGCACAAATTTAAACAAAATCCATCCAGTGGTTTGGGCTGCACGCATGAGCAAAATGATTTTTTTTTGTCTATGGGGATTTCAAACATTTTGGGACATCCACTATAACTTTATTCCCCCACCCTGGCCCAGACAAAACCGCACCAAACTTTGCAAAATCTTTGAGGTGGCCATATACTTTTTTTTGCAAAGTTTGGCGAACGGTGCCAAAGTTTTAAGCCACCCAAAAAAGTGCTCTTTCTATGAGTTGACCAACTTAACCATAACTACAGAGCCGCCACTGCAGGCCTTTTAATAAAGGTGTGTTGTATACACTTTGAGACATTGTAGCTGTATCAGAGGTAGTAAGCTATTTAATACAATGGGTCTCATTTTGTAAACAATACAAATTGCACGCACAAGAACACCAACGTTGCACTTGTGTGTTATTGGTTCCCTTGATTGCAATTTTTAACTTTTGAAATATTAGTGGAACATGAAAGATTAAAACAGGCAAACTTGCCTTTACTCTTTTATTTGAAACGTATTTTTGTAAAACAAATGTACAGTGCTGCAGCATTTGAAATTGGTTCCTATGGAATTTACCTGCTTTTAACAGGGCTAAATGCTGTCAGATTCCATTTGAATCCATTGTTTTTTTACGCCTGCATGAAAAGCCCATGCAGGCGTACATCCCAGAATCATGTGAAGGAGGAGGAAGAGGAATGCCTGATGCAAAAGGGACATCTCTGTTGTGCAAGATAAAAGTAAGTTTAAAACAGCCTACTCCTTGCTTTTTCACATGACCGCTCAATAATTGACCCCCTAATGTCAGTGCTTTAAGTGGGATAAGAAAATGAAAGGGGAACCAACGCACTGTGATGCAATATCTGGGTGCGGACCCTTAGAAATGTCTAGCGTGGTCTCAGATTCCCAAGTACCTGAATTAAAGCAGTGGCCTAACAGTACCTGGAAGGAACGGGGGTAAAATCAAGTTTAAACAATTAAAATTAGGATATTGAGACATGAAATCAAAATAGATCAGGGAATGTTATAATCCCTCAGTTCTTCTGTCCTATGTATCCGTTTTATTAATTCATTCACCTGACAAGACTTCAATAGAATATGTTGCAAACACCAAACAATGTATTTTCCATATTAAGGTTCACCTTCCATTAGTGCTATACACGAAATAATCTACTTCCAAACAGCTAAGAACAGAGGATACGATTCTAAACATGGCTGATACTGACATCCAGTGGCGACTGCCAGTATTGACAAGCATCTTTAGATTTTCATTTGCTCTCAGTCAAAGCAAGTTGGGGAAGAGATGTTGGTGGGCCCAGGCTCGAGGGCAATTTTTGTAGTCTGCTGGGGCTCAGCCCCGGCTGGCGTTGACCCACTTATGCAAGTTATTTTGAAATAATATTTAACACTTTCACTCAGTGTATTTTCTCTTCTTGCGCGTGCTGAACTATTCTCCCACTGCTATGCTTTGTAATATTAGTTATTACAATTATATGTAACAACACCCAATGATTTGACCTCAGAAAGCTGTGTTGCCATTCCAACACGATTGCAAACCTCTCACAAGCAGAATAAATACATATTGCTGTAGCATTATATTAAAGGCAAACAGCATGCTGCACTATTGCACTATAGTGCCCCCAATCTCTTTTTTATAGAAATGCCTAATGATTCTCTGTGCTGTAGCATTAACACTGCCTCAAGGAATGCCTGGTCAGGTGCTGATAATACCATTACTCACAATACTACTCCAAACCTCTTGCAAAAGTGGCACCCTCTTGCGAAATTGCATTTTCTACCCTACTGCTAAACTATTGGCCTGTCCAATGAACCAACAGAAGGGAGCTAGAACTAAATGAATACATCAAAATGGGGATGGGCACAGAACAGCAGATGCACTGAGCAAAAGCGTATACCTGGATGCTACATGAGTCTACATGAAGAGTAGGCAATGCAATGCACCACTGTGATGGCACAGAACCCTTTCTATGTCTCTCGGATGCAAAGGATGCCCAGCGTCCTCTGACAGTCACCGCCAGTTGCGGATCACATGCCAGTGTAATGGTATGATACACCACAATCACCAGATTACTTTGAAAAGATACCCTTCTATCTGTTTGATACTGTATTGTCTCCAAGCTCTCTGTCCTGTAAGATGGGCCTTTTGGCACTATGAGAAAGCGATCAATACAGGACAGGTGTCTAACCTATACATGCCAGGACTGAAATTCCATGGGGGCACTTGTCAGATTCCGCTGATGCCCACAGCTTTCTATGTGCAGGCGGAGGCAAGTGGCCAGACACCAGTACCACAGTGCCACTAGGGGGTGTATAAAGCCGTCTATCTGAAGCAGTGGACCTTAAACCTAATGCATATTCAACATCTGTAGATTTGCACTAGTCCAGTGAAAAGTGCCTTCACCTCCAGAGGATCAAGATTGTCTATTAGTAAATCCATAATCAAAGGCGCTTCTTGGCTGTAGGTTGTGATGTATGTTTATATAGTGCTCAAGTACTCCAGTGTGGCCTCTTGGCACTGTCCTCCAGGACAGCACTGATGAGGTTATCAGAGGATAGATCTAGTGTACTGAAATAACTTTTAAGGGCTGGTGCGTGTGAAGCTGTAGACCTCCCATTAAGCATTTGAGGCGTTGTTTCCTGTGAAACCATTGATTTCTTCAGGTGTCTGCACAAGACGGTCCTTTGATGGTAACTCAATAACTAGATTGCTGATGCCACGGCAGAGAAAGCCCTGACTCATGCTAACATTGTAAACAGTGATTCCATTCTGTGCAGATTTGGAATGTCTGATGGTGTTGTCTTGAGTTAACCTATCCATGATAAATCATTCTACAGCACCAAGCAAACATTGTGAAGCACGTGACCTCTTCTGGGCCACTCTGACTACAATGGTGTGAATACCTGAATTTCAGTGGCAATACCTGACAATGGTATTAGTACCTGATCATATAATGACAATTCCAATATATGATAGCAATATGTGGCATTAAATTTAATAACTGGGTATACCATCGAAATATCTGGCAAATAGTGGCACTATCTGGCCATAGCCATATCTCTCTCATTTGCGCAAACCTTGTAGACACCATTCCCACAAGTAACTTTATGCCTGTCTTCTCCTTTATCTCAATGCCGAAATTCATTGCCTTGTATGCCCTGACTGTTTGCTCAGATCCATGCACCGCCTGAAACTTGATTCTTGATGTTTTAAACCTGATCACTGATTGTTTTTGCTGCATTTTAGTGCTTTGTTGGATAGTGGAATTAAGATGGGCCGTTAAACCTGCACATTGTTTTCAGCTGCCTTTTTATAGCCCACCCAGCCTAGTACTTAAAATTCTGCTACCTTGTGCATTTCCTGTCAAACCACAGCCTTCATCTGGCCTGCTTGGCTGCTAGGCCACCTGGTGAGTTTATTCATATACCGTGCAGCCACCCTGTCTGTCCCTCCCCGTTCCCCCGCCACTCACATCGCACTTTCTATCACCCCTATCTATTCTAACTGCTACTCTACCACCTATCCTATCCCTCTCATGAAGTCTGGAAGAAAAAAGCTTAAAAAATATCTTGTGGCCTCTAAATCAGGCCTACCTATTGCTGACACCTACATCAATGCTACTTCCGGCAGACTATTACTGACACCCTCTTTTCTGTCCCATCCACAGACCTATGGACTCCCCACATGGTCTCTATCTTCCCTCTCTCCTCTTCACCCATTATTGGTAGCACTAGATGGGAAGTGCTCTTGGCACACTTCTCATCCTCTAGGTGCATCATTAATGTCGATCACAATGGCACTATCATGACCCAAGGCTCTTAACCGACTCTTCTCCATCTTTTTTTTTTTTGTTTTTATTATTTTCAACAAGAAAAGCAGCACATGTACAGATTGTAATCACAATGAGGTGACTTAACAGCAAGAAACATAACACGTGACATTAATGGTAAATCCTTCGGAGGAGGAGGAGGATAGATATGCTGTATCGTGTGACGGTGCGGGGCATGTCTAGGTTCTCCTCGGTTCCTGATTTTATACTTATTCCTCCCATTTTCCCTATATCTTGAGGAACTTCCGGGGGCATCCCCTTGCCGTGTAGAGACTCTTCTTCTTCTTGACCGGTGACTGTCCTCTCTCATTAATGTCCTTCCTTCTCCTGCTCCTTGTCCATCCTCCTCTCTAACCTCTCCACCACCACCAGTGGCAGTACCACACCCCTGTACCCCTCCTCAGAAATCTTTGAAAGGTGGTAATCAGCTTCACTTAGCTACTTTGAACACTCATTCTGCTGTCAAACATCCCTCTGATATCTACCTCCTCCTTGAAGACTTTGACCTCGATGTCCTCACCCTCACCGAAGCAAGTTTCAATGCCAGCTCCGTCATTGCTTTTCACACTCTCCTTCCTGAGAGCTACAAACTCCTCTCCAAACCCAGGTCCAACCTGCCCGGAGGTGGAGTGGCCCTAGTTTTCTCTGAGTGGATCCCTGTTACTATCATACTATCATACCTAATCAATCCTACACTTCTCTCTTATCTCCCCCTCCCCATCTCCCCTCATTGTTCTCTATGATTTCACCTTCACCTTCCTACTCCTCCTCATCCCTCTCCTCTTCTCTCAATCCTCGACTCCTACCTTCTCTCTCCTCTCCCCTCTTCTCCCACTCACTCTTCTGGCTCCACACTAGATCTCATCTTTAATTCTACTTACTCCTCCTCCCCTGTTTCCTCTCTACCCACCTATCTGTATGATCATACTCTGCTTTCCTTCTCCCTTACTCCTTGCTCCCCTCCTCCCACGTCCTTACCCCCCTCCACTTCTTTCACTCGATGTGACCTCCGGAATTTTAACCCTTCAGTCTTCCTTGATACCTGCTCTTCGTCCCTTCTACCCCTCTCCGACTTCTCCTCTCTCCCTGTGGACCTTGCCCTATCCTCTCTGTCCTCCTCTCTCACCTCTAGTCTCGATCAACTCTATCCCCCCTCTTCTTTCCACCCTACTCGTAAGCCTTCTCAACCCTGGCTCTCCCCTCACCTCTTAGCCATGCAGCATCTCCTCCGTTGTCTTGAGCGCTGCTGGCTCAAACCCCCCACTCTCCCTAACCAAACCTACTTTTCTTATCACTCGCTATATGACTCCTAGCTTAATTCAGCTGACCTCTAACCTCCTTCACTCCCAAGCCTCTCATCCTCGTCAAATCTTTCAAACCCTCTCTCGTATCCTCTTCCTGCCCCCTCCTGTCCTCTCTTCTACATCCCCTCTCTCTCCATCTGACTTTGCTAACTTCTTCTCTGGACATTTTCTTTCTCTTTGCAAAAAAATGATCTGCTGTCCTTCTTACTCCCATCCCCCGCCCTCCTTGCACTCCCCCTCGGCTTGCATGTCTGAATATTCTCCTATCACTCCCTCTGACATTTCTCTCCTCCTAACTAAATCCAACCCTACTGCCGCCCCTTCTGATCCCATCCCTACCCTTCTTATTCCCAAGGTTTACCCCCTCTTATTCCCTATCTAACCTCCTTCTTCAATACTTGTCTCTCCACGGCCACCTTCCCTACTGCCTTCAAGCACACTACTATTATCCCTATCCTTAAGAAGCCTTTTGCTAATCCCCTTCTTGCGTCTAGCTTTTGCCCAATCTCACTTCTACCTTTTCTCTCTAAATTACTGGAACGCCTAGCCTACTCTCAACTTTCGACCTTTATCTCTAATCTCTCTCTCTCTCTCCTCCCTCTCAATCTGGCTTCCGCCCCAAACACGCCACTGAATCTACTCTTACCTGTGTCCCTAACTCCCTCCATACTGCTCGCTATGCTAAGCAATCCTCCATCCTCATCCTCCTTGACCTCTCTGCTGCTTTTGATACTGTCGACCACCCCTTACTTCTCAATACTCTTTCCTCCTTTGGCTTCAAAGGCTTAGTCCTTAACTGTCTCTCCTCTTACCTCTCCCACCGCTCATTCGCCGTTTCTTGAGGCGGTTGAATCTTCACCACCCTCCCTCTGGACTACAGCGTTCCCCAAGGCTCCGTCCTCTGACCCTTCTTATTCTCTCTTTATACTTCACTTCTTGCTCCTCTCATCTCCTCTTTCGGAATTTCTCACCATTTCTACGCTGATGACACCCAGCTGTTCCTCTCCTTTTCTTCCTTCTCCCCTGACTTACTGTCATTAAAAACTGGATGTCTTCTTATTATCTCTCTCTTGATACTATCAAGACTGAGGTCGTATTCTTCCCTTCTAACACACTTTTCCTCCCTATACCCCTCCTTCTATTCACTTTCCCCCCTCTAATCTTCCTATTTCGACACATGCCTGGAATCTAGGAATCTACTTTGATTCTTCCCTTTTCTTTACTCAGCATATTTCACTTACTTCTCGCACATGTCGCTACCACCTCTTTAATATCCGTAAAGTCCATTCTTCTCTCACTTTCCATGCTACCAAGCTCTTAATCTCCTTCCTCATCTTTTCTCGCCTTTTCTACTGTTTTTCTCTCTTTTTCAGTCCCCCCACCTCCCATCTTGCCCCCCTTAAATCCCTCTACCACCTTGCCATCCGTACCCTTTGTCTTCTCTAGCCCCATGATTCCATCTCCAACTCACTTTCCAACCTAAGCTGGCTTCCTTTCCACTCTCAACTTAAATTTCACTTCCTTTGTGTTGTCTTTAAATCGCTTCATGACCTTGCTCCTCCATACCTCTCCTCTCTTCTCTCATTCTATACCCCCGTCTCGCTCCCTTCATTCTGCTGAACTCTTCTTACTTTCTGTCCCCCATCGCCTTGTGCCTCTTCTCATTTCCGCTCCTTTCAGCTCCTTGCCCCCCTACATTGGAACTCCCTTAGTTTCACTATCCACTCCATTTTCCATCTATTCCTCCTTCTGTTCCTCCTTGAAAGCGCTCCTCCTCCCTGACACCTTCCCCAATTCACCTTTTCTCCCTCCTCCCAATACCCTCTTCTTTGTTCCTTTATCTTTTACTGTCTCCCCATGATCCCCATCCTCCGTACTACTCCCTTTACTCCCTACTCTCTCTCCCTTTTTTCCTTTCCCTCCCCCTCATTTCCTCTTCCTTCTCAAATGCAAATTGTTCCACATGCTGTTTTTCTGGTTTGACTCATGTATACTGTTATTGCTTCTATGTTCCATGTTTGATGTTTCCTTGTTGTTAAACTGTAAAGCGCTTTGGATTAAAGCGCTATATAAACAATAAAATACAAATACATATTCGTCCAATGAAGCGAGTTTCGGGCGCTGCTTTTGGTTCCACTTTCACCCCCCCCCCCCTCGAACCCCTGCTTCTGACTCTCCCTCTGACTCGGTCCTCACTTACCTTCACCTCTCCATCTCTAACACCCTTGACATTCTTGCCCCTGTCATGAGGATCCGCCTGAAGCCTGCCTCCGAGTGCAACGGTTGGTATGACTCCAATCTTGCTTCTCTGAAACCTAAGTGCAGAGTTGCTGAACGGAAGTGGCAGACCTTGGGTTCATCCTCTGACAAACTAGCCTGTGGCCTGCACTCAAGGCAATATCGTTTTTCTATCCGCTCCAAGAAGCAGGCCCACATCCAAGCCTGCACCGCTGGAGCCACTAACAACACGGCTGAACCTTTCAAAATCTGCAAGGAACTTGCCAATCCAACTGCTATCTCTACCTCTCTTCCTCCTTCCCAGGCTCTCCACACTGCCTTGGCCTCCCATTTCACATGCACAACATAGGACATCCCGTCCTCCCTCTCCACCACCCCCATCTCCACTCCCTCTCCTGCTCCCCTGCCCTTGGCTCCCCTCCCTCCACCCCCCACTCTCCTCCCTCCTGCCCATAGCACCTGATGAGGACTCTAAAGTTGTCCGCTCTATGAAGGTCTCACCCCAACAGGTGCTCCCCTGCTCCTCTAGAACCATTAAGGACAACATCTCCTCTCTCGCCCTGGCTCATGCCGACCTCTGTAAGCACTCCTTCACCGCTGCCTCTTCCCCCCTATCGCTCAAGCAATCCCTCGTGCTCCATCTCCTAAAAGAGCGGTCTGCTGACCCCTCCTGCACAGCTAACTATCACCCCATTTCCACCACCTCCTTCATGGGTAAACTCTTGGAGAAGTTGGTCCTGCCCCATTTGATCCTTCATACTGAACTTGTTGGCTGCCTCCATGACCATTAATCTGGATTCCGGGTATGCAGAGGCATGGAAACTTCTCTCCTGAACACCCGTGAAGACATGCTTGCAAATCTTGACTCTAACTCTCCTGCTGTCCTCATTCTCCTTGTTCTCTCCTCTGCCCTCAATACGGTCAACCATGCTATTCTCATAAAACAGCTCTGTGATACTCTTGGCATCACAGACCGGGCACTGGACTGGCTGACCTCTTTCCTCAGTAACCTCCCTTCCCAGTTGCAACTGGGCCCTCTCTCCTCTGCCATCTCACTTTCTACCTATGGCATCCCCAGGGCTCTATCCTATTAACGTGGCTCTTCAATATCTATCCTACCCCTCTGGCTCACCTGGTTGCCTCTTTCTCTCCTCATTTCCAGTGTTATGCTGATGACACATAGCTTTCCTTCAAACTTCCCTCCACTACCTCCTCTCACATCCCCGATTTTCTGTCCGTCATCCAGGCATGGTGTGCGGCTAACGATCTCTGTCTTAATGCCAGTAAGACTGAGATCCTTCTTATTGGGACACCTGCGCCCTGTTTCCCTCCTACACTCTGGCCACCCTCTTTGGGCCCTCTACCCTCACTGTCTTGTGAGGCCAAAAACCTTGGGGTCATCTTTGACTCCTCTCTCTCCTTCACCCCTCACATCTTGGACCTTGCCAAGAAGGCCCACTTTCAGCTTCACCTCCTTAGAGGCATTCTCCCTTTCCTCCCCTATCTCCGGAAGCTTAATGTCTCCAAAGCTCTGGTCCTCTCTTGCTGGACTACTGCAACAGCTTCTTCCTCAATCTCCCCCTTTCCTCCCTCAGCCCACTTTAGCTAATCCAGAACAGGGCTGCGAGAGTTATCCTTGGCCTCAAGTACAGGGGCCGTATCTCTACAGTCCTAAAATCTCTCCACTGGCTCCCGGTCGTCGTGAGGATTAAATTCAAGACCCTCTGCATCATCTACAAGGCTTTCTTGGGACTGGCACCACGCTATCTCCAACTTTCTCTTCCTAAATACTGCCCTGCTAGAGCCCTCTGCTCCTCTACCTCCAACTCTCTGTATGTCAAACACTTCTCCAAACAGAGAGTGGAGGACAGGTATCTCTCTTCAGCTGGTTCCTCTCTTTGGAACAGCCTCCCTGCCCCACTCAGACTTGAGCCAGTGCTCCTTAAGTTCCGGAAACTCCACAAAACCTGCTTTTCTCTACCTCTTTCCTCTTTCCCATCCCTGCAAATCACCCCACTGCCACTGAGACTGGTTGCCCGGTCCTTCATGAATCTCATAGGTTACCAGGTCCTCTACCCAGTCGACACCAGCTCCCTTCCCCACTCAGCACTGGCCTTGTGGGCCCCCTAGCAGCTGTGCATCCCGCCTTTGGGATTCCTCCGCCCTAGCACTTAGCCAGTGGCCTCCTCCCTTGGCACTATGTGGCACTTCCCTTTCGGGCTCCCACCAGCACTTGCCCATACCTTGCTCCCTTCCCTACCTCCAGTATGTCTCTTCACTGCACTTGCACATCCGAATGTCACAAGGCCTAGTAGGACCACAATTGTATATTTACTGTTTTTGCCATTGTTATTTACCTTTCCTGCTCCCTCCCCAATTGCTCAATAAACAAATAAAAAATATATTGTGGCATGAGAATATCTTTTTTAAAGCCCTTTCTTAGTAAGAAGGACCTGAGCACGGTCAACCTCAAAATTCTATTGGGGATAAGAAGGGTATCGGGTAGTAGAGGATAGTGCTGCTTTGAAACAGCAATGCTTGGGCCTGTCTGGGTTCTGATGGAGAATAATTTTTGTCTTGCTCATCACCCATCTCTTCATCATTATTGCCTGGCCAGTGGATGGGGGTGGCAGAGATGGAGACCTTGGAATTTTAGTCTCCTTTCAAGTACTGTGACTGTTGTTGTTCCCTGATCATTGTTGATCTGCACCCCTTCCTGTTGTGTCTGGAGATGCTGGGTGGAAATGAAAGAGCACCCTCCTCTGTCACACCCAGTGGATGTTCAATGTTGTAGTGCAATACCTGTGCATTTTCTGAGTGACTTGTGGAGGGGGAGAGGAACGTCAGTTGGATGATACCCTCACTTGTCCAAACACAATTCTTGCCTCCCCAATACAAAAAGTAACTGCTGCAGTAGAAATGAAAAGACCACAAGCAACATATTTCTCCCTGCCTCTCACTCAATTGGGTGCTGACAATACATCCAACTTTTGTCACCTGCCACCTCTTTGAATCTCCTCTGCCCCCTCTCACCACTATCTTCCTCAAGCTGCACCCAGGAATTGCTGGCTCGTCCCACTCCTCCTTTCAGGTGTCACCAAATGGCATGTCCCTCATTCACTCAATTCAAGAGATGAACATTGACGGGTTTGTCACCCGCCTCTCTCAATCCCTGCTGCTCTCTCCTAGGAAAATCCAGTGAGCGTGACTCTCCCGTAAGCCGCCCGAGGCTCATTCTGCTCCTTCTCCCAGGAGTCACCCAATGGCGCTTTTCTCATGCACTTGTTTCAAGAGATAGACACTGACTAACTGTATCCCCCATGATTAATCAGAAATGTTCTAATTCTGCCCAATTTGCACTTACATCTTGACACAGTGAAAGACCTGATCCCTTCATTCACTTTTAAGACTAGCAAAAAGGACCCCTAAATAAAAATAATTATCAACCCTTTCAATTATATTCTTCCCCAAACTCCATTGGAAAGGGGATGGGCTTCCTGCCTTTGTCAAAATGCGTAATCCCGGCCTTACTGATATGTATTGTCAAGGGATTTTTCCTAGTATACACCAACTCTGCCGATACTGCTCTTTGATGCTTTAATGGTGTATGATCAAGTAAAATAATATCATCTGCATATCCCATCCAAGGAATATGCTGATTCTCGGAGGGAACATTCTAGCATTTTTCGAAGGCTGAGGGTATAACAGAAATATACATATACATTGAAAAACAAACGTGCTGGTACACGCCCTTGATTCAAACCAATATTAGTATTGATTTCTTGCACTGTCTAATCTTATCTGGACAGAGGTATCAGTATAGAGTTGGTTTCATTTAAAAAAAATGTCCCATTGGGATACGCCATTGTAATAATTCGGACCATAGTTGATCGATGCAGTCAAAGGCAGCGCTGCAATCAATATAGGCAACGTACTAAGGATATCCCAATCCTAATTTGGCTCTTCCCGTAAGAATAGCAATACAAAGATGTTATGAATGGTAGAGCGGCCCTTATGGAAGCCAGTTTGAAATAGGTTTAGAAAATTACTGTTCTCCGGCCAGTGATATAGTTCTGTATAAGAATTGATGCAGAAATCTTGCTATAGAGACCGGACAATGCAAGCACTCAGTAGTTTGCAGGGTTCTCTTTCTCCCCACTCTTACGTATCGGATTAAGACGTAAGACGGACTGTCTCCATGACTTAGAGATAAAATTACTTTTAACCACTGCCAACAAAAATATACAAAATGTATGACCAATGCACAGGATTGCCTTAATTAGTGCTTTAGATACACCATAGAATTTCTCAGCCACATTATTAAGAAATGAACATACTCTTCATTGATATGCGATAAATAAAATTGTATGTGTTCCAACCCTCTTACATTATCTGCTGGCTTGTTATATATATGAAAGCTGTACCTTAACCTACACCACACAACTTCTGAGATGGGATTTATCTGATTCACTGCATATTAAGATGTTTATTTATGATGTACCAACATTTTTGAGTCATTTCTTGCTAATGTTGTTAGCATTATTTGTCAATTCACACTTTTAATAGAAAGAGGGTGTCTCTTCAACCAAATTTGGTATCGCGTTTTATTTTTCTTAATGGAATCCCTTGTTTGAGAACCCTATTTTAATTTATTTCGCAGTTAAATCTTCTCAGGGCCTGTTTACACCCAGCAATGTTTGCATCATATGTAATATTCCATTTAGTCAGGGAAATTGAATTACATGTCTTAGAGTCCAAGAGTCCAAAATGTTTAGTCAAGCTATATTATTACTACTGGGCAGATTATATTTGTAACCACTAGGACGATTAGAGTGGGATCGGGGTTGAAAGCCGGCAATCCAAATGTTCGAGGGAGAAAAGACAGAATATTATTTTACCGAAATAACCTTTCGTCTTTTCTCTGAACATTTACAACTTGGCCCCGGCACCCACACCCACCCCCACATCCCTACTTACCTTGTGTCCCTGCAACACCTGTTCCCTTTCACTTCTGTGATCAGGAACCAGTGCCGCAGGGTCCTTTTTTTTGGGATGGCTGAGTAAGGGTGCGGGGGACACCCCCAAAGCCCCCGCAGCCCCCAGTACCGAATGCTTGATCTAGTCGTACTTTTCCATCGTTGCGAAATTTTTAAACGGCCGAAGCCCCTCCAAATCATGCATTCGGTCAAATATTTTCTGACATTTTGGATGTTTCCATTAGAATGTGGACTCCTATGGACACTGTCAAAGGTTTCCTCTGACCACCCCTATTATATTGAACAGAATAATAAAAACCAATCAAATCTGAACTTACCCAATAACACGGGTATGGTGAAGTATAATGGAACAGCCTCCACGTGCATAGGAATGGCATTTCATGACATCCTCCAAAAAAACTTTCATGAAAAAAACGGTTTTTACCGCTATGATTGAGGGGGCAGTGATTACTGTTGCACTTTTCACAGCCTACACTCTCCACCTCCGGCTGAACATCCTGTGCCCTAATGGAAGGAACTGGTGCAGGGTACTAGAGGAGTTAGGTTCAGGGGACGGTGTAAGCTTCTTCTCGCAGCCACTGGTAAGGAAGGTTAATTGGAAGCCCAATGGTGTTGTTTCACAAATTGCGATGGAGACACTCCTTACGCCTTGAATTATCTAATGCAAATTGAATATGCAAACGTTTTATTAAATATAATTTTGAAAAGGTCTGGGCCACGGGTGTCCCCTCTGAGGTTCATTTTCTAAAGCCATGGCGTGTTTATAATAGAGTACTATTTGTTCGTCTTGCCTTATTTTCGTGATTGTTTGAAGCCAGAGTGAATCATTCAACCTGACCAGGCCACCTGTAGTTTGTCTTCATGGCCAAAAGAGTATTTCCTCATTCCGGAAATGCATCATGCAGATTTCAAAAGGAAAATGTAAACTGCATTTCTATTCCTGTTCGCGGGATGAAAACGCATATGGGACAGCAGCAGTGTACTGTGGTTACATGTGATTTTACCGACGGAAATTGCAGAGTGGTACATTTCATTGCGGCAAAAACACTGAAAAACGTTTTTCCATTTTTATTTGGGAGGTTTGATCCCCCAACATCCTGTTTTTCCACCCTTATAACAGCACCCCAACCCCATCCCAACCCATTTTAACCCCTTACCCCACTACCCTTTATGTCCGTGGTGAAAAGTACCACTCTGTAATGTTTTAGATGAATTGACTGGGTACCTGTACTGTTGTTCTGGGAAAGAAAAACATGCAGAAGGGGTGGGAATCATGCAAAGATTGGACATCTTTAGGAAGGGATGCAGTAGCGTATCCCTTCACTTGTGGAGAAAAAGGTTTTGAAGTTCCCACATTATTTCTAAATTGTGGATGGAGTTAAGATTATGAGGTATTTTTGGCAGTTGTTCTGCCTCATAATTGTGCAGAATGAGCTCCATTTGTTTATTAGTAAATAACAGTGTAGAAAGAAATCCCACTACTTGTAAGGAGTAAGGACTATAAAAGGAGGCGAGAAGCCAAATGACACTGGTTGTCACGGTTACTGCCATGCTAACGACAATACAATAATAAAACCTTCACACATTGCTGCTATTGTTCTCGCTATATCAGACTATTAATAATCATGCAGGTTGGATTAGCCACATGAAAAAATGAACAGCGTACCTGTTTTCCCATAGAACAAAGACGATCACCATAGCAATCAGGATGACCCCCACGGTTGGCATTATGATGGCCGCCAGCGTTAACCCTGGTGAGAAAGTAAACAAACATTTAGGCCACAACCTTTTCTTTAAAACACAAGCTTCCTAATTGTCAAAAGAGTTGGTATGAAAGCTACTCTAGAGACAGCGGTACAGTATCTCGTGGGGCTGCTGGTTTGTGCATAGCGCACACACAATATACCAATGATTAGCCTGGTGGGCAAACTGGCACCTTTCGCTTCATTGCCCAAAAATGGGTAGAATGGGCAGTGAGTTAACAGGTGTTCTCACTTGCTGTGTGTACAGCAAATACTGCACAGCCATGCAGGCAGGGCCATTTTAAGCACTTTTGGGGCCCTGGGCATGGACATCTTTGAGGCCCCTGTAGAGATTTAGCATTGTTATGTTGAGCTGTGTTGCGTGTGCTGTCACGTGCACCCATGCTTATGTCAACATTCTGTGACTGGAGTTCGCGTGAGAGTTGTGACAGCTGGAGTGAGAGGGAGAAGAGGTGGTTGTTCCGGCGGGCTCGCATTAATTAAACTTAAAGAAATCTTACCTCTCATCGTCTCCGGCTCATCATTACAATTGGCGACAAGGAAAATAGACCCCACGGTGAGCCCGCAACGGAGCACGAACCCCGACGAGAGACACGCTGGTGAGCTCCGGTGCCATCTGCGTATCCATAGTGGGCATGGAGCGCAGTGCGAGGTGCCGGTGGAGCCTGCGGACGGCTCCCTCACCAGTGGTACCAACTTCAAGAACTCCGTCCCCGCTCCCCGTCTTCTGACGGCTGCCAGGTGAGAAGGGGCGCTGTGGGATCGGGGAGGAGAGCGGGCAGGAGCCGCTATTGAGCGTGCAGGAGCTGCGATCGTGAGCCTCAATAACGACTCTGCTAATTTCTACGCACTCCACAGGCCAATATTAAACTACAAAAGAAGATAGGATTACACGTCTTTGAAAAATGGCAGCAGCAAGCATGGCTCCACCCCCACGTTTTATAATGGAGGGACAGGTGGGACAGGTGGAAGTAACTGTTTGACACTTATTTAGTGGCAATTGGAGGGGATACATTTGCTGCAGCAAGAAAAGAAGCAATACTTCTGCACAATCTAGGCACGGAAGGTCGTAGCGTATATGACGGTCTTCCACAGCCTCCTCATGAAGGACAAGGAGAAGTAGATCAGTACACCCTAGCTGCGAAAAAACTGGAAATTCATTTTGAGGCGAAGAAAAACATAACCTTTGAGAGACATCCGTTTTTCCAGAGAACACAAGATCCCAGTGAACCAGTGGAGAATTTCATTGCAGCGTTGAGATCTTTGAGTCACACATGTGAATTTGGTCAGTTAACAGATTCGCTAATAAGAGATCAATTAGTAAGGTGCACAAGCAACTTGAAGATACAAGAAAGGTTGTTGACAAAAGATGCATCTCTGGAAGGGGCGGTGGATACTGCGAGAAGTATGGAACAGACCCATAAGTACATGACGACCATGAAAGGTGAAAAGCAAGAAGGTGAAGTGGCAACTGTAGGAGGAGTCAGAAGACCGAATGTGAATAGAGAAAGTAAGTGCTACAAGTGTGGTAGCAATAGGCATATCTCCACTAGTGCATTTTGTCCTGCGAGGAATATATCTTGTTTAAAATGCAAAAAGAAAGGCCATTTTGCAAGAGTCTGTAGAGGATCAAATCAGGTACACAATATTGAACCTGGGACAAGAATGCCAGAACAATAAGAAAGTGAGAGTATATTCCAGAATTTACAAACAAAACATGTCTTGGAGATAGAGGAAGTGTCACACAAAGGGAACTCCCCTACAGATTTTTTCATGATAAATGCTAGAGTTGTAACCCTTAAGGTGGATAGTTGCTCGCCTTGGACTTTAGTATCCAAAAAGACTTATGAGAACTGTCTACAAGGTTCAATCAATGATCTTGAGCAGCACACCATAGAACCATATGCCTATGGCAACGTGAGGATTGAGATTTTGGGAAAATTTCAAGCAACAGTGGAGTACAAAGGAAGAAGATGTGAATCGGATGTATATGTGACGCAGGAAGGATTTTCCCTGTTAGGGTGGAGTGAACAACATAAACTGGGCATACGAATACAAACGAATGCGGAGGAACCAATTACCATTGCAGAAGTTGATGACAAATGGGAAAATAAATTTCCAGAAGTGTTCCAACCAGGTTTGGGGATGCTCAAAGGATTTGAGCATGAAATTCGAGTGAAGGCTGATGCAGTACCTCAGGTGCACAAAGTGAGACCTGTACCTCATGACTTGAGAGAATAATTGAAGGTTGAGATAGAGACCTTGATGCAAGAAGGAATCACAGAACAAAGCGAGAGTTCGGAGTGGTTATCTCCTATAGTAGTGGCAATGAAACCAAATGAACAAATAAGGCTTTGTGTGGACATGAGAGATATAAATAGGAACATACTTGTAGACAGGCATCATCTACCATTAATTGGGGATACGTTATCAACACTTAAAGGAGCTAAGGTCTTTTTGGTGATTGATCTCTCTCAAGCATATCACCAAATTCCACTGAAAGAAGACTGCCAGCATTTAATGGCGTTTATAACACCCTTTGGAACTTTCAAATATTGTAGAATGCCATTTGGGCTGGCTTCGGCAGCTTCGGTGTTTCAGAGAGTGATGGACACCATACTGGAAGGAATAGAGAACATTGTGAAATTTCAAGATGATGTACTTATATATGGAAACAGTGTAACTGAACATGATGAAGTGTTGTCAAAAGTGTTGAGCAGACTGTCTGATGTTGGTTTGACAGTAAGGAGAGACAAGTACAAAATAGGGGTTGATAGAGTGCAATATCTTGGGCATGAAATTGATAAGAGTGGGGTGAGACCAAAGAAATGCTTGGTGGAGGCAGTTAAAAGTGCGTCTGTACCTTCTAATAAGGATCAAGTGAGGTCCTTTTTGGGCCTTGCCGAATATTATCATAAATTCGTCAAGGATTTCACAATGGTCTCCAGCCCATTAAGATTGTTGCTAAAAAAGGGTACCAAATTTGTATGTTCCTCAGAGTGTAGTGCAGCATTTGAAACCATCAAAGATGCCATTAGCAAAGCTCCCTCAATTGGAAAGTTCGATTCATCAGATAAAGCAGTGTTGGTGGTGGATGCTAGTGTGTTGGGGTTAGGAGGGACTTTGGTGCAATATGATGTGGAAAATGAGGAAAGGGTGATTGCTTTTGCATCTAGGGCACTGAGAGGAGCAGAGAGTAAATACTTGAAAGGGAGGCGTTGGCCATGTTCTGGGCCATCACGCATTTTAAAAACTTTTTGTGGGGCAGACGCTTTGTTGTAAGATCTGACCATAAGCCACTGGTGCAATTATTTGAGAGTGGAAGGTGGGCTTTAGGTTCTCACAGGATAAGCAAGTGGGGACTAGGATTAAATGCATATCATTTTTAAATGAGTTTTCTTCCAGGAAAGAAAAAATTAGTAGCGGACTGCCTGTCCAGGTTACCCATGGAGAACAAAACAGTTAACGTGAGTGAAAGTGAAATGGAGGATTCAGTTGTAGCCGAGGTTTTGGGAGCAATTAATGAGGAAATGTGGTCAGAGGGAGAATATTCTGATTTGGAACTTAAATGGGTCAAAGAGTGGACTGTGAAGGGATGGCCTCAAAAGAAAACTTTAGAAAGCAAATTTGATGTTTGGTGGGAGCTTAAAGACGAATTGAACAATTTTGAGAATAAATTTAGTAGAGGCAGATGTTTTGTTCCCCCTGAGTCGATTAGGTTCAATCTTCTGGAGTTGGCTCATGAGGGCCACCCGGGTGAAAATGCCATGAAAAGGAAACTGCGGAAAAGTTATTGGTGGCCAAAAATTAACAGGATGCCTGAGAGATGGGTCAAGGATTGAGTAATATGCCAAGCGTGTGACAAGACCAAGGTGGTGCGAGAGACCCCATTAGTTCCAAATTCTGTTCCAATGCAACCTTGGTCCAAAGTAGCAGTGGATATCATGGGGCCCATCAAAGGGTTGGAAGGAGGTCTAACATTTTTGTTTGTGCTTGTTGATTACCATTCCAAATGGGTTGAGTGGGAAGCGGTCAAGGAAGTCACTGCAGGAGAGGTGATAACAGTTTTGGAAAAAGTATTCCTTAAAGAAGGAGTGCCTACTGAATTGGTATCGGACAATGGTGTTCAATTTGTATCTGAGGCGATGAAGACATTTTTGAGTAGTTACATCATAAAACACATCAAGACAGCATTGTATCATCCCAGAGCGAATGGTCTAGTTGAGAGGGTAAATCGATGGTTAAAAGAAGGTTTACAATTGGCAATGAGAGGGAAGCAACCTTGGAGAGAAGTTTTGAATGTAATGACATGGAGTTATGTTAATACACCACATTCGTTGACAAAGGTTTCTCTGTTTGTGTCCCTCAAAGGGAGGGAACCGGGAACCAGATTGTGTCCAGGTTGGTTAGGTGAAGCTAAGGTAGTTCAAGTGGATAGAGCACAAATAATGAAACTCTTAAAAGCTAGCCAAGAAAAGAATGTAGCAAATTTCAATGTTCGTGAGGGAGTGAGGGAACGCAAATGGAAAGTGGGAGAGGAGGTGTATGTGAAGAACCCCAGGCTAGTAAATAAATGTTTAGAGAGCAAGCATTTAGGGCCTAAAAATATATCTGCTTTCAAGAGGTCTGTAGTAATATTGGATGGAGGGGAAGTGTGGTCAAAAGGAAGGATTGCGAAAGTGCATGGGGTGAATGTGAAAGCAGGGAATGCAGAGAACGATGTGAAAAATGGGAGTGAAAAGGAAGGAGTGAGGAGTGAGAATAAGTTAGGCAATCCTGGTAGGTTATGGACTCAACCTACCTGGTTGAAAGACTATGTATCGTGAACTTATTTTGTTTCTGTTTATTCAATGTTTTGGAGGAAAAAAAAATGTTTTCTCTAAATTTTAATATTTATTTATGCAGAAATTTCTCTCTATTATGTACAATATTGTTATGTGATATGTTCTTTTCCCTTTCTAAGGGGGAAGATATGTAGAGATTTAGCAATGTTATGTTGAGCTGTGTTGCGCGTGCTGTCACGCGTACCCATGCTTATGTCAACATTCTGTGACTGGAGTTTGCGTGAGAGTTGTGACAGTTGGAGTGAGAGGGAGAAGAGGTGGTTGTGCCGGCGGGCTTGCATTAATTAAACTTAAAGAAATCTTACCTCTCATCATCTCCGCCTCATCATTACAGCCCCCCTCCACCAAACCAATGGAATTAAGTGATCAAGAATGTCTGGTCGCACCCCCCCCCCCCCCCCCCCGCCCCTCCTTGCGATCACAACCTATAATGTATAGGTTGATATTCTGCTGCCAGCATTGAAAATAAGCATGTTTACTCCCTTTAAGTCCCCTTGCAATCTTCATTCTTGCTCTAATCAGAATGATAAACGAATAGCATTTCAAGGCCAACATTAACAGTCTACGAAGAGATTACTTCTGTCCTAGTATAGACACAGGATACTTTTTTATCAATTGCATCCAAGAAGGTATGCAGCCTCTAGTATTAATGCAGAACCATATGTAAAAGGTACATGTAACCCAGTATAGACAGAACTCACAATTGCTGCCTCATAGAATGCAAAAAGTGCTCAAGCATGGATAGAGGAAGCCAATTGGAAGGAAAGAGAAAACTAACCATATTGTAGCATTTATAGTGTATGTAGATTAAAGGCTGCCTGGAGGGTGTCTGGATTCAGGCAGACTGATATTAGAAGTGGGGCATGGTTTTCAAATAGTGTTGCCGTTAGAGATCAAAAGAACATGTGCCTGTGGTGTTCAATATATCAATGCTCACTATTATAGTGAAAGCAACACCATCGCCAGTGAAACAAACAGTGTGGCTTTTTTGAAGATCATAGCCTGTGAAGGAAATTATTCCGAAGGGCTGCCAATTTTGAAAGGTTTAGGGACTGTCAATATGCAGAGATTCGGCAATACAAGATTAAATGAGATGCCCAGGATCACACATTGGTATGGGGTGAAGCTGGGATGTGTGCCAACTCTGCAATGTCTGCATTTGAACACTTTCTTTTCCAGTTCTTACCATGAAGTAAAATAATCTCATTTTATAAAACGGACTTGGAAAGTAAACCAATCACATTAGCAAACATGAATGTTTTAAAACAAAATATTATAGAAGGGTGTTTCAAGCAAAATGGGAATGATTCTAGCTTCATTCTCTCCATCATCAAGGGAAGTATATAAGTATCAGCATACCAACTGATGTGATTTAACAGATTTGATCTGTGTTTGTCTTTTGTATTTTAAAGCTTTAAATACTTCATAAACACTGGCTTGTGAAATTTTAATTTATAAATGTGCAGAAAAACCTTTGACTTTTACGAAAAATTAAACAATCTTTTGTGTACAATGAGCAGACTTTAAAATATGCTTGCCCGAGGCCTACAACATCTGGTTCTGCTACTTCTGTCTACCACCCCTTCCACTCAAATGGCCTACATAAGAAAAAAGATCAAATAATAGGCTAAACGATGCCACCAGCATGAGAGAAGGCAAACCTCACAGAAGACAGCGCAGTAATGTAAGAGATATTAGATGATTTGACCAGGATCACCATCGTCTGCTGGCAAAGCCAGGATACAAGCATGAACACTTTGGTTCCACAGTCTTGAATTTGGATACTTATTCAGCTCTTGGACTGACAGTTTATGGATACTTATTCAGCTCTTGGACTGACAGTTTATGCTCATCTTTGGATGTGATTGCCTACGTTTTAAAACACCCCCATCTGAACAAAGCAATTTCTAGACCTTTGCCACAGGGATGACATGTTAGTTTGTATAGCAACCCCTATCTGTTGCAGGTTGCAGATGCATTGCTGATAATAGCACCTGTTTTGCTGCAACACCAAGTACATATGCAGGCATATGCAGTCATAGGAAAGGCTCAGCAAGCCTTGCTGTAATGTGCTATTCTAAACTTACGTATGAACACATATCTCTGCAATGAGTGCTTAACACACTGAGCTAACGTCTGAACCATTGTGGTACTCAACCTATCAATATGAATTTCAGCTTTGGCTATTGCACATGCTCAACATAATTCCACCAGGAAGAAAAGAATGCTACATGTGTGGTGCAGTAGTGAACACACAGACTGTATACCACAGTGAACACAGAAAGCATTACATGATGAATTGATCAAGTCAGAATGTACTTGTCACCAACCAGCAGGCAATAGGATTAGAGCCTCAGCAGCATGCCATAAAATATTCTAACATGTGCTGTTCTGGTAAACAATGGTCTTTAAATCAGGCAGCCTTGTGGGGCCCCCCTTCAAGATGGGTGCCCGGGTAAGTGCCCCTTTTGTCGTCCTATAAAAACGTCTCTGCATGGAGGCACAGTTTAAACAGTAACTTGAGGGCATTGTGCGGCGCAGAAGGACTCGCGTGAGGACATATTGTCATGATTCCTGCCCCTCATGTCCCCAGCCCTCCAAGATGTCAGGCTGGAGCCCGTCCACGATCACCTACATGGCCCTCAAGGGCCTCTCCATCCCTCCAAAGACCCACTTGGAGTCAGACTTGGCGCTTGTGGCACCAGACTCACTCACTCCCATAGGATAACATTGGGGATTGGACTTGTAGTGCATTGATGGGGACAAGATGGATGCCCCCACATATTTCGATTCTCAGAACTGCAACGGCAGTCTAGTCTTTTGGGTGTGGTTCAGCCCAGAGACACCTGGGATACCCAGAGACTATTTAAGCCACGCCCAGGCTGAGAAACATGCTTTGCATTTTCTGCACCTGCAGCGTGACGCTCACTGTGTTCGGATCGGTCTCCAGTAGGCCTGAATCTTTCTTCTGCACTCAGCTCCTGCAAGAACAAGAACACCGTTAGGAACAGCCTTACCTTGCGGCGCTTCTGCCCAGCATTCATCGCTCAATCTTTTCTGCGGGCATCTTCGGCGGAGTCATTCCCATCCCGGCACGCTGCTTCCTAAGGAAAAGGGAAAAGAACAGAAAAAAGGTATTAGTAAGCATTCTGCAAATCTTTGCTTATTTTTCAATACTGTACGAGCTTCAAACACTTACCTGAATCCCAGCCGCTCTGGGGGACCTCTGTCTCCGGTACTTCTCATCCATCTGCAAGAGGGAAAAGACACTCCAGGTTAGCGTGGAAACATCTAGAGGCACCGCATACTGCGTTTACTCACCGCATTTGTTCTTCATAACCGGCATCCACGCTGAAAACGTTGTGGCACCTAAAAGACACAGAAAAAGAACTCAGTTCAATACAAATACGAAAGAGGTGCATTGCGCATTGCGCTCTCACTCACCTTCAGCGCTACTCATCTTAGCAACACGCCACCATGCCCGGACGCCGGCCATCATCTAAGGAAGGAAAGGATTGAAGTTAGAGAACTGTTCAAAAGACTCATTATACTTACCTGTCAGACTCTTGCCAGTGGAGTAGCTAGGCAGCAACGAGCCCGCATCAATCAACGCGCCCCTGCGCTGAAAGCAGGATGGAGAGCACACTATCCAAGAAAACAAGGTGAGCTGTGGATCAAAGGGAAGGTTTGGACCCCGGGGAAGAAGGGGTTCAAGCACACAGAGACAATAGGGAGTTAAACTCTGCCAATCCTGTGTTTCAGGCCCAGTCTCCAGTTGAATAGCCTCCAGGGAAGGGTTCGAGGTCGTAAGAGGTCAGAACAGGCTGAGTGACGTCCCCGTGGATACCAGGTGATCGTTACACATATACGGTTCCTGACAAAGATTGTGTGCAGTGTGACATGTAAATAATCCTATTAGCTGTGCTCTGAAAGTGCTGGCAGAATTGGTTCACGCAGCCTCAAGCCTGACTTTAAAACGGCGTCAGTACACCCCACTCCAAGATGGCAAGCAGTTTGTGTCTCCATGTGTTCTCTGAAAGGAAACACAGCAGCGAGGGAGGGAAAGTACAGGTTTGCCCCTCTGTGTGTTGCATTGACTCCCTTGCGGTCCCTTTTGTGCATACTTCTATTGTGGGATGTTTTTACCCATGCATCCGAGCCCTACCTCAAAACTGTGCAGTACTGACATGGAAAACATCATGATGGCCAGAGCTTCCCAGAAAATGCCCAGGGAAGTGCATGAAGAATAGGCTGCCACTCATTTTTGCCGATGTTATGGGCACAGAAGGGCTCTGCCTAAAACCACCATTGGACTACCCACACAGTAGTCTGAAACCATTGGGAATGGCAATGCTGATTGCCAAAAGCAACCTAGAATTGTGGGGAATTCATTTTCTTAAATCCCAAAAAGGGGTGCAGTACCAGTACTCACCACTATCAGAAAGCCGGCGTTTTAAAACCACCAGATTTTGTTTAAAACTGAATAAATGAACCCAAGGCAAGCCAAAGAAAGACTTACTGAGAGGTGGATACAATCTAAAGTTATATTCTGAACTGACTTGAAGGTTTATAACAAGACTGGCTGAGCTGTGGATTTCAGCAGTTTAAGTAAATTTGGACTGAAAAACCTAAATGTTTAAAAGAAATGAGTGACCTACTTTTGAGTGTCACATAGGTTGCAATTGTTTAAATGTCATAGTTTTAAACTTAGAATCAGCATCCTAGCTGCATATGTAAAAAATTGTCTTGACTTAAACTGGGGAACAAAAGTGACATTAGCTGGGGCCTGGCTTAAGGAACTGAATTCTGCCCACCAGCTACCCCCGACAGGAGTTGAGACTTGCACAACAGCTGTGTTCCCAGGCCTAGCTGCCCTTTTGCTGCTCCCACCAAAAGGGATATGACACTTCTCTGATTGAATTATTTGGGCTCTGCAGGAAATTGAACAAAGCCCTGTCCTGACTCAGGCAAATGTTTTATTACGGGGGCCATAAAAAGTGGCTTCCTCCTGAAGTAAAGGGGAGGAGCACTGCCTGTGAGAGCAAGCTGGCTTGGCAGAACTGGAAAAACCAGAAATTCAACCTTGTGCTGGGGGGAAACCACACCCCTGTAGCCAGAATATGGTTTTAGAAAAAGATGAATAACTCATAGAGCGGACTTGTGAAAATTATTTAAATGATACCATAATTCTTGTGATTTTTCTGCCCACATTTTAAGAGGTTTTTAGAATCGATGGCATGATCTGCGGGCAAACTAGCAGTTAAGAGGGTATTACTTAAAATGTATGCATGTTAAAAATCTGACACTTCATCAATTAATGTCCATACCCCTTGCGCACATGTGTATAAATTTGGGGTAATGTCCGATATTGCGAAACCAGTTAAAAAGTGCAAATGTCGCCATTTCTGAATGCAAGCTCCCAGAAGAGCAGATTTGGACAGGGTATAGCTCCTGTGATATGTGATGGGTGCATGTAATTTTAAACAAATGTGTACCTGTGCAAATATGTTTTTTGGGTCAAAATAGAGATTGTGTGTAATTTGACAGGGTTGGGTTCTCTGTACCATAAACAGACCTCATCATGATGACACTTCATTTCATTCCCCCAATCAAGGGGAAGAGGATGAAGTGGCCAATGACAAGTGGAGAGGGGTAGAGCCTAGTGATGCTGCACACACACCCATTTTCAAAACACATAAAAAGCAGACAGACAGGACAGATAGAGACCTTCAAATCCATTTGCTGCGGGACGTTCTGCCGGGAAAATCCATACTTTACCTCCATCAATCTCTAGAGAAAGCTATGCAGAAAGATCCAGACTTCAAATCCATCAATCTCCAGAATCCAGAGAGAGAGAGAGCTGACCCAGATCACTGTGAAGTGCAGAGACCAGACCAGAGTCCAGTCTAAAACCTGACCAGATCCGTGGCGAGGCCCATTTAATTCAAGAATATAGTGTGAGTACCTAGCAGAACTGTGCAGAACCAATCTCTTAGTTAAAATAATATAATTCAATCTATTTAATCTAAGTAGAACTGTCTCCTAACTGTCACCTGTCATTTGTAAAACTGTCACCTGTCATTTTCTAGTTGCTAGCTGTCACTTGTCTTTTTGAACTTTAAAATTTCAAATCTGAAAAACGACCTTTACCATATCGCTCATATCTCCGTGACCGTTTGTCTTAGAGACTTGCAGTAACTTTCCTCTGAAAGCTGGGAATCATGGCTTTTCTATGAACCTAGAACCGCATTCCTACCCCTGATACTTTTGCCGCAATCGCGAAAAACGCACTCGCGAATTTGCCGCAATTTGCAAATTTCTCAACGTGTGAAAACAGCAGTTTTCTTGCTTTCAGTTGCCAAAAATTCGTTTAACCTGCTAGTTACTCCTAGATCCTTGCTAAAGTGAGCCTGGACTAATATTAACTTGATACCACTCACCCTGAACCTCTAGAGGGAATTAAAAGCATTTTAGCATATTTTTCACTTCATTGCCAGCACATATAAAAGCATTTTGGGCCTGTGTTGTAAACTTCTGTAGTCTAAGCTGCTGGGGTGAACTGAATTACATTTGATTGCATTTCTGAGAACTGTGTGCTTTCCTTCCATTTCCTTGCATTGCATAATGGGGGGAGGGGATTGCCAGAGAAAAGTGATTACATTGTTTTGTTGAACGCATATTGAGTATTTTCTGTACTGCATTTTTCATTCCACCTTGCATCCATTTTAAACCATAAAGTATTGTTGCTATTTTATCCATCCTATAACCACTCATCATTGATTATAAAGAAGTGTGCTAGTGCCAGACTATCCATTATTGATTACTGCTCAGATTCAGTGTGATATTCAATTATTAAATTATAATAAAGTGTGATATATATATATATATATATATATATATATATATATATTGTTTAAGTTATCAAATAAACCGTTTAACTTGCAAAACAGAACTACTTCTTGGCTCAGTGGGCTCAGGGGGATTCCCAGGGAGGGGTGTTATATAGGGGTAGTCATCCAGAACGCATGAACTGGAAATAAAGATATATCAATAAGGGTTTCCATTCAGTATCCCAGACTAGGCATTGACTTAGCTGTAGTGTTGAATTGAATCCTCTTACAAATTGGGGGCTCGTGCCGGACGTTTGGATTAGATTTATCACTTGTGCAGATTAATACAGCGTGCCAGCTGACCAGATACACATATCCGGTCGGATCACACGCTGTGTTACGCTGTAAAGCACTCCTCAAAGGAACGCTCTAAGGAAAAGGTCTGTTTTGCAAAAATAAAATACTAATTTCTGTAAGTCAGGACAGAGACCAATTTCTAGAATGACGACCTTAGTAGACATGAAAATAGCCAGAGAGCACTTCTTACATAAGTTATTTGTGAGAGGTGAGTGGACTCACCAGGACCGCATGGTCTGGTTGCAGGCCATCACGCAACAGGTCACGGAAACAGGGTCAGAAACATGGAGAGATCAGGGTCCCTTACATGTGGCCCTGAGTGAACTATACATGGCTCCTAAAGCTAAGGATGAACAAGACAAGATGGTTAGGATAGCGGCATACCTGTACCTATATATGGGAGACATGCAGGATAAATGTACTGAAAGCCAAGATCTGGCGAATAAGCGACAGATGGCGTTAGAGAAGGTCCAATCTGACCTGGTCTCTTCTGAGCAGAGGCTGCAGGGGAGCCAGGAGTCAGAAAATGAGAGTAGACAGCACATCATTAAAATAAGATGGGATATGGACATCCTGCAACAGGAAAAGGCTGACCAGGATACCAGATGTCTGGCCTTGCAGAAGGAGTACCAAGAAGGTTTGGACTCCCTACTGCAGAGCCAGAAAAAGCTGGAGCAACAGTTAGACTTCAATAGGGCATGTGCTGAGCAGGTAGTCACCCTGCAAAGCCACCTAGATAGGGAGAAGGCAGAGAGCAATAAACTGATTTTGAAAGACCTGGATACCCAGGCAGAATTTGACCAGGAGCGCCAGAAAGCTGGTGCCTTCCAAAGGCAAAGGGACGACCTGGCGGCACAGATGCAGGCTCTTAGTCAGGAAAGGGATACCTTAGGCCAGGAAGTCTGCCACTTAAAAAGAAAAATGTAAGAAAATCACCTGGCCCACCAGGGACTGGGTGACCTCCAAAAAGAACACCAGGACTTGCTAGAGCACACCAGGAGGGTGGAGGAGGCTCTGGCAAGAAAGGAGCAGGCCAATAGGGACACAGCTCAGGAGGTAACCCTCCTGCAGCAAAGACTGGCCCAGTGCTCCAGGACCAATCAGGAAACGCAGAGAGAGAATGAGGCTCTCTGCCAGCACAATGATAGACTCCAACAACAGGTAGCGATGCAAGGGAGACTGATAGAGTCTAGTAAGGCCTTAACTGAGGAACTGAAGGCACAGGCTCTTGCATTGCAACAGGGAGCAGGGGCGGATAGAGATGAGGTTCGCTGGGAAAGAGAAACTCCTGAGCATAACCCCAGGAGCCCTAGTCCCAGAGGCCTTTATTTCTCTCAGTCCCTGGACTCTGCCACCCCCATGTCCCCTGGCGCACATGAGCACAGGGCCACAGGGATGGCAGATTACTATCCAGCCAGAAGCATGGGGCTCATAGGCCAGTACCACCCAGGAATGGAGGGGCGGGCATCCGGGTATGGGCACCCAAGCACAGTGCAATTTAGTGGGGAACCCCAGGAGAGTAGGCCCATTAAGGGCATCCTTAAAACCTCTGCCCAGTTAGGTCAGTGGGGGGTACCCATCAAATCCTGGCAGCAAAGAGGAATCTGAATACTCCTCTGAGCGGTACAGGACACAGGAGACCAGGTCCCCACATTCTGCCAGCCATTCCCAGGCTCGCAGAATCCGGGAAAACCTGGAAGAACATACGGGAACCTCTGGGAGCAGTGCCTCTGAGTCAGAAGATGAATGGACAAGGGTTACCCGAACCAAAAAGGCCAATAAGGCAAAAAGGGCCTTGATTAAGGACCCATTGAAACAGATTAAGGCAATCAGGAGCGTCATCACGCCTTATCATAAGAACGCCAAGTATTCTGTTTGGGAACACTTGGAGCTCTATGAGCAAATGATGGAGACTTTTCATTTGAAGGACAGCCAAAGCTGTATCCAATATGTAAAGTGGACATTCTCCCCAGAGTACTCGAGTTTCTTTGCAGGGCTGGAGGACCAAAATCATTCCAGGTGGTCCACCTATAGGGCGGCCATATTAAAACATTTTTCTGTTCACAGAAATCCCCAAGAGGCTCGCAAGGCAGCCTACAATTTGCAGTGTGGGGAGGATCAGGCCCCACAAGAGTTTGTGCAAGAACTGAAACGTGCCTTTGCGCAGACCACCAGAAGGGTGCGCACGGATAGCAGAGAATTTATTGATACGTTTTTCCATGCCATGCCCAAATACATAATGACCGAGCTTGTGAGAGATTTTCATGAGAAAAGATCTTTAGAATGGGTCATTGAACAAGCCACCCGCATCTACGAGGTGCAGAAACCGGTGGAAAACAAAAACCAGCCCAAAAACCCCAAAACTAACAGTACCCCTGCTGCTGCCAAGGTGGCAGAGGTAAAGGTTGCCCCCGTTTTGGATTTGGAGATGGGGGGGCCTAAAAACCTACCTGCACCTAATAATGCTAGGCCCAGAAGGTCCTCGGACCAGTCACAAACAGGGAGTCAAGGAGGTAGTCCCACAAATGGGGTCCCTCGCTCTCCTGACTATGTAAGTCCCCGTTACAAGGGAAATCGACCCATCCTGGGTTATGTGTGGACTCCTCCAGCCCAAGGGGGGGGATCCAGCCAAGCACCTAACCCAGGGAACTTCCCTCCCAACTTCCCACAGGAGGGCAGAAATTCTCCAAATCCTGGGCAGAACTTTTTCCCCAGGTATCCACCCAATTTCCAGCCCCAAAATCATCCATCCTTCTTTCCCCAATTCCCTGAGCCCAGACAACCTAATCCGGGAGAGGGGAGGCCAAGGGTGGAGGGGTATCCAAATCTTCCCAACCAGGGGTATTACCAAAGAAGGGATAGCTACCCTTCCCGGGATCAGCCCAGGGGAGAAAACAGGGCCCCGTATCAGCCTGAGCGGGTTTCCCAGTTAGAGCGCCAGGTTCAAATCATGGCACGGGATCTGGGTCACATACTGAGGGCGCAGCAGAACCCTCAGATGGGCATGCCGGCACAGAATGCCCCAAACTCTGGACCTGGTGCCCCAGAACAATGATGGGGGCAGCACCCCGATTGTTCACCGGTTCCCAGGGAGGAGGCACAAAAGGAAGGGGGGGTGTAAAGCCTTGGAGGAAGCTTCCTTCCTCACTTGTAAACAGCCCCTGGAAACCCAGGAACCGGAAACAAAATCTCTTGCCCCTGAAAGTCTGCCTCCTAAGGAGCAGAGGGGGGTAGGAGAAACAAAAGACCCAAACAGACTCAGTTTGAGGAGGAGGTACACATCTTCCAATTTGAGGGAGAGGGATCCTCAGAGGATCCTGGGAAAAGGATCTTCTCCTTCAGAGAAGGGGGAACTCCTCCCAAAGAAAAATGGGTCCCAAGGGATTCCAATCCAGACTGGGGAGATGTGGAGACTGAGCTACTGCCGCCCACCATCTCATCCCAGAACCAACAGCAAGAAAATCCCCTGGTTCAAACCCATCCTGGTGACTGCCTCCAAAAAGGGGGGGGCGGCCCGGAACCGGAGCCAGGGGAACCCACAATGGCTCTGATCTCCAGTTGCCAACTTTTTCTTTCAGATTCCCAAGGCTCTCCACAGAAGTCTGCCCAAATTTCTTCTCTTGAGATGTCCAAAACCAGAAAGTTAGCCCACCAGTTGTCCGAAAATGTGCATTATCTGTGCCCCTTTGAGGAGAAGGAGGGAATATACTATGCCCCGGTACAAGTACAGGGGCAGGGTACAATTTTAGCGCTGGTGGACACGGGATCTCAAGCTACCCTTCTGTCCAGAAGGGCCTTTGATGAACTGAATGCAGGAAGGGGAGAGAATTACCAAATTCCTCTCACCTCTCTTCCTGGACAACTGCAGAACTTTGACGGGAAGGAAATTCCCGTTGAGGGGACTGCAGACTTGGACATTAAGATCGGGCGACACAAGGTGAAACACCCGGTCATAGTAGTGACTCCAGAGGGCACCCCTTGTTTACTGGGGAATGACCTCCTGAGGAGGTTGTCACCCTTAATAGATTGCGTAAACAAGGTCCTCTGGACCCAGACTAGCTGACCAATAAAATTAAAACAGAGTGTCAACCATGTTAGTTTAAACGGCACCTGCCACATGGTTGAACAAAAATCTGACCAAGTAGAATTTCACTTCCAGAATAGCCAAATTCCAGACGTGACGGTAATAGCAGTAGGACAACAGACTGGTGATGGAGGGTCCTCTCTATTTCTGAAAATCAACCTTCCTTCCAGTCTAAAGTGGTACTCCACGCTGGAAGGAAACACTCTGAGATTCTATACTAATCCACAATCAGAAATTCCCACTCCTATAGTCCAGAAAGATGTGAAATCAGCTTAGAGCCTGGCTGATATTCAGCAAATTGGAGAGCAGTTGTTCATCCCTGTCCAATTAAATGATGGGAAGGACTCTGTTCTCGCTCGAGTGTGTGTGAACAACGGTAAGAGCTTCATCAGCGAAGCCATGTTCCGCCAACTCCCAAAAGATCCAGCCATTTCCACATTCAAACTGATAGACAAATGGGAAATGGACCTGGAAGCACCCAATTCCAAACATCTCCTGCCAAGCAGGTGTATGCTCAAAATCTCCATTGGCAACAAGAGCATAGTCCATAATTGTTGGGTCGTGTGAGACGTCACTGCCGCCTTTTACTTAGGCAGTGACATTCTCAATCGCTTTGCCATTAGTTTGGACCTAATAAACTTCAAAGCTTGGTCCCGATTAGCGGATAATCCCATGGGCTTTGATGATCCAGAAAAAGCATTTAGGTCAGCTCAATTGCTACCTTATGCAGTTGAAATTCAGATCAAAGAGGAAGTCACCATCCCAGAAAGGACCCGACAATTCTCCCTGGAAGTGAAAGTTAAAAGAGGACAATATTTGCAAAACCCTGATGCTTACATACATCTAAACGCTTCTCTCCAACAGCAAGGGTTGGGGGTAAACCCAACTCCATTAGTCAACATAGAACATGACACCATTCCAATAGAGGTGGATAACAGCGACTTAAAGAGTATTACTCTAGCCGCAGGCACCATTATTGGAATGGCGGTTGATGAACGACATTTTTCCATAGATTTAGGTAATGAACTGTTAGGGCCAATCCCCAAGGACTGCTTTGACAGTGACAGTGAGGACAATACAACACCAGACAGGATTTTTACCCGGCATGGGGGGAACTTCCTGGTGTACACTTCCTGCCCCTTTGGTAAGGAAGATGTGACTTGTGACTTCAGGAGGGATGAGGTGATTTTCCAGGTCCATGAGGGCTGCCTTTCCCACCTGAAGCCTCCGGTCCAAATCAGCACTCTGACCAGGGACTTCTCCACCCAGCTGGAGGAGGCCGCTGAAATAGCCAAACCAGAAGTCTTTCCAGGCTTCAGGCAGATGGTGGAAGAGAGAGTCAACCTAGCTGATGCCTGTATGACTCTGGAACAAAAGCAAAAGTTGAAACAAGTTTTCTTGGATTTCCAAGATCTCTTTGCGGTAGACTCATATGACTGTGGTCGCACTGACATCCACACAACAACAATCCCCACGGACCCTGGCATGACTCCAGTGTTTGTGAAGCAATATCGCTTGCCTCTCGCATCAATGGAGTCCCTTACTGAAATAATTAAGAACCATGAGTCCTGGGGAATAATCCGTCCAGTCCACAGCACCTTCAATAATCCGGTGCTGGGAATATTAAAGCCAAATGGCCAGTGGAGACTCTGCGCCGACCTCAGGGAGCTCAACAAACGGGTCCATACTTCCCGATGGCCTCTGCCCTACATTGACCAAGGGCTGGCCCAGATCCAGGGGTCACAGGTATTCACTGCAATAGACCTGACCAATGGATACTGGACCGTGCCTGTCAGTAGGGAGGACCAATACAAGCTGGCTTTTACCTTTGGGGGCCAGCAGTACACATGGACCCGGACTCCCTTCGGATACCTTAACTCCGGTAATGAGTTCAATATTTTCCTACATAAGGCCATGCCCAACCTGGGTGCGAGGGGTAACCTGGCTTATGTACATGATGTCCTCATCAAAAGTTCATCTGTGGAGGAACACATAGCGGAGATCCGTTATGTTCTGACCCAGTTGAGGGCCGCCGGAGCAAAACTTTCCTTCCAGAAAGCACAGTGGTGTAGAACCCGTGTTAATTTCTTGGGGCATGAGATTACTCCTCAGGGTCTCTGTCCCCAGGAAAAGAAAGTGGAAGCACTTCAGAAACGGAAAGACCCCACAACTCTGCGGGAACTAAGGAGCCTCCTTGGACTGACTAATTACAGCAGAAAGTTCATTGAGGGCTACGCAGAGATCACCAGACCCCTGATTCATCTCCTGAAGGGGGGGGTCAAGTGGGAATGGGGTCCAGAACAAGCCGAGGCAGTAAAACAACTCAAAAGAAGCCTCTCACAAGCGCCTTGCCTAGCTTACCCTGTCAGAAACAAGGAGTTCTTCCTGGAGACGGGGTTCTCTAATACGTGCTTGACAGCAGGATTATACCAAAAGCATGACAAGGTCAATAAAGTAATCTCCTATGCGAGCAAAACTTTATCCTCTGTGGAGGAAAAATTCAACGATTGTGAGAAGGCACTCCTGGCAACGGTGTGGGCATTGAAGAATTACCGCCCGTTTATCCAGGGGGAACACATCATAGTGGAGCCTCCACACCAGCCTCTGCAATATCTCCAAAGTGATAGAATCCGGGCCGGAAATGTGAGTAATTCCCGAATTACTTAGTGGTTTCTGTCAATGCAAGGCTTTCCTGTGGATGTCAGATATGGCCAAAACAAGAAGAGTCCCCTCGCGCAAGGTCTGGCTGACTTGCATGATTGTGCCAGAGAAAACTGTCTCGAGGACGAAAGTCTAAAAATAAAGGACAACATGGAGGCATACCTTAATTCCCCCCACAAAGTCTTTGAAGAAGACAAGTGTGAGGGAATGCCCACTGTCTATGTGGATGGATGCTCTTACCATGTTGACAACAACAGGGAGAAAGAACTGGTGACCGGCGTAGGGAATGCATGGGTGAATGAGTTTCCAGAACCATCCGCTGGATACAAAATTGGTCCCCGAAGTAGTCAGGTGACAGAATTGATGGCTGTGCATCCGGCCATCCTCACTGCTGTCCAGCATCAACTCCACGAACTGGTCATAATCACAGATTCGGATTATGTACAGAACGGGTTCGTGGAGCACCTGGTTAATTGGAAAACCAGAGGCATGTTATGTGCTAATAACAAACCCTTGAAACATGGGAAGTTGATCCAAAACATTGATGATCTGGTCACCTCGAATGAGATGACCATCTATTGGAAAAAGATCAAGGGTCATTCCAAAGTAGAGGGACCAGACAAAACTGGAAATGACTTAGCTGATCAGCTAAACCGGGGCCATCCAAGGGGATCTAATTGAGATTGAGTCCCTGTTGGGGGAAATCCAGGTCACCGCTATCACTAGGTCCCAGACAAATGTTCACAACGACCTTTCAATTGCACAATGGAGTAAGGAGACCCCTGATGCTGATTTGATTACCGCTCAGAAGGGGGATCCAATAATTGGTAAATTTTACCAGCACCTTGAGGACCCTGAGAACTTTCCCCTGACGGATACCGATTACATTGGGAAAGAGGACCTAAGGGTGTTGATGAAATGTCCAAAAATGTTCCGAATCCAAGACGGTTTGCTGGTAAGGAAATCCAAAGCTGGCCACGATCAGTGGGTGGTTCCTACCTCATTCTGAAGCCTGATGTTAAGTCACGCCCATGATGCGGCCACCGCCGGTCATAGGGGGTTTCACACAACACTGGAAATCTTAAGAGAGGTTGCATACTGGCCACACATGGGGCAGGACCTCGACCAATACTTGAAGGGGTGTCTTGTGTGTGCACAATTTCAGCCATCATCCCTCACGCACCGTGCGCCTCTCCAAAAGAGGGGGATGACCCTGCCATGGTCAGATTTACAAATCGACTTTGTAGGCCCCGTGATTCGCTCTGCTAGGGGGAATAAGTACATGTTGACTGTGACATGCTTGTTTACCAAGTGGGTGGAATGTCTCCCAGCCCCAAATTGCAGGGCAGAAACTGCAGCTGCCCTGATGATTAACCACATCTTTTCCCGTTTCGGTCTACCTCAAAGGATTGAGTCAGACAGAGGTAGCCACTTCACCAGTGAAGTAATGACAAAGATGTGGGAGATACTGGGGGTCAAAAGGAAGTTGCATATTGCTTACCGGCCAGCTTCGTCTGGGGCAGTAGAGAGATATAACCGAACCATTGTGAGCATATTAAAGAAGTTTGTGGCAGATTCTGGGCCAAGTTGGGATATCCGATTACCTCTGGTCCTAATGGCCATCAGATCTACCCCTTCATCTGCAACCAAAATGTCACCATTTGAGTTGATGACTGGGCGCAAGATGGTGCTTCCTCAGCATTTGCTCTACAGGACCCAAGAGCAGACACTGATAAATGCCTCCACAACTCATGAGTATGTGGAGAATTTAAGGAAACACCTTCAACATGCTTTTGCTTATGCTCAGCAGAATCTAGAAAGATCAGCTGATAGCATGAAGACCCACTATGACCTGAAAACTTCCAGGAAGGAATATCAGGTGGGGGACCGGGTCTATCTATACAATTTCCAAAGGAACCAGGCCAAACAGCAAAAATTTTTGCCTACATGGAAGGGACCCTTTGAGATTATAGACAAAATCTCCCCTGTGGCCTCCAAGATCCGCATCCCCAAAGGCGGTTTGGCAGAGGGGGAAGACAAGTGGGTCCACATTAACCAGTTGAAGTGTTGCCATCCCAGGCACACTCTGCAACAACTGGAGGAATCCTCTGGAATCCTAGAGGGTACTGTCTCAGATTAATTCAGTTCTAACTTAAAAGATCCTACATATAGCCTATCAAATTCTGTGTTTCTCAAGTTTATGTGTTCCTGTCTCTTAATTTAAAAAAATGTGCATGTTCATATCTGCTGAGTTCTAAAATTTATATGCCACCCCACTATATCAATGGTGGGGGAAAAAGGTCCATGGATAGGTATTGCCGCTCTTCCTTTGTCGTCCTAGGAGAAAGAAAACCTGGAGACGGGCCAAGGAGGACGATCCGGAGACTGGGAGCAGAGACGCAAGGGGCCCGGGGTACCGCCCAATATTCCCATCAGGACCAGCGAGGAGAACCGATCGATCCGACCGGTTGGAGGAAAAGATGCTGAACTGTGCCATCTATTGGAAAAAGATGAGGAAATATCCCAGGTCTTGCGAGTCCCATTAGTGAAACAAAATGGCCATCGCAAGAGGGGGGCTTGTGGGATGTTTTTACCCATGCATCCGAGCCCTACCTCAAAACTGTGCAGTACTGACATGGAAAACATCATGATGGCCAGAGCTTCCCAGAAAATGCCCAGGGAAGTGCATGAAGAATAGGCTGCCACTCATTTTTGCCGATGTTATGGGCACAGAAGGGCACTGCCTAAAACCACCATTGGACTACCCACACAGTAGTCTGAAACCATTGGGAATGGCAATGCTGATTGCCAAAAGCAACCTAGAATTGTGGGGAATTCATTTTCTTAAATCCCAAAAAGGGGTGCAGTACCAGTACTCACCACTATCAGAAAGCCGGCGTTTTAAAACCACCAGATTTTGTTTAAAACTGAATAAATGAACCCAAGGCAAGCCAAAGAAAGACTTACAGAGAGGTGGATACAATCTAAAGTTATATTCTGAAGTGACTTGAAGGTTTATAACAAGACTGGCTGAGCTGTGGATTTCAGCAGTTTAAGTAAATTTGGACTGAAAGACACTAAAAACCTAAATGTTTAAAAGAAATGAGTGACCTACTTTTGAGTGTCACATAGGTTGCAATTGTTTAAATGTCATAGTTTTAAACTTAGAATCAGCATCCTAGCTGCATATGTACACAATTGTCTTGATTTAAACTGGGGAACAAAAGTGACATTAGCTGGGGCCTGGCTTAAGGAACTGAATTCTGCCCACCAGCTACCCCCGACAGGAGTTGAGACTTGCACAACAGCTGTGTTCCCAGGCCTAGCTGCCCTTTTGCTGCTCCCACCAAAAGGGATATGACACTTCTCTGATTGAATTACCTGGGCTCTGCAGGAAATTGAACAAAGCCCTGTCCTGACTCAGGCAAATGTTTTATTACGGGGGCCGTAAAAAGTGGCTTCCTCCTGAAGTAAAGGGGAGGAGCACTGCCTGTGAGAGCAAGCTGGCTTGGCAGAACTGGAAAAAACAGAAATTCAACCTTGTGCTGGGGGGAAACCACACCCCTGTAGCCAGAATATGGTTTTAGAAAAAGATGAATAACTCATAGAGCGGACTTGTGAAAATTATTTAAATGATACCATAATTCTTGTGATTTTTCTGCCCACATTTTAAGAGGTTTTTAGAACCGGTGGCATGATCTGGGGGCAAACTAGCAGTTAAGAGGGTATTACTTAAAATGTATGCATTAATTAATTAATGTCCATACCCCTTGCGCACATGTGTATAAATTTGGGGTAATGTCCGATATTGCGAAACCAGTTAAAAAGTGCAAATGTCGACATTTCTGAATGCAAGCTCCCAGGAAGAGCAGATTTGGACAGGGTATACCTCCTTTTGATATGTGATGGGTGCATGTAATTTTAAACAAATGTGTACCTGTGCAAATATGTTTTTTGGGTCAAAATAGAGATTGTGTGTAATTTGACAGGGGTGGGTTCTCTGTACCATAAACAGACCTCATCATGATGACACTTCATTTCATTCCCCCAATCAAGGGGAAGAGGATGAAGTGGCCAATGACAAGTGGAGAGGGGTAGAGCCTAGTGATGCTGCACACACACCCATCGCTGAGGGAGTCGCAGTCCTTGCAGTCTACCCTCCACTCTGGTCCTGTTTCCAGTCTTTCTACACCCTCCATTGAAGAGGGAAGTGCTACAAAACCACCCTCCAGCCGCGGAGCGGCCGCAGAGCCAGTCGCTGAGGGAGTCGCAGTCCTTGCAGTCTACCCTCCACTCTGGTCCTGTTTCCAGTCTTTCTACACCCTCCATTGAAGAGGGAAGTGCTACAAAACCACCCTCCAGCCGCGGAGCGGCCGCGGAGCCAGTCGCTGAGGGAGTCGCAGTCCTTGCAGTCTACCCTCCACTCTGGTCCTGTTTCCAGTCTTTCTACACCCTCCATTGACGAGGGAAGTGCTACAAAACCACCCTCCAGCCGCGGAGCGGCCGCGGAGCCAGTCGCTGAGGGAGTCGCAGTCCTTGCAGTCTACCCTCCACTCTGGTCCTGTTTCCAGTCTTTCTACACCCTCCATTGAAGAGGGAAGTGCTACAAAACCACCCTCCAGCCGCGGAGCGGCCGCGGAGCCAGTCGCTGAGGGAGTCGCAGTCCTTGCAGTCCCTGCAAGTCCCGGCAATCCCGCATGGAAGAGATGGATCCTGCTATACAGCAGCCAGTCGACTTCCCACAGACCCACTCCAGGGCGGGAGAGGGGAAGAAGAGACTCTTAAGAAGCTCAAAACCACTAATCACTACAAAAGGCAAACTCAATCCAACTCCTGGGGGGCCAAGCGTTCGATCACCCCCCACTTTCCCAAGATCACATGCCCAAAATAGGGCCAACCCCTCGGGGGGGACAACAGCTTGTAAAGCTACTTCTGAGCTCGAGCCCCCTCTACGAGCAGCGGAACTCTTAGAGGGGGGCCTCGGCCCCATGCTCCAAGCCGCAACGGACTCCGCCGATCTCCAACCAACCTTCGCCGTAGCCCTAAATGGACATGACAGCACCGGACTTTCAGGGAGCAACCTAAATTCCGCACCCCTCCACACCCGAATCAGGATGGCTAACCACAGACCTAATGCAGACTGCAAGCCTCTCCAATCGGCCTTGCTCGAGCAGCAGAATTCGCGCATCCCGCCAGCTCGCCCATCGACCGTGGCCCGCCGCCCACTGCCGGCCGAAGGGCTGAGAGGGGAAACGGAAGACGAAGATGGGGAGAGCGGCGTATGCAGCCGCGAGAGTCCAAAACAGGGTGGCCACCTGGAACCCAATATCCCGCCCACAGCACACGACAAGGCAGCTCTTACCTGCCTTCCGGAAAGCCCACCTGCGGTGCCTCCTGCGGAGGCTGGGGGCCCCAAGGTTGAGGAACCGAATGAGCGATGCGTTGACCTGACGGTGCACGAGGAGGAGCTCCCGCTCCAATGTCCGCCCCCCGAGGAGAGCGGACTAGAGAGAGTCGCCATGGGAACGCTCGGGGAGCCACTCGACGAGGCTCCACCAGTGGAGAGACTTGGAACAACATCGGAGAGCCACAGCCGCGGAGAGCCGTGGGAAGCAGGCGGCCCGCCCCCTTCAGCACCAACAGATGAATGGGCAGGCACGGAGACACAAAACAGTCCCGTTCATCCCACAACACCATCGGCAAGAGCGACCACTCCGCGCTTGCAGAAAAATGGGCCGTGGCGCAAAAACAAAAGCCCAAAAAAGAAACAACAAAAAAAAAGAGTGTAACATCTAAAAATAAAGAAACATCTCCTAGTGCCCATCTGCACGAGCTCAACATGAAAAGCTCACAACAACATCAAAGAAAAAATTCCATCTTCTTCAATACAGCAAGAAAGAGGGGATTAGCAAAAACTACAATGTGCAAAATAAACCAGGGCATGTCGGTAAAAGACTTCTTCAACCGTCTGGGAAAAAAAAAAACTCGTCACAGATGACGAAATCTCTGACGCTGAATTACTAGAAGCATTTATAGATCTTGCTCCAACCCCCAAGACGAGAACAACCGAAGAAGACTCTGTGAATAGGAAACCCACAGGGCGAGACAACCCTTGGGCCGCCCTTCAGTGCGAGAATCGGCATCCCACTCCGACTCCCTCCAGCCATGAAACAGGGCTGGGAAATAACCCGAAGGGTCCCATGGCAGTAAGCGCACTAGGCAGTTCTGCCATTCCGGAGCAACAAATCAGCGAAACGAAGGGGCGACCTCGAAATGGCACCCTCGTCCTCACAACCCCTCAAAAAACGAAGATGGCTTTGCCGACTGTGAGCCACGACAATACAAGTGACATACCAGCGGATGACTTGGGATTAGAACTACAGAGCGATAGAACCGCCAGGACTCTAAGCCCATTGAACACAATACAAAGCCCGGACATCTCAGAGTTGATTTGCCCGGGAAATTTGAGTCCAACTATCAGTCCCATTACTAACTCAAAAGGGTCAGAACCAGTAAATAGCAACAAACTTAGAATTGAGCCACAGAAGGAAGCATCGCCCACAAGCCTAGTGGCCGTTTGGACGCAGACTAAGGGAGCAAACTCCTCCACACAGACTTCCCCAAATGATAAACAAAAGAAGCCAGCTCCCCAGAACTTGCCAAATCCACGCCCATATAAAGGTCATAACCTGCCCCAACAACTTTCATTGGACGAGTCCCTCGCTACCCCAAACAAAGCCAGAAGGAGCAGTGAGGCTTCCGCCCCCAGCAAAAACGAGACCCCAGGGAAAAAACACGACACTCTGGCTTTTATGTCAGCAATAACAATAGCGCTCGCCCCCTTCTGTAAACTTTATGAAGCATTGAGTGACTCGCTGCAAGACCAGACAACGCTACTAGCAATGACACACACCAAGCTCCTATTCCTTGAAGGATATATTACAGCACTGGGAACACGCCCACTTGAAATGCCAACGGGAGAACCAGGTCGCTCTTCCCCTTTAAGGGGACAGGAAAAAGAGGGACAAATCTTAAAACCTGCTGTGCTCACTTCAAGAAGAAACAAAGCTACCCAAACTGAACCATGCTGCCACCCGATGTCCATGGGAGAAAATTTGTCTTCTGCCTTAAATCGATCCCGGGAGGGCCACTTTACGCTCTTCTCCGTTTTCTCCTCTAAATCAAAACCTTGCTTGTCTCGGATATCTGCATCAAAAGCCCACAAAGGGCCAGCAGAAGGCACTAACATCTCAAGGGCCACAAAGCCGGACAGTCCATCAAAGTCCAGGTCTTCAACCCTAACATCCCTGAGAGCAGACCAAGAAGAAATAGTCCCAACTCTCAGAGCCCCGCCGAGTCTAACTCGTGAAAAGAGACAGGAAAACCAAGGGGAGAGCGCCCTACAACAGCCCTCTGAAAGCGGAACAAGTCTCAAACCTTCCCGGGCCTATGAAAAAATGTCTGCCATTCAGCCACTAACAAACTCACCGAAATCTGTGGACGACTTCCTAAGAGACAAGACCTCTATGAACATTTCTCAGCACCTTGATTCACCAGATGAAAGCATTCAAATCGATTTAACTACAGACAAAAGAACCCCGTCCCCAAAACGACTGGCGGAGGAAAGTGGTCAAAGAACACCCGGGCATCACCCGCCCTTAAGCAAAGCACTGAGAACAGAGAGAAGAACCCGGGGAGGATCAAAGGAACTGAGTTTTTGGAAACAGCCATTAGGAAAAAAAGCAGTTCTCCCCGCGGAGGTTACAAAAATAACTCGAGGAGTGGGAAATAGCCCAAGGTCTCGCGAACGCCCAGAAGCCCAGAGAAGGCTGACAGAATTCAATTCTCTCATAAGACAGAAAAAACACAGACAAGAGCCAAAAACAACAATCTATAAACTGGAACAGAAACCCGGGAACACCAAGTACATAACCTTGAACAGAAACATGATACTCCGAATCTTCGGCAAGACTAACTCGCTAAAAAGCCTGAGGTCAGACGACCTGGCACTGGTTGAACCGTATCACAAAAAATCAACAGCAAAAGCCTACCTACATCTAAAAGCGTCATTCGTGATTAAAGACCTTGAGGTCACCAGGCGAGAACTACATAAATCCGGAATCAGGATACTAAACTGGTCGGAGTCCAACAGTGAAGCAGCAAGGGAGAGAGAAACAATAAGAAGTCCGCACCCGAATGCCCCAGACCGCTCAGAACCAAAGAGACGGGACCATGAGACCTCGTCCCGCACCCCGCGGTGGAGAAAACAGAAGCGAGTGTCCCCGCTAATCCGACACCAAACTTCAAACTACGAAAGAACTAACTTGGAAAACCGAAGGGAGTACGCATTCCTCGAAACACCTAGGCAAAATCTGAGGAGAGAACTAGTCCGCGAACCTCCATCCTACGCGGAGGGAAGAGAAATTGAATCAAAAGAGGGAACAGAAAAGACGAAGGAGCAACAGTGGCAGACAACCTCTTCTAGTCCTCCCTGCGTCTCTAAAGCATCAGAGAAACCGACCACTCAGAATTTCATCCAACAAAGAACCAGCGCGCATGTTTAATCCCAGGACAGCCAAAGCATAAGGAAGCAACTGTGGTCCTGGCTACCGAAAGCCCTTCTCAAATCACCACAAAAATAGCAACTAGCAGGGCCTAAACAGCCGCCTCGATACACCGTGGACGAAACAAATGAAATCACCCTAAAGCTGGGCTCCTGGAATACATGCGGATTCAAACATCTAACACACAAAGGAGGAATCAACTTAGGGCTGTTTGATATCTTGGCCCTACAAGAAACTTGGCTCACGGAGGTACCGTCCTTGGACGGCTTCGAAATTGTCCTCTCCCCGGCAGTGAAAAGCCGCTTGGGCAGGCCATCGTCTGGAATTTTACTAGCGGTGCGTGCAGGGAGCGGAATCAACATTTCGAAAGTCCTGGAATCATCCAAACACCATCTGGTAGTATCCTTGGAATGGGCAAGCCCCCGCGCGTCAAAAACACATCCAAAAAAAGATCCTCAGAAGGCCAAGCTCGCAGTGATAGTTGTATACTGGAATCCCCTAGTAATCTCTAACGCAAAGTTTCTCAAACTGATTGAAAAATCAATAGACACCCTATTTGTGGAGGAAAACACAGTTCACATAATAATCTGTGGAGACTTAAACGCCAATTGTCTGACCGGAAGGGAACGGTTGAGTGAGTCTAAAAGGAAGAGCTCAAAGGAAGAAAGAGGAGCCCAATGGAACGACCTCATGGCTTCCAGAGGATTCAGCAACATGGCTAAGGACTTCCCTGCTACAAATAGACCTCCGACGTGGAAAAGAATGAAAAAGTCAGCGACAATAGACTACATCTTCACATCTGCAGAAATGCAGAAAGTGATGTCCTCATTCGAGGTGATTAAAACAGAAGCTAGCGACCACAACTTACTACAAGCAACGTGGATCTCAAGTTGCAAAGACAAAAGGAGGTGGAGGCATACGGTAGAAAGTAACAATCAAGGGACCCGTCTAAGGCTAACAGCAGAAAAAATCGACCAACTAACTTTAAAATACTCTTTCTGCAATTCAACAGCAGATTACCAACCGCTGCTCAGCCCTCTCAAAATCCTCTCGAACAAGAAAAAGGAGACGGACTCGGCCAAGTCGCACCAATTTCACAAACAGGTGGCGGCCAGAAGGGCCATAATACGAAAGCTAAAAAGGTGGACGAAAAGAAACAACTCGACAGCACTGCAAGAAGAACTGAAAGAAGAAACGAAAAAATACAAAGCATGGATAAAAAGCCATCGAATAAATCTGTATCAAAAAGACTCTGAAACAATGCTGAAAAAAGGGGCGGGAAAAGATGCTAGAGACTTCTGGAAACTGCTAAATCGAGTGTGCACGACCAACTCAAACACCCCTTGCAACGCAGTAAGCGAAGAAAATTGGATAACGCACTTCACTGATCTGTTTCGAGCACCATCAAAGGCGTACCCTTCAAACCATGATGAAACCGAAACAGAGTGGATTGACGTGTCCGATAAAGAAGACATCCATGATTTGCTGAGAAAACTCAAAGCTTCCAGAGCACCTGGTCCAGACGGGATCACAATCACCGATCTGAAAACATACTCCGAAAACTGGGTGCCTTTCATAAGCCAGGTGCTCAGCAATTGTTCAAATACCAGATCCATCCCGAGGTCCTGGACCTCAGCTATAGTGGTACCCATCTATAAAAAAGGCGAAAAGTCGGACCCACGCAATTATAGGCCAATTGCCTTGCTGGACACAATCGGGAAAATATACGGTTCCCTGCTCCTAAAGAGATTCCAAAACTGGGCAAAGAGCGCCCCCTGCGCCAATCCATTTCAAGCTGGATTAAAAAAAAAAACAATCGGCCACAGTTAACATCATGCTACTTAGCATAATCAAAAGTAAGTCTCTGCAAGGATCCTCGAGAACTTTTCTCGCTTTCATCGACCTATCGCAAGCATTCGATATGGTGGACAGAGAAATGCTATGGGAGAAGTTAAAAACATGGGACTGTCCCCTGAACATCCTTGCTCCAATAAAAGCTCTTCACAAAGGAACAACCATGATGGTCAAATTAGATCATCAGGGCTTACTTTCGGAAGAGATCGCAACCAACCGAGGAGTGAAACAGGGATGCCCGTTGGCCCCCGAATTATTCATAGCTTTTCTGGGAGACATAAAAGAAGCAACCAAGCAGTCTCGATCGTTCCCTCCGAAAATTGGTAATACACCAGTCTCGAGAATGCTATACGCCGATGATATCACCCTGCTGGACAAAACTGAAATTGGTCTACAGAGACAAATGAACGATCTAGCAGAGTACATCAACCAGGCCAACTTAACCATAAACAAAGCAAAAACAAAAGTGCTTATACTGGGAAACAAAACCAAAAAAGCGACAGACTTTACCTGGAACCTTGAAAAAGTCAAAGTGGAAACAGTAAAAAACTTCAGATACCTGGGTGTAATAATAGACAGCACTCCCACGGACTCAGCGATGCAAACAGAACTCTGGAAGAAAGTACGTTCCCTGACCTCCCAAGCTAGAGTGCTGGACAAGAAATTTGGCCGCTTTTCTCGGATTCCGACAATTACCTTCTATAAAGCCAAGGTTGTCCCAGCCCTGACATACGGAGCAGCTGCGATGCCATCGGTCCCAAACACAATATGGAAAAAACTGGAGGGTTACTTCTGGAAATCAGTATTAAATCTGCCAAAATCAACCCAGATGGAGGCAATAAAACGAGAACTTGGCCTCGTCTCACTTGGCACGACAGTGGAATTGGCAAGTGTATCCATGTTCAGAAAAACAATCCTTCCCGACGCACCACCTCTTTACAAACTAATTGACTTAGAGATCAAGAAAGGCGTGTGCAGTATGATTCTGAATTGGGCCTAACTTATAAAATCAAAGCTGACCCAAATTGCGTGCACAAAAGAAGATCTCATCACGAATCCAAATAAGATAAAAAAAAAACTGGAAGAGGCTGACTGGATTAACACCGAAGAGACAGCTAAAAGAAACAAGACCTTGTCCACCTTCCCTCAAGTACCAAAGAAGCTAAATGAGACAACCCAGCTACTCAGAAGATTTCCAAACAAAACTATGAGACACTTTCTTCTAAGAGTTCGCCTAAATCTGTTACACACAAACGAGATTCTGTTTGCAAGAGGACACTCGACCTCCAAAAGCTGTCGTCTATGTAAAGCTGACTCTGAAACAGTAAGACATTTGCTAATGGTATGCCCAGCGATGCACCAGCTTCGTTTACTATATCTTCACCCGCACCTTGAACTATATACTGATAGCGAAGAATAAATATGGTGGAACCGCCTTATCAGTGGACAAAAAACAAACTGGTCGATCGCAACTGCAAAAATCCTACAGAATGCCCTACTGCAGTGCACACGCCACCGACTGCAAGCACATAACTTAAAGAAAAGAAGCCCTTTTTTGTTAAATCCAGATTTTTGATAAACACAAATAAAAAAAAAAATTAAAAAAATAAAAGCAGACAGACAGGACAGATAGAGACCTTCAAATCCATTTGCTGCGGGACGCTCTGCCGGGAAAATCCATACTTTACCTCCATCAATCTCTAGAGAAAGCTGTGAAGAAAGATCCAGACTTCAAATCCATCAATCTCCAGAATCCAGAGAGAGAGAGAGCTGACCCAGATCACTGTGAAGTGCAGAGACCAGACCAGAGTCCAGTCTAAAACCTGACCAGATCCGTGGCGAGGCCCATTTAATTCAAGAATATAGTGTGAGTACCAAGCAGAACTGTGCAGAACCAACCTCTTAGTTAAAATAATATAATTCAATCTATTTAATCTAAGTAGAACTGTCTCCTAACTGTCACCTGTCATTTGTAAAGCTGTCACCTGTCATTTTCTAGTTGCTAGCTGTCACTTGTCTTTTTGAACTTTAAAATTTCAAATCTGAAAAACGACCTTTACCATATCGCTCATATCTCCGTGACCGTTTGTCTTAGAGACTTGCAGTAACGTTCCTCTGAAAGCTGGGAATCGTGGCTTTTCTACAAACCTAGAACCACATTCCTACCCCCGATACTTTTGCCGCCATCGTGAAAAACGCACTTGCGAATTTGCCGCGATTTGCACATTTCTCAACGTGTGAAAACAGCAGTTTTCTTGCTTTCAGTTGCCAAAAATTCGTTTAACCTGCTAGTTACTCCTATATCCTTGCTAAAGTGAGCCTGGACTAATATTAACTTGATACCACTCACCCTGAACCGCTAGAGGGAATTAAAAGCATTTTAGCATATTTTTCACTTCATTGCCAGCACATATAAAAGCATTTTGGGCCTGTGTTGTAAACTTCTGTAGTCTAAGCTGCTGGGGTGAACTGAATTACATTTGATTGCATTTCTGAGAACTGTGTGCTTTCCTTCCATTTCCTTGCATTGCATAAGGGGGGGAGGGGATTGCCAGAGAAAAGTGATTACATTGTTTTGTTGAACGCATATTGAGTATTTTCTGTACTGCATTTTTCATTCCACCTTGCATCCATTTGAAACCATAAAGTGTTGTTGCTATCTTATCCATCCTATAACCACTCATCATTGATTATAAAGAAGTGTGCTAGTGCCAGACTATCCATTATTGATTACTGCTCAGATTCAGTGTGATATTCAATTATTAAATTATAATAAAGTGTGATATATATATATATGGGATACATTACTCACCGTAATCGTATTTCTGATGCTTGTATCTGCTTAGATTCACATGCTGTGCATAGGCCGACATCTAGTGGAAGCTGCGGAGTATTACAGTTTGTTTTTCGAAAGTCGAAAATGGGCGTCGACACAGGCGTGCCAGTAATACTATCCCTAGTGTGACGTCCACTGTACCCAAGATCCCTCACGCGTGTAGGATTCTCAGATTGTATTTTTCTGACATGAGGAAGCATGAGGAGTAGCGTGAGTACAGATAATCCAAGCAGATAGACAGAAAGGTAAGACTACAAGCAATCATGCGCCTTCTCTCGGAGGGGAGGAAGGGTGGGTCGCATGTGAATCTAAGCAGATACAAGCATCAGAAATACGATTACGGTGAGTAATGTATCCCTTCTGAGGCTTGTGGAATCTGCTTAGATCACATGCTGTGCATAGATTAGCGAGCAGTACCAGAAGAAGGAGGTGGGATGTGAGAAGGGTCATGAGCAAACAGGTGTCTTAGAACCGCTTATCCCACTTGTGTATCTGTCTTGGAATGAGTGTCAATGCAGTAATGCTGAGTAAAAGTGTGAATAGAGCTCCAAGTAGCCGCTTTGCAAATGGTGTCGAGGGGAACATTTGCAATGAAAGCCAGAGTGGCACCAATGCCTCTAGTAGAGTGGGCCCTTGGCGTAAAAGGCAGAGTCTTTTCAGAAAGAGAGTAACACAGCTGTATACAGTTGATAATCCACTTCGAGATAGCGCCCTTAGAGACGCGATCCCCCTCTCTGCCTGTAGCTACGGAGACAAACAGTTGATCTGTTTTCCTTAGCGGTCTGGTTTTATTTACATAGTATAGGACCGCCCTACGCACATCTAGGGTGTGTAGTTTCACCTCAGCCGAGCTTTGCGGGTTCTGGAAGAAAGTCGGAAGCTCGATGGACTGGTTTACATGGAACTTGGATATGAATTTAGGTGAGAACCTAGGGTGTGTGCGTAAAACCAGTTTGTCCTTGTGGATAGTAAAGAAAGGATCCTGCACTGACAGAGCCTGAATTTCACTGACCCTTCTTATGGAGGTAATGGCTACTAAGAAGGCCGTTTTATAAGTCAGGTGTTTGAGACTACTTTAATGCATGGGTTCGAATGGGGGTCCCATGAGCTTAGCTAGCACCACGTTGAGGTCCCATCCTGGCGGTGGGTTCGAAATAGGAGGGTGAAGTCTCTTTACTCCTTCCATGAAGGCTTTAACCACTGGTACTTTCCACCACGAGACCTTGTTATGGGATGTGGTGTAAGCCGAGAGGGCTGCCAGGTGTACTTTCAGCGAGTTAAAAACCAACCCTGCATCCAGCAGGTGGAGCATGTATGTCACAACGTTGGAAGGAGTGCAATCAACCGGGTTGATTTGTTTATTCTGGCACCAGATAACAAATCTCTTCCACTTATCAAAGTAACAGTGCCTTGTATTTGGTTTCCTGGACTCCTTTAGAATGTCCATACACCTCTGTGGTAATTTGAGATGTCCAAACTCTATGACTTCAGGAGCCATGCTGCTAGGTTCATAGAGTTGGGTTCCTGATGCACTGTTTGACCCTGTTGCTGGGACAGTAGGTTGTACCAGGCTGGGAGTCTGAAAGGTTCGCACACCGCCATCCTGCGTAGGTGTGGAAACCATGGTTGTCTCGCCCACATGGGAGCAACTAGGATGAGCGTCATCGATTCCTTGTTCATCTTGTACACCACCTTCCTGATGAGAGGAGTTGGTGGAAAAGCGTACGCAAACATCCCTGACCAGTTCATCCACAGGGCATTCCCTTGGGAGTCCGGCTGGGGGAACCTGGATGCAAATCCTGGGCATTGTTTGTTTTCGCTTGTGGCGAATAGGTCTATAGTGGGGAAACCCCACTGAGAGAAGAGATCTTCTACTACGTCTCTGTGAAGGACCCATTCGTGTTCTTCTGGGAGGGAGTCTCTGCTTAGAGCATCCGCTAGGGAATTGAGCTCCCCTGGAACATGTTGCGATGACAGGAAGATGTTCCGTCTGAGTGCCCATATCCATATTTTCTGGGCAAGCTTGGACAGATTTGGCGAACGAGTCCCCCCTTGCTTGTTCAGATAGAACATGGCTGTCGTGCTGTCCGTCCTGATCTGCACCGACAAGTTCAGTAGGTGGGGCTCGAACGCCCTTAGCGCTCGGAATACTGCTAGAAGTTCTAGCATATTGATGTGGTTCTTGGCTACTGAGTGAGACCAGAGACCCTGAGCTGTGTGGTGGAGATGGTGAGCTCCCCACCCAGTCAGGCATGCATCTGTAGTCACCACGGCTTGTACTTCGGGATCGTAAAGGGGTTTCCCCTTTGCGAGATTCTCTCTTGTCCACCAGTGTAGGCTCTGTACGAGTGTTGGCGAAACGACCACTAGATCGTCCCAATGACCACTTGCCTGAGACCACTGTTTCGCCAACCATTCCTGCATGGGACGCATGCGCAGACGCGCGTGGGGGACCAGGTAAATGCATGACGCCATCATGCCCAGTAACCGCATAGCTTTGCGTACTGTTATCTGTTGACCTGACTGATAATGCGGAATTTGCAGAAGTATATTCCGAATTCTCTCTTCCGAAGGGAAGGTCAATCCTTTCTGAGTATCTAGGATAGCTCCTAGAAACTGTTTTGAGGTGCTTGGCACCAGACTTGACTTTTTCTCGTTGATGGAGAAGCCTAATTCGTGGAGGAGGTCGATAGTCCTTTGAATGTTTGACCTGCAAATTCCTGGGGTTTCCCCAGTTATGAGCCAGTCGTCCAGATAAGGGTACACCGGGATTGCTTCCCTGCGTAGGTGTGCAGCCGCCACCGCCAGTACCTTGGTGAATACCCTTGGTGCTGAAGCTATCCCGAAGGGCAGTACCTTGAATTGGTAGTGGCGACTGTCCACCTTGAAGCGCAAGTACTTTCTGTGCGCTGGGAGCATGGAAATATGAAAATAAGCATCTTTCATATCCAAGGTTGCCATGTAATCCCCCTTTTTTAGGAGGGGGATTACCTCTTGTAGCGTGGTCATACGGAATTTTTGGGGCTTGACATACTTGTTGGCGGGCCGTAGGTCCAAAACTGGGCGCATTGTCAAATCTTTCTTTGGCACAAGGAAGTAAGTTGAATAGATACCCTTGTTTACCTGGTGTCCTGGGACGAGTTCTATCGCGTCCTTTTCTAGCAGAATGGCGATCTCCTCGAGAAGGATCTTTTGATGCTCTAGGGAGTGCATTCTTTGTCGTGGAGGATGATTCCGGGGACGCTGCAGTAGTTCTATACAATATCCTGCGGATACTGTTGACAGCACCCATCTGTCTGAGGTGATCCCTTCCCAAGCCTGGGTGAAGGTGGAAATGCGTCCCCCTACTGGGGTTGCGTGGCAAGGGACCCTGAACTGAGCGTCACTGTTTTGGTGGAGGCGTGCCACCTCCCTTGTTGGGGCTGCCTCTGCCTCTTCCACGACCTCTCTTGTTACCCCTGCCGTAACTTTGGGTAGACTGCTGGTTGTTATTCCATTGTGTACCTTGTCCCTGGGCATAGTTGCCTCTTTGTGAATTTTGGCCGCGTGGGCGACGAAAATTACTGTTCCCCCTCTGGTTAGGGGGTTTGTTGGTAAGCTGGCCAAGGGATTTGAGAGTCTCATATTCATCTTTGGCATTTTTAAGTGCGTCTTCGACCGCTTTCCCAAACAATAGGTCGGGTTCCACTGGCTTGTCTATTAAAGAAGCCTGGGTTTCTGTCTTGAATCCCGACTGCCGTAACCACGCATGTCTCTTGATAACAGTACCCTCTGCTATCAATCTCCCTGCGTTGTCAGCGGCGTCGAAAGTTGCTTTTAAAATGCAACCAGACACGGCTCTCCCCTCTGCTGAGATCCGAGCCAGCTGGCCCTTTAACGGTTCTGGAGCAGAGGCAATGAGCGCCGCGACTTCTTCCCATTGATGGCAATTGTAACTAGCCAACAGGGTGGTGGAATTCGCAATCCTTGCTTGGTAGGCGGATGTTGAGGCTACCTTCCTGCCAAACCCGTAAAGTTTTTTGCTCTCCTTATCGGGAGGAGCTTCTGATGAAGATAAGGGCGTGCCAGCCCTTTTTCTAGTGTTGGTCACCACTAGGGAATCTGGTTTAAGATGTCCCCTTATATACAGAGGGTCAGACTGGGCTGCCCGGAAAATCTTTTCAATTCTGGGGTTGACAGCTCTGGTGAGGTTAGGATTCACCAGGGAAGGATCTATTCTTCGTTGGATGGATTTGAGGATAGGGATGGTCTGAGCGACCGGTTTTCTCTCTCCTACAAACTCCTCCGCGAAGTCCCTTTCCTCCTGTACACCGTGGGTGTCGATGTGGAAGTGTTCCGCTGCTCGAGCGAGAACCTCGTTGAGGAGGGGCTGGTTATCAACTGGAGAGTCAGTAACTGGGGTTTCGCTTTGTACTGGGGAATCTACTCTGTAAATTTCCTGCTCATCTTCTCTCTCCTCCAGGTCCTCATCCTCTGCATAGTAATCTGTCCCGGTTTGTTCTTCCATAATTTCAAACTCCTGGTCCTCTTCAGGGAAAACTTGTCCCCGGTAACTGGGGAGTGGAGTAGAATATGGAGTGGAATAAGGCTGAACCTCGAAGGGTTCAGGTCTTTCGACCCGGGGCTTTTTACTTAGCGGGATAGGATCGGAGGAGCCTGAGGGTGTGGCCCCTTGAGGGTTATATGAAAGAAAGTGTTCTGGGTTCTTATCATAAAAATCAGCCAAGGAAGACATCCTAGACATAACCCTGTCTATGTCTTCACTGGACCATTCCCTGGAACAGGGTATTACTTTAGCAGGAGATGATTTATGGGACTTTTCAAGGGTAGACTTGTGTTTACTTGTCTGCCTAGGGTGAGAGGATGGCTTTACAGGGGTGGAAGGCTGTGCTTTCCGCTGTTTCCCCCCCTCCCCGTGCGTGGAAAAATGTTTTCCCTGTCCCTTGGAGGCCCCAGAGATTTTCGACGCCGGGCGCCGAGGGTCTGGAGAGGTATCTGTGTGCTTCCGTGGGGCCTCACTGGTGTTAACCGCGGTCTCGGTATCTTGGAGCGCGGCCTGGGGGTGGAAGTCGTCTTCGTCTCCCGACGATCGAACTTCCGTTAATGTGTGTAGCGAGGCACTCTTGGCAAGAGTGGATGATTGCCTTGCGTCGTGAGGTGATCTCGATCGAGAGCGCCCAGAGGACACCGAGTCGGACCGTTCTTTTTGTGCCTCTTTCCGGGAAGTCGACGTCGTCGAGGTCCGGTTGGTCTTAGTGTGTTTAGTGTGTGTTAGGTGTGTAGCGCTTGCGTCGCCGTGGGTCTTCCCCATAGCCGCCCTGCCGGACGACCTTCTGAGGTCGGGGACCTGCGCTCGCCGGCTGTCTTTCGACGCCGTAATGCCCTCGCCGTCCGAAAGTACGGCGTCGCTGCCATCGCTGAAGGCGCCCTCCGCTGCCATGGCCTCCTGCCTGGCGTGGTGGGCCCAACGCTTTGTCGAACGGTCCTTAAGTGTCTTAGGTTTAAACCTACTACACGCTCTGCAGTTCGCTTCGGGGTGATCCCTCGGCAAGCAGAGATTGCACGTGGCGTGCCTGTCGACCCAAGGGTATTTGCGATTGCACTTGGGGCAGAATTGAAAAGGGGTACCCTCCATACGCACCTTAAGGCAGCGGGCTGCTAAGTGTAGGAATATATAAAATGTAACTATATATCAAGAGTGAAGAGTATGTACCACCCCCCACTCTCCCTACTTGTAAGGGCCGAGGCCAGCGGCCTACTAGGCCCGGGCCGAGGCCAGCGGCCTTCCGAGGCCCAGATCCGTCGTGCAGCAGTCGACGGTCGATGACTTCTCCAGCCGTCGTCGAGGTTGAGGGTCGACGTTGGGGTGGGGAAGGGAATGAATAAGAATTATAATTATAATAACAGCAAAGTATGGCTAAGGCCAGGGAACTCCGCAAGATGCTTCCGACCAGTATGGCGGAAAAAAACAATCTGAGAATCCTACACGCGTGAGGGATCTTGGGTACAGTGGACGTCACACTAGGGATAGTATTACTGGCACGCCTGTGTCGACGCCCATTTTCGACTTTCGAAAAACAAACTGTAATACTCCGCAGCTTCCACTAGATGTCGGCCTATGCACAGCATGTGATCTAAGCAGATTCCACAAGCCTCAGAAATATATATATTGTTTAAATTATCAAATAAACCTTTTAACTTGCAAAACAGAACTACTTCTTGGCTCAGTGGGGTCAGGGGGATTCCCAGGGAGGGGTGTTATATAGGGGTAGTCATCCAGAACGCATGAACTGGACATAAAGATATATCAATAAGGGTTTCCATTCAGTATCCCAGACTAGGCATTGACTTAGCTGTAGTGTTGGATTGAATCCTCTTACTAGATACACATATCCGGTCGGATCAAACGCTGTGTTACGCTGTAAAGCACTCCTCAAAGGAACGCTCTAAGGAAAAGGTCTGTTTTGCAAAAATAAAATACTAATTTCTGTAAGTCAGGACAGAGACCAATTTCTAGAATGACGACCTTAGTAGACATGAAAATAGCCAGAGAGCACTTCTTACATAAGTTATTTGTGAGAGGTGAGTGGACTCACCAGGACCGCATGGTCTGGTTGCAGGCCATCACGCAACAGGTCACGGAAACAGGGTCAGATATATGGAGAGATCAGGGTCCGTTACATGTGGCCCTGAGTGAACTATACATGGCTCCTAAAGCTAAGGATGAACAAGAGAAGATGGTTAGGATAGCGGCATACCTGTACCTATATATGGGAGACATGCAGGATAAATGTACTGAAAGCCAAGATCTGGCGAATAAGCGACAGATGGCGTTAGAGAAGGTCCAATCTGACCTAGTCTCTTCTGAGCAGAGGCTGCAGGGGAGCCAGGAGTCAGAAAATGAGAGTAGACAGCACATCATTAAAATAAAGAGGGATATGGACATCCTGCAACAGGAAAAGGCTGACCAGGATACCAGATTTCTGGCCTTGCAGAAGGAGTACCAAGAAGGTTTGGACTCCCTACTGCAGAGCCAGAAAAAGCTGGAGCAACAGTTAGACTTCAATAGGGCATGTGCTGAGCAGGTAGTCACCCTGCAAAGCCACCTAGATAGGGAGAAGGCAGAGAGCAATAAACTGATTTTGAAAGACCTGGATACCCAGGCAGAATTTGACCAGGAGCGCCAGAAAGCTGGTGCCTTCCAAAGGCAAAGGGACGACCTGGCGGCACAGATGCAGGCTCTTAGTCAGGAAAGGGATACCTTAGGCCAGGAAGTCTGCCACTTAAAAAGAAAAATGGAAGAAAATCACCTGGCCCACCAGGGACTGGGTGACCTCCAAAAAGAACACCAGGACTTGCTAGAGCACACCAGGAGGGTGGAGGAGGCTCTGGCAAGAAAGGAGCAGGCCAATAGGGACACAGCTCAGGAGGTAACCCTCCTGCAGCAAAGACTGGCCCAGTGCTCCAGGACCAATCAGGAAACGCAGAGAGAGAATGAGGCTCTCTGCCAGCACAATGATAGACTCCAACAACAGGTAGCGATGCAAGGGAGACTTATAGAGTCTAGTAAGGCCTTAACTGAGGAACTGAAGGCACAGGCTCTTGCATTGCAACAGGGAGCAGGGGCGGATAGAGATGAGGTTCGCTGGGAAAGAGAAACTCCTGAGCTTAAACCCAGGAGCCCTAGTACCAGAGGCCTTTATTTCTCTCAGTCCCTGGACTCTGCCACCCCCATGTCCCCTGGCGCACATGAGCACAGGGCCACAGGGATGGCAGATTACTATCCAGCCAGAAGCATGGGGCTCATAGGCCAGTACCACCCAGGAATGGAGGGGCGGGCATCCGGGTATGGGCACCCAAGCACAGTGCAATTTAGTGGGGAACCCCAGGAGAGTAGGCCCATTAAGGGCATCCTGATAACCTCTGCCCAGTTAGGTCAGTGGGGGGGTACCCATCAAATCCTGGCAGCAAAGAGGAATCTGAAGACTCCTCTGAGCGGTACAGGACACAGGAGACCAGGTCCCCACATTCTGCCAGCCATTGCCAGGCTCGCAGAATCCGGGAAAACCTGGAAGAACAGACGGGAACCTCTGGGAGCAGTGCCTCTGAGTCAGAAGATGAATGGACAAGGGTTACCCGAACCAAAAAGGCCAATAAGGCAAAAAGGGCCTTGATTAAGGACCCATTGAAACAGATTAAGGCAATCAGGAGCGTCATCACGCCTTATCATAAGAACGCCAAGTATTCTGTTTGGGAACACTTGGAGCTCTATGAGCAAATGATGGAGACTTTTCATTTGAAGGACAGCCAAAGCTGTATCCAATATGTAAAGTGGACATTCTCCCCAGAGTACTCCAGTTTCTTTGCAGGGATGGAGGACCAAAATCATTCCAGGTGGTCCACCTTTAAGGCGGCCATATTAAAACATTTTTCTGTTCACAGAAATTCCCAAGAGGTTCGCAAGGCAGCCTACAATTTGCAGTGTGGGGAGGATCAGGCCCCACAAGAGTTTGTGCAAGAACTGAAACGTGCCTTTGCACAGACCACCAGAAGGGTGCGCACGGATAGCAGAGAATTTATTGATACGTTTTTCCATGCCTTGCCCAAATACATAATGACCCAGCTCGTGAGAGATTTTCATGAGAAAAGATCTTTAGAATGGGTCATTGAACAAGCCACCCGCATCTACGAGGTGCAGAAACCGGTGGAAAACAAAAACCAGCCCAAAAACCCCAAAACTAACAGCACCCCTGCTGCTGCCAAGGTGGCAGAGGTAAAGGTTGCCCCCGTTTTGGATTTGGAGATGGGGGGGGCCTAAAAACCTACCTGCACCTAATAATGCTAGGCCCAGAAGGTCCTCGGGCCAGTCACAAACAGGTAGTCAAGGAGGTAGTCCCCCAAATGGGGTCCCTAGCTCTCCTGACTATGTAAGTCCCCGTTACAAGGGAAATCGACCCATCCTGGGTTATGTGTGGACTCCTCCAGCCCAAGGGGGGGATCCAGCCAAGCACCTAACCCAGGGAACTTCCCTCCCAACTTCCCACAGGAGGGCAGAAATTCTCCAAATCCTGGGCAGAACTTTTTCCCCAGGTATCCACACAATTTCCAGCCCCAAAATCATCCATCCTTCTTTCCCCAATTCCCTGAGCCCAGACAACCTAATCCGGGAGAGGGGAGGCCAAGGGTGGAGGGGTATCCAAATCTTCCCAACCAGGGGTATTACCAAAGAAGGGATAGCTACCCTTCCCGGGATCAGCCCAGGGGAGAAAACAGGGCCCCGTATCAGCCTGAGCGGGTTTCCCAGTTAGAGCGCCAGGTTCAAATCATGGCACGGGATCTGGGTCACATACTGAGGGCGCAGCAGAACCCTCAGATGGGCATGCCGGCACAGAATGCCCCAAACTCTGGACCTGGTGCCCCAGAACAATGACGGGGGCAGCACCCCGATAGCTCACCGGTTCCCAGGGAGGAGGCACAAAAGGAAGGGGAGTGTAAAGCCTGGGAGGAAGCTTCCTTCTTCACTTGTAAACAGCCCCTGGAAACCCAGGAACCGGAAACAAAATCTCTTGCCCCTGAAAGACTGCCTCCTAAGGAGCAGAGGGGGGGGTAGGAGAAACAAAAGACCCAAACAGACTCAGTTTGAGGAGGAGATACAGATCTTCCAATTTGAGGGAGAGGGATCCTCAGAGGATCCTGGGAAAAGGATCTTCTCCTTCAGAGAGGGGGGAACTCCTCCCAAAGAAAAATGGGTCCCAAGGGATTCCAATCCAGACTGGGGAGATGTGGAGACTGAGCTACCGCCGTCCACCATCTCATCCCAGAACCAACAGCAAGAAAATCCCCTGGTTCAAACCCATCCTGGTGACTGCCTCCAAAAAGGGGGGGGCGGCCCGGAACCGGAGCCAGGGGAACCCACAATGGCTCTGATCTCCAGTTGCCAACTTTTTCTTTCAGATTCCCAAGGCTCTCCACAGAAGTCTGCCCAAATTTCTTCTCTTGAGATGCCCAAAACCAGAAAGTTAGCCCACCAGTTGTCCAAAAATGTGCATTATCTGTGCCCCCTTGAGGAGAAGGAGGGAAGATACTATGCCCCGGTACAAGTACAGGGGCAGGGTACAATTTTAGCGCTGGTGGACACGGGATCTCAAGCTACCCTTCTGTCCAGAAGGGCCTTTGATGAACTGAATGCAGGAAGGGGAGAGAATTACCAAATTCCTCTCACCTCTCTTCCTGGACAACTGCAGAACTTTGACGGGAAGGAAATTCCCGTTGAGGGGACTGCAGACTTGGACATTAAGATCGGGCGACACAAGGTGAAACACCCGGTCATAGTAGTGACTCCAGAGGGCACCCCTTGTTTACTGGGGAATGACCTCCTGAGGAGGTTGTCACCCTTAATAGATTGCGTAAACAAGGTCCTCTGGACCCAGACTAGCCGACCAATAAAATTAAAACATAGTGTCAACCATGTTAGTTTAAATGGCACCTGCCACATGGTTGAACAAAAATCTGACCAAGTAGAATTTCACTTCCAGAATAGCCAAATTCCAGACGTGACGGTAATAGCAGTAGGACGACAGACTGGTGATGGAGGGTCCTCTCTATTTCTGAAAATCAACCTTCCTTCCAGTCTAAAGTGGTACTCCACGCTGGAAGGAAACACTCTGAGATTCTATACTAATCCACAATCAGAAACTCCCACTCCTATAGTCCAGAAAGATGTGAAATCAGCTCAGAGCCTGGCTGATATTCAGCAAATTGGAGAGCAGTTGTTCATCCCTGTCCAATTAAATGATGGGAAGGACTCTGTTCTCGCTCGAGTGTGTGTGAACAACGGTAAGAGCTTCATCAGCGAAGCCATGTTCCGCCAACTCCCAAAAGATCCAGCCATTTCCACATTCAAACTGATAGACAAATGGGAAATAGACCTGGAAGCACCCAATTCCAAACATCTCCTGCCAAGCAGGTGTATGCTCAAAATCTCCATTGGCAACAAGAGCATAGTCCATAATTGTTGGGTCGTGCGAGACGTCACTGCCGCCTTTTACTTAGGCAGTGACATTCTCAATCGCTTTGCCATTAGTTTGGACCTAATAAACTTCAAAGCTTGGTCCCGATTAATGGATAATCCCATGGGCTTTGATGATCCAGAAAAAGCATTTAGGTCAGCTCAATTGCTACCTTATGCAGTTGAAATTCAGATCAAAGAGGAAGTCACCATCCCAGAAAGGACCCGACAATTCTCCCTGGAAGTGAAAGTTAAAAGAGGACAATATTTGCAAAACCCTGATGCTTACATACATCTAAACGCTTCTCTCCAACAGCAAGGGTTGGGGGTAAACCCAACTCCATTAGTCAACATAGAACATGACACCATTCCAATAGAGGTGGATAACAGCGACTTAAAGAGTATTACTCTAGCCGCAGGCACCATTATTGGAATGGCGGTTGATGACCGACATTTTTCCATAGATTTAGGTAATGAACTGTTAGGGCCAATCCCCAAGGACTGCTTTGACAGTGACAGTGAGGACAATACAACACCAGACAGGATTTTTACCCAGCATGGGGGGAACTTCCTGGTGTACACTTCCTGCCCCTATGGTAAGAAAGATGTGACTTGTGACTTCAGGAGGGATGAGGTGATTTTCCAGGTCCATGAGGGCTGCCTTTCCCACCTGAAGCCTCCGGTCCAAATCAGCACTCTGACCAGGGACTTCCCCACCCAGCTGGAGGAGGCCGCTGAAATAGCCAAACCAGAAGTCTTTCCAGGCTTCAGGCAGATGGTGGAAGAGAGAGTCAACCTAGCTGATGCCTGTGTGACTCTGGAACAAAAGCAAAAGTTGAAACAAGTTTTCTTGGATTTCCAAGATCTCTTTGCGGTAGACTCATATGACTGTGGTCGCACTGACATCCACACAACAACAATCCCCACGGACCCTGGCATGACTCCAGTGTTTGTGAAGCAATATCGCTTGCCTCTCGCATCAATGGAGTCCCTTACTGAAATAATTAAGAACCTTGAGTCCCGGGGAATAATCCGTCCAGTCCACAGCACCTTCAATAATCCGGTGCTGGGAATATTAAAGCCAAACGGCCAGTGGAGACTCTGCGCCGACCTCAGGGAGCTCAACAAACGGGTCCATACTTCCCGATGGCCTCTGCCCTACATTGACCAAGGGCTGGCCCAGATCCAGGGGTCACAGGTATTCACTGCAATAGACCTGACCAATGGATACTGGACCGTGCCTGTCAGTAGGGAGGACCAATACAAGCTGGCTTTTACCTTTGGGGGCCAGCAGTACACATGGACCCGGACTCCCTTCGGATACCTTAACTCCGGTAATGAGTTCAATATTTTCCTACATAAGGCCATGCCCGACCTGGGTGCGAGGGGTAACCTGGCTTATGTAGATGATGTCCTCATCAAAAGTTCATCTGTGGAGGAACACATAGCGGAGATCCGTTATGTTCTGACCCAGTTGAGGGCCGCCGGAGCAAAACTTTCCTTCCAGAAAGCACAGTGGTGTAGAACCCGTGTTAATTTCTTGGGGCATGAGATTACTCCTCAGGGTCTCTGTCCCCAGGAAAAGAAAGTGGAAGCACTTCAGAAACTGAAAGACCCCACAACTCTGCGGGAACTAAGGAGCCTCCTTGGACTGACTAATTACAGCAGAAAGTTCATTGAGGGCTACACAGAGATCACCAGACCCCTGATTCATCTCCTGAAGGGGGGGGTCAAGTGGGAATGGGGTCCAGAACAAGCCGAGGCAGTAAAACAACTCAAAAGAAGCCTCTCACAAGCGCCTTGCCTAGCTTACCCTGTCAGAAACAAGGAGTTCTTCCTGGAGACGGGGTTCTCTAATATGTGCTTGACGGCAGTATTATACCAAAAGCATGACAAGGTCAATAAAGTAATCTCCTATGCGAGCAAAACTTTATCCTCTGTGGAAGAAAAATTCAACGATTGTGAGAAGGCACTCCTGCCAACGGTGTGGGCATTGAAGAATTACAGCCCGTTTATCCAGGGGGAACACATCATAGTGGAGCCTCCACACCAGCCTCTGCAATATCTCCAAAGTGATAGAATCCGGGCCGGAAATGTGAGTAATTCCCGAATTACTTCCTGGATTCTGTCAATGCAAGGCTTTCCTGTGGAGGTCAGATATGGCCAAAACAAGAAGAGTCCCCTCGCGCAAGGTCTGGCTGACTTGCATGATTGTGCCAGAGAAAACTGTCTCGAGGACGAAAGTCTAAAAATAAAGGACAACATGGAGGCATACCTTAATTCCCCCCACAAAGTCTTTGAAGAAGACAAGTGTGAGGGAATGCCCACTGTCTATGTGGATGGATGCTCTTACCATGTTGACAACAACGGGGAGAAAGAACTGGTGGCCGGCGTAAGGAATGCATGGGTGAATGAGTTTCCAGAACCCTCCGCTGGATACAAAATTGGTCCCCGAAGTAGTCAGGTGGCAGAATTGATGGCTGTGCATCAGGCCATCCTCACTGCTGTCCAGCATCAACTCCACGAACTGGTCATAATCACAGATTCGGATTATGTACGGAACGGGTTCGTGGAGCACCTGGTTAGTTGGAAAACCAGAGGCATGTTATGTGCTAATAACAAACCCTTGAAACATGGGAAGTTGATCCAAAACATTGATGATATGGTCACCTCGAATGAGATGACCATCTATTGGAAAAAGATCAAGGGTCATTCCAAAGTAGAGGGACCAGACAAAACTGGAAATGACTTAGCTGATCAGCTGGCCAAAAACGTGGCCATCCAAGGGGATCTAATTGAGATTGAGTCCCTGTTGGGGGAAATCCAGGTCACCGCTATCACTAGGTCCCAGACAAATGATCACAACGACCTTTCAATTGCACAATGGAGTAAGGAGACCCCTGATGCTGATTTGATTACCGCTCAGAAGGGGGATCCAATAATTGGTAAATTTTACCAGCACCTTGAGGACCCTGAGAACTTTCCCCTGACGGATACCGATTACATTGGGAAAGAGGACCTAAGGGTGTTGATGAAATGTCCAAAAATGTTCCGAATCCAAGACGGTTTGCTGGTAAGGAAATCCAAAGCTGGCCACGATCAGTGGGTGGTTCCTACCTCATTCCGAAGCCTGATGTTAAGTCACGCCCATGATGCGGCCACCGCCGGTCATAGGGGGTTTCACACAACACTGGAAATCTTAAGAGAGGTTGCATACTGGCCACACATGGGGCAGGACCTCGACCAATACTTGAAGGGGTGTCTTGTGTGTGCACAATTTCAGCCATCATCCCTCACGCACCGTGCGCCTCTCCAAAAGAGGGGGATGACCCTGCCATGGTCAGATTTACAAATCGACTTTGTAGGCCCCGTGATTCACTCTGCTAGGGGGAATAAGTACATGTTGACTGTGACATGCTTGTTTACCAAGTGGGTGGAATGTCTCCCAGCCCCAAATTGCAAGGCAGAAACTGCAGCTGCCCTGATGATTAACCACATCTTTTCCCGTTTCGGTCTACCTCAAAGGATTGAGTCAGACAGAGGTAGCCACTTCACCAGTGAAGTAATGACAAAGATGTGGGAGATACTGGGGGTCAAAAGGAAGTTGCATATTGCTTACCGGCCAGCTTCGTCTGGGGCAGTAGAGAGATATAACCGAACCATTGTGAGCATATTAAAGAAGTTTGTGGCAGATTCTGGGCCAAGTTGGGATATCCCATTACCTCTGGTCCTAATGGCCATCAGATCTACCCCTTCATCTGCAACCAAAATGTCACCATTTGAGTTGATGACTGGGCGCAAGATGGTGCTTCTTCAGCATTTGCTCTACAGGACCCAAGAGCAGACACTGATAAATGCCTCCACAACTCATGAGTATGTGGAGAATTTAAGGAAACACCTTCAACATGCTTTTGCTTATGCTCAGCGGAATCTAGAAAGATCAGCTGATAGCATGAAGACCCACTATGACCTGAAAACTTCCAGGAAGGAATATCAGGTGGGGGACCGGGTCTATCTATACAATTTCCAAAGGAACCAGGCCAAACAGCGAAAATGTTTGCCTACATGGAAGGGACCCTTTGAGATTATAGACAAAATCTCCCCTGTGGCCTACAAGATCCGCATCCCCAAAGGCGGTTTGGTAGAGGGGGAAGACAAGTGGGTCCACATTAACCAGTTGAAGTGTTTCCATCCCAGGCACACTCTGCAACAACTGGAGGAATCCTCTGGAATCCTAGAGGGTACTGTCTCAGATTAATTCAGTTCTAACTTAAAAGATCCTACATATAGCCTATCAAATTCTGTGTTTCTCAAGTTTATGTGTTCCTGTCTCTTAATTTAAAAAAATGTGCATGTTCATATCTGCTGAGTTCTAAAATTTATATGCCACCCCACTATATCAATGGTGGGGGAAAAAGGTCCATGAATAGGTATTGCCGCTCTTCCTTTGTCGTCCTACGAGAAAGAAAACCTGGAGACGGGCCAAGGAGGACGATCCGGAGACCGGGAGCAGAGACGCAAGGGGCCCGGGGTACCGCCCAATATTCCCATCAGGACCGGTGAGGAGAACCGATCGATCCGACCGGATGGAGGAAAAGATGCTGAACTGTACCATCTATTGGAAAAAGATGAGGAAACATCCCAGGTCTTGCGAGTCCCATTAGTGAAACAGAATGGCCATCGCAAGAGGGGGGCTTGTGGGATGTTTTTACCCATGCATCCGAGCCCTACCTCAAAACTGTGCAGTACTGACATGGAAAACATCATGATGGCCAGAGCTTCCCAGAAAATGACCAGGGAAGTGCATGAAGAATAGGCTGCCACTCATTTTTGCCAATGTTATGGGCACAGAAGGGCACTGCCTAAAACCACCATTGGACTACCCACACAGTAGTCTGAAACCATTGGGAATGGCAATGCTGATTGCCAAAAGCAACCTAGAATTGTGGGGAATTCATTTTCTTAAATCCCAAAAAGGGGTGCAGTATGAGTACTCACCACTATCAGAAAGCCGGCGTTTTAAAACCACCAGATTTTGTTTAAAACTGAATAAATGAACCCAAGGCAGGCCAAAGAAAGACTTACTGAGAGGTGGATACAATCTAAAGTTATATTCTGAAGTGACTTGAAGGTTTATAACAAGACTGGCTGAGCTGTGGATTTCAGCAGTTTAAGTAAATTTGGACTGAAAGACACTAAAAACCTAAATGTTTAAAAGAAATGAGTGACCTACGTTTGAGTGTCACATAGGTTGCAATTGTTTAAATGTCATAGTTTTAAACTTAGAATCAGCATCCTAGCTGCATATGTAAAAAATTGTCTTGACTTAAACTGGGGAACAAAAGTGACATTAGCTGGGGCCTGGTTTAAGGAACTGAATTCTGCCCACCAGCTACCCCCGACAGGAGTTGAGACTTGCACAACAGCTGTGTTCCCAGGCCTAGCAGCCCTTTTGCTGCTCCCACCAAAAGGGATATGACACTTCTCTGATTGAATTACCTGGGCTCTGCAGGAAATTGAACAAAGCCCTGACTGACTCAGGCAAATGTTTTATTACGGGGGCCGTAAAAAGTGGCTTCCTCATGAAGTAAAGGGGAGGAGCACTGCCTGTGAGAGCAAGCTGGCTTGGCAGAACTGGAAAAACCAGAAATTCAACCTTGTGCTGGGGGGAAACCACACCCCTGTAGCCAGAATATGGTTTTAGAAAAAGATGAATAACTCATAGAGCGGACTTGTGAAAATTATTTAAATGATACCATAATTCTTGTGATTTTTCTGCCCACATTTTAAGAGGTTTTTAGAACCGGTGGCATGATCTGGGGGCAAACTAGCAGTTAAGAGGGTATTACTTACAATGTATGCATGTTAAAAATCTGACACTTCATCAATTAATGTCCATACCCCTTGCGCACATGTGTATAAATTTGGGGTAATGTCCGATATTGCGAAACCAGTTAAAAAGTGCAAATGTCACCATTTCTGAATGCAAGCTCCCAGGAAGAGCAGATTTGGACAGGGTATACCTCCTGTGATATGTGATGGGTGCATGTAATTTTAAACAAATGTGTACCTGTGCAAATATGTTTTTTGGGTCAAAATAGAGATTGTGTGTAATTTGACAGGGGTGGGTTCTCTGTACCATAAACAGACCTCATCATGATGACACTTCATTTCATTCCCCCAATCAAGGGGAAGAGGATGAAGTGGCCAATGACAAGTGGAGAGGGGTAGAGCCTAGTGATGCTGCACACACACCCATTTTCAAAACACATAAAAGCAGACAGATAGGACAGATAGAGACCTTCAAATCCATTTGCTGCGGGACGCTCTGCCGGGAAAATCCATACTTTACCTCCATCAATCTCTAGAGAAAGCTGTGCAGAAAGATCCAGACTTCAAATCCATCAATCTCCAGAATCCAGAGAGAGAGAGAGCTGACCCAGATCACTGTGAAGTGCAGAGACCAGACAAGAGTCCAGTCTAAAACCTGACCAGATCCGTGGCGAGGCCCATTTAATTAAAGAATATAGTGTGAGTACCTAGCAGAACTGTGCAGAACCAATCTCTTAGTTAAAATAATATAATTCAATCTATTTAATCTAAGTAGAACTGTCTCCTAACTGTCACCTGTCATTTGTAAAGCTGTCACCTGTCATTTTCTAGTTGCTAGCTGTCACTTGTCTTTTTGAACTTTAAAATTTCAAATCTGAAAAACGACCTTTACCATATCGCTCATATCTCCGTGACCGTTTGTCTTAGAGACTTGCAGTAACTTTCCTCTGAAAGCTGGGAATCGTGGCTTTCAGAGGAAAAAAAATCGATACTTTTGCCGCAATCGCTAAAAACGCACTCGCGAATTTGCCGCGATTTGCAAATTTCTCAACGTGTGAAAATAGCAGTTTTCTTGCTTTCAGTTGCCAAAAATTCGTTTAACCTGGTAGTTACTCCTAGATCCTTGCAAAAGTGAGCCTGGACTAATATTAACTTGATACCACTCACCCTGAACCTCTAGAGGGAATTAAAAGCATTTTAGCATATTTTTCACTTCATTGCCAGCACATATAAAAGCATTTTGGGCCTGTGTTGTAAACTTCTGTAGTCTAAGCTGCTGGGGTGAACTGAATTACATTTGATTGCATTTCTGAGAACTGTGTGCTTTCCTTCCATTTCCTTGCATTGCATAAGGGGGAGGGGATTGCCAGAGAAAAGTGATTACATTGTTTTGTTGAACGCATATTGAGTATTTTCTGTACTGCATTTTTCATTCCACCTTGCATCCATTTGAAACCATAAAGTATTGTTGCTATCTTATCCATCCTATAACCACTCATCATTGATTATAAAGAAGTGTGCTAGTGCCAGACTATCCATTATTGATTACTGCTCAGATTCAGTGTGATATTCAATTATTAAATTATAATAAAGTGTGATATATATATATATATATATATATTGTTTAAATTATCAAATAAACCTTTTAACTTGCAAAACAGAACTACTTCTTGGCTCAGTGGGCTCAGGGGGATTCCCAGGGGGGGGTGTTATATAGGGGTAGTCATCCAGAACGCATGAACTGGACATAAAGATATATCAAAAAGGGTTTCCATTCAGTATCCCAGACTAGGCATTGACTTAGCTGTAGTGTTGAATTGAATCATCTTACACTATACAGAGAGCATTACAGAGAACAAATGCAAGCGCATAGGGAATACCATCATGTGCGTGGTGGAAAGCCCCATGCAGGGAATATGTGGGGTGCACAGAGGGGTCCAGTGCCCAGGGCCAGATATCTTCCAGGGGCCTAGGGTGGGCTAGAGCGGGGAAGAGTGGGCAGCTGCAAGTGGAAGTGAGATCGGCTTGGGCTGTGAGTGGCCTCTGTGCTACTTTCAGCTTCTCAAAGAAGCATTCCATTATGAAGATTCGCATGGTAAGGGCTGCCACATTGTGGAGTCCCATCTCGGTCAGTTGCTTTTCCAACATTGGAAGGCGTGGGGCAGTGGGTGTTGAGGCAAGGGGACAGATAAGCAGATGCGGGTGGACCTGAAGAGGGGCAGGTAAGCATTGAGATAGCCTGCACCCAAGGTTATCATTTTGGCTAGAGATGTGGGGAGGCACTCTAAAGGGAGTCGGAAAACTCAAATTATCTGTGAGTGTGACGAATCAACTTCCTGGGCACCAGTGGTCCAGGGATGAATATTGGTTTCTAAACCATCAATCAGCCCCACATGTCTAGTACACCAGAAGGGATCTGAACAGATTGCAAACACAAGCACATTATAAACCTCCTTGTCCAATTTTGGTAATGTGGACGGAACAGCAGGCTTATCTCTGTATAGTTACAACACAGTGAATATACAATTATTACCCAATGATAAAAGGCACTGTCCAAACAAGGTTGTATAAACATATCTAGTTTATTATTATCACAACAGGCAGTTCTAGCAACACAACAAAATATAACCCACCCTGTAATGCAGAGGACAGACAGCTTCAAAAACGGAAAAGGGATGAACTCTGGATACTGACAGGAGGGTAGTTGGTATAGTAAATAATCGCAACAGTTCAAGGATACTTGGTTTCAGCACAAAATGAGGTATAGGTCTTAAAATGTCTCTAGGGCCATTCAGAGAAGGACCGGGGGACAGAACAATAATGCACCTTGTGCTGTAGGAGTTCTTGGTGCCTTTGCCGGAGTCGAGTCAGTTTTAGGGCGCTTTGCAGCTTCTGTGACAGAGTTGAAGATGGGCAAACAGCTGCGGCTATCAGGCGACAAACAGTTTTGCGAGCGAAACTGGATGGATGACTGCACGCTAACCTACACAGCGGCTCAAGCTAAGGAATCGTCTCAGTGCTGGTTGGTTGTTCTGAAGCACTGATTGAGGAGTCTTAGAAATCTTTAAGTGACTGTGGCGTAACAACGGTCAGCGTTGCAGTCAGTTGCAGCTCAAGGGACTCCACTGGCATGAACATGTCCTTTATGGCGGACGTTGGTAGATGCTCGTCAATGTATTTCTCCTAAGTTCTTCACTGGACCTGTGTCGCCGTTTAAAGCAGACGTTGATAGATGCTTGTCGATGCACTTCTCCTAGCTTCTTCACTGGGCCTGTGTTGTTCTTTAAGGTGGAAGGCCTAACGCTGAGGAGTGTTTGTTTGTTTGTTTATTTATTTGTAATGCGCACCAGACCCAATGGTATCAGGGCACAGAAGAGCAGGAAGAAACATGAATACTTTCAGCTTGTAGTTACACAGGTTACAACGGATATGTACAGGGATTTGCAGATGTAATACAACACAGATTATGTGTCAGTTAAATACATTCAAAAATAGGTAGCGTTGTAAAAATTACACATTTGCAGGGTTGGAATTCAACATATAATGAGCTATACAATATCTATGTACAATTAGATCTAAGGGTAATGTCATGAATCATGGAGGAGGACGGTCAAGGAGGAGTTATTGGTCCTTATCTCCAAGCCATTTAATGGTGTTATGTCTGAAGTTCAGGAAGGCTTGATCCGCCCTCACAGTGGGGGGGAGGGAGTTCCATAGTTGTGCTGCTTTGAACTGGAAGCTGCTTAACCCAGCTTTTGTCAATTTAAACCTAGCAATGACTAGGCAATTTGCATTCGCTGTCCTGGTGGGACGGTTAGTGGTTTTTCTGATGATTCTCTCCACAAGATAGCGGGGTGCAGCATTGTTCAAACATTTGTGGGTTAGCCAAGTGGTTTTGAGCAGGATTTTGTCGCTGGTGGACAGCCATTTGTTCTGTGTTTTAGCCTCTGAAATATGCTCTTTTCTGGTAATGCTTTGTGCCGTCCTCAGAGCATTGTTCTGGAGGATTTGGATCCTATTAACAGTGTGCTTACTAGCACCCAAGTAGAGGGCATTGCAATAGTCCAATTTGGAAAAAATTAGTGATTGGATCAGTGTAGTACAGCTCTCCTTAGATAAAAAAGGTTTGCCGGCTCTGATCAGCTTGCATGTGTATGCAGTGGCCGAGGCCATGGTATTGACATGTTTAGCAAGTGTGAGGGTGGAGTCAAGGTAGAAACCTAGAGATTTGACCTCTTTAGCCACTTTGATAAGGTTACCATTGATGTTAAAAGAGGTATATTTGTGACCGAGTTTATTGAGGCCGGATGTAGTTCCCAGAATGAGGAGCTCAGTTTTGTCTTTATTTAGGCATAGACTGTGGGCTGCCATCCATGCCTGGATGATGAGGTACATTTTATTTACTAAGGCCACATCCTTGTCAGAATCCCCGGTAAGCGGTATGAGAATCTGAGTGTCATCTGCATAGTTTGTGTAGGTGACACCAAGAAGGTTCCGATCATTGAATAAGGGCTTAGTAAATATATTATACATTGTGGGTGAGACACAGGAGCCCTGCGGTACACCACATGTGATGGGGATAAGGTCTGCCACCGCTGATGGCGAGAAGACCCTCATGGTTTGATTACTCAAGAAGGATTGCGTCCATGCTATGGCATCCTGTGAGAAGTGAGCAGCTGAGTCAAGGTGATTACATAAAACGTTATGGTCTACCAAATCAAAGGCGGCCGAAAGATCCAGGAGAAGTAGCAAACCTGTGATTCCCCTGTCCTTAAGTTCGTCGATCTGGGTTTTGAGATAAATCAACGCAGTTTTGGTGCATGTTGTGTCCTGAAACCACATTGACAGATTCCCAGGAGCTGATTGGACTCTAGATACTCTTGTATCTGGATATATGCCACTCAGTCTAGAATTTTAAGCAAGAAAGGCACTGTTGTAATCGGCCTATAGTTAGTAGGTATGGATGGATCAAGGGATTTTTTGTAGAGGGGAAGGACTCAAGACTCCTTTAAATTGTTGGGGATGGTACCTGATGAGAAAGATGCATTGATAAGCTTGGTTATAAAAGGTGCAAGGTCTCTCGCGGCCCCTTTGATAATTTGGGCTGGGCACATATCTCCCTGGCAGTTTGAGGGTTTAAGGGATAGGATGTTTTTTTCAACCTCAATGGTTGAGACTCTTGCAAAACTGAACCGTTGAGCCGGTTTAGTGGAATGCAAGGGAGTACTGGCAGGAGTGTCTGAGTTGCTCAAGTTGTTTTTTTTGTTGGCAATCTTATTCTGAAGAAGGGAGATTTTGTTGGTTAGGGTATTCTGTATGTTAGTAGACCAGAGTTTGTCCTTAACACAATTGTCTATTACGGGTACAGGGGCTTCCAGTTCTTTTAATATCACAAAAGGTTCCTTGGTGCTTGAGTTCGCTTGAAGAATCCTATTATTATACCTTTCCTGTTTGGTATTATTTCTTTCTTGTATAGAGCCAAGATGTTGATAAGGTTGGTTTTGTTTTCGGCGGTGGGTGGGTGTCTCCAAGTGCCGTCACATTTTCTTTTATTTTGAATTTTTTTAAACTTGTTTATTTTGATCAGCACACAGGAAAACATTACATTACAAACAATTCGGCTCTTAGTGATTTGAGGTATGGAGTAAACCAAGAGTTCAAGTGTGCTTTGGGTTTACTTTTCGTCATTTTGAGTGGGGCGATGATGTCTAGTGCTTTCATCAAGGTATTGTTGTATTGATCCACTAGAGTGGAGAGGCCATAGGATACTGGCAGTGAGTTGAAGACGGGTAGTATTAACGGTAGGAGCTTATCTACCGTTATATTCTTTTTATTCCTCGTGAGGATCGGTGGAGCTACTGAGTTGTTTTTAGCGGTTGGGAGTTTAACTGCGAGCGAGAATGATAAAAGATTGTGGTCCGTCCATGACTGTGGAGTTATGGAGGTGATTAAGGCATTGCAATTGAGTTCTGCCACCCAATCTAGTGTTCTGCCTTCGTTGTGAGTGGGCAGGGTTACTCTTTGGGTAAAGCCAAGTTCAGTGAGTACATTGGCGATAGTGTGTTGCAGGCAGCTGCCTTGTCCTTGGTTTAGGGTTCAGAGACTCTCTGGCACTTCCCACTTGGGAAGGCTGCTGCAGAGCCTAGTAGGGCATGCTGTGTGCTGGCTGGGTACCAGTTCTGGAGCTGCTGGAGGGTCCTCTGGATTTGGTATCTCCCTCTGTTCACTGGGATAAGTTTAGGAGAGGGATCTTGCTTCCCTCTTAGAGGTCCTGGCATTCCTTCACAGCCGGAAGATGTAAGGCAGACGGTACCTTCAGCCAGGGTTGAATGATGAGTTCTTCTTTCTGCTTCTGGTGAAGCTTTCAGGTGATCTGCCAAAAGAGGGGCTTGGCCCTCTTTTAAGGCCAAATGGACCACAGGGGTTGGTGTAGGCTAAGCCTACCTTAATGAAGCAATCCTGGGTCCCCACTAACCATCTCCTGTGTGCGTGAGGTCATAATCAGAGTGCTTCACAACAGAAAAGGTAAAGGGGTGAAAACATGGAATACTAAGGCCCACCCATCTTCCTATCTGTTGTGGATCAAAGGGTCTCTCTGGTTAATGGAGCTCTCTGTGGTCCCTGAATAAAGCAGCAGACCAGACTTTCTGGATCCTGTCAACCATATACTCGTACCCTATGAATGGGGTCCCCCTGCGGGGTGAACTACTGTAAACATGCAGTCCCAGACATGACAGTTCTCTGTCAATCGATGCTGAGGGCGGGTGCTGGCTTCAGGTTGACACAGTGCATATGAAAGGTTGTTGCGGTTTCCTGTCTCCTTTGTTAACCTCTGCAGTCAGGACCCATGTGGGCCTGTTGGAATTACTCTCTGATTAGTATGCAAATGACTGCCACCACATGGGCCAACAAAAGGACAGGGCGGATCCATGGAGCCTTTGTAATTTTTACTCAGGATGGTCATGGCAGGGGGAAGGTTTGGCCCACCTTCTTCAGAAGATGCATCGTGTACGCCGCCTGTCATATCCAACTAAATATGAGTAGACAGGTCTATGTGTATGTCATGCAGTGAGCAGAGGAAAATGTGTGCGGATTAGCCCCACACATTTTCCGGAGGTTGATCTACCATCATAAATAAATAAAATAGATAAAGAAATAAAATATCAATATCATTAAATTTCATTTAAAATATTTAAAAAAGCACAGGCTAGCACACACGCTGTGCAGATGGTTGAATTCCTCACAGTGAGACATATATTGCATTAAAGGTCATGCTAGGAGGAAAATAGTTGGTTTAGTTTTGCTCACCTTGTTACCTGCACCTGGCCTGGACCATAGCAGAACTGCAAAAAGTCTTAAGAGCTCTCAGTCTGAAGTTAACCATTTAAGTCAGTCGTTACAGCATTCTCCTACTCCAGGAAATGTGACATCACCTTTCTCCAGGCTCTAAATACGGGATACGTCATCGGGTGTAGTATTGAAATCTCCTCTCTTGGTAAACTGTTTATTATTTTCTTGACTAATGTACTAAACATCTTGTTTTGAATAATCACATTTTTCAGTTTTCCTGTGCATGTTGGACTGGAACACTATCTTTTTAAATATTATCTATATTAGTTTTAGACTTCTTACACACCATGAAGAAAACATTTATACAGAGAACAATAATAAACCCTGTGCTGGAATCTGTATGACTGCTATACGTTTAAGGCATAGTGCAACAGGAGGCCATAGACGCAGTCACCCAATACAAACCCGTGTGTTACCAATGTATATTTGATGTACTAGTCAAAATTGTGGACACAAGCACTATAACATAACATTAGACTAGGCTTGGTTTGGGGGCCCCTGACTGTATTGGAGGAGTGTCTGCATGTGGTAGGCCTGATGAATGATGTAATAGATAAAAGGCGTATTCCCTTGACCATAAGAAGTTACTTGAATCATCGCAGGGCAGGGACAGTTTTAAGGTTTGACTGATACACAACACACCGAATGTACTTGAAAAAACGTGCCACCACCCAGTGAAGGGACCAGCATGTTGTTTCAGTCCGTTCAACTAGGTGTCTTAGATCCTGCTGGCCTCAACACATGCAATTTGTTTTTCTACTGTTACAGACAGTAAAAAAAACAGATTGAAAAGTGATTGCCATTAAAACCTGGAGCCGCCACGAGTGGTGCCCCTCGCTGTCTCCCACACCCAGCAGGCCTGTCAGTATTTTTTGTGTCTTAGACACAAAAGGTAAGATTTTCTTTAAAGCAACATATGTACTGAACAGTTTATTTTATGAAAGTGTCCTTCTTTAATGACTGATACAGTCCTGAGATTGCTGTTTTGGGAGAAGTGTGGCGGAAACTGAAATGTATGTTGTAGGGACAGTGCGAAACATGTCTTCTATCTGTCCCTAGGCGCCATTTGTATGTGCCTTCATGCATCACTGTTACGTCTGCAGGTTAAGGTAATGTTAAAGACAATATGCGTTCAGTTATGGTTGCAATTGTCGTCTACTCAGCATGACAGTAACTGTAAGTCAGAGGTCTGCATCCTGTGGCCACTCAGATGTTTTGGACTATAGCTCCCATGATCCCTCAACAGTGACTACACTGGCTGAGGATGATAGGAGTTGCAGGACAAAACATATGCGGAGTCAAAGGTAAGTGCTAATCCAATGGCAATACGCATTGTCAACGCCAACAGTTTGGGCTTTTGCGTAGGCATGGGAAAGAAGTTTGACAGGCACAGCCTTAGTGGGGTGTCTAGTCAAATGGTCGACAGACAAATGGTCGACAGTCAAAAGGTCGACACAATTTGGTCGACAGGTCAAATGATCGAATTTTTATTTTAGTTATATTTATTTTTTTAGGTTTTCATTTAGGGAAAAAAAGTGGTTTTAATCAAAAAAAGGGGGTTGGGTGGACCCCCCCAAAAAAAAAAAAATGTGAAAAAAAAAAATAAAATTAGATCATTTGACCTGTCGACCTTTTGGTGTCGACCATTTGTCCTGTCGACCATTTAGATTCGAACATTTGTCCTACAACCCCTTATTGGTATTAACTACCCATTGTTGGTAACAGGTGCAGAATTTTGCGAGTACCTGGGCCTCTAATAGCAGTGCCTGGCAAATGCTTAAAATGTATGCACAAGCCAAAAATGTTGGCCTTGCCAATTATCGTTTTAAACAGGACTTCATTGCCTTCGCCAATGTTTGTTTTAAACAAGACTTCAGTGAAGGACACACAGAGTGCTTATAAATCGAGGGGCTGAAGGCAGGCCTGGTAAGACATTTTTATTACACCAGCAGCATATTTGCAGCTCCAATTAAGTCATTAACTCTCTCACTAAGAGTGCTTTGAACAAACACCAGCAGACACTTTGGGCCTGATTCATGGAATCGGGCCAAGAAAAGGCGCAAGGGCCGCGCACCGAGAAGGAACCTGCACGAGCCGTGGCACAGAAAAGAAAATTGCAGGGCATGCATATTCATGGATTTCAAGAGCCATTACTAGCTGCTGCACAAGCAAAAACAAGCTGTGCGAGGAAAACCCCCAACACGCCCCCACGCACTCCAAAAAGCAAGTAAAAGGATGAACACGGCACAAGCCTCCGCGCCATCCCTGACCCAGCATCCAGCACCCCAGAGAAAACCTGTGACCAAACCTCACTATTCCATGCAGCATCCCATAGAAAACGCGTGACAAAACCACACAAGCCCAGTCCGTACCCCAGCGAAAACGCGTGACAACACCTCTCATTCACAGGCCGCACCCCAGAGAAAACGTTGACCTTCCTCGCAAGCCCAGGCCATACCCCAGCGAAATCACGCGACAACACCTTGCATTCCCAGGCCGCACCCCAGAGAAAACATGTGCCCTCCCTCGTAAGCCCAGGCCGTAACCCAGCGAAATTGCATGAGAACACCTTGCATTCCCAGGCCGCACCCCAAAGAAAACGCATACCTTCCCTACACCCATTAGAAAAATGTGAACTCCCCCCTACACCCTCGGCACCCACCCTGTCCACATACCCCCCTCTGCACATGAACCACTATAGTCCATACACCACCCCAGAACCCCTCACCTGTGACAGCCCCCGCAGGCAGCCCCCGCCAGACTGGACACCAGCCCCCCCACCTGTGACACCCCCCACAGGCAGCCCCCTCCAGATGGAACACTAGCCCCCCTCACCTGAGGCAGCCCTTCCTCACTGGACACCGACCCCCTAACCTGTGACACCTCCCTGCAGGCAGCCCCCCTCCTGACAGTACACCCCCCACAGAAAGCCCCCTTTACAGACTGGACACCAGCCCCCCTCACCTGTTACACCCCGCGCAAGCAGCCTTTGCCAGACTGGACACCAGCCCCCAGCCCCTCTCACCTGTGACACTGCCTGCAGGCAGCCCCCTCTAGATGGGACACCAGCCCCCCACCCCCTCACCTGTGACACCCCCCGCAGGCAGCCCCCCTCTAGATGGGACACCAGCCCCCCTCACCTGAGGCAGCCCCTCCTCACTGGACATCGACGCCCTCACCTTTAACACTTCCCGGCAGGCAGCCCCCTCCATACGGTACATCCCCCTCAGGCAGCCCCCTCCAGACTGGATACCGGGCCCAGCCCCCCTCACCTGCAACACCATTTGCAGGCAGCCCCCTCGAGACTGGACACCGGCACTCAGCCCCCCTCACCTGTGACACCCCCCTCAGGCAGCCTTCACCGGACTGGACACCAGCCCCCAGCCCCTCTCACCTGTGACACCCCCTGCAGCCAGCCCCCTCCAGACTGGACAACAGCCACCCTCACCTGTGACACCCCCTGCAGGCAGCCCCCTCCAAAGTGGACACCCCCCATAGGCAGTACCCTGACAGTGTGACACATCACCACTGCAATGATTGTTGCTCCCCTAAACCACTGTGGTGTGACTGCACCATGAATTTCTACATTAACATGTATCCTGGAAAACCAAACAGCTGCAATAACCAGAGCTCCATCCATGAGTGGAGCATCTGCTCACACACCCTTCTTGGCCTTCATCATCCCCCAACATACACATGTGACAAGTGATTGCTAAAACAGGTACATGCTGGCCGTGCCAAAATGACATGGCATCAAAGCACAGTGACCGAATGTGGGCCCACAACAGAAGCAAACATACCAAAATGATGTGCAAGAACCACAATCAATGAGCAGGTGTGTCACAGCCTGTGCATGAGTGAGCTGGGTGGCAAAATACCTTTCATGGAACTATCACATGACCGGTCTATGCATGGGTAATGGTAGGGCAGTCAGAGAGAGCATGACTCAAAGAGACTGGTGATTTTTGCAGCGAATCAGGAATATAAATTATGTGCCACTACTGCATCCCTGTGTTAGAGGTTGACCAACACCTGAGAGAAGGCATTGGGTGATTGCACATGCTGCTGAAGGTGTATGCATGACATGTGTATTACACAGCATTAACAAAGTTAAGTGCTATGACGGTGACCATGGGATACTCTCACAGTGAGTCCACCTCCCTACACCCCAACCACAGAGATGCCAAACAGAGTGATGCAGCACAGGTCAATGTAAATCCAAATAGACAGTGCACATGCATTTGTCTGATTGACATACCACCACATGTCAGGCACATGTGCATCCTGCCATCTGCAACCATCCTAGCAACAACAATACACAAGCATGCATGCAACAACACACATGACTTGAAATGGAGAGATGCACTGGCTCAAAATAGAAAAAGCAAACAAGCCGACACACAAATGAAATGCAGGAAGTGTGGAATTTATCAAACAGCAAGATAGATATCAAAAAAATCACAAATGAAACTTAAAATTGTCCATGTAAAATTTTACAAAAAAACCCTTTATGTCTAAATAACTATATACAGTACACAAGGGGAAGGAATGTCTGAAAAGCCTGGTGAAAGTAAAAATCAACTAACAGGAACCTACATCTAAATAACTATTTTTTTTATTTTTTTTAGGGGGATTGGGAAATGTCGAAGAATCTGTTCTGGAGTCGCTGCATGTGGGGTGCAAATATCTCCCTAATCCTCGCATTGAATTCACTCCTACTTAATATTCAGGAGGAACTGGAAGCTAAAAATAAGGAATTCAATGAGTAGAGATTAGATTGATCCTATGGTATGTGAAATGATATACGGTATATGAAATGTAATTTGTATATAATACATATGGAATTTGATTTTAAGTCTGGGAACGATTTTAAAAGCTGATAAATGTGTTAAAAATGTTCTGTTCATAAAATTAAATGTATTTTTCTATTTGTTTGGAATGCACTTTATGTTGTATAAGGTTTTATGTAAACTAATCATACAACAATTAAAAAAAAAATAATAAATAAATAACTATATACACAGGAAGCAGGCTACTCCATTTCTTCATCCTCAATCTCGCTCAGTCTCTCCAACACGGCATCATCCAGTGTCACGTCCACATCCCGCAGGCGGGCCTCTGTTGTTGCCTGGAGGGCTTGCAGGGCCTCCAGCATATGTATTTCTATCCCCTCCGCTTCCCTGCAAGTAGCATCGAGGATGGCAGCCCGTCTTCTTGCTCAACGCAGCGCAACCGCTGCCCTGGCCATCAAAACCCTTGCCTCCCGAACCCGCTGCATCTCTGCTCCAAATTGCTTCACATAGTGCCGGAACACTGAAGACATCCTCACCCTGAGGTCCTAGTGTTCCTCCTGCTTCACATCTCGCTCCTCCCCCTTTCGATGGACCCTGAGATAAATAGCCTGCTGCTGCCACAGCGCCCGGTGCCTGCTTTGTCTGTACGCCCTCTGGGCTGATGACGATACTCAGGGGTGTATGGCTTGTGCACTGCTTCTGGGTACCTGCTGTCCCTCCATTGCTGGTGACCCTTTCGGTGCCCGAGTAGGCACTGTGACCACCTCAGACGATTGTCCTTTGACACCCAACTCGGGCAGGGATGTTGGCTCCATCAGACTGAGCAATCTCGGTGGGACTGGTGCAGAGGGGGTTCAGGTGTTATCTGGGCAGGAAAGCGTACCGGAGGACGACTGGTGCACAGAGAAGAAAGACCAGGAGGGGGTTGCATTAGTAAACAGCCCACGCAGCACAAACTGGACCAGGAATGTTGCAAGCCAGCTGAGGAGACAGCATACCTTATCAAGATGACGTGCAAGTATTCTAAGTGTAGCCTTCGCATCATCACGTATGAGCTCTCTACGCCTCGCCACTCTGGCCTGCAGGGGTATCACGTAGTTCTGAATGGCAACAGCAGATGATAATGGGGTGTCGGACTGTGTAGACACAGCTGACACCAGGAGCTGGGCCTGGGGGGAGGCATCCCAGCCGGCGCATACAGCTGCATCCGCTGGCCCAGGGGCAAGATTTTGCACAGGCACCTCCACGGTGGCCTGCACAGCCTCATGCCCCAGGGGCAGGACTACAGTAGGCACACCCACCTCAACACCCTCACCTGACTCCATGGGTTCAACAGCCACATCCTCTCCCTGCCAACCTGCATGACTCAGGGCCGTCTTCCACAATGGATGGCCCCTGTATGGCATCACCTGTCCCCCCACTGCTGAGTAGTCCACTACCACCTTCGCCTTCTTCGACTTACCCCCAGCAGCATTGCCCGATGGTACCAGCGCATCCCCAGCCAGCTCGCTCCCCGAAGTTGTGCTCTCATGGGGGCGTGGGCTGGGCCTTGCGTGTCTGCCTGGTGGAGGCATCTCTGCTGCCATGCTCCACAGCACTGGTTCCCCCCTCTTCATTCGATGAAACTGTGGAAAAGGAGAGACAGAACAGAAACATCAGTTTACTGCACAAATGTGTGCATGGCAATACCAACATTCACATGGACTTGACCAGTCAAGGGAACAACAATCATCCTCAACCTCCACACACATGGACATGCAATCCACATCCATGCACACGCATGCATGCCAATCACTCCAGACATTCACATCAGGCTATGTGCCACATTCACGACCAAACAATTGTGTATGTTACACACACATGCATCATGTACACATACACATGTGAACCATTATGGCCCTTTAATTGAAGTTATTAGATGGATGGGGATGCAGAATTTACTCTTACACCAAATAATAAGACCAACACAGTTGGCAAAGTATCTCTGTTTTAATCTCAATTATCTAAAACAGGGAGCACAATGGACATCAACGGACGTCCCACAGCATAATCTCAAAGCATCACATGAACAAATACACTTTAATAGTAAGATCTCGTCATCAATGACATCATACTACGAGGCGAACTAAGAAAACCTACTTGGAATTGTGGTTGGCTTAAGGGGAACATCTAGGTATACTTTCTATGAGGGATAGGATTGTGATTGGGTCTCTATAGTCAGGTGGACAACTATGCCCATCCCTAGTGCAAGTCATCTTCATTGTCATGAAATATACAACGTCTCATTGGCTCTTAAACTATAGGGCTCTTTGCTATGTGGCCCTCTATAATTGGTTGGCATGCATGTACCCTTCTGGAATATTCCACTCGCTAGCAGCACGCAAGCTGGTACCTCAGGTGTCAGTAGGTGGACTTAACCATGTCCCCCCAATTAGCCTCACATCCATTATCACTTATGCCTTCTGCCAACTGAATTGTCTTTGAACTTGGCTGTGCAAAGTATCACATCTCCTGAGAATAGAAGGGAGTGTGAGCATGTTCTTATCTTCAAGTCTCTGTGTAGCTTCCCCATTTTCTATTTTCATCCAACCCATGTGACAGGAGACCATGTTCGAGCTCCTTTTTCGCATTTAACAATATTAAATGAATAAAACTTGGCACTCATGGCATCTTTCCTTCGCACCTTAACGGGCTCATCTCGCTTCTCACGTCCTCGAAGATAGATAACCAGTTCTTGGCTGCCCCAGCCCTTGACACTGGGTCAGGCAGCCTTTTCGATTCTTCCTCGATCATCAGCTGTGTTTCTCTACTGCGCCACACTTCCAGCCTTTCTCTTCACAGGGTACTGGCTTGCTAAAATGCGATGTCGAATATCCATATTCTATATAATGGCAGCACTGCCTGCAGTCTATTCACTACGTATAGCCAGCCTTCATTATTACTAAGTCTACTTGCGTTACAGCATCTGTACAGTTATAAAACGGTTTGCATTTTCTTCAATGCTCTTCACACATGCAATCTCCATTCTGGATATAAAGGATCTATTGATTCTTTACTTCGTCATCAGATTCTATACAGTCTATTCATCTTCTCTCTTGGCATCTCTTCTTGGTGCGTCCTCTTTACTTCATGTACCGTCACCACCCTTCTCCTTCACTCATATTTACACGTCTTCAGGGATCTCCCCTAGGAGACTGTCAGCTTTTCTGAGATTCGTCAGATAGACTTTTCTTAATGGATACCTTGTCTCAAAGGATTTTCAGGTTAAAGGCATCATTATGGGTGTTGCGCATGTTGCAATTTTCGGTTCCAACATATCGGAAAAATGGGGGTGGGACTTCTGGTAGAGGCATTTGGCTCCTCCTCTACACTCCCCCCTCTGGTTGATTCATCAACCACTCCTCCATCAGTTAACACATCTAGACATCCTCTCTTGAAGAAGTACTTCTTTGGAGTCCATATTTTCATCACTCCTTTCAAAGATCTGGCTGATTTTACATGGTCATCAATGCTCCAGGTCATAAGGCTACATTAGGTTACAGTAAACCTATCATCCCACATACTTCTTGTGGTTCTTCGGATATAAGAACTTTGTTCCCTCAGGTGCTTGAATGCTGGCTTCTATGTATTTTCTGATTTCTTCATCTGTCAATTCCTTGGGTGCAAATGCTGATTTACAATCGATCATGACCTTCATTCCTACTGCCTTCTTCGCTGTGTTCTTACATTGTGTGATTATTATCCTGATCATACAGAATCCAAAAATGATCATTACCAATATTGCTCCAAGAAACTTGAAGATGTTCACCATCCATTGTGGAGTCCATGAGAACATGGATGTAAACAAGCTGTCATCTGCAATGTCTTCTACTTCATTTTCCATTTTGTTGTGCAGGATTGTCAGAAAAGTTATGGCCTCTGTCGAGGTCCCATTCTTGTCATCATGAGATGGTATGAACGTGCAACATGATGGGCCGATTTCCACACAAACACCTCCATCCATTGCTGTAATCATATCAAGGCCATATCTGTTCTGAAGAGTCATCATCCTTATGGCTCTCAATTCTTCCTTGATTGGATGGAATCACTTTATTGTAGTGTTAATCGTCTGCAGGAGCTCCCAGCAAGTGATTTGCAACCACTTTGCATTCACAATTGTCTGGATCCATGGCATAAAGATAGTTGTGAATCTCGCTGAAGTCTGACTGAACAACTTGTGGTCATACGAAATGGCATCATAGGCTTCTATTTATTTAGTTGAAAAGTAATTCTCCCTTCTTGTCCGATTGACAAATCCAAATTATCCCTTCTTTCTCATGTGGGCATCTGCTTTCGGAAACTCTCCAATGTTCAGGTCACTTTTTGGAATCACTAATGCTGGAACATGAATGAGTACTATAGAACACATTGCTCCCCTATCTTTGGGTAGCTTCATATAGGCTCTGGATCCACAGGCCCAATATCGATCCATCAGGAAGGCTGTCCCTGCTCCCATTCTAATAACATCAACTGTAGTCTTGCAACCTTTATTTCTTCACACGTAATTCTATCCCTTTCTTTGAAAGCATAAGGTTGCATTTATCAATGGGACCATCATCGGACCTGATTTATCTTCTACCCATGTCAATTATCTGGCTTGATAGCCCATGATATTAGACACGCACAATTAATTCTCTGTACTTCTAGCAGATATTTTGATTTCAATAGGTGAGCTGTGCAGGTCATCAGGCCTCCTTCCCATCCTTTCGTGGATTTCACTTGTCCATAAACTAAGACCTGTGTTCGTTCCCAACATCCAGACCATCCAGCTACTTCCAGTTTATCATGGCAATTCAATTTCTTCATCTCTGCAACGCTTTATGTTCTCTCTCTCTCTCAGGATATGTAAGCATCTTATTTTTCCATGCAGGTTCGTTTTCCATCTGCATGGTCTTGATATAATCATCCTGGAATGGAAACGACCATTTTGATCTCCATCGCAATGTGGCCCAACAACCTTGGAATTGGCCTCTTGCCATGCATGCTGCAAGGTGACCAAGACATCTGGCATTGTGCTCTGGGATTTCTCTGGCAGTTAAAGTTTGTGATGTATCCATGGCATAGGGTATGAGAGCACAGACATACCAACTCTCTTTGGATGTTCTCTCTCCCACCTGTTTCATGTGCTGATATCACATGTTATTACCCAAGTGTGCTGTACTGTCTAAATATGTCTTCATATCATCATTATCTTCCTCTAAACTTCTCTTGTATCTCCCTCTCAATTTGTCAGCAACCCATGGAAAGAACTCTAAAGCAGCTCTGCTGTGGGGGGATAACACAGAAGGTTTTGATTTCTCAGTGACAGGCAACTCTGCATGAGCTACTGGAGTGAGGAGAATTAAAGGGATTTCTGCTCTGCTTCTTATTTCTTCTAAGTCAGTGCTTGCAAAATAATTGTGAATTATATCGAAAAGAGTTCTCTGCTTGGGGGGATCCATAGGAGTTTCTACCTTTTTTAGAAGTAAACAAATCAAGAGCAGCACCTGAAGTAGCCTTTACCTCAATGGGAATTTTAAGATAGTAAAAAAAAAACAAATTGGAAGAGTAAAAAGGCACAAAGTGTGGTGACCAATACGTATATTATGAACCAACACATTAGTCCCAAACATTTGCGAAATTTTGAAATTCATTGAGCTCGTCCATTTTCTAAAATTGTACCACTTTTAACAATCCTAATTTTGCCTGTATACTACTTTAAGGAAGGAAAACGCCTATTTAATCAGGCACTTCTGGTAAATCAGGTAACTGCAGGATCTGTTTGATTATTGCAACAAGTAGCCTCCTTTTCACAAGGCCATTTTTTGGATCATTCAAAAAAGTGCATATATCAACGCTGCACCCAACAAGAGCAGGATAAGCTCTAAGAATAAAGATAAAAACAGTGAGCAAGAGCCTATCGGCATCGTCTTCTCTCAGAACCATCAACCAAACAGGTACGTAAAATGAATCCGCGTATTGTTCCCTCAGAACAGATCAACAACTTACTAAAGTTCATTTTTTCAAAACTATCCTGTGGCCCAAGAACTGAGTTTCACTCCTGCTATAATATCTATAAAGAGTGTCCGGGGCGAGCCACAGTCCAAATGCAAACTTGGATTTATTCAATCAGCAACCTTATCATCCTTCCTCCTCGTTATCGATGGAGTCTGCACATGCTGAACTTCTATTTCTTGTCTTGCTTCTGAATCGACCGTTAGGGGTACGTCAGTCTCAGCAGTATAGAGTTTGATGTTGTTAAGATGTATCCACGCGCGTCTTCCTTGGACTTTCACCACTGAGGGAGTAACATTCTCCACAATGTAAGGTCCAGCAAATCGCAGCTCATGACACTTTCTAGTAAAGTTACTTATTAGGACGGGTCACCAGCAAATAGTGTTGTACTGGTAATAGTTTCTTTGCAGGTCCGGTTGCTGAATGGTTTTCATCTGTGTTCTGAGACCGACCCCCCTGGTGCTTGAGTTGATCTGAAACGACAGAGATGCTAGCAGTCATACACATCAAATAAGCACGTAACTCATTTCTGCAGTCTTCTTGTCATCACCTCTGCTCCTCGATAGAGGAGACAAAGGCATTCTCATTCACCTCCCGACACTAGCTCGTGAGGCATGAGGTGGTGGCCTGATCCGGGCTGATTCCTTAATGCATACAATGCTAGGCGCAGGCAGTACAGCCATCCCTTCTTTAGAGTCAATTTAAGCTTTGCGATCCTCTCTTTAAGAAGACTGTTGAGTCTCTCACATATCCCATTCACTTGCGGGTGATAAGCAGAAGAAAACTTGTGCTTAACATTCAGTAATAGACTAATCTATTCAAATACTTCATTAACAAAGTTGGTCCCATTTTCAGATCTCAGCACCTCACAGGTGTCCGGACATTTCATCGACAACAATTGGTCGACGTAATTTCGTCGAAAACCAAATGGTCGTTTTTTTTTTAAATTTATATATTTATTTTTAAGGTTGTAGTTTAGGGAAATAAAGGTTTTTTTAGAAAAAAAAGGGGTTATGGGGGCGCCCCCCCAAAAAAAGGGTAAAAATAAAAAATAACAAAACTTCGACTATTTGGTTTTCGACAAAATTGGTTCGACCATTTGTCCAGTCGACCAATTTTTTTCGATGAAATGTCTGGTAACCACCTCACATACTCCCCATCTTGGGAAGATTTCTCATACTAAAAACGTCACTGCGCAAGTGGCATCAGGGTATGTACACAGACCTGCCTCAATCCACCTGGAAAAGGGACACACCACCACTATCATTTACATCTATCCATTACATATCTCATCTCCCTTTTTTCCCAATACTAGACAACCTCTCATAAATGTCAGATCCCTTGATGCACACTCAATCGAGACACACAATTGCATTCTAGAGTTCAAACTTGACTTCTTAGTGATCACCGAAACCTGGCTACATTCTGCCGCAGGTCAACAGATCACGCTTGCCGTCCCCAATGACTACACCCTCCTCAGAGCAGACCGCCCTGACGCCATAGGTGGAGGAGTGGCCATCATCCACAAAACCTCATTACTCTTGAGGGAATGTAAAACAGAAGAACTTAGTAGATATGAAACCCTCTTGAAACCCTCTATGAAAACATCAACTTACTAAGAGTTTACAGAACTCTGAGCGCACCAAATGAACCAGACATAGATCTACCTTTACTAATTACAACCTTACTTAAACCTAAAACAAAATACGTCCCACTAGGTGATCTCAATCTAGGCTACAATTACCCCACTGACAGCAAAGCGGCAGCATGCCAAAAGGCATTCCAAGAGATGCAATTCTCCCAAATAGTAAACACTCCCACCCACTCCAAAGGTAGAATCCTTGACTGGATACTCACCTTAATACCACATTATCCATAACAGATGTCTCAACTTGCACTGGTCCGACCACTGCCTGATTAAATAAACCTAGATACTGACCACTCAACCAAAACCTGTAATCCACTACCCATCCAAGTCAGAAATGCATGCAAGCTCACCCCTGAGAACTTGAACACAGTTCTCAAGAACCTACTGAACTCTAAACCACTAGACAGCATCAATTCAGAGAGTATTGCTATGCACTACCACCAATGCCTACGATTAGCAGTTGATGAAGTAGCCCCACTCAAAACCAAAGTACCCAAACCTAAACGCAGCGCCCCCTGGTTCAACAATGAACTCATAGAACTTAGAAGAGAAAAAAGAGCATTAGAACATCTAACCAGGAAAAACAACTCCCCAGAACTTCAAACCAAATTACAACAAATATCTAAAACCTACAAACTTAGTGTATTCTCGCACAAAGCGGAATCTTTCAACAACCGTATAGCGGCCGCAGCTTCCAATACTAAAGAGTTATTTACTATTATTAGAGAACTCAAATCTCCTACCCACCCCGCCAGCCCCATAATCCCTAGCAAAGCCTGGTGCACCACCATCCAGGACGCGCTATCCTCTAAAGTGACCACACTCCAAAACAAAATAGCCTCACAAAAAAACAACTAGACCTCACCTCCACGCCCCCTACCATCCGACGATGACCACTAGTTCGGAAGTACCAGAATTCCACTTTACACAAGTAACCTCTGAGCAAGTCCTCAAAACTATATCATCACTCAAGCCCTATAATTGCAAAGGTGACAGCACTCCAGCTTAAGTAGTTAAAGACTGCACCTCAACGCTAGCACCCACCATCACTAGCTTTGTGAATGAGTCCTTTAACTCCAGTGAAATACCAGCATCCATCAAAGTAGCATGGGTCAGACCCCTACTCAAAAAACCTTCCCTAGACCCAACTATCCCCACCAACTACAGGCCAATAACAACAGTGCCATTTCTTCACAAAATCATTGACAAAATAGCCTAAACCCAAGTACAATCCCACCTTGAACAAAATCACCTACTAGGGGAAAGACAATCAGGCTTCCACCCCAACCACAGTACTGCGACTGTCCTTCTGGATCTAAAAAACCAGATGGACGCTATCAGGGACTCAGCGCCCTTTGATTTGGTCGATCACGACAAACTATGCCAAACCCAATCCACTAACTTTCATTTCTCCCAGAATGCCACCACCTGGATAAAATCCTTCCTCTCCGAGTGCACTTCAATAGTAACTCCAGGAGAAGTCGCATATAGCTCCTATCCCGGTACCACTAGGAATACCACAAGGCTCCTGTCTCTCTCCAACGTTGTACAACGCCTACACTAAATTACTCTTTGCAGCACTAGATGCTATTGGGGTAATTTATACAAACTTTGCTGATGATACATAGATCCTTATCCCCATCACAGGCAACCTGCAACAGGACACTGCCACCATCAACACCATTTATTCCCATATCCAAAACTAGATGGCTAATAACAGTCTTTGCCTTAATGGAGAAAAAACTGAGATCCTCATAATTGGTTCCCCGACCAGACTCAGTAAACGCCACCCAGACTACACCTCCATAGTGATTGATGGCACACCTATCACCATTTCCCACAAAGTCAAAACACTAGGAGTACACCTCGACCCCAACCTCACCATGAACAATCTCATTAGCGCTCTCACCTCCTCAACAGCCTATACCGCCAAACTCATCACTCTAAGCAGGCCTCTCCTATCTGTGGACAACTGCCTAACTCTTGCTAGAGCCCTCATCCTAACAAAAAAGACTATTGCAACATTTTACCGCTAGGTACCTAAATAAAAAACCTAACCAAACCCCAACTCTTACAAAATAAAGCCCTTCAAGCAGTACTGGGCATCAAGGGAAGAGAACACATCTCGTAACATAGAAGAGATGCACACCGGCTCCCAGTGCACTTAAGAATCCTCCACAAAACACTAACCACCACCCACAAATGCCTATTTGATGCTACCCACACTTACCTCAATAGTTGCATTACACGCAAAACCTTGCTTAGAATACTCATATCCAATGCCAATACTCAGGTACTCATCCCACGCTTCACCACCACAAGAGCAGGTCACGCCAGCTTTCCCATCGCAGCCCCCCACATCTGGAACTCACATCCCCTCACCTGTCTAACGAAATTTCCCTACCGAAGTTTGAAAAACAACTCAAAACATGATTATTCAACAAATACTAAAACTCCAGCACCAGCTCTTTATCGGAGTTGGTCACCCCTCTCAGTACCACTAGATAACTGCAATGTCAAATGATAACCAATCTGTATATATGACTGTATTGCATCTGCAAAACAAAATGTATGTAACCTTGATATGAAAACGAAGATATATGTAACTTACACCGTAATACCCAAGGGGTTGGGCGTATAATCAAATGCAATAAATAAATAAAATAAATTAAATGCTTGCATGTCAACATAATCAAAACGTATATATGAAAAGGACCATTCTGTCGAGGAATCGCTCCTCTGATCATTCGCAGTGTATGCCCAGTGGTAAACATTTGACATACGATGCAGTTTACTACATAAAATGCAACTTGTTCTAGCAGGTTCGGTACAAACCAGTCCTTTGCATTAGTTGCTGCAAGGCTTTCCCTAGATACATGTGAAGGGTAGTTCAGATGTACAAGCGCTACCCTTAAAATTGTTACTGGCATCACCGGTTTTCTAGTGCTGTCTTGCGCCATAATGCTTCTGAGGGGGACAAGGAACACCCCCTTCGTTTCCCCAATTCCTGCTCTTCCTGCGGTGCACTGCCTTGAATTTCTCCATAAATGATTAAACCCTTCATTAACTATCATAATTGTGACTACTCCTCCTTAACATCTAGTATCAAAATTTGAAATAGCTGTGGAATATGCAACCCTTTTGGCTTTTTCCTCTGCAGCTTCATTTCCGCGTGAGATAAAGTCAATTCTCTTGGTATGTGCTGCGCATTTAACTATTGCAATGGCTACTGGGAGTTATAGTGCCTTAATAAGCCTGTCCAATAATGCTGCATGTTGTGAGTGCGATCCGTTCTGAGGTAGCCCCTCCTTTTCCAACGTGCTAGCCCTGCATGAATGGTTGACATCACATATGCGGAGTCATTGTACAATGTCACTTCCCGTTCTGCATGATTTACGAGTGCAACAATAAGCGCTACCAATTCTGCTGCTTGCGCTGAAAAGTGAGACGGTAGCCTTGCACTTGGTACAACTTCAAATACGACATTTTCTCTATGTCTCACTACAGCTACACCAGAATGCCTTTCTCCACTTGTTTGATCAATTCTCAAAGAACCATCAATAAAGAGAATTTCCCCTCCAGATAATGCATTCTCTTTTACGTGTGGTATATCATCACAGAATTTCTCGTAGCTCACGAAATCATGCACATGCTCACCCTCCACCACAGGCTCAGCTACAAATGTGGCAGGGTTCACTATTTTACACCTGACTTTTTAATCGCTGTATTCGATATGACCACTTCATACGCTGAAGCTCTCTGAGATGTCAATGTACCCTTAGGCTTTTCCAAAATGGTAAACAAAGCATGCTCTACAAACAGCATCATAGAACGTCCATTACAATACTGGTAGACTTCTCAATTGCGAACGCGGCTGCTGCCAATTACTGTTCACAAGGAAAGTGTACTTTCATAACTGGATCTAGAATCCCACTGTAATATGCCAGAGGCTAATAACCCAGTGTAGTCCTCTGTGTAAGCACTGCTGTCATGACTGTCCCATTTGTGTGTTAAAACAAAAAAAACTCCTCAGCATAATTGGGAATTCCTAAAACGGGAGCTGTACAAATTGCTTTCTTCAGTTCTTCAAACACTTTCTCCATGTCCTCAGTCCTATTCTTTCCTTCATTCACCTGTGCTTTCTTTTAGAGCCTGTAAAAGGGGTCTTGTGTTCAAACTATAATCAAACACCCATGCTCTAGCATAGTTGCATAGTCCCAGAAACTGTTGCATCTGTTTTACCGTGGGCGGTTTTGCTGTTTTCATAATCGCCTCAGCCCTTTCAGATATAACCCTCTTGCCCTCATGTAAGATCAACTTGCCTATGTACAACATCTCTTCTTGACAACATTGTAACTTCTCCTTGTCTACTTTGTATCCCTTGTCTGCTAGGATAGTCATTAACAGAATCGAGTCTTGTCTGCACTCATCTTCTGTCGTGCTACAAATTAAAATGTCATCTACGTACTGTATCACAATGCTTTTTAAATCAATATTGCCTAGGCTCATCTGGAGGACCCTATTTAAGATAGGCGGGGACTCACAGTACCCTTGGGGCAAACAAGTACTTTTCAAGTCTGGTGAAATGTAACTGACATCATGTCTTGTGAGTCCTTGTGCAACGGGATAGAGAAAAACACATTTTTCAAGTCAATCACCATGAAATATCACGCTTCTACTGTTATGCTACATAATATCATCACCGGATTAGGAACTAAAGGAATCTCTGCCTCTACAATCTGGTTAATCAGTGTCTTGGATAAATGTCCACAACCCCCCCTTTGATTTCTTGGTATGATACACTGCAGTATTGCATGATGATTCTGACGGTACTAGAACGCCTTGTTCCATCAGCTCTTAAATAGTCTTAAAAAATACTTCATCCGCCTCTCGAGACATGACCTGATTGAGGTAAAATTGCTCCTGGCTTCAGCTTTATCTTACCTTCCTCTACCTTCTTCAATAGGCCTACGTCATAGGGGCCTGTAGTGCATAAAGTGCTTGCCATTTTTGCCAAATCCTCATTAAAAAAAGGCTGGTCACAGCCGCATTATCACCATTCACTGTGGGATCACTCTCTTCTCTATTCGGATCCAATATGTAATACTCATCTCAAATATCACTTCATCATCTGCTGGGTTATCTCTAAATGTGTCCTCGTCAGTGACGTCAGTCAGTCTACACCCATTGGCAATCAGATCCCCAATGGCAATCACTGTCCTCCATGGCCTGCCCTCGTCATCTGTTCCTCTGAGCATTGCCATTTCCCCTTGCATTGTGGCTGCATCTAACTATAAGGGAATAGTCTCCCCCCCCTCCTCGTCCATATAAATTCATCAGGTTTCCTCATAATCCATCCCAATGAACTGGGTAGCCATGGTAACAGAATGCTCATCCAAAAAAGGAAAACCTCTGGCGCCATCAGCACTCCCCGAAGAGACATTTGCCCTCTGAATGCCAAGATAAATTCGCCCACATTCATATAGTGTATCCCTGGAGTGGAGCACACTATGCCTTTGTCAGTGAAAGAAATCGTCATGTTAAGTTTCGTCATAAAGTCTTGTCTCAGAATATTAACTGGTGTCTGCCGTGAATACAACAATGGAACAGACATGTCACACTCTCCTATGGAGACTGGCAATTTGTCAGTGAAAGGAACTCAACTCATAGCTCCAGAGAATCCCTGAGCATTCATGGCAATTCCCAACATTGGGTATTTTCTCTCTTGTATGCATGAGCGAGTTGCACCAGTTGTCTACTAAAAAAGAAAAAGATTTGCCTCCTATCGTCACATCAACTCTGGGTTCCTCTTGGGGTCTGGTGTAACTGATAGTACTGAACATGTCAAGTCACCCTGTGAGTTGGAGAGGGTGCTAGAGAGCCGTCCAAGATGGCGGCCTCCCTGTGAGCTCCGTGTAACTCCCTAAAGATCCTGAAGAATCGTGTGTTCCGTGGCATCCAAGCAGTCTGTAAACGGCACCTACTGACAGCCAAAATGTTCCTCCAGGGGCTCCTGCAAGCATTTCACTTGCCCTCCGTGGTTTCGCCCGTGTGCGAAGGTCTGCGAGGCCCTCCACCCCCCAACCCTCCCTTCATCTGCCCGGAGAACGTGGCCTCGCCGTAGCCGTGGGGGACTGCTGCATACAGGAAGCTGAGCCAGCCACCTCAATACGGGGCGAAGCCGTGCCTAGCCGGTGTCCCTGCGGTGCTGTGAGGAGCGAGAGACCGTGTCTCCCCGACGCCCATCGGCGCCGGCCCAGATCGCTCGCCGCGCGCAGCCGGAGCTCCTGGAGGATCAGAGGAGCCGGCGTGAGCACGGCTGCAGCGGCCGATGTGCGATCGGAGGACCGGCGAGGTCGGCTGGTCCCGCGCGAGGCTACGCTGAGATCGGGGCAGTGGACCAGCAGAAAACCAGGTACGCGTGCATGCGTCCCCACCACAGTTGCAGGAGTCCGCGACGGGCCTGTCAGCCCCTGGATCTCCCGCGATTACGGGCCGGCGGTCCCCGCGGCCCTGCAGGCCCTGAAGCCATTCACCCGCCAGAGGGAGATCATCGATCGGCTGATTGCGCAGCGGAGGCCCCAGTATTCTAGCGCCGAGCCCATCCTTGGCTCGTAATCCTGCCCAGGCAACACTGCACACAACTGCAGGCAGCACTACGTACTTACCAGACGTGGGGCCACGTGAGAAGCTCACATTGCAAACCCGTGTGGCTCCGTGCGTATAAGGTGGAGGCCATCCTACAGGGGATTATTCCATTACCCCAAAACAACGAAGATCCCACCTGCATTGCGCACCCAGCACCCAACGAGAGAACTCCGGATCAGATACTTGGCGCAATCATACCTCCAGAACCTGAGTACAGCCTAGGCCAGTCTGCAGCACTACCCAAGGTTTGCGTGAGAGAGAACCAAAAGGCGCAATCACTCTTGATTTACTGACACTCTTCCTAAGGCCGCGACACGTATTGCCTCTCCATCTCATACTGAACACTCTAACGGCAACAAGGTGATAACAATCCTGAGACCCAAGATCCGCAACGCACACCAGAGACCCCCCCAGCCTCCTAGTTACCAGAATACCCTGCGACCCTCCAGCTGTCCATCTCGGGGGTGACGCACGTCGCTCCCCTGGCGCTCCGCCATCCGTATTCAACACAAAGATGGGGAAAAATGACAGATCAAATTTTGAAGGCTGTTCCTCCGCCAAGGTGACCTCCTCAAATAGCAGACCACAATCACCCAATCAAGATCTGCCCCATGAGGCCGGAGAGCCACAAGAACTTGATATCAGAGAAATTCTGTTAGACCTCCAGGCAGGAATAGGAGGCCTAGGCAGCAAACTAGACTCCCTCTGTTCCAAAGTCGACCAACTCCAACATCAGCTTACAAACATGCTGACAGATTAGACACTGTTGAGCAGAGGGTTTCCGACCTTGATGATGGTTCATCGGCCTTAACCTCCAGAGTATCCTCATTAGAAGCACAAGTGAAGGCGGTGAGCGCCAAGAACGAAGCTCTCGAAGGACGCTCCAGACGGAATAATGTAAGGATTGTCGGTGTCAGAGAGCACCAGCCTACCCAAAAAATGGAAGAATACGTAGAGAAGATCTGCACAGATCTATTCGGAACTGAGATCCTATCCAAGCTCTTCGTGGTCGCGAGAGCCTATAGAGTCCCTAATGCAAGACCGGTCCCAGGAACAAACCCTCGGCCTATAATAGCAAAACTGCTCAACTACAGAGACCGTGATGCCATTTTGAGAGCCACCAGAGACAAAGGTGCACTTCAATACGATGGAGACAAGATTAAATTCTTCCCAGATTTCTCCCAAGCAGTTCAGGCGCAAAGGCGATCATTCACAGCAGTAAAACGAAGATTACAAGAGAATCAAATTCAGTACTCCATGCTTTTTCCAGCGAAACTTTGCATACAATACGGAGGCAAAACTCAGTTCTTCAACACGCCGGAGGAGACTAATGAATACCTAGACCGCAATGGCTGCCGACCTGCCCCAAACGATGCGAACCCCCAAAAATGAAACAGGCAGAGAAGAGATCCGCCATAAAAGACCCATTCTATCACTGGTGCAAATAGGAGATATCTCGTTATCACAAGATAACAACATCGCCGCTACGGCACAAACTCACACAGAGGTTGGGAGCCAACCTCCACTTGGAGGGGCCACTAGCGCCCCTAGCACAGCAATGCTGACTGTTTTGTTTACTGGGGAATGTTCACCATGGTCCAGTTGGGAGTTGCCCAGGAAGGGGAAGATGGGTATATCGTGGGCCTGTTGGGGGTTGCCTGCGCAAGGAAGGGATCCAGGAGTTATCAAGTTGTTCTCGCCCTACCAACTACGTTCAAGCACACAACAATTACAGATCCTCACTCCGGAACCTGTGACGCGTAACAGGCCCATCCGCACATTTAAGTTCTATTTGATCCGCATGGTTGAGGCGGCGCCAGTCCCCTCCTTTTTATCGCTGCAATTTGGGTCTACTTAAAACTGCTACTTGGAACATCCGAGGTGGCAACCAATCCTCCAAACTCAGGAAAGTTCTTCAATACTTACGGAGACACAAGGTCACTATTGCTATGCTACAAGAAACCCACCTTACACCATCAGCAGAACAATATTGGGCCCGCTCAAGGGGCTGCCATAGATACTTCTCTTCGTACTCCTCATACGCGAGGGGAGTTGCAATTTTGATCGACAAGAAAGCCAGTTTTAGCCTGATCAGCTTCAAGAAGGACGAGGAGGGCAGGTTCCTGTTAGTAAGAGGTCTACTCGCCGGGAAAGAAATAGTTTTGGTGAACACCTACGCCCCCAATGTCGACGGACCGAATAACTTTAATTGGATTATGTCAAATTTGGGTGCGTACACCTCTGCAACAATCATCTGGGGAGCAGATCTCAATACCCCGCTAGACCCCCAAATCGACAAATTGCATGGTTCAAATAGCAGAATCTCCAAGGGCAGCCGCCAGGTCACAGAGATCTGTCAGGCCTTTGAGCTTTCCGATATCTGGAAACACAATCAACCGAATTCCCAAGACTACACCTTCCACTCAGCGGTCCACAATACCAGTTCCCATATCGATTATCTACTGGTGTCGACCCACAGTCCTTACAGCTGGGGCTCCTGCCAAATTCTGTCACAACCCTCTCTGACCATTCCATGGTTACACTCGACTTTATGATAACCGAGACTCCGAAAACCCTCATGAACTGGAGATTCAAGCCTGGCTCGCTTTCAGATCCAGTCTTCGCAGATGAGCTTCGGCAAGACATCACCACTTTCCTTGAGACAAACCAAGGCTCAGTCAATTCAGCCAGCACGTTATGGGAAATGCTGACATGTTACGTGAGAGGCGTGTGCATGGCCAAGGAAAATGGCATCCTAAAACTGATTAGGTGCGAGGTAACAGAAAGTGAACAACGCATGAAAGACCTTGAACAGAAACAAACAACATCCCCAGATGTGCAGACCCATGCCGACCTAAAGATAGAATCATCAAAATTCCAAGAGACGGCTGAACGCGAGCTGAAATTCTTGGGCCGCGAACACAAGATCAGACAGTATGGGGAGGGACAGAAACCCGGAGCGCTCCTGGCCCCGCGGGTGGAATGCATCCGAGACACGCGTGGAAATCTGGCATACGCTGAAGAAGATATTGTGAGCACTTTCCACAAATTTTATCAAGACCTGTACAGTTCTTGAATCACTAGTAACCCTGTAGAGCTTCAGAACTACCTTAACGATACCGAATTGTACTGGGTAATCCATGAGGTACACGAACCACTGAACGCACCCATCACACAGGAGGAAATCACCGAAACAATAAAATCTCTCCCAAACACTAAGGCACCTGGTCCCGATGGTCTCACAGGCGAATTTTACAAAGCCCATGCATCCACGCTAGCCCCGCTACTCCTCCAAGTATACGAAGAGGCCCTGGAGCGCGGGATCCTTCCACCCACCCTCCGCGAAGCCAATGTAATTCTCATCCACAAATCCGGCAAACCCCAAGATGATTGCGCCTCCTACAGGCCGATCTCATTGATTAACCTCGATAAAAAGATTCTGGCGGAGATCCTTGCTAACCGCCTCCTTCCTCCCATGCCCGCATTGGTCCTGGACGACCAAGCCGGCTTTATTCCAGGTCGCAATACAACATTTGGTATTCGCCGACTGTTTGGAGTCATTGCTGCACTCGACCCCACGCAGCAGGCCATAGCAGTACTGTTAGACGCCGAGAAGGCCTTCGACTCCGTCGAATGGCCATACCTCTTTGCTACGCTCACACAAATGGGTCTGGGTAAACTTTTTATAAGGATGGTCTCATTACTATATAATGACCCCCGCTCTTACATCACCCTTGGCTCTACAAGATCTCCCGGAGTCAGGTTGGAACGTGGCACTAGGCAGGGATGTCCCCTGTCGGCCCTCATTTTTACCTTAGTTATGGAACCACTTGCCTCTAGGCTAAGAACACATCGAATTAATAGAGGCCTCACCCTGGGCCCACATAGATAGATCGTCTCCCTCTATGCTGACGACGTGATGCTTTTCATCAAAGATCCCCAAACTAATCTCAACCCGATCATGCGCGAAGTGATCCGATTTAGCGGCATCTCTGGTCTCAAAATAAACCATTCCAAATCGGTAATATTTCCGCTGACAATAGCTACTCCTATGTTCCGTGACGACCACGGATTTAAGTGGGAAACCACCAGGGTTCGCTACCTTGGCATCCTCATGTCGCTTAGCCATGACGAGATCTTTAAAGATAACTACGGGCAAGTGTTCCAATCCCTCCGTGAGCGCATCCAGAGATGGAAGTCGCTCCCCCTAACACTATGGGGGAGGGTCTTGTTGACTAAGATGATGATTCTCCCCAAACTCCTTTACTTGTTCACGAATATACCCCTAATACTCCCACACACATTTCTTCAGAAAATTAGAAGCTCATCCTGGAACTAATATGGGCGGGCAAACCAGCTAGAGTCGCCTACACAACGCTGACATTACCGGTGTCACAAGGCGGTCTTGCTCTTCCCGATATAGAAAAGTACTACTGGGCCGCTCAAGCTCAATTCTTAAACCACTGGTATGCCACTGAATATGTCCGCCCACATGTACAAGTGGAACGCGCCTTGGCCTCCCCTGACTTCTTAACAGCTGTCATCTTCAGCAATCTTTCAGTTCCATCAACACGCTAAACACAGTCCTATCCTCATATGTCATCTGAAAGAAAATCGCCCGTAAATACGAACTACAGATAAGATAGTCCCTGTTACTACCCATCAAGTTTATCCCTGGCATTCCCCTGACCAACGAAAAAGTATTTTTGATATGGCTGGACAAGACCAACATCCAGTCCTTTGGGGACCTCTTTCCAGATGGTATGTTCATAACCCCACAAATGATCAGAGAGAGGGGTAGCACCACCTCGCTCGATATTTTTCTTTACTTCAGGCTGCGACATACCTTGCAGGCCCACTTCCCAACATTCCCCAAACAACCGCCGACGTGGACCTTGTTACACAATGTGATCCAGGCCGCGGGAGAGGGGCGGTTGGTTTCCACAATTTACAGATGACTGCTCGCTGACACATCTGTGACCGCCGTAAGGGCGAAAAAGAGATGGGAGGCGGCCCTACATGCCACAATACCCGAAGAAGAATGGACCTACATCCTCCGGCAAACCCAAAAAGTAGCCTTAAATACCCGATTTAAGCAGACTCACTTTAATTTCGTGCATCAAACATACTATACTCCCCAGAAGAAACGACGCCACCACCCCAAAGCCTCTGACCAATGGGAAAGGTGTGGCACCCCCTCCGCTGACTTTATTCACCTCGCATGGCACTGCCCGGGAGTAGCCCGTTTTTGGTCCTCAGTTTTACAACATACGAGTGACATAATTGGTGAGGTGCTGGCCCCTGATCCGACCGTTGCTCTCCTGAGTATGACAAAACACCTACAAGCCCCAGTGAGGAAGCTGGCTTCTCTGCTCCTAGTGCTCGCCCGCAGAAGAATAGCCCTGACTTGGGGACGCGGCCCCCTTCCCTTACTCACCGCATGGAAGAAGGACATTCTTTACTGTCAAGACATGGATACTGAGTTTACACGGACCCTTCCCCTGCATGCGCGACCTCCTGATATTTGGGGCCCCTACATCAGTTACTTACTTTCTGCTCCTGATGTTGTAAACTCCCAATCCTAACCCCGCAAATCACAACGCTGATAATTGTCGGACCCCCGTGGTTCACACAAGTACTCAGCGGAACAGTCTGTCTTAAAGAACAAATACGCTGTTGATTACTCGATTCACAGATATTGGATGTGCATTGTATGTGCTACGAACGTACTGTGTTTTTTTTTTCTCTCTGTTAATTGAACCTGTAGACACAGGTCGTTACTGTATGCTTATGTTAAAACCCTAAAATAAAGTTTTTAAAAAAAAGTCACCATGTGAGCTGTCCTATTGTGGATACATGCATATCCCTGTAGCTGTGAAAGGACTTCCTCCCACCACAGTGGCACCTCCTATTCTAGGTGTCACTAACTGCCCTGTGTTTGCGTTCTGTTGTATCTTCATGGGTGTATGCTGTGACTGTCCTTGCAGTGGATTCAACTGTGATTGCTGTGCCTGTTGCATTTGCGTTGCGTGTGCCTGATACACTGTCTGATCTTGGACGACACTGTCCCTATCTTGTGAGCTATATGCTGGAGGATAAGCTGTCCCCCCTATTGAGAATTGCCCATTCTGTACATAGCCTTGGCTTCCACACATGCCCGCAATGTGCCCTGTCATCCCACATGTCCAACATAAGGGAGGAGCTCTTCTGACTAGCCCCCCTTGATTGAATCCTCCTTGCACATTTTGATTACCATTCTGCATATTCTGAAATTCACCCTGGTTATTCTGAAAAACGCCCATTCCTCTGCCTCATGGCCTAAACTCATTCCCTTCGTGGTCCATCTGGCGCTGATTATTCGCTTGCGAAGCACCCACTGCTTGTTCTATTCCCAGTCCTTCTCTGCTTGTCAATACTGCCCCCTCTATGGCATACTTTGACAGTTTCTTCTGAACTAACTTAGCTTCCTCAAGTTTTCTAGCATCTTCCCTCTTTCTGTTTTTCTCCTGCAACAGCCGACAGTGATGCACTATAGGCAACTGCATTTCTAGCCATGGCCTCGCTTCCATTCCCACTAGTTTCTTGAGTTGCCTCTGTACCTGCTCTGGCAACTCCTGACATAAAATGTGGTAAAATACTGCCACTGTTTTTCCCCACGGTTCACGCATTTCAAGAGCCCAGCGCTCCTGAATACTTTGAATGTAAGCAAGTGGTGATCGGCGGACAGAACAAGAAATACTGCGGCCAAACCCCCAGAAAGTAAATAACCAATTGAATGGCATGGATGATGCCAAGGATCTATTAAACCAACCTTCAAACTTGGATTTGGCAGCAAAGCTGGCTGTGGATCTTTCACTTTTGACAGAAAAAATTAACTCACAAAGGGGACTGAGCATATCGATGATAAAAGACCGATTGAATGCCCTTAATAATGATCAAAGCACCATTAGAGCAGTTTCCTCGACACATTTTCACCAGAGCATGGATAGAGATGATCACCAGTGAGGGGAAAAGAATGTGGAACCGACCTCGGATATCGGAGGGGTGTATGCACCTCATAGTGTCAATTGTGCACCAACAAGAGGCTTTATCCCAGAAAAAATCCCATTGGTGGGTGAAATCCCTGAGGCGGTGAATTGCTTCCAAGCCTCTAAAAGCCAGAAGGCATAGCTCATCATTTTCAGACTCAAGTATGATGAGCACCTATAGTGAGGCTGGAAGGGGTGCTCGGCATGGGGGTCCAACGTTTAAAGATGAGCTAGCGAACATTCAAAGCACAGTGATGGCCTCATTGACTGTATCCCTATCGCCTTTCTGTAAGCAGTATAAGTCAATTAATTCCACCCTTAAAGAGCAAGTTGGCCTCATGCACACATTACAGAAAAACCTGGCCAATCTAGATGCCTTTGCAAAAAACTTGAACAAAGGCTTGATAAAGAGGCCGAAACCTCTAACCAGTGGCAGCAAAGGATCTGCGATGTAGCCAGGTGGGAAACAGCAAATAAATCCTTGTTGATGGAGTTGATGGAAGCTATCATAGAGGATGGTAAATGGGTAAGTGCTCATTGGAAACCTTCCCAATATTCTTCCCAGGAGACAAAGTCTGCACCCAAGGCTCTCCAAGTGACCGAGGGCAAGCCTGCCTCGAACGAAAACATGGAGAGCGAGAATGCTATGGTTGGCTTGACGATACCATCTAGCTTAGAGCCAGCCAGGGCAAACACATTCTCAATATTCAACCCTTCCACTCTGGCAGATGGGATTGTCCATGATTGAAAAAGAAAAAATTCTGTTCTGCAACAGAAAAAAACAAAGAACCAAAGACAGGCCCCTAAAAGAAAGATGAATGGGTCTAGAACATTCCTGCGGAATATAAAGGCCTGCTACAACCCACTAAAAGAGCCGTATTGACCTGGTGATGCCAAAAGAAATCCTTCCTAAAGAGGATCCTGGTGAGAATAGTTTGGACCAAAGCCTGCGCTCTATGACTAGTGTAATTTCTATCCAGTCAGACACTTGTCTCAGTGATCTTCTTTACATTTTGGAAAATAAGGAAGATGATGGGTGGAAAAACCTGAGCGACTCTGACTGGAGGGCAATTGAGAAGCAGGAAGCCCTACTTTTGCATACGTTTGGATCCAGAAATCCTGGGGCAAAATCTACGCAACCCAAACCAGCCACCACTCACCTCACCCAGGAAGAAAAACAAAAGGCGGTCGAATTTTAGAGCCGATTGACAACAAATGTCCAAAATACCAAGGTCGGAGGACAGAAGGAATTTGGTAACACTGTGGCGAAATCTATGGAACCGCTAGTGGCCCCCTCTCTCCCTACCATGGAAGAAAAAAGAAAGGCAGTTGAATTAAAGAACCGTTTGGCATCTAAGGGTCAAAATACTAAGGCTGCAGAGCAACAGGAATTTGGCAATACTGACAGATCCCGGAAGAACTTGATGCATGAAGAACTCTCAGATTCCCCAAGAAAAACAGAAGAATTGCTGAAATTAACCTTGGTACGAATTATAACAGATCAGAAAGCTCTAATCCTGAATAGGGGAAATGTTATGAAGCTCCTCCAATGCATCCCAGCACTTAGATTCATCACAACAAATGACATAAGAGTGGTTGAATTTTCATCGGAAGATCGAGAGGATCATGTAATGCTGCAACTAGAATCCTACCTTATGGAGCGAAGTCAACGGCTGCTACCTCTGGGGTATTACATCAGAGAAAGCAGCAGGGAACAGTTTTGGATCACTCAATCTAAGAAACCAGAGTTCCATTTAATTGCTTCTGCACGTAGAAAAACACTGGAAAACAAAAGCGAGGTGGAGTCGCTATTGCCATTAAAAAGCGTGCCTAGGGAATAAATGCTGCCTCTAGTGAAGTTTATAATTAGGAATAAAGACTGTAAAATCCCACAAAAGTCTGATAACGTATCCCACGAAAACACAGGAGTAAACCAGCATGATTGGAGTTGGCTAGTGGGAGCATTAGCCAAACCTGCGAGAGAACAGACTGACAAGAAGGATCCTGCAGACCTTTTGAGAGTGGGATCATGGAACACCAGGGGTTTTGAATTTCTGGTCACAAAAGATTTGAATGTTTTGGGGGGTTATGGCATTATATGCCTCCAGGAGACCTGGTTTAGGGATATGCCGGCATGTGATGGCTACGAGGTCTTAAGGGATCCCTGGGTCGTCCCTTCTCTGGCCTCCTCACTCTAACTAAGAGTAGATCAGGGCTTCAGGGTTTGTCAACACCTCACACCCAACCCAAAAGTCCAAATTCTGTCAGTAGAGAGATCTCATTCAAACAGGATGGCTAACCTCTTACTGATAAATGTTTGTTTATCAGGGAGTCAAAGGATTGCAATCACAGAAGTTTGTGGACCGTATTATGGAGAAGGTTGATGAGGCTTTATCACAGTTTGAAAATCCTGAAATCTTGATTTGCGGTGACTTCAACATCTGGCTGCAATCAAAAGACTGCCTGCCGCTGTGGCTGGAGAGCTTAGATGGGATCATTCGTAGCTGAAGCGGAAACACAAGAACTGTGGATGCTAAATGGGCAAACTAATGGTGACTGCCCAGGCGCTCCACCTGTAGAAATGGAGCCCAGGCTGCATGCCTGGACTACTGCTTTGTTTCATCTAATCTGGGAGGGAGGGTGTCTATGTTTGAGATAATTTCACTACCACAGAATGATCATGACCTATTATCCATCTCCATACAGGTCCCGGTGAACCCACATAACCATAAAGTCATGCTTATGGTCGCGCTAAACGACGGTATGAACAGAGTGAGAATCCCTACATCTAAAGTTCCCCTCTTAACATCTTGGCTCGACCAAGGCATGGTGAGAAATGACAGGTTGGTTGAGTATGAGTGGATCTGGCGTGGTTTTAAACAAAGGGTGGATAAAGGGGGAGAGTCCATCACAGCCCTAAGCATGTCTACAACTATGACCTAGTTAGAACCCATAGGGAGTGTAGGGCGGAGGTGAGAAAAATCAGGCGGATGAAGCCAATAGACTCAGAAAAACTAGTTAAGACACGTACACAGGCCAATAAGAACTGGGCTAAGGCACATAGAGCTGTACTTGCTCAGCATGATGCAGAGTCGATGCTAAGGGCAGTTTGTGGAAAGAATTCCCGAAACATGTGGTAGCTTATCAATAATGGGGGAAACTTCAGGAAAGATCATTTGATGGGTGGTGACACGGAGGAGGGATGGATAAGACGCTATACTGAGTTATTTATGGAAAAGGACGCTCATTGCCTGACCCAAAGGGATGGAGCTTTGGATTTGATGTTATTGAGGCTAGATCCATGATTATGAAGCTCAGCTCATCCCGTGCGGCTGGGCCGGACGGGGAATCCAATAGCATTCTGAAAAGTAATACCGATGCCTCGACGGCGGTTTCTGTGTCCCTGTTTAACCAGGTGATGCTAAATAGATAGGTTCCTGATTAATGGCGTGAGGCCTTGGTTGCCCCGGTGTTCAAGAAGGGTGATAGGGCTGATCCGAAGAATTATCGCCCTATCGCCCTACTCGACTCACTGGGCAAGCTCTTTGCCTCGGTGGTCCTTCGGGATTTAAATGCCTGGGCGACTGGGTTGGGTATACTTGATCCCACACTGACTGGCTTCATTAAAGGTTTGGGGACATCCTTAGATCTATTTGTCCTTAACTTACTGAAGCAAAGGTCGATTTAGAATAAATCCACAATCTATATGGCTTTTCTCGACTTACATCAAGCATTTGATAGGGTCAATTACAATCGTCTGTGGACCAATTTGAAAAACTGGAGCTGCCCGGCTGACATCCTGGAAGCCATCCAGGCTCTATATACAGGAACATCGATACAGATTAGATTGGGAGCAGGGGACTATTGTCTAGACAGATAAAAACATTATGTGGGCTCCAACAAGGCTGTGCGCTGCCCCCCCCCACCCCCTACTATTCAGCCTCTATCTGTCTTACCTTGGGAGCTCACAGGGAGCTATTCAAGCTTTTCTGCCTCAGCTGAATGACTGTGAGCTCCCATGGCTGCTATACGCAAACGATATAGTCTTTCTTGATCAGACGGCCATAGGTCTGCAGCGCAGAATCTCAGCATTTAACGAATACCTAAATGCTAATGGCATGAAAATTAACGTAAAAAAATCTCACGTTCTGATCATGTCATCGGCTAGAAGGAATAAAAGGATGCCTTTCATGTGGAAGGTTGAAGAATGCCGGGTAGAGGTGGTAGAAAAAAATCATATACTTGGGAGTAAAAATAAATAAAAAACATAAATGAAAGTGCCAATCTGGAATGGCTGAGAAATAAACTCAGAAACCTGACCAATCAAGGAATTGCCATCCATAGGCGCTATGGGGCCTTCTCCATGATACCGGTTCTGTCCTTCTATAGGCAAAAGGTTACACAGGTAGTTACATATGGCGCTGAAACGCTGCTCAAACTGAGTGAAAAGGTGTGGCCATTAATGAAAGGCTACTTTTGGCGCAGCATATCAAGACTGCCTAACTCCCTTCCAATTGCTACCATCCGGCATGAATTGCGCCTAACCTCAATGGTATCCATAGCTTGGTGGAAGCCGATCTATTTATATCGAAAATGCATCATAATAGAGGGACCTGTCCCCTTTTCCATTCTGAGACCCTTGGATAGGCCAAATGAGAGGTCTGTGAATTTGTGGTTTGAAATAGCGCAGAGGATACTGACCAACTATGAGGTGGACATTAATCTGCTGAAGGTGAACCCCCTCAAGATCAAGGAGTCAGTTGAGAGATTGGACTGGATTAAAACGAGTGAAGCAAAAACTATTGACCCCTTGATCTTTAGATGGTGGGTAGAAAAAAAGGGGCTAAATGAACTGCCCTCTTATCTTCGAAGGTTTACCTCCGCCTATCATTGGGATCTTCTGTTGCAATGCCGCTTAAATGTTATTCCCACGTGAGAGATACTGTTGAAACACCATCAGATTGAAGTGGAGGATTTTGTTTTAGATTCTGTGGAAACAGGAAACAAGCTGAGTCACTTTTTCACATTGTGATGGAGTGCCCGGGTCTAGTTGAGTTTAGTTCCTTCCATACGGGAGTATACTTGAAAAGGATTGGAACGTTGGGACAGGCTGTTAATGGGGCAAAAGATCGGCCCGTTCTTGGGCACGCTCAAATTTGTGGATTTAATAATCTGCCTGAAGGCTAAACCCACTGATATGGCTGGCTGTAAATTGCAGACAGTAGAGGGGTAAACATGGCATTATTGGGATTAACTGCTATTAGTGGGACTTTGCTTAAGATATCTGGCCATTATTTGCTCTTTGTTCCAATTTGGGGGAGAAATTGGTTATTGATACTGTTTTTTTTTCTTCTTTGCTTTGTGAATATTTCTTAAAATGGCAACATTTCTTTTACTTGGGATGGTGGGAGTTCTATTTGTTTATACTGTTAAAGGTTTATTTTTTTTTACTTTTACCTGTTGTATTAGTTTCAAGCCAATAAAACTTGTTTTTTAAAATAAAAAATTACTGGATTCGTTTCCATTAACTCTTTTGGAATGCGCTCCATATCGCGTTCCCGCTGTCTCCTTTTTCACTCCATTTCTTTGGCTAATTCTCTTCGCTTCCTCCCCTCTCGCCTAACACTTTCCTCTTCTTGTCTTCCCTCCTTTCTCCTTTCTTCTGCTCTTCGTTCTTCTTCTTCCCTTCGTCTCTGCACCCTTTTATCCCTCGATTTCTGTGCTTCCTCCTCTTCTCTCTTCCTTTCTTGTCTATCCAGTTCCTCCACCCTTTCTTCCTTTTTTGCTGTTCTTCTTGATACATCTGTTCTCGCCGCTGTCTACCCTTTCTCTTATGTTCATCCTCTTTCAATCTTCTTTCCCATTCCCTGTCTTTTCTATCCTGTTCATCTTGACTTATTTATTTTATTTATTTATTTTATTTTTTACATTTCTATAACACACAGGCAGCCGCTGGGCATTGCAGGAGCTTAGTTACAAGGGAGTAGTTGCAGGGTTACAGGGTATTAGTAGTATACATAGCAGTTACATGTCATATAATATACATTTTCCTACAGTGTATTAGTAGTATACATAGTACTTACAAATCATACAGTATACATTTTCGTCCAGGTATAATTCCATGCTAGAAGAGTGTGGTTAAAGGTGATCAAGCAAAGATCCACGATTTTACAGCTTTTCGGAATCCTAAGTGAGAGTTTTCAGCTCGCCTGGGTGGTGGAAGGGAATTCCAGTGTTGGCCTGCTAGATAGGGGAAGCTGGCCACTCCTGCTCGGGCTCTTTTAATTTTGGGTAATGTGAGCATGTTTGTGTATGACGTTCTGGTCGGTCTTGTGGATGTGGAGAGGTGTATTCTAGCGGACAGGTATGGGCAGTTAGGTGGATGCACTTGTGGGTCAAGGCTAGGGCTTTAAAGAGTACTCGCTCTTTGATTGGGAGCCAGTATGCTTGCTTCCTAGCGGCAGTGTTGTGCTTCCTTTTGGGAATGCCGATGGCTGCGCGTAGGGAGTTGTTTTGGATAACTTGTAGTTTATCCATGTTTTTTTGGGATGTGCCTAGGAAGAGGGCATTGCAGCAATATAGTCTCGACCCTGTAATGGCTCCAACAATGGTGATGCAGTTGTCCTTGGAGAGGAATGGTCTGACTGAATTTAGAATTTTGGCATGGTAGGCTGCCGATGAGGTGATGGCGTTTACATGCCTAGTCATTGATAGATTGGAGTCAAGATAAACTCCCAGTTTTCACTGAGTCTGTGACTGGGATTCTGATTCCATCAATGTTGAAATGACTGAATTGGGCATCAAGGTTTTTGATCAGTCTGTCCTATCAGGAGCAGCTCGGTTTTGTCTGAGTTTAGACAGAGTCCATTTGTCACCATCCATGCTTGGATGGTGGTGTAGATTTCATTGAGGGTCCTGAAGTCAGTGTCATAGTCGCCTGTCAATGTAAGCAGGATTTGTGTACTGTCTGCGTAGTTGGTGTAGGAGATGCCCAGTTAGTCGAGAATGTAGAAGAGAGGATGTGTAAAGATATTATAGAGGGTGGGCGAGATGCAGGATCTTTGTGGTACGCCGCATAGTATTACGGTGGGCAAGGCAGAGGCTATGTCGGAGAAACTTGCATAGTCCTTCATTGTAGGAAGGATGAGATCCATGGAGTGGCTTCAGTTGAGAACTTGGCTGTGGAGGTTAAGTGGTGGCATAGGATATTGTGATCTACAAGGTCAAATGCTGCTGAGAGATCGATGAGAAGGTGAAGAGCAGGTTTGCCCGAGTATCTTGCATCATCCATCTGGTTTTTCAAATCAAGTAGGGCTGTCTCAGGGCTGTTCCGTGGAGGGAAGCCTGATTGACAAAGCCCAAGGAGTTTGTTGTCCTCAATAAAGTGTTGCACCTGTAGGTAGACAGCTCTGTCCTAAATGTTCAGCAGAAAGGGGACAGTGGTGATGGGCCTATAGCTATTGGGTAAAGTGGGGGTCCAAGGTATTTATTTTTTTATCAGAGGGTGCACCCAGCCTTCCTTGAGGAAGGACAGACCTTTCCCAGTGGCAAAAGAGGCATTGATGAATGCAGTGAGAAATGGGGTGAGGGTGATATCACAGTCCTTGATGATTACAGCAGGGCAGACGGCTCCTTTACAATATGATGGCTTAATGGATTTCATGATGTTGTTCATGTCTTGTTCCTCAATATTTTTGAAAGACAATGAGGTGGCAGTGTCTGCGGTTAGTGACTTTGTGGTGATAGGGGTAGTCATGTTCATCAGGTTCTGTCGGGTTGTCTGGATTTTGGTTTGGAGGGTGTTCCGTTTATTCAACATAGCTGTTTGAATTCTGTCGTACCAGGACTTGTATTTAGTGAGGTTCGGGGGGGAGGTGTTGGAGTTTCTAAGTCTCTGTAGATGGAGAACATCTCTTTGGTGTTGGATTGTGCTTCAAGGATCCTAGTTTTAACTGAGATGGCTTTAGCTTGAATAATGGCTTTTTTGTATTGTTTTGACAGGATTTTGAAATCTAGTTTAGCTGCGTCCGTGTGGGTTGTTTGCTATAGGGATAAGGCTGCCTGTTTCTTAGTCCAGAGTTCCAAGAGGTCGGCGGTGAACCAGGCATTAGTGTGGCTGGTGGGTTTGGCTTTTCGAGCTTTGAGTGGAGCAATTGCTTCAACTGCTGATTTGATAGCTCTAAAATAGCTAGCCTCTTCTCCAATTTCTTCCCTGTGTAGGCAGCGTGTAAGTAAGTTGTCATGTGTTGCAGTACCGCTTTTGACAGCGATCCCCTTTGTGGTCATGGCATGAACATTGTATCTGCTGTGCCCTTTACCCATTCTGCACTATACTGTTTGAGCTTGGGCATATGTTTTGGCAGTGTTTTACCAAATGCATCAGTGGAGTAACTTCTCCCATTGTGAAGAGTCTCAATAGACTGTCAATACTTACCAGCCTTTACACAGATATATTTTAAGAAAAACAACAAATATCTCAAAATATCACATGAAAAAATACACTTTTATAGTAAAACCTCATCATCATTGACGTCATACTACATGGCAAAATAAGAAAACCTACTTGGGATTGTGATTGGCTTAAGGGGAACATCTAGGTATACTTTCTATGAGGGATAGGATTCTGATCGGGTCTCTATAGTCAGGTGGACTACTATGCCCACCCATAGTGCAAGTCATTTTTATCGTCATCAAATACATGATGTCTCATAGAATCTTAAACTATAGGGCTCTTTGGTACGTGGCCCTCTATAATTGGTTGGCATGCTTGTACCCTTCTGGAATATTCCCCTCGCTAGCAGCACGCAAGCTGGTACCCCAGGTGTCAGTGGGTGGACTTGACCATGTCTCCCCACACAATTAGCCTCACATCCGTCATCACTTCTGCTTTCTGCCAATTGCATTGTCTTTGAACTTGGCCTTGCAAAGTATCACTGCTCATGAGAATAGAAGGGGGTGTGAGCATGTTCTTATCTTCAAGTCTCGGTGTACCTTGTGCATATTCTATTTTCATCCACCCCATGCGACAGGAGACCGTGTTTGAGCTCTTTTTTCGCATTTAACAATATTAAATGAATAAAACTTGGCACTCATGGCATCTTTCTTTCACACCTTAACAGGGGCTCCTCTCGCTTCTCACGTCCTTTGTATCTCTTAAAGATAGATGACCAGTTGTTGGCTGCCCCAGCCCTTGACACTGGGCCAGGCAGCCTTCCTCGATCGACAGCTGTTTTTCTCTACTGAGCCACACTTCCAGCCTTTCTCTTCACGGGGTATCGGCTTGCTAAAACGCGATGTTGAATATCCAGATTCTATACAATGGTAGCACTGCCTGCAGTCTACTCACTACGTATAGCCAGCCTTCATGATTACTTGGTCTACTTGCATTACAGCATCTGTACAGTTATAAAATGTCTTGCATTTTCTTCAATGTTCTTCACACATGCGATCTCCATTCTGCACATAAAGGATCCCTGGATTCTTTACTTTGTCATTATATTCTATAAGGTCTATTCATCTTCTCTCTTGGCATCTCTTCTTGGTGCGTCATCTTTACTTCATGTGACATCAACACCCTTCTCTTTCACTCATCTTTACACGTCTTCAGGGATCTCCTATAGAACACTGTCAGCTTTTCTGGGATACGTCAGATAGGGTATTCTCAATGGATACCTTGCCTCAAAGGCTTTTCGTGATATAGGCAACATTATGGGTGTTGAGCATGTCGCAATTTCAAGTTCTCAACATATAGGCAAAATGGGGCGGGGCTTCTGGTAGATGCATTTTGCTCCTCTACACATGTCATGCACACACATCAACAGAGAGTCCACAAGCAATGTTAATGTTAATGTTAAAAGACATTTGTACCGCGCACTATCACCACCGTAGTGGTCCCCTGGCGCTCTGGCGGCTCTGAAAAGGGAGAGGGGGTTGAGTTAGTGGGAGGAAGCAGGGAAAATGCAAGAGAGCAGTGATGTGCGGCCGCAGCCCGGTGGGTCCGTTGGCTGGGCCTGGGGTGTTTGCGGCCGGTAGTCGTCGTGTACTGTTGTGCAAGGCTATGTGTGTTTTGTTTTGTTGTTGCAATGTAGTGAAGTTTGTGCGGTTTGTTGTGCTGTAGGTTTTGGTTGTGTTTGGTTTTGGGTTTGAGAGGTGTCTGCAGAAAGTGAAGTTGTTAGTAGGGTTGGTTAGTTTGCATCTCTATCCTGAATAGAAGCGCTCGGCCCTGTTGCGGCTCTGTCCTGATCTGGGTCTGACTGGTCTACAGGTTCCTTACTCCTCTGGCCCCCATCTCTAACATGCTCTCTCGTGGCTCCCCTTATCCTCCATTTAGACTCTCGTGGCCAGTGCTTCTGCTAATGACAACCTCTCAAGTAGTGTGGGGATTGTCAATGTCTCTATAATTCCACCCCAACGTGGTACTTGGCGGTAATTAAAGTACGGTGTGGGCGAAGGCGTTGGTGGGATTGTCTGGGTCAGTTGACTCAATCTCCGTGTGTGCCGCCTGTGTTCCTGTCTATCCGATGTCACCCATCCAGCTGCCGTGGGCTTTACTCTCCCCGGTCAGGGATGTCCGTGCCTTTTCGGTTTAGTTATCCTTTTTTTCCCAGTTTCGTTTTTCAGGTTTAGTCTGCGGTGTTGTAGAGCCAGGTTTTTAGTGATTTCCTGAATTTTAGGTGATCTTCAGTGTTTCTTATGTGATGATCAATCATATCCTGTCAACTGTTATCCCGCTACATGACTACGTCAGACATCGAAATGCATATGTAGCATCCACCCATGAGTAATGGCCAGTCACACATTCCCATATTTCCCACATATACATCAACATCGCGCATGCACATGATGCAGCCAACACTACCTCAACTGTCACACTTGTCACACCGGCACGTCTCAGACACAAGTAACAAAACAAGTGCACAGTCTCAAAGGCAGTAGTACAACACACAATGCAACTGATGTCTCATTCAATTTACATATGGTCCAATGCACACATGGATAGCAATGTACGGGGCATGCAGGCAGATATCCGTCTCAGAGGCATACTTGCTGCAAGCCTAAGGGGCTCACTGACAATATGCAGCCACATGCACATGCACTGTAGAGCATCGCAAGACATGGATACTCACCAGTCGACTCCAGATGTTGGTGCAACTCGCAGACCTGGGTGTGCTGCGTCGGATACAACTTTGCCCGGACCTGCATGTTGTTATTCGACAGCCGGCACCTGCACGCATGGTGCACCTCCTCGGATGCACCAGTCGTGATGAAGCGCATAGTCTTGCTGCACTTATGCACATTCTTGAAGGTCCAGAATGTCACCGCCTCCCCGTTGATGGCATCCCTTATCCCGTCCCAGATCCGCTGACTTGCTTCGGTTGGCTGAAAAGGGCCTCATAATTCTCCAGGACCGTCTCCACCAGGATGCCAATTTCCCTGGCAGTGAAGTTGACAGCCCTCTGCCTCGCTGCCATGGGGTTGCCACTCTGTTCAGATGACGGGGCTAGCATGGCAACCCCCAAGGCAGGTGTGGGTGGGTAAGGTATTTCTGGAGATGGGCTGCGGAGAGGTGGTGGTGGTATGGCATGGTGGGAGTCCGGTGAATCAGCTGAGGTGAACACAGGGCCAAGGACAGGAGCATTGGCAATAGCTGGACAGCAGGCCCTCAAAAGGCAGGGCAGGTGGGAAGCAGGCACACACACTGGGCAGGCAGCAGCAGATGGCTCGGTAGGAGGCAGCTCAGGGCAGTAGGAGGCAGGTTAAATGACTCGGATCAGGAGCGTGGGTCTTCTGTGTATAATGCATGGGCAGTCATAAACAGAGTGACGGTTACTTTGCGCATTTGAAATGAGCGTGGACACGTGAAATACGAGGAAAGACCCTCAGCCTGTAACTTATGTGACACGCCCTGCACGGTGGTGTTCAGCACACCAGAATCGGCGATAGATAAATATGTGTAGAAGCAATTCCGACTGTGCATGTGAAGTGGAGTAGATGGACAAGTAGAATACTGCTATTTCTGTGGTGCCACGCAATTCTTTCACTTCTGGGACCGTGCAAACTTCTTATTTTGGTGGGGGATTTGCCTCCACGCATATGCGCGTCTACTTTTGTTTCATCAGATGCTAACGGTGTGTCGCATATGCAATTTCCATATTCTGGGTGCCCCTGTGTATCCCGTACCTCAATTCTTACCTTAATTGTAGCATTCCGGGGTTCATGTACGCATTATTTGTGTTGCTGGATGCCACTGCGTATCGCGTACCGTTTCTTTTTTTTCTGAAGCTATCCAGAAGGTCTCGCGTATGCTATTTCCCTTTTTTGGAGTACCTGTGCATTACGCATCCCGTATTTCTGTCACCTGGGAACATTTGAGCCTTGCTGGACCAAAGAAATATGTTTTCCAACATGTACACTGCCCTCTCACTCTAATTGCCTAGGACAATTGCTTGGTGTGCCTTCCATTGTTCACTTACACCTGGAACATGAGTGGCAGGGGTGGGCGGGGTCAGGGTCATGCAGCGGAAGTGGCTGTCCAAGCCCAAAGGGTCCTGGGACATGCAGGGGAAGCTGCTGTCCCAGCCTAAAGGGTCCCGGGACGTGTAGTGGAAGCTGCTGTCCCAGCCCAAAGGTTCCTAGGACGTGCAGTGGAAGCTGCTGTCCCAGCCCAAAAGGGTAAGGGTCGTTCAGCTAAAGCAACAGTCCCAGGCCAAAAGGGTTAGGGCCATGCAGCTACAGCAGCTGGCCCAGCCCCAGTGGGTGATGCCATGCACCAGGCCACTAGTGGTCCAAGCCACACAGGGTCAACGCCAACACCATGTGCCAAGAAGACAAAGACCGAACAGCAGGAACAGAATGAACCCCATGGTGTGGCACAGGACACTGCCACGTTGAGGAAGAGGAACTTTGATGCTGCAGAACTCCAAAACCTCATGGACTATGTGGCAGAGCACCATCATGACATGTGCCTTCAACCAGGGAGCATGCATACACCGTCTCAGCGTATGGTGCATTGGCAGCATGTCATGGATGAGATCAATGCCTTAGGGTATGAGAAGCGTACTGCTGCTCATGTCATGAAACGCTTTAATGACCTTACCCGTCGCACCAAGTCCAAACTGGGTGTCCACCTCGCCTCTGCTATGGCAACTGGAGGGGGGGTCACCAGAGGAGAAGGAGCTCACCCCCGCATGAAGATGCCATGAGCCAATTCATTCTACTGGAGCAGATTCAAGGCATGGGTGGCATGGCAAATTACGAGGGCACGTCCGGTGAGTTACCAAGATTGTGCATCCTGACTAAGTGTAGTGAAAGATAATAAAGATGTATGATTGTGTTGCACTTCTGCCAGCATTTGCATGACTGCCCTGGGCGAACCATGACATGGTCTACTGACTCCTGTCCAGTGTACTCAAGAGTGGATACAACACATGTGTTGTACATCAGTTGCACATGGCCGTGTGACAGTACTCATCCCCCACTAACATGGCCAGCCAAGATCTGCAACATGATACGACACAGTTCCATCTTGTTAGTTGCATCAGTGATGTCAGTCACTCTACCAGCTCTACCAGGCTAGACATGTGCTTGACTCTGAAGCACAAGTTACACTTCATGCACTGCAGGGTGTATAATCTATATTCACACATGTAGGTAGGTGCTTCCATGCTACTTAGACCTTCCAAGGAGACTACCAACACGCCTCACAGCGTGCCAGAAGTGTGTGTGCATTTTCTAGACTGTGCACATCCATGCTGCTGCTATGACAATTACTCTGGAGTTGATTTGCTCAGAGGCCTGATCCCTGTTACCCTCCCACACTCACCACACTCTCCATGGGTCCATGCTCCTGTCCCTCTTGTGGGTCACTGTACCTTCTTCCTATCTCCACTTTACAGATCTTGGCGTTACTCTTACAGTCATACGTCAACTGGGACTTTTTCCTTTTTTCAATACTTGGGAATGTTTCCATTGTGTGCAGTACCTTTGCCACTTCTACACTGGTGTGGCATGTGAAGGATGCGTACTAAGTGTGTCTGCCTGTTGACATGTCACTGGAGCCACATGCCATGGCCATTTCACAGGTATTTGTCAATACTTTGAATGTGCGTGTGCCATAATGTGCTTGCCAAGATCCATGTTTGTTGCCAATGTGTCCACTGGCTGCATGGGCCCGAGCATGTAATGATGTAGCCAGTCTGTATATGCCATGATCAGATGGCTTCTTGCTCATGGTGACATTCCCTGCATTTTGTTGCATGACATCAATGTGATACACATGTTTACTGTTGACACATTTCACATGACTCCTCATGTCTTTTTCTGTCCTTGTGCAAGTGAGGAGACACCAGATGCAGAGGATGAGGAATGGGAGAAAGAAGAGTCTGTGCCGGTCCAGACCACCAGTGGAGGACGGGGCGTGGTAGGCCAGGAGAAACCACTGGTGCTACAGACCATCCTGGGAATGACGGCATAGGACACTGACTCTTTGGACTCCAGTATCTCTGGTGCTGAATCAAATGTGCAGTCCTCAACGCTGGTGGAGGAAAGTGCACCAAGTGTTGGAACAGTTGTGGGCCATGAGTCTGCAGGGGGTCAGGTGCCTTCACAAGGCCAGTCAGTGGTTTCAGGGCTGTTTGTGGTGGTTATGATGCAAGGCCACGCTCCCATTTATTGGTTTCTGGTCCTGGGACAGATGTTGAAGGGAGGGTTGCAGTCTTGCAGCCAGAGACAGTGGCATCACAGCAAGGGCCATGTTTCCTTGGGTCAGGCAGGCATTGGTCCAGCATATGTGGGGGACGTGCAAAGCTTGGGCAGACCGAGTGGGAGCAGCATATGTTGCGTTCCACACACTGACAGGGTGCTGCCTTGGAGAGTTTAGCTCAGGGCATGGATAGGGTGGCCATTTCCATGATCACACCAGCAACACAGGTGGAGCAACAGTCGCAGGTAATGCGGTCCACATGCTGCTCCCACACACTGCACATGGAGGCCAACAGCAGGCCCAGATGGGCAGATCTGAGGTCTATGCAGGCAGGCCTGCTAGCAGAGGGTCGGGCACACAGGGAAGCCCTGAGGCAAGAGTTGTTGTCCCACAGAGCTGCAGTCTGTGAGGAACAGGCAGCCACCAGGAGACTGTTCCAAACAGAGATGCAGACATTGAGGCAGGATGTCTCGGAGGGGATCCGTTCACACAGTGATGTTATGCATGGTGATCTCTAATCCCTCTGTCTGCTGGTGCATGCAGCAGTGTCACGCATGGCCGCTGCCACTGTAGACCAGGACAGGGCACTGTGTGGTCAGCCTCCAGCACCACTACCACCTTCTGAGTAAAACGAGGATGGTGGTGCCAGCTGAGACAAGCCTCCCACCCTCCCCCCTGTCCATGATGGGTATTTTTGATTTTTCCTTTGATTTTCGTGATTTAATTTTTTTTAACTTTTTTGATTTTTCCTTTAAGATTCTTATGTTCACCCCATTCCCAGAATTTGGCTTTTTATTTTTGAGTTGCCCTTTCCTGGTTTTATTTCTTTTATTCTTTTAATTTTGTTCTTGAGATGTGCTGTCAACATCGCAAGGCCATGAGCTTTGCAGTGGTGGACATGCAGGCATGCATAGTGACGTCAACTAGAATGTTTGCATGGTGGTGCACGGGATGGCATGTGCAGGTAATTATGGTTTCTGTGTTCCATGGTACTTCACTATGCCTGTTGTAATGTCTTCTCCCATGTTGTTTCAGTAATCCGTGCTCTGGCAGTGACTGCTGTCCCGGCGGAGATGCCCTGCAGCCTTTGACGTCCATGCTCCCCATGCCCTCAACCGCGCACTGCCCCTCCTGTACCTGATTAGCAGACACAGTTCCGGATGAAGGTAATGCAGGAGTCACACCATGCCGACGCAGTCAGCAGGTAAGCATTACCACTGTCTTACATGTTGAGCACACGTCATTGGTGTGCATGTTTGCTGCATGTCTTACTTACCTTATGTGTGATTTGCATGCTGACATGCCTGTATGGTTATTTAAGTGGTGCTGATGTCACTGTGTTACCTACCTTCGTGAATTCCTCTCTGGCCGCACCTACTGTACTGTAGTGCATGTCATTATCCATCTCCAATCTAGGCAGTGTACTCCTTGATGTGTCATTTCCTTGGCCTTCTTTCTCAGTGTCATTCTCTCTCCCTCACTCTGTGGTGGTACACTGCACTCCTGGGCTGATCACAATCTATGTACTGTCACCCTCTGGCACCCTGTGTTTCTCCTGCAGTGGGTGGTCTTTGCATATTTTATGTAGAAAATGTTGTGTTGTCATGGATGTGCACGTTGTTTCTGTTGTTACTATGCATGTCATTACATTTATGGGAAACGTCTCTCGATGGTGTGCATCGTATGCAAGGCAGGTGGGTACCCTGTACAGGTAAGTGAAGGGCATTAGCAGGCACTTGTGTGGTGTTTGCATGGTAGTCTAGCACTGTCTGTGTTCACTTGGGAGTGACTTGTCTTGTGGGCCACCAGTACTTCTTAATGGGTGCATGTTTCACTGGGTGTGCTTCTGATGATGGCTCTGGGCATGGTGTACTTTCGATGGATTGGGGGGCCGCTGTTTTCACTTCTACATTCCGGGATTTCTAGCTGTGTGTGCCTTTCATGGGTGTTTGCTAGTTGATAGCATGGCCGGATGTTTGTGGCCTGGGACAGGTGTTGCTGGTTGTGATGATGTATGTCTCATGATACTTTTATTATGTGTAATGAGTGACACTTCACATCCCTTGCAATGTCATGGGCTTTATGGATCACAGACACATTTGGCCTGTCTTGATTATGGATCAACCATTACGGCGTTCAGCACAAGTTTAAAGACACAAAGATGTGGGTATTAATGCACATTTTTGGTATGCTATGTTGAGTAGCTGTACATTGGGGTTAGTGGTGTTGGTGCTTTCTCGTGCATGTACAATGCATGCTGCACTATGGTGTTAGCAGCTTCAAGTTCACCGCAGCTGGGCGCATAGTACTGCTGCATTGGATTGAATGCAGTATTTGACTATTTGTATACTGTGACAATGAAGTCAGCATTCAAGATGCTGTTTTGGTTTGGATCCTACATTTAGCATGAATTTATAATTGGTTGCTGTATCACATTGCTTTGTGGCCAGCATTCCATTTGGACATTGGCCTCTGCATTTATGCATCAAGCATGGTCCTTCCCGGAGTGCAAGAAGTGAGTATTTTTGTACTTGCATTCTAGTGGTTTGCCTCACGGCCGCACTCTACAAAATGTGCTTCCAACTTGCCAACCCATCCGCTGTTATCCTCTACACCTATTCCTTCACAGAACCTTTGTAATGCACTTGCATCTCATTAATTTTCTACAAGGCCGAACTTACTAATCTTCCTTGTGACCAGCGCTAACAACACAAACCTCCTCCCTCGGACCCCTCTACCACTGCCCTCCTCATTCCTCATTCTCCTCCTTCGATACTGTCTTCACTGAACAGGTCACCAGAGTTGTAAACTCCATGAAGGTCTCATCCAAACAGGTTGGCCCATGCTCAATCAGACATATCAAGGGAAATCTCTCCTCTATGGTCCGTGCTCTTGCTGATCTCTGGAACCACTCCTTTGCTGCTGTTTCCTTTCCATCCTAACTCAACCACTCCCTTGTGCACCCCATCCTTACAATGCCATCTGCAGAGCCTTCCTGCACAGCCACTGCACCCCCATTTCAATAACCACCTTGCTGGGGAAACTGCTTGAGAAGTTTCACCTCCCCCAAATGGTCACCCATGACTTACTTGATGGCGGTGTACATGTACACCAGTGAGGATTTCAACCTTCCTGAGCCACGGACACTGCTCTCCTGAACACCCATGAAGAATTGTTGGCATCCCTCAATTCATAATCCCCTGCTGTCCTCATCCTCCTTGATATCTCGTCTGAATTTGACACAGTGAATTATTACATCCTCATTAAAATGCTCCATAAGCGGACTTTGGACTGGCTTTGCTCATTCCTAACAAACCATTCATACAAAACAATTCTGTGCACTTTCTTCTACCCTACTTCCTCCTCCAACAGTGGCATCCCGCACGTCTTCATTCTTTTGCCATGTGTCTTTAGCATTTACATTTCCCTGCTGCAACGCTTCATTGCCTCATTCTCCAAGAAATTGAAATGCTACGCTGACGACAAACAACTCTTCTGCAAAGAGTCTACTGACACACTTGCACCTTCATTCACCCGCACCGCCTCTCCACCATCCTGGCATGGTGCACTGCAAATGACCTTGGCTTGTATGCCATCCAAAGTTGAAGTCTCCCTATTGGATCATCTGCAGCCTACTTCTTCAAATCACTGTGTCCTTCCTCCATGGGCTCAACCTCTACCCCCTCATACGAAGCTGGATATCTTAGAGTCAGCTTTGACTCCCCCATTTCATTCATCCCTCATATTCTGCATATTGTCAAGCAGTCCCACTTTCAGCTATTCCTTCTCATAGTACCTGTACCCTTCCACACCTTAGCCCAGTAATTCATTGTTACCTGTACTCTGGTTCTCAGCCGGCTACACTGCTGCAACAGCCTCATCCTTATTGTTCATTGGTCCACCCTGCTGCCCCTCCAGTTTACCTAGATTCGGGCAGCAAGACTTATCATTGTCCTCAGGCACAAAATGCATCTCTTATGCACTACAATGCCTTCAGTGGCTCACAATCTCAGCACGGATTACATTGTAATCCCTGTGTATCATCGCCAGGGTTATCTGTGACCGGTACCACTCTATCTTCAAAGCTTCCTAATCAAATACTGAGCTTCTAGACTACTGTTTACTCTGGCTACACCTTCCTGCATGTGAAGCACTTTGGTATAGGAAGGGCTGTTGGTGTAGCCATTTCCTCTGTGTGCTTCCTTCTGTGTTATAGCCCTGCTCTCCCTCTGTATTTTGAGTAGGACCTCCTTGAGTTCACAAAAAGCTTCAGCTCATTTCTCTTCTCCTCATTCTCTCCCTTTCTTCCGCGCTAATCATACAGTAGCGTGCCTGATGTGCAGGGCCCTTATGTGTCCTTGGGGCCCTGAACCCCCACATGTATCATCATAGTAACTGTGTATATACTGCACTTGCTCACGCTCAGCATCACCACGAGAGGTAGCACTTCCGTTTCTCTTTTAGTTTCTTAGCACTTCACCGCAAGCTGTTCTCCACGGACAATACCGACCCTTTTCGCTTGCCACCCTCACCTGTACACTTGCACATTGTGAACACTCGCAGGGCATAGTGGGTTTGTCTACCTTCCCAGCTATTGACATGATTAGTTTGTAATATTGATTCTAGATTTTAGCTCGGTTAGTAATTGCTTGTATAACTTACCCAGCCCCTGCTCTGTTGCCCTTTGTGCACTTACAAAGATTTGTGGTAATTGTATGAGAGCCTAACAAATGACCTATACATTTGTTTATTAATAATGTGCTCCCATGACTGTGTTCAGTGCAGTGTCCCAACTACGCAGGTGATGGCATGCCTTATCATGTCATTGGTGGTGTCCGCTTTTTGGTGTGATCAATTATTTGCATATGTGATGTCTTAACATTTTCATGCAGCCTGTTTACTGATGTGTGCATTGTGTATGTGACATCATGTAGTGAATGTGGATATGTGACATGCAGATTTGCTGCATGGCATTAGTTGTTTGTCAGTGTGTGGGTTTGGTGTGCTTGATTTGCATGCAGTGTGCAGGTGTTTGTGCAAGTGTGCTGGGGCACATGTTGCTGGTTGTCTTGTGAGTTGTTGTTTGCATGTGTTGTATGTCACTGAGGGGTGCCAGTGGGTCTTACTTTGTGTGGGGCATGTATGTGTTTGCTGCAGTATGTTTCATTTTCTTTTTGGCCTGCAGATCCTTCCATCAGGGAGTGATGGCTATTTCATGGGAGAAAATGTGACTGTCGACTGTATGCCAGGCGGACAGGTAAGATGTTCATTTATATTGATCGTTATGGAAGGTCATCGAACTTGTGGGTCAATACTGCACTTATTTTATACACCCCAAAATAGGGACTTGTTCGTGCGCATCATTCACAATCTGGGAGATGTGTGTCTATATTAACAATTGTGCTTGTTGCAGTTTGTGTACGTGTGAACGGCTGAGGCCATGTATGGCTTGCAGCTCAGACATGTTTCTGTATTTATCGATGCTTACACATTTGACCAGTATGTCACTTACTCAGATCCACCAGAGCAGAAGGGGACCTCTACAGTGGGTATGGTGCAGAGTGCAATTATCATTTTACATTACATATGAGATGGTTTTGGTAATACAGAGGTGATTTAATTGAATAGTTGGCATGGTGGTAGTGGGCTACCCCCTCTTCAATGTGAAATACAAGATGAAATACGTTTTAGTTTTAAGGGATGCACACAATGGAGCACTTCCAAGGGCACTTTCTCAGGGATGTTTTGTGGGCACAGTGGATTGGCCCATTGTCATAATTGAATGGCACCTGGGATGTGCACTCTTCTGGGGGTCGGGGGGATTTGAGGTGACATACGATTGCACACGCTGGGTACGTGCAGCCTCTTCACATGCCCTTTTCCCAACAATACACAAGTGGTGGGTCTGTGGGTGTGGATGAGGTGCCACCACCATGTCCACTGGGACTCCATGCTGTGTTGCAACATTGTGCAGGACACATGCGGCCACAATGATCCTGCAAACTACTAGTGGCGCCTATAACCCACCACCAGAGTGGTCAAGGGAATGGAAACATGACTTGAGCACTCCGAGTGTGCGCTCCACTATGCCCCGAGTTGCAATATGGGCAGTGTTGTATCTTACCTGGGCAGGTGTGTTGGGGTTGCTTATGGGCGTCATCATGTATGTGCTCAGAGGGTAGGCACTGTCCCCTGTAGAGGTGAGAATGGTTGTCATTTGTTGACAGTGTCTATTGGTCTGTGTGCAACATGCAAGCATGTGCATGGCAATTCATTCTCACCAATGAGCCATGTGTTGCCATGCTTCCCAGCTTGTGGGGCCCGGTGTAGAGGGGACTTCCTGAAGATGTAACTATCATGGATGTTGCCAGGATAGTTGGCATAGACTGAAATAATGATGCCCTTGGCATCACAAACAACGTGAACATTGGTGGAGTGCCAATGTTTCCGGTTGTGGTATATGTGCTTGAGGTGGACGGAGAGCAACATGGGTGCAATTAATGGCACCTAGCACTTTTGGAAAGTGTGCCACCCCATAAAATACCTGCACCACCGCTTGCCTTTCTGCAGGTGTTCTGGGCATATAGATATGCCGGCGCACAGAAGGACATGCTGTCATTATTGCCAACACCTGGTGTAGGCAGCATGACTGCGTGGCCTGTGAAATGCCACCCACTATAGCGGTGGTCCGCTGGAATGACCCAGTGGCCAAAAAATGCAGGACAGTGAGCTCCTTTTGCAAGGGGCTCAGTGCTTGGGAGCACAGGGTAGGTGATGTGAGGTCATCTTCCCACTCTGTAACCGGGTCTAGGATGATATGGGGGGAACATATACCTGCCATAGACCTGGTCATCAGGCATCCCAAAAAGGCTGGTCCTTGGGTGGAAGATCCGGGCCCGGGCCATCCTCCTCCTCCTCTTGCGGTGTGCCAGGATTACTGCTGCAATAAATGGTGCATTCATCGTGGCTGTATACGTGCGTTTGTTGATTGTGCATGCTTTGTATCCACTTGTTTGTGTGTGCATTAACATTTATGCCTGCTATCGCGTGGCGTAAGTGTTTCGGGATTTGCTCATAATTTTTGGCACTCCGGCGATCCCAGTTTAATTCCATGAATACGGTTGTTTTGCGCGCTTATGGGGGTGCGATTGTTTGACTGTGGAACGTTCCTCTTAATGGCCACATTTTCGCTTGTTCTTCCTCAATCCAAGTGTTTCGCCCCCTTTTTAGGTGGCTGTGCAGGCCAGGTTGGCTCTTCGCTTGGAGTATCGCACCAGGCCTTTGTGTTGTTGCAGTGATGTGTTGGACCGGCGCGGATTCCTCGGAAGTCCCAAGTAAGCCCCGCACATTATGTTCCATGAATCGACGAACAGGGACTTGTGCGCCATTTTGTGCGCAAATCCATGATTTTCGGTGCAAATAATTCCATGAATCAGGCCCTTTGAGTGCAACGTTTGATGGTTAGGCTTCAATAACGCAAGCTCAAAGATTTTCTTTGAGGCAGTGTTGTGGGCGGGGAGGCGCAGGAACTTAGTGGGATTGGCCATAGGGATTAGCAGGGCCATGGGCAGTCAATGAGTGGGCACATAACCAACAATACCTACAAGCTTTGCATTCCTCCTCATATGCCATTTCTCCCTATCTGTGCTCCAATGCAATAGTTATGGCTTAAATGTGTCACAAACGACACCTAATATCCCAAATTAAAAATGGGGTAATGTCTTCTTGCATATGGTTTTTGATGGAAATGTTTTAAAGTGCCAAAACTGTATCAGGCACTGGGTCAGTGATGTAGCACAAATCTATATTTCATTACTGTGCATCTTTGTTTTCTTTTGTGCACAGAATTATTTTCAACAGTGGAATGCCTGCTGGAAAAGCTTCAGGGGAAGCCAGAGATGTGTTCCCGAAGTTCCTAGGAGCTGCAGAGTTGTTGCAGCGGAAGCTGAGTGTGGCAGGAGCATTCGAGAGGTCTCCATGCAGAGCAGGTCTGCTTACCTCCTGAAGTCAGAGAGACTCCTTCTCCATATGGCTGAGGCGGCAGAGACTAGTTTTTTCCATGATGCCGCACATGTTGAGAGCATTAAGTTGAGGGGGTGACTGAGATAGGGAAGTATAGGTACATTGCATGCAGGGAGGGTAAACAATAGGCATGTGGTTGAATATGTCGACCAGAGGGGGGAATGTAGAGGAGCAGCCTCTCCCCCACTCTGTGGTAACAGACAGGTGACTATGCCATTTAGGTGCTGTGTCCTGCCCCCTGGTCCAATAGTGCAAATATGAGAACAATTGTGCACTCCGACAACTGTATTATCCATACCATAAACAGAAACAGTGAGGCGAAACATGTTGTGGACCAAGGATGATGGAAGTGATGTAATTTCACCTATGACATCATATTGTTGTATAAGAGACAAGGTAAACATTTATTTATTATAGAATAACACAGACATTAGGCCACACTGTGTTTAGATATGCAGGATGTTATTCACACTCAATAGGCATTTGACATCAGAAAACTGGTAGTGCTCAAGTATATGCAGGACAGTAGTTCCCGACAACAGAAATGTGACCGCAGTAAGACGTCCGTTATCTTAAAATGGACTCCACAGTTTGCCTTTCAAATGAATAAAGGCTTTAAGTCTTATAGGAGGTTACAAGTGTTTAGAAATCCTAGAAACAGAGAGTTGGCAAAACCCCAGATAAATGGTTGAGCCTCAGCCAAGGTTGACTGAGAGCAGCTAAAGACAGGTGCAGATCAGTTGTCAACATTTAATAGCAGAATATGTGATTTTCAATTGTGTGACTGATAAAATGAAACTGGCATATAGGCTGAAAGGGTTAAGGCAGGGAAATTAACCAATAGAAAACCAGACAGTTTATTTATGTCTTGAACACAGTGTGCTCAAAAGTCTGAAGACGTGCGCCATTCTAGAATGTATTTTGTTGCGTTTTAGGGTTGTAGCAGCATATTTCTGATGATTCAGAAAATGTGGAAAAAAACAAGTCATGCTAATTAGCATAGGAAGTCAAGTTTCAGGAGGTATTTATGTCCAATAGAAAATAAGTGATGTTAAACCTTTAAGTAAAATGGCCAATCAAAGCCTATTGAAATATAAGGTTCATATAAGCATAACATCATTGTGCAATTTGTTGCTGTTAGGTGTGTGCCTGCTGGACCCTGGACCACCAAGCAGCTGCTCACCATGTACATAATTCACCAGCCAGAAACCTGACATCCATTACCTTGGTCACTGTTGCTACGATGCTTGTTATGTCTCATGCCAGGGAATGTGAATGTTGGGTGGCAGGGATTCCATATGTAGCAGTTTACAGTTGCCCTTCTGGCTAGGGGTTGTCTTATGCTGTGCTTCTTAATAAATCCAGTTTGCAGCATCTCAAGTGTGGACCTTCAGTTACTTACCCATCCACAAACATTGCCTTGAATAAAATTGTGATTTATGCGGTACATAGTTGAGACATTTCCTTTTTCAGCTGTAAGGAGCAGTGATTAAACAAATATACTCCTAGCCGGGTGCCCATATGTCTCTTCTTTGCACAAGAGTATATTTATTTCCAAGGAGGGCTGTGTTATGTTCCGGCCCCGCACGGAGGCAAAACGTAGTAGGCCTCGGGTGTAGGCCTCAGTGACGCAGCTCCAGCCGGAGTGAAAGAAAGACACGACACACGCTGCTAGAGTCTGTGCCCGGAACTGCCTCCCTTGCTCAGGGGCGGGGCTTTTATTAAGACTCCCTACGTCACTGCGTAGCGGGGCGCAGGGCGGATATAACATTCCTCCTTTATTATAAACAAAACACAACAACGGAACACACCCACACAAGTAGGCTTCTACTCATGAGTATAGCAAAATACAAATGCAAATTCCCATTTACAAATTTCAAAGTCCACACTACCACACATAGTCCTTCAGCCGAGATGGCAGTGAGTGGCAGCTCTCAGGCCATATCTTCCACCCCGTGAGGTGGTTTCTACAGTCTCATCAGATCTCTCACCTTCCGCCTCCGGCTCACCCAGGTCCTGTTCGCTCCCCTGCTCCCATGTCCTGTCACCTGCATTTTCTTCGCCTTGGTGATCCTCGGGTCCGTCCTCGATCCGCGGCGACTCCTCGTCTTCTTGGGGACAGTCCCAATCAGTCCAGAGGTTGCGCGGCACCGCCTTGAACCATGACGTGTTGCGCATCACCTGACAAGGCCCCCTTTGTGCAGTTATCATGGTCCCTCGTGTCTCACGGACAGTCCATGTGAGAGTCTCGTAGCGGGAATCCATTTTGGACTTTGTCGGGTTCCGTAACATGACCACCTGGTCGCCCACCTGATGGTCGGATGGTCGCGACCTCCTCTTGGCACTCATGTTGGCATTGGCGTCCCTTCGTCTTCTGTCAGTGCGCCTCTCATCCAGCTCGTCCGGTCCTCTGCTGGGGTGATGTGGGATGGACGACCTGATGACGGTGCCGAACATGAGATCCGCTGGGGGAACGCCTGTTGTGCAGTGCGGGGTGACCCTGTAGTTCCTCAGGAAACGATAGAGGTCGACCTTCCACGGGCTGGCATTTGCCTTTGACAGCCTCAACACCTTGTTAATTGTTCTCATGAATCGTTCTACATCGCCGTTAGCCTGGGGCCACCTGGGCATGATGTGGTGATACCGGGTGTTCAGATCTTGCAAGTACTGTTTGAACTCCACCCCTTGGAAGGGTGCTCCATTGTCACTTTTGATCGTGGTTGGGAGTTCATGTGTCGCGAACATCTTCTCAATGGCCGGGATGACCACTTCCGCTGCCGTGGACTCGACCACTTCAACTTGGGGTATCGGGAGTGGTCATCGATTGCCACCAGGAGGTACAGGCCCTCTCGTAGTTTGCAGAAGTCAATGCTTATTGCGTCCCACCTGCCAGAGCCTCGTTCCGCCGATAGGATGGGTTCCGGATCTGGTGGGGCTCCGGTTATGAGGCACGGCAGGCATGTGTTGACACGTTTTTCCACTTTTTCGCCAATTTGAGGGAACCACACCCAGTGTCGATTGAGAGCCTTCGTTCGAGCCATCCCTTGGTGGCCCTCATGGGCGAGTGCCACTATCCGGTCGTGCAGGCCTGGCGGAATGACGATGCGATTTCCGCGGAGCAGCAGCCCCTGGTCTGTTAGCAACAAGTCTTGGCGGACGGTTGAATGTTCCTGTGAGGAACGCCTTTGCCTCTTCCGTCCTGTTGTGCGTGTTTTTCATAAATGACCTCCAGTCGCCCGAAATGATGGCATCTTTTACCAAATCGCAGCAGGGGTCACTGCATGTTTCCTCCGCGATGTCCTCAATGCTGACCGCCTTCGGCCTCATTGCCCGCACCACCTGGCAGATGTGTTCTTTGGTCTCTTCGGCCACCTGGACTTCCTGTGGCGTTGCCGCTCTCGGGTGCCTGGAGAGGAAGTCTGCCGGGTTGCCACATCCCGGTTGATAAAGGAGCTCAAAATTGTACTGCTGAAGGTGTAGCAGCCATTTGGCTATTCTGGCCGGTGGGTGCGAGGAAGTGCCCATGAAGATGGGTAAGAGGGACTTGTGGTCCGTAATCGCCGTGAACTTGCGGCCATACAGATACAGATGGAAGTGGCGGCACCCCCACAGTACGGCGATCGCCTCCTTCTCGATGTGAGAGTACCTCTGCTCCATCGCTGTGAGAGCACGCGACGCATATGCGATGGGTCTCTTATCGCCTTCGTTGGTAACCTGCATGAGGATGGCCCCCAGGCCGACAGGGCTGGCGTCCACGTAGAGTTGCGTCGGAAGAGCAGTGTCATAGTACGCTATTCTCGTCTCTATGGACAGAGACTCTTTGATGCTCTTGAAGGCATCTTGGCAAGCTTTTCCCCACTCCCACTTCGCGTTGAGCTTTGTGAGTTCACGTAGGGGTTCCGACAATGTGGCCAGGTTTCGGATGAATCTTCCACAGTACGTGGCCATCCCCAGGAAACTGCGGACGTCGGTGGGTGTCTTGGGCGGACTTGCGGCCTGTATGTCAGCGACCTTCTAGGGGTCCGGCGAGATGCCAGAGCTGCTGAACTTGTAGCCAAAAAAAGATATCTCCGTCTTGAAAAACTCGCATTTTTCCTTGTGGATGGTTAGGCCCGCAGCCTCCAAACGGTCCAAGAGCATCTTTAGCCTTCTCAAGTGTTCTCCTTTGTCCTGGGCGCGGATCAGGATGTCGTCACTGACATTGAGGACACCTGGGATGCCCCGGATGACTTCTTGGATGGTCTGTTGGAAGACTTCAGCTGCTGAAGATATGCCGAAGCTTAGCCGCTTGTATCTTCGCAGACCCAAGTGTGTAGAAAAACCTGTTATGTACCGAGAGTCCTTGTGTAGCTTCAGCTGATGGTACCCTGCTTTCAGATCAACTTTTGAGAAGACTCTGGATCCCGTGAGATCAGCCACAATCTCGTCAAGGGTTGGTGTGATATGGCGCTCCCTCTTGATGGCAGTGTTCGGGAGGCGCATGTCTATGCAAATGCGGACCTTCCCTCGTTGTTTGGGTTTTCGTGTGACCACCATCGGGGACACCCATGGTGTCGGCCCTGTCACCTCCTCGATGATACCTGCTTCTTCCAGCGCTTTTAGTTCAATCTCCACCTGCTCGCGCATGTGGAATGGGATCCTCCGATGTCTAACGGCCCTGGCTGGACAGACTTATCAATGTGGAGTTTAATTGTCTTTCCCTTCAGGCACCCAGTCCCGTTCAGCAGGTTCGGATGTCGCGCCAGGAGTTTCTCGACCTCTTGGGCTTCCCCGATCTGATTGACAAACTGTACAAGCCCTAAGTCCTCCGCCGCATCACCGCTCAGAAGGCATTCGATCCCGGCATTCACTACGTAGACTTTTGACGGTAGCCTGTTCTCACCGTGGCTGAGGGTCGTGCAGAATCTGCCAATTATCGGTAGCGGCTTCTTGCAGCCATATGCGAACAGGAGAGTGTCAGTGTTCTTGAGAGATGGTTGCGGCTGCAATGTCTTGAACGTGGATGTGGGCATGATATTCACCGAGGCTCCCGTGTCAATGGTCATCCATATCTGCTGGTTTTGGAGGGTGACCTGGCATTTTCGCCTCCTGAGCCCTTTCTTCTGCGTGCCGCGTCCTCGATCCAGGGCTGACATTAGGTAGACTTTTCTTCCTTTGGTCCTCTGCTCTCTGCCGCAGTCTAGTGGAGTTCCTGTGATGTCATCTCCGTCTTCCTCAGTCGACGAGTTGTTAGCTTCGACGCGCCTCGTGACTCCCTGTTTCTTCTTCTTTGTACCACTCCTCTCCTGAGGGTTCGGCGGAGGCGGTAATGGAGCGCCTGAGGAACGGCACACCTTTGCATAGTGGTCCTTCCTGCCACATGCCCCGCACGTTGTGCCTTGTGCCGGGCAATTTCGCCGTCTGTGACGCGGTCCACCACACCATCCACACTCTGTGGGCCCCGGGATCCGCAGCTGCCATCTGGGCGGTGCGTAGTTACCACCGGATTCATCCCTTGTGGATTGTCTGTTAGTGACCTGGGCCACCATGGATGACGCGAGGGCCGGCTGTAATTTGTGCAGAGTCAAACCCATGTTAGCGGCCCTGGCATGCGCTAGCTCCCTCTGACGACCCAGCTCCAGAATGCGCGTCAAAAAGATGCCCCTCTCACCCAGCACCAACCTCCTTAGTTTCTTGGAATGGATGCCATTGATGAGTTGTCTCCGGATCTCTTGCTCGACATCTGTGAACTCACATGACATTGCTAGCTTCCTGAGCCGGGTGTGAAAAGCATCTCCTCTTCCACCTGAAACGTGGTGCAGAATATGAATGTCTCATAGTCAGGATTGAGTTGCGGGAGAAAGTGAGCCGTCAACGCGTCCTTCAATCGTTGGTAGATGTCCAGGCCATCCGCGATGGTTAGCGCTTTGAAAATGCGTAGCACCTCGTCCCCCACGTTCAAAAGTAGGTGCAATCTCATCTTCCTAGACAAGGTTACGTCCTTGCACTCCATAGCCATCTCAAATTTTTGGAGCCATAGCTGCCAGAGGGGGCCAACCGAGGATGGATCCGTGAACGGATCGAAAGGTTGAATCATCGTGGTTGAGTTGCTCTGTGGGCGAGCTGGCGGTGGCAAGATCGGCAGATTCGCTGTGATTCTGGATGGCGTGCTAGGCCCAGGGGTGGACGTGCCGGTCGCCATGTCGTGTGACGTCGTCCCCTGACAGTCCCTGTTGAGGCCAACCTATGAACCCGTTGGGAATAGGGCCGCTGCCTCTCCTCCACTGTCCACAGCCGTGAACCCACGTGCGCTTTGCGTGTGCGGCAGGCCCACGCGTCGAAGAGCGGTCTCATCGGCTCGCTGGAAAAGTTGTCATTCGTGCGATGCAGGAGGAATGAGATGGTCGGGCGCCGAGCGCTCGTGCTGGTTCCCGTTTCCCTCGTCACCAGTGTTATGTTCCGGCCCTGCACGGAGGGAGAACGTAGTAGGCCTCGGGGGTAGGCCTTAGTGATGCAGCTCCAGCCGGAGCAAAAGAAAGACACGACACAAGCTGCTGAAGTCTGTGCCCAGAACTGCCTCCCTTGCGCGGGGGCGGGGCTTTTATTAAGATGCCCTACGTCACCGTGTAGCGGGGCGGAGGGCGGATACAACTGGCTGAATAGCTGATGGTAGAGAATTATGGTTGGATTTATAGCCTGATTCATGGAATTATTTGGGTGAAAAACGTAGATTTGCAGGCCTTTCTGCCCGAAAATCCCCATACTTCAAACAGGGATTTTCAGACAAAAAGGCGCGCAAATCTGCGTTTTTCATGCAAATAATTCAATTAATCAGGCTCTCACTTTCTTTACACTGCCCCCATGCCAAATAAACAATGACTTTACAGAAGCTCACTTAAAATTCAACGGACCCAAGACCACCTATTGAAGAAAGGAAAAACACCACTAAACCCAGCGCAGGAACCAGCACCAAGGCCTTTCTCAAACCACCACTTCACTACGAAAACGCTCAAAGTTCATCTGTCTTCAACATTGGGATCACATGGAAACTAAAAACCTCTCTCACAAGTCACAACACAGAGTCAGACTAATGAGGGGAATAGAATCTACACTCTCCTCGATCAAGGACAATCCAGAAAACAACACTGATACCAACAAGCCAAGTGTACATATCATCCTAGCAATCTCTGCAGCATTCAACACTATATGCATTCAACGGTATATGCCATGGAATTCAGTTAAAAACGACTGGAGTAGATGAGATTAAAGTTAATTGCACTACTCTGGAATGCATTCCTCAAACACACGTAGACAGCTAACTGCAACAATCAGAGACACCAGACTCTTCATGGACAGCACCCTCACACTCGCAACCCAGGACAAGCCATCATGAAAAGTTGCTTTTACCAACTCTGCAATGTCTGGCACATTATTACATGCTTGACCTTCCTTGACAGACATGGCGGTCATTGGCCTCATTACGACCCAGGCGGTAAGTTACCGCCTGGGCCGTGACTTTACCACCATGGCATAAACTATGTTTACGCCATGGTGGTTGGCGGACTTACCGCCCCATTCCGAGTTTGGCGGGGCGGTAAGTCCCCAATCCCCATTTACCCTTCCCCATTCCCATTTTTGCCCCATAGGGCATAATGGGAGTGGGGAAGGCGTTAATTACGCCACCGTAAATTACGGTGGCGTAATTAACTCCATGGTCCCTTAGCGCCATGGATTTTAACACCTGCTAAAAGCAGGTGTTAAATCCGCCATGGCGCTAAGGGACCTCGTACTCAGGCGGTAAGGGTCGGTGCTGTTTACGGCACCGTAAACCCCTTACCGCCTGAGTTGTAATGAGGCCCATTGCACTTGTACTACCCAGTATAGACCATGCCAACAACCTTTACTTAAGACTCCTTGAATACTTACCCTCAAAGAGCCCAAAATAATATTTCAAGGCCCCCTCTGAGACCCCAAAATGGGGGCACATCACCTCAGCCTTCTGAATACTCGGATGGCTCCCTCTTAAATAATGGATACAATTCAAAACCCTCTGTGTAGCAGAGGCCCTGAATCCACTATGAGGACAATTCTCTGTTATAAGCCAACTAAAGTGCTTCGACCTAGCAACACAGTCTTAGTAATAGTACCAAGATTCAAAGAAAGCATAACAAAGCATCTTCTTTCTCATCTTTAGCAACCAAGTTCTGGAACTCAATTCTGAGCATCTACACACAGATGAAGACCAGCACAAATCCCTCAAAACCTGACTAGTCATAAGACTTGCTTGGACTGCAACTAACACACTAGCACGACAGCTTTAAAACCCAGACCAGATTAAATCATTCTTGGACTAATCTCAATCAGCAGCCATCCCAGATTCAGATCCACTGGAAACAATGGGACATGCAACCCAAAGTACAACTGTTGAAAACATTTTAAAACATACATAAATATTATTCACATGGACCCAAAAAACACGCAGAGCAAATAACGACTGAAAGAGCAATCTTTAAAACCAGGACAAAACATGCACAATGCCTCCATAAAGAAAGATGGTGCTGGAGGCGGTGAATACAACAGCAAGGAGAACAGCCTCAAAAACCAGGATAAAGCAGAGACAGGACTCATTTGGCTTATTCACTAGCATGACATGTGACCATGCATTAGGCAAAGAACTCAGAATTTCAGATCCAATTGGGTCAGTCTCCCTTGTCCTGCCCAGGAAACTGGACCTGGCACAGTAAGAATTCTGCATCCAGATGGACAACAACATGAAATAACTGCCACTCACAGATTAACCACAGACTGGAACTCAAACAATTTAGTGCAGCATTAAAAACGGATAACTGGAGCCCTCATCAATCCCAATTTCCCTCTCCTACCCAACTGTCAGACTCACCTCTACATTCCTTATAGCCTTACACTGTATGCATAGACCACCTTTGCACTTATAAGTGATATACCTTTGAATGCCACATTACCCCCCCCCACACACACACCCTTTAAGCCTTTCTTACATTACTGCCTTCCATTTGCTCTTGGACTGTTCCCGCCGGACAACAACTACCCTTTGTCATTGCAATAAGCCACATAGAATCATACAGACACACAGTACCTCTGGCCAGTAATTATCAACTACTAAAAAACACGTGAGGAGAACCCAAATGTCCACTCCCGGAACGGGGTAGATTCCTTCCTTGGTTTTGTGAATAATAGAATTCTAAATACAGGAAAAGGTAGGAAAACGGAATAGTACCTATTAAACATCACATCTACCTCTATGTTTACAATGCAGTGTGTCAGGGAGTGGAAGCAAATTAACTTCCTAAGATAAAATTGCCCAACTACTGTGGACTTTTTTCCTCCACCAAGGGATCAACTACACTAGGGAGTATTGCTTATACATCAAGTAAATTGTGTTTGAAAGCACCCACAGGGCGACAGGGAGGGAACATGGGGGTGAAAAGAAAATATAACAGTGACAGAGAGAGGCGGTCCAATTAGGCCTTGTGAGCATTCAGTGCGTGCAAATGCAGAGAGAGAAGCGTACAAGGGGGCGAGGGGTAAGGGCTAGGAGTAATAAGGAGGCAAGGGCTATGGAGTAGGTTGCAAGCTGTTAAGTGACTGACCTTTGGTGAGTGGTCGACTGCCAATAAATAAGTGCAGTGCAGGCCTGTGATAGCACAGGCCCAGTGGGCGCCTAAGGCAAGTTCTGGGATGCTGGGAGTGGTCAGGGTCTGAAAGCGATTTGGGTGTGATGCCAGGACCCAGGAGGACACATAAGGACCCTGGTCACCAATTCCAGCCACTGTGGGATTTAGCAGAGGAGGGAGGGGGGAAGGAGGAGGTGAAAATGAAAGTCTTGAGGAGCTTCTGAAATTTGAGGAGATCCGGCTCAAGATGAAGAGGAAGGGGGAGGCGGTTCTTTAATATGGAGCCAGAAAATAAAATGCTATAATGACATACATTCAAACAATAACACAGTTACACAAAAAACTGTCACCATTCTCCGCCCACCCCATCTGCTAATGGCTTGGCACATGGTGGATTACACATCAACGTCATAAAGAGCCCCACTTTTCTTAAGGTTCAGCACACACTGTATTATCCACAGGCCTTACTATGGATGATGACGATCTTGATGAATTCTCAGCAAATAATCCTGATCCTGATGATGATACTGGAATGCAGCAGGTGATCTATGGTGGCCAAAGGGGAGGGCAGTAAAATAGAAAAGTCTTTCTGGGATGGAGGAGGCCTCTTCTATCAGGCTCCTGGTGTTAGAGGTACATATGAATAACCTTTGGGCAGGTTTAAAGTAGATATGATCTTAGGGTCCCCAAATGTCTCTATTAATACGTCACATTGTGGAATGGGGTATGCATTCAATTGTCACAGTTCATTGACTTTTTCGAAAACCGAACAGAATATCCACATCTTGCCATGTGTAGCACATACAAAGGTAAGGATAGGTGATAACCACTAACTGTGGTACTTCTCAATTACCCATAGCTCTAACATTTCCTCTACTTTGTCTCAAATCACTTCTCTCCGGGCCTCTGGCATGTAATAGGGATTTAGTCAGACTATAACTCCTTGGAGTAGGACCATCACTCTGCCTCCTACTTTAAAGTTATCTGTTGCACATTGTGGTCTGCTACCATTTCTTTGTATCTATGAGATCTTTATTCCCTATGCAAGGGAGGCATGGTGCCACAAGTAGACCCCGAAACAAGAATGCAAGTTTCAAAAACCTTTATTTGTATATTTTGAATGAGGGGTTGGGAAAACTCCTAGCTTGTCCCAATACTAAAATGGGAGTAACGTCAACCATAAACTAAAGAAAACGCAGTCATGGTCGGTTTTGTCAAAATAATATTGGCCTTTGCTATAAAAAAAAAAAAAAAACGAATGCCCGCCTTTACTCCGAGATAACAAATGGGTGAAGGGATATGGATTGGGTCAAAAGAAGGTCAGCGTAAAACCAAATGTCAGTGTGGCTGAGCAACCGTCTCTCCCCATGTTTTGCAGCACTTTGTAAGGTGGCACACTTGGCTTGGGTTACACACTCTGGCTCCAGACACATGGATGCAGTTCAAAGATCGTGGACCAGGGCTCGCTTGGTCTACCACGATCAAGTTCCTTTCTTTGGCAGTTCAACAAAAATTACCACAGTTCACAAACACGACTCAGCTTCTTCTCTAGTAGCACAATTTCACCCAGCTCTCCCTCTGCCGTGCACAGACCGCTATATCACAGTTCGTGAGGTTCCCTACCCCAAGCTCTTTGTGCCACATTCACTAGGCTCCCCTCCGTTGGGATCAAGCCTCTCTTTTACTTTTCACCATTTCACCTGGGTCTCCCTCTGCCGGGCGCAAACCTCTTTTTTACTTTTCCTCCTGTTGAAGACTTTCAAATGTGCAATGATTTTTCTAAGACCTCTGCATGACCACTTTGACCTTTCTTCTCATTTGCTTTTCTCGTTATAGCACAAAAGGTCCTTGATTCCTTATAGCTTCACAAACGTACAAAAAGAAAGTTCAACAAAATCTTCACCAAATGACACTTTCATGCAATGCCTTTGGTTACTTGCAGTTTTCACTCTTAGGCTCCCCTCAGTCGGGCACCCAATTTGCTTCCCAATTTCACGATGTATTTCTGGTCTGCGCGATATCGTAAAGACCTTCGATTGTATCGCTTCTTACGGTATAACCACTTTGCTACTTGGTATCGTGCTGCTCCTTTAACCATGAGCAAGAGTCTTTAATCGCTTTCCTCATGGTTGCCGTCCTACACGCAACCTTTGACTGCCACTTTGTTGCCGCTATAATCTTCGTTTCACACAGACCTGTCTTTCAGGGCATTCACTTCACTCACCGGCTGTGTGAACTCCTTGCGTTTGCTTTTGGCTCTGTTCCTGGAGTCAAGGTTTGAAGTTCACAGCTGGTGTTTCGCCTACTCAACTCTGTCGCTCACCAGGGAGTGTGGCTGAAAATCCGAAAACACTATGCCAGCTTTCTCTCTCCTTTCAATCTGCCTTTCATTCGCAACCTTCAGGATCCCAGGGAAGTTCAAGGTTTCTCTCCCCCTTGCTTCCGTCCCTCGGACTGTTGTCCTGCTCCGCCTCTCAACAAAAAATGTCTTTGATTCTTTAATTCTCGACTCCCAGTCCCACAATGCAATAGTCATAATGTTTCTCCTACTTCACCAGCTCCCCCCAAACAGCATCCTGGTGATTGGAGCAGTAGGATCTTTAATTAGGATGTTTCCTAGGTCAGGGTCTCACCACCTGCCCCTCAGTAGTCTGGGCTTCAGTATCTTACCATGGGGAGGAGCTTTGACTTGAGCACTGCCAGCTAACCCCAGCTGCCCCTGTTTTGGCTCCCTGGAGTCAAAGCTCCCTCGCCACACTGCAGCCTCCCCTTTACTCCGAGGCTCAGTGTTCTGGCAGTCCTTCTCCCTCCACGCCCTCCAGGGTTCCTCCAGCTGCTGTTCTCTCCCTCCGGCTTCTGTGCACCATCCAGCATCTCAGCTCGCTCCGAGTGTGCCTGTGTGCTCCACCTTTTATACTGGCTGGGAGGTTTAACAGGAGTCTGGTGTGAGTTATTGCCAGCCCTGCCTGACTCTGCCTGATCTTATTAATGGGACAACATGGAGACTGCCCATAGGAATTCATGATACAATGTTTCCTATGGGTAATCTTCATAGTTCTGGCTTGTCTTCCCTTTGTCTCTGTGATTTTGGTAAAGAACTGCAGGGAGGAATTATGGGAGTTGTAGTGCTCCCCTGTGATTAGGGCAAAATTATGTAAGGTTTTGTCAGGGTCAAGGGGGTAGATGAAGTGTTGCGGATAAATGCGTTTTTTTTGGTGATAATATCCCATAATGACAGAGGGGATGTCAGGCAGAGATGTATTGGAATGGGGGTACCATGTATAGCCCAAGGGCATTCCTCCCACAATCTCCAAGGGTCCCCTTCCCAGGTGATCCTCCCTCGCCAGTCCGCCCCCTAGGCCGGGACCCAAGAGCAATGACCCTTACCTGGCCTCCTGAGTCAGGGATCCCCATGAATAGCATGGGGGAAACATTTCAGGTATCTCACATCCTATGATCTGATTGAAGGTCAGGCTGTGTTTCAAAGTCTATGAATTGGACGATATTTATTTAATTCTCCTCCACACCCTCTTGTAGCGGTATCAAGTGATAAAATCACGGCAAAAATGTCGCTGGTAAAATAAATTGCGGCAAAACTGCTGTGGTTTGACCCGGTAAAGGTGTACTCCATTATACCATTTAATGGGTGTGGGGCATGCGGGGGTGTCCCCCACATTCTTTACATGATTGTTGCGGCAAAACCACAGCATTTTTGCCGCAATATTTTGTATACACGGCCATTTTTGCTACGATTTTAAGACATGGAACCCTTGTAGCATGCCCTGTACTTCTCTGTGATTTTGCCCTTCGCAACCTATCATGCCAAGAAAGCAGTTATGGCTTTTGAACTATGAATAGAGCCCACAGAATGAACATGTCCAATGTTTTCGTGAATTGAATTCACCCTGCTTAAATATTTATTTAAACATTTATTCAAAGGTTTGGCAAGTCTGGCAGTTTGTGGTGAGTAAACAGAGGTGATGAGAGGCTTTATTTTCAGAAGGGCGTTGATGATTTTGTCCATACATTTTGATATGAAGCTTGACCCATGCTCCGTCAAGATTTCTTTCAGGAACCCTATGTGAGAAAAGCATATAAAATGTTTCAAGATGTTCTGTATGGTGTTAGTCCGGAAGGGGACAAACTTGGGGTACAAAGTGGCATAATCTGTGATAACGAGGGTGTATCGATTTTCCCTGTATGAGAGCCCTTCGATCCCACAATATTGATCCGTATTCTGCAGATGGGTTCTGCAATGCCCAGGATTGATTGAAGTGGAGCTCTTGGTCCATTGGCAGCAAATGTTTACTGACAAGTAGTTACAAACCAAGCAGTAGTTTTGCATCTGTCAGAATCCACCGGGTTAATACAATCTGGAGAATACATGGTCTTACATACTTGCCAGATCCAGCTGAGTCACCATGAGATGGGAGTGGACAAGATCCATCACCGTTTGGTGGAAGGGTCAATATGCTCCCTTTAAACATTGCTCTACATGTTATATCAAGCTTTGCCTCTCAATAAAGAAGGGGCCTCATTTTTGTGAGCTTTTCTCATCTGCAATTAAAGTATCATAAGCATTGAGTAGACCAGGAGTCCATCAGTTTGCAGAAAATGTTAATGAAAGGGGTACATTTGATTTACCCACTCGGGATTCCAGAACTGCCTGGGCGGGCTGGTATGTAGACCCAAATCCTTTCTCCTTTCTGCTAGTAACTCTTGGTATTGTTACTTCCAGGAAGTCAGGTTTTCTCAAGATCAGCTGCTCTATGGGCTGACCCACCCCCAATTTATAGGGGTTGTGCCCAAAACTAAGGGTAAGCGTTTTACACTCGGGGGTGGACTGGTCTATGGTGAATTCTGGAGATTTCCTGGTAGGCCTCTGCACCCTTGGCCTCTTTTGTTTGGTAACTTATTTTATTTCACAGTTTTCTCATAGGGAAAGGGTTCGGCTTGCTGAAAATGTGTAATATGGGGCCACTTTGAACATAATTTCCAGGGCCTCGTTTGGTTCTCAGTCCAACCCTGTTTACACTCCCAGTATATTAACCACCTATGATCCCTGCTATCACATCAAAGGCATGGTTAGCTGTCAGCTCTGAGTTTGGTGCTGCCCTTTGATAAGCTCCCATGGGCATATCAACTCTCAAATCATTAAAGATAACAGCCCTTTACCTTGAAGGTATGATCAGCCTCTCTGTGCCGTATAAATAGTATCTCACTGACATTGGGGTAGTTCTATTTCATAGCCCTGTCCTTTCTGACATTCTCACTACATGTATCTGAGGTGCCTACAGGGTTTTGGTTGGGAAAAGCACCTATTGGATCTAGTTTTTTTTTAGACCTCTGGCTGCATCTAACCTAACAGTGTCATAACAGCTTAAAACAATATTAGGGTTATTTTTTTAGTGGAGATAATCGTCTCCATTAGATTCTCAAAACTAAGCAGAGTCTTAGATATATAGCACATAGCCTCTCCTTAGCTCAAACCTGCAGTCACATGGATTTAGCACCCAGTCGTTTCTTTAATCAGGTAACAGCCACAGGGACGTTGTGTCCTGCCAATCCCTTGCCACAATTCTTCTCCACAGGGATATAGTGCCCAGCTCTGGATGTTTAATCAGGTCAGGATTTCTTCCTAATCCAGGGTGACAGTGCTACAGTTCACTGGCAAGATGTGTGCTGCTCTCCTCACTCTCTTACTAAGGGTTATGGTGCCCTTCATACATTCATTTAAGGATATGGTGCCCTTTTCACATTCAATAAGGAACATGATCCCATTCTCACGTTTAAGAAGTGTCCTCTCCTTCACGTGGCCAAGTGTGTCGCATTCTACGGATACCCCTCAGTCTTTGCCACATATGGTGGGTCTGTCTATACCGAAGAACACATACCTCAGAAACTGTCCTTCTCACAGGAATTAGGTCTATCCCTAATCTCTCTCCTTTAGCCTGTGTTCTCTGTTTTCTTTTCTGTATGATTTTGGCTCTGGAGGGACATTCTTTCCACCTTATTCCTGGTCTTCTGTAACTGGCGTGCTTGCTCTTCTTGTTCCTCTCGCTTCCCTACCCCTGAATGCAGCCTTCCCTTCTCCTTGCTTCCTGCTTTTGGATTGGTTCTACTTTGGTATTTTATTCTGGGACTTTGGGTTAGCCTTTGCGTCCCTCTTGGCAGAAGTCCTGCTCTACTTCCATCTTTGCTTTACTTTGTGTATTCAAGCCTCAGCTCACCACAGATTCTTACTGTACACAGCAGACTATGGACTATATGTGCTGTTGGTGACAGCCCATGTGGACTCCTTTTGGGTCACAGAGACCTGTGAGCTCAGGTGGCTAGACTGCTTCCTCTTATCTCTTTCTCCTATGTGCATGTTTGGCCTTGATGTCTGTAGCTGAGGCCTTCACTTGCATATGCGACCCTAGCGAATACCTATTTCCTTAGTATCTTCAGAGAAAGCATAAACAGGCATGTTTGGCTTTCAGTCAATGTTCATGGAGAGATTACGGAATAGTATTCACCCGTAAAGTATAGATTTGTTCCTAGCCAGACAATCAACCTTATCTTGTGATTAAAGCCCATAAAAGCTTGTGCATACAAAATCCAGAAAAACACGAAACCATCTCACAGAAATATAAAATTCAGTTATAAAGAACGGTTCCACACTCCAGGATATGCAGGATCGGCTGTCACAACACTGTAGTTCAGACATGACATAGGAGTGGAAAGGTCTCTGCAGCTGCCATCCTAGGTAGGCTAGATTTCCAATACTGTAGAGTCCCCTCTTGGCCTAACGGCAGAGTCCGGGGCCTCACTTTGTCACAGTGGTCGCCCCACATTTAACTCAGCGTATCAGTTTTTAGGCTTAGGTAAAATCTATTTGTTGGCCAAAAGACATCAGCACAATAGAAGTAACATGAAAACATTATCACACTCTCTAAACCACGGGCACCACAAAGGCTCAGCTGCAGACAAGAGTGAGACCCCTAAAAAATTATTTCCCATCAGTAGCTGATGGGGGGAACTGCTGATGGTGGCAGGGAAGTGTAGAACATTGCTGCCTTACCCGCTTCCTGTGCTAGATCCCTTGTTCCATTGTAGTTAGTTTAAAATAGGCTCCCATTTTCAGGGATTTTCTTAGGAGGCAGAAGAGGCAGAGTCATCCTTCAAGCCGTGAACAACAAGCACTGACTTCCGATGGTGGATTCATCGCGTAAGGTTGAGTCGTAGCCAAGCCCTGGTCCCTCTATTCCATGGCTTCTCTATACTATAATCATGTCTCTGGTGCCTTGATGGGCGAGGGAGTACAGGTTGGCTACCTGAGGCATAGACGGGATTGCCTAACAAATGGGGCATGAAGCTAATGTAGTTGGACCCAACCAAAGGGGATCCCACAGAGGTGGTTTGTTCTGCCCCCGGCTGAGTATGGAGGAGCGACTGAAGTGGGTTCAGTGGGGTTCTCTCCTCGAGAAATGTTTTTAAATTATGAGTTAAATGGTGCATTTTACAGCACACTTTCTGTGACACATTTAGTAAAAAGCCACACAATATATAATCTGTTTTAAGGGTAAAGCTTGAAAAATATACATTGGATGCCAAGTCAGCAACAATGCACAAGAAGCATTTGCCCACTTTATACCAGTATTCTGCAAACGTAAAAACATGTTCATGCTGATTGTGCTTATAAATGCATATACTGGGGTATCTGTATGCCAGTATTCCAACACAAGAACATACTCATGTTTGCTTTGCCCATAATGACAATAATGATAAATAATGAAACCTTGGTCATGGTGTCTCTGTCAATATATGCCAATGTTCCCACATAAGAAAATATTCCTGTTGGCTTTGACCTTAAAAATAAATCCCAGGGTACGAATATGTATCTGTTTTGGCTACACAACCCCCTCCGCCATATAAAATGTCTCACCTAATGCCAGTAAAAATGCCATGCCACTGTAAGAAACCATTTCCTTGTGCGCTGCTAAAATGCAGTAACCATGTGAGAGCAATCATCATGTTGGCGTTGCCTTTAACGCCAGTAACACATGGCATTCCACATTAAGAAAACCTTTCATTGCTGGCTTCACACGTGACCCTCATGTAAGAACACTGATCCTGTTGCCTTTGCCCTAATGTCCTTGCCAGTTACACAATTTCCCCATCTGCATAGGAAAGCTCATCATCCTGCCTGATAGCCGCCACACCCTCCATTGGCTGCGACCTCGCATCTGCGAGGGTTTGCCATCTTGCAGGCCTCCCCTGCACTCCATTCTGCTCTGGAGTGCTGGTGAGTGGTGACCCCTTCTATTGTGTCCTCTGACCCCCTTTACTTTACATTTTTGCCTTGCCTGGTTTTTCTTTTCATCTGCGCTCCTAGCCCTCGTCTACCCCTTCTCTCCCCACTTCCTTGTGTTTTTTCCCCGACCCATAGCCCTCCTCATGCCCTCCATTGGCTTCGACCTTGCTATTGTGAGGGTTTGGTATCTTGCAGCCTCCCCTGCACTCCATTCTGCTCCCGAGTGCTGGTGAGTGATGACCCCTTCTCTTGTGTCCTCTGACCCCCTTTACTTAAATTTTTCCTTGCCTGGTTTTTCTTTTCATCTGTGCTCGTCTACCACCTCTTCTCCATGCTTCCTTGTTGTGCTTTTTCCCACCCCATAGTCCCCCCCGCCCGCCTTTGGCCAGGATCTCCTCATTAGTACAGCCACCCAGGGCAGCCCCGCTGCCTCTGCAGCCCCTGTGGCTATGGGCCCCGAGGCAAAGTGCAGCTCCTGCAGTAGCACCTCCAGATCATGTTTTCCTGTGTTCGCCAGTGGAGCCTGCAGCGCAGCCAACAACCAGCAGCGAGTGAGAGGGGCAAGGTGCGGATAGGGGGAACAGCCATTACTGCTCCCTATTGAACTGCCCCACCTCTCTTATTACTCCTTTTATTAAATGTGTTAGTCTGCTGCACATAGCCTATAATTGCATGTTGTCCATTCTGGCACTTAGGCCCTATCCAAAAAACTTGCACCTATGTGGTTTTGCTTTTTCTGCTGTATGTTGAACCTAGGCTTTTTCCTCTATCCAGGAAACTCACATGTAGGTGTTTTTGCTTTTTCTGCTGTATGTTGAACCTAGTCTTTTCCCCTCTATCAAGGAAACTTGCATCTAGGTGTTTTTGCTTTTTATGCCGTAAGTTGGACTTAGGCTTTTTCCCTCTATCAAGGAAACTTGCATCTAGGTGTTTTTCCTTTTTCTGCTGTATGTTGAAACCTAGGCTTTTCCCTTTATCCTGGACACTTGAATATAGAGGGTTGCATTGCTGTTGTGTTGAAATTGGTGACATTCTTCTTGCTCACCCGCTCTCAAGCCTACCTTGGCCCCCTCTGCGCTCCCCTTCCTTCAATCCTCTTTCCCTCCCTTATCACCTGATGAGGTCTCTATACAAGTTCACTCTATGAAAGTCTCATTCTAACAGGTGCTCCTCTGCACCTTCATATCTAGGACAACATGTCCTCCCTTGCTCCAGCCTTGGCTGGTTCTGCAATCACTCCTTGCCACTGGCTCCCTACTGATACTCCTCAAGCATTCCATTGAGCACCATCTCCTCAAAGGTGCAAGTGAACCTGTTCCCCTACACTAAATGTGCCCTTCTCCTCCCTCCCGCCTGAGCATTACCCTTTCCTCTCCGTCCTGCACTTCTCCTCCTCCCCCCTGTTTTCTGTTACTGCACTTGCACGCTCCGAATTGTCTCACGACCTAGTAGGAACATTATTGCTGTTTTCTTCCCTGTTCATCGCCAACATTAACTTCGCCTCCTCACCCTAATTTCTGTTACTTGTACTTGCATGCTCGAATTGTCTCTAGACCAAGTAGTAACGCTATTGTTGTCTTCTTCCCTGTTCATCCCCGACTTTCACTTCCCCTGCTCCTCTCCCCTCATTTCTGTTACTTTACTTGTACTTGCACGCTCCAAATTGTCTATAGACCTAGTAGGAAGGTTATTGTCTGTCTTCTTCCCTTTTCATCCCCAATCTACACTCCCCCTCCTACACCATCCCTTCTTTTTCTGTTACTGCACTTGCACACTGTGAATTGTCTCACGACCTAATAGGAACCTTATTGTTGTCTACTTCCTTGTTTATCCCCAATCTACACTCCCCTCTTCCCCCTCCCCTCTTTCTGTTAATGCATGTGCACGATCCGAATGTCCCAAGACCTAGTAGAAACGTTATTGTTTTGTTTCCCTGTACCTCGCCCTCCCTTGTCTTGATGCACCTTGAAACACTTTTTTGCTGTATAGGCACATTATAAATACCCAGTAAATAAAATAAATGAATCATGTTGTATTTGCCCCATACCAACAGTAACAAATGGCATGCCATAGTAAGAAAACATGTCCTTGCTAGCTGCACAACAAAGGCCCACCCCTCCCCAATAAGAACACTCATCATCTTGGCTGCGCCTTTAATGCGAGTAAAATATTCCATGCCATAGTATGAAAAGATCCAGACTGCCAGCCCTATTTCAGTACTAGCCTCGCATCCTACACCTCTAGGCAATAGCACCCATCAAGGTGACTTTGCTTTGACCGCAAATGCCAGTAAAACATGCAATGCCCCTGTAAGAAAATGTCCATGCTCCAATGCCCTCTAGTTCCCAGCCATGCATGCACACATTCATACATATTCACCCACCAGTCAGGCACCCATGCAGCTACCCACCAGTCATGCACGCATATCACTTCTCTCTGCCATTTACAGGGGCACCCAGAACATTCACAATGTATTCTTATTCACACGCACACTTGCGCCCATGCACACCTCCTTCATGCATACGTGCGTGCTTACACAGACACCCCCTCACATACATACATATGCACACTCACACAAACACCCTGAGGCATACATGCAATCCTTGCACACACGTATGCACACAGACAAAAAATATTGTTTTGCTTACCTGTTCCCCTCCGGACTCGACATGACAGCGCCTCCTCAGCTGCTTTCCAGGCCTCCAGCTCCAGTGCTCCATGCAGACAGGGACCAGGAAGCAGGGAGAACTTCCTGGTTGCTGACATGAGTAGCAGAGCCGAAAGCTCCCCCTGCTGCTCAGTTGCTGACAGTGACATCTGGAACTGCGCACACAGTGCTTCCGAATTTGGGCGAGCCTTGCACACTCAGGCCCTACCAGGGGTGATGCTAGGTCTGGAAAAGACCCGGGGCTAAGCTAATGTCAGAACTGTTGAGACTGGGGGCTAGCTAGCCTTTTGGTTGTAGCTCCTGAGATTCTATCCAGGGCTACAACCAAAAGACCAGGGGCTATAGCCCCCTTAGCCGCTCCCTAGCAACGCCTCTGGGCTCTACCTTGTTTACACCTCTGCAAGGCACTAAAGTATCACCACTTGTTGATGTGTTGAACTTTAATGCCCGCCCTAAAGAGTAGTTAATTGGGCCAGAAAGGGCTCTGATATGCATCTCTTGCATGCTGTTTCCCCTGGATTGTTGAGAAAAACTAAGCACTTGGACCATTTTAGGTCGTTTGACTGTACAGATGGTTTAGCTCTCATGGTTTGGGTACTGGGTGGAGAGGCTGGCGAGAAAGCATGCGTGTTTCATTGCCCTTTCCTGAGACCTAAACCCGGAGCTGTGAAATGCAGTGCATCATAGATTCCACTACACAAGAATAAGGAAAAAGGGCATGGAAAATATAACTAAATATTGTCAGGAAAGCCTTGGCCAAAGATAGGTTATCAAAAGCAAACGAAGACATCCATGACACATTCTTCAGCTTAACTGCACCGACATTTCAAAGGTAAACAAGTAAATGAATGCTCAAACAAAATGCATGAAGCCGGTCAATAGCACAGCGAGTAGAGAGCTTGCTTTGACATCTGCAGGTTCGAATCCCAGCAGGGCCAAACTCAGCCTTTCATCCTTCCGAGGACGATAAATGAGCACCACACACACACATGCAGGTTCGAATCCCAGCAGGGCCAAACTCAGCCTTTCATCCTTCCGAGGTCGATAAATGAGCACCACACACCTGGGTAATAATAAGCAGCGCTCAGATACGTGAGGGTTTGTAGCACTATATAAATGCTAAATTATTATTATTATCTGCTACACCACACAACTAAGAACACTAGACATTTGCACATTAAACCACTTTAAACACTCAAAACAGTTTCAGGATTACAAAAAATCTTGTAAGAGGTGATTCAGCTATTTAGCACGATTTATGTTTTGATTACACAAATGTTATTTCAATGACACATAATACCACACAATCATAAAAACCATCCAAATAAATAATACAAAAATTCAGACTTTACAAATAAACAACAGCATGACTTTTGCAAAGTCCTCTCTTTTCTCTAACCGCAACACCCTTAATCAGAACACGTAGCAGCAGCCCTAAGCCTTCCGACGGATTTCCATGCATGGCAAAGGTTCTGAGCCACCATAAATTACCACCATTGGGGTAGCTGCATTGTGTTCCAAGCCCATGGATTCATGGAGATATCTAATATGAACTTTTCCAAGCGGCAGATTCCACCAAGCAGACCTGAGTGAGTTGTGTAAAGGGAAAAGAAACAAGAAAGAAGTGCTCCTCCCTCATTGCAGTGGAAGAAAACCAATGCAAATCAAACAGAAAGCGGGTGCTTCTCTGCGATAGACATAGTATCCAGACATTGTTCACGGACACAGTCCAGCTTTATTACTATTTTATTTGCATTTATAAAGCGCACTGACAGCCCAAGGGCATTGAGGCGCTGTTACAAGAGAATGACTTAGTTACAGGTGACGTCATTGCTACTTGTTAAAAGAGGTATAGCAGGTTTGGATTATGTTACATGTTTGGCATAGTACGCTAGGATGCCCGAGGGCCGCCCGACGCTATACAAAACCAAATAAATAAATAAATAAAAATAAATAAATATACAAGACAAGGTTATGTGAATAGGAAGCAGTGATACATGAAGGACAATTCAACACATTTAGAGCCCTATGGGTCGCTACTGGGCGATTTCAGATGAACAGTCATGTTTTGATTTCTTTACAGAAGCCTAAGTGGGTTTCAACTGAAGAGACTGAAAGTTCCTCGGATGTAACAATCACTTCTTCATGAAAACATGTATTAATTTGTCCCCAGAATTTGTCCTTATGCCTCCTTACATCTGCCTTAGTTAATTCTTCAGGTAGGAGCCACATGTGGGCCAAATATAAGGGCATCAGGGCCTACTTAATTGCCTTGAACCACCCCAGATCTTCGTAACAAATCCCTCAGCTACCTCTTTCATATGGTGGGGTCCTCGGAGGCCAACATTCTGACCCAAAACATTAGTGGGCTTAACATTACATCATCATCTATATATATGCTACTACCAACTCTGCACATGTTATCACTGAGGTGGCTGATGGGGGAATATTAACCAGGGTCTAAGTGCCAAGGACGAGTATACTCGTCCTTTTTTACATAGACTTCAATAATAGCCTCCATTTAAGGGGTTAAGAAAGCATTCTCTGCTCTCTGTATCTGGAGTCAAGGGCTACATGCCTAAAGGTCAGCAGCATAGGATACTGCTGGTAAGACCTTGGCTTAATATACCTCAAAGGCAGAAAGGGATTGAATGACTCCCAAAATGGCAGGTCAAACAAAGTATTCCACCCGCAGTACAACAGCTCCCCTTTCCACCTGGAGGGCCCACAAACCATTACCCCAGAAAAGGATACCCAAATAATCAAAATACAGGACTTGCTCAAGGACCGTCACCCGCATGTAATGGATTTTCACAGAGTTTCTTTTTTCAATTATAATTATTTGGGTCTTGGGGACAATAATAGTCTATTGTTTTCTCTGGCAGTATGTTTCAACCCCCACAATAGAGTCATTAGTCGGTTCTCATTGTTAGAGCGAATAACTCTATCATCTTCAAAAAGAAGTATGGAATGTGTCCCCGCTCCAGCCCTGGAGCCAGCAGTGAGCAGGTTCATGAGCATTGGAGCAAGGATATATCTCTGCCATATCCCCTACGATTTCAAAGTCATCAGTGGTTTCCCCATAGTGGCCCATCCTTATTCTTCCCACAGTGTTCGCATCAAGCCCGCTGCCACTAAGGCTTCTAAATACACCCTTTATATCTACAAATTCTAAGTACAGGGATCACTTCAGAAGATGTACAAACCCTGATGGATGGTTTCTGCTCTCTGCGGAACCCACACTGAACCTGGGGCGAGCTACCAAATTTCACTCTCCTGGACCTGAAACCTAGTAGCAAGAACCTTACAAAACATCTTGCCTTCAGAGTCGAGAAGTAATATAGGCCCATAATTAAGTCAATCAACTTTGCTCTTTTTTGAAGATGGCTGTGACGTCTGACTTTTTCCAAGATGGTGCAATCACGGCAGTAGATGTTATTGAGGTGATGTATACAGATGCCGCAAGTCAACCGTTTGTTATATCCGCCCTACGTCCCGCAGCGCGGTGACGTAGGGCAAGTTAATAAAAGCCCCGCCCCCTGAGTGGGAGGTAGTTCCGGGCGAAGCTAAGCCAGCGTGTGTGTGTGTTTCTTGTGAGCTCTCCTGCCTAGGCCGCGCTCCAGGCCATGCGGCCTCTTGGACCGGAGCCAGCCCCTCGTGCTGGGCCTCCGGCAACAGCACGACACAACAATGGCGACGAGGAAGTGAGCGAGCATCCACGCGCTCCAACGCAAGTTCGCACGCGGAGACCACACGGTCGCTCCGTGTACATTTTTGGACACCCGGTGGGGGCCCCCACGACCACGTGACCCCCACCCCCTTCCACACCTCATCCTCAGGGGGTGGAAAAAAAAAAAAGAAAAGTTTTTTTTCACGCATCGTCCCGGTCACCACCAGCACGTCGTCTCCTGCATCAATCCATCGGAGCACATGTGCCGGTAAGACGCTGCCTCACCACAGGGCACGCACGAACCCGAAGGGCAGACACTCGGCGACCGAGCGCACGCAACACCATGGCGACTGGGCTATCTACCCCTGGACATTCCACACCGTCCAGAATGGCGGCAAACCTGTCCATGGCGTCACCACCGCCTCGCACGCAGGGAAGCTCGTCGACGTTGATCCAACCATTCGACCCATTCACAGACCCATCGTCCAGTGGGCCCAGATGGCAGCTATGGCTACAGAAGTTCGAGATGGCCATGGAATGTAAGGATGTCACGTCATCCAGAAAGATGAAGGCTCATCTACTCCTCAGTGTGGGCGACGAGGTGCTGCGCATCTTTAACTCCCTGGATGTGGACGACGGCCAAGATGCATACCAGAGTGCGAAGGACGCTCTAACAGCACATTTTCTCCCGCAACTAAATCCAGACTATGAAACCTTTATATTCTGCACGACTATCCAGGCCACCGACGAGACTCTCGACGCCTACCACACGAGGCTGAGGAAGCTGGCCATGTCGTGTGAGTTTACGAACACTGAAAGGGAGATTAGGAGGCAAATCATAAATGGAATTCACTCGGAGAAGCTGAGGCGTCTCGTGCTCAGTGAAAAGGGCATCCCTCTACAACGCATCCTGGAACTGGGCCGACAGAGGGAGCTTGCCCACTCCAGGGCCGCCAACATGGAAGTGACCCTACAAAAACTCTAGCCGTCACTGTCCACAGCGATGGTTGCTCAAATCTCGGACAGACAATCAACGAGGAGCGAAAATGGCAGCGGTTACACCCAGAACAGGTGGCAGCCTCGAGCACCAGGACCAACCGAATGTGGATGGTGTGGTGGCCAAAGGCACGGAAGGCGAAACTGCCCGGCGCAAGGCACCACGTGCGGAGCATGTGGCCGGAAGGATCACTACGCGAAAGTGTGCAGATCCGTGAAAGCGCCACTGCAACCCCCACAAGGATCCCAGGAGAAAGGGTGATCGAAGAAAAAGAAACAAGCCAGCGCGAGGAGGGTAGCAGTAGTCAACTCCTCGACGGAAGAAGAAGGAGATGACCTCTCAGCCCTACGACAAACAGCAGGCACGGAGAATGAAGGAAAGGGCCGAAAGGTGTACTTAGTATCCACACTAAACCACGGGCCAGCACAGTCAAAAAGAACCGCCAGGCGACGAAAATGCATGGTCAACATACAAGGCCAGGACATACAAATGACCATTGACACGGGGGCCTCGGTAAACGTCATGCCAACCACCGTTTTCCGAACCCTCGCTCCACGACCCGAGCTAAAATCCACAGACACTCGACTATTTGCCTACGGCAGTCGGAAACCTCTACCTGTCATCGGGAGGTTCCGCACCACGCTTGAGCATGGCGAACAGAAGTTGTGGTCGAAGATCTATGTCGTCAAGGCGGGAATTGAAAGCCTGTTGAGCGGAGATGCGGCTGAAGACCTGGGCGTGGTCAAATTCATATGCCACGTTGACGACACATCCGAGGTCGAGAACTTCCTCAGGCAACACCCCATGCTACAGAGGGGGATAGGCTGCCTCAAAGGAAAGACCATCAAACTACACATTGATCAATCAGTGCAACCACGCGCAGTAAGACACCGAAGGACACCCTTCCACATGAGGGAACAAGTCGAGAAGGAGTTAAGGTCACTCGAAGCCGCTGGTATTATTGAAGAAGTCACGGGACCAACACCGTGGGTTTCCCCGATGGTGGTCACCCGGAAACCCAAACAGCCAGGGAAAGTTCGGATCTGCATTGACATGCGCCTGCCCAATGCAGCCATAAAGAGAGAGCGACACATAACGCCGACAATCGATGAAATCATCACTGACCTCACGGGATCGTGTGTGTTCTCGAAGGTAGACCTAAAGGCCTACCACCAGTTGAAGCTACACAGAGAATCGCGCTATATCACCACGTTCTCAACCCACCTAGGCCTGAGGAGGTATAAGCGCCTGAGTTTCGGCATATCGTCGGCCGCGGAGGTCTTTCAACAAACCATCCAGGAGGTCATCAGAGGCATACCAGGGGTATTGAACGTGAGCGATGACATCCTGATACATGCACCGGACACCAAGGAACACATCGTGAGACTGAAGGCACTACTGGGCAGGCTGGAAAGCGCCGGACTCACTATCCATCGTGAGAAGTGCGAATTCCTAAAACCAGAAATAACTTTCTTTGGATACAGGTTCGACCGCACCGGCATATCGCCTGATCCCCAGAAAGTGGCGGACATACAAGCTGCCAGCCCCCCCACGACTCCCACCGAGGTGCGCAGTTTCCTGGGTATGGCCACTTACTGTGGCAGATTCATTCGGAACTTAGCAACCCTATCCGAACCACTGCGGGAGCTAACAAAGGCCAGCACCAAGTGGGACTGGGGACCCGAATGCCAGGAGGCATTTGAGAGCATAAAGGACTCCCTGTCAACGGATACCAAGATGGCCTATTACGACACGGACCTCCCGACAGAGCTATTTGTGGATGCCAGCCCAGTCGGACTCGGAGCAATCCTGATGCAGGTCACGAAGGAGGGTACAAAAAGGTTGATTGCTTATGCATCCAGGGCGCTCACAGCAACGGAACAAAGGTACTCCCACATAGAAAAGGAGGCAATTGCCGTTCTATGGGGGTGTCGACACTTCCACATGTACCTATATGGGCGCAAGTTCACGGCGATCACCGACCACAAGCCCCTGCTACCAATCTTCATTGGGTCATCGGCACACCCACCAGCCAGAATCACCAAGTGGCTGCTACACCTCCAGCAATATGATTTCGAACTTGTCTACCAACCGGGCAGCGGCAACCCCGCTGACTTCCTGTCGAGGCACCCACGACCAGCCACCCAGCAGGAAGTGTTAGTTGCCGAAGAGACGGAGGAGCACATCTGTCAAGTGGTCCACACCATGAGGCCCAAAGCGATAAACATCGAGGACATTACAACAGAAACCCAGAATGACCCATGTTGCGATCTGGTAAAAGATGCCATTTTGTCAGGCAACTGGAAAGACTTCATGTCGCACACACGCAACAGAACCGAGGGGGCCAAGGCGTTCCTAGCAGGTATGTTCACGGTTCGACAAGACCTCTCAATCACTGAGGGAGGACTCCTGCTAAGGGGTGACCGCATCATCATACCCCCAAGGCTGCAAGACAGGATAGTTGCCCTAGCGCATGAAGGACACCAAGGGCTTGCGAGAACAAAGGCACGGATCCGACACAGGGTATGGTTCCCTCAAATTGACGATCGTGTGGAGGACTTAGTAAACACATGTCTGCCCTGCCAAATAACGAGTGGACCCCCAGACCCAGAACCGATCCTATCGGCCGAGCGTGGCCGGGCACGATGGGAAGCGATCAGCATTGACTTTTGCAAAATCAGAGAGGGTCTACATCTACTGGTGGCAATCGATGATCACTCACGATATCCAGAGGTCGAGATACTGGAGTCCACCGCCGCGGAGGTGGTCATCCCGGTGATAGAAAAGATGTTTGCCACCCATGGTCTGCCCACGACCATTAAGAGCGACAATGGGCCCCCATTCACAGGGGAGGAATTCAGGTCATACCTACAGGAACTGGGCATCAAATACCACCATATTATGCCAAGGTGGCCGCAAGCTAATGGGGACGTCGAGTGATTCATGAGGACTATCAACAAGGTACTCCGAGTATCAAAGGCCAACGCCAGCCCGTGGAGGATCGACCTATTCCGGTTCCTAAGGAACTATCGGGTCACCCCCCACAGCACCACGGGCATACCACCTGCTGACCTTATGTTCGGAACCGTCATCAACTCGTCGATTCCTCATCATCCAAGTAGAACCCCTGACGACGTCGACCATGCACGCGTGGAAATGAGGAGAACACGTGCCAATGCTCACATGAGCGCCAAGAGAAGAGCAAGGCCCTCAAACCACAGAGTGGGCGACCAAGTCATCATGTTGCGTAATCCCACGAAATCCAAGATGGACACCAGGTATGATGAACTGCCATGGACCGTCAGCAATCGGCGTGGGACCATGATAACTGTCACACGGGGAGGTCGGGAAGTAACAAGGAACGTGTCCTGGTTCAAGCCCGTGCCCCAGCACCTCTGGACGGATGGCGAAGAACATCACGACGACAACGAGCAACAAAGCAGCGACGTGCCGGCGCAAGACCCCGAGGAAGAATCTGCGGGGGATTGCAGCTGGCAATCACCGAGACTGCCCAGCAGTGAGTACACAGGCAGCGAAGGTGAGCAGACTTACGAACCGAGCGGGGACAGCCCCCAAGCGAAGCGGTACAGTCTGAGAAAGGCCACGAGACCGCCTGCGAGGCTGAATGACTATGTATGCTAATTCCAGCAGCGATGACAGAAGTTTATAGTTGAGCCTGCTGTTCATGTTTATGTTTATGTTGATGTTGTTAGGTCATTTTGAAATAAAGGAGGAATGTTATATCCGCCCTACGTCCCGCAGCGCGGTGACGTAGGGCAAGTTAATAAAAGCCCCGCCCCCTGAGTGGGAGGTAGTTCCGGGCGAAGCTAAGCCAGCGTGTGTGTGTGTTTCTTGTGAGCTCTCCTGCCTAGGACGCGCTCCAGGCCATGCGGCCTCTTGGACCGGAGCCAGCCCCTCGTGCTGGGCCTCCGGCAACAGCACGACATAACACCGTTCTGATAACGGCCTGCTACTCAAAATAATGACCAGATCAAGGTTAGGGTTTCTCAACGCGGGCAGTGGTGCCATTCCTGGCAGAACTCGCCCGCCTTCCGCTGATGTTCAAATATACAGGAAAACGAAACATTTACTTTCAGTCCTGGGATGCCGAGTCTGGCAGAGGAAGTCAGTTTTCAGTGTTGATTATGATGACATAATGACAACACTGAATACAGACTCCCTCTCCCAAACGTGGGTCGCAGAACTGAAGGTAGTATGTTTGTCTTTTTTTATAATTTACTTTAGCCTTTGGCAGCTGCGTGTGTTTACTCATGGGTGCTAAAGGCAGCATTGGGGGAGGAGAGGAGAGCGAGGGAGGCGCAGGGCAAGGGGCATGCAGCACTGGTGGAGCTCAGCACACAGGCTTATAGCAGAGAATACAGCCTGTTGTCTGAGCTCCCTGAGTGGCTAGCACCCCCACCAAGGGTGCTAATGCATGCTACCATGCAACCAGAGTTTGGGGCCGATATAGGTAGCTCTGATGTGCTGGTCGAGTAGTCGCTGCGCAAAAACTCCTGTTCATGGTTCACATCTGTACCCTGCTTCAAGCCTCCAATAGCACTGCATTAAACAGCATACTGAGTTCAAGACTTTGACGGTCATTACGAGGTGGGAGGTAATAAAGCGGTAATCCCGCCTCTGCAGAATTACTGTTACTGCTGTGGTGGGGGGTGGAATTACTGCTGTATTACAACTTGGCGGGAGTGAGTACTTACCATTCATGGTAACAGTAATTCCATCCAGCGGAATTACCGCTGAAATCAAGCCCATGCCGGTAATTCCACCCATATTCTGCCCAATACATCAGCGAAAATAGCATCATCTCTGGAATTGGAAGCACGCCGGCAGCCATTTTGAAAAACTCAATCCACTCAAAATCACCATTAAGGGACTGCCATCCAAGCCCAAAATACACCTCAAACACTCTCATTGTGCTGGCAGGGGAGGTGGGGGGCCATCCAGAGGAGCTATATGGGCCACAGAAACGCAAAACATCCCCCAACGCAAGAATGGTATTTGGACCAGAATAAGGGACAAGTGGCAGCCGTGGGAAATGTCCTACAGGACTGTGCTGAAATAGGTACGCGCTGGAATGACCTAAGAACCAGGGTGCGGATGCTCGTATCCAATCACCGTAGGGACAGCGGCCACTGGTGGAGGAACTGAGGCCCCGCTGCAGCTCAGACCATTGGAGGGAGGAGAGAGTGAAAAGCATCCTCCACATGGCGGGCCTGGAAGGCGTGGGTACAGTATAGGTGGGATCCAGCAGCCAGGAAGACTCTGGTGAGTACATGAGTGAATCATGGGCAACATGCACACCAACTGCAATGCAATGGCAATGGACACACTTGCAGTCCCCCAGCCAATGCAGAAACAACATATGAAACACCCTGGGACAGGACATCAATGGGCATGGTAGGCGTTAATCCCCCCAAAAGGCACACCATTCACAATGATGTGGCCCTCATGTCAGACATACCCAAAAACCATGATACAGAAAGCATCATGGACAGTTACCCATTCACAAGATATATCCCCACTACCTCGTGCCAGCACGTTCAACACCCATGTAAGAACACATCTGCCAAAGTGCAGCCACACACTGCACATATGGCATACATGCAAAAGCTGCAGATGTCTGGGTCAAACACTCAAGAAATGCAACAAAGCAGTAGCAGTAAGGCCCTGTGTGGAGTGCTTCCTACTGAATGTCACACCAACACTCGGCTGGCTAGTAGGGCATCACTCATGTGACAAGAGAAGAGGATATGCATGAAACAACGGACCAGCCCTACATTGGCACACATTCCCTTGCACAGCTGTCAAGTACATGACAGCATAGGCCAGGCAAGGGACACATACCCAACCTTGAGATTCACACTTAAACATGATGCCACTAATCCATCATACTGCATGTTACATGAAAAAGGTCGCCATGGGGTGGTATTTCACCCCATTGTACATTGCATACACTGCATGCGAGCACACCCTTATGTTAAGACAGATTTCTGAACTCTGACCTTGTGGGCAGAATTTCAGAAGGCCAGCCTAATTTCTTGGAACAGGGTAACATTCTGGACAAGCCAGACCAATCAAGGTAGAATTTGCGGCGGTCAAGACTAGGTCTCAGGAGGGGTGAGGGTGACTGAAAGACCTCCATGAGGACACAGAGTAAAGGACACTTATAAATCACTCCCAGTCAGGTGTATATATATTAAAAATACAAATACATGTATACAAGGCCTTTGAGGTTCAACCCACAGTAATAATCACAGTAACACTTTTAAACCAACACAATCCTACTAAAATACATATATACAAGACCAAAGGGGCCGAAAGTATTAATGCACGAAATGGGTCCACAACCTAGAAAATGGAAGGAAGCAGGTAGTGCAAATAGTCTTTAGGAAGCTCTGCAACAAACACAATCGTAACTGAAAGGCAGTCCAGTCCCTAAGAAGAGGGGAGCGGTTATAGGTCAAAGTTTTGACTCAAAAGGGTCGAATAACAAAAGGGTTGAGTCAATTCGACCGGAAAAAAGGTTGAATTTTTTAAGCTTTTTTTTTTGGGGAGGGAGGGTCCCCCCTGCCATGTTCCCGTTTTTGGTGTAAAAACACCTTATTTTACCTATACTAAAGCAAAAAAATATATATATAATTGTAAAAAAAAATGCGATCCTTTTGTTTTCGGTCGAATTGACTCGACCCTTTTGTCATTTGACCCTTTTAAGTCAAAACTTTGACCAGACACCGAGGGGAGCCTATTGCCCAAATGTACTTGCAATGCTGGCACACGCAGTAATGCAGATGGGCAAAATGGGGTATCTTGAAGGGTCTGAAGCAGCTCAGGAAGGTGGGTGAGGTGATGCAAAATAAGTTCCCACTATTCGTGAAAGTTCTCCCCAACAGGGCAGAGCAGGTTCCAAGAATTGGGAATAGTTTGCTAGTTCGCACTAGCAGGTGAAAGGAGAGGGGCCCGCAAGGGCCACTTGTGTGTAAAAATGGATGGATGTGATAGGGGCCACCGGTTAGGATTGCAATTACTCACCGATCCCAGCACACTCCAGACCAAACTTCGGCAGTCGAGTCCACTTCGGTTGCAGGTTCAAATGCATCAATCTCTCGGCTCTGCGGCTTTCAGCGAAAAAGTTACAGCTTCGATTCCCAAACGGGACAGTGGTGATTTTTCTGCTCCTGGTGGATGGACCGGGCCAGTTCTGCCGTAGCAGGCTTAAGGGCACAGAGGAGCACAGCTGCAAAGAGTTTGCAAAGTTTGTCACCACGGCTGGGCGACACAGTATCCGCATGCACTCTGGTTCGGGTGCTCTCTCTTTACTCCAGACCTGGGAATGCCAAGTGTATGAAATTCGGTGTGAGAGTGCCGTGAACACAGAGCTTGCGATGTACCAAGTTTCAAGGGCCTCCTTGAAACAGCGGCAGATTCAGAGCAAAGTTCCTGCGCAAGCTGGTCAGCCCACTGGTTGGCCCAGGGTCACTTGCGAGAAGGCTTACTTGCAGGGTTTGATGAAGATGCAGAGAGTAGTTGGTCCCACTATTCCAATGGGTCAAAGTATCTTTGCAGAGCTTCTAGGACGACCAGATGCAGAGGGGTCTAGCGGGACGACTGCGTGCTCAGGGTACCAAACCTTCCAGTGGGTCACCAGCGGTTCCTCGACTCGGCTACTAAGTTTCAGGATACTTGGAACCTATCCTTCATTCAGTGAGAACTCCAGAGATGGACATGGTATGGGTGATTGGAGCCTTCTCTGTTTCAAAATCTCGTTCACGTCATAACGAAGATGACCCAATGGGAGATCTGCTCGCATACAGGCATACCATACGTGGACCAATCATGGACCACAGTGGTCCCAGGCATTCACAGCATACCAGACTCTCTGGCACCCAGGATGTGTATTGGAACCAGACAGTCCAGCCCACATCCTGGAAGCACACACACAAGGCATGCAGAAGCCCATAAAAGCTTGGCGTTTTGCAGGAGAATGCATGCCGAAATTAGGACTGACCTGGGTTGGCTCTACCTGGGGAAGGTGAAGGGGCAAGATTTCCAAAGGACAGGACAAAGAACCTGGCGTCATGGCCATTTTGGAGCCAGGCCACCTATTTGTGCCAAACGTGGTTAACGCGGTTTACCTTGCTGGGAAGGGTTAAAAAATACATGAAAAGATAAGCTGCCACCAGCCCTGTCCAAGGCACACCTGCACTTCCCCTAAAAAATCCTTCGAGAGTATTTAAGGCCTTTAGAAATGACAGGAATACCCAAGTGCACTATACTGGAAGGTACATTGTGCACTTGCAATATGTTACAGAAAAGTTGCAACATTGACAAGGACTAAGGGAAACAAAGTCTCCGAGTACTGACTGCCTGTAAGGACATGTCAGTTTTCCCATAATAAAGTGAGCAAAAAGTCCAGGGGAGTACAGAAGAAGGCTGTGCTCCTCTGGCAAAGTCAGACTATGGTCTTTAACATCAGCAAAAAGTTGGGGGGTACACAACTGGAGGTAAAATTACACATGAAATGGAAATCTTTCCTAACACCTTACACCTTCCAACAAGGGTAATGATGCACTTTTTTCTGCAGGCAGACAAGACACTGAGGTCCGCATGGAGGGCATTAGTGAGTCCGGCTCACCTGGACCACCAAGTGCAAGGAAGGGAGCAAGCCATGCCATACACAGAGAAGACATTCCCCAGAATGAGACCTCCAGAATGCCCCAGTCAAAGGGCCCTGCTGCCAGCACTTCTGGGAACACAGGTACGCCTGCCACAGTCGTGGCAGTGCAACAGGACAATACAGTGGACACTGGCCCCACACCTGCTGTCACAGCAGCACCTGACACTGGCACCATTTGCTCCTCCTCTCCAGCTGTCCCTGTGAGAGTGATGCCCCAGGGATCATCCCCCTGTCCTATGCGGTCTTCTCCCTTCCCGTTTTCTTCTTGTTGTGCCTTTCATTGGCACTATATGTAGGAAAGTGAATCACAGCCAGATGATGAGGTACCTGTTGAGCAGGAATCTGGCAGCCAAGGAATGCTCCTCCATTTCTCACCAAGGCCAGTGCCACAACACACCATGGATGACATCTGGGAGAGGCTCACGCAGATGGAGCGGTGGCAGAATATGATGGAGTGCATGGCACAGGGGCAACACACTGATACACGGCCAATACATGATGTGGTGCTCCATGTCTCTAGGATGGGTGTCCAGTGCCCTGGACCGACTGTGCCATTGTGCTGCTGCAGGTACTGCAAGTACCACCCTCATGAGCCGTAGGGTACAGGAGTTGTGTGAGCAAATGTCGGTAACCAACAAGAACATCTCCAGGGCCATCCCATTCACCCATCAGAGTGCCCAGGGCAGTGAACCGGGCAGTTCCATTTCAGCCACCCCTAATAAGGGATATGTGGTGAGCACGCCACCACGCGCTCTCAGCGCCACACCTCTCCTGCTGCCACTCCCACAACAAAGGGGGCCAAGAGGAAGAGGCAATGGACATATATGTTACACAGACTGCAAGGGTATTGTGTTGGAGATGAGGTTGTAGGGAGGGTATTGTGTTGGGGATGAGGGTGTGGGGAGGGTATTGAGTTGGGGATGAGGATGCGGGGAGGGTATTGTGTTGGGGATGAGGGCGTGGGGAGGGAGGGTGTGGGGAGGGTATTGTGTTGGGAAATGTAATACTTTAGTAGTAAATACTCGTCAACTGGAAGCATTGCTAGGACATTACTTTTTGTGCTGTGTCTTCTTCTATACATGGCAATGCACAACAGTGAGAAGTATGTGATTATCGATGAGATCTGTAATTAATGCATATTAGCTATTGCCACATTAGGCGTCCATTCTTTCCCTCCTCCCGCTCACTGTGTGGCAGCACCGCACCTGCAGGTAGTAAGTCTTCTGGAGGTGGCATGTCCTAATCAGGCTGCAGGGGACATTTCACCTAAACCAGATGTTGTGCAGTATGGCACAGACAAGAAGTATTTGTCCAACCAACTGTGGCCTGTGCATCCAGGGCACTGCAGTCCAGTGTAGGCACCAGAAATGAGCCTTCAACCGGCCAAATTTCCGCTTGATGCAGAGCCTGGTCTGGACGCGTGCCTCACTATAGTCCAACTTCTATGGTATCTGTGGAGTCCGCACGGGTGCCATCAGCCATGGTAGCTGGAGGTATCCAGGGTCACCAGCAAGGGCAAAGGTCATAGGTGATAGTCAAAGTCCATTGTGGATATGCTACCTTTTACAACAGCTTGTTAATAGATACTCTGTGCATGGATTTCACTATCACAGTACTTGCATGTGGAGTCATTTACTATTTGCTCTGTCGTGAAACAACATGCACACAGCTCATGGGCAACACGTGTCACTTTCAGGGTCTGTGATTGTCATGGCAGGATGCCATGGTGCCTGTGTTGGGCCTGTCCATTAGTCTCATGCATGTGCCTATATGGTTGATCACTCGTACCTCTGCAGGTTTGTGTTGTCTAAGTCTATACCATGATAGCTTTATATACATGGTTACCTGAATACATGTCACTACTAGTGCCAGTGTTGTATTCCTTTGGTTCAGTGTTGAAGTTTGCTGGTCCATGAATATGGAAGTATAATGTTATATTGTGGTTCCTGTGGTAATGTGTGTGAGTTGCTAGCCTGTAGGGGCAATATGCGTTGGCGACTTACTACAGCATTGTCTACCCAGTCTAAGTCTTGTAGGTTGTAGGTTGTCATTTGTGCGATCAGAGGGCATGCCCTGCATGTTCAGGGCCTTTACATGGCATGCTTTTTTCTGTTGTGGCTATGCACGTTCCCCCCTTCACATTGCTTTTCTGTAGTTCTGCGAGATACATTTGTGTGATGGCACTTGTACTTACACAATATAAACATCAGTTGCTTTCTATGCCTCTCCATGTATCCAGGCAGTGCATTATTGCGTAGGCTTATGGTATTGTGGGTGCAACCAGGAAAGCGGGCACAGCAGTGCATGATGTAGAGGTCGGGATCGCAAATCACCTGGATGTTCAGTGAGTGGTAGTACTTCCTGTTCCAGTACACCACTTCATGTACCTGGGGGGGGCTACCAACGCCACATGGGTGCATTCCAGGGCTGCAATGATGTTTGGCGTGTGTGCCACAGCATAAAACAGTGCCTTCATGGAATGCTCCTGTGCCTGAGAGGTTGGTAGAGAGATATACTGTGACACATGGTGCAGGAAGGCTTCCAGCACCTGTCCAGGCACAATTGAAAATGTTGGCTGCAACATGCTGTGCAGCATAGCCACAGAGTGCTGAAAGGTGCCAGTCTCAGGAATTGCAGGACTGACATTAGCTTTAGCAGCGGGGGCACAGCTGTTCTGATGTTAATCCCGCTCTCAATGTTCCCCTGGATTACGGTGAGCAGCTCACCTATGGTCTCCCTATTGAGGCAGTACAGGGTTATTGTTAAAACGGATTTCTGAACTCTGTCCTGGTGGGCAGAGGTTCAGAAGGCTAGTCTAGTTTCTTGGAACAGGGTAACCTCTGGACAAGCCAGACCAATCAAGGTAGCTATGGCAGGCCGTCAAGACAAAGTCTCAGGAGGGGTGAGGGTGACTAAAAGACCTCAATGAGCACACAGAGCAAGGACACTTACAAATTGCTCCCAGACAGGTGTATATACCATAAATATAAACACATTTATTACAAGGCCTTTGTACCTCAACACACAGTAAAAGAATCACAGCAATCCTACTAAACCAACACAACACAATCAATACAAAATATATACAAGACCATTGGGGTTTAAAGGATTAAAGGCACAAAATATTCACAACCTAGAGGGGAAGGAAAATAGGCAGTGCTGATAGTCTTTAGTCCCCTGCAACATCAAACACACACCTAACTAAGAGGCAGTCCAAACCCTAAGAAGAGAGGAGCCTTATGCTCAATAGTACATGTAGTGCAGGTGCACACGGTTGTTCCAATGGGCAAAACGGGGTCTCTTCAGGGGTCTCTAGCAGCTCAGGAAGGTGGGTGAGGCGATGAAGAATAGATTCCCACTATTCGAGGAGGGCCTCCACTTGAAAGCAGAGGTGATTCCAAGGTTCGGGAATAGGTTGCTAGTTCACAGTAGCAGCGGAAAGGAGAGGGACCTCCCAGGGGCCACTCATGCGTAAAAACAGATGAAGGTGCTAGGGGTCACTGGTTAAGGTTAGGGTTACTCACTGGCCCCAGGCACACTCCGGACCAAACTTCGCCAGTTGGGTTCATTGCGGCTGCAGGTTCAAATGTGACAAAAAGGATGTCTCTGTGGCTTTCAGTTCCGGCAATACAGCGAGGATTCCCAAACGGGACAGTGGTGATTTCCCTGCTCCTGATGGATGGATCAGGCCAGTTTCACTGCAGCAGGGTTCAGGGGCAAGAGGGTCACAAATGCAGTGCACCTGCAAAGATCGCTGCCGTCCTGGCGCATTCGTCTCACTTTAGACCTGGGAATGCCAAGTGTTTGAAATTCGGTGTGAGGGTGCCGGGGACACAGAGCTAGCAGTATACATAGTTTCGAGGGTCTCCGCGGATCGACGGCGGAGACAGAGCAAAGGTCCTGCGTAAGCTGGTCAGCCCACTGGTTGGCCCAGGGACACTTCCGAGAAGGCTTACTAGCAGGTTGTATTGAAGGTGCCGAGAATAGTTGGTCCCACTATTCTAATGGGTCAAAGCATCTTCGCAGATCTTCTAGGACGACCAGATGCAGAGGGGTCCCACAGGACAACAGCAGGCTCAGGGTGCCAAACCTTCCAGCGGTTCCTCGTCTCAGCTTCTTAGTTTCAGGATACTTGGATCCTATCCTTCGTTCAGTGAGAACTTCAGAGATCTACATGGTATGGGTGTTTTCGGCCTCCTCTTATCCAAAGTTCCCTTCGTGCCAAAACCGAGAGGACCCAATGGGATATCTGCTCACAAACACACACTCCATACGCGGACCAATCACGGATCACGGTGGTCCCAGGCATTCACAGCACTCCAGACTCTCTGGCACCCAGGATGTGTATTGGGGACAGACACCCCAGCCCTAGAGGCACACACACAAGGCATGCTGAAGCCCGCGAAAGCTTGGCGTTTCACGGGAAACTGCATGATCAAATAAGGACTGACCCGGGTTGGCTCGACCTGGGGAAGGCAAAGGGGCAAGATGGCCAAAGGACAGGACAAAGAACCTTGTGGCATGGCCATTTTGGAGCCAGGCCACCTATTCGTGCCAAACGCGGTTAACGCGGTTTAACTGGCAGGAAAGGGTTAAAATTACTTGAAAAGAAAAGCTGCCACCAGCCCTGTCCATGACACATCTGCACATCTCCAAAAAAAGTCCTAAAAGAGTATTCAGGGTCTTTGTAATTGACTATGAGACCCAAGTGCACTGTACTGTACTGTAAGGTACATTGTGTACTTGTTACATGCTGCAAAAAAGTTGCAACATTGGAAAAGGAATAAGGGAAACAAAGTCTCTCGGTGCTGACTGTCTTAAGGACATGTCATTTTCCCCATAAAAAGTGAGCGAAAGCCCAGAGGAGTGCAGCAGAAGGCTGTGCTCCCCTGGCAAAGTCAGACTAAGGTGTTTAAACAGCAGCAAAAAGTTTGGAGGTGCACAACTGGAGGGAAAATTACATATAAAACTGAAATCTTTCCTAACAGTTATCAGCTGAAGGCCCGTGAGGGTCCAAGTTGAGGGCCTGACCCTAAGTAAGGTTGCTCGCCTTCCATGGCATCTCCTACTCCTCCTCCTCCTCCCCCTCCTCCTCATCTCTGCACCCTGTGCCCTGGGCTGATTTTCCTGCCTCTGTAGGTCTATGCATAGTGTGAGCAGCTGCATATCCCAGGTTTCAATGGCTAGCGGCAGCACAGTGTTGGAAAGTGTGTTCGAGGAAGGCGTGTGCCTTATGTAGCCCTCTTGAGTGGATTGGTTACACCTGTGGCTTAATTTGTGGCACCTATCTGCATTTACCTCCACCTAAAAGTTGGAGGTAACTGGTTCTCTTATCGGTGGTATTACAGCTGAATTCTGGCTGTATTGCCGCCATGTCCCAACTTGTAATACAAGAGTAATACAGCTTTTGTGTTCTCAGCGGTAATTCCACCCACAGTAAATCCGCTGACTGTATTACCATCAGTGCAATTACCGTCAGCGGAATTACCATTGATGGTTTTACTGCTGACTCATAATTCGGGGGAACGGTAAATGTGGCAGAAATTTCGTTACTTCCAATCTTACTGTATACCAACAAACTTGTAATGACCCCCTTTGTCTTGTTTACCTCTACTTCTGTGATCTTGGCACTGCCACATTTGCCTCAATTTGCAACCCTATTTTCTTTCTAGGGACCTCAGATCTTCTAACACCATTCTTCTTGTCACTCTCCACTATTTGTGGTTCACAAAAGAGTGCTAGGACCGAGCCTTCTCCTGTTTCACCCTCTCTACCTGAGAAACACTGTTCCTCACACAGACATTTTCTTACTACACCAAGCTTTTTACTTTCAGCTAGTATGTGGTTATTTATCTACCCAATGACTGCGGATGGCCAGGCTAATTCCTACGACCATGTCCACCCACTACATGGCTCTCCCTGCTGAAAGTACATCCTCCTTGGATCTCTTTGAGATATCTATAACAAGCAGTAAAATGCATCCAACTGTGTGCTGGATGGGGTCTGCCAGTGTTATTTCAATTTCAAAGGAGTCTTTTGAGAGTTAATGGGTCATTTGCAACTGCAAATGAGCTACATGTGTAATGAAAATGTCTTAACCATTTGCCCTCAGCCATTTTGATTAATAAATGGCATGTGTGGCCTTGATCTGTTTCTTGCACTGAAGTGATAAAATACATGCAAAGCCGCCCGTTTTACATTGTGTGCAGGATTAGATAGGTACTTGCTATGCAGTACTATCATATGCCCAGGTACTCACACCATTTTCCACACTGTTGCTATGCTACGGCTGAATAGTACCATTATGGCAGTGCTTGGCAAATGTCTTTTCCATGCCTACAGAAAAGCCCAAACTGTTGGCGTTGCCAATGCTTGTTTCTCCTACCTTTACTTAATATTGACTCTTATCTGATCTGTCTGTATTCTGTCATGGGTCTAGGCACCTAGCAACAAACTTGTTCCACACAGGCAACCTATTTAACAAGAGCAAAATGTTGATTCAAATCAGGAATGGGAGCCTAGAGGAATTCAATCATATATTAATATTTCTCAAAAATATCAATCAGGCAGGGAGAAAAGTCTCTCCCCGCTCCTTGATCCTAACAAGAGAACCCACCCTGCATTTCAGTGTCCCTCCCCTAAACTCCTATTGCGCGAGCTTTGACAGAAATCTACAAATCAATCTGCTTAAGGACTACGAGGTAGTCGGCCCTGCATCTCCAAACCAGTTCTTTCCACTTAACTCACACTCGTTAACCTCTAATAATGAACAATAAATGATAAGTTGCTCACCGTAGTGACTAACGTATTCCTAGTCCATAGTCCCCTTTGCTCAATACTGTATGGGTGTCCCTCGTCTGACCTGGAGCCGGCATCCAAGCAGTAGTGCTTGCAGAAGGCTGAAGGTGTGGCCCATGTAGCCGCCTTGCTGATGACCTGCCACAGAACGTGCCTCTGGAACGCGACTGCCAGCGGCCTTGGCTCTGATAGCATGGACATGAATATTTGCGATGGAGGCTTTGGAAGCCTGATAGCCTGACTTTGACTCACCAAAGGTGACAAAGAGAGTCTCTGACTTGCAGAAGCTCTTGATTCTGTCTAGGTAAAATTTTAGGGAGCACCTAACATCTAAACAGTGCAGTACCCTCGGAGCTTGGTCCTTAGGGTCTGCAAAGAACGTGGGTAGCACTATCTCCTCATTGAGGTGAAACGAGGAGACTACCTTAGGTAAAAAGGTGGAGTAAGATTTAAGCACCACCTTGTCCCTATGAAAAGTAGTGTAAGGCTCTGAAGCCACCAGTGCCTGGATTTCACTGACCCTGCATGCACACGTAAGACCCACCAGGAGGGCTGTCTTAATGGTGACTAGCCTGATGTCAGCAAACAGCATTGGCTCAAATGGTGTATGTTGCAAGGCACCCGAGACTATGTTGAGATCCCACACAGGGTGTGGCTTCTTGATAGGCGGGTAGAGCCTGGTGAGGCCCGCCAGATGTCTTTTAACCACTGGGCTGGAGGATGAAAAGACCCACTCCTCTGAGTTCTGGTAGGCTCTGATGGCTGCCAGATGGGTGCGGCATCTATCTACTTGCACCCCTGAGTGTGCGAGGTGTGCTGAGAAGGCTAGCACATCGTCCAACATGCAGGTCAGCGGATCGACATCCTTTGACTCCAACCAGTGATAAAACCTAGTCCACTTGCTTTTGTACTGTAGCAGCCTGTATTATGTCTAGGTTAGCCTGTGAAAGATGCAAATGCTTTAGTGTGACCTGTTCAGGAACCACTCTGTGAGGGATAACTTCTAGCGGGCGGGGTGGATAACCGTGCCTCCCTGCTGAAATAGTAGGTGAGTGGGACCCAGCGGAGGGTGCATAGGTGGCTGATCCGAAAGACTGAACAGTTCAGACAACCATGACAATAAGGAGCTATTAGAGTAATACTGAGGTGCCGGGTCTCCCTTATCTTGCAGATCACCATGTGTACCAGGGGAGTGGGAGGGAAGGCATATGCGTTCACGTTGTTCCATTGTATCTGTAACACATAGCTGAGAGCGCCCCAGCCCTGTCCTTGCCAGGATGCAAACTGGGGGCACCTCCTGTTGGACCAGGTGGCAAAGTGATCCACCTGAGGATGACCCCATCTGTTGAAGATCCCCTGAAGGACCTGATCCTTCAACTGCCATTCGTAACTGTCCGCACCCAGACTGCTGAGCCTGTCTGCCTCCAGGTGGATTGCTGCCAAGTGCATGTTGTTTACGAGAGCCCACTTCCAAATGTTGACTGCTAGAGTGCAAAGGGGTGGAGACATGGTGCCACCCTGCTTGTTGATGTAATACATGCTGGTGGAGATGTCTATTTGAATGAGGATTGCCTTGCCACTGATCATAGGTAGGAAGGCTTTGAGAGTGATACAGATGGCCATCAACTTGAGCCAGTTGATGTGGGCCTCCTGCTCTTGATGGGACCCAACCCCATGGACACTGTGGCTGTCCAGGGTAGCTCCCCAGCCCTCTAGGGATGAGTCTGGGGTGATAGTAACCTGTGGTGCAGGTTGTCAGAAGGGCCTGCCTATCTGCAAGTTGTAGCCCGATGGTCCACCAGCCTAGGTCCTGGTGGAGATAAAGAGGGATGCTGACCAGCTCCGCCTGGGAACCCTTCTCCTGACTGCAGGATGCTTCGAAGTGTAGCTGCAAGCTCCTCATTTTGAGCCTCGAGTATGGCACTGCAAGGAGACATGCTGCCATGATGCTGAGGACGTGTTGGTACCACCATGCCGCGGTCACTGCTCTGCTGAGAAAAGGCCCTGTGGCCCTCTTGATGGCTGTGATCTTCTCCACCAAGGGAAAAACTCTCTTGGAACTCGTATCCCAGATGAGGCCCAGGAATGTTAGGCTCCAGCTGTAACATTTTTAGATTGATGGAAAATTCTAACTCGTGTAGAGTATTCATGAGGTTGGAGTAGGTGTGGTGGACTTCCTCCGGAGACCCTGCTCTGACAAACCAGTCGTCTTGGTATGGATAGACGTGGTGACCTTGGGCCCAGAGGAGGGCTGCCACTGTGTTCATTAGTCTTGTAAATACCGTGGGTGCTGAATTGAGGCCAAAGGGAAGTACCTTGTATTGGAAATGAAAGCCCATGATCCTGAACCTTAGAAAGGACCGATGGGGCTGCCAGATCGGGACATGTAGCTATGCATCCTTCAGATCCAGGGTGCACATCCAGTCTCCTATGCACAGTGTCTCCTCTGAAAGCTCTGGGGTAAACATCTTGAACTTTTAAAGATGAAGGGAAAGATTCAAGGAGGAAAGGTCCAACACAACTCTCAGGCCCGCCTGGTTCTTCTTGCGTATGGCGAAAATCCATGCGTAGAAGCCCAGACCCCGCTGGGACTTCCTCCACTGCTTGACTCTCTATGAGCGATCGAATTTCCGCCATTGCAGTCCCAATCTGTGGGAGCGGAGGGGAGAAGATAGGGGAAGGAGGGATCGGTAGGCAGTAGCCCGTGGACACTACTGAGAGAATCCTGGGGTCCGCAAACCTTGTGCGTCAGCATTGGGAATGAAAGGCAAGCCTGCCCCCCACCGGAGACACATGGACCGGGATGGGCGTGTCATGCCTTTTTCGGTCGTAAACTGAGGCTGAGAGGGGAGGGGACTGAAAAAAAACCTTGTGCGCAGCCTTGTCTTGTTTGTGTTAGTGTTGGCTCGTAGACCTTTCCGATTGCCTAGACCGTTGTTCCTGGAAGCCCTGGAAACTACCAAAGGACGAGCCTTGTCTGACCGCCGCGTCTGGCTGTATGTTTTAGGGGTGGTCTTAGTGAGGATGGACAAAGATTTGGCAGTCTGTAAACTGTTTTTCTTCTCATCCAGTTCCTCGTCAGTAGTGGAATGGAACAGGTCGCCACCCTCAAAAGGAAGATCCAGTATGTGCTCCTGGACGTCCGGGTTGAACTCTGTCACCGGTAGCCAGGCCGTCCTTCTCATGTCCATAGCGAAGCAAATAGCACAGCCTGAGGTTTCAATGTGCGTCAGCGTGGACTCCATAATGGCATGTGCTACAATTCTGGCCTCTGCCAGCTCTGCCTTGAAGCGTGCCTGGCTCTGTACCGCAAGTTCCAGAAGGAAGTCAGCGATTTCCTGCCAAAGCCTCTGGTGGTTGACAGCGGCGAGCATAGTGTCCTCATTAGACTGACGAAAATGCGGGAGCCTGCGTTGTGGGAGCTGGCAGGGGCAGCTGGGGCTGCAGCATGGGTGGGGTCGCTGGAACCATGGGCGGAGTGGCCGTGGGTGCCGGCGGCATCACTGGAGGGAGCATGTCCCTGATTACATCCATGAGGATAATGCCCATCTGCAGAGACCTCATGAGCGTCATTAACCTTTCAAAAAGCCTGTCTTCACAGGCCGGTGGAGTGCTTGGAGGTGCAGGCATGAGCTGAGACCTGGGCAACACCCTGCCTTACTGTCTGCTGGGTGTTTCTGCCCTGCCACGATGAAGGATATGCAGTAGGCCACGTGCCTGGTGCAGACCAGCCCCATCTGGAAATTCATTCCCCTACCTGTTCCCCAAAGGGGGATGGTGTCGGGCGAGGTGCCATTTTCTCTGGGCCGGAGTCCATTTTGTCAGGCTGCGCCACATGCCTGTGTCGTGGAGTTTGCCACACTGGGCCCAGCCTCTTTCAAGATTCTTGGCGGTGGAGGTTGAGGCCTACCCTGCATCTCCGGACGAGGCCTGGTAGCTTGACTGACCTCGGCTGTGTCGCTGGTAGTGCTGCGTACAAGCACCCCCTCAGACATTTGTCCAGTATTAGGGTGTAGCCCCTCAGGTGTAGACCTGGTAATAGAACCTTGCGGTCCCTCAGTGACGTCACCGTTAGGATCTCGTGACCCCTCGGTCTGCTGGCTGGTAGCTGTAGCAGTCTCAGTATCCAGCCTGGTACGAGAACCTGAAAGCTCCCTCCCGTTGGTGCGCTTCCTATGGAAGGAGTCGCTTTTGCGGGGTGCGGATGAAAAAAGTGCCCCTACCTTGGGCCTGGACTTGTGCTTGACTAATTCCTTTAAGTCCTCCGGAGGAGACCTTCCGAAGAGCTCCCTCCAGAGGCAGAGAACGTGGGGGTTAGATGTAGGGAAGAGCCCCTTGCAGGATAGACACCTGCTGAAGCCCGCTGACGACATGGTGCAGGGAGGAGCATGATGCCGGAGGACAGGGGTATCTGAATACATATAAGAAAGAAGAAGACAAAAAAACACTTCCCTGGGGAAGAGCGTGTGGAATTACTAGGCCGGATGCCTAAGCCAGGAGCGCTGGTGAAAGCGATGTATTCCTGTCGACGTGGAAAAGAGAACTGGGGAGTGGCACTGGTGGGCAGAATCAAGGGAAGCGCATGCTCCCAGGGCCGCGCCCCTGCGCCCCTCTAAATTTAACGGGGAAGACGTTTTTTTTTCTGGCGAAAAAGGTTCCATCTCCCATCCCTAGCAAGGGACGTCCATACAGTATGGCGGAAGGGGACGGGACGTAGGAGTAAGCACTAGGCCTGTTTTCATAGCTAGTCTCAGCCACAGCAAGCCTCCTTCCAACCATCCATATTACCCACTAGCCCCAGCCGAATCCATAACAGTACAGCTGATCACGCACATACACCTACTCTCACAGCCCAGACACTACCAAGGAGGGCAAGTACCAGCTCTCCCAGGTGGCTCAATTACAGCAAGACAAGGAGTAGAAGGGCCAAGCCTGCAAGCTAAACATGTATAAAGCCACTGTCCACTGCATGTCCCCCAAACCACAACTAATCACCTGTATATCTCCCGTTCCCTAAACCTTCCAGGAGAGGAAGTGTAACACTGCACCTCTGGCAGCTACACCTCAAGACATTGCAGCATAGCTGCAAGATGCTTTATCAAAGAAGAGAAGTGCATTTCTGAATGTCCTTCTCGATATCAAAAAGTACCATGGAAAAAATAATCTGAGGAAAAGCCCTGATTGAAATTTCAGGGACAATTCCTTAACTGAAAGAGACAATATGTGACCTCAAAAATGTGCAAAGAAACCCTGACACCCTGGCTACTCCCTCCCCCCTTAATATCTAGGAGCAAGCTCCACTTTGCATATACCGCCCATCAAATATATAACTCATAGTCGCAGACTACTCCTACTACCGAAATCCTGGCAGTAGACCTCTCAGTGATCAGTACAAGTCACCTGACTTTTGTTTGGTCCCTGGTTTACGTCCCGCTTTCTTTACACACTCAAAACCTGGCTGCAATTTGCATGTTCTCATCTTTGAGCTATTGTACAGGCACCCTTCACGGGGAAAGCCGCTGCCATCTGTAAATGTGCTGTTCTTCAAATTGATACAAATACAAATAAATACATATACAATACAATACCCTCATACTAGAGGAACATTTGACAACCATTATTCTCCTCCATTCTCGCTCAGTGCACCCCTGCAGCCAAATACCCGGCACACTCTCCAAGCATTACAACGATGGCATGAACCCAAACCCCTAGAAAGATCAGCTTAGCACCTTCAACACTCTACGGCAACTTTGCATAAATGCACTCGAAAAACAATTAAGTCGATCTCCCATGTGCACCTCCTGTAAACCCGCTGATGTGCAGTGGCTCACCCTCTCAAATTAGCTGATAGTCTCGGTGAACATGACCTAGACATCCTCAGCCTGCCCAAAACATTGCTGCAAGAAGCATCCTAATTCAGGATGCACATTGGTGTATTTGGTATTTTCCATGATCCTGCGCAACCCTGAGCATCTGCCATCATAACTTTACCACAAAAAGAAAAACGAGTTCTCTTGCAAACCAACTCATCGCAAACCCCCTTGCTTTCCAAATGCCTTGTTATACAATTCACGCCGGCCCTCCCCTGCGGAATCCTTGGCAGTAAGCATCATCTACCACTCTGCTAAGAGTGACATATTTGTGTGTAAGAGATGACGAAATCTCTACAACTTTTCTATTCACTGGGGCAATAATTCCTCCTTTCTGAGGTCTTCAAATCCTTCCCCTCCAACTGCGACTTTCCCGACGCTGTGACAACGCGAGATATGAAAGCAGTGGGTGCTCAATGCCACAACAATGCCACACTCCTAGTAAGTTGGTTGCATAGATTTATCGGCAGAATAGGAAACATTGACTAGTTATCGTTTCTCGGTCTTCTTTTTTAGCCCTTCTTAACTCATTGTAAATTGTGTTTACATTGGTTTACAACCTGCTATGCTTGCCGCTTGTAACCTATGATCATGCCTGTAATTACTCTCTGCATTTCTGATCTCCTGAAGTATTGTAAGCCTGTAGTAAGAAAGTATTCTGTAACAGCGCCACGATGCCCGAGGGCCGCTGCGCGCTTTATAGATGCAAAAAAATAAATACAAATAAAATTGGTTCTGATTTTAAATTGTCTTCAATTAAAGTAAAAAGAATTGCACATCACCTCGCTGTGCCATCATCATGAATGACCTCTCTACCAGCCAGCCAACCGAGCAGTTTGGGGAGGGGGGCTTTCTGGGCCAACATGTGCCACTGAAATCAGTGTGCGCCAGGTAGTTTACACCAATGATACATTATGATTCACTGAGTGTTTTCCAATTGGATTGCACCATTATAAAATGCTTCTGTGAATCAGCGGTCTGAGGCGCTTTCAAAAGCACCATTTACCACAAACATTGCTGAAAAATGCTTCCCAGGTACTGCTCAGGCTCAAAATAACAATACGCCCCAGGTACAATGGTGCAATCACGTAGGAAAACGCTCTGTGAATCAGGCCCAGTATGTCGTAAAATAAGGAAATGCAATGTGCGAGCGTGGGCCACTTTTTTGGGGGCGCTGCTCAGTGTTCTGTCCCGTCAGACCATGCGTGCGCGCACCTGCGTCACCCTGCGTGCAGAAGCACGTAGAATGTTTGCTTGCTGCTGATCGCCTGTCTGTGCACATCGCTATCAGAGGTATAACTAACCTGTCTCACGACGGTCTAAACCAAGCTCACGTTCCCTATTAGTGGGTGAACAATCCAACGCTTGGTGAATTCTGCTTCACAATGATAGGAAGAGCCTTAGGGAACAGCGGGCGGGCGACCGCCCTGGGCGCAATTATCCCCCAGGACGCCATTAGCGCCTAAGGGCGCCTGCTGGAGGGGGCAGGGGTGAGCCTCTTTCAAGGGCTACCCCGAGCTGGCGTGGTTGTAGAAGTGTCATTTTGAAATAAATGCACTCGCGGGAGCGGGCGCGATAATTACCACCCTGCTCATCGCAGGAGTGGGCACCATAATCATCTTACTAGGGTGCCACAGCACCCTATTGTTGTTAAAATTGCGCCGGCTCCCGAGAGCGAATTTAATTTTAAAATGACATTTCTCCCACCACAAAAAGAAACATTTGGTGTCTCCACCCATCGGCAAATTATTGTTTTTCTGTCCGGGGCGCTGCTGCCAGTAAGGCCGGCACTGATCGCTATAATGGTATAATGGCTCTTTCTCTTTGGTGATAGTGAAAGTGCAGTGCGCTAGTGCCGCACACGCCGTACATAAAGAAATGAATAAATAAATACCATTTTGTTCCGGCCACGTTGTTTCGAAGTGTTCCGTGTTGCTCCAGGCGCTCCAGTAGCCCTTATAGTAGTCTCCATTTGGTTTGGATCGAACTTTCACCTCGTACTTTGCGCCTCGCTTCAGATCATGCTCCAAAAGACGGACATGTTGAGCCTTTACGTCCTGAAGCTGAACAAGGAAAGATTGGCATTTTTAGACGTCCCAAAATGCTTTCAAAGAATGCGGGCAATGCAAGCAGTCAGCAAGTATTATTGGATGAACACGGGCCGTCGCCTCACATTATTGCCTTTTCACTTTAATATGCTGTTCAGTGACATATTTCTGAAGAAGACCCCATTTTTTCACATCCCATTTCAATAGCTTCCACATCGTTTTCCCACTATTGACAAATATCGCCCAGGTCATCTTAAACAAGCATTGGCAATGCCAATAGTTTTGGCGTTTACTGTAGTTCGTTGCATTTTGCATTTATAGGCACCACGGTGCAAAGAGGAGAGTGCACATTTTCAAAGGAGGATGCGATAAGGGGTGCAGAATGGGAAGGGGAATAGAGCAAAGGAGGAAGCCATTGATGGAGGGTGCCATTGATGATGAGCAAGAGGAAATATGAGCGAGAATGGCTCAGAGGGTGGGTGGGGGTAGAGAGAGTTAGTAGGGTGGGTGGGGGTAGAGAGAGTTGGTAGGCTGGGTGGGGTAGAGAGAGATGAGCATTTAAAGAGAGTTGGGTGGGGTAGGGTTGGTGGGAGTAGAGAGTGGGGGTAGGGCTTGTGGGGGTATAGATAGTAGGGAGGGGGGTGTGAATAGAGAGAGAGTGGGGCAGGATGGGTGGTGAGGGTAGACAGTGGGGGAAGGGGACTAGTGGGGTAGAGAGGGGTTTGGGATGGGTGTGGTTATAGCGAGTGTGGTTAGGGCGGGTGGAGGTAAAGAGAGTGGAAGTAGGGTGGGTGGGTGTGGATAAAAAAGAGTGCGGCTAGGGTAGGTGGGGGGTAGAGAGAGTGGGGCTGTGGTGGGTGGGGATAGAGAGTGGGGCTATGGGATAGAGAGAGTGGTGTTAGGGTCGGTGGTGCTGGATAGAGAGAGTGAGGCTAGGGTGGGTGTGGGTAGGTAGGGAGAGTGGGTCTTTGTCGAGAGATTGGCACTAGGGTGGGTGGGTGTCGTAGTGAAAGTGGGGCTAGGGTGGGTGGATGAGGTAGAGAGAGTGAGGCAAGGGTGGGCGGGTGGGGTAGAGTGTGGGGCTAGGGTGGGTGGAGTAGAGACAGTGGAGTGTGGGTGAGTGGGGGAAGAAAGAATGGGGTTAGAGTGGGTGGGTGGGGGAAGAAAGAATGGGGTAGGGTGGGTGGGTGGGGGAAGAAAGAATGGGGTAGGGTGGGTGGGTGGGGGAAGAAAGAATGGGGTTAGGGTGGGTGGGTGGTGGTAGAAAGAGTGGGGTTAGGGTGGGTGGGTAGGGGTAGAAAGAGTGGGGTTAGGGTGGGTGGGTAGGGGTAGAAGGAGTGGGGTTAGGGTGGGTGGGTGGGGGTAGAGAGAGTGGGGTTAGGGTGGGTGGGGGTAGAGAGAGTAGGGCTAGGGTGGGTGGGTCGGGGTAGAGAGAGAGTGGGGCTAGGGTTGGTGGTAGACAGAGTTGTGCTAGGGTGGGTGGGGGTAAAGAGAGTGGGGGCAGGGTGGGTATGGGATAGAGAGAGTAGGGGATGGAGAGAGTGGGGCTACAGTGGGTGGGGGCAGAGAGAGTGAGGGTAGGGTCTGTGGGGGATAGAGAGGGTGGGGGTAGGGTGGGTGGGGGTAGAGAGAGTTGTGGAAGGGTGGATGAGTGGGGCTAGGGTGGGTGTGGTAAAGCGAGTGGTGGTAAATACAGAGAGTGGGGGTAGGTTGGGTGGGGCAGAGAGAGTGGGGAGACAGTGAGGGTAGAAAGTGTTATTTCAGCACTTGAACTTTTGCAGGATTCCACATAAAAACATCTAAATTGCAAGTTAATCATATGCAATGACAACATTACTTTTGAATGTTTTGCAGGTAATAACTTTTCATCACTTATACAGCAGGAGGAGGTTGGTGGCATCTGCCAGGATTCGTGTATGCAATGGTAGTGAGCAGCGACTTAACTAAGATCAAAGGGGTATTGTTTGACTGGGTAGAGCACCATTGTGGCGAGGGGTTGATCTGGTTGGAAGTCATATTTAGGAAACTTCTCCAGAGTGATGCTGCTTATAGGGTGAACTGGATCCCTTCAATTTTCCAGTAAAGTAAAGCAAGGGCCTTGGAAGCGACCTGATGGAACAGGCTAGGCTCATCTCGGAGGCAAGATAAAATCGGGTTGACTGAAAAGACGGAATAATCCTGCTTTCAACCCAACTTCACAGCTATGGAAAAAACAAAGGCAGCTTGCCAGCCTCGTAAATCAGTGGCTTGCCTGGCTCCATCAGCCTCCCTCTGCTAACAGATCACTCCACTCAGACTTTAAACATAGTCCGACAGGCGCTCATCTGACAAAAAGAATTGGTGCATACAAATGAAAATGTAATGTGCATCTAGTTAAGTGCAGTCATTTTGCTCCTTCTGCAATAGCACGCACAGCTCCCTGGCAACAGCAGCAGGCCTGCAGACGCAAGTGAGAGGGTCATGGCCTGGCTGGTGCTTCGGCTAGTTCATAGCCAAGCATCTGCAAGTTGCCATGCCAACGTCATACACTGGTCCTGAGCTCCCCTTTCTCCTTTTTTTTTTTTTTACGTTTACAGTACCAATGGTTTCGAGGTTAGGTGGCTTACGCCACCAACGCACCAACACCAAAAAGCAATGTAAGCAGATAGCCAGTTCCCTTCTACCATGCATGCCTGCTGCTGCAGCCTGCTACTCCGGATCCCTAATCTGACATATGGATGGATGTGAATTGGGTGTGTACTTAATTATTAATGTTAATCTATTGCGATGAAATACTTAAACAAATGGGGGTCATTACGACCCTGGCGCTAAGGGATTACCGTTACCGGTAATCCCTTAGCGCCCAATTCCCATAACGGTGGCTGGAACCAACCGTTATTGCAGGACCCGCAAAGGGACCCTGGCGATAATTACGGTACCGCAATTTGCGGTACCGTAATTACCGCCTTTCCCCCTTCCCATTATACCCTATGGGGTAAAAATGGGAATAGGGAAAGGGCCATGGTGAAATGGGGAAGTACCACCCCGCCAACCTTGGAATAGGGTGGTACTTCCCCATTTCACCATGGTGGACTCGTTACAATACCGGCAGCAACCATGGTGCTAATAGCGCCATGGTTTAGCGCCGGTATTGTAATGAGGGCCAATGTTTCCATTATTACAATTTTGGAAGCATGCTCCGAAATTAGTATACTCTATATATTTCTGTCTCACATTTTAGATGTCATTCTGAACATTTCTTTGCTTCTGCCATACCTATAGTTCTCTCTATGGCCAAAACCCTCTGTCCAGTAGGGTCTCCGTGGTGAACCCACACAATACTTTTCCATCAATACGTAGATCTCTCTCCTCGGTTGGTGTCTCCCTCTGGAACAGCCTCCCTGCTTTCTCAAACTTGAGCAGGATATTCTCAGGTTCCAGATGCAACTCAAGACCTTCCTTTTCGCCGCTGCTTTCTCTCTCTCTCTCTCTCTCTCTCTCTCTCTCTCTCTCTCTCTCTCTCTCTCTCTCTCTCTTTCTCTCTCTCTCTCGCTCTCTTTCTGGCTGATGTTCTTGCCTGCTGCGTTAACTGGTTACCTGCCTCCCTCCTGACCTTATGTGGACCAGGCTCCTACATGACCAGTAGCCCCATGCACTGCCTTCCGTGCACTAGGGACTGTATCTGCAACCCTACAGTCCCCTTGCTCCTTGCACTTACTTGAACTGGCCACCCCAGTGGCACTTACTTGAGCTTTTCTTATTGCACTCTCCTTTCCCCTCCCCCTGGCACTTCTCTGCCTTCCTCCTGCAATTGCACGATCTGAATGACACAAGGCCTAGCAAGAGCGTTTGTTTTGTTCTCCCTTTGTCTCCACTTCCTTGTCCTGCCTAGAAACACTTGTGTACAGGCGCGTTATAAACGACTTGTATCATATAATATCTGGACTGTGGCTTTGCAGCCTAGGGCTGTCAGCCCAGGGTTGGAGAGTATCACAGTCTGTCTTTAAGCATCCTGGGGATTGTGACATCTCTTGGACTCTGATGTCCGCGCCCACTCCCCCACCCCCACATAGCTCTTCTGGCATTCATTGAATGTAATGATATCTATCATGAATGCATCTGATCTGATATACATATACAACCTTTCTCCCTCCATTTCCCAAAAGCATTGCTACCAAATGCTGGTGCCAAGTGAGAAATGCTGTGAATAGGACTCAATGGGGAAGGGACGGATGATAGACCTGGGGGGGTGCTAAATGATCCCATGCTGCCAGCATGGAATTTGTGGGAGGATTGATGTATGATGCTCAGGGTTTATCAGATTGGGGGAAACATGAAATTCCATACAGTCTTTCACAGTTCATAACCCAATATTTGCATGCAAAGGTCGCTTTATCGCACAATACCCAAAACCATCCTAAATAAAGAAGATAAGGGAAACCAAAGCCATGATCAGATCTCAAAACTGTGCTAATCATTTTTGGGATTGTGGGTGTCTCCCATATCATGTACACTTTGTTTGGTCCACTTGTCGGAGTGCCAGATCTACCTTGTGGGAGGGAGTGGCGAGTGGCTTGAAGAGGTATAGCAGGTGTTGGATGCTATTCATTTTAATCAGATTGATTCGACAACCCATGCGATACAATGTTTCTTCCAGCTGGTCTAGCATGTTAAGGCACTCAGAATTGTAAACTAGGATAATGACATGTTAACACATTTAAGAGGTTAGAGCAGATAGGCACTCCTTAGTAGTCCATCTTTTTGTTTTGTCACCTAAAAAAAAAACATTTCCCAAGTGTTCTCTTTCTATGCAGTTTAAGGATATGTATAAGGCAATGAAAAAGTAGGGGTTGAAAGCCTGAACAGACTATCACTCACAAGCATTGCAAGTTTATATTCACGATGTTCAAAACTTCTACAATTTGTCTATGGGGGTGTCAGAAAATGAAATGTCTCAAAAACTTTTAAACCCTTCCATGGAAAATTGCCACAGTACATTTTTGAGGCATCTGCCGCTGCATGGAAAATATCTGAAGTTTTCATGTATTGCTTCAAATCGGGCCTCATTCCAAGTGGGGCAGTAAGGGATAACGGGCACCGGTAAGGAGACCGGTGTCGGTAATCCCATACCGCCCTACTACGAGTTCCCTTAGCGGGTCCCTCCTTTAATGCCTGGTCTGGCCATGCGTTATGGACAGGACCCGTTAAGGGAAATCAGGGCCAATAATGGTACCGCAAATTGCGGTACCGTTATTAGCTACTTCCCCCTTCCCATTGAGCCCTATGGGGGCTCAAATGGGAATGGGGAATGGTTTTTTCAATGGGGACTTACCGGTCCTGCAAAGGTCAGACTACATCGGTAAATCCCCATTGATCGAGACTGGTGCCGGTACCGTTATTGGAGGCAGTCATGGCGCAAATAACGCCATGACTACCTCCAATCTCAGAATGAGGCTCATTGTGTTTTTAATTGAGTTTTGACCACTTTTTACAATAGGTAAAAGAAACATTTTTCCCGCCTATATTTCCAAATTGTTTCTTTTGATTTTTGAGTTTTTTTGCATGCATCTAGATCTGTGGTCCTTAAAAAAAATTATGAGATGGTTACGTTTATTTATATTTCATGCGTATGTAAAATGAATGCTCATATTGAATACAAACTGTGCATGTTCGTGTAGGAGATGTATATTTTGTACATGTACACTGCTATACATATGAAACCTCACATCAAAAACATATCTGACATTAATGTGAGTTTTTAATATGTATATGAGACATACAGGAGATGTCATTTCGTACATGTATGAAATGTAAACCTCTCATACACCTTCCATACATATACCGAGTCACATAAAAGTCGGACTTCATTTAAATGGGAGTTTTCATACATATAGGAGGCATATAGACACGCACAGAATGAATGTACATCTTCTGTACGAACTGTACATGTACATGCATGAGATGCACATTTCGTACATATGCTCTACTAATCATATGAAAACTCGCATCAAAGTCAAGGCTGACTTTGATGTGCGTTTTCATATGTATAAGAGACCTGTAGGAGAAGTAAATTATATACATGCATGGAATGTAAGTCTTTTAAACACCTCCTCTATGTATAAATACTTGCTCAAATAGTCAGTCAGACATCACTTTAATGCAAGTTTTTCCTATTTATAGGAGGCATATTGGATATGGGCATTTCATATGACTAAAAAGACAGACGTGACATATACGCCATACACCAGACACTTATACAACACTCATAGGCCTTACACCAGAAACACTTATGACACACATTCTTATGCCACACAATTTGACATCAGACAATTCTAAGCTACCCAAGGGTATGTCACAAAGTTACATCTGCACCACATGCTCTTATGCCACACAGTCTTACACCACGTGTACTTACGTCAAGCACACTTATGTAACTTACTCTTACACCACATGCCCTTATAGCAGCTGTTCTTACACCACACACTCTTACACCACAATGTGTGATGGACAATGGTGTATTCATCAAAATACGCGTTGGGTGTGTACATACATCTCAATATTTCAAGCTACACGAAGCATCCTTCAGCTTTTTCAGCCTAAAGGGTTATTGTGCTCAAGCACACATCTATGTGTTGCCTTTATCTTGTCTGCCAAAAACAATGCTGAATCCACTCATGGGAATAAAGGCCCTGGGCTGATACCTGGGAAAGACTAATTGTAACACTCTTGGCCTTGGGGTACTTTAGCTTTTGTGCACAAATTCCTTTCCCTACCTCAGTACTTCTGGATGCATTCCAGTCTGACAACTTGAGTTTTCTAAGGTTGCAAATCGCTTTAGTTGGGCTAGTGGGTTTGCAGTTGGCACCAGTATCTAGGCTAACCTCCCCAGCAGTTGTCTCTCCAACTCCTTCAGGCCTGACCCACATCTCTCTCTGGGCCCAGGTTCATAGTATGCTATTCTAGCCTTTGTTCACAACCTGGCTTGAAGCAGGGTGTGCCCTATTTGGTACAGCCAACTCTGCGTTCTATACTGTTGGCCCAGTTGACTTGTCCATCACAGGTTCTAACTCTCAGCTTATTCTTTCTCCTCATCCCTTGGTACAATGCAACTCTCATGCTGCAAAACCGTCCCATGCTAATCAAACTTCTAGATCCAGAGGTTTGTACCTCCTCTTATAGCTGTGTTCTTGAATCTATTGCCCAGATTCAAAAACAGGGTTAAAGTCCCATATATGTATGCCTCAATTCTACTATAGAGGAAACAATTAGTTATTCAACCTGCAAGTGATGCACTAATTCCCTAGACAATGTGTGGCACTGCCAAACACATCAACAGCTTATGTAAAGTGAATCAGTTTCCACTTATTCATTTAAAATTATTTCATTACAATGTAGTCATTTCCATAGATGCAAAAATGATTTGGGCATATACATATATATGTTAATTATTAACTTTAGTTAAGGCGATCTAATTTGATGCAACAAAACCCTTGAAATTCAGCGGATGTGATGATCATCTTAACTCAGATCCCCCCATTGATGACACCTACGATATAATGATGTGTTATTAATAATATGCCTAAGCCTAAGCCCTTTACATAGTGTATTGCATTGAGGGGGATGACTGAGATAGGGATGCATAGATACACTGCATGCAGGGGTTGGTAAACACTGGGTACATGGTTGGGTAGTGGTTGAATATATTGACCAGAAGGGGGAATGTAGAGGAGGTCTTTACCCCCTCTTATGGTAGACAGGCATATATGGTAATTAAGGACAATATTTCACTCTCCTGTACAACATTGTAGAAATCAGGATTCTTGTCTGTTTAGGAAATTTAAGTTGCCCTTATTTAAAGCAAAAAATACATTGGAAATAGGGAACACTGCACACATTTATTTAGGATAGTATAGGATATAAAAATATGTTTACATTTTGTACAAATAAACATAACATAAGGCATTAGGCCACACTATGTTTACATATGATGAAGGTTATTTACATTCAGTAGACATTCATCATTTTGAAATGGATTCCACAGTTGCCTCACAAACAAATAAAGGCTTTAAGCCTGATAGGAGTTTAAAAGTATTTAGCAACCACAGAAATTAAGTGTTGTGTGCAGAAATTGGAGTGTATTTGAACAGAAGCCAGTATGAGGTGATTCGGCAGTTTAAATGGTAGGAATATAACGTTTCTAACAGTGGTGTCAAAAGGTTCTCGATAATTAAAATTTGGCAGTGGGTAAAAATGTTATAAAAGTGGAATAACCCAATAGAAAGCCGGATAGCTTATCTAATTTCTGGGCACAGTGTGCTAAGGAGTCTGAAGGCCTGCATCACACCAAACTGCTTTTAAACCAGTTCTCAAAGTTGCAAAATGTCTCATGTTTATTGGAAACTTGGGAAAGTACCTACATTTGATAATTTGCATAATGAGTCATGTGATTAAAGCTGCCATTTTCTAATTTGGGAAATAGCAATTCATCTGAAGCAGGACCAATGAAAAATGTATTAAAAGTAAAGGTCCAGATTTGCATATACATATTGTGCAATCCTGTGAAATCCTGTATTTGCTTTAAAAGGTGTGTTTAAAATGAGCAAGCTGTAGTTCCAGCTTTTTTGACTTACCAACTGGGGCTGCTTATGGCTTACAGCTAACTGAAAATAAACCTTGCTGTGTTTACATATCCCTTGTGTAATGAGGTTCTTTTTTTAAATATGACTAAGCTAAGGCCTCCCGCTCAATGTGGATCATGTGGATTATTAGTGTATTTTTAACTTTTAATGACTTTTCCAAAGAATTTCCAGTTTGGAGACCAGACAATATTTCTGGTGACATATCATCCAGATCAGTCTAGCGAAACAAATGTTATTAGCAATAGAATTTTGGGAAACGGCAATGCAAGTAAGATGTATCTTAAGCATAGGTTGGTGACCACCATATTCTATGCATACATTTTAAATTTATAGATAATGGAGAAAAGTGTTCTCAAATAAATTCATGTTTAATATGTCAAAATTGGAATTACAAAACAAACACTTGTGTGCGTAGAATGACTTTCGAGGCAGCCATGAGGATTGTTTGTTTGTTTATTTATTTATATTGCGCACCTAACTCAGAGGTGTCTGGGCGCATTTACATGTTACATAAAGCAAGGAGCATAGGTACAATGAAATAGAAGCAAAGCAATATATACATTACATTATTATGATTAGTGAAGGCACAATCACTCAATATTTACAGTGAATACATTCAAGATATTTACAAGTGTGGTATGTAAATGCGATTAAACATTTTGAGAGAGGAGCCAAGTTTTAGTTTTTTCACTAAAACTGAGGAAGGATGGTTCTACTAATAAGGTTTCATGCAGGGAATTCCAAAGTATGGCTACCAATACAGGAAAGCTACTGCCTCCTACTTTTTTTGAGCTTGTAATTAGGAACTCTGAGGCAGTGTGTGTGAAAGGATATGGTAGGTCGTTCTGATATGTTTTTGAAGAATTTGTCAGCGAAGTATTTGGGTGCTGAGTTGGTTAGGCATTTGTAGGTAAGAGTTAATGATTTGAAGTTAATTCTGTCCTTCACTGATAACCATTTAGTATTCCGTCTGTGAACTGAGGTGTGTTGCGTTCTGGGAATGTTTAGCGCAGTTCTTAATGCATTATTTTGCAGTATTTGTAATTTGCAGATATTATGTTTGCTCGACCCTAGCTATAGGGCGTTACAGTAGTCTATTTTAGATAAAATTAATGCCCTGGCCAGGATAGTACAACTTGTGGTTGCAATGAATGGTTTACAAGAGTTGATGAGCTTGCAGGTGTATGCAGTGGTAGAGGCTGTGGTGTTGACTTGTCTAGTCTAGATAAAAAACCAAGGCTTTTGCCTCCTTAGATACTTTAATGTTGTTTCCGTCAATATTAAAAGAGTTGAATTGGTTACTTAATTTATTTTGCCTTGTCGTAGAGCCAATAAGAAGGAGCTTGGTCTTATGATCATTAAGGCAGAGGCCATGCATGGCCATCCAAGCTTGGATAATAAGGTAGATCTTGTTAAGCAGGGTAGAGTCAGTGTCATGATTACCAGTAATAGGGATGAGAATCTGGGTGTTGTCTGCATAGTTAGTGTAGGAGACACCCAGATTGTCAAAATCGTCAAAAAGAGGCTTGGTGAAAATATTGCACATCGTGTGTGAGACGCAGGAACCCTGCGGTACTCCACAGGTGATGGGTGCAGGCTTAGCTGATGCAGTTGATGAGAAGACTCTGGTAGTTCTGTTATCCAAGAACGATTGTATCCAAGCCGGAGCTTCGGCAGAAAAGTGGGCCGCTGATTTTAAATGATTACATAAGACTTTATGATCCACTAAGTTGAATGCGGCTGAGAGATCCAAGAGAAGGAGGAGGGGAAGTTTCCCTTTGCCCCTGATGTCATTCGTTTGATTTTTCAAGTCTGTTTCTGTACTGTGTTTAGGTCTAAAACCTGACTGACGAAAGCCCAGGAGGTTGTTGGTTTCAAGGTAAGTCTGTGGGCCTCATTAGGACCCTGGCGGAGAGGGTATTACGCCAGCGTAGTGCATGGCGTACCTCTCCGCCATACTACGAGTTCCCGTAGCGCCATGGAGGTTTTCTCCGCCTGGTTTTACCAGCCGGAGAAAACCATGGCGCTACGGGACCTCGTTGTTAATTACGCCACCGTATTTTACGGTGGCGTAATTAACTCCTTCCCCACTCCCATTATACCCTATGGGGCGAAAATGGGAATGGGGAAGGGCAGAATGGGGATTGGGGATTTACCGCTCCGCCGAGGTCGGAATGGGGCGGTAAATCCGCCAACCCCCATGGCGCTATCGGCGGCTTTCCGCCATGCTTCGCGGTGCATTTAGCACCGCGAAGTCCGCCCGGGTCGTAATGAGGCCCTGTATCTGTAAATAAGCCGCCCTATCTAGTATTTTCAGAAGAAACTGAACAGTCGTTATTAGTCTGTAATTGGTCAGGATGTTTGGGTCAAGATTTGTTTTTTTTAATAGTGGGAGGACCCAGGCATCTTTTAAATTGGTCGGGACAGTGCAAGAGTCAGAGGAGGAGTTTATCAAGGTCGTAATGCTGCCTCTTTAATTATTGGTGCTGGGCAGATGTCTCCCTGGCATCTAGAGGGTTTGAGAGAGGATATTATGACCTCAACTTCGTGAATAGAGACTGGGATAAATTGAAAGCATTTAACAGGTTTTGTCTGGGCCATCTGTGATTTCTGCAGGGGGTAGTCTGTAGAGAGATTACATTTTTCAGTTTCCATTTTCTTTTGTAGAAGATCGATTTTATTGAAGAGCACATTTTCAATATTAGTGCACCATGACTTGTCTTTAGTGCAAGTTTCGGTTGGAGGAGTCGGGGACTTTAGCTCTCTTAAGATGGTGAAGAGTTCTTTCGAATTTAAGTTAGCTTTGTTAAGTCTATTGTTTTAAGTGTCTCTTTTGGTTTGAAGGATCTTGGATTTGTATCTAGCTGCAATTTTACAATGTTTATCCTCGTTCTCCACAGTGGGTTTGTTTTTCCATGAAGATTCTGCACTTCTTATTTTGTTACCTAGTGCTTTCAGATTAGGACTGAACCAAGAATTTAGGTGTGCTCGAGGCTTACCTTTGCACAGTTTTAGGGGTGCTATTTTGTTCATTGCTTGTTTGATAGTATGGTTGCATAGTTCTACTAACGCTGACGGGTCAGAACTAGTATATGTGAGGTTGGTAGTAGGTTGGCGTAGCGGTAATAGATTCTCCACCATTATATTATGCTTATTTCTAGTAAGTGCAGGGGGAGCCAAGCGAATCACAGAATTGGATTGAGTACTGTGTTGTAGTATGAAAGAGATCAGGTAATGATCTGGCAAGGCACACAGTTCATTGGATATCATTTTGGTGTCACAGTTGAGATCTACTAGCCAGTCTAATATTCTTACTTTAGTATGTGTTGGTAGGTTGATACGCTGAGGAAAGCCTAGTTTGGCGATGGTATTAGCAAATGCTAAGGCCTTGTCATCTTCTGGGTCATTGAGACCTGGGTTGAAGTCACCTAGTAGTATGATTTGTGAAGTAGGTTTCCTATTAATAGTAAGTAGAGAGGTAATATCTTCCTCAAAGGTTGTGATAGGGCCAGGTGGTCTGTAAATGAGGTGCATGGTTATAGCGCATGACGCAGTAAGAGGGAGTTTGACAGTCAGGAGCTCTCCAGAAGGGAAGATGGGTTGTGGGAGGACCCTTAGTCCTAGTTTAGTTTTAGCAATGAAGGCAATGCCACCTCCCTGGGCATTCTCTCTATCTTGCCTAAGTAGGTTATCAATTTCGGGTAGCGCAAGAGATAAGGGAGGATCAGCCGCTGCATGTAGCCAAGTTTCAGTTATGGCTAGGAAATCCAGTTGGTTAGAGACAATGAGGTCAGCAATGTCTAATGCATGGGCTACCAAGGATCTTGCATTTATCAACGAACCTTTGATATGTGGAGTATCGATAGCAGGTGAGCTAGGTGGATGGCATACCGTTTCTTGTAACGTTTGGTTGTTGGTGGGAATATTGTAGAAACACTTTTGTTTAGTTCTCTTTTGATTTATTTATGTATTATTTTAATTCTTGACAGAGCATCAAATCGCCTGCAGGCCTCACAGCGCACAAAAATGACAACACAAGACAAAAAATCAAACACAATTAAAGTAGCCGGGATCAGAGAAAAGCAAAGCAAGACCTAAGGTGCAGTGAAGAAGTAGGTCTTCAGATTTCTTTTGATGTCAGCCAGGGAGGTAGAGGTTTAAAGGTGTGGGAAGAGGATTTGGCCAGATGAAAGCGGGGCTGACAGAGCCTGGCCTGTTCGATTAACCTAAGCAATCGCCCTGGGACATGTAGTTGAATACATTCTGCAAGATAACTAGGTGCGGTGGCATTCAGACATTTAAACGTGAGTGTGAGAATCTTTAAAGAGACCCTGTGCCTGATAGGGAGCCAGTGTAATTTCTTCGGGGCATCAGTGATGGAGTGCCGCCTTGACAAGCCAAGCACAGCTCTAACAGTGCCGTTTTGGGTGATTTGGCATGTGGAAGTGAAGCAAGTGCAAAGATGGAGCAAATCAGTGGCAGTATGCATGCAGAATTGGCAATAAAGTGGTTCATGGCTAGATAATCAGGTCATAGAGTAGAAGGTGAACGTTCTGTTGGGGAAACCAAAGAGGGCAAGGCATCCGTTCAAAGGAGGATGCCGATAGGTTTCCTCTCAAGAGGAGTGTGTAGCGGGACGTGGATTGGTGCACCGCACACGTTAAGTGTAATAGTGTAACTAAGCATGGACAGTAAACGGTCACGATACAATATCAGTCGACAATAGTGTAGGTCAAGCAAGGGCATTAGGGGTATCCAGATTGGCCGTTAAACATTACAGATATTATACCATCAGGTATTGGCATAGATTGTATAAATAGCAAATTAGTTTGGCGGTCTCACTGGCAATGCTATATAGCTCTATTGGAAGGTAAGAGGTTGCAATGTTGAGTCCACAGTGCACTCAGTCTAGTAAGGATTGTGTATATTCTGGATCTGATAGTACATCGTTAATCGGTAAATAGGTGGTGGCAATGATGAGAGTCGGCGATGAGATAATACATACATATTAGCAATGGCTTACCAGGGCAAACGAGTCAAATAAAATGCATATAACGATAGTAATGTCTAGAAGATGACGGTAGTACAGATCTTCTGTAATACGATGCAAGCAGCATTAAAAATAATTAGCAGTTGGCAAGGTATGGATCGGATCTGGCAGGATGCATTGGGGGAATTGTGACACTCGGATGGTCAGGTTGTTGAACCGTAATTTGCAGTGTCAAGAGTTTAAAGGCTTACCGCAAAGGCTGGTGGGCGTGGAGCATATGGTTTGGCAATTAAACGGCTGCACCCAGCGTACAGCCCACGAAAATGTTCTGTGTAGCTGAGAGAGTCATCTTGGCTCAATACAGTGTTGGGTAAGGCTAGGTACCTTATGCGCGTTGTATGCCAGTTGAGTGAATACCTCAAGGAAGCAGTGGTGTGTGCCCTGCGGCCCGGACAGGCAAAGACAGGCACAGACAGGCCCTTTGGATACAGCCCTTAGGATGTTCAGGCCAGCTTCCGCTTAACAGTGCAGAGTATTGGCCAAAGTAGAATGACACAGCATCGATCAGGCCTCTTACAGAGGCTCGTAGCAGATGGCGGCCATTTTCAAAAGTGCAGCCGGCTACGAACGTACAGATGCAGGTATTCAGACTATTGGCTTCCTGCAATCTCTTTGCAGTAAAGGCAGTGAATACGTGAAGCACATTAACTGTGTGAATAAAGGAATCGTGGTCAGATGAATCTACCTTAATTTCTCGGGTCTGGCAAAGAATGTTCAGTAGTCCCCTTCTTTCTGCATTGAGACGCAGGTCTTGGGGGAGAGGGCTCTCTCGTAGAGATAGATGAACAGAATAGTGCAATGTTGAAGTGCTTCTAAAAAGAAGATCTCAAACAAAAGAAGGTCTCAAACACACCGGGACAATATCCCTATTAAAAGAACTAGGATTTGATCCATGCTGAAGATTTGAAAATTAAAATAAGAAAATCACACTCGAATGTTCAAAATCACACTAGAATGGTCCAAATCACTCACTTTGGATCACAATTTGGTGAAGAAACATTTCCAATGATAATAGTTTAAAGAAAAGCTTTTATCTCACAGTTTTGCCGTCAAGCTATCAGAAATCCCTTTGGCGGGAAGTGCACCAGCCTGGTGGCAAAAGGAAGGTAGACGTAAGAGGCTAGAGGCTGTCAAGGGAGAGGCTTGCTGGAAACGAGCGTGAGGGAAGAAGATTGGGACAGTATAGGGTGTGCATCTTTGCGAAAGGGGAATGAGTAGAATGACCCAGAAGGCATTAGGTTTTCAATTGGATGACTTTGCACTCTTATGCCTCTGATTGTCACATTTTCCCAAAGAAATTCTGTAACTTTATTAATATGGGTCTTAATTTCGGTAAATTTGAAAGTAAAGCATTTGTCGCACACCTTCCCCTTTATCATTAGGTCCCTTTATCCCAGGCTGAAGTCAAATTAGTAGCAGTAAAATAGATCTCAGTGGTTGGCCCATTAATTGAGTCTGGTTGAAAGCATGACATAAGTTAGGATATCTTTTATTCCAGCATTCCCGGGCTGGCTGTGCCTAGGGTCCCAACCTGCAGCACATTAATACAAATGGCTGGGGTGCTTGTGTTCCCTTGCAGAAGGGATGTGATCTAGGAGCTTGGGATGGAATTGTCGCGTTTATGGTGGAATTGAGACTGATTTGATTAGGGATTTTCTCCTTTCTATAATGGCATGGGTAGGCTAAAAAACAATTCAATAGTTGGCTGCCCCTGCATCTAGCAGTGTGCATGACTAATTCAAAGCTTGTCTCTCATTACAGCCTGTTTCAATATTACCCTAATTTGCATGGCTATGTTAAAATGTGGGCCTTGCATCCGCTCTACTTAGGGACAGACCCTACACCTCACTGATGACGCAAAATGAGGCCGCAACTCTGGGGATGCTTGTGGCTCTGTGCAGAAGGGCTCAAAACATAAAACCTCCACTAAAGCCTAGTCGGAAGCCCAGAATCACTCTTCGGCAACTGTTATTTGGATTGCCTTCGCCTCTCATAACATCCCTGTCTCAACCCAACCATGTACCGACCAAGAACTGCCTTGGATTTCTGGACAGCCGTTGTCTGTCCCTTCCTATTCTTCCCCACGTAACTTCTGTAATGCTTACCCATCTCATACTTACCTCACATTCTGCATTCACTGCCTGGAATTCTATCGATCCATTCTTTTCCCAACCTCACCTTCTTTTACCCTAAGGAGACTGGCACATGCACTTTGGGTGCTATCCTGTACCGGTGGTGTCACAACCCGACTTTAGTGCGTCCCTCGTGCCGCCCGGCGTAGCCCTTATACTAACCTTCCCTCCTCCTTCATTTATCCCTCCTTCCCTCCTGGTTTTTGGACTTCTGTTACTCTGAAACAACCACACCATTTGGTAAGCCTTTTCTCCTCCATAGTCCTATTTCTTTTCAGTCCTTACTTGTGTTTTGCCTTCCTGGGGGTTCCCTTGACTAAGTTCTGGTCATTGTGCTTTTCTCCAGTGGCAGAACGTGTGGTAGTGCACGCAGGAGTCATTCCAGATCTTGGTCCCCTCAGCCCTCAGATTAGTGTCTGGCCTTCCACTCCTTCCTGTATTGTGCTGCAAGTATTGTACCATCGTCTCCTAACCCAACTTCTGCTTGTTTATGCAGCTTGCTCTGGCAACACAGGGAATCAGGGTCTCACGCCCTTTTAAGCAATCAACCCATCTGGCCTGGTGTTTCAAACAGGCAGTAGGGTGTATTGCTAGGAATGTTCCCTCGAGTTGAGGGGGTCCAGGTGCCCTTAGGAGGAGAAGAACAAGCCTGAGTGGGTCCTTAACCAAGCACCCGTGAGGTACTCCCGGTGGGTGAATATTCAAGTCTCCTGGTGAGTCTCAATTGTTTCTGGGTGTATTGTTCTAGAGGCACGAAATCTGATATTGCTTACTTAAAGTCAGATTGGAATCCAAGTAGACGCCAAGGGTTTTGACTTCCTGTGAAACTGGGATGGGGTTGCCATCGATAAGGAAGGATTTGTGTTTGCATTGTTTATTTAGATGAGCTTGTGACCTAACCAGGAGCAACTCGGTCTTATCATCATTGAGGCACAGAGTGTTGTGCCATCCCGGCCTGGATAGTGAAGTGGACCGCACCTCAGTTTTTGGTGTCATTCTCGTAGTCTCCTGTGATAGGTAAGAGAATCTGGGTATCGTTTGCATAGTTTGTGTAGGAGATCCCCAGCATGTCTAGGTGGTCAATGGGTGGTTTCATAAAGCCATTATAAAGTGTCGGTGGGACACAAGAGCCCTGAGGGACACCACAAGTAACATGTTCTGGCGGGGCAGTGGCAGGTGAGGAAAACACTCTCATGGTTCTATTGGAACCAGATCAAAAGACCTAATGAGCATGCTGGACCAGAATCCTATATTTGGAATTTACAGATGTGGTAATTGCAAACTATGCCCGCAAATAGCTTATGGTGCCAAAAGCGTTGTCTTACCAAATGGCAAAGAGAAACAAATTGTAACAGAAAATTTATAATATATGGAATAAAATGCGTCTGCAAAAAAAACTTTATATTGGGAGAACAATTAAGACTCTCAATACAAGAGTATTTGAACATCTACGAGCAATTCGGAGCAAGGATCTGAGATACCCTCTAGCTATCTACTTTTGTTTGGAACACCCAGACTCTGAAGTAGAGCAGATGACAATTTACAGGCTAGAACAGATTGCAAACTTACCAAGGGGAGGAAATAAGGAGCTACTGTTGAGACAAAAAGAAGCAAAGTGGATTTGTCTGATGGACACGTGTGACACAGGGTTAAATTCAGATAACAAACTATACAACCGGCTGTAAAAACCATTACCATTTGATTGATGTGGAAATACAGTAATGTCAAATATCTGTTATATGTCAAGAATAAGATAACCAGCACATACATTGTTGCACAAAGTACTAAACTGACAGTTAAGATAGGGAAAGTGAGGTAAAAAGGTTGTGACATCGCTAAACAATTCAATTAAGACAAAATAGTATTGCCCACTTGTATAAAGTCCATATGTTTAAAATATCTTTGAAACCGTGTTTGGGTACCTTTAATTAAGGGCAACCATAGAATAAACAGTAGGAACAGGATAATATCCAGTCCTACACATTTATACTAATCTACTGAAATCAGCCTTGAAATTCGCAGTCTAATGCGTACAAGGCCATCTAGATAACAAATATAAACATTACCTCAAAGATGGCCGCAATGCATCAGCGCAATGACATCATCGTGCACGCGCTAAATAGGCGTGATGACATCACTGCAGTGTCACTCGGCACTATAAATACCTTCAAAAATCATTGGGAATGTATGCAACAGATCAGCTGCATCGTTCCCAAGGACAATGGCATCCTATTCAAAAGAAGGTTGAAAACAACACCCTGAGGTTAGCTGACAAGGTGTAATCCTGTATCTCACCTTTATTTCTTTTCTAAAGCTAAAAAGAGCTACTTTAAAACAAGAGCAATTTGAATTGTTTACCTTTTTTGCAATTTGCCTTTTTTTCATCCTTTTTTTATCTTCACTTAGTCCCAGTGATTGATATGCTCTGGACTATCAACTTTAAGACTCCAACACATTGGAAACTTTTCGATTTGAAGAAATTTAAATAATTTTTGACGAACCTTTGAAGGAATTAAAGCTCTAAAAGGTGAGTGGCCTTTTTACTACTTAAAGGAAAAAATGGCAAATATCCTTTCTAACTAAACCACTCAGTAAGGCAGACAATGCTTCCCATTTATAAAAAAAGTAACACACAAATCTGACGTGGTTTAACTATAGCAGTTGAAGAATATAAAGAGGAGGATGTATCTTCTTAATGTACTTGTCTCTCTTTTCTTTCTCTAATACAATGTATGTTTCCTTTTCTTGTTTGGTAATTGGAGCAGATACCAATGTAACATAAGGTTCATGAATGTTTCCTTTTTATTAGATACTCTCCTGACGAGCCCTCTGAATCTAAGAGGGTGAAACACGTGTAGAGAGTTCACACTGAAAGCTTTGAAATTAAATAACAAATATGAATGTATAAACAAAAAATGGTTTAATTGGACTACTTCGGCCCTCACCTTGAAATTGAATATTTTATCATCAGTATGGAGCAAACAGGATAATAGCAACCTCCAGAAACTCCAGATCCAGATGGTTGCCTCACGCAAGAAGCGGGCGGCCGAGGAAAGTTGTTCGCAGAGGATTTGGTGATATATCAAATCGATGGCAGCTGAGAGATCTAGCAAGAGAAGAAGAGCTATCTTGCCCACATCTTTGAATTCATCCATTTGATTCTTTAGATCCAGTAGCGCTGATCCTAGAAGATTGCTAGATTCTAAGTGTGCCTGTATCTGAAGATAAGCTGCTCTGTCCAAGATTTTGAGGAGAAAGGGGACCATTGTGATGGGATGGTAGTTAGTAGGAGTGTTAGGATCAAGTGTAGGGTTTTTAGTACATCTTTTAAATTAGCTGGCATAGGGTAAGTAGCAAAAGAGGAATTGATGAATGAAGAAATTAAAGGTGCTAGAGCCTCTGCACAGTCTTTGATGACATAGACAGGGCAGATGTCCTCTTGACATCTTGAAGGTTTAATGTCTTTGATAATTTGTATTACTTCATGTTCTGAAACTGGTTTAAAATTTAAACTGTGTGTGATGTGTTGGGAATGCAGTGGCAGGGGATCTGGTGTGGTCATATTGTTTATCTTTTTTGAGATCTTGTTTTGGAGAGATGAGATTTTGTCCAGTCGGGCGGTTTGAATTTTTAGACTCCAGGTGTTGTCTTTCAAGCAATTACCAGGCATTGGGGCTGGGGATTCTAGTTCACGTAATATGGCAAAAAGTTCTCGGTGGAGGAGTTGGCTGTGTTAGTTCTGGCATTGTACGTGAAGCTTTTGGCTTCAAGTATAGCTAGTTTGTAGACTTTCGCTGAGGTGGTGAATCATACTTTGTTAGCGACTATTGGGTCATTTCTCCATGCGGTTTCTGCGCCCGTTTGTTTCTGCAGAGTGCTTTGAGGGCAGGTGTAAACCATGTTTTAAGGTGGGCCGAGGGTTTGGCTTATATTATAATGGTACGTTTCTATAGTTTCTAACGTAATGTATATGAATCAAGAATAAATATTTGTAAATTGCAGGAAAATGATGTGCCTATGAAGTCACCTTATGCCAAGCCTAACCCGATAGTTTTGTAATAAAGCAATCTCGATAAAATACACATCATCACTGCATTGTATAACAGGGCTCTTATAGGTCCTGTTTTTTTAACCAATATACCTAATTTGTTGATTTTGTTCAAAAAAGAAGCTCTTATCATAATGGAACAGCATGCCTAGTACTCTCAACTTGCCGTGAAGGAAATAATGTCATCAATGGCTGCTGTATTGCCTACGCGGTGGCCATCTTAAAGTGGCAAGCCCACTGTTTAAACCAATGATACGCATAATTATCTTAAGGAACATAATGTAGTATGAACATCCTTCTCTGCCGAACACTTACCTTTTTCAACCTATAATCCTGTTGTCAGTACATAATCTAAAATAAATATAGTTAAAGAAATTTCAATCTACGGTAACAAGTACCATATTCATATTGTTACAAACATGTTTGACAAACAGTGAGAGTCACCCACTAATGCAGAGCATTATCAGATTTGAATCGTACCTTAGATACATAGTCATTTTTAAATCGAGCATTGGCTACTTTGAATCTTGGTAAGCTTTATGACATTTGATGCACCATATGTTAAGGGAGAGCATCTTTATTTAGGGTTATTAGATCTCTGATACCTGTTTGGTTACAGAGGTTGGATACTTCTGGCACTCCTTGTGAGCACAGCATACATTAGGTCGGTACTACTTAACGTACTAATTGACGGATTGTAGGTAGTTTGGGGGTAAGGATCATTAGGTGTTTTGTTTATAATTCCTAGGAGAGAAGGTTTTTGATTCCCCTGAAGAAAGATCCGAAACGCGTTGGGAAGAAAGTTTGGATGTGACTAACACTTATTGAGAGCTATTTGTCCATACAAAAATACCTTCTTTACATTTCAAATTATGAAGACACTTTTAGAACGAATTTATGCATTTGTATGAAAAAGGTTTTTGGGAAGAATATATTTTTGATGCATGTAATTTTGCAATTCTAATTTTGGGTAAAATGTATGTTACAGCCTACAATGTCTGCTTGAGAAAAAAAATAGCTCTATGTTAAGAAAATGTGTTTCCATGTTATGACAAACATGGAAACACATGGTTACGTTAATACAAACGATTATGTTTAATTTAAATTGAACTGTACACGAATGCTAGTTATTTATTTCTATGACTTATACGTCAGTTGCCAAAGCAAGTCATTCTGGGCTTCCTACTAGGTTTTAGTGGGTCTTTTTTGTTTTGAGAGTTTGACTTTGGTCGTCTTGGATGGGCCCTTAGCACCTGAAATATGGGAAACATTTTAAATGATAAAATACATGAATAAATTTAGAATTTAGCTGTGCATCCCATATCCACACTAGAAGGGAACCGAGTAGCAGTCAACTCAGACTGCTCCTGTTTGGGGTTGGACTAACTCTGATTTGTGTAGGCATTCTCATATTGTAATGGCAGGGGGGAAATAATAAACAATAGACAGCCATACTTCTCAGAGTGCTTATGATTAATTGAAAGCATCCACCCATCATTTGTTACTTGCTTCATAAGAGAGGTAACACCTGAGCCGGATTTTCCTGCTAGGTTTGAAGGGGAACTCAACATCATGCTAAGGAAGATTACACTTCATTTAATTTAATAATTATATTGTACACAAATGAAAAATATAGATTTCCCGCCCCGGAGCGAGGGTGGGGGGGCATGGGTTTTAACGGCCCACCAGGGCCTCAGCTCGGGCTGCAAGCTGGGGTGTAAACGCTGTTTGCACCCTGGAATTTACCGAGGTGTGGATAGTTTTCTTTTTTTTCATTCGAGGGGAGATCAGCTCATCGCGAGCCCATTCACCGTCGGAAAAAAACATTTTAAAAATAAAAATATCCACCACCATTGGAAAGGAAAAGAGACTAGGTCCCTTTTCAGATGACGGCCATGGAAAAACATGTTCCAAAATGGCTACCTACTCCCTTTTCTATTACAATGGCGGTGGCCAGACGGGAGGAGATCGGGACCAGAGGCTCCGGTCCTGCAGGTAAGTTGGGCTGAGGGACGTGGAATCGGGTGATTTGGGGGATGTAGGGAGGCAACAGGGTGAGGCTCCCTGTTATTTCCCCACATTAGAAAAAAAGCGCCACCAAAGGGCCTTGGGTGGCTGGAACAGCAGCCAGGGATTATGTATTCTCACCTGCTGTTCCAGCCACATGATTGGATGGCTCACCCTCCCCGGGTGCGCATATAAATTAACAACATAGGACAGTGTTATTAAGTTCATGAATATTTTCCTTGACAGACCATCGTTTTGCCTATAAGGTATAATGAGGATGCTTTGTATATAGTTGAGACCTGGCTTTGTCCACATCTGGTTAAAGAAACACCTACTTACAATGGTCCATTCTCCATGTTCCGCGCATAGCGCTATTTGATGGATTAACTTGGTTTTCAGGAATCCATCCTGTTCCACGTACTTGATGATGTACTCTTTTGCTTTTTCTTGATATGTGACGGTTACATTGGTAGGCGCTTCAGGTTTTACTGCAAGGCAGAACAAACATTTTTCAGGCAAGACATTAAATGCTTAAATGTCAAATGGTTGCTAGTATCCAGAAAACAATATCGACAATGTCATCAATAGCACAGCTCTTGGCCTTGGTCAGTCTACTAGATGGAAAATGCATACACTGGCTGGGCTTAGTTGTCCCCATATGACATCAGATTCTAAATTTCTATATGTTTGTATATCTGTAGCATGGACGTTTAACATGAGATGTATATTCTTTTTTAATATTTGAAAGATGCATTTAAGATTATATCTATGTAATCCTTAGGCTCCAAGACTCTACTTCACAAAGAACTGGAAGGTTAAGTGCTTGGGGGAGAAAGCTGCTCACATGTCTATCCCTGCAGGTCTCTCCACGCAATACCCCGTTTCACAAACAGGACTCGCAAGGTGTAGCAGGGACTTTTTGCAGAGGCAAGGGGCCAACAGGCAGCCCCTCCATGCCCATTTAAGTTTTGGGATTCATTGGGCCTCATCACAAGTCTGGCGGTAGCCGTGCCGGTAAAACCGGCAGGCTGCTGCCGCACTTGCAAGATTTTCCAGCGCCTGGCTTGCCGGATTTACCAGGGCATTACAGTCCTGGCGTTCCGGAAAGTCAGGTGCCAGAAAAGGCAAATCCCCATTTGAGTCCCATAGGACTCAATTGGAATGGGAGGCATGGAAGCACCGGCACTGTGTGCAACAGCGCCGGTGCTTCCATGCAAGTCTGCCAGCGGGTGCTGTCCCGCCCACCAGGTCAGACCTGGCTGGCAGGCCGGCAGCCGCTTGCAGCCTCGGAGTGTGCGGATCCGATAACAAGAGTGCCGGTATGCTTACCAGCACCGTTGTTACTGGACCGGCACATTGAAAATGAGGCCCACTATAACTAGGAATTCTTTGGCCACCTTCACACATTTGGGCTCGCATTGGTGACGGGATGGGTGCAAGGAGTGCATCTGCAGTGACAGGCCTTTCATGGGTCCAGCCATTACTTTGAGCGGTGGAAGGGTACAAAGGTAATAGGCAAACCAATGCTAAACACAGACAAATGCTGCCAGGTAACTTGAAAAGACCCCTACCAGTATTTCAGTTTCCCCTACATATGTCTTAAGCATAGGGGAGAGAGCTGCAGCGATACTGCAGATGGAAGTCCATTGCTTTGTCAACCAGGGATGCACTTTGAGTTGACCTGTGGCAGACACACAGAGGATACGACCCCTCGGTGCATATAGCTGGTATGTGCTACTTCACTGAAGAATACTTTATTTGGTTGTGCCAAAACAGTTGCCTATTTAAATGTAATTATCTGAATCCACGTAACCCTCCCTTCCACCCTGCAAGTTCGCATCATACAATCAAGGGGAAAACCATATTTGTGAACTAGGGCCAATGTGTCTTTTGCTGGAACTAACTCCGGTGACCAACATTATTTGCCAAACATGATCAGTTTAGACTTACTTTTATGAGCCTCCAATGAAAAAAACACAAATACATTTACTACACAGAAATGATGCTGCGGTGCACAAATAAAATTAATTCTGCTAAAAATCAATTGTATTGGAAAATATAGAAACATGTTAAACAAAAGCATGTATTTTGAAAACGATTTGTTATAAATTATTACAATATTTTACTGAGAAAATGCATTAAATATATTAAATAATATGGAGGGAATGTCCTTCAGTATATGAAGGGCTTGGTTATAAATGTTGAAACTTTTCATTAAATCATTTTCGGCCAGTTTCTTCAGTCTTAAATGCTTCTAGCTACTAGTTGATCATATTGTGATGCTGGAAATGCATTGGAAGGACGGGGCCTCCATATCCTTGTCCTTTATTCCTTTATTATGTATGTTATGTCTTGTTTTCCGCGCAGGAGTTCATGTGGGACTCCTGGCAGTGCGGCTCTTCCTATTTTTGGTTTGGTGAATAGACCCTTGGGATACCCTTTTGGCACCCATGGGTGGGAGTACAAGTCTGAACTACTAGTGTATGTATTTGGGCACCTGTGTGTGGCCAACAGAGCAGGGTATGGGCTGGTGACAGCGGCATGCTGAATTTGACAGGTGCTCTGAGTATCCTCCATTTTGGGATGCCCCATCTCTGCCACTGGAATCAGTTGATTCCTAATAGGAAACAAGATGGCCCCTGTGGCCTCTTGCTTTCTATTGCCTGTTACCTTGTATTCCCGAAGTCTCTGGAAGCCCTGACTCTGGCCCTTCCCCCTGACTGGCTATTGGGGGGAAGTTCCATATATGGTATTGTGGGGAAGTCCAGGCCAGATAGGCTGGAGCCTTCCCGATGACTGTATGTTGTGGGTACGCCCGTGGTGTGGGACCTGGGTGAATGGAGTGTGTGATGAATACACATTTCATTTTATGGGTGTCTAGTATCTGGTGTTTGACACAAGCCCTACCCAAAACTGGAATGAAAGCAGTATGGAGTACTGAAGGGTTGGGTACTTGTCAGAATCCACATTCTGTGTTGTGAGTGTCTGGATGGAGAAGAATGGTCTGAATGCGCTGTGAGCCTGATTGGCTGCCTGACTGCCTGAATGCCCTTCTGATTGATTGGTTGTCTGAGTGTGACCCAGCAGACTGAATGGGAGACCAAAAGTATATCTGGGGGCCTCTCACTGATAGAAATCGTTCAGAAGCTGAAGTTGAAACTGATGCTTAACCTTGAAGCCCACTGGAAGAAGAAGAACTGCCGCTGCTGTCCTTCGCTAATGTGAAAGCTGCATGACTGTCAAGGTACTGATCCAAGAGAGGACCTAGCTAGGAGACCTCTTCCCGAGCTACAAGGGACCATCGTGCACCAGCTGATCTTTGCCAAAGCTCCCTGGATGTCATACCCTCGAATGGCTGCCGACCGGAGATGGGGACCGCTGTGGAATCACGAAGAGAAGTGCCTGGACATTGAAGTCCACCACCGTCGACGACCACCGTCGAGGACCGCCGTCGCCGACCGGAGCCGCAGTGCTCCTTTGCCTAAGAAAATTGAAACAAGCACTCCCTTGATCATCCTCGTCCACCGCTTTCGTCCTGCTGGTGAAAGTCAAGGCCGGTGTACAGGAAGTCCCAAGTACAGCCCGCACTCCAACCGTCCATTTTGAAGTACCAGGAACTTTCATGCCGAAATATGTGACGTATGATAAGCAAATAAACCAGCAGAGAGCTGCAGTGGGGTTCCGTCCAGTACCCATCAGAAGAACAATGCCTATTGAAGTACCGATACCAAGGAAACCATGGACAGTAACGTACCCATTGAGAAAACCATATCAACAAATGAAACGAAATGAAGATCGTCTGAGTACAGTCCCTGAAGAAACCAAAAAGATCTTAATGGAAGACGAATGGTGACGTCACGAAAACCCGGATTGACTCACATACAGAAGAATTGACGACCAGAGAATGATGTAAAGAGACGAAAACTCCATGTACAAGGGGTATTGTGAATCTAAAGTGAAAGGACAATGTCAAATATAAGAAGCTTAAGCTGGAAGCATGACGAAGATATTTGACCAGTTTACACATGTACATATGCTTGGAACCACAAGAAATCTAAGAAAATCGTACAGCTTGCTATGCTTAGTAGAAAGATGGCAAGCACCACCTATACATATCTACCTCAAACAAAGCACGTTATATAAGTATGCTTCCACTTTGCACAAGAACCAGAATTAACCAAAGGCTACTAAAGGCCACACAAGGAGAACTTCATATTTAGCAAAATTGCAGCAGAAACGAAACTCAGCAAAGGCAAATTTTGCCAAAAAAGCCAACGTCGTATCAGTAGAATAGACAAACTGTAGCTACAATTAATTGAAGCTAAGAACAGAATATCAGGCTTCAGAAAGGTCAAGATAAGAAACTGGAGGCAGGAGTTGGGTGAAACAAAAATTAAATACACAAATTACATGAAGAAGAGGCAAATTCACTGTGTCTGAATCACATGACCAGCCAAGCAAGAAGTGAGACCTTGACACCTACGCATGGCAACATGCCAGGCGAAGATATCAGAACTTTTCCAGACAGGAGATGCAGTCTCGAGGCCAACCACAGTGAAATAATTGACACATGGCCACTAAAGTGATGATTGATTGTAACAATAATTGGAGGAAGGCCGGGGGAGCTAAGGGGCACCCTGCACCTGGCCAGCCATTCTGCATGCTGCTAAGCAAAGTGGAAAAGTATGAGTGAGGTTGGTGCCAACCCTTTTACAGTGGACCAAGTAATCTAGGGTCCAATAGTAAGTAGAATCAATGGGATGTCGTACTTTTAGTGCCGTCTACAGTAGCCATTTTGAAGGTAGGGCTTAGATGTCCCACCTGACAATGTTTACCTAATCCCCTTATCCGTTACCATATACAGATATAGTACTTATATTAAAGTTACCTTTCCAAGACCAATCAAATTGCATGCCAACTTTTAAGCGTTAAACGTCAGTGATGACGAATTTTTAGTATACATGAGGTGTTCTTTATGAAGTTCGTTGGAGTTGTAAAGTGAGAGTTAAGATCAAGCATCTGCTGATATTCATGAGACGCCCCGTTTTTTGTACTTGTCAATAAATGGACTCCCTTTGCCAAACCGATGAGTTGTCATTATTGATTTGGCGTTAGAGAATTAATCTGCACCCCCATCCGTCTCACGGTTGCTACTATCTTGTCTTAAAGTACTTCTGGGCAAACCCCGACTCTATGGGCCGGTTCGTGGTCTCAGAGTACACTTTGTAGCAGAGATCGGAAGGTTATCGATTATTGATTAGATAAGACACCCATTGACCGTCGGAATAAAGTAACTATAGGTCCTCAGCAATCTCACGAGTCCTTTGCCATCCGGCTGAGTAGACCGTGAAGCTCCCTGTAGACAGTGGTTAGTGTAAAAAGTAGAATATGCAGACAGAGGTGTGAAGGGACCTGTGTTTCCCCACATAACCCCTTCCCACTCCAACGGGCAGCTGAGCGGGCGAACGGCAGGAGAGGCGGTGAGGAAGGTGGTGATCCTGAGCATCCAGAGAGGGAATATGCGAAGAGTGAGTGAAAAAGACTAAGGGCCTCATTACACCGATGGCAGTAAGGATTTACCGGTACCGGTAAAATACCGGAACCGGTAAATCCTTACCGCCTTCTACCAGGTCCCTTTGCGGGTTGGGGGAATTAACGCCTGCTTTTTGCAGGCGTTTAAAACCAACCCGCAAAGGGACCCAGGGAGCTAATTACGGTACCGCAATTTGCGGTACCGTAATTAGCGCCTTCCCCATTCCCATTGAGCCCTATGGGGCAAAAATGGGAATGGGGAAGGGCAATGGTGGAAGGGGGAATTACCGCCCCGCCAACCTTGAAATGGGGTGGTAATTTCCCTTTCCGCCAAGGCGGGGCCGGTATTTTACCGGCATGAACCATGGCGCTAATAGCGGCATAGTTCTCCGCCATCCGTGTAATGAGGCCCTAAATGCTTTGGCAAAAAGTGCATGCCTTAGAACAAATGAGGGAAAGGTAACGGAGGGAGGCGGGAAAACAAAATATAGTCAGAAGCAGAGTAGAATATATATATATATATATCCCCATATATTATATATATATATATATGGGGAAGGAAATAGTGACTCAAAAGGTGATTAAAGTAGTAAAAGCGTATACCGGGAGGACATCCGAGAATAGAGAGGATACCGGCGGGGACACCCAAGAAGAGAGAGGATTTGTCTAATTCCTACGCTTAAATATAGCGGCTAGAAGAAACTTGCATCCATAGTCCTGAATAAAAGAGCAACAAATAGGTCACCACAGCTGTTAAAGACGCTCGGCAACGGGATGAGTTTAAACTCCATGTCGGGGTAATATTAAGAGACAGAGGTCTGTGTAACCAGCTGGAGTTTGTTGAGTCTGTGAACATCTGTTTTACGTGTTATTTGTTGTGACATCATAGGACGAAATGTTTCCTTCGAGGAACGAGCATAAACTATTATGCAATTGGATACTTGAAATATTGTAGAATACAACCTGATGTTTATTGAGTAAAATAGAAGATATAAAAATGTGTGGGAAAATGGGTTGGAGCTTTCGACGACGGGTGCTCGCTCGCTCGTACTGTTGAAAGTGTTCAAGTAACGAAAAACATTAACAAGTGTTATATAAAGAGAAAGTAAACAGATTTAGGCATGGAAGACATGACTCCATTAGTACACCTGTTCAAACAGTTGCCAAAACATGCACCTAAGCTGAAAAAGTACAGTTCAGAATGGGTTAAGGGAACCACAAAAAAAAAGTTTATGCCATGGCCCCAAGGTGGATCGTTATGTAAAACGGTCCTACAGCACATGGCGACATATTTGCACGCCACAGGGCAAAAAGTTAGACAAATGCCTAGCTAGTCTAGAGTTGTGGAAAATGTACCAACAGGATAAAGAGGAGGAGCTGCCATTAGATTGGATACTTAACCTATGCACAGTGCGGGGTGAGATGCCCTCAGCGCCACCCGCCCCATCTGAAATGAAAATTGAAGACAGTAAGGATGAAGGGTTATATCCACTAAGATAACTTAAAGCAGCTACAGGGTATAGCAACCTGGCACATGAGTCACCTAGGCAAAGTAGTGATGAAAATCTAGACAAAGATAAAGATAGAGATATCACCTCCAAAGTCCTGAGGGATAAGGAGAGACGCGAGAACGAGAAAAAAGACCAGGCACACGCAAATACATCTCTCGATACAGAGAGAAAGGGCAAAAGATTGAAAGGAATTGAGGATAGAACTGATGAGATAGCATTCACACAGAACGAATGGATGGGAGGTCAGATTTTATTGAAACTTGATGGTAAAGGCATAGATGACGTGAAACAAAAAGAGAAGCTAGATGACTTACAGAGAAAAGAGAAGGAAAAGGAAAAAGTATTGAGAGACTAAAGAATCAGGAAAAAAGACAGGCAGAGACGAGAGCAGTTATATCGCAAAGAGCAAGAAAGGCATCGCGATCATAAACAGAGAACAGCCAATGATCAAGACAGGCAGAAACAGCAAAGGATAGAGGAAGAACAAAGGATATGGGAGAAAAGAATAAAGAGACTAAGGGATGAGGTAATCGATGGGCAAATGAACGTAGAGACACAAAGAAAGAGGAAGAAGATAGGGTCAGAGAAGAAGCGAAGAAGCACAGAGAATTCGATGACGATGTAGAGCGTAGCAAAAATAGAGAGCACGCGATCTTGAATATCTGGAAAGGGAGGTTAAAATACCTGAGCCAGTAGTAGGCTGGGAAGATATAGAAGAATTCTTTCCTGAGTACGATTCAGTACCAGGCACGTCTAAGGCAAATATCGAGGATGACGTCGACACCAGAAGCATCGGAGAGACAATCGATAGAATATATGATGAATTGGGGCTAGAATAAGTACCCCAAGGGGAGGGGGGAGACTAGCGCCTGGAGAGCACTCAGCTTTACGATACTGAGGATGTCTCCCAAAGTAGTGGAAATAGAAAACTGTCCCTAGATAGGTTGGAAATAAGTAGGAACAAAGAGGATGCAAGAAGTTGCACGAGTTGGGTGCAGACAATGTCTGACACCGAAAGAGAGGAGCATGAGGAAAAGGAGGAAGAGAGAAGACGCGAAAAATTATTCTCAGGAGGGAAAGGGATACGATGGTTAGATTCTAGTGGGTCTGCACCGAGGACATCAGAATGAGCAACACAGTCAGACCAACACGAAGAAGTATCTCACAGTCAGAGGGGGGGGTGTCTCCACCACCCTATGTGAGCCGGCTAAGGACATTGCCCGGTAGGCAGCGATGCAGGAATATTACTGCAATAGACAGAAGAACAATGAGAGAAGAGAGAGAGGGCTATGTGTCCAAATTTCCGTTGCTCGAGAAAGGTGGAACAAGACCACAATATATTCCATGGCTGCACATGGATCGGGAAAACATGATATATAAGCTTCCAATGTTGACATCGGGAGCCAGAAAATGGATACACTATATAGAAAAAATGACGGGAGGGAACATGTTAGCTATAGGGGACATCAAAGGTCTTTTAATTGCCATACTTGGTGATAAAGCAGACGATGTGTGGCCACAGGCAGGTTACCCTGGTGTGACCACAGTTAATACCGCGCATGACAGAGCTCCATTTAACAATTGTAGAGCCACGGTATGGAAAGCATTACGATTGCTATATCCAGATACTTCTGATGTGGGAGCTATCATGACTCGGAAAATGAAGGAGTCGGAAGACCTGTTCCTTTATATCTAGAATTTCCAAGACGCATGGGTACTCGAGACTTGTAAATCTTGGGGGAAATCTATCCCCGTGTTCTACCATATATTATGCCAAGGGCTGCCAGATTCGGTACAGAAAGAGCTCAAGAAATTGGTAGGAATCGAGGCCAAACTGTGGTCTGAGATACAGTTGACCAGTTGACCATCGGACACTATTGCAGGCTACTGCAAGAAAAGAATTGCAAAAAAGAGGCTGCATGAAAGGGTGAAGAGGCAAAGTTAGTGCAGAAGAAATTGTCAAAATATGCCCTTGAAGGGGCAATGATAATTAGCTTCAGATGGGTCGAGCATGCAACAAGACAATAATCCATAGCAGAATAATCAGGGCAATACTGGGTTTTACCCCAGGGGAAGAGGATTCAGAGGAAGAGGATGGCAGAGTAATCAGGGAGGTTTTCAGAGTAATCAAGGAGGCTTTCAAACATGCAAATTGGCAAATTGGCAATCAAGATATGTCAAATGGGCAAATAATCTGACCACCACCAGTATGTTGGTTGTGTGGTATGACAGGGCATCTAGCATACACATGCAGAAGTCAAGGCATGATGCAAAATGACCAAGGAACAAGAGCAGGTATGGTGAATCCACCTGTGTTTTTACAGCAGGGAGGAAATGGAGTTGCACAGAATCACATGGTGCAACAACAAACGCCAGGAGCACTGCAAAACTTGCAATCTCAGAATTTGATGAGTTTTCCACAAGGACAGTCTCAACAGTTGCCAATGCTACTGTCACAGACAGTAAGTGCAGGACAGGCTGCGAACCCTTGAATCAGGGGTAACACTGGTGATGGGGGAAGTCCATTTGCACAAGGTGAGACAAAATTATATATCGACTAGGACAGCTCACTGGGAACGCTGATGTGTTCTATCCTATCAGTGACACCAGGCACCAAGGGTGGTGTCACGACCCACTTCCTGAAACCCTCCCGGCAGGCCAATGGGCCAGGAGGGGTCCCGGCTTGGGCCCCCGACAAGCTTAGGCATCCTTTGCCTAGGCCCTCTTGGGGCCAGTCCTGGCGCCTTTGGCGCCAGGCTCATACTTAGTGAAGACTTGTGCTTGGGAACTACTTCATTTCAGTGCCAGTCAACATGGAGGCATCCACATAGCTTGGCTCCTTGGAACCAAGCTATGCGGTATAGTGTTTTCGGTGTGGTAGCCTAGGGACTATTTTACCTGGACTACATTCTTGATGCTATTTAAACCACACCCGACTTGGAGAACATGCTTCGCGTTACTTTGCAATCCTGCAACGTGACGCTCATCGTGTTCAGCTGCATCTGCGAACCTCGAAAGAACAGCATCTGAAAAACAAAAGGACATCGTTAATAGCAGCAGCTTATCTGTGATTCCACCGCTAGCTGCCACCCGCTCCTGCCCTCAGCATCCAAGGAACAGCGAGCCTCCCGGACCGTAGGATATGCAAAAGGAGAGAAACAGGACATTAGACATTTTACAATTGTGCCGGCAGTTTAACTCACGAGTCGCCCATCGACCAGCATCGCCTTGGGACTTCTTGCTCCGGGTGAGCACCGCAACCTACGGGAACAAAAGACAACAGGTTAGCAAAGGCAAGGCATCATAGCGCTGCGCATAGCGCCTACTTACCGCATCAAGGTGCTCTCGAAGCACCATCACCTGCCGGTGAGTCCCAATTCAGCCAACGTTCCACAGCCAACTTCCGCGCACCTAAGGAGAGAGAAAAGACATTATTTAAATTCAAGAAAGGCATACAGTATAACAGTAATAAGACCTGCGTGAAAGACTCTTAAGGGCATGCATCAGTGCAGTAACTTGATTGCACTCGCCAACACAAAGGACAACGCGCCCCTGCCAAGAAGGCAGGGCGGAGAGCACGCCAAAACTCATAACAAGGTGAGGAAAGGTCCGGGGAGGGGCTGCGGGCATACGGGGTGTTGGGAGGCTCTTACCCCAGTTGCCCAGTCTTGAACATTGCCCACCTGTTTTTCAGGCAGAACTTCTCTGCTGATTATACCTGGGAGTGACTGAGAAGGGCACCAGAGTCCCCACAGCTGGGTGGCTTCCCCGTGGATACCAAGTGAGCATAACAGAATGTGAAGCCTGCCAAACCAATCCACCTGGGCGCCATGGAAACATCAGAATTAGACCAATTGGCCCAATTTTTGGGAGAACTTTGTGCCGAGGTTCACTCTGCAAGACAGGAGACTAACGCTCTCCAAAGAGACTTATTGGTGACTAAAGAGCGTACCGAAGATATCAGCAGGCAAGTCTTGCAATCACAAGTGGGTCAGATGCCTCTACCTGGGAACAGCCCACCGATGCAAAATCCTAGCATGTCATCCACTGTCTCTACTCCGGTACAAGTTGTGTTACCAGGTACAGTTCCTTTGGCACCACCGGAGAGGTTTGCTGGTGATCCACGAAAATACACAGCTTTCATGAATCAGTGTCACCTTCATTTTCTTTGCAACCGGGAGCATTCCCAAATGACCAAGCCCGGGTAGCCTTTGTTTTATCATACCTAAGTGGCAGCGCCGCAGATTGGTCGGTACCATTGGTGTCCCATGATGACCCTTTATTACATAACTTTGGGGACTTTCAGAGGGAAATGGAAAAACTCTTTGCTCGCCATACCCGAGAACAAGCTGTGGACAATGAACTCCTTTCCCTCCAACAGGGGAATAAGGATTTGTTAACATACATCGCTACTTTCAACTGATTGGTTTCTGAAGCTAGGTGGCCTGAAAACAAAAGAACCACGTTGTTTCATCGGGGCTTACGAGGTGAATTAAAAGACGTTCTAGCTCAAGTGGTTAATCCTCCCAGAGATTGTTCTGAATTCATAGACTTGGTTGTGCACTGGACCACTGGTTGCAAGACCGAAAAGCAGACCGTTCTAAAATGGACCCTCGACCAGTGTACGTCCGACTAGAGACAATGTAACTCGAGTGCAAGAAAATACTGTAGAGCCCATGCAAATTGGAGGGGTACGACCCCCGCTAACAAAATAAGAGCGAGATAAAAGGAGACAACAACAACTATGTCTGTACTGTGGAAAGTCAGGGCATTTCCTGAAGGACTGCCCAGTGAAACCTCAGAGGAAGATTGTTGGAGCCACGGAAAAAGATGAAGAGAAGGAGTGTCAGTCGGGAAACTACCCAGCTTGGCAAACGGTTAGCTTGTCGAGTGAGGGAAAAGAGCCACCGACCTCACACTTTGCAATTCTGGTGATCTTAATTAATAACCAACGGTCGTCAAGAATGCATACCATTGAAGCATACATCGACAGCGGAGCAGTTGGGAATTATATAGATCAGGACCTGGCTGCAGAGATGGGGCTTGCCCTATGTTCCAAGCCGACTACAGACAAGGTAACCACGGTGGATGGGACAGAAATCGCTTCTGGACCCGTAACCCAGCGCACAGCCGAGATAACCTTGCTGTGCCAGGATGGACATCGGAACTTATTTTGTTCGATCTCATCAAGGCACCTCAATTCCGGCTCATACTAGGGATGCCATGGTTAGTTGCTCACAACCCTTTGATTGACTGGCGGGCAAGAAAATTAACCTTTCCCAGCGACTGCTCTCCAGCCTGTTATTACCAAGAACAGAAACCTGCTTTTGGTATCTCTACGACTCCTGAAGTGGCAACTTTGGGAGTAACTAGTACCTTGCCTGAGGTAAACCGCGATTTCTAGGATGTATTCCAGAAGGACCAAGCAAACACGCTGCCACCGCACAGGCCCTATGACTGCCAGATCGACCTTGTTCCCGGTGCTCGAGTTCCTTGCGGCAGAATCTATGCTCTCACGGAACCCGAAAACCCTCATCTGAAGGCTTATTTAGACCAGTACCTCGCAAATGGATTCATCTGCCCATCCAAGTCCCCTGCAGCTAGTCATTTGATCTTCGTACCGATAAAAGAAGGGGATTTAAGAACCTGTATTGACTACCGCGCATTAAACCAGATCACTGTAAAGAACCGTTACCCCTTGCCGCTCATCCCAGAAATTCTGGACCAGGTCAAAATTGCCCAAATTTACACTAAACTGGACCTTTGAGGAGCATACCACCTGGTGCGGGTCAGAAGCGGAGAGGAATGGAAAACTGCTTTCCGCACCAAATATGGTTTGTTCGAATATCAAGTCATGCCCTTTGGGTTATGCAACGCTCTTGCAGCGTTTCAGTATTTCATGAATGACGTTCTGAGAGGGTTGATTGATGTCTGCGCCCTAGTGTAAATAGATGATATCTTAGTGTACTCATCTTCAAAACAGGATCATATCAAGCACGTCCGTTCAGTCCTCTCCAAGCTCCGGGAACATCGTTTTATGCAAAGCTGGAGAAGTGCTTTTTTCACGTCACCGAAGTTGAGTTTTTGGGTTTTATCCTTACTCCAGGAGGCATCAGAACGGAACTGCATAAAGTGGATGCCGTTTTGAAATGGCCATCACCAACGTCAGTAAAAGGGGAACAGAGCATGTTGGGCTTTGCAAACTTCTATCGCCGGTTCATACCAGACTTCTCACAGGTCGTACACCCGATCACCATATTGCTAACAAAAAATAACAAAAGATTTGCCTGGACCGAAGAAGCAGAGAAAGCTTTTCAGGAACTCAAGAAAAGGTTCACCTCCGCCCCAATCCTGCAACATCCTCGCCCAGATCTTCCTTATATCGCGGAAACAGACGCTTCCAGCATAGTGATGGGAGCTGTCCTCTCACAAAGGGACCCAGTAACAGGCCAGCTACATCCAGTGGCCTTTTGGTCGAAGAAATGTTCTCCCCCGGAGATGTATTATGCCATCACGGACAAAGAACTCGTGGCGATCAAATCCGCCTTTAAGGCCTAGCGGCACTACCTTCTGGGGGCCAGACACACCATTACCGTTATCACGGACCACCGAAACCTGCAATACCTTAAAACAGCTAAAGCCCAGTCTTCACGCCAATTGCGGTGGGCCCTTTTCTTCGCCGAATACGACTATGTCATCTCTTTTTTTTTCGACCAGGGGTCAAGAATGGAAAAGCTGACGCACTCTCTCGTACAGGCACTGATGACTTTATATATACGCCCCCAGATCCAGTCCCCATCATACCGGAAGACAAGCTCTTGGGCCTCACTATGGCCTTACCTCAAGTTGAACTGAGAGACAAGATTCAACGAACCATGAACCCAGATGCCTTCCTCGCATGGCAAGCGCAAGGAGAACAATATTCCATTTAAGATCACTTACCCTTTTTTAAGGATTGGTTGTATGTACCCACCAAAGACTTACAACAACAAATTGTTGCTAGTTATTATGATTCCCTGATCGAAGGGCACCCTGGAATCACCACGACTCTAGCCAAGGTAAAACAGAACTTCTGGTGGCCTGCCTGGCATAAGGATGTCATCCAATATGTTCAGTCCTGCGGCATCTGTGCGCAAAACAAATTGCAAAAACAAAAACCATCCCATCTTCTGCAGCCTTTGGACATTTATCCCACTCCCTGGCACACTCTTTCCCTCGACTTCATCACTGACCTACCTCCCAGTCAAGGGTTTAACACCATCCTGGTAGTCGTGGACTTGTACTCAAAGATGGCACACTTTATTCCGCTCAAAGGCCTCCCTGACGCATCCACTCTAGCCAAAGTGTTCCTGGATGGTATTGTAAAACTACATGGCTTCACATCAGTCCTGATCTCCGATCGAGGTAGCCAGTTCATCTCCAACCTCTGGAAAAAATGTTGTGCAATGGCACAAAATGACGTCCGGCTATCCACTAGCCATCACCCCCAAACAGACGATCAGGCCGAGAGGACCAACCAGACCCTCGAACAATACCTACGGTGCATGTTACACCATGAACTAAGAGACTGATAAGATTTGTTATGGATAGCCGAGTACGCATATAACAACTCCTTGCACTCTTGTACCGGACAAACACCCTTTTATACCCTTTATGGTAGACACCCACGTACCTCAGAACTAGATGTCCCAACAAATTTGGAAATGCCAGCAGTAAAAACTCTTCACACCAACATGACTCAGGCTTTCAAAAATGCCAAAGAACATCTTATTTTCGCCAAAGAAAAACAAAAGCAATTTGCCGACCAACACCGGAAAAAGGCCTCAGACTATCGGGTAGGAGACAAGGTTTGGCTGGCTGCCAGGTTTGTACCCATCAAGGGAACCCAGACTTTTCAACCCAGGTATTTAGGACCTTACACCATCAAGGTAATTATCAATCCAGCGGCCGTCAAACTAGATTTACCACCTAACCTACAGATTCACCCAGTATTTCATGTGTCCCTATTAAAACAGATGCAGCCCTGTACATGGATTGGGACACCACCAAAACCCATACTTATTGACAGAGAACCAGAATTCAAAGTCAGAAGCAACTTGGATTCCAAGTATTTGAGGGGAAGGCTATACTACCTAGTTGATTGGAAAGGATTTGGACCCCAAGACAGATCCTGGGAACCCTGTGAAAACATTCATGCACCATGTCTGATCAGAACATATCATCACAACTTTCCAACTAAACCAGGGCCGGACAGAAGGAACACCTTGAGAGGGGCCTTCGGGGGGAGTGCTGTCACGACCCACTTCCTGAAACCCCCCGGCAGGCCCATGGGCCAGGAGGGGTCTCAGCTCAGGCCCCCAACAAGCTTAGGCATCCTTTGCCTAGGCCCTCTTGGGGCCAGTCCCGGCGCGTTTGGACGCCAGGCTCATACTTAATGAAGACTTGTGCTTGGGAACTACTTTATTTCAGTGCCAGTCAACATGGAGGCATCCACATAGCTTGGCTCCTTGGAACCAAGCTATGCGGTATAGTGTTTTGGGTGTGGTAGCCTAGGGACTATTTTACCTGGACTACATTCTTGATGCTATTTAAACCACACCCGACTTGGAGAACACGCTTCGCGTTACTTTGCAATCCTGCAATGTGACGCTCATCGTGTTCAGCTGCATCTGCGAACCTCGAAAGAACAGCATCTGAAAAACAAAAGGACATCTTTAATAGCAGCAGCTTACCTGTGATTCCACCGCTAGCTGCCATCCGCTCCTGCAATCAGCATCCAAGGAACAGCGAGCCTCCCGGACCGTCGGATCTGCAAAAGGAGAGAAACAGGACATTAGACATTTTACAATTGTGCCGGCAGCTTATCTCACGAGTCGCCCATCGACCAGCATCGCCTTGGGACTTCTTGCTCCGGGTGAGCACCGCAACCTACGGGAACAAAAGACAACAGGTTAGCAAAGGCAAGGCATCATAGCGCTGCGCATAGCGCCTACTTACCGCATCAAGGTGCTCTCGAAGCACCATCACCTGCCGGTGAGTCCCAATTCAGCCAACGTTCCACAGCCAACTTCCGCGCACCTAAGGAGAGAGAAAAGACATTATTTAAATTCAAGAAAGGCATACAGTATAACAGTAATAAGACCTACGTGAAAGACTCTTAAGGGCATGCATCAGTGCAGTAACTTGATTGCACTCGCCAACACAAAGGACAACGCGCCCCTGCCAAGAAGGCAGGCGGAGAGCACGCCAAATCTCATAACAAGGTGAGGAAAGGTCCGGGGAGGGGCTGCGGGCATACGGGGTGTTGGGAGGCTCTTACCCCAGTTGCCCGGTCTTGAACATTGCCCACCTGTTTTTCAGGCAGAACTTCTCTGCTGATTATACCTGGGAGCGACTGAGAAGGGCACCAGAGTCCCCACAGCTGGGTGGCTTCCCCGTGGATACCAAGTGAGCGTAACAGAATGTGAAGCCTGCCAAACCAATCCACCTGGGCGCCATGGAAACATCAGAATTAGACCAATTGGCCCAATTTTTGGGAGAACTTTGTGCCGAGGTTCACTCTGCCAGACAGGAGACTAACGCTCTCCAAAGAGACTTATTGGTGACTAAAGAGCGTACCGAAGATATCAGCAGGCAAGTCTTGCAATCACAAGTGGGTCAGATGCCTCTACCTGGGAACAGCCCACCGATGCAAAATCCTAGCATGTCATCCACTGTCTCTACTCCGGTACAAGTTGTGTTACCAGGTACAGTTCCTTTGGCACCACCGGAGAGGTTTGCTGGTGATCCACGAAAATACGCAGCTTTCATGAATCAGTGTCACCTTCATTTTCTTTGCAACCGGGAGCATTCCCAAATGACCAAGCCCGGGTAGCCTTTGTTTTATCATACCTAAGTGGCAGTGTCCCATGGTGACCCTTTATTACATAACTTTGGGGACTTTCAGAGGGAAATGGAAAAACTCTTTGCTCGCCATACCCGAGAACAAGCTGTGGACAATGAACTCCTTTCCCTCCAACATGGGAATAAGGATTTGTTAACATACATCGCTACTTTCAACTGATTGGTTTCTGAAGCTAGGTGGCCTGAAAACAAAAGAACCACGTTGTTTCATCGGGGCTTACGAGGTGAATTAAAAGACGTTCTAGCTCAAGTGGTTAATCCTCCCAGAGATTGTTCTGAATTCATAGACTTGGTTGTGCACTGGACCACTGGTTGCAAGACCGAAAAGCAGACCGTTCTAAAATGGACCCTCGGCCAGTGTACGTCCGACTAGAGACAATGTAACTCGAGTGCAAGAAAATACTGTAGAGCCCATGCAAATTGGAGGGGTACGACCCCCGCTAACAAAATAAGAGCGAGATAAAAGGAGACAACAACAACTATGTCTGTACTGTGGAAAGTCAGGGCATTTCCTGAAGGACTGCCCAGTGAAACCTCAGAGGAAGATCGTTGGAGCCACGGAAAAAGATGAAGAGAAGGAGTGTCAGTCGGGAAACTACCCAGCTTGGCAAACGGTTAGCTTGTCGAGTGAGGGAAAAGAGCCACCGACCTCACACTTTGCAATTCTGGTGATCTTAATTAATAACCAACGGTCGTCAAGAATGCATACCATTGAAGCATACATCGACAGCGGAGCAGTTGGGAATTATATAGATCAGGACCTGGCTGCAGAGATGGGGCTTGCCCTATGTTCCAAGCCGACTACAGACAAGGTAACCACGGTGGATGGGACAGAAATCGCTTCTGGACCCGTAACCCAGCGCACAGCCGAGATAACCTTGCTGTGCCAGGATGGACATCGGAACTTATTTTGTTCGATCTCATCAAGGCACCTCAATTCCGGCTCATACTAGGGATGCCATGGTTAGTTGCTCACAACCCTTTGATTGACTGGCGGGCAAGAAAATTAACCTTTCCCAGCGACTGCTCTCCAGCCTGTTATTACCAAGAACAGAAACCTGCTTTTGGTATCTCTACGACTCCTGAAGTGGCAACTTTGGGAGTAACTAGTACCTTGCCTGAGGTAAACCGCGATTTCTAGGATGTATTCCAGAAGGACCAAGCAAACACGCTGCCACCGCACAGGCCCTATGACTGCCAGATCGACCTTGTTCCCGGTGCTCGAGTTCCTTGTGGCAGAATCTATGCTCTCACGGAACCCGAAAACCCTCATCTGAAGGCTTATTTAGACCAGTACCTCGCAAATGGATTCATCTGCCCATCCAAGTCCCCTGCAGCTAGTCATTTGTTCTTCGTACCGATAAAAGAAGGGGAGTTAAGAACCTGTATTGACTACCGCGCATTAAACCAGATCACTGTAAAGAACCGTTACCCCTTGCCGCTCATCCCAGAAATTCTGGACCAGGTCAAAATTGCCCAAATTTACACCAAACTGGACCTTTGAGGAGCATACCACCTGGTGCGGGTCAGAAGCGGAGAGGAATGGAAAACTGCTTTCCGCACCAAATATGGTTTGTTCGAATATCAAGTCATGCCCTTTGGGTTATGCAACGCTCTTGCAGCGTTTCAGTATTTCATGAATGACGTTCTGAGAGGGTTGATTGATGTCTGCGCCCTAGTGTACATAGATGATATCTTAGTGTACTCATCTTCAAAACAGGATCATATCAAGCACGTCCGTTCAGTCCTCTCCAAGCTCCGGGAACATTGTTTTATGCAAAGCTGGAGAAGTGCTTTTTTCACGTCACCGAAGTTGAGTTTTTGGGTTTTATCCTTACTCCAGGAGGCATCAGAACGGAACTGCATAAAGTGGATGCCGTCTTGAAATGGCCATCACCAACGTCAGTAAAAGGGGAACAGAGCATGTTGGGCTTTGCAAACTTCTATCGCCGGTTCATACCAGACTTCTCACAGGTCGTACACCCGATCACCATATTGCTAACAAAAAATAACAAAAGATTTGCCTGGACCGAAGAAGCAGAGAAAGCTTTTCAGGAACTCAAGAAAAGGTTCACCTCCGCCCCAATCCTGCAACATCCTCGCCCAGATCTTCCTTATATCGTGGAAACAGACGCTTCCAGCATAGTGATGGGAGCTGTCCTCTCACAAAGGGACCCAGTAACAGGCCAGCTACATCCAGTGGCCTTTTGGTCGAAGAAATGTTCTCCCCCGGAGATGTATTATGCCATCACGGACAAAGAACTCGTGGCGATCAAATCCGCCTTTAAGGCCTAGCGGCACTACCTTCTGGGGGCCAGACACACCATTACCGTTATCACGGACCACCGAAACCTGCAATACCTTAAAACAGCTAAAGCCCAGTCTTCACGCCAATTGCGGTGGGCCCTTTTCTTCGCCGAATACGACTATGTCATCTCTTTTTTTTTCGACCAGGGGTCAAGAATGGAAAAGCTGACGCACTCTCTCGTACAGGCACTGATGACTTTATATATACGCCCCCAGATCCAGTCCCCATCATACCGGAAGACAAGCTCTTGGGCCTCACTATGGCCTTACCTCAAGTTGAACTGAGAGACAAGATTCAACGAACCATGAACCCAGATGCCTTCCTCGCATGGCAAGCGCAAGGAGAACAATATTCCATTTAAGATCACTTACCCTTTTTTAAGGATTGGTTGTATGTACCCACCAAAGACTTACAACAACAAATTGTTGCTAGTTATTATGATTCCCTGATCGAAGGGCACCCTGGAATCACCAAGACTCTAGCCAAGGTAAAACAGAACTTCTGGTGGCCTGCCTGGCATAAGGATGTCATCCAATATGTTCAGTCCTGCGGCATCTGTGCGCAAAACAAATTGCAAAAACAAAAACCATCCCATCTTCTGCAGCCTTTGGACATTTATCCCACTCCCTGGCACACTCTTTCCCTCGACTTCATCACTGACCTACCTCCCAGTCAAGGGTTTAACACCATCCTGGTAGTCGTGGACTTGTACTCAAAGATGGCACACTTTATTCCGCTCAAAGGCCTCCCTGACGCATCCACTCTAGCCAAAGTGTTCCTGGATGGTATTGTAAAACTACATGGCTTCACATCAGTCCTGATCTCCGATCGAGGTAGCCAGTTTATCTCCAACCTCTGGAAAAAATGTTGTGCAATGGCACAAAATGACGTCCGGCTATCCACTAGCCATCACCCCCAAACAGACGATCAGGCCGAGAGGACCAACCAGACCCTCGAACAATACCTACGGTGCATGTTACACCATGAACTAAGAGACTGATAAGATTTGTTATGGATAGCCGAGTACGCATATAACAACTCCTTGCACTCTTGTACCGGACAAACACCCTTTTATACCCTTTATGGTAGACACCCACGTACCTCAGAACTAGATGTCCCAACAAATTTGGAAATGCCAGCAGTAAAAACTCTTCACACCAACATCACTCAGGCTTTAAAAAATGCCAAAGAACATCTTATTTTCGCCAAAGAAAAACAAAAGCAATTTGCCGACCAACACCGGAAAAAGGCCCCAGACTATCGGGTAGGAGACAAGGTTTGGCTGGCTGCCAGGTTTGTACCCATCAAGGGAACCCAGACTTTTCAACCCAGGTATTTAGGACCTTACACCATAATTATCAATCCAGCGGCCGTCAAACTAGATTTACCACCTAACCTACAGATTCACCCAGTATTTCATGTGTCCCTATTAAAACAGATGCAGCCCTGTACATGGATTGGGACACCACCAAAACCCATACTTATTGACAGAGAACCAGAATTCAAAGTCAGAAGCATCTTGGATTCCAAGTATTTGAGGGGAAGGCTATACTACCTAGTTGATTGGAAAGGATTTGGACCCCAAGACAGATCCTGGGAACCCTGTGAAAACATTCATGCACCATGTCTGATCAGAACATATCATCACAACTTTCCAACTAAACCAGGGCCGGACAGAAGGAACACCTTGAGAGGGGCCTTCGGGGGGAGTGCTGTCACGACCCACTTCCTGAAACCCCCCGGCAGGCCCATGGGCCAGGAGGGGTCTCAGCTCAGGCCCCCAACAAGCTTAGGCATCCTTTGCCTAGGCCCTCTTGGGGCCAGTCCCGGCGCGTTTGGACGCCAGGCTCATACTTAATGAAGACTTGTGCTTGGGAACTACTTTATTTCAGTGCCAGTCAACATGGAGGCATCCACATAGCTTGGCTCCTTGGAACCAAGCTATGCGGTATAGTGTTTTGGGTGTGGTAGCCTAGGGACTATTTTACCTGGACTACATTCTTGATGCTATTTAAACCACACCCGACTTGGAGAACACCCTTCGCGTTACTTTGCAATCCTGCAATGTGACGCTCATCGTGTTCAGCTGCATCTGCGAACCTCGAAAGAACAGCATCTGAAAAACAAAAGGACATCTTTAATAGCAGCAGCTTACCTGTGATTCCACCGCTAGCTGCCATCCGCTCCTGCAATCAGCATCCAAGGAACAGCGAGCCTCCCGGACCGTCGGATCTGCAAAAGGAGAGAAACAGGACATTAGACATTTTACAATTGTGCCGGCAGCTTATCTCACGAGTCGCCCATCGACCAGCATCGCCTTGGGACTTCTTGCTCCGGGTGAGCACCGCAACCTACGGGAACAAAAGATGACAGGTTAGCAAAGGCAAGGCATCATAGCGCTGCGCATAGTGCCTACTTACCGCATCAAGGCACTCTCGAAGCACCATCACCTGCCGGTGAGTCCCAATTCAGCCAACGTTCCACAGCGAACTTCCGTGCACCTAAGGAGAGAGAAAAGACATTATTTAAATTCAAGAAATGCATACAGTATAACAGTAATAACACCTACCTGAAAGACTCTAAAGGGCCTGCATCAGTGAAGTAACTAGATCGCACTCGCCCACAAAGGACAACGCGCCCCTGCCAAGAAGGCAGGACAGAGAGCACGCAAAAACCCATAACAAGGTGAGGAAAGGTCCGGGGAGGGGTTGCGGGCATACGGGGTGCTGGGAGGCTCTTACCCCAATTACCCAGTCATGAACATTGCCCACCTGTTTCCAGGCAGAACTTCTCTGCTGATTATACCTGGGAGCGACTGATAAGGGCATCAGAGTCCCCACAGCTGGGTGGCGTCCCCGTGGATACAAGGTGAGCGTAACAGGTGGATGTCGTAATAGGGGATAAAGAATATTTCTTCATAATTGACATGGGTGCAGCACGTTTGTGTATACGGGAGTTTCACTGGAGCTACAAGTCGTGTTCCTTTTACAGACGCACTTCCAGTCTCTATAGGAGAATGTGATATGAATGTACCTCTATTATATTCGTGACAAACCCCAGTAAACATCTTGGGTCGAGATCTAATGACGAAGTTAAACATGACAATCTCAATCATGGAGAAGGGCATAGTATGTTCAACTCCAGGAATGCACTATTTTAATGTATGCTATATTGTTAGAGCATACACAGGACACACAGCTATGAGGGCTGTACCATTAGATCCCAAAATATTTGCGTATGTAATACGTGTGCTAGTGGCAGGGCTGCCAGGCCTTGCTGAGAAAACTATGAGGACCCCAGTTGAATTTCTATTTAGGCCAAGAATACCTATGCAGGAGGAAAAGGGACACGTATTTCCCTTGATGATACACACAGCCATAATACGAGGGAAAATGGATTTGTTTGATGGTTGTGATGAGAAAGGCTAACAATGGTGCCCAGTAATCGCCATTGAAGAAGGGTACAGATTGACTGACGTTACTGATGACAATCTGTTTGACGAGCAAGCAGATAGGTAAGAAACAGCAGTTGAGGTAAACCTCACTGTTTGGGTGAAAATGATCAAAAGAGAAGTGCCTCAGAGAATGATGTTGACACAGAACCATCCTGAATATTTCGAAGACGAAATGGCCCAGGTGCCTGTCTCAGTGTGGACCACAGTCCCCTGTGACGTAAGCTTATTGAAAGGTGTAGGAGAAGTGAAAATGAAACTGAAGGCAGGAGCAATTCTTCTAAAACCACAACAATATCCCATATCCAGGGAGGCAGATGAAGGAATTTATATGACAATTTCGGCTATGATGGAGCAGGGCATCTTAATGAGTCGTCATGCAATACTGCAGTTTATCCTATCAAGAAACCAAAGGGAGGGTCTTGGCGTTTAATTCAATATTTACGCCCAATAAATTATATTGTTGAGGGCGAGTGTTATGCTCACCTGATATCCCCGGCGGCGTCTGGAAGGCTATGAGATCTGGAACCCTGGATGCGCAGTTGCCCAGGGCTGAATAATGAATCTGCAATTACAGAAGGGAGGATTTGTGATAACTGTCTCTAATGGTTGAATCTCCCACCTCCCTCTGACCGATTCCCTTCCCACTGGGTTCTTTTCTCACCTTAGTTATTTGTAGGGTGAGCTATCCGTCCTGCGTTTCTTGTGCAGGGGCACTTGACGTTTGTTGGTGAGCTGCCCGAGTTGCTTCACTGGTGCAGTATGCCTTCCTTGGGCCCAGGCTTGCTGTGACCCCGAATCTGCTGGTAGGGAGGTAGGTTTGTTAATTGTAAGTCTTTGTTCTGTTTATGGTGGGAATTCGTTAATGTCTTTATCTCCTTCTTTTCAGGTGCGAAGGTCTTGATGCTGACGTGCCGGATGGAGAGGCATGTTTTCTAGGTAAGAGAAAGCGCAAAGCGCAGCGCCTTTATTGTCTTTTAAAGCTACCTGTGTTTTCTTCTTCTTCTCCTCACAAGCTGCTGTGGTGCTGCGAGTGGATGAGAGCGCAATGAAAAACAGGCCCCCGGAATCCGTTAAGGTAAGTACAGCGCTGTGCGTTTGGTTAATATTGAAAGCGAACCTGAATATGTCTCTTTTCCTTTGCGGATGTTGCTGTGGTGCTCCGAATGGAAGTGTGGCGTAGCGCGATGGAATTCAGGTAAGACTGATGGAATACAATGTTTTGGAAGCGCACATACTAGTATTGTTCTTCCCTTTCTCGTTATTGCAGGTCGCAATGTTCGAACAGCAGCTGTGGTAGCAGTTCGCCGGAAGTCCTTAAGCTAGTACTCACAGGTGAGTGATGCTTCTTCTTCTCTCGGTTTCCACAGATTGCAGCCCAGTTGAGATGCTGAGTGCTGGATGGTGTTTTCTTAGCTAAAACAGAATAATCTTCTTCTTACTCTTTCAGGATTACAGGAAGATGCTGAAGACCAGGAGCTGGACAGAGTGAGCGTCACACTGCGGGTTGTAGAATAAATCAAAGCCTGTTCTGCAGTCAGGGTGTGGTTTATATAGCCCAGGTAAAGTAGTACCAGGGAAAGTAGTTCCAGGCCTGCCACACCCAAAACACTAGACCACATGGCTTGGTTCTTAGAACTAGACTGTGTGGGTGCTTCCATGTTGGATTTAAAGTCCCATGTACATAAATGGGACCTATTTTGAACAGTCCTTCCTTCCTACATATGAGCCTCCTGCCAAAGGCACCAGGACTGGCTCCAGGAGCCCTTTTGCAGTGGTTTTAAGGCCCTCAGGGTTCTTGTGGGAGTCTGCTTGTGGCACAACTTGTACCCCCTCACAGTGGTCATGACGCAGAGTTCCCTTTAGTCCCTAACCCGACTACGATCCTATGCAATATACCTTTTGAGGCAAAATATTTCATGCCTTTTTCTCAATCCCATTGCACCGAGACTCGCAAGATCTGACGTCATTTACATTCAGAAAAATGCGTCTGAAAAACACAAGGCTACACCAGGGGTACTGTGAGTCTCCTTCTATTTTCAACAGAGTCCTGTAGATGGACCTAAGCAATATTGCATTAGAAAGTGTTTTCTTACAATATGTGGATGACATCTTATTTTGCAGCATGACAGAAGAGAGATGCAGACACGATTCTGTTCAGCTATTAACTATGTGGCTGAAAAAGGATATAAGGTTGACAAAGAGAAGTTACAATATTGTCAACAAGAAGTGCTATACATAGGTCAGCCTGATCTCACATGAGGGGAAAAGGGTTACCCCAGAAAGGGTTGAAGACATACTGAACACGGCTAAGCCACACATGATAAAACCGATGCAGAGCTTTTTAGGTCTTTGCAATTATGTCAGGGCATGGGTCTTTGACTACAGCTCATATACCAAGCCTTTGCTACAGGCCCTAAAGAAGGCACAAGTGATGAAAGAAATAAATGGTCTGAAACCATGGAGGAAGGATTTGCTGAACTCAAGAGAGACATTTGCAGGGCACCAGTTTTAGGGATTCCCAATTATGCAGAGGAATTCTACCTGTTTACACACACGAATGGCAGCCTTATGATGGCAGTGCTCACACAGAGAACCTCATTGGGGTACAAGCCACTGGCGTATTATAGTGGAAATTTGGACCCAGTGATGAGAGGTAATTCTGATGCAAGATAGTGAAACCAGCTATGTTCATAGCAGAACCAGTCACTGAAGGAGAGCCAATACATGACTGTGCAAATTATGAAGAATTCTATGATGAAATTCCCAGAGTAAATGAAAATTCATTGGCAGAAGGAGAATTTGTCTTCGTTGACGGTTCCTTAAGAATCGATAAAAGTGATGGACAAAGATATACAGGCGCTGCTCTGATGAAGCACACAGCAAATGGAGATTTTTCGAAGTGCTTCTTAGTGCATGATTACCATCTCATTATTCAGCACAGGCTGCAGAATTATTAGCGCTGATACTCGCAATTGAGAATCACGCAGACCAGGAAGTAACGGTGTACAGTGACTCTGCCTATGTGAAATCGACAGTGCACGCAGGCCTAGCGCGCAGCAAAAGGAGGGGCTACCTCCGAGCGGATGGCACGCCAGTACAGCACACAGCCTTATTGGACAGGCTGATTAAGGCACTACAACTCCCAGTGGGCATAGCAGTCATGAAATCCGCGCCCACACGAAGGGGACAGATTTCATCTCACGTGGAAATCAAGCAGCAGACACAGAAGCCAAGCGTATGGCATCCAAGAGTGAAACGATCATGGATGTGGAAGTCACAAATGTAAATGAAAAAATGATTGTCGCACAGAGTGAGCCTGAAAGCTACAATAATATGGGACACACACAGTTAATGGAACTCCAAGGGGAGGCACCACAGGAGGAGAAAACCCTTTGGAAGCGGAAAGCAGTAATGCCTATAGCCCTGTTAAAAATAGCACTGGAACAGTTATACTATCCAGCACACATGACAAAAGAGAATCTAGCGGCAACACTTGCTGAAGACTGGTTCATACCGAACTTAGCAGAGCACGTTGCATTTTTTATGGTGAACTGTATAATTTGCCAACGGTTCATGCTGGGCATACACTAAGAGTAATCAGAGGAGTCATCCCAAGGCCCAATGGACCTTTTTAGCACTTGCATGTTGATTACGTTGATATGATTCAAGTATGTAACGGGTACAGGTATCTAATTGTTGTGGTGTGTCCATTCTTTAGATGGATAGAAGCAGGTCCATGTACACACCAAGACTCTACCTGGGCAGCCACATTTCTAGTAAGAGAGGTATTTCCCTGGTGGGGTGTATGTGAAGTCATGAGATCAGATAACGGGACTCACTTTGTAAATGACGTTTTTGAACAGATTACCTTGTTGCTTGGTATAAAGCACAAGTTCTCATTGGTGTATCACTGCAAGGTAACGGAATATGTGAGAAGCTCAATGGCTTATTAAAAAAAGGATAGCCAAGTTGAAGCTTACTCTAAGAAACGGATGGTTACACTGCCTTCCTTTGGCACTGTATGCACTCAGAAACCAAACCGGTTCTGACCATCATCTTACGCCTTACGAAATAGCCACAGGAAGAAGAATGCACACTCCCCTGAAACTCCAAGACAGAGCTAGATGCGATGCTTAGCCAACAAAAGAAATCTTATGGTCTGAAATGCAAAATTACTTGAATTGCATGACATCTTGTCTTACTGTAATTTCAGGCCAGCTGCAGCGACAATGAAAAGGGTGCAGGGCAGCACAGAACACAGAAGGAGATACTACTGCAGACACAGCTTAAGGGCTACGTATTCCATCAATTTTCCCTGAAGACACAGTCCTGGTGAAGAACCACACAAGGAAAAAGTGGGACGAGCCAAGGTTTAACGGTCCCTTTATAGTGGAAGACTGCACTCCCTCTGCAGTGAAACTGCAAGGAAGAAGAGCTTGGATCTTTTTGGGTGACAATAAGCCATAAATCAGAGAATGCCCCCTGCCTGCACCCCACCGCGAAGAGACTACAGACGACGGAGAAGAACCACAGCATGTGCAGACGCGATCCATGACGAGGAAGAAGGACACATGACCAGCAGCAAAGCAATTCAAGGAACTTTTGTGCAAAAGTTGTGGCTTAATTTTGTACACTCCTCTGAGCAAAAAAGGGGATAAGGACATAAAAACGGACACTCTGTGCATCCAATTTGCAGGGTGAAGAAAAAGTTTGCACTTATAAGCCACAACATACTCTGTTGACTTTGAACTTTGGATTGAGGCAAACTGAATCAGTGATTAGAAAAGAATATGCCAAATTTTGATCGAGGACACATAAATTGGAAGAAAATACAGTATCCAGGTTCTTTCCACATAGAAACTTTGTTCGGAATCACTTTTGGTGGCCCACAGTAGCGACATCACCAAAGATGTGTTAACATATTTCGATCTAGTGCTAAGATCTCTACCCGTCACTGGTGGGGAGGCTCACCAGTATCACTGAGTTTCTTCAAGATCCTGAAAATGAAATACTATAAGGAGGCTGCTTACTGTAATTGCCGAGCAGTTCCTCCTACTTCCGGAATATAGCGAGGAAAAACCAAATGTCCCAAGCGGACGAAGAAGCCAATAGGCTTATTAATGTACTGTTCTTTCGCCTAATTGAAGACTGTCCAGATCTTGTCGGAAGAACTATAGATGTATTGGCATTTCTTCGAGAACCAGCAAATACAGAATGTTAAGTATAATCCTGAACAGAATTACTATTCAAGTTGCTCTTCACGCACACTGAAATTGCAGAAACTGTTCACAGTGAGTGAGAGCCAATAGTCCCACCTCAGCAAGGGCAGGACAAATGTCCCTGTCACCAGAAGACAGCAGGCTGGCGAGTAACATTTTCTTTCGCCTAATTGAGGATTTTCCAGAACTTGTGGGGAGACCTGTCGATGTTAACGTCTTCACATTCATCAGAGACCCAGCTAATTCTACGCAGATGAGCATGCTCTTGCATGGTATCGTGATGCAAGTCGAACTTTCTAACCATCAGCAGAACTATCTGAGAAGGTTTTAAACTTTCCGCCGAGGGACAGATCGAGAGAGTAGTGCAAGAGGTTTCACTTTTTGTTACATTGGCAAGGACACAGCATGTCTTTGGGAATGAAGCAGATCAGAGGCACCGATTGGGAACTTGTATATTTGGAACATGCACAGTAAAGAGACTTGCTGTATTATTGCCTGATTTTGACACTTCCCAGCCTAACAAGAAAACTGTGTCCAGACATAATAGACAATCCATTGTTCAGACAAAGGGGGACAATTGTTTAAGTACCTGCAACTCACAGCAGAACCCAGAAATAATATTGTTTAGAAGTTGTATTAAAAGTTAGCATCTTTCAACAGATGATCGAGATGGGGATCCAAAACAGCAACGTCGTCCTCCCTCAGGAGGAAAGACGTCCGTACCTTTCTGGAAGTAAATTCAGTAGATTGACCTACAGGGGAATTATGTATTCATGCATTATATTCATCATTGTTTTACTGTCACTGACAATCAGAACTGCATGTTTTATTGGTGCACAAAGTGTTCCAATCCCAGTGCACCACCTAATGATGCACACAGGAAGCCCACAAAGGCACCCAGACCTTACATAGTCATTCCAGTACCTAGAAGATCTGACGGTGGAATGAATGAACTTGAGATGGATTTGATTACAATGACACACATACACTTATGGTAACAAGCAAATTGAAAAGCCGGGAACAGGGTCGGCAGAGTGTGAATGTAAAAAGGTTACTGACAACCACACGCATGCAAACATTGAATGCACACACACCAGGCCTAGTGTCAATAACTTCAGAGCCACAATCCAAAGCATGGGAGAAGAAGAGACTGCCTACTATGAGAAGTTCCACTACAAGTGAGGTGAAAAGACAAATGGAAAAAGCTGAACTCCTGAAGAGACAAGAGGAGTTGGAGAATAAACCAACAGAGACAACATTAACAAGCACACATGATCCAATGAAGGGCACGAGTACAAGTTCTACACTACAGCCATATACTGGACCTATGTCAGAGTGGATAATATGGGCATTTCTAACCAGAAGAAAAAAGATGCAAGAGGACAAGGAGAGAACTGACAGACGTTTGTCTACTCAAATGGTAGAGATGAGGAAGCCTGCACCATGGACCAGAATACCTGAGAATCCTCCTGCAAGAAGAAGCCATACGGATGCATTCAGGTATGTAGTTATAGTGAACTACATGAAAACCTTAAGGATCAAGAGAAGCATACAAGGAGATGACAGTGAACTAAACGACTATTTGGACAACACAGCACACTTAGAAAACAACATCTGGTACCAGCACATTAAAGAAGTTGGAAGGCGAGTGTTCAGAGGGGGAATGTTTTGTTTGTGCACTCCTACCGTACAGCATGGGGAAGTCCAAGAACTTTGTAGCTGTAGAAATTGATGTCCAGACAGCACACTGTCTTTTACACGTAGCAATGTGCAAGGCAAGAGGCCAGTTCATGGGTAGTGATGCCTCATTGAAATGGGCAACTGAAGCAACCGATCCAAATGAGGACGATTATGTCCAGGACATAAAGACAAGAACCAATGGAAAAACGAAACACATTGTGGTCAGATATGAGAAACCTAGAGTTAAAGGAGCAGATTTCAGAAGAGAAGCAAACCAGAAGCTAAATGTCCATGGGAAAACTCCAGAAGAGGCTTGAAGTTGGAAAAAAGAGGCCAAATGCAGATTTGGGGAACAGTGCTTTCACCAGACGGATGGGGGAAAAGAGTAGTAATTTGTAGAGCCTGGATGGTCATTGGTCAATACGAACCTACCATCAACATAGTGCGAAATGGATGCAAGCCATTGTGGCCAAAGCTTGCAAAACTGCTGACATTGGTCGAAGACAGAGGAGGACCCTTGCAGATAGTGCCACTGCAAAGCCCAAAATTCTGCTTCAGGAATAATGGTACTAGAAAGATGGGAGAAAATCAGACTGTGGACAAGTTTTTGATGCTCCAGGCATGGTGCATGGAACTGCAGTAATTATGGGCCATTACTGGGCATGTGGATCCAAATCATACATCAGACTGCCAAAAAACTGGGGAGGGTTATGCACACTGGTGAATGTCCACGTTCCAGCGTTGGTGATCCCAAAGAGTGACCTGAACATTGACAGTTTCCCGAAAGCAGATGCTCACCTGAGGAAGAAGAGATCTGTGGAACTGCTCGAATGAAAAGATAGAATTACTTTTCTGCCAAAATCAGAAGAAGCTTTTCATGCAATCCCATAAAAACACAAGCTGTTCAGCATCACCTCACCAGTGTCCATGACAATCTTCATGCCAAGATTTCAAGTTGGAGCAAATACTAAATGGTTGCAGATAACCAGATGGGAGCTACTGCAGACCATCAACACAACCATAAAGGGATTCAACGCAATCAAAGAGGAGTTAAGGGCAATCCGACTGATGACTCTCCAGAACAGATATGTACTTGACATGATCACAGCTATGGATGGAAGAGTTTGTGCAAAAATTGGAGAATCATGTTGCACATTTATACCATCTCACGATGAAGAAAATGGAACTCTAAGAGAGGCCAGAGGTATGCTGACAAAGCTATAGAATCAGCGATGGGCATTAATATTATCAGGCACCAATACACCAATGATTATTGCTGTAATCAAGTTTCTAAGGGAAATCCAATAGGATCCTTAGGAAAGCAACATGTGCTGTAATCAACTTCCTAAGGGAAATCCAATGGTTCTTTAGGAAAAGTAACATATGCTTGGATTTATCTATGTTTTTATAGAAATACCTAAATCTGAGATACGTATGTAAAGTTTACCGAAATAAACCAAATACATAATAAAAAAATAAAAAATAAATAAAAAGAATCACATGATTGATGAAACTGACGAAGTTGATGATGACAGCTGGTTTAGATCATTATAATCATGGGTTCCACAAAGGATGGCAGATGCATTCAAGGTCCTAGGAGCCCTGCTAGTGATGATATTGCTAGGATTCTGTGTTATCAAGATAATAATCTCTCAGTGCCAGAAAACTGCGAAAAAAGCCATAGGGATGAAGATCATGATTGATGTCGAGCCAGGATGGAAGCCCAAAGACCTGACTGACGAGGAAATAAGAGACTTTGTGAAGGCCAACATTCATGCACCAGAAGGAACAAAGTTTCTATACCCCCGGAAGCATACAAATTATTTGGGAAGATGGGTTTACTGCAGCCCAAAAGGACAGTGTCAACTGATGATTTAGGAAAAAAGACAAACAAGTGAGAACAGCAGGAAGTTTAAAAGGAGTGATAAAGATATGGACCCCAAAGAGACATTTCTTCAGACCATCATGTATAGACCCAGAAGATGAAGAAAGAATGGTCCCAAGCAATGGAGAAAAGGTGAATACAGAGGAACCAAAGAAGATGGATCCAAAGAAAGAGGTGAAAGTGGTCGATGGAATCGCCCAGAGTGGGGAGTGTAGAGGAGGTCCCAAGTACAGCCCGCATTCCAACCATCCATTTTGAAGTACCAGGAACGTTCACGCCGAAATGTGTGACGTATGATGAGCAAATAAACTAGCAGAGAGCCGTAGTGGGGCTCTGTCCAGCACTCATCAGAAGAACAATGCCTATTGAAGTACCGATACTAAGGAAACCATGGACAGTAAGGTACCCATTGAGAAAACCATACCAACAAATGAAACGAAATGAAGATCGTCTGAGTACAGTACCTGAAGAAACCCAAAAGGTCTTAATGGAGGACGAATGGTGACATCACGAGAACCCAGACTGACTCACATGCAGAAATGACAACCAGAGAATGACATAAAGAGACACAAACTCCATGGACAAGGGGTATCGTAAACCTAAAGTGAAAGGACGATGTCAAATATAAGAAGCTTAAACTGTAAGCATGATGAAGATATTCAACCAGTTTAGACATGTACATGTGCTTGGAACCACAAGAAAGCTAGGAAATGTGTGCAGCTTGCAATGCTTAGTAGAAAGATAGTGCGGCAAGCGCCACCTATACATATCTACCTCAAACGAAGCATGTTATGTAAGTATACTTCCACTTTGCACAAGAAGCAGAATTAACCAAAGGTTACTAAAGGCCACTCGAGGAGAGCTTCATATTTAGCAAAATCGAGAATGAGCGGTAGAAATGAAACTCAGCAAAGGCAAATTGTGTCAAAAAAACCAAGGTCATATCAGTAGAATAAACAAACAGTAGCTACAATTAATTGAAACTAAGAACAGAATATCCTGATTCAGAAAGGTCAAGATAAGAAACTGGAGGTAGGTGGTGGGTGAAACAAAAATCAAATACACGAATTACATGAAGAAGAAGCAAATTCACAGTGTCTGAATCACGTGACCAGCCGAGCAAGAAGAAGTGAGACCTTCACACCTACGCATGGCAGCAGGCCAGACGAAGATATCAGAACTTTTCCAGACATGAGATGCAGTCTCGAGACCAACCACGTGAAATAATTGACAGATGGCCACTAAAGTGATGATTGATTGTAACAATAATTGGAGGAAAGCCGGAGGAGCTAAGGGACACCCTCACCTGGCCGACCATTCTGCGTGCTGCTAAGCAAAGGGGAAAAGTATCAGTGGGGTTGGTGCCAGCCCAATCACAGTGGACCAAGTAATCTAGGGTCCCATAGTTAGTAGAACCAATGGGACATCGTACTTTTAGTGACATCTACAGTAGCCATTTTGAAGGTAGGGCTTAGATGTCCCACCTGACAATGTTTATCCAATCCCCTTACTCCGTTACCATATACAGCTATAGTACCTATATTAAAGTTACCTTTCCTAGACCAATAGAATTGCATGCCAACTTTTAAGCGTTAAACATCAGTGATGACACATTTTTTGTATAAATGATGTGTTCTTTATGAAGTTTGTTGGAGTTTTGAAGCGAGAGAGAAGATCACGCATCCTCTGATATTCATGAGACTCCCCGTTTTTTGTACTTGTCATTAAATGGACTCCCTTTGCCAAACCGTTGAGTTGTCATTATTGATTTGTTGTTAGAGAATTAATCTGCACCCTCATCCATCTCACGGGTGCTGCTATCTTGTCTTAAAGTGCTTCTGGGCAAACCCTGACTCTATGGGCCGGTTGGGGGTCCCGGAGTACACCCCCGACGACCGAGGAGAATTCGCTGGTGGGTTTCCCACCACCGATGACCGCAGAGGCAATGATGACTCAACGCCCTTGCTGGGCCAAAGTTCTTCATTACCTCTCTGCGGCAACAAACACTCGTCATCGAGGTGCACTTCACACCTCTACTTGCAGGACGTTTTCTACCGATCATCAACGAGTACCGCAAGAACCGAAGCTCTGCCGCAACAACAGTATTCACCCTCTTTCTTCACCGACTCTTGATGACCGTGGCTCCTGCCTGAAAGGGAGTGCACTCAAGAAGGGCCTGTCGACGACTCACCGAATAACTCCACGAAACCAGGTACTTTCGGGTTCATGGAACCTTTTAGAAGGACCCAAGACTATATTGAGCATAATTGGACTGGGCATGTCAATATGCTTTATTTACAGGTTGCCCAGGTGGGGGGATCCTCGCACAGAACTATCTCTAGGTAACGGTAGTTAGTATTCTGCCATTGCTTGATTTAACTTGCAGTCTTTCTGTGGTCTATCATTGATTCATCTTACAATCTGATTCGAATGCTATGGTGGGACTGTTAGTTGTGCTCGCATTTCAAAGGAATCAATAGTTAAGAGTCGTACCACGTAGACCTGTATATTTTTGCCATTATAGTATTGCCAGGGTACAAAGTGTGTTATTGTGATTGTTTATGTAACGTGAACCTTATTTATATAAATACTGTGTTTTCACTAACATAGTGTGGACATTCCTTTGTGGGTGCTTGGGACTGCACTGTACTTAAGAACTAACCTGTATGACCTCCTGAGAGCTAAGCCTTGATTGCTCGTCCATTGCTACCAACAATAGAGAATCTTGGCTGTGGTGCTCTGTGCCGCTCCTCTGGCATATAGAGAGCAGGAGTACAGACTCCCCCCTCCAGTGCTTTACACATATGAAAGGAGGATCAAGACAATATTCAAATGTTTGGCTCTATGAAACCTTTCTTTGTTTCTCTGACTGCTTTCTATGTTGTCTATATTTGAATCTACATGCACACAGTGAGGTCTTCATGGTCTCTCCCTTCTATCGTGGTGAGCGACTTGGGGCCCTATTCATAGAAAAAGTGCAAAGACCCCGCAAAGTATAGTGTGCAAAAAACAGCCATGCGCATACTTGCGTGAAAGCATCTTTGCCCGTTTCCACGTATTCGTGGATTTCAAAGCGCAAAGTAACCCAATGTGCAAAGAAAACCGAGTTGCGCCTGGAATACCCAACACGCCACCACGCAAACAAAAACCATTGCCAAAGAAGAACCTTTGCACGTACGTTTGCCCCAGCATCCAGCCACCCGGCGAAACTGCTTGTGGTCCCCCTTAAATCAAGGCTCCACCCCTGGGAAACTGCTTGCGGTCTCCATAAATCAAGGCAGCACCCATGGGAAACTGCAGGCGTGGTCCCCCGTAAGTCAAGGCTGCACCCATGCGAAAGTGCATGCGGTCCTCCCGTAATTCAAGGCTGCACACCAGCAAAACTGCACACAGCCCCCCATAAGTCAAAGCTGCACCCCTTCAAAACTGCGTGCATGGTCCCTCGTAATTAAAAGCTGCACCCGTGTGAAAGTGCGTGTGGTTCCCCCGTAGGTTAAGGCTGCAACCCAGCGAAACTGCATGCGGTCCCCTGAAAGTCAAGGCTGCACCCCTTCAAAACTGCATGCACCCATGCAAAAATGCATGCACGGTCCTCCTGTGAGTCAAGGATGCACCCCAGCAAAAGTGCAGACCATCACTCCTACTCTCAATGCTTGCAAACTGCTGTCCTACACCCCTAAATCATAGCAGCCCCGACAAGTCCCAAAAATGCCCACCTGCCCACCTGACTTCCATCACTACCCCAGGCAGCCCTCTCAAGTCCCGACACCACCCACCAGCCCTCCTGACCTCTGCCACTACCCCAAGGCAGCCCCCTCAAGTACTGACACCACCCACCAAGCCCCACACCTCTACCACTTATCCAGGCAGCCCACTGACAGTACACCCCCCTCTCAACCCTATGACTGCTGCCACAACCCCAAGGCAGCCCCTCAAGTACTGACACCGCCCACCAGCCCCCCTCACCTCTGCCACTACCCCAGGCAGCCCCTTCAAGACCGAACACCATCCACCAGCCTCCATGACCTCCACCACTACCCCAAGGCAGCCCCCTAAAGTAATGATACCAAACACAGGCCCCTCTCACCTCCACCACTACCCCAGGCAGCCCCCTGAAAGTACACTCCTTCCCCCCCAAGCTCTGCTAGTACCCCAGTCGGTGCTGTCAGATGACACTCCCACCGGTCCAATGTTGATCAACAACTCACCTCAGTGACACCAGCGTGTCTCCAATATGAAGTACACCATCCACATATCCTCCTCCAACTTGAACAACTGGGAGCACTGCTGAAGAATCCATGTCCGTAGCTCATCACATGACTCCCTGGTACATCACACTCAGTTGCACATTAACAGGACAGCATAATGTAGCACCAGCTACACTGTTACCACACCATGTACATGTGACATAGTAACGAAATGGAATGCAATGTTAACGTATCATAGTGCCCATGTGCCATTGCAATGGCCCCAAAGTGCTGTAGGTGAATGCCCTTAGAGGACCCAAGTCTGAGACATCACAGATAAGTAATGTGTGTGTGCATATTAGCCTGTACAAAGGAATGAAGGAATGCAGTCAGGTAGGAAGGCAGGGGTGGCAAAGTCCTGCAAGTGACACAAGTTGAACTGGCATGTGGCTGGGTGATGTGAAGGCTGTCAGAGAGTGTGTGAGTCAAGGAGATAGGCAATGTGTACAGCCAGACTTAAAAATCAATAATCAGAGATTTCTGCATTTCAGTGGCAGATGTGCAGCATGATACGAGAGCAGGTTGTGGGTGATTGCAGATGTGTGTCGGTGGGTGCCATGCCTTAGGACGGATACAGCCACCGAATAATGAGTGCCCCGGTGACGAGTGAAGCCCACACATCCACAGTGAGGCCTCAAGCCACGTGACAGTCGTAGTTGAAATGCATTCCAAAAAAATAGAAAAGGGATTTTGCACATTGACAAAAAGAGACGGCAACCAGTGTGTGATCATGATACAGAAACTTGTGTTATAAAATGCACACAACAAAAACAAAACATGGGGAAGGCTAAAATGTCCAGGGCTGAAATGAAAATACAATTCCAAAATGAAACCTAACACTTAGAACTATATACACAGGCAGAAGGCATATATGTCCTTCAGTGCGTCCTCCAGGGCAGAGTCATATTCCTCATCTTCCGCCTGGAGACGGACCTGCGTTCTTTCCTGGAGGTGTTGCAGCCCCTCTATCATCATCCTATCCTCCTCCTCCACATCCCTGCAAGCAGCCTTCAGGATGGATGCCCGCCTCAATGACCGCCTCTCTGACACATCTCTCCTGGTCCTGGCAATCCTTGCCTCCCTAGTCCGCTGCTTCTCTGCCATCAGCTGCCTGTGAACATTTGTCCGGATGCACACCAGCTGCCGGAGCTGCCTCCTCTCATCCTGAAAAAACGTTGATTCATGTCCTGTCTGAATTGCCTCCTCAGTGTTCATTGGCCCTGCATTGATTGCCTCTGGACACTCCTTATCCGCTGCTGCCTGGCAGAGTGCAAGCTGTGCAGGTACACCCACCGTCTGTTTGACACTTGTCGGGGGGGGCACAGCACCTGCATTGGCCAAAAGTGCCAGCTGTCCAGCCACTGCCTCTCCCTGTGTTGGTGCCTGGGCAGGCACAGTGGCCACCTCATGTGGCATACTTGGGACTTCCATCTCGGGGCAGGGACATAGGCACTACTAGACCAGGCAGTGTGGGTGGGATAGGTGCATCAGTGGGCTGTGGTGGAATGTGGCATGGAAGGCTCCCTGGAGGACGACTGTGGCACAGAGGAGGAAGTGGAGGATGTGGCAATTGAACGTGGCAGTGCACAAAGACGACCCAAGAGCAGTTTTCTTGCTAGCTGACCCAGGTATTGGCACATCGACTTGTGATGCTGAGCCAGGTCCACACGAGTAGCTGACACAGAATCACAAAACGATGTCATCCGCCTTGCAAGGCCAGCCAGCAGGGCCTGCACCACATCTTGGTGGGCCCCCGGATCATAAGGAGGGCCTCAGTCTGGGTGGAGGCATCCACAAAGGCGGTCACTTCCTCAGCAGATTGCCCATGGACAGGAGGTTGTGCAGCAACCTCCACGGGGACTGCACATCCTTATGTCCCTGGGCCAGGGGTGCAGCCTGAACACCCTCCTGGATGCCCCCACCTGACCCGTGCGCAGGCTTGCAGTTACCTCCTCCTCCACCTTCACCACCCTGGATGACTCCAGAGAGTCTGCCACCCTCGATGGCCCAGTCTGCCTCTGCACACTGTCCCACACCCACTGAGGAGTCCCCAACCACAATCACCTGCTGGGACTTATCCACTGCAGCCCTGCCTGATGGTACTGGAGCTCCCCCAGCCAATTCTCCCCCAGGACAGGTGGTGCCAATGGGTACTGGCTGGGGTGTGTGCCTGAGTCTGGTGGCCCGGTCCCAGGCATTTTTTTGTTCCACAGCAATGCCTCTGCCTTCTTCATGAGCTGCAGCAACTGTGGAAAATGGGACAAAGAACATTGACATCAGTCATCAGTGTCAATGCATGTGTCGCATACACAACATTAACAGTATAAATCATGCAGCACATGTCAACCAACACAACACACACACACACACACACACACACACACACACACACACACACACACACACACACACACACACACACACACACACACACACACACACACACACACACACACACACACACACACACACACACACACACACACATGTGCATGCCGACTACTAACACATGAGTGTAGGGACAATGATGAATCACAGTCATGACACACGCACATGTCAACACAGCACATTATCGTGCGGCTTCAAACACATTACAAATAACAAGCACTGACACAACAGCAATGCCAAAGTGACACATGTATGACATGCAGTCAGGGGAATGGAAGGTGCACCTGGGGACTTGTCCACCCAATTACAGTTAGCAACATCCATCCCTGACAGCTTGACCTGTAAGCATGCAGCATTTACCAGCACACATTTCTGAAGAACAATTGCTTATGTTGTGTGGCCCAATACATACATATTGCATGAACACACATTAACTTGGCCTTCAGAAGCGGTGGGGTGGCACATCACTTCCCCATCCCATAGAATTCATTGCACCAACTTGACATTCATAGACATCCATGCACATGTGTCACTCTCAGTGGATGTGTGTAGATGGACTCACCAGCAGATTTGCAACACAGAGATGTGTCCTGCATGCATGTCCCTCACGTAGCCACAACATTGTAAGCCGGCATCCGTACTGTCCGTGCGACTGCTCCATAATCTCACATAGAATGTGAACGAGTTCAACAAGTCACCAAAGACAAATAGTGCATATACCAATGCATATACCAGAAACCTATGTCTGCCACCAATACATGCCCAGCATTGGCATGAGGCTGCATGAGGCTGCATTCCCCTGCAACTCACTGAAACATACATGCTGTATTCAGAATGGTGCACCTGCAATCATGTATGCCACACATACACTGTCGAAAGGTGCTCCACATGGGTACTTACCAGCAGCTTCCAGACGTTGTTGTTTTCTACTCGCAGATCTCGGAGTGAAGGTCCGGGCACAACCTCTCAAGGACCCGCAGCTGGTTTTGTGACAACTGGTGGCAGCCTGCATGGTACACCTCCATGCTCTGTCACGAAAGCTGCCCCTGCCTTTGCATGACTACAGGTGTTGAGGTCCTCCCATCGCTTCTTCACGGTCTTCAGTGGACAGTCTGCCACCCCCTCTGCATTGATGGCAGCCGTGATCTCTTCCCAGATCTGGTGACATCCGTCATTACTCACATGCCTTGCAGGGTTGAAGAGGGCATCATAGGCACCCAGGACCCAATCCACTAGGATGTCAACTTCTGTGCTGGTGAAGTTGGCAGCCCTCTGCTGCAGCTGGCTCCTGGATAGGTGCTGTGGTGGAGTTGGTAGGGAAAGGTGGAAGTCCCAAATTCAAGAGGTGGTCACAGGCCCAACACAGGAAAACGGGCAATTGCAGAACAGCTGGCACTCCAAGACCGTGCTGGTAGGCAGCAGGCACTTCGACTCAATCAGGCAGCATCAGATATTGAGTGATTGAGGCAATGCAGGGCCGGAGGAGGCAACAGCAATGGCACGTAGGTGCGTCTCTCATCCGAGGCAGCAGAGAACAGAGTAAAGACCCTAAGCGTGTAATTTACGTGCCACACGCTTCATGCAGCACACCTACACAGCTCACACGGCACACAGCAATGATGGGGATATTAAAGGGGTGTGACATGCATCATTGGTTGTCCTTGAGAAGATACAAAGACGGACGAGTTTCGCAGACATGCATTTGGGGGTCCTATGCAAGCTGTTTTCTTCAAGTAACATGTACCACATTTATTTGGGGGTGGGGGGTTGCCTCTGTGTATAAATGCAGATATTTGTGTCCATTTTGAGGCCTACAGTGTATCGGGAAAGCAATATCTTTGTTTTGGGGTGTCACTTCATATCGTGTCCTGCTTTTTTCTCCTTTTGGGAGCTTTCAAGGTAAAGCACACACAATGTTTGGCTCTTGGGGTACCACTGCGTATCGTGTACCAGTGTTTTTAATTTGTTTAAGCTTTCCAGGTGTCACGTACCTAATGTTTTTATTGTGATGCCTCTGTGTATGCCGTACCACATATTTATGCTTTTGGGGTGCATTGGAGCCTTACTGGACCACCTATCTACGTTGTATGTCCTTCTTATGCACTTATCATTTTTTACCATGTTGGTTTTACACAGCACTTGCCACTTGCTGGCTGCACTACCACTGTTTATTGCCTTTATTTATCCATTTTATTAATATTATTTATTATCATTTATCTGCTTTCTCCTCTGTTCCGCACTCTCCACTTCTTCCTCCCTTCCATGCACTTTTCCCTTTTTTTCCCTTTCCCGTGCAATTGCGCATTCTTAATGTCACTGGGCCTAGTAAGATTGTTATTTTTGTTTCTCCCCTGTTGCCCTCCCTTGCCTCGTTGCGCCCTGAAACACTTGTGTACGAGCGCAATATAAATAAAATATCAATCAAAAGACTGATCCCTTTCTCATTTCGCCCTGCACAGTATATTGGTGTTCATTTCTTTCATCCAGTTTGCCTGCATCATGAGTGGTTGAGCCCCAAAAGGGAAAGGGAAAGGATGGGGAGGTGGTGAGACGTCATCTGTCCCAACCCCAGGAGGGGTTGTGGTGTGCCTTAGCCCACAGGTGACCTGGAGTGGACATGTTCGGGCCTACAGGTAAACCAGCTCAGCAAGGGCCATTAGGTCCAAGCGAGGACGCCCTGCAGAGCAGGAAGATTCTCTACCCCAAGACTCAGCACAGGATAAGGGTCAGCAGAGGAAGAAGCCCTTCACTGATGAGGAGCTTCAGATCCTCGTAGACTATGTGACGGATCAGCATAATGAGATGTACTCTTTTGCCGGCTGCACCTACACTCCTGGACAATGAATGGCACATTGGCAGCATGTGACGGGACTCGTCGGTGCCTGTGGTGTGTAGAGGTGCACTGCTAAACAGTTCCAGAAGCAGATGAACCATCTCACGCGAATGTACCAAGGAGAAGCTGAGTGACTACCTGGCCTCTGCACTGGCCACAGGAGGGGGGGCAGAAGAGGAGGAGCAGCTGACTCCAATTGAAGAGGCTATGAGTCAACTCATTATCAGTGAGCAGCTGCAAGGCGTGGGAGGCGTGTAGACCTATGAGGACATATCTGGTGATTGACATTTGTGAGCATCGTATGTGTGGACAATTATGTTTAACCAACCCATATATGTGTAGTAGTACAGCTGCCTGCTATTGTCAGTGATCCATGGCCAAGGCATGTTTGCTTCGCTGTACACTTATGTCACATGGCCTGCATTAGGGTAGGTGGCTCTGTGGTTCCCATGCATGGCACATGTTTGTATGACAGTAGACATCACTGTTTAATGGACTTCACAGCAGTGCCAGTAATCGTATGCAGGGCTGTCACTAACCAAATATGAGCACAGTGCTACACTCTATAATGTGCCCCCTGACTTTCACATATCATCCCAAAGCCACACCTCTGTGTCCCGCAAAAAACACACCTCCTCAACATTAATGAGCCATTGCCACACTAGAGGGGCCCAGTTAATTTCCATTGTACATCAGGCACATGCAATGTATGATATTGAAAACACAGCAGTTGCTGCTGAGGTGCATGTTTGTTCTGTCACCTCTCACCTGCACCTACGGAACACCTTGTCAGGATAAATTTCCAAGCTGTCTGTACTGGCACACTGTGTTGTGACTAGACTGTTGGGGTCGGAGCTCCCACAGACCACTGCCCTGTGTTTTAGGCGTTGTGTTGAATGCACTTAACTTGTATATTGCATGGTGCAACACCAGTCAAAACATAGGTTGTACAGTCTGATGGTGTGTCATCATTCAAAGGTTGACAGTCATGCACCCTCCTATTGAACTGTCTGAAGACAACCCACGAGAAAGGGTTTGGGGATGAACGACACCAATGTGTACCTATCTGCTTTGGATGTCATTGATGTGAATGTTGTAATTGGCACTTTGATCATGGAGCGCTACATTCAATTCACCAGTCTGACATAAAAAGGCATGTATGTGGGGATCGCTGAATACATGAATGCACATGTCACTGGGCCTAGTAAGATCGTTGTTGTTGTGTTGTGCTCTCCCCTGTTCCCCTTCCTTGCCTAATCGTGCTCTGAAACACTTGTGTACGAGCGCGATACAAATGAAGTATCATATCATATCACATGTCAGCTAATACCATTCATCAGTGATGCACGGCTCAGTGTGCAGTCACGATGTGCGATGCAGGTGTGTCCAGCCATTGTGTGTCTTTTTGCATTGTAATGCACATGTGCATGTTTGTCAAGGTACACATGACTCATAATGTTGTTGTCCATGTGCAGGTGATGATGCATCGGATGCAGAGGAAGAGGAGGAGAAGGACTTGGAGGATGTTTTACGTCAGTCCACCAGTGGAGGCTGTGATGTCCTATGTCATGATCATCCACAGGTTCTATAGACGATGATCAGTCATGTTCTTGACTCTTTGGACTCTTCTGACTCTGCAAGTGACATTCCAGAACCAGGTGTGGATGACTCATTGAGAGACCAGGAGGCTGCCCCAATGGGCAGGTCGGATGGGTCTGTTGAGTCTTCGGTGGTACATCAGGCTTCATGGCTCCAGTCAGTGGTGTGCCCCACGTCCGCTGTGGTTATGGCTGCAAGATAGCTGGGGTAAGGGCTGGGACTGCTGCCCAATGGTGCATTGCAGACCTGCAGCCAATGACAGAGGTCCCACTGCAGCAGGCCTGGACTCCAGAATCCCACCACCGTCAGCCACGCACATGCAGGAGAGAGAATGTGGGAACAGAAAATGTTGCGTGCAGCAATCCAGCATGGTGAAAAGTTGTAGGACATTTCCGGGGACATGCATTGCATGGTCAGGAACATCTCCACACCTGCTGACCGTGATGCACAGCATCTGGCCTCTCAGGGACATCTGCAGCAACTGGTGGCCGGCCTGGAGAAGAAGCTGCATGCTGAGATGCAGTCCTCAAGGCTCTCCCCCAAGCTGGGCCTGGAGGCCAGCATCAACAGCCGATGGGCTGATTTAAATTGTCTGCAGGACTCCCTGCATGCAGCTGCAGTGACACATAGAGATGCCCTGAAGCAGGAGTTGTTGACATCTAGAGACTCCCATTGCCGTGAGATGGAGAGCTTGAGGGCTTCACTGTACAAGGAACTTTCTGCCATGAAATCCCAAATCCACGAAGAGATGGACACCTTGATGCAGATGCTGTCCCAGCAAGTTGATGTGTCACAGGTAAGCGCACATGCAGACCCTGTGGCCATTCGTGAAAAAGCGCCTCATGACCTCACTGCCTTTGGGATGCTGGTGCATGCATCTGTGTCACGGTTGGTCCTAGACAATAAAGAACAGGCTTTGGCACTGCGTGGACAGGATGCACCGCCAGCACCAGCTGATGATCCACTGCAGGGAGACAGTCACAGTCCACCCATGCCACCTCAACCACCTGTGCCGTGATATCTTTAAACCCATGGAGGGATATTTTTTTCTTATTTTTTTCATCAGTGTTGTTTCTTTTTGTCCTCTCACATGGACATGAACGCACACCCTCCCCCGCCCCACTCCAGGGTGGACATTTCCCCTCCAGTCCAAGATGGACATTTTATTTTATTGTTAACCTGTTCGGGAAGGTATTTTTCTCTTTCTTTTTTCAACCATGAGAGATGTGTTGTTGGTCTCTTAAGGGACTTATGAGTGAAGTACTGGGCATGCAGCCATGAACAGTGGTGTCAACTGACATGGTTCACTTGACTGCAACAGGATGACACATAGGTACAGGTAACAATCAGTTAATATACTTTTTGAACATATGTGCAGTTTGAATGATTTGCTCCTATGGCTGGTAAAATGCAATGTCACATGTTGTTGCAGTGATCCTAATTCATCAATTGACTGAACTCCATGAGCGATCCACCCCGCACCCTTTCACCTCCCTGGTCCCCATGCCCTCTGTCAGGCACTGGCCCTCCATTCACAAATGTGGAGGTACAGTTTCCGGTGGAGGTGATGAGGGAATCACATCAGGGCAGCTCTGTCAGCAGGTAAGGTTGATCACTGTCAATCATGTAAATTTATTTTTTAGTGTGCACCACAATCTTTGCATGCATTCTCACCCATTTGATTTTGAGCAGGTGAAGTCATTTTGTCACAGTGAATGTCAGTGCAGATGTGTGTTTGTCCACATGTATGTGTGTCTGTATGGCCCCTTGGACATCCTTGTGTGTGCAATGGTTTTCAAGTATCATTTCCACAAAGGACAGCCGACTCATGGGAATGTGCAGCATTCATCACACTTAAGCCATTGGCAGCATTTGACACATTCTAGAATAACATCCTCATACACAACCTCAATTATCTGTACTTTTGAATTCTACATTATGATTTGTTACCTCTTGCCTCACTGACCGTTATGTCTTCTAACTACCACCCTTCTCCTCCCCCCACACCCATGTGTCCTACAGGGTCCTGCAGGTGTACTCCCTGTCCATACTTCTCTTTGACCTGTGCCAGAGCCCACTCCAAGCACTTATCCGCTCACATGACCTGCCCTGTTACAATCACAGGTCTTACACACGCATCCATTCACAGATCACCAACATCTCAGCTGCTTCCCTTTACGACGGTCCCTCTGAAAATGCAGATCTGGCCATATGCCTCCATGCACTCCACAGGGCAGTTTGGCACACTTGGTGTATCTAGGCATGCACTGGTTTGCACTGGCGGCCTTTACCTGTGTTCCCCATTCAAGTCACTTGTTGTTCATTGTTGTTTTCTGTATGTTCTCTCCTCATGAATGTATTGCATGTATTGCAAATATTCAAATGAGAACTTTGAAGGCCGAAGTGGAGAAGGGTTCCATGTGAACAGCAGTTGAACATGGGTCAGTCGGTCCTAAGAAATGTGCGAGCGCTGTTCGGAAGGGGCAGGCGCGGGAAATCTGGCGTACAGAAGACCGACTCCCTAGCATCGCTCAGGGGGCCCAAGTCCTTCTGATCGAGGCTCACCCCGCGGACCGTGTTAGGCCGGTAGCGGACCCTGGCGCGCCGGGATCGGGTCTTCTCGGAGTCGGGTTGCTTGGGAATGCAGCCAAAAGTGGGTGGTAAACTCCATCTAAGGCTAAATACGGGCACGAGACCGATAGCCAACAAGTCCCGTAAGGGAATGTATTGCATGACTTTATTTCCAGTACTTGTTCTAATCCAGCTCTGTTAGTGGCTGCATAGTGTGTTTGTGTACATCATCCTCTTTCTCAACCTCTGTTAATTTGTTGTCCCTGTAGGTGTTAGCGGTGCACCCAATGATCCCCACCCCATTCCTGGAAATGTTTTGTCCAGGGTGTGTGGTCTGTTGGAGGAGGAACCAACAGCTGGAGATTGATGTCATGTCCATGAATGTGGTGTCCAACAGCGGGTTTGGTATGTGGTGCAGAATCTGGCGTTGTGGTTGAACTGACCTATTTGCGTGGATGTTGCCAACATGGGTCTATTTCTGCTTTACATGCCATGGTATATTGAGCATGTTGTTTTAGTGATGAGAAGCTGAGGATTACCCTTTCACAGGTGGCCTTTGTTTTCCACTCTGCCCTTCTCCCTCACCCCATTGTCTTTCTTTGCCCCCATGTGCTATTTTTCCATCAATGTGCCTCCGAGGCTGCCTTTTTTTCCTGTCTTTCTGTCTCTGTCTTCCTCTCTTCACCCCCTTCTCTCTGCCCTCACCCACTGTAGCAGCGCCCATCCATCCTCTCAGCTCCCCACCAGTCAGACTCCTCCTTGCTCCACAATTCCTCTCTCTCTCTCTTTCTCTCTCCCCACTAAACAGCTACACATTCATCACTTTGTGTCCTGTCTCCCTCTTGTCCTCTGTCATCCTTCACATCAGCACCCACTAACACTTGTAATGCCACTCCCCAGTTCTTCACCTCCTCACTTGGTGTCCCTTTCATGCCCCTGCATCCATGGGTGACCCAAAGGCACACATGACACCTCACGGTGGGTGGGCACAACTTGTGTGCCTGCAATGAATGGCCCGACTTGTGCCCGCATCCCAGGGCTGACCAACAACTGGTTCCAGAGTGTATGTTGTGCTGTGGTTGAAATGTGTTCGCTTCACTGCTAGTGATTTCTCTGTCAATGGCCCTCATTACGACCCTGGCGGAGTGGGTTTACGCCAGCGGTATTCGTGGCGGACCCGTCCGCCCTACTACGAGTTCCCGTAGCGCCATGGAGCCTTTCTCCGCCTGGTTTTTCCGGGCGGAGTAAACCATGGCGCTACGGGACCTTGTTGTTAATTACGCCACCGTACTTTACGGTGGCGTAATTAACGCCTTCCCCACTCCCATTATACCCTATGGGGCAAAAATGGGAATGGGGAAGGGTAAAATGGGGATTGGGGATTTACCGCTCCGCCAAGGTCGGCATGGGGCGGAAAATCCGCCAACCCCCATGGCGGTATCGGCAGCTTTCCGCCGTGCTCCAAGGTGCATTTAGCACCGCGATTTCCGCCAGGGTCGTAATGAGGGCCAATGAGTTTTATGCTGTTAGATTCATTGTTGTTCACAGGTCTGTGATTTCGACTTCGGTCGTTGACACTGGGTGCACCATGGCGGTCGAGCTACCTTGTTCCATGTGGGAGTTATATAGGCTGTCCGGTTTGTTTACTTTCACGCAATGTATGTCTTTGCAAGCTTTTAATGTTGTTTCAGGTGGAATACTATGGATGCAAGACAGGTGAATACCTTGTGCAGGTAACTTCAAGGCACTCAGGGGGGCATATCTTGAGGTGTCATTGGTGGTAGGTAGGCTTTCACTGTGTGGGGTGTTTTTCATTGCATTGGCCTGAGGTGAGCAAGTCCCACTGCATGGGTGTGGTGACGCATGGGGTTGGGAGGCTGGCGAGTCATTGCTTGTATTTTTCTATTTGTCGTGCCTGCCACACAGTATCCCACACGCATCCTTTTCATGGCGTGTATAGCCACACTATAGCATAAAGAAGAAGATCCAAAGGTAGAATCCTCCTGTCCCCTGCACACTCTCAAAAGCTGTACATACAGCCAAATTCAAAGGTAAAGACTTCTGGATCAATAGGTTTATGTTAAAATGAGACAAGAGAATAAGTATATAGTTATTATACAAGAACAAAGATTTAATAACATTTTAAAAAAATGTGTAGCCACTACAAAGTCCATAAACAGCCAACCCGTTTCGAGGTAAAAACCCCTTCTTCAAGAGCAATAACGGACTAGAGAGAAAAAGATGACAAAAGATATCAAATCAGTATTCCATATTTTCTCAACTCAGTATTCCATACTTTTTCAAGGTAATTTAAACACTTCCAAGTAAATTTCACATGTGGATATCCCAGCGTGTTATGAAGTTTATGGGTGAGTATCCCCAACACCAATAGCCTGTTGGATGTGACCCTACACCAAAGTAAGCGAGTTGTGTTACTAGGTATACCCAGAGACTAGGTGCAATGTAAATCCACTGCAAGACCACTTCTTTCATGCACAGCATGCTCTTACAAAAAGGGGGTATGGAATAGTGAGTTGAGAAAGTATGGAATACTTGATATCTTGATTTGATATCTTTTGTCATCTTTTCTTCTCTAGTCCGTTATTGTTCTTGAACAAGGGGTCTTTTTCAGGACTGAGGCATTCTGCAAGGGCAGATGGTTACTGATATTCAAGGGAACAGTGCTGGGGATGCCTGCACGCAACACCTCAGCAGTGTCGGCTTTTTTGGAGACCTACAGAGTGCAGCATGGATTGATTCCTGGGCACAGCTGGTGCAGGCACACAAGGTATAAGGTCTGAGGGGAGATGTGCATCTTTCTTAAAGCGAGATTGCTATTTTCTCAGTTCATATGACTATTTTGATGTAGATGAGTATTGTGTACATGATTTCTGTCGGGAAATGGGGTGGCCAGTCCACCTGTATGTTGTTGTGCAACAAGCATAGGGTGGCCAGGGCAGTGCTCACATGTGTTTCTAACTAATTGCATTTTGCACTGTGCCTTCTTGTGTTCTCATGTGTGTTGCTGGGGGTCTGTGTGCACATTATTTGTTGTGGGGCATGTGAAAGTGGTAAGGGATTTTGTTGATGGTATTGTGTGCTTTGATGTGTGCAACATGTACACTGTTGTTTCAACTTGCTATGACTGTGTCAGTGGTTGGTGTAGTTGATGTTATGACTATGGACACAGACATTATGCCTCTCCCAGACACACGTTCTCAGGCTATTGTTATGGGCATGGCCGATTGCCCCCAATTCATCATTGGTTGGCACCAATGATGTGGTTTCACTGTGTGTGCTCCGCAGGGGCTGTTATTCATGTGACGTACGATTGCACTAGCTGATTGCATGCAGCCTCTCCCTGTGCCCTTTGGCCGACCAATGGCATGGGTGGTGCCTGGGGCTGAGGGAGATGTCCCTCCTGTATCTCTACTGGTATGCCACGCCATGTGGCAACATTGTGCAGGAAGCAAGCTTCCACAATGATTTTGCATACTATTGCTGGGACATATAGCAATGCCACGCCAGAGTGGTGAAGGCAGCGGAAACATGACGTAAGCATTCCGAATGTGCGCTCCACTATGCCGCTAGTGGCTATATGTGCTGCATTGTACCTTACCTCGGCTGATGTGGCAGGATTCCTGAATGGCTTGAGCAGGAATGGTGAGGCACTGTACCCTGCAAATTTGTAGATGGTTGTTATTGGCATTCATTGTCCTGGACAGTTGTTCAGTGTGTAGCGTGACTGCATGCATGTGCGTGACAGTTGATCTGCTGCTACAATGATATTCTGAAGAGCTAGCTGTTGCCAAACATTCCCGATGCCAGGGCACAGTAGAGTGGTGACTGGCGGTAGATGAAGCTGTCATGTGTGCTTCAGGAAAATTGGCATTGACTTTCATGATGACTCCTTTTGCATCACTCCGATTGTAGTAAATGTACTCCATCAATCTGGGGAGGGGCGTGGCGCAAGATGTGTGCAATCAATGGCTCGAGGTACACGTGCAAAGTGTGCTACTGCATAGAATTCCTGGCAAACTCTCTGCCTTTCCTGCAGTGTGCATGGCATGTATATGTGCCTTTGCATGCACGCCCATGATGTGATGCAGGCCAAGACATGGTGTAGACACTGGGATTGCATGGCCTGAGATATATCCCCTACAATGGCATTGGTGCCCTGAAAGGATCCTGTGGCTATGAAATGTAGGGCTGTCAGCACCTTCTCCAAGGGGTGAGTGCATGGGAGCAGATAGTGGGTGATGCAAGGTCTTCCTCCCACTCCCTGACCAGGTCTAGGATGACATGGGGGAACCTGTACCTTGCATACACCTGGTCGTCTGTCATCCCGAACAGCGTGGTCCCTGTTGTGAAACTCGGGGGCTTCCACATCCTCTCCTCCTTTTGTGTCCATGTACGATGACTCCAAGTATACCTGCATTCATCATGGCTGACCGACGTTGGAATGGTGTGCATTGTGTGCTTTATACATGTTGTTTCCTTCGCATTTTGTACTTTGTGTCTACTATCAGATGGCAGTGAGATCACAAGGTTTGCGTGTGACTTTTCCCAATGTGAAGTTGCGCTTTGAAATTCTTTAATTCGGTTATGTTTGTGCTGGGATTGTGCTGGGATGAGCGTGTGATTTCTTTGCATGGCCCGGCTCGGCCCTCAACACGCCCGCATTATTCCTTGTTCTTCCTCATTTTGCTGGGGAATATGCATGTTCCGACCCCTATTTATTTCATTGCATAGGCCTGTACCACACTTTGCGTGGAGTGTCACGCACAGCACTCAACTGCACGCAAAGACGTAACGGACCAGCTGAAAGCCAAGGAAATATCTGAATTCCATGAATCGCTGAAAGGAGTTTTGCACATCACTTTTAGTAGTGCAAAAGCTTCTATGAATCAGGCCTTTGGTATTTATACATTTCCACACTGACACCAACCCTCTGGGGTTTCTTTTGTTGATGATGTTTTATGGATTGTTGAGGCATACGCAAAAACATGTATTCAACGTGTATTTGTAGCAGTGAGCTATTTATGCAACACCTTTTTTCAATAGATGCATACATCATAAGGAGGGAGGGGATAAGGGCCCACATTCCCATTTTGGCATTTATCCCAAAATCGCCCATTGTAAATATCCAGTCCCGGCGCTGTAGAGAAAGTGACGCTTCCAGCAAGGATTTAGCATGGCCATACTCCCAGCATGGAAGGCGTGGGATTTTAACGGAGTAATCACTGCAGGCATGTACAAACTTCTTATCCAAGTTGGGGGCTTAGGAGAGGAGGACGAGCGAGGGGTACAGTTGAGGATAGGGAAGGAGAAGGTCTGTAGTTATGTTTGTTATGCATTTTATATTTAAGAAGTGCCCTTCATGGGCTCACCATTGGTAAGTTTATTGCAACCCCTGGCAACTTTACATCACATGGAATACAGTGGGAGGTTGCTTGTTTGTCGTAGATGTAGTTTTTCTGGGGTGACGTGGAAGTAGGATGAGTGTGGCTATTTCGCGGAATCTAGCTGGTCTGAGCCTTATCAGTTCCAAGGGATGCGTGACTTTCTAGGTTTTAATGAAGAGTTATGTCTTCAGCGCTGACCGGAAGGTGCAGAAATCTTGCAGTGCTCAGATTTCTTTGATCCCTTAGTTGTTAAATCTGGTGTCATGGTTGCGAATGATAGGCTTTAGAACACAGGGCCATTATACTCCTCCTATGAAATCTAGGATATCATTGTAGCAGCAGATTTCAAAACGATTGTGTTGCGATGAAAAACCAGGGTTAACATCACGGGCAAACTAAAACACAGAAGTGATAGATGGTATCGACATCATTAAAGATAGGGACTAACCAGATGCAAATTAGTCTTCATCCTGCGACCACCAAACGTAGAGTCTAGACAGGACTGTTCGGTCATGTGACATATGCAAGAAATACCAGATAGGTCTCAGCCTTGTTGGGTACCATCAATGAGATACAGCTTGGTTCTGTATGACGCAGTGAGCAAGGAACTCACATCCGGCACACATAAAAAGTGATCAGTGGAAGGTTTGCAATTAATTAGTCACCTGGCATTGTTCATGACAGACAGCCTTACACGTTATGTTTTTTTTCTGCCTATCTGTAACAGAAGAAAACTGGCCATATGCAAATCAGTCTTGGTCCTATCGCTCAGCAGGAACTACCAGGCTGCATCTCCTCTGCACAGAAACACAGGCAAGCCAATGTTAAACTTTGACTTTTGGACTATTTCAGTGAAGTTCATCTTGAATCAGTATGAATAAACTAGCCTGGGCTCTAAATCTGCATGTACACTCACTCACCCAGACAAACTAAGACCAAAAAGTGATGGATAGAAGGTTTTGAATTTGGTAAGCTTCCCAGAGCAATCGCAAATGGTTATGAATAATTCAAAGATATTCTATCCAACACACATTGTTGGAAAGTGCCCCTAAAGCTGAGCTGGACTGTCCTTTGGAAGTGGGACCCTACAGAAACTTATGTAATAACTTTCACAGGATATTTGTGACTAATTGCGGGACACCAATTGCAGAGGTGAGCCACACATGAGCAGGCATGCACACACAATTACACACACACACTCACTCTCTCTTTCTCTGGAAATGATGTTACAAGCTTGATTTGCATGCAGTTATGTAATGACACAACATGCTGAAAATGATGATTCGGAAGACCCACCAAAGCACTTGCCAGCAGTTATGATTAGTTTCATTCTACAGTGTTTCAAAGTTGCTCTAACCACATCAACACCCAGATGTGGATCCCAAGCTTGCTGTGTCTATAGTCCAAATGATATGACAATGCTCACAAAACAGTGTGAAACTTAGCACTAGCTATACTAGGACATACATGGGTCCAACTCACAAAATAATATGAAAGTATATTTTTCTAGACCTCATACATGCTCGACAATTCTTGTGGCCATGGGGTTCCTTCACAAAGTATAGAGTCGTCACTAAAATGTAAAATTCATTAGACAAACCCATAATATGATTAGCTTGAAACAATAATAAGGCAAGGATTTGTAAAGGTCAAGACCATTTTCTAGATGGCTACATACAAAAAGCACAGATAATGTTTTAATCCCCTATGCCATTATTTTAGCAAAACAGTTTCATGGGATTTTGGGAAAACGAAAAGGGTCCTGAGGAAAGCATAAGAACTTGGATAATGTAAGCCTCTTACCAATATGTTTTAACTCATAATTTTCACACTGGTCTTCCCTTGTCCTGGTCTGGATGCAAATGTCACAAACGTAGTACAGGCGCAAGTAGGTAGATTTCACTCTGTATTTCAGTTTCTGCTTCATCAGCTGTATGCATGAGTCCTTCGTGGACATACCACAGCTGCAAAATAATGTAATTATTTATTTATATACAGATGGAACAATGCTCTTTTGATCACAAAAGACTACAATGGATGTGTAATCAGATTTGATGGGAAGCAGTGAGCTTCTTACAGTGGGTTGAGTTTGAGGGATATTCTGACCAGGTTGCGGAGGGAAGTAAATGGAACAGTCACAGGACAATACATAAGTGGACATAGATAGATTAAGGACAACCAACATTGGACATTTCTAAGTGCAGGTAGTTGATACGGACAGCTGTGTTCGGGATGTGACAATGATGGTTGAAGAGCTAGAGTGAAGGCAGAGGAAGTGAGGCCCAGAGGCAGATGAGAGGTAGATTAGGAGGGTAACTCAGAGGTGAGGAGGTAGGTGTTTAGTTTGGCTCTGTTCAGATCAGTGTGGACTATTTCTCAGATGTCTGGGGGAAGAAAATTCCATGCAAGTGGATCAAGAAGAGAGAAAGAGTGGAAGCGAGAGGAAGCACAGGGAGGGCGAGGAGCCACAAGGGTAGTCTGGAGGCAGAGCCGAGATTCTGCGAAGGCTTGTAGGGTTAGATTGAGGAGTATAGATACAGTGGTGCCTTACCAATGACAGATTTGTGAACCAAGAGAATACATTTAAATCTGGCCCTATTTTGCATAGTCAGATGTCCAGCCTGGTGACGGTACGAAGAATTAGGTGTGAAGTGAGGGAGTACGAAGAGAGTCCTGCTAGCGAAGTTCATGATCTTGTCGAGATGACAGAAATCATAGCTGGGAAGACCAAAGAGGATGCTGGCACAGTAGTCCCACTTAGAGAAGACAAGAGTGGTTAAGAGATGCTTGGCTTCGTTGAAATGGAGGTGCCTGATTTCCCTAATATTTAGGAGGCTGAGGCGAGCTGCTGTTCCAGTTTTGGAGATGAAAGTAGAGAAGATGTGGCAAGGTTCATAGTTGATGCTGAGGCTTCTAGCCGAGGAAGAGTAGGGGAGAATGTAAGGTGGGAACTGGATAGACAGAGGAAGAGATGAGAGAGAGCTTTTGACAGGGAAGAAAATCATCTCTGTTTTGGTAGAGTTTAACATCAGAGAGTGCAAAGCCATCCAATATTTAATGGCCGTGAGACAGTTGGAAATTTTAATAGAGACATCAGAGGAGAGTTCAGGAAAAGAGAAGAAGATTTGGGTGCCATCTGTGAAGAGTTAGTACGAGAACCCAAAGGAGGAGATTAGCGCCCCAAGTGCAACGGTGTAGAGTGCAAAGATGAGTGGACCCAACACAGAGCCCTGTGGAACACCAACAGCTAGAGGAGTGAGTTGAAAGATGATGTTTCTCCAGGAGAAAGAGAATTGGCAAAGGGCAAGTTAGGATTCAATCCAGGCAAGGGTGTGATCCCTAGAAAAAAAAGAGAATATTAAGGTGATCAGAGTGATCAACAGTGTCAAAGACAGCAGACAGGTCAAGGATAGAGGATCGGTTGGAGTGCTTAGCAGAGGCAATGAAATTGGACACATTCATGACAGCAATTTCTGTGGAGTGACAGAAACCTCTTTCTAGGAGGATGACTAAGGAATTGGTAAAATGGTTGAACACCACCATTTCAAGCACTTTAGATAGGGTGGAAGGAGAGAAACAGGGCAAAGGTTATCCGGTAGGTTCGGGTCATCACCTTGCTTTTTTAGGAGAGGTATGACTGTGGCAGTTTTGAAAATAGAGGGAAAGCAAGCAGAGTCGAAGGACAGGTTGAAGGGGTCAATGCGGTGAGAGGCCACTAAAGTTGCAAGAGACTTGGCTAGCTGAGGAGCAAGAGGGTCTAATGGGGCAATGTTGGACAAGGCGGAGGAATTGGAGTGGATTAATCACCACACAAAGAAATTTTTGATGAATACACACCCGAAGGTACCTCACTTTTATACCCTTCCTAAGATACATAAAGATCTCATCAAACCCCCTGGAAGACCAATCGTAGCAGGGATTAACAGCATACTGGAACCCTTAGGGAAATATGTGGATTACTTCTTACAGCCATTGATTCAAAAAACTAGTACATACATCAAGGACTCTACACATTTTTTACAACTCTTGAATGAAACTGCATTTAATTGCAACAACATATGCTTTACTATCGATGTTAAAAGTCTCTACACATCGATCCCACACGATTTAGGGGGTGAAGCGGTAGAATGGATGCTACTCAATGCTGAAGAGATACCGGCTCAGAAAGAATTTATATTGGTTCTTCTGGAGTTTATCAGTAACAACTCATACTTTCGATATAAAAATGAGTACTATCTCCAAGTGGCTGGGACAGCCATGGGAGCCACCATGGCCCCCTCTTATGCTAATTCATTCATGCATAAATTCGAATCTGAACATATACTACAGAATGAACACTGGTTCCCGAAATTAAGTCTCTGGATCAGGTACATTGACGATATATTTGGAATATGGAAAGATACAGAAGAGGAATACCTAAAGTTCTTCGCACATCTGAACAGTATAGATGCTCGTATCCAATTCACTCAAGAACACTCCCAAACCAACATACACTTCTTGGATGTAGACATTAAGATTACTGACACAGGATATCAGACTACCATTTTTCGAAAACCCACGGATCGTAACAATCTATTACAACGTCTCAGCTTCCATCAACCGAGCCTCATAAAAAATCTTCCATACAGCCAGATGCTCAGGGTAAAAAGATTGGTAAGTGACCCAGAAGACTACAAGCTAGCTATCCGTGAGATGGGGAAAAAGTTTCTGGAAAGAGGATATACAGAAGAGGAAATAAACATAGCGGAATCACGAGTAGCCACACAAAACAGAGAAGAGCTATTGAAAACAAAAACTAGACTGGAATCAGCTCCACCATTAGTATTTGTGTCCAGATACTCACGTCAAAGTAATTGCATTAAGTGCATTATTCAAAAACATTGGAATACTTTACTATGCGATCAGAGAGTTGAACATCTATTTAAAGAAGTACCCACATTTGCTTACCAACGGAGTCAAAACCTAAAAGATAGACTGGTTCATACGAAACCAGCACCAAAAAAGAAGCTTACAGAAAGAATTGGGACGTTTCCGTGTTTAAATTGTAGTAATTGCAGCTATGTGATGAAAGGAGAGACAATAAAACATTCACACACAGGAGAGACAATCAGACTGAGAAATTTTGCTACATGTGATTCAACCAACGTGATTTATGCTATCAAATGTCCGTGTGGACTGTACTATGTGGGTCAGACATTGCGAGTGGCAAAAATTAGGTGGAATGAACACAGATCGTGCATAAGAAACCATAATCTTAACTCAGCAGTGTCAAGACATTGGGATGAAAAGAAACACATCTTGGTCCAAATCCGTTTTGTCATCTTAGAGGTGGTTTCAAAAAGAGACATCCACGAGAATTTCCAAAAAAGGATGGACCAAAGAGAATCCTTTTGGATAGACCGGATGAGCTCCCTCTCTCCAAAGGGGCTCAATGAAGAAATTAACTTTATGTGTTTTTTGTAAAAACAATTTCTTCACTTTCGATTTTTTATCTAAGGAAGATGTAAATATCTGTCATATATCTGTTATCCTTTTGTCACAATTTATATTCTAGTTGCACTATTCCGCTGTTTGCCCTAAATTGCTCTTATGACTTAGTAGCGACAGAAAATATGTTCCGGAGCTTAAATGCTCTAGACTGTCCATCTTTATCTTTTCCATACGTTCAATTGTTAATGCGGACATTATGTCTTACATATAATACTACTACGACAAAATCTCACACATGCTGCTAATTTTCCAATCGCTACAGCTACGGCGCCAATTGACGCTGTAGACAGTTAACTACTTGCACTGTCTCACAGAGCGCTGGTCACCATGGAGACATCCCCGCCCCCGGGCTACCACTCGGGGGTGGGGCGCGAGGCGTACGTGCACCAGGACGGTCCACGACGCCTCGTACCGTCTCCATGGTGACCTTTAAAACGAAAGGTAAACTTGCACGAGCGCGTTCCCGGTAGCTCAGTCTGCAGCTACACGTCGAGCACGGCAGGAGCTGAGTAAGTACAGCAGTACTGATTAGGATTAACATACCCACGAAAGAGATTGAGGATGATTCACATTGTTGTTTAATTTATTCATAGATCTAATTGTACATACGTACAAAGACTCGAGTCCAAAGATCGGCTTGACCGAGGTATGACAAACATATGGAGCTAAAAGAAAATGATAGAATGTTTATTTACTTCAGTCAACTAATTGACATACCGTTTTGTTTTATTTTTTGCTTATTTCTTCTCCAAATGAACATGACTCGTGGATGGGTATGTGACTTTTGAAATAACTCTCTATCAATGTCTGCAATAATTGTTATATTTGTTGTAATCACTATATTTGCATATATATATACTGTCACTAGTTAAGCTAATTTTTGCTATAATACCGCCCTGAAGAAGGATTGTATCCGAAATGCATTGGCACTAAAGTATTATGGGCAATTTGAGATGAGAACTCATTGTGTGATGTATAAGAATTAAAAACTTTTATTGGCGGCAAAATATAGGAATGTGAATTAAACAATTCCTGCCAAAAGGATTTATTGGAACTCTATTACTTACATATCATGAATCAGTGACTGAATATTAGCAACCATATTGGGGCAAACTGAGATGCGCCTTTCTTAACTTAGTGGATACACTTTGTTTCTTGGAAGTTTTTTGATCATTTTGGTCCTAGTGCTACAGGACCTCTTTTTAGATTGGCAGCTCCAGGCGAGAATAAACCAGATAAACTACTAATTATTATATCTATTATTTCTAAAGGACAATCTGTGAACTACAACATGTAGTGCCCTTCTCATCCTCTTTTTCTTGCAAAAGAGGGTTCAGCCATCATCAGTAGACATATCACTTTGTCAATTTTAGTGTGACTAAAGTGGGAGATAGAGGCAGAGGATCATAGCGGAGTATGCAGAGTGTAAAATGTAGAAATTATATGATATGCTATGATAAGTCATCTATAATGCGCCTGTACACAAGTGTTTCTAGGCGCGAAGAAGTGTGAGAAAGGTCACAAGAGAGTCTCTAATTTTGGAAATGTTTGCTGCAAAGTATTCAGCTAGGTCATTAGCTGTGATAGTGGAGTTGATAGTCATTGACTTGGGAGGAGTGAGGAATGAGTTTAGGGTGTCCTGTAGATGGGGAGGGTGGTTGGAGTGAGGGTCAATGAGGGTGAGGTAGAATTTCCTTTTTGCTCCATCAAGAGTGGACTTGAGAGAGTTCAGGGCAGAGAGGTGGAGTGTCCGGTCCTCATGCGCCTCCATTTGGGCAGCAGCCAGCGTATGTCTGCGCAGAGAAGAGAGTATGACTGGGATGACCCATGGTTGAGGATGCTGAGACTCAGGGGTTGAAAGTAAGCAGTGGGAAGCGAGAGGAGAATGAGTCATATAGTATGGATTGGAAGCTGGAGAAGGCAGTGTTGGTGTAAGAGGCATTGGGTGTGAAGAAGGAAAGTGAGAACTGTAGGTCAGAGATGAAGAGTGGAATGACAGAAGGTTTACATTTCCTTTTAGTAATAGGTAAAGCAAGTGGTGAGGAAAGGTCAGCAGATACAAAGGAGATGGTGGTGGAAACAATTGAGTGATCAGATATGGATGGTGTGAGAGTATTATTAGTAGCTGAGAGAGAGGTGGAGATGAATAAGAGATCCAAAGAGTGATCCCCTGTGTGGGTAGGTAGGTTATGGACAGAGTTGAGAGCATGGTACCTAAGAAAAGACTGACGTTCAGATTTCTGATAAGTGGTTGGAGAGGGAAGATGGAAGGTTAAAGTCACCTAAAAGAAAGAGGTGATATTTAGTGGAAAGAGAATCAAGAAGTGGCCCAAGATCATCAAAGAATGGTCCAGTGGGACCAAGAGGGCGATAGATGGAGATGATACACAGTGAGTCACAATGTGGCCCTTGTCCATCAAAAAAGCTCCAATATACAGCTGTGAAGCTTATTAGTGGAAGAGATGCCTTTATTTTCTGAGAGGACTAAATTAACCCTACAGAAACTTATGTAATAACTTTCACGGGATATTTGTGACTAATTGCGGGACACCAATTGCAGAGGTGAGCCACACATGAGCAGGCATGCACACAAAATTACACACACACACTCACTCTCTCTTTCTCTGGAAATGATGTTACATTGCATGTGACCATAATGAAATCCCAACTACTGCCATTACATGACCTGTGTTCCTAAAGGCATCTGAGCCATCGGGAGGGAACCTGTTTTCTTTTTAAAGAAGGGGGCAATCCAGGGATAAACCTTGAAAAGGAACATATGTAGCCCTGTCACTCTTATTATATGCAATCTATTAAGTATGTTGTGCAATACTATTGTGTTTTCATATAACAAGTACATTTATGGGGGTTTTGGTTACAATCCTTAATTTACATTTAAAAGGGGATGTTAAATTGATACGTCACAATCGAGAGCCACCAATCCTTGACCTAAAATGGCAATGTGTACATTCTTTACCTAGCCACGTGAGAGCTGCCTTATCTCGGTTAAATACATACATAAAATTACACAAATCACTTAGACAATGACACATGGACACTGTATATTAGACTAAGGGCCTCATTATAACGCTGGTGGTAGCCGTGCCTGTTAAAGTTGAATTTTTACCGGCACCTGTCAATGAGGAATTACCGGGTAATTCCGGCATTGCCAGACCCGGTAATTCCTGCATTCCTGGGTGCCGGTGCTTGTCAGTCCCCATTCCCATTTGAGCCCCATATGGCTCAATGGGGACATCGGATGCACAGGCACCATTTACACCGGTGCTGGTGCATCCGACTTGCTGTGCTCGTGGGTGCCGCTCTACCCGCCAGGTCAGATCTAGCGGGCTGACCGGTGCCCTGGAGCACAGCTCATAATATGGCGGTCCAGGAACTACGGTACCGGCATGCTTACCAGTACCATAGTTCCCGGACCGCCATGCTTATAATGAGGCCAATAGATTTGATACGATTCTGGTTTTCCAGTTAATCAACAAATGGGATTGAAGTCGAACAAATGAGCGCACTGTAAAATTAGGGTGGAGTCAATCTAACATTTCCTTCTGGTATGCCCTTTTTATATACAATACCACAGAATATGCCAGAGCGATAGTTTCCTTCAACATGGCATAAGGTCTACAGCAGGTGCTATCACCTTATGCAGTGTTGTTTTTATTATGGGGCTTATTACGAGTATGGCGATGCAGCAAAAAAGTGTCAGTAATGGAATTACCGCCACCTTTCCCACTCTGTCACACTACGCATTTGGCCCTGGAGTGGGGCATTTACCTCCAGCATAATGCTGGAGATAAATCCTCCCCCTTTCCACTGACAAATTGGCAAATTCGGTGGAATTACTGTGACAGTAATTCCATCAGCAGTAATTCTGCAGAAATACCCAATGGAGTCCTATGGACTACAAATTCAGGGGACCACCACCACTTGCAATCCAGCAGTAAATCTGCCAGACCAAGTGCCGGCAACGGTAACTCTGTTGGGCGTTGGATTTGGTGATTTACCACCAGAATTCCACCCAACTTGTTGTGAGGCCCATTTGCAATATATGTGTTTTAACCTTGGTTGTGGAAAAAAGCAATGTCAGAGCTAGCAACCTGATAAAGAAACAAATTTGACGGTTTTAAATTTCAATGGTGCCCATTTTATTGCATATCTCTATTAATTTCTGGTAAACATTTGGTTTTAAACATTGCTAGTATGTTGGCATGATAATATTTCTAACTTGGATTTATTTTGTATTTATATTGACGGTTTTATACTGTGTGCCTAATGACAAATATGTCAAGCAAAGGTATTTGATGATATGATATGATATATGTCATTTATTACGTGCCTATACCCAAGTGTTTCTAGGTGCGACAAGATAAGGGGGCGGGGAGACAGAGGGAGGACAAGGCAAACGATCTTACTAGGCCTTTTGTAATTCAGATCGTGCAAGTGCGACATCGTAATGTGCAGGGGGAAGGGAGAGGGGGAAGTGCCAGGGAGAGGGAAAGGGGGAGTGCAATCAGGGCAGCATTGCTCTGAGTGAGTGCAGCCAGGGCAGCGCGGCTCTGGGGAAGTGCAAGGAGGAAGGGGGATGTAGAGGTTACAGTTACAACCCCTAAGTGCACAGTACGCCTGGAGGCAGTGCAGGGGAGACAGATCATGGAGGAGCCTGGTACCCAGTGAGACTCTGGGGGTAGCAAAGCAACGAGTCGGCGCATCAGACAGGTAGGTCAGCAGCGTAGAGGGAGAGAGAAAGCAGAGGAGAAAAGGAAGGTCTTCAGCAGCTTCTGGAACTTCAGCTCGTCTGGCGCAAGTTTGAGAGGGGCAGGAAGGCCATTCCAGAGGGAGGCACCTACAGAGGAAAGTATTCTACCACTCACTCTCTGCCGGAAGAAGCGTCTGTCCCGAAGGGCTCGTGAAGGAAGGTATTTTGGAAGAGCGAGGTGGATTAAGTGCAGGCCCTGGCTCGAGAAAGCCTTGTGGACGATGTTGAGGGTCTTGAACTTGATCCTTGTAGCCACCGGGGGCCAGTGGAGAGATTTTAGGGCTGGAGAGATACAGTCCCTGGGCTTGAGGCCAAGGATAAGTCTCACTGTCCTGTTCTGGATTAGTTGCTGAGGGCGGAGAGTAGAGAAGGAAGATTGAGAAAGAGGCTTTTGCAATAGTCCAGCCTGGAGAGAAACAGGGCTTTGGAGACATTGAGCTTCTGGGGGAAAGTAAGAAAAGGAAGAATACCTCTGAGGAGTTGCAGCTGGTAGTGGGCTTTCTTGGCAAGGTGCGTGATGTGAGGAGAAAAGGAGAGAGTGGAATCGAAGATGACTCTAAGGTTTTTTGCCTCACAGGAAGGCAGAGGAAGAGGGCCCAAGGAGGATGGCCAGCGAGAGAGAGGGAAAGCGGGAGCTGGGGTCCCAATGAGACGGATCTCTGTCTGGCTGGCATTAAGGCAGAGATCTGTTGGAGGCATACCATTCCTGAATCGCGGATAGACAGTCAGGAATGAGTGAGAGATGTGTGGAGGCTGAGGGGAGCTTGAAAGAGACCTGAGTACCATCTGTATAGCAGTGAAAGTTGGAGAAGGTGGAGATCAGGTGGGCCAAAGGGGCCAAGTAGACATTGAAGAACCAGGGATAGAGGTTAGAGCCCTGTGGAACCTGAAAAAAAGAAAAGAAACAGTCCATACCAAATCAATCTCACTCCTACCTCTTCATTTAGGAGTTCTCCCAATAAATTGAAGCTTAATCTCTTATAATCCCTTCGGCTAGTGGGTGTTTTGAAGGGAGAAAGGTATCATTGATACTAGTGCCACAAGCAATGAAAGAATTTAGCAGTGCAGTCACACAACTCAAAGATATGGCTCGTATGTCCCTGGTGTTAAAGAGTGCTGGTTGCTTGCATGACTTGTGCCAATGTGTCACGAATTAAGCACCTTAGAAAAAACTCATGAGAAGCAGAAATGTGCAGAAAGATTTATCAAAATACACACTCACCTGGAGGCCAACTTTTCTTACCAGACGAGAAGTAGTTTGCATGTGTCAAAACGGCCAGCTCTGTCAAGAGCTTTGACACTCTCCTCCCTGATGGCTACAAGATCCTCTCCACACCCAGATCCACTCAGCCTGGAGTGGGTGTAGCCTTGATCTTTCCTGAGTGGATTCCTGACACTAGAATTCCCACTCAGATCTACTCCTCTTTCGAATGCCTCATCTGCAGGCTCTCAATCTCTCCTAGCCACTCTCTTACTGTTGCCACTCTCTACCGGCCCCCTGGTCAAATCACCTCTATTCTCTCTGAGTGGGCTGACCTCTCCTCCTCTCTCCTGGCCTCAACCACTCAACTCCTCCTCCTTGGTGACCTCAACATTCACCTTGATTCTCCCTGTCCCTCAGCTTTGCTCTTTCCCGACCTCTGCGATTCCCTCTCCCTCTCTATCCTTCCCTCTGGCGCAACACACTCTGCAGGGCACACACTTGATGTTTTGATCTCCTCTAGCCTCCCCCTCTCTATCCCTCTCTACAGTAACCTCTCTTGGAGTGACCACTACCTCCTCTCTCATCTCTCTCTCTCTCTTCACCCCAAGCCAAGCCTACCCCAACACTGCCACCTACCTTCCTGGACATCCGGCCCATGAAGTGTGTGTTAGTCGAGGCTTTTGCTTCAACCTCCCCACCCCCACATCCTCTGGCTGACTCACACCCTGACACACTCCTGACACAGCCCTTTCTTTTCTCTATTCTTCTATTTCTGATGCTCTTGCTGCTCTTGCCCCTGTCATGAGGATCCGCCTGAAGTCCAAAGCCAAGTGCAATTCCTGGTATGACTCCGACCTAGCTACACTTAAACGTAAGTGTAGGGCGACTGAAAGAAAATGGAGGGATTCCTGCTCATCCTCTGACAAACGGGCCTGTCGCCTACTCCAAAGGCAATACCGTCTCTCTGTCTGTACCAAGAAGAGAGTCCACATCCAAGCATGACTCTGCGGCATCTAACAGCTCGGCTGAACTCTTTAAAATTTGTAAGGAGCTGGCCAACCCTGCTGCAGTCTCTACCCCTCCCCTTGCCTCTCAGGCTCTTTGCAATGCCCTGGCCTCACACTTTATCTAAAAAACCCAGGACATCCTGTCTCTCCCCTCTCCGTCGGTACTCACACACCCTCCTCCAGCCATCCCCCCACCCTCCTTCTCTTCCTTTCCTCTCTTCTCCCCTGATGATGTCGCTAGACAAGTCCTATCTATGAAAGACTCATCAAAACAGGTTCATCCCTGTTCCTCTAAAACTCTCAAGGACCACATTGATACCCTCGCTCCGGTCCTTGCCGACTTCTGCAAACACTCCTTTGCCTCAGGATCCTTCCCCTTCCCTCTTAAGCACTCCCTTGTGCATCCTCTCCTCAAGAAACCCACAGCGGCTTCAGATCTGGCAGAAGCACGGAAACTGCTCTCCTGAACATCTGTGAAGATCTGCTTTCCAACCTTGACTCTAGCATTCCCTCTGTTCTCATCCTACTCAATCTCTCCTCTGCCTTTGACACATTCAACCTTACCATCCTGCTCAACCGTCTCCGTGATAACCTGGGCATCACCGATCTGGCTCTGGCCTGGCTGACCTCTTTCCTCTCTGATCAACCCTCCCAGATCCAACTTGGGTCCTTCCTATCATCTATCTTGCTCTCCACCTGTGGTGTTCCACAGGGGTCTAACCTCTCACCCTGGCTTTTCAACCAATACCTGGCAACTCTCGCCCGCTGTATTGCCCTTTTCTGCTCAAACTTCCAATGCTACGCGGACGACGCTCAACTCATTTTCAGGCTGCCCTCGGCCACCTCCTCCACCTCTCTCATCACTGATTGCCTAACTGCCATTCAAGATTGGTGTGCCACCAACAATCTTTGTCTGAATGCCAGCAAGACGGAGATCCTCCTCATTCTCCTATCCCCAGCTGCAAGGCCAAGAACCTTGGTGTCACCTTTGATTCCACACTCTCCTTCTCCGCCCACATCGCTGATGTATCAAAAAAGTCAAACTTCCTACCGCACCTCCTCAGAGGTACTCTTCCTTTGCTCTCATTCCCCCAGAAGCTCACTGTCTCCCAAGCACTCGTTCTCTCTAGATTAGACTACTGCAACAGCCTCTTTCTTAATCTACCTGCCTTTACTCTCCGCCCTTTGCAACTTATCTAGAACAGGACTGCAAGACTTGTCCTTGGCCTCAAGCCCTGGGATCGTATCACTCCAGCTCTGAAATCTCTCCATTGGCTCCCAGTGGATGCAAGGATTAAAGTCAAAACCCTCTGCATTGTCCACAAGGCTTTCTGGGCCTGGGTCCAACATACCTTCAGCTATCCCTCTGCAAATACCTCCCATCTAGAGCACTACGCTCCTCTACCTCTAACTCCCTCAGGGTCAGTCGTTTCTCAAAGAAATGAGCTGCGGGTACATCTCTGTCTTCGGCTGGGACCTCCCTCTCGAACAGCCTCCCTGCCACTCTAAAACTAGAGGAGAACCATCTGCGGTTCTGGTGGCACCTCAGGACCTTCCTCTTTGCTTCTTCCTTCTCCTCTTCTCTCCCCTGGTGATTCTACTGTCCCTCGGCACCATGCACCTGGCCACCCTCTGTCCTCCGGGCCCAGGTACCTGCTCATCTTGCCACCCTCACGCACTGCCTCCGGGCCACCCCTTGCACTGGGGTCTGTATCTGTACCCATACAGCCCTCCCCTTTTCTTCCTGCACTTACCAGAACTAACCGGCCTGCAGCCTTAAACTCAGCACTTGCCACTTGGTGGCTGTACTCCCATTGTTTGTTGCCTTTTTATTCATTCATTTATTATTATTTATGTTTTTTCCTCCTCGCTCCGCACTCTCCTTTTTGTTCCCCCTTCCATGCACTTCTACCCTCCCCTGCCCCTCCACCCTGCACTTGCGCGTTCTCAATCTCACTGGGCCTAGCAAGATGGTTGTTTTTGTTCTTCCCTCTTCCCCTTCCCTTGCCTTGTTGCGCTCTGAAACACTTGTGTATGAGCACGATAGAAATAAAATATCAATTTCAAAAACTGGTGAGACCACGTGTAGTGTGGTGTATGAATTCTGACTAAGTCTAGGAAAAAGGGACCCAAATCAATTAATTAGATCCACCTCAATGTGGGGCACATGCAAAAGTAAAGGGGCCTCAAGGTCACCTGAATAAGAGCCATTGTCTTCCTTTAGACTCTTGTGCTTTTGCAGCCCGCCCCACATTGCGGTGGAGGTAACTAATGGTTTTCTGTAGATTTGTCCTCAATTATTTCTTTTCGGATGGCTATCCATTGATAGTGCAATGAGGACTGTACATGACATGTGCATGATGTGTATGTTTTTCACATAACATAGGCTTGCACTATTCACTCACAGCACCAATATTAGGTAAACATCACGTAACATGTAGAGAGAAAACAATCTTCACACTTAGGTGTCTATGCAGCGCAGTCCATCCAAACTTCTTTTCGTATTGTTCAGGATCAGGTCTGTCATGCCCTTATGAATTCTGCCAGGTGGGGATTCAGAAAGATTAGAAACCGCAGTAATGTGGGCCAGAAGGTTTGAGAGGAGAGACAAAGGCAGCATGCTCTTATCAGTTCCTAGTGCCTTACCTGATATCAGTCAGTTCCCGGGTATAAACACGCAGCTTCAGCTCATTTTCCACACACACACCAGGCCCTCCCACCTGGAGCGAGTAAATAATGCAAGCGAATATCCCGATCCTATTCTCAGGTCCTTGGCTATCATAGTTGTACTCAACGAGGTAAACAAGCCATTGATTGCCCTGCTCTACAAAGAGTAGAAAGAAGATGGACGGGAGGTGCTTAATAGGAACCACTAGGAACCGAACCCTGTAAAGATACCACCTACAGAGAGGGCCTGAGAGAAATAGTTAAAACAGCTGCAGAGAATATCATTAAAGACGACAATGGCCACCATTAACCTGATTAGAAAAACGTAGGTTTCCCTCAGTCTTGCTAAGCTACAAAGTAGGAGGGGATCATAGGGAATTTTTGTGAATGTTGACCAGGTAGCTAAGGTGGGGTGGTCCCAAGACCTATCAAGCGACTAAGTAGCTCTACTGTTAACCAGGGAACTCCAAGATGGCTAACAAGTTCTGAATTCTGATGGAGCAACACCCTCTAATGAAATCATGCAGTCGATCTGGGACTATCATATCATGGCCAGCAAAATCAGAAATGTTTAGTTGAATTAGGAGAAACCCATGACAAATATCATACTAGATTAAAGATGCTGACTAGTAAGTGATTATAGGACCAGGCTCCGAAGGAGGTGTTGAATAGTGTAGCCTGTAGCGCCATTAGAGCCTAGCAGTGTAGGGGTTACCAGGTGCTTGTGGGAGGTTGGGGGCTCATGCACAGGAAAACCGGTTTATTTAATATTACTGGCATGCTAACACATAAATACACTCACAATATAAACAGTTTACATGTGGCTTATCAAAGAATATACTCTTTATTGTGCCATGTTGACTTCTGCAGCTTACCAGACAATGGTATGTTCTGCATTCTGTGCGCCCCTCTGGAGGTTGAAGACATGGAATTGCCCCAGCAATCAGGGCTGGACTGGGAACCAAAAGACGCCATGGAAATAATTTTCAAAGTGGCCCCAAATTACACATTTTCAGCAATCCTAACACTTTCCCATGAAAAAATGTGGAAATACAATAATTCATCATACAAACGCGACCCAGGGTTCAGACGCCTATGAGGAAATCTCCAGAGTTCCCTATAGGCCAGTCCACTCAATGGCTGCAGAAAGAAGCGGGTGGAAAGGGGAAAGAAAACAGTCAGGACATGGGCGATCACCAGGAGGCGGTTGGGGAAGATGAGGGGAGCCTCACGCCACATGGATGCGGGATGTTCTGTGCCAGCAAGTGACTCAGGAGGTCAATGAGTGTGGGCATAGAGCAAACCCATGCTGTGAAGGTGGAGCAGAGGATGAGCGTGGCGAAGCTGGCATCTGAGGGTCGCACTCCAGTGCACCAGTGATGAGCTGTAACGGCATGCAAGGGTGGCCCCTGGCTGGAAGGAGGACAGCAGTGTACTGCAGCCTGCAAAGGCACTCAAGGTTGCCAGGTACACCGATGACTGTTGACTGGTGTATGGCTTCCTGGCCAAGGTAGGATGTGGCCTGGGCAGGGACATGGGCAGCTGGTGGGGGCGGTGAACATGCTCCTTGATAGCAGCCTGCGTCGGAATTGAGGGAGCGGCGCAGGGAGTCCCATCAGCTTTATGCAGCGCACAACTGGGTGTGGATGACCAGCTAACATGCGTGATGGTGCAGGCTCATTCCCTCCACTGTGCTGCGTGCACTGTTGTGGAGGGAGGAGGAACTTCCCATATAAGAGTGCTCCACGGCCGTCAACAGTCGCAAGCAAAAAGGTAAAGAGATATGGGCCTCATTACAAGGTTGGAGGTAGCCTTGCCGGGAAAACTACCAAGGCTACCTCCAAACTTGCAAGAAAGTCCGGCACCCGCAAATGGGCATTTACCGGGGTATTCCGCCCACGCCGGACCCGGTAATTGCCCTTTCGCGGGTGCCGGAATCGGATGATCCCATTTCCCATTTCAGCACCATAGGGCTCAATGGGAATGGGGATGCATGTAGCACCAGCACGGTTCCTTACCGTGCCGGTGTTACAGGCGCGCGGGTCCCTTTCATTCTGCCAGGTCAGACCTGGCGGAATGAAAGGTACCCGTGAGCACAACTTGCAGGTTGCCGGTCCAGATACAAAGGTACCGATAACCTTACCGGACCGGCAAACTCGTAATGAGGCCCTAGTCTAGTTGAATGGCGTAACACAAGCAGGAGGCTGCTCAATGGATAGCGCACAGCTGGCAGGCTTTTGCAACAGAATGGCGACAGGATACAATATAAAGGTTCTCTGCAGCAGCCTGGATGGCTGCCTTGCCATAGCCTTTTCTACAATGTTCTTCCCTTTAAACAGTTTTTCACCTCTCTCCAACCATACATACAGCAAGTTGTAGCACGATTGATTAGTCCCATATTGGAGGAGGGAATGAAAAGGGCCAGTGGCCATCAAGGGCTCACAACCTATGCCTCAAGGGGTTGCTTCGACCCCCAAATGGGAATAAATGTCATTCCAAAGTAGGAATCCACTTCCACCTTTAACTCAAGATTTCCACCCCTGTCAACGCCCTGAGTCTTAGTACAAACCCCACATTGAATCCAAGCTACACGATACCCGAGAAGAAAAACCTTTAAAATATGTTCCTGTCCTGCCAGAAAACAAATTCTTCTAAAGGTCTCTCCTGCAGATGACTAGGACACATCGCTAAGTACTAACCCCAATTAGAATACAAATGTATGGGCACCAGTTACATGAGACAAGTAGATACAATACGGTGGAAGAAGGATAATGATGGGGCTATAGTGTTAAATGTTAGCCCAGTGATCTCTGTGGAAGTACAGGACAAGGCGATAGAAGCATTGGTAGACTTTGGTAGCTGGCAAACAGCTGATCAGTTGGACTTGGTCTCCCCTGACTCAATAATCCTGAATACAAATGTCCAGATTATTTGTATATACAGGGATCAGGAAAGCTATTCCGAAGGTTTACCTAGATATAGACGCCAATGGAGTAACTGTTGCGGTCCGAGTAGTTATCATGGTGTAGCTACTAAGAACACCCCTGTGTCATGACCTCAAAACGAAAACTGCAGCAGATCTCCTAAACCCCACAAGCCTTTGTGCAAGTTTTTCATTTTACCCAATCTACCGTCCACTGTGTCACTGTCCCACCAGATACCTAGGCCAGGCTCTCATTCAAGGGGGCCCTGTTGGTACAGGGTGGAAGTAGGTGCAATAATGGGAGATTCAAATCCTTCTTTTTTGTGGATGCGAGGAATCCCAAGATAGGCTTCTGTGTCGAGTATCAACCTGCGAAAGCCAGTTTCTCCTCAACTATTAAAAACATGCTTGTTAAATAAAATCATCTAAAAGTCCCTACGAGATTTTGTTATGGATGTTAGGAATTTCATCATAACCAATATAGAGAAACCACGGGGGGAAGAACCAGGAGAGGACTTGAGGAGCAAGGTCTTGGCTTTGCTTTGGCAAAGAAGTGGGCGGGGATTGGTCAGATGTGAAAATCCTGCAAAGGCTGGAATATAACAAGTGGTGCGCACTAGAAGACAGAACCTGTGTATTAGTGGGATGTGGGCCAGTAATCTCCCTGTTTTTGTTAGCAAATGCAAGTACCCAAAGGCACATCGAACTTGAATCTCATTGTGAACTAGCTTTGAGTGATCAATGTTATGCCTGGAATGTAGATACTAATGATAATTGCCACTCTACTCTATTTTCTCGTCCACTCCAGTGTTATTTATATTTTTACGTTGTAAGTAATGTTTTGTTAGCGCTCCGATGCTTGCGGGCTCCAGCGCTATATAAATAAATAAATAAATAAATAAACAAACAAAATACAAAATACCAATGGAAATGTCCCAACATCTCAGAGCACTCTGTTGTCTCTCACTAGAAAGGAATCTTTTTGAAACAAATGCAACTAAGACATGTCTGGGGGGATAGGTAAATCCACAGTTGTCCAGGATCTACTATGGGAGCAATGACCCCCTCTGTAGGAAGAGTTAGAGAAAATCAGTGCTGTTGAGATAAAAAAAAAAAGTCAGTGCAACATCTCAGGAGATAATGCTTTTTCCTCTTGGAGATATGTAGAAAAGACCAGGCCTTTAATCCCTTGTATGCTGCAGCAGAAACACTATTTGTAACTAATCCTCAAAGGGGAAATAAGGGGGAGGGACACAGCAGAGCCTCTGGACAAGCAAATAGGACATGGGGAAGAATTAAGGAAATAAGGGAATAATCATTGACAAACCGAGAAGACAGGGAATATCCAATCAGAACAACTATTTTATTGTATTCTGTTGTATTTGGTTATCTATATAGCGCTCTTTCCCCATTTGTATGGCTTCAATGCGCTTTGTGATTGGAACGCCTTCGGTGACCGCAGTCAATGTGGTGGAGATTCTAAGAGTTTAGATTAAGAGATGCTTGTGTTACGTGTTTTACAATCAGAGTCAAAGGTCCTCATACCGATCTGGAAGCAAAGAGCAGAGTGACGCAGTACCAGAGGAAGACCCGGGGACTGGTGGAGAGCAGAGATAGAGGGATAGAGACACCTTTCAGTCCGTATCTCAGACACTGGGAGATATCGTAGTGAGAGAAAGAGGTGAGGAGTTTCTCAAAGAATTAAAAACACTGACGTAAGGACCTTTGACCAGGACGGTGACCCATGTATGGTGGGTAACAATTTCACAGTCTGACAACAACTCTAAGTAGGGGAAGAAATACTTGATTCCAGGAGTGTGGTATGGTACAGCTATTGGGACAGAAGGGTGACCAGCAACTAAAGGGTGAGAATATCCGAGGATGACATGTAACCAAAGTCAAGAGGGCAAAGGTAATCGCTGGTAGGAGAAGCTAGGAAGCATACTAACTGCTGCATTCCTGAAACCGTGGGTGACCATAAGGGGTTCTAGGTGTTATAGCCCTGAGACTGTGCACTCAATAAGTCTGCTGGACGCTATTCCCGTGAGACTGTATACTAGGTACTGAACACTGGGGAGGATCAATACTTCCAAAATGTGGCCCGGAGATCTAATTGAGTTAAAACATCCTAACACCTTTAGTACTTGTTTCCTACGTAGTTTATAGGACGGACCCCCAGTCTTATAAAATTACACCCACCCATAATGTTATTCTTGAGAAAATTGTTAGATGTCACTTGTGGGTTCTGTTAATCCTTGTCATGCTGTGATTGTGATAAAGAAGTATGCTGGTCGCTGGGCCCTTTAGACAGGCTTAAGCAAAGGGCTCCTAAAGGAAACCAGTACCCCTATTGTGAGAACCTTTTAGTTTGACCTTCAACACCTTTTGCTTAGTCCCAAGATAGGAATGACCTTTTTATTTCATAGTAGATAAACCCCCGATCCCAGATGTGTTTACACCAACCTCTGTTTACATTAAAATAGAGTAATCATTTGAGGTAAGGAAGTCAAGAAACATTTTCCATTTCAATTTATACTTGTGATGTAGTGTTGGGGTTGAAGCTGTGCATGCCTCCAATCTATGTATATTGCATGTGGAGTTCCACCATATTTTGTGATAAATTAGTTCCGAAGTTTCTTCCAGGTGGTTTTGATAACTTGAATTGCAATTACAATAAATCAATCAAATAAATGAGAAGTGTGGGAGTCTAGGTGATGTAGAAAGACAGCCCTACCTAAATATAAGATCTTAAATTGTTAAGGTTTGTCTAACTTAAAGATACATTTAATTCACCATACATTGTTCCAAAGTTTTTCAGTATATTTACAATCCAAAAACATATGTTTGAAATATCTTTCACAATCACAACAGTTCCAACATTTATTATCCAAGGATATCTTACACTCAAAAGAGCATGGCAGGGGTAATAAAAATTCTATGACGGAAAAAGAAAAGAGTTTGGGTTAAATTGGCTGAAACTGTTATGGTTGATGGTTTTTTCCAAGAAGACGGGTAGGCATAGCCTTCAAACGTTACTGAACAGTCTTGTTGCCATCCTTGCTGAGTTTTCCATTGGAGATTTTCAGTTCAGTCATTAGTAATTGCTTTATAAAAAAGGGAGGCTGAAAACTGATAGTTGTGCATATGATTTAGTCTAACAATATTGATTTGCCCGGAGAATTCCATCAGAAGCTGCAAGTTATCTATGATAGCATTCATTAGTAGTGAATATTGGTGAAAGAAGGACTTAGGTGTGACGAATTTCACCCTGGATTCATTGAAAGTTAGAAGGGTACCTTGATTAAAAAGTTGATGTACATATTTGATTCCTTTTAAAATCCAACTTTTACAAAAAAATTGTTTTACACTTCAGTTGGATGAGGGTATTTAACCAAATGAACTGTGATGCACCTTTCAAGGAAATAGTTGCGATGAGATACATTCTAATCTGTTTAGCTGACATGAACATTTGTGTATTTAATAATTCTATTTGTTGTAGTAGATATGTGACATTCAGATAAAGATTAGGGCCAAAACATAGTAGATTTAGCTCGACCCATGTGGAGGTGTCAAAATATTCAGCTTGACAAAACCAGCTTTGTGCTTGCTTTAGTATAAAGGCAGAATGATATTTAGTAAAAGAGGGAAATCCTACCCCTCCACACATAACTCTCTTTAGTTTACTAAGGGAGATTCTGTGTTTTTTCTTGCCTCACAAAAATTTGGCGAGGCAAGCATCAATATCTTTAAGGAATTTACTTAGAATTTAGAGAGGAAGCATGAATGAAATGTATGAAATAATCATGGAAATCATAATTTTGATGGATTGGAGGCAGTTCTAACAGATAGATATCACAGGGACCACCAGGAATCTAAGAGACTTTTAATTTTGGTTAATACGATATTCATATTTTCTTTAACGATATCTTTAACGGACGAAAACATTTGCAGTCCTAGATATTTGATTTTCTTGGACCCACATCTCATTCCAAATGGCAGGCCAAGATGTTTAGTACAATGAATATTCAGGGGAAGAATTTGCGACTTATCCATGTTTCATTTATACCCTTATTCTAGTGAAAAACATGATATTGTGTCAAGTATATTGGCTAAATGTGTTTCAGGATTCTTGAGGAGAAGGATATCATCATCGGCATAGGCTGCCAATTTAACCTGCACGTCACCAAACGTTATTACCTGGATATGTGGGTGAAGTCTAATAGTTTCTAAAAATGGTTCAAGGGCTAAAATAAATAATAGAGGAGAAAGAGGACCTCCTTGCCGTGTACCTCTACCTAGAGGGAAAAAAAGGGAGGCATCTGACTATTTATGAATGTAGTGGATTTTGGGATTTGAATAAATAACATGAATCATGGATATAAATGTTTCGTAAAGGCCATGCCATTGCAATGCATCAAACAAGTAATCCCATTCCACTCTATCAAATGCTTTTTCAGCATCCAATTCAACAGCTGCATAGGGATCGTTTGAGAGTGTTATAACATTCAAAGCATCCAAAAAGATCCTAATGTTAGATGCCAAGAGTCTTCCTTTAACATGGCCTACGTGATCTTGTTTAATAAATGTAGACACAAAGGGAAGAAGTCTATTTGCCAAGATGTTTGCCAAGATCTTTCAGTCATTATTAATTAGGGAGATTGGTCTGTAGCTTTGTGGTAATTCAGGACCTTTTTTAAGTTTAGGGAATGCTAGAAACATGGCTTCTGTGAAGGAGCCTTCAGATTTTGAGTTTGAGTTAAAGTGATAGAAACGTTTGCATAGTTTGGGGGTAAGTATTGATTCAAAATGAGAGTAAAAGTCAATGGAGAAAAGCCATTGGGTCCTAGCGCCTTGCCTTTTTTAAGCCCCTGTATTGTCTTGATCATTTCATATTGTGTTATGGGTAAGTAAAGAGAGTCAACATTAATAGCCGGATAAGTTGAGCGTGTAATATTTTGTAGGAAGGAAGAAATGTTAGGATTATTGGAAGTGGACTTGGAGGAATATAATTGATGATAGAATGTGCTAAATACATTGATGATCTCTTTATCTACATATTTTCTAGTACCATGAGAGTCTTTCTTTACAGTGATTCTGCTTCTTTCTTTTTTGATTTTGAGATAGGAAGCTAGGGATTTACTGATTTTATTGGAGAATTGAGACATTTTTATTTATATTTTAACAGGTTAGCACATGAGTATTCAGAGGTAAGTTTGTTATATTTAATTCTTAGCTGTACTATATTGAAATGAGTTTCCTTAGAAGATTCAGAGATATATCGTTTTTCAAGGATTTTTTAAATTTGGAAAGATCTCTTCGGATTTGTGTTTCAAAGCCTTCTTTTTCCTTGTCACAAAGGAGATTATTTCACCTCTCAGTTCTGCTTAATATCAGTCCCAATTATTAGGTATAGAGGTATCCAATGCTTTGTTAATCTGAAAATAATTATTGTGAGCATTGTCAGGAAGGAGCACATTTTTCCTCTTTTAATAAGGCCAAATTAAATCTCTGTCTATTTGATTTAGAAGTAGTATGGGTGTCATTAAGTTTAATATGAATAGGGGCGTGATCAGATAGGGATATACATTCTATAGAGGAGTTAATTAGGCTGGCAGCTAGGGAGTTAGCTAGAAATATGTAGTCAATTCTAGAAAAAGAGTCATTGGGACTAGAATCAAAAGTATACTCCATGTCCGACGGGTGTTGCAGGCGACAGGCGACAGGCGTCAGCAAGGCCTAATTCAGAGATAAACTTTAGTTATTGGTTGCGAGATTTTGAATTTTTAAAAGGAGATTTAGACTTTCTGTCCAGAAATGGATGCACTATTCAATAAGATTTTGTACATTTGAGTGAAGCAAACATTCCTTTTGTTGTTTCAGGAAAACAGGATCTGATGCATTATGACCATAAACATTCAGAATTGAGTAATAAGTGGAGTGAAAAGTGAAGATTCAAAAGAACCCATCTACCTGAGTCATCGGAGTCTGAGTTAATAATCTTGCAAAGTTTTTATTTATCATAATAATGACTACATTTTTATTACCCTGTGCCGCACTTGCAAAATCCTTACCCACCCAAACTTTCTTAAGCTTAATAGCTTCTAATGTTAAGAGGTGTGTTTCTTGAATGCAAGTAATGGAAGGCTTATTTTTTTTTAGATTTGAAAATACCTTTTGTCTTTTGATAGGACTGTGAAGACCTTTAACATTCCAAGATGATACGTTTATAGACATAGGGATTCAGATGTAAAACCATATGAACCTTGAAAAGAGATTAGTCGAGTGACGGGATAATGTGAATATAAGGATTTCCAAACTGTTTTGATATAATGTTCAGCAATTATAAATAGTGTGATACCCGTGGGGGAAAACCAACAGGAAAGGAGATACAAATGGAAAAGGGGATGACAAACAAGGACATGAAGATGAGTAAAAGTCGATCATAGCTCTTGATGTGCAAAAACAAAAAGGCTAACTGGAAACAGCCAAAACATCTCATGTCGAAAGCACAGAACAGTAATGAAGGTGGGGTGTCCAGCAAGACCAGACCATTGAGGGCAGCACACCTGCGTAGGTAAGCTAAGAAGAGACGAAATGTTTAGAAGACTTTACGTTGCATTATATAGGGACAGACCAGCAGTATCCATTTCATCCACACTTTGAGATTGAATGAATTGTCTTAGGTCTCCAGGATTATCGAAATAGGTGGTATGACCCTTAAAGGTCACCTTTAAGGACGCAGGATGAACCATTCCTTATCTGCATTAAGTTGTTTCCAAGTGAGATGTTTAGTCATCTTGACCTTTTTCATTATGAGCTGCACATGTTTAAAATCCAGGAGAGCATAAATAAGTGTTCTTGAGGCCTTTGTAGGATTAGTCTGAAGTTATAACCGGCCGATCCTGTCAGCGCTTTGAATGTTAAGTTTCAGTGAAGGAGGGAGGCCAAAAAGTCTAGATAGCATATTAGTAAGGAAAAGAATGGCATCCTCTCCTTCAGTTCCTTCTGGAAGACCCACAATGCAAATATGATTTCTTCTGTTTCTGTTTTGCAGGGTTTCTGAATGTTTTTGAAGTGCTCTAACCGATTTTATCTAAGTTTCAAACTCTATTTGTGATGTCTTCCGGATTACTCACTCTACACTCCACTTCAGAGATCCTAGAGTGAAAGGCTGACCATTTATCGTCCAGATATTGCAATGTATTGTTAGTTGGCTCCATAAATGGTTTTAAAGCTCTTATTTCAGTCAAAATGGCTAACATGGCTGGGTCCATACCTTCTTCATTGGGAGTGGGTGTATCACCTTTTTGCCTTTTTAACGTGCTGGCAGTAGTTGAGGTGGTGTCCTTAGCCATATTTTTCTTAGATGATGCCATATTTATTTAAAAGAGGTATTTTGTAGATGACAAACTAGATAGCTTCTGTCTCCCTCTTAATGTTATACAGCCTCTATCAAAAAGTAAGAACTTAAAATAGAAGCCTTCAAAATTGCTTAAATGCAGAAAAGTACAGTTTTTATGCAATTTTTGTAAGAATAATGCTGTGAGTTCACAAGGTACAAGAAAGGAGGGTAGTTATTTAGAACATATAGGCTTTCTGAAAGTCACAAAATACCTGGAACACTAACATGAATTAGTGTTTCCACCAGCAGGCGGTGCATACATTGCACGTTACCCGGAGCACCTGACAGGATTTTCTGAATCGCTGCAACGGCAACTCACTTCTTCACGGCCTCAGCTCCCTCTCTCCACGAATTGCAGCTCCCCAGAACAACAATTTTGCTGTTTTTGGGCTCACCTTACTCCACAATGTCCCGAAAAAGTGAAAGGTAGGAGAAAAATTACTATTCACCTGTCCATTAATATATCAATTTAGATGCGAGGAGTGGAGCTGAGGAACTAGCCCGCCATTCCGCTCAGCGGCAAGCCACCCACCCCATTCCCTTCCTTTTTTATTGCCAACTGTTTCCATGAGAGCTGCCCAAGAATTTTTTTTAATGGCCATTTCTTTTTTACCCTAATCCATAGCACTCAGGGGAGAGCATCTGTCCAGTCAATTGGTTGAAACACAGGTGGAGTCTATCAATGACCATACATGTTCTCTAAGGTACATGATTGCCTCTCCTGGGTGCCCAGCTTTTTTTCCAGCCCCTCCCATCAACCTTCCCTCTCCTCCAAATGCCTTCTCCTAGGCTGGTATGCCTGTACTGGCCCTGACTCACCCCATCTCACCATGGAGGTTAATACTATAATTGGGCTTTCTCTGTGGCTTGGAACAGCACAGGTTAAACACACTCGCCTCTAATGAGTTTAAAGAACCTATGATAAGCCTACAAGGACAAACGAAAGCCAGCACTGCTACAATTCTTTGGGACACATGTAATCTTCTGCCATTCCTGCATCATTTGAATTTTTGAGAGATTAAGACCAGCAGATTCTGGTATTTAACTGAATTGATGCAAACTTGAATAGTGGGTTGACATGCAGAATGTGTCATGACATGTCTGCCTGCCTCCAGGGATTTACGAGTAATCACAATGGATGCTAACCTAATGGAATGGCCTAAAGGAATGGAGGGGGCGACCTGGAGAGGATGACCTTTCAGAATCATGTTATTCAAGCTCTTTTGACACACAGGAAGTCAGGACCAGGAAGCCAGGAAATTCAGGGGGTGTTGGCAGCCATCATCAGGGCTCCTTAAGGCTTGCAGCCAGACAATGGAGTGTAAATAAAGGGTGTGCCTCGGGACAGCCAATAAAGTGGCCAAAGCCAATATCAACAGGCTACATGTGACATGGTCATGCCTGCTCTGCACTACTTTTCATCTACATTGCAGAGAACCACCTTTAGGACCTCTGACATATCAGGATATCAAAACTCTGCAGTGGAGGACTTGATCACAGTGTTCCTGTGATCAATCGATTTTCCTAAGTGTTTCAAATATTGGGGAATTTGTGAAGACACCCTGGATGGCTCTATTGGCATCAGAGGCCAACTTCTTCCTTTCTTGATATTCCTCCCTCCACCCATGAACATCATTTTTTTGGTTGGTGGATGGTCCTTCAGAACCTTGGCCGAGAGATGCATTCTGGCGAAAGTCCTCAGAAGGCTTAAGTTACTTACCTGTAACTATTGTTCTTCAGCATGGGTCTGGCTTGGACTCATATGCTCATGAAAATTCCCAGGTTGGGAACCCTCGGTAAAAGAAAAAACAGTTTAACTTTCACTTTAAAACTGTATTTCTCCTCTAAACCAATCACTGGCCTCTGGATCATGCTGCTCACATCCAATGACAGTTCTCTCCCTAAACCCCACCTATTGCAGCCATCTTCAGATTTAGTATACATGTTAAAGTGGTAGTTTGACCAGGAAGAACCACAGATGGGCCTGAGGGAGAGTTTGCATGTGAATCCATGCCAGACCCATGCTGGAGAACAATAGTTACAGTTAAGTAACTTAAACCTTCTCCAGCATGGGCTCTGGCATGGATTCACATGCTCATGAATAACAAATACACAGAAGTGCAACAACAACCCCGGGAGGGGGCAAGGCTCAACAGAAGCAATTAACATTTACCCCTGGAACAGACTCACCGCAAGTGAACAGGTTGCGTGACCAACTCTGGACTCCTCCCTGGAATCCCTGTCGAGGCAGTAGCACTTTGTGAAGGCATGCATGGACCTCCATGTTGCAGCCCTGCAGATGTTGAGCAGAGGCACACCAGAAAGGAACGCTATCGTTGCAGCGATCACTCTGGTGGAGTGGGCTCTTGGACGGCCCGGCAGAAGCTGGTTCACCAGCCGATGACAGTGCATGAGGCAGCCGAGAGCTATCTTGAGATGGAAGCCTTGGACAAGTCCTTCTCATGTTTCACAGGTCCTACATTCACAACCAATTGAGAAGTCTTCCGAGAACTCTTTGCTCGTGCCACGTAGAACTTCAAGGCACGAGCAATGTCCAGTGAAAGAAAGGTCCTCTCTGCCAAAGACGAAGGATTAGGGAAGCAAACAGGCAACACCAAAGGCCCATTGAGGAGGAATTCCAATGGACCTTCAGCATTAAAGTGGGTTACGTACCCAGTACCACCCTTGGTTCATGGAAAGACATTTACGGCTGCTTGAAGGATAGGGCTTGGATCTCACACACTCATCTGGCTGAGGTGATGGCCACAAGGAATGGCGTCTTCCATGAGAGAACATTGAGTGGGCCTTGATGCATAGGTTCGAAAGGTGCCCCCATGGGTCTTGTCAGGACCACGTTGAATTCCAATGCCGGGTCAGGATCAAGATCAAGAAAAAAAAAATGAGAATCTCCTTGACGAGTCTGTGGGAACACAGCGAGAATCTTCCCGGGGATCTGGTGTAGCTTGAGATGGCTGCCAGGTGTACCTTGATGGATCTGTGAGCCAGCCCAGATTTTGCCAGGGAAAGCAATTATGGAAGAATCTGTGGGGCCGTGATCTTCAGGCAGGTAATCTTCTGTGACCAGCACCACGTAGCAAAACACTTTCACTTATGGCCATAGCACTTCAGATTCAATGAAGCCCTGGCATTGGCGAGGGCCTCCCTGCAGCCCGCTGGCAGCTCATAAACTCCAAACTCCAATGCTGCAAGAGTCATGCCTTCAGGTTCAGAGATCTTGGGTCTTGATGAAGGATTGCACCTCCCTCCCTGGTGAGCAGATCCAGAAGTACCAGCAACTTGACTGGAGGCAACACTGACAGGCTGAGTAGGTCCAGATACCAAATCTGCCTCGGCCATGCAGGGGCGATGAGTATCATCTCGCACCTACACTGTCTGAGTGTGTTGATCACACGTAGCAGGAGAGGAAACAGGGAAAAGGTGTACAGAAACAGACCTTCCCAGGGGAAGGAGAACGCGTCCCCCATGCTCCTCGGTTGGTGGAATCTGATGGAAAACTTCTGTCATTTTGAGTTAACCGCGTGGCAAAAACATCGAGTGGAGGTCTGCCCCTTTTGACGAACAGACGATCCACCTAATCTTGACGAAGTGCCCGCCCGTGGCAGGAGCGCAGCTCCCTGCTGAGGGAGTCGGCAATGGTGTTCTTGATGCTTGCCAGGTGGAACGGGACGAGCAACATCCCCTGTCCGATGGCTCAATGCCACAAGTTCTGAGCGTCCTTGGAGAGCGCTTGGGATCGAGTGCCACCCTGCTTCCTGATGTAGAACATGGTGGTGGTGTTGTCCATGAAGAACCTCACCAACTTGCCTCTCAGAGATGCTAGGAAAGACTGGAGGGCCCAGAACACTGCCCATAGCTCCAGGATGTTGATGCGCAGGGGATTCACTTTAGAGGAAGCAAGACGATTGTATCTCCAATGTCTTGTACCTGCTACTATCTATGGGTTGGAAAGACTGACTATGGTAGATTTTAAATGGTTACATCGTATTGAGGGCACATTCTGGAAAAAGATGCTGAGGTTGCCCTCATGTGTTCCCATGGCAACCATCAGACTTGAACTTGGGCTGATCTCTCTAGAGTCAATGGTTTTGAAGACACGGGCACTGTTATACTTACAAACCAAGACCAGTGCTGAATCTCATTTTCTGTCTAAACTTGGGCGTGCAACCGTCAGCAGTGAAGCTAGACTGGTTCATGAATCCAGCATTGATGACGTTTTTGCTAAGGTGGGGTGGTTGCTGACTGGCACTTAGGGCCACATGAACTGAAAAAAGATGTGAACAGGAAAATGGATCTGTGGGATTGGTGGGAAAACTTTGCTCTGCACTACTATGGCTGAACTCTCCTCGCCGACCAAACGGAAATAACCCATATGCCACCATTTACATCAAACCCAAATAATATCACCTGTTTTGTACCACAAGGCTCAAGCTCTCCCCACTCCTCTACGATATTTATATGACCCCCCTAATGAAGCTTATTCAAACCCATGGGGACTGACAGTCTACAACTACACAGATGACACCTAACTCATCTTCAAGATTATGAACAATGACTCTGAGAACACCCTCAATAAATGCATCACCGACATAAACACCTGGATGATTAACAACAACCTCAAGCTAAACCCAACTAAAACAGAAATAATGATCTCCCCACAAGAAGACGGTCCAACACAGACATACCTCACCTGGCCCCCGAGCATTAGAACCCAATCGGAGAAGTCAACAGTGATAAAAAATCTAGGTGTCCTCATGGACAACGGTCTTACAACAAGTCAACACAATAGCAAACAAATGTTTGTACCGCTTGTGATTAATAAAAAAGATCCTCCCCTATCACAATTTCGCACACAGAACCCTTTCAATCATCTCTTTGACATAATCCAGAATAGACTATGCAAATAGTCTTTATCTGGGAATGCTCTAACGCCTCACCAACAAAACTGCAACGCATCCAAACTGCTGCAGCAAGACTACTCCTGAGACTAAATAGAAGAGACCACATCACACCGGCCCTAAGAAGTCTACACTGGCTACCATTAAAGAAACACATCAACTTCAAAGTCCCTATGAATTGTCCATAAATCATTACATGGACAAGGAGCCAAATTAAACCAAGCAAAAATCACCCAGTACCAACCGAGAAGAGAATTAAGATCTAGCACTAGCACTGAAACAAGACACTATGAGAAAAGAACATCCGCATGAACCGCCTTCTCCCATCTGGTAGCCAAACATGAAACTCGATCCCAAAAGAAATGAGAATGTACGACCACCTAACTTTTAGGAAACTACCAAAAACCTGGCTATTTAATTCTCCAAGAAAAACATAGGACAACTATAAAACAACCACTTTTATGAGCAGACTGTCTAACTCATAAAATGCCTGCAGCTACAAACAATAAACCGGAAGCAAGGTAACAAAGGATAAATACAGAATGAAAAACAATTACATAACTACAAATAACCAGAGACCATACAATACCAACTAAACAAATCTCTCTTCCATACATCCCCCACCTACAACACACACACAGAGGGCTAGTGAATCAACTCACCAAAACATGCATCCCTCTCTAACCAAGCTACCAACCCAATACCCTCTGATAACAAATAACTCAAACACTGGACACCACCATTGCGGACACAACACGCCAAGTGTACAAAACAAAACCCAACTAGAAACTTCACACGCAAACACACCAGTTGCTCCCGATTCTACACGCATCAACAAATGGGCACAACATGTATCTTATACTTCTTTCCCTCACTAACCAACCCAATCCACATAAGTGCCTGGAGACTATGAAAACGGCAGCAGTGGCCAGTATAAAACAACTTAACATAACATAAGATAGCATAACATTCTGCCTCTGCCTCCCATTCTGTCTGTCCCTAATAGCCTCTCCCTCCTGTTCTGTGCTGCCCTCTTATTCTGCCCTAGTCTGCCTCCTCATTCTGCCTATCCATCCTATTCCTCTCTTCCTCCTGTTCTGTGTCTCACTTTTATTCTGTCCTAGTCTGTCCTTTGCATTCTGTCCGTAATAGCCTGTCTCCCCCTCCTAGTCTGTCCTGTTCTGTCTTTCCTTTCCAGCCTGTCCTATCCTGTCTCTTCCTCCTAGTCTGCCCTATTTTTTCTCTCCCTCTTAGAATGTCTTTCTTTCTGAGTCTTTATCTTCCTCGTAGTCTATCCTATTCTCTCTCTATTTATGAGTCAGTGGGCCTCATTACGAGGTAGGAGGTAGCCATGGTGCTATTAGCACCATGGGTACCCCCTTACCGCATTCCGGGTCCGGGTTCCTGAAATAGGGATTTACCGGGTCATTCAACCTTGGAGGACTCGGTAAGTTCCCATTCCGGGAACCATTCCCCATTCCCATTCGAGCCCCCATAGGCCTCAATGGGAATGGGGATGGAGCTAATAACGGTACCGCAATTTGCAGTACCGTTATTAGCTCTGAAGTCCCTTAACGGGTCCCTTCCATAACGCCTGGTCAAACCAGGCTTTAAGGAAGGGACCCGCTAAGGGACTTCGGAATAGGGTGGTAAGGGATTACCGGCACCGGCGTCCTTACCGGTGCCAGTAATCCCTTACCACCTACCTCGTAATGAGACCCAGTGTCTCTCCTCTTAGTCTGTCCTATTCTGTCTCTACTTCCAAGTCTGTGTCTCCCTCTTAGTCTGTCCTATTCTATCTCTCCCTTCTGGTCAGTATCTCCCTCCTGGGCTGTCCTATTCTGTCTATCCCCTAGTCTGTTTTATTCTCTTAGTCTGCTTTATTCTGTCTCTCCGTCCTGTTTTGTGTCTCCCTATTCTGACTCTTCCTCCTAGTCTGTCCTAGTCCTTCTCCTCCCTCCTATTCTGTCCCTCGCTCCTACTTCCTAGTCTGTCCTCTTCTGTCTGTCTCTCTATCTCTCTCTCTCTCTCTTACTCCTCCTAGTCTGTCCTCTTCTGTCTCGTATTCCTTACCTAGACCCACTTCTGTGGCTCTCCCTCCTGTTCTCTTGCAATCTCGTTTTTCCTCCTGCTCTGCCTTGTTTCCTCTTGTCCCTATTGCTCCTATTCTTCCGCTCTGGCTCCTGTGCTCCTGGCATTCTCGTTTCATAGCATAGAAGCTCTGGCATGCTGTGCTCATTACTTGAAAGGCGCTCCTGACGCAGAGGCCACTGAGTGGCTCTTAAGTGTTATTCAAGCAGTTGGACTTGCGCCCCTCCTCCCAGGCATGGTGTCAAGCCCCACCAGGGAGGCACGCCCAACAGTTTGAAGAACACTTTGCTAGGTCATGGCTGAAGCTGTCAACTACATTATTCAGAATGTTCTGCAAGCAGGTGCTGCCTTTCTCACGGAAACTGGAGGGTGCGGCTCACTATAGAAACCATAGTGCCCCTTACTCACCATTGTATGCATTAAGGTAGACTAAGGGCCTCATTGTAGATATATAGGTAAACAATAAAAACTAGTTGAATTTTTAATTCCTCACATGTTTAAAATACCTCCTAATTTCAGGTTGGAAGTGCATTGGGTGTGTTTGTTTGTTTATTTGTTTATTCATTTGTTATGCGCACCAGACTCGTAAGTAAAAGGGCGCAGCAGTATGGAAATGCAAAGCTTACAAGGTTGCGACATGATCACAAGATACAATATTTACATGCTTACAAGATATACACAATGTACAAAATAATGGCAAAGAATAACAATGGCCTATATAGTTACAGGAATAAACAATAAACACTGTACAAAGATATATATTACAGAAATATGGCCCTACGTATATCACTTAGGCTCACAAGTAGACTAGATTGCACACATGAAGACTGGATTGCACATGGTCTTCAAATGTGACGCCGTAGTACACTATTACTGCAGGTAAGAAGTCTCTTCAGAGGTAGGCAATTCCACAACAGGTGCAGGGGAACTAAGGGTCAGTGGAAATAATGTATTTTATTGCATTTTTTCTGAAATGTAGGTAGGGTTGGTCAGCTCTCAGATCTTGAGGCAGTGAGTTCCAGAATTTAGCAGCCTTTACAGTAAAACTGTTGCCACCAATAGTAGTAAGCTTGTATTTAGGTATGGTCAGACAATTAGCATTCCCAGTTCTGATATGTCAGAGAGGTTTTTCTCTGGAATGTATCTGTAAGGTAGCTGGGGGCTGCGTTATGCGTTGTATGGCCTTGGGTAGATACAAAATACTGCATGGTATGATATGATGTGGCATTTATAACGTGCCTATACACAAGTGTTTCAAGGCGTGAAAATAACCAATATTTATCACACACAAAATTCTTTTTGTTGACTCCATGTTATAATTATTCCATGTGAGTACAGATTGGGATTTTTTGTATTTTTTTAAATATTTTTTTATAATGCACCTAATACCACCTGAGTTCTGTTTCTGACTGGATGCCTCATTTTAGTAACTATGTATTCCTGCTATTGATCCAAATACCTTTAAAAATATAGGACCATTCTTAGGTACTGTTTCTGGACAAATAGAAATGTATTCTTCCAAAATAGTGTTTCCTTGAGCCTCTTAACACTTACAAAGTGATGCACTAGGTTCTATCTTCTAGGTTCTAGTAGGATCATTCATAGACGTCTTTCAGGGAGCGGCTATTTCTAAATGTCTGCTTTAGCCCCTCATTACCACCCCACCCCACACACACAGACACGCTTGGTTTTACCACCTCCTGCAGCCACTGCGGGGTGGCTCAGGATCCTCAAGGACACATTAAACAATTGCAGATAACCAGCACAACAGCCACTGCGGGGTGGCTCAGGATCCTCAAGGACATGTTAAACAATTGCAGATAACTGGCACAGCAGCCACTGCTGGGTGGCTCAGGATCCTCAAGGACACGTTAAACAATTGCAGATAATCGGCACAACAGACACTGCTGGGTGGCTCAGGATCCAGATGGACATATAAAACAATTGCAGCTAACCAGCAGAATCAGCGATACCTCACTTCTCTAGTAATTCAAATAACGCACCCCACTTTAAGCCTCTCTACCGTTCCTCTCCTCTCTTTACCCTAATTCAACCTCTCCTGTAATATGAATACCAAGGGAAACCTTTCAAAATACTCTCTCTGCCATGTACAATTTACCTTTTCCGTCACTAAATTTTCTCTGTTTGACCAACACATCTCTTCTCCTCCTCCTTCTCTCATGTCTCTCGCCCTTCTGGCCGAGGAGGTGGCATTGGTCACTTCTACCATCCTAAATGTCTTTCCTCCACCTCCACTCTGTCTCTTCCTACCTTCCCTTCATTTGAATATCTGTTCAAATCCTTTACTTCCCCTCACGCTATTTCCTTTATAATTATCTACAGACCTCCTGGCCCACTCTCTTCCTTATATGATGACCTAGACCACCTCCTCTCTCTCATCTCTCCCTCACCCTCTCCCCTCACAGTACTCAGTGATTTCAACCTTCACCTTTGCACTTCCTCTCAACCTTCCCCTCTCCTCTCCATTCTTGACTCCTATCTCCTCTCTCCCCTCCCTACTCCTCCTACACACTCTTCTGGCTCCACTCTTGACCTTATCTTTACCTCAACCTCCTCCTTCTCACCTGCTTCTTCCTTTCCCAACTATCTTTCTGATCATGCTTTACTCTCCTTCTCCCTTACTCCTCCTCTCCTTTCGCCCACTCCCTCTTCTTCACCCATTTCCTTCTCTCGATGGGATCTCCGTAACTTTAGCCCTTCTCTCTTTTTGATACCTACTCTTCTTCCCTTCCTCCTCTCTCCGACTTCTCTTCTCTCTCGGCCAATGACGCCCTATCTCTTTGTCCTCATCTATCTCCTCCACTCTCAATCAACCCCACCAACTTTCCTCCTTCCGCCCTTCTCGCAAACCTTCTCAACCTTGGCTTTCCCCTCAGCTTCTGTCCATGCGTCGTCTCCTCCATCGCCTTGAACGACGCTGGCTTAAATCCCGCTCTCTGTCTAATCAAACCTCCTATTTCTCATACCATTCTCTTTATGACTCTTGTCTCATCTCAGCTAAACATTCCTACTCCTCTAACCTTCTCCATTCTCAAGCCTCTAACCCTCGTCGTATTTTTCAAACCCTTTCTCGTCTTCTCTCCCCTGCCTACGCCTGATCCCTCAGCTACTTCTCCTCTCTCTCCTTAACACTTTGCTGATGTCTTCTCTTCCAAAATTCTTTCCTTACGCCAAAACATTCTCCTCTCCCCTTCCTATTCCCCTCCTTCCCGTTCTCTCTCCTCCCCTTCCACTTCCATGTCTGACTTCTCTCCTGTCACTCCGTCTAGTGTTTCCCTTCTCCTATCCAAAACTCATCCTACTGCTTCCCCCTCTGATCCCCACCCCACCCTCCTTATTCCTAAGATCTACCCGCTTCTCATTCTCTACATAACCTCCTTCTTTAACATCTGTCTATCCTCTGATACCTTCTCTTTTGCCTTCAAATACACTACTATTATCCCTATCCTGAAGAAACCGTCTGCTAACCCCCTTCTTGCATCCAACTTCTATCCAATTTTGCTTCTTCCATTCCTCTCTAAGCTTCGTCAATGCCTAGTCTACTCTCAACTCTCAGCTTTTGTTTCCAGCCATTCTCTCCTTCCCCCCTCTCAATTGGGATTCCACCCTAAACACCCCACTGAGACTGCTCTCAAATATGTCTCCAACTCCTTCTTGACTGCTCGCTGCACTAAGCAATCCTCTGTCCTCATCCTCCTTTCTGCTGCCTTTGATACCGTCGATCACTCCTTACTCCTCAATATTCTTTCTTCCTTTGGCTTCAAAGGCTCTGTCCTCAATTGGCTCTCCTCCTATTTCTCTAAACGTTCTTTTGCTGTTTCCTGGGGCTGTCGTACCTCCTCCACTATCCCCTTGGACTGCAGTGTTCCCCAAGGCTCTGTACTCGACCCTTTCCTTTTCTCACTTTACACCTCCCTTCTTGCACCCATTATCTCTTCATTCAGTATTTCTCACCATTTCTACGCAGACGATACCCAGCTTTTCCTCTCCTTCTCTTCTTTCACTCCTGACCTCAATCTCAATTTATCTTCCTGCCTTACTGCTTTCACAAACAGGATGTCTTCCCACTTTCTCTCCCTCAACACTGATAAGACTTAAGTCCTATTCTTTCCTTCTAATACACGTCCCCCTCCCCCTCCTTTCATCCGCTTCCCCCCCTTCTAATCTCCCCAGCTCTGCTCATGCTCTCAATCTAGGTCTCCACTTCGACTCCTTCCTCTCTGTTTCCCAACATATTTCTCTTACCTCTCGTGCCTGTCGCTACCATCTCTTCAATATTCGCAAGATCCGTTCCTCCCTCACCTTCTATACTACTAAACTCTTAATCTCTTCCCTCATCTTCTCTCGTCTTTTCTATTGTTCATCTCTCCTCTTTGGACTCCCTGCCTGGCTGCCTCTCATCTTGCTCCCCTCAAATCCCTCTACCATTCAGCTATCCGTACCCTTTGTCTTCTTGCTGCTCACGACTCCATATCCTCCTCGCTTTCATACCTTGACTGGCTTCCCTTTCACTCCCAACTTAAATTCCAATTCCTCTGTCTCGTTTTTAAATCTCCCCATGACCTCGACTTCCTATCTTTATCCTCTCCTCTCATTCTCAACTCCCTCCCGATCCCCCCGATCTGCTGATCTCTTCCTACTCACTATTCCGCCGTCCCCATGCACCTCTTCGCATTTTGGTTCCTTTTAGCTCCTGGCCCCCCCTACACAGGAACTTTCTTCCTCTTTCTATCTGCTTCATTCCCACCTACTCCTCCTTCCGCGCCTCCTTGAAATCTCTTCTTCTCCATTCCCCACCCTGACCTCATTCCTTACCTTCACTTCTCTCTCACTTCCCTCATTTTTCCCTCCTACTCACCTTTCCTACCCTCTCCATTCCCTCTTATGCCTCCTCCTGCCCCCCTGAAACTTCATCTATATTCCCGTCTTGACTCCCTCTTCTCTTCCCTTACTCCTCCCCCATCCCTTCACCTGTTCACTGACCTAGGTAACTTGTGCTACATACTGTTTCATTGGTTTGTCTCATGTTGTAATTATGCTTCTAATGTATTATTCTTTGTACTCTTGTTGTTATAATGTAAAGCACTTTGGCGTAAAGCGCTATATAAACTTAATAACTACAAATACAAATACATCTACACCTGCTCCAATGAGCATCACTCTAAAGCTGTCTTCTGATGCCTGGGCTGAGTAACATTTACTCTACTCACTGGCATCTGCATGTGAACATACACAATCACTGTTTATTGTAATCAACTCTTCCACTTTAGAGGACATCACCATGCCCACCTAGTTATGGGCACGGCCTGCTCACTGCATGCTTTGGCTGAATAAACATAAGGCAGTTAATGTAGATTGTGTCCTCTTCTGGTATTACATGACATGCCCACTATAGGAACATTGCTTTTAATAATGTTCCATAACTGGTTGAATACAGAGTTTGCATCCAGCATCAGGGGCGAAGAGATCCCTACTCGGCCACTCGGCATTGTAACTAGACCATTTGCTTTGCAGGAACCTTCAGCGGAAGCAGCTGCATTGTCGGCCATGTTATTCCCTTTTTTAAAAGAACTGATTCGCCCAAATTCTCTATCAAATCTTGTGGGCATTACGAATGTAGCCACCCTAAATTAAAAGCTCCTTGAGTTTGAGCCTTAAAAATCTTAATTTACATTCTTGAAAGGTTTGGTAATCAATAACCGAATTTCCCAAAACTTTGATTGGACTTTGACAATTCTTTAACAATCTAACAATGTTTAGATATTAATGTCAACTGTTTGCTCATAGTTAAACCAGTGGACCCGATGAAGGTTTGATCAATAGATCTAGGCTGTTTACAACGATATATGCGTGCAGGACTTTTCTGACACCCTGACTACTGTATGAAACCTGTGCATGCCAATTACTAATCAAACTCCAATTAACTTTTCAATGATAACTTGATATGATATGATATGCTATTTATAACGTGCTTAATACACAGTGGCAGGGGAGTTGCTAGGTCTGGAAAAGACCCGGGGCTAAGCTGATGTCGGAACTGTTGGGACTGGGGGCTAGCTAGTATTTTGGCTGTAGCTCCTGGGATTCTATCCGTGGCTACAACCAAAAGATCAGGGGCTATAGCCCCCCCCCTAGCAACGCCCCTGCACAGTGGTTTCTAAGCACAGACCTGGGGATCGAACATGTGTTGCTCCGTGTCGTCTTGCTTCCAACTCGAGCACGTTGCGTTTCAGCTATCCTCCCGATAGCTCAGTGGCAACGTTACATCATAGGCAGCGTTACATCATAGTCATCGTGACACATAGTTCCTCCCAATTATTTGTATAAATATGGAAAAAGAACAGGCCATTTTAGTTAACAAGCCAAACCTGCCAAAGGGTCACCTAATAGCAATCCCCGGATGTTCAGCGCCAATTCAGAGCCACAGAGTGATGCATTGTGGTCATGCAAATTAACTGAATAGCTTGCATTTCTAGCTCTCTGTGAGATAATTGTTATTAACGGAAATGGCCTATTCCACTCTCACATTACAGATAGACGGGGCTTTTTTCTTGTATTTTCTAAAGCCACCATAATATTGATGAGGTTTGGTAAACATGGCCCAATGCCCCTTTCGCCAGGATGCCAAGCTGCACCACCCAGATTGTCACGCAATTAGGATGAAATGGTATTTGACTGCATCCTGAAGCGCTGTCAATTGTTTCACAAGGAGGAAAAAATGAAAGCGTTTCAGCTAATTTACATACCCATTATGCTTTACTCTACGGTTGTGAACTGACAGTGAATTTGGAGGCAGGGCTAGTAGTCGGCACTTTGGCATATGTTGCAAGTTTACTAAAGTAGCCTATACGTCTGTGAATACGGATGATACCTAGTTGGTTTCATTTTAAGGGATTGTCACCGCTCTCACTGTACCTCGATCACTCATCACTACACCCCCTCTGCGCCTCATAGCAATGCATTGCAACTGTGTTTTCTATGGAATGTCACTAACATTTGCATGTCTTTAACACTGCGACCCAGCTTTTATCACCACAGCTGTCTTGCGGTAATATGCTTATATTTCTATGTATTTATACATAAACACATTGAATACCAGCGCTCTTTTCATGGTAAAAGAGCACACACTAGATATCAGATTTGACGGGAAGCAGTGAGCTACTTACAAAGGAGTAATATTCTGACCAGGTTTTGGTGGGAGTAAATGGAACAGTCACCAGCGACAATATATGGAAATAGAAAGATACACGAGCAGCGGTTAAGTTTGAATGCTTTTGTGGCATAAACTATAGCACATGCCCCTGCGGTTGATGCATGGAACCTCCAGAGATTTTTATTTTCTCAACCATGTGTCACCATGGAAATACGTAAGACTCTCTCACCTGCATTGCAGATCAAATCCGCCTTCCAAACTTCCTTTAAGAAACTTTCCTTTCAAAGATACTGAGCTTTGCAAAACACACTTTGGTCATGATTTACAGAGGCGTGCAGTGGAGAAAATCCGGCGAGGGCTGTGAACATCTCAGATTTGCACCTCATACCTTATTCCTGACTCCCAAACCTTACAAATGAAGCAGATATGAGTGGTCCTAAGGCACCTTTGAGCTGATCTTTGTGAAAATAATTTCCACATGAGCATCTCAAAGATGCTCCCGGCATATCAATATTTGCTCCAGTTTTTGAATCAGAGCTAAGATAGCAGGTGCAAATCTGAGCTTCTCACTGGCATCCCCTGCTTTGCTATTGTTTGAATGCGTCCAAATTTAATATTTTAGCCTGTGGAGCAAGACCTCAAAAATATGCTACAGGGTTTGTAAATCATAAAATCAAATGCCCGCTCTATAGAATGTGAGTAGATAGTGTAGAAAAGTAGCTTCTGTACTCTTGTAGGTTTAATCACTTCGGTTTTATTCTTAGTTACATGGAAGCTGTTACATTAAGAACTCTTTACGGACACCACTGAGTCCCATCACCCAGGCAGGCTAACCACTAACTGGCACACACGCACACACACGCGCACACACAAACACACATGCACACGCACACGCGCACGCGCACACACACGCACGCGCACACACACACACACACGTTGAGAGGCAGATGAATATGTTATCCATATCTTCTGCCCCCCCAGCTCAATATTGCTACTCACTAAAATAACTGTACCGCCATTATCCCAGGCAAGTACAGCAGGGGATGGACACAATCTAAGCTGAAGATGGCACGAGTAAAACCAAACCAATGTTATGACAATCCATGTGCATGCATTAGACATGAAGCAAATGTGCACTCAACATGAATAACGCAAACACTAGGTAACACATGCATTTAGACATGCAAATTATTAACATAGCATCCATACAACATGAAGAATACTAACATAATCAATGTATAAGCTGAATGCAACATGAACGACACACAAACATAGCTCACTAACATAGAAACGCGACAGTAATGGGCAGCCTTCTTTTCCAAAATGGAAACTACAGCACACTTCTAAGTAAATGAAAGGCCTCAAGGCTTCAGGAGAACTCAAAATGCTGAAATAACAAAATACAGATCCCTGCAGAGCCCAGACAGTAGCTAGCAAACCAAGCCAAGGTTAGCATGAATAAGGGAGGTTAGGAACGCAAGAGAGAAAACATGATGTAACGATTCCCAAGATGCAAGCCACATATTCTCAGATTAATTAAGAGCACAATCAGCCTTTGTAAGCCAGGTGCAGGACAACTATAAGCCAAAAGACTCCATGAAGAATAACTCAAGAGTGTCTCCAGTGGCAAGAAAAAACATAACACTCACATTTATATTAATTAAATTCCAAATAAATGCAGGGTGAAATAATTCCAAATGTGGTCCCCTCACACATGACCCATAAATAAAGAACACTGTCTATTTATCAGCAAGGAACACAGATAAATCACCTGCCTTACTCCTTACATGTATCTTCAGACACGAGACGCAGCACAAGGCCAAATACAAAGAGATCACCCTGGCTCATGGCCTAGAAATGAGGGATGGTATCTTCTTTAATTGAAAGGAAAGCAGTTTGTGGACCTCTCTCTCCGTACTTCTATCTGGCTCATGTCTTGATGACCTGTCAGTTGTCCAAGATGGATCATTAGAAAGCCAACCAATCAAAACCCCTAGTGCTAGGCCGCCCATTACGTATTATACCAACCAATAGTTCATTTTAGAGATTATGTCTTTTTACTGTCATCAATTTCGAGGTGGTCTCAGGAGAAGCCATCAGGCAAGCATTACCCAATCTCAAATGTAACCCCTATAGAATGTATATGTAGTCACCACTATTAACAAATCCCTGTATCCCATAGGTACTGGTAACTAAGATTTCAGTATGATGTCAGTTATGACAAATATTGAATATATAAACTGCTGTTTTTCATAAGGATGTTGAGAGTGTCAATTATGTTATTCTTGTATGCTGTCTGTGCTTTCTTTGGATCATAATAAAGCTTGGTTTTTCAGTTCACTTTGTCTATTTCCGTAATTGAGTCCGGTTTGATCTGGCTCCAGAACCTCTGTGTAATATGGAACTTCCCAAGCCGTCTTAACACACAGATACCCTCTTGTGCCTGGAAAGAAGTTGTGAAGAAGCCAACAAAGACGCTACCTTGGTGCATGCTATGCCTATATCTAAGTGTCGCCCACACAAGGAGGTAACAGGTCTCTCCAGATCTGCCTATACACAAAGTGCTAGCGCGAACAAGAAGCATCTTTTCCTGTGTGAGCAGTTTCTGGTATCCATGCTGGCAGAGGTTCCTCGCAGTGGTGGACATAACCCTCAAGGCCCACTTGCAAATAAAGCTAGTGTTGACAACCCTTGTGAGCTGGCACTTCTAACTGCACTGGGATCAATGGCAAATGCTATCCAGGATGGATTGGCTCATAGGGCAATGCCATCAAGAAGAGAGAAAGTGCCAGCTGTTCAGAAGCTCAGCATTATTAAGTTGGGGAGTGAGCCAGGTAGGCACAGGAGGCAGCTAGGAGGGAATATTGATAAGAGGCTATTCTGACAAACCATTATTTGAAATGTCTGACAATAGGGTCTGGCATTTGTACTGGATCTGTCAATCAACCAAAGACTCCTCACCACCATCACCCCCCAGGTTCCAAGTTCCCCTTGCTTTGCGTGGAAACCACTCACTCTACCATGCTCTGTTGATTGCTGATGAAATATAATTCCCTAGCATACTCCCATGCACTTCATCAACAACACACAGCGAACCCGGAAACACTGACAGTATTTTTTAATGTAGGGGAAACAGAGAATGTTATGGGGAATGGGCATGATGTCCCTTGGATGCTTGCACTCCTAGTCACATTCCTATGGTTCCTATTCGGTAATACAGACGTAGCTAGTGCTGGGGGGCGTGGCCAAGCACCGACGAGGATGGCTATGTACTTTCCGAGCTGCCGCACTGGTGGCGTTACATCTTAATGTAACGCACTTTTGTGTATAAGCCTGCACATATAAAATAATGATGAGTGTACCTGCTTCGTCCCTGGTGGTCTGTGGTGATTTCCCCAGCTGAATTTGGGTGAGGAAGCTCCTTTCAGCAGCTCCGTAGGCAAGGCCCACAGCAGCATCATCTCGTAGCAACAGTGCCGTAGTTTCCTGTCAGCTGCTCGGATCGGACGCGAGGCGTGCAGTGTTCTATAATACGGTATCACGTTTTCACCACAAAACAGGCCTTCTTACTGAATGCAACCAAATGGTGGGGTTTTCACTGAATTCTAAGCAGAAAATGCATTGTATGAGCCTTACCATTATTTTATGGTCCAAAGAAGCTGTGGCCTCATATTTAGTGATACTAGAAGACTAGTGGCCTGTAACCTGTTGCATTTTTACAAAGATATTCAATATCATGCTGCACATTTAATAGAGTAGCAAGCAGCATATTAAGCTTTTGCCTTGTGAACTGATTTCTAAAGTATACTTAAGCAAGCCTGCAGCATAGGCACAAAGACTTTTACCATAGACAGACTTGCCAGGCCACGGTACCTGCATCTCATATTTTAAATCTAAATCTGGCATTAAAAAAGGTTAAATTAAGAATTTTCCTTCATCTCCATCAAAAACCCTTATAAGGCAGAAGAGTGAGCCACCTACGCCGAGGGAAGAATCACTTGACCCAACCATGCAGGCTATCCTTACTGAAATGAGGGCCTTGTGACCTTTTATGGGCGCCACAAATACCAAGCTGCAAATGCTTGATGACAGATGGTCTTGAAACAAGGATAATGGAAGTTGAAAGAAGAGTTAGTGACTCAGAAGATGTTATAAGCAAAAACAAATACTTGATACAGTTAAATCTCAGCAAAAACAAACAGAACATATGGAAAACCGCAATAGAAGAAATAACCTGCGTGTTGCGGGTCTTCCAGATGGTATTGAGGGAGATAATGCAATTCTTTTCCTCAACAACATCCTTACTAAGCGTCTGGACTTACCAACATCGGTACAACTTAATATTGAAAGAGCCCACTGTGTTGGTCCAATCAACTCGGCTCACACCTCGAGTCATTCTTTCAGAACCCTCATATTTGCATTACTAGACTACTCACATGTTATGTTTATCTTGAAAAAAACCAAAATGTATTATTAAACAACTTTTCTGGAATGGCGAAAATGTCTTCATCACCCAGGATGTCTCTAACATCGCAGCCGCAAGAAGAAAAGAACTTCTGGCACTCAGGACGGCCTTGAAGCAGTTGAACGCAAGATGCGTTTTGGTTCCCAGCGACACTTAAAGTGATCCTTCATGGTCATACCACTGCTTTTCAAAATCCTATGGAGTTGAGACACTTCATCCAAAACCAAAAGAAGGAAGAAATGGACACGTCTAGACCTCCAATCTGATGCAGAACACATTTTTATGATAAAATGGCTGTATGCAATTTTTTCTTCTCCTTTTAGCCACTGGAGCGGGATGCAGGGGTAGCCGTCTTTTTGTGGCGCTCCATCCAACCTCCTTTTTTCTTGTTGCTCAACATGGATTGGTGCCACATCTTTTTTTGATATCCTTTATTTGTTTGCTTATATATCATCCATGTAGATTTTGTTTGTACACCCATCTTCCTCCTGTGCCTCCTCCCTTTTGTTCTTTCCATATGTACTTGTGTATCCAATCTCTCATGCAAGGAAGCTTCTTATTAGGATATCTGTATTGTTCTACTGTAAATAATGACTTTCAATGTTACTTCTTGGAATGTTAAAGGTCTATATAACCCTGTTAAGAGACAGAAAATATTATCACACCTAAACAGTACTAAGCAATCGATCCCCTGTATCCAGGAATCACACCTCTCACATGTAGAACCTGCCAAGCTATAACGTCATTGGGTGGGTCATGTTTTTTCTAGCACAGCTAATGGGAAAAAGAATAGAGTTATTAATTTGGTCAACAAGAGTTTCAACTGTAAGATAATAGCGGATGAATCTGATGACATTGGTAGATGGGTTTCAGTTACAATATTAGTCGACTCTATGGAGTATACCATCTTAAATGTCTATGGTCCAACTTCGCCTGATCCCTCATTCTGGACACAATTTAAAAATCACTAATGTCGGTCAAATCCTAATAACCTCATCATATGTGGCGACTGTAACGACATTATGGTTCGTCCTTAGATAGAAAATCCAATTCAAAAACACAAAATCTCAAATGCAATTTACGAATAGCGTCTTAGAGTTAGGCCTAGCTGATGCCTGGCGGATTACACACCCTTCTGATCGAGAATATACTTTGTTTTCTAACCCCCACAAACCCCAATCAAGATTAGATTACATATTAATTCCAAAATCCTTAACAATTTGTCTCATAGATGCCAAAATTGAATGCATAACACTATCTGGCCATGCTCCAGTGCACATCCAATTAGCAATTTTGCAAAATACATGCAAGTCCAGTAGATGGAGATTCAATTCGGCCCTCTAAAAGGATTAATTATTTACACCTTTCATCACCCAACAGCATCAGAACTTCCTTCTAGAAAACAAAGGTCAAGATACATCGGTCACTAACAATTGTGATGCGTACAAAGCGGTTCGCAGAGGATGTATCATATCCTTTGCTGCAAATAAAAAAAAGAAAAACAAGAATCAGAAAATATTCTTAAACAACTCAACATCCTGGAGTCTCAATATACACACACTAACTCAGAAATAACTCTAAATGATATTATGAAACTCAGACTACAATACAATAAGCTGGTTATGCAATACTCCTGTGCTAATCTCTTGAAATACAAAGAAAAAATCTATTAATTTTCCAATAGGGCAAGCAAGTCTCTAGCATCATATTTGAAGATTAAATGGGAAATAACCAGAATTGCAGTTATTAAGGACAAGTCAGGAAATATACAGGCTGATTCATGGAATTAATGTGCGCCGAAAATCACAGCGAAAGCGTGCGAATAGCAGCGCAAGTGCAAAAATCGCAGCGCAAGCGTGTGAAAGCCGCGCATATCGATTCATGGAAGTCCGTGCCTGTGTAAATCCTGGGATGTGCTCTAAAATCGTGCGTGGCGCGCGCGGGCGCACACGTCATCAAACGCATAGTGCGGCGCACACAATAAAAGTGGGCGGAACGCGGGGCGCAACACGCGGAATGGGGAACAATGTGTGAAAATGTGGGCGTTACGGGGGAAGTACAGGAGGTAAATGCGCGGAACACCCACACGGGCGCCTACAACACGTATTCATGGAATCAAACAGGGGAAACGCGTGCGCCAAAAAAGACGCGCTAATCCGGAAACACGTATGCCAGCAGGAAGCAGGCATACGCGGCCCTGTGCAGCCTAAAAGTGCGCACAAACAACAAACAAGCTCAGACGCTATGATGAATATACCGTTCCTCGCAGGGACACAGCAGGAGGAGGAGGATAGCCAGGCCCAGAATTTTTACACCCAGGACCAGCCTTTTTGGGATGCCTGATGACCAGGTGTATGGGAGGTACAGGTTTCCATCACACATAATACTCGACCTGGTGAGTGAGTGGGAGGATGACCTCACATCACCCACCCTGTGCTCCCAAGCACTGAACCACTTGGAAAAGGTGCTCAATGTACTGCACTTCTTGGCCACTGGTTCATTTCAGCGGACAAGTGCCATAGTGGGGGGGTGTCACAGGCCACGCAGTCATGCTGCCTACACCAGGTGTTGGCCATCATGACTGCACGCCCCTCAGTCCTCAGGCACATATACATGCTCAGAACACCTGTAGAAAGGCAGGCTGCCGTCCAGGACTTTTATGGGGTGGCACACTTCCCCAAAATGCTAGGTGCCATTGATTGCACCCATGTGGCTCTACGTCCACCCAGGGCAACTGAGCACATCTATAGAAACCGCAAGCACTGGCATTCCATCAACGTGCAGGTAGTATGTGATGCCAAGGGAACCATCACCTCAGTATATGCCAACTAACCAGGGTCCACCCATGATAGTTTCATTTTCAGAATGTCACCCCTAAACCGGGACCCAGAAGCTGGGCGGCATGGAGATACATGGCTGCTTGGTGAGTATAAATGCCTCTGCACATGCATGCATGTCAGATACTGAGTAATGTCACAACCCCACTAATGATAACCATCATCACCTCCCCATGGGACAGTGCCTACCCTCTGAGCACCCACATGATGACGCCAATTCTGTCAGGTGTATCGACCCATGTTCAAGTTATTATGCTGCAACATTTGGTGCTGTGGGCTTAGAAAATCCAAGATGGCTGAAAAGCCCACATTTGCACCAGAATCCAGGAAAGCCGCGCAGTTTTTGCACACACCAAAATGGTCACCTGACCTGCCACCCACCAATGTGAGCGTGATGGCCCAGAAGCGCCATGAGCGAAATCAGTGAAAAGAAATATGGTGCTGTTCAAAATCTGTTTTAATTAATGTCAAAAATCACTAAAATCATGGTCACAAAACCACCAGACAAAAAATCCAACTTCTGGTTGGGTGTTCTACATTACTCTACTGCAGAATACACATGAATACAATGTTAGCAAGGATCATATGCTATCAAGCAAAATCCCCTTTTTGAAATGTATTAATTTAAGACAGCTCCCAAAAATGGGTGCAGTACCGGCACTTGACACTAACCGGTTCTAGCGATCTAAACTCTGACAGGAGGCCGGTATTTCAGGAGCTGAAAAGGAACCTGAGTTAGCTGGAAACTTCAAAGCCTTGCTGATCAATGGGAAGCCTTCACACCTCAGAACTCCTCACAAGAAGGCAGTCTGATTCAATTAAAAGTTCAAGAGGCCTCTGTCCATGGGAATCCTAGACACCTGCTCTTACCAGCAACAGTACAGGAGATTACATGGTCGTGTTAATCAGATGCAGAGTGGGACCCTGGTCTGCTGACCTCAGTCAACACAATAGACTCTTTCTACTGAATAGGATATGCTGATTTGAGGTGTAATTGTCAACAGTTGCTCTGGGGGAAGGAAAGACATTTGATCTCTGAGTCAAGCCAAGTTCCCAGGGGCGGGGACAAGCAAATGGGTGTACTGAATTGAGAGCAAATGTATGTTTTAGATTCTTAATATGAGAAATGTACCCACAATTTGAGACTAAGCTCAACTCTGTGGTATGTTCTGGGGGGTAGTAGCGGAAAATAGGGTATTACTCCAAATATCTGTATGTTAAAAATCTGACACTTCATCATCTGATGCCCATATTCCTTGCACACATTTGTGTAAATTCTGGAAAAGTTTAGAGATTGTGTTCTGGATGAAAAGGGCAGAATTCTGTCAGAAGTGGACACCACATCTTACAAAGACAGGGATCGGATGGTTTGGCGCTACAGAAAATATGTTAACTGGACATATAATATTAGAAAAATTGTACATAGATAAATATGCATTTAAGTCAAAAATAGATTTGTGTGCAAAGTGACAAGGGGAGTGTTCTTTCTGTATGCCATAAAAATGATGCCTGATGACAACAGGATGACTCACAACTCAGTTATCCAGTTAAAGGACAGAAAATCCTCTAGTCTATCAGGATCCTTAGTGGGTTGGGCATAGAAAGTTAGCCTTCCCACCCATTTTCAAAAGACATAAAAAGAGCCACTGAGACCTAGGTGGGGGCAGCTCTTTCCACTTTCTTGCGAAGCACTTTGACGGACGACTTCAAATTCAGGCAATATCCAGAGACCAGAACTTAGAAAACCAGCCTCCAGATCCCAGAACTTTGAAGCAGAAGGCATACTGAAAGCTAAAAGTATTCTCAGTTGGCCTTAAAATTTTGCAAACTGATTTACCCCAGACTTCCAAGGGGCACATCAGAATAAAACAGCCGGGCTGTGCTGTTTGATTCTAGCCAAGAACTTTTGGCAGACCCAGACCCAGAGAGCAGTGCTTTATCCAGAACTGCAGACCAGACCGCTGTGCAGTGCCAAGAACTTTTGCCAGAACCAGAGATCCAGACCAGCAGAGCAGAGAGAGCCACAGCTAAACCTGTTGACCAGATCTGTGACGAGGCCCATTCTTTCCAAAATTAGGAGCGAGTATCCAGCCAGAGCTGTGCAAAACCAATCTCTTAGTTTAAAATAATCTAATTCAAACCATTTCCACCTATTTAGAACTGCATAGAAATCGTGTGTCCATTCTGTGATTTCAAACCTGTGAAAGTGTCATTTGTCATTTGAATCTTACTTTATTTCTGAGAATCTACCTCCACCAAATTGTCTGTGTCTTTTGAACCACCGTCTTAGGAGCGAGATTTAACTTTCATTTTAAAGCTAAGAACCTAAGCTTTCCAACAAGCCCCAAACCGACTTTCTACATCTTATAGTTTTTCCGTAATCGCAATAAAAGCACTCGGAAAAAGTGCTGCGAATTGCAATTTGACTCAATTTCTCCACCTGTCAAAAATCGCTGTCTTTTGCTTGCAACTGCTGAAATTCGTTTTCAATCTGATATTCATTCCTGATTAATTGCTAGTGTTGACCTGAGCTAATTCAAAGTAGCTGTCACCTACCCTGAATCTCCTATAGGGAATTAAAATCATTTTTAGCATATTTTTCACTTCGTTGCAAATCACATCTAAAAGTATTTCTGCCTGTTTTAAGCATACCGGTTGCTCTAAGCTTGCTAGGGGGGAACTGGAATTTGTATTGCATTTGATTGTATTCATGAAAACTGTGTGCTCTCCTTAACATCTCCTTATATTGCATAGGGGGGGAGTGAATTGTCAAATGAAAAAGTGATCATATTATCTCTTGTTGAAACCATATCAGTTTATTTCTGTGCTGCATTATTTCCAGCATTGCTTTTCCTTGAAACCATAAAAGTATTCTCCGCTACCTTATCCTTTCTATTCTAATTCCTCACTGATTGAAAAGAGTGTGCAATTGTAACATTACCCATTGTTGATCAACATTATATTCATAAGTGTGCTATCAAATATTAAATTATTCATAAAAGTGTGATATATATATTGTTTAATTTTTCAAATAAATCTTTTAATTTGCAAAACAAACCTACTTCTTGGCTCAGTGAGGTCAGGGGGATTCAAAGAGAGGGGCGTTATACAAGGGTTTATCATCCAGATCTTTGAACTTGTCATAAAAATATATAAATAAGGGCTTCCCTTGGGCATCCCAGACTAGGCATTGATTTAGTTGGAGTGCTGAATTGAAGTCACTTAACAATTCGGAACCCCACCACACCACCTGAGGTAAGATACAACACAGCCCATATTGCAACCCGGGGCATAGTGGAGCGCACATTCGGAGTGATCAAGTCACGCTTTTGCTCCCTGGACCGCTCTGGTGGGCAGCTGCTATACCTCATCCCCAACCACATGCACGGCCGCTGCGCATGGGAGGTGAAAGGGCACGTGGTGAGGCAGCCCGTACCCAGCTGGTGGCTAATTACTTCACATAAAATCCTACCCCCGTGGAGTGCACACAGCCCTGGCACATACCAGCTGACAATCAATGATGATGACATAAGGGACAGTCAACTATCACAACCATACCAACCTGAGATTGGTCATCTGGAAGTGTTACATTGTATGCATCGCTACCTACTTAAAGACAACCAATGCTGTGTGGAAAAAAAAAACACATCCATGTCACCCAACCCCTGCCCATCTCAGCTACCCAGCACACCATGGCATGTCATGCAATATGAAAGCAACAAAATGAATGCACAACACATGACACCAGTGTCACAAAGTGCACTGTTCCAAATGTAAACAGGCCACAGACAATATGCTCCCAGTAATCAATAAGAAACAGCACACATGAACAAATACTTACCAGCAACACAGAACAGCAACACAGGATGAATCAGTGTCAAAATACGACAGTACAAAATCAAATTAGTGCAAGTCTCACAACCTGACTAAGGCAGCACATCGACCCCTTCCAACTGCAGAGTGTTGCTGTCAGGCAAATGTGTCAGTGTACTGCATACAACATGAACTGCATCTGCAAAGGAGACGGCCTTGTGAAGACATGAAGAAGGTACATGTGAATAAGGAGAAATTCATGGATGCACAAGCACATATCAATACACCATGCAGTTTTCAATCCAACAACAATCCCCACTAGGGATGTCCACACAGTTTTGACTACAGACTGCCCACACAGCTCATGGGAGCCCAATGTCACTGTGTAAATAACTGTCACTTGGTCACACCCTTTGCAAGCCCATGGAAAGGGGAAGCAGGAGGGGTGTGTGTGTCAGGAACCCAAGCATCTAACCCAAACAGAGGACAAGCCTGCGTGTGCCCAGCTGGAATACACAGTGGATGCCCACGGGAGCCACACAAGGCAACACACTTTAAAACATTTTTTTAAAAAATACATATATCAAAAATGGCCATGTGTGGACCAGGGGGGGGGGAGGGAGGCCACCCAGGAGGTTCGAGGACAGGGTGCACACCAACACCCACATGCGTGGATGTTGCAAAAAAAAAATACCTCCATGGGCTCATGGCCTGCACGGCTATGCAATTGTGGGAGAACTGCTGTTGCTCTCTTCACCCTCTGTTGCTACATCAGGAGGTGGCTGTGCTATGGGAGGCAGCCCACGTAAAGCCCTGGTATGGTCCTCCATGGCAGCAAGCATGCGGGCATGGAAGGTTTCGTTCTGGAGGATGATGGTGCGGAGATCCCCATGCAGCACCTCACGGGTGGCCTGCATTTCTACCCGCATTGCCCTGCATGATGCCCAGATCTACGCACGTGTTGCCTTGGGCTCTGCCGAGAGTGAACATGTGAGCTGCTCCAGCTGCTGTTGTGACCTAAAATTTCGGGAGGCCTCAAGTTCACCCAGAGTCTCCCTGAGGAAATGGAGTTCTAACCTCAGGGCTTCCCTCTGGCCCTGTGACTCTACAGATATGGCTTCGCGCAGAGTCTCCAGTGCCGCCCGTCGGTCCCTGTTGGACGCCAACATGTCTTCCCTGTGTGATTGGCAAATGGAGTCTGTTGCCTGCTGTTGTTGCTCCATCTGCCTTTCAGGGGGGAGAATGGAAGTGGCCACCCTCTCCATTGCCTGAGCCATCATTTCAACCGATGCTCCCTGTTGTGCTGCTATACTGTACATGGAGTTTTCCCATACAGTATTGCCTGGTGGCATACGGCCACCACGTAGGCGGGCACCACACCTGTTTGGGGCAAGGCGAACTGCACCTTGCTGTGCTGGCACTGCCTGAGGCTGCAGGATTGCATTCCCCCTCTGATCTGCTGGCCCAGGAACAGGATCAGATGTTGTTGAGCGTGACCCTGCATCTGTAACTGCCAAAGATGGAGTTACCAACACTGACATCCCCATAGAGGGGTCTCCCCCTGGTGCAGGTGGGTTGGTCAGAACAGCATCCCTCCCAGTAACACTCACCTGCGACGCCACATATGTCTCACTCTCCGATTCAGCACCTGAATCATAGAGGTCTGGGGGGGTGCTCCCAGAGACACCCCTGGACAGTATGGTCTGCAGGAGGATTGGGTTTTCACCCACCACCACCCCACGTCCTCCACTGGTGCCCGGTTGTGGCTGAGATTCCTCCTGGGTCTGCACCATCTCCTCCACCTCAACAGCATCAAATGTGTCATCACCTGCAAAAACATGAAAGACAACAAATGGAAACAGGAATGAGCACCATAGCACACACATAGGCCTGACAAGCCAGAGATCTAGTACATGAATTACACATGTCCCACATGACTATAACCCTGGCATGCATTAACTGTCAATGAGTTCGAAGGGGAGGCAAAAAGCAGACACTGAGGACTCCAAGATGGAAAAGCAACACATGTGTGTAACGCTCACCTGATTCTCGCAGAGGCGCCGGTCTTGACTGGGCGACTACCGTATCTTCAAAGGTGATGTGTAGCACCCGGTTGGCTCTTTGGGCTGGACCTCTGTGCACTGTGTGCCTGACGTGTAGAGTAAGATGTCTGCAGATAGAAAATATGGGGTTAATGAACTGGGGTTATTGGGGTGTCCCTATCTCTTTCCTCTTCTCCTCTCCTGTAGACCCCAAAGGTTAACGCTCTCACCTTAGGTAAGTGAATGTCGAGCTCTCCATCTGCCTCGGGGCAGGGTGCTGTAGCCAATTTCTTCACTGGATAGGTAGCGCAGGCCTCTTGACTTCAGAGGACTGCTGTCCGTCGTTTACTGCACGAACGGTAAGTTTCGAGTCATTCAAATGTCTTTTTAAAGTCTTTAGTAATGATGTCTCTTGTTTTGCAGGGTTCCGGTGATGGCGGATGACGGGCTGAAGTGATTTGAAGATGGAGCCCGTGTGATGGATAGAAGCGCCTGGAAGCACGTGAGTAAGCGCTTGTTGCCTGCTTCACGATGCGCTCTAACTGTCTTTTTATTTTGCAGGTACGAGTTCGGAGCGGCTGCAGGGTGCCGGAATACCCACTGGATTAGATGTGGAAAGGAGTAATGGCACGTGAGTATTAAAGTTCCCCAATGTCTTTAAACGCACCTTGTTTTGTCTTTCAGATGCGGATGCAGCGCCGAAGGCCTCCGGAGCGTGCGAAGAGTTGGTAAGCTTTTGTCTTTCAGATGCCGGAATGCAGTATGAAGACCTCCGGAGCGCACGAAGAGTAGGTAAGCCTTTGCCTTTCCGATGCCGGAATGCTAACCTGTTCTTTCTTGTCTTTATAGGTGTTGCTGAAGACTGGATTCAGGATGGTAAGCCTTTGCCTTTCAGATGCCGGAATGCTAACCTGTTCTTTCTTGTCTTTATGGGTGTTGCTGAAGACTGGATTCAGGATGGTAAGCCTTTTTCCTTAGGCCCAGGACTGGATGCAGAAGACACGATGAGCGTCCTGCTGCAGAGGGTGCAGAATAACGCAAAGCAAGATTCATCCACTGGGTGTGGTTTAAATAGCCTCCTGTAGTGCTTAGGTGTCTCCTTCCACAGCCACGCCTAAGTAAGAAAAGAGTTCCTGGTAAGAAAAGAGTTCCTGCCTTCCAGAAGAGTTCCAGTGTTCTAAATCTAGGGAGTGGCTCCAGCCCCACCCAACAGGAAAAGTAGTTCCAAACAGAAGAGGATCAGAGGCTCAACTGGCAGGCAAGTAAGCAGCATGGTCTGCTGCAGGTAAGTCCACCCAAGCATTATGAGCCCGGCGCTTCCAGCGCTGGGACTGGGCATATTTATGAGCCTGGTGCCACTGGCGCCAGGACTGGGTCCAATAGGCCCCAATTGGGACTGGTTGGCACTCGGAACCTGGGTTATGGATCTGCTTCCAAGGGAGTTGGGAAAACCCTGACCTTTTGGAAGCAGAGATCATGACAATGTGCTGCATGCTGGATAGCACTGGCATCACACATTAGCCTGTGAGTGGCATGGCCAATCCACATACATGACACATGCCAGCACACAGATGGCACATAGCATAGCCATGGTACATTTGATAAGTACAGCCATATGTTAGTGAATGAGTACTGTCACCCATCCATGTGAGATGGACATGATGAGATGAAAAATTCCAAATAGTGTGACAAAATATGCATGTTTCACACACTGCAACACATCCAGTGTACAATTATACAGTGATGGCAGGCAGATGGATACATCAATGGTTGGTCACTTCAACATGACAGGAAACGGCAATCATGTTCCACATTCAAGCAGGCCCCAAAAATGTATGTGAGCAGGCCCTTACTTAATCAGCCTGTATGGTCAAATCATTCCCATAACAAGGTAATAAATGTTGGCCATTGTGGGGTGTAATAAATGACAGAAGCATGTCACATATGTGGCATTAGGGCTGAAAAATGTGTTGCAAAAATGGGAGGATTGAAACAATCAGGCTGAATGAACACTGAAAATTCTGAACAATGTTGTCGCAAGATGACAGTTCAAGGGCAACTGCAGTAATGTGGTGCTAATTGGCTACTGTGGCCAGAAGGGATACTGTCATACCCAAATCCAAGGCCGGTAAATGGTTTGAAGGAAGCACATGGGTGACCCATACCATTCAGGACTACACACCCTCACCTGGCACTCAATCAGAACACGTCACCCAAGCAACATACACATGGATTACACAAACATGCATGGGCACTCACCGGACAATGCTTCATAATCTGGTAGGTCTCCCACGCCTTGGATCTGTTCCTCTGTGACGAAGGTTCCAGCAACAGACTCATGTTCAGTGAGTTGGTCGTCCTCTGGTGGAGACCCACCGCCAGTCACCAGAGTAGAGGTATGATTTGAAGCCAGCTTGTTCTTTGCTCTGCGTTTCAGGTCATTCCACTGCTTGTAGCAATCATCAGCTGTGCGCCTCACAAATCCAAGGGCACTAATGTGGTCCCTGATGGTCTGCCAGTGGGCCCTACGTTGACCAGGCGTAGACATGCACCCTGCAGTCACCACCATTTCGTGGATATGCGCCAACACATAGGCCACAAGTGCATCAAGTTTGGCGTCATTAAAGCTAGGCTTCCTTGACGTGCCGGAGTGTGTAGCCGTGTCTGGGGTCTCAGCCTGTAGTGCTAGAGCACCCTTCTTCTTCTTCTTGAAGGTGGTGCGGATCCTGAGTGGCTTACGCCGCTCTGGACAGTAGGGGCAGAAGCGGCGGTGGACTGGGTACTTGAAGCCTGTAAAGACACAATGACCAAAGGTCTTGGTGCAGGCATTGGCTGCAGGGTGATGTTGGTAGGACCAACGTCGGTGTGATGGACCTGGACCGACACTGTCCCGGCTGGGAGACTCGGAGCTGGGGTGGATTGAGCTGCAGCTGCCCCTGCAGCCTCCCCACCCTAGCTACTTGGGGCAGCAGATGACATTGCTGCCCCAGATCCACGTGGCCTGGTGACAGCAACTTTCACCACCACACGTGGCTTAGACTTGGTGACCTGGAAGTCAGCCTGGGAGTCATCCTGTGCCGGTTCAGTTGACAAAATGGGCCGGTCCATCAAGGGCTGAGCTGGGATGGTGTCAGCTACGGTTCCCACAACCATTGGGGGGCCCATAGGTGGCCCCGATTGGTCCTCCACACACAGGGCTCTAGGGGCACCATGCAAATCCTGGCCACGTCCCCTACCGCGCCCATCACGCCCACCTCTTTGAGATCGGCCACCTTTGCCTCCCTTACTGCTTGGTCGCCTCCCAACCATGGCACTGATGTTGTTGTGCGTATGGGAGCTGCAGTAAACAATTGTCCTGGGCAATTGGGGTGAAAGGGGTAGGGTACTAGATGGAATGTGTACCCTAGTGCTCTAGCAAGGCTGTCTGTGACCCCTGGGGGAAGATGACGGATCACGCAACGCACAGGCACCCCAAAATCAAAAGTACACGTGCACGCAACCCCTGGTAGACCACGTGCGTGGAAAAATGAACCCGCACTACGCTGTGGCACCCAGAAACACAAAAATAAGCATACGCGTGTTACACGCAGCCTACAATGACCTTTGAAGGGGTAAACAACACACGGGGGCAACCACAGTTGGAAAATTTGTGCGCGACTCACCATCTGCCTTGAAAAAGAACATGAAAAAGATGCGCATGTGCGCGTTGGCAACACCCCTGCCAAAAGAAGAAAAGAACACAGTCTGAGGAAACAGGGAGTACGAACTGGAAACGTTAAAAAGTAATCGCGTGTGAACCGACAAGAAGTACAAGAATCACCCGCTCGTTCTCCACAAAAAGCACGTACAAGAAAATAGCGTGATACTTGTACCATTTAAGCCAGCCCACACGTGCAACGTCACTTACGCGCTTACGCGCTAAGGCCCTTTCCTCCAATAGCACGGTGACGTGCAGTTTTCTCACGTGCTGATTCACTATGCACCCGTGTTGTGGGAAACGCCTGCGTGCGTAACGTCACTTACGTGCTTACGTGCTAAGGGCCTTTCCTCGGATTTAATGCTGACGTGCACTTTTTTCACATGCCAAATCACTCTGTATCAAGCTGGCCACGCGAAAACACACGGAAGACCACGCTCCTGCCCAAAAGGCCATTTTCCTGCCCCCAAGAGCCCTGAGCACGCTCCCACCTGCCATCTGCTGCTGCCTACCTACTGCCACGTGCCCTGCAATTTGGTGCCTGCACGTCAGCCATCTACAGGGGTCCAGTTGCTGTGTCCACCCCTGCTGGAAAAGAAGACTCCCGACTGGGATACCATCCCCAGGACCGAGTTGCCCACCCACGCCTGCCTCGGGGGTTGCCATGTCAGGCCAAACACCATCCGAGACCACTGGCGACCTCCAGCCAGAGAGGCAGAGGGCCACCAGCTTCAGTGAGAAGGAAGTTGGTGTCCTGATGGAGCATGTCCTGGGGCATTATGATGCCCTCTTCACACCATCCGAAGGACGGAGGAGGATCTGGATGGACATCGTGGGTGCCATCAACGCGGAGGGGGTGGTACCCCGAGACCTGAGACAGGTTCAGAAGCGCTGGGAGGACTACAAGTCCAGGACCCTCAGGAAGGCCCGGCAGAGGATAGAGCGGGGCGCCAGGGCCAGCTTACCAACCAGCAGATGAGGGTCCTGGAGCACATTCGCCCAGTGCTTTACCACCAGATCCTCAGGATGCAGGCCCATCTGGAGTCGAGCGGTAAGTGGACATGCATTGCTGTGTGAAATAGGGCATGTTGCAGTGTGCTGGCAGTCAGCTACTTGCCTCTATGTGTAACATAGTCCATATATGGATGTGTGTGAGCCGGGAAATCATGGTACTGCATGTGTGACCAGTAATGCGTGAACCAGATGGATGGTGCATGTGTTCCAATGAGACATGGGGAGCTGCATGCGGAATGCACACATGAATGCATGCCAGTCCCTGTTTTTGGACATGGGTGGTGGGTGAGAGATGGGTGCTACTCTCATGTACATGTATGGTGTGCATGTCTGTGTGTCTGAGAAGCGCGTGTGTGACTTTGAAACGACATGGATGCATGACACATGTCTGTGACGATGTGTAGAGTCACTCATGCAGTCTGGTCACTGTTGTATCCACTGTGTCTGTGGTGTACGAGCCATGATGCATGACCCTCCGGTGATGTGTGTGCATGGGGTCAGTGTGAGCCATTATGCATGCAAGTTTTAAGGCAACATTTTGGTTAAAAGAGGCCCTTGTACATGGATGCTGATGTTGATTGCAGGCGCCGCGCCTGTTTCTGCATGTGTGTTGCGTGCATTCACCCATGTGTTGTGGAGGGACAGGATGGAAGTGACATTTGACAGTGCCGCTCATGTGTTATTGCTTCCTGTCTAGGGGAATATTGTACTGTACCCTGATGCTTGTGTTCTATGTCTCCCTCTACGCAGCGTCGAGCGAAGAAGAGGGTGGAGACGGCGCTGTGCAGCCAAGCGGCGGGGATGCCTCCACCGGGCGGCGACGCAAGGCCCGGCCACCCTCCCAGGAATTGCCATCATCCGGGAACGAGGGGACTGGTGCCGCGTCTGTCACTACGGCTCTAGTGGAAGGGCCGGGTGAGCCCCCACAGGGGCTTGCAATGGCAGAAGATGGTGCAGAGACATCCAGGTTGGTGGTCTCCACAGAGGAGGAGGAGCCCGCTACTGAGCTGCACATGGGGCCTGGTGGGGGTAGTACCACTGGTGTAAGTGGTGCAGTCCAGGGCCAGGGTCAGGAGGTAGCACAGGTCACTGCGGAGGGGCCTGTGCATGTCGCTGTCCTTGACCCTCTGACTGCACCACCATGCACCAGCAGGGATGCACCGTCCCAGGCCCGTCCGCAGGTAGGGGGGAGGCCCACGTCATCTGCCTCTCCACTACCTGCAGATGAGGGGTCCCATGACCATATGGGCGCCGTCCTGATTGGTGTCGCGTTGCGCACGCGTGACATTCGTGATGACGTGCGTGCTTCCTGGGGGGAGGCCGCACGCCATCACGAAGAGCAGCATCATGACGTGGCACTGTTGGGAGGGGCCCTGGTCGGTGGGTTCCTACATGTGTCGCGCGCTCTGGCGGACCTCTCCTCCTCTGTGGAGACTATGCGCCAGTCGTTCTCCCTGCCGTCTTCCGGCCCAGATTCCACCTGGCCTGACCAACACAGCCAGCTTGGTGGAGATCCCATCCCTGCCACAGTCGGGAGTCGGCGGTCCAGCAGGGGTGGACACCAAAACAACTGGAGACCAGCAGATGGAGGATGTGCAGGCATCATCGGACAGGGCACATGGACAGCAGCGGCAGCAGCAGGCTCTAGGTGGAGCAATGATGGCTCGGGGCCATCGACATCAGAGGGGGAGGCATCGACCAGAGGGCAGGAGGACCCTGGAATGGGTATGTCTTCCGTGTGGCAGCGGTTGGGCCGGCATATAGATGCGGAGCCGCGGCGGGCAGAAGAGGCACGGCTCACAATGGTCAGGGCTGAGAACTCCATGCAGAGGGCACTGAGGTGGGCTGAGTGCCTCGAGGCTATTCGTAGGGATTTGGAGTCCAACATGGCATCGTCCCTGCGAACCCTCAGGGCCATGGAGGAGGACCGCCTCCAGGACATTGACCAGAAGTTTGATGATGCCCTGGCCCGGGACATCAGAAAGTGAGCCGTCGGACTAGCCTGCCACCATTGTAAATAGTTTTTAGTGTTAGGTTTCCTTTTCGTTTTCATTTCTTTTGGGGTGATTGGACTATGCCCCACACTTTACTATATAGTTCTTTTCTTAGGTAGTTTTTTAGATAGGTTTCATTTCTTTCGTTGGGCTCATGGACCCTTTCAAAATTGATTGTACATAGTTGGACTTTGGATTTATGTGGGCATTTTCTTTGAATTTCACAATGGGGCAATGGATTTTAATTTTTACGTTTCCTTTGGATTTGTTTTGGTGGACAATGATTTTGGACCATTTTTCTTCTGGATTTAATTGGATTGCATCTACATTTAATTTTTCATATTTTTGGACATGCATTTCATTTCATTTTTGTTTTATTTTTTTGACTTTCATTTCATTACATTGATTTTGTTAATAATACATTTTGATATTTTAATTCCATGTGTGGGATTCGCTCATTGGGTTCATGCATGTCAAATTGTGGTTTTGCACAATCTATGGCAAACAGTGTGTGTGTGTGTGTGACCGACATGTGTTGATGTACATGGTTGACTTTTGATTTGTGTCGTGATATAAGCATGTCGGTGTGTGGTGGATTGGTGAAATCACTGCATGTCAAGAGCGGGGTGGCGTGCTGTGGAATTGTGGTGCACATGAGGGCCATGATTGTGCAGCTTCCTTTAGTGTTGCAGGGGGACATGAGTCGGGGCCTGCTGGCAGGTGCCCCTCGATGCTGGGTGGATGGGTGTGCTGGGGGACATGAGTCGGGGCCTGCAGGCATGTGCCCCTCAATGCTGGGTGGATGGGGTGCTGGGGGACATGAGTCGGGGCCTGCTGGCAGGTGCCTCTCAATGCTGGGTGGATGGGGTGCTGGAGGACATGAGTCGGGGCCTGCTGGCAGGTGCCCCTCAATGCTGGGTGGATGGGAGTGCTGGGGGACATGAGTCGTGGCCTGCTGGCAGGTGCCCCTCAATGCTGGGTGGATGGGGTGCTGGGGACATGAGTCGGGGCCTCCTGGCAGGTGCCCCTCAATGCTGGGTGGATGGGGGTGCTGGGGGACATAAGTCAGTGCTCACTTGTGCATGGTGACATGTGGGCTGGCTGGGGGGCTTCAGCAGGGTGGATGGGCTGCCTGTGGGGCATGGCCAGGGGTGCAGTGTGTACCCCTGTGTTGGGGTCTGACTGCCGGCCCTGGGGAGGGGGGAGAGGGCACACCTGGGAGGACACACACTGCCAATTTGTTGGAGCACCCCCGAAATCCACGTACCCCGCTCGCACAGGGCCAACCGCGTGTGAAAGTTCCCGTGCACCCCCGAAATACACGGACCCCCCTCGCACAGGGCCAATCACGTGTGAAACTTTCCGCGCACCCCAGAAATACACGTACCCCGCTCGCACAGGGCCAACCGCGTGTGAAAGTTCTCGTGCACCCCCGAAATACACGGACCCCCCTCGCACAGGGCCAATCACGTGTGAAACTTTCCGCGCACCCCAGAAATACACGTACCCCGCCGCTCGCACAGGGCCAATCGCGTTAAAACTTTCCCGCGCATCCCGGAAATACATGTACCCTGCACCTCGCACAGGGCCAATCGCGTGTGAAACTTCCCGCGCACCCCCGAAATACACGTACCCCACCGCTCACACAGGGCCAATCATGTGTGAAACTTCCTGCACATCCCGGAAATACATGTACCCCGCCGCTCGCACAGGGCCAATCCCGTGTGAAACTGCTCGTGCACCCCCGAAATACACGTACCCCACTCGCAGAGGGCCAATCGCATGTGAAACTTCCCGCGCACCCCGGAAATACACGTACCCTGCTTGCACAGGGCCAATCGCGTGTGAAACTTCCTTCGCACCCCCGAAATACACATACCCCGCTCGCAGAGGGCCAATCGCGTGTGAAATTTCCCGTACAACCCAGAAATACAAGTACCCCGCCGCTCGCACAGGGCCAATCGTGTGTGAAACTTCCCGTGCACCCCCGAAATACACGTACCCCGCCACTCGCACAGGGCCAATCTCGTTTGAAACTTCCCACGCACCCCGAAATACACGTACCCCACTCGCACAGGGCCAATCGCATGTGAAACTTCCCACGCACCCCGGAAATACACGTACCCCGCTCGTAGTGGTCCAATCGCGTGTGAAACTTCCCGCGCACCCCCGAAATACACATACCCCACCCGCAGAGGGCCAATCGCATGTGAAACTTCCCGCGCACCCCTGAAATACATGTACCCCGCTCGCAGAGGGCCAATCGCGTGTGAAACTTCCCGCGCACCCCCGAAATACACGTACCCCGCTCGCACAGGGCCAATCACGTGTGAAACTTCCCACGCACCCCCAAAATACACGTACCCCGCTCGCAGATGGCCAATCGCGTGTGAAACTTCCCGCGCACCCTGGAAATACACGTACCCCGCCATTCGCACAGGGCCAATCGTGTGTGAAACTTCCCGCGCACCCCCGAAATACACATACCCCGTCGTTCGCATAGGGCCAATCGCGTGTGAAACTTCCCGCGCACCCCGGAAATACACGTACCCCGCTGCTCGCACAGGGCCAACTGCATGTGAAACTTCCTGCGCACCCCGGAAATACACGTACCCCGCTGCTCGCACAGGGCCAATCGTGTGTGAAACCTCCCGCGCACCCCCGAAATACATGTACCCCGCTCGCAGAGGGTCAATCGCGTGTGAAACTTCCCGCGCACTGCCGAAATACACGTACCCCGCTCGCACAAGGCCAATCACGTGTGAAACTTCCTGCACACCCCAGAAATACACGTACCCTGCTCGCAGAGGGCCAATCGCATGTGAAACTTCCCGCGCACCCCTGAAATACACGTACCCTGCTCGCACAGGGCCAATCGCGTGTGAAACTTCCTGCGCACCCTGGAAATACACCTACCCCGCTCGCACAGGGCCAATCACGTGTGAAACTTCCTGTGCACCCCGATCACACGTACCCCGTTTGCAGAGGGCCAATCGCATGTAAAACTCCCACACAGCGCGGTACGTGTATTCGGAGGAGTGCGCAGGTATTTTTACAGACTTTTTCATGGTTGGGGGGCTGTATGCTGGTCCACTGGCCTGTGCGCCATGTACAGGATTTGTGCGCTGTTCATGGCGCACAGGGAAGGGTTGGGGGCATAACTGGCGCTGCTGCAGGGTCGCTGCACCACTCTGTGCCACGGCTGGTTTTCGATGTTAAAATCCATGAATACGCTGTGTGCGGAAATGGATTTTGGCGCACGCGGCTCGTACACCAGCCGCGTGCGCCACTTGTGCGCTGAATTCTATGAATTACCCCCATAGTCTTTTCAGACAAAGAAATTATGAAGGTCTTCTCTAACTTTTACCATGAGTTATACACGTCTGAATATCCTCCTAATACAAATATTCAGAAATGTTTTCATAATATTCCCCATAATTTGTACCCCGCAGTTAACTTACAAACTCTAGATGCCCCTATTTGCTCTAGTGAAATTCATAAAGCAATAAAAGATCTTAAAAAAGGTAAAGCTCTGGGTCCTGATGGTTTTGCGGCATATTTTTTTTGCGCACTTTAATAATCTGTTGGTATCCAAACTTAATTAGCTTTTCTCTCAATTTACTCTAAATAATAAAGCGTTAGGTTTGTGTTCAGAAGCCATACTCATCGTTTTTTGTTAGCCCAATAAAGAACCTGAAATGCCTCAAAGCTATAGACCTATATCACTGATTAATGCAGACTGTAAAATGTTTGCTAAAATCTTAGCAAATAGACTTCTATCCCTATTACCCAAGCTAATGAAACCAGACAAAGTAGGCTATATCAAAGGCAGACTAGCTTCTTCAAATATAAGACTATTTTTGAATATCCTGGATATGATTCATGGCTCCACAGATCTGTATGCTGCAGTAGCTATAGATGCTGAAAAAGCCTTTCATCAGGTTGAATGAAACTATGAGGGTAATTCATAGAAATTCGCACAAAAGTGGCGCACGCGGCTGGCGCACAGCGTGCCCGTGCGAATGTCTGCGCCAGCCGCGTGCGCTAAAATCGATTTCCGCGCACAGCGTATTCATGGATTTTCGCATCCAAAACCAGCCGTGGCGCAGCGATTCTGCAGCAGCGCCAGTTACGCCCCCAAGAACGCCCTCGCGCAAGGAAAAGCCTCCAAAATCCCCAAATAATCGCAAAGGGCTGCGCTAACCCTGGACCAGTTCACAGGGCTGGCAAACAGCAAACGCCAAGCGGGGAACGTGTATTTCAGTGGTTCGCGGGAAGTTCCACACGCGATTGTCCTGTGTACGTGTGCATCAGGGGTGCGTGGGAAGTAACACACGCAAAAGCAGCGGGGTACGTGTATTTCAGGGGTGCGCGGGAAGTATCACACGCAAAAGCAGCAGGATACGTGTATTTCAGGGGTGCGCGGGAAGTATCACACGCAAAAGCAGCAGGGTACGTGTATCTCAGGGGTGCGCCGCGGGAAGTATCACACGCGATTCCATCAGGTTACGTGTATTCCAGGGGTGCGTGGGAAGTATCACACGCAAAAACAGCAGGGTATGTGTATTTCAGGGGTGCGCGGGAAGCATCACACGCAAAAGCAGCAGGGTACGTGTATCTCAGGGGTGCGCGGGAAGTATCACAAGTGATTCTATCAGGGTATGTGTATTCCAGGGGTACGCGGGAAGTATCACACGCAAAAACAGCAGGGTACGTGTATTCCAGGGGTGCACGGGATGTATCACACACAAAAGCAGCAGGGTACGTGTATGTCAGGGGTGCGTGGGAAGTATCACACGCGATTCCATCAGGGTACATGTATTCCAGGGGTGCGCGGGAAGTATCACACGCAAAAACAGCAGGGTACGTGTATTTCAGGGGTGCACGGGAAGTATCACACGCAAAAGCAGCAGGGTATGTGTATTTCAGGGGTGCGCGGGAAGTATCACACGCAAAATCAGCAGGGTACGTGTATTTCAGGGGTGCGCAGGGAGTATCACATGTGATTCCATCAGGGTACGTGTATTACAGGGGTGTGCAGGGAGCACCACATGTGAATTGCATGTGTGGGTCCTCCCAGGTGTTCCCTCTACACCCTCCACGGCCCCTGCAGGTGGCCCACACCACAGGGGCCTACCCTGCACATGTCCTGCAGGCACCCCATCCACCATGGCCATGCCCCCAGCCAACCCACATGTCACCTTGCACTACTGCCCACAAACGCATGTCCCCCTGCACCCCCAGCCACCAAGGGCAGCCTCCACCAGGCCCCCACTCATGTCTACCACCACCCCCACCCCCCAGCAGTGCAGGGGCAGCCTCCACCAGGCCCCACCCATGTCTAACACCACCCCCACCCCCCAGCCACCAGGGGCAGCCTCCACCAGGCCCCCACTCATGTCTCCCTGTCCAACTCATGTCTCCCTGTACCCCACCCCCCAGCCACCAGGGGCAGCCTCCACCAGGCCCCCACAGGGGCCTACCCTGCACATGTCCTGCAGGCACCCCATCCACCATGACCATGCCCCCAGCCAACCCACATGTCACCTTGCACTACTGCCCACAAACGCATGTCCCCCTGCACCCCCAGCCACCAGGGGCAGCCTCCACCAGGCCCCCACTCATGTCTCCCATCACCCCCACCCCCTAGCAGTGCAGGGGCAGCCTTCACCAGGCCCCCACCCATGTCTCCCATCACCCCCACCCCCTAGCAGTGCAGGGGCAGCCTTCACCAGGCCCCCACTCATGTCCAACTCATGTCTCCCTGCACCCCCACCCCCCAGCCACCAGGGGCAGCCTCCACCAGGCCCCCACTCATGTCTCCCATCTCCCCCACCTCCCAGCAGTGCAGGGGCAGCCTCCACCAGGCTCCCACACATGTACCCCTGCACCCCCAGCCACCAGGGGCAGCCTCCACCAGGCACCCACCCATGTCTACCATCACCCCCACCCCCCAGCAGTGCAGGGGCAGCCTCCACCAGGCCCCCACTCATGTCTCCCATCACCCCCAACCCCCAGCCGTGCAGGGGCAGCCTCCACCAGGCCCCCACTCATGTCCAACTCATGTCTCCCTGCACCCCCACCCCCCCAGCCACCACCAGGCCCCCACTCATGTCTACCACCACCCCCAACCCCCAGCAGTGCAGGGGCAGCCTCCACCAGGCCCCCACCCATGTCTACCACCACCCCCACCCCCCAGCAGTGCAGGGGCAGCCTCCACCAGGCCCCCACTCATGTCTCCCATCACCCCCACCCCCCAAAGGTGCAGGGGCAGCCTGCACCAGGCCCCCACTCATGTCCAACTCATGTCTCCCTGCCCCCCCACCCCCCAGCCACCAGGGGCAGCCTCCACCAGGCCCCCACTCATGTCTACCACCACACCCACCCCCCAGCCACCAGGGGCAGCCTCCACCAGGCCCCCACTCATGTCTACCACCACACCCACCCCCCAGCAGTGTAGGGGCAGCCTCCACCAGGCCCCCACCCATGTCTACCACCACCTCTACCCTCCAGCAGTGCAGGGGCAGCCTCCACCAGGCCCCCACTCATGTCTCCCATCACCCCCACCCCCCAGCAGTGCAGGGGAAGCCTCCACCAGGCCGCCACTCATGTCCAACTCATGTCCCCCATCACCCCCACCCCCCAGCCACCAGGGGCAGCCTCCACCAGGCCTTCACCCATGTTTACCACCATCCCCACCCCCCAGCAGTGCAGGGGCAGCCTCCACCAGGCCCCCACTCATGTCTCCCATCACCCCCACCCCCCAGCAGTGCAGGGGCAGCCTCCACCAGGCCCCCACTCATGTCTCCCTGCACCCCCACCCCCAGCCACCAGGGGCAGCCTCCACCAGGCCCCCACTCATGTCTCTCATCACCCCCACCCCCCAGCAGTGCAGGGGCAGCCTCCACCAGGCCCCCACTCATGTCCGACTCATGCCTCCCTGCACCCCCACCCCCCAGCCACGAGGGGCAGCCTCCACCAGGCCCCCACTCTTGTCCAACTCATGTCTCCCTGCACCCCCACCCCCCCAGCCACCAGGGGCAGCCTCCAGCAGGCCCCCACTCATGTCTCCCATCACCCCCACCCCCCAGCAATGCAGGGGCAGCCTCCACCAGGGCCCCACCCATGTCCAACTCATGTCTCCCTGCACCCCCACCCCCCAGCCACCAGGGGCAGCCTCCACCAGGCCCCCGCTCATGTCTACCACCTCCCCCACCCCCCAGCAGTGCATGGGCAGCCTCCACCAGGCCCCCACTCATGTCTACCACCACCACCACCCCCCAGCAGTGCAGGGGCAGCCTCCACCAGGACCCCACTCATGTCTCCCATCACCCCCACCCCCCAGCAGTGCAGGGGCAGCCTCCACCAGGCCCCCACTCATGTCTCCCAGCCAACATTTCACCACAATGTAGATCCCTGGCCCTTATGGTCAGCCTCCAAATGGCAAACACCCACCCGAGTATTGCATCCACCCACTTAGAAATGGCAAAAACATGACAGAAGCCCAATTGCAAGTTTGGAAATGAACACATGTCCCTCACATACACCCAATGGGTGTCAGTGAATGTCAAAACCCATATCATGATGTGCATAAAACCAATGAGATGATACTACACATTGAACTTTGACGAAAAAATATGTATTAAAAGCAACATAAATTGAATAAAAAATAAACAAACAATAATAGAAATTTTAAAAAAAAACAACAGCAGGTCCGTGAAATAATGCTAAACCACAAATCATAATGCAAAGGAAAGGTGTCCAAAGTCACAGTCCACAAAAGTAAATCCAATGGGAAATTAAAATCGAAAACCATTGCTCCATGGCGAAATCATAATAAAAATTGAAAATCCAAAAGTCAACTATGTACAGATGAACTATCCAGGGTCCATGATCCTAACCGAAGAAATGAAACCTATCTAATAACACTACCTAAAAAAAATAACTATATACAAAAATGTGGCCCATTGTCCAAAAGGTCCAAAAAAAAAGCTAAACCAAAGGAAACCTAACACTAACTATATAACTATTTACAAGGGCAGCGGGCTAGTCCGACGGCTCACTTCGGGATGTTCCGGGCCAGGGCATCATCGAACTCCTGCTCAATGTCCCGGAGGCGCTCCTCCTCCATGGCCCCGAGGGTCCGCAGGGCCGTCCACATGTTCCCTCTAAACTCCCTGCAGATTGCCTCGAGGCACTCGGCATGCCTCAGGGCCCTCTGCATGGAGTTCTCTGCCTTGACCATCGTGAGCCGTGCCTCTTCCGCCCGCTGCCGCTCCGCATCTATGGCGTGGCCCAACTGCTGCCACACGGAAGACACTTCCCGTCCTGGGTCCTCCTGCCCTCCGGCCGATGCCTGCCCCTCCGATGTGGAAGGCCCCGATCCATCATAGCTCGCGCCACGTTGCTGCTGCTGCGCCTCTGCCCGTGCACTGCCTCCTGCTGCCTGCACATCCTCCGCTGGCTGGGGTGCAGTCGTTGATGTGGCCAACCCTGCTGGACGTCCGACTCCCGACTGTGGCAGGGATGCCTCCTCCACCAGCCTGGCCGCACCGTCAGAGGCAGCTCCACAGGGCACCCAGGTGACTGATGGGTGGGAAGATGGCACGGAGGACGACTGGCACATAGGGGGTTCAGTTGAGGAGGGGGTCTGAGCAAGCCCCATCAAACGGAGGAATCCAGCCTGGGTGACCTGTCCCAGGAGGCCGACGTGGTCAACGAGCCATTCGAGATGACGTGCAGTCTCCTCATTAAAAGACTGCAGGTCACCTCGCATGGCCCGTTGACGCAACGCCACACCAGTCAGGACAGGCTCAACCCGGACCCGGATAGCCACGTCCGCAGGCAGAGGAAGGCCAGTTGTCGTTAGCTCATCCCCTGCCTGAAAACGGGTCTGGACGTAGGCATCCCTGCTGGAGCAAGATGATGCAGTGACAGGATCAGGGACAGGATTGCACACAGGCACCTCCGCGGCGACCTGTGCTGCCTCCTGTCCCTGGTCCTGCACTGCACCACTAGCACCAGTGGAATCCCCACCTCCAGACCCCCTCTCTGTTGCTTGCACGCCTCCTCCTCCACCAAACCCCCCACCAACCTGGATGACACCGTGCAATCTTCACCCAATGGGCCCTGTGGGGGCCCAGCTGCCCCTTCCGCTGCCGAGGAGTCCAACTCCGACCTCTGCCTCTTGGACCTCCCCCCGGCAGCTGCGGCCTGGGACGCGGCACCGGACTCCTCACTCCCCGACGAGATCACAACCTGGGAGGGGAGCCAGGCCTTGCATCTCCGGCTGGCGGTGCGATCCCCGCCGCTGCGCTCCACAGCACCTTCTCCGCCCTCTTCATCAGTTGACGCTGCAGACAGGGAGAAATAAAACACAGGCATCAGGGCACTGTACAATGGACACATACACACATGACAGTTGCACATGAGTGGCATTGGCAAACCTCAGACATGGCATCACAATCGGCAACACACGTCATTTCAACTTGCACACATGAGCCATACCACAGCCACATCGCAACTGCCAGCACCATCCATACACATACAACAGCATGAGCAGGCAAAGGTGAGCCAGACATCACATGCAACACAGGGAGTGCACTACACATGCACGCACACCACCACACTTGCATGCATGTGTACACCTCAGCCAACTGTCGCAGTGTTCCGATGGGCATCCATGTCACATCTGCCAATCAGGCTTCCACATCCCGCTGTCACATGCAGCCATGTTGCCTCACTGTTGCACCCTTGTCAAATACACACACATTCACATGTACACAGTGCTGATACATGCAGCTGAAAACAACATAAATGCGTGACATCACGAACATGCCCACTTACATACACATTCATCCAAACATGTGTGCCCACACAACTGCATTTGGCCTGCAAGCCTACACACACAAGCACCATCCATGTCTCACACATAACAGCCCTCGCATGTGTTAGCCTCACGGTCCTGTACACCCCCACCCATACTCGGCCCCATACAAACAGATGTGCAACCGGCACACTACTGGCACATCACTACACGCACAGCTTACAATCATGATGCATGTACACTTACCGCTCGACTCCAGACGGGTCTGCCTCTCAAGGACCTGGACGTGGAGCGCTGGGGATATGCGTTCCAGGACCCTCATCTGACCTTCCGACAAGTGGCTCCGGCGCCCCTTAGCATCCTCTGCCTTCAAGAGGCGCCGGGCCTTGTTCAGGGTCCTGGACCTGAAGTCCTCCCAGCGCTTCTTGACATGTTGGAAGTGGCGGACTGTCACCCCCTCCGCGTTGATGGCAGTCACGATGTCCGTCCAGATCTGAGTCCGTCCTTCCTTGTCGGCGCGCACACTTCCGTAGAGGGCATCATACTGCCGCCCCAGGACTAGCTCCACCAGGACACCAACTTCCCTGGCACTGAAGCTGGTGCCCCTCTGCCTCTCTGGCCAGGGGTTGTCAGTAGTGCCAGATGTTGCAGTGCCTGACATGACAACCCCAGAGGCAGGAGTGGGTGGGCAACTGGGTCCTGGGGCTGGGCTGTGGAGCGATGGAATCCCAGTCGGGAGTCTTCGGTTCCAGCAGGGGTGGTCACAGCAACAGCACCCCTGGCTGATGTGCAGGCAGCAAATGGCAGGGCACGTGGGCAGCAGGCAGCAGCAGATGGCAGCTGGGAGCGTGCTTGGTGCTCTGGGGGGCAGTAATTCGGCCTTCTGGGCAGGAGAGTGGTCTTCCGTCTGCTTACGCGTGGCCACCTTGATATGGAGTGATTTGGCACGTGAAAATCCTGCAGGTCTGCGTGTAAATCGAGGAAAGGCCCTTAGCGTGTATGCACGTCAGCACACATATGCGATTTCATTGGACCAAATGCTCTTAGCGCGTAAGCGCGTCTGTGACGTGACGCGCGCGGGTGTTTCCCTCATTACACGTGATGACAGAGCACACGTGGATTTCCACCAATTGTGTTTGAAACTTTCTGCGCACCCCAGAAATACACATACCCAGGCCAATCGCGTGTACTCTCAATTCCCTCTGATTACACGCGATGACACTCGGACGTGCAGTTTTACCACGTGTGCTCGCATATGCGATTTCATTGGCCCAAAGGCCACCATGCGCAGCTGTGACATCACGCGCATGGCTGTAGAGAATGGCACGTGTAAAAATGAAGAGATACACGTCCGAGTGTCAAAGCGCGTAATTGGTGGAAATGGCCTCATCGAGTATGCGCGTCTGTGACGTGTGTATAAAAGGTACGTGTAGAACGCCATTTCCTTGTACGTGCTTTTCATGGAGAGCGAGTGGGTGAAATCTGTACTTCTTGTCGGTTCACACGCGATTTACTTCACGGCGTTTCCAGTTCGTACTCCCTGTTACCTCTGACAGCTTTTTCTCTTTTCCTCTTTTTCCTGGGCCTGTTTCCTCAAACAGCATTCCCATCTACTGTTGTCCTGTCTCCTCAGACAGCGTACAATTCTTCTTTTGGCGGGGGTGTTGCCAACGCGCACACGCGCATATTTTTCATACTTTTGTTCCTGGCAGACAGTGAGTCGCGCACGTATTTAACATCTGTGCTTGCCCCGTGTGTCGCGTACCCCTTCAGAGGTCATTCTAGGCTGCGTGTGACACGCATACGTTCATTCTTGTGTTTCTGGGTGCCAAAGCATAGTGCAGGTTTATTTTTCCACGCACATGGTCTAGGAGGGGATGCGTGCACCTTACTTCCCTTTTTTGGGGTGCCTGTCCGTTGCGTGACCCGTCATCTTTCCCCAGGGGTGACATACAGCCTTGCTAGAGCACTAGGGTACGATTATCATCTGGTACCCAACCCCTTTGACCCCCAATTGCCCAGGACAATAGTTCACATCGACTCCCATACGCACAATAAAATCAGTGCCATGGCTGGGAGGCAACCAAGTCGTAAGGGTGGCAAAGGTGGCCCAGCCCCAAGTGGTGGCCGTGGTGGATCCAGTCGGGGACGTGGCCGTGACTTGCATGGTGCCCCTCGCCCCCCATGTGTGGAGGAGCAGTCAGGGACACCCATGCCCCCCCCTGGTTGAGGTTAACGTGGCTGACACCATCCATGCTCAGCCCTTGTTGGACCAGCCCACTGTGGAACCAGACCTGGCACAGGGTGACTCCATGGCTGACTTCCAGGTCAGCAGGTCTAGGCCACGTGCGCCGGTGAACGTTGGTGTCATCAGGCCACGTGGATCAGGGGCAGCTAGGTCATCTGCTGCCCCACGTAGGCAGGCTGGGGAGGCTGCAGGGGCAGCTGCGGCTCCATCCACCCCACCTCTCACACACCCAGCCAGGACAGTGTCGGTCCAAGTCCATTATGCTGACATTCCCCCTGACACCATCACACTTGAGCTAATGCCTGCACCAACTCCCATGCTGAGTGTGCAATCCCACGCTCCTGCCCCTAGTGTCCAGAGCGGCGTAGGACACTCAGGATCCCCACCACCTTCCAAGCGGAAGAGGAAGAGTGCTCGTCCAGTAGAGGCTGATGCCCCAGACATGGCTACACAGTCCGGCCCGTCAAGGAAGCCCAGCTTCAATGAGGACGAACTGAATGCACTTGTAGAGTATGTGTCCGCACATGACCGCAAAATGGTGATTGTTGCAGGATCCAAGACCACACCTGCACAACGTCAGGCACACTGACAGACCATTGCGGACATCATAAGTGCCCTTGGAATCGTGAGGCGCACAGCTAATGAATGCTACAAGCGCTGGAATGACCTGAAGCGCAGGGCAAAGAATAAGCTGGCCTCAAGTCATGCCGCAACTCTAGTGACTGGCGGTGGGTCTCCAGCAGACGACATAGAACTCACTCCACATGACCAGGTTGCTGGGACCTACGTCACGGAGGAACAGATCCAAGGCGTGGGAGAACTGGCAGATTACGAGGCATTGTCCGGTGAGTGCACATGCATGAGTGTGTCATCCATGTGCATGGTGTGTGTGGGAGGGCGTCTGTTTGGGTGCCAGCTGAGGGTGTGTGTGCCTGAGTGGTTCGTGTCACCCATGTGCCTCTTCCTATACATTCTTGGCACCAGCATTTGGGTATAGCAGCATCCCTTCTGCCAACATTAGACATCCAGCCCAACACCACGCCAGTTGCCCTTGGAGTGTCATCTTGCCACAACATTGTTGCTTATTTACCTCTGTTTATTCAGGCAGATTGTTTGCATACCACCACTTTTACTCGGGATTTCTCAGTCCTATTGTCACATGTATGACATGTCTATGGTACAGTGGACTGGCTTAGTTTCCTGGACATGATTAGTTTAGTCATGTCCCTGTGCTATAGGACCATTTTGGACTGGCAGCTGCAGGTTAAACATTTGAACCATTTCAATGAAAAAATCAATTATATGAGCAAACTGGACTGAGTGAACAATTGGTGACCTCCTCTCCCTCTTCACTTCATGGCTAGGGTACATGCCATCTATGGCATGTGTATTTGACCTACCAATCACTGGCCAATGTGTGATGCCACTGCTAGGCAGCATGCAGCAAATTGGTGTCATCAATGTGTGCCATCTGCCTCCCCATCACACGCAGTGACGGTGCATGCATGGGAGGGTTTTAGTCATGTGGGACATGTGTCAATCAAGTACTATTTCTGTAGCCTCTCAGCCCTAATTGTGTGCCATAGTGCTAATGACTGTTTCCATTTGTTTTCTTTTATGTCTTTGCAGGGGATGACGCACTTGATACTGCTGGGGTTGTGGAGATGGTGCAGACCCAGGAGGGGTCTGAGGGCCGACCGACCACCAGTGAGGGACGTGGTGTAGTGGTGGGTGAGAACCCACAACTGCTGCAGGTCGTGCTCTCAAGGGGTGTCTCTGGCTGCACCTCCCCCGAGCTGTATTCAGGTGTCGATTCGGATGAGACCTATGTGCCGTTGCAGGTGAGTGTTCCTGGGAGGGTTTCTGTTCTGTCCGACCCACCTGCACCAGGGTTAGAACCCTCAATGGGGATGTCAGTGTTGGCAGGTACGCCTTTGGTGGTTACGGATGCAGGGTCACACTCCGCGACATCTGATCCTGTTCCTGGGCCAGCAGATCAGAGGGGGAATGCAGTCCTGCAGCCTCAGGCAGTGCCGGCACAGCAATGCGCAGTTCGCCTTGCCCCAGACAGGTGTGGTGCCCGCCGACGTGGTGGCCGTCAGCCACCTGGCAATACCGCATGGGAGCAATCCATATACGGTATGGCAACCCAACAGGCAGCATCATCAGAGATGATGGCTCAGGCCATGGATAGGGTGGCCACTTCCATTGTCCCCCCCGAAAGGCTGATGGAGCGACTACAGCAGGCAACCGACTCCATCTGCCAGTCACACAGGGAGGACATGTTGGCGTCCGAGAGGGACAGGCGGGCGGCACTGGCGACTCTGCCGGAAGCCATCTCCATAGAGTCCCAGGGCCACAGGGAAGCCCTGAGGGTGGAACTCCTTCACCTCAGGACGACTCTTGTTGAGCTTGAGGCTTCAACAAACAGAAGGACAGAACAGCAGCTGGAGCGTCTCACCCGTACGCTCTCAGCTGAGATGCAGGCAACTAGGGCGGATGTCCGGGCATCCCGTGAGTTGTTGCATGGGGACCTCAGCACACTTATCCTCCAGAACGAGACCTACCACACCCGCATGCTTGCAGCCATGGAGGAACAGACTAGGGCTTTGCGTGGGCTGCCTCCCATAGTGCCACCACCTCCTGATGCAGCTGCAGAGGGTGAGGAGAGCGACAGCAGTGATACAGATGCTTGGGTTTTTGTCACACACACCCCTCCTGCTTCCCGTTTCCATGGGCTTGCAAAGGGTGTGCCCAAGTGACATTGACGTACATGGTGACATTGGACTCCCATGAGCTGTGTGGGCAGTCTGTAGTCAATACTGTGTATACATTCATAGTGCATATTGTTGTTGTATTGTACACTGCATGGTGTATTGATATGTGCCTCTGCATCCATCTCATCCTCCATATTTGCAGGTCCATTCCTCATGTCTTCACAATGCGGTCCACCTTGGAACTGGAGTCCATGTTGTAAGCAGTGCACCTACACTCTTGCGTGGCGCTAACACTGTATACTTGGAAGTGTTCGGAGGGCTGTCATCATCAGGTAGTGAGGCTAGCAAATTTTTAAGTCTGTAATGTCATGTTTAAGGTAGGTTGGAGGTTTTGTAGGTGATTGGTATTCTTGGTAAGTATTTGGTAATGTGGGTTGCAGGTCCTGCATTACTGTGAGCATTTCATGTGTGGACATGTTTCCATTAGGGACACTGTAGCTGGTGACACTTGGGGCAATTTGTGGGGATTAATTTCTTTCCTCTCACATTGCATGACATGCCATGGTGTGTTGTGTGGCCGGGTTGGGTGACATGGCACTGTTTTCATGTAGTATTTTGCGAGTGGGTATTCATTTCTGCAGCATGGAAGTGTCTTTTGATGACACTGCATTGGTGGTGTTTGTGTAGGTAGGGATGCACACATTGTGACACTTCCACATGAACAATCTCAGGCTGCTATGGTTCTGACAGTTGACTGTCCCTTTGTTCGTCTTAATTGTCAGGTCGAGTCATCATTGCTTATCAGATGGTATGTGCCAGACCTGTGTGCACTCCACTGGGGTGTGATTTCTATGTGAAGTAATTAGCCACCAGCAGCGTACGGGCTGCCTCACCCCGTGCCCTCTCCCCTCCCATGCGCAGCGGACGTGCATGTGGTTGGGGATGTGGGGGCACCACCATGTCCACAGCCACGTCCAGGCGTGTTGCAACATTGTGCAGGACACATGCTGCCACTATGATCCTGCACACTACTGGGGGCGCATATAACAGCTGCCCGCCAGAACGGTCAAGGGAGCGAAAGCGTGCCCCGGGTTGCAATATGGGCTGTGTTGTATCTTACCTCTGGAGGCGTGATGGGGTTCCGAATTGGCGTCATCATGTGGGTGCTCAGAGGGTAGGCACTGTCCCCTGGTGAGGAGGTGATGGGTATCATTAGTGGGGTAGTGACATAACTCTGCATCTGACATGCATGCATGTGCAGTGGCATTCATACTCACCAAGCAGCCATGTATCGCCATGCCGCCCAGCTTCGAGGTCCCGGCTTAGGGTAGACATTCGGTAAATGAAGCTGTCGTGGGTGGACCCTGGATAGTTGGCATATACTGAGGTGATGATTCCATTAGCATTACATACTACCTGCACGTTGATGGAATGCCAGCGCTTGTGGTTCCTATAGATCTGCTCAGGCTCAGATGCCCTGGGGGGACGTAGTGCCACATGGGTGCAGTCAATGGCACCTAGCACTTTTGGGAATTGTGCCACACCGTAGAATTCGAGGGTGGCAGCCTGCCTTTCTGCAGGTGTCCTGGGCAGGTATATGTGCCTACGGACTGATGGGCGTGCAGTGATGATGTTCAAGACCTGGTGTAGGCAGCGTGACTGCGTGGCCTGTGACACCCCATCCACTATGACAATTGTCCGCTTAAATGATCCTGTGGCCAAGAAGTGCATTACATTGAGGACCTTCTCCAGGGGGCTGAGTGCTTGGGAGCACAGGGTGGGTGATGTGAGGTCATCCTCCCACTCACTGACCAGGTCTAGTATTATGTGTGGTGGAAACCTGTACCTCCCATACACCTGGTCATCAGGCATCTCAAAAAGGCTGGTTCTGGGAGTGAAAATTTGGGCCCTCACTATCCTCCTCCTCCTCCTTTGGAAACCCACGGCCACTGCTGCTAGGAACGGTATATTCATCCTGGCGTATGAGCTTGTTTGTTGTTTGCGCGCACTTTTATGCTGCGCGGGTCGACATACGCCTGGTTCATGCTGGCGTACGTGTTTCAGGATTGGACCATTTATTTTTCGGCACGTCGTAGGTGAACGTGTGAATCTTCCCGCCCACCCCTGGAATACATGTACCCCACTCTCACAGGCCCAGTCGCGTGTGGAACCTCCCGCGCACCCAGTAGTACACGTACCCAGGCCAATCGCGTGTGGAACTTCCCGCGCACCACGTCGTACACGTACCCAGGCCAATCGCGTTTGGAACTTCCCGCACACCCCGTAGTACAGGTACCCAGGCGAATCGCGTGTGGAACCTCCCGCGCACTCCGTAGTACACGTCCCCAGGCCAATCGCGTGTGGAAGTTCACGCGCACCCCGAAGTACATGTACCCAGGCAAATCGCACGGCTGGGGGGTGGGGGTGATGGGAGACATGAGTGGGGGCCTGGCGGAGGCTGCCCCTGCACTGCTGGGGGGAGGGGGTGGTGGTAGACATGGGTGGGGGCCTGGTGGAAGCTGCCCCTGGTCGCTGGGGGGTGGGGGTGATGGGAGACATGAGTGGGGGCCTGGTGGAGGCTGCCCCTGCACTGCTGGGGGATGGGGGTGCAGGGAGACATGAGTGGGGGCCTGGTGGAGGCTGCCCCTGCACTGCTGGGGGGTTGGGGTGATGGGAGACATGAGTGGGGGCCTGGTGGAGGCTGCCCCTGCACTGCTGGGGGGTGGGGGTGCAGGGAGACATGAGTGGGGGCCTGGTGGAGGCTGCCCCTGCACTGCTGGGGGGTGGGGGTGATGGGAGACATGAGTGGGGGCCTGGTGGAGGCTGCCCCTGGTGGCTGGGGGGTGGGGTTGATGGGAGACATGAGTGGGGGCCTGGTGGAGGCTGCCCCTGGTGGCTGGGGGGTGGGGGTGCAGGGGGACATGTGTGGGAGCCTGGTGGAGGCTGCCCCTGCACTGCTGGGGGGTGGGGGTGGTGGTAGACATGAGTGGGGGCCTGGTGGAGGCTGCCCCTGCACTGCTGGGGGGTGGGGGTGGTGGTAGACATGGGTGGGGGCCTGGTGGAGGCTGCCCCTGGTGGCTGGGGGGTGGAGGTGATGGGAGACATGAGTGGGGGCCTGGTGGAGGCTGCCCCTGGTGGCTGGGGGGTGGGGTGATGGGAGACATGAGTGGGGGCCTGGTGGAGGCTGGCCCTGCACTGCTGGGGGGTGGGGGTGCAGGGAGACATGAGTGGGGGCCTGGTGGAGGCTGTCCCTGCACTGCTGGGGGGTGGGGGTGATGGGAGACATACGTGGGGGCCTGGTGGAGGCTGCCCCTGCACTGCTGGGGGTGGGGGTGATGGGAGACATAAGTGGGGGCCTGGTGGAGGCTGCCCCTGCACTGCTGGGGGGTGGGGTGGTGGTAGACATGGGTGGGGGCCTGGTGGAAGCTGCCCCTGGTGGCTGGGGGGTGGGGGTGATGGGAGACATGAGTGGGGGCCTGGTGGAGGCTGCCCCTGCACTGCTGGGGGGTGGGGGTGATGGGAGACATGAGTGGGGGCCTGGTGGAGGCTGCCCCTGCACTGTTGGGGGGTGAGGGTGCAGGGAGACATGAGTGGGGGCCTGGTGGAGGCTGCCCCTGGTGGCTGGGGGGTGGGGTGATGGGAGACATGAGTGGGGGCCTGGTGGAGGCTGCCCTGCACTGCTGGGGGTGGGGGTGCAGGGAGACATGAGTGGGGGCCTGGTGGAGGCTGCCCCTGCACTGCTGGGGGGTGGGGGTGATGGGAGACATGAGTGGGGGCCTGGTGGAGGCTGCCCCTGCACTGCTGGGGGGTGGGGGTGATGGGAGACATGAGTGGGGGCCTGGTGGAGGCTGCCCCTGCTGGCTGGGGGGTGGGGTGATGGGAGACATGAGTGGGGGCCTGGTGGAGGCTGCCCCTGGTGGCTGGGGGGTGGGGGTGCAGGGGGACATGAGTGGGGGCCTGGTGGAGGCTACCCCTGCACTGCTGGGGGGTGGGGTGGTTGTAGACATGGGTGGGGGCCTGGTGGAGGCTGCCCCTGGTGGCTGGGGTGTGGGGGTGGTGGTAGACGTGAGGTTGGGCCTGGTGGAGGCTGCCAATGGTGGCTGGGGGGTTGGGGGTGATGGGAGACATGAGTGGGGGCCTGGTGGAGGCTGCCCCTGGTGGCTGGGGGGTGGGGGTGATGGGAGACATGAGTGGGGGCCTGGTTGAGGCTGCCCCTGGTGGCTGGGGGGTGGGGGTGATGGGAGACATGAGTGGGGGCCTGGTGGAGGCTGCCCCTGCACTGCTGGGGGGTGGGGGTGATGGAAAACATGAGTGGGGGCCTGGTGGAGGCTGCCCCTGGTGGCTGGGGGGTGGGGGTGGTGGTAGACATGAGTGGGGGCCTGGTGGAGGCTGCCCCTGCACTGGTGGGGGTTGGGGGTGATGGGAGACATGAGTGGGGGCCTGGTGGAGGCTGCCCCTGGTGGCTGGGGGGTGGGGTGGTGGTAGACATTAGTGGGGGCCTGGTGGAGGCTGCCCCTGCACTGCTGGGGGGTGGGGGTGATGGGAGACATGAGTGGGGGCCTGGTGGAGGCTGCCCTGCACTGCTGGGGGTGGGGGTGGTGGTAGACATGGGTGGGGGCCTTGTGGAGGCTGCCCCTGCACTGCTGGGGGGTGGGGGTGGTGGTAGACATGAGTGGGGGCCTGGTGGAGGCTGCCCCTGGCGGCTGGGGGGTGGGGGTGGTGGTAGACATGAGTGGGGGCCTGGTGGAGGCTGCCCCTGGTGGCTGGGGGGTGGGGGTTGCAGGGAGACATGAGTTGGACATGAGTGGGGGCCTGGTGGAGGCTTCCCCTGCACTGCTGGGGGTTGGGGGTGATGGGAGACATAAGTGGGGGCCTGGTGGAGGGTGCCCCTGGTGGCTGGGGGTGGGGGTGCAGGGGGACATGTGTGGGAGCCTGGTGGAGGCTGCTCCTGCACTGCTTGAGGGTGTTGGTGGTGGTAGACATGAGTGGGGCCTGGTGGAGGCTGTCCCTGCACTGCTGGGGGGTGGGGGTGGTGGTAGACATGGGTGGGGGCCTGGTGGAGGCTGCCCCTGGTGGCTGGGGGGTGGGGTGGTGGTAGACGTGAGTGGGGGCCTGGTGGAGGCTGCCAATGGTGGCTGGGGGGGTGGGGGTGATGGGAGACATGAGTGGGGGCTTGGTGGAGGCTGCCCCTGGTGGCTGGGGGGTGGGGGTGATGGGAGACATGAGTGGGGGCCTGGTGGAGGCTGCCCCTGGTGGCTGGGGGGTGGGGGTGATGGGAGACATGAGTGGGGGCCTGGTGGAGGCTGCCCCTGCACTGCTGGGGGGTGGGGGTGATGGGAAACCTGAGTGGGGGCCTGGTGGAGGCTGCCACTGGTGGCTGGGGGTGGGGGTTGTGGTAGACATGAATGGGGGCCTGGTGGAGGCTGCCCCTGCACTGGTGGGGGGTGGGGGTGATGGGAGACAGGAGTGGGGGCCTGGTGGAGGCTGCCCCTGGTGGCTGGGGGTGGGGGTGGTGGTAGACATTAGTGGGGGCCTGGTGGAGGCTACCCCTGCACTGCTGGGGAGTGGGGGTGATGGGAGACATGAGTGGGGGCCTGGTGGAGGCTGCCCTGCACTGCTGGGGGTGGGGGTGGTGGTAGACATGGGTGGGGGCCTTGTGGAGGCTGCCCCTGCACTGCTGGGGGGTGGGGGTGGTGGTAGACATGAGTGGGGGCCTGGTGGAGGCTGCCCCTGGTGGCTGGGGGGTGGGGGTGGTGGTAGACATGAGTGGGGGCCTGGTGGAGGCTGCCCCTGGTGGCTGGGGGGTGGGGGTTGCAGGGAGACATGAGTTGGACATGAGTGGGGGCCTGGTGGAGGCTGCCCCTGCACTGCTGGGGGTGGGGGTGATGGGAGACATAAGTGGGGGTCTGGTGGAGGCTGCCCCTGCACTGCTGGGGGTGGGGGTGATGGGAGACATAAGTGGGGGCCTGGTGGAGGCTGCCCCTGCACTGCTGGGGGTTGGGGGTGGTGGTAGACATGGGTGGGGGCGTGGTGGAGGCTGCCCCTGGTGGCTGGAGGGTGGGGGTGGTGGTAGACATGGGTGGGGGCCTGGTGGAGGCTGCCCCTGGTGGTTGGGGGGTGGGGGTGATGGGAGACATGAGTGGGGGTCTGGTGGAGGCTGCCCCTGGTGGCTGGGGGGTGGGGGTGATGGGAGACATGAGTGGGGGCCTGGTGGAGGCTGTCCCTGGTGGCTGGGGGGTGGGGGTGCAGGGGGACATGTGTGGGAGCCTGGTGGAGGCTGCCACTGCACTGCTGGGGGGTGGGGGTGATGGGAGACATGAGTGGGGGCTTGGTGGAGGCTGCCCCTGGGGGCTGGGGGGTGGGGGTGGTGGTAGACATGAGCGGGGGCCTGATGGAGGCTGCCCCAGCACTGTTGGGGGGTGGGGGTGATGGGAGACATGAGTGGGGGCCTGGTGGAGGCTGCCCCTGCACTGCTGGGGGGTGGGGGTGGTGGTAGACATGGGTGGAGGCCTGGTGGAGGCTGCCCCTGCACTGCTAGGGGGTGGGGGTGGTGGTAGACATGAGTGGAGGCCTGGTGGAGGCTGCCCCTGGTGGCTGGGGGGTGGGGGTGGTGGTAGACATGAGTGGGGGCCTGGTGGAGGCTGCCCCTGGTGGGTGGGGGGTGGGGTGTCAGGGAGACGTGAGTTGGACATGAGTGGGGGCCTGGTGGAGGCTACCCCGCACTGCTGGGGGGTGGGGGTGATGGGAGACATGAGTGGGGGCCTGGTGGAGGCTGCCCCTGCACTGCTGGGGGGTGGGGTGGTAGTAGACATGGGTGGGGGCCTGGTGGAGGCTGCCCCTGCACTTCTGGGGGGCGGGGGTGATGGGAGACATGAGTGGGGGCCTGGTGGAGGCTTCCCATGCACTGCTAGGGGGTGGGGGTGGTGGTAGACATGGGTGGGGGCCTGGTGGAGGCTGCCCCTGCACTGCTGGGGGGTGGGGGTGGTGGTAGACATGAGTGGGGTCCTGGTGGAGGCTACCCCTGGTGGCTGGGGGTGGGGGTGGAGGGAGACATGAGTTGGACATGAGTGGGGGCCTGGTGGAGGCTGCATCTGCACTGCTGGGGGGTGGGGGTGATGGGAGGCATGAGTGGGGGCCTGGTGGAGGCTGTCCCTGCACTGCTGGGCGGTGGGGGTGATGGTAGACATGGGTGGGGGCCTGGTGGAGGCTGCCCCTGGTGGCTAGGGGTGCAGGGGGACATGTGTGGGAGCCTGGTGGAGGCTGCCCCTGCACTGCTGGGGGGTGGGGGTGATGGGAGACATGAGTGGGGGCCTGGTGGAGGCTGCCCCTGGTGGCTGGGGGGTGGGGGTGATGGGAGACATGAGTGGGGGCCTGGTGGAGGCTGCCCCTGCACTGCTGGGGGGTGGGGGAGCAGGGAGACATGAGTGAGGGCCTGGTGGAGGCTGCCCCTGCACTGCTGGGGGGTGGGGTGATGGGAGACATGAGTGGGGGCCTGGTGGAGGCTGCCCCTGGTGGCTGGGGGGTGGGGGTGATAGGAGACATGAGTGGGGGCCTGGTGGAGGCTGGCCCTGGTGGCTGGGGGTGGGGGTGCAGGGGGACATGTGTGGGAGCCTGGTGGAGGCTGCCCCTGCACTGCTGGGGGGTGGGGGTGATGGGAGACATGAGTGGGGGCCTGGTGGAGGCTGCCCCTGGTGGCTGGAGGGTGGGGGTGCAAGGGGACATGTGTGGGAGCCTGGTGGAGGCTGCCACTGCACTGCTGGGGGGTGGGGGTGATGGGAGACATGAGTGGGGGCTTGGTGGAGGCTGCCCCTGGTGGCTGGGGGGTGGGGGTGGTGGTAGACATGAGCGGGAGCCTGGTGGAGGCTGCCCCTGCACTGTTGGGGGTGGGGGTGATGGGAGACATGAGTGGGGGCCTGGTGGAGGCTGCCCCTGCACTGCTGGTGGGTGGGGTTGGTGGTAGACATGGGTGGGGGCCTGGTGGAGGCTGCCCCTGCACTGCTAGGGGGTAGGGGTGGTGGCAGACATGAGTGGGGGCCTGGTGGAGGCTCCCCCTGCACTGCTGGGGGGTGGGGTGGTGGTAGACATGGGTGGGGGCCTGGTGGAGGCTGCCCCTGCACTGCTGGGGGGTGGGGGTGATGGGAGACATGAGTGGGGGCCTGGTGGAGGCTGCCCCTGGTGGCTGGGGGTGGGGGTGCAGGGAGACATGAGTTGGACATGAGTGGGGGCCTGGTGGAGGCTACCCCTGCACTGCTGGAGGGTGGGTGTGATGGGAGACATGAGTGGGGGCCTGGTGGAGGCTCCCCCTGCACTGCTGGGGGGTGGGGTGGTGGTAGACATGGGTGGGGGCCTGGTGGAGGCTGCCCCTGCACTGCTGGGGGGTGGGGGTGATGGGAGACATGAGTGGGGGCCTGGTGGAGGCTTCCCCTGCACTGCTGGGGGGTGGGGGTGGTGGTAGACATGAGTGGGGTCCTGGTGGAGGCTGCCCCTGGTAGCTGGGGGGTGGGGGTGCAGGGAGACATGAGTTGGACATGAGTGGGGGCCTGCTGGAGGCTGCCCCTGCACTGCTGGGGGGTGGGGGTGATGGGAGACATGAGTGGGGGCCTGGTGTAGGCTGCCCTGCACTGCTGGGGGGTGGGGGTGATGGTAGACATTGGTGGGGGCCTGGTGGAGGCTGCCCCTGGTGGCTAGGGGTTCAGGGGGACATGTGTGGGAGCCTGGTGGAGGCTGCCCCTGCACTGCTGGGGGGTGGGGGTGATGGGAGACATGAGTGGGGGCCTGGTGGAGGCTGCCCCTGGTGGCTGTGGGGTGGGGGTGATGGGAGACATGAGTGGGGGCCTGGTGGAGGCTGCCCCTGCACTGCTGGGGGGTGGGGTGGTGGTAGACATGGGTGGGGGCCTGGTGGAGGCTGCCCCTGGTGGCTGGGGGGTGGTGGTAGACGTGAGTGGGGGCCTGGTGGAGGCTGCCCCTGGTGGCTGGGGGTGGGGGTGCAGGGGGACATGTGTGGGAACCTGGTGGAGGGTGCCCCTGCACTGCTGGGGGGTGGGGGTGATGGGAGACATGAGTGGGGGCCTGGTGGAGGCTGCCCCTGGTGGCTGGGGGGAGGGGGTGGTGGTAGACATGAGTGGGAGCCTGGTGGAGGCTGCCCCTGCACTGCTGGGGGGTGGGGGTGTTGGTAGACATGGGTTGGGGCCTGGTGGAGGCTACCCCTGGTGGCTGGGGGGTGGGGGTGGTGGTAGACGTGAGTGGGGGCCTGGTGGAGGCTGCCCCTGGTGGCTGGGGGGTGGGGGTGATGGGAGACATGAGTGGGGGCCTGGTGGAGGCTGCCCCTGGTGGCTGCGGGGTGGGGGTGATGGGAGACATGAGTGGGGGCCTGGTGGAGGCTGCCACTGCACTGCTGGGGGGTGGGGGTGGTGGTAGGCATAAGTGGGGGCCTGGTGGAGGCTGCCCCTGCACTGCTGGGGGGTGGGCGTGGTGGTAGACATGGGTGGGGGCCTGGTGGAGGCTGCCCCTGGTGGCTGGGGGGTGGGGGTGGTGGTAGACGTGAGTGGGGGCCTGGGGGAGGCTGCCCCTGGTGGCTGGGGGTGGGGGTGATGGGAGACATGAGTGGGGGCCTGGTGGAGGCTGCCCCTGGTGGCTGGGGGGTGGGGGTGATGGGAGACATGAGTGGGGGCCTGGTGGAAGCTGCCCCTGGTGGCTGGAGGGTGGGGGTGCAGGGGGACATGTGTGGGAGCCTGGTGGAGGCTGCCACTGCACTGCTGGGGGGTGGGGGTGATGGGAGACATGAGTGGGGGCTTGGTGGAGGCTGCCCCTGGTGGCTGGGGGGTGGGGGTGGTGGTAGACATGAGCGGGAGCCTGGTGGAGGCTGCCCCTGCACTGTTGGGGGTGGGGGTGATGGGAGACATGAGTGGGGGCCTGGTGGAGGCTGCCCCTGCACTGCTGGTGGGTGGGGTTGGTGGTAGACATGGGTGAGGGCCTGGTGGAGGCTGCCCCTGCACTGCTAGGGGGTAGGGGTGGTGGTAGACATGAGTGGGGGCCTGGTGGAGGCTCCCCCTGCACTGCTGGGGGGTGGGGTGGTGGTAGACATGGGTGGGGGCCTGGTGGAGGCTGCCCCTGCACTGCTGGGGGGTGGGGGTGATGGGAGACATGAGTGGGGGCCTGGTGGAGGCTGCCCCTGGTGGCTGGGGGGTGGGGGTGCAGGGAGACATGAGTTGGACATGAGTGGGGGCCTGGTGGAGGCTACCCCTGCACTGCTGGAGGGTGGGTGTGATGGGAGACATGAGTGGGGGCCTGGTGGAGGCTCCCCCTGCACTGCTGGGGGGTGGGGTGGTGGTAGACATGGGTGGGGGCCTGGTGGAGGCTGCCCCTGCACTGCTGGGGGGTGGGGGTGATGGGAGACATGAGTGGGGGCCTGGTGGAGGCTTCCCCTGCACTGCTGGGGGGTGGGGGTGGTGGTAGACATGAGTGGGGTCCTGGTGGAGGCTGCCCCTGGTAGCTGGGGGGTGGGGGTGCAGGGAGACATGAGTTGGACATGAGTGGGGGCCTGGTGGAGGCTGCCCCTGCACTGCTGGGGGTGGGGGTGATGGGAGACATGAGTGGGGGCCTGGTGTAGGCTGCCCTGCACTGCTGGGGGGTGGGGGTGATGGTAGACATTGGTGGGGGCCTGGTGGAGGCTGCCCCTGGTGGCTAGGGGTTCAGGGGGACATGTGTGGGAGCCTGGTGGAGGCTGCCCCTGCACTGCTGGGGGGTGGGGGTGATGGGAGACATGAGTGGGGGCCTGGTGGAGGCTGCCCCTGGTGGCTGTGGGGTGGGGGTGATGGGAGACATGAGTGGGGGCCTGGTGGAGGCTGCCCCTGCACTGCTGGGGGGTGGGGGAGCAGGGAGACATGAGTGAGGGCCTGGTGGAGGCTGCCCCTGCACTGCTGGGGGGTGGGGTGATGGGAGACATGAGTGGGGGCCTGGTGGAGGCTGCCCCTAGTGGCTGGGGGGTGGGGGTGATGGGAGACATGAGTGGGGGCCTGGTGGAGGCTGCCCCTGGTGGCTGGGGGTGGGGGTGCAGGGGGACATGTGTGGGAGCCTGGTGGAGGGTGCCCCTGCACTGCTGGGGGGTGGGGGTGATGGGAGACATGAGTGGGGGCCTGGTGGAGGCTGCCCCTGGTGGCTGGGGGGTGGGGGTGGTGGTAGACATGAGTGGGAGCCTGGTGGAGGCTGCCCCTGCACTGCTGGGGGGTGGGGGTGGTGGTAGACATGGGTGGGGGCCTGGTGGAGGCTACCCCTGGTGGCTGGGGGTGGGGGTGGTGGTAGACGTGAGTGGGGGCCTGGTGGAGGCTGCCCCTGGTGGCTGGGGGGTGGGGGTGATGGGAGACATGAGTGGGGGCCTGGTGGAGGCTGCCCCTGGTGGCTGCGGGGTGGGGGTGATGGGAGACATGAGTGGGGGCCTGGTGGAGGCTGCCACTGCACTGCTGGGGGGTGGGGGTGGTGGTAGGCATAAGTGGGGGCCTGGTGGAGGCTGCCCCTGCACTGCTGGGGGGTGGGCGTGGTGGTAGACATGGGTGGGGGCCTGGTGGAGGCTGCCCCTGGTGGCTGGGGGGTGGGGGTGGTGGTAGACGTGAGTGGGGGCCTGGGGGAGGCTGCCCCTGGTGGCTGGGGGTGGGGGTGATGGGAGACATGAGTGGGGGCCTGGTGGAGGCTGCCCCTGGTGGCTGGGGGGTGGGGGTGATGGGAGACATGAGTGGGGGCCTGGTGGAAGCTGCCCCTGGTGGCTGGAGGGTGGGGGTGCCGGGGGACATGTGTGGGAGCCTGGTGGATGCTGCTCCTGCACTGTTGGGGGGTGGGGGTGATGGGAGACATGAGTGGGGGCCTGGTGGAGGCTGCCCCTGCACTGCTGGGGGGTGGGGGTGATGGGAGACATGAGTGGGGTCCTGGTGGAGGCAGCCCTGCACTGCTGGGGGTGGGGGTGGTGGTAAACATGAGGGGGGGCCTGGTGGAGGTTGCCCCTGGTGGCTGGGGGGTGGGGGTGCAGGGAGACATGAGTTGGACATGAGTGGGGGCCTGGTGGAGGCTGCCCCTGGTGGCTGGGGGGTGGGGGTGATGGGAGACATGAGTGGGGGCCTGGTGGAGGCTGCCCCTGCACTGCTGAGGGGTGGGGGTGATGGGAGACATGAGTGGGGGCCTGGTGGAGGCTGCCCCTGGTGGCTGGGGGGTGGGGGTGATGGGAGACATGAGTGGGGGCCTGGTGGAGGCTGCCCCTGCACTGCTGAGGGGTGGGGGTGATGGGAGACATGAGTGGGGGCCTGGTGGAGGCTGCCCCTGGTGGCTGGGGGGTGGGGGTGGTGGTAGACATGAGTGGGAGCCTGGTGGAGGCTGCCCCTGCACTGCTGAGGGGTGGGGGTGGTGGTAGACATGGGTGGGGGCCTGGTGGAGGCTGCCCCTGGTGGCTGGGGGGTGGGGGTGGTGGTAGACGTGAGTGGGGGCCTGGTGGAGGCTGCCCCTGGTGGCTGGGGGGTAGGGGTGATGGGAGACATGAGTGGGGGCCTGGTGGAGGCTGCCCCTGGTGGCTGCGGGGTGGGGGTGATGGGAGACATGAGTGGGGGCCTGGTGGAGGCTGCCCCTGCACTGCTGGGGGGTGGGGGTGGTGGTAGGCATAAGTGGGGGCCTGGTGGAGGCTGCCCCTGCACTGCTGGGGGGTGGGCGTGGTGGTAGACATGGGTGGGGGCCTGGTGGAGGCTGCCCCTGGTGGCTGGGGGGTGGGGGTGGTGGTAGACGTGAGTGGGGGCCTGGGGGAGGCTGCCCCTGGTGGCTGGGGGGTGGGGGTGATGGGAGACATGAGTGGGGGCCTGGTGGAGGCTGCCCCTGGTGGCTGGGGGGTGGGGGTGATGGGAGACATGAGTGGGGGCCTGGTGGATGCTGCTCCTGCACTGTTGGGGGGTGGGGGTGATGGGAGACATGAGTGGGGGCCTGGTGGAGGCTGCCCCTGCACTGCTGGGGGGTGGGGGTGATGGGAGACATGAGTGGGGGCCTGGTGGAGGCAGCCCTGCACTGCTGGGGGTGGGGGTGGTGGTAAACATGAGTGGGGGCCTGGTGGAGGCTGCCCCTGGTGGCTGGGGGGTGGGGGTGCAGGGAGACATGAGTTGGACATGAGTGGGGGCCTGGTGGAGGCTGCCCCTGCACTGCAGGGGCGTGGGGGTGATGGGAGACATGAGTGGGGGGCTGGTGGAGGCTGCCCCTGCACTGCTGGGGGGTGAGGGTGATGGTAGACATGGGTGGGGGCCTGGTGGAGGCTGCCCCTGCACTGCTGGGGGGTGGGGTGATGGGAGACATGAGTGGGGGCCTGGTGGAGGCTGCCCCTGGTGGCTGGGGGGTGGGGGTGCAGTGAGACATGAGTTGGACATGAGTGGGGGCCTGGTGGAGGCTGCCCCTGCACTGCTGGGGGGTGGGGGTGTTGGGGGGCATGAGTGGGGGCCAGGTGGAGGCAGCCCTGCACTGCTGGGGGGTGGGGGTGGTGGTAGGCATAAGTGGGGGCCTGGTGGAGGCTGCCCCTGCACTGCTGGGGGGTGGGCGTGGTGGTAGACATGGGTGGGGGCCTGGTGGAGGCTGCCCCTGGTGGCTGGGGGGTGGGGGTGGTGGTAGACGTGAGTGGGGGCCTGGTGGAGGCTGCCCCTGCACTGCTGGGGGGTGGGCGTGGTGGTAGACATGGGTGGGGGCCTGGTGGAGGCTGCCCCTGGTGGCTGGGGGGTGGGGGTGGTGGTAGACGTGAGTGGGGGCCTGGGGGAGGCTGCCCCTGGTGGCTGGGGGGTGGGGGTGATGGGAGACATGAGTGGGGGCCTGGTGGAGGCTGCCCCTGGTGGCTGGGGGGTGGGGGTGATGGGAGACATGAGTGGGGGCCTGGTGGAGGCTGCCCCTGCACTGCTGGGGGGTGGGGGTGGTGGTAGGCATAAGTGGGGGCCTGGTGGAGGCTGCCCCTGCACTGCTGGGGGGTGGGCGTGGTGGTAGACATGGGTGGGGGCCTGGTGGAGGCTGCCCCTGGTGGCTGGGGGGTGGGGGTGGTGGTAGACGTGAGTGGGGGCCTGGGGGAGGCTGCCCCTGGTGGCTGGGGGGTGGGGGTGATGGGAGACATGAGTGGGGGCCTGGTGGAGGCTGCCCCTGGTGGCTGGGGGGTGGGGGTGATGGGAGACATGAGTGGGGGCCTGGTGGATGCTGCTCCTGCACTGTTGGGGGGTGGGGGTGATGGGAGACATGAGTGGGGGCCTGGTGGAGGCTGCCCCTGCACTGCTGGGGGGTGGGGGTGATGGGAGACATGAGTGGGGGCCTGGTGGAGGCTGCCACTGCACTGCTGGGGGGTGGGCGTGGTGGTAGACATGGGTGGGGGCCTGGTGGAGGCTGCCCCTGGTGGCTGGAGGGTGGGGGTGGTGGTAGACGTGAGTGGGGGCCTGGGGGAGGCTGCCCCTGGTGGCTGGGGGTGGGGGTGATGGGAGACATGAGTGGGGGCCTGGTGGAGGCTGCCCCTGGTGGCTGGGGGGTGGGGGTGATGGGAGAGATGAGTGGGGCCTGGTGGAAGCTGCCCCTGGTGGCTGGGGGGTGGGGGTGCCGGGGGACATGTGTGGGAGCCTGGTGGATGCTGCTCCTGCACTGTTGGGGGGTGGGGGTGATGGGAGACATGAGTGGGGGCCTGGTGGAGGCAGCCCTGCACTGCTGGGGGTGGGGGTGGTGGTAAACATGAGTGGGGGCCTGGTGGAGGCTGCCCCTGGTGGCTGGGGGGTGGGGGTGCAGGGAGACATGAGTTGGACATGAGTGGGGGCCTGGTGGAGGCTGCCCCTGGTGGCTGGGGGGTGGGGGTGATGGGAGACATGAGTGGGGGCCTGGTGGAGGCTGCCCCTGGTGGCTGGGGGTGGGGGTGCAGGGGGACATGTGTGGGAGCCTGGTGGAGGCTGCCCCTGCACTGCTGGGGGGTGGGGGTGATGGGAGACATGAGTGGGGGCCTGGTGGAGGCTGCCCCTGGTGGCTGGGGGGTGGGGGTGGTGGTAGACATGAGTGGGAGCCTGGTGGAGGCTGCCCCTGCACTGCTGGGGGCTGGGGGTGATGGGAGACATGAGTGGGGGCCTGGTGGAGGCTGCCCCTGCACTGCTGGGGGGTGGGGGTGATGGGAGACATGAGTGGGGGCCTGGTGGAGGCAGCCCTGCACTGCTGGGGGTGGGGGTGGTGGTAAACATGAGTGGGGGCCTGGTGGAGGCTGCCCCTGGTGGCTGGGGGGTGGGGGTGCAGGGAGACATGAGTTGGACATGAGTGGGGGCCTGGTGGAGGCTGCCCCTGGTGGCTGGGGGGTGGGGGTGATGGGAGACATGAGTGGGGGCCTGGTGGAAGCTGCCCCTGGTGGCTGGGGGTGGGGGGGTGGGGGTGCAGGGGGACATGTGTGGGAGCCTGGTGGAGGCTGCCCCTGCACTGCTGGGGGGTGGGGGTGATGGGAGACATGAGTGGGGGCCTGGTGGAGGCTGCCCCTGGTGGCTGGGGGGTGGGGGTGGTGGTAGACATGAGTGGGAGCCTGGTGGAGGCTGCCCCTGCACTGCTGGGGGGTGGGGTGGTGGTAGACATGGGTGGGGGCCTGGTGGAGGCTGCCCCTGGTGGCTGGGGGGTGGTGGTAGACGTGAGTGGGGGCCTGGTGGAGGCTGCCCCTGGTGGCTGGGGGGTAGGGGTGATGGGAGACATGAGTGTGGGCCTGGTGGAGGCTGCCCCTGGTGGCTGCGGGGTGGGGGTGATGGGAGACATGAGTGGGGGCCTGGTGGAGGCTGCCCCTGCACTGCTGGGGGGTGGGGGTGGTGGTAGGCATAAGTGGGGGCCTGGTGGAGGCTGCCCCTGCACTGCTGGGGGGTGGGCGTGGTGGTAGACATGGGTGGGGGCCTGGTGGAGGCTGCCCCTGGTGGCTGGGGGGGTGGGGGTGGTGGTAGACGTGAGTGGGGGCCTGGGGGAGGCTGCCCCTGGTGGCTGGGGTGTGGGGGTGATGGGAGACATGAGTGGGGGCCTGGTGGAGGCTGCCCGTGCACTGCTGGGGCGTCGGGGTGATGGGAGACATGAGTGGGGCCTGGTGGAGGCTGCCCCTGCACTGCTGGGGGATGAGGGTGATGGTAGACATGGGTGGGGGCCTGGTGGAGGCTGCCCCTGGTGGCTGGGGGGTGGGAGTGCAGTGAGACATGAGTTGGACATGAGTGGGGGCCTGGTGGAGGCTGCCCCTGCACTGCTGGGGGGTGGGGGTGATGGGAGACAAGAGTGGGGGCCTGGTGGAGGCTGCCCCTGCACTGCTGGGGGGTGGGGGTGATGGGAGACATGAGGGGGGCCTGGTGGAGGCTGCCCCTGCACTGCTGGTGGGTGGGGGTGGTGGTAGACATGGGTGAGGGCCTGGTGGAGGCTGCCCCTGGTGGCTGGGGGGGTGGGGGTGCAGGGAGACATGAGTTGGACATGAGTGGTGGCCTGGTGGAGGCTGCCCCTGCACTGCTGGGGGGTGGGGGTGATGGGAGACATACGCGGGGGCCTGGTGGAGGCTGCCCCTGCACTGCTGGGGGTTGGGGGTGATGGGAGACATGATTGGGGGCCTGGTGGAGGCTGCCCCTGGTGGCTGGGGGGTGGGGGTGATGGGAGACATGAGTGGGGGCCTGGTGGAGGCTGCCTCTGCACTGCTGGGGGTGGGGGTGATGGGAGACATGAGTGGGGGCCTGGTGGAGGCTGCCCCTGCACTGCTGGGGGTGGGGGAGCAGGGAGACATGAGTGAGGGCCTGGTAGAGGCTGCCCCTGCACTGCTGGGGGTGGGGTGATGGGAGACATGAGTGGGGGCCTGGTGGAGGCTGCCCTGGTGGCTGGGAGTGGGGGTGCAGGGGGACATGTGTGGGAGCCTCGTGGAGGCTGCCCCTGCACTGCTGTGGGGTGGGGGTGATGGTAGACATGAGTGGGGGCCTGGTGGAGGCTGCCCCTGGTGGCTGGGGGGTGGGCGTGGTGGTAGACATGAGTGGGAGCCTGGTGGAGGCTGCCCCTGCACTGCTGGGGGGTGGGGGTGGTGGTAGACATGGGTGGGGGCCTGGTGGAGGCTGCCCCTGGTGGCTGGGGGGTGGGGGTGGTGGTAGACGTGAGTGGGGGCCTGGTGGAGGCTGCCCCTGGTTGCTGGGGGGTGGGGGTGATGGGAGACATGAGTGGGGGCCTGGTGGAGGCTGCCCCTGGTGGCTGGGGGGTGGGGGTGATGGGAGACATGAGTGGGGGCCTGGTGGAGGCTGCCCCTGCTCTGCTGGGGGGTGGGGGTGGTGGTAGGCATAAGTGGGGGCCTGGTGGAGGCTGCCCCTGCACTGCTGGGGGGTGGGCGTGGTGGTAGACATGGGTGGGGGCCTGGTGGAGGCTGCCCCTGGTTGCTGGGGGGTGGGGGTGATGGGAGACATGAGTGGGGGCCTGGTGGAGGCTGCCCCTGGTGGCTGGGGGGTGGGGGTGATGGGAGACATGAGTGGGGGCCTGGTGGAGGCTGCCCTGCACTGCTGGGGGTGGTGGTAGGCGTAAGTGGGGGCCTGGTTGAGGCTGCCCCTGCACTGCTGGGGGGTGGGTGTGGTGGTAGACATGGGTGGGGGCCTGGTGGAGGCTGCCCCTGGTGGCTGGGGGGTGGGGGTGGTGGTAGATGTGAGTGGGGGCCTGGTGGAGGCTGCCCCTGCACTGCTGGGGGGTGGGGGTGATGGGAGACATGAGTGGGGGCCTGGTGGAGGCTGCCCCTGCACTGCTTGGGGGTGGGGGTGATGGGAGACATGAGTGGGGGCCTGGTGGAGGCAGCCCTGCACTGCTGGGGGGTGTGGTGGTGGTAGACATGGGTGGGGGGCTGGTGGAGGCTGCCCCTGCACTGCCGTGGGTGGGGGTGGTGGTAAACATGAGTGGGGGCCTGGTGGAGGCTGCCCGTGGTGGCTGGGGGTGGGGGTGCAGGGAGACATGTGTTGGACATGAGTGGGGGCCTGGTGGTGGCGGCCCCTGCACTGCAGGGGCGTGGGGGTGATGGGAGACATGAGTGGGGGCCTGGTGGAGGCTGCCCCTGCACTGCTGGGGGGTGAGGGTGATGGTAGACATGGGTGGGGGCCTGGTGGAGGCTGCCCCTGCACTGCTTGGGGGGTGGGGTGATGGGAGACATGAGTGGGGGCCTGGTGGAGGCTGCCCCTGGTGGCTGGGGGGTGGGTTGCAGTGAGACATGAGTTGGACATGAGTGGGGGCCTGGTGGAGGCTGCCCCTGCACTGCTGGGGGGTGGGGGTGATGGGAGACATGAGTGGGGGCCTGGTGGAGGCAGCCCTGCACTGCTGGGGGGTGGGGGTGGTGGTAGACATGGGTGGGGGCCTGGTGGAGGCTGCCCCTGCACTGCTGGGGGTGGGGGTGGTGGTAAACATGAGTGGGGGCCTGGAGGAGGCTGCCCCTGGTGGCTGGGGGGTGGGGGTGCAGGGAGACATGAGTTGGACATGAGTGGGGGCCTGGTGGAGGCTGCCCCTGCACTGCTGGGGGGTGGGGGTGATGGGAGACATGAGTGGTGGCCTGGTGGAGGCTGCCCCTGCACTGCTGGTGGGTGGGGGTGGTGGTAGACATGGGTGGGGGCCTGGTGGAGGCTGCCCCTGGGGGGGGTGGGGGTGCAGGGAGACATGAGTTGGACATGAGTGGGGGCCTGGTGGAGGCTGCCCCTGCACTGCTGGGGGGTGGGGTGATGGGAGACATAAGTGGGGGCCTGGTGGAGGCTGCCCCTGCACTGCTGAGGGGTGGGGGTGATGGGAGACATGAGTGGGGGCCTGGTGGAGGCTGCCCCTGCACTGCTGGGGGGTAGGGGTGCAGGGAGACATGAGTGGGGGCCTGGTGGAGGCTGCCCCTGCACTGCTGGGGGGTGGGGGTGATGGGAGACATGAGTGGGGGTCTGGTGGAGGCTGCACCTGGTGGCTGGGGGGTGGGGGTGGTGGTAGACATGAGTGGGGGCCTGGTGGAGGCTGTCCCTGCACTGCTGGGGGGTGGGGGTGGTGGTATACATGGGTGGGGGCCTGGTGGAGGCTGCCCCTGGTGGCTGGGGGGTGGCGGTGATAGGGGACATGAGTGGGGGCCTGGTGGAGGCTGCCCCTGCACTGCTGGGGGGTGGGGGTGGTGGGAGACATGAGTGGGGGCCTGGTGGAGGCTGCCCCTTGTGGCTGGGGGTTGGGGTGATGGGAGACATGTGTTGGTGATCAGTAGTGCAAGGTGACATGTGGGTTGGCTGGTGGGCATGGCCATGATGGATGGGTTGCCTGTGGGACATGAGCAGGGGTGCAGGGTAGTACCCTGTGGTGTGGGCTGCCTGCAGGGGCCATGGAGGGTGTAGAGGGAACACCTGGGAGGACCCACATGGCAAAATCACGTGTAGCATTCCCCGGCACCACCGAAATACACATACCCTGCTGAAATTGCGTGTGAATCTTCCCGCGTACCTCGGACTACACGTACCCAGGCCAATCGCGTGTGGAACTTCCCGCGCACCCCGAAGTACACGTACCCAGGTCAATCGCGTGTGGAACTTCCCGCGCACCCCGAAGTACACCTACCCAGGCCAATCGCGTGTGGAACTTCCCGCGCACCCCGTAGTACACGTACCCAAGCTAATCGCGTGTGGAACTTCCCGCGCACCCCAAAGAACACGTACCCATGCCAATCGCGTGTGGAACTTCCCGCGCACCCAGGAACACGCGCACATACTATTTTTCACACAGCGGGTGTCTGTGTTTGTCGATGCCCCTTTGCACCTCATTTTTCCTAGAGGGCCACTGTATGGCCCATTCATCATGGCTGTATATGGGTGCTTTTTGTTAGCGCACATTTTGGCGCACATTTTTTTTAGTCGCAGGGGCGCTACCGCCTGCTTTCTTGTGGCGTACTTGTTTGGCCCTGTGCGCGTCTTTGACCGTGCGCTGGTTTGCCCTATTCGATTCCATGAATACGGGTTGTAGGCGAGCGTGTGGGCGTTCCGCGCACTTGCCTCCTGTACTTCCCCCGTGACGCCCATATTTTCACCCGTTGTTCCCCATTCCGAGTGTTACGCCCCGTGTTCCACCTACTTTTGTGATGTGCGCCACGCTATGTGCGATTTCGCAGTGGCCGTGGCGCACGCTGTTGGATGACCTGTGCGCCGGCGTGCGCGCCGCACATTTTTAGCGCACATCGAATGTTTTTCTCGCGCACGGACTTCCATGAATGGATGTTGCCTGGTTTCCCTGCGATTTTCGCACTTGCACTGCGATTTTCACACTTTTACTGCGATTCGCACGTTTTGGCACCTCTGCGCGGTAATTTTCGGCGCACATTATTTCCATGAATCGACCCCTATATGTTTGAGGCTCTGAAGTGGCATGGCTTTGAAACCCCTTTTCTCTCCATGATTAAAATACTCTATTAAAATCCTAAAACAGCTATCTTTATTAATGGCTAACTGTCCCCATATTACCCCAATTCAGGGGCACTCGCCAAGGATGCCCCCTATCCCCACTCCTTTTCATATTAGTTCTTGAGCCCCTTCTTGAAGGAATTAGACAAAATAAGTACATAAAAAGTATACAGAGTGGTGACACACAGATCAAATCTGCAGCATACACAGATGATGTGTTATTATTCCTTAAACATCCAGACAAGTCCTTGCCACATCTTCTAAACCTCATCTCCCAATTCTCCTTAGCATTAGGATATAACATTAACACAGACAAATCAGAAACCCTACCTCTTAATGTACACTGTACTATGCAAATAACAAGGGGGGTCCTGGGAGACTCTATGCCAGACATGAGTCCTGGTTTACAAGAGCCTTACCCAGAGTCATTAGTTCACAATCTTTCACAGAGGAGAAATATCCTAAGCATATCAGTCTTTGTCCTGCCCTGTCATCAGGAGGGTGTAGCTGTGCCTACTGATGAGCTCCAACCAGACCGAAACACGTGTCTGGGGTTGCTGGTGATACTCTTGTTCAGAGGAGAATTGCCTAGCATTTCGGTGCTGGACTGCCCCAGGGCAGGACAAAGGCCCTCATTACAACCTTGGCGGAGGACCATGGTGCTATTAGCACCATGGTCCATGCCGCTAAGGTTACGATTCCGCGATGGTGGATGGCGGAATTACCGCCCCATTCCAAGGTGAGTGGGGCAGTAATTCCCCATTCACCATTTGCCCTTCCCCATTCCCATTTTTGCCCCCATAGGCCATAATGGGAATGGGGAAGGCGCTAATTACGGCACCGTGAATTACGGTGCTGTAATTAGCTCCAAAGTCCCTTTGCGGGTTGGATTTTTAACGCCTGCTAAAACCAGGTGTTAAACACCAACCCGCAAAGGGACACTTGTAATCAGGCGTTAAGGGTTAACGGCACCGATGGCGCCGTTAAACCCTTAACGCCTGCGTTGTAATGAGGGCCAAAGACTGATATGTTTGGGATATTTCTTCTCTGTGAAAGATAGTGAGCTAAAGAATATGGGTAAGCCTCTTGTAACCAGGACTAATGTCTGGCAGAGCGACTTCCCAGGACCCCCCTTGTTAATTTGCATTTTTAAATAACTTTGGGTCTCACTCTAAGTTACTAGGGGAATACAGACGTGGACCCCTTGCTCACTATTTTTAGAGAGGCACAGCTCCACCCTATTGATGAGGTCCAACCAGACCGAAACACGTGTCTGGGGTTGCTGTTGGTACTCTTGTTCAGAGGAGAATTGCCTAGCACTTCGATGCTGGACTGCCCCAGGGCAGGACAAAGACTGATATGGTTGGGATATTTCTTCTATGTGAAAAATAGTGAGCTAAAGAATCTGGGTAAGTCTCTCATAACCAGGACTAATGTCTGGCAGAGGGACTCCCAGGACCCCCCCTTGTTAATTTGCATATTTAAGTAATTTTGGGTCTCACTCTAAGCTACTAGGGGAATCCAGACGTGGACCCCTTGCTCACTATTCTTAGAGAGGCACAGCTCCACCCTACTGATGAGGTCCAACCAGACCGAAACACGTGTCTGGGGTTGGTGTTGGTACTCTTGTTCAGAGGAGAATTTCCTAGCATTTCGGTGCTGGACTGCCTCAGGGCAGGACAAAGACTGATATGTTTGGGATATTTCTTCTCTGTGAAAGATAGTGAGCTAAAGAATCTGAGTAAGTCTCTCATAACCAGGACTAATGTCTAGCAGAGGGACTCCCAGGACCCCCCTTGTTAATTTGTACATTGTACTATACATCTTATTTTCAGTCCTCTGGCATGACCTGCTGTCTTAATGGCATCAAACATCTCGGCATTAATTTCTCTGCCTCTATTAAAAATATTACCAAATGTAATACATAATCTATTCTATGTAAAATAAATGAACTGACAAACTCGTGGTCCCTCCTTTACTTGGTGGGGTACACTCAAATCTATTAAAATGATGATGTCTCCAATCATTCTATACTCTCTTTCTATGCTACCAATTCCCCTTCTTTCATTCTTTTTTAAATCTATAGATTCCTGTTTGGCTAAATTATTCTGGGGGAGAAAGAGACACAGAACTTCTCTATATAAACTCAAGAAATTACTGGTATCTGGGGGTGTTGGATTTCCAGATTTAAAAAAAGATCACATTACTTTTACTCTTAAACAGGAATAGATATGGTTCTCCTCTGAGCGATCGAATGATGTGCCCCACTGGTTGTGTCTAGAGAGAGCCATGGTCCACCCTGTAGATCTTGACGATTGCCACCTTATCAAGACCAAAATCAGATTTATCAAATGTACCACTACTATCGTATCTGCTCAATATCTTAGAACATATTTGTTTTCAAACACCCTCAAGCCCTCCCAGTATATCTCGTCATACATATGGTTTAACCCGTTAATTAAAATTAAAAAGAGGTCAATTTTTGGGAAACCATGGCTCTCTCTTGGTATTAAATATATAAATCAATTATTTGTACAAGATAGTCCTATTTCTTTTCATCAATTTGCAACCCAGTTTCATGCTCCGATTTCCTTTTTGCACCAATTCGTATTCATCATTGATGCAATGATGGATAACTATAATTCAATGATTAGTACAGATATTTTTCTTAATTCTGTGGGGTTACAATTATTGCAAAATTCTAATATCTCTGGCTCCATGTTTTATAAATCCTTCGTTGAGAACTCCTATATGGAAAAAGTGGAGGATGGCTACGTGGCGTGGCAGCACGACTGTGCTCTCCTGGACAATCCGCTACAATGGCCTAAATTATGGTATGACATGTCCAAAGTCACCTACAAACCCTATTTTTCTTCCATCACAGAGTCTTTGTTACCCCCTCGTCGCTATTTAAATGTGGCCTTATACAAAACGATAACTGCTGGAGCTGCCTGCAACCTCTAGGATCATTTAGGCATATGAGGCTAGAATGTAAATTTGTTCACTCTTTTTGGCTTAAAATATGGAAGGTTCTGAAAGATATCTTCAAAATGCAATACGAATTTCAACCAGAGGTTCTCATTTTGGGAAGTGTTTCTTTTAATGATGACATTACTGTAAAAAGATTGCTACTTGCTTGTCCTATTTATGTTAATAGCCATCAAAACCCTAACATCTAACTGGAAAAACTTGGATACGTTGAATCACAAAATGTGGTGGAACTCAGTTTCTAACATCCATAGATTGAAGAGGTGTAACACCACCACCCTGTCTCTATTATCTGAACATGAACTCAAATGGAAACAGTTCACTGAATTCTTAACTTGTCAAAATCCTGTATGATGGTCTTCTTGCTATACCAATGTTTGCACTAGGTCCCCACTCTCCTTCCCCTTACTTCCACCCTTCCTTGCGTTCATGTGCTGTTATTTTTCTGTTCTTAGTGTATGTCGTGTCTCCCCCACCCTTATTCACAACAGAAGTTCTCATTCTCATGCTTCTTGTTCTCATACTAGGCCTCTGATTGGTTTTTATTATCGTTTGATTATACCTTTGATATTCCCTTGCTCATTGCTATATTACAACTCCTTTTGTTGCCTTGTATTTTTTCCAATTAAGAATACAATCTTAAAACACAAAAAGACGTGGCTAGTGCTGGCCTGCAGGAGGCTCTGTAGAGGTCAAAGACCATCGATTAGGGGGGAGGGGGTTCTATGCACACAACTGCGTAGGAATGGACATCCACTGATTACATATTACACACAATGGACACATGAAAACAATTCAAATATTGAAAGATGGCCAAGCTGTAGTGTATATGCTCTGATCAATATGTCACTTATATACATCCCGGCGGTGCAATATAGTTACATGTTATATACATCATTATTTCTTGTGAAGGATTCTTACCAGGCTCTGAAGGTTAGGTTGGAGTGGTGAGCCTCGTAGTTCTTGAAAAAGCAAGTCAGCTCATGAGCGGGTGAAACAGGTGGCAATGGCAACACCTTCAGAAAGCATTCATATCCCTGGCTGTCAGTCTCAAGGTCTTCCGGTTGCCCTAGGAAGCAATGCATAGAACATGAACATTTTACTGAGGAACTAAATATTCTAGGGGGGGGGGGGGGGAGTATTCACGCAAAAGCACTTTCAACTCTACGCACACGAACACATTAGTGATGCCCTGGCGATACAGAAGGCCCAAGGCTCGACCCCCCTCCACGCCCCTCTGGCATTAAAATAACCACAAGGAAACGGAGAGATTAATACACTTCCCTAACACTGAGATTAGGGAGTCGCGGGAAGATGCCAGGCCCGCCCACCCTTCTGCAACTGCTTGCACACTCCTTCCCATGGAAACATAGGCTGGTCAGCACAATTCAAATAGTAATTACTGAATTCATGAATTCATCTTTTATAATACATAAGCACTTAATACGGAAGACCAGTCTCTGAGCACGGGGCCTGGACTCGAACCTGTGTTGCTCTGCGTTGTCTTGCTTCCAAGACAAACGGGTTGCCCATTTAGGGCTCCCTGTTATCCGTTTTGCTGATTTTTATGTGCAAAGATGGAAATCAATGGGCTTGATTAACAAAAGCATTTCTCCTATTTAAAAAGGTGCTGGGAATTAGGTCCAATGTGTTTTCTGGTGGTACTAGCAACAAGAGAAAGAAGGGGAAAAGAGGTGCCCATTTCTATGAGCGATGACTGACAGGTGGATGGCATTGCATGGACGTTGTGGAGCAAGGAGCTGATGCCTCTGTTTGATGCTTTTTAAATTGCCGTTAAGACGTGTCTTACGTCATCAGGAGACACGTGCAGCAATGTAGTAAAAAAAGGTGGTGGATTTCACGTGGAAAAAATACAGCAGCATGAGTGCAGAGCATGTTTGTGTCTGTTTTCATTTGAGTGGATGTGTAAAAAATACTAGGTGCAGTTTGTCTTGGAGAGCAAAAATGCATGAAGGAAATACAGATTAAATGAGACAACAAATGATTGAAAATCAATATGAATAAATACAGATGAAAATGGCGAAAAAATAAATACCATATATGATCTGTAGGCGTGGACATCCCAAGGTCCCTATTTAACCTCCCCCAGAATCATCTCGCTCCATCAAGAGCGCTGACAGGAAACTCCAGGCTTCCAAAAACAACACACGCACTTCCCACTTCTTCATCAGCGATGCTCTTTGTAGATCTTGGGCCAGCAAGCAGCAGAGGGCTCGTGTCGTGACTTGGTCACCTGCTTTGTATGAATGTTTGCATGAGATGTGAGGTAGTATGGAACGTGGAACCCTGGGACTCCAGGTGTGACAGTTAGTGGACCCGCGTATGGGAGCTCAGACAAGAAACATGTGTTTACCATTATCTCCTGCCCTACCTTCTAACTGAATCCTGTAACAATAGAGAAAGCTTCCAATATTCTACCTACCTGGGTCCAGACTCCTTTCTGCGTGGTTTCTGCCTAACTGTGGCCCAAGTACTTCAGCTCACATTAGGTGCCTTGCAAATGACAAAAAGGTAATTGTACAACCCTAAGATTTGGTGGCGAATGATTTGTTCCCTCGGACTTTTAAGTCAGTAATATTTCTCTCGGTTAATAGTAGAAGTGGCAATATATATGATTCTTTGGATTGGATTGATAGAGCATTGTTGATGGCTATCAAGCATAAAATGAAGGCGTGGAAATCTAGAAAAAAATCACACTATGAAAATTGGATATCAGATATGCGAACACTTTAATGGTACGAAAAAACACAAGCTCTGAAGGGTGATACAGAGATTGAATATGATGAAATGTGGGGATCATTTAATAGTTTGTTTATTAAAGTGTAGGACTTGCTCTGTAGGTGTGACAATGATATCGGTGGTTGGGTGGTGGGGGGTGTTTGTTTTGTCTACTGTGTTGTTTCTGCTATGGCTTATAGATGAAATGTGATGTGGGGGTGGGTATTTTATGGTAATGTAATATGGCAATTGGTAGTGGCATGTGCTATGTAGAAATCGATTCTATGGTAGTACCTGCAAATCTATTCTCACATCTATGTTCTTATGTTTTATAATTTTGTGTAAATATGTTAAATAAAGTTTGGAAACCTCTGTGAATCCATCATTTTTCTAATGTAGTTTATTCCTCTTGAAATCTGGAGAGAAAGGCTCCTAGACATAGTAGACAAAGAGTTCTTTGCCTTGCCCATCTCTTTGCTGGGTTGCAGGAATATCTTGTGGAAATATATGTTCTGTTGTGCTCTTTTCCTCTGTATTTTTGTAGATAATCCCAGATTGATTTCTGGCATAAATTGTGTACTTTGCAAGTCTCTTTATAAAGCGCGCATAACCAATTTAGCTTTCGGAAAACAGATAAGCACAGAGCATCGTCAATGGTGTCAAACTGGAAACTCGGGGAACAGGACTAAGAAACCTAGACACAAATACTGACTGCGTCACTTGACAAACCTGCTGCAAATCGGTTTACATCGTTGTGACTATTTTTGCCTATATCCTCAACTCTGGAGCCTTTGAAAGTGATTCACTTGACAGTGGTGATCATTACAAGGTGGGCGGTAAGGGAAACTGGGCACCGGTAAGGAGACCGGTGCCGGTAATCCCTTACCGCCTTATTACAAGGTCCCTTGGCGGGACCGTAAGGAACGTGTGGTCTGACTACACGTCCCTTACGGGTCCCGCTAAGGGACCAGGGTGCTAATAACGGGTTTGCAGGTCTCAAGCCCGTTATTAGCGCCCTCCCCATTCCCATTGAGCCCTATAGGGGCTCAAATGGGAATTGGGAATGGTTAGTTCAATGGGGATTTACCGGTCCCGCCAGGGTCGGACTACACCGGTAAGTCCCCATTGAACAACACCGGACTCAGACCCGTTATTGGTGGCAGTGATGGCGCAAACAGCGCCATGACTACCACCAATCTCAGAATGAGGCCCAGTGTCCTCTAAAATAAAACCGCTCATGAATAACTGAAGAGATTGCAGTGAGGCATGTGTGAAAGGTGGACACCAGTGGAAATAAAGCCCCCTACCACTGTATTTTAAGTGAAGGCCCCCATCCACTTTAGACTGAGTCGAGGGAAGTGTCTTTTAAAGAGCATTTAAAAGGGCATTTTGAATTAAAATCCGTACGAGAGCACTTTCTATGTACAAGTGTGTGTAGCTCAGGATGCAGTGGTAGGCAACAGGGGCATGATGGGATGGAGAGAAAGCGTATAGTCGTATCCTTTCGATGGAAGGAGGCAGCAAATAGATAAAAGATGCAGGGAGACATGGCAGACAGGGTGGATACAAAGGATTTCTTGGTTGGTCACCCTTGTAAATGCTGACAGTACTGAAGTGAGAGAATGCCATTGACACTGCTCTGGCGTCACTCTGCGTCACTCTGCGTCACTGTGCGCTCAGAATCATCTCCCTGTTGGGGAAATGTCCTTATTCACAAATGCCAGTCCACCTCTGAGGGTGGTACAGTGAGGGTCAGGAAAACAACTGGCAAAAAGCAAAGTAACGAGAGGAAGGGGGGTCAGAAAGACTGATGCAATAGATGGAAAGCAAAGCACTGTGGGAGGAGGGAATCAAAAGGGATGGACAAGGCATGATGAAGGTGAGGTGTTTTTTAACCTTGGTTATCTTAAACTGAAGAAAAGGGGCGACTTCCAGTTTGAAGATTACAAATAATTCTTAATTACCCTGGGCTTCTCGTTCCGACTTCACCCTATCAGTCTTTCTGAAAACTCAGTTTTGAAGAAAAGTCTTCTCAATGGTTAAAATCAGGGATGTCATTTTACCAAAATGCCAGGGGTAGCAGAAGGGATATCACACGACCCTTGACCTCTGATGACATCACACACCAAAGTGACATCACGGAAAGCGATAGAACGCAAGCTTTCACCCCCTGACAAAACTGGAAGTGGCATCACATAGCATTGTTCCTAAGTACACTATGGTTACAATATTACTGTAATGTGATATACATCACATACAAGAATGGACCACCATATCTATCATTAATATCAGTGTGTATAGGCACATATTACCAAATTACTGTGAATGCAAGCAGACGTCCAAGGCCTAATGATAATAATGTGTTATTATTTAGCACTTATGCTTAAGCGCTTTAGTTTATGAAGAACACATATCCATACAATATCACCCAACCTGTGTTGGTACTCATTTATCAACCTCAGAAGGATGAAAGTCTAAGTGGGCCTTGCAACCTGCAGATCACACACACACATCGCAGCAGCGAGTGCTCAACCCACTGAGCTATCTTACGGGCTATAGTAAAATGAGCAATTACATGTATAAATGTTCTCAAAGACAGAAAGCAAATTACACTCTGTAGTGGATACCATTAAACTGGTAACTGAGATTTAACAGCAGGCCAGTTCATCTGCAGGTCTGGTGCAAAATTGGCTATATGTCAAGCCTGCGTGGATCTACTTTCCAGGCTTCAGAGCTTGGCAAAATACATACCATTGGGAGGGTTCATAACTGTGTATTAAAGAATTTAGAGTAGCGCAGGGAAAGCAGTGCACTCACATGGCATCCCGTACTCTGGGCAATTGTTACCTCACTTGTTACCTCATACATGCAAACAAACATCCCAAACAGCATTGCAGGGAAGATAGACACATTACAACAAAGCATTAATTATGGCATAATGAAATCAAGGGCCACTTTATGTGTTATGGGCAAATATTTCTACACTGTACACAAGCTTTAAGGGACAAGGATTTTGTCAAGTGACCGAGGACACCGAGATGGAATGTCTTGTGATGATGTAACAGAGACAGAGGCAGAAAAAAACATGTTATAACTGCAACTTGCGAAAAACAAAATACATAGTCCAAAATGGATGCTTATTCTACTTTAAATGCTTTTTTGAGGTTTTTGTCTGCATTGTGGATTTGATGTGTTTAAGAACAGACTAAATCAGTGACTCACGCCCTGAAGTGTGCCTGAAAAAAACCTTTAATGAGTCCCCTGTTTTTTTAAAAAGAGGCCACAGCCAGGAGCTTCAATGTAAAAAAAAAAAGAAAAAAAAGAAAACCAAGATTGTTTTAATTTCTTTTAGGGGTAGCAAGGGAGACCACAGGGGTAGCAAGGAAGACCTCCGAGGTCGCAGTTGCGACCCCTGGCATCCCCCAAATTACGTCCCAGTTTAAAACGCAAAATTCTGCTACACCAAATGTCAAAAAAAGAGTGGGTACATGATGAATTATTCTGCCCACTCCTTCCCACAAAGCATGCTATACCATGAGTTAGTCCCCTTGAATGAATGGGCCAAGTGCAGCTCTTAATAAGCCTGTCATGAGCCCATTTCTATTTGTAGGTTATTGCTTAGCAAATAATAATAATAAACATTAAACTCTTTGTCAAGTCACTTAGACCACAGAGGCTTCAATAAAACACAATTTAGATATTACTTAATGTATTGATTTAAAAACAGCTTAATTCAACTTAGTAGTCTAAATATTAGCATTAGCATTCAGTAAAATCATATTATGTCATTCATCAATGCTTCGCTAAATAATTATCATCAATGTTCTGTATTTCACTAAATGCTAGCATTGATTTCTAAAACAATGGTATTGCAATTTTGAATCACCTCAATAAAACATTCTTGCTAGTTGCTACAAAACACCTCAGTTGCTTCTAAAATGAAAAATATTCCTCAAAACGTAGTGCAGCAACAAAATGTGTGTTGTGCTCAGTCCAGATTCCCCAACTAGTCGTCTTATTAATATGTCTATGAATATAGTTAAGTATTTTGTGTAGGCATTACGCTACTTGTCTCATAGTTCACCTTGGAGAACACTTGTAATAATTAAAACGGGCTCCTCTGATTCAGACTTAGAAAATAAGAATTGTTTTGTGGTTTTATTTTTCAAAGCTCACTACTCTTATTTTTAAATGCAGATGGGTCCTTCATTTTTTACACCTCTACAGCTGTAAGTGAGCTAATTTCAAAACATAGGAGATTCAAATCTTTTATGCTTTGCCTTTCAAAGTCTTTGTAATAAAAATGAGAAGCTATAAATGTTTCTAATGGGCCTCGTGTGACATACAGAATGTGTAGATGGAAGGACTCTCCCTGAAGCCGCTAGCTGCTGTAATCTATAATCTGTCTCAGCTGCTCTTCTAAAGGACCTCTCTGCCTGCCAGGGCACCGAGGAATCTCGAGTCTTTTTTCTTCTGCTTTCTTATCAGGGTCCGCTTTGTGACTTATATAGGTTATATCGCTATACCATCTGTTTGAGGGAAAAGTTTTTTGACTATTAGTTTAAAAACATATCTCTAATCTCTTATCACGATTTTGTTTTGGATTATAGAAGCGTGTTCACTCATATACATTTTATTTGAAACACATTTCTACTGTGCATCATTTTGATTTGTGATATTTTATTGTGAACAGGTTGGATGCTCAGTTCAAAACATCTATCCTTGTAAACTCTGGTAATTTATCCCTTTAAGGGCTATCGGATTTAAAACATATTTTTATCATGTTAAAGAATTTGGCAAAGCAACATTCAATTGCATTGCTTTTCTAAAGCGCATTCGTACATGCAAATCAATGTGATGGCTTTTGCCTTTTTCACTTGATTAAAAATCTTCGACCTGCCTGTGAGGAGTGCATGCAGTGTTTCCCCACCACTGTGGGTTCGTTTATAGTTAAACTGTGGCCTTCGAGTCTCTGAGGCATGAGGAGAAAGCAACGGAATGTTGCAGGCCCCATCTCCTTCGATGACAGCTTTATATTAGCATGTCAAGTTTTAGTACCGCCAAGCGCTATGAAAAGTGACATTGATATTAACCCTTTGTTTCCCATGGGCCAAATGTATCCAACGGGTTTTGTTCATTTATTCATGTGAAGTGTGCACCAGTCCACATATATACCCCATAGTCAGTCACCACCCAGATACTTCCTATGCCACGTTGATTTATCAAAGGCGGTATATGTAGGGACATCAATGGCTTGTATTTATCACAAGAATAGGCTAATTCATGACAAAAGGAAAGACAACAATAGCAGGAAAAAAGATTGGGGAGAATACAATAAAACGTGGAAAGAGAAGAACATACTGTAGAGATTAGACCATAGAATTAAAGGGAAAAAAAACATATCTGAGAACAGAATAGTCAGAAAATAATGTACACAAAATTGAAAAATAATGAAAATATATTAGACACGAAAATAAGGAAGAAATGGAAAGAAACACATATCTCAGGAGAGGAAGCTATCAAACTGAGCAAAGCTAGGAAAGAATTGATAACAATAAAAGGGGACAATATATTGTATCATAATGAAAAAATGAAAGAAAGCAGATATGAGAAGAGAGATGAGGGAATAGAAGGGGATATGGCAGAGTTGAGAAACGACTTGATGAAAATAAATGATCAAATGATTGTTTTACAGGCAAGGCTACCTCCATACCGGCAAGAAAATCCGGCACCCGCGAATGAGCAATTACTGGGGTATTCCGGCCCCGCTGGACCCGGTAATTGCCCTGTCGTGGGTGCCGGTATATCCCCATTCCCATTTCAGCCCCATAGGGCTCAATGGGGATGCCTGTAGCACCAGCACCGTTCATAACGGTGCCATTGCTACAGGCTTGCTGTGCTCGCGGGTGACTTTCATTCTGCCAGGGCAGACCTGGCGGAATGAAAAGCACCTGCGGCACAACTCGGAATTTGCCGGTCCGGTAACAACCGGCAACCTCATAATGAGGCCCAATGTCATGAAAAGGAGTGAAAAGATGAAAACACACTGTAGAAGGACACAGGAAAAGCACTGCATGAGAGACGGACGAATTGAAGGGAACCACCGGATAGTGGAAGAGAAAAGAAGGGGAATATGAGATGTGAGAAGAAGGACTACAAGGGCACAACAAAGAAATACCTGTGAGTAGAGAGAATGACTTGAAGAAGAGGCATGAAGGACGATAGGGAGGGAGGAAGTAAGGGAACATGATAGAAGAGAAAGAAATGGAAAGGTTTGTCTCACAGAGGGTGGGAAATTGTAACTAATGTGATAGAGAAAGACTGATGATGCAGAGCAAGGAATAGAAATGCAGAGGTTATCAGAAGAAGAATGAACAAAGGGAATCAGAAGGTGCCAGAGAAGTTACATTTAGGGAAATATAGCATAAGAGGAAACAAAATGATTAGTGTGAAAAGAAAGTAACATATGAGAGAGGAGGAAAGAGTTAATATCAGAGGCAGGAAAGAAAAAGATATTAGAACAAATTAAAGAAATATAAAAAAAAGTAGAAGATTTAAGAGGGGACAGGACTAGAAGGGAAACCGAGGACACGGGGGAGGCCAGCAAGACAACACATGTGTACGCGGCCTTCCACCAGGCTCATAATCATGTGACCAGCTCTGCCTCCTCCTGCTTTTCCAGCCAAATGATGACTACTTAGGGACTTGCTTGGTCTTTTCCCTTCCCTGCAGTGCTCCTACACCAGGTTCAGATGAGACTCCCTGGTTACGTGACCGGCTCCCCCTCCTCCAGATTTTCCCACCAAACAGTGACTGCTTGAGGGCTTGCTTTGTATCCCTCCCTTGCAATGCTCCTGCACCAGGCACAGAAGAGGCTCTGCCTCCTCTAGTTATTCCAGCCAAACGGTGGATACTTACGGGCTATGTATTTTTCCCTCCCTTACAATGCTCTTCTTGCAAGCCCAAAGGAGTGCCCTTGCCCACTGGACCAGCTCTGCCTCCTCCAGCTTACCAGCCGCCAGTACCACCTACTCTTTCTTATATATAGCATCCTCAACCCCGGAGTCCTCAGCTACGGACAAGGACAAGGACATTGGGGGTCATTACGAGATGGGCGGTAGCCATGGTGCTATTAGCACAATGGCTGCCTCCCATACCGTGTCCGTGTCCGGTCTTGTTTAATGGGGACTTACCAGTCCATTCTGACCCTCGAGGGACCGGTAAGTCCCCATTGAACAAACCATTCCCCATTCCCATTTGAGCCCCATAGGGCTCAATGGGAATGGGGAGGGCGCTAATAACGGGCTCGTGAATAGCAAGCCTGGCATTAGCGCCCTGGTCCCTTAGCGTGACCCATAAAGGACGTATGGTCCGACTACACGTCCCTTACGGTTCCCGCTAAGGGACCTCGGAATTGGGCGGTAGGGGATTACCGGCACCGGTCTCTTTACCGGTGCCTGTAATCCCTTACCGCCCACCTCGGAATGACCCCCATTGTCCGTTTGTGCCTATTATGGCCTGGAATGAGCCAAGGGCTTGTACTCCCTACTGTTGGGATGCATGTCTAATGTCCCAACCGTGGGAAGAGGTTTAGAATGCGCAAATTCTATTAGTCATGAGAGTGGAGTGGTTTTGAGCCAGTAACCACTATTTTGTATCCATCATTGTAGCCGCCATTTCAGTTTAGCTATGCAAACTACTCATGTTATGGGAAGGAGTGTTGTAGATGTAAGGTGGAGCAGCAACAGTGTTGCAGAATAGAAGGTAGACCCAGAGGCAGTGGGGAAGGCCGCAGCTCAGCAAGGTGTGGGGTGATAGGTGATAGGTTTGGGGTGATGCACATAGTAGAGTATAGAATGTGTGATACTGTTCATTTAGGATATTTTTGATTAAGTGCCAAGGAGGAGTATGCTCCTCCTTTTTGCATAGACTTACATAATAGCCTGGCACTTAAGGGGTTAATAGGTGACCAGACTAAGTGGGCAGTAAATGTTTATATAGGAGCAGCAGATGGTGAGTGACTGCGATAGTCAGAGTGCAGCCATCTTGAAGTAGACCACAATGGAAGTGCAGCGTTGAACAACAAAGAATATAAGAGGACATATGTGAAGTTGGTGTATAGTTCTGTTCAACTAAAAATATTTCTCCTTCCCCCGGTGAGTGTGCAGATGGCGAAGGTTGGCACTAATAAGTCAGGCGCCAAGCTAAGATCAAGATGTACAGCCAAAAAGCAAGCTGAGGACAAGATATATTTTAATTAGTGTGAGCTATGTGTGCTAGATTAGCTAGACACCTGCAAGGAGAACAGGGTTTACTAACCTGCCACTACAGAGGCAATGTTGGAGTAGGATGCCCAAGTGAGACCCTACTGACCCCAATGAAAAGTGGCCATTCTATGTGAACTTCAGGCAGTACATTGCCTTTAACAAATAAATAAGTGAAATTAATTCCATAGAGCAGTGCATGAGCATGTTTTTTATAAAGCAATCTGGGTCCGCACACAGATAGGGAGGATAGCCTTCCAGGACAGAGATACCTTCCAGGATGGGAGTCGCATTAGGTTTTTGACAATGAGTGAATTTACGAGGTTAAAGAGATCGTCTGGGTGTGCAGATGTGCCCGGTCTTATGATGAAGCCTTTGTTTTATTAAGGGAATGTCTCAAGGAGGTGCACATCAAACACCGTCCAAGTTGCCTTGATCCATCAGATGAATAACTAATTGCAATTTACTACTTGACCTGAGAAACCAATCATAGTGGAGTAATACATGTTGATGACATAATGAAGTCATTTTTTGGGAGTGTGCTTTGTGATTAGAAGTAGCCAAAAGTAACAATATATAGATAATGTTTAGGGTCTTTGTATAGGGGTTGACCAATGAGGACCGTGGGACAAATTGTGTATCTGATATGCAAAATAGTGGTTTTGGGTATATTAAACTGTAACTTTGTTGGTTCATTCCAAGGGTTGTCTAACTCTCCCAGCCATATTTCATGTAATAAAAACATGTTTTTCTTGCAAGACGTGCACTCTTATTGCCACTTGGATTATTGGTTATCAATCAGGTTGCGGGTTTACCCTACACTACCTTTTTTTTTATAACATCAGGAAAACATTAGAATGTGTCTCCAATGGTCACATGCCATTGCCACACTCACAAGAGCCCATGACCATCAACAATTATTGAACCCCCACTCCACAAATACCCATGTTGCTAATTAACACTCACTCAGAAAGCCCTCCACACCAGCATCACTGATCACATTTTCCACACAAACTCCATGGAATTTTTCTCACCAAAAAAAGTGTTCCCTTACAGTTCTTCACGTGTGTTTGGTGTCCTCACCCCACTCGGGTACAGCATTAAATATACCCACCACATGGATACAGTGTGGCAGTTATGCACAAATCCAATTGGTCCTGCACCATGCGCAACTGGGTGCCTATGAACTCCATGGAGCACCTCACTTGCCGCTTTAAACTATCACACAGACTGACACTTTTTATCTCAACTATCACCCAATTCACCATTCCATGTGGATATCTTGATCTCATTACTTCAGTGTCAATCACATAATCAACAAACATCTTCCTTGCTGATCGTTACTTATGAGGGTCCCAAGGCATCAAACGCATCAGGGATGCTCGCCATCATCTCACAGAATCCATGTACATAACCCAACATGTACAGAACCCCACCCACATCAGGGAATGCATACTCACCCTTGACTTCACTGCGTCTCCCATGGTAAAATGCCTCGACTTGATCCCACTGGACAGGGTGGGGGACATATCCTTCTCACATTCCTGAGTGGAGGGTAGTGGAGGGTAGTGCAGTACCATTTATCCCCTCCACCTTCTAGTGAACACAGTGGACTTAACGAGTCTGCAAAAGGGGCCCACCTACTTGACATCAGTGTACTCTTTTTTTTAAAAAAAAAAGGTAAATAACACAGGTCATGGACCACTTGTGTGCAAACAGGTAACTCCGTGCAATGTTAGTCATTTGCACTATTAAGTGTAAAGCAAAGGTGTAAAACAATGGTGTAAAATGCAGGTGTAATTGTCTGTAAGCTTTTGTTTATGCACTTCATAGTGCAAATTGAGAAATCACTGCCTGACATTTATGCCTGGCATTCATCTCTTACAATTATGGCATCCACCGGCTATCCAGCTGCTTTCAACTGGTTTAAAAAGCAGGTAGAATCCATAGGAATCAAAAGCATTTACAACAGCGTGAAAATGTCATTCTGGGGTAAATGCTTGTGCATTTGTAGGGCGGCAAGGACGGGGTGGCAAAAATGGCAATTATGTTGCCTTTCCGTGCTTTGACTTACAAATAAATGAACATGTAGAGAAGAGTATAAATTATGTGTAAAATGTTTATGGGTGCTTTTTGTGTATGCTTTTTAGTCTAGTTAACATCAATTATGACCCCCTCATTGCGTGCCTCAAACCTACCCCAATGAGTCAGCGACGGTTATCCCTTGCTTGCCTTTTTGCTGAGATTGACAACACATCAGCAGCCCATATTATGCCAATTATGGCAGTGTTTTAGGCAAATCTAAATGGAAAAAGACAAAGGGGCATACACTGCCCTGTCTTCTGGTAATCTTCCCAGCCATGTTAAAACTAGCCCAAAAAGGGGGGAAGCAGTATATCTGTGATGAAAATGAGAGCAGCTTGGACATCAGTGGGCGTAGCATCATGGAAGTTATTGGTAGTGATACTGCTAGCTTATAGGGTTTGTGGAACATCATCCAATTTGATATATTGAGAAGTTCGGAATAGATTGTGGCTGCAGCTTCATTAGCGTGCTTTACAGTGATGGGACACGACTAGATTGTGTTTGCAACTTCATAAAAATTCTTTACAGTGACCATAATGGCACAAATTGCTTTCCACTAGGAATTCTGGCATTTATTATGGACCCGGCTTCATTAAATGATTTTCACTGGGAATGCTGGTATATTTCATGGGTGCAGCTGCATACAAAGTACTTACAATGGCAGGCTGACATATGATGTGAAGCCAGGCATCATGAAAATGTCAAATGCTACTGTTTACTGCTGGTGGCGTGCCATGAAGGAGTTTTCTTCACGTGTTACCCTTGGGAACCAATTGTAAATTGTATGACTTTTAATGCATTATTCTCAATAAATGTGCTTTAAAACACACCACTTCAAAGGACTATTTTAAAGGTTTTCTCATCAGAAGCCCCATTACTTAGGGATCACTTGCTATGCGCGTTTACATGTGCTGATCTGTAGAAAATGTTAGTGCCCCTGCACTAATGATGATCACCTGCCGCCACTGACTTTGAATAGTTTGCAAGGCCAGTTCCCCCTGAGGAGCTTTCCTACCTGCTGGCACCCAAAGCTGCCTCTGCTACTACAATGTGCATTATATTGTTGCTGGCGGCACACAATAAAGGCTCGAACGTGTAGGTGCCAGGGGCTAGGTGCCACCCCTCTGGTTTCTATGTTAGGTGCACAATGTAAGATTTGATTCAAATCCTTACATCTTTCACCAAGTGCAGTCTGCGCCATGCCGCTCCGGCAGCATGATCATCATAATCAGTAGGCATGAGGGGCGGCCCAGGTCAGCGTGGCAGTCTGTGGCACATAATACACTTCTGCAAGGAGCTTTGAGGTTGGGGCCCCAGTAGAGCTTGCAGGGGGGGTTCCCTCATTTTTGTCTTTCACTACTGAGGTTGGATCATAACAGCAAGCCACAGGAACCGCTTCACATGGCCCCGGTCTAAGGAGGAGCTTGTGCAATACAATTTGGGTTTATAGTTTGGGAAATTAGACTAAACATTCTCTACCATTTTCATTTTATTAGGGGAATAACTGAAACTCCCCCACCCTAGGGTGCGCTTCGTCCCCCCCAATCCCTGGAATGTCAGCGTCCACTATGGCTCTGGGCCTCCTGCATGCTAGATGGCTTTCTTACAGGGAGCATGTAACAATGCCCATATCTGATTTGTGCTGCTGTTTATGCTGTTATGCAGCACTGCAAATATTAAGATACTGATATCTAATGTAATGCTATTCTAATTATAAACCTTGGAAGGATGAAAGGCGGAGTCGACCCTGCCTGAATTCAAACTTCTGACAAACAGGTTGAACTAAAATCCAAGCATCAAGCCCTTCACTCAGTGACATGGATTGCAGCTTCACTCAGTGGCATGGATTGCAGCTTCACTCAGTGGCATGATTGCGGCTTCACTCAGTGGCATGGATTGCGGCTTCACTCAGTGGCATGGATTGCAGCTTCACTCAGTGGCATGGATTGCGGCTTCACTCAGTGGCATGGATTGCAGCTTCACTCAGTGGCATGGATTGCAGCTTCACTCAGTGACATGGATTTCGGCTTCACTCAGTGGCATGGATTGCGGCTTAACTCAGTGACATGATTGCGGCTTCACTCAGTGACATGGATTGCAGCTTCACTCAGTGGCATGGTTTGCAGCTTCACTCAGTGACAGGATTGCAGCTTCACTCAGTGGCATGGATTGCGGCTTCACTCAGTGACATGATTGCGGCTTCACTCAGTGGCATGGATTGCGGCTTCACTCAGTGGCATGGATTGCGGCTTCAATCAGTGGCATGGATTGCAGCTTCACTCAGTGGCATGGATTGCAGCTTCACTCAGTGGCATGGATTGCGGCTTCACTCAGTGGCATGGATTGCGGCTTCACTCAGTGGCATGGATTGCGGCTGTGTACCCCTTTAATGCTGAAGGAAGGATCGTAAACAGAAGCTGACATACAATAGTTATTGCATAGCTAGTAACGAAATGTCACAGAATGTGACCCTTTATTTGCTTACGAAATATGATTGGCTAGCCGATTTTTTGCCAGCAATGTAACATGAAATGTGCTGCCACTTAAAAAAAAAAGGTTTAGCATTTTCTTGTAACCTATCTTTAAACTTCAGTAACCCTTGTTGATTTGGGTGGGATTAGCAGTTGGTTTGCTGACACCTTAATAGTCAAACGTCTCCCATCTAAACGAGGCACAAAATGTGACGCTGCCTTACTTTCCTGTTCATGTTTCCCAGCGCATACAAATTACTACCATCTCATGGATTGCTCAGCTAGACTGAGCTGTGATTCCATTGAGAGCTCGCTGACTTCCTAACAATGGACATAGACAATCTTGGAGGAAGAAATGCAAATATAGATGAAACTAATACAGGCATGGCCAGACTTCTTTGTGCAGATTTTGGAGACCTGCATCTTCTGCCTGTCGGGCCCTGAAGGAATTGCAGGACATATGATTGACCTATTCTTCATTTCACCTGACACCCTGAACGCAGGGTCTCCATGCCTTTCACGTTGTCTGACTATTTTGCAACGACATGCATACCCTCAGCCCCCACTTTGGACAAATATGCAAAACATTATCACTGCTGGAAGAAGCAATAGCTACTATTGCTCAGAGCATCCCTTACCCCAACATGATAAAGTAAGCTATTGCTCTCACTACTTAGAGATTCTCTACCCCAACAAATTAAAGTAAACTATTGCTCTCAATACTTAGAGATTCTCTTACAACAACAGGATAGAGTAAACTATTGCTCTCACTACTTAGAGATTGTCTTACAACAACAGGATAAAGTAAGGTATTGCTCTCAATACTTTGAGATTCTCTTACCCCTACAGGATAAAGTAAACTATTGCTCTCAATACATAGGGATTATCTTACAACAACAGGATAAAGTAACCAATTGCACTCAATACATAGAGATTCTAGTTACACCAACAGGATAAACTAAGCTATTGCTCTCAAAACTTAGAGATTCTCTTACACCAAGGATAAAGTAAGCTATTGCACTCAATACTTAGAGATTCTCTTACACCAACAGGATAAACTAAGCTATTGCTCTCAAAACTTAGAGATTATTTTACCACAACAGATTAAAGTAAATTATTGCTCTCAATATGTAGAGATTTTCTTACACCAACAGGATAAAGTAAGCTTTTGCTGTCAATATTTAGAGATTCTCTTACCCCAACAGAATATAGTAAGCTATCACTACAATCACTGAGATCATCTCTTACACCTAAAGAATAAAGTAAGCTTTAGCGACAATCTCTTATGGTTTCCTTTCCCTAACAGAATAAAGTAAGTTATGTGACCAAACCCCAGCCTAAAGTCTACTCCCATGTGGCCAGGGAAAGGCAGCCGCTGACGGATCCTAATCCTGGGGGTAGTATCAGGGGGAAGGATCACATGGGAGGAGATGGCTATCTGGGGGAAGTAGTGACTCCTCTAGGAGATACACAGTATTCATCTTCTTCTGAGGATGAATGTGAAATCCTCCCCAGATACCTAATGGAATGCTATCAAGGTACCAGTCCCTCCATTATTAATGCCCAAAGAATCATCTGTCATTAAAAGTAATTTAAACAGAATCAAGTTGAGGCCTCAAAGGTTCAGGAATGAAAGGTGAGAACCTTGAATTGTCATAATTCTGCCTTAATGACAATTCATCACCCTAATATGGAATTACAAACTCTTTTACACAACCTCTTCTCATTCTAACAACTCTCAGTTCATAGAGCAGCATGGATTAACTGAAAGTAACATGGAACAAACTAATGTTTCACATTGTTCCATAGACTTCAGTGCCGATAATGCTAAAAGTACTGGGACGAGGAAGAAGAGCTCTGAGGCAATGAGGATTCAGAATAGTGAATATTCAAAGGTGCAGTCTAGTTGCTGCCACTCAAAGCACCCGAGTGGGAAATTCAAAACCCAAGAAGAGGCACAGCTAGGTAATGAAGGTGAAGCAGAGGAATAAGTGCCAGGAGCATTGGAAGGCCGTGCAGGAGGCGTAGCTGAGGACGCTGAAGCCATCCGAGATGCAGGATCTACCACAGAAAGAAGCCCACCAGCAGAAGTCACCATGAAGGGTAAAATTGAGCAGAAGCAGAATTGCAGAGTATGCACAGAGAAAAGCACCATACTAAGAAAAAGTCCAGCTGAGGAGAAGTGTTTCCAGCACAGCGTATGGCAGGCCGGTGAAGTCGCAGAAGATCAACAGAGCTGTCATCGCTCCCAAAGACCGACTGCAACTTACCAGAGGCACGCAGAAGCGGGAAAGTAAGCAGACTGAACACTGAAGGACTGCGGCAGAGCCAGACAGAAAGAGGGAGCCACCGAAGAGAGAATCAGTGAGTTGGCTAAGTGTGAATTCTGACCCCAGTGCACTCCAAACAAGAAAGGTGTTACAATGCAACAATTTTGAATACCGAACAATTGATAAAACAAACATTGAAATATGCATGGATGTGTACATCACTCCACCTCCTCGGCCAGGAAACTCTCTCCCCCAGCATGCTCCCATCGAGCGTTGCTATTGGTTGGGAAGCACTTCATCTATTCACATGGAAATGATCCGGATGTCAACGCTGGAGCAACCCAACATCGAAGGACGACTTAAAAGGCCCAATTCCCTGTCTGGGCCTGTCCGGGCATGCACTGCACTTTGGGATTCGATTCTCCCCTGTGCAGCCTTTTTCACTGCTGCCCCAGGCACTGATTCTGAAATGCTCCCTGAAGATCCTTGGCCACAGCCACCGTCTCTCACACCAGCTTGTAGTGTAAGGTAAACCACTCCCCTTGTGGACCTTACACCATGCATTGTATCCATTATATGCTTGTTCTCCTATTCCCCCACTATACCCTGTAATCCACCCTACCACGATAATCTATCCATCATCTTGGTAGCCCACTACCCTCTAAGCATTGGTATCTTATCCTTACCAAAGGCATCGTATCAGACCCATGTTGTGCTCATCATCAACCCTCTCTCTCTTCCACCACCCACCCACCTCCTATTTGAAGCTCTGTACTCTAACTCATGCTATGGCATTCTCCCTACCTGATATGTCACTGCTACTTCGCGCAGAGCCTAATGTAATGACTCCTACCTGATATGGTCTGGCACCCTCGCGAGGCCCATCCTGTATCCAAATGCAATAAAAGGTAAGTTACTTCATGTCTTTGTCTTGCAGGCAGCACTTTTTATGTCTGTAACATGCCAACCTTGACTTTCAGCCCTGTGCTGTTAATACACCAATTATGTCTGTAACATGCCTAACTTGCCCTGCAGCCCTGTGCTGTTTTCATCAACCAATTATGTCTGTACCAGGCCGAACTTGACTTGCAGCCCTGTGCTGTTTTAATCAACCTATTATGTCTGTAACATGCCGAACTTGACCAGCGGCCCTGTGCTGTTTTAATCCACCTATCATGTCTGGAACATGCTGGACTTGACTTGCAGCCATGTGCTGTTATTCATTCATGTGCCTCCACACCTGATGGAGCCCCCACACTTTGTGGCGTGGTTCAGTTAGGCCATGTTAATAAGAACCGCTTGTTTTAACCTGCATTTGTGATTTTGCACTCCTAAGAAATCTGAATTTGCTGTTACCGCCCTGATGCCTGAGAGTGTGGTGCGCTGCTTTAAATGCAAAAATAAAATAAATAAATAAGGCTCCCCTCAAAAGTGTTCTTGATTTTGATTTAAGATCTCTTAAATCCTCTATTTCTAAAAACAACATTATAGTAATATAGCTGCATTGTAATGACTGCAGCATTTTTCACCAATGATACAACAACAATCAATGAAGACATGTCGGTAAAGAATTGATGAAGTCACATGTCCCACAGTTTTCAGCAAATATGTAGAATGCAAACCTCCCTTCAAATTACAGGCACAGATAGCCGTGGAGTGCAACAGAGCTATCTGCAGATCTCACACACAGACACACACATATACACACACACAAACACATAGCAGTGGAGGGCGACTGAGCTATCATCAGATCACACACAAACACACACACGTAGCTGTGGAGTGTGACAGAGCTACCCTCAGATAAAACAGCAGTGGAGTGTGGCAGATCTAGGTTCAGATCACACACACACACACCATACACACATACCCCACTGATAATACTGTCATAATGTTGGTACAATGTTCCTTACAGTGAATATGTCTCTGGCATAGCGGAGTGAAATGATCCTGTAAAAGTGTTGGCCCGACACTGCCGTGCTCAAGAGATTTGCAGATTTAACCTTTCTTCAAACTGATGTTTTCATCTGAAAAATGGAGCTTAGGTCCTAAATATGTCAAGAATCGACCATCGTTTCTTTATCCTGACATTATTGAACTCAAGAGTAAATACTGGCTGAGAAATTAACAATACTCTCACCTTTGTGTACAACTCTACCTCCAAACTGCCACCACCTGGAACTCCCTTCCACAGAACATCTGCTGCAATGAGGGCTACATCTCTTCAGAAAGGCCCTGAAAACCTGGCTATTCCCTCCAGCAACTTGAAGATCCTCCATTTCTCACACTCACCTCACGATACCTAGGCCTTTTCACAGTCCGTGCCTAAATAGTATGTTTGTTTGTTTTATTATTTATAATGCGCGAGCGTACCCGGGGGTATCAGGGCGCAGACTTACAAGAATTTTCGAAGCTTGGTTACACTACACGAGGAAAATACATAATACAAATATAGGTGCACAAATGTTATATACAATATATACAAATCAACAGTAGGCCAGCAGGCCGTAATGTAATATACAGATAAGCAAGAGGCACACGTGGTTACGATGTGTGCGTGTAGCGCTGGACACTACCTGGTTTTAGTGGGTCTCCAGTTTCAGCCAGGAGATTAACTTGGAACGGAAGTTCTGATAAGGCAAGTCTGCTCTGAGGTTTGGAGGCAGGGAGTTCCAGAACTTGGCAGCTTTTACCGGGAAGCTGTTGCCTCCTATAGTGGGCCGTTTGTAGTGGGGGACAGATAAGCAATCTTTGTATGCGGTTCTGATGGGTCTTGAGGAGGATAGTTTGTGGAACCTGTTGATCAGGTAGGTTGGGGCTGCGTTGTTGAGAGACTTGTGGGTGAGGGATGCCGTTTTTAAGAGAATTTTATCTCTGGTGGGGAGCCAATTGTTCTGTTGGCTGAATCCTGTAATGTGTTCTCTTCTGGAGATGCCCAGAGCTGCTCTGAGAGCGTTGTTCTGAAGGGTTTGCAGTTTATTGGTGATGGCGTTGGTGGATCCTAGGTAGAGGGCGTTACAATAGTCAAGGCGAGACAGTATGAGGGCTCTGGCGAGTGTCAGACAACTAGTGTCGGACAGGAAAGGTTTGGCTGCACGGATTAATTTGCACGTGTAAGCCGTGGAGGATGCAAGGGAGCTCACTTGTCTTTTGAGGGAAAAATTGGAGTCTAGATAGAATCCCAATGTTTTGACCTCCAGTCCGACTTTGATGTTGTTCCCGTCAATCATGAAGGATTTATAAGCCGGGCCAAGTTTCTTCATACTGATTGTGGTGCCTAAGATGATGAGTTCTGTTTTATCATCATTCAGGCATAGTCCATGAGTAGCCATCCATGCCTGGATGATGATGTACACCCTATTTAACAAGGCCAAATCCTTTCCATAATCTCCTGAAAGCGGAAGGAGGATCTGAGTATCATCTGCATAGTTAGTGTAGGTGATACCAAGATGATCCAAATCATCGAAAAGGGGCTTGGTAAATATGTTATATAATGTGGGGGAGACACAAGAGCCCTGAGGAACACCACAGGTGATGGGTATAGGGTCTGCTGCCGCCGTGGGAGAGAAGACCCTCATAGTCCTGCCGATAAGGAAGGATGTGATCCAGGTGATGGCCTCGCTGGAGAAATGAGCCGAGGAGTGGAGGTGTGAGCAAAGGACGGAGTGATCGACCAGATCGAAGGCTGCAGATAGGTCGAGGAGGAGGAGTAGGGCGGCTTGTCCGTTGTCTCTGAGCGAATCGATCTGCGCTTTCAAGTCAATAAGGGCGGTTTCAGTCCCGTGTTGGGGACGGAATCCAGATTGTCTAGAGCCTAAGAGGTTGTGTTCTTCCAAGTGCTTCTGTATTTGTACATAGGCAACCTTGTCCAGAATTTTTAGTAGAAAGGGAACAGTAGTTATGGGTCGGTAGTTTGTGGGTGTGGCTGGGTCGAGTGTAGGTTTTTTCAGTAGAGGTAGTACCCAGGATTGTTTTAGGTTAGTAGGGATGGAGCCAGTGGCAAAGGAGGCATTGATCAATTTTGTAATGAAAGGGGAGAGGTCGCGGGCAGCATCTTTAATGAGCTGTGCAGGGCATAGATCTCCCTGGCAGTTAGACGGTTTCAAGGACAGGATAATTTTTTCGACTTCCAGTATGTTGACTTTGGTGAATTGGAAGCGGGCTAGGTCAGTGGGTGTGGGTTTGTCCGGAATTATTGAGTTGAGGGTGTCATTCAGGGATGCTCTTTTGCTAGTGATTTTACTTTGAAGAGTCGCAATCTTGTTGGCTAGGGCACTTTGAATTTCTGAGCACCAGTTTTTATCTTTGGTGCACGTGTCAAGGGGTGCTATGGGGGTTTCTATTTCTTTGAGGATGGAGAAAAGTTCTTTCATGTTAGATTTCGCTTGGGATATACGAGAGTCAAAGGAGGCTCGTTTGGCCAGGTAGATTTCTTTTTTGTAAAGTGCGGCTAGTTTGGAGAGTTTTAGTTTATTAGAGACTGAAGGGGATTTTTTCCAGATGGCCTCGCAGTTTCTTTTTTGCTGTCTTAGTTTTTTGAGGAATGGTGAGTACCATTTGTTGAGGTGCGTTTTCGGTTTACTGGATCTCAGTTTAAGGGGGGCGATGCGGTCCAGTGAGGTGGCCATAATCTTGTTATATTCTTCAACTAAGGACTCAGGGTCCAAGTTATCAGGAAGTGAGTTGAGAATGGGGAGGAGGTCAGGGATAAGTCTTTCTACTGTCATGTTCTTCTTGTTTCTAGTGAGAGTGGGTGGGGCCTTGATGGTGGGCGGGGGTGGGGGTCTGTCGGTGGAGAGCATGAATGATACCAAGTGGTGGTCGGTCCAGGCTTGGGGTGAGATATTAGTGATGTTCACTAGGCAGTTATGGTCGGCCACCCAGTCAAGTGTTCTACCTTTCGTGTGCGTAGGTGTCATACATCTTTGCACAAAGCCTAATTCAGTAAGAGTATTAGCTATGGTACTAGCGGAATGGTCTTCTAAGTCATTGTAGCCCAAGTTAAAGTCTCCTAAGGTGAGGGCTTGAGTGGAGCTTTTGAGGTTGCTGGATAGGATGGAGTTAAGGTCTTCATCGAAGGTGCCGATGGGGCCTGGCGGACGGTAGATCAGGTAGATGTTAAGAGTTTGGGAGTTAGTGAGTGGTATTTTGACTGCTAGTGATTCGCAAGAGAGGGCGTCGGTCGAGGTGGTTAGTCTCATGGTAAGACTGCACTTGTGGATAAAGGCGACACCACCTCCTCTAGAGTTAGGGCGGTCTTGTCTCAGGATAGAATAGTTATCTGGGACTGCCAACATAAGCATAGGGCCTGCTGCTGGGTGTAGCCAGGTCTCAGTGATGGCGAGGAAGTCAAGGTTTTCGGTGAGTATTAGGTCTGCAATTTCTGTAGCATGAGCTACTAGCGACCTGGCATTGATCAAGGCTCCCTTGATATTGGGGCTAGCTTTGGTTTTAGAGATGGTAGCTATATTTTTTGAGGTAGTAGTATGGCGCTTGTCTTGTGTAAGTTTAGGGGTACCCTGGTTGCGGGAGTTCTGAAGGGTTTGTAGTGGGTTACTGGGTTGTGTGGAGGTAATAGGTCGCGGTGGCAGCGATCTAGAGTTATGTGTAGTGGACAGTGAGCGGGCAAGTGGTTCATGGATTTTGGCTAGTCTAGCTCTAAGTCCTAAGTTCCTTTCTGTGGTGGTGCGAGGGTGACTGGAAGATAGTGTCTGAGAGGCGTTTAAATCTGAGTAAGGTACTTGGTTGTTACGCCTGGGTAGGGCTGGCATGTTGGGTAGGTGTGGAGCCATCTTGGTCGGAAATGTGGTATTGAGGCTGGTCATGACGTAGGCAAGCAAGATGGAGGTGAGTAGATACATGCTAAATGGTGGGGTCGAGAATGTTATGGAAACGCTGAGTAATACCTGGTTAAGGTGACCGTGGTTGGGATGGTCTATGTAGCCCCTAGATAAAGGTAGTTGATAGGGTTGTGATGCCGGGGGTCTGGCCGTCGGCAGGCACTGGCGTGTAACAGGTATGAAATAGGCACCCGCCTTGTTTCAATAGTGTGGTCTAAATGCGACCATAGGCCCAACACAGTAGTGTGGTCTAAATATGACCATAAGGCACAACACAGTAGTGTGGTCTAAATACGACCATAAGGCACAACACAGTGGTGTAGTCTAAATACGACCATAAGGCACAACACAGTAGTGTGGTCTAAATACGACCATGAGGCACAACACAGTAGTGTGGTCACTATGCGACCATAAGGCACAACTCAGTAGTGTGGTCTAAATACGACCATAGGCACAACACAGTAGTGTGGTCTAAATACGACCATAAGGCAACACAATAGTGTGGTCACTATGCGACCATAAGGCACAACACAGTAGTGTAGTCTAAATACGACCATAAGGCACAACACAGTAGTGTGGTCTAAATACGACCATAAGGCACAACACAATAGTGTAGTCTAAATACGACCATAAGGCACAACACAGTAGTGTGGTCTAGATACGACCATAAGGCACAACACAGTAGTGTGGTCTAGATACGACCATAAGGCACAACACAATAGTGTGGTCTAAATACGACCATAAGGCACAACACAGTAGTGTGGTCTAGATACGACCATAAGGCACAACACAGTAGTGTGGTTTAGATACGACCATAAGGCACAACACAATAGTGTGGTCTAAATACGACCATAAGGCACAACACAGTAGTGAGGTCACTATGCGACCATAGGGCACAACACAGTAGTGTGGTCACTGTGCGACCATAAGGCACAACACAGTAGTGTGGTCTAAATACGACCATAAGGCACAACACAGTAGTGTGGTCTAAATACGACCAGAGGGTGTGTGACTGGTAGTAGTGACCATAGACCATCTCAGTAGAGGTGGCTAAAAGTACATGCATGCAGTAATGTCCCGGTACTTGCAGGAACTTACAGTACGTTCTCCTTATGCGAGAGGGTTCTGGTGGAGGGTAGGGTGTAAGTTGAGCCGAGTTGATGGCCACTCCGCGCTGCCATGCGCGTAACAGGCGCAGAACAGGCCTTTGTATGGCCTTGGGATTGGCCGCCGGCGATTCCGCCTGCCGGCGGTTCTTTCGAATCAAATCGAGGTTCAGCCTCGATATCGTGCCGCGATGCGCCCGGCATGGGCGAGTCAGGCACTTCTTCAGGACAGGGTCAGGCAGGCCCTGCACAGTGGCACGCTCCGTACCTGGGTCCTGCTGTGGATCCTCTGCTGGGCTGTGGGGCTGGGGGGGCTCCTGTTCTACAGAGCAAGGTAAAGTACTATTCTAGGAGCAGACTGAAGGGCCCAGATCACTCAGCAACACCAAAGGCAATGCTCCTACTGAGCCCCAAGGTATATAGTCATGCAACACTTCGGTGGACACTAGCCGCAGACACAGCCACCTACTCGCAACACCAAAGGCAAAGATCCTACTGAGCCTCAAGGTACGAAGTCAAGCACCGGTTTGGTACACCAGCAGGAGGCAGGGCCACCCACTCGCACGCATTCGCCTCCATACACCAGACTAGTACATGAAGCACACCAACTCTTCCAACAGAATGCAGCTACGACCTCCAACAAAATTCTGTCTAGCTGGACACATAACGAGCACTCGCACACTCTCTTGACCACCTCCCAGCACCCATCCACATGCCTGACCATCATGGGTAGCTTACTGGGGCACGCTCAGCCCACCATCTCCCCATCTCGGCCTAATGTGCAAACACATTCTATTTTTTCTGACAATTTCCCATAAATTGGACTCCGGCCCCCTGAAGGCTTCACCCCCACAAGTGTGTTGAGGCCATACTAATGGGATAAAGGCGCTATATAAAAAAGGACTAACTACTACTACTACTACTGCAGGCAGTACCCAACTAGTGCACCCTGTTCTAAGAACACATCCCCTGCCCTAAAAGTGCAAATCAAGACACTGGGTGCCCTAGATGGTTACCGGATGTTTGCACCACGCAGATAACTGTACCCATATGAACCTAGTCTAAGAAAAGGCATAACCGCACTTATATTACACTGCTCAAAATATTTTGCTGTGCAAGCATTCACTCATATTTAGGGAAAGATTGCATTAATAAGGAGTTGTCTGTTTCATTAGATAATCATAGTTTACCCATCCATTAACTAAGCTTATTTGATAGTCTTCCTAGTAAAATCCAAGATACCAATAAATAATAAAATGTTCTTCTACGAAGTTAAAAACAATTGATCTATATCAAAGGGAAGAATACCTTGACGAAGACTTCGTACATCAAATACAAATACATTGCATAGTTGTCGCTATACAAAAGTGCAATTACAGTAATCAAATATCAACACTGCACAACAAATAACACATGTAATATTCATTCAATGGAGTGTGTGCACACAAACACACATACACACATACTTACAAATCACATAAAAAGTACTTTCAATCAAGGGAAAGTCGGTTCAATTTCCAATACAGCTGTTCTAATCTAAAAGAAAACTTGTTTAATTAATCCAGCAGCAAAATGTTGCCACTCTTACAGCCCACGAGGCTGTCTGTTCATCACAAATTAACCATCGTTTATCCCATTCCCAAAGCACAACACATGCTGCACAAAGAAGTGGTGTATGGATGAAGAAGTGAAAAAGAAGAACTCACACACACAACAACCCATAGTAAAGAATGCCAACATACAAATAAGCAATTTGTAAGCACAAAAAAAAAATCACCAAGTATCTTTAATTTTGAATGCAACCCTTTTTAAACAATTTTGAATATACCTTCGGTGATACACTTGGAAATCACATTGTTTTTAAGAAAAAGAAGGAACATAATCAAATCAAACATGCAAAAGGTACAACACTGATCATTCAACCAATCACCCAATAAATTGGCTATTTAAAGAAATGTGTCTCTGTGTGACTGAAGAAAAAATGTAATAGATGGACATACAAGAGGGAGACCCAAACCAACCGCCACAGGGGTAAAGAGACCCCGTCTTCACCATATGACTTGCTGTGTAACTAAAGAAGATATAAAATAGATGGACGTACAAGAGGGAGGCACAAACCAACTACAACCTTGTTAAGGAGACTGCGTCCCTTGAAATAGGACTGTGTGACTAAAGAAGAGAGGTCATGGACGGACATACAAGAGGGAGACACAGACCAACCACAACAGGCATAAGGAGACCATGTTCCTTGAAATGTGTCGCTGAAGAAGAAAGATAATAGATGATATAATAGTATGGCATGAAGATGCACATTTCCCTAAAACAGATGAAGAAGCTGCCCCGAAACATGCAATGCCAAACTGTGTATAAACAGTAACTTTAAAAAGAACAGAGTTTGCAGCAGCGAACCAGGCAAAGTCCTAGCCTCCGTCAGTGACAGACGTTCACTCCACTGCAACATAGTGTAACAAAGTTACAGTAAAATATCAGCAGCTCAAATGGCGTGAGCTTTGCACATACAAGAGCGAACACGAGTACACTGGGATCCTGGAACAGTTTAACATGGGGTTCACCTCAGAAGGGACAGAAAGAATGTGAGAACATATGACATATGAACTGGTACTGATCTCCTTCTCCTCTTGTGGCTTTATTGTGCCTTTTATTGTGTGCATTTAGACTTCTTTTACATGGTATATTAATTGTGCATTTCCCTATTGTGCACGCTATATGGCATTTCAGTTACTATTTAGAGGTCTTGTGACCTAGAGGTATATTTTGCACCCACATGCTTACACAGCATGAGTCGCGTGCCGCTGGGATATCATCTCCCATCGGTCACGTGATCATGCTCAGACAGGCATGCATAGTTTCACTGCGTCCTGCTGGGATAACTGACTCGCATCAGCGCAAAGCCTGTTATTGTCTGCTGCTGCCTGCTGGTGTGTTCGATGCAGTGCGCTGGCTTCATGGGACTTGCCTTGCTGTGTGCCAGGATGGTATTACTACATTTATTACTTCTTTGGTATCTTTCTTTTCTCCTTGATAGCTGTGTATATTCTGCATAGCACGTTTTTGTTATTGTTGTCTCGCAGGGTTGTCCCTGCATAGTGATATCATGTTTGCATACTTGGTACTCTATTTTGTAGGCCCATCTACTAATTGTGATTCTATCCAGAAATAAATTCCCTGCATCCCCTCCTCATCCTCCATTTACACCCTAAACTGCCTGAACCCATTGGATCTTGGGAGTTATTTTGACTTCCAATTGCACTGCATCCCAGTCAGTCCTATACTGATCCCCCTGTAAATATATTTATATGTCTAGTAGTCCTCTTACTACGCCCTTTTCCTGTTCCTTCTCATGTGCTCTACAAAGGTCACTATTAAATACTGAATCTATTAAATGCCATGCCTTGTAAGTTCATGATTTTATGTTATCATATAGTATAGATATTTTAGCAGTTTCTGAGACATGGCTTAATGACTACTCACATCCCACTACCGCAACTGCTTTGCCGGATGAATATTCTAGTTTAGTTTAGTTTAGTTTCTTTATTTATACCGCGTGCCGAATCCTGGGGTAACCGGGCGCTGGAGACTTAGAGAAGGTTACAACATAGTAAAAACATACAATACAGACTGAGATATAACAACAGTAAGTGCAGTAGACCGGGTTACATGATGGTCGACAAAGGATATAAGGAGAAGAAGTACATTAAGCAGAATTATTGTTGGAAAGCCATGTTTTTGTTTTGGCTCTAAAAGTCCAAAAGGAGCTTTCTGCTCTAAGGTTCAACGGCATAGCGTTCCATTGTTTGGCAGGTAGGTCCGGGAAGCTGGAGCCACCTGCTTTTTTTTAGGGAGAATTTGGGAACGGATAGGCAGTGTGAATATGGCGTTCTAGTTGGTCTGGTTGATGTGTGATTGTGGAACTTGTCTGCCAGGTATTGGGTGCGTCATTGGAGCGGCATTTATTTATTTATTTTACATTTATAAAGCGCTCACACAGCCCGCAGGCATCGAGGCGCTGTTACAGGGATTGTTTTTTTTGTTTTTTTTCTTAGTTGCGTAATTGTGTTTTTTTTTTTTTTGTCTTAGTTGCGTATTTATAACGCGCTTAAACACCCAGAGGTTTTTAAGCGCGGACCCGGGGATCGAACCTGTTGTTGCTTCGTGTCGTCTTGCTTCCAAGACGAGCACACTGCCGCTGAGCTATCCTCCCGGGACAATGATGAGGGATCTGAGAGTGAGTCTGTCTCGTACAGGGAGCCAGTGTGCATCTTGTCTGATGCTGGAGATGTGGGCATGTCGTGGGATACACAGGGCGGTTCTGAGGGCATTATTTTAAAGTACCTGTAGTTTGTTCAGATTGCGTTCTGTCGTGCCGAGAAAGAGAGTATTACAGTAGTCAATTTTTGAGAGAACTAGCACTCTGGCTAGTGTAATGCAACTGGAAGGTGATAGGAAGGGTTTGCAGGCGTTGATAAGCTTATTTGTGTAAGCTGTGGGTGAGGCTGTGGCGTTCACCTGTCTTTGAGCGAGAGAGTAGAGTCTAGGTAGACCCCAAGGGTTTTAATTTCTTTGGCTACTGTGATTAGGTTGCCGTCTATGTTGATAGAAGAGTAACGGGGGTCTAGTTTGTTTAGCCGTGGTTGGGAGCCGACAAGGAGGGGCTCTGTTTTCTCGTCGTTGAGGCATAGACCGTGCTCTGCCATCCAGGCTTGGATCTCCAAGTAGAGGTTGTTGATCCTGGTGGAGTCCTCATCATAGCACCCTGATAGGGTGATGAGAACCTGGGTATCGTCAGCATAGTTTGTATATGTGACACCCAGGTTATCTAGGCGGTCAAACAATAGCTTAGTGAAGATATTGTAAAGGGTCAGTGAGATGCACAAGCCTTGAGGGACGCCACAGGTGATGGGGATGGGGAGTGCTGAAGCCCCCGGGGAGAAGACCCAGGTGGTTCGGTTGGCTAGGAAGGACTGGACCCAGGCAGTCGCCTGGTTAGAGAAGGCCACTGAGGTCGTCAGATGTTCCGTGAGGATCTGATGGTCGACGAGGTTGAAGGCTGCTGATAGATCTAGCAGTAAGAGAATGGCTAGATTACCCTTGTCCTTTGCCTCATCCATCTGGATTTTTAGGTCCAGTAGGGCTGACTCTGTTCCATGCCTTGGCCTGAAGCCGGATTGTCTGAGGCCCAGGAGGTTGTTGTCTTCCAGGTGCCTCTGAATTTGCAGGTAGTGTAAGTGACTCCAATCAAGCAATCCCACTAAGTCAGTGCCTTGTCTGGGATGCCCAAGGGAAGCCCTTATTTATATATTTTTATGGCAAGTTATAATCTGGATGATGAACCCTTGTATAACACCCCTCTCTTAGAATCCCCCTTGACCCCACTGAGCCAAGAAGTAGGCTTGTTTTGCAAATTTAAAATGTTTATTTGAAAAATTAACACTATATATATATATCACACTTCTATAAATAAATTGATGATGGATAGTACACTTGTGAATATGAGCAGTAATCAGCAATAGGTAATCCTACAATAGCACAGTTCTTGGTTACTTATGAATCGGAAAAGAAGAATAAGGTGGCAGAGAATGCTTTATATGGTTCAAGGAAAGGCAAGGTGAGACAGAATACAACACAGCAATAACCTTGAGATGATTTCAACCAAAAGATAATATGATCACTTTTTCTTGAACAATTCTCTCCCCCCCTATGCAATGTAAGGAGATGAAAAGGAGAGCATACAGTTCTCAGGAATGCAAACAATATAATTCAGTTCCCCCCTAACAAGCTTAGAGGAAAACAGGTAGAAGTTTGAAACACCTGCCCAAAATGCTTTGAATGTGATGACAATGAAGTGAGAAATGTGCTAAAAATGCTTTTAATTCCCTCTAGAGGTTCAGGGTGGGTGATATCTAGTTTATATTAGTTCAGGCTCACTTTAGCAATGCTTTATGAGTAACTAGCAGGTTAAAACGAATTTTAGCAAAGGAAAGCAAGGAGCTGCTGATTTTTACACGTGGCTGAAATTGTGCAAAATGTCAAATCGTGGCAAATTAGTCGCGCGCGTCGAGCGTAATTACGGAGGCACTATAAAATGACAGTTAAATTTCGTTCCTAGGAAAAACAGTTCCAGAGATACGGACGATTTTGTGAAGGTAGTTTTTCGGATTTGAAATTTAAAAGTTCAAAATGACAGGTGACAGTTTTCAGCTTTAAAAAGGACAGAATGACACACACGATTCCTATGAGGTAGTTCTAAATAGGTTAAAATAGTTTTAATTAGATTATTTTAAACTAAGAGATTAGTCTGGCACAGTCCTAGAGTACTCACACTATCTTTTGGACAGGAATGGGCCTCGTCACAGATCTGGTCAACAGGTTGAATGGGACTTCTGGCGGTTCTGCTCACGGCGTCTGGTCTCTGGTTCTCTCTGGTTCCGGATACATCACTGCTTTCTGGATACTGCTACAGGTTCTTGCAAAAGTTCTTGGCAAAAAATTCAAACAGCTCGCCCGGCTGTTGAATAGTTTGGTTGGTTTTGAGGCCTGCTCAAGAGGATTCAGCTTGTGGATTCAGGCCTCTCTGCTACAAATTCTGGAGTTAATTTCTGGTCTCTGGAGATTGATGGATTTGAAGTCTGGATCTCTGGATGTGAAGTCTGAAGTCTCCCGTCAAAGCGTCCCGCAAGAAAGTGGAAAGTGAATGTCCCCACCTGTCCTGCACTGTCTGCTTTTATGTGTTTAGAAAGTGGGTGTGTGTGTGGCATAACTGAGCCTGCCCCTCTCTACTTGTCATTGGCCCAATTCTCCCCTCTCCCATGATTGGGGGAAGGAAATGGATTGTCATCATGATGAGGTCTGTTTATGGGTCAGAGGATCCTCCCCTGGTCAATTTGCCCACAAATCTATATTTGATTCAAATACATATTTCCCAGATACACAAGTGGTTGACATTACATGTACATATTACAGATGAATTAAGACAGGTCTCTGTTCAAGCGTCATGTTCCTGCGAGCTGGGATTCAGAAATGACAACATTTTGCGCTTTTTGGTCGGTTTACCAATATCGGACATTTACCAAAAATTACACAAATGTGCGCAAGGAGTATGGACATTAATTGATGAAGTGTCAGATTTGTAACATGCAGACATTTGGAGTAAGACCCTATTTTCCGCTAGCAACCCCCCAGAATACACCACAGGGTCCTAACACCTCTTAAAACGTGCACAGAAAAATCACAAGAATAATGATATTACTTCTATAATTCTGACAAGTCCGTACTATGAATTATCCATCTTTTTTAAAATTATGCTCTGGCCCAAAGGGTTGTGGTTTCCTCCAAGAACATGGTGGAGTTTCTGGTTTGTCCACTTCCCCCAAGCTCAGCTTGCGAGCAGAGGCACTGCCCCTCCCATTTCCTTCCAAGAGGAAGCCATTTTACGACCCCCCTAATATAACATTTGCCTGAGTCCAGGACAGGGCTTTGTTCAATTTCCTGCAGTCTGCAGGTACCCCTCCCTTAATTCAATCAGAGAGGTGTGATCTCCTTTTGGTGGGGGAAGCAGGATGCAGCCAGGCCTGGGAAGAGTTGTTGAGCCAGTTCAACTCCTGTCGGGGTTAGTTGTCAGGCAGAATTCAATTTCTTTAAGCCAAGCTTCAGCTAAATGTCCTGTTTGTTCCCAGTTTAAATCAAACTTACAATTTTCGCACATGCAGCTAGAATGCTGATTCTAAGTTCAAAACTATGACATTTCAACAGTTGCAAACTATGTTACACTCAAAAGTAGGTCACTCATTTAATTTAAACATTTCAATTTTAGTGGTTTTCAATCCAATTTCAATTAAGCTGCTGACATCCACAGCTCAGCCAGTTTTGTTATAAACATTGTTTTGGGCTCTTCATCTTCCCAGATTTTGTATGCACACAACATTTCATTCTGCCAGATGTCTGCTGGTGTTCAGTAAGATTTTTGAATATCCTGCAATGTTTGAAATAGGCACTTTGAGCTTGCATTCAGGAAAACAAAGGTGATTTTTAGGCGCTTTTGGTCTAACACCACTGTTATTTTTCCTTTGACACCACCTTTCACCCCTAGCGCTTCCGGTCCATCATGCTGGCACTGGTGGGTGGCAGGTTAGACAACCATTTTGGTGTGCGCACAACCGCGCTGTTTTCCTGGTTCTGGGATGGAATGATGGGCGGCGACAGCTCATCCCACATCCACCCAGTCTATTGATTTAGTTTTGTTCTGGGATAGAATGATGGGCGGCGACAGCTCATCCCCACATCTACCCCGTCTAATAATTCAACATGGGTCAAAACCCTTGACAAACGCCCCAGCCCGACTGCACTTTGAATTTGAGTCGAGGGGGAGTCGGGTGCAAAGAATGTTTTGATCCACACGCTGGTATGTCCGCATCATCTTCTCCCAATTCTGTAGATGGCACAGTTCTGCATCTTTTCCTCCATCCGGTTGGATCGATCGGTTCTCCTCGCCGGTCCTGATGGGAATATTGGGCGGTACCCCGGGCCCCTCGGATCTTTGCTCCCGGTCCCTGGGTCGTTCTCCTTGGTCAGTCTCCATGGTTTCATCTCTCCTAGGATGATAAAGGAAAGCGGCAATACACATTCCTAGACATTTTTACACCAATATTAATGGTGTGGCGAACATATACATTTTATAAATCAGAAGATATGAACATATACATTTTTTTTTTTAAATTAGGAGACAAGAACATATATATTCAAGAATCACAGAATTTTATATGTTATATGTGGAATATTTTAGGATGGGAACTGAATTAATCTGGAGCGGCCCCCTCTGGGATTCCAGAGGATTCCTCCAGTTGTTGCTGAGTGTGCCTGGGATGGCAACACTTCAGCTGATTAATATGGACCCACTTATCTTCCCCTTCTGCCAAATTACCTTTGGGGATGCGGATTTTGTAGGCAACAGGGGAGATCTTGTCTATAATTTCAAAGGGTCCCTTCCATGTAGGCAAACATTTTCGTTGTTTGGCCTGGTTCCTTTGGATATTGTATAGATAGACCCGGTCTCCAACATCATATACCTTCCTGGTGGTTTTCAAATCATTGTGCGTTTTCATACTCTCAGCTGATCTTTCTAGAGTCTGCTGAGCATAGGCAAAAGCATGTTGGAGGTGTTTCCTTAAATTCTCCACATACTCATGAGTTGTGGAGACATTTATCAGTGTCTGCTCTTGGGTCCTGTAGAGCAAATGCTGAGGAAGCACCATCTTGCGTCCAGTCATCAACTCAAATGGCGACATTTTAGTTGCAGATGAAGGGGTAGATCTGATGGCCATTAGGACCAGAGGTAATCGGATATCCCAACTTGGCCCAGAATCTGCCACAAACTTTTTTAAGATGCTCACAATGGTCCGGTTGTAGCGTTCTACTGCCCCAGAAGAAGCTGGCCGGTAAGCAATATGTAACTTCCTTTTGACCCCCAGTATCTCCCACATCTTTGTCATTACCTCGCTGGTGAAATGGCTACCTCTGTCTGACTCAATCCTTTGAGGTAGACCAAAACGGGAAAAGATGTGGTTAATCATCAGGGCAGCTGCTGTTTCTGCCTTGCAATTTGGGGCTGGGAGACATTCCACCCACTTGGTAAACAAGCATGTGACCGTCAACATGTACTTATTCCCCCTAGCGGAGCGAATCACGGAGCCTACAAAGTCGATTTGTAAATCTGACCATGGCAGTGTCATTCCCCTCTTTTGGAGAGGCGCCTGGTGTGTGAGGGATGTTGGCTGAAATTGTGCACACACAAGGCACCCCTTCAAGTATTGGTTGAGGTCCTGGCCCATGTGTGGCCAGTATGCAACCTCTCTTAAGATTTCCAGTGTTGTGTGGAACCCCCTATGACCGGCGGTGGCCGCATCATGGGCGTGACTTAACATCAGGCTTCGGAATGAGGTAGGGACCACCCACTGATCATGGCCAGCTTGGGATTTCCTTACCAACAAACCGTCTTGGATTCGGAACCTTTTTGGACATTTCATCAACACTCTTAGGTCCTCTTTCCCAATGTAATCGGTATCCGTCAGGGGAAAGTTCTCAGGGTCCTCAATGTGTTGGTAAAACTTACCAATTATTGGATCCCCCTTTTGAGCCGTAATCAAATCAGCATCAGGGGTCTCCTTACTCCATTGTGCAGTTGAAAGATCATTGTGAGCATTTGTCTGGGACCTAGTGATAGCAGTGACCTGGATTTCCCCCAACAGGGACTCTATTTCTATTAGATCCCCTTGGATGGCCCCGATTTTGGCCAGCTGGTCAGCTAAGTCATTTCCAGTTTTGTCTGGTCCCTCTACTTTGGAATGACCCTTGATCTTTTTCCAGTAGATGGTCATCCCATTCGATGTGACCAGATCATCAATGTTTTGGATTAACTTCCCATGTTTCAAGGGTTTGTTATTAGCACATAACATGCCTCTGGTTTTCCAATTAACCAGGTGCTCCATGAACCCGTTCCGTACATAATCCGAATCTGTGATTATGAGCAGTTCGTGGAGTTGATATTGGACAGCAGTGAGGATGGCCTGATGAACAGCCATCAACTCTGCCACCTGACTACTTCGGGGACCAATTTTGTATCTTTGACCTTGTTTACACAATCTATTAGGGGTGACAACCTTCTCAGGAGGTCATTCCCTAGTAAACAAGGGGTGCCCTCTGGAGTCACTACTATGACCGGGTGTTTCACCTTGTGTCGCCCAATTTTAATGTCCAACTCTGTAGTCCCCTCGAAGGGAATTTCCTTCCCGTCAAAGTTCTGCAGTTGTCCAGGAAGAGAGGTGAGAGGAATGCGGTAATTCTCCCCCCTTCCTGCATTTAGTTCATCAAAGGCCCTTTTGGACAGAAGGGTAGCTTGGGATCCAGTGTCCACCAGTGCCAAAATTGTACCCTGCCCCTGTACTTGTACCGGGGCATAGTATCTTCCCTCCTTCTCCTCAAGGGGGCACAGATAATGCACATTTTTGGACAACTGGTGGGCTAATTTTCTGGTTTTTGACATGGCGAGAGAAGAGATTTGGGCAGAATTCTGTGGAGAGCCTGGGGAATCTGAAAGAAAAAGTTGGCAACTGGAAATGGTTTCGGGTTCTGGGCCGTCCCCCCCCTTTTTGGAGGCAGTCATCAGGATGGGTTTGACCCATGGGATTTTGGTATTGTTGGTTCTGGGATAGAATGATGGGCGGCGACAGCTCAATCCCCACATCTACCCAGTCTGTTGATTCGGTTTTAGGCTCCCCTGGTTCCGGTTCTGGGCCGCCCCTGCCTTTTGGGAGGCAGTCACCAGGATGGGTTTGAACCAGGGGTTTTTGGTTTTGTTGGTTCTGGGATAGGATGATGGGCGGCGACAGCTCAATCCCCACATCTGCCCAGTCTGGATTGGAATCTCTTGGGACCCATTTTTCCTTGGGAGGAGTTCCCCCATCTCTGAAGGAGAAGATCCTTTTCCCAGGATCCTCTGACGATCCCTCTCCCTCAAATTGGAAGACCTGTACCTCCTCCACAAAATGGGTCTGTTTGGGTCCTTTGTTTCTCCTAACTCCTCTCTGCTCCTTGGGTGGCAGACTTTCAGGGGTAGGAGATTTTGTTTCTGGTTTCTGGTTTTCCAGGGGCTGTTTACAAGATGGGAAGGAAGCTTCCTCCAAGGCTTTACACCCCCCTTCCCCTTGTGCCTCCTCCCTGGGAACTGGTGGGTTATCGGGGTGCTGCCCTGTCATTGTTTTGGAGCACCATGCCCAGAGTTTGGGGCATTCTGCGGTGGCATGCTCATCTGAGGGTTCCGTTGAGCCCTCAGTATGTGACCCAGATCCCATGCCATATTTGGACCTGGTGCTCAAGTTGTGAAACCCGCTCAGGCTGATACGGGGCTCTATTTTCTCCCCTGGGCTGATCCCGGGAAGGGTAGCTATCCCTTCTCTGGTAATACCCTAGATTGGGAAGATTTGGGTACCCCTCCACCCTTGGCCTCCCCTCTCCTGGAGTAGGTTGTCTGGGCTCAGGGAATTGGGGAAAGAAGGATGGATGATTTTGGGGCTGGAAATTGGGTGGATACCTGGGAAAGAAGTTCTGCCCAGGATTTGGTGAATTTCTGCCCTCCTGGGGGAAGTTAGGAGGGAAGTTCCCTGGGTCAGGTGCTTGGCTGCATCCCCCCCCCCCCCTTGGGCTGGAGGTGTCATGATGCCTACCTCCAAGGAGCCAGGTCCGACCCAGCAACCCCAGAGGCAGGTATCATTTCCCCCAGGGGAGTGCCAGCGGGCCCAAGCTGGGGCCCTTTGGACACAGTCCTGGCGCCTTAGGTGCCAGGCTCATGTTGGACCTCTGTCCTGGCGCCTTAGGCGCCAGGCTCATAAAGCTAGACATGTGTTCAAGGGTTTTAATGTGCACTTACCTGATGCAGACCATGCTGCCACATCCAGGCCCTCTTGAGGCCTGAATAGGAACTACTTTACCTGTGGGACTACTTTCCACCCGGGTGTGGTCAGGGAAGGATACATACCTGATCGGAGGAAGGATACACACTTGGAACTTCTTCCAAAGCTATTTAAACCACACCCGATCAGCAATTCACGCTTTGCGTTGTTCTGCTCCTCGCAGCTGGACGCTCACCGTGTCAGCTCCTGCATCTGGACTTCAGCCACGCCTGTCAGCATCCTGGGTCACCTGCAAAGGGAGACAAGAGACCTACCAGCTAATCTGCACCACGGAGACATCACCGACGATCCTGAAAGGGAAGACATCATTTTTAAAAGCATTTCGTTACGATCGCTGCAGCGCTGCATTTCACTCACCTTTCCTGGGTTCCTCCATCTTCAGCAGCGATCATCCGGATACACAGCCACTTCCCAGAGCCTAGAGAAAAAGACAAGAATAAGAGGTGAGAGAAGGAAGGGAATAGGAAAAGCTCAGTTTCCTTCTAAGACTTACCTGTTGGGTCATTCCCATTTCATTTCGGGTCTTGCTGCTTCCAAGCAGGGCCCCGGCCCCTGTGGGGAAAAAAGACAAAGACATTAGATGAGCGAATGCAAAAACATTACCTGAGCGCTCATCTAGGACTTACCAGATCTTTACTGGAACTGCACGTTTCACTTCGGGTGGCGCCATATCTCCGGCATTCCGAACCCCGGCCCCTATGGGGAAAAGACATCAACATCAGCGCTTTGTTGCAAGAAGTCTCCAAAGGAATCTTCATTCATCACCTGAAAAAAGACAATGAACATTATTATTTAAAGCTTGAACTTTTGAACTTGCAACAGAACTTTTACAGCGCCTTACCAGTATAATCAAGCTTACCTGAACTCCCATCCAACCTCAATCCAGTGAAGTAACTGGGTTCAACGCGCCCCTGCGTCAGAAGCAGGATGGAGAGCTTGTCCTTTCAGACCCTAAGGTGAGACTTCACGGGGAATCGTGGAAGGGTATCGTGGAGGGTTGGAAGAGAGTGGGAGGCTTGAGCATAACTCAGTCAGTAGGTAATACTTCCTTTTCACGCACAGGGGAATATTCCTGCGAGCCGGAGAAGCCAGAGTAGAGGGCCCTTCCTGTCCATCTTCAGAGTCCTGCGCTTCACCATTGAAGAAGCATCAGCACTCGAAGCCAGACCTGCGCCTCCGTGGGAATCAGGTGAGCATTACAGAACGCAAAGCCTACCCACAATTTCCCACCCGGGCGCTATGGAGACTTCCGAGACTGACCAGCTGGCCCAGCTTTTGGGGGAGTTACGGGCAGAGGTGCACTCAGCCCGCGAGGAGACTAACGCTCTCAAAAGAGAACTGATCTTATCTAAGGAAAGAACTGATGACCTAGCCAAAAGGTTATTACAGGCCCATGCAGGGCACACTCCTTTACCTAATTCCGGAGACATTTCCACATCAATGGGTTTGAGTAACCCGGTACAAATTAATCTACCTGGACACATGACTTTGGCCCCGCCTGAACGTTTTGCGGGGGATCCCAAGAAATATGCCGTCTTTATGAACCAATGTCGTTTACACTTTCTATGCAGACCCGGAGCCTTCCCTAACGACCAGACCAAGGTAGCCTTTATACTATCTTACCTCACTGGCAGTGCTGCCGATTGGTCTATTCCATTGGTAAATCAGGATGATCCCGTTCTCCAGAATTTTCAGGGCTTCCAGGCCAGCATGGAAAGATTGTTCGCTCGACACTCTCAAGGACAGGCCCTTGATAACGAACTGCTATCCTTACGACAAGGTAATCAGGATCTTCTGTCCTACATAGCCACCTTTAACAGACTGGTTGTGGAAACTGGAGAGCTTAAGGATGTTCTAGCTCAGATAGTAAACCCACCCCAGGTCTGCGCAGACTACATTGACTTGGTGGTTCAACTTGATCACAGACTTCAAAATAGAAAAGCAGATCGGTTCAAGTATGAAAACCGAGCACCGATCAAAACCCACGCTACCTCCAAGAGTACCGACGTATCTGAACCTATGCAAATCGGTGGTGTTAAAGGACCATTAACGCAGAAAGAACGAGAGAGAAGGCAGCAAATGCAACTTTGTCTGTATTGCGGGACTTCCGGTCACTTTCTTCGAAATTGTCCAGTTAAACCACTTAAGAAGGTGGTTGGAGCTACTGATAACGAATTAGTGACACCTGATTCGGGAAACGACCTAGCCCGGCAAGCGTAGGGGTCCGCTTGCCGAGCTTGAAAACTAACTCTTTGACCTCGCATTTCGTCATGCCAATGGTGCTCGTGGACCCAAAACAGCCTCAGCAGTTGCATGCTATAAAAGCATACATCGACAGTGGAGCTATTGGAAATTACATAGACCGTGAATTGGCTTCCAGGATTAAGCTTCCTCTCCGCCCGAAAGTAACCCAAGATGTCATTACTACAGTAGATGGAACCGAAATAGCCTCAGGGCCTGTAACGCATTCCACTGTTGAAGTGACACTGGTGGGTCAGGATGGACATCGGGAAGCAATCGTGTTTGATGTGATCAAGGCCCCACAATTTCAAGTAATTCTTGAAATTCCTTGGTTAGAAACACATAATCCCAGAATTGACTGGCGAGCAAAGAAGATAAGTTTTCCTGATTGTGAACCAACTTGTTATCCAAGAAATCCAGCTATGGGTCTAGCCACAGCAACTTCCACCCCTGTACAGCTACTGCCAGAATACCAAGAATTCCAAGACGTTTTTCAGAAAGAACAGGCCAACACGTTACCTTCCCATCGGTCTTATGATTGCCAGATCGATCTGGTACCCAATGCTCAACTACCTTGTAGTAGGATTTATGCTCTTACGGAACCTGAGAACCTGCATTTGCGTCAGTATTTAGATCAGTACCTAGCCAATGGTTTTATTCGCCCGTCCAAGTCTCCTGTCTCTTCAGCTCTGTTCTTCGTGCCAAAAAAAGAAGGCGACCTTAGAACGTGTATAGCCTATCGCGCCCTAAATCAAATAACGATTAAGAATCGTTATCCTCTGCCCTTGATCCCTGAGCTTATCCACCAGGTGAAAGACGCTTGTGTGTACACCAAGTTAGATCTCCGAGGAGCTTATCACCTGGTGCGCATAAAAGAAGGCGACGAATGGAAGACTGCATTCTGCACCAAATTTGGGCTCTTCGAATATCAGGTGATGCCCTTCGGTTTGTGAAATGCACCTGCCGCCTTTCAGTACTTTATGAATGATGTTCTTCGGGAACTTATCGATGTCTGCGTCATTGTTTACATTGACGACATCCTGGTGTACTCTTCTTCAGAATCTGATCACAGAAAACATGTTAGGGCAGTTCTTGAGAAACTGCGCCAGCACAGACTATTTGCAAAACTCGAAAAATGCGTTTTTCATACCACAGAAGTTGAGTTTCTCGGATTCATCCTGACACCTCAAGGAGTCCGAATGGACTCGCGAAAGGTGGACGCCATCCTCAAATGGCCATCTCCAAGCTCGGTGAAGGGAGTTCAGCGCATGCTCGGCTTTGCCAATTTCTATCGAAGATTCATTCCGGAATTTTCCTGAACAGTCCAACCCATCACCACTCTCCTAAAGAAAAACAAACGCTTCGAATGGACTCTTGAGGCCGAACAAGCCTTCCAGGACCTGAAAACCAAATTCACCTCTGCACCTGTATTGAAGCACCCGCACCCAGATCTCCCGTACATAGTGGAAACCGATGCTTCCTGTTCGGCCATGGGAGCTGTCCTGTCGCAAAGAGACCCAAAAACTAACCAACTACACCCAGTGGCCTTTTGGTCCAGAAAATGTTCTCCTCCTGAAATCAACTACGCAATTACCGATAAAGAGTTACTGGCCATCAAATCTGCTTTCAAGGCTTGGCGTCACTACCTTCTCGGGGCAAGACACACCATCACCGTAATTACGGACCACAGAAACTCATACTATTTAAAGATGGCCAAAGCTCAATCTTCACGACAACTCCGATGGGCTCTATTCTTTGCGGAATTTGATTTTGTAATTACCTATCGCCCTGGCTGCAAGAATGGAAAAGCAGACGCCTTATCCCGGATTGGCATGGAAGAACCTAATTCGAGCTTAGAACCTGTGCCCATCATACCTGAGCAAAGAATCTTAGGCTTAACTTCATTGCAATCTATTGAGGATATCCAAACGCAAGTAAAACAACTTCTAGACTCTTCAACCTTACTGGAATGGAGTCAAAAGGGTCCTCATTACACCGTTAAGGATGACTTACCCTACTTCCAGGAGCGGTTGTTTCTGCCAAGTAAAGATTTGCAAGAACTTGTTATTGCCCATCATCATGAATCTTTAATGGAAGGACACCCTGGTATCGCTAAAACGGAGGAAAAAATCAAACGCCACTTCTGGTGGCCTTCTTGGAGAAAAGACATAAAGTCTTTTGTACTGTCTTGTGGAATTTGCGCCCAAAACAAGGCCTACTTCAACCCTTGGATATTCCACCGGCACCATGGCACACCCTGTCAATGGACTTTATAACAGATCTGCCTCCTTGTGCTGGTTACAACACAATCCTTGTAATTGTGGACCTATTCTCCAAAATGGCCCACTTTATCCCTTTAAAGGGTTTGCCTTCAGCTTCCACCTTGGCCAAGGAATTCCTGGAGAATATAGTTTGCATACATGGTTTCCCTTCCATTTTAGTCTCGGATCGTGGAAGTCAATTTATCTCACATTTTTGGAAGAAGTGTTGCCAACTAGCACAAATAGATGTGTGGTTATCCACCAGCCACCACCCCCAGACCGACGGACAAACCGAGAGAACCAATCAGACTCTCGAGCAATATCTTCGGTGCATGTTACACCAATCCGAGTTTAAATTGAAAGACATCCTTTGGATTGCAGAATATGCATACAACAATTCAGTGCATTCTGGAACCGGACAAACCCCCTTTTATACTTTGTATGGTCACCATCCTCGGACCTCTGATCTAGATCCACCTCTGACCCTGGAAATGCCCGCATTAAATCATCTGCATTCCACAATAACCCGAGCCTTCAAAGAAGCTGCAACTCATTTACAGCAAGCCAAGAAAAAGTATAAAGAAAACGCTGATTTGCACAGAAGTAAAACTCCTCCTTACCAAGTAGGAGACCAGGTATGGCTAGCAACTAAACATTTACCCCTCAAGGGCCCGCGAACCTTCAATCCCAGATTCATAGGACCTTATCCCATCAAAGCTATAATCAACCCAGTGGCCTTTAAACTGGATCTACCGTCCAACATGCGTATTCATCCAGTTTTTCATGCATCACTTTTGAAGCCAGTACAACCAGGAACCCGATTGTCCAAGCCTCCAGATCCAGTTCAAATTGAAGGGGAATTAGAATTCGAAGTTAAAGACATTTTAGGCTCCAAGGTGGTAAAGTCGAAACTCTTCTATCTTGTTGACTGGAAGGGATATGGACCTCAGGAGAGATCGTGGGAGCCTAGTAACCATGTCCACGCACCTCGATTAGTACAAAGGTTTCACCGGAGATTTCCGAACAAGCCCAAACCCCCGGAGGGAAGAACCTTGGGAGGGGCCTTGAGGGGGGGTACTGTCATGATGCCTACCTCCATGGAGCCAGGTCCGACCCAGCAACCCCAGAGGCAGGTATCATTTCCCCCAGGGGCGTGCCAGCGGGCCCAAGCTGGGGCCCTTTGGACGCAGTCCTGGCGCCTTAGGTGCCCGGCTCATGTTGGACCTCTGTCCTGGCTCCTTAGGCGCCAGGCTCATAAAGCTAGACATGTGTTCAAGTGTTTTAATGTGCACTTACCTGATGCAGACCATGCTGCCACATCCAGGCCCTCTTGAGGCCTGAATAGGAACTACTTTACCTGTGGGACTACTTTCCACCCGGGTGTGGTCGGGGAAGGATACATACCTGATCAGAGGAAGGATACACACTTGGAACTTCTTCCAAAGCTATTTAAACCACACCCGATCAGCAACTCACGCTTCGCGTTGTTCTGCTCCTCGCAGCTGGACGCTCACCGTGTCAGCTCCTGCATCTGGACTTCAGCCACGCCTGTCAGCATCCTGGGTCACCTGCAAAGGGAGACAAGAGACCTACCAGCTAATCTGCACCACGGAGTCATCACCGACGATCCTGAAAGGGAAGACATCATTTTTAAAAGCATTTCGTTACGATCGCTGCAGCGCTGCATTTCACTCACCTTTCCTGGGGTCCTCCATCTTCAGCAGCGATCATCCGGATACACAGCCACTTCCCAGAGCCTAGAGAAAAAGACAAGAATAAGAGGTGAGAGAAGGAAGGGAATAGGAAAAGCTCAGTTTCCTTCTAAGACTTACCTGTTGGGTCATTCCCATTTCATTTCGGGTCTTGCTGCTTCCAAGCAGGACCCCGGCCCCTATGGGGAAAAAAGACAAGGGCCCTCATTACGACCCTGGCGGAAATCGAAAAAGATGGCGGAAATGCAATACCGCCATCGAATAGCGCTCGGTGCGATTATGACCCGTCACCGTAAAGTACGATGCCATTAGCGACACCGTAGTGAACGCCAACGCTAACTGCACCAAGTACGCGCACGCGCGCCATGCCAAACCGTAATTACCACCATGGCGCAACGGTACGCGAATTCTGACCCTAGCGGACATGTACCTAACGCCATCAAGCATGGCGGAAAGTACCATTCCGCCATGGTGAGAAGTACGGCATCGCGAATCAACCGTAAACGGCCCTACTAAGTGCCTGTACACCACTCCCTGGCCACATTGCACAACTCCTCGTAGGTGCAATGAAGTCACACAATGCAACCAGTGAAATGTACAAGTCACCCATGCATGCCAACGAACAAATGAATCCAGGGGCTCCAAGTGCCTTGTGAGTGGGCATCCATATTTGCCATGGCACCATAGCCACACTGATGCAGCACAGGCATGTGAAGGTTCAAGTACAGCAACATGAGCAGAAAAATGAGACAAACAAAAACAGGCCCCCCCATCGACTGACACCAGTGTAAGGCAACATTCAAAGCAGTATCCTGAGTGAGACTGCACCAGCCCTGTACTCCTGCCAGTAAACAAACCAACCATCAGCATAAGCATGTACCACACAAGTTGGCAGAGTGACAGAGCAGCCAGGCTCATCTCAAGAGGGGCCAATGGGAGCTGCAGGGCACAGATGGCACGAATACAGTAGCTATTCCAATGGACATGACCTCAGTCTCCCTCCAAGAAACGCACGCAAACACAGGCACCTGTGACCAGCCATAGTCTGATAATCACATCATTCCACCAATCCACCTGGCTGACCGGCATCTGTTACACAAAAGCTAATCCCCCGCCCCTGAGCATGACATCATTAAAACAGTCATAATGGCAGGCCCCATCCCTGACCTTACTGGGCTTCGTAGGCAAACGCAGCCAGTACAGTACCACGCAACTATACTCAGAAGCCGGAACCCAATGCAGATCTCCTCACAATACACCGCTCCACAAATAGGAATATGCTACATTACTTGCAAAGAATAACGCTACACGGTTAATATCAGAATAGAAATTTAATGCACCACAAAATCACCAAGCCCATACAGCCATTAGGTCATGAACTCCAAAATACATTTCAGTATTGTGGGCTGCATCCGCAATAAATGACCAGCTTCTGCTTGTGTGACGCCCTGTTCCTTCATGGTACACAGGGGCTACATTCACGTTCAAGAAGGCAACATGGAAGCGCCTAGAACCGCAGGGCCGTCCCATTAGGTAGGCACTAGTCCAGCTGAAAGGTCGAAATGTTGCTCCTAGCCACTAGTACTGCGTAAGGGCATGTGGCCCATTGGCGATCGTCCCATAAGATCGTAATGGTGCTCCACTGATTAACTCGAAGCAGCAGGTGTCGGGAGTAAAAGCCTTCTGCAGGAGTGGCATACAGATGGCAGCGGCAAAAGGGGAGGAGATACCTGTCACCCAAATGAAATGAAAAATAATAGTATGGCCATCAGAACTTGATTTGTATTACTCACTTCAATGATCACACTAAACCTACAGCCATATGCATGCTAGCCCACTCAAAAGGATTATTCCCACCCAAAATATCACTTGCGAATCACAACTATAAAAATCGAGGTGAAAACACTATTACAAACGAGTGTTTGTGTGCATGCGTCTGTTAAGACAGAATCCATTAGATGGGATTAGTAACGTGCATAGACACAAGTGTTTGAAGGCGCGTCGAGACAGGGAGGGTTCAACAAGGGCAGAAAGACGATGGTCCCACTATGGCAGCTCTGCATCACATAGCGCAGGGGAGGTGGATAGATTCCAAAAAGCCCTGTACATGGCAAACTCTCCATGAAATCATCTGTCCATGCATCCATACATCATTCCCTCATCCCGGTATGAAAACGCCTGATTATTTACTCACATAACATGTGAAATTTCCATTGAGTCTGTGCGTAATGCAGTCTGCAAAATCCACTGTGCTTCAGGCCGGAATTCCAGTGTTGTGAAGTAACATGTATTTGGGAACGTCCGGCCTTATCGTCCACTACGCTATTGCGCATCCCATACTATTCATATCAATCATAGCATTCTCGCCATGGCCCCTGTCCCAAGGACATTAAACAATAGAACCTTATATCTGCAGTCAGACCTGTGGGCGTCTCCTCGCCGCTAGCTGAAAACCGAAAGCGCTGTCCTTCGAATTCCTCATTTGCAACATCACGTCGAAAAGGCATCTGTGACCGCTTGAAATCACAAATTCATCCATGTAGTGCGGCAGTGTGTGAAAATGGCAACTGGCTTCACTCAGAAATGGGACGCCCCGCCCGTCGGTGAACCTCGGTACAGTGCTGCATGAGGGTCCACCGTTAATCGAGTACTACATTCCACTGACCCTTCACAAGTTTGTTCGCGACTGTAAAGATAGTATGTGAAACAATGGGACCATAGCAGAATGAACATATGAACCAATATTTCACTGCCATCAGGATTAAATACATGATTGTAATAGCAAGATGCCATGCGTCGAATTGCAGCGTTGTGTGCGGGACGTGCTCGCCCAAAGGGGATTGCAGCTTGCACAGGTGGAATGAATCACCACAGGTGGAGGCAATACAGCTTGAAAACACAAATTGCACACCCAACCCCCTCCCACAACCACACCCACTCCAAAATGCTACCGGCAGGACTAGCGATGTTGGCCCTGGGGGACCTGATAGCACTGCAAGTACTCCAACTTCAAGAAGAAGACGAACACCAACTACTACAACAACCGGCCGCACAGAGGAGACGCAGGAGGAGGAGGAGGGCAAGGCAGGGCCAGCAAGGCCCGCCAGCACAGCCACTACCACCACGCAGGCAGCTCGCAATCCCACGCCTCCGAGCACATCCGTTCAACCTCACGGATGAGCAGATCCACACCCTCTACCGTTTGGACCGGGACACCATAACCGCCATTGTGGACATGACACAGGCTGACCTTGTCTGCATGATAGATAGCCCAACCGCCATCCCACCCCTACTGAAGGTGGTGTCTGTACTCCACTTCCTGGCCACAGGCACCTACCAGCACACAGTCGGACAGTTGCATGGCATTTCACAGCCAGTGTTCTCACGGACACTATTGCAAGTGCTCGATGCCCTCCTGAAGCACGCAGACGACTACATCTCTCTACCACGCTCGGAGCAGGAAATTACGAACACAAAAGTGGGATTCCATGCACTTGGCGGCATACCGGGTTGCATTGGTGCCATCGACTGCACCCATGTGGAACTGGTCGTCCCACATGCCATGGAGGCCCAGTACCGCAACCGAAAACAATTTCATTCTCTTAATGTACAAATGGTGTGTGACTCCAACAGGATCATTACACATTGTTGTGCCCGATTTCCTGGATCAACCCATGATTCCATGGTCTTGAGGAACTCTACAATACCACGCTACATGGAGCGACACGCAGGGAACAGATCCTGGCTACTCGGTGAGTCTCATTTCATGCATGATAATGTGGGGTATGTGATGCGGCAATGACCTGGCAGGAAGGGGGGTGGGGGGTGCGTACGTAGCAATGTCATTCCACAAACATCCTTTATTGTCCACATACAGGTGATGCCGGGTATCCACTGAAGAGATGGCTCCTTACACCACTCCGGAACCCACAGAACCAGCATGAGGAGGACTACAACCATGCCCACTCACGTACCCGTGTAGTCATAGAACAGGCATTCGGCCTACTGAAGACTCGTTTCCGCTGCCTCAGCAGGTCTGGCGGGGCACTCCTGTACCGCCATGAGAAGGTTGCAAAGATGGTCATGGCATGTGTCATGCTACACAACATGTGCGTACGTAGAAATGTGCCCAGGCCCCCTGACGCAGAACTGCAAGCACCTGAAGATGGTCATGATGAGGGTGGGGATGTGGCAGCACCTCAAGGAGTCTGCGAGGCACAGGAGGGCCGTGACATTCGTCAGATTCTCATTGATTCATGCTTCTAGCACTCACGCCTGGTGGCTGATACATGGACACAGGACTTGTGGCACTGTGTGTGTCTGGAACATGCACAATATGGACTGTACGCCTATGAAGGCCTCGTACACAAAGATCAATGTCCACACATCTCATTGGATGATCGTGCATTGTTTATAGCATATGTGAAATTATGTTACACACCCCATCGACCCGCCACCCAAGTGAGCCCAACACACCCCCTCCACCCTCCTACCTCCCCCCCGAACACCAGTGTCCGAAGATGCTCATTGTCAGTGGGCAGATGCTATTGCAAGCCCCCTCTCCGGGTATCAGGGGCACCCCTGCCTGTGGAGCGCAGGTTCCTCCCAGATCTACGTTGGGGGCTGCCCTGGACGGAACTTGCAACGGATGATGTCTCTGCCTGCTCACGTCCATGCATGTCCCTAAGGGTTTGTGAGAGCTCAGTGAGCACACGGCGCACAGCGGCAAGTTCAGCACATACGTCTTTGGACGGCGCATGCAGTTCCCCCCTCAGGCTCTCGGTGCTTCTCTCCATTTGTACTCTCAGGCTCTCGGTGCTTCTCTCCATTTGTACTCTCAGGCTCTCGGTGCTTCTCTCCATTTCTGCCCTAAGTGTCTCAGTTGATGTTTCTATGGCTGCCTTAGTACCCCCACATTCATCAGCATGGTCCTTGAGGAGCGTGGCCAGTTGCTGCTGTTGCACGATCACCTGGTCGAGGGACTGTTGCCTCTGCTGTGCCATGGCCATTTGCGGTGGTGTCACAGAGGGGCTGGTCACCTCATGTTGCCTTGCCACAGGGCTTGTGGGGGATGGCCAGTCGTCGTCTTGTGGGTGCCCCTGCGTGGTATCCTCATGGTGTACGGGATGAAACAAACAGGGGGATTGAGACAGGTCATGGATGGATCTTACTTCGACATCCCCGTTTTCTGTGTCGGAGCATGCTGCCATTAATGCAGTGTCACCTATGGTGCTGCTGCCACCAGAAGCAGTGCCTTCTGTGGCATCCATTGGGGGGACCTGTGGTGGTGCTGTTGTGGGCATGCTGGCTGTAGGGGTGCCTGTTGAAGTTCCCTCCTGTGTGCTGCCACTTGATTTGTGCTGCTGCCGTGTCTTGATGCGTGCAGCTGAGGTGGAGGGTCTTTGGCCGTTGGTCTTGGCCCTCTTTGCAGGTGTGCTGGTAGGGGTGTCCTGGAGCTCGTCGTTTGAATCGGACCCTTTGGTGGAGTAAAGGAGGGCGAGCGTTATTAATGGGTCTGTTGAAATTGGAATGGCAATGTATCACATGCATTGGGGTGGTACCTGAGGGTGATTTGGGTCGGGGCCTTGGAGGTGGTTTCATTTTTGTGTGGATTGAGGATGCAGTTGTTTTGCAGCCTGCAGTTAGGGTGTGCCTGCTACATGTGTAGAGGGTGTTTTTAGGATTTTTAATTATTTATGTATTTAATGTGAGTTTTAAAGTGCGCTATCAGGCCAATGTATGTGGACGTTCTCCTGGACATGTGTTACTGTTGCACTATGTGGACACATGGTACTTCACATGATTGGACATTGTGGATTTAGCATTGTTTTATTTGGCCCACCTACCGGATTCTTCGGATGTCTGCACTCCTTTCTCCATCCCTCCGACTCCCTCTATACTCTCCATTCCAATGGTGGAGGCACAGATTTCTTCCCAGGGGGTCAACTTGATGGGTGATTCCGATCCTCTCCCGGTAGCTGTGGCAATGTTTCGGTTGGCAGAAAGTATGCTCCGGACGCGTATCTGCAAGTCGTCCCATCGCTTTCTGCATTGCTGTGGGTTGCGGGGTGCGGTCCCCACCGCACTTACCCGCTGTGCCACCAGGGCCCATATGGCCTTCTTGTTCGCAAGTGCCGTCCTGGTCATTTGCGTCGAGAAGACGACGGCAGCATTCTCCTGGAGGGTCTCTGTGAGCACGGTGAGTTCCTCACGGGAGAAGTGGACCTGCCGCTTGCGGTCGCACGCTTTTTTCGCTACTTTTCCCATTTCTATTGCTTTCACTAGGGTGGATGACGGGTTGGGATGTGTCTCAGAGTAGTATTTTTAATGGTTGTGTGGGAATTCTGATTTTATAGGTGTACGGCGTGCTGTTTCCCGTTCCGGGACCATGTTTTTACTTCCGTTTCCGTATATTTACGGTCACCGTACTTTCCGATTGCCGCTCATTACGGTGACCGCTAAGATGGGTGGCGGAATTGCACCTAGGGCGCCGTACGACAGCGGTGAGGGGCGTTTTGGGGACATTTCCGCCATCGCGGACTTTGCACTTCCGCCATGGCGTAGTGCTCGTGCCGGATGGGTCGGAATTAGCCGCACTTTGCTCCGTCGTGCAATGGCGGAAACGCTATTTACGCTATGGCGGTCAGGTCAGTCACTTTCCGCCAGGGTCGTAATGAGGGCCAAAGACATTAGATGAGCGAATGCAAAAACATTACCTGAGCACTCATCTAGGACTTACCAGATCTTTACTGGAACTGCACGTTTCACTTCGGGTGGCGCCATATCTCCGGCATTCCGAACCCCGGCCCCTATGGGGAAAAGACATCAACATCAGCGCTTTGTTGCAAGAAGTCTCCAAAGGAATCTTCATTCATCACCTGAAAAAAGACAATGAACATTATTATTTAAAGCTTGAACTTTTGAACTTGCAACAGAACCTTTACAGCGCCTTACCAGTAATCAAGCTTACCTGAACTCCCATCCAACCTCAATCCAGTGAAGTAACTGGGTTCAACGCGCCCCTGCGTCAGAAGCAGGATGGAGAGCTTGTCCTTTCAGACCCTAAGGTGAGACTTCACGGGGAATCGTGAAAGGGTATCGTGGAGGGTTGGAAGAGAGTGGGAGGCTTGAGCATAACTCAGTCAGTAGGTAATACTCCCTTTTCACGCACAGGGGAATATTCCTGCGAGCAGGAGAAGCCAGAGTAGAGGGCCCTTCCTGTCCATCTTCAGAGTCCTGCGCTTCACCATTGAAGAAGCATCAGCACTCGAAGCCAGACCTGCGCCTCCGTGGGAATCAGGTGAGCGTTACAGGAGGAGTCCACCCATAACCCAGGATGGGTCGGTTTCCCTTGTAGTGGGGACTTACATAATTAGGGGGGCGGGGGACCCCATATGTGGGACTTCCTCCTCGACTCCCTGTCTGTGACTGGCCCGATGGCCTTCTGGGCTGTGAATTATTTGGTGCAGGCAGGTTTTTAGGCCCCCCATCTCCAAATCTAAAACGGGGGCAACCTTTACCTCCGCCACCTTGGCAGCAGCAGGGGTGCTGTTGGTTTTGGGGTTTTTCTGCGCATTACTTTTATTTTCTATGGGCTTCTGCACCTCATAGATCCGGGTAGCCTGTTCAATGACCCAGTCTAGTGACCTCTTCTCGTGAAAATCTCTCACTAGCTGGGTCATGATGTATTTGGGCAAGGCATGGAAAAAAGTATTGACAAATTCTCTGCTGTCCGTGCGCACCCTTCTGGTGGTCTGCGCAAAGGCACGCTTCAATTCTTGCACAAATTCTTGTGGGGCCTGATCCTCCCCACATTGCAAATTGTAGGCTGCCTTGCGAGCCTCTTGAGGATTTCTATGAACAGAAAGATGTTTCAAGATGGCCGCCCTATATGCGGACCATCTTGAATGGTTTTGGTCCTCCAGCCCTGCAAAGAAACTGGAGTATTCTGGGGAGAATGTCCATTTGACGTACTGGATGCAGCTACTGCTGTTCTTCAAATGGAAAGTCTCCATCATTTTCTCATAGAGCTCCAAGTGTTCCCAAACAGAATACTTGGCGTTCTTATGATAAGGCGTGATGACACTCCTTATTGCCTTTATTTGTTTCAATGGGTCCTTAAGCAAGGCCCTTTTTGCCTTATTGGCCTTTTTGGTTCGGGTCACCCTGGTCCATTCATCCTCTGACTCCGAAGCACTGCTCCCAGAGGTGCCCGTCTGATCTTCCAGGTTTTCCCGGATTCTGCAAGCCTGGGAACAGCTGGCAGAATGTGGGGACCTGGTCTCCTGTGTCCTGTGCCGCTCAGAGGAATCTTCAGATCCCTCCTTGCTATCAGGATTTGATGGGTACCCCTCCCCCCAGTGACCTAACTGGGCAGAGGTTTTTAGGATGTCCTTAGGGGGCCTAATTTCCTGGGGTTCCCCAATAAATTGCACTGTACTTAGGTGCCCATACCCGGATGCCCGCCCATCCATTCTGGGTGGTACTGGCCTATGAGCCCCATCCTTTTGGCTGGATAGTAATCTGCCATCTCTGTGGCCCTGTGCTCATGTGCGCCAGGGGACATGGGGGTGGCAGAGTCCAGGGACTGAGAGAGATGAAGGCCTCTGGTTCTAGGGCTCCTGAGGTTATGCTCAGGCGTTTCCCTTTCCCAGCGAACCTCATCTCTATCAGCCCCTGCTCCCTGTTGCAATGCAAGAGCCTGCGCTTTCAGTTCCTCAGTTAAGGCCTTACTAGACTCTATCAGTCTCTCCTGCATGGCTACCTGTTGCTGGAGCATATCATTGTGCTGACAGAGAGCCTCATTCTCTCTCTGTGCCTCCTGATTGGTCCTGGAAAACTGGGCCAGTCTTTGCTGCAGGAGGGTTACCTCCTGAGTCCCATCCCTACTGGCCTGCTCCTTTCTTGCCAGAGCATCTTCTACCCACCTGGTGTGCTCTAGCAAGTCGTGATGCTCTTTTTGCAGGTCACCCAGCCCCTGGAGGGCCAGGTGATTTTCTTCAATTTTTTCTTTTATTTGGCAGACTTCCTGGCCTAAGGTGTCCCTTTCCTGACTAAGAGTCTGCATCTGTGCCGCCAGCTCGTCCCTTTGTCTTTGGAAGGCACCAGCTTTCTGGCGCTCCTGATCAAACTCTGCCTGGGTATCCAGGTCTTTCAGAAGCAATTTATTGCTTTCCTCTTTCTCTCTGTCTAATCGAATTTGCAGGGTGGCTACCTGCTCTGTGCATGCCCTGTTGAAGTCCAGTTGTTGCTCCAGCTTTTTCTGGCTCTGCAGTAGGGAGCCCAAACCTTCTTGGTACTCCTTCTGCAAGGCCAGAAATCTGGTATCCTGGTCAGCCTTTTCCTGTTGCAGCATATCCATATCCTCCTTTATTTTAGTGATGTACTGTCTGCTGTAATTTTCTGACTCCTGGCTCCTGAGCAGCTTCTGCTCAGAAGAGTCCAGATCAGATTGGGCCTTCTCTAACCCAATCTGTCGACTATTTGCCAGATCTTGGCCTTAAGCACATTTATCCTGCATGGCTCCCATATATAGATACAAATATGCCGCTATCCTAACAATCTTATTGTGTTCATCTGTGGCTTTAGGGGCCATATATAGTTCACTCAGGGCCACATGTAATGGACCCTGATTTATGCAAATATCTGACCCTGTTTCAGTGACCTGTTGCGCGATTGCCTGCAACCAGACCGTTTGGTCCTGTTGAGTCCACTCACCTCTCACAAATAGCTTATGTAAGAAGTGCTCAAAGGCTATTTTGATGTCTACCAGTGTCGTCTTTCTGGAGATTTGAGTTCCTTCCTGACTTACCGAAGTTTGTATTTTATTTTGCAAAACAGACCTTCTCCTTAGAGCGTCCCTTTGAGGAGTGCTTTACAGTGTACCACAGCGTGGTGATCCGACCGGATGTATGTATCCCATCAGTTGGCACACTGTATTAAGCTGCACAAGTGGTAAATCTAATCCAGAATCCCCGGCTACGAGCCCCCACTTTGTAAGTGACTCCAATAAAGCAATCCCACTAAGTCAGTGCCTTGTCTGGGATGCCCAAGGGAAGCCCTTATTTATATATTTTTATGGCAAGTTATAATCTGGATGATGAACCCTTGTATAACACCCCTCTCTTAGAATCCCCCTTGACCCCACTGAGCCAAGAAGTAGGCTTTATTTGCAAATTTAAAAGGTTTATTTGAAAAATTAACAATATATATATATATCACACTTCTATAAATAAATTGATAATGGATAGTACACTTGTGAATATGAGCAGTAATCAGCAATAGGTAATCCTACAGTAGCACAGTTCTTGGTTACTTATGAATAGGAAAAGAAGAATGAGGTGGCAGAGAATGCTTTATATGGTTCAAGGAAAGGCAAGGTGAGACAGAATACAACACAGCAATAACCTTGAGGTGATTTCAACCAAAAGATAATATGATCACTTTTTCTTGAACAATGCACTCCCCCCCTATGCAATGTAAGGAGATGAAAAGGAGAGCATACAGTTCTCAGGAATGCAAACAATATAATTCAGTTCCCCCCTAGCAAGCTTAGAGGAAAACAGGTAGAAGTTTGAAACACCGGCCCAAAATGCTTTGAATGTGATGACAATGAAGTGAGAAATGTGCTAAAAATGCTTTTAATTCCCTCTAGAGGTTCAGGGTGGGTGATATCTAGTTTATATTAGTTCAGGCTCACTTTAGCAATGCTCTATGAGTAACTAGCAGGTTAAAACAAATTTTAGCAAAGGAAAGCAAGGAGCTGCTGATTTTTACACGTGGCTGAAATTGTGCAAAATGTAAAATCGCGGCAAATTAGTCGCGCGCATCGAGCATAATAACAGAGGCACTATAAGGAGTAGAAGGTCGGTTCTAGGTTCATTGGAAAGCTCAGATCCTAAGCTTTAAAATGACAGTTAAATTCCGTTCGTAGGACAAACGGTTCCAGAGATACGGACAATTTTGTGAAGGTAGTTTTTCGGATTTGAAATTTAAAAGTTCAAAATGACAGGTGACAGTTTTCAGCTTTAAAAAGGACAGAATGACACACACGATTCCTATGAGGTAGTTCTAAATAGGTTAATATAGTTTTAATTAGATTATTTTAAACTAAGAGATTAGTCTGGCACAGTCCTAGAGTACTCACACTATCTTTTGGACAGGAATGGGCCTCATCACGGATCTGGTCAACAGGTTGAACGGGACTTCTGGCGGTCCTGCTCACAGCATCTGGTCTCTGGTTCCGGATACAGCACTGCTTTCTGGATACTGCTACAGGTTCTTGCAAAAGTTCTTGGCAAAGAATTCAAACAGCTCGCCCGGCTGTTGAATAGTTTGGTTGGTTTTGAGGCCTGCTGAAGAGGATTCAGCTTGTGGATTCAGGCCTCTCTGCTACAAATTCTGGAGTTAATTTCTGGTCTCTGGAGATTGATGGATTTGAAGCCTGGATCTCTGGATGTGAAGTCTGAAGTCTCCCGGCAAAGCGTCCCGCAAGAAAGTGGAAAGTGAATGTCCCCACCTGTCCTGCACTGTCTGCTTTTATGTGTTTAGAAAGTGGGTGTGTGCGTGGCATAACTGAGCCTGCCCCTCTCTACTTGTCATTGGCCCAATTCTCCCCTCTCCCATGATTGGGGGAAGGAAATGGATTGTCATCATGATGAGGTCTGTTTATGGGTCAGAGGATCCTGCCCTGGTCAATTTGCCCACAAATCTATATTTGATTCAAATACATATTTCCCAGATACACAAGTGGTTGACATTACATGTACATATTACAGATGAATTAAGACAGGTCTCTGTTCAAGCCCCATGTTCCTGCGAGCTGGGATTCAGAAATGACAACATTTTGCACTTTTTGGTCGGTTTACCAATATCGGACATTTACCAAAAATTACACAAATGTGCGCAAGGAGTATGGACATTAATTGATGAAGTGTCAGATTTTTAACATTCAGACATTTGGAGTAAGACCCTATTTTCCGCTAGCAACCCCCCAGAATACACCACAGGGTCCTAACACCTCTTAAAACATGCACAGAAAAATCACAAGAATAATGATATTACTTATATAATTCTGACAAGTCCATACTATGAATTATCCATCTTTTTTAAAATTATGCTCTGGCCCAACGGGGTGTGGTTTCCCCCAAGCACATGGTGGAGTTTCTGGTTTGTCCACTTCCCCCAAACTCAGCTTGCTAGCAGAGGCACTGCCCCTCCCATTTCCTTCTAAGAGGAAGCCATTTTACGACCCCCCTAATATAACATTTGCCTGAGTCCAGTACAGGGCTTTGTTCAATTTCCTGCAGTCTGCAGGTACCCCTCCCTTAATTCAATCAGAGAGGTGTGATCTCCTTTTGGTGGGGGCAGCAGGATGCAGCCAGGCCTGGGAAGAGTTGTTGAGCCAGTTCAACTCCTGTCGGGGGTAGTTGTCAGGCAGAATTCAATTTCTTTAAGCCAAGCTTCAGCTAAATGTCCTGTTTGTTCCCAGTTTAAAGCAAACTTACAATTTTCGCACATGCAGCTAGAATGCTGATTCTAAGTTCACAACTATGACATTTCAACAGTTGCAAACTATGTTACACTCAAAAGTAGGTCACTCATTTAATTTAAACATTTCGATTTTAGTGGTTTTAAATCCAATTTCAATTAAGCTGCTGACATCCACAGCTCAGCCAGTTTTGTTATAAACATTGTTTTGGGCTCTTCATCTTCCCAGATTTTGTATGCACACAACATTTCATTCTGCCAGATGTCTGCTGGTGTTCAGTAAGATTTTTGAATATCCTGCAATGTTTGAAATAGGCACTTTGAGCTTGCATTCAGGAAAACAAAGGTGATTTTAAGGCGCTTTTGGTCTAACACCACTGTTATTTTTCCTTTGACACCACCTTTCACCCCTAGCGCTTCCGGTCCATCATGCTGGCACTGGTGGGTGGCAGGTTAGACAACCATTTTGGTGTGCGGTTTTCCTGGTTCTGGGATGGAATGATGGGCGGCGACAGCTCATCCCCACATCCACCCAGTCTATTGATTTAGTTTTGTTCTGGGATATAATGATGGGCGGCGACAGCTCATCCCCACATCTACCCCGTCTAATAATTCAACATGGGTCAAAACCCTTGACAGTAGGCCACTCTGTCTAAGATCTTTAGGATGTAGGGGACGGTGGTGATTGGCCTGTAGTTGGTTTTGTTATTGGGGTCTAGGTTAGGTTTTTTTAGTAGTGGCATGACCCAGGCCTCCTTAAGGCTGCTAGGGACTGAGCTTGATTTGAAGGATGCGTTGATATGGGCTGTTATGAAAGGGGCCAGATTGTTGGCGCCTTCCTGGATGATGGGAGCTGGGCATGAGTCCCCTTGGCATCTGGAGGGTTTGAGGCCTTTGATGATGCTTTCTACTTCTTTAGTGGATATTGGGGAGAAGGAGAAAGGGTGGCAAGTGGGTGTTTTGGGGGTGAGGGATGGTGGATGGTTTGTTTTTTTTGGATAGGCTGAGCTTTTTCTGTTCGATTTTGGATTGTAACGTGGTGATTTTGTCTGCTAGGGCTTTTTGGATCCTCTCACACAGTCTGCATCTTTCACGCAGGTTTCTGCCAGTGTAGGGGGGATTCGAGTTCCCTAAGGATGTTGAAGAGCTCTTTTGTTTTGGATTTACGCTCTCAATTCTGTTGTCATATGTCTCTTTTTTGGCCTTGAGGATGGCAGTTTTGTAGGTGGTGGCTGCTATCGTGAGTTGTGTTTTGTTGGATTGGTTTGGTGTTTTTCTCCAGGTGGCTTCTGCAGCTCGTTTGGAGTTACGGAGGATTTTTAGCTCCGGTGTGAACAATTTGTTCATGTGGGCTGCCGGTTTGGCTTTGGTGAGTTTGATGGGAGCGATGATATCTACTGCTGATTCTAGCGTTTTGTTGTAGAGGTCAGCAAGTTTCTCCGCATCTAGGTTGGCGTAGTTTGCGGGGGTAAGGATGTTGTGTATGAGTGGGCGGAGGTTTTGCAAGGTGATGTTGCGGTTATTCCTGGTGAGGGTTTGTAGGATGATGATGGTGGGAGTGTTTGGTTGTGACTTCCCTTGGATGGAGAAGGAGATGGCGTGGTGGTCAGACCAAGCAATTTGCTCATTTTTAAGGATGGCCGTGGAGCAGTTGAGATCCGCTAACCAGTCCAGGGTTCTACCTTTACTGTGGGCAGGGGCTGTGATTCTGAGCTTGAACCCTAGTTGGGAGATTGTGTTTTCCAAGGAGAGCGCATTGGCATCATGTGGATCGCCGAGACCAAGGTTGAGGTCGCCTAGTAGGATGATTTGAGATCATGTTTTGGTATTGGTGGTCAGGAGGTCAGATATCTCTTCCTCAAATGTGGCGATGGGGACTGAGGGTCTGGAGAGGAGGTGCAATAGTACGGTTTGTGTAGCAGAGAGTTGAAGCTTGGCTAACAGAAGTTCTGCAGACCGGAAGCTCGGTGGTGGGGTTAATCTAAGGCCAAGTGATGTTTTGGCGATGAAGGCTACTCCTCCTCCTTTACCTATGTCCCAGTCTTTCCTCAGTATTGAGTAACATTCTGGGATGGCGAGGGATAGAGCTGGGTCTGCTGCTTGGTGCAGCCAGGTTTCAGTGATAGCCAGAAAGTGCAGGTTTTTGGCGGAGATGAAGTCTGCAATATATCTAGCGCATAGGCGACCAGGAAGCGGGCATTGATGAGGGCGCCCTTGATCAGAGGTGCCCCGAGGGGGCTGTTTGGGTGTTGTTCAAAATTTGTGCGATGTTAGCTTGAGCTTGGTTGTGCGTGAAATTAGGGGAGTAACTTTTGGTGGGTGTCTTGGGGGTTATGAACCGAGAGCCGAGTCTCAGATCTCTGTCTTTCAATGAGCATGGGTTCCAAGGAGTGGGTGGAGCAGCAAATTGGCGGATCCATTCTATGGGGCTGAGGGCGCCGTTTGGCTGGTCAATATGTTTGGCCTCGAAAAAACCCATAGTCGAGGTGTGTGAGGGATGTTGGGCTAGGGGTGATTGTGGTCGGGGTTTAGGGAGGGGTGGTATTGTTGAGGTGGAGCAAGGCGAGTGTAGCCGTTAAGGTAAGAGTGGTTAAGTAGAGGTTTGCCATGGGTGTTCAGTGTGAGACCCGGGATGTAGTTGGGTGAGGTTGACTTGGTGGCAATAGAATAGTTTGAGGTGGAGAGAGAGCAGGCTGGGTCAAGATAGGCAAAAAGGGCAAATAGTCAAAATCAGAACAAGGTACAATGGGCAGCAGGTAGGCGTGTTCAAAGTAAGGCACAGTGGTCAACAGAATAGGCACAGTGGTCAACAGGATAAGGCACAGTGGTCAACAGGATAAGGCACAGTGGTCAACAGGATAGGCACAGTGGTCAACAGGATAAGGCACAGTGGTCAACAGGATAAGGCACAGTGGTCAACAGGATAGGCACAGTGGTCAACAGGATAGGCACAGTGGTCAACAGGATAGGCACAGTGGTCAACAGGATAAGGCACAGTGGTCATCAGGATAGGCACAGTGGTCAATAGAATAGGCACAGTGGTCAACAGAATAGGCACAGTCGTCAACAGGATAAGTCATAGTGGTCAACAGGATAAGGCACAGTGGCTAGCAAGTAGGCACGTTCAAAATTCATGCTTAGGTTGCGGCAGTACAAAAGAAGGTGCATGATAAGATGCAACAATAAGTACAGGGTAGGCAGTGTGCATTGGGAAGGCTAGTTCAGCGTGAAGCGCATAGTGAGAAGCCGTGGCAGGGAGTCATGGTAGGCTGCATGTGGAAAGCAGCGGTGCGTGCATGTATACCTCATGGGCAACATGGACGCAGTAGGAGAGTTAAAATTGGGAGCAGTTCTCGGGCAACAGACAAACAGACTTAAACAATGTTGGCCGGTGCACCGGTCGGGGACAAAGGACTCAAGGCGTGGCGGGGTTATGGGAGTAGGCCTTTTTGCTCAATCATGAGGATGGGAGGAATTGTACTCACGTATGCGATGGCGGTCGCCAAGGGCGCCCCGGGGCGAACAGGGTTTAACAGGGCCTTGTGCTGAGGGCCTTCTGCGGTAGGGCCGGCGTCCGCCTGCCGGCGGCTCAGATTGGATAAAGTAGAAGTTTGTTGCTTGGTTACGCCAGTAAACAAAGGCGTGTCCTCGATTGGCGGCCATTTTCCAATGATCAGTTGTAACTCGCACCACGTGGGTGATGGCGGATTCGCCTCAGGTATTAGCGGTTTCGAGCTATTAGTGCTGCTGCCTCCAGGATGCAGGGAGGGTGCAATGAAGCTGGGAATTAGCAGGGTATGCAGGTGGGCAAACACGGAGTGCGTTCTGCAGTCGATGCCAGCAGGGTGCGGGCTTGAGGACCAAGTTGCTGCTTGTAGGGAGCAGCTGAGCTGGACATTCTATTCTACTTTCTCACAGAAATTCAGGGAAAGGCAGAGGAGTGAGCATTATTTTTCAAAACAACTTATTGCCAACCGCTGTCCCGTGCCCAGAGCTCCCCGGTTGTGAAATACTTGTGGTGGTGTTCAACAAGAGTGCTTGTAGAACCATGTATGTTACGGATATTTATTGCCCACCTTCTTGTAGCTCTTTCTTTCTCCAATTTTTCTTGGAGATAATCCTGTCTTTTATGAAAATAATCTCCTCATTGCTTATAGAAGGGGACCTCCATTTTGGTTTAATGATAATAAGACTCCTCAGGCAATAGAGCTATAAAACACCTGTACTGAACAAGACTTCTTTTTTATGCATACCTCTCCTACTCACAATCGAGGCCACACTTTAGATTAGGTAATCCCTGGAATTTTACGTCAATTAGTCCTGTAATTCTCCTAGACTGAGACCATGCTGCTATTCTCTTTTGTATTCCCCAACTGTCAGTAAAACAGACCGCAGGTGGCCAGCGGGTGGATAGCACATATCATGAAAGATATAAACTCTCTGTCAGCTCACTTGATCTAGTATTTCATGCTGTATCAAGTACCTGGGATAATTATTCTCGCACTGAGTACCTACTGGACCATTTTAATGCCCAGATTACAGAATGTATGTGTTCCATTGGTCCTTGAACAACTAAACTAATTAAGGCCAAGCATTTCAGTAAGAAATTGTTTTCTCCCGAATTGGAGGCCTTAAAAAAGACTCATATGCTTAGAACACAAATTGGTAAGCAACCAAAACTCAATAATAAGAATCCCAAACAAGTTAGAATTGTGTATGAATTAGTCATTGTTGAGGCTAAAAAACATGTGTAAGCTCATTCTATAGAATCTATAGCTAATTCTCAGAACACTTTATTTAAAATCTTCAATAATCTGAAAAACATTGTATCTCCTGCATTTTGAGTGATTAATTCTCCTTGTTGGCCTGATAAAATTCAGACGTTCTTCAGAGATAAAATCTTGAAAATTAGATATTTTATTAAATCCTGTTTTCATGTGACTAGTTCTTTGCAAGAACCCTGTAATCAATTATATATTACCATTCATATTGTTGAAGACACAAAAATGTATGACTCATCTCCTTTCCATTTTCACTCAGTCTCTAAGTCAGATATTGAGAATATCCTTACTTTACTTTAACCAATAACTTGCTCAGGTGACTCCTGTCCAGCTTCAAATGCTCAACATCCCTTTGACATTTGCTCTGCTGTATTGTATACTTATCTTTTAACAAGCGTTTGGTCGCAACTATTCTTAAACGGGCTTGGGTCATGCCTATTTCTTGAAAAAGCCTTCCTTGACTACTCAAGATTGTGCCAACCACCGCCCGATCACAATCTTACCATTTTTGCTGAAGATTTCAGATCATTCTACTTCATTCCAATTTAAAGGAAATTTGGAATCATTCCAAGTTCTGGGTGATCGTCAATCTGGCTTCCTCCTGTACAGGGGTACTGAAATCACCCTCTTAGATATTAAAGATTCCCTTTTGCAAATAATGGATTGTGCCTATGTCGGAGATCTGATGCTCCTCGACATTTCTGCGGAATTTGATGTTATTTATCGATCAATATTGTTCCAGCACTTCCAGAAGGTGGTTGGGGCATAGGATTCAGCTGTGAAATGATTTCATCATTCTTAAATAATCACACATCATGCGTCAAAGTGAGCCCCTATATATTAAGTTCATAACCAGTGGAAGATAGGGTCCCTCAGGAATCGGTGTATCTCTGATTCTATTCAGTATATGTATGTGACGCCTGTACACAAACATTAGACCAATCTGGGGGCAGTGTTCCAGAATTGCACAGATGATCCGTAGTTGGTCTTCTGCTTGGATCGGTATCCAGCAACCAACTGTACGCATGTTCAGTGCATTTTTAAATGCATTGAACGTTGGATGGCCCAAAACTAGCTTGGGCTGAATAAAGACCAGACGGAAATCCTGTTTGTTGCCTCTGCTCCCCACTTTCTGAATCATTGCTAACCTACCCCGATTTTGGACTACTATCAAACTACGAACCAAGGTCAGACCCATGAGAATTACATTTGATTCAACTCTCTCCATGGTACCTCAAATGAATCTTATTCTGAAAAAGCTTCATCAAGTTTGGCCTCTGCTCTCAGCACATCACTGCTGTGTCCTGGCCAGAGCTTTAGTGGGATCCCGATTAGACTACTACAACTCTCTATGTGTAGGGGCTTTTCTGTCCTCTACTAATAAGTTTCAGTTCTGCAGAATTCTATGGCCAGGATTGTTACCAATGCGGCCAGATTGGCAGATATTACACCTGTTCTTCTGAGACTCCATTGGTCGCCAGTTTGGAGCAGAATTTCTTTTAAATTGCTCACCTTAGCTCATAAAACTCTCTATGGATTGTCTCCTCTTTATATTAAGCAATACTTTATGTGGGTGTCTTCTTCCAGATCACAACGTTATTCGTATTGTAATTTAATCTTTTTGCATCCTACTAAATGGGTCAGAGCATTTGGCAGATCCAGTGTTGCTCTGATTGACAAGTTGTGGAATCGTCTCCCATTAGACTTCCGGAAAACAGACAGTCTTATAGTAATTCGTAGAAAATTGAAATCTTTTCTGTTCTAAATTCACATTTGTTGTTACGAATTTAATGGCTGCTGTTGGGACGAGCACTGTGACATTTTTTGGTGGTAGTGCCTCGCCTAGCATAAAATAGAAAAAATAGAAATAGAGAGACCCCCAGAGAATGTTCAAGGGAACACTATGGTGTGCAGTCGTTTTTATCTGCCCTATCTCCCTGTTAGGCGGAAACCTGTGCAGTTCCCTTAGGGACCACTGCAAAAGATTTAAGACAACAGGTGTTAGCAGTAAACCCACTTGGTAGCAGTCTGTACCACCTAGATTTACCTGGTAGCTGTGGCTGAGCAGTCAGACTTTCCTCAAGAAGAGTTAGGCAGTATGCAAAGTATACTCAATAGGCACTCAGATACAATAATACAAGCAAACACTGACCAGAGCTTTGGTATCAAAGTATATAATTATTTATTTATAAACACACAGTTGAAACACTCCAGCACTCTTATTGTAAAATATTCTAAACACGGTTACTATTATGATATATACACCCCTTCTTCCCTTATTAGAAAATCACAGTAAGACACCACTTATTTTCATACAGAGGTGAGCGCCTAACTAGATTGCACTCTACTAAGGTTGTGAAAAAGGGAGGGAAAAAGACAGAATAAGCAGGATTACACCACTCTACGATTCAGGAACACTATTAGCAAGGCAGAGAGCAAAATGTCACTGGTAAGCCAAAGTCCAAAGGCTGGGCCCACTCTAAGAGAGAGCAGAGCACCAATGCGCCCAAGATCACACAGTTACACTAGGCTTAGAAAGTCTTGCAGAGGGTTCAGAAAAGAGTTTAGAGAGGCTTAGAAAAGTTTAGCCAGGGTGTCCAAGGCTAACCCAGGTTCGAAAGCCGGGGGCTAAATCTACCCCGTACAGTCGGTTGCAAGGGAAGCCAGGCGGGACACGGTACCTTAAGTGGGAAGGATCCTCCAGCGGTGGCAGTAGTTCCTGGTAGTGGTTGCAAGTTGCGGCGTCATCCAGGGGAAGAGAAGATTTCGACGTGGAGGAAAGATGCAGGTCGTTGCACTACCAGGGCAGAAACCAGCCGTGGAGTTTTCCGGTAAACGGTGGTACCTTTATCTCGCGGTCGTGGTAAAACGTGGTATCCCGGTTGCCGGGGTGCTTAGCATGGGCAAGGCGGCCACGAGATACGTCGGGAAAGCGAAAAGACGGTGAAACTGGTTATCCCCACCAGTCAAAGGAAGAAGACTCTCCGGCGGGAGATCTCCTCTGTCGTTGGGAAAAGTGGTGAGACGGTCCAGCAAGGCTCCACCGGTTGTGGTGTCGTGGCAGGTCGGCTCAGCTTCTCCCTCGTCGGATTCTTAGGTCCTGTGGTGACTTCTGAAGTTCTAAAAGCCCTGCTTTTATGCAGCAAACCCCCATTCGCTCAGCCTAGCTGTCACTCAAACATGCTAAGTGGTGAGCCGGCCGGCTCACCACTTGGGCCAATCAGGACGGAGTGCGACTTGAGTTGCCTAGGCAACTCAGTCCAGGGTGCCTAAATTCCCCTCCACCCCTCCTAAGTACCCCAGACATAGTGGCACCACTTTGGAGGGCTTCTGTGGAGAAGCCCGCCAAAAAGTGGAACAAAGGGCTCGACTTGGGTTGGAGCCACAGAAGAGAACACAAACGCCATTTTAGAATCAAGCTTCTGTCTATCAGTAATGTGTCGCAAGGTACTGTGACCTGGAGGGTGCCTTGTTGGTTGCATGGAAGTCTTGCAAACAAAAACAAGCTAGCATTACAATCCTTAGCATTCAATGAATTTATCACTATTAAACCAGCGGATAAGGGCGGAGCAACGGTCATAATGGACACCGCCGCCTATGACCAAATGGTTCAGAATCTCTTACAAGATGACTCAAGCTACAAACAACTAGGAGTTGACCCCACAGAGGCAATTAGACAATTAACAATACCAATCTTGGAAAAAGCAAGCGCCGAAGAAGTGATCAGTAACCAAGAATATGACTTCCTTAACGCGAGAACTCCAAGAAAACCGGCATTCTATGCACTTCCAAAAGTGCACAAAGGAATTACTCCGCCACCAGGAAGACCCATAGTCTTCGGCATTGACTTAATTTTAGGGCCATTGTCACAATTCGTGGATTTTTTCTAAAAACCTGAAGTAACCAAAATGAGGTCAAACCTGAAAGGCACGACAGCAGTCATCAAACTGTTACAAGACTGACCTTTCAACTCAACTCACAAACTACTAGTAACATTGGACATTGAATCACTACACACCAGAATCCCACCGATGGCAACTCTAAGAGTCATAGAGAAGATACTACAAGAAAGAGTACCACCACTCCCGATTCCGGTAACTTTTGTGATGCAACTAGCTGAGATTGCACTGACAAAAAATGTCTTCATTTACAATAACATCTACTATGAACAAGTATCAGGAATGGCGATAGGGGCCACCTTCGCCCCGAGCCTTGCCAACCTCTATGTTGCAAACTTTGAGGAAGAAAGGATCTATCACCCCAACAATCCTTGGCTGAACAAAATAAACCTCTGGTCAAGGTATATTGTTTTTTGGTTTTTTTTTAGAACTATTTTATTAAGAATTCAGGATTTGCAAATAGATATCTCAGTAAACATGCATCACACTAAATTACATGAATCAACAATCGGTAATTTTGGAAAGGAAGGAAGAGAGAAAAAAAAAGGGTACATAATGTCATTTCAGATACACAAGAAGGAACAGGTGACACATGTCATCAACAAATCATCGAGCGCACAAAATTACAAAACAGTTGAAGCACAATGCAATACATTATAAATCAAATAAGTAATGAAAAAAAAAGAATACTTATCTACATGTAACAGTATGGCCCAGATTATCACTTAGACTAAATCTGCATTCAAGAAGGCCCCACAGATCTTCTCAAAAGTGGACCTCTTCTTATGCACAGACTAGATGACATTTTCAATTTTGCAAATATGAAACATCTCCTCCAGCCAACTGTTGACGGACAGATAATCAATAGATTTCCAGTTTCGCAGAATTAACTTCTTTGCGACCATTGCCCCTCTCAGAAACCATGTGATCTGTTGATTATTCAAAGAGTCCAAACGAGAGGTTTCTCCCAATATCACAGTCTCAAAATCATAGTCCAGATTCTCATCCAGCACTTTGTTCATTGTAGATGTGATCCCACTCCAGAAGTGTCTCACTTTCTGACACTCCCATAACATATGTTCCATCGTGCCTTGAACGTGACCACAACCCCAACAACAGTCCGATATTGCCAAATTCCATTCATTCATTCATCCTCACTGGTGTCCAAAACACTCTATTCAAGATCATAACTTGACAAGTTCTTTCACCCACATTCAAGGACATCTTTGGGATATTTCCACATATAACACTCCATCTATCCGGTGTCATCTCTTCCCCCAGACACCTAGACCAGACACACCGGATTCAATCATTTCCTCTCAAAAAGTCTTTCAGAAAATTATACATTCTAGACGCTGAGTGCTCACCTTCGCCAATCTTCTTAATCATGGACAATATTTCAGATTTGATCATGGATGGACCGTTCATAGCTCTTTTCAACTTTCTGTATTCTCCATATGTGCATCCAGACAGATCATATTCGAGTTTCAATTCACGAAACGACTTCCATCTTACTCCATCAAATAAGTCCCCAATCCTACTAATGCCTGCAGCGTGCCAATCTGGCCAGTATATGACTTTATTGTTCACTTTGATCGCCGGATTCAGCCAGATGGAGGAAAATTCAGATTTGCCTGGAGATACCTTTGTTGCCACTTCATAAGACTTCCAAGTGGTTCTGAGAAAATTCGTTAAAACAGAATTTCCATTCCGTTCCAACGGGACCGTGGAGAGAAGGACTCCCGAATCTAGAGGGCCAGAGCCCCTGGCCTCTGCCTTGGCCCATTCATCACCCTGTTCCTGTAAAAATGGCATGACATGACGTAAGGAAAACGCCTGATGATACAGCTCAAAAACTGGAACATTCAATCCTCCCCTGTCACCATGCAATTGCAGTTTCCAGAGTTTTAATCTTGGCTGTTTCCTATTCCATAAGAAGGTTTGCAAGATATTGTCCACCTTTCCTCAATCATGTTTACTGACAGGAAGAGGAAGCATGCTCAATATGTAATTCAATTTGGGGGCCAGAGCCATTTTAATTGCATTCACCTTGCCACCAATGGATAGGTTCAGTTCATTCCAGCGGTCCACTTCCGCTATCATCCTCTGCGTCACCATTTCCAGGTTTAGATTCATCATCTCTTTCATATTCATTGAAACCCAGATCCCTAGATACTTCATCTGTGTAGGACACCATCTGAAGTCCATATCTCTTAGCAGCGCACTTCTAGTCAGGTGCGAACATGGCAGAGCCTCTGACTTAGACCAATTGATTTTGTAATTAGATACAAGGCTGAAATTTTCAAGCAAGAGCATTAACTCAAGGACTGAAGAATCAAGGTCCTGGATGACCAACAATAAGTCATCTGCATAAAGCCACGATTTCTGGAAAACACCACTGTAGTTAACTCCCATAATTTTGTCATTGGATCTAATGGCCCCAGCTAAGGGTTCCATTGATATTACAAAGAGAAGAGGAGACAAGGGGCAACCCTGCCTTGTTCCCCGTTTCAGTTTGAATTTCCCAGATATCACTCCATTTGTGTTGACCTCAGCAGTAGGCTCTGCATAAAGTATTTTGATCCATCTCATAAATTCCATGCCAAAGTTCATCCTCTCCATAGTATCAAACAAGAAGCTCCAATTCACCCTATCAAGGGCCTTTTCAGTGTCAAGAGATAAAGCCACTGAATCCAATTCAAGCTTCCGGCACTGTTCCAGGGTGAGCAGGAGATGCCTCATATTCGAGGCAGGAGCTCTACCTTTGATAAAGTCAGCTTGGTTTCGATGAATCAACTCTGGGAGCAACTTCTCCAGCCTGTTAGCCAGGATTTTTGAAAGTATTTTAGCATCACAATTTATTAGGCTGATTGGTCTGTAGCTGCTTGTGTCCAATTCTGGGCGACCTTGTTTGTCTATAAGAGAGATTGTAGCATGTCTTAAAGAAGGAGGCAAGATCCCATTCAATTTGCTATTCACAAAGACCTCTCGCAAAAATGATAACACCTTTTCAGGCATTACGCGATAGAATTCAATTGGAAGACTGTCAGGTCCAGGGCATTTCCCTAAGCTCAGCCCCCATATTGCTTTTCTCAACTCATCCAGGGAAATCTCAGAATCCAAAAAGTCTTTATCGGCATCTGATCATTTTTTGATCTGTATAGATCCAAAAAACTGGTATAAACGATTCATGTCCATTTGAGATTGGTCATTGTAAAGGTCTTTGTAAAAGCGTGCAAAAGCGTCATTGATTGCAACAGGATCACTGGTCACACCTTTGTCCCCTCTAATGGCAACTATTGACCTATTAGCTTCCCTCAACCTCAGCCTGTGAGCCAATATTCTACTACATTTTTCCCCCCCTTTAATATCTACATTTGGACCTAAATATTGCAAACTCAGCCTTTTCGCTCAAAATCTTGTTCAATTCATATTTCATTTTCATCAACTGAACAGATTTCCCTGCTTCATAATTACACATTAGGTCCTTTTCGAGATATTTGATAGATGTCTCTAAATCCTTAGTCCGCTCATCCCACTTCTTTTTTCTTATGCCAGACAGTCTCATGGACACACCACGCATTACACACTTGAAGGCTTCCCAAGCAGTGTCCATTCCAACTTCACCATTCACATTAGTTTCAATATATCCCACAGCTTCGTCCACCAACAGATCCCGAAGTTCATCCTCTTTCAAAAACATGGTGTTTAGTCTCCAAACCTTAGATCTATTACTTGTGGTACCGAGAGACAGGTCCAATGAAGTGTGTGCATGGTCAGAAATGATGATGGAGCCTATTTCACAACTAACTACATTCTGAGTAACCCGACCTGATGTTATCATGTTATCTATATGTGAGTAAATGTTATGAGCACTAGAATGAAAGGTATATTCCCTCCCAGTGGGATGTTGCAACCTCCACACGTCAGACAAGCCAAAATCACTCAGCAGATGCAGAGCCTCCCTATCTATTTTCCTGCCATCCCTACACATACGTCCGTTTCTGTCAAGAGCAGGATCAATCACCATGTTAAAATCCCTACTCACAATCATATCTTTCACCCTCGTGTTCAACAGATGTCTGCCCAAACCATTGAAAAATACCCTACTGTTTATATTTGGTGCATAGATGTTACAAATGGTGAATTCTAAGTTTTGAATCTGTATATTGGTCATCAGCCATCGACCATCCTTGTCTGATTTGGAGCTGACCACTTTCCCTTGGAATTTTTTTTTAAACAAGGTCGACACCCCTCTTTAGCTCGAACTGAAAACAGAATGGAACATCTGTCCCGTCCAACATCTCTCAAACCTAGTGGCCTCCCCCATTGACAGATGTGTCTCCTGTAGTAATATAATGTCAGACTTAAGATACCTCAAATGAGCTAAAACTTTCTTTCTTTTAATGGGATTTTTTAGCCCATTAACGTTCCAAGATACTACTCTTATAAAGTCCTTAGAAGATCCACTTTGATCTGCCATTATAGACCAACTGGAATTAAGCCCATACAACTCAATAGGAAAAAGGAAAAGAATAGTGCGGTAAAAAGAAAAACAAACAAAAAAAAAAAGGAATTTAAAGAGACCAATCACGTAACTCAACAAATAAAGAAAGAAAAGAAAAACAATGTATGCAAAACTATTTCTAAAGAAACCACTACACGGAGCTGTACTGAGATTAAAACAAGTAAAAGAACTGTGTTTCCCTTTCCTGCAAGGAGCAAAGACTCCCTATAATCCAAAACCAATGAAACAATCCGATAAAATTATAACCCCCTATCTTGAAAACGTAATAACCAACTAGCAACCCTAAAGCAAGAAATAGAGCGCCATGCATAAACACCCATATTTAAAATTCCGGCAAATAGCTGCGCTAGCCGCAATGCACATCACAATTAAACCCAAACCGCGGAGACCCAAAAAAAATAAAAAATAAAAAATTAAGTGCAAATGTGTGTACTCCATGAACCTTCACAAAAACACAAATCATTCATATTCAATCTTGAAAATAGAAGCACCCCAAACAAGGCCTAACACCCCTGACTCCTTAATTGCTGTGTAAAATAACTATGGTAATAGCAGGAGAGTCTCCCCTCAATGTGCCAAATTTAGAAAGACACCACACCCCCATAACAACGCGCCGGGAAACAGCACAAGAAATAAACAATTCACTGTATATTCGGAGTTAACCTGAGGAGCAGGCATTGTTCATGTACGATTACTCCCACTCTTCTAAATCACTGAAAATAATGAACTTGGGCCCTCTCGGAGTCATTAGTTGTACACACCATCACCTGATCGAATAAATCACCCCGTGTGACACCATCCAGTACAATAATGATTAATGTAGCAGGTATATGAATCGAAACCGGCATTGTAACATCTATAAGACCCTCCAAAATTATGTGTAATTATCTTAGATTCAGGAAAAAGCTATTAAAGTGCAGTTCCACCACAACTGCCAAGTAGAACCATAACGCAGTCATGAACTCAATCCGTGTGTAAAAATTCACTAGGTAACGTATTTCCTGCCCATGAGCCGCAAGCAAAACAAGAAATCAATGTATATAAAAAAAACCCTAAAGAAGGAAGAAAGAAAATCAGGTACACATGGCCAGAAACAACATCGGCACATCTAAGCACCCAAAAGCACTTCCGCAGCATCCTCAACATACGCTGTGCAAGTCCCGGTAAACAAACACCATGAAACATATCTCCCATAACGAATAAACGCCCAAGATAGTATGAGCAACAATAGTTTTGGAGATATAACAACCCACTTAATTCCTAGAGTGATATGTCATGTCCAGCACGCAACCCACTTTCAACATAGCTATAATTATCTACGTAAAACATTTCCGAAAGTTGCAATACGAATTAAAATTGAAAACCCATTTAAGTGCCATGGTCGGCCTGCAATGCACACTATCTCGTAATAAATCCTCGCACCCAATGTGTTGATACTCCTAAAAAATCTAGCCAGGCTAAATGCAACGGCATCAGCAGAAAGATATAATAGTGCTAAGTACTGTTTCAGCTATAGAGAGAGGACTGCGTTAGACATAGGAGAACAGGACTCAATACCATAATGCAGTGCTTCCGTGCAGGGCCTTATAACATCCAAGCGAAAGCAAATGTATAGCGATATTCAGTATATTTGAGGTTAACATAACCTGCGATGAGCCCTATTAAGACATGAATAAGAAAGCAATGTTGATAACAGCGCACCCTCGACTGGACCTGGCATAAGACTAGGGAACTTGAATATTATATTATATTATATTATATAGGTTAGAAACTCAGGTTGAATGCCCCGAACGAGCCCCATTACCACATACCTTCCGACCCCACACCTTACATTGTTCCGGACACAACTGCAGGCAAGATCGTATTACACTCAACACGTTAAGGTGTCCATTCACGCAATTTAAGAGAAAAGGACCTAGAGTTCCTCGTGACTAGAACAAAACAAAACAACCCCAGCATTACGAGCACATGCGCAAGCATTCTAAAACGTTATATAACGGTAACTAGATATTGGGTGAAAATGTATTTAAATTCAGGTTATAATTAAAAAACAAATATAATATTCAACATAGCAATAAGATCAAGCGGATATGTAGCATAACATAACACTAAGCAAACAAACAAAGCATGGCTCTCCCAATATAATGCAAACACAACCGCTTATTCAAAATGAACATGCACACCTCCAAACTAACCCTTTCTAGCTGTCATTAGGACCAATATAAGCCACTTCAGGATCTTCTGTTGCTTTCACACCCGATGGAAAGTATATTTTAAATATTGCAGGTGTGACCAGAATAGCCTTTATCTCTCTTTCCTTTGCCAGTTTCTTGACTTCCTGGAATGTTTTCCTCTTCTCCACCAAATCCTTAGGGTAATCCGGAAATATAGCCAATTCTGAGGAATGATAGACCACCTGGCCCCTGTCTCTGGCAGATTTAAGTACTCTTTCCTTAGCACTTGCTTTGTTAAACACCATAAGAATTTGTCTTGGCTTAGCATTGGTTAGCTTTCCAACTCTAAAGGCACAATCCAAATCTCCTGGTGAGAGTGTACCTGGGCCATAAGCTTCAGACAAGATTTTAACCAGGGAATTCTCCAACTGACCATCTGCAACAGCCTCCTCTGGAAGCCCCATAAGCCTAAAATTATGGTCCCTGGACTTAGATCCAGCATCATATTTCTAAGCTTCAAGTCCTCCATTTCTTTTTTTATTCCGTTATACGCTCTGTAACTTCCAGAGATCTCAGAAGAAAATCCAGCCGAATCCTTTTCAAGTTGCCCAACCCTAATATCCAGGCTGGAAACTTTCCCATTAAGATCCGCCCTCATCTTCCCTAGCTCCTGAGACACCTTTAGCAGCAACAAATAGATGTCCTGGATACTGGGAGTTTCCACCATGTCAGCTTTGGTCTTCTTGGAGGCAGGGTTCTCGAGGGAATCAATCTTTTTCTTTGAGTTCATGGTATCAGTATATAATCAATTATCGGGGAGTCAGGAGCTCCAGCTTCAGCCTGCTGCCTGCTCAGCCAGCATTCCGGAATCTCCTGGTCAAGGTATATTGACGACATACTACTCATTTTCACAGGCAACGAAACAGACCTTGTCTCGTTTATGGAATGGCTCAATATGCAAAATCCCTTCCTCAGATTTTCTGAAACACACAGTACTGTCTCAGTACATTTTCTGGATCTTACTCTGAAGATAAACAACAAAACCATCACGAGCACTGTTTATAATAAGCCTACAGATAGGAACTTGCTACTCACCTACAAGAGTTACCACCCTCCAAGTCTAAAAAAAAAAAACTACCTTTTGGCCAGTTCTTTCAATACCGTCGAAACTGCACACAAGTCACAGACTACAATCATCAGTCATCAGCCCTGGCCACAAAATTGAGAGAGAGGGGCTACCCAAAACAGCTAGTAAAACAAGCTAGGAAAAGGGCTAGAAACATCCCTAGAGAAACGACTCTGGAACACCACAAAAAGCAAAACGACTCTGCCGAGCAAATCACAGCTGTGCTAAGCTTCTCACCCCTCACTAATACAATCAAGAAGGAGGTCCTTAGACTCTGGCCCATCCTGAATGTCGGCACCCAAGGACTGGATACTCCCAGATTTGCCATTAAACGACAGAAGAACCTGAGGGATTCCCTTGTGCATTCATACAAGGACACTACACCCAGACCCAACACCCTCTGGGGTACAACCCAAGCAACTGGCCACACACCCAGTGGATCATGTAGTGCATGCTCTAGCACAAAAAGGTCAATCAGCATTGAGATTGGCTGGCATTTTCCCTGGACACAGAAGAACTTTACCAACTGCAATAGCTGCAATGTAATCTACATTATAACATGTCCCTGTACCAAGCGCTATGCAGGAATGACAATGAGACCTATCAGAATACGTCTTGCTGAACATAGATCATGCATACGAACTAAAAAGACAAGTGCACCAATGGTGGAACATTTCTTGAACACCGACACAACCCTACGGATTTCACCTGGTCCATCATCGAGAAGATGGCAGTACCCACTAGGGGCAGGAGTATCCATGACCTCCTCTACAGAAGAGAACAACTTTGGATCTTCCGTTTGCAAACTGACAAGACTGGTCTCAATGAACCAACCAGTTGGCAAACACTTTCCACAATGTGAACAACAACAGTACCAGTTGGTCATCCCTTATAGTGTGGCACCCAGCTGCCCGGAATCTATCCTGGATGAAAAGCCCATTCTTTGTACTTTGCGTGTCTTGTGTGTGTCCTGTGGCATTGGTAACGACCAGAATCACATAAAACTACTGGGAGTATATGGCAAATAGATGTACTTTGAGGCCCTGCCAGCCACCCATCCTGCTGTATACCACATGATTAACAAATTGCATAAATGTACCTACATGTAATCTGTTGCAAGCATGGAAACACATGTTTACGTTATGTAAATAATTTGAATGTGTGTTTACTGCTTCTGGTGTATGATTAAGTTGCTTTATGTTGCTTTGATTAGAGTATATTTAGCTAATGCAGTGAAATTGATTGATTTTCTTTTAACCTGAAGAAATTAATTTGTAAAATACTAAAAGTATATGTATTTTTTTGTAAAGGTTTATAAATAAACCAAAACAAATAAAAAAAATAAATAAAAAAAACACATGTTCTTGGCACTGTACTGTTTCTCAAAGCATAACGCGAGTGTGCCAATATGGATGACTGATGCGAACTTTGTAATACGGGCTGTGGTAGTAGCTGTTGCCTCTTTGGTACGATCACACACAATGTTACTATGTGCCATAACATCATTCGGAATCACTTAATTCCATTCACCAACCAGGCACCCTCCAGGTCACAGTACCTTGCGACACATTACTGATAGACAGAAGCGCTTTTCATTAGAATCAAATGAAGAGCCTGACCCAAAAATGGCTGCCTGAGGACACTCCCAGACGGCCATGTTTTGGTACGCGCATGCCCCACGCAGCGGCGTCATGAGAACCATAAACAAGGAGATCTGGCTAGCCGCGGCGTAGAGAACTCCTCGCGCGCGGCCCGCCAGACCTCTTTCGGATGAAAGCAGGAGGTAAGTCCCTGCTCTAGAGAGCATTCCTGCATGCGCTCGAAGCCTACACTTCGCGTAGCAGGCGCAGATGCAATACGCTCGGCCTCAGCAAAGACAATTACGGGACCGAGTGAGCGGATCCCATCGGATGTTGGACATTTGCTGTGGGAATTGGAACGCCTTCATGCGGCCACCCGCACAGTAAACCACTAGCAATTTTTGGTTAATTAACAAGTTTTCAATGAGTGAACAAAATGCCAGTATGCATGGCGTTATTGCTTACAGTTGCATTTATAGGCGCTCCAACCCAGTATTTATAACTGTGTTTGGCCCCTAGGTCACAGGCTGCCTCACCCTTCCGTGCCCAGAACCACTGACTACATGGAAAGGGTAAGCCTCCCCTTCCATTTTGTGCACAATCAATGTACAGTGTGTAGTACTAGGACTATGTGCAAGATTAATTAGGTGGGAATGAATCTATCAAGTAATTTCCCCCCTCTTTTCTCCCCCCCTTCTTGTCACCCCTACAGGGAGAGGACATTGAATAATGCAGACCACGCTGCCATTGTAAATTAGGAGGCACCCAACTTGATGTCCCCCTAAGCCCTGAGGAATGTGGTCTAACCACTTGTAGACCACAGAAACCGGTCAGCTATTGGGAGACCTAACCTAGTGCCCGAGAAAAGAAGCACAGGCAGAGTCTTCCACATTAGGACCCTGGAGAAATAAACATTAAGGGCCCTACAAGATTCTTCAACGTAACTTTGTAAAAGAGGAACACACTGGAGAATACAATGTACTCCCTCCAGTCTTTTGAGAAACACACTCGTACCTGCCTGATGGAGAAAACCTATTAAAATTTCCAGAATTTTATCAGAACAGTGGCAGACACATAGACAGCCCAGAGTGGCTCAACATGTGTTTTTAGCATGCTAGAGTGCACCCACTTGCACATTGTAAGCCTAGGAATAGATATGTACTTACCCTAACCCACCCTAATAAAGAAACTGTGCGTTCCTGAGTGTGATCATAGTATTGGGCAACCCACAGTAGGAATACCCACAACAGTCCCTTGTGTTTTGTATTGCCTTTTACACAGCCATGACAACAATTTGCTCGGTTTGTCTCCCTCAGCGTGTGCTCTGGTGTACTTGACCATGTAATCGAATTTAGACACCCTGCCCCAAGCTTCCTGGCAGCTACTTCTGGCTTCCGCTAGTTTCAGCTCATTGACACAGAGTCCCGACACCCTGGCCTCCTTTTGACGGATATCCTCCTCCAGCCTCTCCGCCTCCTCTTTGAGTGTCCTCCAAATACCACCCGCACTAGCAATAGCCTCCACCCTCACCACCACGTTCATCGCCTCCCACAAAGTACTCCAATCTTCCACGCTGCCCACATTTCACGCCAGATACTCCTCCATCTTAATCCTAAGCCCCTCTTTGAAAACTTGATCTGTTAAGGCGTCGAATGACATACACCAATACGGTATGGGGGGCACGGACCCAGTCATTTCCACTCCAGCAACTATGGAGAGTGGTATGATATTGTCCTGCCCAGGTACTGTGCTGAGTCTATATCTCTCAGATGTGAACTACCCACAAAGAAGTAGTCTATCCTGGTATATAGACTGTGGGGTGAGGAGTAGTAAGAGTAGAATTTGTCACTAGGATGTAGTTCCCTCCACACATCTACAGGATTCATATTGTGCAGTGCTGCATTAAGTGCAAAGAGTGCCTGCCCAATGCTGTTGGCAGGCGGGAGTGACCGATCCAAGCCCAGAACTCTGACACAATTAAAGTCACCACCATAAATTAAAAAGCTTTACCGGTATGGTGCTATTTAAGCACATAGCATGTGCAGGTGCGATGGGATACCATGGTTGGGAAAGTAGGAGTTAATTACACATACCTCCACATTTTATACCTCCACATTTTCTACGTGGCCCCTCAGGATTAAGTACCTCCCTTCCATGTCTGCTTCCACCCCCAGCAAATGAAATGGCACAGCAACGTTAATCCACATGTATACCCCTCTAGCACATTTGTAGTAAGCCGCCCCATATCCCTGTCCCCCCCAAGTGTTCCTGTACTTTTGCCATTTTGCTTTTCATGAGGTGTGTTTCTTGTATTAGTGCTATGGCCACCTTTTTCCTGTTGAGGAAGGATTTCACGCGATTCTTGTGCAAGTACGTACCCAGCCCCCGTACATTGCACGTTAGTACTTTAATGTTAGATGCCATTGCCATGCATAGCGACTCCCTTCCATCCTCCAGTATCTGGCCCCCAGTCACACCTTACCCTCCCCACCACCCCCTTGCACCTTCACCACTTCCTTATTCTCCCCCTTAGGGCTGCACTGTTATAGAAACATTCTTTTCCGGTTACACTCATGCCTGAAGAAAATAAAAACTTCCAAACAACAAATAGAACGTAACATTTGCACCCAGCAGCTGATTCCCGCTTACAGTGCTCAGACGCCCCCATGTCCTCGTAGCCCATCCAGGCCATTGCGTGTGAGAAAAATAGATGTCAGAAACAGGACAACACCAACATGACCTTCAAACCCAAGGCAGGTGGCAAACCATCGCCCCTGTCCTGGCTATATCAGCGGCAGTAGTTTCAACTATCTTGTGACTAATCACAGGAACCAATGACAACAATGTCAGCAACTGCAGGGTATCCCCATTCCCACCTCCCACTTGAGGCAGTACTCTTTTCATGTGACAGGGTCTTCACCTCCATCCAGGCTGTTGTGTTCCAGCCACATAGTGACTGCAGATGGGGTCTCAAGCAAAATTGCCCTGTCTTTATAGATCACCTTAAGTCTGGACGGATACATGAGTATGTATTTGATATTTAGTTGACGCAACTTAGCTTTAATCGGCACATAAGAGTTTCTGGCTCGCTGGACCACCAGCGTATAAAATGGGTCTAGTGCTATTTTTGGGTTGTCTCTTTGTATTGCCCCTCTTTCTCAAGAGTATTTCAATATTACCTATCTGTCCTGGAAGTTCAGAATTTTTGCAATCATTGGGCGAGGATGCGACCCGGTGAGAGGTCGTTTCTGCAGAGAACGATGTGCCTGTTCCACCACAAATCCTTGTGAGAGGTTGCCAGTGCCCACTTCCTGTATTAACAAGTTTTCCACATATCTTGGGGGGGTCTGGCCCTCCAGTCCTTCAGGAATACCCAGCAATCGAACATTATTCCATCGAGCCCTCCCCTCCGCGTCTTCAGACCCGAGTTCCAGCACAGCGTTCCTTCTTTCCAGTTCCTTTAGCCTTATTTCCAGGTCTCTGGTAGTCTCGTTAGTCTCCTTCAGGGTGGCTTCTGCCGTTGTTACCCTCGGCGCTAGGTTGTTTACATCTTGTCTCATTAACTGCATATCGACTTTGACCTCATCAATTCTTGTCTCTAGAGACGACCAAAGCGCCGCTCTTGCTGTAAGCACCGGAATGTCTTTGGTGCCAGGTTCTGGTGTCCCATCCGCCGTCTGCGCTGTAGCACTGTTCTGTGGCATTTCACGTGACCTGGTTGTGTTGCCAAAGGAGTCCATGATTGTGGTTTTTTTCTTCCCTTTAGGTGGGGACATGGCACAGTTTCTGGCTTGGGTCCACAGTCTCAATGCAGTCACACAAAGTAGTGATGCTCTATGCAGTGCCTTCTTAGTTGCCCAAGCAAGCAGTAACTCCCACTTACTGTGCGCCCTTGTTAGTTCTGTGCAACAAATTACTATCTTCAGTGCCTTCAGGTGTCCTTTCTTGCAGTGTGTTCGTACACCAGCACTGCACCACTGTGGGCACCACTCCGACCAGCACCCTCCAAATGGAGTTGATCCCAAAGACAGGAGCAGTACTCCAACAGTCAATGGGGGAGAGTTCCTTTTCCGGCGCTGTGAGCCCCACCTGGTCGCCCAGGCAAGCCCTTGCTAGTTGCCCATGATCTAGTCAGGCTACAGTAATGTTAACTGGATTCACTCCCTCCTTTCAAGTCCTGAAGCTCAGCCAGCCCTGTTCGCCTGCACTCTGCCGTTCTCACCTCCTGCTTCAATGTTGCTTGAATCAGAGTTTATGGTAGTGCCCCCAGACTGGCTCGCCGATTTCCCAGTGCTCTCACCAAGTCAGCCGGTACTGTGGGCTTGTGTGACTATTATGCCTCTTTTCCACTGCGCTGTTCCTAAGGATCTATGGACCTCGTGCTGCGTGTTTTGGGTGCGATTTACTTGTTTAAGGGGCTATGTTCACACACCTGTGGGGGCCGCCACCTCCGATTCGTCCTGCGGTACTCTTCGTTGCTTTCCGGGATGTCCGCATTGTGCCACGCGTTCCCAGTGACACACGTTGGCAGCCCCCGATCTGCCAGTGCAGCAGATGTTGTTGCGCCTCTCCCCAGCCAACGGACAGATTCGACCTCGCCCATTCCCCCCCAAGGATCCGGCAATACCACAGCTGTGTCAGGTATTGCCGTCTTCTCCGCTTCGGTTCTCGCTGATCCGCCACTGCTCTGCATACAATCAGAGCTGTATGCCGGTACACCACCCAGCCAGCACTTGCATACTACTCTGTCTCGTTGTTGTTCCTTGCCATCTAGGGGATTGCTTGCTTCAAGTTCGCCCAGGCACAACTCTTCTCACGGCCGCAGTCTCCGTATGCCATACCATTGGTCGCAGCTCCTCCTCCCCTTTAGGCGCCAGCACTCGCATACTACTCTGTCTCGTTGTTGTTCCTTGCCATCTAGGGGATCGCTTGCTTCAAGTTCGCCCAGGCACAACTCTTCTCACGGCCGCAGTCTCTGTATGCCATACCATTGGTCGCAGCTCCTCCTCCCCTTCAGGCGCCAGCCGAGGTCACGTCTGCCATCTTTGTTGCGCAGGGCTGTCCTCTTGAGACTGTCTGTTTACACTCAAATCTGCTCCGATTTCCGCCGCCAACCTTCCGCAACGCTGGAGAAACGCTTCCCATAACTACAGACTGCACAAAGAAAAACTCTGCATATCAGGATCTTTGTTAGGATCGTGACGGGAGCTCCTTTCAACCTCTACCTTACTCTACCTTACTTCATGGGCTCAGACCCCGCCCCACCGCGGTGACCACCATCCAAAATAACTTACCGACCCGTGTCCAGTCCTGAGAGGGGTCTTGCATTAAGTTTTGCTGCAATCTTCCATTGAGAGTCCTTGCAATAGTGAAAGACACCAACCGGAGATCAGCTAGAACCTGCAAACCCTGTGAATCGATGACCCTCTTCCTTTGTCCTGCCAAGCCTGGGAAAGAATCGAAGTACGGGGGTAAATTACAGAGCGTTTTACCAACCCCTATGCTCCCATTATAAGTCAATGGGCCTATAATAAACCTTAATTCTAACACGTTTGGCGTTGTCATTGCTTGCTTGCGCAACACCTCTGAAAGTTGGGGCTACTTTTGGTAATTAGTTTTATTTGAACTCTAACCCTAAGAACCCTACCCTGGAACCCAGAGACCCTTACTGCACTGTTTCCTGTTACATAACTTCTGCAGAACTTTTACCTGAACTATTGGGCAAAAGGCCCCAGACAATTTAGGGCTGGACAATTTTAGTTAGGGATCAATCTCTGTGGACTTATATCAGTGCTTAATATAACCATACCTTTTCTTTGCAGGAGTTTGTGTTGAATAGTATGCCCTTTTTACAAGTTGATGTATAGATGTATATATGTTTATAAATCTTGTGTGATAACCCTATTTGCTAGTACTCATTTATCATAGATTGTTTTGGACAATAAATAATACATTTTTTTTATACATCCTGTCTAAGTGTAATTTGTGATTCCCATTGTGTGACCTCATTGTGGACCCTTTTCAAGCTCCCCACCTCTGAAGATCTTAGCCTAGACCGCCTATCACTGCTACCCAAAATGGTTTGGCTACAGCTTCCCAGAGGTGCCCCTGTCACAATGCAGGTTGGCCTTCTATACATCTGTCACCAGGCCAGAGTATAGAAAATCAGTCGTAACAGTTAATATGCTCCGTAATGGAAAAGAAAAGGGAAGCGTACAGGTCCGAGCAAGTGAAATTTGAACAGTGCTCTGGTGTCACTGCTCTGGACATAGAGCCCCTGCTGCCCAGTTAAGATCGCAGGCCCAACGACGGTGAGCTTGAAATTGAAAAATGGAAAGCAGAAGGGAAGAAGTATTTGTTTGTTTGTTTTATTTGTAATGCGCGCCAGACCCAAGGGTAACCGGGCGCAGTGAGGAGAATATGCAAAGCTTACAATGTTATGTAAAATTACAGTGTTACATAAAATTACCATGTTACAAAATATACAGTGGTAGAGGGATAAATATGTACAGTCTTAACAGGAGGTAGATCAGAACAAGAGATTGAGGAATTGCTATACAGTGAGGCAGTCAGTTATATACAGTGTTAGTATGAATATTTACACATGTGGTATATCTTAGTAATGCATATATACCTTCAGATGAAGTAACGTGATACAAGTATCTAGCAGTACATTACATATTTTTGTCATTGAGGCGTTTAATAAGATTCGATCTGAAGTGTGAAAAAGATGGTTGGTCTGATCTCAGATTGTGTGACAGGGCATTCCACCATTTAGCAGCAAGTACGGGAAAACTGGTACCACCAATTTTAGCGAGTTTAAATCTCGGGGTTACCAAGCAGTTGGAATTAGGGGTTCTTGTTAGTACTTGTGCCCCCTCTGCTATCAGCAGTGTCCTGCCCATAACTCCTGCCTCGGTGAGACTTCCATGTCCTGCTGTCTGCCCCTACCATTAATGGACCAGGCCGATGTGGCTCCTGGTAGAGCGGTTGTTTGCGCCATCCCCAAACAGTGATCCATGGCCACTGGCGAGGTAAAAGGAAGGGCTCAGAGCGACAAGAAGTACAATAAGTAATGCCCTTGCGGATCCTGGGCCGCAGACAGTGAATAACATATGCTCTGGTTTGAAGCAAAGGAAAAGAACCTTGAGTCTGTGAAGTGGACACCCGTGGCGCACAGCCTCCATCTTGGGCTGAATATGCAACAGTGAATCCTTGCTGCTGGAGACTGTGGGGCGCCCACGTCTGCCCACTGGGGCAGAGCGCTGTCCACTGGTGCACCACTCATGCACATCCCATGGCAGAATTAGGCTGAACGAATGCTCGCCAGCACTTGGCAGCAAGAAAACCTCTGGTCAAAGAAGAGCTGGAAACAAGACAGACGGCATCACTGCAGGATTAGGTACCAGTGTACTCATAAGAAGAGTAAATACACTGCCACGTTCCCTGTATGTGAATTCTGGCCAACCATGGGTCTGCTGAAGCAGTGGTGCAATACTGCTTCCACCTCACAGAGCGAGTAGCTACCTCTGACAATCCGCATGGCAATTGCAGTGTGAACTCGATCTTGGATTGGGTCAGAAGGGAGGCCTCAGGACTGGGTCAGAAGGGAGCCCTCAGGAGCAGACTGTATAAGTGGGGACACACCTATCTGCCATTTCACGTTGACAGGAAGTAAGAGTTCGCTCTTGGGCCCCAGCATGTTTTGCCTCAGTTGACAATAGATGCACCTAGCAAACACTCCAGTACGACAGTATTGGCCTAAATACAGTGTCTCCCGAATATCATGTGGACTGGGTTTTGTCTCTGTCACGTACTGTACCTAGCCCGGCAAGGAAGAAACAACCGTTCTGTGCCATAGCACCTACGCACGGGAGTGGAAGGTTCCAAATGGGAAGACACAAGTTATCAAAAGCCAACCAACTGATGACTGCCAAATATTGTACACCTGTATGGGGTTTTTGACTCACTGTCATTCTGTTCCATTCAAACACCTGGTGACGAGAGTACGAATGTGATGGCGGCAAGGAGAAGACTTGAGCAGTAGAGCGTTGGTCCTTGCCAATATGAAAGACAGTACCAAGGAATTCCTTGCAAGCACCAGGTCCTGCATGTCCCTTCGGTGTTAATTGTAGCAGCATAAATGACAGTCCATTGAGATCCAGCAACTCCCCAGAATCCCTCCAAGCAGCAGAGGATACAAGTGCAAATAGGAACTGTGTCCTGAAAAGGAAGGAAGGTATTGAACAGCAACATGTCCAAGGCTGAAACACATGAGGGTTGCAGCTCAAGGTTGAGTGCTTGTGCACCCTCTGCCTGGGGGAGGGAAAGACTGAGGGCGACCTCCTCCAGGGGAAGATATGTAATTCCTGCCTGTGGGAGTGTGGCCCTAACACCAAGTCAACAGGGTCTCGCTGCCCCACAACCGCTGCAAGGATGCGACTCCTGCTCACTGCGTGGCGCGTCTTCTCCGAAGGTGGCCTGCCATTTGTGTCACCACTGATTTTTGGTAAGGCCCTCCACCGAGAAGGTGCTTGTGCGCCTAGAAAAAGGGGGTGGGTAACATGCTGCCACCCCATTCACTGCCAACATGCAAAGGCATTCCCACCTGTGGAGCCTGAATGTGGTGCAGCCTAGACTCCTTACTTCCAGTGTCTTGCTGGCTGCCCCGACATTGAGGGACTAAGCCGATGTGGCCCCTGATACTACCAGGTGCAGCATTGGTCTCCTGCAGTCCTGCAAATGCTCAAACAGGACTCAGTAAAGGTGTTTAGATGCTGTGAGCCTGCATGTAAATTGTATGATTAAAGTGGTACCAGTTAGAATGGATGCGAAGCTGTGCTCCCGCAGTTTGTGGGCATGCTCTATGGTGCCAGCAGCTAACAATGGCTTCGTTCAGTGGTTTAAGTTTCAACTTGCCCAATGTTAATTGTGGTAGAACTGCTAACATATCACCACCAGTTTGCCAACCATGACTGCCATCCACTAAATGTGTATAGAGTGTTCGATATGTGTCATATGTCTGCGACTACCTGAGTCCCTATGTATGTATTATTGCTTTAACCTGCAATTCCCAAGTGGTTGAAGTATGGTCGTTTTGTAAGGGGGGGTGTCTGTTTATACTCAGTCACGTGTTTTGTTTGTTAAGTAAAAGGAGGAGTGCTATGTGGAAACCTCCCAATGTGTGTTGCCCTTTTAAGATGGGCATGACTGTGTCATGACCCGAGCTAATAAAGGGAGCTCCAGCAGGCATAATGGCTGCAGACTCTAAGAATGGAACGACTGAGTATGTGTCTCATTTCAGGCCCGCACTGTGTGAGCACAAGGCCTGCAGGCCAGGGTGCCGTGGGGCCCTCTTGCCAGCATGGTTGTCGGGGTCCGCACAGGCCTGGCATGGTCTTCCCTGCCTCTCCATAAAACCGGGTGATCCCCGGCAACCATCAGAGGCGCTGTGCCTCCAACTCGGGTGCTGCTGTCCCCAGTGCCAACGTGGCTTGCTCAAGTGGCCTCACCAGCCCCCATAACAGAGGCCTACTAAGCTGCTTAGCTCAAGGGACTCATTGCATTTGCGTCGAAACTGATCATCCCTTGGGAAAGCTGGACATCTAGAAGCAGTCCAGCCCTGCACCTAGAAATCTCCAGTGCTAAGAAAATTCAAACCCAAATGGGGGCTTGTTTGTGCTTCATTCCATGGACATAATTATAGGGAGGGACAGAGGGGACAAGTCCCTCCCAACTTTTGTGGCCTGCCAAGTTGTCCCCCCCATCTTTTGGCAGGGGTAGTGGGGGCCACATTGCAGCTGCAGCATCAATTAAGTAATTGCACAGTGCGAGCCTGGCTGGGGTGCCCAGCCAGGCTCGTGCTGCCCATTACATAAAGCAGGCAGCAGGGATTCCCTGCACGGCTCAGTCCCCCACCCCGAGTGGTGGCCTGACTCACAGTCAGCAGCCACTGCCAGGGTGCTGGACTAGGTGGTATTCATAGTATTCATCCATGTTCACATTTAGTGTGTTAAATAAAAAATAAAAAAAATTGGGGGATAATGTCACATTTCACTTGCATCATATAAAGCAAGCCTTTGTCAAACGATGCAAAAGGTTACCATATTGCCTTACCTTTGTTATGATTCAGTCTTCACAGACAGCCTACGAGCCATTCTTTAGAATTTTGTGGAATTGCATTCTGGTATTTGTAGTCTTCGAGATGCGGTGAAAATAACGCAACATTTGTACTCTTATTGTTTGACATATTTCAATAAGGATACTTATTAGTACTTTAATTATGATGTGTGTACTTTTCAGGTCCGATTTATAAAACAGAGTATTGTTGAAAGCCAAACGTTGTGGTGAGGCGGGGATAGGATTAGAGAGCACATTTGTTGTGATGATCTACCAGGTCCATGTATGTGGGAAGAGATGTTCTCCCTGTTCCTGTGTTGATTTTCAGGGTACAAGTTGAGATTACATGTGGGTTGACAGCATCCGCTCACTTTTTCACAGTGTCGATTCCATCCCCCTTGGGTGTTTTTGAGGCCAGCATGCAAAAAAGCTTGTTTGCCCAAGTTTTTGCCTACCAGGATTTGAACCCACAAAACCACACGAAAGTGTCTTCAAAGCACATGTCTTGTATTGGTATTTTGCTTTCCATAAAATATTTCAATATAGATTTTTGGGTTAAAAGGGTGCACACCTTTTATACTTTGCAGCAGTGTTCTGGGAAAATCTCCTCTATCTAGTTTTTTTTTTCTCGAGTATATTGATTCATTTTGTGAACGACAATGCTCATTTCTATTTTGAATTGTCTTCTAGTAGGAAAGGCAAGTTGAATTAAATTTGCGTATTACACTTTAGGATACGTTCAGTCCCTGTGCGCATGTTAATGATCCCCCACACTTTTTTCTGGACTTGAGCCCTATTGATAACATTTGAAGACCTGTAGAATTGCTTACTCCGACTGCCTCAGCACCTTTCCGGTAAATAGGCTTTGTTACGATTGCACTATCCTGCAGCAAAAGCACTTTGCCCTGTTAAGCCCAGGGCCAATCCCTGCCCTTACATCTTTGGAACGTGCAGTCGCATTCGGTATGTTTGGATTACTTACCAGTGATCTTCATTTCTCTTTGCCCTGCTCTTCCTCATCACAGTATCATCTTTTGAGGCTCCCATCCCTGCAAAATAAGCCTCACTCCTGATATTGCTACAACCGTAATATTAACAATTCAAATTCAGATATTGAACGTCAGTTTATTTGATGCCTTTGGATATTAATGACACATTTTGTGACATCATTTTCTGTGACGGCCCCGCAAATCCTAAAACCGGCCCTGACTGCGTAATAACACTGTAGTGTGGGGCTAACTTTAAGAGACTGAGGGAGTCGCCAGAAGAGGGGCAAATTTTGTGGTGCATCTTCATATTCTAATGAGACTATTCTAGTCAGCTTAAATGTTGAAAGCTGTTGACTTTCTGTGTCAGAAACACAAATTTAAGAACTGTGAGAATGAGCTGCCTTCTGTCTCCCTTGCCCTGCTCACTCCCATGTCATGCAAGTCACCCATCATGATTTCATTGCGAACAATGAAATGCATTAAATTAATTGCCAGGCCCTTGTTAAAAGTGCACTCACCCTGCCCCCCCCCTACATCCACCAAGCACTGTTTTTCAGGTCCTGTCCTGCCGTGGCAATGTAGTTCAGCCAGGTCAAGTCAGTGTAGCCCAACATTTCGGGTGTGTTGACTTTTGTGTCTGAATGAATGATAAATAATGCATTGTTTGTATGTTCTGGGTGGAATGAAGTTTGTGAAAGCTATGTTGTGTCACTGGGTGGGTGGCTGGCAGGCAGGAATGAAGATGTGTGTGGACCCATTAGAACATGATGGTTGGGGGCCCCCTGCTTAGAGCGAAAACAGTTTGAGGCACCCGTAGTTGTATCTTGATATAATGCTGTTTCCCTGATGCACCGGTTCTTCCTGCGCTTTTGTCATGTGCCTTTATGTTTGTCCACTGTGTTTTTGTTTGTGCGCCCTGATGCCTTCGGGCTTCAGCGCCCTATAAATCAATAAAAAAAAAAAGATATAATAATTGCAATGGTGACAGAGAGAAGGTTAATAGCTGCCAATTATCTCAAGGCGGCCAGCCCTCAGGGAGCTTAAACACTAAATTCCCACTGAAGAGCTCTAAAGACTTCTTTGTCAGCAGGTGGCTGATGTGGAGGAACCAGTGTTAGAAGGCAATGAGGGGATAACACTTCAATGTATCCTGTGGGAAGAGAAAATGCACTTTGTAATGCGAGCGCTGCAAAGTGCACATTTTAAGCCCCAGAACGAAAATATAGAGAATTTACTATATATTGCTGTGTTACAAGACTGCTGAGTGCTGACCGGCAACATGGGGGCAAGTACTAGGGGCCACCCCTGAGGTTCAAGGCCACTTCTATTTGAAAAGGTTGAAAGGCCCTGATGCCGTCCATGGTGAATGGGTATGAATTTTAAATGTGTGTGTGTATGTATGTATGTATGTATATGTGTGCACGAGAGGCGCTTGGCAAGTGCAGCATTTGTTTATGGGCCTTGAGAAGGCAAATATGAAATATTACATGGCTAGACTCAGACTGGCATTTTGGGGCAGCCAGTCTAGCCCTTTCTTACTCTGACGTGACTTTATTCTGGGCATCTTGACAAAGCAAGCATGGTATGTGTTATTAATTGGCTAAACTAGCATTTTTTACTGTGGTCAATGCAGTGAATTCTAAAGACACACTGTGGTGTTATAACTTTCAGGAGACTGGCGTGTTTTTAGAATTTAATTTTAAAGCTAAAATAAATTCAATAAACATAACATAACATAAAGATACACCACCAGTCTTAGGCAAGTTATGACAGAGCATCGGCAAGGGACTCTTGTGGTGATGTAGTTTAGCGTTATCCCTCAGAGCCACCATCCATCCTTCCTCCACCCCACCCCTTTCGTTCAGTTGTCATGTCCCCCCCCCAACATTTTCAGTGAAGTTACTCCACTGCTTCATTCCCTGATTGTGGAACAGCCTGGGGGTTCTCACAAGATGGGCCCCACTCGTATGCCTGTTAAGTGAGAGCTGAAAGTATTTTTGGTCCCTAGAACGAAAAACGGATCCACACGAGGTTGTAGAGGTATAGATATAGCGATGAGTTTACTTATGCAATGTTTACTCCCGAGTCTACATGTTTGACTACATTACATTCCTGTGCAATGATGGCAAGGGATGCTTTTGGCATTTCTTTTTGTTTGCAGAAAAGCACTCTGCAAAACATTTTTGGTACCGTCTACGCGCTGCCCATCCCCCAAATAAATAAATAAAAATACTAATGTATATGCTGCCCAGAATCCAATTGCAGCACAACTCCAGCAGCTGACAATGGTCATTGTTCCTCTTCATAGGGAGCAAGAGGTTCTGAAAGAGACATTCCTACGAAAATAGGAAGCTAGAAAAGTAGGTACTTTTCCGAGTCAACCTCAGTGTCTGACGTCTGTATTGCCAAATGGAGTCTAGTGCATGCCAAGTTCTTAGTAACATGGCAGCTCAGGCTGCAGTTTCCTCTGATAGATTACGCTGGCGTCTGCGTCAGCCACGGGTCACGGGTCTGTGACTGCGTGTCGCTTTCAATATGAGGCCACGACGTACACACATGGTATCTCTGTTTGCTTGGATCCTTCTTCTAACCACATGCAGGGAACTCTTGACATTGGGGTTACCTAAGATGGAGGAAACGGAGATTTGTACTGGTTCATGTGTAAAAGTGCATGCTTGTTTATTTGGAGGTGATAATATTTTAATATGATTTCATTCCAAGGAAGTGATTGCGTTTGTATACCCTTTTCACCCAACCTGCACATCTGCACATTATCGATTTTTACGGAGCCAAATTAAACATTTTATAATTCTTTCGATTGATTTGCATTGTTCCATGTAAAATGGATTGTATTTAAATGCATTTTATTCTGCATTCAATTGTATGTGTTAATTTACCTGAAATAAACAACACTGATGATGACTAATAACAAATGGAAAACTCATCTCCCTTTGCAAGGTGGAAAGAATGGCTTAAACTTTATAATGAAAGGGATGTTAATCAAACATTCCAGAAGGTTCTCAACCATAAAATCTATTAAAACGTGAAAAAATGAACACATCCGTTGAACCTGTTGATTCGTCCACCTGCGCATACATGGAATATTCTAGCAATGCGAGAGATTTCAATTTTTTATTTTGCTTTTCATGTTCCTCCTGAATTCCAATAAAGAATCATTGTAGGCCCTGCTCACCCCGGCACTTAAGTTGTCACTGACCAAGCAAATTCGGGTTCACGTGATTATCACTGAGCGGCAGTTTATACAGTGCTTTTTGCTGATCAGCCAAATTCCCAAACCTTCCCCCCACCCAGACCTGGCTGTCACCTTTTTTAATTTGAATGTGACCGTTTCCGGTTACTGCCAATTGGCTTGAGGGCGTTTCCATCAATTGTTCCATAGCGCTTTACTGGCTTTAGATGGATCATTGTTAAGGCATCTTTCAACTGCATCTCTCCCTAGTATTAGAAGAATGTGCACAGGTATGAAGTCGATGACACGCCACTGATACCTCAATGATCCCGGGCCTATCTGTAGAGGAAGATGATGGTTACTCATTGTGTGGCCCTCCCAGTGCTTTGTACTACAACTCCCATCGTCCCTCACCATCGGGAAGGCTGCCTAGGGATAATGGGTGTTGAAGTCCAAAACATCTGCAGGGCAACATAATCAACAAGCATGACTTGAAGGCATGGCTGCATTCTCCTGAAATGTACACAAAGACGACTCCTTTTAGACTATTAGAAGGGATTTTAAATTTGTATTTATTGTGCTTTTGTTTATATAAACCTTTAAAAAACCATTAAAACAATCAGAGGTTAAAATAGCATATACAATAAAATAAAATATAATTACATTTCCACATTGCTAATTCATAGCGTACATTAATTACTCCAAATCATTGCGCAGAATAACCCCAGTCTACCTATTTTAGGGCAATACTTGGTTATGGTGTCTAACTATACTAGCGAGAGAGATATCTGAGTTTCATCAAACAAGCGAGACCAAAAAAAAGGGAAGACAAGAAAGCCTCATTGTGGAGGAATCACCCTGGTATCCCGACGGTTCGGACGTACAAGTATTATATGATTTCGAGGATCCACCTGACCAGGGTTCTTACAGAATCTACGCAATGACTTGCTTCTAGAGCGGCATCTGAGATCCCTCCCGCGGGAAGTATGTTTAAGAGAAACCTCAAAAAGGTATCATGCCAACGGGCATCACGAAATTTACATAAAGAAGAGGGATATTACTCACTTTATTCTCATCTCCCTCCTGCTGACTCTTTATAGAATTTATGAACCCATTATAGTGTCCCTGATCTCAATCCAATCCTGTTGCCACAGTGTGACAGAGTGTCATATGGTGAGGGTGTAGAAGCCCTGGCTCTTTTATTTTTATTCAATTAATAAACTGATACAGGTAATTCCATCTCAGGAAGGGAAATCTGCTAATCAGATCTCCTTTTGAAATGAAATGAAATGATATTTTATTTATATCGCGCTCGTACACAAGTGTTTCAGAGCGCGATTTTCATAAACTTCATGCAAAAAGCATAGTGTACACCTGTGCCCGGCTGGATCAGTAGCCTGATCTGCAACGCCTGCTCTCCAGTGTCACGAATAGGTTCGTGGGTCACATGTGCCCGTTTGACACCTGCAGTGCCAACCAAGCCACTTCAGCTCAAAACATGCACCGTTGTTCCCGTAATCACATCATTATGAGAGTTACTATCCTGGTGGCAATTGGAAACTTTAAACATAAATCATACCTGATTTTAAGGTATCCGGCTAGTATCTCTCATAATTATTCAAGCCATTGTAAATTGATATTGCACATGTGTCAGCTCTGTTAGCTCAGCCCAGCTGTGGAAGGAGTATGTGTATACTGGCCAGACAGCCTGGTCCTGCCAAATGACAGCACAGGAGAATAGATGGCTATGCCTCTCCATTGATCCTTTTGTGAGGTCGGGTAACACCTCTCTGCAGTGAGCCAGCCTCCCAGCAGGAGCTCAGAACAGCTAGAGGAAGATTCCACCATCTTGTTTTCTCTCTTTATATCTCTTTCTTCTTGTCCCTTCTATTTCCATTGGCACAAAACACGTAAGGTGTGATGTCTGAAGGCAAAGCCCACTTGTCTCAAGAACAGGGATTGGGTCCCTTGAAGCAGGCTTGTTTTGTCCAATCACCTGCGTACCTTTACCTTTAAAAGAAGCAATCTCACACTCCTTTGATTCACTTTGAAACAAACCCCCAAGGAAGACATTTTTGGACCTCTCTTGGGAGAGTTGACTTTCTAAAGCCCTCCACCACTGAGGTGAAGAGTGTCCAGGGCAGTGGTATTCTCTGTTCCATACCCATCCCCAGGACACATTGAGGGTGACCCGCTGCTGGAACAAGACACGCATCTCTGCCAGTCACACTGCTGCCCAGGACCTCATGCTGGTGAAGGACGCATGAAAGTGTGCACCAGCCTCCCTTGCAATGGGAGCCCGAGAATAAGGGCTGCACTAGTCCCTGAGACCCCAGAGTGGCTCACAGCACCTGAGAGCCAAGACAGCCAGGATTCCGCATTTCCTGTCATCAAACCTCTGCGAGCTTTGATTCAAACCAACTCAACCACATCGAACCTTCGGGACTTTCTGGGTCTGCCTTTTCCACTCACCCAATCTTTAAACCGCTGAACTGCATGTATTCACCAGTTTGTTGTTGCAGCACGCTTACTGAGAGTGCCGTTGCCTCCGCTCGAACTCAAAGCTCCTTATTGCACCTGCCTCTTTTGAAACAATGTTCAACACGCCAGCATCTTCGCTTGGCAAACTGACCCTGGTGGCCAATCCAACCGTGACATAAGACGAGGCATCGAACCGCCCAACTCAAACTTTGCATCCAGTCACCTACATCTTCGTTGTTGAATGGGCCCTGGTGCCCTCACAATCCTCACTTCCTCGAGTGCCTCATTGAGAGCACTGCATAGAACATCACTTACAGTCACCAGCATCTTTATAATCGCACAGGCTGTCAAACCGGCCCTGGTGGCTCTCACGATCCGCCCTTCTTCAAGCATCGCCTTGAACCGCAATGAACTTCAGTTTGACCACTACTTGACAAAGCTCCCTGCCTAGAACAACAGGACCACTGCACTCAAGTCACTTTAAACTGCACGAGCAGCGCCAGAATCCTAGTTTGCCTTTGTTGAACTCCCAAGACCAGCCAAAGGTACGATTGATGGGTAACTGTCCACCTGAGCAATGTTTGGACCTTACACACTGTTTAAGTCACCATGCATCCCTTTCTACTCAAGTACTTCCCCTTCCTGCAATCACTGCGGTTAATTACTGCCTTTTCTCCCCCTGCTTCATTACTCAGAGTGCTGCATCTTCTAGCCTTACATAGTCTCTGTGCTTTCCACAGTGGTGGGTTTGTAGAGTGTTTTTCTATCTAGTTTTCTTATAGATGGTGTGTTTAATTATATAGAACATTGATTGGACATTTCCTCTATTTTGTGCTGTTCTACCTTGCTGTTTGGGTTGCTACTGGATCACATTCACACTCCTTTTGGGAGTATAGCCTTCATTCGGCCCACAATACCACAAAAGGCAACTCAGATAAATCTCTTAACTGTTCATATTTTACCTTCATGATTGGGAATATTGTTGGATTGCAGAAGTTTGAAGGTGGAGTAAGTGGTTTCCCCTCTACTCCCCCATGTCGCCCTCACAGTTTCTTCTTTACCAAAAGCGGATTCGTGCCCAGGGAGTCTAGTATACTTCTGCACGTCCCTAAGAGCTCTGTTAGCCCAATACTGGAGCCTAATTGATCACTTTTCTGGAGGGACTAAGGTTTTGAGAAAAAAAGATAAGAGGCTCCAGCGGGTTAACAGAAGTCCGAATAATATATATCCTTTTTTTTTAAAAATGCAATGGTTTCTTCATTCATGCTATAGCTTAATGTCTCTTCCAGTCAGAATTTCACAGGTAATTATGTAACTAGCATTACTGTGGTGCGTCAGTTTCTTGCCAGAAAATGGGAAATTGGGCTATAAGCAACCCTACAATGGAAAGACATAATGAACTCACAGACACCTCCAGAAACATGTTTTAAAACATAGGCAGCACGGGAAATAAGCATTAATAAACCTATAGGCCTAGCCTGGTTAACACTTTTCAAATATGGTGGCAGGATTGTAGACACTTTTTTCCTTTAATGTCCTCCTCCATTTTAAAAATAGCATTTGCTCCATTTGTTTAGTAACCAGGGGGTTGTTCAAAACAGCTAACTAATGCCCACAACCATGGAGGGACTATCCCTACATATTATTTGAAAAGTGCTAATAAACATTTAATTAGGAACTCTCATGGACCCATATAAATCATTGTTTCTTTTAATTCTATGGGCCTGCATTAATTCGCAAAACAATATTTTGTAAAAATATTTAGGCTCCTAGAGAGGTGCCTAACGCCCGCAAGAGTGTGGCCCTTTTTATCTTTGTTTGGTCTTGGAGTGGTCAACAGCAGGACGGCAAAGAGGAGGACGGGAAAAACAAAATGGAAGATGCAATTGTCCAAAGAGATGCACTTTCTGCGTCACAGGGCAGCCGACTGACACTAGAGTTCCAGTGGCACCCCCAGACATTTTTAATTGGGGTGGCCTGATGAGGTCACTAGAAATCTTGGGGTGGCACACCAAAACAAACACCTAAGAGGCAAGCGGGCCGGTGGGGGTCCAATATTTTTATACGGGTGGCTTTGGCCCCCCTTTGGGCACGCCTTGGTGGCTCCTCTGCAGAGTTCCTCCAAGATAAACCGTCAATAGTTCTGGGATCGAGGTAAAGCTCTCTCGTGAAAACTAGGAGCACCTTGAATGAAGGAAGCATGCGACTGTAGCGTTGTGTTCTCTGTTCAAGATTGAATATGTTGCACACAACCCAGTTTACTCTGAAGGCCGGAACAGTCCTTTATTAAAAACATTGTGTTTGAACATAACGAAAAGCCTTTTGTTTTAGTTAATACATATTTGTCATGTTATCAGATGCATGTATGTAGTAGTATTCGTGTTCCTAAAGTATAGGGCTGTGTAGTATGACTGGCTGCATGTGTTCCTATGCAATCATATATAATGGCCAGATAATAAATCCAAGGGACATGTTGTGTTAAGCCTGCACTGGCAGAAAATGCAATCTAAATGCCCACTTTGTTGCGTCTTTTTCAACCAGCCCTACTGCATAAGTTAGTCACATCATACCAGTGGTCTGGTTCTTTCTCACTGTGCCAGGTCTCGTTTCATGAGGTATTGTACCACAACTGGCACCAAAAATGCCTTCCAAAGCAAGCATAAGAGGAACATGCCAAATCACAGTACACCACCTGGAAGACCATCTCTAAAGGGAGGCGCGTGTTCACCACTGCGTTATGCAAGGAACCGCCCGCACAAAGCATAAAAGCCAACTTTAAAGGGAGGCTCGTGTTCACCATTGCGTTATGCAAGGAACCGCCCGCACAAAGCATAAAAGCCAACTTTAAAGGGAGGCGCGTGTTCACCATTGCGTTATGCAAGGAACCGCCCGCACAAAGCATGTAAGCCAACTCTAAAGGGAGGCGCGTGTTCCCCATTGCGTTATGCAAGGAACCACCCGCACAAAGCATAAAAGCCAACTTTAAAGGGAGGCGCGTGTACACCATTGCGTTATGCAAGGAACCGCCCGCACAAAGCATGAAAGCCAGCTCTAAAGGGAGGCGCGTGTTCCCCATTGCGTTATGCAAGGAACCGCCCGCACAAAGCATGAAAGCCAGCTCTAAAGGGAGGCGCGTGTTCACCATTGCGTCATGCAAGGAACCGCCCGCACAAAGCATGAAAGCCAACTCTAAAGGGAGGCGCGTGTTCACCATTGCGTCATGCAAGGAACCGCCCGCACAAAGCATGAAAGCCAGCTCTAAAGGGAGGCGCGTGTTCCCCATTGCGTTATGCAAGGAACCACCCGCACAAAGCATAAAAGCCAACTCTAAAGGGAGGCGCGTGTTCCCCATTGCGTTATGCAAGGAACCGCCCGCACAAAGCATGAAAGCCAGCTCTAAAGGGAGGCGCGTGTTCCCCATTGCGTTATGCAAGGAACCACCTGCACAAAGCATAAAAGCCAACTCTAAAGGGAAGCGTGTGCTCACCACTGCGTTATGCAAGGAACCGCCCGCACAAAGCATGAAAGCCAACTCTAAAGGGAGGCGCGTGTTCACCATTGCGTTATGCAAGGAACCGTCCGCACAAACCATGAAAGCCAACTCTAAAGGGAGGCGCGTGTTCACCTTTGCGTTATGCAAGGAACCGCCCGCACAAAGCATAAAAGCCAACTCTAAAGGGAGGCGCGTGTTCACCATTGCGTTATGCAAGGAACCGCCCGCACAAAGCATAAAAGCCAACTCTAAAGGGAGGCGCGTGTTCACCATTGCGTTATGCAAGGAACCGCCCGCACAAAGCATAAAAGCCAACTCTAAAGGGAGGCGCATGTTCCCCATTGCGCTATGCAAGGAACCGCCTGCTCAAAGCATAAAAGCCAAGAGCTAAAGAACTTGAGGTCCAAAGAAAAGGTCATATGAAAAAAGATACAATATTGGCAAAATTCTGAAGAAAAAAAAAGGCTATGGATAAACATATGAGCAAACAAGATACACGTCAAAGTAACTGTTTCAAATTGTTAGTGTGTTGGCCACTCTAGCAATCAGTTGTAATAAAGGTCCATCGTGACTGGGATCAAGGGCTAGGCTGGGCAGAGGTTGGGCCTTCAACAAAAGGCTACAAAAAAGTATTATCACTCAATTTGAGACTGGTTGCGGGCAATGGCCCCAACGGTTTACAACATTAAACTGGCTTAGCATAGCCTTCAGTGAACCAATCTTGAAATAATGAAGATGCACTAAAAAGCACTGCCAGAAGCCAAACCAGGCTGTGTGGTTACTGGATAAATGCCACAGGTGTGCGTGTCTGCCTGGAGCTGCTCACAGGCAGGAGCAGGCAAGTGGCAGGACGGTATCATTACAGGGTTGCATGAACTTGAAACTGACTAGGGGCTTTGGGATTTCCCAAGTATACCTCCATTCACAGGAGTTGGTATGACTCTCTGTTCCCTACCTGATCGATCGTGATCTACTTTATGTATATGAGTACACATAGCAGGACCAGCGGTGGAAGCCGACTAAGAGCGGGGTCTGCTGAGAAAGACATGTATGCATTTGCTCGACAACAATCTGGACTGCAGGAGACAAAGAACATTTCAAGATATCGTATCCAGCAACTAGAGACTAACAGCAGTTGGCGTTACCGTGAATACTTGTCTTGATTCATACCCTCCCATTGTAGTTTCCCTTGGGCTGTTCTTCTTTTGTATGCAATGTTCTCCTCTCTAGCTGGTCCGTATGTTTTGGAATTGTCAACTACTGAATACCTGCAGTCATTGCTCCTCTGCTGCACTGCTGAAAATATATGCCCATACATCCACAAAGATATGTCTTGCTTGTGTGCTCCAACAACTAGCACTCTTTATCAAGAGCAAGCACATCTTTGACTTCTCCAATCAGGCTTCAGACAGGGCACTGAAACTGCTTTGATTGCCATTTGGGAAGACCTGTTACACCAATCAGATCAAGGCCACCTATCGTTAATGGCCATGCTGGACTTGTCCGCCGCCTTTGATATGGTGGACTACTCTATTCTCCTAGCCAGACTCTCTCATATTGCTAGTATTTAAGGAGCAGCACTAGAGCCATTACATAGCTTTCTTGTCGTCAGATCACTGTGAAATCCAGACCCTTTTCCTCCACCTATCACCTGTGGTGTCCCTCAGGACTCTTCCCTTTCTCCACTTCTTTTCAATATCTATATTCTCCCACTCATGTCCATTATTCAGAGTGTTATTGTTTAATGTCATTCCTATGCAGACAACATTCAAATCTATGTCAAGGTTTCAGACCCCAAAAACACCTTCAGCCAACTCCAGATGAGTCTTGCCCGAATCAAGGCCTGGCTTGCAAGGATTAATCTCCAGCTCGACTCATCAAAACAGAGCGGATGCTCTTGTGCCCTAAACATCTGAGTGATCCTTATTGACAACATTTGTCATCATCGCCGTTTGGTCTCCCGACTACCCTAGCTACTAAGGTAAAAAAAATCTCTGGCTCATTCTAGACTCCGAGATGTCTCCAGGCAATCACATCAACACGCGTTTTTTAGGTGCACTTTCTTGAGCATTTGTCTTCTCCGGCGTGTTCTTCCTTATCTCACATAGACCGACTGTAAGCCAGTGTTTGGAGCACTGCTTAATTCTCGGTTTGATTACACAAATGCCATTCATGTGGTTCTACCCAAATACCTGCTTCTCTGCCTACAGATGACCCAAAAAGCAGCAATTTGCCTAATTCTTAAACTGCCAACACATTTTCCAACATCTGCCACCATGCACAGCCTCCACTGGCTCCCTATGCAATCCCCAATTCTTTTGAAGATTTTGTGGCTGGTATTTAAATGTGTGCTGGCCCCATCCAACCTTGCTCAATGTATTCAATTGTACCAACCATCTTGTCCCCTCAAATCCTCAAACTCCCTTTTACTTACCATCCCCATAGGTTGCTGCTCTACTAAAGGCGACGGGTGCTTTTCTGTGCTCGACCCAAAACTCTGGAACAAACTCTGCCTCTTGCTTCGGTCTCTGGACTCCTTGGCTTCTTTTTGGAAACACTTAAAAATCTTCCTTTTCTCCTAACTGAACCCCCTAGCAGGATCATAAGTTCAGGACTCTGCTCAACACCCTTATGAGAACGCCACGGTCATTTCACCTGCGCCCAGATGCAATTGACCCTACCTGGGACAAGTTTCGGTTCTATGAAATGTAAATAAATAAATAAACGGAACTTTTACCTCCAGACAAAGGAATGCAGTCTAACGTGTTGTGGCATGGCGCATCAGGCTTGAATGCAGCTGAGGGAAATGCGGTCTCCGCCTCTGAACCCTTGCTTCTGAGACGTACACTCAGCTGCCCCTGCCTGCAGTACAAGCGTGACGACCTGGTCCAATCCGCCGTAAGACAAGCACACTTCCTTAGGATATTCGTGCACACAGCTGTTTCTGCCCGAAATATACGCATGATCATCTGATAAAACATACGGCAACACAATCAAACATCCATGCGGTTGTCAGTACGTTCATACACACAGCTGTCCTGGATTGGAAACGTTGCACATGTAGTGACAACCTGGAACTGCTAGGGCTTGCTGGAAGGCAGGAAAGCAGAGCCCTTGTCTGCCTGCCTTGTAGCAACTGCTTTCACTAAAACATTATTCCCATCTACTCTTGGTACCCTGGTCATCTGTTGAGCATGATTTGACTGAGAGGTGAGGCCTGCTCCACTATGTCGATCCCTGGCCCTAAGAAGGCCCTCCTGACATGCCCACAAAGGGCCTACTTAACATAGCACTTGCTATCAGAGAGGCTTGTGGGATTGCACACGTCGGTGTAGACTAGTCCATCCATCTCAGTTAACCAAACAGAGCAGAAGAATGAAGTCTCACACCTGCCCCTTTGGATGGTCCCGTGAACATCAGAAAGGTTGACCCCACACAGCAGTAGCTGACCTTTCCTTGCAATCCAGTGAATTAACTCATATTACTCTTTATCCAGCTGTCCACCTTTAACGGGTCTGTAATTTACACACTTAACTGAAGATGTTCCGTCACTCCGTGCCTGTTGCTGATGCCACTCACTGTGCCTCGGGGTGACCGATCATGTGCAGAATGTGTGTTGCTCTTCTTTCAGCCTGTATTACAGAGCAATTCTAACCCCTATAATTCAGCCTTTCTTTCCACACCATGAAGACTGCTCCCTCACCCCACCATCTTCTACTTACCCTCTCTTGTCACGGTTCCCTCCCTCCTCAGTCCCCTACCCTAATCGCCTTAACCTCCACCGCCGCCATGGAAATGGAAGAGGGGCTCCACACGGAGCCCCGTCCTCCAGCTCCACAGCAACCATTTTACATAAGTTTGTGTATGAATGGACGGTAGGACGCGAGTGTGTGCTGCTCATTCATACAAAATTCATTGCTGTCAGCCACCTGGCTTTGCATATTAGAAACCGTAAATGCTCATAGCTATGGGTGGTTAACGGCGCAGGGGCCATCGTTAAGGCCCTCCCTAAACTTGGGCCTGTAACTTGGGTCAGGTGTTAATGGTGAAATAGCTACTTGGTCCAGGGTCCTCAAATTCATGAATGTTGATATTTAAACTATGTGTAGTTGTAAAACACAGAGTGCAAAACTGTTTTAACGATTTTGGGATGAAAAATATCAAGAAACACATCCCAGTCCAAACACCACACAGCCCTCTGGCAGCTCTGTTTAGAGATATTTCACAGAAAGCATAGATGGGCAAAACCAGAATGTAAATTCGCCCCAGCAATGGCTCCCTTTTTAGCTCCACAGATAACACCTAAAAGTTCATATCAAAGTTCTAATCTTAAGGCACTGTTAACAGTGATTTTCCTGCCAAACTGAGACATCTGTGAGCAATCATCTAAAGTCACTGGCACCCACGACCATGGAAAGATCATGGCAGTAAGTGGGATGCATGACAAACTCTTCACATGCTCTATGAAGGAAGATGGGTATTTTCATTTCTTTTCTCACTGTATTTCAGTATATACTCTGTATTAGCACCCACGGGCAGGCCCGGCTTAAGAAGTGCGCGAGCCCATTTCAACATGATGGTTCGGGGTCACTGCTTGCATAGAGCAGAAAAACGTCTCGGGCACCCGTGGGGTGCATACATGATAATGGAGACAAATACAGCCAAGGGTTAATAACTGCTGATTATCACGAGACAGGCAGCCAGCAGGCAGCTGACACACTAAATGCCCAGTGATTATCACCTCGTTGTCTTATAACAACGGGTCCTCCAAATCAGCCTCTTGCTGACAAAGAAGAATGTATAGCTTTTCAGTGAGCATTTAGTGCTTCAGCTCCCTGCTGGCTGGCCATCCATTGATATTCGGCGGCTATTAACGCCAGGGTGTATTTCTTTGCTTTAAATGTGCACTTTGCAGCCACTTCTAAGTGACGGCCTGAAGGGCTCCTGCAAATGAAGACAGTGACACAAGAGCTGCAAAGTGAACATTTAAAGCTCTAGAACGCAAATAATATAGAAAGGGACCCATTGTCGTATTATAAGGCTGCTGACTGGCAACATGGGAGCAGTTGCTGGAAGCCCCCCTGAGGCCCCTTTCATTTGAAAATGTTGAAAGCCCTAGACGCCGTCCCTGCTCACGGGAGAAGAGCAAACCAATCAAGTGGCCAGGAATACAAACTTTTCTGTATGTTAAGCCTGTGGTGAATGCCGGGCACCAGCGTCTCACCTGCAGGCTGCGTTTGTTTTGCTCACATTGTTCCCCGCACTGCCCAGACACTGTCCCTGTTACCCCTTCACACACTGCCTGCCCTCGACTGCCTCCTTGCCCATCACTTTGCACCCCATACCTCCTCTTACCTGACGTATTCTTCCCTTGCTGATCCGTCTGCCTCAAATGCCGCAAAGGATATAGAAAAGAAACTCCTTTTCTATGTCCTTGGCGTCCGTTTTGTAGTACCTTTGTTCAAGGGAATTTTGAGTGCACAACCTGTGCAAGTCCAAATTCCCTTACCAATCCCCAGCTTGCATGCCCGCGGTGCTAATAGCTTAGCGTGGGCATCCCAGTGCCTTGTCCTCCCCCCTCCTCCATTCCCTGGCCCCTCACTCCCTCCCCCTCTCCTCCCCTTATGCAACCCGGCTTATGTCATACATCACATGTTGGAAAAAACAACTCACTTTGTAAAGTTGGAAGATTAAAATGCCTCAGCAGCTTTATTTTGCATAAAGTCTTGGAGTTATCTTACAGGCGATCTGTAATTCACCACCACAGGTATACTACTCTGTGTGCAGCCACCTAGGTATCCCTTGCCCTCCCCCCCTCTCCCTTACCGTCCTCGTCCGGTGGACGCCTCAGGTTGAGCCCGGCCCTTGCTAATAACCTCTCTCTACCCCCGGCCATTTGTAGATTTCCCATGACTGCGGTTTTTCATATGCCCCCCTTTTGCTCTAGGTCTTTGTTGGGAATGCCCTGCCCCCCCCTCCTACCCTGACACTTACCCCGTGTCCTGGGTCTAGATAAAACCGGCAGCCACGCTGTGCCTCGCTAGTGTTCAGGTTCCTATACCGGCACCACCACAAGTGCCCCAACGTTACACATATCCCACATCCGTTGTTAAGGCCGACACCGCCCTCCGGTGCCGGCCCACACCTTTCTGCCTGCCTATATGTTCATCACTTTGCGATGCCTGTCTATTTTGAGTCGTTTCTACTCTACTCTGTCACCCCCTTCGTACCCCAATTGCCGCTTGTACTGGAAGCCCAATCCTATCTATGCTGCCCCCCATGCCTCCCTTCCGTCTTGCCGAGCCCCTAAGAACTTCTCAGTCCCTCTCCCCCAAGGCCTCCCTGTGAAGTTTGACCCAGTGCCCCCCTGCCAGCGTAATATCTCTTCCGGGTACCCTATCCCTTCTCCTTCCTTCCTTTCCAAAGCTTGCTCCTCGACTCACCAGGTCCCCAGTTTTTTGGGTCCCGCCAAACCCCCCATCCCTGTCGTTTCTGCCCCTCCATATCCTAGCTCCATTTCCCCCCAGAGGCAGACTTCCCAGCCCTGTTCTTCCGTACCCCGTCTCCTGTCCCCCCAGCTTTTGGTCCTTGCCCCCCCCTTTCCTTGGGACTGGCTTCCTCCCCCCTGTTCCCTCTATTCGCCTTGCCGCCCTGTCTTGGATCCCCCACCACCCTCCCCCTCATGCCCCCCTCCTTCCGTGAAGACTTCCCCTTGCTGTTATTTTGTCACCGTTACCTGACCCCCCCGTAGTCTCCTCTTGTTCCCCCCCGACCGACTTCCCTTGATGGCCTTGTTTGTGAGTTTGTTATTTGTCCCCCCCCCCCCGCAATTTTGGGCTTGGAATTGGCTCCCAAGTCCCCTACGTCCCTCCCCTTTTTCCTAGGGCCTCCCCCGAGCCTATTACTCTTGGGGTGCCGTAAATCTAATCTGTTGGCTAATCATTCCCCTATGGGTCTGCCAGTACTTCGGTAAAGGGATTGACCTGTGACACCTCCAAGACTCCCTGCTGGCTGCCGGCGGCGGAGAGTTCCCTCCAGCCTGCACAGGGCACTCCCCTCCTAGTATTCGTTTTGCTTTAGCATGCCCCCGCGCCTCCACTTCTGCTCATTCGTGTGGATGTTTGGGAGATGGGGGGTGGTAAGAGGAGGAATTGCCTCCCCTTTACCCTCTAGCCCCCACCCACGCCCTTTCGATCTGTACCCCATCACATGCATCATTTGCACTCTAACCCTTGCCACCCCCAATTCGCGGTGTCCGGTACTGCCTCCCTTGCTCCCCGTTGCACCGGACTGAGCACCACACTCCCCAGCAACTCTCTGCTCAGGGTGGGGGGGGGCTCAAAGCGAATGTGTGATGCTTCGTGTTACCATCCGGGGCCTGCTGCCCAGGTCCCTCATAGGGATGTAACGGTATAACGTTAAAGATACTGTGAACCCCTTAATTGAACAATAATAACCGTCACGTTGATTATACCGTTCATACCGTTAAGTGAGCTTTTCAATCTGATTTGGAAAGGCTTCAGTAAGCAAGTGCTGCCCAGTCTTGTCTTCCCCTGTTGGATGTGCCGTCTACCAAGTAGTTTCAGTTGGCGCAGTTTATGCTATTCCATACACCACCCGTGCCGGACACAAAATCAATATGTTAGCAATAGGAGGAATAAATACCGTGCCAAGAAGGAAAATGGTTTTTCTTTGGGTTGGCGGCTTTGGGGATTATATATTTGTAATGGATAATGTTTTTTAAACATAGGAATGGGGGATTTCCCTGGTTCTATCATTGAATTTACATGTAATAAGTCACACCGCGAAAATCACTCATCTCTGTGGGTATTCCCTGCTGCCATACCAAAGGGTAACATGTTCGTGATTACTGAACACCTTATGTCCCGTAAGTAAACTAAAGCCTGTAACGTAAAGAGAGACTGCATGTGTGTGTATGCACGCAAGCGTGTACCATCATCAGTCTCCATTGATCTGTGGTATATAGGTTACCAAGAGGGCAACATGTTCACCTTCCCCCATAGCCCGTGCCATTTTGGGTTTGTCATGCTATCTCAATTCAATGAAATGTGCATATTTCACATTGAGGTGCTAATTAATGGCGATGTCGCATTCCCTGTATTTGTTGCATGGGGGCAGCGCTATGGCCAGCGGGCAAAAGGGTGAATGCTATAACGTGGTTTGGCCCAACGCGGTGCCCAACCAGCGCAGGGCATAAAGCAAAACTCCTAATAAAGCCTTAACGTCCCCCTGCACTTCAGTATCTGATTTGCCCATCCAGAGTGACCCCATTAGACATTCCTTAAACTTGTGACATGATACTCCAACTCTCTACGTTGCCACGTGTAAACACCATTTAGCAAGCCCATGCATTCGATATCCACCATACCGTTCCTACTAAACCCGGAGCCGTTTGAAATGTGCCGCTCCATAGCTGTGGTAATGCACAACCAATCCCCTTGTTGAACGAAACTTGGAAACCCTAACAGTGGTAAGGGAACTGCATGCACTACTATCCCACCTAAACTTATCCCATGCATGCCGATTTCCGCAACTTTATAACTGAACCTGGCAATCGCTGCCCATACAAAGCTTGGCCTCTTTCGTGTGTGCATAATGGTGACCTACTACTTTACGAGCCGTAGAGCTCAGCATTGGTAGCGGTGAATGATGTACGTAGCAACCCCCTGTTACACCTCCTGCTTGCAGACCTGCCGCTGTGCACCCACCATGAATCGTTTTACCAAAAGGTGCGTTGCCACCCATAACACATTCGTGCCTCAGGGAGCGTTGTGAATGCCATAACGCTGCCTAAACCGACCAACCCCAACTCCCTCCTTCCCCCCTTTACCCTGAACGTGCAGCCATTGGACACGAGGTTTGTTGCGGGTGGGCTTTGTTGACCCTTGCATACCACGGTCCTCTCCTTTCCCCGTTCCCTACCCGTGGCGTGGAGGCCATAAATACACGGAAAAACCTGCTGCATTACATTTTTACATTTGAGGAAAACCTTCTGCCTATCGTTGAACTTACTAACACGTGGCGCGGCAGCCATCGAAATAGAACCCACATGCTGTCTTCCTTTTTTACATTAGATACAAACATGCTGCTTTTACTCGAGCCTATGAAAACGTGGCGCAGCACCCGTAAAACAAAGAAATGCAGGCCGCCCCTACTCCACATTACTACACGTGGCGCGGTGGCCATCACTTTTGGGAAACCACCTGCCTTTGCTTAAACAATTCACGTGGCGCGGCGGCCATCAAAATAGAAACCGCATGCTGCATTCCTCCAACACAAACATACTGCCTTTGCTTAAACAACACGTGGCGCGGCGGCCATCGAAATAGAAAGAACATGCTGCATTCCTCCACTCACAATTAAAATAACTGCATATAAAGGCCCGCCTGCACGTACAGCCTGTGCAGCGTGTTCCTGACTCTGGGGGGCCGTGTGATGCCCACACCCACAACATACTGTTGCCACTACTTTAATAACTACGGCGGGCGTCCTCGGAACGAAACTGCCTAAACAATTGCTCCCCACTCGTTTTATCACCCACATGCTCCTACAAAACATTATCCGTAATAAAACCCGCCAATGATGCACAGCGGTCTTCGACAAACACGCAGCAATCTTGTGTCCTGAGGGCAGCGAATTGCAAATGCATGGCCCCTTCACAAAACAGGTGTGCCGCGGGGGCCAACCCCTCCGAACCTTTTGCCTGTATGCATGCGGCCAACACGTCGTGACCTTAAAATTGACAGCTGATAACATAACTGCGGCACAGCGACCGCCCTATGCCCGCAAAGTTGCACGGTGGTACCTAAACACTTCGCCAAACCGCGTGTGACTTACGCGCCAACCAATCCTAAATTCATCCCGTTTCCATCCTATTTACCAACGATGGCCCATCTCGGCCACATGCAAACTTTGCCTGTATCCATCCGTTTTTTTTTTTTGGTTAACTTCCATTTTAACCCCCCACCCCCCAACTCACCGCCGCTCTTAACTACACGCATTTGAAACCCCCTCCCCGCAACCCACCGCCGCCATTACATATGCGGTGCAGAGCTTTACAATGCTGCCCCCTGTTCTCCCCGGTTTCCTTCAATTTGATCCCACCGCCGCCTTTTGCTACGCGGTGCATTTTGCAAACTGACCCACTGTTCTACCCAATTCCATTACCACTTGGACATAATGGCCCATCTGGTCCGCTTTTTAACTTCGAATGCTGTAAGTTGAGCGCGTGCGTCTCCCATGCTTTTCCACGGACCAGCCGTATGCTCACGCTGGGTCATTCCCACTGCCTGCTCGGTTCCCACCTTAAGCGACACTGGGTACCCCAACAAACCCCTTCCCCTACTTCGCCGCCCCCTTACTACCTCACCCATTAACGGGGACAACCATGTCTAACAAAGCAACGAGCACGCCATACTGGATTCCCAACACTATATGGTGCATAGTTGAAAAGAACTTAGACTCACCCTGAGACTCTGCCCTTTGTGCATCGCGCCATACTAACCCCTGTAACACAACATGGCCATGCGCCGAAAACCGGCGACGGAACAAACAAAGCATTTCAAATGCGATTCCATCGCTTCACATTTTTCTGTGAAGACAAGCAATTAACTGGCCATCACTTCAAATTCCGGTAACTCCTGGTAATGGTGATGGCTGCCAACTATCTACTTCCCAAATAATGCCTCCTGAAAAACCCCTTCAGTAAATGCGATACCAGCCCTGTACCGTGTATCCCTGAGCTTATTCAGCATCCAGTTTCACCGTCCCAGCAGCCCTGCTGCCACCCCCCGGCAGGACAGCCAAACGGTGGCATACATAAATGAAATAGGCATTCCCCTTTAGGACCAGCCCCCGAGGCACCTTGGCCAACCATGAGCTCATCGCTACTCCCCCTATGTTATGTAAGCGCTTTGAAACGCATTGTGTACAGGCGCTATATAAATAAACTATCCTATCGTCTATGACTCCAATATCCCCCACGGTACGGCGGCCACTCCCCCACCTTTTCCTTACTAAAGTTTCTCCAAACAAAACATGCATATTGTACCCAGCAGTGTTCGTTCGACACACCAATAGTACACAATGCCCCCCCTGTCCATCCACGCCCTAAGGAAAGTAACGTAACCATCAGTATTGGGCCTTAGCATTTTGATGTTCCCCGCACCTCCTTGCAAAACCTACTCTAACACCCTGGTCCCTGCCACCCCCCCCCCTGAGCTGTATTACTCGGCCCACCATCGTCCACACCATGTTCGTGCTGCTAACTCCTGTCCCCTCACCGAGCCAACCTGTCTCCTTCATGTCCCACCAACTAACCGTGTCCCGTTATGCTGTCTCTGCAAAACGCGCATCCCTCTTTTGGACGTTATTTCCCCCACGTCTTGGTAACAAGTTTAAACTTACCTCGCATGACGCAGGGTTGCACATTATTTCTCCCTCATTCCTTTACATCTCATTTTTCCTTCCCACAGTCTTTTCCCTACGTCGTTGGCATGCCGTCATTACCCACGCGGGCGCCCATACCAACTCTTGGCCTCTCTACCGCACCCCTGCCTTTCCCACTTCTGCCGCGTTCCCCCTGCCCCTCGCTCGCCACTACTCAGACCCCCCCACCTTACACGCATGCCGAGTACCGGCCTCCCCCACACCTATACCGCGCATAGGCTCCCTGTAACGCCCGACTACTCGCCACCTTTGAACCCGCTCCCTCCTTTCTCTTCTACCCTTACCAGACTCGCGGGACTGGAACTTGGATTCGCAGGACTGCAGGAACGCTGGACTCTTAGGACCGGAACACTGGACCAAACCCTTCTTCCTTCTGGGGGCAGGAAGGAGGAACAAAGTTAACAAAACCACGATCCGGTGAGGCAGGAAACCGAGGGAGAATGTGATGGTGTCTAGAAAAGACTGTGCCTTTATGGGGCCTGCTTCTCCCTCGGTTCCCTGCCGCGCCCATCACGTTTTGCGCGCTCCCGTCCGCTTCTGGGGGCGGGCTAACGTGTTCCTCCCCCCCATCCCTGCCCCCTGACCTGTTTGAGTCGTGGGGGGAGGAGGTAGGCTGGGCAACCCCCACTAAGGGGCGGCGCCCGCCATGCCACCTTCGCTGGCACGTTCGCCCGCCAATATGCACTGCGGTGGGTGGCTATGGCCGGTAATGTTTCCAGGGCCCGTGCCATTCATTACCCGTCGGTAATTCCCCCATCTTATTTATTTATTTATTTATTTATTTGTTGTGATATAGTTCACTAGGAACTTTTCACATTAAAACAACTCATATTACACTTTCAATACATATTTTTCATCCCCCACCTTTGTTCCATATGGCGAAGGAATTCACACCTTTGGCCCCAAACCTCAACATCCCGTACGTACATGTATATTTCTGTGTTTCTATGCACATGAAAGGAAGAATATGCAGACACATGTGATCTCATTTCAGGCATGAAGAATAGCCCAAGCCAGTTGCATTCCTTTTCCTTTAGCATGCGACAGATTGGATGCACTTTCACAGTTGTGTCCCCCATTCTTTTGCATTTGTGGCAATTCTTTGATTGCAGAATGTTTCTACATCCTTGCATCACTTGTACTTCACGGTGTTCAGTGCACTGAAACACACAAATGCCAACAGATTGCGTGTGGTGTCTGTCATCTCTCTGCATCCGTGCATGAAACCAAGAACATCCCCTAGTTATCATGCCCGCATTCCCTACTTCACGGAAAGGGTGCAAAGTACTCAGTGTACTCCTAACCCTTTCCCCTCTGCAGCCCTGCTTATTGCTCGGGGGAAACCTGCTCCTCAAGAGGAAAGAGCCCTGGCAAGGGACGTGTTGCTAAATCCCGACCTGGATCACATTTGCATAAAGGATAGAATGCGTTTCTCCCACTCTCAGTATTTATATCCGACACACAACGCAACCCGACACACTGATGTATTTGGGTCATGAAATGTCCAAGCTTTGTTAGGCACACTGCCCCTCACATAATGTCACCGGATGTGTTATTTTTAGGGCATGGCTTGTTGGCCTCCTGCTGGTGGCCCCTGAAGCGGCACCCTAGAAATGCCTTGTGGTAGCAGTGTCTTATTGTAGCAGTCCCCGTGTTGCCTTGGATGCAATACACAAATCAATCCCTGTTGAGCCTTGAGGTGTCTCGGATACATTTGTATTGATTGAATTTATAACGTGCTTTTGCCAAAGTGCCTTTGCAAACTAGATGGGTGCGGTACATTTTAACAAAGCAAGCTTTGGGACAAAAATCATCATATGATTATGAGGCAGAAAGTGAAGCCAAGAGGTGGGCCTTCAAGCGGGTACGAAAGATCTCATAGGTAGTGGAGTAACGAATGGGGATAGGAAGAGAATTTCAATGAAATGGAGCAAGAAGAGAAAAAGAGCAACAACGCGAAGACACACAAGGGGATCTAGGGACAGCAAGGCGATAGGTAGACTGGGAACGGAAAGCACAAGCAGGAGAGTAAAAGGACACAAGAGAAGAAAGATAAGGAGGAGCAAGACCATGAAGGCATTTAAAAACAATAGAAAGCAAATTAAAAAAAGGCAAGATTCAAATGGCGGAATGGACGATGTTAAAACTGAGGAAGAGATCGAAGAGCAAAGAGAAAGACCAAAAAGTAAACGAATAGCGAGTTATAAATAGAACAATGAGGGGTAAGGTGAGATGCAGGAAGTCTGATCAGGAGAGAACACCAGTCAATACGAGAGAAAATTAAAGCAGAAATAAGACGTTTAGTAGCAGTAAAAGAAAGAAATGGACGGACACGACGACGATTGAAAAGAATAAAGCGACAGTTACGAGCAGTAAGAGAAATATGAGAAGAGAAAGCGAGGAGTCAAAGAGCACGCCAAGATTCCGAGCAGATAAAGCAAAATGTAGTTGAGAAGGGGGTAAAGAAAGAGGGGAAGAAGGAGCAGGAGAAGGAGGGAAGAAAAGAACCTCGGTTTTAGATGAGTTAAGATGAAGAAAGTGAGAAGCCATCCACATTTGGATGGAAGATAGACAGGCAGAAACTTGAGAGTGAAGAGAGACAGAAAACTCAGAAGAGGAGAACAAGATGTCAGAGTTGTCAGCATAAAAGTGACAGGAGAGATCAAAGGAAGCAATGAGCGAAGAGGAATGAAGAGTGTACAATGAGAACAGAAGGGGACAAGGACAGAGCCTTGGGGAACACCGTAAAGAAGTGAAAGTGGGGAAGAAATATGGCCGGGCCAGGACACAGAATAAGGTGTGCCTCTCCTACCGTCCATCGTCCAATGTGGGGACGCCTCTTCAACCTTCATCTCCCTCATCCTCTGTGTGGGAACCACTCTGCACCCCCTGGTCTTCCACCAGCCCCAATCCATTCCCTCCCCCATCTCAGCCCCCTTCCCCTTGCCTAACCCTGCCTCCACTCACCTTGGCATCCAAACCAATCCTTCTCCACCCTACCTACCCAGGATCTTCCCTCCTCCCCTCCCAACCTTTCCTGTTACACCGCTGCCTCCTCCTGACCCTGCTAAGGCATGCCCCATTAGTGTATGGAATATTTCCTGGTAGGCAGCCATTCAGCAAAGGTGGCCTGTTGGGAAATGGATTTCATGGAAGGAGGGCAGAACAACACAAAGAGACCCAATATCAGTAGTCTAATTGGACCCACCCCCTGTGCTCTTATAAGACTCCTAACAAAAGGCAACTCATATCCCAGCTGTATGAAAAAACCTAATTTACACCCATGAGAGTCAAGTGGCCAGTGCACTACTAATCATATGTTGTATGGACCTCAAAGTCCACCGAACCCTGTCCGTCTGTGGGAGTAGATCAGACTTTGGCCAATGCATTACAAGAGCATGATACTTCCCAAACCTATAAAGTTTAGACGGATTGGAAATCATTTGCTATTTCGAGGTGAGATGCTGCAACAGGAGTTCAACATAGATCAGGACATTATATATATAAAAGTAAACAATATTCTGAACAACATTCACTTTTATGCACTTAGGTTTGAGTTTACCACAAGTAAAGTCTCCTAGATGACATCAAGGAAAAGTCAAAGAGTTCTACCTGGTATAGGGATATATCAAAAGCAACGCAGAGAGCAGGAGCTCGTACAGATTATGGCCATGGAAATAGTGTAGTGTAATTTGCTGATACAGTATAAAGTATACATGTAATCATGTAAATTATGAAATCCGACAACCAATGACCTTTTCAGCATTAAGACAGGTAATCACATTTCCTCTTCCATAGGGGTCTTCACCACCTTCAAATGGTATTTGGAGATTGTGTGGCCGCGTTCAACCCGCTCTGGGTTAACTCAACTAGTTGGGGATCAGCCTGACAGCGATAATCCCAAAAAGAACTGTAGTGACCAGATATCCTTCCCCGCCCACTCTCCTTCAATGAGAGGAGTGTGCCTGTGAACACACCCCCACAAGAAGTAGGACTACCGTTGTGTCGGAGTCCTGTTTGTGTTTACTGTAGTCCTACTTCTATGTCTATGGCCTGTCCCGTGTTTTTATTTATTTTTATCTGGTCTCCCTACAACCATTGCATTGTCTATGTACCAGCTCTTTCTGTGTTAAATAATTGAACCAATTCTTTATTTTACATATTTTGAATTATATTACTGCAAAGTTGTGCAATTTATTTCTGCTATTTTTTACTATTCATTATGAATGATTAGAGAAATTCAGTTTTGTGACTGATATAATTTTATTGTCTATATTAAGTTTAAAAAGAGGTGCCTGTAGGTGCTACACATGCTGTGATCTTGGTCATAAATCACCATGCCCTTCCCGGACAACCCCTTTCTCAACCCACCGCCAGCACCCCTTCCTCCACTCCCTCTTCTTCAACAATTCTCATCTCGACCCGTCCTGTACTTCCAACCAAATCCAACCAAATCTCTTGCATCCTTATCAATGCCATGTCAGTCTCTAAAAACAAATTTAGCATCTTTGACCTTATCTCAGATGAAAACCCAGACATCGTTTTCATCACAGAGACCTGGTTTGCTGATGATTACAAACCCATTGCACAGGGGGTCTTTCCACCCAACTACAACCTGATTGTTTGGAACAGATCAAAAAGAGGTGGGGGACTAGCAATTCCACACAAACACCAATTTCCCCTGCTTATCAAGGACACCTCATCTGGCACCACAGACTGTGAATCTTTTCTTGTAAAACTCCAACTGTCACCCTCCACCTTGCACAGCTTCCAACTCATTTACAGACCCACAGGCTAGAACAAAAGCTTTGCAGATACACTGAGCAACGCTCTTGCAACTATCTTCAATCTAGATCCAGCACTCACCATCGTAGGCGATTTCAACATCTGGTTTGACTCCCCTTCTTACATAATGCCTTTCTGCACCCACCCACACTGGAGGCCACACCTCGATGTGGTCTTCAGTGCCACAAACATCATATCCACACTGCCTCCACGCCTCCTTACATGGACAGATCACTCAGCAATTTTCTTCTCCATACCATTCTTAACTGCCAGCGGTACCCAATGCCACGCCCGGCCACCACCAATCTCCACACCTCTCACCCCACTCTAGAACAAAGTCGTTATCACCCCGCATCTAGCCAACTCTCTCAACTCACTTCCAGCACTCTCCCTCCAGTAAGGCCCCCCTCATCAAACTCTTCGACCACTGCCTCTCCAATGCCCTCACACCCCTCACACGAACAAAATGGCCCTCTCAGATATCAGGCCCCACACCAAGGTGGTACACCCCCAACCTCAAATCACTAAAAAACATCAAGTACCATCTGGAAAGGACCTGGAGAACCAACCCAGCCACCCAAAAATAAACTGCCCAAAGCAAGACTAACAATGGCCGACAGATCGGAAATCATAAAAACCAAGAAAGCATTCTATGAGAACAGAATCTTGAACTCTCGCCACCCAAGCAAGGAACTGCATAGAATCATTTCTGAATATAATTCTCCAGGTTGCTCTACCCCCACCCAAGTCCCAATCTCTATGCAATGCCTTATCAGAACACTTCCACAACATAGCTATCAGCAGACACTCTGCCATCATCTCTAAATTCGAAATAATGCCTCCGCCCATTCCCCATCCACTGCCCATTACCCATCCAAACCCCCTACCAATGCAAACCGTTGCCTCTTTCTCTCTAATCCCGCACCAGGAGTTTCACTCCTAGCACCAGGCTCCCCGTCAGGTTCCCCTGAAGATCCTTGCCCATCCAACCTCCTTAAAAACATCCTAACTTCAACTTGTGCACGCTCAATCCTTAACCACTCCCTAATATCTGTAACCTTCCCGGGAGCCTTAAAAACATCCTACATCAAACCCCTCCTCAAAAAACCTACACTCGACCAACTCCTCCCCCAGAACTAACAGCACATTTCCAACACCTGCTTCATGGCTGAATTCATGGACCGAATAGCATACAAGCAACTGGGCCATTTCATTGCTGCCACCAACCTCCTTGACCCTGCCCATTCTGGATTCAGCTTATACATAAGGTTTGTTCCCACCAGGCTTCATTCTAAAAGCTTAGGTATTTAGATTATATGTAAGCTCTTGCTTTACCCAGACCAATAAGTAGCTCTGCTATCAATTTGAAGATTTAATTAATACATCTTCATATGTCATATATTGAATAAATCAAAACCAAATTTATTAGAATCATTACTACATCAGAAAAATATACAGCTATTCAATATAAAATAGCTTCAAAAGGTCCCAAAGGACAACATTATAATACATATAATCAAATGCCAAACACACAGACATTTATTGCTCAGACAAATTGATAACTTATCTACACAACCCAGGTCTACGTTGTGAGAAACCTGAAGGTGTCTCACTTACTAGTCCCCGGGGATCTGACATCCAGGTGGCCAGGACACGAACATTGCTATTGGACCCAGTTCCTGGGAGTGGACTACTGAGGGAGGATCACCTGGATTAGGGTCTTTGGGGAGTGGAAGTGAGACACTGATGGGTGAGACGCAGTATCCCCCTTTTTATACCTTTTCCCCATCATAGCCCCTTGGGTACTCGAACACTCTACCCCCACCCCCTTTTCCGACACAAACAATTTCACACATCACAAAAGACGATGGACAAACACCAAAGCCATTTACCGGACATGTCCCAATGCCAGGGTCAGGAAAAATCAGGCAACTGACCAAAATCACACACACCTGATGGCCCTTTCCCTTCCCCACAGGGATAGAAGGTGGAGCACCAGAGCACAATACGAGCAAGGCAGACCACACAACGTGAGAGCTCACTCAGCACAGCCGTTCAAGAGGAGGAGAAAAACAAACCAAGAGGGTGACAAGGAAAGAAGCGACCTTGCCCTATCCAAGCCAGGCCAGGGAAACCTCCACAGAAGGAATCGTAAGACCGCGAACAATAGCCAGCGTGTGTTGCAGCAGATGTCAACGGTACACAAGGCCCTCCTCTGCTGATAACCAAGCCGAGGGGAGACGCTTGCAACCGTTGTACTGGCCTTGACTCCAGAGACAAGAAAAAACCAAGCGGTTCATCACAGCCGGTGAGTCGAGGGGAGAGCTGATAAGAAACCAAACTGTGTTTGAACAAAAGTAGCAAAACGGCTAATTGAAGAAAGTACACAGAACTGTTTGTTCGATATGAGAGGGGAAAACCATCTAAAGAGGAGTCAGACACCACATGGGTGTTCACTTGAGAAACCTATAGTTGAAACTACCATTACCAGAAGGCCTTGGAAATGATGTGAGAAGAGGGTCAAAGTGGTCATACGGGGGTCTAGTAAAATCCTCTGTACAGTCGAAAGTCTTTGATCGACAAATGAAGGTAAAGCTAATGGAAGTGAATCCTGCATCGTAAGAATCGTTCAAGGAAAGATGTGAATTGCAAAGGTTGGCAAGAGTGAACCCGATGGAGGGATGCCGATGAACAGGGGGCAAAGTCTGAAGTCCAAATGTACAGTGTGTTGACAAAAGTGAACCTGACCGAGGGATGTCCACAGAGAACTGTTTAAAAAGACATTAAGATTCATGAACAGCACAGATGAGATTGTGTTGAAAGCCGTAGTGAACCTGACGGAGGGAAGCTGACATTCGAGAGGAGTCTGAGCCCAGAAGAGGGGGATGTAGGGGTGAAGAACTATCACTCTAAAGACAAGTAGAAAATAACTTTTGTTTTGTTGTTTTGAATATATCAGGCCCTCGGAAGCAAGAGATTGAAACACTAACGGTCCCGATATCGCTAGGAACTTTCTGGAGATTTGAGCCCGGAAGAGGGGGGTCCAGGGGTGAAAAGACATCACCGAACTTGCAAGCAGAAAGGAACTTCTTTTTATTATTTTGGAACACATCTGATCTTTGGAGGCAAGAGACGTTTTGTAGAAAAGAGACTTAACCACTGAAGGCCCTGATAGTTGAGAGCGAAACTGTTAGCTCGTGCTGGGAAAGCTCGAGCGCGTGCTGTGCTCCGGAGTCCCACTTTGTCTAATGCTCAAAACGTGGGGTAGGGAGACCCCGACTACCGCATCCTGACTTATTATTTGTGAACACTTATTTCTTTTCTGTGAACCCTATCCCACACTCTTTGTTTGTATTTAGCGTAAGGATTGGCTATAGACTTTTCTTAGCATAGGCCCTTTATTTTGACAAGACACCAATAGGACTGCCTTATTATTATTTGATGGTCGTAGCTTGCTCCCATCTTAGATTTAGGTTTAGATTAAGAATTTTTCTAACCCGCATATACAGTTTAAACAATCTTGAACTGTGATCCCTGGTGTCTGTCTTTACTGTTGCCACCATGAGTTCCTTACAACGTCCATGATAGCACCTATAGCCCACATATGTTCATGTTTTCACAATGAATATGACACAAATATAGGTCTCAATGTTTTACACTTTGCATTAAGTCCATCTGTATGCTTATGTGGAATACCTCTCTATTATATTCAATTGGAACCAATTTTTATTTATTATATATAGCATTTCATATTTTCAGTAGAAGCTAGATCCATAACATATTCGGTGCGTAGAGGATGTTTCGGATGCGTTATGAAATTGACCACCTTCGTCAGGACCCCAGGGGTATGGAGCTCAAAAACAGAGACATTCTGAAAATCAGAACCCAATGAACTGTCAAGAATCAGCCATTTTTGTAAGTGGCAGAATATCAGCCAGCTATGAGCCCAGGCCCCCGCAGATTATCCTCAACTCACGTAAATATGCTGGCGTGATGGCGAAAGAACAGTAAATGATTGCCATCCAGTTGTAGATATGTGGGTTCCCATATATCTATGAGTACAAAATTCGTCAACGAACTCCTACCTCTTTGAATGTCTTAGCTAGGCCAGTATCGCAGCAAAAAATCTACTCTGCGCATCGCCAAGCACAGGCATATCTCTGACAGCTAACAATCAGGCTTCAGACCATTCTGAGGAATGGAGTCCTCCCTAGTGTCCATTTGGGATGACCTAAAAAGAACGCCGGACGTGGAAGGATGCGCTGTACTCATTCCTCTTGACCTCTCTGCCGCCTTCGATACCGTTAACCACCATTCTTCTAGACAGACTACACTCTTTAGGAATCAAAGACATTGTCCTCACGTGGATGTCCTCTTTCATCTCTAATTGCTTGCAAATCATGCTCCTCCACTCTTCCACCTCTGCATAATGCCCAATGCCGAAAGGGGTCAAACAAGGAGCATCCCTATCTCCCGTCCTCTTCAACATCTAGCTGAACCCACACCCTGTACGCATACACTCCCACAATCTCACCTGCTACAACTACGCAGACAATACCCAGATCATCCTCAAAATCCCCAAATCACCAGGCTCCAACCACGCTGATCTGTCATCATGCCTCTCGGATATTGACTACTGAATGATGACCAACCACATCATCCTCAATCCTGGGAAAACAGAAATCCTAGTATGTGGCCTCACTCCCTAGCCTGACCCCTCCCCTGGCAACCTCCACCTCGGTAGAAAACCTTGGATGCACACTGGACACGGATTTATCCATCTCCCAACACACCAACTCTGTATCCAGAACCTGTTTCTTTCACCTGCGCATCATCAGCTGTATCTTCCCATACCTCACCTATCCTCACCATTTCTCTGCCATCATCTCAATCATCCTCTCCCACTTAGACTATGCAAACTGCCTTTATCTAGGTGCACCAACGTTTCACGTAGGGAAACTTTAAAGAATCCAAAACGTTGCAACCCACCTGCTTATTAGCCTGCCAGAGAACACATCAGCCCTACACTAAGAGTCCTCCACTGGCTCCCTATTGGTCAACGTGCTACCTCTAAAGCCATGTGCATCACTCAACGTGCCATCCACAACACTGGTCCAGGAATTCCTCCAAGACAAACTCACTCGCTAATACCCCTCGAGGTCACTCATATCCGGTACAGCATCTCTCCTAGTTGTCCCACACTACAACGGCATCAGACTTGGTGGTTCATCCTTCTCTGTTCAAGCTCCAATCATCTGGAACTCTCTGACCCTCCACATCCGCAACATTGATAATCACTTGGCATTCAGAAAGGCCCTCAAAACCTGGCTCTTTCCTTCCTCCTCTTGAAACCTTCTCGGACACTATACTGTTGATACGCGCACAGAAGCACTGGCCCAAACCTGACAACACACCTATCCACCCAAACCACCATGATGCCAGCATTTCTCTCATTAGCACACTATGATAAACTTGCCCGCCACCATACCCCCAGACGTTTGTACATCACTCTGCCATCCCTCCGGGCCCCTCTCCCACTGCTCAGGCTCTCAATATAGGGAGACCACAGCTGGCAAGACCAGCCAATCGTGTTGGACCTAGGAAAATGACATTGATGATGAAATCTGTCCGAGTTTAGGCTATGTATACTTTGCACCACTTCTGTGGACACAGGCGCAAGGCACGGCCACACCTCCATGCACTATAGAATGAAACTATGGCTATGCAAATCCGATCTAAGCTTGCATAGGCGTCCACACTGAAACCCCTGACGTACCTCAACACCAAAATTTGGTCTAGCTAGACACACGTTGAGTCTCCGGCACTAGCATTCTATTCAAAACCACCAACAGCACCCGCCCATGTGCCTGACCTCCGGGTTGCTTACTGGAGCCTAACCCACCCACTTAATTCCTAACCTGTCAAAATGAACACACGCATCTTAAAGATGGCTCTTAGAATCTCCCATACATGGACTTCGGTCTCTGCGGGCGTTCCAACCACAAAGAGCATTGAGGCCATACAAATGGGGAAAGGGCGCTATATAAAAGACGAATACAATACAGTACAATTCAATAAATTAGTGATAGGGTCAGCAGTGTGTTCATTATGATTGCTCGTTTACAAACAAAGGTGGCTAATTTATTAGTTAGAAAAATAATTTACAAACTTCAGAACTCAGACCATCATGCCCGCAGCCTTTATCTTCTGGTAGGGTCAGTATGGCCTTCACAAAAACAGAATTTCATTTTGTGAGTTGAGCCATTCAGCAACACCAGGGTCCATTCTTCATGTCCTATCGCCAAGTGTTGCGTTTTCTGGTGAGCTGTAGTGCTTGGTCCCTGCACTGTGTTTTCGGTGATGACAAGCTACCTGATTCATCCTGGTCCATCCTTCTTCTGGGAGCAGAATTCACCTTCAAAGCATCCTCAGAACTCAAGGCTGTGCTTCCTTCATAGAACTACTTGGGTTCAGGAGTGGAGTCCAATCACCCAAAGTCAAGTACCTATGCATTTTAGTTGTGTTATGTTATTTGTATAGCGCCTACTGCCATTGATGTGGCCTCGAAACGCTGTGGTGGATGAACACCCTTTGGAAAATCGTAGTCAGAGCAAGAATGTAAATGGAAGGAGCGGTACAATGTTTGCGTACATTTATTGCCAAATTGGTGATAAGCAGAGAATGCAATAAGTGTAGTAGCAACAATTAGTGTCCATTTTATAGAGATCAGTGCAATAATCAAAGAGCCTAATTATGCATACATGTGCTTGCTTCCTGGTTTCAATAATGGCTCAGAGGCATATGAATGCCTAATAGGCAAGCAACATGCTCACAAATTGAAATACATTGAGGAGGTAGGCTTGAGTGTGTGTCATGATGAAAATCCAACAATCTGTGTTCAGTGCCTTAAGGTGTATGAATGCAGGATGAAGGAATGAGCAAAGAAGCTAGAGTGTACACTAATCAAGTAACAGACGGAGCGAAGTAGCCAATCACAAGAATGAATAGCAGTATGATTAGAGTATGACTGGCTACATAACCCCACCCCCCTCGAGCTCGCACTCCTTCCAGTGTCCCTGACTCTCCCTAGCTATCCATCACCACTGCTATCCCTCTTATCCCTCTATGGCCTGTCAGTCAGAGAGATTGTCGCTTGAGCCCGACTCTCCATGCAAGGCGAGATGGGGCAGCTGGGCACCCACAGATTCTGTGGTTACACCAGCCCGTAACCATGTGTACAAGGACCTCTTTGGCTATATATGGCAAACGTTTGTAGATTGAGCATTTCATCATTCCATTTCTGTCAATGTGGTTCATGGCTTGTGGTGATGGGGTTATTTGAACACACATAGCAAAGACATCTCAAACAGCATGATACCAACTATCCCTATGGGAACATTGAGGGTGCCCACAAGGTGAAATGTAGCAATTGGGGGGCTGTCGGCACAGTTGTTTATAGTATCAGAGAAACATTCTTAGACCGGGACAAGCAGGTCGGGGGGCAGAGGAGTGTTGCAGAGGTCTTCCGTGCATGTCAGAGAATGGAAGAGAGAGGAGGATATAGGCGTCTCCTCTCATTGAAGGGTGCCAGGGGTACCTAGTGGAATGGGCCCCATCGGTGGGTTGCACGAAATGTCAGTGAGCTGGAAAAAAGGCAAGCAGAAAAATGACCCTGAAAAGGAGGGATGTGGACCCCTTTCTGCCTGGGCTGGGAGGCATACCAGGGTGGGAACTAGAGCCAATTCTACTCCAGGGGGGACGGTGGCAGTTACGAGGGCTCCAGTCCAATGTCGCTTCCCCATGTGCCATTGTGATTGATAATAGTAGTACTCTTGATCACCTCCTAACACTGTTTCCAAATGCAGGCCAGACTTGGTCAGTTTATTTCTAGAGATCTCTAAGAACCAGCAGCCCCAGCGGCAGACCATAGAGAGAGCATCCCACCAAAGCTGTTCAAGGGACACCGAGGGTCTGATTCATAACTTGGCGCAGTGAACGTGCTAAACAGCACGATTCACATCACCAAATGAGGACACCCAGGCTCCACCAGTATTCTCGAGTGGACCTGGCCGTCCTCGTACTGCACGACAGTGCACCTTCAGGATTGCACCTGTTTTAGTTATAATGGGCACAATCCTGAAATCTCTGCAGGATTTTTTTTTTAAACATTTTTTGTTCTGTCAAAAAGAATTCATTTTCAGAATAACAAATAAGAACAAAATATAGCATTTATCTATCAAACACGCACATAGTCAATCAAAGTCAAAACATATTAAATAATTCATAACAAACTGGTTCTAAATATCATTTATAAGAGAAAGAATAGAGGTGCATGAAGGGGAGAAAAGAAGAAGAAAAGGAAGGAAGGAAAAAGAAAGAAAACAGTGAAGCCAAGCACTGAAAATGACATTTGCAATAAACTATGCAACAGACACAAGAACATTACAAAACCATTCCAAGAAACTATAAGTAACTATACATAACAGTAATATTCAAAGCTAGGGATGCATTGTTCCCGAATTAAAGTTCAGATTCATCCATAGACATCAAGAAAACAGCTCCAAATGTCCCAAAATTTGTCAATTTCATCTGTGTTTTTGTAAATGGCATTTTCATACGTTGAAACAGTAAGATGCTCCTTCACCCAATCATCAATATTAAAAGAATTACTTGATTTCCATGACTTCAATATTAATTCTTTAGCAAACATGCATGCGCACAGTAACCAAATTATCCTTCCAAAGTCAATGTCATCCAGCAAAGAAACATTGCCTAGAATTAATAAAGAAGCATTCATGGGAATCGCAATGTTTAAGACTAAACTTAATCTTTCACAAACCCTTTCCCAGAACTGCATTGTTTTGGGACGAGACCAAATCAAGTGACTGAGGGAACCTCTTGAGCACTTTACATTTCCAGCAGAGATCGTTGTCCAAAAGTTGTCTTCTGAACAACTTCTCCGGTGTTCAATAGGCCCTAAACAGTAATTTTGTTTGAGAAGCTCTGAGGCCCCAATCCAAACTCACCAGACAAGTGTTTTCACAGCACCTCCGCCAACATCTCAAGCCAACATCTTCCCCTAATTCCTCTGCCAAAATCGCTGGTAATCTTGGATCTCCTTTTCGATTAGCTATTATGATTCCGTACATGGTAGAAGCAGGGTGTGGTGCACTCGATCATATCTCTAGAGCTGCCCAATCGGTACTCTGAATATTCAATTGTGGCACCTCAACACAAGCCGAGATAATAATCTTTAGTTTCCTATATTCAGTAAACGAGCATTCTGCCATTTCATATATCTGGCCAAGTTGAGTGTATGGTATCCAACTGCCTCCTTCAAACAAATCTTTAAAGTATGTTATACCAGCCACAAACCATTCTGTCCAAAAGAGGGTCTTACCCTGGTATTTCAATGCTGGGTTATTCCATATGGAGGCATCTGGGTGCAAATAGGGATCAGCACTCATACAACTTGAAAGCTCACACCAGCAGTCTTGCAAGAATGAAGTGAGTGCGCTGGTCTTTTTTGATTTACATCTCTTAGTAGTTAGCAGGACTTTATGGTCTATTTGGGAAATCGCACCACACTCCCACAATAAGAATTCAGATTGTTCAGACCGCTCATTGTTCGAGTCAGCAACCCTGCACAAGTGGCGAGTGGAGAATGATAAATGGTAGTCTAGTAAGTTAGGCAAGTTCATTCCCCCCAATTTTAATGGGAGTTGAAGTTTCCAAATTGCGAGCCTTGGAGGCTTCCCATTCCAAATAAAGTTTTGCATAAGTCTATTGACCTCTTTGAAAATGTTTCTTGGTATCTTAATAGGGAGCATGGATAAGATGTAATTTATCTGAGGTGCCAGAATCATTTTTATACAGTTTATTCTGTCCCAGGTTGACAACTTCAAAAGACCCCACCTTTCCAAATCTGAGTCTTGGGAGGTTCCATGCAAAATGTATGGTTGGTAACTTCACTATATCCGCTCCAATCCAGATGCCAAGATATTTCATCTTTTCCGCACACCATCTAAATTGAAATTGAGCACATGCATGCCGTTGACACAGATTATTGATCGGTAGGATTTTGGATTTACTCCAATTAATCTTATACCCTGATATTGTGGAGAAATATTGAATATCTCGCATCAAGTAAGAAATTACAACAGCAGGGTCAGGAAGGGCAATCAATAAATAGTCTGCGTACAGCCAAATCAAGTTATTCCGGCCATTTCCAATTATAGGTTGAAGGTTTATATCCGCTCGTAAGCATACTGCAAGTGGCTCCATAGACAAAATGAACAGGTGAGGCGAGAGTGGGCAGCCCTGTCTTGTACCTCAATGAAGTCCAAAAGTATCAGAAATAAGTCCATTCGTCAGCACACTTGCAGAAGGGATGTTGTATAATAGCTTAACCGAGCGTTGGAAATCTTGCCCAAAGTTCATTTTTTCCAGGCACATGAACAAAAATTCCCACACCACACGATCAAATGCCTTTTCAGCATCAAGTGAGATTACCGCATTGGCAACAGGCTGATTGCGTCCCTTCTCAACGGTCAACAGCAGGCGTCTCATGTTGTCCACCACCGCCCTACCAGAGACAAAACCTACTTGATTTTCATGTATCAGAATTGAAATGACCTTTTCTAGTCGAACAGCCAGGAGTTTAGCCAATATTTTGTAGTCACAATTTATCAGACTGATCGGCCGATAATTTTCGCACCTGGTAGCAGATCTATCCTTTTTTTTCAGTACCGTAATTAATGCATGTCTCATTGTATCTGGTAGTGAACCAGACTTAAAAGCATCATTAAAAACTTCACACAAAAGCTGTAGTGCAGAATCGGGGAGGGCTTTATAGAATTCATTAGGTAGTCCATCTATGCCAGGTGACTTACCTACAGGCAGCTTTGAAATCGCCTGTTGAATATCATCCACTTCCACCCTTCCCTCAAGGCTTGCCGCCTCATCAGTTGTCAAACGAGAGAAAATATGCGAGTCAAGGAAACTCTCAATTTCTACCTTTTCACAAGCTAATTCAGAGTCATAGAGTTTTTCATAGAAGCCACCGAATAAATAGTTAATACCTTTTTGCTGCGTCTCCAATGTGTTATTCAAATCTCTGATCGCAGTAATAAAGCGATCGCTTTCAGCTATCTTCAGCCTATGTGCTAGTAATTTATATGCTTTCTCACCATTCTCAAAGTAATTAATCTTTTGCCTGAATAGGGCATAGTCGACCTGACTGGAAATGAGTTTGTTCAGTTCATATTTAGCTAGTCTCAATTCAGATTTTGTTATTTCATCTTTGCTCGCCGCAAAAAGAATATCTAGGAGCTTTGCTTCAGAAGAGAGTCTTTGGATTTCTTTTGTTTTCAGCTTTCTCTCTTTTCCAGTTTTTGAAATCAGCACTCCACGAACAAAGCATGTCAGTGCCTCCCAGACTGTCGAGATTTGGTCATCGGCAGTTTTATTGATTTGGATGAAGCTATCAATTTCCTCTACCATCTCCTTCCTGATCTGGTAATTCTTTAGAATATTAGAGTTCATTCTCCACCTTGAGGATTTAACTAGAGAGTGCTGCAAAGACAATCACAATGACACAGGTGCTTGATCTGACAGGGCACTGAGCCCAATAGCTGTATCATAGCAACTTGAATTCACCCGTCCAGAGGTCAAGAAGAAATCAATCTGAGAATATGTATCATGACACTGAAAATGAAAGCTATAATCCCTTTCTGACGGGTGCTCCAGTCAGATGTCAGCCAGGTTGAACTCCCTTATTAAACTTATTAAACTCTCCAAAGATCGTTTGCATTTGTTCAGAGTTCTGATATAATCCCCATTTGATCGGTCCAAAGCTGTGTCCATCACCTGATTGAAATCACCTCCTATTAAAATTGAGTCCATGTTGAAACTTTGAAGCAACTGAGCCACATTATGAAAGAATATGGGAGCATCCAAATTTGGTGCATATATATTGCATAGAAGAATGTCCACACCTTGAATTCTTACCAATACACAAATAGCTCTTCCTTCTTTATCTCCTTTGCTTGTAATGACTGATATAGGCAGATTTTTGCTATAAGTATTGAAACACCTCTCTTGCTGGATGAGCGTTTAGAGAAGAAAGTATCCCCCACCCATCCCCTTTTTCGTTTTTCAGCCTCAGGATCTTCCAAATGCATCTCTTGGAGGAAAGCAATGTCGCATGAGTTTGAACGTAGATGAGACAATATTTTGGTCCTTTTCACCACATTATTGAGACTGTTAACATTCCATGAGATGACATTTAGATGGTTCACAATTTTAGTGCCCATGTTACAGTTCTTATTTTGATTCATGATATAACATATGCAATCACAGTCAAAGAATAGGATAGGGAGAAAGAACAGAAGAAAGAAAAGATCAAAGATAGAGCACATGCCCCAACAGGGAATTAGACCACTAGGATATACCAGTAACGGTTACAAGTAGATGGCTCACTGTACAGATGCAGCAGCAAGGCAACAAGTAAGTATAATGTCACAAAAAACACTAAACTTTAAAAAAACACCAATCCCAAATCTCCCATCACCCCCTAAATTTTCCTACAACGCCTATCCTAAGACACAACTCTATAACGTCTGCATGTAATAAGGCCAACCTATTCACATGTATAAACAATGAACCTGGATCACTAATCTTGGAAACTACTTCCTCCTAAAATATCATTTGTGTCCCTCATGCCAAAGTTCCGGGAAGATAAACGAATAGGTTTGCCCAGAAACAATCTTTTAAGATCTTGGTCATTCAAACCCGTAGCACATATACACATCATCCTAAACACGTATGTGAGAGTGTCCACCTTTTCTGTAATTATAAGGATTACTAGATACACTTTATTTTGCCTACGGTAGTTTCCGAATAATAACTCCCATGAAAACACAGATCCCCTAGAAAGCCCATCAACCTCCCACCAATGAGCATATTGTGCATTACAGTATATAACCCATATCTGTTGCAGGAACATAACAATTAGAGAATCCAATATTTCTGTACACACAGTTTCATAAAAACCATACTAATCGGAAGCTTAGTATATAAAGTCACCATTCTTCATCTCTTATCATAAGCATCAGTTTGCACTTACAAGTTATAACATACCCCTATCCTCACAATAAATCTGCACACTGGGCCCTGCCGAGTCACCTACATCTCTGATAAAATTGCAGAATTAGGCCTAAATTCCCAGCGCACAAAAAAATATTACCCAGAACTAGTGACCAGTCCATTGCCCATTCTGGATTAAGAGCACATTAACAGCAATAACAGGTCATGGATTCTAAGCTTCCCAGGCAACAATATGATATCCAAAAGTGGGGTGGGATGAGCTCAGAACTAATTAGTTGTTGTAGTCAAAGCCACAATGAGTCCACCTGCACCAAAAATCATTTGGGCACTCTGTTTCCATGAAAACACCCATGCACATTGGCATAGAGTACTAAACAGAGGAATTTCTGGGATGCCGGCGCCATTGATTGTGCAAGGGGCTGATGCACATCTGACGTCATTTTTCAAAAATGCTGCAGAGAACACAGGTGTATATGAACACTTTCCTATACATCAAAGTAAGCAGCTTCAACGTTGCTGAATACACAAAACAAGTCTTCTTGTGGCACTCCTCCAGTATAATGGCACCAAAATGGTACCGTATATGTGCATGATTTTAGCGCATATATAAAACTGGAGCAGTGCCACAGGAATACCCTTCTAAAAAGCCAGGTAACCCATCCTAGCAACATCACATGTATTCTGAAAGTGGCGCATTCCTTCCGACTTCGGAAGAATGCGCCACCTAACAGAATAGGTCTTAAGTACCGAAAAGGTTGTTAACCCTTTTAACCACCTTTTTGGTACTTAAGACCAGGTCGAGAATCTGGCCCCGGGTATCAGCATACCCCAACTAACAGCTTAACCACGTAGAACGTCTGTGCAACATGAAAGAAGAGACCAGAGTGTATGCAAAAGACTGCCATCTGCTACCCATCTATGACGCTCACCTGCATCAGAGCCACAAATTGCAATGTGAAAGGGCTATCAGCCACGCAAACCAAACTTGCGGTTTGCCAGGTTATGGAGCCCCAGAGCAGCCATTTAACTTACACCTTAAGGACTTGGGCCCTCACACGAACTGGAATTATGTTTATAGCAGGCTGCCATTAATGACAATGATGGCCTGCATGACAGAAAGGGGTAGGGCTTAGACCCCCTTTTAAGTATTTTGATATTTGTAACACCTCCCAGGTGGGGACGACAGGGAGACATTGGCCCAGGGAACAAGAATGAGAGAGCCAATAGAGTCTGGAGTGGGAGGATATAAGGGACAACAGGAATGGGAAGTTGTGGTTTGTCTGGGTGAGGTCAGAGGAGGAGGAAGTGCCAGACCAAGAAACCAGAGGGAGGAAGGATGATGGAAAGGAGGCAGTCTGTAGCAAACGTGATGTTTTGGCTGGTGAAAGAAAGTGGTACTGTGTCTGTGCTGCGAGTGTGTGTGAAGTGTGTGTGAGTGGAAGTGGTACTAGGAGAGTAGGACGTGAGTGAGAGGTGACTGAGAAGGTGAAAGGATGGTGATTGAGAAGAAGGTGGAGTAGGTAGTACTGTAGAGGTGGGGTAGTAGGAGGCGCAGTAGTCATAATGTGAAGGTGGCAGTAGTAGGAGGAGGAGTGCAGTGGAGGGGCAGTAGGAGGAGTAGGATTAGTAGTGCTGTGGAGGGGGAATCAGTAGGAGGAGGAAGAGTAGTGGTGGAGAGGTGGGAGCAGTGGTAGAGTAGCAGGAGGAAAGGTTGGAGGTAGATCATAGTGAGAGGAACATTGGAGAGAGCGGGAGTAGAAGGGGAGCAAAGGAAGGGAGTAGAGTAGTGAAGCATTGAAGCTAGGTGAGTGACCAGAGTGATTGGAGGGCACCTTCCACTGTGGTCCCAGATTGGCGTCACCTAGATTTTTTCCTGAGGAAGTCTAGATAGATAAGGGGTTTGCCTTCAGGACATCACCTATAAGCATATAGCTTTTAGATAGTAGGAGTTACTCATCATTTGCTCCAGTCCAGGGCTGAGGGAAGCCTGCATTAAGGTGGGATCGCCCATCCCTAGGTTAGAGAAAGGTAAGGCCAGTAGGCCTATTGGAAATAAAAAAGAAAACCCTTGAACTTCATCTGGCAGTTGGTGTGTTCTTGAGGCCATCTGGGACCATGTATTGTGGTACATTGTATCCCAAAGCTATGTTTGCGCTCAATCACTACCCAAAATGAACTAAATTATGTAAGTGGTGTCGTACCTAGCTGGCAAGATAACTCAGCAGGTTGAGCGTTCGCTGTTGCATTCAATGGGTGTCCCGCAGGTCGTAGGTTTAAATCCCAACTAAGCTTTTCATCCTTCCAAGGTCGATAAATGAGTACCAACTTCTGTTGGGATAATTATTGTATGTATAACATGTTCTATGTGCAGCGCTTTGGCATAAGCGCTATATAACAAATCATTATCATGAATAAATCATTATATTTTGTCCATCATAAAATCATTTGCAGACGTGGCCAGTGTGTCTTTCCCACCCTTGACCTTGTGCACTGGAATGAGCATGAGCAATACAGCTCAACGCTTTCCCAGTGGGTTCTTTCAGTCTTCTCTTATTTCCCAAAATATAATTTTTCTCCACAGAATGTCTTTAACGATGTATGAGTGTATATTTAGTTAATAAATATTAAACATTAACTGTATACAGCATATCATACGGCGATCTAGCACTCGCTCTCTCGCTGTGTGTCTCTCTATGCTCTCTCCCTCTTTCTCTGTCTCTCAATCTCTCTCCCTCTTTCTCCCTCTCTGGGGGGCGGGTAAGTTACATTGTCAGGTGAACATTTGCTAAAGTCGCTCCAGCTGCTGCTGACAGCAAAGGGACTAGGGATCAAGCACAGATATCCTGAAGGGAAGAAGGGTGCTGTGTTTTTATGGTTACAAGTTAAATGAGAGCAGCCGGGGCAGAGACATCTCCAGAGATGGAGACCGGCCTGATGTTTGGAAACATACATTATCATAGCATAACATGAATGCTATCATCACACTGAGGACACATTGCCTGCTCAGGGGGGTGTGGATGGGCTCTGCAGGCGGTGCTGTGGTGATGACAGTTTTTGTCAGGGCTGCTGTGTCTACAACTGTATTTGTTGTTGTCTACTTTTTATTTGTTAATGTTTGTGTATAGTGTAATAAATGCATGAGTTCCTAGCACTACCAACCGACCAGTGGACAGGCTTAAAAATTAAACAATGCTTTGGGCTCCTTGAAGAAAACTTTGAAAATTGAGCATAACCCCTTCGAAGAAGGAAGGAAATTTTGAGAGGCAGCATGGTATGTATTCTCACATTGTGTATATCGGTTCCAAGGGGGTGGGCACGATTTATAAAAGCTTGGTCAATTTAATTAATTGTGCCCAGGTGTTTCACAAGTGTACACAACCAAGCCCCACTGGTAACACAATCACAATCATGAACCTATTTCTGCACAAAGGTGAACTGGGCCAGAAGACGCATGGCCCAGGGGGAGGACCAATGGCTCCATAAAAGCTTCAGGGTGCATACTCTCTGCGTTGGCATTAGGAGTTGGTAAGAGAGGCGCAGAGGATGCAGTGGAGAGAATCTGGTGGTGGAAAGCAGAAAGGGGGGCTGGTGGCAGGAGGAAGGGGCAAGAACGGGGAGATAATGCAGGAGGACGTTTTGAGACAACATCTAAGAGGTAGACTCCCTTTATGAGAAGAAAGTAGGAAGAAAGATCGCAGAAGAGGTTGCACAGCATGGCAAGAAGGAGATTGGCAGGAGCTCTGATGAGCAGGTTTGCAAGAGTTACAAGGTGGGTGGTGGAAAGGACATCAGAGAAGAGGTTTGCCGGGGGAGGCAGGAAAGATGTGTGAAGAGTGGTGAGAAAAGAGGGATACGAGGGAGCACTAAGGTGGAGGGGAGGTGCAATGTTAGAGGAGAGTACATTGGAGGAGGTGGTAGAAAGACAAGAGAAGAAACCAATAGAGTTTGTAGACAGCTCTCAGGAGGTACAGTAGGAGATACGGGCGTTAGGAGGAAGAAAGTGGATAGGACATAGAGGTTCCCTTAGACATAAGATTGCTGTGAAACATTGAGCAGCTAGATGAGTTATGGGCTTTGGGAAACTTCGATAGCATCCGGGTACAGAGAGCAAGAGAACAAAACTTTAAAGAAGGTAAGGTTAGATTGAGATAATCAAAAAAGGAGCATTGAATTCTTACAGATGAGGTAACCACCAGAAATCAATTATTGGTAAGAAGTAAGATCACTGGTGCTTTTTTAACGATTTCTCCTTTTTCCTTCTCTAAATAAAGTTGACATCAGGCTTTATTGGAACTGACAATAGGATTCCCCTTTGTATCCCCCAGATAAGCCACCACCAATAGCTGCACCAGTGAGTGACTGATTTAAACTGATTACTTTATATCAACTTCACATTAGCGGTAAGAGTGTTTGGTAATGGACAACACACTCTTGAGTAGACATTTTCTATCACTGTCACTCCTCCCAGTTTCTCTTTGCAGGCACAACATCATCTTCACCTTTCATTTTAGATTCCTCTGAAGAATGTCCCATACAAACATGGGGACTGGAACATGTCAGGTTTTTTGAAGAACTGCATTTTTTACTAATTGAAACAGTAACAATTGGGAAAATAAACAGGATCAAACAGCCTTCTTTTATATTTTTTAACCTGTACATCGGCCACTGCTGTGCCCGCTACCCTGGTTCCACCCACGATGCCATGGTCCTACGGAACAGCACACTACCAGGATACACAGAGAGGCACAGAGGACAAGGCACCTGAATAGTGGGTGAGTAGAAAAGCTGTGAAGCACATGCCCAAATGGGGGAGTACAAATAACTACGCAAAGGATGGCATGACAAGCAATTGCGAATTCTGTACTTGACCACCTCCCACACCAACGTCACAGTACAGGGCAGGGAGCATGCACATGTCGGACTTACCTGCATCCAGAAGCTAATGTACACATACAGTAGCAACTATAAACACCAACATGACTACAGGTACCACAATGCAACATGCAGTTACCAAAGCAATGGTGAAAAATGCCCACATCGCCTCACACAAGAACAACCCTGCCAGTACCACAGTCATGTGAACATATATATCCAGCCCACAATGGCGAACCGGCAGACCCAGATGCCCAGGGAGGGCCCATGGGAAACCTAGCATTCCAGATGCAGGGGTGAAATACACTGCCACATGACAGCCACCATATCAGCTGCTCGTCTCACCGACATACAGCTCACGTAACATATGCTGCAAGGGAACAGGGTGCATGTGAAGCAGAAACATTGCATGACACAAGTGACACAGCATGCACAAATATAGAATCGGCATATGACATGAAAAGAAGGCCCATTTGCATGCATACATTGTCCATTGCCCTGATATTGTGTAAGCCCACCCCCACAACTTACACCGTGACTAATGACTGTGCCTTCCCCCAAGTAGGTGACGCCAGATACCCACAGCTGCCCTGGCTAAAGCCCATATGTGTGACCAACAAACACGGCAGGATTATGCCCACAATCACAATCACAGCAAGACCAATGGGTGTGGATCGAGCATACCTTTGGCTTCCTGAAGGCACATTTTAGGTGCCTCGACCGTACCAGTGGAGCCCTGAGGTATATTCCAGTGAAAGTGGGTAAAATTGTGCGTGTGTGTGCCATGCTGCACAATATCTGCCTTGAGAGGAATGTCCCACTACCCGCTGGCATGGACATGAGGATGCAGTGCCTGTGGCAGAGGCAAATGCACACATTGGCAGAGATAATGAGATGGATGGGAGATTGGCCCGCCAGGGACTGATAGACAATTTATTTGGACACTTTAACATGGCACAAGCCATGCACGACTGTGTGACACTTGTTGCTATCAATAAACATGACAAAGGCAGAATCAGGAATGTCCTCACATTGATGAAGTTGAACAATTTTAATGTAATGAAGTTCCCCAACTAACCCCCTCCCCCCACCAATTCACCAGCACTCTATCCCCCCTCCTGCCTCCCCATCAACTCTTCAGCACACTATCCGAACTCCCACCTCCCTGCATCAACTCCCTAGCACACTAACCCCCCTTCCCCCACTAACTCCCCAGCACACTATCCCCCATCCCGCCTCCCCCAACCAAATCCCCTGCACACTATTAACCCTCCCGCCTCCCACACCAACTCCCCAGCATGGCCACTCATGGCAATTAGCGTCTCAGAGTCCTTCACAACTGTGACCTCTTTCCCCCCCTGCCAGCCCCCAGTGATTTTGGGCACAGAAAGTGCTGTGACTGATGCCTCGGGGTTCTCTGCTGTGACCCCTCTGTGGGTGTGGTTGAAGTGGAAGGGATGGAGCCTGTCCCTAGGTTTTGTTGGCATTGCACCTCTGTGCTCTTCCGGATGACCTCTGCCAGTGCAGAGACACCTTCAGTCATCTTCCTGACCCTCTGGGCATACAGTGTCAGGGTGGCCATGCTGGCAGTTGTCTCGGCCCTGTTCTGCGATGGCCCGCACAATCCTGTGGGTGGCCCCTTGAATGCTGTCGCTAATGGCCTGCAGGTATTTGGAGTGTGTGTGGCCAGTTGCCTCCATCTCCCGCTGTCTGCGCTCCATATCCTCAAGCCTCATTAACAGCATGCTGCGTGTCGGTGTGTGCTTTGTGGGAGAGGAGCTCTGCACTGGCCCTGGGCTGCATTTAGGGGAGCCACAACGTCCGGCTCAGGTGACTGTGCACGAAAGTGGCGGCCAGGGCTGCCTTGGGCCTGTGCATACTGGCGGCATGGAGGGCTATCCAGGGGGTGTGGACACTGGGGGCATGGAGGGCTATCCAGGGAGTTTGGACGCTGGTGGTGTGAAGGGCTCTCTGGGGTCTATGGCCCTTCCGCAGGTGGCGACACCGGGCTGGTGTCCCACTGAGACTGCTCAGTCACCCTGCCAGCAGGTGTGGCCTCGGTGTGTGTGCCTTCAGCTGTGGGTGCAGTGAGCCTGTGCTTTGTTGTTGTGTTACACGGCAGGACATCCATCTCATTGTAGCCCGAGCGGCCCTTTGTGGGGTGGTGGTGGCAGTCCTTGAGGGCCAAGATGGGCCAGCAAATTCCTCCTCCTCTGATGTCTCTGTCGATGCATGATTGCCTTTAGAGGACATAGGAAATGCTGCCGTATATGGTTCTCCAATGTGTGCTGGCATCAAGACACATTTTCTATGGTACAGAGTGGGACCCCACACATATGGGCATGGTTGGTCAGGGGGTATTGCATGTGGGCGCAGCATCATGGGGTTGCTTGTAGCAATGAGTGTGTGACACATGGCCAGTTGGGTTTTGGACTGTGTGTGGGGAGGGCAGGGTATCCATGCTGGGACAGCTGACATCTGGCATGCATGCTTGTGGACCTTCATGCCTCCACATCTCCTCCCGAGATGGCACTCACATGGTGGGGATGGGGGTGGTGGCTTAGTTCATGGCACTGTCATGGCTCCATGGGGCACTGCTGTGCAGCCAGCAAGGCTGCACTATGGTGCACAGTGATTGGGAGGCTGAGCACATGTTGTGCGGGGAATGTGCAATTCCCTGTGGCTTGTCTGCCATGCCAACATGGGGCAGGCCACCTGGGCCCACAACATGCTGGTGTGACTGCTGCACGGGGTTGTGATTACTCATGCACCTCAATCCAGCTGGCACATGGTGCACCAGTGCATGTGTGGTGCGCATGGCATTTGGTTGGGTCACTTGCCACACCTTCCCGCTGTTGTGACATTCAGGGGCGCCCTGGGTACCCTGCCCAATGGCTGATGTGGAGTATTGGCTAATGTGCCACCCCTCGCTCCACCCTGTAGTCATGCCCAGCTTCTGGGCCTGCTGATCTGTGTTCCTGTCCACTGGGGCATCTCATGATGGGCTGTCATTTGTGCATGCACTTGTGTTGGGGGGAGTGTTGACTCACCTCCTAGCTGCTAGCACTCGCCTCCGCACTGCTGACTCCCTCTATCCCTTAGATGTCCAGCACCATACTGCATTTCTCCTCCCAGTCGGAGAGGAACAGCGGCTCCACAGTGCCTCATCCAGTCGCCAGAAACTCCTGGCGGTGTTGTGAGTGCAGTCCCTGCACCCTGACCATCAGGTTGTTCATCTGCTGTCACCTTCTGGCAGATGGCATTCCAGATGGCTGTCTTGCGCTGTCCAGTGGTCTTCCGCTGCCGACCACCATAAAGTTCCTCACAGTGGGCAATGACCTCATCTGTGAGGACCCTCACTAAATTTAGGTTTGCACAGGCGATGTTCTGCCACCCTGCCTCTTATCTTCTCCTGGGACATTCTTGCTTCTTTACAAGACCGGATGGCTGCATGAAATGGAGATATTTAATGGAGTGTGTTTTTCTGAATGTCCGCCACAATGCTTCCCGTTCCGACGATGACGCTATTTCTCTCGGCGCTAATAGCGCCAGGATAGCCGGCGGTGGTGCTATTAGAGCCGGTTTCTCTGCGGTAACCCTTATTTTGGGCCAGGTTCCACCGGGTGCTGATAGCGTTACCGCTGGAGTCGGGGGATGCGTTCATGCCACGTTGTGATACCACTGCACAACCCAGCGCTAATGATATTTCCGCTCGGCAGAAATCGTGCCAGATTACTGCCAGACTTGTGACGAGGCCCTAATGCTCTTAAAGAAGACTGGTTCTCATTTTCAGTTATACAATGCAGGATACGTTTCTTGTTGGCTTTGCGGTACAGTGGGTATTTCAAAAGGAAATACTTCACACCTTCAACAATGTTTTGGCGAAAATGACACTTATTAGATGAAATTTGGAGACTATTGTCAGGTAAAAGAGGCCAAGGGGAGGCTGTTCAAAAGAGGCCCCTGGGGCGGCTGCACCATGTTTATCTGAGGAGGAATTGTATTCATGTCTGGCATTTCTACAGAGTGACCCAGAGTGCATTCTGGGAAATGTTCTGCAGTGAATTATGCAAATGTGGTCCTTTGTATCTATGCACATTGTGGGGGAGCCGCCGCTGTGGCATGCATTTCGTGTCCATAGGAATATGGCATGTTATGAAGGAATCTGAGTTGCTATGTTTTGCATGTGATCTGCACCTGGGTATAGGATGGCTACACCTGGCAGAGAAGGCTGGACCTGTACAAAGGCACATTGCATATGGGAGCATACGGGTACACTTGGGCAACTGAGGCTGCACTTAAAAATAAAATTTACTATAAAATACTAGAACAATTGAATAATTCCCAATTTTTAAAAGCTTAGTTTGCTGAGAATACGCACTTTTTTTTATCTCCCAAATGTACATTCTTCTTGGAAGGGTTCTCACTCAGATTAAAACCAATGATCTGTTTCTTTGGGGAGCACCAAGGTATTTTTTAAGGTTGCATGCTGGCCACTGATTGGTTGGTCGTACTGTGTTCTGGTTATGGCATGCAGAAACACTAATAATCCCAAAACAGAAAATAATCACATTTCATGTATAGGCCCTTCCCTTTAGCCTGTGCGTTGGTCACTTACAAATTCTGTCAGAAACCCATCACCTCCTGCAGAGTCTATGCACGTCTGCCTAACATCCACCTGTGTGGACAATGCGCCCTCTGTGTGATGGTGACATTCCTGCAGGACACACGCTATTGCAGTGCATGTCTCCAAATATCAGACAGTTCCTCAGCTTCTGGAGAGAGAGAGAGAGAGAGAGAGAGAGAGATTGTGAGAGAAAGAGAGAGAAAGAGAGAGAGAGAGAGAGAGAGAGAGAGAGAGAGAGAGAGAGAGCGAGAGAGAGAGCACCAGCTCAGCATGTGATATGGCAGGTAGAGGTAGTAACAACATTATAATGCACTACGCCTGTGCGATTCAGGCTCTGTAAGAACTGCTGTTTCTACTGTATTAATCCGTTCAAATTGACTCACTTTCTCAACCAGGGTAGGATAAGATGTGAAGTCATCGCTGCTGGCATTCACACGTGATCCTTAGAAAAACCTTGATGGGTGCAAACCAAATCCTGTGCTATGTAATTAGGCAGTGGACTGCAGGCAAGCCCCGAACTTCTGCAGCTGGTGCATTTACCCCGTTATCTGTCTCATGTGATTGTCACCTCTGATTTATTAAATAAAAAAAAACACACTTTTCTGCAGCAGGCACATTAAGTGCTGGTATATCCCATCCTATCGCAGCCTAGGTACTGCATGTTGCATAAGCATCTCTGTTGCAGGTGCATCTAGTCGTTCATCCTATGATCAGAACCTTTGACCTGAAACATACACATCTATCTCAGCAGCACATGTGAGCTATATTACTGACATCGAGACCTAGAGGTGACAACTACTCTGCAGTAGGTGCGTTAACCTCACTGGGCTATTTTACAGGGATTGTAGCTTAAGATTGGATGGTTCCACTTCAGAGATAGGAGGCTTATTAACTAATTTAATTAGCAGATTGGGGTATAGGAGGGGGTGCAGTGATTTGGCGCTGGGGTATACACAAACGCGCGCACACATACATATCTCGGAATCAGTAAGGTTACCTTCTGAGCTCCCATACATCTGCCCAGCAAATGCACACAGACACACACACGTTTTAGGATCGGGGCTGTGGCCTGCCTGAGACAGACGACTCCCAGCCCCTCACTGGTGCATTAGTCCGCTGAGGTTTACTGCTAAGCTTGAAGCGTGTGAACTGCATGGTAAGACTCAGATCTCCGCAGCTGTGGGTGTTGGAGTGGGGGGGGGGGGCGGAGCGGCATGAAGTTAAACGTGTTCAATGGAGACTTGTAACATCCCCTTTCCCAGACTTGAATGTCCATGAGGGGTTAGAGAATGTTACGTGTAAGACGAAGTCAATTAGTATTTAAAGGGTGCCACAAAAGAGAGGGCTGTTTAAGCAGGGATTTTTTATCATGCGGTTCTAGTGTTCTTACGTCCAGGTCAGGGGAGGTCAAAATCTGCTCTAGTCCAGTGCTGCCCCTGGAGGGTGGTCTATGTTTGTTTGTTTGTTTTATTTCTAATGCATCCAGACCCATAGGTAGAAGGGCGCAGCAGGTAGGATAATGCGAAGCTTACATCGTTACAGATTATACAGGATACAGTGAAAGTTATACATATTATACAAGATACAGTAATGGATATTATAGATATTATGCAAGTTATACAAATTATAAAGGATACAGTAATAGTATACAAATGTGCAGGACCATCGTCGTGCAAGTCGATGAGTTCCATAGAGGATGGTACGCATAATGTCGTAAGACAGAGGAGAGGTCCAAATGTCGTAAGACATGTCGTAAGACAGAGGAGAGGGCCAGTGTCAGGTCTGAGAATACTATAAACCTATGTCTAGTGGTCGTTGGAGATAAGATATTGGATGGCATTCCTTCTGAATAGTGGGTACAGCTGATCTGCTCTTAGATTGTTAGGTAATAGATTCCAGGTTTTGGCCGCCTTCACAGGGAAACTATTCCCACCGACCGTGGTTAGTTTAAATCTAGGTACTACCAGACAGTTAGAATTAGTAGCTCTCATTGGTCTGATGGAGGTTTTTTTTGTATTTTGTTCGTGAGGTAGCTTGGGGCAGCGTTGTTAAGAGCTTTGTGTGTCAAGGAGATAATTTTTAATTGAATTTTGTGGTTTGTAGATAGCCATTTGTGTTGACGTCTAATGGTGGAAATGTGTGCCCTTTTATTTATGCCCAGTGCGGCTCGCAAAGCATTGTTTTGGAGTGTTTGTAGTTTCTGGATGGTTGATTTGTTGGCGCAACTGTAAAGGGCATTACAGTAGTCGATCCTGGAGAGGATAAGTGTCCTAGCCAAGATCATGCAACTGTTGTTAGAGAGGAAAGGCTTGCCTGCTCTTATCAGTTTGCAGGTGTAGGCGGTGGTGGAAGCCAAGGATTTAAGTTGTTTATCGAATGATAGTGTAGAATCCAAGTAGAAACCGAGGGTTTTTACTTCCTTGGAGACCCTGATGAGGTTTCCATCAATATTGAAGGAAGAGAATTCCTGACTTAATTTTTTGGTGTTCATAAGTGTTCCCAGGATTATCAACTCGGTCTTGTCGTCGTTCAAGCACAGGCCATGTGTGGCGGTCCATGCTTGAACAATGAGATATACCCTGTTCACCAATTCCGAGTCCTTCCTATGATCCCCAGAAAGCGGGAGGAGAATCTGTGTATCATCTGCATAGTTAGTGTAGGTGATACCCAGAAGGTCCAGATCATCGAACAAAGGTTTGGTGAAGATATTGTATAGGGTAGGCGAGACACAGAAACCCTGGGGAACGCCACATGATATCGGGGTAGGGTCAGCTGCGGCCGAAAATACTCTCATAGTTCTTTCGCTTAGGAAAGATTCTAGCCACTTGATGGCCTCAGGAGAGAAGTGGGCAGCAGAATCCAGGTGTTTACAGAGTACCTTGTGATCGACCAAGTCGAATGCTGCTGAGAGATCAAGTAGGAGCAGGAGTACTGTTCCTCCTCCATCTCTCAGCTCGTCGACCTGAGTCTTTAAATCAATCAAGGCGGTTTCCGTTCCATGAAGTGGACGGAAACCAGATTGTCTTGCTCCTAGAAGCTTATACAAGTCAAGGTGTTTTTGTATCTGAATATAGGCGGCTTTGTCCAGTATTTTGAGGAGGAATGGCACAGTGGTAATAGGGCGATAGTTGGTTGGGATAAGTGGGTCTAAGGTCTGTTTTTTGAGAAGTGGGAGCACCCAGGAATGTTTTAAGTTGGCTGGGATAGTGCCTGATGTGAAGGAGGCATTGATTAATTTAGAAATAAATGGTGAGAGGTCTCTAGCAGCGTCTTTTATTAACTGTGCTGGGCAGGTATCGCCCTTGCAGTTAGATGGTTTGAGTGAAAGAATGATTTTTTCTACTTCTAGTGGGGAGGTTTTTGAAAAGTGAAATTTGTTGTTTGCCTCTGGTGAGATGCTTTGTGTAGAGGTGTTAGGGGAGTGCTGAAGATTAAGCATATCTTTTTTTTGTTGTATTTTGGTTTGAAGTGTATTGATTTTATTTGCTAGTGCATTTTGAATGTCTGTGCACCAGGTCTTATCCTTGGTGACTAAGTCTGGTGTGACTATTGGTGACTCTCGTTCTTTCAGTATGGCGAAGAGTTCTCTCATGCTAGAATTAGAGTTAGTTATACGTTCATCATAGGAATTCTTTTTGGCAAGGTTCACTTCTTTTTTAAAGTGAGAGGAGATAGAGGATAGTTTTACTTTATTTTCGATAGAGGGACATAGTCTCCAGGAATTTTCACTTTTTCTTTTTAGGAGTCGTAAATCTCTTAATTGGGGCGTGAACCATTTGTTAAGGTGTGCTTTAGGTTTGCTTTTTCTACGTTTGAGCGGGACGATTTTGTCCAGTGTGCTGAGCATAATCTTGTTATATTCTTCAACTAGAGTACTGGGGTCTATGTATGTAAATGGAGCCCCAGCATGAGGTGAGCACTTATGGCAGGTTGATGAGCATAATCGCTGCCCCGTAAAAGAGCCTTGTTGTTTACCGCACTATGCCACTACAGCCTGATTGCAGCATTTGTTCGAGGGTCACCAGTGAAAACCGGGACAGTAGCCAGCCATTGTAACGCCCACCTGGTTCCCACGGGGGCGCTGATCTAGTCTGGATTACTGCGGCCTCTTCTAGCGTGATGCGCAGGACCCGGAACACCGATTGGACAGGACCTCCAAATCGTGCTTCCTTGGCCCGTAGGAATATCCTTCTTATGGTTTGGAAGGTTGAACTCTCCATCCTGCTTCTGGTGCAGGGGCGCGCGTTCGTCCAATTACTTCACTGATTTTCAGAATGGCGCTGGCAAAATCCATTTGACTTTCCTGAGCGATGCGCCGTAAGTATGAAAGTTCAAAGTTCAAGTGAGGCCCACACACTGTATTGGTTAGAACACAGTCTTTATATAATCAATATTCAAAATCAACAATGGCAAATATATACAATTCTAAAGTGGTACCACCCTTTGTATTAGATCTCATTAAAGTGCATCAACAATACTGTAACAATGTCACACAGATCAATAGAGTGAAACCAGCAATAGAGATAGGAGAGAAAATAAGATGGTTGAGCAATAGGCAGAATACTGGCCTCTATCACTAGACACAGTTCTGTGTGGAGATCCCCCCACCTGGGCAACCTGTAAAATAAAGATATAGCACAAGCCCAGTCCATATATTGTTCTGCAAGTCGTATTCCCTCCTATAATGTTTTTACCCCCCAATGTACCTGGTGGAGTCGAGTTCTTAGAAGAGGCGTCGACAGATCCTTCTTGAGCGACCCCCTTTCAAGCGGGAGTCACGGATCGTCGAGAGGCGTCGAGAAGCGTCGAGGAACTCGGCGTTCGGCGGCGGGGAATCGACGGCCCTTCTTGAATGCCTTCCCTTTCAAGCGGGAGACACGGGGCGTCGAACGTCCGTCGACAAACAGGGTAGAACGGCGTCGATGAGGCGGCAGCTTCGTCCGAGCAGTGCTCGTCGGCGTCGGAGCGTCGGCGTCCTGCAGGGCAGAGGCGTGCGGGGCACCTCGGTGACAATAGTTCTGGACCGCAAAGATTGTGGAGACGGAGGCCCAGCAAGGGCGTCGAGTCGTTCGAGTCTTTGTGGTCTTCGGGTGGCGGGAAACCCACCGGCAGGTTTCTCCTCGGCGCGTTGGTCGTCCTCGACTCTCTCCGGCAGGATAAAGCGGTCGACGGTGCGGGTGAGGGAGTCCTTCGATTCGAATGTTCTTAGGCAAAGGAGCGGGCGGCTCTGGTCGTTGGCGGCACGGCGTCAAGTGGTTCCCACGGCTGGGCAACACAACTTCGACGGGCCTCCAGCGGTTACACAAACCTGCGAACCCTGGTCGACGGCAATGGACTTCGACGGCGGCGATGTCCGGGTGCTTCACTTCGATCTCCTCGGCGGTCCCGTCTCGGGTCGGCAGCCTTTCGAGGGTCTGTCTTCCAGGGCGCTTCGGCGAAGATGGAGCGGTGCTCGATGGTCCCTCGGAGCACGGGAAGAGGGCGCCTTACCAGGTCCTCTCTCGGGTTAGTCTTCGACGATTTCGGCAGCCTTCGGATCGGTCGAAGCAAATGCAACAGCAAGTCTTCTTCTTCCAGCTGGACGTCGAGGATCAGCAGTTCCAGTTACTCTTAGAGTGGAGACTCAACTCCAGAACGCTTCTGAACGCTTCTGAACGCTCCTGAACAATTACCAGTGGTGAGAGGTCCCCAGATATACTATTCTGTCTCTCATCCACACTGCTGGCACACACTCAGCAGCCAATCATACAGAAGGGCATTCATGCAGTCAGTCAGCCAATCAGGCACACAGTGCATTCAGGCCACACTCCTCCCTTTCAGACACTCACAACAAGGAATGTGGATTGGGACAAGTACCCAGCCATTCAACACTACACACTGCATTCAGGCCAGTTTCGGGCAGGGCTGTCTCAGTCTTTGTCTCTCATGCCAGAAACCAGACAACCACAACAAGGAGTGTATATTGGTCACACACTCCATTCACCCAGGTCCCACCCACAGGAGGTACCCACAACATACAGTCACTGGGGAGGCTCCAGCCAGTCTAGCTGGGCCTTCACAACAACACCATATATGGAACTTCCACCCAACAGCCAGTAAGGGGGAAGGGACAGAGTCAGGGCTTCCCAGGACTTTGGGAAAACAAGGTAACAGGCAATAGAGAGCAAGAGGCCACAGGGACCATCTTGTTTCCTATCAGGAATCAACTGATCCCAATGGCAGGGCCTGGGTATCCCAAAATGGAGGACACCCAGAGCACCTGTCAAATTCAGCATGGAGCTGCCACCAGCCCATACCCTGCTCTGTGGGCCACCCACAGGTGCCCAAAAACATACACTAGGGGTACAGGGTTGTACCCCTAACCATGGGTGCCATAAGGGTATCCCATGGGTCTATTCACCAAACCAAAAGAGAGAGCTGCACTGCCAGGGGTCCCACATGGACTCCTGGGCAGACAACATGACAGAACACACGATAAAAAGCAGTAAAGGACAAGGATTCAGAGGCCCTGTCCCTCTGATGCATTTCCAGCATCACAGTCTGTCCTTTATTTCAGGTGCAGAATGAAGGCGATGCGTCGAGGGGTTAACCTGCCGAGGTGAGTAGTAATGAGGACGATCCCTCTAGATGTCCTTATCATCGCTCTGAAATGTCTCTAGTCCTTTTCCCCATAGGGGCCGGGGTACGGTACCTGCCAACGGGGCGGCGCCGACCCGAAATGTGGAAGAAAAGCCGGTAAGTATTATGGCTGTTAATCAGGCTTTCCTTCTGTGTGTCCTTCTGCTCACCTTTTGTTACTTCCTCTCTCCCCTAGGTGCAGAGATGTGGCGTCCGATGATGACAGCCGCGATGGAGCCGGGAGATGTCTCGAGGACAGGACAGGTGAGTGAAGCGTGGCGCTGCAGCGAGCAACGCGATGCTTTTAAATTGAAGTCTTCCTTCAGGGATGCTGGCGAGAAGATTCCGGATGCAGGTAAGAAGCTTGAAATAATCCTTGGTTTTCACCTTTCTCTTCTCTTCCTTCCTTGCAGGTCTTCCAGGTTCAAGACGGGCATGGCTGTAGTCCAGGAGCAGGAGCAGACACGGTGAGCGTTAAGCTGCAGGAAGCAGAACAACGCGAAGCATGAGCTGCTATCTGGGCGTGGCTTAAATAGGCTCCAAAGAAGTCCCAGGTATGTATCCATCCCCAACTAGGTATGTATACTTCCCTGGCCACGCCCGAGTGAAAAAATAGTCCCTATGAAAAAATAGTCCCTTTCAGGTCACAGGGAGGCCTGAAGCGCGCAGCATGGTCTGCATCAGGTAAGTGCACAAAACACCTCCCTTTATGAGCCTGGCGCCTATGGCGCCAGGACTGATGTCCAACATGAGCCTGGCGCCAAAGGCGCCAGGACTGAGTCCAAAGAGTCCCTATAAGGGGCCGCTGGGCTTTTACCCGAGGGCATGATGCCTGCTTCCGGGGGTGGTGGGCCTGGCCTGATGCTACGGGGTAGGCATCATGACAGCACTCCCCCCCAAGGCCCCTCCCAAGGTCGTTCCTTCTGGAGGTTTCGGTTTGTTTGGGAAATTCCGATGGAACCTTTTTACCAGCCGAGGTGCATGTACGTGATCACTGGGTTCCCAAGACCTTTCCTGAGGCCTGTACCCTTTCCAATCAATTAGATAGAAAAGCTTTGATTTTAAGATTTTGGAATCCAAAATGTTCTTTACTTCGAATTCTGGCTCTCCAGCTATCAGGATTGGGTCTGGTGGCTTTATTAATCTGGTTCCTGGTTGTACTGGTTTCAAAAGTGACACATGAAAAACGGGGTGAATCCGCATGTTGGCTGGTAGATCGAGCTTGACTGCTACTGGGTTAATTATAGCTTTGATTGAGTAAGGGCCTAAATACCTTGGATTAAAAGTTCGAGGTCCCTTGAGCGATAAGTGTTTGGTGGCCAACCATACTTGATCCCCAATTTGGTACGGAGGCGCCTCCTTTCGATGTAGATCCGCATTCTTTTTGTATTTCTCTTTCACATGTTGCAAATGTGCAGTTGCATCCTTGAAGGCTTGAGTTATCGTAGAATGCAAATGATCCACTGCGGGCATTTCAAGGCTCGAAGGTGAGTCCAAGTCTGAAGTACGAGGGTGATGTCCATATAGGGTAAAAAAGGGGGTTTGACCCGTTCCAGAGTGTATCGAGTTATTATAAGCATATTCAGCCACCCACAGAATATCATTCCAATTACCCTCCGATTGGTGCAACATACATCGTAGAAATTGTTCAAGGGTCTGGTTCGTTCTCTCCGTCTGACCATCGGTCTGTGGGTGGTGGCTGGTCGAGAGTCTTACGTCGATTTGTGCCAGCAGACAACACTTTTTCCAAAAATGAGAAATAAACTGGCTTCCCCGATCGGAGACTAGTATGGACGGGAATCCATGCAAACGGATGATATTCTCGAGGAGTTCCTTGGCAAGAACAAAGGCTGAAGGTAATCCTTTCAGCGGAATAAAGTGGGCCATTTTGGAAAATAAATCCACCACGACCAGAATAGTATTGTAACCATTACAAGAGGGCAGGTCCGTGATAAAATCTAGTGACAGGGTGTGCCAAGGTGCTGGTGGAATGTCTAAGGGCTGAAGAAGACCGGCGGGTCTTGTCTTTTGACCTTTGTTTTGGGCACAAACTCCACAGGACATCACGAAAGATTTAATATCCTTTCGCCAGGAAGGCCACCAGAATTGTCGTCTAACCTTTTCCTCAGTTTTGGCAATGCCAGGATGTCCTTCCATCAGAGTGTCATGATGACGGGAAATAACCAGTTCTTGCAATTCCTTTTCTGGCAAAAATAAGCGTCCTTGGAAGTAAGGTAAGCCATCCTTGACTGAAAAGTTAGACCCCTTTTTGATCCAATCCTGCAAGGCTGAAGAGTCCAGGACTTGTTTTACTCGTGCTTGAATGTCTTCAAGGGTTTGTAAAGTGGTTATTCCCAAAATTCTTTGTTCGGGAATTATCGGCACAGGTTCTGAGTTTGTGTCTATTTCTTCCATTCCAATCCGGGATAGAGCATCCGCCTTACCATTCTTAGAACCGGGGCGGTAGGTGATTACAAAATCAAACTCAGCAAAGAACAAAGCCCATCGGAGCTGTCGAGACGATTGGGCCTTGGCAGTTTTTAAATATTGTAAATTTCGGTGATCAGTGATCACGGTGATGGTATGCCGGGCGCCGAGGAGATAATGCCGCCAAGCCTTAAAGGCAGACTTAATGGCTAATAGTTCCTTATCGGTAATCGCATAATTTATCTCCGGCGGTGAGAACTTTCTGGACCAAAATGCTACGGGGTGCAGTTGGTTGGTTTCAGGGTCTCTCTGAGACAGGACAGCTCCCATGGCTAAGCTGGGTGCGTCGGTTTCGACTATATATGGGAGATCAGGACGCGGGTGCTTCAAAATAGGTGCGGACGTGAACTTAGCTTTCAACTCCTGAAAGGCCTGTTCGGCTTCCTCGGTCCATTCAAAACGTTTATTTTTTCGCAAGAGTGCAGTGATGGGTTGCACCACACGTGAAAACTCCGGGATAAACCTGCGATAAAAGTTGGCAAAACCAAGCATCATTTGGACACCTTTCACTGAACTATGTGATGGCCATTTGAGGATGGCATCCACTTTCCGTGAATCCATTCGGACCCCTTTAGGTGTCAGGATGAATCCGAGAAACTCAACCTCGGTGGTATGGAAAACACATTTTTCCAGCTTGGCAAACAGTTTGTGCTGGCGCAGTTTCTCTAGGACGGCCCTGACATGTTTTCTGTGATCAGATTCCGAAGAGGAGTACACAAGAATGTCATTGATATACACGATAACACAGACATCGATGAGTTCCCGAAGGACATCATTCATGAAGAATTGGAAGGCAGCAGGCGCGTTGCACAACCCGAAAGGCATCACCTGGTATTCGAATAGTCCATATTTTGTACGGAAGGCCGTTTTCCATTTGTCGCCTTCTTTTACTCGTACCAGATGATAAGCCCCCCGGAGATCTAACTTGGTGTATACGCAAGCGTCCTTCACCTGGTCAAGGAGTTCAGGGATCAGAGGCAGAGGGTAACGATTTTTAACAGTTATCTGGTTCAATGCGCGGTAATCGATACAAGTCCTAAGGTCGCCCTCTTTTTTAGGCACGAAGAACAAAGCTGAAGATGCCGGGGACTTTGACGGGCGAATGAAACCATTGGCGAGGTATTGATCTAAATATTGTCTCAAATGCAGATTCTCAGGTTCAGTAAGGGCATAAATCCTGCTACAAAGGGGTTGTGCACCGGGCACCAGATCGATTTGGCAATCGTACGATTTGTGGGGAGGTAACGTGTTGGCCTGTTCCTTTTGGAAGACGTCCTGAAAGTCTTGGTACTCTGGAGGTAGTTGCACGGGGACAAAGGTTACTGATGCAAGATTAATCTTTGGATTTTCTGGGTAGCAGGTTTGTGCACAATCCGGGAAGGTTATGCTCTTCGCTCGCCAATCAATTCGAGGATTATGTGTCTCTAACCAAGGGACTCCGATAATAAGCTGAAACTGTGGAGCCTTGATCACATCAAACACAACTGCCTCCCGATGGCCATCCGGACCTACAAGTGTCACCTCAGCTGTGGAATGTGTTACCGGTCCAGAGGCAATTTCGGTTCCATCTACAGTGGTGATGACATCTTTGCTGGTTTTAGGACGCAGAGGGAGGTTCATCCTAGAGACCAATTCTCGATCCACATAGTTTCCTATAGCCCCGCTATCGATGTATGCCTTTATAGCATGCAACCGTTTTGGCTGTTCCGGATCTATGAGGACCATTGGCACAATGAAATGCGAGGTCTGAGAGTTCGTTTTCAAGCTCGGCAAGCGGACCCCTACGCTTGCCGGGCGCGGTTGTTTCCCGATACAGAGTTTCCATGGATTTTATCAGCGGCTCCTACCACCTTCTTGGGCGGCTTAACCGGGCAATCTCGTAGAAAGTGTCCTGAGGACCCACAATAAAGGCATAATTGCATCTGTCGTCTTCTTTCCCGTTCTTTTTGAGTTAGGGGTCCTTTAACTCCTCCGATTTGCATAGGCTCCGAGGCATCAGCCCCTTTGGGGTTAGCGTGGGTTTTGGCCCACACCCGGTTTTCAAACTTGGACCGATCTGCTTTTCTGTTTTGCAGCCTGTGATCCAACTGGACCACTAAGTGTAAATATTCAGTGCATTCTTGGGGCGGATTTACAACTTGTGCCAGGACATCTTTAAGTTCTCCGCGTAGACCTCGATAAAATAACGTGATTCTTTTATCCTCTGGCCAACCAGTTTCCACAATTAGTCTATTGAAGGTTGCAATGTAGGATAGAAGGTCTTGATTGCCCTGTCGCAGAGATAGAAGTTCGTCATCCAGAGCCTGTCCCTGGGAATGTCGAGCAAATAACCTTTCCATGCTTGTTTGAAATCCTTGAAAATCACGAAGAATCGGGTCATCTTGAGTTACCAGTGTGACTGACCAATCGGCAGCACAGCCGCTGAGATATGACAACACAAAGGCTACCTTGGTCTGATCATTAGGGAAGGCCCCGGGTTTGCATAGGAAGTGCAAACGACACTGATTCATGAATACGGCGAATCGTTTGGGGTCCCCAGCAAAGTGTTCGGGTGGGGCCAGCGTCATGTTTACAGGTAGATTAATCAGCACAGGGTTACTGGAAACCACAGGAGTGGGGTTCCCCCCGGAACCGGGTAAAGGAGTTTGTCCAGCTTGACCTTGCAAAAGCTGTCTAGCCAGGTCATCAGTCCTTTCCCTTGTTACAATCACTTCTCTTCTGAGGGCATTAGTCTCTTGACGAGCGGCGTGTACCTCGGCCCGTAATTCCCCCAGTAGTTGGGCCAGTTGGTCAGTCTCAGAAGTTTCCATAGCGCCTGGGTGGGAATTTGTAGGGAGGCTTCGCGTTCTGTAACGCCCACCTGGTTCCCACGGGGGCGCTGATCTAGTCTGGATTACTGCGGCCTCTTCTAGCGTGATGCGCAGGACCCGGAACACCGATTGGACAGGACCTCCAAATCGTGCTTCCTTGGCCCGTAGGAATATCCTTCTTATGGTTTGGAAGGTTGAACTCTCCATCCTGCTTCTGGTGCAGTGGCGCGCGTTCGTCCAGTTACTTCACTGATTTTCAGAATGGCGCTGGCAAAATCCACTTGACTTTCCTGAGCGATGCGCCGTAAGTATGAAAGTTCAAAGTTCAAGTGAGGCCCCCTTTATGCTGTCTTTCTCACCTGTGATCTGTCCTTTATTTCAGGTGCAGAATGAAGGCGATGCGTCGAGGGGTTAACCTGCCGAGGTGAGTAGTAATGAGGACGATCCCTCTAGATGTCCTTATCATTCCTCTGAAATGTCTCTAGTCCTTTTCCCCATAGGGGCCGGGGTACGGTACCTACCAACGGGGCGGCGCCGAACCGAAATGTGGAAGAAAAGCCGGTAAGTATTATGGCTGTTAATCAGGCTTTCCTTCTGTGTGTCCTTCTGCTCACCTTTTGTTTCTTCCTCTCTCCCCTAGGTGCAGAGATGTGGCGTCCGATGCTGACAGCCGCGATGGAGCCGGGAGATGTCTCGAGGACAGGACAGGTGAGTGAAGGGTGGCGCTGAAGCGAGCAACGCGATGCTTTTAAATTGAAGTCTTCCTTCAGGGATGCTGGCGAGAAGATTCTGGATGCAGGTAAGAAGCTTGAAATAATCCTTGGTTTTCACCTTTCTCTTCTCTTCCTTCCTTGCAGGTCTTCCAGGTTCAAGACGGGCGTGGCTGTAGTCCAGGAGCAGGAGCAGACACGGTGAGCGTTAAGCTGCAGGAAGCAGAACAACGCGAAGCATGAGCTGCTGTCTGGGCGTGGCTTAAATAGCCTCCAAAGAAGTCCCAGGTATGTATCCTTCCCCAACTAGGTATGTATCCTTCCCTGGCCACGCCCGAGTGAAAAAATAGTCCCTATGAAAAAATAGTCCCTTTCAGGTCTCAGGGAGGCCTGAAGCGCGCAGCATGGTCTGCATCAGGTAAGTGCACAAAACACCTCCCTTTATGAGCCTGGCGCCTGTGGCGCCAGGACTGATGTCCAACATGAGCCTGGCGCCAGGCGCCAGGACTGAGTCCAAAGAGTCCCTATAAGGGGCCGCTGGGCTTTTACCCGAGGGCATGATGCCTGCTTCCGGGGGTGGTGGGCCTGGCCTGATGCTCCGGGGGTAGGCATCATGACAGCCATCCCCAAATCCCGCGATGGTGTTTCAAAACTCAACAATGTCTCCGGACGCCGAGATCAAGGGCAAAACATCAGGGCTGTCCCGGCAAAACCAAGTTGTCTGGTCACCCTACTAGGTATCCTACCTTCACCTGGCGAAGTCATCCTTATCAGTGCTGGAAATTGACATTTCCTGTGGGAACTCCCTCTATAACGGTACTTGGGGGTGGGGGAACGCGGATTGTCAGCGATTTGGGCGGGAATGAGGGGTGGAGCTAGGTGTTTAAAAATGTGTGCGCTCCAAACATAAAACAAAGTTCATTTTGGGAACATAAGAATAACCATCAATTTATCAAATATGTCTGTTAAAATAATTGAAATGTGCTTTCCTTCTGAGCATGCAATGCAAACTGGGTATGGTGCTCATTTAATCTATCAGAATATCCACCCTGACAGTCAAATGTGTGCAAAGCATAAGACATATAGACACTGCAGCTTTGTGTGGTGGGTTGTATTTACAGGAATGTTAAATAAAGTACTTACGGTACCAACTCAGAGTCCGCAGGCAACCAATGCAGTTAAGCTCACTTTCTTGGGAATATGCCTGGTGATGTGGCTTCCCACACCAAAGTCTCAAGAACAACCAACAGCCAATGGGTGGACTGTTCAATTATGCTAGCATCATTCATTAAAACTTTCCCAGCTTAGCGCTGGTGGATGGAGGCTGCAGCCTCTCAGCAGGAGGAGTGCCGGGGCACGCCCTTCCTTGCTCCGGTGCGCTCCTTGCTCCGCGGTCACTTCCCTCCTCGAGCGCGCTTCCCGCGTGTCTTCTCGCAAGACTCCGGGCGCAGAGATCTTGTGGGATGGATTCCCCACAGGAGGCAGTCTGATTCCAAATAAAAAAGGAGACAGAGGACAGTGCAGGCTCCTCCTTCAATATGTAAGGAAGACTGGGAAGTGGAAGGAGATTTAGAAATGGTGCTCGGCTGACACCGGAGAAAAATAGCAAACATCATCTATAAACATGGCAATCTCCGGCCTTTAGGAGCCACCCCAAGAATAAGAAGAAGGCCATTTCTTTGTCTGAGTTTGAGCTGTCCTGGTGACCAATGGGCGACTTTCATATGCGGTTTGTAAAGTCGTTGCAAGCGTTCAGGGGCAGTCCAGACAGAGAGTTTCCTCAACTTGGGGGAGTTTGGCCTCTGGAAAGGTGCTCCAGAATGACACATTTTGCAAGAGCACAGCCCCGCCATGTTCCGGCCCATTTCCTGCCCTGATTATGGGAAACACATTGCCACTTTGTAGGCCAGCTCATCAGCTATCAGTGGTCTGTGCCCTGATAGCAGCCGATGCATTACCCCCTCGATCTAATGATTTTTCAAGATTCAAGCCTGGCGCCTGCAGGTCACAAACTCACATATCTGTTTGTTGTGTATTTAGTTATTGAAAAGAGGTACTTACAAAGGGCGTACTGAGGACTGGAAAAGTGCCTTTGCTGGGTGTGTATTGGGGGAGAAGCTGGAAACATACATTGAGACACTACAGGACGGACTTTAGATGTAGATTCAGTATTTGCAGATATGCAGTTATGTAATCTAGCGGTATCTGTGGTTGGCGGTCATTGTGCGGCACTGATGAAACTATAACACTCTGGGGCTTCCACCTGGTTCAGGAGGTGGTCCTTCAACCCACCTGGAAGGCAGTCACTGTTGGAATTTCCTTCATTTCAGTGGGTAGAGAACTCCAATGACAGGGAACCTTGAGAGTGAATAGTGAAAGTGTGAGGTAACACAGGGGAGATAGAGGATGCTTAGGGTGAGGAGACCTTGGGAGCGTAGAGTGGATGAGATGAGTATCGGAAGATGGATTTAGACAGGTATGGGAGGGGCTAGCCCAGGAACGGATTTCATGAATATGGACAGGTTTTGCAGGGGTAGCCACTCCATGTGAAGGTGGTGCATGGAGGTGGCCAAGGATCCAGAGAGGTTGTACAGGGTACGGCAAGCTAAGTTCGATACCTTGGTCAGAGGACCTAAGGAGCAGAGGGGGAGTCCCACGAGGAGTCCACAGCAATAGTCCAGCCTGTTGAGGACAAGTGTTTTGGTAGAGAGAAAGTTGAGGTCAGGCAATGTTTATGGCTTTTAACAGGACTTAAAGCTATTTGACCACATGACAAACTCTTTGTTTTGAGTGTGAGGGTGAGTATGGTGGCAATCTTTCCGTGGGGCTGGAGGAGAGTAATAATAGCAATTTATTGAGAACCCATTACAAAGTGTATGCTTTACTGGAACCAGAAAAAGTAAGTGTAACTTCCCCGAAGAGGTAGCATTTCATCAACCTCATAAGGATGAAAGGCTGATTTGGCTGCATCAGGATTTGAACTTGTGATTTGCATATTGTAACTCGGGATATCCTTTGACCAATGAAGAGCAATAATCGACAATCAGTAGGACAATCCTAGCTTTTCAGCCTGTGCTCCTCGCCCTGCCGCCTGCCACACCCATTCAGTGGTCCTAGCACAGGGAAGGCCACTGGTCCACTCCTTATTGGACATTACTATCACAGATAATGTTGGAGTTTATCAGGGACGTCATTTCACCAAAATAACAGGGGTAGAGGAAGTGACATCAAACGACCCTGACCTCTGATGTCATTACAGGAAGTGATGTCCTTTAACCCCACCCCAAAGTAATATCACTGTAAGCAACGGAACACAACCTTTCACTTCTTGACAAAACAGCAAGTGGCATCACATAGTATTTTTCCTAAGAACACTACGAAAAATATGGTAATAATATCACTGTAATGTGATATACATTTCATACAAGAATGGATCACCATGTGTATTGTTAAAATCAGTGTGCATAGGCCCGTATTACCAAATTACTGTGAATGCAAGCAGCCATCCAAGGCCAAATTATAATGATGTGTTATTATGTATCACTTACGCTTAAGTGCTTTATATAGAACAAATATACAAACAATATTACCCAACCTGTGTTGGTACTCATTTAACAACCTCAGAAGGATGAAAAGCTGAGTTGGCCTTGCCGGGATTTGAACCTGCAGATCACACACACATTGCACCAGTGAGTGCTCAACCCACTGTACTATCTTACCAGCTATAGCTATCTTACTGGCTATGGTAACATGAGCAATTACATGTATGAATGTTCTCAAAGTCAGAAAGCAAATTACAGTGCACTATGTAGTGGATACCATTAAACTAGTAACTGAGATTTAACAGCAGGCCAGTTCATCTGCAGGTCTGGTGCAAAGTTGGCCATATGTGAAGCCTGTGTGGATCTACTTTTCAGGCTTCAGAGGATGGCAAAATGCATACCATTGGGAGGGTTCATAACTGTGTATACAAAAATTTAGAGTAGCGCGGGGAAAGCAGCACACTCACCCAGCATCCCATACTCTGGGCACTCGTTATCTCATACATGCAAACAATCATCCTGAACAGCATAACAGGGAGATAGGAAAGAGAGACACATTGCAACAAAGCATTCATTGTGGCACAATGAAATCAAGGGTCACTTTATGTGCTATGGTCAAACCAAACATTTCAACACTGTAGACATGCTTTTAGGCACAAGGATTTGGTCAAGTGAAAGAGGAAACCGAGATAGAATGTCTTGTGATGATCATAACAGAGACAACGTAAAAAACATGCTATAAATGCAACTCGCGAAAAGCAAAATACATAGTCCAAAACGGATGCTCATTCACATAGCCGAGCCGGAGCTTGCGCCACTTTCGGGCGCTGCAGAGAAGCAGACCGCCCCCCCCTCATCAAGCAGCCCTCCGTGATGCTGAGGTAAGCCTGAGGCTTATTGTAATCAACCTCCGGCATACCCGCGTCCCGCTGCCCACATGCGCGTCGAGCCCGTAGCCCCGCGTTATAATTCTTCCAAATTACTTGGCTGGGTGTCCAACCCCAATTTTTGCTGAAAGAACGCCTCTTCTCACCAAAATTGCCCAACTAACCACGAGGCTTTCACCTTCCAAGATGGCCGCCGCCATACTCACCTAACCTGCCTGGCCCCAGGCCCCTGACGCCGCCTGCATCCATTAGCCATTAGAGTATTTGAGCACCCTATCAGAGAGTGCCGGCAGGCGAAGCCGGCACTCCCCCAAGGCACTCACTAAGGCTCCTGACCTGAGCCTGACCAGAGGCTGCCAGAGCCCAGGCCCCAAATCTCCATTTGAGTGCACCTTCGCCCCTGCCATGACAAGCGCTGCCATTACGACCACTTTAATGTCCCCTGTGCCCGATGCAACCCGACATCACGACACGTGACTCTATGATATGCATACCTGATGGGACAACTCGAAACTTTCTGTAGTCTCTAACGGCACACTTGTGATGTAATAGCTCCTGAGCGACCGTTAGATACGTGTACCTTCACTTTTCCCTACTCCTATACCCTAGCCTCACTGTAGGCCATCCATATCCTAATACCACTTTCAACGGCTCCCACCAGACCCCATTGGCCACTATCCCGCTAGATACATATCCACAGTACTCTATTTAGCTGGGCTATTTGCCACATTGCTCGCCACTTGAACCAAATCCATGATGCCCTTTTCTAACCTATGGCCTAATATTCAAAGCCTGACTGAATTTCTCTACCATCCCGCCCCAGTTGTATCACAATGCCATAATAGTCAGAAAGTGCTTCTGTCCTTTCCAGGTACTACCCATCTATATAGCTTAGCCAAATGCACTGCCTCATCTCTTGTTGTCGCCTCACTGCATTTTAGCCGAGAGTGTCTTCTCAAATCTAGGTATTGCCCCACTGCATTCTAGCCTAGAGTATATTCTCTATTCTAGGTACTGCCCCACTGCATTTTAGCCAAGAGTGTATTCTCAACTCTAGTTGTTGCCTCACGGCATTTTAGCCTAAGAATGTACTCTCAAACCTAAGTACTGCCCCACTGCATTTTAGCCAAGAGTGTATTCTTAATTCTAGTTGCTGCCCCACTGAATTTTAGCCAAGAGTGTATTCGCAATTCTAGTTGCTGCCTCACTGCATTTTAGCCTAATAATGTATTCGCAATTCTAGTTGTTGCCTCACTGCATTTTAGCCTAAGAATGTATTCTCAAATCTAGGTATTGCCCCACTGCATTTTAGCCAAGAGTGTATTCTCAAATCTAGTTGCTGCCCCTTTGCATTTTAGCCTAAGAGTGTACATCCAAATCTAGCTGTTGCCTCACTGCATTTTAGCCTAAGAGTGTATTGGACTCGCACTGTGCAACCTTGTGGCCAGACAATGATCACCTGGTTCACTCTCACCATGTTCCCCTTTTGTGTCATGCAGGATAATGTACCTTGTAGCGGCAATAACTTCATAGCCTTCAAGGATGGCCTAGCCAATCTCGGATGTCCTAGACACTACTTCATCCCTTGCCCCACACCCTTCCTACCATCCCGGCCACCCTTCCCACCAAGCTGCTACTCTCACCATACCTCCTCCAAAGACAACGGCCTCCCAGCCAACAGTATCTCTAATAAATTTCTCAATCAATGCAGACCCAGTGCTCCAGGCAGCGTCTCTCCCATTACCAAGCCCAACTATACCAAACGCTATACTAAGCCCCCCACTCCGAAGGCCCCAGAACCCTTATGCTCAGCTAACCGCAACCTTACAGCACGTAACAATAGACTAGGCACTAGGCTCCCCCCTAAAATTAGTAGGCACTCTGCCAACCTCAACACCAAAACCAATAAGAAACCGAAGGCCCTTAATAAGCCCGAACCACGGCCCCTAAAAGGAGCCTTACTCAATGTCAGATCCCTGGCGGCACACACTACAGATATTGCCGACACCATTTTAACTAATGATCTCGACTTCCTCGCCTTAACAGAAACTTGGTTACATGAGGCGTCAGGACCATATTTATCGCTAGCTATCCCTGTCAACTATTCCATCCTCAGAGCTGACAGACCTAATGGTAGGGGAGGTGGCGTAGCGATCATCTCTAAATCACCACTAGGTTGCAGATTAGTCTCCTCCTTATCACTTAAATCTTGTGAGCCACTCACAGTCAAGTTACAAACCTCTCCCACAAGTACAACCACACTTCACCTTATATATAGACCCCCAGGCCCATCTGGAGTCTTTGAAGAAGACATCACGTCGCTCATTGCTGAAAATTCCAAGCCTCTAGCACAAACTATTATCTTTGGTGACTTCAATCTTGGCTATAACAACCCTAACGACGCCCCAGCTACATCATTAGCACGGCTTCACTCAACTCAGTATCTTACCCACTCACCAGAAAGGCAGAATTATCGACTGGGTAGCAACTCTCAACTGCAACACCACCTGTAAGGACCCCCAACCTCTCACATGGACAGATCATTACCTCATCCCTCTCGAAATCAACATCAATCATGTAGCTCCTAAAAAGTGCCCCATGGCACCAGCCTGCCCGACCAGAAACAAACATAACATTACTATGAGGCCCTATTACCCCATGTCCTACCCACCCTAAACGCACTACTGGCTAATGCCGATCTAAACCTACTGGTTGACACCTTCAACGACTCCATGGCCAATGCTATTGATACCATTGCCCCTTTGAAACTACGCAAAAGTAAACCAACAGCCCACTTGAACTCGTGGTACACCCCTGAACTTAAATTACTCAGGAAACAGAAAGCCAAATTAGAACTCATATGGAAAACTAACCCATCAGCAGAAAATGAATCCAATTTTAGGAATAAATCCGCCTTATATAAAAGGGAGATAATTCGCAAAAAAAAAGATGCCTATAACGTTAGGATAGATCAGGCAGGTTCCTCCACCAAAGAACTATTTAAAATACTAAAGGAAGTAGAAAATCCCAATCCACCATTAGACACCTGCACGAAAGACAAACCCTGGTGCACCAGTATCCAGAACGCCCTTAACATCAAAATCACAGGACTCCAAGCCAAAATTGAGGACAAACAACTCTTCAGCAGCAAGTCTACCAGCCCAAGCTCACCTACACCTATCAATGCTAATGTAGGCCTCACTTTTAAGAAAGTTACATCAGAAGTCCAAAAAATCATCACCTCCCTAAAACCCTCTAATTGCAAAAGGGACAGCTGTCCTGCCCAGATAATAAAAGACGCAGCCAGAGACCTCTCCCCATTTATCACTATACTTACTAACCTTTCCTTCGCTAATAACTCAGTCCCCAACAACCTAAAACAATCCTGGGTTCTCCCTCTCCTAAAAAAACAATCACTTGACCCAGCCATACCCACTAATTATAGACCCATCACCACAGTCCCATTCCTGCTAAAAATCTTGGTCAGAGTCGCTTTCCTCCAATTCAAGAGTATCTAGAATCCAACCAACTTCTAGGTATACGTCAATCTGGCTTTAGACCTCAACATGGAACAGAAACCACCCTTGTTGACCTCAAAAGTCAGATTGATGAAATCAAAGAAAAAGGTAATGCCGCTATTCTACTCCTATTAGACCTCTCAGCGGCCTTCGATTTAGTCGATCACAAAATCCTCTGCAGCCACCTATCTATCGCAGCCCACTTTTCCCCTTCCGCCAACTCATGGATACAATCCTTCCTGGCGAACAGAACTAAGAGTTTTCTCAACAACAGCAGCAGCGGACCCCATCCCCATCACATGCAGAGTCCCACAAGGCTCCTGTGTCTCCCCCACTTTGTATAACATATTTACAAAGCCGCTATTCGACTAACTGGACCGTCTGGGTGTCACCTACACCAACTATGGAGACTACACCCAGATACTCCTCACCATCTCAGGCAACTACAACGCGGACGTCACCCGGATTAACAAAATCTTCTCTATCATTCAGGCATGGATGGCCACCCAAAGCCTTTTCCTGAATGATGAGAAGACGGAGCTTCTCATTGTCGACTCTCCCAGCAACTTGTCTAAACTCAGTCCTTGCTACAACAACATTATTATCGATGGCAACACCATCCCTATTGTTAAAAGTGTGAAAACCCTAGGCTTTTACCTTGATGCCAACACCAACCTCATCAAACAAATCAATATGACCGCCTCAGCCACCGCCTACACTGGCAAGCTGATTAGGGCTAGCAGACCTTTCCTATCTTCTAATAGCTGCCTCACACTTGCCAGAGCCCTCATACAGTCCAAACTGGACTATTGGTACAGCCTATACCTAGGCGCCAACCAATCAATAATCAACAAACTCCAGGTCCTCCAAAACAATGCACTACGTGCAGCACTCAACATCCCAAGACGAGAGCACATTTCCACAACTAGGAAAGCGTGTAAATGTCTCTACATACAACAAAAAATTGATCTTAAAACTATTTGCCTCACATACAAGGCCTTAAACCACCTAGCCCCACCGTATCTCACTAACAAATTCACCATGAAATCCGTCACCAGAACCATGACATCATCCAACTCCTTATTCCTGTTAGTGCCTAGATTTACACTAAAAATAATAGGAGGCGCTAGCTTCACAGTGTTTGCCTCCCATCTTTGGAACACCTTACCACTTAACATTAAAACCATTGAGTCCTTTCCGATCTTTAAGAAACATGTTATTGGATGGTTACTGAATAAAGAGTAGCATTTACCTCCTCTTTTAAATATCTGTGAACTTGCCGATTGGTTTAATATGCTTGTAAATTATGTAAATTGTTGTACATTGTAAATGTATACTTCATTCTTTGTAACTGCTTCCTTAAGCGCCCTTCTACCTATGGGTCTGGGGCGCTATATAAATAAATAAAACAAACAAACAAACTCTAAATGCTTTTTGTACGTTTTTGTCTGCATTGTGAATTTGAGATGTTTAAGAACAGACTAAATCATTAACTCACCACCTGAAGTGTGCCTGAAATAAACATTTCTGCCTTCTTCCTTACCAGAAGCATACTTACAGCCCCTTTATAAGTGTGGTTGTAACAGTAAAACGTTTGAATGGGTCGTAATGTAAACAAGATATGCAAAAGCATTTAGTTTACGTCACAAACCATTTTCATTCATTTGCATGGCAGAGAGGAGGGCTGGGCCGTAACTTAGAATTCCACCGCCCCCTTCCTCTCTGCAAAACAAATACACCAGAATTTGCATCAGCATGCATTTTCATGCCGGCGCAAATGATAGGGATTTTATTGTGAGGCAGACCACAGACAACCAGACCAAGAAAAAACAATCCTCTAAGGAAAAGGGCTCAGTGCGCCGCTTTGCAAGGAAAACAAGTTTATTTTGTACACAAAACGGAAAAAGGTTACAGAGGGTGACGTAGAACCCTACTTCCACAAAGCTTACTGTTAGTTCAAAGCAGTCACTGCGTTTATAAGGAGAAGAATCATCATTTGTCATGTAAGCAACATGCAGTGTTAACCCCCCAACCTCATTGGCTACAACCTATATACATACTACCAGTCCCTTATAGTCCATTGACCGATTGGCCACATCTTGATCTACCCCTGCCCTCTAGCACGTGGTCTTCTATCCCATCACCTTGGTTCCCTGCTACCTGATTGGCAGGTTGCTTGATATGTTACTCTCCCCATGGGCCTAGTCACATGATGTGCACCTGGCCGTTAACATGAGCTTAGTGGATTCCTTTGACGTCAAATTGGCCCTTCAGAATAAAGGAGTGCTTCCCTGGATCCCAGAAACATGGGTGCCCACCACCATACCCCCTCGTAGAATTAGATTTGTTAGCATCACCCCTTTCTCCGCACAGTACAAATAATGTGATGTTTCACGCCTTGCTCCCCCCTTATCAGCTGCCCCACCCCAGAGTTCTCCTGGGCCTCTCAAGGACCACACTAATCAGCTGAATTCTTGTGGATTTAGGTGTTCTGTTTGTGGGCATATGGTAGTTGAAATAGGATGGCCATTATTCTGGGGGGGGGCAGCTGTGCCCTAAATCTAGTCCATGCCTTTGGCAGCTCAAGACCTCTTCCCCAGCTCCAATGGGTTTATCCTATGAACAGGTGCAGCCCTGCCCATGCTCGGGCATTCGCATTACTTTCTGGGTTTGCAGGCCTGGAACACGATACAACTGTATTTTATCTATCAGGCCTAAAGGCCTCAAAGTTCAGTTTCCCTGCTGGGGCTCGAGATGCGGAGGTGATTCAGAACGTATTGCCATGATGTGCTGCTATTTCATCATGGCCTGCGGCAGATTAGGCCTCACTCTAAATATAGTGGTTCTCCAGAATTTGTCGCATCGGGGAGCAGGGCTGATGCTTACATTGTTATTCATTACATTTCAACTATTGTACTCTATTATCACACACGCCCTGTAGCTGGGCCTACCTACTCTCCCACAACTGTTAAAGACCGCTGCATGTGTAGGACCTATTTTGCATGTTTCATCCCCCTCCAGCCGCGCACGTTCATTTTCTCGTGCACTAATATATATTCCTCAACCTAAATCATTTGGGTGGGCATGGGAGCTGGACTTGCATCCCAACACTATGGAGTCAGTTGTTTTTTGCACCAGTAAAAACAGGCAAACTCCCTAAAAATCTATTGTAAATGCTGCCTGCCATGCTTACATGGCAGGGGGCGTTTTCTCAATTTACACAGAGGAATGCAAAAGGAGGGGCGTACAAGCGTTTACGCCACCTTTTTACACTCCCCTTTTACCCTCAGCCATGTAAATGAGGAAAATGACACAGCGGGAACCTGTAATGCTAAAAAGGAAACGTAACAAGTCCCTGTTGTGTTGTTACAGAGACTTCCAACATGGGCCCTATGGTATTTATTTTAAATATCATCTATGAGTTGAGGTTGTGTGGGATAATTACGGCATGGTGTACATGGACATAATGTCATGGGGTAAACATGAGATATTGACCCCATGCAGTGCTTTTTATGTACTCCACGGTGTATTTAGCCCAGACCATTACCTCTTGTGATTGTTGTACCGTGCTGTGTTCATTTGTAGCTCACAGTTGGTCACAATTTGTTTGCATGACAACATAGCATTTTGCAGTATGCCTCTCTGGTGCAGTGTTTCTTGGGGTGAGGTCTGACAGGAGGACTTGTGCAGCTTTGTCACGTCATCCTTTTGGGACTTGTAATGGTGCAAGTGGTCCTACGTGCGCTGTAGCAAAATGTGTTATGAAACATGTAGAACTGTGTGCAGTACAAAGTGGGCCATTTACACCTGCATGTCTTCATGGAGCACACACTCTGACCCGTGTCTGCGTCTTACTTGTACAACCCACAGTGGTGGTGAATATTGCCATTTGCACCCCCGGGGTAACATATGGGATGCTAGTGACTTTATTTTTGGGCAATACAGAGGGCATTGGCGATGCCAAATGTTTGGGCTTTTATGTAGGCATGGGAAAGGCACTTGCCAGGCACAGCCGTAGCAGTATTAACTACTCATTATTGGTAGCAGGTGCAAAATGGTGCAAGTACCTGGGCATCTAATAGCAGTGCCTGGCAAAAGCTTCAAACGTATGCACGAGCCAGAAATGTTGGATTTGCCAATGCTTGTTAAACAGGACTCCACTGGCTTGGCCAATGCTTGCTTTTAACAGAACATCAGTGAAGGACATGCAGAGTGCTTATAAATTGAGTGAAGGCAGGTCTGGTAAGACATTTTTATTACATCAGTTGCATGTTTACAATAGCAAGTAAGTCATCAACTCTCAGAAGGGTACTTTGAACAAACACTGACAGGCATTTTGAGTGCAACGTTTGATGGTAAGGCTTGGTTAAAGTGATCTCAAAGAATTCCCAGGAGGCAGTGTTTTAGGTGGGAAGGGGCACAATTCCTCTTATAAAATCATAAAACGTAACTATATAAAATATTAAATTACAATCATTTCCATTCAGAAAATCTGTTCAAAGACAATCAATTCTTTTATACCTAAATACCCAAATGTACTTCCTCATATATTGACAACGTATAACTTCCAGGCTATTGCAATACATCAACAAATGCTTGATGCTCTCGAGCGTACACTCTTCACATAATCGACAGCATCTTGACGACCTACTCAAAGTCCTTCAAGCACCAATGAGTTCGAGAGTTTCCACTATATTGAATTTGAGACAGATGTAGCTTATCACAATACAACTATGGGGGTAGGTCTCGATGTATTTGGGATAATTACGTCTTCCTAAGTAGTATTTCAAATGCATCCCACTATTCACTTTGGATGCTAAGCAAACAATCACTTGCTCCATATCATAGCTATTGACCACCCTTTTCACCAGCCCCTTAAATTTACTGCAAGTGAGGTCAAAGGAATGTAAGCCAAACATTATTGTCCAGTGCTTTATAGTTAATTTGATGCCTTCTGTGGAGCCACTTCTATACTTAATGGAGAGATGGAACTCTCTGAGGCTATTCTACCCCATGCCATTTGTATCCCCACAGACAATAGCTTATAACCAAATAATATTATTTTATCTAGTGTTGATTCTATACTGATCAAATTGTATTTCAAGTAAATATATTCTATCGGGAGACTGACCGGGAGTCTGAGGAGTTGTTTCAGACATTTACCTTGAAAGACTTTTATTGTTTGTGTAAATTGCAGACCACACATTTCAACTCCATAAAATAGTAGTGGCCTCACCTTCGATAGACATATTATTAGTAAGCTTTGCAGCGATTGACCTCTACTTTCTCAGCAAATGAATTCAGGGCCCCACCTGTTGATTAGCCGTATTGCTCACAAATTCGCAGTGTTCACTCCATTTTAATTTTTCATCAAAAACAACTCCCAGATACTTGTATTTAGCACCCTGTTCTATTTTATTGTTATTGATCTCCCAGCAGTAGGTCTTCTCAGCACCTCTTCTAGGTTTGAAAACCATAGTTTTTTATTTGTCTGCATTTATTATTAATCCATTGATTTCAGACTACACCCCTAACGCATCTGATTTAACTTGTAGACCCCAGGGGTGTAGTCAAGTATCAACAGGTCATCAGCATATCAAACCCATGATATCGCAGAACTACCAAATTTGATTGATTCAGTGCCAGGTGCAGCAACAGCCCCTTTCAAATCGGCCATATATAAATTGAGTAAAGTGGGCACAAGAATACAACCTTGTGTAATGCCCCAGGTCGTATTTAACTACCAGTGGGATCGAGTCTGATTCTCACACGAGTATCGGAATATGATCTCATAATCATGGATAAAAGGCCATGTGGGATATCCCAAGCAGCTAATTTTGCCCATAGTCACTGCCTCGACATGGTGTGAAATGCTGCACTAAAATCAATATAGGCAGCATATTCCAGCAGCTCTCTCTTCCGCCAAGTATATTCAAATAGTGAGGCAAAGATGTATAAATTATGAGTTGTACTTAAACCTATTCTAAAACTAGTTTGATTAGGTGAAATAATATCATTAGTTTTGCTGCAAGCCATATGTTCTTGTGATAGAACCTTGGCAACATTTTTAGCCGGGATGTCCAACATCACCAGGAGACGATAATTGGATGGGATAACTTTACAAGCTTTTTTATTCACAGGTATAGGAATACTGTCCTTCCAAAGAAACCAGAATTTGATCTGTGCGACTAATACACAAGAAAAAGTCAGAAAGGGCAGTAATCCAAAGCAAGGAATTCATCTTTAGCAGTGTGTTACATGTGCCGTCTGGACCTACATCTTGAGAATGTTTCACCCTCCAAATAATATTTTAAGCTCTAAAAAGGGAAACAATAACCAACAATACCTACAAGCTTTGCATTCCTCCCCATATGCCACTTCTCCCTAAATGTACATCAATTCAATCGTTTTGGCTTATAGATGTCGCAACCGACAACTAATAGCCCAAACTAAAAATGGTGTAATGTCTACTTGCACACGGCTTTTGATGGACGGGGTTTAAGGTGCCTGAGTGGAAAACTGTATCAGGCACTGTGTCAGTGATGTAGCACAAATGTATATTTCTCTATTGTGCATCTTCGGTTTCATTTGTGCACACAACTTCATGATAGATCTGTACATAATCTGTTGCATCCACATGTGTACCACAGGTGAGTGACCCAGCATCTCAAGTATTTGATTACATGTTGTATTCCGCTTCAAAACCGACTGCAAATCATGAGGCTTTTTATTCAATTTCTCAAAGAAAATGAGCTATAAAACGGACCAATTCTATCCATTTTTTTAAAACCCTGCAATTGTTGATAACCCTCCCAAACTCTCTTGTTGGGTTCAGGGATCCATGCTGTGCTTGCTCGCTCACAGGATTCAGGGAAAATATTTTTGCCTCCCCACTTTAAATGGTGAGTATCTACCACTGAGCACCACCAGCAGGCCATTGTTCTCAGGGCCGCAGACATTTTTGTAACTCTGAACAACAGGCTAAAAATGTCACAAAGAGCCTTTTAAATTAATCTTAATCAGATAACAATAGCTTAAGTATTTAACTGAAGTGCAGCATGCCATCAAAACCGTAGGGAACAAATAAAACATTCCAGTTAAACAAGGCTAAGGCATAATGTGGTCTTGTAATTAGGACTTGAATTGTCTTTGTGAATTATTTGCTGGATTTAGTATGGTGCTTAGTATTAGGGATCACCTTGTTTCCAAGATTCATTTTGACAAAATAAATGAACTGAGAGCACTCTCTGAGATAAAGCAATTGTCCAGGATTTAAGCAAGTGGGGAAGCCAGGATTATAAAGCATGTCACTTAGTTGCAAAGTCCACAACAAGCTTGCTAGGCCATGGGTTTGAAGGCATTGTGACACTAGGTATACACCTTGAGCTTTATGAGGCCAACGGCTCTAATACGGGGACTCTAATAGGACCACATTTTCTATTTTTCCAGTTGATATTTAAATGTTTTGGGGTTCTAAAGTAGAGTACATGTATGTGTGAATATACTGCATGGGGTAAATGTCTGGTATTTATCCCAGGCAATATTTTCTATGTACCCTTTGTTGTAAATACCCCACGTGTTTCCAACGTATGAATAGGTTGTATTTCAAAAATAGCGGGTATTAAAAATACACTTCGTTTTTACAATTACCTCCAAACCTGTAATGAAGCCCAAAATACCTTAAACTGTCCTTGCACTAGATGACTTATTATATTTCAGTAAGCGACCTCACACACCTCCCCCACTGTTGCATGTGATAAGGCAATTACAAGTCACAGAGGGCTTTCCTTATAAGGTCAGGGAACTCTGAGGTGACTTTACATACTTTTCTGCATCAGTGAGTACTTAATTTCTACCACAAGATTCAGAGTAGTCCCCAATTCCCACACCCCTCCTTTAATACTTGATGCCATTGGACCCTCAACGCCAATAGATGTCCTTGAGCAGTCATATAGAAATATGTGAACCAGTATATCGGAACTATATCAACAAATATGCAACCTGTAATTTGTGGCCCACTAATATTTTAAGCAGTTTAACACAAATCTGTTTCATCGCCAGCTGCTCACCTTTTTTTAAATGTATGTCTATATGCACATGACTATTTGTGTAAAACTGCAGCAGTGCACTAAATGCACAAGGTGGCATATACATGTGTTCTTATTAGTTAATGACTGAACTTCAGCAAGAAAATGTACATGCCAATCTGAAAAAACAAGAGTATTATTTCAATTCACTATTAATTGTCAGTTGCTGCTCATTGTGGCAGCTTGAAAGGTGATGCCAGAACTCCTCTCCTCGCAGGTCCCTTTACCTTGTACTAGGAGAAACCTCCTAGCTAGCTGGTGTAACAGCCTCCTTCCAAGTTTGTCAAGAGTTGCAACATTCCTCCTCCTGCTGCTGAGAAAAATCAAAGTCCATAAAAACAAGCTTTGCCAACGCCATCAGTTTTAGGATTGAGTAGGCATGGGATGGGATAGGCATTTGCCAGGCACTGCCATAATGTTATTACATAGTCATAAGCCGGTACCAGTTGTAAAATGATGCAAGTACCTGGCATATGATAGCAGTGCCTGACAGGTATCTACCTTATACCTACGCACAAGCTACAAATTATGTTTTTTGCTATGCTTGGTTTTAACAGGAGTTCAGTGGAAGGAACAGATGCAAGGATACAAGTTCTGTTATAAATCAAGTGTTTGAAGGCTCTCTTTTTTAAAATATTCGCATTACAGCAGTAGTATATTTACATCTCCAATTAAGCAATTTGTTCTAAGAAGGCTGTTTTGAAATAACACTGTCGGGCTATTTACAGCACGCTGTTTGATGTACTGCATGATAGAGCTAGCTCAAAGATTAGTTGTTGGTAGGGAATGGCAGGTTGGGGTGGGAATGGCTCTAGGGTTTAGCATGGCCATGGCTAATCAATGGGTGAGTAAATAAACAATGTCCACAAGTTGTGTGTCCCACCTCACATCCCATCCGCTTCTTATATATTCCAATGCCATAACTTGGGCGTGTAGGTGGTGCATCAGCACCACCTAATAGCCAAAACTAATATGTGGGGTGACACATTAGCATAAGGACTGTACAATACCCCTGGAAGAGACATGGGAGGACATGAACACACAGCAACATAATACCAGTCCCTTTTAACATAGGTGTGCACTCAGTCGAAGCGATTAATTCACTTGATTGGCAGAAGAACATGTTTCTATTCTGCTACAGAGTAACAATCTACTTGTAGTATTAGTTTCCTTTGATAGGAGTATAAGTACTAGAATGCAAAGTGTTGTAAACTTCATAAACAAAGCTACCTGAACACATTACGTCTGAAAAAGAGAAACTTGAGATCTCTGCAAACTGGCTACTACCTAAAAGATTTAAAGACACTCCAAAGAAGCCTGGAGCGTAGCCCCTGTTTTTAATCATTCCTAATCCTCAGGATGCAGCTTGCTGTTATTCCTGATGAGATTAAATCTGCGTTTCAACAGCAGTCAAACCAAGTTATCATACAAATGAAATATACCTCTTGGAACCATCATTCACTTATTTCATTTCGTTTTTTTTTTTTATTCAGGTAAATATTGAGAAGCCGGTTGTGGGCAGTGTGAGGTTTGCCTTTGTTATGCATGCGCGCAGATGACAAAAACACTGCAAAATAAACAGGAACCGGATAATAACAAGCAAGTGCAACCCAGCAGGAGTCTGCGTTGGGGTGCAGAGCTCCACAGGCTCTCACTCCAGACTTCTTCGGTCCTAGGGAGACTCGTCTCCTCTTTAAAATAGAAAACTGTGCCCGGAATTTTCCACCAAAGGTGCCATGTCAATCGCAAACGCTGTGCTACAGCAAACCCCAGTAACATAACATAGAACCCCACTGTTCGAGGTGACAGTTTAACATTCATCTGCATGTTGCTGCAGAGCACCCCAAACTACTAGTACAAGCCCCATAAATTACATAAACACCCTCTGTTGTCTCAAGATGCTAGTGCCAAGTAGCAGATGTGCAAGGTGTTCTACATAGCTTTACTTAAACATAAACCTTTATGCCTTATTACACCATGTGTATGGCATGCTACCAGTTTCCTGCATGGAAGTTTAAAACATATGCAGAAGCCAAAAGGTTGGCTTTGCCAATGTTTGTTTTTAACAGGATTTCAGTGAAGGACATGCAGAGTGCTTATACACCAAGTGGCTGAAGGCAGGCCTAGTAAGACAGTGTGTTTACAACTTCAATTCATCCATTCACTCTCAGAAGACTGCTTGGGCAAACACTGGCAGGCACATTGAATATAAAGTCTGATGGAAGGGCTTGATTAAAGAGAGCTCAAAGAGTTCCCATGAGGAGGCGTTTTGGGTGGGCAGAGGCAGGAATGGGTGGGAATGTCCATAGGGATTAGCATGACCATGGGCAGGTAAGGGTGGGCACTTAACCAAGTAACACTTACAGACTCTGTGTCCCTCCTCAAGTCATTCCGGGCAGGTCCTCCTTTTGTTCCCAGTCCACCCCTATTACTCCCTATCTGTACTCCAATGCAACAGTTTTGATTTTTATAGCCCAAACAAAAATGTAAACACACTAACTGACCGCCGTATAAAGGCAAAGGGAGCTTGTGGAGTCCCTTTTCTGTTCCGATGGTTGGGCCCGAGTCCAGTGATGACATGTGGAGCTGGTAGCGTTCTGCCGCAGGAAGAGAAGGAGGCGGTGGGAGTCAGTGAGCGGAATCGAGGGTGAGGCAGGGGCTGGCAGGTGACTGGAGGACAGTGGAAGTTTGCGGGGGGAGCAACCATAGAACGTGAGCTTTCACTGGTGAATAAAACCTGTGTTACAATCTGATTGGGTAGAGCATCTTCCCCTGGGTGCTAACAGGATTATGAGTAAGACCGAGAGCGTGCAGCCCTCCCCTCCATTTCTAAGACTAAGGATGGCGCTACAGAAACTTTCCTCCTCTGCAAAAATTGCCCTGATGAAAACATATAATCTCTGAATGTTTTTTTTGCACGAGTGCAATGTCTGCCCTAGTCCTAATCCGTTTGCCTTAGTGCAAAAATGCATTGACAGAATCATTGTTTTCGCACCAGGTCGATTTCTGCTCAATTGCTAATCGCACTTGCACCGACCGATGCATAGTTTCTGTTAACCCCCTTAAGTGGTTTTCTTGCCATTCTCCGCCCCATCACCGCCAGCCTGAGGTTTCTGTTAGGGGGTCACCAGTCTAATGTTCGCTAACCTCAGGCTCTTAATCATGAGGTAACGCTGCATAAAGCGGCACGGACTGAGCTCATTCATTTATGGGAGCGATGCCCAACTCTGGCCCTGATTTGCAAAGCTTTTTTTCAATGGGATTGTGCTAATGTGAAACGCTTTCGTGAATTAGGCCCTCCTGTCTTAAACCAGATCCACTGAGAAAGAAATGTCACGCAAAACACCTAATATTGTAATTTTGGGCTGGTCTCTGCTTTGGAACTGCGGAATGGAACTGGAGAAGCTGGTGAGGTAGCTCAGTGAGTCAGTGATTCGGCAGCAGCAACATGGCCGACTCAACCCTTCATCCTTGCGAGGTTTATAAATGGAGTACCATGAAACAGGCTAATCATAAAACACCTACGATTACAGCGCCTCGAAGTGGGAGGACCACGGCATGAAGCTCTAGGTGAAAAGTTGATCTTATTATTTGGCGCAGCAGCAACTCTGCCATATCGCTGCCGGAATAGACCCACCTGTGGAACAACACGATTGGTGGTGTGGAACTTGATTGGCAATTCAGCGCTGTCGCTGTGCTGTGCAACAGAAAACATCCTCACACTTCTGAGTGACAAACGACAGGTTCATTGGGCAGGAGTGAGTTTAAACTTGAGCCCTTGGGAACAGTGAGCCCTGTCAGAGCCACCATACTGGTTACTGAAACGCGATAGCGCCAGCATCCGCTTATGGACCGCGCACTGGCAGCGCGCCTTCAGTATTTTTTAAGTTTTATTGTTCCTATACTTTTATTTTCAAAAGATACCGTTCCGGAAGGGTTTACTTTTAAAGTAAAAGTGTAGGAAGAAACGAACGTCCCCTTAAACAGCACGTGTGCTTGTTTGGGGGTTTGGATGGCGCGTGGGAGGGGCCGTGGCGATGGGGTTTTTGGGGTGCAAGGGCAGGCCAGCAGGGACCCTCGACAGCTGATATGCAGTCAGTCTGACATGTCCCCAAAATGAGCAGTCCAGGTCATACCCCCACCCCACATCCTCCGCAACTAGCCGCCGAAGAGGCCGGCGCTCTTTCCGGGGTTCAGTAATGCAGGCGCGAAGCATAGCATGTTTGCAATGTTTTAATTGCATAATATGGTTTACGACCTTCACCTTTGATACAAGCAAAGAATAGAACAAACAATGAAGTACTTGCAGTTGTGCAGTTTTTGGAATGCGGCCCACAACGGCGTAGAGTTGGGTTTGCGAAGTCCCTTAGCAGAGCTACCGGGTTCGGGCGTCGTGGCCACTGTCAATTGTTCGACTGTGAGTCGCAATCACATGGCACCATCCGTAGTCATAACTCGGCGAATACAACGTGAATATTAATCAGTGCGCAGGTTTATTTCCTATGCAGCATCAAAGACCATTGCGCAGGTGAACATGAAACATGCGACGGCCTTCCGCGCAAATGAGTTTGGCGTGAGCACCTGTAGGCAGCTCAGTACATGGATGGAGTCTGGGGTGTCGGGAATCCGTCTGCCAGCATAACCCACGCCTGCTGCTACTTAACAGCAGTACGGTGAACGTGCTTGAGAGAGCCAGGGTCCTTCGTGCCTGCTTTAAGCAGAAACGTGCCAGGAAATATTGCACTACCCTGTGCCGGTGCAGAGTCTGGGAACCCCTCTGGGTTAGCTTTGTGTTGCAGTATCCGTGAGAGGTGGTAGCACTGTTGTCTGGTTATCTCGAGCTTTCATCTGACTGCAGCATAATGTCAAGTGTAAGATCCCCCTCCCTCTCTTTGCCGTGTGATGGCCTCCCACAGGCATGCACCCATTTAAGGGGGAAAAGCATCCTCTTGGAAAGAGCGGTTACTCTTGAGGGGAAGGGCCGCGTGAGAGCCTGGTATCATTGGGTGCCTTTTTCTCGCCTAATTCAGGCGGGTGCATCTGGAAGAAGATGGCTGTGTCCTGCGGCACCTAATATAAAAGGGCCCGAGTCGGACATCATGCCGTTTAAGTAGTGCCGTAACCTGGCCTATGCAACGCTCCTACAGTCACCGAGGAATAACAAGAATGCCGCCGGATTGCAGACACTTGGCACTGGTGAAAGTGGAAGTTTGCAAGGCATTAAGGTTGAGCAGGGGTTGAAACTTAAGAAATTTCGCAGGGTTGCCCCATGTCCAGTCACAGTCAAGTGTTTAAGCCTTCAGGTATCCGCCCCCTCCCTCCTCACCCCCGTAGACAAGACTCCCAACCACAATAATACCTTCCTCCAAACCTAAACAAGCGCATCTGTGGCCAAAACACAAAAACAGCCCAAACCAAAGACTTTCTTTATTATGATGTTTACTAATTATGCAATGGCTCAGAAAACCTCTGGACTCCATTCCCTGGAAGAGTCTAAATAATGGCGCTATTTTGAGATAATACTCAATCAAGACACATCTCTGACTGCTCTACCTTGGTACATCAAAAAACATAACTGCAACTCGATATATTGCAACGGAACGTTCCCTCAAATCAGGGCCCACGTTAAGATAATGTTTGAGGGCCCTCTGCCTCCAGGTGACAGTGTCTGCAGCACCTTGCGGTGCTTAAATAATTATCAAAAGAAAGTGGGGGGAGGTCTTAAAAGCTGATCAAACCCATACGTGCGCCGCAAAGTGGACATTTAGGCGCTGATTTAGAAGACGCCGTTCTTTCATAAGACTGCCAAAATGGGGGCGGCTGTTCGGGCCCATTTCAACCGAAACAATTGAAAGACCCCGACGCCTTACCTGCCTGAAATGAAAATAAGCAGACACTGCGGTCATGGGCAGTAACTTACCTTCTGGTCCAGAGCCACTCTCGCCGTGTGTGGAGTGTAACAGAAGCAGCAGCAGCAGGGGGACAGAGGTCAGACGGGCCATTGTATCTGGGCGCGTGCATGCGGGCGTGCGTGCGTGCATGCGTGCCAAAGCTCAGACGTGCTCTGATGGAAGGAAGCTTTCTCTGAGACCTTAGTCTGCAGTTCCTGCGCACCGCTGCCAGGCAGCCGCGAGGGGAAGTGCGAGCACACAGAACATGACATCAAAGGCGGCAGGGGCGGAGAGAACAAGGAAGGCGGAATGAACATCTTCTGAAAAGGGCACCTTTCCGAAAACGCTCTCAAACTCCTGTAGCAGAACATGACAGGAATATCGTTTTCAAACATTAACATAGTGTCTAGATCTGTCTCTCCCCTCATCTTCCTTACGTCTTTATTTCATTCTTTTTTTATTACATTCTTTTTCGAGTGTTTAATTTTTAGTATGTACTTTTTTGCTATCCTTTCTGTTTTCTATTTTTATATCCGGTTGTCTCTTTTTCTTTGGGTTCTTTTGATTATTCTTTGTTACTTTCAGTTTTTTTCATCTTTTCCTATAATTTTCTTTTCATTATTTCTTTCTCTTTTCTAGTGTTTATTTTATACTTTTTATTTATCTTTATCTTATCTTTTTTTTGGTTCTTTCGATTAGTCTCTGTTTCTTTCAGTGTTTCTTCTCACTGCCTACGAATGTTCATTTTTCATTAGCCTTTTCTTTCAATCTTTTGATTGTACAGATTCCCTTTTTCCTTCATCAGGCATTCATATTTTTCTTTCTTTCTTTCTTTCTTTCTTTCTTTCTTTCTTTCTTTCTTTCTTTCTTTCTTTCTTTCTTTCTTTCTTTCTTTCTTTCTTTCTTTCTCATTCAATTGATTGTTTAATTGTAATTTTCCTGATTTCATCTCTCACTGGTATGTATTTTTTCTTTCTTTCTTCGTTTCTTTGTTATTCTCTGTCTTTCTTTTCCTTGTCATTTCTTCTCTCTTTCTTTTTCATTAATTTTCTTTCACTTGTAAATATCTTTGTTTCTTTTAGTTTCTTTGAAAATTTTATTTGTGTCTCTTTCTTTCAATAACAGTACATATTTTTCTATTTGTCATTATCTTATCTTTTTATATGGTTCTTCTGATTGGTATTAGTTTCTTTCAATTCTTCTCACTGACTTCTTTCTTTCTCGTTCAAATGTCTCTTTAATAGTATTTTTTCTGTTTTCATCCCTCTTACTATTATTTGTCCTTCTTTCTTTGTTTCTTATTCTGTCTTTCTTTTCCTTGTTGTTTCTTCTCTCTTTTTCATCCACTTATCTTTTATTTGTACATGGTTTCCTTTTTTTTTCTGTCTACTCGTTTTAATTTTAACTTTTCTCTTTTTTCTTCCCACTTCATGGGCTTTTCTTTCTTTCTTTCTTTCTTTCTTTCTTTCTTTCTTTCTTTCTTTCTTTCTTTCTATTTTTTCTTCTTTCTTTGTTTCTTTCTTTGTTTCTTTATTTGTTATTCTCTGTCTTTCTTTTCTTTGTCCTTCCGTCTGTTTCATTTTTTTTATTTTAATTGTACATGTTTCTTTCTTTCTTTTAGTCGCTCTTTTCATACTATTTTTGTTTCTTTCTATAATAGTTTATCTTTCTTTATTTGTCTTTATCTTATCTTTTTGAGTGGTTCTTCTGATTGATCTTATTTTCTTTCAACTTCTCTTCTAACTGATTTCTTTCTTTCTCGTTCAACTGTCGTTTTAATTGTAATTTTTTGGTTTTCATCTCTCTTACTAGTATTTTTTCTTCTTTCTTTGTTTCTTTACTTCTTATTCTGTCTTTCTTTCCCTTGTTATTCCTTCTTTCTTGCTTTTTCATTCAATTTTACCTTTTATCTTTTTCTTTCCTCTTCATGGGGATTTCTATTGTTTTTTCTTTTTTTCTTTCACTTTTAAATTTGATTTTTGTTTTCTTTTTCTTTTTTTCTATAATTCATTTTTTTCTATTTGTCTTTATCTTATCTTGTATGTGGTCTTTCTTTCTTTCTTTCTTTCTTTCTTTCTTTCTTTCTTTCTTTCTTTCTTTCTTTCTTTCTTTCTTTTTTTCTTTCTTTCTTTCTTTCTCTCCTTCTTTCCTTCTTCCTTTCTTTCTCTCAGTTATCTTTTTATTGTACATTTTCTCTTTTTCTTTTTTCTACCTAGCAATGTTTGACTCCTTCCTTCCTTCCTTCCTTCCTTCCTTCCTTCCTTCCTTCCTTCCTTCCTTCCTTCCTTCCTTCCTTCCTTCCTTCCTTCCTTCCTTCCTTCCTTCCTTCCTTCCTTCCTTCCTTCCTTCCTTCCTTCCTTCCTTCCTTCTTGTGCCTTTCCTCTTTTTTCTTCCCGTTTCCTTCCTTCCTTCCTTCCTTCCTTCCTTCCTTCCTTCCTTCCTTCCTTCCTTCCTTCCTTCCTTCCTTCCTTCCTTCCTTCCTTCCTTCCTTCCTTCCTTCCTTCCTTCCTTCCTTTCTCCCTCCCTCCCTCCCTCCCTCCCTCCCTCCCTCCCTTCCTTCCTTCCTTCCTTCCTTCCTTCCTTCCTTCCTTCCTTCCTTCCTTCCTTCCTTCCTTCCTTCCTTCCTTCCTTCCTTCCTTCCTTCCTTCCTTCCTTCCTTCCTTCTCTCAATTATCTTTTAATTGTACGTTTTCTCTCTGTCTTCTGTCTACCTATCATTGTTTGACGCCTTCCTTCCTTCCTTCCTTCCTTCCTTCCTTCCTTCCTTCCTTCCTTCCTTCCTTCCTTCCTTCCTTCCTTCCTTCCTTCCTTCCTTCCTTCCTTCCTTCCTTCCTTCCTTCCTTCCTCCTTGTGCCTTTTATTTTTCTTTTTTTTATTGTGCATTTAGTCACGTAGAAAAAAGAAATTACTTTTTACACATTACATCATTTTTTGGAAATATAAATGAATTCATACTAATAAAAATATTGTACAAAAAGACAAAATCATGTACAATTAATCAATACAATTAAATAAAACAAGTTATATCACAGAGAAAATAAGGTCGACACAATGAAAGATTAACTAAGGGTAGTTTGGGAATAGATGACATTTCCTGTTAGCATCCACATAATTCGAAACATAGAAGCAAACTCGTGACGTGACATCAACATTTCAAAACAATCATCATAAATTAATCTTGATGAAATTCAACTCATTTAGGAGTTTTAGCAGTGCAATTGACAATGCAATTTGTTTACCTGCAGATAAACTTCGCCAAAAATCTTGTGTGGTAATGCGTGAGATGTCATGCACAAAGTTTGCAAAATATTTCTGCCTCAGAACTAGAGTGAAAGAACAAACTGCCAAAATATGTTTCAAATCTTGTGCCAGAGCTTCTCCATATAAATTGCAGTTCCAGCAAAGGGATCTAGTTTGATCCATATGCGGTTCGTCTCATTGGTCTTTATTAAGTTTAGAGAAAACCGTAGTATTTCTTGCCGCCAACCTCGATTTGGAAATCGTCTAATATAAGGGAGAACATATGAACAAGGCTTTGCACTCAAGGGAAACAATTAAATGCTTTTTAGATTGTTTAAAGAAGTTCTGGTTTTGATCCAATCGTACTTCATTAATAAACGCTTGGCTTTGTTAGGGTTCTCGATCAGAATCTGTTGTGTGCACTCACACTGTGCAAGTTTATTTTCTGCATCTTCTCGGAAAGCAAATAGAAAATAATTGGAGCCTCTGTTGGTAAGACCGTGTATATCTAGGTAGAAGCAGTGGTCCAAAGGAACAAGGATTGATCTATAAGCTGCTAACACTTTCCAACAATATTATGAATGAAGTGAGTGTAAACCAAGTTAATATCTTAGACGTGCAACGGGGAGCAACTGAGGAAGAGTTAAAGTTTGTCTCCACAGTCGTGCCTCCAAGCGATCCCCTTTGATAGCACAAGGAGTGCATTCCATTCCATACAAGCAAGAGGGAATGATTTCCTTTTGAATAGCTTAATTAATGGCACCAATGAGAATCGACAATATGAGCTTAGCATTTTTTTAATTGGCACATGTATTGATGTTAAAGCGTGTAATGATGCATTAGCTCTAAGAGTGAAACCCAAGTATTTTACCTTCTTAACTACCTGTTTTTCCTGTTTTTCGATTCTCCATAGAGATTTTGTTTTTCTGTTTAATGGGGACCCATAGATAATGATGTTGGATTTGGTCGAGTTGAGTCAACCCTAAAGAAGTGTTATCTATGAGGACTATGTCATCAGCATAAGCCAACAAGAGTACTTTAGATTTTACAATTACAGGTGAAGCAAAAGTGTGTTTTAGTACACTCAGGGCAAGATCAGCAAGGTATAAGTTGAATAAAAACGCTGATAAAATGCACTCTTGCCTAAAGCCAATGTCGACAGGTATAGTATGTGATAGATCGGATGGAATTTTTCTCATGAAGATCAATGATTATTTGCAATAGGCCTGATAGAATATGCCACGATTGCAATTTTTTCCATAGTTTAGTACTATTGCCTAAGTCAAAAGCCTTTAACAAATCAATCAACGCTATGTACGTGGAAAGAGAATGCTTTTTTTACTTTGGGCTTGCAAAGTACTGAGAGTTAGGCCATTCAAAATTGTTGAAAGCCCTTTGCGGAATCCTACTTGATATTTAGATAGGATCTGATGGCCATCTGCCCATTTTTCCAAATCCTGTAGAACCAAGCGTCTAATGATTTTAGAATCACAATCCATTAGAGCAATAGGGCGATAGTTTGCAGGGTCTAAATTTATTGCAGTTTTTATGGATTGGGATGATTATAGCTCTTGTTCAAGATATGGGTATTTCTTCAGTTTCTACTATTTTTTTTTTAAATAGTGGTGAAGATTGTAGGCCAAGTTGTTTGATTGGACCTAAACATCTCATTGGTTAGACAGTTGGGTCCAGCTGCACGTGACTTTGAGGACAAAGAGATAAAGCTTAAAACGTCACTTTCTTCTATGTGTAGTGTCTATTCTGTATTATTATCTATAAAAAAGTCAGTGGACATGTATGATGTCTGTTGTTCATTGAAATACGTTTCTCATATGGCGGCAGACAGAACAATTGTTTGACGGGCAGTTTGGGAGGAGTGTTGATTATTTATCAGTGCCCAGAATTTTTTTGTTTGTGATGGTAAAAGTATCTCTAACATATTTTGTCCATCTTTGATATGACGCAGTTGTCTATGCCCATGTGACCGGTGTTTGTAGGCATTCAGCAATTTGTACTTTTCAACAATGAAGATGCATCGCTTTTAGCTTGCAAATACTTTTCTTAAGATGTTTCTTATGCAAGTGAGTTACTTCATCAAAAGTGTTTGTGTGAGGTTTACTAGGCAAATTTGTTTAAGATTGAGGGGGGTTTAACTCCCATATGAATTTTATAAAGCTGCCAGTTGAGCCTGTTGAACTGTTGGTTCAACCCATAATTGACTAGATATTACAGTTTGTATTTAACATCTGACCCCTATTTTGAAAGGACAAAATGTGAGTTCCTTGAGTGTTAGTCTGGACGCTGTGATCATATTTCTGTGTAGTTTCATGGTTTTCTGTATGGAAGGAAACCTGCAGTGAGTTATGATCACTTTGAGAAAGAGGGACAACTTTAAATATTCGACATATAGCAAATAAGTCAGAGGACGCTATGATGTAATCTATCATTGACAAACATTTACCATTTGTCCAAGTTACTGCTGGTGGATAGTCAGAATTAACATTACCATTCAAGAAAGCAAGATCGTAGATCAAAAATAATTGTTCCCACCATTCACCATTAATGTTACTGATCGCTGAATGAGAGAAGCGCCAGGCGTAAGGTTTACATGTGGCATTGAGGTCGCCACCAATTAGTATTAAATCATCGGGATATTGAACATTACTATCAGTGAGAATGGTAGATAATCCTTCAAGAAACACTGGAAGATCAATGACAGCTGGATTCCAATAAACATTTATCAACAACAACCCTCTTGTCACATCCCCGCATTTAAGATTACAACGTGATCCTAGAATTCCCTGTATGTCGTCTCTTATACATTGAACGTAACAAAATGTGGAAATGTGAACTACCGTCAACAGACCGCCAGAAGAGTGTCCTCTTTTCTGGCATGTGCATATTGATGGAATATAGCAAAGCCGTCTAAATAGAATGGCCAGATGAGCCAAGTTTCTTGCAGAAAAATTACATCACATTTTTTACAGAGAATATCAGTGTTCATCCTATGTTGAAATGATGATGGACCATGGGAATTCCAGCTCACTAAGCTGAGAGTGGCATCGATTTACAGATGACAATCAGATGCGGTAAGACACTAAAAAAGACTTGGGTTATGATGTCTGGCAGCAGGGACAGTAGCTGGGAATTAGCCTTGTCTGTGTGGAAGTCACTGATTCCTTGCGATCGAATAGCTGCAAGTTCTAATTGCTGTGGACTTGGTGAATTCGCTGTTTCGGTAATATGGACGTTGTTCACTGTTGATCCTTGCTGGACAAGATGTGCTAGTTTTGGTTTTTGAGCGAAAATAGTAACCCCTGTATTTTTAAAGGTTGTCGCACATGATAGTAGTGCCTGGGTGCCTTCAGAGGATTTCAGAATTGTGCCTTTTCTATTTATTCTTTTTTCTAACCCTCTTCCCACATACATCGTTACACCTAAAGTATGCAAGTACTCCCTCCCCACTGTAAATATTTCTGGTTAAGTGTCCAGTCTTACTTGTATGTATCTCATCAATATATGCCCATAATATTATATTGCAATCCTTGATATACATTTTCTAAATTGTCATTTCATAAAGGTGTTCAAAGCATTGTTAACATTTCTTCATCAGTATTATAATGGCTGTATTTCTGAATTCCACACTGGAACACATGTAGTTCATGGAACACATTCCATCCAAGCTTGGTACCTTTGCAGTGGAAATTAATGTGGCTTCTCGTTGTCTCATTTTGTGTTCTTTTTCTTCTTCTCTCTCATCCATCCATATTTCTTTTCAACCTTTAAAAATGTATTTATTGGTATCTTTGGTTTACAAAACCTTTATACGTTTACATGCATACACATATAACTATACATATAAAAGCTATCAATACATTCATGTAGACATTAACCTCATTAAAAGATAAAAAAAAGTTACACATTCAATTCATATCTCTTATTAAAGAAAATTAGAAAACAAATAATGTATTATGATAATATAAACATTTTCTTTTCTCACCTAGAATTTCATAAATTATTTTAATAACACGAATCAGTGCAAATATACTATTCCTAGAAACACCAAATAGGAGAATTACACCGTCATTTTTGTTTGCGCAATACTTCTTAATCTTTATATATAAAGCTGAATGTATGTGTGTATGCTTGACCGGCTATACAAATCCACACCATTGAACGGTTCGATGTATTAAAATAGGGGCAAAAATGGCCGTGAATCAATATCAAGAGCTTCTGAAGCACAACAACAAAAAGCAGCACGACCTACCAACCAGAGGACAAGAGCAAATTTCTCCAGGGCTAATGAGATGCCAGTGCAACCTGAAGCAAGACTTGCCGACAAGAGGACAAGAGCAACATTCTACAGGGCACATGAGACACCACTCGATCAGGACACGGGCAACGCTAGTCAATTATAAATTCCTATGGATGTAACAAACGTAAATTCTGGGTCTTGCCACAATTCATAATTAAATGTTTCCAAGTTCCTAAAACTGATTGGTTCTTGCACAGTCAACAGTTTCTTTCACCTATCGGAATGCCCCTCCAAGGGCCCCAAATGTCCAACATTTGAAGCTGATTGAACCTAAATCGCTCATTCCTCTGTGAAAAGTGGCTGGAAGGGATTTTATGTACTCAAGAATAGTATCATATATCCTTATTGTCTTTAATGGAGGGATACATGTCTAGTGTCTCACTTTACATCACCCAATCTTTCTCTCTTATCTTTGCTTTCTCTTTGAGGAGATTAACTGCCAATAACCTTATTGGCATGGATGTGGAACATGGATCTTCAACTCACAGCGTGCAACTATAATGACAAGCTGCAAATGTGTATGGAATTGCTCTCTCTAAAGGGAAATTGGTAAGGAACTGTCTCTCACAAAAATCCCTTTGATACTAGAATTAGGGAATAAAAAAAAGAACAGAATATTATTCCGTGAAGAAAAGAGGAAGATTGTGGCCCGATATAAAAAAGAACTCAAATTAATTAGAAGAGAAACCAAGATCATGAGAAACCAGGAATTGGTGATGCCACTGGTTAAGAAAGACGCAGGGAAGGTCTGGTCTATCATGGGGGGATTAACACAAAAAAACACTAGTACCATAGAAGAATTCCAAATTTCCGGTGCAGATCTGGAAACAACACCTAAAAGAAAAATATGCCTTGTCTAAAAACCAACCTCAAATTGATCTAGAGAGCAGTGGGTCTTCTACAGAAAAGAAGTGCCCATGGGATCGGGGTGATGTTGTCTGGGCACTAGGCAGAAGAGCCACGTCCTCTAGGGCCCCAGGTCCAGACAACATTCCTCTGGTCATTATTAAAGAAAATTGTGAAATATGGGCTTCTCCCTTGTGGGACTTGTTTCAACACATCTAGTCCTCAGGTGAGGTTCCAGAGAGGTAGAAACAAGTCCATTACATTTTAGGCCCATAGCGCTGTTAGATTCCTCAAGTAAGATATTCGGAACACTGCTGTTAAGAGATCTTAAAAGGGAGATCACAAAACATCGACTTCTTTCTGACTGACAAATTGGCTTTCGAGCGGGGATGGGTACCCCACTCAATGCCTTTACTCTGGCCCACATGAGATCAGCAGTTAAGAACAACTCTATAACTACCATACACATGGCCTCAATCGACATGACCAGTGCATTCGATACAGTTAGTCGTGGTCGATTGTGGATAAAGCTTCAACAAGCAGGGGTTCCTGTTACTTTAGTAAATAGGCTGGCTCTGTTATACATGAACACTTGGGTAAGAGTGAGGTTGGAAAGTGGGGGTCTACGACTGATCTTGTTATGACGCATGTGTGGCTAAGACAGGGATGTGTTGTGGCCCCCACCCTTTACAACCTGTACACAGCAGACGTAGCAAAAGTATGTCAAGAGAGGGCACAAACTGAGCTTAGTACAGTTATGATTTGTGTTGCAATTTTACCACCAACTGAAGGCCCATACATGACATCAAAGTACGGAAGTTGCTCAGCATTCCCTCCGACATGGAAATGTTGCGCATTGGTAACAAAAGGTTGGGGACTCCAGAACTAGGCGTACCATCTTCATTAGTCACAACTCTCATTACATACATATCATGCAGCCCATAAGACAGATCGTGAAATGGGGTGATCAGCAGAGGGCTCAACACAATTCACAGGCCAATGCTGCATACAGGCACGTAATAGAACAGGCTGGTCGAATGGAAGAAATCCTATCTGAGAACATCGTGGCTCACAGCAAGTGATGGAGCAGGTGAAGGATGGGAACAGCAGGCTGGTGGAAACTAGTTAACGAGTTCATGTATGTGTGCGGAGGCTCAAGTCTCAGGATGGAAGAGAGGAACTGGACGATGCCCACGTATTGCCACTTAAACAAAGTATGCCATACATTGTGGACGACTCAGGCGGCCCAGCCATGCCTAACCCACGAGCCATGTAAGATGGTGTAGATTTTGGGGGTTATTATGGGGTACGATGAGGTGTCTACAAACGTAATGGTACTGCCACATTGCATGATTACAGTATGCTGATGTTACTAATGTCCAATCATGATGACCTTGCAACCGACACAGAGTAGCATGTAATTGTATGTGATTTGGCTCAGTTAATGTGCACAGGCTGCATTTACATGTGTGTTCCTTTTCTGAAGACCAGCAGCGTTCACATGTCCATGCTGCACTTGTCCATGAGCCGGTCTACCATCCTCTTCTAGCTCTTCCTCCAGGGGTATCCGTGGAAGTACAGAAATGTTGCGGAGTATGACATGTGGCAGTGCAAGGCGACACACAACACATGCTTGTACATTACAACTCCCACAGAGGCATGCCTGTATCAAACTTGAGATTTGACCCATTGACCTCTCTATGACACACTGGCCCTCATTACGACCCTGGCGGAAATCGGAAAACGATGGCGGAAATGCAATACCGCCATCGAATAGCGCTCGGTGCGACTATGACCCGTCACCGCAAAGTACGATGCCATTAGCGACACCGTAGTGAACGCCAACGCTAACTGCACCAAGCACGCGCGCGCGCCATGCCAAACCGTAAACACCACCATGGCACAACGGTACGCCAATTCCGACCCCAGCGGACATGTACCTAACGCCATCAAGCATGGCGGAATGCACCATTCCGCCATGGTGAGAAGTACGGCATCGCGAATCAACCGTAAACGGCCCCACTGACTGCCCGTACACCGCTCCCTGCCCACAAAGTACAACTCCCCGTAGGTGCAACGAAGCCACATGCAACCAGTGAAATGCACAAGTCACCCATGCATGCCAACGAACAAATGAACCTCAAGAGGGGCCAATGGGAGCTGCAGGGCACAGATGGCACGAATACAGAAGCCATCCCAATGGACATGACCACAGTCCCCCACCAAGAAACGCACGCAAACACAGGCACCTGTGACCAGCAACATTCAGAAAATCACAACATTCCACCAGTCCACCTGGCTGACCGGCATCTGTCACACAAAACCCAATCCCCCGCCCCTGAGCATGACAACATTCAAACTGTCATATTGGCAGCCCCCATCCCTGACCTCACGGGCTTCGTAGGCAAACGCGCCCAGTACAGGACCACGCAACAAAACTCCGAAGCTGGAACCCAATGCAGATCCCCTCACAATACATCGCTCCCCAAATAGGAATATGCCACATCACTTGCAAAGAAGAACGCTACACGGCCCATATCAGAATAGAATTTTAATGCACATCAATATCACCAAGCCCATACAGCCATCAGGCCATGAACTCCAAAACACATTTCACCATTGTGGGCTGCATCCGCAAGAAATGACCAGCCACCACTTGTGTGACGCCCTGTTCCCTCATGGTACACAGAGCCACATTCACGTACGAAAAGGCAACATGGAAGCGCACAGAACCGCAGGGCCGTCCCAATGGGGAGGCACTAGTCCAGCTGAAAGGCCGAAATGTTGCTCCGAGCCACCAGTACTGCGTAAGGGCATGTGGCCCATTGGCGATCGTCCCATAAGATCGTAATGCTGCTCCACTGATTAACACGAAGCAGCAGGTGTCGGGAGTAAAACCCATCTGCAGGAGTGGCATACAGATGGCAGTGGCAAAAGGGGAGGAGATACCTGTCAACCAAAAGAAAAGAAAAAGAATAGAATGGCCATCAGAACTACATTCGAACAACTCACTTCAATGATCACACTAAATCCACAGCCATATGCATGCTAGCCCACTCCAAAGGATCATCACCACCCCAAAACCACTTGCGAATCATAACTATCTATATCGAGGTGAAAACACCATCACAAACGAGTGTACCTGTGCATGCGTCTGTGAAAACAGAATCCTTCAGATGGGATTGGTAACGTGCATGGACACAAGTGTCTGAAGGCGCGTCGAGACAGGGAGGGCTCAACAAGGCCAGATAGACGATGGTCCCACTATGGCAGCCCTGCATCACATAGCGCAGGGGGGGCGGACAGATCCCAAGAAGCCCTGTACATGGCAAACTCTGTATCAAATCACCTGCCCATGCATCCATTCATCATTCCCTCATCCCGTAATGAAAACGCCTGAATATTTACTCACATAACATTAGAAATATCCATTGAGTCTGTGCGTTATGCAGCCTGCAAAATCCACAGTGCCCCAGCCCGTAATTCCAGTCTAGTGAAGTAACATGTATTTGGGAACGTCCTGCCTTATCGTCCACTACGCAATTGCGCATCCCATACTATTCATATCAATCATAGCATTCTCGCCATGGCCCCTGTCCCAAGGACATTGAACAATAGAACGTTATATTTGCAGTCAGACCTGTGGGCATCTCCTCGCCGCTAGCTGAAAACCGAAAGCGCCGCCCTTCGAATTCCTCATTTGCAACATCACGTCGAAGAGGCATCTGTGGCCGTTTGAAAACACTAATTAATCCATCGAGTGCGGCTGTGTGTGAAAATGGCAACTGCCTTCACCCACGAATGGATGGGACGCCCCGCCCGTCGTTGCAACTCGGTACAGTGATGAATGAGGGCCCACCGTTACTCGAGTACTACGTTCCACTGACCCTTCACAACTCTGTTCGCGACTGCACAGATAGTATGTGAAACAATGGGACCACAGCAGAATGAACATATCAACCAATGTTACACGGCCATCGGGTACAAATACAAGATTGCAATAGCAAGATGCCATTCCACGAATTGCAGCGTTGTGCGCGGGACGTGCTCGGCCAAAGGGGAGAGCAGTTTGCACAGGTGGAATGAATCACCACAGGTGGAGGCCATTCAGCCTGGAAACACATAAATTGCACAGCCAGTCTCCTCCCACAACCACACCGAAATGCTACCGGCAGGACTCGCGATGTTGGCCCTGGGGGACCTGATAGCACTGCAAGTACTCCAACTCCAAGAAGAAGACGAACACCAACTACAACCGGCCGCACGGAGGAGACGCAGGAGGAGGAGGAGGCCAAGGCAGGGCCAGCAAGGGCCGCCAGCACAGCCACTACCACCACGCAGGCAGCCCGCAATCCCACGCCTCCGAGCACATCCGTTCAACCTCACTGATGAGCAGATCCACACCCTCTACCGTCTGGACCGGGACACCATAACCGCCATTGTGGACATGACACAGGCTGACCTTGTCAGCATGATAGATAGCCCAACCGCCATCCCACCCCTACTGAAGGTGGTGTCTGTACTCCACTTCCTGGCCACAGGCACCTACCAGCACACAGTCGGACAGTTGCATGGCATTTCTCAGCCACTGTTCTCACGGACACTATTGCAAGTGCTCGATGCCCTCCTGAAGCACGCAGACGACTACATCTCCCTACCACGCTCGGAGCTGGAAATTACCAACACAAAAGTGGGATTCCATGCACTTGCCGGCATACCGGGTTGCATTGGTGCCATCGACTGCACCCATGTGGAATTGGTCGTCCCACATGCCATGGAGGCCCAGTACCGCAACCGAAAACAATTTCATTCTCTGAATGTACAAATGGTGTGTGACTCCAACAGGATCATTACACATTGTTGTGCCCGATTCCCTGGATCAACCCATGATTCTATGGTCTTGAGGAACTCTACAATACCACGCTACATGGAGCGACACGCAGGGAACAGATCCTGGCTACTCGGTGAGTCTCATTTCATGCATGATAATGTGGGGTATGTGATTCGGCAATGACCTGGCAGGAAGGGGGGGGGGGTGTGCGTACGTAGCAATGGCATTCCACATCATACGTTTCTCGTCCACATACAGGTGATGCTGGATATCCACTGAAGAGATGGCTCCTCACACCAGTCCGGAACCCACGGGACCAGCATGAGGAGGACTACAACCATGCCCACTCACGTACCCGTGTAGTCATTGAACAGGCATTCGGCCTACTGAAGGGTCGTTTCCGCTGCCTCAGCAGGTCTGGCGGGGCACTCCTGTACCGCCATGAGAAGGTTGCAAAGATGGTCATGGCATGTGTCATGCTCCACAACATGTGCGTACGTAGAAATGTGCCCATGCCCCCTGACGCAGAACTGCAAGCACCTGATGATGGTCATGATGAGGGTGGGGATGTGGCAGCACCTCAAGGAGTCTGCGAGGCACCGGAGGCCCGTGACATTCGTCAGCATCTCATTGATGTATGCTTCTAGCACTCACGCCTGGTGGCTGATACATGGACACGGGACTCGTGGCACTGTGTGTGTCTGGGACATGCACAATATGGACTGTATGCCTATGATGGCCTAGTACACAAAGATCAATGTCCACACATCTCATTGGTTGATCGTGCACTTTTTATGGCATATGTGATATCATGTTGTACACCCTATCGACCCGCCACCCAAGTGAGCCCAACACACCCCCTCCACCCTCCCACCTCCCCCCCCAACACCAGTGTCCAAAGATGCTCATCGTCAGTGGGCAGTCGCTATTGCAAGCCCCCTCTGCGGGTATCAGGGGCACCCCTGCCTGTGGAGCGCAGGTTCCTCCCAGATCTATGTTGGGGGCTGCCCTGGACGGAACTTGCAACGGATGATGTCTCTGCCTGCTCACGTCCATGCATGTCCCTAAGGGTTTGCGAGAGCTCAGTGAGCACACGGCGCACTGCGGCAAGTTCACCACATACGTCTTTGGACGTCGCATGCAGTTCCCCCCTCAGGCTCTCGGTGCTTCTCTCCATTTGGACTCTCAGGCTCTCGGTGCTACTCTCCATTTGTGCCCTTAGTGTCTCTGTACCTCTCTCCATTTCTGCCCTAAGTGTCTCAGTTGATGTTTCTATGTCTGCCTTAGTGCCCCCACATTCATCGGCATGGTCCTTGAGGAGCGTGGCCAGTTGCTGCTGTTGCACTATTAACTGGTCGAGGGACTGTTGCCTCTGCTGGGCCATGGCCATTTGCGGGGGTGTCACAGAGGGGCTGTTGTCCTTATGTTGCCCTGCCACAGGGCTTGTGGGGGATGGCCAGTCGTCGTCTTGTGGGTGCCCCTGCGTGGTATCCTCATGTAGTACGGGATGGGACAGACAGGGGGATTGGGACAGGTCATGGATGGATCTGACTTCGACATCCCCGTCTTCTGTGTCGGAGCATGCTGCCATCAATGGGGTGTCACCTATGGTGCTGCTGCCACCGGAGGCAGTGCCTTCTGTGGCATCCGTTGGGGGGACCTGTGGTGGTGGTGTTGTGGGCATGCTGGCTGCTGGGGTGCCTGTTGATGTTCCCTCCTCTGTGCTGCCACCTGATTTGTGCTGCTGCCGTGTCTTGATGCGTGCAGCTGAGGTGGAGGGTCTTTGGCCGTTGGTCTTGGCCCTCTTTGCAGGTGTGCTGGTAGGGGTGTCCTGCAGCTCGTCGTTTGGATCGGACCCTGTGGTGGAGTAAAGGAGGGCGAGGGTTATTGGTGGGTCTGTGGGAATTGGAATGGCATTGTATCACATGCATTGGGGTGGTACCTGAGGGTGATTTGGGTCGGGGCCTTGGAGGTGCTTCCATTTGTGTGTGGAGTGAGGGTGCAGTTGTTTGGCAGCCTGCAGTTAGGGTGTGCCTGCTGCACGTGTAGTGCGTGTTTTAGGGGTTTTTAATTATTTATGTATTTATTGTGGGTTTTAACGTGCGCTATCAGGACGATGTGTGTGGACGTTCTCCTGGACATGTGTTTCTGTTGCACTATGGGGACACATGGTGCTTCACATGGATGGACTTTGTGGTTTTGGCATTGTTTCATTAGGCCCACCTACCTGATTCTTCGGATGTCTGCACTCCTTTCTCCATCCCTCCGACTCCCTCTATGCTCTCCATTCCGATGGTGGAGGCACAGATTTCTTCCCAGGGGGTCAGCTTGATGGGTGATTCCGACCCTCCCCCGGTGGCTGTGGCAATGTTGCGGTTGGCAGAGAGTATGCTGCGGACGCGTATCCGCAGGTCGTCCCATCGCTTACGGCATTGCTGTGGGGTGCGGGGTGCGGTCCCCACCGCACTTACCCGCTGTGCCACCAGAGCCCATATGGCCTTCTTGTTTGCGAGTGCCGTCCTGGTCATTTGCGTGGAGAAGACGACGGCAGCATTCTCCTGGAGGGTCTCTGTTAGCACGGTGAGTTCCTCACGGGAGAAGTGGACCTGCCGCTTGCGGTCGCACGCTTTCTTCGCTACTTTTCCCATTTTTCTTGGTTTCGCTAGGGTGGATGACGGGTTGGGTTGTGTCTCAGGGTAGTGATTTTAGTGGTTGTGTGGTTTTAGTGGTTTTATAGGTGTACGGCGGGTTGTTTCCCGTTCCGGGCCCGTGTTTTAACTTCCGTTTCCGTATATTTCCGGTCACCGTACTTTACGGTAGGCGCACACTGCGGTGTCCGCTGTGATGGGTGGCGGTATTGCACCTAGGGCGCCGTACGGCGGCGGTGTGGGCCGTTTTGGGTTCATTTCCGCCATCGCGGACTTTGCACTTCCGCCATGCCGTGGTGCTCGTGCCCGATGGGTCGGAATGGGCCGCACTTTGCTCCTTCTTGCAATGGCGGAAACGCTATTTACGCTGTGGCGGTCCGGTCAGTCACTTTCCGCCAGGGTCGTAATGAGGGCCACTGTGTCCTTACATGGCCCCGCTGTATCGCATTTCAGAGGTGGTCTGAGGTACAAGGATTGATGTCATCAGGGAGGGTCGCAGGGGATATCCACTCCCACCTGTTTGGTGAAACATTAACAACGGTAATCTCTAGAGTCGAAGATAGTTTACTTGCAGGCATTATGCAAGTACAGACATGACATATTATAGTGTTAACATGTCACAGGAGTCGGCCTGTCAGTATAACCTAGCACCCACAGTGGTTGTCTGTGGTTGCTCTTGGGGACATCGTCTGTGACACCCAGATCTCCTGGGTTTGCAAGGGTCATGTTTGCCCCTGGATGAGATACTCTGTGTAGTGACATTTGAAAGGTGCAACATATTTATGTTCTTAAGGTACATGTGTGTGTAGCCTCTGCCTGGCAGACCCTTTCGTGTGAGCCATACAAGTAGCATGGGCAGTTTTTGGAATAGCTTCATTGTCCCTGAGGACCCTTAGCCCCCCTCCTCCCCCGCCCCACTGGCAGCCAGCCCATCTCCCATGCATTTACCCAACCATCTATCGTATTTTCCATATACATATGTTTCAGTCCCAGTGTCCTATGGAACATGGGCTGTGCCTTCCATACTATAATGCTCACTAAGCAACCATCATTGTCCATATTGCCCATTCACAACTTTCTAATCTCTGCATTTCTGGAACCCACATGATTTATTAGAGGATTCTGGCATTCCCATGTTGGCATTGGTAAACAACAGCTGAGAGTCACAGATGGTCTGGGTATTAACGCTATGTTGGCCAAATTTGTTTATGTAGACATCTTGAAACATGTGGGTTTTTTGGTGGTTCCCATATTGGAAAGTTGCCTCCATCCACCACTCCAATGGTGCTGAGAATATCACACATGGTATGGAAGCCATCCTTGAAGACCCGCTGTTCTTTCCATGTGTGGGGAACACGCACCCGCTGTTTCAGTAAAATGCCATCCACAAGCTGGTGGAATATCTTGCTGCAGGTGGTGTGTGAGATTCCTGCACAGTGTGCACCTGTACTATGGAAGAGGTGCCTGGAGTGATGTACTAACGTGAGGTGCCTGGAGTGATGTACTAACGTGAGGTGCCTGGAGTGATGTACTAACGTGAGGTGCCTGGAGTGATTTTTGCACCATATACTTGTACTACTAACCCTCATTCAATGAACTGCGCTGTTTAAAACAGTTTGCTTTTTCTTCGGTGAGCCCAATCTGGGCTTAAATGTGAGTTTTTAAAAGGTTCAACTATTGTCTTCCTTTCTACGAACCCCACAGTTTTTTATATATGTGTCTAAATCTATGATTAAACTGAATCACCATAAAATTATCTCGTAATCAATGTGTGACCTACATCAGCTAGTATTTGTATAAACTAGCGACCTGCCTCCTTCTAGCCTACCACTATTGCACGGTTGTAAAAGGGGTAGCTGTTGACTCTTCTCCTTCCTACTACGTAATAGTGTCTTCTTGAGTCAAGCCGTCCTCAAACGAAAAAAAAGGCCTCACTTTGCCCCCCCTTTCTCTTAGTTTACAATATGAAACAAGGACAGATGTAGCCTAAATTCATCTTAAGTGCACATTTGTTATGAAATACATTTTGGAGAAAAAAACAGAATTATTACAATCCGGCTGCATGGTTTATCAGGAGAGAAAGAAAATAAAAGATGCATTACTGGAATTTGAGCAACATCCTGATTCTCAAGTTAAACAGTTGACTGCGCCAAGATATGTAAAGGCAAGGAATGGTAACACTAGAACCCTACAAGACAGACTTAGAAATCTCTCTATGCTGCAACAGCATGCTAACTGGGCCTGGGTGCTTGATACAATCAAACGAGAGCTTGCAAAGCAACTGTATGGTGAAGGGGAACACTGACTTGGGAAAATCTCAATGGAACAGTCTGGAATAAGAACTATATATTTAAAACAGGAGACATTATTAACCTCCAAGAAATATAGTTGACAAATTCACTCGGGCTTGATGGCTTTAAAATACCCCAACAATTTGCACAAAAAGCTGGGAAGGTGCTACGGGCAGAAGGACTGTTAATTGCACTTAGAACCTCTAAATTTCACTCTATAATCATCATCTCTGAGAGTACACTGGGCATTTCGGCTATCTCAGGGACAAATAAAATGGTTGGAAAATAAACAACATCTTTATCTTAAATCTATATTGGAATATGAAAACTGTGGGCATAGATGATTTTTCGGAATGCTTAGGAAAATGACTGATAGGTGGGGAAACGCATGTGATTTTAGCAGGTGACCTCAACTCGCGTTGTGTATTGGATCACTCTATTGGGAGAAGTTCCCATTCTAGGGTCACTAAAAAATGTATACATTTTCTCGAAGAATGGGATATGCTAATAGCAAATGGAAATGTCGAGGGTGACATAGGGCTAATGCCAACATGGAAAAGAGGGTCTCAGACGTCACATATTGATTATCTCATCTTATCACGATCAATGCTTAAACGCTGTATATGATTTAAGATTGAGTATACGAATTTAAGTGACCATAACATACTCATGGCTGCATTTGAACCATATAAACTACAGACAAATTCTAACCAACTTTAAAATGTTGTAGTTTGTAGTGGTGAAAAATCGAATAAAAACGTTTAGTAGAAGAGGGGCAAGTTTTACAAGGAAATTGGAAGACTATATTAGTCAAGGCACCAAAAAAAGAAATCTATCTAGGTTGCACGAGATTTCATTTGGGAAAGGGAAATGCCTAGAATGCTGAGGACTGCAAAAACTACCCATGTTCATTGTTTCGATATAGTGGTATGGGAACACAAGATAAAACATAAAGCTGATCTTAAACAGTTAAGTCGAGAGGGCCATGACCCAGAAATACATCAGGAAAAAAACAGGATCCAATACGACACCATAAAAATTGGCTCCAAAATCATAAATTCCAGATGGTACAACAAGATAGTGAAGAAATGCTAAAATCCCTCATACAAGGGAATACAAGAAATTATTGGTTAATTATAAATAATGCGAGAGTTGGTCAAACTGAATTACAATGCACTGGAGTTACTGAAACAGAGTGGGGTACATGTTGGGCAGAGATGTATCATATAGCCCAGGAAAGGAGCAATCATTATATGACAACTGACCCATGGTAGGTAAATTTTGAACAATGGGATATTAAATGTTTTATCTTGAAATCCTCATCCTCTAATGCTGCTGGGCTTAATGGGCTGTCTAACTCAGTGTTTAAATTGAATGCCGATTTGTGGTCATTAATACTGACACCACTGTTTACAGATATCTGTCGAACCTGCAAAATGCTGAAGTCTTGGAAAGAGTCTATTATTATTCTGGTGTTTAAAAAGGGCAATTGTTCCAATCCGAACAACTACTGGCCTAATGCCCTTTTGGCCTGCGATAGCAAAATCTTTGCAGCTCTAATCTTGGAAAAACTGGAAATACGGATTGCTGGACCTAGACTCCACTGTGGTTTTGGAAAGGGGTTATCCACCACTTTGAATGGGTTGATACTATCCATCATTAAAGATGGCACTAGGCAAACTGGTAGGGGTACATTAGGTAAAGTATATGTTTCCATCATATACTTCTCCAAGGCCTTCGACCTGGTAAATCGTGAACTGCTGTGGCGAAAGCTGAGAAAGTGGGAGACACCTATCTCCCTGCTGGCTATCTTAGAATATATACATGAGGACACATCAGTCAGGGTTAGGATAGATGCAAAGGGTACCCTTACAGATACCTTTCCTACTGTTACGAAATCCCCTCGCCTCGGTGCCTCCGCCGTATGGCAACGCTGGAGGTTACCATGGAGACGGGGACTCCCATTCTCACAGTCCCGATTCCGTGGAAGTCATGTGACTTCACTGTCACGTTTACGGTGGGATAGGCTCCGCCCCCCTACACCTAAGAGGTGTTCAAAAGAAGCCCGCGGAGACCAGAACGCTGCTTCTAATTAGCATTACTTTACCGGGCTTACTTACCTTGTGCTGATCTGTATATTGACCTTGGAATTCCTTCATCGACCCTTCTTTGCCTGTTCCTTGGATTTGTCGACTCGGCTTCTTCGACAGTGGTCTCGTCCGTCTGACGAAGCCCTTGCCTCCGGGCCCCATTCTACACTTACCTTCCGCTGGCTCCGCAGTGTATTTCCTTATCACTGCAATCCCTTCCAGCCTTGTGCAAGCGGTGCTGTGAACTCCCAGCCGCCAAGACCCTACAGCCTTGCGCAAGCAGCGCTGTGAACTCCCAGCCGCCCAGAAATCCCTATTCATCACGTTTCATAGCTGCCTAAGAAGAACTGCTGCCTTTCATCCCTAAAGTAAGACTGTTCTTTCTTTATCTATCTCCTTTGTCAGTACTGTTGTATATTCTTGGCTTGCGCATTTTTCTCAGGATTGAGATTTGAGTTACTGTGCCTGCCCTGCTTTCCTTTGGATCAACTTAACTGGAATACTTCAACATCATAAGTGATTACTGTGCACCTGAACGCTATCCTGACCCAGTGCACCATCCCGTACCTAGTTGCGCCCCTCGTGCCGTTCGGGGTAGTATCCCATACTAATTACCTATTTTTATTTTATCCTGACATTGATTTTCCTATCTCTAACTCTCTCCTATTAGGTAGTTGCCTTTCGACTACTCTTCTTGATACCTTTGCCAAGCCTTATCAAGCCTCCCTTTCAGGTATTGTTCTCTCTTGCAAACACCGTACTTGTGTTGTGTTACCCAATCATTGCCTTGTAACAGTGTTTCCTTTTTTCCACAGCTTGGTATAGCGGTGTGGGTATCCCCGCTCTTTTGGGTAACCAATTCCTTTGCTTGTTTTAACTCTAACAACAAAGGGGTGTGTTGCATTAAAGAGCTCCTCAGGTTGAGGAGGTCTGGTTCTGGAGAGTTCAATATCTTGAACATACCAGCTTAGACTGAAGGCTTACCGGAGCTGCTCCCTCTACCCTAGTGTCCAAAGGTCGAGCAACGCCCCGACCTGTTCAACTAGCGGTGAGTAACACCTACATCCAAAGGGCTGCGACAGGGCAGTACACTGGCCCTGTTTCTATGCAATATGTACCTGGCAGACCTGGATGAGTTACTGGGTAGTGCTGCACTGAGTAGTCCTCTAATTCGAGGACAAGGTATCAGCTGGTTATCATATGCTGATGATGTGGCCCTTTTGGACAGTTCTCCAATAGGATTACAAAGATTGTTGAGAGCAATGAGCACCTATGTAAAGATGAATTACTTGATCATAACCAAAGAAAATGTCATATCATCACCTTTAGCAACTGCAGGAAGGAAACCAGTAAGGTGAAGTGGTCTATTGACAATGTCTACATAGAAACAAGGAAAGAAGTGGTTTATTTAGGATTTAACCTAAGTAAATAGTTTAATAAACAGGTGACAGATTAAAATATTGAAGAAAAATATAGACCAACTAATATCCCAAATGAAGCAAATTAATGTTAGATTCTGCAAACGTTCAATTAAACTTTTGATAAACTTCTATGTTGGTAAAGTCATTGTGAAGATTTTGTATGGCATGGAAATAGACCCAACAGCATAGGATATCTCATGGGAAAGATTGGAGGGCCGACTCTGGAAAAGGGTCCTGGGTCTGCCATCCTCTCTTCCCATTGCCTCATTGCGCTTTGAATTGGGTTTACTGTCACTTTGCTACTGGTTCAACTGGTGAGTAATATCTATGTTTGGGAAAATCCTGTTGCAAAAATCGAACTCCTTGGATGTAAATTTAAAAGATCGTATGAACAAAAAAGCATACCCCTTTTTTAATGTAATAGAGTCATATTCCGATAAACTGTTGTACGATTTGGATAATGATCGAGCAGAATAAGTGATCAATCCGCTAAAAGTAAAGAAAACACTTAAAGAAAATGATTGGATTGCCACTATAACTCAAACAAGAGGTTACAAAATATATTCAACCTTCCACTTAGTAGAGAAACCACTGGGGGACCTGCCAAAATACTGTATTCAACATACAAGATAACAATATCTAAGATTTCACTTAAATCTCCTGCCCACAGGGGAGGTAAAATATGCCTGTTCGAAAAGGGATATCAATGATAATAATAGGTGTATTCATTCTAATGATCCAGGAGAAGTTGAAACTTTGCAGCATTTATTGGTGGAATGCCCTAACCTGGCCGAAAGGAGGGCAAAGCATCTGGTTGTTTCTTCACTAATCATAATCAATATGTTATTTGGGATGATATGCGGAATCATATAAGCGCAGGAACTGAATTATTTCTAACCTATGCTGTGGTTTAAATACTGGATGATTTAGGTTTGCTCAAAAGAACTGATGATTTTAAAAATTAATTGTAGAAGGTATCATTAATTTATTCCTTTTAGTGTAGTAATATTTTAGCTATGTTGAATATTGTGTATTGTAAGTTAAAGAGTATTGAGCACTTGTCTATATATCATGTTGTTATGATTTTTCTTTTTTAATTCTCTTTCTTATTTTCTTTTTCTATATATATGTTTGATATGTTTTAATAATGTGTGAAAGATTAAATGTTTTGATCAATATACAATTAAAAAAATAGATAACTGCTGTTTATGCTGTTTATTGGAAGCGGCACCTGTTGTTGACACCGAGGAGGTGTGGCTTGACATCCAATATCAATAAATCAAATATCATATAGAAGTGCGGCATTTGCCCATTATGATAGCAAAACTTTGTGCACCGAAGATTGTTACTAAAAAGCTGCTATGGACAGGGTGGCCAGAAGCAAGAAGGCCATGTGCCAGGCCACTGCAGTAGTGGCAGATGCGGTGGATGAAGTGGCTGAGGTGATGGATGCTGCTGCTGTAGTAATTCCTAGTCATTCAGCACTGGCCACTGAAGGCGCTGAAGGCGTCAGCTCAGATCCAAAAGAGAGGGCCAGCATGGAGGAGGTGATGAAGATAAGTAGAGTGCAGAGTATACCTCCAAGGAAGGACGCAACGTCAGGGCATCTACCATGTATAATTTCAACCTCCGACACACAACTAAACATGATGTCTTTCTGACCTGACACACAATCAAGGGCATGATACCGGCTCTGCTCATGAGGGCACTATTGCAACAATACCTTAATTAATGGTTGAGCAAGATAATGCACTGCCCAATGTGGAGCAAGACCCTGCAGCTGTAGCGGCAGGTGTTGGTGGTCACTCGGATAGGTCCGTTTTGGCAGCGCTAGTGTGCTCAATTGATCGGTACTATGCGGAGAACAGCCTGCAGCAGAGAAGTAGGCAGACACAGGAGCGGGTGGAGTAGGCACAGATTTCTCAGAGATTAATATTGACATGCTTGACCTGGATACTAGTTCCACACTGCAGCGGATGCTGACTAATACCCTGGGTGGCCTGACAGATGATGGGGGCAGCAAGATGGAAAGAAGCCAGTGGGGGAGAAAACACTTTAAAGACCTCCCGGCTATTGCAACGCTAATCAGGGATATCTTCTGTAATCACCCTATGCAGGCGCACACAGAGGGTGGAGTGAGATGACCAACATTGGGGCCACTTTTGGGATATTCATCTCGATCCGAGTCTGAAGACACATAGTTGGCCGGTCAGATGGTATAGGCGAGGAGGATGCATCATGTCCATCTGTTCTGTCTCATCCAACTTTCTATTCTGGCTCCCAGAAATTTTCTACTCTGGCTCCCAGAAATCTGTGCACCTATGGACCCTCATGGACCCAGCCTTACTCTAGCAGGCGAAAAACTTGAAATTCTGAGCATGAGCGCAAACATGGACAACATGCTATACTAAGCTAGGCACGTAACCAGACTTTTAGATGCCTACTTGAAGCTGAAAGATATATACAGGCAGCTTCTGGATCGGTTTGAAAGGGATGCTGAAAAATTGGATGTATGTCTGGAAGTTATTAGCACATTGGCAAAATGCATCACAAATATATTGGCAAGGCATAGTGCCACTACCAAGGGGGCCCTGGCAGGGCTTGACTATGGTGGCAACATCTGCCCAAAGCTACTGTGGACAACCTAAAGACTCAGTCAGTGGCCGCACCAATGACAGAGCAAGAAGTGGGCTTAGGGAAACACAGAGATGGAGAAGGAGTAATTTAGGAGCAACCCCAGAAACTCCCAAAGGACAATATAAACATCCCACTGCATTCCAGAAAATTGGATGGGGTTAATAATAGAGCAATCAACCAACCAAAAGTGACTGTAAGTAAGGGTGAAAGGCTGGTTCAAGAAGGGACTATGACTCAAAGTTATATCGCTCAGAAGGAACCCACCTGTGGTGTTGAAAAGGGTTACTAAAGAGGATCTGTTATTTTAAGGGCCTCACAGACAGTAATAAAATGTTTACAAAAGAGCATTGTTGAAAGCTTAATCAGAGGCCTTAGGTGTGAATAACATCTCGCTTAATGTGTTTCCGAACAGATTGCATGTTTTCGAGGGTACAATGTTCATTTTTGCTTTGTGAATTCAAACTTTCGCATGTGTATATTAAACTGTCGAGATGCCCTACACAAGGCAGAAATATGTCACCTGCATGATTCCTGGTATTCCTGGAATGTAGAGGGTGGCACTCTAGACGAGTTGCAACAAGCGACTGAGAGTGTTGGGTTGAGCGAGCAAAAAGAAATGCCTGTTGATCAGAGTCGACCAATTATTGACTTGACAAGACTAGAACTAGAGCGGAGGCTCAGGCAGGCTCCCATTGGGGATTATCAAGTCTCTAAGCAGGCAGGTGAGAAGATTTATGCATTTGCGACACAGACTCCACCACTGAAGCAACTCTAGGGGAGCATGAGCCCAAAGAGAAGAAGAAGAATAGAGTTGGGATAATGGGACTCTATGGGGAAGGGGCATGTCATGGCCACAGGACAAGGGCCAATATCTTTACCATCCAATGGGTCCAAATGGACCCAGTCCTGGCGCCTTTGGCACCAGGCTCATAAAAGAGTGTGCTTTGCACACTCTGTGCCTAGGGCACGTGCATCCAGGCCAGGCGTGGCCATTAGAGAACATTGGGGAGCACGTGCAAGAACCTCGGAGTGGCAAGGTGGAGCCACAAGGTGTGGCCAAAGGGAGGGGCCGGGACCAAGCTATTTAAGCCAGCCCCGCCTGCATACAGGTGCTTCGCGTTTGTCTGCTTTCAGCAGCGTAACACTCACAGCCGCCTGCAGTATTCTTACCTGTTTCCAGCTCATCAAGTCGACGTGAATCTCGCCTGGCTCCAGTCCATCTTCTTCAGCGCTGGATTTACCTGCTTCCAGCTACACCATCGCCCGATGCGCATCTTACCTGGCTCCAGCTACACCATTGCTGAATGCGCATCTTACCTGTCTCCTGCAATCCCATCGCATGCAGCGCATCGCATCTTACCTGACTCCTATTGTCATCGGAGTTGGAGCGCATCCTCACCTGTTCCGGACGTCCAGCTATGCGGAAACTCTTCTTCCCGTCCATCACCTTCACGGAGCCATCCATCCAGCAATCGCTGACAGATCTTCGGATAGCTGTTTCTCGCTTGACATCGCCAGGCCATCCCTGCAAGAGAAAAGGACATACAAGGTTAGAAACTGCATAAATAACTTACGCTTGGCCGCGCTACACCTGAGCCTTGCGTTCAACCATTAAAATCAACTTACCTTTTATTTGAGAGCTTCGATATTCCCCTTCGCACTATTTGGACTCGCTCTAAACACTGCAACTCTGCATAGCCATCTTCACACCTATTGGGGAGAGAAAAGACATTGCAAGAATTTACGTACAATAATCATTGTTAAGAACATATACCTTCAAAGTGGTTCGGTCGCAGCCGGTCTTTGCCGCCACATCCACGGACCAGTGAAGCAACTAGGTCCACGTCAGGTGCCCCTGCTGATGAGAAGCAGGACGGAGAGCTCATCCTCACAAGAAATCAGGTGAGCCTATATGGGTAAACGCTTGCCCATCTCATTCTGGAACGAAGGATTTGAGGGAAATCACGATAAAACCACACCATTCTCATTGCCTCTCGTACTCTCTCAGGGGCTATACCAACAACTAGAGTGACCTACATTGCAGCAGCTGGGGGAGAGAACCGATCCAGGGGAGCCAAGTCCAGGCAGGGCTCCAACCATGCCCCAACGTCCCCGTAGAGACCAGGTGAGCGTAACAGGGCCTCGACCCAAGACAGCCTGTTTATAGATGGTTTTCAATAATTCTAGATTCCGGCACAAAAGAATACAAGGGGCCGGTCTTAAGGGGGGGTGGCAATTTTTGTCAAGTCCCTGTATGAATTCCATCACATTGACCTAGATGCCAAAACCTGTTGTTTGCAGGTAGTAAAAGTTTACCTAAATGCTAATGTGAACATCATCCTGGTTAACTTTTATAACAGCGCACGTGAATCTAACAAGGTGCAGTGCCTGATTCAACTGAAGCTATGTTTTGATGATTACGTTTGTGATCTGGGTTATGGATCATATATGGTGCTGCTAGCTGTGGATTTTAATGTAAAATGTGGAAAAGGGCCCCCACTAGACCTACTGGATAATACAGAGAATCTCTTGCTGGGAGTTGCCGACTCAGAATTGATGGATCACAGAACATTTGGGGGTGGGCTTAGGTTAACATCCTGGTTGTACCAATGAGACCTGAGATCAACTAATGGTCGTACTAAGGGTGATAGACCAGGAAAAGCAACCTTTAGAGGGACTAACGGATGGATACACAACAATTGATTACTGTTGTTTCTCAATCCATTTTTGGAATAGGATTACAGATTTCTATATTCTAGAGGATGTGCTAAGTGATCACCACCCTTTAGTATTGGAGCTTGTGGCCATCATTGTGGAAGAGAACAGGACTGTAGAGAAGCAGATGTACAGGTCATCTATAGTGCCCACCCCTCACCTCTGTCATATTGGAAGAACAAGAAGAAGACACTGTGCATGACACCAGGTATCATCCCAATACGGCAACGACGATATGAGAGACGTTATGCGCTCAGACAACCGTATCGAATATACCCTCGAACTGACGTGGTAGAAGGAGGCCTGCATACACCATTGAACGTTGAAATGTAAAGTGATGTCATCAAGAGAAGACACAAGGACACACTGAAACGATATGCGAATACTTACAGAATGAAGATGTAACTGACTTAACAAAGTGAACATTTATGCGAATATGAAGAAATCATATACACTGAGAAGATAAATGAGAAAAGATGCAGTAGATGTATATATGCAGAAATTAAACGTAGATGAGATATATCGAAGATTGCTGCAGTAGAACATATAACACGGGTAAAGCAGCAATGATGAGAAAATGGATGTCAAGAAGCCTGAAGGAGAAAGACCAAGGCTGCAGAGCTGACAGGCACTGGAAAACAACTTTGTGCAAGGAACAAAGGGTATTTGCTTGGCTTAGGATCAAGGATGCCACAGCAAGAAACAACTGCGAGGCACAAAAGGAGTCAAAGAGGATAAGCTACATATGCACAACATATTTCACTTAGATTAAGCAAAGGAGTGAACATTTGGAAGTAGCAAGTATTGAACAAAGATGCAGAAAGCATATGCAAGCAGAGCAACCAAGTCTCCAGAGGCCAATAGGAGTAATAGCACCCAGTATAATCAAATCAAATAGCACTAAATAGGAGGTTAGAATGGACATAATCGTGGTCTCCTCACATGTGGTTTAAGACCAGGAAACACAGCCTATTCATTAAGCTGCAGACGAACATAGCAATGTACCTTCACTCCCTTTAAAGTTCAGAGGAAGAGAACAGTCAGCAAGTTCAACTACAAAGAAGAAGCCTTCGCTTAGCTTAGGGTCTATCTGATGAGAGATGGTAGGCTAATTGGCCAAGTGGGCAGTTGCCTGACGCTGTTCCCAGCATCTGGGTTTCATTTTGCTTACGTACTACTAGTGAGTCGAATGTCCAAGGTTAGGAGAGAATGCCAACCAATCATGAGGGCCTATGTAATGATGGACTATACATTGTTGCAGAAGCCAATCCAATGATGTTAGTCTGCTAGTATCTGTATTACACATAGTTAGAGGTAGTTCAAGACGTGCCTACCAGATAAGGGGCAGCCAAAGATGTTACTAACACCTAAACGAACTATAGGTATATATGTTCCCTTAACCAACCCCTTCCGTCCGATAGGTTTTTATTGTTTGCCACGCAGGATGATGTCATAGCTGATGTTCATTGAGGTATAAAGCTTTTGTGTAAGGGAAATGTATTCGAGAGCGTGTGAGCTTCCATCTGCTTGTTCATCAAGTTTTCCTACTTTATTAAGATGATAAAAGAGTAGTATTTTGTCATAATTTTTTAATCTGTCCGGTTATTTGGGCCAGAGATCATTTATTGGTAATCCCATCTGTCACTTGGAACGCTCCAGGTGCTATCGCACATTTTGGTAGCAGACTCTCGGATTCAGATCCAGACTCTCAGATTTTTACGTCTTCGACCATTAGCAAGAAGATTGCAGAGTTTCCGGTGGAGAGCAGAGCAAAACACACTTGTGAAAATGAGACGGTTGGCAGGTGCCCCTTTGACAAAAATCCTGTCCGGTCCCCACTGGCGTCCCATGGACCGATACGAACTGGTCGATTGGGGAAGAGTCGATACTGAGGGACTCAAACTGAGCAACGGATGTAAGTAGAGCATTGAAAGTGGCAAATACAAGAGGAGGAATTGTATTGTAAGTGTAAATATATATAGTAACATGATTTGTTTTAAGAGAGAGAGAGAGAGATACCTCGATCCCTAGTCCCAAGGGGACAGAAGAGCAAGCATTACTCTCCCAAAGAGGGTATTTTTTAGGGATTCCTGGGGCAAGGCCAATGTGAAGAATGTGTGTCACACTCCAAAATGAGGTAAACTGGAGATGATATACCTTTACTAGAGAGAGTAAGAGAAGACGATTGTAGAAAATTATGGTTCACATTTGTTTGAGGTTATACAAATGTCAGCTGTGAGACAGGCATGGTATAAAGAAAGACACACACTCAAAGATCTTAGTTTCAAAACCTTTATTTACTAAAGTTCCTGGGTTGGTGTAATGGCTAACTGGCCCTAACACTAAAGAGATGGTTCCCTTAACAGATGTTTCTAAGGGCAGTTGAAGTCTTAAAGTCCAAAGTAAAATCTGTCTGTGTCTAAACCTATGCTTGCCCTCACTCTTTGACAAAATGTGTTAGGAAGTCTCTTAAAAGAAAAAGATAGTGGTTCAACAGAAAATAGGAAACCAAGGTTAGTTTCAGGTGGTCTTCTCATCAGGTGCAGGTTGGTCAGTTTCACAAAAATGAGTTCAATCAAAACAGAGCTGTTCATAAAACCTTCGCCACAAAGCCCTTGCAACACCCTCAAATACCTTCAATGTCTTTGTGTTCCTTGAGGTTCCCTTCCCCAAGTTTCAACGTGTTCAAGTTCCAAACACCACAAAAAGAAATATAACACAGTTCCTTTTGAAGCTTCTCTGGGTTCCCTTCCCCAAGCTTAGGCCTGTTTTCGGTTTCAAATAAAAATTCAACTTGTTAGAATGTACCTTTCCTTTTAAACACAGTTCTCTCATACACACTTCACTTATGGGAAACAATCAGAGACTTTCGAAACCGCCTGGTTCTTTACTCCTCAAAGGCGTGACCACTCCGATCTGTAACCCCTTTATTCCTTGCTCTAACTTCTTTAGCCTTTCACCTGTAGGTGCTTCCTGCAACCCTTCTTGTTCTCCTTTGTGTCTTTTGCTTCCTATCTTGTGTACCCTTGCATCTTCCTTACTTTCGTGTATACACTTGTACCTTTCTTGCTTTCTCGTGCACACTTGCACAGCCTCTCTCTTGCTTTCACCTTTTCTGTGCCCCTGCCACTTTCCTTTTCCTTCCTGTGCCTCGTTCATGGTTCTCTTGTCCTTTCGGTGCCCACTTGCACCCTCCTTTTCGTTGCGGGCTACTTGCACCCTTTTTCCACACCTTTCTGTTCTCCCAGTGGTCTATCACACCTTCCCTTTTCTTGCTGCTTTCTCAGCGCTTCTTTATACACATTCCGCTTTTCACTTTCAATTCCAAGTCTTTCTCACTCTTTTCCAATCGCTTTCAGCTTCAAAATCTTTTTACTTTCTGCCGCTTGCTTTTCCCTCTGTGCCGCTTTATATTCTGTGCCTTTCTCCCGCTCCGCTACAGTCACACACACACTCCCGAGTTTATTTCTCACTGCTTTCACAAAACACACCGGGCAGCATCGCATTGACCGGTGGTGTCTTCAGGATACACAGGGTTGAGGTCAGGGTCTCACCACCTGCCCCTCAGATACCCTTGGGGCCAGCACAGGTCCCAAGGGAACGAGCACTTTCCTGGATGCCGCCAGCAGGATGCAAGCAGCCTCACTCCGGCTCCTTGGAGACACGGCTCCCTCGCCATGCTGCAGCCCCTCACAGACACCAGGCCAGCATATCGGCACGCCGTTCTCCTCCAGGCCTCAGCTCCTGTCAGTCTCTGCTCCTTGGCTCCTCTGGTCCAGACAGCATCCCCAGCTTGCTAATTCTCTTGAAAAGGACAACACCTTTTATAGTTGTGAAAACAGTCAAGTGGAGTCAGGTGTGAGTGATAATTAGCAAATGCCTGACTCTGCCTGAGTCTATAAGTGGTCTATAAGTGGGACAGTTTAAGTTCTTTCTATTGTCGGCTTCCCTTACTTCCCCCATGTTGGTTCTATGGGCAATCTTTACTGCTCCCAGTTGCCTATTCCTCATCTCAGTATTGGTTGGAAATGGGAAGGGGGAGATGGGGTGAGATTGAAAATACCCCATGAAGGGGAGAGTAGGTAGGTATTACTCGGACTGGGGGAATACCATGTCTCACCCTTGGGTATCCTCCTCCCAATCCCTTGTGACTTCCACTCAGTTGATGCTCACTTGTTTGTCCACCCCCAGGGTCAGGATCCAAAAGCGATGGCCCTTCCCTGGCCACCTGAATGGAAGATCCTGAGGGAATAGGTGGGAGAATACCATCAGGCTTCTCACACAGAGTAACACTTTTGATTTGTTTAAACTAAGAAACATAAAATGATAGTAATTATCTAGCTGGTTATCAGAGTCTAAAAATAAGCGATTTACGTCAAGAATGGGAGAATAACAGTTTAGGAAAAATAGTAAGTGAAATAGGATTCCTAGAGTGTCAATAATAAAACAGCAGGACAGCAAGAATCGGTAGAACTATAAACCAAGGAATAAGGTGAACATTATTTTATATGCTTGAAAATTGGTTAAAGAATTGTGTTTTGGGTAATGGGCGGCGATGGTGCTTGTCCGAATTGACTGCTGTGATATAATTAATTAAAGTAATAACAGAAAAAAAGGTTCATAAGTATTGACAGTTAAAAACGACTTGACATTATGGGGTACACTCCCTTACTACACTTGTGCAAAACATTACCGAGAAACACACCCAAGATTAGGAAAAACCATGCTGAATGGGTAAAAGGCATGGCTGACAAACTGTTCATGCCTTGGTCTCAAGAAGGTTCGCTATCAAGAACAATATTGCAACACGTGACAACATGTTTAAATGCTGCATAGACAGGGAAGAAGAGTTACAGAAACGATTAGCCATTTTAGAACTATGGAAAATGTATCAGAGCGAGAAAGAAGACCCACCCAAAAAGGAGTGTTTGCTTAATAAGCAAGAAGGGGAGGGCACAACGTCCTCAGCAGGAAGGGGAGGGCACAACGTCCTCAGCTCCTCTTTCTCCTTCTGAAAACAACAATACAGACACTGAGAAACAGGTATTCTATCCTTTAAAGGAGTTAAAAGCAGCGGCGCGGTAGGTGAATCCAACATACGCGCCCCCGCTTATAGTAGTGAGGATAGTATAGAAGAGAGCAAGATTAAAAAATGTAGATATATGTCAGCATGCGATGAACATAAAGAGCGTGATGAAAGAAGGTACAGACAGATAGAGATAGTAGAAGAAGCCAAGAGACAAAAAGAAGGGAAGGACAAAGCCAATGAAGTGACAATAGTACAGAACGAGTGTACGTGAGGACAGATGTCAGATATTACTCAAATTAGACGGTAAGGGTATTGATGATGTTAGAGAAAAAGAAGAAAGAGAGGAACGGGAAGAGAAGGAAAAGGAATGAGAAAGGGCATACAAAGAGGAGAAGGAAAAGAGAGGAAGCGAAAGGAAGAATGAACGAGGTATGAGGAACAGAAGAAAGAGAGAGAGAATAGGAGAAGAAACATGAATAAATAGAAACAAAGATTGAAAGAACATAGGTTGCAAAAACGGCGAGGGGAAGAAGAGAAAAGGGAGATGAGAAGAAGGGGAGAAGAATTGAGAAGGAGTAGGGGACAATGGGATGACGAAATAGATCACATTGTTAACAGATGCATAAAACCAATTGAAGCACGAGAACGATGGGAAGAAGAGAGAGGGTCAGAACAGCCCTGCAGGGAGCTACAAGGGATACCGAGAATACAGATAGGGGATGATGAGCATGAGGTAGAAGGCATAGAGAAAAGGATTGGGGATTTATATAGGCAAATGTGGGAGAAAGATGGTTACAAGACCAAAGGAGTATCGAAGGATCACCACCGAAAGAAGCAGGAGGAAGATTGGATGACATAATGATGGACGAGCATAGAACGCTGTCCTTAAGTAGACTAGATCTTGATGACGAGGAAAGGGACAACAGTCATACCAGCTGGGGGATAATGATGTCAGATGAAGAAAGGGAAGAAAATGAAAGTGTGCGAAGAGAAGGTGAATGTGTTTTTTCGGTAGATCCAAATATAGAAAATGTGGTAAAGTGGTCAGATTTATAAGACCCAAAAGAAAAAAAACAGAACTGACACCATGTTCTGAATGACCACAAGAACGGCCCGCCCCTTATGCAATTAGATTCAGTTAATTGCCAGGACGAAGATGAACAGGCAAAACTAGCCCCACCTCGAAGACAAGAAATGTAGTTGGGTATGATTGTGGACCAGAATTCACACAATCCCCATTATTAGAGAAAGGGGGAGGACAGCCACAAAATATACCGTGGCCACAAATGGACAAAGATCATTTTAAATGTATATTATCTCGGTTATGATATGATATGGCATTTATAATGCGCCTATACACAAGTGTTTCAATGCACAACGAGGCAAGGGAGGGGAAACAGAGGGAAGACAGATACAGCAATCCTACTAGGCCGGGTGACATTCAGATCGCACAAGTGCAGGGGAGGGGAGAAAGGGGAAAAAGTGCAGGGGGTTAAGGATTTCAATCAGGAGACGCACACCTTAGTCTCGGCTCGGTATTCAGCGTGCAATTGAAATGCTTATGTCAGATTAGATTCAATATTTGAGAGATACACCACTCATATCACACCCCCTTTTTAAATACCCCGAGTCACAATGGACCAGGAACCAGGCTGGTTGATAAAATATAATGCTTATTTATTTATTTGAAAATTAAAAGAATCATAACATTTTTAATATGGGGCAGCAATCACCAATGGGATGATAAGAACAATAAGAATATAAGCAATGCACTCAGTTTAACTTTCTACTGAATCAACTACAAAACACTAGGGAATAGAAGCACTTTTTGATTTTAGGTAAAATAGCATTTGAGTTAGAATTTCCCCCTGCAAGGTTCCCTCCACAAATAATCAATATTAAGTGGATACACAGTATCAGCAGGTAATCAGGAATGACAAATGGAAAACAGAATTAAAATTCGACTTTTCCTCCGAAAACAAGAGAGAAAAACGGATTTTAAACCCAGGCAATGCTAAAAATGGCACTCGGAAATGGATGAATATATGAATGAATGTGTATAAAACTCTTGAAACCAAAACAATTCTTTATTGGAGCAACACTGGAGAGATACTAGTAATCACAAGCAATGGATTGAGCAAAAGCATACAGTTCGAAATTGAATGGAAGATTGAAAACAGTTTATGAGCAAAATGACACGTTGGAAATTTAACACACTTTTGCGATTCCCGCCTGAATTTACCAAAATGGTTTTTAATAAAAATGGGTAAAATAGTGGAAATGGTGTTGGGGTGTAGCTACGGATCATAGGCACAATATGAAAGTGAAATGAGGTCTCTAGCTGTTAAATTGAGTGAGTTATGCAAGATCCAGTGAGGTGCGTTTTTGAGAAAATGAAGGCGCGAAAAAGGCAAAGAAATCAGTTATGACAAGGACAGTTTTACTCTGCACTAGAGCATTCAGGCTAGGCTACCAGATTGTGACACAGTAAGCTCCGGAGTTGACTCGCGAGGTCAACCCTATCACCTCTGCGCCCGCCCTGGCAACTCAGCCCGATCACTCAAACTGGATTAATAATTTAGGATTTTACAAGATAAAATGATTAAAGATGTTGGCGCTAGCACAAGGTATCAAAGTAGGGTTTCAAGAATGTTTTTTGACAATATTACATGTTATCAGGATAAGGATGGAATGACTTAGAGATTGGGATGGAACAAATCAAGACAAGTTAGGCTATAGTTTTCTATGGTTCCTCTTGATACTCCACAGTCCACTTTTTAGTTTTTGGATTTTGGACAGTCAGTGCTCGGGATCACCACATGGATCTGGTCTAACACAGGACAGCCGAACAAAATCAGCGGGCATGAACAGCTGGGCATGGACTGGATACCAAAGGATAGTTCCTCTGGACTGGCAATTCTGGTTACTGGATACTATAGGTCATCAGGGTAGCAGGATGGCAGCAGCATGCAGTGAGTGGAAGCCAGGTTAATTCAGGATGCTTCCCAAAACACCACAGCGTTTCCCTTGGGTATTGGGATTATTTTAGAATTGAGGCCTAGCTGAAGAAAAATCAGCAATGCTTGGCCTTGTGGTTGGGATCTGGAGTTTAGATGGATAAATGCAAGGAACAGACAGGAACAGGACGCTGGCGTAGGAAATCAGGAATCGGTGTGTGTCTGTGTCTTGTCAGGGACCCTTATTTATACTGGCAAATGACATCATCAAGGTAGAGGCTGGGCAGGGTTAACTACGCCCAACTCTAAACTACTTGGATTGGGCAGGGGAGCTAGTCTCTACCTCGCTCTCAGTTGGTTGGATTTCTAAGGGAATGATGTCAGGTTTATGAGGTGAGGTTTACAATGTCCCAACACTCCCACATTTACTTTACTTAAAATCCGATTTTGCCAAAAACATACATTTCTTCACTTGCAATCTCTTGGCAAATTATACACATAGTTCACATATTCTGTGCCTCACATTTCAGTCCAATCCCCAGGTCTGTGCAACCTTGTTTCGCCTTTCTGACACATTTTTGTTGTTTTACACATTAAAAAATGGGCCTAAAATTTGACAATTTTATACACAAATGCGAATTGTCCCCAGGGATGTATGTACAAAATCTTATGTTTGCCACATAAATACTTTCCTTAGACTCTTTCATATTTCGTAACTTCTGTACCCCATGCGACAATGAGTACTACCAAGTTTTAAAAGATGGCCCACAAGATTATATTAACAAACTGCAAACATTTACATTTCTACTAATTCTTGCTACAGAAATAGAAAGTTTTTAAAGTTTCTTTATAACATAGTCTGTGGCACCAAAAGGCAGTCCCTTTGTTACTTGATCCTGTTTTTTTTTCTTCCTTCAACTGCAAGCAGCTGTCATTTTCTTCTAGGCAAGGGGGTTTCCAGTCTTAATTGAAGGTTTTATTACCCCTTCACACTTGACAGGTGAGTGTCCCAGTATTGCTATTGTCCCAGCCTGGAGCACAGACAAATGTCTGATGAGCATGTGAACTTTCATTGTCCGGTCCCATACAAAGTTTTTCAAGCTGGCACTTTGCACCTATGTGTCCTGGATTTAGGGTGTATCTCCCTTCCTTTGGGAGGTTTCATAGCTGGCAACTGGAAAAACAGGTTTTTCTCAGAGCTTGCAGCTCCAGCCTATGTGTTTTAAACTGTTTAATTTCTTACTTTGGGTCTTGAATTAAACACACCTATGACATATGATATCCAATGTGTGTATTATCACCACTAACATAATTCCTTTACATTGCTAAGTAAGCAGGCTTTCATCAACAATTGAGTTTTAAACAGGTCATTTTTTTCTCTTCAGTCAGCACAGCCCATTTTTCCACATGTGTTAAAAACTGCTATCATTTATTTCTTTAATTCGGTTTGCAGCTCCTCAGATTGCCACTGTCTTTGCAGCTGTAGTCCTTTTCCTTGCAGCCGGACTCTTATCTCAAGTATAGATACATTTATCCTTGATCTGGCTCAGAGAGTAAAAAGTTTCTTTGAACTGCTGTGCCTGGATACATTTTGTCAAGAAATAAACGCGTGTTTTCCGTGCGGGTGAAAAGAACGTTGCTTGTTGATTTCTTTCAAATCTACTTTGACTGGACCTGTCATTCAGGAATTAGACCCGGTTTTTCTGAGGCACATTGATTTATCCTGGGCCTGGCAGGGCCGTTTTCATCACAGTGGTTTCAGAATGTATGGATGGAAATAGCATAACACCGCATTTTGAAAGGATGAAGACAAGTTTCATTCTGAAGGGGAATTTTTGGCTTTTGCAGCAATGCAGTGCTGCCGGTTCACTTGATTTCATCTATATGTCTCGGAACACACTGGCATACTTTTTCAGTGTGTCCCCTTGTTCCATTTTGCCTGAAGTGTGTGAGGCAAGATGGTGCAGCCATTTTTTTTGTTTGCCAAAACACAGTTTTTGAGGTCCTGGAGCGCACAGGAGCCAGCGCAGCCAGGTCACTGTTTCTTGCGCAAATGCAGCTTAGTGATGTGAGGCAATGCTGTCGAGTGGGTCAATATATCCCACAAGGGGGAAAGGGGAGGGGCAGTGCAGTACATGGGATAACAGTAAATAAATCAAGAAAATAAATAATAAATAAAAGTGCGGCCAGCTGGTGGCAAGTGCATGGGTAAGTGCAGACATCAGGTGTCACGTGCTAGAAGGGGCTGTAAGGATACAGAAACAGTCCCCGAGTGTAAGGGTTTCCAGGGGGGCAGTGCAGGTGTGCAACTGGCAGGGACAGGACCTGGGCCAGAGATCAGAAGGGTAGCTAGGTAACCAGTGCAGTTTCCGAATCCCGGAGATCAGCAGGGGAGAGGAGGAGAGAAAGCTGAAGCAAAGAGGAAGGTCTTGAGGTGCTTCCAGAACCGCAGATGGTTCTCCTCAAGTTTCAGAGAGGCAGGGAGGTTGTTCCAGAGGGAGGCCCCAGCAGAAGAAAGAGATCTACCACCAACTCGCTGTTTGGAGAAGCGACTAACCCTGAGGGAGTTGGAGACGGATGAGCGAAGAGCTCGAGAAGGAAGATATTTAGGAAGAGAGAGTTGAAGGTATTGAGACCCCAGGCCCCAGAAGGCCTTGTGGACAACACAGAGGGTTTTGAACAGAATCCTCGCCACCACTAGGAGCCAGTGCAGAGATTTCAGTCCTGGAGAGATACTATCCCTTGGGTGAGGCCAAGGACAAATCTTGCAGTCCTGTTTTGGATGAGTTGCAGAGGGCAGAGAGTAGAGGCAGGCAGATTTAGAAAGAGGCTGATGCAGTAGTCCAGCCTAGAGAGAACCAGAGCTCTGGAGACGGTGAGCTTCTGGGGGAAAAAGAGGAAAGGATGAATACCTTTGAGGAGGTGCAGCTGATAGTGTGACTTCTTAGAGATGTCAGAGATATGAGGAGAGAAGGAAAGTGTAGAGTCGAAGATGACCACAAGGTTTTTAGCCTCACAGGTGGAAGCAGGACGAGGCCCAAGAGAGGCTGGCCAGAGAGTGACAGGAAAGGAGGGAGCAGGTGTGCCGATGAGGAGAATCTCAGTCTTACTGGCATTAAGGCAGAGATCATTGGCGGCACACCACTCCTGGATGGTGAACAGACAGTCAGAGATGAGAGAAGGAGAAGAGGTGGCAGAAGGGAGCCTGAAAATGAGTTTAGCGTCATCCACATAGCACTGAAACTTGGGGCATAGAGCGGCAATGCGGTGGGCAAGAAGTGCCAGGTATTGGTTGAACAGCTAGGGAGAGAGGTTAGACCCCTGGGGAACACCACAGGTAGAGATAGAGAGAGGTTGACTGCAGGTGCGGGTAAATGGATGTATGAGTTAGAAAAGAATGACAGCAGGAATGACGTTAGCAGTGGGTGACATAATAGGCCTACTAGCAGCTATTCTAGGAGAGAGAGCTGACAATATTTGAATACAAGCAGGATATGAGAGTGTGACAGCACAAAACACGACACACAATTAACATTTTCAGAACAGACGTATGGAGAGTGCTTAGAGTACAATATCCTGACACATCAGACATGGGTGCGATTATGACAAGGAAAATGGGTGAGGACGAAGATACTTTTGCTTTTATTCAAGAGGTTCAAGAACGTTGGCAGATGAGGGAACTGTGGGATAAAACAGTAGCATTATTCTATCATATTTTATATTGGGGTGGGGGCTTCCCGAGCCAGGGCAACGACAGATGAAGAATCAGGTAGGGATGGAAGTCATGGCCAGAAATACAGTTGACTATCGTACATCATTGTTGATTATTACAAGAGAAGAATAAGAAAAAGCTGAGAATAGAAAGCAGGAGGTAGCAAAGTTAGTTCAGAAGAAATTGACAACATTTGCCATATAAGGAGCAGTATTGACAAGTGGTGAAGGTGTGGAAACACAGGAGTTACAGCCAGCACATCCAAGCAATGTAGGGTACCCTATAGATCAAGGTGGGTACACTTTTTGGCCAACAGGTAGAGGGAATGGACCTAGAGGAAGGGGAGGCGGATTTTCAAAAACCTCAAGCGGGAGGAGAATTTAATGGAGGACAGTGGCAACAATGTTGGAATTGCGGGGAGAACAGGACATATGGCTCGAATGTGTAGAAGTAGAGGGAACATGCAGCAGAACTGGTAAGCTCCAAGAGAGGGAATGAGATTTTCTCCGCAATATAATACAGAACTGCAGGAGTATCATGCCCCAGATCACACGCAGAAACAGACACATGCGCCACAAATACAGCGAGCGCATCAAGTTCCGTTGCAATCAAAGGCACCACAAGGGCAATCACAGCAAGCGTCTATGCAAACACAAGCACAGACCGAGCAAGTACAGACCTAACAAGCAATGGTGCCACAATGAAATGTGAATACAGGAGCCCCACAAGCATTCACACCCAGGATAGGGAGTGTGACAGTAGAGTAGTGTGAGGGAACCCTTTTACAGGTACAGGGATTAATGTAAATCCACAATAAGAAAGCCCACAGATCGACCTGATGTGTTCAGTACTAGCAGTGACGGAGGATCAGGTTAATTAAAGGAGGCAAGACATTTTCGTTTCTTGTAGACACTGGAGCTAATTGTTCCTGTGTTCAAGAGGGAAAGTACCCAATGTCTGGCATTGCCATGAATGCGCAGGGATTCTTTGGGCCTATGAGTTTAGTTCCTTTTACTGATGAATTACCAATTTCTATAGAAGAACATCATGTGTCTATGCCACTATTGTATTCTCGGCAGATACCAGTTGACATATTAAGACATGACTTGATGACAAAATATAACATGATGATATCTTTCACTGATAAAGGGATAGTGTTTTCAGATGTATGTGAAAATGTCAAAGGGGAAAGGCCTGCGGCAGGAAAAAATGAAGTTTATTTAAACGTATTTCCCTTTTGACATGTTCACGTATGTCCCTCTCCCTCATTAATTCACTCCCCCCTTACTTACCTCACAGCGGCACACTTTGTAGTGTGCCGCTGATTCCCCTTTCTCCCTGCAACAGCAGTTCCTTCCACTTGCGTGGACTTGAACCAGCGCTGCAGGGTCCTTTTTTTCCATTTTGTTATTTTCCACAAAGCGAGGGACACTCCGCAAACCCTGATCCCAGTACAGGGAACAAGGGTGCGGGGGACACACCCGCAGCCACCGCTACTCTTGTTCACTGTAATGGGAACCTATGACATCATTCTTAGGCTATTTTGGCTGTACATAATTTTCTAACAGCCGAAATTGAACAATTATGCCATAGGTTCTATGTTATTCTACATTTTCTGCAGATACCAGTGTGTTCCACTTCAGGGATACATTATATGTGTGTAAGAGTAAATATTTTGTTGACATGGCTTCCTGGATTGATAGGTAAACTGTTGGGAATACCTGATGAATTTTTGTTTAGGTCAGAAATACCTATGGTTGATGAGGAAGGACGGATTTTCCCCATATAGTTGGAGGAAGTGATGGTGAGAGAGGAAAGGGTGATTATTCATGGGACAGATGATGAGGGAAGAGCATGGGGAACAGTAATATCCCTTGATGAAGGATACAGACTAACAGACTTGACAGATGGGGAGCTGTTTAGAGACAAGAATTCAGACAATGAGTTAGTATTTTTCACAAGTCTCACTCATTGGATTAAAGTTGAGAATAGAGAAATACCACAGAGAATGGCATTGGTAAAAAAGAAACCACCATTTTTCCAGGAAGATTTAGAAAAGGTGCCAAACATCTTATTGACCAACAGTCCATATAACGTGGATCTATTGAGTGGAGCATGTACAGTTAAAATTAAGCTCAAGCAGGAGCAATTTTGCCACAACCAAAGCAGTACCCCATGTCCAGAGAAGCGGATGAAGGTATATTTCATACCATTTCCACTTTAGTACAACAGGGAATATTGGTACCATCAGAATCTCCATGTAACACAGCTGTGTACCCAGTGAAGAAATCAACAGGGGGGTCATGGAGATTTATTCATGATATACATCCCCTAAACAATATTGTTGAAGCAGGGTTTCCTCTGGTTCCAAATCCAGCTACGATATTATGCAACATTCTAGCTACAGCCAAATATTTTACAGTAATAGATTTAAAGAACGCTTTCTTTTCAATTCCTCTTCATGAGAACTCCCAAGATTTTACCTCATTTTCGTATACAAGCCAGCGTTGGAAACTTACAAGATTTCCTCAGGGGTACGGTGAGTCCCCGTCGATCTTTAATAGGGAACTTCATATGGACCTAGGTAACGTACAACTTGAGAGCACAATAATTTAGTACGTAGAGGATATATTAGTGTGCAGCAAGACAGAAGAAAAATGCAGAAAAGATTCAGTTCAACTAATGACCATATTAGCAGAGAAAGGATATAAGGTAGACAAAGAGAAATTACAATATTGCCAGGAAGAGGTCCTGTATATAGGACAGCTAATCTCTCAAGAAGGGAGAAAAGTGAGACCTGAGGGAACAGAAGCAATCGCGAAGACTCCAAAACCTGCGACAGTGAGGGAAATGCAACCGTCTATGTAATTATTGCAGGGCCTGAGTTTTTGATTATAGTATGTATGTTCAGCCACTTTTAAAAGGACTTAAGGAAGCACAGACGATTAGGACATGGACATAAACCATTTGCCTACTATAGAGGGATTTTAGACCGTGTAATGAAAGGACATTATCCTTGCAAATATTAGCTGCTGCTGCCTCCATGCTTGAAAAAGTTGCGAGTATTACAATGGGGTGCTCAATGACGTTATTCGTCGAGCATTCATTATTCGCCATTTTAGAGAAACCCAAAAGTACATTGGCTACACAAAGAGCATCAGGATATGAAGTAATTATTTCAAACCCAGCGATCACAATTGTTAGATGTAGAGTAGTGAATCCAGTGACCTTCATAGCAGAGCCAGTAGGGAAGGAGGTCTATGTACATGACTGCAAAACATACACTGAGCTTTATGACAATATTCCCCATGTTAGAGAAAATGCTCTTGGAGGGGTGGCCGTTGCCACTTCTCAGCCTTATCCACTCCCATGGCTTCATGTGCTATTCCTATGCTGACGATACACAGATCATCCTCCGTCTGGATCTTTCTCGACCAGACACAGCTGCTCGGTTTAGGGGTTGGGTGGATGGCTGAGAACCTGCTAAAGTTGAACAGCTCCTCTCATCCTCTGTCCTTTTGGACTCCTGATTTCTGGCCCTCTATTCTTGGTCCCTTCCCTTACCTTCTCCTTTAACTTCAGTGAATGATTTGGGGGTAAAAATATTTGCCTCTCTATCGATGTGCAACCAGGTGGCCTCCATCTGTCAAACTGTACATTTCAAGCTTAACGTCCTTTGTAAGGTTCTGCCCTAGGATGTGTAAAGGCCCCTGTTTTGTTTTCTCTGTACACCAACAAGCAAAGGGAGGCATTGATGCGGGCTAGCACGGATGTGCCGAAATTGAATGGGAAGTCTTACCAGGATCTTGTCATGGCATATACAGACTTCATCAGATCATTAGATTTTAAAGTTAATGCTGCCAAATCCACTGTCATGTCGTGCTACCTGTTCAGGAAGAGCCCGAAAAGGACACCATCGCTTACGAATGGTGTAATAATTCTGAGAATGTTATCCTTTGACTTTCTGGGTATACATCTTACTCCCAATCTGAAACCAGCGGCTCATATTGAGAAACAAGGGGTCAGGTTTAAGCAAGCTCTTGGGGGAGGGGGGCGTTCAGAGATTTATGTCAATGTCTAGTATCCAGCCACCAGACCTGATGAAGACAGTGTACACTAGCAAAGCAAAATCAGATGCAAAATATGGAGCCTCTTTTTGGGGCTATGGCAACACACAAAGCATCCAAGTTTCCACAAATTTATTTTTTAAACTAACTCCCGGCCTTCCTCAATCAGCCCCAAACTATGGTGTCCACACTGAGGTAGGCATGCTGTTCTAGGGTGATGAAATGGTGCTGGAACCAATCTTGCATTGGCTCAGACTATGGGCGAACCCGAAGTCCAGTGTAACACATTAATTAATTAAATATTTGTTGGCCAGAGGGGGATTTCAGACAGTTCCATGGGTGTCACATGTGAGGAAGTGGCAAGTGGCTGGTAAAATTAAATGCTGAGCACCATCTGACCAACCCCACGCTCATCACTGAAGCTGCTCCGACACAGCTCAATCATCAGATGGTAACCTCTAGAGCTGAGAGAGAATTTATGGAAATACGAAATGGCACACGTAGAAATGTGACCATTATTTCAATTGTTGCAATTCCAAATTATTTATTATGGGGCAAATAATCCTGTAGAGAGAAACCTCTTGACTAGAGCACGATTTCATTGCCTTCCTATGAGACCTACGCTGTAGCACTGGTCAGGGTGCGGGGAAGGCAAAGTGTGCCCCTTTGGCTGTGAGGCAGAGGAGGATATTCTGCATTTTGTGCTCTTTTGTCTAGTATTTAAAGAAATCAGAGCAAGAACACTGGTCCCAGCTCTTAATGATAGACATTTTGCACAATGTCGACCTGCCTTGTCATATCCTCTTTTGGCAGAGCCTGTATGCGAGCTGGTTGCTGCTGTCATTTCTAAGCAAGCGCTCGCTCAAAGGACAACTGAGTTATCTATTATTTCTATTTGATGTATGTCCCGTGCTTGTCTGGCTCATAATGACAAATAGCGCAGACACATATGACTGTGTGAAAGTCAAAGAAACCGAATGAGATGGACATTTTTTTGCATATTCAAGCTGTTGACTTTTATGTTTTTTGTACTGATTATCTATGTATAGTTTTAATCCTTCAGAACCAGTATTTATGAACAGGTTTTGTATCCTAGTATCCATGTAATTTATAATAATGTTATTGAGATTTACAATGTTATTAATGTTGTATGTATGTTTTTATGCTTTTATGGCTACATTGCCGAAATAAAGTGATATGATTGTGATAACTTTGAAATCCAAGGTCTCTCTGAAAACTGAAATTCAGGGGGAGGATAGTGCCACAGACTGTAGCCTCCACACCGCTGGCAATGACAACAAGATGACTCAGTCACTCACCACCATTGGAGGGTTCAATGAATATTGCGATTAAAAGGGAGATGGTATGCAGTCAGTGCGTTCTCAACATGCTGAGGAGGAAGGGAAGGAAGACCATTTAAACGTAGATACTTCTGTGTTTAAATGTTAGGCCATTGTTCCCTTTGTTTTTGAAATTCAAATCTGGATGTTCTAAATCTATTGGATGTGCTTTCCACCTTTATTTGAAAGTCAATCTGTGTGCCTTTGCAGATACTGCTGTGTTTAATTGTTAGGCCTTTTTGCTTTATTTTTCAAATTCAAATCTGGGCGTTCTAAATCTATTGGATGTGCTTAAAACATAGGCCTTTCCACCTCTATTTGAACATCAAATATGAGTGCTTTTGTAAATACTGCTGTGTTTAATTGCTAGGCATTTATTTTCCCTCTGCCTTCTTATCTCGCTTCCTGGTGTCGTGCTCTCTGCTGTTTAATGTAACCTAGCCCCTATCCCTCCTGAAACGCGACCTACTGTTATTTGATTTGCCTTCACTTCATTTTCTGCTAGGCCGCCCGATGACCCCCTTGTGAATTTTGCAGTCCCTATGTCTGCCCCCCCCCCCTGCATCCATGGTGCTCTCCATCTCTCCTATCTACTCTAACTGTTATTCTAAGACCTATCCTACTCCTGGTCTCCAACCCAGGCCTGCCCATCTCTGACACCTACGTCAATGCTTCCTCCAGGCCGACTATCACTGACATCCTATTTGTCGCCCCCTCTCCAGACCTATGCACTCCCCATATGGTCTCTATCCTGTCCCCTGTCTCTTCTTCACCCATTAATGGTAGAACCAAATGGAAAGTTCTCTTTGCCCGCTTCCAATCCTCTAGGTGCATTATTAATGTCTATCAGAATGGCACTGTCATGGCCCAGGGCTCTCAGCCCAATCTCTTCCTTCTTGATAGGCGTCTTCTGTCTCTCATCAACGTCCTTCCTTCACCTGTCATTCCTCCTTCTGCCACGCATTTTCCCCTTCTCGACCACCGACAGTTGTACCACATCCCTGTACCCCTATTTGCAAAACCTTCAAAGGGGCAATCAGCTTCACTTAGCTACTCTGAATGCCCACTCTGCCAGTAAACACTCCTCTGATATTGGTCTCCTTCTTGAACACTTTGGCCCTCATTACAACTGAGGTGCTAAGTGCACCAACTTTACCACCATGGTGTAAACTACGTTTACACCATGGTGGATGGCGGATTTACCGCCCCATTACAAGGTGAGTGGGGCGGTAAATCCCCATTTCCCATTTTCCCTTCCCCATTCCCATTTTTGCCCCATAGGGCATAATGGGAGTGGGGAAGGCGCTAATTACGGCACCGTAAATTACGGTGCCGTAATTAGCACCAAGGTGCCTTAGCACCATGGAACTTAACGTCTGCAAAAAGCAGGCGTTAAGGTGGGAATCAGGCGTTAAGGGTTAACGGTGGCGTTAACCCTTAACGCCTGAGTTGTAATGAGGGCCTTTGACCTTGACGTTTTCCCCCTCACCGAGACGTGGTTCAATGCCAGCTATGTCACTGCTTTCGACACTCTTTGACCTGAGGACTACAAGATTTTCTCCGAACCCAGGCCCAACCGGTCTGGAGGTGGAGTTGCCTTGATATACCCTGAATTGATCCCTGCCACAATCATACCCACCTCAGTCCTATTCCTCCTTTGAATACCTCGTCTGCAGGCTTGGTGTTTCTCCTACCCCCCTGCTTACTCTCACCACCAGCTACAGGCTGTTGGCCTGCTCTCCCTCTTCCTCTAGAATGGGCTGACCTCACCCCTTCTCTCATGACCTCTACCTCCAAGCTTCTCTTCCTCAGAGACTTCAACACTCAATTTGACTCTTCTGATGTGGCCACTATACTCTTCTGTGACCTATGTGACTCTCTTTCCCTCAACATTCTTCCCTGTGGTCTGACCCACTCAGCCGGGCACACCTTGTATGCTCTCATCTCATCATACATCCCTATATCTAACCCTCTCACCAAACCTCTCTGCTGGTCTGACCATGCCCTCCTCTCCTCTCACCTGAAGCTCTTGGGCTCCCTGGCCAAGCCACTGCCTGCAGTGCCAGACTCCTTCTCCGTCATTCGACTGAAGCGTAAATCAATTGCTACTTTTGCCACCATTTTCATCCCCCTTCTACCCCCCTCCGACCCCTGCTATTAATTCTCCCACTTAGACCAGCCATCGATAACCTCAACCTCTCCATCTCCAATACCCTTGACACCCTTGACCCTTTCATGAGGATCCGTATGAAGCCTGCTTCCAAGTGCAAAAGCTAGTATGATTCCGACCTAGTATCAATCGAAAGCAATGAGGATTATCCATAAGAACAACATGGAGAGACAAAGCGAGACCTACTACATAGCACCATTAGGCTGTCCCACTAATAGCGTGAGGCAAGGTCAGGCCCTTTACTACAACTGTGCACACCTGACTCCACTTGACTCTCCACTACACCATAAAAGATGTGGTTCTGCCAGAAGCAATGGGAGAGCTGGGGTTGCTGGATGGAACGTAGAGGCCAAGGAGCAGAAGGCTGTAGAGAGAGGAGCCCAGAAGATCCAGCGGAGTGCGGGACGCCGAGATGCTCGCCCCGTGTGTCAGAGGGGCTACAGTGTGGTGATAGAGCTGTGTCTCGAAGGAGCCGCATTGGGAAAAATTGCAGGCTGTTGACCGTGTCCAGGTCAGTGCTTGTTTCCCTGAGACATGTGCCAGTCCCAGGGGTGTCGGAGGGGCAGGTGGTAAAACCCTGACCTCATTCCAAGACCCTGGAGAACTGCTCACCAGCACCGTGCTACTTTGGTAAGTTTCACAAATTGGAGAGAGGGAGAAACTGAGCAGAATCAGTGGAAGGGGGCAAGCAGTCTGACAATTGAAAGTGCGCAAAGCAAAGCGAGAGAAAGTGCTCTAGCGGCACAGAAACCAAAAAGACAGAAAGAGCAAGAGAAAGTACGCTAGTGGCACAGAAACCAAAGCGATAGAAAGAAAGTGAACCGAAAGCAAATAGTGGGTGCGAACAACTCGAAACGAAAAAGACAGAAACAGAACGGAAAGGACAAGAGAGGGTGTGAGCGACCCGAAAATGCATAAAAGGGTGCGAGCGACCGGAAACCCAAAAGTGTTTGTATGAAGCACAGGAATGGGAAATTAAGATGCAAGAATGCATGAAACTGTAATGAGAAGTGTGCAAGAAGCACAGCAAGGTGTAAGGAAGGTGCAAGTGTGCACGACAAGAAAAATAGGTGCAAGAAGCACAGTGCGAACGAGGTACAGAAGGAAAAAGGTGCTAGAAGAAAGGTGCAGGGAATAAATAGAGTGGCTAGAAGTTAGAGTGGTTGCGCCTGGGAGGAGCAAAGAGCCTGGCGTAATCGAAAGTCTCTGCTACTACCCCGATGAAAGAACCATACATTGAAAGGGGCATCCTGACAAGGAGAAGTTACTTTTTGTGTAAAGACCAAAGGGGCCTAAGCTTGGGGACGGGAACTCTGAGAGGCCCACAGAGACATTGTGAACTGTACAGGAAAGGCCTAGGCTTGGGGAAGGGAACCCTGAGAAGCTTGACAGGGACTGTCTTTTTGTTTGGAACTGGAAGAATCAAAGCTTGGGGAAGGGAACCCCAAGAGACCATGGGAACTTTATTGACTTGATGCAAAAGCCCTATGTGGAAGGTTCCGAGGGCAACCCCTTTGAGTTTAACTATTTTTGAAACTGGCAGAACTACACCTATTGGTAGGGCTAACTGAAACTAGCTGTGGTTTATATTTCCTTCTGAGAAACCATTTTTCTTATAAGAAAACCCCCTATCACATTTGGTCTAAGAGTGAGCGCAAGCATAGGTTTGCACACAGGCGAATTTTGGTTTTGGACTTACGGACATTGACAGCCCTTAGAGTCATCAGTTGAAGGAACAACCCCCTTAGGGTTAGGGCCAGGTAGACATTACACCAACTCCATAAAGTTTGACAATAAAGATTTTCAAACTGTTACTTTTGAGTTTGTGTCTCTCTTGATACCATGCCTGTCTCACACACACCATACTGAATCTGTTGGCTGTCTCCATGACCACCAGTTTGGCTTCATAGCCTCCAGAGGCACGGAAACTGCTCTCCTAAACACCTGTGAAGACCTGCTCTCAAACCTCTACTCCAACTCTCCCTCTGTTCTCATTCTCCGGGATCTGTCCTTTGCCTTTTACATGGTCAATCATGCCACCCTAATAAAGCGGCTCCATGACACCCTTGGTATCACAGACCTGGTTCTGGATTGGATGACATCCTTCCTTTCTAATCGACCTTCCCAGGTGCAACTGGGCCCTTTCCTCTCCTCCATCTCACTCTCTACCTGCAACATCTCTCAGGGCTCTATCCTATCACTGTGTCTCGTCCACATCTTCCTTGCTCACTTGATTTCCGCCTTCCACCTTCATTTCCAGTGTTATGCTGATGACACCCAGCTCTCTGTCAAGCTGCCCTCCACTGCCTCCTCTTCCTCCTCTCTCATTCTTGACTGTCTGACTGCTATTCAGGCATGGTGCACGGCTAATGCTCTCTGTTCAATGCCAGTAAGACCGAGATCCTTCTCATTGGGACCCCTGCTCCCTGCTTCCCTCCCACTTTCTGGTTGCCCTGGTTCCCCTCCCCTCACCATCCTATGAGGCACAAAACCTTGGGGTCATCTTTGACACCTCTCTTTCCTTTTCTCCTCACATCGGGGACCACTTTCAGCTTCACCTCCTCAGAGGCGTTCTCCCCTTCCTACCTAACCCCAGAAACTCAATGTCTCCAGAGCTCGCTAGGCTGGACTACTTCAATAGCCTATTCCTCCATCTGCCTCTTTCCTCTCTTTGCCCCTTCAACCAATCCAGAACAGGACTGCAAGACTTATCCTTGGCATCAAGCCCAGGGACCACATCTCTCCCGCCCTTAGATGTCTCCATTGACTCCTGGTGGCTGGTAGGATCAAATTCAAGTCCCTCTGCATCATCCACAAGGCCTTCTGGGGCCTGGGACCCTGCTACATTCAACTCTCTCCCCCTAACTACCTCCCTGCTGGAGCCCTTCATTCCTCTAGCTCCAGCTCTATGCGGCTCAGACATTCTTCCAAGCAGAGAGTGGGGGGTAAATCTCTCTCTTCGGCATGTACCTCCCTTTGGAATTGCCTCTCTGCCCCTCTCAGACTTGAGCCGGACCTCCTTAAGTTCCGGAACCTTCTCAATACACTGCTTTTCTTTTCCTCCTTCCCCCTCCCTTGCTTATTGCCCCCCCCTGCCTGCTGCGACTGGCAGCCTGCTCACCTATGAGTCACACAGTGCTCCAGACCTTCCTTGACCAGTCTTCACCAGCACCCACCTAACCAGCACTGCTCTTCTGGGCCCCTTTCCCTGACCAGCCTGGTGAGACAGGCACCCCTCCTGGGTCTGGTCCACCTCCCTCCCTCGCATTTAGACGGTGGTCCACCCCCAGCATACCCTGGCACTTGCCACCCTTCCCATCCCTGGGCTTCCCTAGCACTTGCCTAGCCCCTGGACCCTTCCTACTTTCCACTCCCCCTCGCCCCTGCATCTTATGCCCCTGCATGTATGCCCCCCACCATCCTCCGCCACCCTGCACTCCGTGCTTCCGCATGATCTGAATGTCAAAAGGCCTAGTAGGACCGTTACTGTTGTTTTATATCCCCTGTCCCACCATACCCCTTGTTTGCCTTGTGGGCTCTGGAAACACTTTTTGTTGTATAGTTTGCCTTATCAATATTTAATTAATAAATCAAATAAATAAATATCTTCTGCAGACTGTTGATAATGATAAGAACAGAACATTTTCCAGGGTATGCTATGAGTATTGAGCAAGTAGTAGAAGGCCACAGTGGCAGTGCAAAATGCACTTCTGATAAATGCACACAAGCAGCTGGAGACTACATAGGACGTGGGTGTTATGTTGCTGGAGTAAATCACAATGTACATGCAATCAGGAACAGGCACCTGCAGGGGCAGACTAAGGTATGTTGGACAGTTAACAGCTTGACATAGAGATGATATGGTGCAAACCCTAAATCACTAGACAGTAATGAACACCAAACTATGGCAACACATGACGAACAATCAGCAAAAGGCAACTCAGTGCCAAGTGACCATGTTGCAGCAGCTTCAGAGTGTGATTCCAATGACGCTGCGGTGACTGTGACAGTGTTTGCCATATGCCATTTAACTTTCGCTGAGTACAGTTTGCTGGATTATGAAGTCAGTGATTGAATACATCACTTTGCAGTTCCACGTCTTCGTGTGTATCTCATAGAGTGTCACTGGTGGTGGCCATGTCAAGAGAATACCTAGCCAGGCCAGTGGTTCCTGCTCGGTCATTTGGAGGACACCATAGGCCATAGACAACTGTACTCTCTCTAAACCGCTCCTTCGAGACCCATATCGTTCCTCAGACCTGCCTTGCTCCACTTGAACTATTTGGTCCCACCATGCTGTATATCCGGAAAGTATACTGTCGTTGCCTGCCAGGTACTTATGTATGTGACAGCGAGCCTCTTACACCATGTCCCATTGTACATTTTGCCATTCCTCAGGAGGATGTGCCAACTCGATGTCAATTTGCCACCTTTTGTAGTTTTGAACCAACATTAAATGCATGTATTTTTTTTTTCATTCTTTGTTTTTTTTTTTACTTGTTTATTTATAGTTTATCCAAACAAAAACAAAAATACATCAATAATGAAGCATCATAGTACAAACGAAGAACAATAATGCAAACAATATATGAATACAGAAGAAGAAGAAAAGGAAAACAAAATAAAATAAAATGAAACCATTATTATTTACATTCCTCTTGCAAATACAGGACCATAAACATATCCCTTGCTAATAAAGATCTAAGAATGCATCCCACACTTTAGCATGAGGCCGCAATTTCCTCAACCGCCTATACATCACCCTCTCAATATTCGCCAATGAATTCATCTCATCAATCCATCCCTCTGCTGTTGGTGGAATCCGGGATTTCCAGCCCCTCAATATCAATTTCTTGGACACCGAAGCTCCCCTGAACAAAAATTTCTTCTCCGACACAGAAAGATCTTCAAGCAAAGCACAAGAGCCCAAAATCATTGTCTTAAAATCCAAATCAATTTCGCAATTCAGAACTCGCAAGCACATATCACAAACCTCATGCCAAAAGCCCTGTACCCTGACACAATACCAGAGCATATGTTCAAGTGTGCCAACATCCAAACCACAACACCAACATACATCTGAATCAGACATGCCCCTCTTTTTGAGTTTCTCCGGACACCAAAACACTCTGTTGAGAACCTTAATTTGCCTGGATCGCTCACATAAATTGACCGAGCAAAGCTGTACATTACCACACATCTCATTCCACATATCAATGGTAATCTCACAACCTAATCGCCTACTCCATTCAGCCACCAGTCCAGTATTGTCTTTGTAACTTGCAACCATCCGGCGATACATTTTACTCGCCACCAAATGATTATCCACCGCCAAGTTCTCCAAAACTTCAAGTTCACAAACCTCAATCTCACCAATGCATCTTTCCAATTTTCTGTAATCCGCAATGCATACATTCTCAATATCATAATCCGTACATAACAGATCAAAATCAATCAATTTCCCACCTCTGTATATATCCTTAATCCAATGAACACCGCCAAGAAACCACTCCGGCCAAAAAATAGGTTTGCCAGCTTCGGTAATGGATTTATTAAACCAAATTGATGCCGAAGGAGAAGTCTGAGCAGAATAGCCACACATTTCATGAATGCCCTTCCATACACTCTGCAAAAAACCAATCAATGGAGGCATCCTACCACCTTTGCAAACTGCCGTAAGTATCGCTCGCGGGGCAAGAGGACCTAAAACACCAGCCTCCGCCACCGCCCAAGTACTTGGAGAAACATCCAAAAAAGGAATCAGAAATTGACAAGAGAAGGCAAGATGATACGCCCTAAAATTAGGAACCCTCAGGCCCTCTCTATCAGCAGGGAGTTGTAACTTCCACAGCTTAAGCACAGGTGGCTTCCCATCCCAAAGGAAGGTTTGTATAGAAACATCAATCATTCTCCAATAGCTTGCGCCAATCCTCATAGGGAGCATACTCAAAATATAGTTAATTTTGGGGGCTGCCACCATCTTCAAGGCGTTCACCTTGCCCCACAATGACAAACGCAAAGCCGACCACCTTAACGTGGATGTCTTCAGCTCACGACAGGCCTCCCCTAGATTTGCTTCCACCATATCTTGCACCTCCGGAGTCAGCCAAAGCCCCAAATATTTCATTTTATGGACGCACCATTGAAAACCAAACCCAGTCACCAAAGGTCTAACACAACTCCTCGTAATAGGCAAAGCCTTAGATTTCGACCAATTGATCAAATAACCAGACGCAACATGGAACCTGGTCAAAACATTCATCAATGCCGGCAAAGAGACCTCCAAATTCTTCAAAACCAATAAAAGATCCTCAGCATAAAACCAAAATTTCTGCTCAATTCCATTAAAAGGCACGCCATCCAGTGTTAAATCACTCCGCAAAGCAATTGCAAGTGGCTCGATAGCCAACACAAATAATAAGGGCGAAAGCGGACAACCTTGCCTAGTGCCTCTCCAAAGATTAAAAGTGCCAGACAACAAACCGTTCGTCTTAACATTAGCCGTAGGCCGAGCATACAAAAGCGAGACCCATGAAATAAATTCATCACCCAAATTCATCGCTCTCAGCACAGCGAACATATATTTCCAATTGACACGGTCAAAAGCTTTTTCAGCGTCCAAAGAAAACACAGCCACATCATCATCCAGTTCCTGGGCCCTAGACATGGTCAACAAAAGATTTCGAATATTGCTAGAAGTCCTATGATTCTGAATAAAGCCAGATTGACCTGGGTGAACAAGCTTCTGAATCAAAACCTCAATGCGCAACGCGAGGACCTTAGCCAAAATTTTGTTATCTGTATTTATTAGGCTTATTGGCCTGTAACTGGAAGGCAAAGCACAATCCTTACCCTTCTTAAGGAAAACAGAAATGGTGGCATGATTAGTAGATTCTGGAAGTAACCCCTCCTCCCTGGATTCAACAAACATGTCTCTCAGAAGCTCCAACACCGATTCTGGAAGAATCTTATAAAACTCGGCCGGTAAACCATCAGGACCTGGTGTCTTCCCAGAGTTCAATTTTGCAATAGCAATCCTAATTTCATCAACATCAATCGGCCGACTCAAAGCAGTCACATCAATATCCGTAATCTTTGGAATAGTCAAACTATCCAAAAAGCCGCCACCATAGCCATCAACACTGGCCTCATTCTCGTACAGCTTCACGTAGAAATCTCTGAAAACAGAATTAATCTTGCAGGGATCAAAAGTGACCGACCCATCTTTTGCCTTTATAGAATGAATGGCTCTCTCGGAAATCTGTTGCCTTAATCTGTAAGCGAGCCACCTGACGCACTTCTCGCCTTTCTCAAAATAAGCACTTCTGAGTTTATATAAATCCTTTTCAGCTCTAGCGCATAAGACATCATTCAATTCTTTCTTTAATCTCTTCAATTCCCCTTTTTCATCAATATCACCTGGATCATGAATCAGGTCAGCCATCACTTCAACAATACGGGCATCAGTTTCCGTCTGTACTTTAGATAACCTTCTCCTCCTCCCACAGGATAAACCCAAAACAATACCCCTCATTGTACATTTGAAGGCCTCCCAAATAACCTTCTTACTAATAACATCAGAAGAATTCTCAGTCACAAAACATTCAGCCTCAGTTCTAATCTTCTCAAGAATAGACTCATCCTGTAATATAGAAGTATTCATCTTCCATTGAAAAGTTATGCAGGGTGTAAAATTCCAAGATAGATCCAAAAAAATAGGTGCGTGGTCAGTAATTGCAATGCAGCCAATCCGACTAGCCAATAGATTGGTAATTGCATCACCAGCAATAAAAAACATATCAATCCTTGAATAAGTTGCATGTGCTCCAGAGTAGAACGTAAATACTTTGGTGTCCGGGTGTTGCATCCTCCAGCAATCCTTCAGATCAAAATCCTCAAGCAATGTCCGAAAAGAGCCAAAATGCCCATCCCTCCTCTGTACAACAGGGCAGCCAGTGCTGTCCAAGGATGGATTAACCACCAGATTAAAGTCCCCACCCAAAACAATATTAGCTGAATTTAAATCAAGCACCAGTTGTGACACTTCCCCAAAAAAAGAGCCATTGTCCACCGAAGGAGCATAAATATTACATAGGACATGTTGAACACCCTGTATTTCCACCAGAATAGCCACTGCCCGTCCTTCCCGATCACAAGAGGTCTTCAAAACCTTGACAGGAGAATCTTTCCGTAAAAGAATAGCCACCGCCCTGGACTTAGAGGAATAACAAAAAACAGCAACCTCACCCAGCCACCTTTTACGCAACACCCCCACATCCTCCATTAAAAGATGGGTTTCCTGTAAAAAAAAACATCACACATCATATCCCTTAAGCTGTTCATAATCTTCTGTCGTTTTAGAGGATTATTCAACCCATTAACATTCCAAGAGGAAATCCTAAACTGAGAATCCCCAGGACCAGACATGACAGAAAAAGCAAAAGGACTATAACAATGAAGAGCCAAAAAAATTAAAACAATAAAAAGAAGAAAAGAAACACCCCCAAACCCCTGCAACAGAATAAGGACGCCAATGCTGAAGAAGCACAGGAGACCATCCCAATACCCCCGGCACCCCCCTAAATCCAAGGTAATCACAACCCACTGGATTATATAGTGGATCATAAATCAAGCCAAACCTACATTACAAGGTTAGTAACTGAATTCACATAACAGAGGAAAATGACCATTCGCCATATTCCAAACCCCCAGAAATAAAAGGAACACTAAACCAATATAAAAGGGGGGGACAGAAAGCTCACAATCCCCGTAACAATAGAATAAAGATGATAAAAGAAAAAAAAAAACCAACACATGAAAGACACGAAGCATCAACACAGCGCAGGCATAAGGCTATCAAAAAAAACCCTAAGTAAAAATGAGAAAAAACATCAACACGCCTGAGAAAGAGGCGTAGAAAAATGGACAAAAACACATTCCCATCCAATTTGCTACTAGAACCAAAACAGAAGAACCACTGAACTATTTAAAGGATGGCAAGCGCCACAGTCACATGCATCAGCCCTAACCAAGAAAAAGGCAAAGACATCTTCACTTCAACCCCTGGCAATAGTATCCCAACCACCACCCCAGCAATGCCCAGAAGTACAGTAATCAATGCATAATGTGTGAACAGTATCAACAACAGCCTAAATAAAACAGTAAAAACAAAAGATGTTAACCAAGCAGGCCACGACCGTGAGTCCTCATTATCTCCATGAGGTAAAATACGGATGGTTGAATTTGTATATAGGCATGGGCTTCCACACTAGAGCCTGTTTGGGATGGTGCCCCTGACCAATCCATATAGGCAGGCGAGCAAAGAAGGGCGTAAACCCCCATGATAGAACAAGGGTCCCAGCTATATGGCCATGCACAAAAATTGGCGTCGTTTGCAGCTCTCTGCCGGGAGTCATCCAAAAGCACATCAAAAACCATGTGCCATTCCTGATGAGAAGTAAGAAACGTAAGGTAATCCTGAGCACAGGCCACCAGGAGACCCGTACACATAGAGTTAATAGAGGCAATAAATCACCAGACAAATGCGAACGAACGCTGCCTGGCATTGCCGCTGCAAGGTGTGACAAAAAACATCTGTGCATGAAATTTAATGCAAATTTAAAGGTGAAAAATTGTTTCTCACACGTGTTACAACAGATATAGCATCTTCAGTAAGTGCAAGATTTCAAAACACAGTGTTTAAACTCAGGGACCTGGCATAGGTACGGCCGCTCCCACCACCAATCTTGAACGACTGTAGCTGATGTTTCTGGAGAGGCTCGAGGATCGTTAATTGGAATGTACAAGCAACATGTCCTAAAGCAACAGAGTGGAGCCCATGGAACACCATTTTGGAATTAAATGGGGTATGCAACATGTTTGCTTCAAAGAACTCAAAAGCACACAATGCACAGACCTATTCCACTAATGGTACAGCTCATGTCTCCACTGAGCCTGAAAACCCGACGTGTTTGGACACAAATGAATTACCACTGAATTGCTGATTAGAGCTGAACGCCAACAACCAAATCTGAACCAAACGGTATGTATTTAGGTAGACGAATGTGAAATGAATGTGGTTTGAGTCCATTTCAGTTTTAGTTGAAGCACATCCCTGGGCATTCTTTTACCTAGACCATGCAGCTTTTCCAAAATTGTTTTCTTGTATGCTGTGATGACAAGGGGTTTGCCTACTTTGTCTGGTAGTCAGGATGTCATCGTGGAGCATTTCGTAGGTGCCATGGTTCAGAATCTGCTCGCACACATTGATGAGTATTAGAGGCACCAGCTCAACATAAAATCCCCACATCCAAGCCAGTGGAACTTACCCTGCATGTTGACACAGCAGATGAAAAAAAAAAACAAACCCATGCGCCTCAAGAAAGGTGATGCATGCATGCCAACACGGCGCCAATCACCGGTGACAATCCGAATCCGTGACTCCAGATTCAATAAGCTCACCAGTCGTCCAGTAGTCCGCATCCGACATTCAGGAAACACCTGCAAAGCCCTCGTCACTACGAGCGGCAGGCGGGCGGGCGAAGCAGGGCGCTCCAGCAATCACCCACCCACGTTAGCCTCCGTATTGTCATTAAATGCATGTATTATGCGCTTGTCGCCCAAACTGACTTAAAAGGGGTCAGCAAATGTTTTGGACTACAACTTCCACCAGTCCTAGCCAGCATAGTAAATGGTGAGGCATCATGGGAACGTTCGACCACAACATCTAGAGATCCACAGGTTGAAGATCAATGAACCATAAGTGTATCCTATGTTTGAATGGACCCTAAGATTTTCTGTTACTGGGACATGCTACAATTCTCTTTATTACGGTGTTTGCTTATACTACAAGTCTCTGTTAACACTCTCTATTAGGGTGCTTGCTCATAGTACATTGCCTCAGCTAAGTTTGATTCATGTAACTGGCTGCAGCAGCGCCCTGGTTTGGGCCCTTTACAAATATAAAAAATAAAATAAATAATAATAATAAAAAAATACAATTCTCTGCATTAAGATGTTTATATTTATACTACAATTGCCTGTATTACGATGTTTGCGTATACTACAATTCTCTGCATTAGATGTTGGCTTTCACTACATTTCTCTGCGTGAAGATGTGCATTTCCTGTTTTTTACGTGTATGTTCAGCGGCAGGGTTGGAAAGGAAGGTCTGTGCGTTTGACCTTGGAGGACATGAGAGTGGCCGCACGGCGTTTTCCACTGGGATCTCATACTAGCGTGAAGAGCCTCTTCCCTTGCCTCCTGTACATGGCCCTGGTGGTCATGAGGAGTTTGGGGCGCACGGAGCTCAACGATTTTTAGGATAGGATTATTTTTCCTGCAGGTAGGCCAGTGGCTGGTAGTTTGCCTATTTGAATGTTGCTGTTTTCTCATTTATTTCAGGAGCAAGCACACTTTTTCAAGTACACGAGAGATTCCAACATTTATTTACCCCAAGGAATGGTTTGAATGAAGTGCGGTATTTTGGTGGCAGACGCCTATTGCTATTTGCTTACTGTGGTTAGGCCGCGCCACCTCAGGTAGCTGAAGCACAGAGGTAGGGAGTGACTCATAGACCCGGGCTGTTGCTTATCTGCTTCTCACAGCAGCCTGCGTTGAACTCATCGCCGACCCGCTGCGCTCTGCAGCCGCATCCCCAGGCCGCTTCCTTCGGGTGTCGCAGTGCAAGGAAGGCGCATGAAAGGAAACCGCACGCTTGTTGTAGTCTAGGTTGAAACGAGGCCCACAGATTGCCTACACCACAGGATGCTTGCACCCCGCTGCTTTTAAGTGATGCAAAAACAAGCAACCAAAACAAGTGCTTATCAGATGCGCTATAAATACCAGCTGTGAGACGTGAGAAAGTGGAAGGTGAGTGGCTCGATAAATGGTCTGTGAGGAACCTTTTCACCTGGGTTGCCAGATTTAAGTAAGTTAAAAGGTAAACAACTATGCGAGAAATTGCCTACTGAGAAGGAACAGGCTAATTCTTCGTTCTGTGGAGTGGCTGCCTCTCAGGGGGACCTCAATAGCATGCATGCACTCTCGGCCACGCCAGAGGAGTCTATACATTTCATTCGCATTTGGGGAAGGGTACTGCGCCAATCAGGTGGCTGCAAGAGCAGGCGGGAATACAGTGTGTACCACCCTCTTCTTACAGCCAACGGAGGCATTTCCCCAGGTGGTGCCATCTTGATTGGGGGGAGGCAACAAGGAGCCTTTCCCTGTTGCCTCCCCATGTCCTCTTGTCTCCCACTGCAATTATCACCCTTTCACCACCCCCTGCCCCACCCCACTTACCTGCTGGACCAGAGCTTTGTGCTCTAGTCCCGTAGCTCCTCCCGTCTCTGGCCACCATGGAAATGGAAAAGAGGCCTAGTACCTTTTGAATGGAGGCGCCATCTTTTGTATTTCGCTCGGGAGATAGCATGGAACTCACCGCCCCAGAAAAATTAATATTTGTGAATAACAATCATGCCACAGCCGGGGGCGTACATTGCCAGTAATGGTCCCCAGCCCTTGCCACGGCCTGCCTTGGCTCGGGCTGCCGACTGGGGTGTGATTGCTACGGTAGGATCCTGACTGGCAAATGCGAGATAAATCTGCCCTAGACAGCAGTAACAACCGCAAGCCCAGGCCCCTGTGACTGCATCAGTGGGCATGGTCATTGAGGTGCTTCTCTAGGCACAGAGTGCAAAGATTCCAGATCTGCATGTCCTAACCACATAGTGTGAAATCCTACATGGGAAATCCCCTACAGAGGATGACCAAAACCGTCTCTTTCTGTAAATTTAATTTACATAATCAGCAATTATCTTGATTCTTTCATATGTTGGGATTTGATTTAATTTGAATCGTAGGTATACATCCCGCAATTTGGTACAAGGAAACCGCAGAATGTATGACCTGCGAGGCAACCTCTTTGATGCAAACTTAGCAGCTTCCCCATAAAACTTCATTTCAGAAATGGACTCAACAGTAGGGGTGTCACGATATTAGTTTTATGGCGGTACGATAACCTTCTTGCCAAATGACGGTATATCATGGTTATCGTGGTATAGCAGGTGGAGTTAACTAATCTTAACAATTATTTTCTTAAAAAGGTCATAAATTGTCAGATTTATCATCACAAACAAAACCTGGCACCCAGCGCCAGAATTGGGCTTTTCAACATACTTTCCACTGAAATGCCACCCCTTGCTTCCACCAAACAACACAAACACACGTGTGTAGAGGAGGAGAGGGGGGGACCCTGCTGCGACTGGTAAAGCAAACTTAATAGCTTTTCATAAGTGATCATTTAGGCTTTTAGCTCCCCCACTGGCTACTGGTGAAGATGAACGTGTTGCCATCTTGATAATCTGCATGCCACAGATCAATGGAGGCTGATTGTAGTATGCGCTTGTGTGCATACACACACATGCACATGCACTCTCTCTCTTTACGTTACAGCCTTTAGTTTACCCGCGGGCCAAAAGGTGTTCAGTAATCAAGGACATGTTACCCTTTGGTATGGCAGCAGGGAATACCCGCAGAGATGAGTGAATTTCGCGCTGTGACTTATTATATGTAAATTCAATGATAGAATCAGGGAAATCCCCCATTGTCATATGTTTAGAAAACATTATCCATTATAAATATATAAACCCCAAAGCCGCCAACCCAAAGTAAATCATTTTCCTTCTTGGCACTGTATTTATTCTTCCTATTGCTAACATATTGATTTTGTGTCAGCCACATGTGGTCTACGGAATGGCATTATAAACTGCTCCAACTGAAACTACTTGTACCAAGAACTTTTTTTACATTGCCTTTTGCATTTGAAGTTCTTTAACTTACCATTAAGTCAATGCTTTTTAGTTAACTTACGAATACGCAGGCAGGATTTTCCAGTTGTAGCAAGGTAGCATTTTGAAACTTGTCTCTGCACAGATTTAGCTGATCCTCCAGGAATCTAAGGTGGCTGCAGAATTGGTCTTTCATGGCGCTCACTCGTTGATCGCCTTGAATGAAAGAGTGACTAGTGGAAGTGTTATAATGCATATTTTGAGCAATGAGCTTGCTGCTCAGTTCCAGGTCATCGCCTTGAAAATTGGCCTCGACTTGCATTTTTTTGGAACCACATGGCATGGGCATCATGATCCCTTGCTGTGACAAAAAGTTTGTTTTGACAACTCTGTATCCCATTAAAGGGAGAAAAGTCACTCATGTGCGGTCTGAAAGCCCATGTCATTGTGTTTCTTTTGTCAAAATGTTATAGCCGACACAGACACACCGAAAGGTTGCATAGTGATCTAATCACTATAGCTTGTTTACCATCTGCCCGGTGTTTTATGAAGGTATGATGTCGGAGTTACCACTGACCATGTAATCCTAAAGGGGCAGCGTTCAGTGGGTGCTGTTCATTTCTTTCTTGATTCTTGCAATACATGTTCATATACCTTCTTAAAGATAGTGGTAAAAAAAAACTTTGAAAATGACAAAGATAAAATAAATAGCAGCACAAATATGGCCTAGACCACCACCTCACCAGAGCCCCATCATTACCGTTTTCCCCAGGTCTGAGTGCATTAGTAACCTGGTTATGCAAGTTCAGAGGGAGGAATGCTTTCATGGGTGGTGTCACAAATTGAGAATAGAGATAAGAAATATTTCACCCCCATTGCTCTGGATACTTCAAATTGAATGTAGAATCTGTCCTGGCTGCTTGAGTCCAGTGCCATATGCAGAAGACGGGTATGTGAAGGATCAAGCGAAGGAACAACACTAGTGCCAATGTACAAATCTACACAAAGGACAGGGGGCAGTTTATTTACTAGCAGAAAGCACTGAAAGGCCCAGTGTTCACACAGTCTACAGCAGGGTCGGACTGGGGCATAAAATTGTCTCGGGCACCAACATAAAAGTGGCCCACAGTTACAAATGGGAATTCGTTCCCTTTGGAACACTGTTTGGATAGTACCTAAGGGGGACATTTTTGATAAAATGTGATGCAAATTGTACATTTAAAAGAATATTTATTCAGCAACAATGGTTAAAACTATTAGCCTCATAGTGAAGTCACTCATCAAACTGGCCCACTTTGGCCAAACAAGTGCCCCACTTTGACCTAAAAAACTGGCCCACCCAAGCATTTTGCGTTTTTGGTTCGGCCATGGGCCTATTGCCCTAACGGCCAGTCCATGTCTGGTCTACAGAGCTAAAGTTGTTTGTGGACATTCATCAGAAGGGCATCCAGTTAATTCCCCCTTTCAATTCTGGGATGTGTAGTTCCCCATCTTTCAAATTGGTGGGAAAACTACAAATCCCAGAATTCTAAGCTAAAACAGAACTGGATGGCTATCCGATCCATGACCATGAGAAACTTAAGTTCCTTGAATCTAAACCTTGGGGAGAGTAATTCGATATGCATGACTCCACTGGCCGTCCTTTTTTTCTTTTTACAATTTGCACAGCCAGAGCAAGAGCTGTTCCAATGTGTGTTTGCTCAGTGCAGTAGGACCTTAACTTACTGAACTAATGGCACATGATGCCGGGCCAGGCTGATTCGATACATTTCTGCTCCTGTTGGGTGAGTGGTTGCTAAGCAAATTGCTCCTGGCTCCACTGTTTTGCAAGTCACTGAAAGTTTTATTACATTTGTTTACATACAAACAAAATGAAAAATAAAATGATCACTTTCAGTTCAGGCCCTCAGCTCACCCTCGTGATGTCCCTGTCGTCTTGCTAATTGCAAATTGAAAATCGGAAAATCACCATAGAAGATCTGACCTGTAGTGCGTAGCAGCATAACTGTGTGAAAAGGTTTAAAATCGGTATGCTGCCTTTAAAATAAATAATGCCTGAAACAAAATAACTTTGTTCTAGTTTGCCCATGAAATCCAGGTCTGCTGGAGTCTATGAACTGGAGTCTCAGGTCTGCATATAGACGCAGTCAATCAGCTCATCGTTACCATCTTTGAATGGGGAACACAAAGGTTCAGTCATTGGGCCGCTTTCAACACAGTTTGCGCAGTTGTCTGATCTTTGACCCGAGTCTACTGATCACAGAGAAAGAGCGGTCACAGCAGCAAAACTGCATTTACTAATGTGGCCTCACTTTCCCCATGCTCTTGTCTGCCAAACAAGGCCCACTTGGCAGACAGCACATCCAACAATGCAAGACCAAGACTGCGCAGCACTTGCTTATTGCACCCTTTCCAAATCAGATTGAAAAGCACACTTAACGGTATAAATGGTATTCGGTATAAACAATGTGACGGTTATTATTGTTCAATTAAGCTGTTCACGGTATCTTTAATGGTATACCGTTATACCGTTACATCCCTACTCAACAGTATTGCATGAATCATGTTCGAATAGGCATTTTTTGACATATAGTAGATGAAATTCTAAATCATCTGGAGTAAGCCCAATTGCAGTTAGCAGATCAACCATACAATCATAATACTTTGCCATTGAAGGCGGATTGCGCGCCGTAATCATTCTTCCCAAGTTTTCATACAATGAATTATCAGGTGGGAACAACATTTTTACTAAATTAGCCAACAATCGCCAGTGGAATCTTGTGGACAGGGAAGTGAGACCTAGTTCCTGTCTAATAAGTGCATTTGGCAAGGATTTCGCTAGTCGTAATGTTTTTTTCCAAAGTCCCCTCTGCAATTGGTCTAGGACATTGTCAATATTTGATATACACATATCTAGTCCATACAAGATTATAGCTTTAACTTTAAGTGTATAAAATGTAAGCAAAGGACCCGTTGAGTATTTGCAATACTTAGTGTAGACAATGCGCATTTGGGTGTATAATGCTTTCGCCTTTTTATTGAGACCATCCTTCCACATTTTGGCAGAATTGGCATTCACCAAATCATAGCCCAAATAGTCCTTTAGACACAAGCGGAACAAAGTATAGGAAGAGAGGGATTGAAGGTTACAAGGATGCTTGTTTCAGTAATCAGTGGCAAGGAGTGAAAAAGAGTGGAAAGAGTGACCACATAGAGGACGTGGGACTGAGAGGAAGAATGAGGATTAAGAGTGAAGGGTTCAGGAAGGGGAATAAAAGGCGATCAAGGCAGTAAGATAAGAGAACGCCATATCATGAAGACATTTAAAAACAACAGAGAGAAAATGAAAGAGCAGACGTGATTCAACGGAGAGCAATTGAAGTGACCAAAGAGCAGATGTGATAGAGTCCCAAGGGGGGAGGCGGAAAAGAAGACATAGAAGAGTTATAGAGTGAAGAGGAGCAAGCTGACGAGCAAGAAGTCCAAGACAAAGAGTAGAACAATAGAAAAGGCAAGGGAAGATGAAAGAAGAGACAAGAATGTTAGTGCTATGGCAAAAAAATAGGACAAGCTCATTGAACATTATATAGATGCAACTTTGAAAGTGACAGGAGCGCGCTACTGAAGGAATATGTAGTTAAAACAATAAAGAAGAGTCAAAGATAACAGGATTTCGGATGGTGGAAGAAATTGGAAGAGAAGGAGGGAATGAAATAAAGGAGGGTGGGAAGGGGGGAGAAATAGCAACAGCAGGAAAGCACTTACATTTTGGAAGGGTTAAGGTGGAGATAGTGCTTCGACATCCATGATTGGATAGCAGAAAGACAAGCAGAGAGGGTAGAATGATTAGTTTCAGGGAGAGAAGAGAAGAAAAGAAAGAGCTAATAGTCATATACATATAAGTAGTGAGAAAGTATAAAGGAAGATATAATGGTGGAAAGAGGAAGAGTATATAAAGAAAAGAAATAAGACCAAGAATCGAACCTTGTGGGACACCGTAATGCAAGGGAAGAGTAGAAGCAGAAGGACCAAACCACAGGACTGGATAGGTGTGGTTATTAAGATAATAGCAGAACCAGTCAAACACAGAACCCTGAAAGACAAGATGAGACAGAGAACAAGGAAGAATAGAGTAACCCATGGTGTCAAATGTTGCTGAAAGGTCAAGCAAGATGTGCAACAAAGGCGTAGCGAGCAGAGAGTTAGAAGTTAGAAACAGAAAGGAGGGCATGTTCAGTTGAGTAGAAGGAACACAATCCAGACTGATAAAGAGGAAGGAGAACAGAATGGGTTTTGTGGACTGAAACCTAATTTTACACACCACATTCAATAGTTAGGAAAGGGATGGAAGAAGAGAAATAGGACGATATTCAGATGGCAAAGAAAGGGCTAAGTGATGGTCTCATTGGAATCGGTAAGATAGAGGCATCTTTAAAAATAGAAGGAAAAGTAGAGCTGAAAAAGGAAGAGTTACAGAGCGGAGTGAGATGAGAATTTAAGAAGAGGATGGACTTTGGTAATTAAAGAGGAAGGCAGAGGATCAGACAGGGCAGCAGTGTGGCGAGCTTTAGACAGCAGGATTGTAATGTGCACGTCAGAAAGAGGATTTAAAAGACATTGGGGCTCATTCCGATGACGTGCTGCTGAGGCTCTAAACATATTGCCTGTCGGTTGTTCTGCCTTGATCAATTCAACATGTAATGCTGTCTTTGTTCACTGCGGTATACATAGTCAGTGTGCTCCCTACTGCAAAACTCTTGTAGCATTCCTTCCTTCCTGTGGGAATTATGTTGATCATGTGCAATAGCCAAAGGTCTAATGCATATTGATGATAGTTCAGAAGTTAGCGCAGTGTGTTAAGCCCTCATTGCAGAGCTATGTGTTTATGTGCAAGGTTAGAATAGCACATTCCAGCAGGGCTTGCCAAGCCTTTCCTATGACCGAAGTTTATAAACGTGCCTGCATATGTTCTTGGTTTTGCAGCACAACAGGTGTTTTTATCAGCAATGTACCTACACCAAATCGGGGTTGCTATTCAAACTAACATGCCATTGGATGATGGTCTAGAAATTTGTTCAAATGGGGTGTTGTAAAACCTAGGCAATCACCTCCAATGATGAGCATAAACTGTTAGTCCAAGAGGTGAATAAGTATCCAAATTCAAGACTGTGCAACCAAAGCGCTCATGCTTGTATCCTGGATTTGCCAGCAGACGATACAGTGATCCTGGTCAAATCATCTGGTGGCATCGTTTAGCCCATTAGTTGATCTTTCTTCTTATGGAGGCCATTTAAGTGGAAGGTGTGGTAGACAGAACATAGCGGACCAGAAGTTGTAGGCCTCGGGCAAGCATTTTTTAAGGTCTGCTCATTTGACATAAACAACGGTTTGCTTTTTTTGTAAATGTCAAAGGTTTTTCTGCAGGTTTATAAATGACAATTTCACAAGCCAGTGTTTTGGAAGCATTTAAAGCTTTAAAACACAAAAGACAAACCCAGATTAAATCTGTTAAATCACATCGATTGATATGCTGGTACTTATATACTTCCCTTGATGATGGAGAGAACGAAGCTAGAATCATTTCCATTTTGCATAACACCCTTCTATAACATTTTGTTTAAAAGAATTGTCTTGTTTTGTAATGTGATTTGTGTACTTTACAAGCCAGTTTTTATAAAATGAGATTATTTTAGTTCATGGTAAGAACTGGACAAGAAATTTCAGAGTTGGCACAAATTCCAGCTTCACCCCTTAACCAATGTGTGATCTTGGGCATCTCATTTAATATTGTATTGCCTAACCTCTGCAAATTGCCAGTCTCTAAACCTTTCAAAATTGTCAGCCCTTCAGAGTGATATCCTTCTCAGGGTATGATCTTCAAAAAAGCCCCACTCATGGTTTCACTGGCTATAGTGTTGCTTCCACTATAACAGTGAGCATTGACATAGTGCACACCACAGGCATTTGTTCATTGGATCTCTAATGGCAGCACTATTTGTAAACCATGTACCACTTCTAATCTCAGTCGGTCTGAATACAAACACCTTCCTTGTGGCTTCTAATCTGCATCCACTATCCATGCTATGTAGGTGCAGCTTTCTCCTTCATTCCAATTAATCTCCTGTATCCATGCTTGAGCACTTTTGCATTCTGTGAAGCAGCTAATGTGAGTCTCTGTCTATTCTGGGTTACATGTACCTTTTACATACGGTACTGCATTAATACTATAGGCTGTATTAGTTCCCGGATGCTATTGATAAAAAGCCTCCCGTATCTATACTAGAACGAAAGTAACCTCATCGTAGACTGCTAATCCTGGCCTTCAAATGCTATTTGTTTATCATTCTAATTAGAGCAAGAATTAAGTGGTTAAGGGGACTTAAAGGGAGTAAACTTGCTTACCTTTGCATGCTGCGAGGCAGCATATCAATTTATAGATTGTGATTAAGACAAAAGGGTAAATGGAAGGGTACGACCAGATGTTCTTGATCACTTAATTCCTTTGGTTTGGTGGAGGGGGCCCCAAAGATGTCTGTGCCCAGGGCCCCAAACGTGCTTAAGATGGCCCTGACCCTGCGTGAGGGGTTTCCTAGGCAAAGAGCAAAGTTTTCATATGTTTGGGGAAAGACCAGTAAGATTACTTAGATCCCAAGGTCAGTGGTAGTGTGTTCCAATGTTTAGCTGCAATGACTGGGAAACTAGTTCCGCTGGCTCTAGCCAGTTTGAATCTTGGTGTGATGAGGTTGCTTCAGCATAGGGAGACCCTCCTGTTGGATTGCTTGGATGATTCAGCATAGATAGGCCCTCCTGTGGAATTGCCCGGGTGCTTCAGCATAGGAAGACCCTCCTGTGGCATTGCTCGGCTGCTTCAGCATAGGTAGACCCACCTGTGGCATTGTTAAGATAGGTAGACCCTCCTGTAGCATTGCTCGGGTGCTTCAGCATAGGTAGATCCTCCTGTGGCATTACTCGGATGCTTTTGCATAGGTAGCCCCTCCTGTGGCATTGCTCGAGTGCTTCAGCAAAGGTAGAGCCTTCCGTGGCATTGCTCGTGTGCTTCAGCATAGGAAGACCCTCCAGTGGCATTGCTCGGGTGCTTCAGCATAGGTAGACCCTCCTGTGGCATTGCTTGGATGCTTCATCTTTGGGAGGCCCTCCTGTGGCATTTCTCGGGTGCTTCAGTATAGGTATCCCCTCGTCTGGCATTGCTCGGGTGATTCAGCATAGGTAGACCCTACTGTGGCATTGCTCGGCTGCTTCAGCATAGGTAGGCCCTCCGGTGGTATTGTTCGGGTGCTTCAGCAAAGGAACAGCCTCCTGTGGCATTGCTCAGGTGCATCAGCATTGCTTGGATGCTTCAGTATAGGTAGACCGTCCTGTGTATTTGCTCGGAGGCTTCAGCATAGGTAGACCCTCATGTAGCATTACTCCGGTGCTTCATAGAAATACTCTCTTGTGGCATTGCTCGGTGCTTCAGCAAAGTTAGACCCTCCTGTGGCATTGCTCGGGTGGTTCAGCCGAGGTAGACACTCCTGTGTCATTGCTCGGGTGATTCAGCATAGGTAGAGCATCCTGTGGCATTGCTTGTATACTTCAGCATAGGTAGACACTCCTTTGCTATAGCTCGGGTGTTCAGCATAGGTTATCCCTCCTGTGGCATCGCTCAGATGCTTCACCATAGGTAGACCCTCCTGTGGCATTGCTTGGGTGATTCAGCATAGGCAGACCCTCCTGTGGCATTGCTCGGATACTTCAGCATAGGTAGACCCTCCTGTGCCATTGCTCAGTTGCATTTGCGTAGGTAGACCCTTCTGTGGCATTGCTCGGGTGCTTCAACATAGATAGACCCTCCTGTGGCATTGCTCGGGTGCTTCAGCATAGTATGACCCTCCTGTGGCATTGCTTGGGTGCTTCAGCATAGGTAGATCCTGCTGTGGCATTGCTCGGGTGCTTCAGCATAGGTTATCCCTCCTGTGGCATTGCTCAGATGCTTCACCACAGGTAGACCTTCCTGTGGCATTGCTCGGGTGATTCATCATAGGTAGACCCTGCTGTGGCATTGCTCGGGTGCTTCTGCATAGGTAGACCGTCCTGTGGCATTGCTCAGATGTTTCAGCATATGTAGGCCTTCCTGTGGCATTGCTTGGGTGCTTCAGCATAGGTAGATCCTCCTGTGGCATTGCTCGGGTGCTTCAGCATAGGTAGATCCTACTGTGGCATTGCTCGGATGCTTTAGCATAGAATGACCATCCTGTGGCACTACTCCGATGCTTCAGCGTAGGTCGACCCTCCTGTGGCATTGCTCGGGTGCTTCAGCAAAGGTAGAGAGTCCTGTGGCATTGCTCGGGTGCTTCAGCATAGGTAGACCCTCCTGTGGCATTGCTTGGATGCTTCATCTTCAGGCGGCTCTCCTGTGGCATTGCTCGGGTGCTTCAGCATAGGTAGACCCTGCTGCGGCATTGCTCGGGTTCTTCAGCATAGGTAGATCCTCCTGTGGCATTGCTGGTATACTTCAGCATAGGTAGACCCTCCTCTGGCATCTGGCATTGCTCGGGTTCTTCAGCAAAGGTAGATCTTCCTGTAGCTTTGCTGGTATACGTCAGCATAGGCAGACCCTCCTCTGGCATTGCTTTGGTGCTTCAGCATAGGTAGACACTCCTTTGCTATTGCTCAGGTGTTCAGCATAGGTTATCCCTCCTGTGGCATCACTCAGATGCTTCACCATAGGTAGACCCTCCTGTGGCATTGCTTGGGTGATTCAGCATAGGCAGACCCACCTGTGGCATTGCTCGGATACTTCAGCATAGGTAGACCCTGCTGTGGCATTGCTCAGGAGCTTCTGCATAGGTAGACCCTCTTGTGGCATTGCTCAGATGCTTCAGAATAGGTAGGCCCTCCTGTGGCATTGCTCGGGTGCTTCAGCATAGGTAGACCCTCCTGTGGCATTGCTCAATTGCATCTGCGTAGGTAGACCCTTCTGTGGCATTGCTCGGGTGCTTCAACATAGATAGACCCTCCTGTGGCAATGCTCGGGTGCTTCAGCATAGTTTGACCCTCCTGTGGCATTGCTTGGGTGCTTCAGCATAGGTTATCCCTCCTGTGGCATCGCTCAGATGATTCACCATAGGTAGACCCTTCTGTGGCATTGCTTGGGTGATTCAGCATAGGCAGACCCTCCTGTGGCATTGCTCGGATACTTCAGCATATGTAGACCATGCTGTGGCAATGCTCGGGTGTTTCAGCATAGTTTGACCCTCCTGTGGCATTGCTCGGGTGTTCAGCATAGGTTATCCCTCCTGTGGCATCGCTCAGATGCTTCACCATAGGTAGACCCTCCCGTGGCATTGCTTGGGTGATTCAGCATAGGTAGACCCTCTTGTGGCATTGCTCGGATACTTCAGCATAGGTAGACCCTGCTGTGGCATTGCCCGGGTGCTTCTGCATAGGTAGACCCTCCTGTGGCATTGCTCAGATACTTCAGAATTGGTAGGCCCTCCTGTGACATTGCTCGGGTGCTTCAGTACAGGTAGACCCTCCTGTGGCATTGCTCAACTGCATCTGCGTAGGTAGACCCTTCTGTGGCAGTGCTCGGGTGCTTCAACATAGATAGACCCTCCTGTGGCATTGCTCAGATACTTCAGCATAGGTAGACCCTGCTATGGCATTGCTCGGGTGCTTCTGCATAGGAAGACCCTCCTGTGGCATTGCTCAGATGTTTCAGCATAGGTAGGCCCTCCTGTGGCATTGCTTGGGTGCTTCAGCATAGGTAGATCCTCCTGTGGCATTGCTCGGTTGTTTCAGCATAGGTAGGTCCTACTGTGGCATTGCTCGGATGCTTTAGCATAGAATGACCATCCTGTGGCACTACTCCGGTGCTTCAGCATAGGTCGACCCTCATGTGGCATTGCTCGGGTGCTTCAGCAAAGGTAGAGAGTCCTGTGGCATTGCTCGGGTGCTTCAGCATAGCTAGACCCTCCTGTGGCATTGCTTGGATGCTTCATCTTCAGGAGGCTCTCCTGTGGCATTGCTGTAGTGCTTCAGCATAGGTAGACACTCATTTGCTATTGCTCAGGTTTTCAGCATAGGTTATCCCTCCTGTGGCATCGCTCAGATGCTTCACCATAGGTAGACCCTCCTGTGGCATTGCTTGGGTGATTCAGCATAGGCAGACCCTCCTGTGGCATTGCTCGGATACTTCAGCATAGGCAGACCCTGCTGTGGCAATGCTCGGGTGTTTCAGCATAGTTTGACCCTCCTGTGGCATTGCTCGGGTGTTCAGCATAGGTTATCCCTCCTGTGGCATCGCTCAGATGCTTCACTATAGGTAGACCCTCCTGTGGCATTGCTTGGGTGATTCAGCATAGGCAGACCCTCCTGTGGCATTGCTCGGATACTTCAGCATAGGTAGACCCTGCTGTGGCATTGCTCGGATGCTTCTGCATAGGTAGGCATCCTGTGGCATTGCTCAGATGCTTCAGAATAGGTCGGCCCTCCTGTGACATTGCTCGGGTTCTTCAGTATAGGTAGACCCTCCTGTGGCATTGCTCAATTGCATCTGCGTAGGTAGACCCTTCTGTTGCATTGCTCGGGTGCTTCAACATAGATAAACCCTCCTGTGGCATTGCTCAGATACTTCAGCATAGGTAGACCCTGCTGTGGCATTGCTCGGGTGCTTCTGCATAGGTAGACCCTCCTGTGGCATTGCTTGGGTGCTTCAGCATAGGTAGATCCTCCTGTGGCATTGCTCGGGTGCTTCAGCATAGGTAGATCCTACTGTGGCATTGCTCAGATGCTTTAGCATAGAATGACCATCCTGTGGCACTACTCCAGTGCTTCAGCGTAGGTCGACCCTCCTGTGGCATTGCTCGGGTACTTCAGCAAAGGTAGAGAGTCCTGTGGCATTGCTCGGGTGCTTCAGCATCAGTAGACCCTCCTGTGGCATTGCTCGGGTGCTTCAGCATAGATAGACTGTCCTGTGGCATTGCTCAGATACTTCAGCATAGGTAGACCCTGCTGTGGCATTGCTCGGGTGCTTCTGCATAGGTAGACCCTCCTGTGGCATTGCTCAGATGTTTCAACATAGGTAGGCCCTCCTGTGGCATTGCTCGGGTGCTTCAGCATAGGTAGACCCGCCTGTGGCATTGCTCAGATGCTTCAGCATAGGTAGACCCTCCTGTGGCATTTCTCGTGAGCTTCAGGATAGGTAGACCCTCCTCTGGCATTGCTCAATTGCATCAGCGTAGGTAGACCTTCATATGGCATTGCTCGGGTGCTTCAACATAGGTAGACCCTTCTGTGGCATTGCTCGGGTGCTTCAACATAGGTAGACCCTCCTGTGGCATTGCTCGGGTGATTTAGCATAGTTTGACCCTCCTGTGGCATTGCTTGGGTGCTTCAGCATAGGTAAATCCTCCTGTGGCATTGCTCGGGTACTTCAGCATAGGTAGATCCTACTGTGGCATTGCTCAGATGCTTTAGCATAGAATGACCATCCTGTGGCACTACTCCAGTGCTTCAGCGTAGGTCGACCCTCCTGTGGCATTGCTCGGGTACTTCAGCAAAGGTAGAGAGTCCTGTGGCATTGCTCGGGTGCTTCAGCATCGGTAGACCCTCCTGTGGCATTGCTTGGATGCTTCATCTTCAGGAGGCTCTCCTGTGGCATTGCTCGGGTGCTTCAGCATAGGTAGAAACTCCTGTGGCAATGCTCGGGTGATTCAGCATAGGTAGAGCATCCTGTGGCATTGCTTGTATACTTCAGCATAGGTAGACACTCCTTTGCTATTGCTCGGGTGTTCAGCATAGGTTATCCCTCCTGTGGCATCGCTCAGATGCTTCACCATAGGTAGACCCTCCTGTGCCATTGCTCAGTTGCATTTGCGTAGGTAGACCCTTCTGTGGCATTGCTCGGGTGCTTCAACATAGATAGACCCTCCTGTGGCATTGCTCGGGTGCTTCAGCATAGTATGACCCTCCTGTGGCATTGCTCGGGTGATTCAGCATAGGCAGACCCTCCTGTGGCATTGCTCGGATACTTCAGCATAGGTAGACCCTCCTGTGCCATTGCTCAGTTGCATTTGCGTAGGTAGACCCTTCTGTGGCATTGCTCGGGTGCTTCAACATAGATTGACCCTCCTGTGGCATTGCTCGGGTGCTTCAGCATAGTATGACCCTCCTGTGGCATTGCTTGGGTGCTTCAGCATAGGTAGATCCTGTTGTGGCATTGCTCGGGTGCTTCAGCATAGGTTATCCCTCCTGTGGCATTGCTCAGATGCTTCACCATAGGTAGACCTTCCTGTGGCATTGCTCGGGTGATTCATCATAGGTAGACCCTGCTGTGGCATTGCTCGGGTGCTTCTGCATAGGTAGACCGTCCTGTGGCATTGCTCAGATGTTTCAGCATATGTAGGCCTTCCTGTGGCATTGCTTGGGTGCTTCAGCATAGGTAGATCCTCCTGTGGCATTGCTCGGGTGCTTCAGCATAGGTAGATCCTACTGTGGCATTGCTCAGATGCTTTAGCATAGAATGACCATCCTGTGGCACTACTCCGATGCTTCAGCGTAGGTCGACCCTCCTGTGGCATTGCTCAGGTGCTTCAGCAAAGGTAGAGAGTCCTGTGGCATTGCTCGGGTGCTTCAGCATAGGTAGACCCTCCTGTGGCATTGCTTGGATGCTTCATCTTCAGGCGGCTCTCCTGTGGCATTGCTCGGGTGCTTCAGCATAGGTAGACACTCCTGTGGCAATGCTTGGGTGCTTCAGCATAGGTAGATCCTCCTGTGCCATTGCTCGGGTGCTTCTGCATAGGTAGACCCTCCTGTGACATTGCTCAGATGCCTTAGCATAGAATGACCCTCCTGTAGCATTGCTCCGTTGCTTCAGCATAGGTAGACCCTGCTGCGGCATTGCTCGGGTTCTTCAGCATAGGTAGATCCTCCTGTGGCATTGCTGGTATACTTCAGCATAGGTAGACCCTCCTCTGGCATCTGGCATTGCTCGGGTTCTTCAGCAAAGGTAGATCTTCCTGTAGCTCTGCTGGTATACGTCAGCATAGGCAGACCCTCCTCTGGCATTGCTTTGGTGCTTCAGCATAGGTAGACACTCCTTTGCTATTGCTCAGGTGTTCAGCATAGGTTATCCCTCCTGTGGCATTGCTCAGATGCTTCACCATAGGTAGACCCTCCTGTGGCATTGCTTGGGTGATTCAGCATAGGCAGACCCACCTGTGGCATTGCTCGGATACTTCTGCATAGGTAGACCCTGCTGTGGCATTGCTCAGGAGCTTCTGCATAGGTAGACCCTCCTGTGGCATTGCTCAATTGCATCTGCGTAGGTAGACCCTTCTGTGGCATTGCTCGGGTGCTTCAACATAGATAGACCCTCCTGTGGCAATGCTCGGGTGCTTCAGCATAGTTTGACCCTCCTGTGGCATTGCTTGGGTGCTTCAGCATAGGTTATCCCTCCTGTGGCATCGCTCAGATGCTTCACCATAGGTAGACCCTTCTGTGGCATTGCTTGGGTGATTCAGCATAGGCAGACCCTCCTGTGGCATTGCTCGGATACTTCAGCATATGTAGACCATGCTGTGGCAATGCTCGGGTGTTTCAGCATAGTTTGACCCTCCTGTGGCATTGCTCGGGTGTTCAGCATAGGTTATCCCTCCTGTGGCATCGCTCAGATGCTTCACCATAGGTAGACCCTCCCGTGGCATTGCTTGGGTGATTCAGCATAGGTAGACCCTCCTGTGGCATTGCTCGGATACTTCAGCATAGGTAGACCCTGCTGTGGCATTGCCCGGGTGCTTCTGCATAGGTAGACCCTCCTGTGGCATTGCTCAGATACTTCAGAATAGGTAGGCCCTCCTGTGACATTGCTCGGGTGCTTCAGTATAGGTAGACCCTCCTGTGGCATTGCTCAACTGCATCTGCGTAGGTAGACCCTTCTGTGGCAGTGCTCGGGTGCTTCAACATAGACAGACCCTCCTGTGGCATTGCTCAGATACTTCAGCATAGGTAGACCCTGCTATGGCATTGCTCGGGTGCTTCTGCATAGGAAGACCCTCCTGTGGCATTGCTCAGATGTTTCAGCATAGGTAGGCCCTCCTGTGGCATTGCTTGGGTGCTTCAGCATAGGTAGATCCTCCTGTGGCATCGCTCGGGTGTTTCAGCATAGGTAGGTCCTACTGTGGCATTGCTCGGATGCTTTAGCATAGAATGACCATCCTGTGGCACTACTCCGGTGCTTCAGCATAGGTCGACCCTCATGTGGCATTGCTCGGGTGCTTCAGCAAAGGTAGAGAGTCCTGTGGCATTGCTTGGGTGCTTCAGCATAGCTAGACCCTCCTGTGGCATTGCTTGGATGCTTCATCTTCAGGAGGCTCTCCTGTGGCATTGCTGTAGTGCTTCAGCATAGGTAGACACTCATTTGCTATTGCTCAGGTTTTCAGCATAGGTTATCCCTCCTGTGGCATCGCTCAGATGCTTCACCATAGGTAGACCCTCCTGTGGCATTGCTTGGGTGATTCAGCATAGGCAGACCCTCCTGTGGCATTGCTCGGATACTTCAGCATAGGCAGACCCTGCTGTGGCAATGCTCGGGTGTTTCAGCATAGTTTGACCCTCCTGTGGCATTGCTCGGGTGTTCAGCATAGGTTATCCCTCCTGTGGCATCGCTCAGATGCTTCACTATAGGTAGACCCTCCTGTGGCATTGCTTGGGTGATTCAGCATAGGCAGACCCTCCTGTGGCATTGCTCGGATACTTCAGCATAGGTAGACCCTGCTGTGGCATTGCTCGGATGCTTCTGCATAGGTAGGCCTTCTGTGGCATTGCTCAGATGCTTCAGAATAGGTCGGCCCTCCTGTGACATTGCTCGGGTTCTTCAGTATAGGTAGACCCTCCTGTGGCATTGCTCAATTGCATCTGCATAGGTAGACCCTTCTGTTGCATTGCTCGGGTGCTTCAACATAGATAAACCCTCCTGTGGCATTGCTCAGATACTTCAGCATAGGTAGACCCTGCTGTGGCATTGCTCGGGTGCTTCTGCATAGGTAGACCCTCCTGTGGCATTGCTTGGGTGCTTCAGCATAGGTAGATCCTCCTGTGGCATTGCTCGGGTGCTTCAGCATAGGTAGATCCTACTGTGGCATTGCTCAGATGCTTTAGCATAAAATGACCATCCTGTGGCACTACTCCAGTGCTTCAGCGTAGGTCGACCCTCCTGTGGCATTGCTCGGGTACTTCAGCAAAGGTAGAGAGTCCTGTGGCATTGCTCGGGTGCTTCAGCATCAGTAGACCCTCCTGTGGCATTGCTCGGGTGCTTCAGCATAGATAGACCCTCCTGTGGCATTGCTCAGATACTTCAGCATAGGTAGACCCTGCTGTGGCATTGCTCGGGTGCTTCTGCATAGGTAGACCCTCCTGTGGCATTGCTCAGATGTTTCAACATAGGTAGGCCCTCCTGTGGCATTGCTCGGGTGCTTCAGCATAGGTAGACCCGCCTGTGGCATTGCTCAGATGCTTCAGCATAGGTAGACCCTCCTGTGGCATTTCTCGTGAGCTTCAGGATAGGTAGACCTTCCTCTGGCATTGCTCAATTGCATCAGCGTAGGTAGACCTTCATATGGCATTGCTCGGGTGCTTCAACATAGGTAGACCCTTCTGTGGCATTGCTCGGGTGCTTCAACATAGGTAGACCCTCCTGTGGCATTGCTCGGGTGATTTAGCATAGTTTGACCCTCCTGTGGCATTGCTTGGGTGCTTCAGCATAGGTAAATCCTCCTGTGGCATTGCTCGGGTACTTCAGCATAGGTAGATCCTACTGTGGCATTGCTCAGATGCTTTAGCATAGAATGACCATCCTGTGGCACTACTCCAGTGCTTCAGCATAGGTAGACCCTGCTGTGGCATTGCTCGGGTGCTTCTGCATAGGTAGACCCTCATTTGGCATTGCTCGGGTGCTTCAACATAGGTAGACCCTCCTGTGGCATTGCTCAGGTGCTTCAGCATAGGTAGACCCTTCTGTGGCATTGCTCGGGTGCTTCAACATAGGTAGACCCTCCTGTGGCATTGCTTGGGTGTTTCAGCATAGGTAGATCCTACTGTGGCATTGCTCGGATGCTTTAGCATAGAATGACCATCCAGTGGCACTACTCCGGTGCTTCAGCGTAGGTCGACCCTCCTGTGGCATTGCTTGGGTGCTTCAGCAAAGGTAGAGTGTCCTGTGGCATTGCTCGGGTGCTTCAGCATAGGTAGACCCTCCTGTGGCATTGCTTGTATGCTTCATCTTCAGGAGGCTCTCTTGTGGCCTTGCTCGGGTGCTTCAGCATAGGTAGACACTCTTGTGGCAGTGCTTGGGCAGACCCTCCTCTGACATTGCTTTAGTGCTTCAGCATAGGTAGACACTCCTTTGCTATTGCTCAGGTGTTCAGCATAGGTTATCCCTCCTGTGGCATCGCTCAGATGCTTCACCATAGGTAGACCCTCCTGTGGCATTGCTCTGGTGATTCAGCATAGGCAGACTCCCCAGTGGCATTGTTCGGATGCTTCAGCATAGATAGACCCTGCTGTGGCATTGCTCGGGTGCTTCTGCATAGGTAGACCCTCCTATGGCATTGCTCAGATGTTTCAGCATAGGTAGACCCTGCTGTGGCATTGCCCGGGTGCTTGAGCATAGGTAGACCCTCCTGCAGCATTGCTTGGGTTCTTCAACATAGGTAGATCCTCCTGTGGCATTGCTGGTATACTTCAGCATAGGTAGACCCTCCTCTGGCATTGCTTTGGTGCTTCAGCATAGGTAGTCACTCCTTTGCTATTGCTCAGGTGTTCAGCATAGGTTATCCCTCCTGTGGCAGCGCTCAGATGCTTCACCATAGGTAAACCCTCCTGTGGCATTGCTTGGGTGATTCAGCATAGGCAGACCCTCCTGTGGCATTGCTCAGATGCTTCACCATAGGTAGACTGTGCTGTGGCATTGCTCAGGTGCTTCTGCATAGGTAGACCCTCCTGTGGCATTGCTCAGATTATTCAGAATAGGTAGGCCCTCCTGTGGCATTGCTCAGGTGCTTCAGCATAGCTAGACCCTCCTGTGGCATTGCTCAATTGCATCTGCGTAGGTAGACCCTTCTGTGGCATTGCTCGGGTGCTTCATCATAGATAGACCCTCCTGTGGCATTGCTCGGGTGCTTCAGCATAGTTTGACCCTCCTGTGGCATTGCTTGGGTGCTTCAGCATAGGTTATCCCTCCTGTGGCATTGCTCAGATGCTTCACCATAGGTAGACCCTCCTGAGGCATTCCTTGGGTGATTCAGCATAGGCAGACCCTCCTGTGGCATTGCTCGGATACTTCAGCATAGGTAGACCCTGCTGTGGCATTGCTCGGGTGCTTCAGCATAGTTTGACCCTCCTGTGGCATTGCTCAGGTGTTCAGCATAGGTTATCCCTCCTGTGGCATCGCTCAGATGCTTCACCATAGGTAGACCCTCCTGTGGCTTGCTTGGGTGATTTAGCATAGGCAGTCCCTCCTGTGGCATTGCTCAAATACTTCAGCATAGGTAGACCGTGCTGTGGCATTGCTCGGGTGCTTCTGCATAGGTAGACCCTCCTGTGGCATTGCTCAGATGCTTCGGAATAGGTAGGCCCTCCTGTGGCATTGCTCGGGTGCTTCAGCACAGGTAGACCCTCCTGTGGCATTGCTCAATTGCATCTGCGTAGGTAGACCCTTCTGTGGCATTGCTCGGGTGCTTCAACATAGATAGACCCTCCTGTAGCATTGCTCGGGTGCTTTAGCATAGTTTGACCCTCCTGTGGAATTGCTTGGTTGCTTCAGCATAGGTAGATTCTCCTGTGGCATTGCTCAGATGCTTCAGAATTGGTAGGCCCTCCTGTGGCATTGCTCGGGTGCTTCAGCATAGGTAGACCCTCCTGTGGCATTGCTCAATTGCATCTGCGTAGGTAGACCCTTCTGTGGCATTGCTCGGGTGCTTCAACATAGATAGACCCTCCTGTGGCATTGCTCGGGTGCTTCAGCATAGTTTGACCCAACTGTGGCATTGCTCGGGTGCTTCAACATAGGTAGACCCTCCTGTGGCATTGCTCGGGTGATTTAGCATAGTTTGACCCTCCTGTGGCATTGCTTGGGTGCTTCAGCATAGGTAAATCCTCCTGTGGCATTGCTCGGGTACTTCATCATAGGTAGATCCTACTGTGGCATTGCTCAGATGCTTTAGCATAGAATGACCATCCTGTGGCACTACTCCAGTGCTTCAGCATAGGTAGACCCTGCTGTGGCATTGCTCGGGTGCTTCTGCATAGGTAGACCCTCATTTGGCATTGCTCGGGTGCTTCAACATAGGTAGACCCTCCTGTGGCATTGCTCAGGTGCTTCAGCATAGGTAGACCCTTCTGTGGCATTGCTCGGGTGCTTCAACATAGGTAGACCCTCCTGTGGCATTGCTTGGGTGTTTCAGCATAGGTAGATCCTACTGTGGCATTGCTCGGATGCTTTAGCATAGAATGACCATCCAGTGGCACTACTCCGGTGCTTAGGTCGACCCTCCTGTGGCATTGCTTGGGTGCTTCAGCAAAGGTAGAGTGTCCTGTGGCATTGCTCGGGTGCTTCAGCATAGGTAGACCCTCCTGTGGCATTGCTTGTATGCTTCATCTTCAGGAGGCTCTCTTGTGGCCTTGCTCGGGTGCTTCAGCATAGGTAGACACTCTTGTGGCAGTGCTTGGGCAGACCCTCCTCTGACATTGCTTTAGTGCTTCAGCATAGGTAGACACTCCTTTGCTATTGCTCAGGTGTTCAGCATAGGTTATCCCTCCTGTGGCATCGCTCAGATGCTTCACCATAGGTAGACCCTCCTGTGGCATTGCTCTGGTGATTCAGCATAGGCAGACTCTCCAGTGGCATTGTTTGGATGCTTCAGCATAGATAGACCCTGCTGTGGCATTGCTCGGGTGCTTCTGCATAGGTAGACCCTCCTTTGGCATTGCTCAGATGTTTCAGCATAGGTAGACCCTGCTGTGGCATTGCCCGGGTGCTTGAGCATAGGTAGACCCTCCTGCAGCATTGCTCGGGTTCGTCAACATAGGTAGATCCTCCTGTGGCATTGCTGGTATACTTCAGCATAGGTAGACCCTCCTCTGGCATTGCTTTGGTGCTTCAGCATAGGTAGTCACTCCTTTGCTATTGCTCAGGTGTTCAGCATAGGTTATCCCTCCTGTGGCAGCGCTCAGATGCTTCACCATAGGTAAACCCTCCTGTGGCATTGCTTGGGTGATTCAGCATAGGCAGACCCTCCTGTGGCATTGCTCAGATGCTTCACCATAGGTAGACTGTGCTGTGGCATTGCTCAGGTGCTTCTGCATAGGTAGACCCTCCTGTGGCATTGCTCAGATTATTCAGAATAGGTAGGCCCTCCTGTGGCATTGCTCAGGTGCTTCAGCATAGGTAGACCCTCCTGTGGCATTGCTCAATTGCATCTGCGTAGGTAGACCCTTCTGTGGCATTGCTCGGGTGCTTCATCATAGATAGACCCTCCTGTGGCATTGCTCGGGTGCTTCAGCATAGTTTGACCCTCCTGTGGCATTGCTTGGGTGCTTCAGCATAGGTTATCCCTCCTGTGGCATTGCTCAGATGCTTCACCATAGGTAGACCCTCCTGAGGCATTCCTTGGGTGATTCAGCATAGGCAGACCCTCCTGTGGCATTGCTCGGATACTTCAGCATAGGTAGACCCTGCTGTGGCATTGCTCGGGTGCTTCAGCATAGTTTGACCCTCCTGTGGCATTGCTCAGGTGTTCAGCATAGGTTATCCCTCCTGTGGCATCGCTCAGATGCTTCACCATAGGTAGACCCTCCTGTGGCTTGCTTGGGTGATTTAGCATAGGCAGTCCCTCCTGTGGCATTGCTCAAATACTTCAGCATAGGTAGACCGTGCTGTGGCATTGCTCGGGTGCTTCTGCATAGGTAGACCCTCCTGTGGCATTGCTCAGATGCTTCGGAATAGGTAGGCCCTCCTGTGGCATTGCTCGGGTGCTTCAGCACAGGTAGACCCTCCTGTGGCATTGCTCAATTGCATCTGCGTAGGTAGACCCTTCTGTGGCATTGCTCGGGTGCTTCAACATAGATAGACCCTCCTGTAGCATTGCTCGGGTGCTTTAGCATAGTTTGACCCTCCTGTGGAATTGCTTGGTTGCTTCAGCATAGGTAGATTCTCCTGTGGCATTGCTCAGATGCTTCAGAATTGGTAGGCCCTCCTGTGGCATTGCTCGGGTGCTTCAGCATAGGTAGACCCTCCTGTGGCATTGCTCAATTGCATCTGCGTAGGTAGACCCTTCTGTGGCATTGCTCGGGTGCTTCAACATAGATAGACCCTCCTGTGGCATTGCTCGGGTGCTTCAGCATAGTTTGACCCACCTGTGGAATTGCTTGGGTGCTTCAGCATAGGTAGATCCTCCTGTGGCATTGCTTGTGTGCTTCAGCATAGGTTATCCCTCCTGTGGCATCACTCAGATGCTTCACCATAGGTAGACCTTCCTGTGGCATTGCTCGGGTGATTCATCATAGGGAGACCCTCCTGTGGCATTGCTCAGATACTTCAGCATAGGTAGACCCTACTGTGGCATTGCTCGGGTGCTTCTGCATAGGTAGACCCTCCTGTGGCATTGCTCAGATACTTCAGCGTAGGTAGGCCCTCCTGTGGCATTGCTCGGGTGCTTCAGCATAGGTAGACCCTCCTGTGGCATTGCTCGGATACTTCAGCATAGGTAGACCCTCCTGTGGCATTTCTCGGGAGCTTTAGCATAGGTAGACCCTACAGTGGGATTACTCAATTGCATCAGTGTAGGCAGACACTCATATGGCATTTCTGGGGTGATTCAGCATAGGTAGACGCTCCTGTGGCATTGCTCGGATGCTTCAGCCTAGGTAGACCCTCTTGTGGCATTGCTCGGGTGCTTCAGCAAAGGTACACCCACCTGTGGCATTGCTCAGGCGCTTCAGCATTGCATGGATGCTTCAGCATAGGTAGACCGTCCTGTGGCATTGCTCGGATGCTTCGCCATAGGTAGACCCTCCTGTAGCATTGCTCAGATACTTCAGCGTAGGTAGGCCCTCCTGTGGCATTGCTCGGGTGCTTCAGCATAGGTAGACCCTCCTGTGGCATTGCTCGGATACTTCAGCATAGGTAGACCCTCCTGTGGCATTTCTCGGGAGCTTCAGCATAGGTAGACCCTCCTGTGGCATTGCTCAGATACTTCAGCGTAGGTAGGCCCTCCTGTTGCATTGCTCGGGTGCTTCAGCATAGGTATACCCTCCTGTGGCATTGCTCGGATACTTCAGCATAGGTAGACCCTCCTGTGGCATTTCTCGGGAGCTTCAGCATAGGTAGACCCTCCTGTGGCATTTCTCGGGAGCTTCAGCATAGGTAGACCCTCATATGACATTGCTTGGATGCTTCATCTTCAGGAGGCTCTCTTGTGGCCTCGCTCTGGTGCTTCAGCATAGGTAGACACTCCTGTGGCAATGCTTGGGTGCTTCAGCATAGGTAGATCCTCCTGTGGCATTGTTCGGGTGCTTCTGCATAGGTAGACCCTCCTGTGGCATTGCTCAGACGCTTTAGCATAGAATGACCCGCCTGTAGCATTGCTCCGGTGCTTCAGCATAGGTAGACTCTCCTGCGGCATTGCTCGGGTTCTTCAGCAAAGGTAGAGCCTCCTGTGGCATTGCTCGGGTTCTTCAGCATAGGCAGACCCTCATGTGGCATTGCTTGGATGCTTCATCTTCTGAAGGCCCTCCTGTGGCATTGCTCGGGTGCTTCAGCATATGTAGATCCTCCTGTGGCATTGCACGGGTGTTTCAGCATAGGTAGACCCTCCTGTGGCATTGCTCAGATGCTTTAGCATAGAATGACCCGCCTGTAGCATTGCTCCGGTGCTTCAGCATAGGTAGACTCTCCTGCGGCATTGCTCGGGTTCTTCAGCAAAGGTAGAGCCTCCTGTGGCATTGCTCGGGTTCTTCAGCATAGGCAGACCCTCATGTGGCATTGCTTGGATGCTTCATCTTCTGAAGGCCCTCCTGTGGCATTGCTCGGGTGCTTCAGCATATGTAGACCCTCCTGTGGCATTGCTCGGGTGGTTCAGTATAGGTAGCCCCTCCTGTGGCATTGCTCAGGTGATTTAGCATAGGTAGACCGTACAGTGGGATTACTCAATTGCATCAGTGTAGGCAGACACTCATATGGCATTTCTGGGGTGATTCAGCATAGGTAGACGCTCCTGTGGCATTGCTCGGATGCTTCAGCCTAGGTAGACCCTCTTGTGGCATTGCTCGGGTGCTTCAGCAAAGGTACACCCACCTGTGGCATTGCTTAGGCGCTTCAGCATTGCATGGATGCTTCAGCATAGGTAGACCGTCCTGTGGCATTGCTCGGATGCTTCGCCATAGGTAGACCCTCCTGTAGCATTACTCGGGTGCTTCAGCATAGGTAGACCCTCCTGTGGCTTTGCTTGGGTCCTTCATAGAAAGACTCTCCTGTGGCATTGCTCGGTGTTTCAGCAAAGTTATACCCTCTTGTGGCATTGCTCAGGTGGTTCAGCATAGGTAGACCCTCCTGTGGCATTGTTCGGGAGCTTCAGCATAGGTAGGCCCTCCTCTGGCATTGCTCAGATGCTTCAGCATAGGTAGAACCTCCTATGGCATCACTCGTATGCTTCAGCATAGGTAGACCCTCCTCTGGCATTGCTTTGCTGCTTCAGCATAGGTAGACCCTCCTGTGCCTTTGCTCGGGTTCTTCAGCATAGTTAGACCTTCCTTTGGTATTGCTTGGGTGTTCATCATAGGTTATCCTTCCTGTGGCATTGCTCGGATGCTTCAGCATAGGTAGACCCTCCTATGGCATTTCTCGGGTGAATAAGCATAGGCAGACCCTCCTGTGGTATTGCTCGGATGCTTCAGCATAGGTAGACCCTTTTGTGGCATTGCTCGGGTGCTTCTGCATAGGTAGCCCCTCCTGTGGCATTGCTCGGGTGCTTCTGCATAGGTAGACCCTCCTGTGGCATTGCTCAGATGCTTCAGCATAGATAGACCATCCTGTGGCATTGTTCAGATGCTTCAGCATAGGTAGACATTCCTGTGGCATTGTGCGGGTGCTTAAGCGTATGTAGACCTCAGCAATGCCACAGGATTGTCTACAGGAGTGTAAAGAGGAGCAGAACCAAGACAGAGTCTTGCGGAACACCAACAGTCAGAGGAGTGAGTTGAGAGGTGTAGTTGCTCCAGGAGAAAGAGAACTACAATGTGCAAGGTATGATTCAATAAAGGCAAGGGCATGATCTTGAATCCAAAGAAGAAAGAGAGTATTAAGGAAAATAGAGTGATCAGCAGTGTCAAAGGCCACAGACAGGTAAAGGAGAATTAGGATAGAGGATAAGTTTGAATGATTAGCAGAGGCGATGAAGTTGAACCCCTTCAGGAGAGTAGTATCCACATAGTGACAGGGGCGAAAACGTGCTTGTAGGGGGTATGGAAGGTTGTGGATGTCTAAGAAATTGGTAAGAACACAACCCTTTGAAGCACTTTAGATTATTGCAGGAGAGGCACAGGGTGAAAGTTAGCCAGTAGGTTCAGGTCAACCGCTTGCTTTTTTAGGAGGCGGATGACCGTGGCTGTTTTGAAAACAGAGGGAAAGCAAGCAGAGTCAAATGACAGGTTGAACAGTTCAGCGAGGTGAGAGGCCACTGTAATGGCAATAGGCTTGACTAGCTGAGGACCAAGAGGGTCCGATGCGGAACAAGAGGGTTTAGCCTTCATCAATAAAGATAACACTTTGTCAGCATTAGTGTGACTAAAGTGGTGATGGAGACAGAGGTGGTCAGTCATAATGTCGAAAAAAAAATGTCGACAGACAAAAATGTCGACAAAAAAATGTCGAGAAAAAAAAATGTCGACTTTCGTTTTTTTAAATTATATATTTATTTTAGGGGTTCGGGAGTTTAAAAAAGGGAAAAATTAAAAAAAAAATTAAAAAAGGGGGGTTGGGGGGGAACCCCCCCATTTAAAAAAAAAATGCATTGAAAAAAAAAGTCGACATTTTTTTTTTCGACATTATTTTTTCGACATTTTGACTGTCGACATTTTTGTTGTCGACATTATGACTATAAACCGGAGACAGAGTATGATGGTAGAGTAGGCAAAGTGTGAAATGTAGGAGGAGGGTGTGTGAGGAAAGTCAGGAGAGAGTCTCTAATTTGGTAATTTCTGCATCAATGTATTCAGCTAGGTCATTAGCTGTGAGAGTGGAGTTGACAGCCATAGATTTAGGAGGAGTGATGAGTGAGATTAGGGTGTCCTGTAGCCGGCTATGATAGTTGGGCAGAGAGTCAATGAGGGTTAGGTAGCATTCCCTTTTAGCCCTATCAAGAGTGGACTTGAGAGAGTTCATGGCAGAGTGGTCGAGTTGCAGGTCCTCATTTGAGTGGGTACGCCTCCATTTTTGCATGCAGCTGACGCATGTCTGTGCGGAGAGAGCATATGAATGGGGTGACCCATGGCTGAGGATGCTGAGACTTAAGGGTGAAAGTGAGGAGTGGGAAGTGAGAGGAGAATGAATCATATAGTAGGGATTGGAAACTGGAAATAGCAGTGTTAGTGGAAGAGGTATTGGGTGTGAAGGAGGAGAGTGAGAACTGTAGGTCGGAGAGAAAGGGGGAATGGCAGAAGGTTTAAATTTCTTTTTAGTAATAGATAAAGCAAGTGGTGAGGAAAGATAAGAGGGTGGAAGGGAGATTTTGGTGGAAACAATTGAGTGATCAGATATGAATGGTGTGACAGTACTATTAGTGGCAGAGAGAGAGGTGGTGGTTATAGGTTATGGATAGAGTGGAGAACGTGGTCACTAAGAAAAGACTGAAGTTCAGATTTCTAAGAAGTGGTTGGAGAAGGAACGTTAAAGTCACCTAAGAGAATGAGGTGATGTTTAGTGGAAAGAGAATCAAGGAATTACCCAAGTTCATCAAAGAATGGTCCAGTGGGACTAGGATGGCGATAGATGGAGATGATGTGAACTGAGTGAGGCAGAGCAATAGTAGAGATGGTAAATTCAAAAGAGGTGGGAGAGGGTGTGGCATTGGATATTTGTGAGGCACTGAGGTGGGATTAGAGTAGATGTCCTCCACCTCCACCTCTGCCAGTTAGTCCAGGAGAGTTGTGTAGGGCTGCCAGAGTAGCAGTGGCAGATGGAGAAATCCAGGTTTCAGTGATAGGAAGAATATCTAGGGGGGAGAGCTGGAGTGAAAGTAGTCAGTGATAAAGGAAGTTTTGTTGCATTCAGACTGAGCATTCCAGAGTGCAATGTTCAGTGTATGAGCTAAGGAAGAGAAGAGAAGCTGAGTCTCAGAGGAAGAGAGGTGAGGTGGGTAGGTGTTAGAGGAGGTATGGTTAGCTTGTCGGCTTTATTTGTTTGTAGGAGGTGGAAAAGAAATGGAGCAGTGGGAGATTCGAGTTGTGAAGTTGTAGCGTAATCAGACAAAGGGTAGGAAGTGGTGAGTAGGAGGAGCAGCAGGCTGAGCAGGAGTGAATGCATTATAGGTTAGTAGTAAAGTGTGGAGAGATAGCCAATTAATTAGGACGCTTTGGGTATTCAATGGTGCAACAGGGGGAAAGGGATGACACATACTCTTGTCACCTGATAGCCTGGTCCATCAGTGGTTGGTCCCTCTGATATTGTCCCTGCTATTGCTGGGATGAGGCGATTTCTTCCTGATTGGTGTTGTGGCTTTCGGCTGTAGATGGGTTTGGTCCAAAATGGCCACTGGAAGTGATGTCAAAGATCCAAAATGGCCACAGTAAGTGATGTCACAGATCCAAAACGGCCAACGGAAGTGATGTCAGTGACCAATCCAAGATGGCCGCTGGCAGTCAACTTCCAGACAGAAAGTGAAGTCAAAAACCAGAGGGAATGACATACGTTCTTGTCACCTGATTGCCTAGTCCATTAGTGGATGGTCTCTCTGATATTGTCCCTGTTATTGCTGGGAACGGGCTATTTCCTCCTAATTGGCGTTGCCAGAGGAGCCTCTTGTGGTTTACGGCTGTGAATGGGTTTGGTCCAAATAGGTCACAGGAAGTGATGTCGAGGATCCAAGATGGCCACTGGAAGGGATGTCATGGATCCAAAATGACCGCCGCAAGTGATGTCAGTGACCAATTCAAGATGGCAGCTGGCAGTCAAGTTCCAGACAGAAAGTGAAGTGAAAAACCAGAAGAAATGACACACACTCTTGTCTCCTGATCGCCTAGTCCATCAGTCATTGGTCTCTCTGATATTGTCCCTGCTGCTGCTGGTATGAGGTGATTTCTTCCTGATTGGTGTTGCCAGAGGAGCCTCTTGTGGCCTTCAGCTGTAGATGGGTTTGGTACAAAATGGCCACAGGAAGTGATGTCAGTGATCCAAGATGGTGACAGGAAGTGATGTCACAGATCCAAAATGGCAATGTTGCTAGGATTAGTTGATTTCTCCCTGATTGGTGTTGCCACAGAAGCCTCTTGTGGCTTTTGGCTGTAGATGGGTTTGGTCCAAAACCTTGTCCCCTAATTTTACTTGACTAGTGAGGAATCCTCTCTCTTGTCATATCCGGATTTGGCCTGCAAAGTTCCTTTAGGAGGGATGTTTTGTGTTTTCTCCAGTCTGTTATTTTGACCAGGTTTGTTGTTTCTGGAGGGGTTTTTCAGTGTTTTGCTGTGATTTGCAGTCTGGTTTTTGTGCTGATCTGCAGGTGGGGCTCCCTGGCTTTGTGTTGTGGTACTTTGCTTGTTTCTGGCTTTCTTTCTCCCCCCACCGACGCCATGGCCACTGGCTAAGGCAGTCAGGTGTCCCCCTGCCTTCTCCCATCCACCTTCATCCATTCTCTGTCCCTCCTTCCCTGCCACCTATTTGGTTCTCATTGGTCTGTGCCACCTCACGTGACCGAAACAGCTGCACTTCTGAGGCCCTCCCAGGGCAGCCTGGCCCAGGAAACCGGCGGGGCTCAGGGCAGAAGGCAGCACCCCTATGGGCGGCTCTTGTACTCTGTTTGGCCATGGACAACCCACAGGGCACCCTACAGCGGCAGCTAGGGTGGGGCGGCGCAGGGGGTGCCCTGCCACTTCTTAATTTCCACCATCATATTATAACACTGTGTAGATTACCTATTGCACCTCCTAGATAGCACGATGGATGTACTGGGAGTTATCTGTGTATTGCATGTAGCTGTATTTTGGGGTAGGAAATGTGTTGCACATAGTTGGGTTTTTGACGGCAGACAATGTGTTGCACTCATACATTACCCTGTGCATTATGCACAGAAGATTTATGATGATATCCCAACCACAGCACTCAGAGGATTATAGGGAGAACCTGTCCAATGCGCCTCGAGGATTTATGAGAACAGACAGTTTCTGCACAGAGAAAATGTACTAGGATCGCCCCCTTTTGTGCTTAATAGATTAATCAGAATAGTATGCCTGCTGCTTTTAGACTTGGTATTGGACATGGAAGTTTGTTGATATTAGCCCATCTTTACTCTTAGAATACTTGTGAGGATAGCCAAGGGCTTGCACAAAGATATGCGGTTAGCCTGATATTATATGACAAGACTGGAGGCGAGCATTATGCTTGACTTCTTTATTACTACTACTCTTCAACAGTTCAACAAACTTATATATTTAACAACACAAAAGTTAAAAGTGCTCCACTGTAACTTTTTCCAACTTAAAACTACAATCCCCATAGTCTCTGTAGTCCAACTCTCTCTCAGCCGTTCTATGACGCACTTCCTGTCCTTGGGCTCCACCTCTTCCTTTACTGCTCTTCAAGCAGATAAGTACCATTTCTAGTCCTCTCCGTATGTCACATGTATATTTGATTAAAAGTTTGACTGAGGAGAGTGAAGTAATGAAAGTACAGTTAATTACATAGAACAATGACAGTATGACAAATAGAATTTGGTAGTCTACCGTAGTACTGGGGGCGTAGCAAGTTAACTTCGTATGCCACGGAGACAACGGACCCCAGAGCAAGCGTTGCAGGTAAGCAGGAGCTTCTGGAGCTTAGAGGCGAGCAGCCCTGTGCCGCATTTCTGGCACCGCAGGGGCCCAGCTCGGCCACGCGGCTTGAGTTATCTCGTTTTCGGGAAACTCCAGCAGGAGGAAGAGCTCTACAGCTCACGGCACTCCAGCCCCCACCCTCGCGAGGGCGGAGCTTGAGGGCACGTGTGCAAACACTGAGGCGCATGCCTCACAGTTCCATGCAACAAAGGAGGTAGAGGACACCGGGCACGGCTGTGTTTTTCAGAACGGCACACTGTACAGGTGCCTTAAATAACAAACAATAAGCAAACAAGTATCACTGGAGCAGCGGAAAGCTTGCGAAGCGCAGCGCACTGCACACAACACGTGCAAGAACACGCAGCAGCTCGCAACACGGAGGGGCTCTCCCTCCACATGATCATAGCAACAGGAAGCAGCACAAAGAAAGCAAGTGTTCTCACACACAGCCCATTGAAGGGCCAGCTGGACAGCCTGGTGTAGTCACAAAAAAAAAAAAAGACATTTGGCTACATAAAATAAACAAAATAAACCGAGAATATATATTCCAAGCATCACAGGAGCAATGGGCATGCTAAGATACCTGGCTAAGGTATACAGGCACACAGCACCAACTTATAATGCCGGAATTCGAGTGGAGTGAAGAGGAGCAGCAGCTAGACCTCGCTGCCAGCTTCAAAGAGGTGCTAGGAAGCTCACTTGTAGATGCAGTGGCTCAAGGGGTAAGACCCCTGCAAGAGAGACTGGAGACGCTGGAAGCCATGCCCACACAGCCCAGTGAAAGCACCAGCGATAAAGAGCGCACGCCCACAGGACCCTCAAGATCAGGGTCTATGGGGAGTAAACAGGCCCGCAAGAGGAAAGCCACTGACGACCCCCAGGGCCCTTCAGACGGGGCGAAAGAAAAGGCCCCAGAGGTTGTTGAGGCCTTTACTAAGCTCAAGGAAGCTTATTTACAGTGTCAGACAGTGCCAGACCTCATGACCCCCACTCCTGGGGATGATAATGCAGGAGATGACCCAGGCTCGAAAGAGGAGCCATCAGGAGACCTTGCCCCACAAGAGGGTGACGAGATGTCAGAGGAGGAAGACGTAAAGCCCAGTGGAGGTAAAAGAGCTAAACACCTCATCGAAATGGAGGAGGACATGTTTGATCCTGAGAGCATCAGGAACCCAAGGTCCACAGAGAGGCAACCCTCCCCGAGGGTAACACAATACATGACAAGTAGACTCCGTAAGGCCCTCGATAAGGAAGTGAGGCAGCGGCTACGAGCGGAATGTCCGCGTCCAGACCTCCCAGGAAAGATGGCATAGACCCCCGAACTGGACCCCAAGATGCTAACTTTTGTAGCGAAAACCAGCAAGGTACCCCGCAAGGGAATCGACAGATCATGGAGAAGTTGCCAGGAAAAGGTTCGAGATTTAGCCGGGCCCCTCGCTAAGATCATGGACCTAGCAGAAAGGGCGAAAGACACAGGGGAGGAAGTGGACTCCGACACGCTAGCCGGCTGGGCGCAGAGAGCAGTATGCCTTCTAGGTAACGTAAACTGCACTATAGCATCAGAAAGAAGAAGAGGCCTGCTCCTGAAGCTCGACTAGAAACTGAACGATTTAGCATCCTACGAGGCCAGAGAAGCGGTACAAGGGCTCCTCTTTGGGGAGACCTTTGGGAAAAAGATCGGCCGATTCGCGCACATATATCTCGCTAGCGAAAGCGCAGGCATCCATCCGAAAGATCTTCCCGAGCAGAATTATTGGTGGGACCGGCCGCTTCAAGGGTCGTGCAGCCGGTCGAGGCCAGCAAAGAAGTAGGTCCCCTAACCCCAGCGCACAATACTGGGAAAATAAACAGCAGGACTCGTTCTTCCCTGCCAGAATACATTTCCCCACAGGTCACAGACCCAGAGGTTCGGGACGAGGCCAAGGATTCACCTCAGGTGAGAGCAGTAGTATACCCTCCGGTGGGAGGGAGAGCGCGTATGTTCTGGAGAAATTTGCGCGCGCTTTCCAGCAACACTTGGATATTGCAGACCGTCAGAGGTCTGCAACTAGACTTTGTAGAAGCACCGTCCCAACAGTGTTGGCCACACCAGCAATGATTAGCACTAGCAGAGCAGAAATGCCTAGACAGCGAGCTAGCGCAGCTAGAACAGAAAGGGTCGATAAAAAAATGCACAGCGACCCCCAGGTTCGTGAGCAATATGTTCCTATTACGCAGGAAGGAGAAAGTACGTCCAGTTATAAATCTCAAGGAGCTGAATGGGTGGATTGTGTACCGACACATCAAGATGGAGGGCATCCATCAGCTCAGAGACTCCCTGAGGGAGGGGGACTGGCTGACATGTTTAGATCTAAAAGATGCATACCTTACGGTCGCTATACAGGAGGAATACAGACGTCCCTAGCTTTTCGCTGGAACAAGCAGGTCTGGCAATTCAAAACAATGACCTTTGGTCTTGCCTGCGCTCCCTGGGCATTCAAAAACTGATGAAGCCAGTAGCTGCAGCAATTCGAGAGAAGGGCATCAGGCTGATAATTTACCTAGACGATCTACTGCTCCTAGCAAAAGACCGAGAGGCGTTAGTCTATCAGACGAGTTGGGTGCAAAATCTGCTACTGTCACTGGGGTTTCTAGTGAATGTAAAAAAGTCAGATACCACGCCAGCACAGAGACTAGATTTTCTAGTATTTGTGCTAGACACCAAGAAAGCTACATTAGAACTCCCTGCTTGAAAGATAAGAGATATCAAGAGAGAGATCAGAGCGTGCTTAAGCAAACAGCAAATCTCGCTCAGGGAGTTAGCAAGGATAGTAGGATTGTTAGCGGCATCCATTCAAGCCATATTCCCAGAACCTTTGCACTACCAAGCCCTCCAGAGGCTGAAGATAAGGCACCTACAGCAAGGGCTGAGGTACCACCAAGTAGTTCCACTGGACCAGGAATCCATTTCAGAACTGGAATGGTGGTTGAAGAACATGGACGTCTGGAATGGTGACCGACCAGATTTAGTGATGGAATCGGACGCCAGCTGAAAAGGCTGGGGGGCGAGATTTGGGACCCTAGAGACCCGAGGGAAATGGAGCGAGGAAGAGCTTCACCTTCATATAAACTGCCTAGAGCTACTAGCATGATCTTTCGCATCCAATGCTTTTACAAGAGGAAAGATGAAATCGCGTGTTCTGCTGAAAATGGACAACATATCAGCAATCTGCTACATAAATCATCTAGGAGGAACGAAGTCCAAATTGTTGACGGAGCTAGCAAAGGATTTGTGGCATTTCTGCCTGCAATCGGAAACATCGGTAATGGCAGAATACCTGCCCGGAACCTTGAATGTAGTAGCGGACTGGAACTCACGGTACCTTACAGACTCCAGCGACTGGAGACTGGATTCAGCAGTGTTTCAGATTCTGAACATGAGATGGGGCCCAGTGCGCATAGATCTCTTTGCGTCCAGGCTCAATGCGCAAGTAAAGGAGTACTTCAGTTGGAGACTAGACCCGGGAGCACAGGGGACCAAGGCTTTTCTGCAGGATTGGTATGATGGCCCACATTATGCATTTCCCCCCTTCGCGATGTTGATCAGAGTTCTAGCGAAATGTCGGATGAAGAAGTCGGAATTGGTATTAGTAGCGCCATTATGGAAATCACAGGTGTGGTTCCCGACGCTGATGGAACTGTCAATAGACCTCCCGAGAGTCCTCCCCGTGAGCAACTGCTCGCGGACCCAGCTGGGTTGTGTCATCCTCTGAGAGTGAGAGGGACACTCCTGCTAGTCGCGTGCTGGATATCAGGAGACGCTGGGCGCTGCCAGGAATTTCGACGGAATCAGCAGAATTTATTGCAGAATCTTGAGCACCTTCCACTAGGAGGTGCTATGATGCGGCTTGGGCCAAGTGGACTAACTGGTGTAAAGGGAGAAGTTTTCATCCCGTTTCAGCTCCTGTAGTAGCAATTCTAAATTTTCTAGCGCATTTATTGCAAGACGGTAAAGCATTTCATACAAAAGGAGTGTACAGATCAGCAATTTCGGCAGGGTACCTACCAATAGAGGGAATTCCAGCTGGGGAGCATCCAGTTGTAGTACGACTCATCAAAGGAGCAAAATACAAAGTACCACCAGAACCAAAGTATGATTCTATGTGGGATGTGACAACGGTTCTCCGCTTATCCGCTTATTAGAGGACTGGCCATCAAATAGATACCTATCTCTGAAACAGCTGTCAGGCAAACTAGCCATGCTGCTATGTCTTGTAGCTTGCAAAAGAGTAGCAGATGTTAGAACATTAGAGATTAATAGAAGATCTTTTGGTCCGGAAGGTGTAACATTCTCAATAGCTAAGAGGACTAAGACAAGGACTACGACAGTCCATTACCCCTATTTTCCAAGGAAAGCTAATTGGTGTGTAGCAGAATGTATTAAAGAATATGAGAGGAGGACAGCAGAAAATAGGCTGGCGGGTACGACGCAGGTATTAATAGCACATAGGAAACCTTTTCACGCAGTTGCGACAGCCACTACTGCAAGATGGGTGAAGGAAGTGATGCTCTCAGCAGGTGTGAATGTGGGAATGTATGGAGCACATTCAGTGAGAGGTGCGATGGCATCCAAGGCCTTCATGACAGGAGTACCACTGAGAGAGATTATGTTGGCTGCAGATTGGTCGAGTGATCGTGTATTTAAAGAATTTCACTTTAAACCTACTGAGAGTTTAGCAAGAACAGTATTCGGGAAGCTTTGAACAAGCATAATGCTCACCTCCAGTCTTGTCATAGAATAAAGATCACCCCTGCTAACTGCACAGGGAGTATTAATTCTATTAAAGACTAGAAGGCGAGCATTAAATTCCCACACGTTCATGTAGTGTCTAACAAATAATGTATTGTATGGATTAAGTCACGTACATGGCCACCACCCTGAATGTCTCTATTATGTGTTTCATAGGAGATGAGCAGAAGAATAGCTGAAGGCAGGAGAACGGAACAAGTTAGCCTGAAGAACCGAGAGGTCGTCGGCTGTTAAGAGTACAAGTTTCAGAGTCTTCACACAGTTGGATCTTAAAGACAGTTCAGAGCACGTAAAACCAGAGGAGGAGCCCAAGGACAGGAAGTGTGTCATAGAGTGGCCGAGAGAGAGTTGGATTACAGAGACTATGGGGATTGTAGTTTTAAGCTGGAAAAAGTTACAGTGGAGCACTTTTAACTTTTGTGTTGTTAAATATATGTTTGTTGAACTGCTGAAGAGTAGTAGTAATAAAGAAGTGAAGCATAATGCTCGTCTCCTAGTCTTTAATAGAACTAATACTCCCTGCGCAGCAAGCAGGGGTAATCTTTATTGCACTTAGAACACTAGCACATGTAGGTAGCACATGTGTTTCACTTAGAAGAAATTGTGTAAGTTAATACATGTATTGCACATGAAAACTGTGAAGGTTATTCCAGGCTTTAGAGATGTATTGCATTTAGACGATATTTGGCATCATTACAAGTCCGGCGGTAACCGCGCCAGTAAAACCGGCAGGTTGCTGCCGGACATGCACATTTTTCCGGCACCTGACCTGCCAGAAACACCGGGTCATTACAGCCATGAAGTCAGGCACTGGAAAATGTAATTCCCCATTCCCATTTCAGTCCCATAGCACTCAATGGGAATGGGGACCATGGAAGCACCGGCACCGGTAGTAATGGTGCCGGTGCTTCTGTAAAACTATGCGGGCGGCACGGCATCCGCCCACAGACTTGTAGTGTGCCTGTCCAGTAACAATGGTGCCGGTAGGCTTACCAGCACCATTGTTAAAGGACCGCCACACTTGTATTGAGGCTCATTGAGTAGGTTTAGCACATGCAGTGTACTTAGAAGAACTGTGAAAGTTATCAAATGCATTGCACATGAAACTGTCAAGATAAGCACATATGTCTGCCCTTAGAAGATATTTGGCCTCATTACAAGCATGTGGTTCAGAAAAAACGGTGCGGGTAAGCTTACCAGCACTGTTGTTTCTGGACCGGCATACTATAGGTCTGCCTGCCGGAGCCGCCGCGCCCAGCAAGTCTGACCCTGCTGGACACAGCGGCCACGGTAGCCAGACCATCACGGATAATAATACCGGCATGGTTACCGCCGGACCCATCATTAGGCCGATTGTGCAAGTTACCACATGCATTGCACTTGGTTGCACCTGAAAACAAGTGAAGGCTAGCACATGCGTTGCACTTACAAGAATCTGGGTAGGTTAGCACATTCATTGTACTTGAAGAACGGCGAAGGCTGGCACATCTATTGCACCTGAGGAATTGTGAGGGCTGACACAGGAATTGCGCTTATAAGAATTGTGTGGGTTGGCGGTTTTATTGCATTTGAGAAACTGTGAAAGCTAGCACATGTACTGCGCTGAGAAGAAATTGTGAAGGCTAACACATGTACTGGTCTGGGTTTAAATTGTGAAGGCTAGCACATGTATTTAGATGGACTTGTGAGAGTGGGCAATGTATTGCACTTGGACAAACATTCTGAGGGTGGCCAAAGTATTGCCCTTGGATGGATTTTCTGAGGGCAAGCAATGAATTGCACTAAATGGGCCTGTAAGGGTGGACAATGTATTGCACTTAGATGGACATCTGAGGGTGGGCAACGTATTGCACTTAGATGGATTTCCTGAGCGTTGGCAACATACTGAACTTAGATGGACTTTCTGACGGTAGGCAATGAATTGCATGTAAATAGACTTCTGAGGGTGGGCAATGTGTTGCACTTGGATGGTTTCTGAGCATGGGCCATGCATTGCACTAAGATGGATTGTCTGAGAGTAGGTGATGGTTTGCATGTAGATGGATTGTCTGAGGGTAGGCAATGTATTGCATTTAGATGGATTGTCTGAGGGTAGGCAATGTACTTCATTTAGATGGACTTCTGAGGGTGAGCAATATATTGCACTTAGATGGATTGACTAGGTTTGGGCAATGTATTTCCCTTAGGTAGACATTCTGTGGGTGGGCAATGGGGAAAGATGGGGGGTAGGTAATAGTTGCACCTGGCAAACCTACTGACCCAAGCTGACTTAAACTAGATGTATTTCAACACAGTGTATGTTTTTAATACAGGGGTAATTCAACACAGTGTATGATTTGAATTTGGGTGCATTTCAACACAGTGCATGCTTTGAAACATGGCGAATTTTCAACACAGGGTATGCTTTGAATGCAGGTGTATTTTCAACACAGCGTTTGCTTTGAATCTGGGTGTATTTTCAACATAGGGTATGCTTTGAATATAGGTGTATTTCAACACAGCGTATGCTTTGAATCTAGGTGTATTCCTGACAGTCTGTACTCACTAACTCTACTAAAAACTCAATATTCTGCATACTCACTCTCAAACTATAACAAACACACCTCTACCTCTACCACACCACAAACTGCACACAATCCACAACACCCAACTTGAAACCAAACACAAGTACATGCAAAGCACCCATGCACACTCACACCTCAATACCACCAATACCACATGATGCTTACCAACCGAAAATGCACCAAAGGTCAGTGACTGTTTTTTTTTGGACTGAAGCTGCCAACAGCACATCGAAGCTCTCTTGCTCTTTCCTTTCTCAATCTCACTAACAAACCCCCACCCTAACACTCCTCACATTGCAGATCCCTCAGGGTGTAAAAAGACCAACTAAGTGGCAGCCGTGTGCAGTACAAAACCAACAACATAACATAACATTTATTACAGCATGGGAAAAGATTGTGAATAATTTGCCATTCCATCATGTTGGATTTGCTATTATTTTGCTTTCTATAGGCAGGTCAATTACCATTGTTCATAAGTCATAAACTGCCTTAATCAAAAGGAGGTGTTATTGCCATTATTTATAAATATTCCTTGATCATGCCAAATTTTGAACAATTAAGCTGAGATAAACCATCCCAGATTGGACTGACTAATATCATGTTATCGCCAAACCTATCTTTTAAAATGTTATTATGCTATCGCCCCCCCAGGATTTTGAAAATATTTTCTTGGATCAGTCAAATGTGTTTCTCTCATCTTCAGCATCAGCATTAAATTACCCTCGACTGATGATTGCAGATGATTGCAGGAGAATTAAACATTTGGCTAGAATCTACAGATAATTTCCTGGCAACCAGATTAACAGACGTTTTAATGAGCCATGTTTTAATAGGCCCAACCATTACCCCATCTCATCAAAAGGGGAACTGCCTTGATATTCTGGCAGTGAGAGGATCTGGATTTACCATGATCGACACTACCCCCGTATCATGGTCAGATCATTTTGTAAGGGTCTGTTCGTTGAATTTACTTGAAACTAAGAAAGGCAAAGAGAACTCTGCAACAGGATCCTGGTTTTGGGCTGAATCACATTTCAGCAGAGAAGATCACCCTAGACCTTGCCATTGACCCGGATGGGTTATTGACCCAGGAGTCCTCTAAACAGGTTCAACAAACTGGAGGACCTATGCAATCAATTTGCCCAAATAAAATTTAAACAGCCTAAGAAAAATAACAGAATCTGGTTTACGTTTCATATTAAGGATTTAATCAAAGCCTATAGATTAATGGAAGAAAAGTGTAGGAAACATGGACATCCAGCAGATAAAACAGCAGCTAAAGCTGCTATAAAAGGAATATAAAAAGGCAATTTGAATAGCTAATTCTTTGGCTATTCAAAAACAAAAAGATTGAACTAGCTCTAAACAGGCCAAAAGAAATGTTTGCAACAGTAAAGACATTTCTTAATCCTCTAAGTAATTTTGTGAGTCCTGCTCCATCTAAGATAACGGCTGAGAATTTTAATGATTTACTTCTATGGACGATTGAAACCATTGAACAAGAAATCAATCAAAAGCATTCCCATTTCCCCCACTGCCCATTGAGAATGCCCCTGTACACTAAAGACATTTCTCAATCCTCTAAGTAATTTTGTGAGTCCTGCTCCATCTAAGATAAAGGCTGAGAATTTTAATGATTTACATCTATGGAAGATTGAAACCGTTGACCAAGAGATCAATCAAAAGTATTCACATTTCCCCCACCACCCATTGAGAATGCCCCTGTAGTTAAATCCTTTGAATTTTCTGAAGTGTCCTCAGATATAATATATTAACTATTCTTGAAACTCAAACCAACTGTGCAATCATTTGATTGAGTCCCTGTGTATGTCGCAAGCAACAATGCCTTACACTTGAAAGATTTATGATGGCATTCGTCAACTTTTCGCTGGATAATGGATGTATCTCATCTACACTAAAATTATCACATTAACACCAATGCTAAGGAAATCTACATTAGATCCAGAAATTCTCCAGAATTATCGGCCAGTGGCAGGATTGTAGGTCGTAACACATCAACTACAAATCCATATAGAGATATACCAAATTCTGGTACCAAATACCAATATGGATTCCGTCCCATACACAGACCCAAGACAGCACTGGTTACCATATGGGATGAAGTTTTAAAAAATGCACATGAAGGAGCAATGACTTTCCTAATCATGCTAGACATTTCTGTGGCTGTTGATACAGTGGATTTCATCATTATGTTATCCAGACTCACCACAGTTGTAGGTATATCTGAACATGCACTGGCTTGACTTTGGACCTTTTTGATGCAACATCACCAATGTGTTAAACTGAATAACCATGTGTCGAAGGACGCCCCAGTGCATTGTGAGTTCTGAATGGATCTTCATTGTCTCTTATCTTGTTTAATATTTATATCTAGCCCCTGATGAACATCCTATCCAAATTTGAGTTGTCATAACATTCCTATGCAAGTGACATACAGAGATGTCTGAGAGCTACTGATCCTGCTGTTTACCCCTCAACTATTATAAAAGGCACGGATGTGTGTGCAAAATGGATGACACTCAATTAATTGCTATTGAACCCCACAAGAACAGAAATAATATTTTTGTGCCCTCAACGATTGTCTAATCACCTTCCCAGTATTGTTCTCTCTCCTTCATTGTTTGGTTTACCAAACCGCTTTGTTTCTAAAGTAAAACACATAGTTTTCTACTGTAATCCAACTTGGGCTGTGACTACCAGGTTGGTACTATAGTTTGTTCAATTTATTACACTCTTTGACTATTGTGACCAGTCCTTCCCTATCTGGCGCCGCCAGATATCTCAGTAGTGGTAGGATCATTGGTAAACTCAAAGTTGGATTATGCCAATGGTATTCTGATGGGTATCCTGAAGTATCAGCTGCAGCGACTACAGGTTGCACAGAATGCGGCAGTTAGGCTGGTTTTCAGAACATCCAAATGTACTCCTGTCTCTAACCTCAGTTGCTCCTTACGATTTTTAACAGTGGATCAAAGGATTCATTTTAAGGTTCTATGCTTGGAAATTACTTGTGGCCCTACGTTCTTAGGGTCAAAAGACAATTTTCAGTATATGTCCCACGTCTTTGGAATTCACTGCCCCTGGAAATAAGAAACAAATCCCCTCTTTAATTCTTTTGCGGAAAGCTCTCAAAACCTTTCACTTCCAGTGGCATAGCCTTGGGGATGTACCAATTAAACTATGAACTCTATAAGATCTCTGCCTAAATGCAGCTCGCCCTGCCGTGAGCGTGTTATAAATAAATGCAAAATTAAATGAAAAAATAAAAATCCAATGCCTGAGCAAGAGTAAGTAGTGTTATATCTAGTTTATAGCCGCTACAGGTTCCTAGAATGTTATTATGTTCCATGTATTTCTTCCAGTCATCCAACACAGTTTTACAGCCCTTAGACCCAGCATTAGGATGGTAAACAGCAAGGTCGGGTGGGGTTACTTCAGCTTTGGGTCTTTATACTATTCACTTGTAAAACCAAATGTTTCCCTTTTTCTATGTGAGAGAATTGACAACGGGAGGTAGAAGATGAGTTGATTCTGGATCCAGTATTCTGCTAGATTATTATTTCATTTTTCAATTTTGATTTTTAGTCACCCAAATGTCAGTATATGTGTTTGGAAATAAAAGTGTCAGGTTGCGATAATAACCTGTCCTGACTTGTCCGTATGATTTATACTGGAGATAGTGGATGTGTGATATATGATTCTAGGAGGCACATGTCGCTTGGCTAAATCATGATCGGTGGTGGCACTATAATATGTATACAGGAAGTGCTTTCCTGTGATACAGGAATCTTCCAGTTTACAGACTGTGGCTCAAGAGCTCAGGTACCCTGAGTGCACGACCCCTGTGACAGGCTAGCACCTCGATTCTGATCATAGCCAGAGGGAACTTCTTTCTTGTTAAAGAGACACTTCACAAGTGAAAAATCACGGGTTTCAGTTGTGCCAGTGACACTCACGTAAATCATCCAACAGGGGGTAAGACAGGGCTGTGCCCTGGTACCCTTTCTGTTCAATTTGTATGTCCAAGAAATAGTTCATACATTGATAGAAGGGTGCCAGGAGATTGCCCTAAAATGGCAGAGGACAAGTATCCCACACTATTTGATGTGGTTGATGCAGTCCTTCTTGCAACAACTCTACAAGGCCTGGACCAAGCCCTGAAAAGTTTTGCAATTAAATGCAAGGATTTGCAACTGAATCTGAACATAGAAAAGTCTATGGTTCTTGTTTTCAAACAGTGCTTTTCTAAAACTAGGCAACTTGCGCTAAAAGTGGATGGAGTACAGCTCGATCAGGTGAAATATTTTGATTATCCTTGAGTAAGATTTCAAGAATTTGAAGGATGGGTTGCTCAGGTGGCCTGTGCTGCTGTTACATTAGAACATTTTGCGGGTCAATTAAGGCTTTCCATGGTAGCCATGGGCGTGGTGCAATCTCCCCTGCCATGGACATCCATGAAAAGCAGGCCCTCCATCCGGCAATGTATGGGGCAGAAATTTGGGGCTATGCTAATATTGTTAAACTTACTATCAGTGAGCAAACGTTCCTGAAAAAACGGACCCTTCTCTCAATCAGTGCTCCTTCTGATCTTGTCCTAATGGAACTAGATGTTATGCTTGTGGGTGGGCAGGCTGGTCTTTTGGATAAGAATATGGAAACAAGCATGGTGGGAGAAATCCTGTAAGGCCTTGTGTCATGTTATGACCCTGGGTGGGGGGAAATCTATTCAGTGGCTTTGCCATGTAAAAACGTCTCTCCACCTCCTGGCACCAGTATATGGAATCCCCCAGAGAATATGTGTAGTAACATGAAGCTGGCTATTAAGGCACGGGCAGGACTACGAGCGCGCGATCCGCTAAAGGTGGATGCGCTGAAGTTAAAAACGGTCCTTGGTTATATCAAATGTTGTCTGCCCCGGGAATATTTGGATATTACTCAGCATTTGAAAAATCCTTGTACCTGTGACTGAGAATAGGTATCCTTCCAGTAGCCGCACTTACGCAATCTTGTAACGGAAGGAAGCAAGATATGTACCCAATGTATGGTTCAGTAAAGGAGACTCTATCACATTTTTTGTTGTTTTGTATAAATACAATGTATCTTAGACATACATATCTGATTCCACTAATCAAGGAGGCAGGGATAAGAGATGCTTGTGCAGCAATCCAGTACCTAAAACAGAATCTTCAATCAAAGGTAGTCTTCACCACTGCCCGCTTTATCCATAGGTCATAGTTGCTAAGATCAAAGTTTATTGATCAACTAATTATTGTTTAACCTGACTCTAGAGTAATTGTTATTTCGAGGCTGAAAGAGATTCTTGTTTTTTAACTGTTCGTTGATTTTTGAATTTGTTTTTTATGGCTTGTTAATCTATTGAATTTTGATGTATGCTTATAATGTGTATTGATTTGAAGGTATGCAAAACCGAATAAAAGTCTGTAAAAGAAAGAAAGAATGTAAATCATCCAAGGAAGAAACGGAAGGTTGAGATTAACCGGTGTAAACAAACAAAATTCGGTTTTGAAACCATTTTGTTTTATGAATTAAGTTGACATCCGCTATTCAATACCTTGAAGGCAGCTCTAGAGATTGATGATGTCTTCTTTGGATTCTGTGATTACAGTGTTGTATATTCTGCATATTGAGGCATGGGAGCAGCCATTCTGGCCATCAGATCTCCCAATAGCTCAATATCCATTTTAAATGACGTGGGCAACAGTATCAACTCCTGAGACATCCTGAAAAGGCAAAGTTGGGGTATGAGCGTCCTGATCCGTATGGGCCAAGCTGATAAACCTCAAGTGGAAAGGATCTAAAGCAGTTCAGAAATCTTTCCCACTGTCGTCCAATGGCTTAGGATATACAGAAAGGTTTCATCAATGAATGTGTTGTATGCCTCACAGAGATCTAGTACAGCTAGCAAAAGGCATTCCACCAAAAATCACACGATGGGCATTGTGTACTATCTGAAAAGTGGCCCTCTCGGCACTGCAGCCTGTCCTAAATCTAGATGGACAAGTTGAGAGACAGTTGTTCTTTAATATGAAAAGGTCCTAAACTATACTCATAAAAGATAAAACTGTCATAGGGCGATGCTTGAGAGGCAGTCCGCATCAAGGGACGGCTTCCTCAGTAGAAGGGTGGTATTGACTGTTTTCAAAATCTTTTGAAACAACCTAGAGATAGCAAAGAATGGGCAGGAACAAGAGAACAAAATAAATCATTGCTTTCCCTCAGGTGCTCGGTAGAGAACAACAGCAAATGTGGCAGGTCTCATTGAACATAGAGTGAATGGGCCAGAAGGAGACAAATTTTTAAAAGGCCTTCTAAGAGGTGAGGGATTTTCTGCTAAAAGCACTGTGCTCTTGGATGCTCCAAATATCCTGAGGTTTGCTGGCAAAAAAATCTGACAAATTGCCACCATGCCCAGATATCACCCAATCAAGTACCCACAATCTATCCAGATCTTGGAGCTAATGATATGCCTAGAAGGATGGTGTCGCTATACAAAACATCGAGTGACATTTTGCAGATTGCCAAAGACGCCCAGAACTTCCTTCAGTGGTACATGACCACACTTTGCTACTACCAATGCATATGCAGTTTCCTCTGTGCCATGACAAATTAAAACCTATATATATATGGCTTTTTGCATGCTGACAGACATCTCTCTTTTGGGTGTCACATGATATATCTTGCTAAACACTGGCAAATACTGAACATCATGTCTTTGATGTGATGCTTCTCCAAACAGCACATTCTGCACACCGTAGAGCAACTCTCGCTCACTCCTGCATGACGTACACACCTGAACATGAGGTCCAAAGCATTCTAGATTCCGGACATAGCGGTTGTAGATTAGAGTATCTCATTCCCTGGACTATAGGTCTTGGGTCCCTAGGGATGCCATGCTGAAAAATCATGCAGTAAGTCAGTTCAGTTTCAAGTTTATTTGATGGTAATACATCAATCATATACAGACCTAAAACACAATTAATAAAATCTTGCAAGACAAGTTAAAATATAGTTACAAAGCTTCAACTAAAGAACAATTTACCTAGATAGCATATTTGTCATAAAACAGTAATTTCTGGCAATACAAACAAACATTAAAACAGTATTTAAAAAAAATGTTATCCTTCACTTATTAAATATAAAACATTGATAAAGGCCTGATATACGACATATTTTAATAAATCCTGCCAGAGTCCTTCAAGATACTTCCGCTTAGACCCCCTGTCATGCGCCATACTTCCTGGCGCCTGTGGCCTCGCATCCGACTAGGAGGCCATTGATGTACCATCACGTACGCGGGTTTTGGGCAGCAGCGGTCTAGTTTTTTCTCTGCTTGCTGCTTCGGAGCTTATTAGTCACGCCCGGTCTTTCGCACATTGCATTGCAACCCTTTAAGGTCAGCCGTGCCCTTCTGCGCTTACCGCTTGGTGCTACAATGCTTGTGTGCTTCATTCTTTTCCGTTCTGTTCTTTCTCCTTGGAACGCTTCTGTTTCTCTGTTTTCCTGTGTTTTTTCGTTAGCCGCCTCGCGGCTTTGCCCGTTACGGCGCTTTGGCGTCTCCCCCTTCATCTCTCTACTTCTTTTGTGTTTGAGCTCTGTCTTCCTTCCTTCTTTGCTCTATGGCTGCTTCCACCTCAGTTTTGCGCTGGGGTTTTGTTACTACTACATTGGATTTCTTTGTTTACTTACCTCCTTCCTGCAAGATTTGCACTTCTTCCCAGTGCCCACATTCCTAACTTGCTGATACTTCTGACAACCGGCAGAGCCCATCTTCCACCTAGGATCCTGTCAAGCAGCATTTCTTTGGTTTTTTTTACACCACTCCTGGCTTTTTCCCCATTTCTGTCCCTCTCAGGGAAGGGGTCACAAGGCGGGCTCTCTGACAAGCCTTCACTGTGGCTTCTCTTCGAGGGAGACTCCGTCCTCAAGAAAAAGATAAGAAAGACTACCGAGCCCGAAGACCACTGAACCCTATTGACATGCACGCCATTCTATCAGGTGAGGAGGAGGACGGGTAGGGAGCTGGGAGAGTTAAAGTTGAACAGAGTGCAGAGGCTGACAGTTTGCAAGGCCTAGAACCAGAGATGACCACCCCAGAACAGTTGCAGGAGCTGGTAGCGGCTATCCAGAATCTCTTCCTTGAAATGCAAAACCTCAAAGCTGAAAACAATGTATTAAAGCAGATGGTAACAGCCCGAGAACCGCAATCCAATGAATTGCCCCCGATAGCTCTCTCCTCGGGCAAATTCGATGGTGCCCCTAAAAGACTTAAAGAATTTCTGGTTCCCTGCAAGATTTTCTTTACGTTCAGAACACACACCTACGCCACAGACCATTTCAAAGTGGGATTTCTGATTACAAACATGTCAGGGAACACATTGGCATGGGTTACCCCCTTGGTCACTTTGGCTGATCCTGTGCTCCAAGATTATGGGCGTTCATTCAACTCCTGACACGTAACTTTGAAAGACCAGAAATAGCTCTTGCGGCTTGTGAAGACCTGTTAGACATCCGCCAAGGGCAGATGGATGTTCTAACCTACACCTCTTCCTTCATAAGACTGGCTACAGAGACAGGTGGTCGGAACAGTCCCATTCCGTACTTTTCAGACGCAGACTTTGAGAAAACCTGAAAGATGAGCTAGCAAGATCCATGCGTCCAGCTTCTCTTACAGAATTGATGGCCGCGTACCTTCAAATTGAATTCAGGATGCAAGAGAGAAGACATGAGAAACGCTGCTTTCGCCCTTCTTTCACAGGAAGCACTTCTCCTCCTCGGTCGCCTGTCACCAAACAGACCAACGAGCCCATGCAAATTGGTGCTGCCCATCGCTCTCTTAGGCCTGAAGAAAGAAAAAGGAGAGATCAAGGCCTTTGTGCATACTGTGGGTCAGACAAACATCAGATCCGGAACTGCACGGAGATCCTCTCCCGGCAGTCGGAAAACAAAAACCCCTGATCCTAGAAGAGACGGGATATCGAGGGGTCTCTATGTTTTGCTTTCCATTGGTCCTAACGACATAGCCGGTCAAGTGGCACAGCGAGTAGAGCGCTCGCTTTGACATCAGTGCAGAGCCTGCGAACGCAGGTTCGAACCCCGGCAGCGCCAAACTCAGCGTTTCATCCTTCCGAGGTCGATAAATGAGCACCACACACCGTGGGTAATAATAAGCAGTGCTCAGATACCTGAGGGTTCGTAGCGCTATATAAATGCCAAATTATTATTATTTATTATTATGATTGAAGATTCCCGACTGATGGTGCTCAGTGTTCATTGAAAAGTCGATGTACGTCAGGTTGAAGCATTAGCCTTGCTGGACTGCGGTGCCGCCGGCAATTTTGTGGATACGCTATGGGTGGAAAAGGTTGGCCTATGAAGCATGGACCGCAAGGAGGACCAAAAAGTGACAACAGACAACAGAGACCTTACGACTAACCATCCAACAACATACCGAAGACATCAAATTTGACATTGTACGTGCAGCTCATTTCCCTCTAATTTTGGGCATCACCTGGTTGCGCAAACACAACACACGCATAAATTGGGCAGCTAATCAACTAGGGTTTGACTTCATATTGCCTAAAGAATTGCCTACACAGTGTACAGTATCAAGAAGCTAAAGCATTTCCAAGTACCCTTAACACTGCTGTAGGAATACATTCCATCCCAGCTCTCCTGGCAGAGTACGAAATAATGTTTGCAGAAGAGACTCCATTGGCATTACCTCCTCATAGACCCGAAGACTGCTCCATAGTCAGGGCTGGACTGCCCCACCGGGACACCGGGACATCCCCGGTAGGCCTCTGGCCGCATAGGGCCTCTTTGGTGCGCAAGGATACACGTGGTGTGAATCCGCCTGGGTGGTTTCTCTTGAATTGGCTGCCGCAGGCACTGCAATTTTTGTTTTTTGTCTTCAATGCAGGACTGACGACTCACACGTTAGCTGGAGGGCCTGGGCACCGGGGAACCGCACGTGCCCTGCACACACATTGCGCAGGTCAAGTGCAAGGTCAGGTTGCAGACAGCAGCCGTCCCTACAGGCGTGAGGCCTTCGGCTGGAGACTCGAAGGTAAGCAGACGCTTTTAATGAAAGCAGTGCAATGTGCCACAAAATACACAGGTCCCATGGGCTACCATGGAGGGGTGCAATGTTACCCTGAATTTGCATGTTTAGCTTTATAGATATGTTAAACTCAATTTGCTTTTAATAGCACTTATTTAGTGGCTGAGGTGGGGGAGGGGAAGCGTCCGCCAAAGCCGTGGCAGAATAGCAGAGCCTGAGCACGATGAAAGAACTCAGGGTGATTTGCTGCACAGGGTAACAGGGAAAGATATGGTGCTTTCGGCTGCATTGGTAAATACACAGGTGGCTGTAAAGGGTGGAGTGCCAGTTTAGGGAGTGTTGGCCAACACTTGTGTACATGTAGATGACCGACTGCACCGCACACTGGCTCTTTTCAGGTCATTGGTATATTCCCAGCATAGCCTGTGCACCCACCACGGGATGCAGGAACAGTCCTCAGCAGGCCCCCCCCACAAGAGTACCTCGAGATAAGATGTCATGTCATGCGGGTCCTTGGGTACAGTGGGACCCCGAGGAATTCGAAGGATGGCCAGAGGGGGGACGCGCTAGAGGTGTCCCGTACGAAGCAGGCTTGGTGTGGTTTGGGGAGCACACCTCCCACTGATATGTTGCAGTGCCCATCATTAACCCCATGCCGCCACATGCTCCAAACAGAAAAGAACCACGCACAGTAAATTCACAAAACATCCGATTGCCATTTTCCATGAAGGCGAAATGCCTCTCGGCGTGCATTTAAAAAAAAAAAAATCGGTGGTTCTGTTCATTTTAAAAATATGCGTGAGGTCCACAGGGTGTTGCACTGCACACTGCAGCACTGCAGTCTGCCCAGAAAGCCAGTGCCCGAGACAGCAGCTTAAGCAGGGACACAGATTTCGGGCTGGCGGAGGGGGGAAGGGGGAGAAGATACCCAACCAGTGTTGTGCAGAGAAAAGGGACACGGGCCCTTTAAGAAAAGGAGAGGGACAGAGGGAAAGGGGGCGGGGCAAGGGGAAGGGGAAAGCGGGAAAGTCAAGGGGTCGGCAGTTACCGTTTAATAAAGGAGTTGTAAAGATGCACACCCGTGTCGCTGCGTAATTTGTAGGCCGGTGGCCTCACAACAACTGGCGACGAAGACAGACGGACCACGCACACGAAGAAGACTGCCAGGCAGAGAGAACGCGAGGCAAGGAGGAGCCAACGCGCCCGAAGAAGGCATCCGGAGTAGCGGAAGGACCCGACGCCGAGGACCGAACGCGAGGTGTGGAGGAGCCTACGCGCACGAAGAGAGCAGAGAGCAGCCGGAGTTGCACAAGAGCCGAGGAGGAGCCCTGCAGCCCGTGGAGGAAAGGAAAGGAGACGCGCACCGCCGAAAGCGAGGAAGAGCGAAGACATTATTTTACACACAGCACAGAAATAATATAGAGATTGAGAACTGTGAAGGGTTTCCAGCCAGGGAAAGGCTAGTGGTGGGATGATCTGGTGAAGAGCAGAGTCACGCCCTTTTAAGGCAGTCTATCTGTAGAACTGGGAGTCACTGGGTAATCCTGCAGTCAGAAGTGGAAGCGATGTAAGCAGAAATGGTCCGAGTGCAGCAGCAAAGGGCGAACAATGAAGTGGCATAATGCTTTACAGTTATTTTTAACAAACACTGACATATTTCGAAGGTAATGTGTTTATGCCCTTAATTTACGGATTTTGAAGACTGGAATCCCTATTCATGTGTGCACGAATCTCTACACACAAAGGCAAAACACGCACAAACACACACACACACACACACATGCGCCCACATGCAAAACATAAACGTGATTATCAGTGTGCATGATTTTGTGTGGAGAGTTCATGTACTTTTCTCTGCAGGCACCAAAGTTATGTGTCTCAAACAATTATCTGGTTAATCATAACTGCACACGTCCTATCACCATTTCTGTAATATTACCGTGTTACGGTTGCATGACACTTTACATAGGAAAATAAGAAAACGAACACTCATACCATGATGGTTCATGGACATTTTCATGTGAAAAATGAATGTGTCCATTTTAATTTTCTAGAATTCTAACATACAGCTCTATCCCTTTCCTGGAACCGGTGCACACCAAAGTCATTTAAACAGCACTGCCAATGCCAACAGTTTTGGCTTTTGTGTAGGTATGGGAAGACACTCAACAGGCACAGCAGTAGTGGTATATTATCTACCCATTGTTGGTAGAAGGTGCAAAAGCTGCGAGTACCTGGGCATCTAATGGCAGTGCCTGACAGAAGCGTAAAACGCATGCCCTACCAAAGATGTTGGGTTTTCCAATGCTTGTTTTGAACAGGACTTCAGTGGCTTTGCCAATGCTTGTTTTCAACAGAACTTCAGTGAAGGACACGCAGAGTGCTTATAAATCGAGTCCCAAAGGCAGGCCTGGTAAGTCATTTTGACTACACCAGTGGCGTGTTTACAGCTCTAATTAATTCATTAAAACTCAGAAGACTGCTTTGAACAAACACTGGCAGGCACTTTGAATGTAAAGTCTGATGGAAGGGTTTGAAGAAAGCGAGCTCAAAGAGTTCCCACAAGGAGGTGTTTTGGACAGGCAGAGGCAGGAATGGGTGGGAATGTCCATAGGGATAAGTGTTACCATGGGCAGGCAATGGGTGGGCACATAACCAAACAACACCTACAGACTATCACCTTGATTCATGGAATTATTTGCATGTAAAACAGGGATTTGCGTGCCATTCTTCTCGCAAATCCCTATTTGATGAATGGGGATTTGCTGGCAGAATGGCACACACATCACCAGGGGTGGACGGGCTTTGAAAATTGTTTCCAGGGCCTCTTTTGGTTCCCAGTCCACCCCTGTCCATAGACCTGGTGTCTAATGCATTGGTCCCATTCGGAAGAATGTTCGCGTTGTCCCAAAAGGAGAAGGAAGCACTCCGGAAGTACTTAGATGATAACTTACACAATGGACTTATTAGGCCCTCAAAATCACCAGCAGGAGCCCCGCTATTCTTTACACCCAAACGGGATTCTTTTGACCTCCATCCATGCATTGACTTGAGGGGTCTCAACAAAGTAACAGTGAGGGGTCGTTATCCCATGCCCCTTATTCCAGATTTTTTGGAAGCAGTACAAGCAGCTAATGTTTTCTCCAAACTAGACTTACACAGTGCTTATCATTTACTAAGAATCCGTTCCGGTGATGAGTGCAAGACAGCGTTCTGAACCCCCTTCAGATTATTTGAGTATCATGTTATGCCTTTTGGGCTGGTTAATGCCCCTGCCGTTTTCCAAAGATTTATGGACCACATTTTTTCTGACCTTATGTTTCTCACTATAGTAGTATATCTGAATGATATCTTGTTTTTTTCTTGGAGTATGCAAAAACATCTTGTACACCTCGAAGAAGTCCTGGACCGCCTCAGAAAGCATCGACTACTGGCTAAAGGGAGAAATGTGTCTTCAGCGTTTTATTGCTGGATTCTCCGAAGTAGTGCTACCCATAACCAATCTTCTTAAGAAATCGTCTTCACCTTTTCATTGGAGACCACAAGCGGAAGGCAGCTGTCAGCATCTCAAACATCCATTCTGCAGTGCTTACATCCTATAACACCCGGACCAAATGAAACCATTCATCCTGGAGAAGGAAGCCTTGTGGCCGCCATAGGAGCAGTTCTCCTCCTACAAAAGCAAGATCATGAAGAACATCCCATTGCTTACCTATCAAAGACTCTGACCAATAGTCAAGGTAACTACTCAGTCATCGAAAGGGAACTTCTTGCCATGAAGATGGCATGCAAAGAATGGAGGCATTTGCTACAAGGTGCTGAACATCCATTTACCATTAGAACAGACCACAAGAACCTACAGGTCCTTCAGACCATGGATTGTGTCAATTCCCGGCAAGCCCGTTGGGCCCAGTTTTTTCCGCAATATGATTTCCAAATCACTTACATTCCCGGCAGTCAGAACACTGGGGCGTTTGCCCTATCTAGGAAATCTAGCGATTTAGGACCACACTTTCACTCCCCAGAAAGACTGTTTCCTAGGAACAGGTTCAAAAGTAACATCTCTGCCTTTCTCCAACAGGTTAAGAACCCCCTAGTCCTGCACGGTAATCAAGCTCAAGACAAGAGGTTAACCAAACGAGACAGCCTTTTGTTCCATGACCATCGCTTGTACCTGCCCTCTGTGGCACTTCGCCAAAAGGTCTTGTCATGGTGTCATGACCACAAGACGGCCGGACACAGAGGTCAGGCTGGTACTTTGGATCTAATTAAAAGGGTATTCGACTGGCCAGGTCTTTCCTCAGGCATGAATCAGTACATACAATCTTGTGGAGTCTGTAACAGGAGCAAATACAGTACTTCACGACCAGTGGGTTTGTTAGAACAGGGTACTTTCCCTGACCGTCCATGGAGTCATATCTTCACAGATTTTATAGTGGATTTACCGGTATTGCAAGGCTGCTCCTGTGTAATGGTCACAATAGACTCTCTGTCAAAAATGGCACATTTCTTCCCCCTACCTGGGTTACCCACTGCAGCAGGAATGGCGGAAGTATTCGTCAAGGACATATTCCGACTACACGGACTTCCGGACAAGATAACATCCAATCATGGTAGTCAATACGTCTCCAAGTTCTTTTGTCAGAACCTAGGCATAGAAAGGGTTTTGTCATCGGGTTGCCACCCTCAATCCAATGGACAAACAGAACAATTGAACTGTACACTGGAGCAATCTCTTTGTAGTTATACCACCTCAGAACAGGACAACTGGGTATCTTTGCTACCCACAGCAGAGTTTTCCTACAGCAACGCACAACATTCTTCCATTGGATTCACACCGTTTTACTGTACCTACGGGTATCATCCCCGTTCCATCGTTCCACAAATCCCCCTACAGTCTACCCTGCCAGCTGTGGAAGAAATCTTATGTAAGGTGCAAGAAGCCCACAATACCACTAATCTGAGCTTGTCGGACAGTCTCCGTACTTACAAAACGCAGGCCGACAAGCATCGACAAGAGGTTCAGGACTGGAAGGTGGGCTCCGAGGTGTGGCTTTCCACTAAATACTTGCCTCGCTTGACTCATCCCTCTAAACTTTCTCCCTGCTCCATTGGCCCTTATCTCATCTCAGCCAGGATTAATCCTGTGGCTTTTCTCCTTAAACTACCCTATAGTTTGAGACAAGTCCACCCTGTTTTTCATTCTTCCCTACTCAAAGGGTCAGATCCAACTCATCCCCTTAAACCGGTCCCTTTACAAGCCCCTTCTGACTCAGGTGAAGATTATGAGGTGTCACAATTACGTGATTCTCGATACAGAAGGGGTCGCCTTGAGTACCTCGTACATTGGAAAGGATTCACTAGTGCAGAGGACTCATGGGAAGCACTTTCACATATCCGAGCTCCTATTCTACGTCGGAAGTTCCACCGGACTCATCCTGGTAAGCTGGGGGGTTGTATACATGGAAGGTGGCATACTGTCATGCGCCGTACTTCCTGGCGCCTGTGGCTATGCATCCGACTAGGAGGCCATTGATGTACCATCACGTACACGCGTTCGGGCAGCAGCGGTCTAGTTTTTTCTCCGCTTGCTGCTTTGGAGCTTATTAGCCACACCCGGTCTTTCCAACATTGCGTTGCAACCCTTTACAGTCAGCCATGCTCTTCTGCGCTTACCGCTTGTTGCTACAATGCTTGTGTGCGTCATTCTTTTCCATTCTTTCTCCTCAGAACAGTTCTGTTTCTCTGTTTTCCTTTGTTTTTGTGTTAGCCGCCTCACAGCTTTACCCGGTCCGGCGCTTCGGCGTCTCCCCCTTTATCACTTTACTTCTTTTGTGTTCGAGCTCTGTCTTCCTTCCTCTCTCTTCTCTGCTCTCTGGCTGCTTTCACCTCAGTTTTGCGCTGGGGTTTTGTTACTACTACTTTGGATTTCTTTGTTTACTTACCTCCTTCCCGCAAGATTATGCACCTCTTCCCAGCGCTCACATTCCTAACTTGCTGATACTTCTGACAACAGGCAGAGCCCATCTTCCACCTAGGATCCTGCCAAGCAGCATTTCTTTGGGGTTTTCTTACGCCACTCCTGGCTTTTTCCCCATTTCTGTCACTCTCAGGAAGGTGTCACAAGGCGGGCTCTCTGACAAGACTTCCATGTGGCTTCTCTTCGAGGGAGACTCCGTCCTCAAGCAAAAGATAAGAAAGACTACCAAGCCCGAAGACCACTGAACCCTATTGACACGGACGCCATTCTATCAGGTGAAGAGGAGGAGGAGGAGGAGGCAACTGGGAGAGTTAAAGTCGAACAGAGTGCCGAGGCTGACACCCGCTTAGGCCCAAAGCTCATAACCAGATACAATGCCCAAGAAATGATTTTCTCTTGCAGCAAGAGACAATGAAGGAGGGTTGGGCTAAACTGCGTAAATCCTGTGTCTCTTAACACTAGTGTTATAGTTCTTTGCCTTATACAATTATAGGCCGGACAAAGGAGGAGAAAGTTGCCCAAGGTTTCCACAGTCATGAGACAAAAGGGGTACCCACCAGCTTCAGATCTGGCCCCCTTCCAGATACATGAAACGAGTTAAGCTTGTTGAGATAATATCTCATAAGCAATAGGTTTCTGCGCTGTGACAAATATGGGCTTCTATCCAGGTAGGGTTCCAATCTATTGGTAGATGCGATTATCATATGAGCTCAATTTGCATTTTTGCCCATATCAATCACTTTGCTTGTCTCTTTTAGCTTATTTAGTAACAGGGCTTTCACCCTCCCTTCACAGTATTTATCCAGTAACAGTGGCCTCTCAAACTAATGCAAAGCACATGGGATATCCATCATATTTTTCTGCCCTCATCCCCGGTGTTGAAGGTTATCAGAGATCATTTCTCTGGAAAGGGAGGTACGTGGATTAACCCATGTACCAACCCAAAATACTGCTATGCTATGTGGGCTGCCCCTCTAGCGCCCCTGCGAGGGCCGGGCCAGCCTCTCATGATGAGTCTGGTCCCTCTTATTCCATCTCATGCTGGCTTCAGAGCCTAGCCTTTCTTTGCCTTTGTTATTCTGAATACAGAGCTGGACTCTGTTCCTTTCTCGTTTAACATTTGCTGCAAAGCCTGATCTATTTGATTCTCCCATATGTTACTAGGACGGCAGAGCATCGGTCCTCTGCCCTGTTACATTATTCAAAGAGCCCCTCTGGCCTTTCTTTGCCTCTCCCTTTTCTCACTGCTTGCTTGCTTAATACATACCCCTTGCCTGAACACTCAACATATTCTCCCTAACACAGCAATGGCAGCTGCAGTCTGTCTTAACTTCTATTTGTTCCATATCTTGAATTGGCCTCTTATTTCCGCTTTTCTGTCTGCAGCGGAAAGGCATTCGCCAGTCACTGCCATGATGGTACCTGGCCATAAAGGGGGCAACAGCCAGCCAATATTGGAAGAACATGGCCAAATTATGCCAGAGGCTGGCAACTGCCTTCCTAATGCCTACACAAGAGACAACTCTTGCCTTTGTTTCTAACAGTAATTCAGTGGATGAAGAAATGCGAGAACACACATATTGCTTATAAATGAAGGGGATGATGTCACACTTGGTTAAGGCATTTTGATCACACCAGGAGCTAATTTCCAGCTGCAATTAAGCGATTAACTTTTAAACTTCTGGTTTTAAATAACGTATCACCTGGAAAGCACAGAGGTTGCTCAACGGGGTTCCTGGCTGGAGCACGAGGGGTACCCTACTCGTGGGAATGGATGATTGGAGGGCATTCTTGCCCTGGTCTGGAGCCTGGCCCCTACAGCCATGATGGGGGAGGGGCCTATTACTTTTGGTTGTACGTACCCTTTGAGGGTGGGCAGACATTGCCTCCTGCTTTAGCCCATTAACAGCTCTGCTTTGCAACTTTATCACACATACCTGTCAGGTGGCATGTAACTCAATGCTACTAATGTTATCAGCCTCAGAACTCTGGATTCCTTTGCCACATCAACTAGGGTACAGGTTTGATACCTGAGACTTACCCATGTCTGAGTGGGTATCTGTCGCCATGTGGGGAAGACACACGCAGAAAGAGCAGGGCACAGTGGCCTTGTGGGTTTTTCACACTTCTTCCTTTCTTCTTTCACACTTTGAAAAAATCACCCAAAGAGCGGAATTGGCCATTTGAAATACCTCTGTCGACTTATTATCGCGCAAGCCACACTGATGGGTTTAAGCACCTGCTTAACGCGAGATGGCAATTAAGGGCATTTGCCAACGCACTCAAGAAGCACAGGACACCCTCTTACCAGCGACATGCCATGCTCACTCATTCTGATCACGAATTTCCATTTATCTGGGGTCATGTTAAATGTATTTATTTATTTATTACATGTGTAGCATCACGCAAAACCCCCAAGCATCAAGGCGCAAAGTAAACTGCATGGAGTGGACCACTTCCATTGGTGCACATTTTTACTTTTCCACCACAAAATGGAAGATTTTAGTGTAAAAGTCAGGTGAAATCACATTGCTTTTCCACTTTGGAAGAGTGTAAATACCTCACACAATTAGCGATTGCTAGCAGAATTGACAATGGCTTCCTCTGTACTCCGCCCGCTTTTACCAGGTTTCATTTCCAAGTAGATCCCAGAGGAATCCCTTTCCTTATTTCCAGCATGAGAATCCATGCTGGCAGTAAGGCCGCATTTGACTGGTGGAGCGGGAAATACAGGGGGTCCTGATATGTCCACTCGGCTCCCGAACTCAACCCACAAAATGCACGAAAATCTGGCTAATTAGAAAAAGCAACAGTAATAGTGTTTTCCACCACTTTTTCTGAATCAATTGACCTGGAAAATGCTGTGTTGCATCGGAAGCTGAATGCATTCACTCTGCCTATTATCCCACCGGAAGATTAAGCCTGGAAGTGAACACAGGTGTTAAATATTCCTGTGCACAATCTGCATTTGGAGCATTAACTAACTGAGCTACCATACAAATGATATCTCCTCTGGGGCTTTACTGTCTTAACCCCTTAACTGCCATGGGTATTTCCCTGCAGTGCCAAGGCCTTTTTTGGTGATTTCGGTATGTCGCCATTAAATCCCTTGTAACTTCTTTGTTACATGAGATATCTCGGCCAAAGTTGTCCCCTTTTTTCGCACATGTAGGTGGTCGTAACGCCACCCAGGAATCCTAGTTTGCTGTAGTGGGGTAAGAGAAAATAACCAAAAAGGAGAACATTTGTTTTTTTTCTCAGAAAAGGCCAATAAAATGTTGTACAAGGAAGCCTGTGGTGTTTTCCTTGTAAGAGCTAGGAACAAATGGTTTGCTGTGCTGGATTCGCCTTTTTCCAGGCTTTCAAGAACAGATTGAGTGGAAACCAAAATAACATATTTTGATATGCTAATCAGCCGTTTTGTGAGAGGTAGGCGAATTTGGCGTTTTTTTGTCCGATAGGACATGCGTGGATGGAATGGAAGGAAACGGTAGGAAAGCTGAATGGGAAGCCAGAAAGGCATACATTTCTGAAAAGTAGACAATACTAAAAGTTTAGGAAGGGGTGATTTGCGCAGGCAAGGCAACAACTATGTAGGGAAAGATTCCATAGTTTGGGGGGATATCGGGGAAAATGGCAGAAAAAAACCCACAATTTCCACACATTTCACTCTGGTCACCCACTGAAACACACAGCCAACAACACATGGCCTACCTTCCCGCGTTTCCACAGGTTTCCCGACAAAAACGGTACCTCACATGTGTGGGTGCACCTACCTGGGTGCAAAGGGAAAAGCCTAAAACACTGATAAACCCAAGTCTTTTCGCATAGCATATTTTCAGGTTTGCTCATGTGGACAACCTACAGATTTGGGCCTAGGGTGTCAAAGCCATGAAGGAAAACAGGAACCCCATGCATTTCCGAAATTAAGACAACCGTGGGAATCCACAGAGGTCTGACTTGCGTGAATCGCCCCATCATTTATGACCCACAATCCCAGACAAATTCAGAAATTTGGTGGAAAAAACACAATTTTCACTTTGTCTGGGATTGTGGGTAATACATTCTGGGGCGATTCACGCAAGTGAGACCTCTGTGGATTCCCACAGAGGTCTCAACAAACAACTTGTTTCTGTGGTCTCCCAAAACAAGTTATCATCATTTTATTTTTGTTTTTGTTTTGCCTCTTTCCTAGGGGCGGATTGTGCTAGCAATCTGCCCCCAGGGAGGGCTACATGAGATGCCCCCATCCATTTGGGGTGGGGTGGAGAGGGCCACCCCCTTTCCACTAAAAACATCTATGGTGGTTCAGTGGCCCCCCACACCCACCCAAAACAAGTTATAATTTGTTTTATTTTTCTTTTGCCCCTTTCCTAGGGGCAGATGGGCACATGTGTGTGGCCATCTGCCCCCGGGGGGGCAAACCGTACTGCCCCAGGCTTGGGGGGTGGCTCTGCCAATATTTGCAGTGGCCTACCCCCCACCCAAAATGAATGGGGAATCTCATGTACCCCTTCCTAGGGGCAGAAATCTGCCACCAGGGAAGGCTACATAAGGTGCCCCATCCACTTAGGGTGGGGGAGAGGGCCACCCACCCTTTCAAACCCAAAAAATCCTGGTGGTCTAGTGGGCCCTCCACCCCCACCCAAAACAAGTTATAATATATATATATATATTTCTTTTGCCCTTTTGTAGGGGCAGATGGGTGACATCTGCCCCCAGAGGGGGTGGCAAAACGTACTGCCCCAGGCTTGGGTGGCCGGGTGGCTCTGCCAATATTTGCAGTGGGCTCTCCCCCCCACCCCAAATGGATGGAGGGCATCTCATGTACCCCTTCCTAGAGGAAGAAATCTGTCCCCAGGGAGGGCTACATAAGGTGCCCCCCATCCACTTAGGGTAGGGGAAGAGGGCCACCCCATTGTAAAAATCCCTGGTCACTAGCGGTCCCACCAACACCCACCCCACCCACCCAAAACTATGTTTTAAAAGAAAACATATTTTCTTTTGTTTGTCCCCCTTCCCTGGGGGCAGATGATCACCCATCTGCCACCAGGGTATTTCCCCCATGCTTTGGGGGCTAGGGGGGAGAGGGCAGTTTATATAATAAGCAGCCCCTCCCCTCACTTCAAAAACAGATCCCTGCACAACACACCAAACACATATTGTGGGGGGGATAAATGACATTACACCCCCCCACTTGAACTTGTGGGGGGGATTTGTCCCCCCTGTCCGCCCATGTCCTACGCCCATGATTCACACTGCCCAAAAACCCAGGGGTTACCTTACATTATTACATCCTGCAATGAGCAAAGACATGTACTTTAAACAACAGATATATGTAGCACATTAAAAAATTAAATATGTATACAAATTCTGTACTTAAGAAACCAGAAGTACAATTTCATAGGTTTCACAACATAATGGAATGCACCAAGCACAAAGGTGAACTGTACATCTAAATATATTACCTCAGTGCAATCTTGTATACACACTCACAAGCAGCTCCAAGCTACTCAGAAGAAACCGTTACAAAAAGTAGTAAGTACAATATATTTCTTTCTGTAACATTACAGTGTGTTGTATGTACATGACTTGTAAGAAATAGCCGTATTGTTTTCTTTAAACAGAAATAGCAAGCACCCTGGAGTGGTTGGAAGAACATTTCCCCATGATGAAATGAGTGAAGGAAACAACTCTAATGGTACAGAACACAATCTTTAAACCAGAAAAAGTGATGTAAATTGTTTGACATGTCACTAAAACATGATTTTCTTTTTAACATTACATAGTGCAAATGAAGAAAGTGCCCCTGCATTACTATTAAATGACCAGGAGGTTGGGCACAGATGGCCCTTAACTCCAAATGCAGAAAATGAACTGGTATACCTATCTGCAAAAATTGATGAATTGAACAATAATTTTGTACAGTTACAAAATTCCCCCTGTCGCAAGCAATAATCTCCTTCAAATTCCTTAAATCAAAGACGCTACAATGAAACCTCAATCCCTTCCTACCTTCATGAATAGTCCCATTTAGAGTCCGCGGACAGCTCGACTGTCTGGGCTGTCCGTAATCAAAATGGAGGTGTCCCCGAACATTGCGCCTGTCTGGAGATGATCACAAAGTCGTGGCACACTTTTAAATAGTTTGGGTAACCCAACCCTTCCTACGGGCTCCTGGGGGCATGCATGCCTGATCGCGCTGTGACCTCGAACATTGCAACTGTCTGGAGTTGTCTGCAAAGTCATGTTGCACTTTTATTTAGTTTGGGGACCTCGCCATTGTCCTGCGGACACCAGGATGCATGCACACCTGATCTCGCTGTGCCCCCAAACACCACGCCTGTCTGGAGCTGTCTGTTTGCATGTGTTGCACTTGTAATTAGTTTGGGAGCAGCCAACCCTGTCCTACGGACACTGGCAAGCATGCACACACTGTATCCCATGCAATGGTCTCAGGGGGGATAGCTCAGGGGTGACATGCTTGCCTTGAAAGCAAGACAACACGCAGCAACACAGGTTCGATCCCCGGGTCTGCGCTTAGAAACCTCTGGGTATTAAGCATGTTATAAATAACCAATCACATCAATCATATATCATATGTGTCCGCAGGACAGCCCTTCATGTCTGTGGTCATCCGGGACGTCATCATGTGACTGCACCTGAGCTGCGCATTCGGAGTATCCGCTGACACTGTCCATACCCCCAGACAGTTAAAATCAGTGTTTTTGGCCAATCCAGGGTGTTTAAAGCCGAAACTTCACCCTTACAGAGGTCCTAGACCATGTCCTGGTTGATCTAGTGACTTTTTTAAAACTTTTTGAGCCCTAACTGTGGATCAACTGTCCGCGGACAGTCGCACGGTCTGCGGACAGCCCCTCTAAAGGGACCCACCCACTACTGCTCCTCATTGTGTTTCTGGCTGTCCAGGAGTGAGCACCTGCTGCTAATTGGGATATTGCTGTTTCTGCTTTTGTGCTTCTGTACAGAATGGCATCCATGGCTACTGCAGCTGCCCCACCACCACCACCACCATCTGGAGGGCCTCGAGAGGGGAACAGGCGTGTTGATACAGAGGGGGATCAAGAGGAGGAAGAGGATAAGGTAGTGGAAATCCCTCTCACCAGCTCTAAGTGTGAATCTTAGGTGTGGAGGCTGTTTACCGCTGTTGGGAGGGGTACCTAAGGCGCGCACGGACAAGGTTAGATGCACTGAGTGCAAAGTCTTACTCAGTCATGGAAAACCAGGTCTGTACAGCTACAAAACCACCTCCATGCGGCGACACCTATGTTTGAATCACAAGGGAGCAGTGCGAAAGGTCGTACCTTTTGAAGGGGCGAGTAGGTTGACATCCACTGTCACATCCTCATCATCCGCTCCTGCCATCACAAGAGACACTCCTGTGGGGCAGAGGATCCCTGCGGAAGACTCGCAGGCCATACATGACACCGTCGACCCTTACCTTTTGAGGGTCACAGTGTGTTATATTTACTGTGACACACCGCTCTGTAGGGAGGAGCAGTTTCGAAGTGCTTTCGAGGCTGCTGTCCGGGATCACGGGAAACACTGTCCCCTACCTAATTAAGGCCCACCCAACATCTTCCTCTCTCCACCTGCCCCTTCCTCCCTGTGGTTGGTGCCCCCTCCCTGCCCTCTCTTCCCTTCCCTCCCTTGTGCCTCCTGTGAAAAAAAGCCAAACAAATATAAAAAACGAAAAATAAAAAAATAGAAGGTTTTTTCAGAACAACCTTTCACAGTTCAAAAATAGAAATACCAAAAAAAGGTGCTGGCCCCCACGCAGCTTCCGAAGTCTGCGGACAGCACTGCAGTCCGCTGACATCCAAAAAATGTGGCTGGTGGTGGCATCAAAAACATTGAACTCGTTTACGTGGGAAAGTGTTGGCTCTGAAAATAACCTTTTCTATGAAACTTTTTTTCAATTTTTAAAGTAAACTAAACAACATATTCTACTGAAATAAACTTGTTCGTGCAACTTGCAAAACAATAGGCATTTTGTTTTCGCCATCCTTCCATGCATTTATTCTTTGACCTACTGCAAAATGCTTTCTGTATTTACAAAAAGTGCTATAAAGCATTTTGAATATTTTGCAGGAAAAGCTGATTACCATCATCAGTAAGATGTATGCCATCACTGCGAAAAAATATTGGTAATATCAAATTTAATATTTTCATTATTGAAAGACGTCATGCTAACATCTGCCGAAAATGCACAGACAGCCTTGTTGACATTGCGCCTCCCCTTCTCCATTTGTGAACTAAAGGAACTGGCGCGCAGCCACATCTGTCTCTGGGCACTGCGAGACAAAATTACTCAGGAGTTTGGGAACATTTCCATTAGTTTGGCAAATGTCTCCTTCATTGCAAACTGCAGTGAAATTCCAGTCACATGGCCTAAACTGTTCCCTCTACAATGAACAATGATAATGTCTGGATGTTGGAGCGTGACCAAATTAACACAAAATGGGAGCAAGTCCAACGACTTCATGCTGCGCACTCCATAAGATTTCACATCAACATGATGAAATCCAAGATGTTCAGCCACTTCACACTGCTTTGCATACACCTGCAACCAATGGATCGACGAGTCCCCCAAAATCCACTCCTCTCAGAAAACAGACCTTCTGCCACACTCTCCCCTTGTCTACTGCACCCAGGAAACCTAATTGGCTAATGCTCTGAACTGCACAGTCCCATTTCCATGCTTGGCATCCTCAAAAGCCCCGGAGGAGGCATGTGCTGTCCACAGACTACCGTGGTGTCTGTGGACAGATCGTCCAAATCGCGGGAGTGGGGAGAGAATTTAAACCCCAGGTAAGGTATTTACTCTTTAGTAGTAGCTCTGAAAAGAACTTTCTTTTTGTGGGGGTGGGGGATTTTCATATTTCTTTTTCTACTCACATGCACTGTACATCATTTTACAAGAACCTTTTAAGTGCATTCTGAATATTAGCTAGAAAGATTTAATTGCCACAATCCGTTCAAGTGATGCCATCACAAAAAACTTGCTGTGACCACAAAAGTGATGGGTGGAAGGTTTCAAATGAAACTGAACCACTGGCAATTGCTCTGGGCAACCTTCCACACCACCGTTCTTTAGCCCGTCTGCGCCATTGCAAAAGGGGTCCAGCCATGTGCAAATCAGTCAGCTGCCGCCACCAATGGTAGCTGCCCAGCCCGAACTGCCAGGCCAGGTCCCCTCTGCACCGAAAACCAAGCAACCCCAGACATGTTTCCGCCTTGTTGGACCTCCTCAGTGAGGTGCAGCCTGGTTCCCTATGGTGCAGCGAGCAAGGGACCGACGTCTGGGCATACCCTCTCTCACATGGAGAGACAAACTGTGACCACAAAAGTGATGGGTGGAAGGTTTCGAATGATCTGAACCACTGGCAATTGCTCTGGGCAACCTTCCACACCACCGTTTTTGTAGCCCGTCTGCGCCATTGCAAAAGGGGTCCAGCCATGTGCAAATCAGTCAGCTGCCGCCACCAATGGTAGCAGCCCAGCCCGAACTGCCAGGCCAGGTCCCCTCTGCACAGAAAACCAAGCAACCCCAGACATGTTTCGGCTTTGTTGGACCTCCTCAGTGAGGTGCGGCCTGGTTCCCTATGGCGCAGCGAGCAAGGGACCCACGTCTGGGCATACCCTCTCTCACATGGAGAGACAAACTGTGACCACAAAAGTGATGGGTGGAAGGTTTCTTATGAATCTGAACCACTGGCAATTGCTCTGGGCAACCTTCCACACCACCATTCTTTAGCCCGTCTGCGCCATTGCAAAAGGGTCCAGCCATGTGCAAATCAGTCAGCTGCCACCACCAATGGTAGCAGCCCAGCTCGAACTGCCAGGCCAGGTCACCTCTGCACAGAAAACCAAGCAACCCCAGACATGTTTTGGCCTTGTTGGACCTCCTCAGTGAGGTGCAGCCTGGTTCCCTATGGCTCAGCGAGCAAGGGACCCACGTCTGGGCATACCCTCTCTCACATGGAGTGACAAACTGTGACCACAAAAGTGATGGGTGGAAGTTTTCGAATGAATCTGCACCACTGGCAATTGCTCTGGGCAACCTTCCACACCACCGTTTTTTAGCCCGTCTGCGCCATTGCAAAAGGGGTCCAGCAATGTGCAAATCAGCCAGCTCCCGCCACCAATGGTAGCAGCCCAGCCCGAACTGCCAGGCCAGGTCCCCTCTGCACCGAATACCAAGCAACCCCAGACATGTTTCGGCCTTGTTGGACCTCCTCAGTGAGGTGCAGTCTGGTTCCCTATGGTGCAGTGAGCAATGGACCCACGTCTGGGCATACCCTCTCACATGGAGGGACAAACTATGACCACAAAAGTGATGGGTGGAAGGTTTCGAATGAATCTGAAGCACTGGCAATTGCTCTGGGCAACCTTACACACCACCGTTTTTAAGCCCGTCTGCGCCATTGCAAAAGGGGTCCAGCCATGTGCAAATCAGTCAGCTGCCGCCACCAATGGTAGCAGCCCAGCCCGAACTGCCAGGCCCCCTCTGCACAGAAAACCAAGCAACCCCAGACATGTTCCGGCCTTGTTGGACCTCCTCAGTGAGGTGCAGCCTGGGTCCCTATGGTGCAGCGAGCAAGGGACCGACGTCTGGGCATACCCTCTCTCACATGGAGAGACAAACTGTGACCACAAAAGTGATGGGTGGAAGGTTTCGAATGAATCTGAACCACTGGCAATTGCTCTGGGCAACCTTCCACACCACTGTTTTTGTAGCCCGTCTGCGCCATTGCAAAAGGGATCCAGCCATGTGCAAATCAGTCAGCTGCCGCCACCAATAGTAGCAGCCCAGCACGAACTGCCAGGCCAGGTCCCCTCTGCACAGAAAACCAAGCAACCCCAGACATGTTTCAGCCTTGTTGGACCTCTTCAGTGAGGTGCAGCCTGGTTCCCTATGGCGCAGCGAGCAAGGGACCCACGTCTGGGCATACCCTCTCACATGGAGTGACAAACTGTGACCACAAAAGTGATGGGTGGAAGGTTTTGAATGAATCTGAACCACTGGCAACTTTCACACCACCGTTTTTTAGCCCGTCTGCGCCATTGCAAAAGGGGTCCAGCCATGTGCAAATCAGTCATCTGCCGCCACCAATAGTAGCATCCCAGCCCAAACTGCCAGGCCAGGTCCCCTCTGCACCGAAAACCAAGCAACCCCAGACATGTTTCGGCCTTGTTGGACCTCCTCAGTGAGGTGCAGCCTGGTTCTCTATGGCGCAGCGAGCAAGGGACCCACGTCTGGGCATACCCTCTCACATGGAGTGACAAACTGTGACCACAAAAGTGATGGGTGGAAGGTTTCGAATGAATCTGAACCACTGGCAATTACTCTGGGCAACCTTCCACACCACCATTTTTTAGCCCGACTGCGCCATTGCAAAAGGGGTCCAGCCATGTGCAAATCAGTCAGCTGCCGCCACCAATGGTAGCAGCCCAGCCCAAACTGCCAGGCCAGGTCCCCTCTGCACAGAAAACCAAGCAACCCCAGACATGTTTCGGCCTTGTTGGACCTCCTCCAGAACATTGTCATTTGGGAATGATGACATCCCAACGCTGCACAAAAAAGAAGATGTTCCTTTGTTGACAAGATGCCTTCCAGTGGCTTGTTGAGGACAGAAGACATTGGGGCAGATCCACAGTTCCACAGTGCCCTAGGTGGTATATGGGAAAATATCACCTTTGCACATGGAAATAGCTCCATTAGTGCCTTCAGCAATTCCTTCACTGCATCCTGCAAACTTATTGCACTAATGTACCCCAAATGCAGTCCTCCATAATGCACTACAATCACATCTGGAGTATTGAAAACAGATATATTTTTACAAAGTGCAAATACAGCTTTCAAGTTTCACCCAGGCACACCACACCACACCACGCAGCCTCCACTCCCTTCAATCCAAGGTTGGCAGAAATGCCACATATTTCTGTTTACCTCTACAAATTAATCATAAAACAATCTCCCAACATCCACTCACTGGGTGTCTCCATCTCTGCAACCAAAGCCATCTTCACTACACACAGCAATGAAAAAAAACGATTACCCTCTCTTCCTATAAAGCACAACCTGAACACCTTATTGGCTAGTCCCCACAGTCCCCTTTCCATGCCAAGCATCCTGAAAAGACCTGGATGTAGCACGCCCTGCCTGCGGACTACTGCGGTGTCTGCGGACCCCATAACACAGGGCAGTCCTTCTTCCCTTTCCACTTCAATCTTTGCAGTACTTCCTCATTGGCTAATCCCAAGCAGTAACACACCCATCCACCAATCACATCCAAGAACTCTACATCTAACTCTGTCATCTCAGTACAACACTTCAGATGTACTGTTCAACACTCAGAGTACAGGTCTCCTGTTAATTCCAAGCACCTGCATCAAAAACTACAGTAAAACTCTCCAAGATTTCTACTTGCAGATGCATCCACATCTGCATCTATCAACACAAAGTACAGGTATGCCTATATTCTTAAAATTACATTTCCAACTCTTTCACAAATGCATATCAACAGGGTTCCTACCACTTACCCTGCATTAGCCTACTCAATAATCATACTGTCATTTGTCCCACCTCCTGACATCAAATGGCACTCACGATTTCAAAACAAATATTTGCAATTTCATCAGCACTCTGTGTCTTTTTTGTGAAAGAAAAGAAAACCATATTTGAAACATTTTCACAGCATGTTTAAGTGCCAGATCCTGTGCAAAACTTCAATATTTTAGCATGCCCATATCACCCATTCTAATGCACAAACTGTTATTTTCTTCTTTCATTCTCTCACTTTTAAAACCACTTCTCCTGCTAACAAAGCTGCACTAAAACTCCCACAATGCACATTCAAAGCGAAAACTACATGTATGTTTCTAAAGCATGGCATGTACATGGAATGAAAAATTGCAAAATCCAATGCATTTAAAACTATTCATTACAGCACCATTTCAAGTAAAACAAATAAATGCATGTGTACATTTAAAACAGTGCTGTATGTAATTTTTAATAAATACATGAAACAAAATGGAAACGATTCCTCCAACCTATTGCAATTACACTCAGTGTGTGCAATTTCATTAACTTTCCCACACATGCATACTTGCTACCTAACATTCTCCTTTCTAATCTGTACATGCTTCGTGCATCTCGATTTTTCTCTGCATACTGGGACTTGCAGTGCACCATTTCTAATACAAATAGTGCAACAACAACTCCCACACTTTCAAAACTTCAGCCCCACAACGCATACTTATCACAGGACCACCAGCCCCATTACCTACGCTGCCGGTACTCCCATGTCCTCATTCCCATACAGTGCTATGCAACTCCACAGGAAAATAGACTATCATTTCCCACCACCTGATTTTCCAGGCTAACATGACCTGTAATGTGCTAGTGACACTGGGAAGCTAGCTCCCAAACAATTATTAGGGATCTGGTGGTGACCCGTCTGCAGAAATGGCAGTGTTACAACCATACTCGTAATCACGTCCAATGTTACTAACTCTTCTTCCCAACAACTCCTCCTACATTGCAAAATAATGTCTTCTTGTAGTACAATTACTTTGCCATTATCATACATACCCACTAATTTCTTCTTTCCCAATTTCAGTGAAGAACAACCTCCTGAAAGACAACAACGTCTCTCCTGGAAGCCAACAACCTGAAGAAAACTATTCTTTACATGCTACAAAGTAAGTGCACTAGTGTAGTAGTATTCCTTCTGTTACTCATAAAGTACAGTATAGCCATATACTAGGCTACAAAATTCTTTCCAAACCAACCGCATTTACTTCACTCTTACTCATTGCACCTCAGCAGGCACACTCTTTGTATTCTCATCTGAACATCAGCATCATAACACCAACTATTATCGTGAAAACATTGCAATGTCCTTACTTATTCATGCACAGTACACTATCTTACGCACTAAACCAAACCCTTCACACAGCCACTCTTACAACCTTCCCAACCAGAACTAACAGCCCATTGCACAATCACACAGCTCTCTATTTATGTCTGCCCTCATATTTACACACTCATTCACAATTCACGCGAATACATTCCACAACTTTCAAACCCACACTTCCCTTTTTCCTCCAACAGACAGAACAGAATTCCTACTAAAAAGCAACTCCATAGAAAACAAAGAAAAAATAGAACAGATAAAACTAAACGCATGCAGAATACTCATCCACCTCTAGTGGAATTTATAGCAAATGTTTACACAAAACTGCTAATACAGTCAGTCAACAAAACTGAACCAGCTAGCAGTAAAAGAAACTAGGGCCCCTCTTCCAAAAAGTAAAAATAAAAATAAATGTATAAAGAAGAATAAAACTGTGTTAGCACTACATCTACCAATGTTAACGTAGCCAAAGTTAAGCATTCCCAAAAATTATTTTACAAAAAGTGTTCCACTGTAGAGTACTTAAAAATCTTATAAAAACAGCCGAATAGTCACGCTCAACCCCTAAAAATTACAGCAGAAGACTAATCCTGGACGCTCTCATTGACAGCGCAATGCTCCTCAAAAGAAAAATGTTTATATTAATTTTAACCAGAATAAAACCACTAACAAAATTAATTGGTAAACTATAAAAAGTACTTCTAAACATGATCATTGTCAACATAAATACCTTTGCAAACTTCTGTGCAGGTGAATGGATTCACACAAGCAGCACAGAACCATATTACAATGAAGAAGCATACAAATATGAGCAGAAAAACACAATTGACATACATAGTAGTGGCCAAGTGTGTGAAATGGTAGACAACGCCATTATGGTACAAGAAACCCTCATTGAAAAAATGTCCCCAATAAACTTACAATCAACTCTTCATTCCACCGAACCAATCCGTCCAGTCTACAAATGGGTCTGCACCTCAATGTATAACATACAGAAACAATCCTTCAAATATTTACACCAATTCCTCAATCACTATGTGCAAATAAAAGAGAACATTAGAATAAAAACTTTGAAAACCATGGACTCCTGTCCAGTGCACAATTACACTGGACTACGAGGACATTTATTAGCCTGCATATCAGAACCTGCTTGCAAAAGCACCTTCTACCACATCAAAATGTTAGCAACACACCATTCCACTCTACAGAACCTTCTCCAGAGACTCTACTATGCAAAACATCCTACTTTAGTACTGCAACATTTTAATAACATTCTCCTATATGGCACAGCCAAAGAACTCATTCAACAAATAGACCATATCCAAAGTAAATATTTTGGAAGTTAAGATCACTTAGAAAATCCAGTAACTTTAGAGAAGAGTAGCGCAAACCTTACAAATGCCAATCTTCTAATAAACACGTACAAAAAAGAAATAGCAAAGTTTAAAAACACCAAACCAAGTATGTGTGTGTTGTCGCAGAACACTTTATAAAAAGAGCACCAAAACTGTAGATATAACTTACAAAATAGAAGACAATTAGGAATCCCAATGGTTCCAATTAGCTCTATATCTTAAAACAGAAAACAAATACAAAATGACTAACCCCTCAATGCTTTGCACATACTGCAATACAAAGCTTGATAATAACCTAATGTCTTCACGGGATATCACTAATAACTTGGAAAATTCCCACTTCCAAAACCTCTCCAACAGCTTTATTTGTATGAGAGCATTATAATCCAAACAGTACACCCATTTCAAGCTATAATACGCCTTTAACCCAAAACAGCCAAATTGCCTCCTTCTGAATTACTAAAAGGCATTCATGGAAAAGTAGTTTATTTGCCATTAGATCTTAAAGAAAATGTAGACACACTAGGAGTGCAACGGCCAATAGATCAATCTTTGATTATCCTAGTGAATGTTGTACCAACGAAAGACAAAACAATTTTGCAACAATTAGTAGACTTGAACAAAGTTAGAAAAGCCCTAAATATCTTAAAGAGAACAATGAGTACTACAAAGATATAAACATTGAACAAAACCTAAGGGAAACCACCAAAATAATTCAGGATTCCTCACCAACTGGACAATTTGAACATACAGATCCTATTATGGCATCCAATATTTTAGACCAGTATACAATTCACCCACTACACTCCAAAGACACCATAGACAATGCACTAGAAACATATCAAATGCGTCAAGCCAAAGGATCTCCAATCAGCATATGGGAAAAAAGTGCAGAAGTGCAAGCCTTTCCTCTACGCTTACCTACAGAAAAAGGGGAAAGATATGATGAAAGATGCACACAAATAACAGGATCAGAATACCGCTCATTACAAATGTATTCTAAAGACCCCAGATTCAGACAAAATGTTAAATACATATTCCACCTCCTGTTCGAAAGTGAACTAGCAACTCTATGTTACGGAGTTGCTCACACATTGAAAACAGGTTGTAATTTTTTAAACATGCTGCTACACAACTACTTCAAAAGATAAATGACAAAGATAAATTGTTGCAGTCAAGTATCACAAATCTCTTGGCAAACATGCGGGGTACAAAAGAATACTGGTCTGATGTCACGCTGATGTATGGTGTATGCTAAGGAACCTTGGCCCACCCACATGGTTTGTCACTTTAAGTTGTGCAGAATATGCATGGGAGGACTTGCACAATTTCCTAAGGGTGACCGGTCAAAGGTTCGAATCCAAAAGGATCAAATGCCAAAGGGTCCAGTCAATAGGACCTAAAACCAAAGGGTTAAAAATTTTTTTAAAATATATATTTTTTTGTTGTTTTCCATATAAATAAAAAGTGATGTTGACCATAAAAAAGGCGGTTTGCGGGGGGACCACAAAAAATAAAAAAAATAAAAGAATTGACCCTTTTGTTTTCGGTCCTTTTGATTCGACCCTTTTGTCATTCGATCCTTTTGATTCGATACTTTGACCTAGAACCCTTCCTAAGCATAGCAAACCAAAACAAAGAAGGGATAGACATAAAGGCACCAGGAGAACTTCTCTCTTGACCCTGTAAATGTATCAAGATACTTTCACCACCGCTTTATTGCCATGCTTCACTTCCTCTGAATTAAACATATTACCCCCCTCGGAGAAGTGGAACACTTCTTTTGAAGAAAGAAAACAGAGGAGCATCAAACATCCACATGCTTTTGTGGATACAAGATGCTCCTAAATCTGGTCATGACAGTGATCCCACTGTTTTGCAGTTTATTCACAAATATATAACCTTCACCATTCCTTCAGAAACCACACATAATGAGCTACATACACACATGTTACCCTTCCAAAAACATAAGTGTGGAAAATACTGCCGGCGCAGATATAAAAACAAAGGTAAATACTACACCAAACGCCGCTATGGTTTCCCTAGACAAGTTTCAGCAAAAGGACAAGTAAACAGATTCATGTCTTCTGTTAGACACAGTGTGAAAGACAAATCGCCTAAAAACACATACTGCATTAAAAGAAATGAAGCTTCAAAATTCATCAATGAATACAATGCAATCACTGCCCTCTTGTGGAATGCAAACATAGATTTGCAATATATTGCAGACAATTCCACTGCTGTTGCAAGATATGTCATAGTTTACGTAACCAAAGCTGAGAAAACAGAGCTAAAATATCTCTGGGATGACATATCATCTGTCACAAAAATGGTACAGCTTTGGCATAAAAATGCGCTCCCATAAAGAATGTGGATGCTACGAAGCTGCAGACCGTTTAACAGGCACAGCCTTATTTGGCAAATATGAACACATGGTCTGGCTAAGCCTTGGTCCTGCAGCATCCAGAAAAAGAGTGCACATAGAAACAATAGCCAAAAAAGTATCCCAACATCCAGGACATTTTGAAAAACTATTTATTAGACACATACTAACCAAACAGAAGTACTGCTTTGGAAAACATGTGCCTATACCACATAGGCCAAAATTTCTCCTACAAGAATAATGTTAAACCAGATGAAAAAAGTGGAAAATACATGGTCTCAACTTATGAAGGGAGTCTCGTCAAACTTACCAAACCCATCCTAATTAATCATATGAAGTTATCATTTAAAACTCCTCAACATAGATAACTTTACTACGTGTCCCTACTCCAACTTTTTAAACCATGGCGAAAAGAAGATGATGTATTGGGTAACCGTGACTCATTTGAAGCTGCCTTCAATACAAATGAATGCAGTATAACAGATGTCAATTTCAAGCAATACAAAAACATGTTGGACAATGAACGCCAATAAGAGGAAAAAGTGCAAGCACAACTAAATGAAGACACTCCTGAGGGCAGTCAACCTTCTATTACAGGAAGCCAAGAACCACTTGGAGAGCCACTCATAGTAAATGAAGCAGAATTAGCCATGACTGAAGTAGAAAACACCATGTATCAATATGAGCAATCAGAAGAAAACTTGGCAGTGCTGAAATCGCAACTACACGATGAGTAACTTAGCATTTTCCTAGAAGTGACTAAAGAAATTGCACATGGTTTGCAGCATGAAAGTAAAATGTGTAGCTGTAAAAATTATAAACCTGTACTCCTCTATGTAAGCGGTGAACCTGATTCAGGCAAAACATTCTTAATAAAAATCATCAGCAAATTCCTACAAAAATTAGCAAACAACAACATTTCAGCTGTTGTAACAGCCCCCACAGGTTTAGCTGCCTACGACATAGGAGGTGTTTCTTTACACCAAGCACTGCTCCTTCCAGTAGAACATCAAAACAAATTAGAGTACTACAAACTATCAACAGAAGCTGCTACTGAACTATGCAGAATTCTGAAACAAATGAAAATAAATGCTCCTACTAGATGAGGTGAGCATGGTCGGCAACCTAATGTTGGCTTTAATTCACCTCAGATTATAAGTCCTTAAAACGGACTACGAAGAACTCTTTGGAGGAAAACTCATTATTGTTTTTGGAGATCTCCTACAATTAACACCATTGAAAGGTGAACCTATTTTTAAAATGTTAGGACACAGACAATGCTTCAACACACTTGGAAGCATAGGAAATGTAAATCTCTGGCAAAATTTCCAATACAGAGAACTAACTCACAACATGTGTCAGTCTGCAGACCTCACCTATGCTAACATTTTAAAAAGCATTAGGCCCGGTCTTCTTTCTGAATATGCACAATCTATCTTAAATAGTAGACCCACCCATGAGCTATATATGCATGACACATCTGCTTCTGATGTCATGGAACAATTCACACAAATACATGGAAAATGTATGTCCTTAATGCCAACCCTAGCAAGGTGTACACAATTCAATGAGACAATGTTAAAAGAAATGTAACAAATAGTGCATATTAGCTCCATAGACAAACTTGAAGTGCACAGCACGACACTCCCTATGTGTCAAAAAGCAACAGCATGACTAAATAGCTTAGAAAAATGTATCCACAACACAGCTGGTTTGGAGAAAATGTTAACATTGTGTTTAATCTGCATAGTATTATTGAAATGTAACATTAACGTGGAGCACGGTTTAGTGAATGGAGCAATTGGTACAGTTGTTGACTTCCAGATGTATCCACATGACAATATTCAGTTTGTCAACATCCACTTTGACAAACTTTCAGAAGTTAAAAGGATAGGATGCTCAACAGCATGAGTCCTTCTTTTCATAGACATGTATGTAGGCAGAGAACAATTCTCTCTATCACTTGCATATGCAGTCACTATTCACAAATCACAAGGTCTAACCCTAGATCAAGCATTGGTTGATATTGGCAGCACAGTCTTTAAAGAAGGAATGAGTTATGTAGCACTGTCACGTCTATGTACACTCGAAGGACTATATCTTGGCAATTTTGATGCAAAGAAAGTCAAGTCTGACATTCCTTGCATCGTAGAGTACAACAGACTTTGTGCACTCTGCACACCCCATCTCGATATGTACTTCATTCATGAAAAGGTAAACTTTAAAAAAGAAAACAAATGCAAACAGAACTTATAAGAGATCTCCCAGCAGTAGCACCAAGGAAACTAAAAACAACTGCTACTTCATCAAGAAGTACAACCACAAAATGATCTAGTGCAAACGCATGTGCACATTCATCAGCAGAAAGAAAGAGAAATATGTTTCCTAAAAAAACAAGTGGAGGTCCAGCAAATGACACAAAGACAGAACTTTCTGGTCCATTTAAATATTCCAACACAAGTAGTGTAAACTGCTATGCAAATGTAGCAATCAATTTTATTTTCCAATTGCCACCAATTGTTCAAAACATTTACTTGAACGGCTCAGACCAGTTGTGTTTGCAAATGCTCATCCTTCATAGAAATGCAACAAATAATTCTGACAACACTTACAGTGTCTCAGGAATAAGGCAGGAATTGGACTATTGTACAGGAATGGTAAGATTCACCAGAAGATCCACTAGAATTTCTAAGGTACTTACTGCAAGTAATAGAGAACAAACATATACCTATAAATGAAATCTTCCAGATTTCATACACATAGAAGCATACATGTACTCTCTGCAACCATGTTGCACAAGAGCAGGTCCCTAATGACCGATTTGTGAATGTGACTATACCTAATTGTGAATTCATTCCATTTCATCAGACGGTGCAAAATGCAATTAATGGCATATTATGCACTGTTTGCAATTCAGACAATCATTCCACCTGACACATAAACTCACATAGCCAATATGTAATAGTAATGTTTTTAAGGTACCACCTAGATGGTACCAAAAACAACTGCAAGCTTGCTAGCTTCACACACGGGCAAGTATCTCTTGGCAAGAAAGCCTTCATAACAGTAGGCAAAATATACCACACTGGTGCCATAACCACCGCAGGTCACTACATCAAAAAAGATGTGGTTGGCTTGAATGTAATGACACTTCCATTACTCTAAAACATAGATTACCAGCAAATCTAACAAATCCCTACTTAATATTCCTTAAACCTAAATGTACTCACTGACCCGTAAAACTATCATAAGTTATAGCACTTTAGACACCAAAAGGTATCTAACTGCTTCAAAAAATACCCTTCAGAACTGTAAACTATAAACAGTTAGAATACACAAACTGGTATCTAAAAAGTTTCAATATGCCAACAGATATAAATTGAGTACATCTTTGGTAATGTTGTAGATTTTTGCCCCAATGACTCAATAATTCTGAAAACAGAAACAACTGTGCAAAACCCACACTAATGTTGTTTCACTTATAGTACTTAAAATGTACTGATTATGAGGGTCTACAAAGTTTAGTCACTAACCTGGAAAATTATCAACAGTTAGAGTATGCCACCTGGTATCTAACTGCAGCCATACTACTCCAATATTACTTGTGAATGGCAAAATAGCTAGAATACACCAACAGGAAAACAAGTGCTTCAAAACACACCCTTCAAAACTGCAAAACTATAAACAGTTAGAATATGCCATCTGGTATCTAACTTCAGCCGTACCACCAGCATTTTCGAAAAGCAAAACACTAACACCATTACAATTCTTCCTACTGGAGCATGGCTTGTAACAACAAATACACTCATTTGTGCACCTTAAACATTCCTTTAAGTACTGCAGACTTCAAACAAACATAGTGTGACACATAACACCAAATAAATGTACTAGTTTTGTTTAATGCTACATGGATTTTTTCCCCAAAGACCCAATGATTATGCAAACAAAAACAGCAACTGTGCGAAACAAACAGTAATGTTGTTTGAAGCATAGTTCTAGGAATGTACTAATGATGAGGGTCTAAAAAGTATATGACTATGTGAGATTGTATGCAATGCGACATTGTTAACTATTCTACCTAACAGATTATGCTATGACAGAAGAAAAGATTTCTCCTGCATTACCATGTACAACAAAGTCAACCTGTACCCCTAATCGTACATCAATCAAAAGTACCAGTTCCACTTCAATGGTATTGTGTCACCATGTTACAAAAACTATACCCGGTCTACACACTATGTATATTTACTATACACATCTTATTATAATGGTTGTTTCCAATGGCCGAATTCCATTTCTATACACATATTATTACAATGGTTGTGGCCAGTGGCCAGATTCTTGGAAGCATGGCCGTATTATGCTGTGATGGTTGAGGCCAGTGCTTAGATTCTTAGGCGCATGGCCTACAGCCTATGGCCATGCACCCAAGAATCTAGGCACTGGGCACAACCACCACAGCATAATACGGCCATGCGCCCAAGAATCTGGCCACTGGACAGAAACCACTACACCACAACTTGCCCTTAACTTCCCAATTCAAATGACATCTGCAGACATCATAATAGACCGCCAACACTATTTTTCGTCAATATCGCCATACCATCTAGATTCCACTCCCCTACTCTAACAAGCTCTCTTGTAGTCACCAAATAACCCCAAACGTGTTTCTCCAACTGCCCACCGAACACTTACTATTACAATGGTTGTGGCCAGATTTATGGTTGCATGCCCATATATCATACTGTGGTGGTTGTGTCAGTGCCTAGATTCTCGGGTGCATGGCCTATTTTTAACCCATGCAAGCATACTCATATCATCTACATTCCACTCCCCTACCCTAATAAAGCCTGCCTGTAGTCACCGGATAAGCTGGCCGCCCAAGACCCTGTCCGCGGACTACCACAGTGTCCGTCGACTGCCATGCCCTGTACGCTCTTCTTCCACCTAAAGAAATAGCCCCTTATCATCTTTCTTTCACTCCCCCACTCTTCCCAGCCCCTCTTTCCAACACCAAATGAACCAAAACATGTTTCCCAGCCCTGTTCCCCACCGCGCTGTCTGCGGACAGACGCGGATATGCATGATAGAACATGGCGAAAGTTTTGGAAAAATCTGATGCACATCACGCTTTTCACTAATCAATCAGCGAGCTTGTCATATGTCCGCCGACATCACACCACCCTCTGTACCAATCGGAAGCCTGTCCAAGGAGCGAACAGGGAAGTGAGTGTGCGGACCGAACCCAGATATCACTAATTTATTTGTACCCACATTTCGCACGTTTATAGAAAAGACGGATTTACACCAAATGTACAAAAGCATGCTTTCGGGACAAAGCCGCTGCTCCTGCCACGAATTTGGTGAAAATCCATCCAGTGGTTTGTGCTGTAGGCATGAGAAAAAAAATGTTTCCATTCCGTCTATGGAAAAAGAAAACTTTTGGGACCCCCCTATAACTATGCCCCTACTTAACAAAACCTCACCAAACTGCCAGGAAAATTCAGACCGGCCATATACTTTATTTGCAAGGTTTGGTAAGGATTCGTCCAGGGGGAGCCGATGCTGCCCAAAAAGTGTTCTTCCAATGAGTTGGGCAACTTAACCATAACCACAGGGCAGCTACCGCAAACCCTTTAATATATATATTCACAACACCAAGAAGGTTATGGTGGGTCAAAAAAGGTTTGATAGAAGTAGGAAAGTTCATTTGAACCAAGTCACACATTCCATTATCCACCTTGTAGCCATTGCTGGAAGTTCACCTCCAGTTCTGAGCCACAACATCAAGACATTGTGGGTATGCAAATTGCCTCAAATGCAAACCTTATTCGCCAGGAAATTGTCTTTGTCTATGAGGGCAGTGCTATATTACACATAGCTTTATTAACCCAAGACAGACGTTTTTCAAGGTTGTCAGGACAACTACTTACCTGGTTTGCATTTGAGTTAATTTGCATACCCACAATGCCTTGCTGTTGTGGCTCAGTACTGGAGGTGAACTTCCAGTGATGGCTACCAGGTGGCGTTGTGGAATGTGTGACTTGGCTCAAATGAATGTTCCTACTTTTTTTCAAACCTTTTTTCACCCAAGTATTGTTGTATGATCAACACAGGTGTGCCCGCTTCCATGCACCGCGCCGCGTACATCTGCCAGGCCCCCAAACAGTGAGTGCGCCAGGCCTCTTTCGCCGCACCAGCTGGAACGTTTACTCTTGGCAGCTTTGGCAACAGACAAGGTGGCGAGAGATGAGGGCGAGCGACCTTCAACTATTAACCTGCCCACATTAGACCTCGCGAGGAGTAGGCATGACAGGAATGCTTTGAATTAATCAACCAACCACCCACACTGGGATTATATGAAAACAAGTTTGATGTTTTCCTGACCCGCATGGATCATCGTTTAAAATTAAATTAAACAAATTCTATTACTGAGTTTGATTGTCTGTCCCCATTGATGGGAGGCTACAACTTTTGACTTTCCGGTAAATTCGGCCAGATTCATTCATTGTGATTTGTTTTCGGCACGGCCTAGATATATTCCTGGACTAATCCACAGGACACAGGGATCAACCGTTTGGTTGAGACAATGGTGTGACGATTGGCTTTGGCCTTAAAGTATTCACTGTTGGTTTTTATTATTGCCTCACAAACTGCACATATCAACCACCAAGTGGCAACTATTCTCAAGGGAGTGCGCTGTCCTGACAAAGATGGGCATCAACTGTGGTACAGCTAGATGCTCCATACCATCGAAACTCTTATTAACAATTTGTGTCAGATGTATTGTTGTGAATTTTGTTGTCTTGACACTTTAGTAGTCGACGTACGGCACCCCATTGTCAGCTCCTGTTTATATTACCATTTGCTGATTGTATATCTTTGCTTCTATAGTCAAGTTATCCGCCGACGTGTCTTAGACTGCCGGATCCCCCAATTGAGTGATCCCCTTCACTCTCTCTGGGTTTCAGGCAGCCCAGTCGCGTTCTAGCGGTATGGACAGGTTAGACCGTCCCTCCTTTAGATAAGCACTTTACTGTGATGCACTTTATCTTTATACAACAAAACAAGTTAATAGTCAATTATATAGATTTAATATGTATTTTTGAAAATTGATATGATAATAAAATGATTACAGTTTTTTTAAACTCATTGGGCCTCATTACACGGATGGCGGTAAGGGAATAACGATACTGGTAAGGGATTACCAGTATCGCTAAATACCCTTGCCAATTACGACCCGGATAACCGCTATTAGCGGCACCGCTAAGAACGGTGCCACTAATAGCGGCTAGTCCGTGGGCGCGCAGCCCCTCATGTCGGAAATAGCGGCATGGTGCTAATAGCATACCATCACAAGCCATGCGGACATGCTAATAGCAGCATGGATTTGTCCAAAAAGCCCATACTGGCATGGCGTAAATACCGGGATCGCAAACCACCCGTTAAGAGACATGAGGAGTGTTCCCACCTGCCACAGGTGGCCACAATCAGCACAGGTGGAGGCAATGGTGGGGCAGCACAAAAGGAGCACACCACACCCCTTCTCACACCCCTTCCCACACCAAGATGGTTCCTATACTAGCAGCATTACATGGGCTGGAGGACATGATTGCATTGCAGCACCAACAACAACAGGCAGCACAGAGGAGATGCAGGAGGAGGAGGAGGGCGAGACAGGCCCAGCAAGCCCCACCAGTGCACCTAGTAATACCACAGAGGCACCCACCAATCCCCAGGATTCGAGCCAATCCATTCAACCTAACCCCTGAGCAGATACACACCCTGTACCGTCTGGACCGGGATACCATCGTGGACCTGATACACAACGACATTGTGAGCCTCATAGACATCCGTACTGCCATCCCCCTTCTACTGAAGGTGGTAACTGTGCTCCACTTCCTGGCCACAGGCACCTACCAGCATACGGTAGGGCAGATGCTTGGCATATCACAACCAGTATTCTCACGCACGCTGACCCAGGTGCTCGATGCCCTCCTGAAGCACACAAGTGAACACATATCCCTGCCATGGACTGCCCAGGAGATTTCCAACACCAAAGTTGGTTTCTATTCACTGGCTGGCATCCCAAGTTGCATCGGGGCCATCGACTGTACCCATGTGGAATTGGTGGTCCCACATCACAATGAAGTAGTCTACCGAAAAAGAAAGCAATTCCACTCCATCAATGTCCAAATTGTATGTGACTCAAACAAGATAATCACACATTGTTGTGCCCGATATCCCGGATTAACCCATGATTCAACGGTCCTGCGGAACTCAACGATAGCACTCTACATGGAGCGACATGCTGAACAACGTTCGTGGCTACTTGGTGAGTAGCAGGCCAAGCACATGGCAGTGAGATGTGGGGTGTGATTGGGGGGGGGGATGCATATGTATACTCCAAGTGGGTGTGATTAGGGGGGGGAGAGATGCATACTCCAACTGGGTGTGATTGGGGGGGAGAGATGCATACCTCAACTGGGTGTGGACTGTCGTATGTAGAATAAATGGACATACAGATGTACGCCAATGCCCACCAAGGCAGGCCACAATGGACCGGAAACAAAACCACATGCAATTTTGAAGCTGCACAACATTGAAATTAATCCAATATGGCAAACATGACACATCTATCCACATGCACATTGCACATCATACCATACCCCATATGACACAAATCAGCAACATGGAGCCAATATGCCAAATGGAAATGTGCGCTGAACAACATCACAACAGATATGCGCCCTTGAGTGCATGCAAAGGGATCACCTGTAGCCATTGTACTGAACCACACCCGTACACCACTCCTGAAGTACCGCTTCACAGCATGGCGACATCGATTTCAGAATGGCAGTACACTAACAGTGTGGTATAAACGTTGCCTGGGCCCAGGAACACTTAAGACCTGTCCTCACCCAGGACATGGCAATAACTGCCAGAGGCATGCATGGTGCATGCCCACTTGCAAGGACTAGCTCACCTTCTCACATTGCAGTTACACAGATCGTCTCCATGCATGCTGGGATTCGTGGATGCCAATCACAATGCAATATAGATTTGTGTGAAATGTACAGGTTGCACTTGATGTGAACAGTAACATGTCCCCATTGTTGCACCCATGCAGGTGATGCTGGCTACCCCCTGAGGAGGTTGCTCCTTACCCCTGTACAGAACCCACAGAACAGGCACGAAGAGGAATACAATCGTGCACATACCCGTACCCGCGTGGCAATTGAGCAGACATTTGGCCTTTTGAAGACACGGTTCTGGTGCCTCAGCAGGTCGGGTGGGGCAGTCCTGTACGGCCATGAGAAGGTGGCCAAGATCACCATGGCATGTGTGATGCTGCGCAATATGTGTATCAGACGGAATGTGCCAATGCCCCCTGACATTGAAATGCAACCACCTGATGAGGATGGTGATGGGGATGAGGAGGGAGGAGATGGGGCTGCAGGTCATGCAGGAGGTGATGCCCAGGAGGGACGCGATGTGCGTCAGCATCTGATCAACCAAATATTCTGAATCACATGGTCCTACTCTGTTGAATGGATGTGGGTATTTTTCCACTGGGTTCTGTGGTGAAGCGCACACTGGGCCCTGTCCCTCAATAAAGCTCACATACTCATTGATAAGGTCCAAGCCTGTGTTTAAACTTGTCACCAGTGTGTTTAATATATTAAGAGGTGAAGAAGTGCATGGACCCAACTACGCAAACACCCTTTCCGCCCTCCCCCCACAACACTCCCAAAACACCCTTACCCCCCCCCCACAACACTCCCAAAACACCCTTACCCCCCTTGCCCCACAACACTCCCAAAACACCCTTTCCCCCTACCCCCACAACACTCCCAAAACACCCTTTCTCCCCCTCCCCCCACAACACTCCCAAAACACCCTTTCCCACCTCCCCCCACAACAACCACATGTATGGCTGGTACAACATTGCTGTCTTGCTGTACATGTGCCAGCTACATCGGGCTGGCCCTAGTTCCCGTCCCCACCACCACCATTAGGGGGTTAGGAGGGAAGGTGCCGCATGGATCGCAAGGACCGGCGCCGGAGGCTCGTCTGCCTTGAGCTGGCAGAGGAGGAGGTGCAGGGTTGTTCTTATGGCGTGGGGGGTACTGCCTGTCCATAGCATCAGCTATGCGGGTGAGGACCTGCCTCACTAGTGCCATCACCTCAAAGAGCCTGTTGGTGCAGGCTTCCATGCCCTGTCTTATCTCCCTCGCATTCTCCCTGCACTCCTCCCTCAAACGTGCTGCCTCATCAACATGCTGGCCAACCAGTGCTGTTATGTCCTCCTGCCACTGCCTGATGATGGCCATGTCATGGCCGCTGAGTCCTGCTCGTGGGGTGCATGGCGCGCCTTGATCTATGGGTAGGGCATCAGGTGAGGACACCGGTGGGCTCCAGCACCCTGCCGCGATTTCATCGCCAGACTGGGCATGGCTGCTGGATTGTGATGTTGGCTGTGGGCTTGGTACTTTCGATTGGTGGGGGCTGGGAGTGTGCACTTGCATGGCCAAGTCACAGGTGTCCTCCACATCGGACAGCGGTGCGGTGGCTGCAGCCTCGCCAATTGAACTGTTGGCAGCAGACAGTGGCCCCTTCGTGGGTGGTTCGTGCATTGGGGGGATCACTGGAGTGGGTGCAGCAATTATTTCAGCCGTAGGTTCACATCTTGGTGATGTGTGGTTTGCTGTGTTTGGCTCTCTGCAGGAGCGCACTCCTCCCTGTGCCCCTCGATGTGCTGGCGGTGTTCCCTGACTCCTTTCCCCTGGCTTGTTTCTTGGCAGGGGGAGTCTGTGTCGCAGTGTCCTGCTCATCGCTGTCAGTCTGTGAGCCTGTGGGGGACAAAGAGGGGGTGGCATTGGTGATGGGTCAACGTGCTTCATGCAGATGTTGTACATCATGCTGTTCTATGCATTGATACTTCATTTGTGGGCATTCAGGTTGTAGGACTGTTGGGTGGGTCATTCATGCATGGGTCTGGGTGGCACGTGTCTGTAGTGATGCATGCATTTGTGTGTGTTGGGATGTGACCCTCACATGGGCAGGGTTGTGTGCATGTATGTTTGTGGCAACATCCATGAGCTGATTTAGGGCTCACATTTGGGGGGGTACCTCTACTTTCACAGTGCAGTGTTTTATGTGGACACTCACCTCCATCTGATGTTGTGGGCGCACCACACTCCATTTCGCCGACTCCCTCTATGGATTCAACATCTATGGTGCTCGCGCAGGTCTCCTCCCACTCCCTCAGTTTGATAGGTGAATCTCCACCACCTCCTGTGGCCATGGCCAGGTTCCGATTGGCAGCCAGTATGCTGCGGACACGAAAGCGGAGAACATCCCACCGCTTCCTGCAATGTTTCACTGTGCGGGTGGTGGTGCCCACCGCACTGACATTCTGGGCCACCTCTGCCCAGATGGCCTTCTTTTTGGTTAGGGTCTCACGCTTCATGTCATTTGCGAACACCACATCCGCGTTGGCGGCAAGCGTATCCGTGAGCATGATGAGCTCCTCATTGGTGAATTTCTCCTTCCGCTGCCGATCCACTCCTTATTTAATTGCCTTGGGCATTGTCAGGGGGTCTTGGATGGTTTTGTATGGCACTGGTGTGGATGCAGGTCTGGGGGCAGAGGATGGCAATGGATTGTGTTTTTAAAGATGGCCGCCGTGCTCTTTCCCGTTCCTGTGCGATGACGCTATTTCCGGTTCCGCAAAATTAGCGGTCACCACTAATTCCGTGTTGCAGGAGGTCGGAAGTGATATCAGCGCTTTCATCAGTGCCGCTAAGGGTCTGTACGGGTCTTTAGCGGCATGGCGGTAGGGACATTACCGGCATGGCGCTATGCTCGTGTCCGCGTACTCGTAATGGTACGCAATTAGCGCCCTACCGTGTAATGAGGCCCATTATGTCTCTTCTGGGTTGATCTGTAGTGTATGTTCTGGTTTAATTTTTGCCATTTCTGATTGGTTTTGCCTTGCTTATTAATCATTGTTCCGCTTGCCACACAACCTCTGTCTGACTATTGTTTATTGCTTCCCCTCTGTCAGCGATGAAGGTGTTACCCATCCTCTGTGTTATTGCTGTGTGATCAAGCCATCAGTAGGTGGTGTAACGCGTTACATGCAGACTGTGCTGCCCATAATTTTGACTATGTTTAATGAATAAACTGTTAATTTTCCTGGGCATTCTTTGGCGCAAGAGTGTGGTCCAGGACACCCACACGGTGTTCTTACTTTTTGGAAATATATATATGGCGGTCCTGTATTTATGGTTAAGTTGCTCAACTCACAGAAAGAGCACTTTTGGGGTGGCCTATAAGCTTGTCCCTCCTGGACAAATCCTCACCAAACTTTGTAAAGTATATGGCCCCCTCAGAATGATTTTGTGGGTTTGGTGAGGTTTTGTTCAGAGGGGAAAAGTTAATGGGGGGCCCAAAATGTAGAAATCCTCATAGACGCAATAGAAACAAAATATTGCTTGCGCCTACAGCCCAAACCACTGGACATATTCTTACCAAATTTGCGCTTGGTGCAGTGGCTTGGCCCGGAAAGCGTGAATCTCTGGTTCTTTGTCTGTGAAATAAACAGCATAATTTGTTAAGTAGGATACTTTAGAAGTGTTCATGGCATACAATTTTACATATACATTTACTGTTTTGACCCTCATAAACAGTGCATAAATCGTTCATTAGGGTTGTGCTCTTGTGAAACATGGTTGCAGAGAGTGCATGTATGTTTCCACGTGAATGAAATCTGGAAGATGTGATTTATAGGGATGTTTTTGGTTTCTAGAACTTGTGAATTCTTGTGGCTCTTCCTGTGTGTTTATGGTGCACAGTAGTCCAATACGTCCTAGGTTTGGTACAACATTAGTGAGTGCTACATTGTTGTTGTATTGACATGAAATAATCATTGGTTCCTTAGGAAAAAAAATATGTGTGCTGTAATTAAGAGAATGTTTAAAGTAGTTAGATACCTGTTGGCGTATTCTAACTATATTGGACCTTACAAGAAGTTTTGCAGTAAGAATAACTATGGTGGTATATTTAAAGTGTATTGCAATGAAGGGTATTTTAGAAGTAGTTAGATACCTGTTGGCGTATTCGAACTATATTGGACCTTACAAGAAGTTTTGCAGTAAGAATAAATATGGTGGTATATTTAAAGTGTATTGCAATGAAGGGTATTTTAGAAGTAGTTAGATACCTGTTGGCGTATTCTATCTGTTTATTGCACTATAGTTTAGTGAGTAAATTTGGGGTGAAGGAATATTAAGTAGGCATTTGTTAGATTTGGTGCTAACGTTGGCGTATTGTAATGATATTGGATTTTACAAGAAGTATTGCGGTAACAAGAACTGTAATGGCATGTTTGAAGTGTATTTCAATGAAGGGTAATTTATAAGTAGTTAGATACCTGTTGTTGTATTCTAACTATCTTGGTTTTTATAAGAACTATTGTAGTATTATGGAAGTAGTTAGACATCCCTTGGCGTATTAAACTATTTATTGTGCTACAGTTTAGTGACAAAATTTGGGTTGAAGGAATATTAAGTAGGCATTTGTTAACATATGTTTTGGCGTATTGGAGGGGCTGTTACATTCAAACCAACCACTTCTGTTATTGACATATGCAGTATAGTGTCCTGAAGTGGTTGTAGCACCAGTGTGGTAGATTATGCCCCCATTTGTGAAGGATTTTTTGCCAAGAGATACTTGGCCGTGTGTGGAGTTATTAAGCATACAGTTGTTTTTGGTACCATCTGCATGCATCTTAGAAGCATTAGTATTGCCACGTGAGTTTATTTGTATGTTGGAACGATTGTCTGAATTACAAAAAGGGCATAATATGCTATGATTTACATTCTACAGAAGCTGGTGAAATGGAATGAATTCACAATTTGGTATGCATACATATACAGATTGTTCATTAGGGTTGTGCTCTTGTGAAACATGGTTGCAGAGAGTGCATGTATGTTTCCACGTGTATGAAATCTGGAAGATTTGATTTATAGGGATGTTTTTGGTTTCTAGTACTTGTGAATTCTTGTGGCTCTTCCTGTCTGTTTATGGTGCACAGTAGTCCAATTCTTGCCTTATACCTGAGACACTGTAGGTGCTGTCAGGATTATTTTTGGCATTTCTATGAAGGGCGAGCATTTGCAAACTCAACTGGTCTGAGTCGTTTAAGTAAATGTTGTGAACAATTGGTGGCAATTGGAAGAGAAGATTGATTGCTACATTTGCATAGCAATTTACTCCAGTTGTGTTGCTGAATTTAAATTGACATGAAAGTTGTGCCCCTGTTTCCTTTGATGGGCCTGCAGTTGTTTTTTGCGAAGAGACCTTTATCTCTTTGTATTCTGATGGACGTGCAGTTTATTTTGGACTAGACAGTTTTGTGGTTGTGTTATTTGATGGAGTAGCAGTTGTTCTTTGTTTTTTTAGCGGTGTTGTTGGGAGATCTGTTACAGATTCTGTTTGTATTTGTTTTCTTTTTAAAGGTTTTCTTTTTTGAGGTACAGGATGCATGGGTACATATCTAGAAGGGGGTGTACAGTGCACATAGCCTGCTGTATTCTCGGATGGAAGGAATGTCAGCGTTGACTTTGTTTGAATCAAAGGTAACTAGGAATAGTCCATTGAGTGTATACAGACATGAAAGTGCTACGTAACTCATACCTTCTTTAAAGACTGTGCTGCAAATGTCAATTAATGCGTGATCTAGGGTTAGACCTTGCAATTTCTTTATAGTAACAGCATATGCAAGATATAGAGAGTATTGTTCTCTGCGTACTTACATGTCTTTGAAAAGAAGGAAATGTGCTAATGTGCATCCTATTTATTTTAACTTATACTTGTCAAAGTGGATGCTGACAAACTGAATGTTGTTGTCATGTGGATATGTTTGGAAGTCAACAATTACCAATTGCTCCTTTGACTAAAACTTGTTCTACATCAAGGTTACATTTTAGAATGACTCTGCAGTTTAGACATGGCTTGATACTTTTTCTAATGCAGTTGTGTTGAAAATACATTTTTCTAAACTATTTAGTCATGCTATTGCTTGTTGACACATAGGGAGTGTCATGCCGTGCTCTTCTAGTTTGTCTGTGGAGCTGATATTCAGTATGGGTTGCATTTCCTTTTTCAACATTGTATCGTGAATTTACTACAGCTTGCTAGGGTTATCATTAAGGACATGCATTTTATATTTTGTTGAGTTAATTGTTCCATAACATCAGGAGAAGATGTGTTTTACCTGATTTGGGCAAAATGACCGAATCCAATTTACCTACCCCACCAAAAGACCGGATATACATACAAGAAAAAGTTCAAACTACCAAAAGTTAAAACTTTATGGGGTATGTATATTAAGAATTTTTGTGGGGTAGGTAAATAAAAGAAATACAAAGGCTGCAAGGGCTGCAGGGATGACCACTGCAACACCTGGCTCACTATACACTATATATAGCTTTTTTTGTCTATGTGCGCGCAAGGTGAGTGGAAACACACATTATCTGGCCTGAAGCCTTGTACCTTGTTTTTGTACTTTATTCCGGGCTCTGTGGCCCTTGGTGATTTCCTCTGCCTACCCCCAAAACCCGCTCCCACTTCCTGATTTGCCGTAACCCTCCCGATCCCACCCCTCCCACACCCTTCCTGATTGGCTATCCCTTTCTTCTCTGCAGGCCTAGTGCCCAGCAGCACCCCATGGTCACTTTGTTGTCTGCCTGCGCGCGAGGTGAATGGAAACACACATTATCTGGCCTGAAGCCTTGTACCTTGTTTTTTTACTTTATTCCGAGCTCCGTAGCCCTTGGTGATTCCCTCTGCCAACCCCCAACACCCACTCCCACTTCCTGATTTGCTGTAACCCTCCCGCGTCCCACCCAGCCAACACCCTCCCTCATTGGCTATCCCTCCATGCTTTGCAGGCCTAGTGCCCAGCAACACCACGTGGTCGCTTCTTTGTCTGCGTGCGCGTGAGGTGAGTGGAAACACACATTATCTGGCCTGAAGCCTTGTACCTTGTTTTTTTACTTTATTCTAGGCTCCATAGCCCTTGGTGATTCCCTCTACCTAACCCCAACACCCGCTCCCACTTCCTGATTTGCCGTAACCCTCCTGCCTCCCACCCCACCCACACCCTCCTTGATTAGTTTGATCACTGGTCTTAACTGACCACTCCAGGGCAGCCCCTGCGGCTAAGGGCCCCAAGGCAAAAGGCAGATCCTACAAAGACGGCTCCATATCGTGTCTGCAGGTGTCAGCAGGGGAAGCCAGTGGCCAGCCATCAACCGGCAACTACTAGGACTAGTACGGTAGGAGTGGCCTAGGTGGGGAGTAGAGCAATTACTCTACCCTGGAAGCCTAGCCACTTAGCAAACCAATCTTAAAGACTGTGATTATCTTCCACTGCCTCCCTGTTCCCACTCTGTCAATTCTAGCTGTGTTTAGGACTGTACTCAACTGCTCCGTTAGGCGTAGGCCTCTCTCCCACTATACAAGACTCTCCCTCTTCCACTCCTAGATAGCACACCCTTAAAACTACTGTACTGCGCTCTACCTGCCAAGGTTTACTGTGTTGTACTCTGCCTCATAAGACTGTGTCACATCTAGATATTGTGCCCAAGAGATATTGGTGCATACCAGCCTCTTAGCCTATCAAATCTAGACAGTGCACTGAATGATTTACTATGTTACTTTCTGCCTCTTAGGACTGTGTCACATCTAGATAGTGTGCTGAAAGTTCACTGAGTTGTATTCTACCTCTTAAGACTGTGTCACATCTAGATAGTACGCTAAAAAAGATTACCGTGTTGTACTCTGCCTCAGAGATATTGTTGCATACCAGCCTTTTAGCCTATCAATACTAGACAGTGCACTGAATAATTTACTGTGTTATATTCTGCTCTTAAGACTTTGCCACATCCAGCTAGTGAGATGAAAGTGTACAGTGTTAAGACTGTGTCACATCTAGATAGTGCACTCAAAGATTGCTGTGTTGTACTCTGCCTCTTAAGACTGTGTCACATCGAGATTGTGCACTGAAAGTTTACTTAGTTGTACTCTCCCTCCTACCTAAGATTACTGTATTGTACTCTGCCTCTTAAGACTATGTCACATCTAGATTGTGCGCTGAAAAGTTAACTTAATTGTATTTTACCTCTTAAGACTGTGTCACATCTAGATAGTCCGCTGAAAGTTTATTGTGTTGTACACTGCCTCTTAAGACTGTGTCACATTTAAATATTGTGCCCAAGAGATATTTTGCATACCACTCTCTTAGCCTATCAAATCTAGACAGTGAACTGAATAATTTACTATGTTACTTTCTGCCTCTTAAGACTGTGTCACGTCTAGATAGTGTGCTGAAAGTTCACTCAGTTGTACTCTGCCTCTAAGGGATATTGTTGCATACCAGCCTCTTAGCCTATCAAATCTAGACAGTGCACTGAATAATTTACTGTGTTATATTCTGCCTCTTAAGACTTTGCCACATCCAGGTAGTGCGCTGAAAGTTTACTGTGTTGTACTCATCCTCTTAAGACTGTCACATCTAGACATTTTACCCAAATAATATTGTGTTGCATTCCACCCTCTTAGCCTATCTCAAATCTAGATAGTGCACTGAAAGCTTACTGTGTTAAATTCTGCCTCTTAAGACTACGTCACATCAAGATAATACGCTGAAAGGTTTATTGAGTTGTATTCTACCTCTTAAGACTGTGTCACATCTAGAAAGTATGCTTAAAGTTTACTGTATTGTACTCTGCCTCTTAAGACTGTCACATCTAGACATTGTGCCCAAGTAATATTGTGTTGTATTCCACCCTCTTAGCCTATCTCAAATCAAGATAGTGCACTGAAAGATTACTGTGTTGAACTCTACCTCGTAAGGCTGTGTCACATCTAGATGGCGACTCCGTCTCGCAAGTATTCACCTCCCACACCAGTCCAGATCCGTAGAATCCCCCGCTCCCTCCCTCCAGTCCCCACAGCTCACCAGCCGCACTCAAGCACTGACTTTCTCGAGCCCCCCTTCACTCCTTCCCTGAGCACATCCATAGAATTCCCACATCCCAATCGCCTACCACCACCCCACATACAACTCCAAATTCAGAGCTGCACTCTGGCACGCCAAACACCTCCCTCCTCAGAAGCCCATTCCCCCCTCCCCTTCCCACCCAAACTCATCGCTCCCCACCACCCCTCTGACCGCCTTTGAGAACTCCCCATTACACCACGCCATGACACCCTGCCTCCTATGAATCTCTAAAATCAGAGCCGCACTGTGGCGTGCCAACCACCCCCCTCCTCAGAAGCCAAATCACCCCCTCCCTTCTCACCCAAACTCATCGGTCCCCATCTCCCTCTGACCGCCATTGAGAACTCCCTAATGCCCCTCGCCATGACACCCCACCCCTAACAAACTCCCAAGCCAGAGGAGCCCGCTGGTGCTCCAAACAGCTCAAACCTTCTCTTTCTTCCGCCCTCCCTCCTACCATCCAGCGATCATCCCTCCCATCCTTTTGCGCCAGCATACCTAAGAGTTCCTATCCCCTAACCCATCTCAGAACTATACAACCCTCCCGCACACAACCCCCTCCTCCCTCCGCAGCCCCCCTTAACCTCCCTTCGACACCAACCAACAATCCCCCCCACCATATCCCTTCCCCTCTCTAAAAGCAGCACGTCTCGCTCTCACAAGAATAGTAGCTTCATCTCCATCACCCTCCGACCCTCCCACCCTCCCTCACACCCATACTGCACTGAAACCCTTGGAAATTAGAAAACAAGCCTGGTGCCCCTCCATGACTGTCTACTCCTCACCACTTTTACCTCTACCCAGCCCCCCAATCTCTCCCTCCCCGTCCCCACTGCACTCCACCCTGCCCTCGCCCTGCTTTCACTGCCTCTCTCTCGACTTCTCTCCCCACACACCAGACTCCCCAATCCTACGAGACTCACTCGAGACTCTCCCCTCAAATCCCCCCTCACCCACTGACCATCTGTCTACTCACCCGCCCCTCCTCAACTCTGCCCACTCCCCCCACATAACCTCCTCCGCCCGCCTACTCTTCCCTGCCTCCACCCACATACCCCCACCATTCGTCACCCTGAGCCCGCTGACACCAGGGATGTCATTTCACCAAAATGCCAGGGGTAGCGGAAGTGACATCACAATGCCATGCCCCATGAGTGACATTACAGGAAGTGATGTCATTTAATCACGCCCCCATGGGACATCACAAGTTTGGAGGCGTGAAACAACAGAAAGGGACGAGCTCAACAAAGGTTAAAGAGAAGAAAATGGCAGTTGTGTGCAGTAAAAGAAATGTGAGAGGAAAAATAGAAAAGAGTCGAATAAAATGCCTAGATAATGGCTGAAGAAGAGGAGAGCTTGGACGGAGGAAAGGAAAGAGACGAAGGAGGGGAAAGAGGATGGGGGAGATGGAGGAAAAAAGAGTATCTCTGTTTTAGACGGGTTAAGATGGAGAAAGTGGGAAGGCATAGCAGGATTGTATAGCAAAAGCAGTGGTCGAAGTGGGCGGGAGCGTTCCGGAGCAGTGCTCCTCTACTTCTTTTAATGAAGTTTTACCGTTCCTATACGTTTATTTTAAAAAGAAACCATTCCGGAATGGTTTCATTTTAAAATAAAAGTGTAGTAAGCAGCTGAAACTTGCACTTTCCCTTAAACTGCAGGCGCATGCGTTTGGGGGTTTGTTTTGTGCATGGGAGGGGGGTGGCGAAGGGGTTTGCGGGGAGCGGTGCAGACTAGTAGGGAACATAGCTCCACTACTTCTTTTCGTACACTTCGACAACTGAGCGAAAGACATGCAGAGACTTGCGAGTGAAGGCAGTCAGTGAATTCAGAAAAGGGAAAGTAAACGTGAGAGTCGTCTGTGTAGAAATGACAGGATAGGTTAAAAGATGAGATAAGTGAAGAGACAGGAACAGTATAGATGGAAAAAAGTAGAGGGCCAAGGACTGACCCTGAAGGAACACTGTGGAGGACGGGAGTAGAGAGACTGCCGGCCAAGGAAACAGAACAGAAATGACCCGTGAGATAAGATTACAACCAGGAATGGACAGAGCCAGAGCCAGAGCTGCCCAGAGAAGAAAGTAAGGTGGGGGGTCCACAGTGTCAAAGGCTGCCAGCCAAGGACAGGAGAACAAGGGTAGAAGAAAGTTTTTTGTGGCGTGCCGAGAGAAGGGAGTCTAAAACATGTAAGAAATTAATTTCAGTGAAGTGGGCAGGACGAAAACCGGACTGGCGTGGAGGGAAAAGAGAGTGCAGTTGTAAATAGAAAGGTACCTTTCAGTAGACAATGCTCACCCGAAGTTAAGATAAGAAAGGGAGGCGACAGATAGGTGGAAATTAGAGGAAAGCCAGGCATCAAGAGTGGGTTTTTTCAGAATGGTAATGATAGTGGCATGCTTAAAAGTGGGGGGGAAGAAAGACAAAGAAAGAGAGAGGTTGATAAGAGTAGTAAGATTGGCAAGGCTCTGAGGGTAGACAGAAGGAATGAGTGCAGAGGGGAGAGGGACAGAAGGTGAGGCCACAGGATGGACACGAGTTAGAAAGTGACCTGAGAGGAGAAAAGACAGAAAGAGGCAGGTGGGAGGGCGGGAGAAAGGGCCAGGGTAGCAACCTTAGAGGTCATTTAATGAGCAAGGTCAGAGGCAGCTAAGGCAGAAGAAGTAGTGGATCAGGTGGGCGTGGATGGTGAGAAAGCGAAAAGGGGAGTGAAGAAAAGTATTGTTTCATGCGTCAAGAAGAAAGGAGGTAGAAAGTTAGATAAATAGGTATAGGTAGGCTCATGGGGATAGATAGGAGAGAGGTAGAGAGATAGAGAGAGGCGCAGAGAGAGGTGCGAGGATAGATTGCTGTTGTGCAGACAGTATTGGGTTCAAAGTTCAAATTTCACAGAAATACAGGATTGGTGTGAATACGCATTTCAACATTTGTAAACATTGCATGTTATTTGGAAAAATTCATAACGCGAAAGCAGATCGTCATACACGCTACTAAAACACCTGCCTTACTCGCCTCCTGGTTTATGTTTCCGATACATGGTACCTTTTTGATTATTTAGCTACGATGTTTCGAAGCTTCCAATACGGGCAGGCATTGGCATCGAAGGCCCACGTGTGTCGATTGATCTGCCGAGGATCAGCTAGTCTGCTAAAGTACTTAACCCACTGAGCAGCTTTCTTACAAGTGCCTGGCTAGGCTGGGCGTTATATTTCCAAATAATGGCACAATCGCTGTCGGGTTTTACTTCTGACCTGCATGGCACAGGCTGGTGGAAATGGGTCTCGTTTCCGGACACGGAAGGGCCTGAGGGGAGGGCGGCTTAGCCAGCCTGAACTGAAGGTGTCCTACATGGGACTGTGCCTCTGAAAAGCTGGCATTGATGGGGATAGAGTCGGTAAGTAGCTTAACAGAAAACATGCGAGGAAATAGTCCAATAACTAAGGCAAACAACGCTCTGTTAAAAAGAAGCGTTTCCGTTGCACTGGCCTCGAGGACACTTCTAAACGAGGCAGTGGTTGGTTCCTGTGGCCATTCCATCCATGGCCTCTTTTCTGACACTTGGTTTAGAAACAGAAGTCCAGAAATCCTTTTTCTAAGTGTTAACCAGCACATTCATTACACACACACGTGTTCTTATCAAAACGTTTTGGCAGTAGGTCTGTGCCATGATCACCTTAATCGTGGCCAGTCGATTGCCAGCTTAGCAACGTGCAGGCATGGGGAGGGGTTCTATAAAAACTGTCCGCCGAGCGATTTAATTTATAAAAATAACCTGGAGTGGTGATATAACCTGGACTGCCAGGCCGCAGGCAGGCGCAGCGAATGTGAGCCACACTGGCAAACACACAATGAGGACCCATCAGCAAACGTGCCCCCCGCCCAGCAGAGCACACTCACCACCACCCCTCACTTAGTCAGGGACGTCATTTCATCAAAATGCCAGGGGTAGCGGAAGTGACATCACATGTCCCTTGACCCCCTGATGACATCACAGGAAGTGATGTCATTTGACCCCTACCCAAAGTGATATGTTGGAAGCGATGGAACACAACCTTTCACCCGTTGACAAACCAGTAAGTGGCATCGCATACCATTGTACACTAGGAAAAATATGGTTACAATATCACTATATCACTGTGATGTACATTTCATTCCTGAATGGATCGCCATATGTATCGTTAAGATCAGTGTATATAGGCCCATATTACCAAATTACTGTGATTGCAAGCAGACGTCCATGACCAAATGATAATGATGGATTATTATATAGCACTTACGCTTAAGCGCTTTACATAGAAGACATATAAACCCACTATCACCCAACCTGTGTTGGTACCCATTTATCGACCTCAGAAGGATGAAAGGCTGAGTTGAGGCGTTTGAGAACAGACTAAATCAGTGACTGAAGTGTGCCTGAAATAAACCTTTAATGAGGCTAGCAATTATTGTATAGAATTCCAGAAAGACACATTTTTTGCCATTCCTATTCTTTCTTATTTAGGTTCAGTGCTGAAAGTGTTAGACTTGTGGCCTCATTTTCTTATTTTTCTTCTTTTTTAAGGGGCCTGAACAAGAAAGCTAGCCACTCCAGAATTAAAGAGAGACATGGTGCTGGCCACAGCCCAGGAACTTGCATTGCAAAAAAAAAGAAGAAAAAAAAATTTTTTTTTTTTTTTTAGGGGTTGCATGGGAGACCACAGAGGTCGCAAGGGAGACCTCAGGGGTCGCACTTGCGACCTCTGGCGACCCCCAAATGACGTCCCTGCACTTAGTCTTACTGTGTTTTAGGAGCTCGCTCTGACGGCACGCAGCCACAAGACGAGGACAGGAAAATCACAGGTGCTGCTGGAACCCAGGCACACTGCACCATGTGCTTGATAGCTGTGGCCATGCCCCCTGCATTCTCCGAGTGGAGAAAACCCAGAGGTCGTAGAAGATTGACAGGGGTCGCCAGCCAATTAGCAGAGATTGCTCTTGCGACCTCTGGCGACCCCTGAATGACGTCCCTGGCTGACACCCTACCTCCCCACTACCCTTCCTCTTCCTGCCTCATTGACCTTGAGTGCGCCACCCCTCCCGTCCCCCCACTACTCCCACGCACCTCCAACTCACACCCCAACAGCTTCCATGACCAAACCCCACTCCGAAGTCAAGTCCATCCTTTTTAATGCCTGCGAGAAACAGGCACACCATCTTTGACCTCCTCTCCTCTGACAAACCATACATTGGGCCTCATTATGAGTTTCGCGGTAAAAAAAAACTAAATTACCTGCATGCCGCTGCTACCAAGTGTGGTAAGCGCTGCTGCCGGAATCAACATTTGATTCCGAGTCAGCGTGCCCAGAGAAGCAACGTCATCATGCCCGAACGGGAAATGCTGTGGCGGCCATCTTTAAAAACACAATCCATTGCAATCCTCGCCCCGACAAGAGTGGAAAAGAGCTGCAGAGTACCAAGGCCCATAGAAGACCCCATGTCAGGGACACGTGGGACAGTTCGTCGCAGAAAACCACGGTTCAGCGAGCCTGAATTAAATATGCTTGCGGACACTTTTGTCGAGAATGCCAATGAAGTGTTTGGAGGAGACTTGCGCAAGCCAGCCCAGAACAGGAAAAAGGCCTTATGGACCGAAGTGGCCTCCAAAGTGTCAGCAGTGGGCACAACACTCAGGACCATTAAAGACTGCAGAAAAAGGTGGGATGATTTGCGGCTCCGTGTAAGGAACCTCCTTGCAGCAGAGCGCAGCCAGGGTCAGGCCACAGGAGGCAGACCACATTCACCTTTGAAATTGCAGCCATGGGAGGAAAGATGTGCGTCAGTAATCAACAAGGACAGCATTGAGGGGGTTGGAGATGCGGACCACGGAGCATCAACATCTGGAGATGCCGGTGAGTGACCATGACCAACATCCCAAAACCCAGATATGTGCCCCCAATGTCATTTGTGCTTTCTGTATGACATGTCAGTGCCACCAGATATCTGTCGCACTGCCACACACCAACTAGACCATTGCATGCAAACACCCCCCTACCAGGAAGACTGGCAACAAAACCTACAGGCACACTCCACATGTCCCCTGCAATGCACACAGAACCACCATCAGCATGCGCAGACATACATCACTGACCACAACATGCCGTCTGCGCCATGCCAACACATGGTCCAATTGACCACATCCCAAGACGCATGCATCATTGCCACCAATCACCAACATGCCACCCCCATTCCCCTTCCCGCAGACACAACATCATTGCCTCTACGTACACTAGCATACCACATCCCCATCACAGGCAGACTACACATGGACACGCCACCCATGCCAGTACACACCAGTACCACACACGACATGCATAGCTCAATCCAAGACCACACAGCAAAACGTCCCTGCACAGCTCCACCCCCACTCATGTGTGAAGCATGCCACGGACTTCACCGTGAGCATGACGATGCACATCACTGTGAATGTACCAAGTTTGATGCATGTCACATGGATTGCCACACAACAGTAATGGGCAGTAATGGGCTACTGCACTGGCCCCACAGGCACCTCATCAGAAAGCGAGGGCGAGCCCACCACAATGGCGACAACCACCACTGCACGTGAACGGAGGAAGAAATCCACCCCCAGCAGCCAGAATGCCAGAACCAGCAGCAACAGACCAGAGCATACAGCCTCAACCGCCCATCCCTCCCGCCACCACCATACACCTGCCAGCCAGAAGAGGAAGCCCAAAACACTTTCCGTCAGTCATCCCCAGCTAACAACAGCAGCAGTGGCCGACCAGGTATGTCATCCAAGAACACCTGCTAGCGCCTCAAGCCGTTGAAACGGCGTCACCAGACATGAACATGTCTGAAGACCTGCATTTCCCAGGCCTGAGCATGCCTGCAGAGCCACTATCCCCAGTCCCAGGCATGCCTGACCTTCAGGACTCATCAACACACACCCATCTGCCAAACATGTAAAGTCCAATGCCTGATGCACGGGCACGCGATGCCGTAGAGGCCACTGGGCCCGGAACCAATGGCAATGTCCCCCAGGATGAGGAGCTTGTATTTAGTCCATCAGGTCCCTACAGCCCACCAATCATGCCACTGCCAGGACTCCGCCACATCCGTGATATTGACTACCGCCTCACCCGGAGGGAGGAGCGGCAGGAAGGCTTGCATGCCCTTGTAAGCTATTACCTCACTGAAGCCGATCTCACCAGGCAGACAAAGCAGGACCAAACACGCAACACTTCACGCATGCTAGCCCGGGCAATGGAGGCTGTTTCCCAACTGGCCCGAAGATTGCAGGAGGGGAATGAGGTCATGTCCTCGATGGCTGAATTCATCAATTTTCTGGTCACTGCTATTGCCGAACAATGGCATATCATCACGCCACCGGTGGATACTGCTAGTACTACACCAAGCACATCAACCCAGGGGAGCCCCGTGCGGCACTCACAGAGACTTATCCATGTGCAGGGGCCTGAACCACATGCACCTAAGAGGGGCCGCAAATAGGCCTTGGACACCAGTGCGTGGCTGGAAGTAGTTGTTGGGGAAGGGATGTTGGGGTAATGGTGGAGGCGACAGTGGACTTGGGAGTGGGGTTTGCAGGGTGGGTGGGATGGGATCTGGGTTACTGGGGGCGGGTGTGTTGGGGCATTGGTTGTGGGGACGTTAGGGTTTTGGGAGTGTGTACATTTACACGGTGATAGATGTATGTTGAAACAATGTTATGGTGTACATAGTTCAGCAGACATTAATACACTGGTGTTGCAAAGAAACATTTGCCTGGACATTCTTTCTTGCGTGTGTAGGTTATTTTATGATGCACAGTGCCCGTCACCCAGTGTGACCCACGCCCATTCCCATCTCTCCATGATTACATCAAAAATTATTTGCAACCAATGCTTGTCGTGTGGCCTGTCCATCATGACCATGGTGTTGCTGAGGGATTCCATCATCATCATCATCATTATCCTCCGGTGGCATCATATCCATGACCGGTGGCAGGAGTACATTACGACGGATGCACATGTTGTGCAACATTGCAGAAACCATCACAATTCCCCCCACCCTCTCAGGACCATAGATAAGAGCACCCGAAGACCTGCTAAGGCAGCAGAACTGGCTCTTCAGCAGTCAAAATGTCTGTTCGATAGTCACACAAGTCCGTGCATGTGAGCGATTGTAGGCCTCTTCATGTCTGTTGCATGGATGCCTGATTGGGGTCAGCAGCCAGCCCATCAGGGGATACCAGGCATCACCTGCATGTGAGCAAGAGAAAGGGTACCTGTGATGATTTGGTTCATTTGATGTTGTCACAGGCTGTACGATGTTGACCACAATGATGGACAGAGACAATTGATGACAGGACAATGCATGATTCTCATCATCTGTTGCCCGCAAGATGTACCTAGGCCTGCTATTTCGTTGGGTTGGTTGCTGCAGTTTCTGACACACGTCACGTCGAATGGGCACCTGCACAGGCACAATTAATGTCAGGCTGATACTGTGGCCTCACCTTCAAGGTATCAGTTGACATTGTGGGAAGAGTGTGCATTCTCAGGGTGGAATCACACATATGCAGTGTCTCATCATAGGGATATGGGGCTTGCAACCTCATGTGTGTGTTCATGGTGTGTATGTTGGGAAGGCTGCGGTAGGTAGGTCCACTTCCACTTAGGACTGTGGGTTCCTTTGGCCTACCCACTCCCTCTGCACTTCTTTCCCTTCCTGGTTGTGTCTATGTGTTTCGGCTGGGTTCACAGTGCATTCATTCATGCAGTGTGCACTTGTGATCCAAGATGAAGCAATGATGTGCTATGTACAAACACCCCACTTGGCCCACCCAGCAGGCAGGTACCCAGTGCTGGCAACAAAGCCCCCCCATCATTGCCCCACATGGCCCACCCAGCAGGCAGGTTCCCAGTGCTGGCAACATAGCCCCCCCCAATCATCAACATGTATGACCCTGTGGTCAGACTCACCCAACAGCCATGTATGAGGTCCGGCATGTCGATCCATGTAGCGGGGTAGCGTAGAGTTCTGCAGGACCATTGCGTTGTGTGTGGAGCCTGGGTATCTTGCAGAGCAGTGTGTTATTATTTGGCTGGCATCACACACCATCTGTGCATTCAACGAATGGTACTGCTTTCTGTTGTGGTACACCACCTCAAAGGCATGCCGCACCACCAGCTCAACATGTGTGCAGTTTATCGCACCAATGACGTTGGGCATGCCTGCTATTGCATGGAATGCAACTTTGGTCACATTGACCTCTGCTGCAGTCTGTGGCATGCTTATGTGGTCACGTACATGTTTGAGGAGTGCTTCGAGTACCTGGGTGAGCACACGGGAGAAGCAGGATTGTGATATCCCGTGCAGTTGGCCCACTGTGTGCTGATAGGTTCCTGTTGCCAAGAAGTGGAGCACACACACTACCTTCAGCAGGGGGGGAGGGGGTAGCTGTCCGGATGTTGATGACGCTCACAAGGTCATTGTGTATGAGGTCCGCTAGTGTGGTGATGGTGTCCCTGTCCAGGCGGTATAGGGTGTGGATCTGTGCAGGGGTTAGGTTGAATGGGCTGGGCCATTTCCGGGGAATTGGTGGCAGCCTGTGGGGCACAATGGCCTGCACACTGGGTAGGTGCTGTCCCCTTCTCACGCTCCTTCTCCTCCTGCACATTCGATGCATGGCCTGGCTCACTGACTTCTCATAGTGTAGCTGCTCATGCATGTACTCCTGCTCCAGCAGGGCTAGTGCTAGTGGCAGCATTTTTGCTCTGGGAGGGGTGTGGTGTGTGGGTGTGCTGCCTTTATGCTGTGCCTGGATTGGTATGGTCTCCACCTGTGTTGATTGTGGCCTCCTGTGGTAGGTTTCTGCACACCAGGTTCCTGTTAACGCAAGTCCCGCTATGCCAGTGTTAACGGCATCCTTTTGGGTGTTGTTACCGGTATGTGCATGCCTGTATTTACATGTCAGTGCACCTCTGAATGTGCACTTGTCTGTGGCATGCCGGTGTCACTGACACGGCTGGCATGTGTCAGGGCCGATACCAGCAAGGGGGAAGCCGATCACGGAGGGTCCATGCTGGTGCCGGTGGCACCGCCTTCACGGGTCACAATGCTCCAGTCCGGTAAATGATGCTGGTATTCCCTTACCAGTATCGTTATTACTGGGCCGGCAACCTTGTAATGAGGCCCATAGTCTTTATCACCGAAACCTGGCTCTCTGACGTCTTTGCCCCTGTCGCACATGAGGTATTCCCCCCCCCCGGCTACTCCGTCATCCTGCTCAACAGATCCTCAAGAGGAGGCAGCGTGGCAGTCCTCTTCAAATCTCACTTCTCTGTCTCACTCATTCTCAGACATGCGTTCCTTCATGCAAATTCCTTCTTATTAAACTCTCACTACCTCTGACTTTCTCCCACAGCTTCTTAATCATTTACAGACCTCCTGGTTACGACAGACATTTCACATCCAACCTCTGTGACTTTGTAGCCACCATTCAAGTAAACCACCCCTCCCTGACTCTCCTAGGAGACTTCAATATCTGGTTGGACATTCCAACCAACCCCATGACCCATTCACTGGTCGGCAGTCTTGATGCGCTCAACCTCTCCCTTCATATGAACAGTCCAACCCACTCTAAACGGCACACCCTAGATGCTATCTTCAGCTCCCATGACCTGATACATCTAGCCCCATCCTTACTACTCAGCTGGTCCAACCACTTTGTCGTCCCTTTCTCCATCCTCTCCCTGCTCATCCCCCCACACCGCAGCCGGCCCACTGCAAATGCTGGAAAAAACTGAAGAACGTTCCTGACCTAGCCAAAAACATTCTTCTTAAACCCCCTGCAGCCCCCCCGACAGATCCTTAACCATGAACTCCTTTGACACATGGCTCAATGAATCACTAATTCCTCTCACCCCCTCGCGCCCTTCTTGCTCACACATCAGACCATTTCCCAAATGGTTTACTCCCGAACTGAGGATGCCAAAAAACTAAATAAATCTTTGAAACGCAAATGGCGAGCAGAAAAAACTAGTCTCAGCAGATCCACTTTCGACTTGCACCATCGCAACTACAAGACAGAAATACGGAAAGCCAAAAAAGCCTACTACAACAATCGGATTCTCAACTGTGAAAACTACAGCAAAGAACTCCCACAGAATCATATCTGAATTTGTCAACCCGACTTGCACCTCTTCCCAATCTGCCCAACACAATCACTCTGTGACTCTCTCTCCCTCCACTTCTACACCACCGCTCTTGACAGGATGACTTCCCTTAACAACAAACTGCCCCCCCAACTACTGACCAATCCAACAACCCCCCACAGCGCCATCCCCCACCTTACCCACCTTTGACTCCTTCAAACCGATCTCCAGAGAAGAATTTCTTGACCTTCTATCTGCTAGCAAACCATCTGGTTTCCCTCTAGACCCCTGCCCCGCCTCAGTCCTCAAAGAAATATTCTCATCCACCTGTGCAGGAGAACATGCAAGAACCATTCTAAATGACTCCCTCAGCTCTGGAATCTTTCCAGATGCCTTCAAAAGTGCACATGTCAAGCCTCTTCTAAAAAAAAATCCCTTGATCCCCTTGACCTCAAAAACTACAGACCCATCTCGAACACCAGATTCCTTGCAAAATTCATCGACCGAACAGCATATTCCCAACTAAACGCCTTTGTCGAATCCAACAACCTCCTTGACCCCGTCCAATCTGGCTTCAGACCGCGACATGGAACCGAAACCACTCTGGCCTCAATCTGGGATGATCTTGAGATCACTGCAGACACTGCATGATGCGTAGCACTAATTCTCCTCGACCTGTCTGTAGCATTCAACATGATTAACCACTCAATACTCCTCGACCATCTCCACTCCCTTGGAATCCTTGGAACTGCTCTTATATGGAATGCCTCCTTCCTCAACTACAGAAAACAACCCTCCTCTCCCCTTTTGTCTCAGCTGCTCGCTCAGTTAATACTGGAGTACCGTAAGGCACATGTCTATCTGCCCTCCTATTCAACCTCTATACGTCCACCCTTCCTGGAATCTTCTGCCTGCACAACATCTTGTGCTACAACTACGCTGATGATACCCAAATCATCCTTAAAATCCACAACTCAGACCCCAACTCCCAGCCCGACCTCGCAGCCTGCCTCCTTGATATCGACCGTTGGATGACCATAAACCACCTCCTCTTAAACCCCACTAAAACCGAAATCATGGTGGCGGCAACAACCTCGTCCACTTCGCTTGCCCCCTTCCATGGGCCATACCCCACCCCCACCGTCACAGTAAAAATCTTGGGTGCACTATGGACTCTGACCTAACCCTCTCCCGACAGGTCAACAACATATCTAAATGTCACTACAGCTAAAAATTCTCATGCACATTTTTCCCTACCTCTTCTTCCCAAACAGACTTGCTTCTGTTATGTCTATTGTAATGTCAAGACTGCACTATGCCAAATCCCTATACCTAGGAGTCCCGGCATAACACCTTAATGAACTCCAAAGTGCGCAAAACACTGCTGCTAAACTGCTCCTCGCCCTGGGTCCAAGAGGCAACACCTCTCCTGTTCTCAGAACCCTACACTGGCTCCCAGTCGGACGAAGGCACACTTTCAAGACCCTGTGCATCACCCATCGTGCAGTGCACAAGACCGGCCCACTATATCTGCAAGATAAGATAAAACCTTACCTCCCACCTTGCACCATAAGATCAAGCTCTGTCCTCCTTTTAGTGATCCCAACGACTTACTCCGTCAGGATTGATGGATCCTTTTTCTCAGCATTGGCCCCCGACTCTGTGGAACTCGCTTCCACCACACATCCGACACACCCAAGACTATATGACATTCAGCAAATTACTAAAAACATGGCTCATTCCATAACGCCATCAACAACTTTAATGATGCATCTGAACTCCCAACATCCCAAATACACAATGGGACTCACAACCTTGTCTTCAATGAATACGCCCAGTGATTGGGCTATAGACAATCGTATATGTACACTGAACAATGATCTTTAGATCCTACCCACAGGATAGAATGGATGGATGGATGGATGGAATGGATGGATGGAATGGTGTGGATGGATGGAGTGGATGGATGGAGTGTATGGATGGAATGGATGAAATGGATACAACAGATGGATGTAATGGATGGAGGGAATGGATGGAAGGGACGGATGGAATGGATGGAAAGGATGGATGGAATTGGTGGATGGAATAAATGGAAAGGATTGATGAATGGAATGGACGGATGGAATGGATGGATGGAATGAATAGAAGAAAAGGATGGACGCATGTGACGCAAATGGATGAAATGGATGGCATAGATGCATGTATATGCAATGGATGGATGGAATGGATGGAATGGAGTGGATGGAATGGAGTGGATGGGATGGATGTATAGATGGATGGATGGAATGGATGGTTGCAATGGATGGAACTGATGAAATGGACGGATGGAATGGATAGAGGGAATATATAGATGGAGTGGATAGATGGAATGGATGGAATGGATGAAATTAATAGAATGGATAGAATGGATGGAGTGGATGAAATGGAATGGATGGATAGGATGCATGGAATTGAATGGATAGATGGAATGGATAGAATGGATAGAATGGATGGAATGGATGGAATGGATATAATGGATAAAATGGATAGAATGGATGAAATGGATAGAATGGATGAAATGGATGGAATGGATGAGATAGAATGGATGGATGGAACGGATGGATGGAATGGATGGAATAAATGGAATAGATGGACGCATGTGGAATTAATGGATGGAATGGATGGCATGGATGCATGTGGAATACATGGAATATATGTATATGGAATTGATGGATGGAATGGGTATGGGATAGAAGTGACAAATGAATAGATGAAGAAATGGAAGAAATGAATGGATGCACTGATGGAAGGGATTGACGGAATGAATGGATGACGAAATGGAAGAAATGGATTGATGCATCAATGAAATAGATGGATGGATGGAATGAATGGATAAAGAAATTGAAGAAATGGATGGATGCATTGATTGTATGGATGGATTGAATGGATGGGATGGATGGAATTACCCTACCCTCTAGTTCCCGTGTGTGCCCACAGTGCACGTGTCTCTGTGTAGCTTGCTTTCTTGTTCCCATGCTTTTGTCATATATACCTATGTTCCCTCCTATCGCTGTAAGCCCAGCCTCCTGTCACAATATGTCCATAAGTTGCTGTGCTCCCTGCCAGCCTGTTCCCGTGATGTCGCTATGTATCCCAATATAGTACCTCAACCCTCTCGTCACATGTGTGCCCACCGTGCCCGTTTGTTACTTTGTACCCTGCTTTCTTATCCCCCATGTTGTTACTGTAAATCTGTATGCCCCAACCTGTCACCATACGCCCAGCCTACTGTCACTGTGTGTCCATATGTCGATGTGTTCCCTGCCATCCTGTTCACGTGCCTGGTCTCGGGCGCTTTAAAAGAGGAACCATCTGTCATGCTCCCCTTCTATGTGCGATTGTGGGACCGATGGCGACGTGGCCGCCATGGATTTGCTCCATCATGTTAGACCGTAACGCATTGCAGCGGTCTAGTGTTTCTTTCCATAATGGCCGCCGCCAGCTTTTCAGGGGCTCTCAGCCAGCGGCGATCGCGTTGCAACTGTGTGTTCTTTTCTCCACTTTGTTGTCAGCGCTGGCAGTTTATTTCCCTTGGCTCTGCTGAGCCCTGCTATCCCTCTGTCCTCCAGCCCTCCTCCTCAGGTACTGTATTCTGTTTCTCCTTACCTCTCTTTACTGGCTTTCCTCCGCAACTCTTCCTTTCTGGCGTTTCTCTGTTCGCCCTGCTTCCGTCTCATTCCTTGTTCTCTGGGTTTCATTACACGCTTGTTTCTTTTCCTCCGCTCTCTGATTGCCTTTGGACATTGCTTATCCGGATTTCCTGCAAACATCATACTTCTTGCTTCTACCCATACTTTGTTGGATGTACCTATCATCGGATCGGCCACTTACCTGTAAACCAGAAGAATCATCACGTCTGTCATTCGGAAGGCACTTCGGGGTTTTCTGCCTGAGCGGCTTTTTCCCCTTTCGGCGGCTGCGGATCCGGGGACTCTGGTTTCCGGATATTTCCGGGAACCATAGTGGCGTCGTTCCACGGTCGGCCACATCTACATAAAAAGAAATCTACAGTCCGAGAAAGGAAGAAGAAGTCACCCAAGACCGAATCCTCAGGTGAGGAAGAGTGTGAGTGTTCAGAATCAGACTTTGAAGTTGATAGACCTGACACCATCATATCATATCTCATCACTACACCTACTCTCTACTATACACCATCACACAGTTAGAACACAGCTATACCCCTGATAAATCCGGCCTAGCTGTTCACTTCTGAACACTATCCCATGAACAGCTTCCCACCCTAATAAAACGCAGCTATCCCATGACATTCCAGCCTAATTGCTCATATAAGCTTCCTTCAGGCCTAATGCAGCCAAATACAGTCTGGATGTCCACCCACCAGACTGCACACATTTCAACTAATATCTTCAACACCACACCCAACGCTAGGATGCAGCTACCATCAAGCTATTACATCAGCTGCACACATAATTGGTGCACCCATGCACCCTATGACACCATCTCTCTCTACTGACCTGAACTGCAGTTCCCAAGGACGTTCAACCTACCAGTGCTTTGAGATCATACCAATGATATATAGAGCGATATATAAGTGCCAAATAACATAACATAACAAGTAACATAACATACAGCATAATGAGCAGGGGTTGTGGGGGACACCCCTGCTGCTGACCCGAGTGAAAAAAAGGACCTTGCGGTGCTGGTTCCCAATCACGGAAGTGGAAGGGAACTGGTGTTGCAGGGACCAGCGAGACTGAAGGAAAGATAAGTATGGGGTGGCGGTGTGGGTGGGGGTGGAGGGTGAAAGGGGATTAAGGTTTCTTTAGATTTGGAGTTGTTTTACCTTGAATGACCGAATGGGAAATGTACGAGCAATTGTGCATTAGATACATTTCTCATTCAGTAATTTCAGTCACGGTTATTACTGCCATGGTAAAACAACCCCAATTTGTTTTTTGCCCATATAGCTCATGGATTACTCTAATATTTAAGATGGATTTTGCATCTTTAGTAAGCAGACCAGTTCTAATGCTTTTAAAAATGTTAGCATTGGTGAGATCTGCAGACTGACGCGTGTTTTGAGCTAGTCATCTGTAGCGAAAATGTTGCCAGAGATTTCCAATGCTCCTGAGTGTGTTATGGCATTGTTTGTGTCCTGATGTTTTGAACATAGGTTGACATTTTACTGGTGTTAACTGTAGGAGGTCTCCAAAAACAATAACAGGTTTTCATCCAAACAGTTCTTCGTAGTCGATTTTTAGGACTTCCTGCATTCTGAGATGAATTAAAGCCAACATGAGGTTCGAAACCATCCTTACCTCTTCTATCAGGAGCACTTTCATTTGTTTCAGAATTCTATGTACTTCACTAGCAGCTTCTGCTGATCATTGGAAGTATTGTTTTGGTGTTTACTGGGAGGAGCAGTAGTTGGTGTAAACTTACACAGCCCATGTTGTAGGCAGCTAAACCTCTGGGGGCTGTTACAATAGATGAAAGGTTGTTGTTTGTTAAGTCTTGTAGAAAGTTGCTGATTATTTTATTTAAGAACGTTTTACCAGAACCAGCTTCACCACTTACATAGAGGAGCACAGGTTTATCATTTTTACAGCTAAACGTTTTAGTTTCATGTTTAAACCCATGTTCAATTTCTTCAGTGACTTCTAGATAAATTGTGAGTTGTTCATCATTTAGCAGTGATTGGAACACTGACAAGTCTTCTTCAGATTGTTTAGATTGTTACATGGTATTTTCTACCTCAGTCATGGCTATGTCTGCTTCATTTAAACTGAGTGGTTCTCCAAGTGATTCTTGGCTTCCTGTAAGGGAAGGTTGACTGCCCTCAGGAGTATCTTTATCTAGTAGAATTTCAATTTCTTCCACTTGTTGACGGTCATGGTCCAATATGTCCTTGTATTGTATGAAATTGACAATTGTTATACTGCTTTGAATGTAGCTTCAAATTAGTCACTCTACCTAATAATTCTTCTTCTTTTCTTCAAGATTTGAAAAGTTGCACTAGGGCCATGTAATAAAGTTATCTAAGTTGCAGAGATTTAAATGATAACTTTATATGATTAATTAGGCTGGGTTGGTAAGTTTCAAAACTTCCTTCACAAGTTGAGAGTGAATATTTGCTAGTTGTCTTATTTGCTGTCACATTGTTTTTGCAGGAGTAGTTTTTACCTATGTCGTACAGGCACATGTTTTGCAAAGCAGTTCTTCTGTCTGGGTAGTATGTGCCAATTAAAATGATTTTAAAATGTTCTGGGTGTTGGAACTATTTGTGGCTATTGTTTCTATCTCTTGGTAAGATTTTAGTGCTCTTTTTTGGGATGACACAGGACCAGAGTTTAGCCAGACAATGTGTTCAAATTTGCCATATAAAGCTGTACCTGTTAAACAGTCTGCAGCTTCATAGCACCCGCATTCTCTATGGGAGAGCATTTTTATACCAAAGCTGTACAATTTCTGTGACAGTGTTGTGTCAGATGATATGTCCCAGAAGTCTTTTAGCTCTGTTGTCTCAGCTTTGGTGAGATATGCAGTGACATATCTTGCAACTGCAGTGGAATTGTCTGCAATGCATTGTATGTCTATATTCTACAAGAGGGCAATGATTGCGTTGCAATCATTGATGTACTTGGATGCTTCCCCCGTTTAATGTTGTATGTGTGTTTAGGGGATTTATCTTTTGCACTGTGTCTAACAGAAGAGATCAAGCTATTTACCGGTACATTTTTGAAAACTGGTCTAGGGTAGCCCAAGCGACATTTGGTGTAATATGTACCTTTCTCTTTATATCTACTTTGGCCGTATCTGTCACACTTATGTTTTTGGAAGCATAAGATTTGTGTACACAGGTCACTATGTGTGGTTTCTGAAGGGATGTCGCAGGTAATGTATTTTTCAATAAACTGTAAAACAGTGGGATCACTGTTCTGGCCACATTTGGGAGCTTTGTGGTGCTCCTCTGGGTTGATATCCTTTTCTCCAAAATAAGTCTTCCACTTCTCTGAGTGGAGGGGTAGTTTTATTGCAGATAAAATGCAGCATGGCAATGAAAGGATGGTGAAAGTACCTTGATATATTGATAGGGTCCAGAGAAGAGAGTTCTCCTTGCGTTTTTATATCTATTCCCTCTTTATTTTGGTTTGCAGTGCGTAAAAAGTCATGCAAGTCGTCCCATGCATATTCTGCACGACTTAAAGTAACAAGCCATGTGGGAGGGCCTAGGTTCCTCAGCATACAACGCACATCTGCGTGATGTTGGAACCAGTATTCTTTTGTACCATGCATGTTTGCCAAGAGACTTGTGATACTTGACTGCAAAATGTGATCTTTGTCTTTTATCTTTTCAAGCAGTTGGGTAGCAGGCATGTTTAAAAAATTAGAGCCTGTTTTTAATGTGTGTGCAACTGCATAACATATAGTTGAAAGTTCACTTTCAAACACAAGGTGGAAAATGTATTCTATATTTTGTCTGAATCTGGGGTCTTCAGAATACATTTGTAAATAGCAATATTCTGATGGAGTACTTTGTATGGATACTTGATCATATCTTCTTCCTTTGCCTGTAGGAAAAAGTAGAGGAAACAAACAAGCTTCTATACATTGTTCCCATATGCTCATTGGAGATCCTTGGGCTTGACGCATTTGATATGTTTCTAATGCATCTTCTATGGTATCTTTGGAGTGCAGTGGGTGAACTGTATACTGGTCTAAAATATTGCCTGTAGTAACAGGATCTACACATTGAAATTGGCCAGTTGGTGTTGAATCTTGTATTATTTGGGTGGTTTGTTTTACATTTTCTTCTATGTTTATATCTTTGTACTATTGATTGTAGGGCTTTTCTAGTCGACTAGTTGTTGCCAAATTATTTTGTCTTTTGTTGGTACACCATTAACTAGAACTATCAATGATTGACCTATTGGCCATCGTACTTCTAGAGTGTCTACCTTTTCTTTAAGATCTATTGGCAAATATACTACTTTCCCACAAATACCTTTCAGTAACTCAGATGGAGGCAATTTGTCATTTTCGGTTGAAGGTATATTATAGCTTGAAATGGGTGTACTGTTGGGATTATAATGCCCCCATACAAGTTAAGTTGTTGAAGAGGTTTTGAAAGTCAGACGATTTCTAAGTTGTTAGAAATAGCATGTGATGACATTTGGTTATTGTCAAGCTTTGTATTGCTGTACAAGAAAACTATTGAGGGGTTAGTCATTTTGTATTTATTTTCTATTGTTAGATATAAAGTGTTATGTAGTGGCTGTCTGTGTAATGCTGTCTTGCTGTGAGCCTGTGATGTCACATGGAATGTTACTGTGTGGATGGTGTAGTGTTTATCTGAAGGTTCCATACTGAGGCAGTTAGAGCTCCCCTGCCTGGGTGATGGGGCCAGTGCTGATATAGTCCATACTCTCATGTATTTATCCTTCCTGTAACTGTGTCTTTAAATCCTGTAATAAACCTAAGAAGTAACTAAGAAAGTCTGGAAGTCACTTCATAACAATGGCGATGAGGATGTCTTTCAAGAAGAACCTGCGCACATAAGAAGAAGTTGAAGTCTGAAGGAGCCTGCTGCGGGGGGTGCAGGAGAGAGGAGGACTAAGTGGAGGTCAGCACTGCCCCCACAAACAAGTAAGAGACCCATCACCCAGGGCTAAGTTGGGGAGGAGCAAGGAAGTCCCACTACAGGCGCTCTATCATATAAGTGGAGCCCCATGTCCTGAAGGACCAGCCGCTCAGAAGCTGGAGAGAAGAGCTGGGTCCAGGGGCTGAGGAAGAGAGCCCACATAGGGGGATCAAGAGCGCATGTTGGAGACAAAGCTGGGTTCCAGGGGCTGGCTGAAAGGAGAAGCTGGGCCATCATGGGATGCCCTAGAAAGCTTAGTCTCTAGGGTGAAGAAGTTTTAATGAAGCCTCTATCAATCAGTATGGAGTAGAGCATACCACCTGCAAAAGAAAGCTGCTTATTTTCAGATAAGAAAATGAAGAATATAGCTAACTCGGCAGTCTGAGGCTTGTATGGGTGCCCCACAGAAGGGTGTTGTATTGTGGGAAAATGGTGATTACTCATACTAGGAGCGCCAGTGTGTGCAGGAAGTTTTAAAGTTACCTCCATTGTCTCAGGGATCTGAGTCGGCCGGCCACAGCGAATTCCAGGCAGGGTGACGGTTGGCTGGAGGAGGTCCGTACTGCTTCACAGCAGAGATGAGACTGGTGATGTCACCCGGGTTACAGGGGGAGCTGGTGATGAAAAGAACAATGAAGCCGAAGGTTCCGTATGCAACTGGCGAGCGTAGCTTAGGACAGCTACGTAAGAAATTCGCCAGCAGATGATACGCGGCAGCCAGAAGTGAGGAGCTTCAAGCGTAGAGGAAAGGACCCGTTTAGAAATGGACGGCGTGACGCCTCACGTGGCAGCGTTCAGGACGAATTGTAACCAATCTGTTTCCATGTGTGTGTGGAAGACGCGCACAAAATACGTGGCGGTTAATGGAGGCATTCAGCGTGTGTTCCGTGTGAGGGAGGACTTGCGGCATAAGGTGCGCGGCGTGGCGGCGGGTCTTGCTGTCGTCTGGAGTGATCTAGCAGCCGCTGGGAATACGTCGGAAGATTTTATAGTACACGACAGATCAAGCCGCACTGCCTCACTCTACGGGACGTTGGGGAGCAACTAACGGGTGAGCTAGGATAACAGGTCTACTGTATTGGAAGAGTGTCTCACCCAGCAATCTGATTTTCCAAGCAACAATTATAGGCTTGCAGATGCAGCGAGGAAAGCATGGCGAGTGATAATGTTGAAGCGCTGCCCCACAAACAAGTGAAATGTGGTTTAGCATCGAACCTGCATGAGTTGTAGCTTTTATTTTTAGTGAGCTGTGCCATATGGTGTGAGATAATAGTTACAATTGGAGGATTTGCAGGTTAAGGGTGTTCAACCATGGACTCCTAGGAAGTTTATGCTATTTTAACATGCAGTTTGAAGTGTGCCGTGTTAAAACCTAAGTGTGTAGTGATGGATGTGTGCTGGCAGTGCTAACGAAAGAATGAGCTAGCATAACATTTTGAGGATTTTCAGGCATGTTAGTCGCTCTATAGCAACATGGACTTTTAGGTTAATGTGGTCAATTTAAGGGTCATAATAGGACCATCGACTTGTAGGAAGACACAAGTCAGATTAGGGTCATAACCTGGCCATGGACCTTTAGGACGAAAAAGTTAAAACGTTTGTTGTTCTACAGTTTTAATTTGCATTTACATTATACTACAGTCATAACAATTCATTTAAAAGCTATGTAATTCAAAATGTTGTGTGCCTTGGTTAAGGTTGACTGTGTAATGGATGCACAGAGAAGGGCGTGAAGGTAATATGAGGCAGGTTGCCACGCAGAGGTAGCGCCTTTGGTGTGAGTGACGCTGTGGTTATAATGAGAGGTAGCGACTCTGTTGTATGTGACGCTCTGGTTAAAATGAGAGGTAGCGCCTCTGGTGTGTGTGACGCTATAGTTATAGTGAGAGGTAGCGCCTCTGTTGTGTCTGTGTCACGATTGGTATTAACATGGGGTAGCGCCTCTGGTCTGAGTGACATTGTAGTAGTACCTGGAGGTAGCGCCTCTGGTACATGGGTCACGAGTGAGAGAGGTAGCGACTCTGGTGAGTGTGGCTCAAAAAGGGTATATGAGGGAGGTAGCGCCTCCGGGTAAATGTGACTAAACAAGTACTGAAGTGAGATAGCACCCCTGTTGAGCTTGTCAACAGGGTGTTTGATGGAGGTAGCGCCTCCGGTTCGTATGCGAAGAAGTGTCTTATATGCGAAGAATTGTATTGAAGAGAGGTAGCGCATCTGGTGAGCATGGACCCTAGTGTACGCAAGGGAGGTAGCGCCTCCAGCATGTGGAACATTCTGATGTGCGAGAGGTAGCGCCTCTGCCATTTTGGGTTGGGGCTGGTAACATTATAGATTAGTGTCGCGTTGGATGGTTACCTACGTAACATAGTAGATTAGAGTCGCGTTGGATTGTTACCAGAAATAATTAAAGGAGGTAGCGCTTTCGTTGTTTTTGATATTTTCCTATATTTTGCTGTGCCAAAGACAGCGTTTTCCCCAGACAGTCTGTTTGGCTTAGTACTCTTGCAATGCTGTTTAGGCTCATCAGTGGTCGAAATGCCTGGTACGCGGATGGACCTGGGATGTCTGGCCAGCGTCTCATGTGATCTGTGGTATTTGGTTGTTTCGACTAATCTGGTTACATCTGATAGGCTTCCTCTATTTGGAAATTTTTATTGTTTTGTTTCTGTGTGTGGGTTTTTGGTAAGGCAAGGAGATGTGTTGTGTAATGACCTTCTGTGTGTATGTCCGGTAAGGAAAGGAGATGTGTTGTGTAGTGACCTTCTGTGTGTGTGTCTGGTAAGGAAAGGAGATGTGTTATGTAGTGGCTGTCTGTGTAATGCTGTCTTGCTGTGAGCCTGTGATGTCACATGGAATGTTACTGTGTGGATGGTGTAGTGTTTATCTGAAGGTTCCATACTGAGGCAGTTAGAGCTCCCCTGCCTGGGTGATGGGGCCAGTGCTGATATAGTCCATACTCTCATGTATTTATCCTTCCTGTAACTGTGTCTTTAAATCCTGTAATAAACCTAAGAAGTAACTAAGAAAGTCTGGAAGTCACTTCATAACATAAAGCTAATTGGAACCATTGGGATTCCTCACTGTGTTCTATTTTGTAGGCCATATCTACTATTTGTGTGTTCTTTTTATAAAACGTTCTGCAACAACAGACACATACTTGGTCTGGTATTTCAGCAGATTTATTTTGAAACGTAGCTATTTCTCTTTTGTATGTGTTTATTAGGAGGTTGGTGTTACTGAATTTTCCAAGTCAGCTTCAGTTCCAGAATATTTACTTTGGATGTGCTCTATTTCTCGAAGGAGTTCTTCGGCTGTTCCATGTAGGAGAATTATATTAAAATGGCCAGATGGCCAGGCCAAAGGAAGAAGGCACAGTTCCATGCCCAGAAATAAATACACCAATAACACAAATATGGAGACCACTTTGAATAGAGTGCACCATGCTGGAGGAGACACAGGGGCAGATTCTGCCATTTTTGGGGACCTCACCTGGGTAGTTCATGGTTTGTAAAGTTTTCATTTCACTTTTATTCACAAAGTGATTGAGGAATTGTTGTAAATATTTGAAGGATTGTTGACTACGTTACATATTGAGCTATATGTCTATTTATACACTGGATGTATTTTTGGGTGAAAGGAACATTTGGTTGAAAGTTTGTTGGGGATGTTTTTTCTATAGGGGTTTCTTTTGCCATAATGGTGTCTCCTACATTTTATACCCTCGGCCATTACTGTCTATGACAATTGGGGTTTTTTGTTCTTGTTTATAAGCCTTTTCATTGAAATATGGTTATGTGTTGCCTGTGTGAATCCATTCACCTTCACAGAAGTTTGAAAAGGTATCTATATTGACATTGCACAAGTTCAGAAGTATTTTTTGTAATTTATTGATTAATTTAGTTAGTGGTTTAATTCTGTTTGAAATCAATATAAACAACATAACATTCTTTTTTAGTAGAAATGCGCTGTCAATTAGAGCTTCAAGGATTAATCTTCTGGGGTCATTTTTAAGGGTAGATCATGGCCTTTTAGCTGTCTTTATAAGAATTTGAAGAACTCTACAGTAGAATATTTTCTGTAAAATATTTTTTGGGGATTTTGGGAATGCTTTACTGTGGCTACGTTAACATTGGTAGATACCGTGTTAGGTTCATTATTAGGTCTGCTTTTGTTTGTAAATTTGTTTTACTTAACATTTTTGCAAGAGGGGCCTTACATTTTTAGTGGTAGCTGGTTTTATTTTGTTGAGTGTGGTTACTAGATGTTTTGTTTTAATGTTTTCTATACATTATTTTAAAGGTGGATGACTATATGGCTTGCTTTTATTCTTATCTGCTCCATTCTTTCTTTGTTTTCTACAGAGTTGCTTTTTAGTAGGCATTTTGTTCTGTCTGTTGGGAAAAAAGAGAGTTTGCATTTGAAAGTTGTGGAATGTATATGCATACAGTGTGCATGGGTGCGTGGGTGTGATTGTAGAGATGAATAGAGTGCAGTGTGATTGTGTAGGGGGATCATAGGAGTAGTTGGGAAGGTTGTAAGAGTAAGAGTCTGTAGAGGTGTGATGGGCTTGGGTTAGTGAGTAAGGGAGTGGTAGTGTGATTGAATAAGTTGGGACATTGTGATATTTTGAGAAAAACAGTGGGTGTTTTAATGGTGGTGTTTAGATGTAAGAGTGTTAATGTAATATAATGAGTAAGAGTGAAATAAATGTTGATTTGAAAAGAATACTCTTGGCTAATATACAGTGAAAGTACATTGCTACAACTAGAGCGATATACATGCTTTATTAATGTACTTACTATGTAGGATGTGAAGAATGTTCTTTTGTTCTGCAGTTGTCTTCGGCAATCTTCTTTCATGTAATTGTAAAAAAAAGGTTGTGGGTATATGTCATATTGGTGAAGTACTTTTAGTAATGGAGGTTGTTATTTATAAAGGTAGGAGGAGTTGTTGGGAAAAAGAGTTAATGAAGTTGTGTTACGGTTGGTGTACCAAAGTGTGTTAACTATGTTGTTAGAAGAATATGAGTATGAGTAGTACTGTTTTACACATTAGAATAAACAGGGAAAAATAGGTGTGAGAAAAAGTTGCATATCTAGTAAATCTTTGTGCTGATGATTTTAATGAAAGAAGTGCTGTGTTTTTGGTATCATGTATTTGTAATGTGTTGCAGTGTTTTTAAAGAATAGGGAAAGTGTGGCCTAGTGGTAATGCAATGGTGGATTGTTGTTGCATCAGCCTTTGGTGTCTTATAGTAGAGGTTGGGAAAGAAGAGTACTTTATACATAAAGTAAAGTGTTGTATATAGATACTTTGGTGGTGTACAGATATGTGTGAGCAGGTGGAGAATGGTGGCAGTGTCAGGGATGTAATCAGTGAGGTTGGAAAGTGTGACATTTATATGGGATGAAAAATGGAAAATGCTAACAGGTTTAAAAAATATATTTTTAGGACACTTTTCATGAAAGTTAAAAAATGCATATGTGCATTTATAGCATCACTGTCTGTAACTTGTTTGTAAAAGGAGAGAACAGCAGATGGAAAGGATTTGTAGAACATGTTTAAGTGGCACTTGGTGTGTGAAGGTTTAGTATGTTGGCAGTACATGCATATTTGCCAACATGATCCATTCCAATATGTAGGTGCATATTAAGTCTTGTTTTTTGTTTTTGCATTGTGGGAGTTGTAGTTGAACTTTTCTTTGCATTAGAAAACCTGGACTATACATCCTACAATTGAGAGAACAAACTAGGACTGGATAACCACCTACAGATTGGAACGGGTCATGTTAGCAAGTATGCATGTACTGCCAAGATAATAAACTTGCAAACACTAAGTGGCACTTAGAAATGTTGTACACGTTTTGTATCTGCTTTATTTTTGTTTTATAAAGAAGTTACACACAGTGCTGCTATAAATGCATATATGCATTTCTTAAGTTTAATGAAAATGCTCCTAAAAAGAAATATTTTAAAGGCAAAGCATTTTCCATTTTTTATTCCATACAAATGTCACACTTTCGAATCTTCCAGTCCAGTCTGGTTTTTTGTTGTTGCATTCTAGGCCTTGTAGTCTGAGTTGTGTAATGGAAGAATTGGTGTTACAAGTCACAGAATGCAAATAAAAAAACAGAGTCTTGATAAGCACCTATAGATTGGAATGGGTCATGTTGGCCAGTATGCATGTACTGCCAGCATACTAAACCTCCAACCAACAAGTGCCATTTAATAATGTTGTTCAAATCTTTTGAATCTGCTTTTCTGTTCTTTTAGAAAAATGTTACACACGGTGCTTCTATAAATGCACATATGCATTTTGTTACTTTCATGAAAATGCTCCTAAAAATAATTATTTTAAATGCACAGCATTGTGAGTACCTTCCACTTGATGTGAGCAGGTGCCGAATGCTGCAATACATGGCATTTGCTAGAGTGGTTAAAAAGAGAACTTTTTACAGGGGAAGCTTTTTACAGGGGAAGTGTCAGAAACCATGTATATATACATTTGCGAAAGGGTTAACAAAATACTTTAAAAAAAATAGAAGATTACCTGTATTATGTCTTGTTAGATGCAGATGTTGTTGAACCTGCAAATAGAAATCTTGGACAGTTTTACAGTAGTTTTTGATGCAGGTGGCTGTGAGGAACAGGAGACATGTACTCTGAGATTTCAAGAGTACATCTAAAGTGCTAAACTGAGATGGCAGTGTTACATGTAGTGTTTTTGTATGTGATTGGTGGATGGAAGTGTGACTATTTGAAAGCTGTTAATGAGGGAGTGTTACCAACGTGAAAGTAGAAAAGGTAGACCGCACATGCCATCTGGCCTGGCATGGAAAGGGGTCTGCGGAGACTGGAGACAGATGTGGATTTCCACAGACATCGGGGGATCAGCCAATCAGGTTTCCTGGGTGTGGTGTACAAGAAGAGAGGGTAGCAGGAGTTTCGTTTGGTGAGTTCACTCAAGATCGCTATGGCTATGTCTTTGATGAAGCAGAGTGTATGGATTCTGTGAGACTCTTGGATCCATTGGCTGAAGGTGTATTCTGAGCAGTGTGGATTGTCAGAGAATCCTGGATTAGATGAATTTCAAATGTCATGGTGTGGAGTTCGAGGAATGAAGTGGGCGGAATTCCTCCCATTTTGTGAGAATAGAGTTCACTTGAAGCATTCCGACATCATTGTAGTTCACTGTGGAAGCAACAGTTTGGGCTATGTTACCGGAATTTCACTACAGTTTGCAATGAAGGATACATTTGGAAAGTTGATGGAACTGTTTCGACATTTGAAAATATTTTTTACTCAGATAGCTCAGAGACAAATGTGGATGCTATGAAATTTATTTTATCCACAAATTGAGAATGCAAGACGCAACGTGAGCAAAGTTGTATGTGCTTTTTTGCGGGATGTTGGCATGATATCTTTTCATAATTAATATCTCACATTTGATATTGTCAACATTTTTCTGAAGAGATGGAGTGCATCTGGCTGATGTGGACAATCCGATTTCTCTTGAAAACTTTCAAAATGCATTGAAACAGTTTGTGTGAGCACATAAAATATGGATTCAAGCACCTTTTGTGAAGAATTAAGTTCAGTAGAACATTTGTTAGTTTAGTACATAAATCCAAATAATCAAAAAATATGCAAAAGCCAAAAAGAGACAAAAAGGTTCTTTTAAGAGCCACCATTTATGAATGAAAATCAATTTTAATTATTTGTATCCCCCACACCTGCACACCTGGAATGTTCCAGGTGTCCACAGACTATGCAGGCAGAAAAGTGTCCTCTAATATTTTTTCAAGTTCTATTTTTTAACTGTGAAAGGGGACCCCTAAAGGCACCATTTTTTGTTTTTTGTTATTTCGTATTTTTTTGGCTTTTTTGTTTTTTACAGGAGAGGCCAGGTAAAGTGGGGGTGGGAAGGCAGGCAAGGGAGGGAAGGGGCACCAACCACAAAGACGGAGGGGCAAGTGGACAGGGGAAGATGTTGGGCGGGCCTTAAATTTAAGGTAGGTGGCAGTGTTTCTCATGCTCCTTGAGCGCGGCCTAGAAAGCACTACGAAACTGCTCCCCCCCTGCAGATCAGTGCATTGCGGTAAAATCATAGTACTGTGGTCCTCGAAAGGTAAGGGTCAACAGCATTCTGTATAGCCTGCGAGGCGGACGCCGGCATCCTCTGCCTCACAGGGGTAGCCTCTGTGGTGGCAGGAGCAGTCGAGGACGATGGGGTAGAGGCCATCAACCTGCTTCTCCCTGAGAAAGGAACCGCCTTCTCAGAGCACCTCACTGGTTAGATGTCATTAATGACATTTGTGATTTCAGTCATATTTGGTGTCCTAGGTGTTAGTCTTAGCAGTGCATGGTGGTGGCGCAAGTTGTGGTTGCTTAGCTTACCATAACTGGTGTATTTCAAGGGTTTTTCGGTTTTACTTGTAACCATAACATCCCTTTGACAAAGTGTTTTCACTGAATTTCATAGGTTTTATTAGTGCAACTTAACCATAACGTCCCTTTAACAATGTTTTTTTCAGTGAATATATATGTATATACATTTGACAGAAGAGTGAAAGTCTGCTGCTGGTGAAGCTCCTTTGTCTCTTGTTTGAAAAAGCCCAATAAATATGCAGTTCTGCAGTGCACCAACGACGCCCACCCCCCCTTGTGAGCCTGATTACTTACCCATGTATTTAGATATGTTTAGGTTGTGCAAATGTAACTACACAAACATATTCATACTTTCTCTCTGTTTAAGAATGGTTCAAAGTGGAAAATTGGCACCTTCAGTTCCTGGCTCTACTTGTTCAGGTTCTTTCCCTATTCAGGGGACCCAACCCTGATTTCAATCCTGTATATTGTAAACCTTTGACCTTTATTCATGTTTTTATGTTACGTTAATCAATCTTGTAAAGCGTGCGTACACCCAAGGCATCATGGCAATGAAAGAGATCCAGTGAGACACAATCGAAGAAAGGGACGATCACAGTTACTGGAATCAAAAGGTTTTCAGAAGACGACGAAAGGACAGATGGTCTGACATACTTTGAAGTTCCAAAGGAAGCCTATTCCATAGATAGGCGGAGGCGACAGAGAAAACTGCCGCCTAACCTATCTGAGTGAATTACTTGCACTAATATCCGGAAATCCAAAGAAGAGCGGAGTGGGCGTTCCAGCACAAAGTGACAGAATTCATGCTGCAAATAATCAGACCCTTGGCTATTAAAGCACAGTGGACTAAGCACAATGCCTTACACTCCACTCATTGAGCCATGTATCTCAAATCTTAGATTTTATATTATCCTTCTGAAATTTCAGATGTTTCATTGCCTCAGTACACCTTTCCACTGTGAAATGTAGCAGTACTGCCCACATAATTCTCGCCTACGGCAACAATGACTCCTCTTGTAATGTCTGTGAAGATATGAAGCCGGTAAGATGTCTCATTGAGTTATTGCTGCTGAGGTATGTGCATAACCTGCTGCTGTGAATATTGCTAGTACTAATTTCACCTTTCACCCTCTCGAGGTCGAGACATTGAGTACTATTAATTTGTAGAATAGCAACACTTGTCATTTACATCTCTACAAAAGAGCAGAAATGTCAGAGCAAGTGCCATGCTATTATATATATATTTGGAGCTCACATACATTTCTAAAGAGATGGGAATTCGAGACACAATTCTCTTTTTTAAATTCCGGTTTTGCAGAAGCTTTGGTAGCACTCAGACTTAAAAATATATCAGAGCATTCCTTTTCTATGCCCATCGAAATTAGACATACTTGGGATTTCAGTGCTCGGCTGTCTTTGCGGTGAGGACTAGATTGATATGCAAAGGTGTATTTCTCTTCGGGCATGGCATAATGAGTTGAAACATGATTGTATAGCTCAATGCGCGTGCACCATCCATATCATAGACTACTTGATCTTGTTGGTTCTCTGTAGAGGAACTCTCACATTATTGGCAAATGTTTAAATTCTTCGGGGTCACCAAGTTAGAAGGATCGCTCAGACATGATCTGCTTGCACTTTGTACTCAGCAAGATGTTGCCTCTCGCCCAAGCCTCAAGTGCTGTGCCTGGACTTGCTGTTGCCACTCTTGTTCAGAGAAGAATTGCCTGGCATTTTGGTGCTGGACTTTACTTGGGGTGGATTGACTGACTGATCTACAAATGGACATGTGTCCTATGGCGTGGCACAGTGGGCAGATACCTGATACAGGGCCCCTATGAGTGGATACCATCCCTTAATAGGTTATTTGTCAGTGTTGGTTCTCAGCAGGGGGGCTCTCGCACTTTTGGAAAGTGCTTTGATGACAATTGGGCTTGTATTTGGTACACCATTTACATGAGCACAATAAAAAATAAACTGCATTACCACCCAGATGGCCAGGCCAAAGGAAGAAGGCACAGTTCGACGCCCAGAAATACATATACCAATAAAACAAATATGGAGGTCACTTTGAATAGAGTGCACCATGCTGGAGGAGACAGAGGGGCAGATCCTGACATTTTTTGGGACCTCACCTGGGGCTTTCAGGCCACATTTGGGGAGACATCTGGAACATTGAATGCCATTCTGCAGATTATCACTTGGAGTATTGTGTTGAGGTTTGTGTGCTACACCTGGACCTTTGGGGCCAGGTTGTGAAGACAACAACGTAATATTATGCCCTGATCAAGAGGCCACATTTTGCGGATGGTGTGCCCTGCAGTAAGGTTCACCAGCAGCAGGTGGAAGGTGCAGACTATCATTTTCTCTAACTGCATACTCATGTACTGTCCTGGCCCCCATTCCAGGATGTTATTGGGGTGTAATATGTGTGCACAATGTGTTGTAATATTTGTAAGACATTCACCCAAACCACCAACCCACACCGCCACTGCCGGAGCCAAACCACTGCTCTCCGACCCATACCACCACACTGCAACACACTGTATCTCGCTCCACATAGCCCTAGAAACCCTTCGGCAAGGCAAACCTGCTACACAAAACACATCTTCCCTGCATAGATCACAAAAGTGTATCACTACAAAAGTCATCCAAGCAAACTAAGGCACCCACAAGCCAAGGCACATATTCAAACACACATCCACCTATTAACCAATGTATCTATTCAACCACACACACTTAGGAGCATGCATAATTCATACAGAAGAAACCTAAATATATGAATTTCGAATATGTAGAAATCCAAATGAGGCCTAGAGCTACATCTAGCAAATAGAGCAGTCTTTGAACTTCTGAGCCTTTATTCAGTTCTGGGGTAAACCTAGTGCACTACCAGTCTTCACCAAAGCAATATCACAAGCATAAGAAGTGCGCAACTGCACTTCAACAAACAAATGTCACATTCACTGCAAGAGCAGGAATCCCGTTCAACCAAAATGTATACACCTGTAGTTACTACACTCCCTGATTCATGGAATTATTTGCATGTAAAACAGGGATTTACGTGCCATTCTGCCCGCAAATCTCTGTGTAAGCGACTCCAACCCTGCAGGCTCATTGGCTTTGTTAATGCTTGCTAATTAAGACAGCAATACTTTTGGACTCTTCCACAGCAAAGTAGTTCTCTAAACAATAAAGACTGAAATGACCAGAAGAATTGAGGCCAGTGGCACACTAATAAATAGGAAATGCACGACCCAGCCGTGTAACAAATAACACAATAAAGTACAATAGAATCACATCCCTTTTTAAGCTCATACTAATTGCTCAGTCAACAAACAATAAAAGAATAGAATGCGGTATCTTAACAACCCTTAAAAAGCTCTGCAAAGTATATTGCCTGCTATTTATTTATATTAAGGGAAACATGTAGTATTCTTCTTGCCTTCTCTTTTGTGATATGAAACGTTTCATACCTTGCAGGCTTAGGCCGCTGAAGGCCTAGGTCTCTTAACAAAAAGATCTGAAGTCAGGAAGTGGCTTGGAGTAAACGGGTTGCAGAATTCTCTTTGCCTAGCAACACAAACCCAGATGAGAACTCTGGAAGATTTGAGAGATATAGGTAGTTTCTGACGGCTAGTTTCAACATGTCATAGTCTTACCTCGGCTTAGACCTTTGCGTGAATGTATTGCTCACTGGTGCACAAGCTTATTTTCTTATTTTTTTAAGGCCCCCTCAACTATGCCAGACTTTCAGCCGTGTTCTGTGTATTTGGGTAAAAGTCTGCGGTTTATTTGAGTCAGCGATGGCCGATGCATGTCAAGAGCGAGATATCACATAGCAAGGCATATCACATCAAGGACAAGTAGAAGCGGCATTGAGGCCTTGTCTCTGTCCCGGCTCCCAGGTCTCATTTCAATGTTGCCTATCTCTCGAATGTTGAGTTCGCCACAGGTCGACAATACTTTAAGTCATTTTCTGCCACTGCTAAATTGTAATCGTCTTATTTAGAAAGAGGGGTAGTAGAAAGGTGTTTATGTTTTGGAGAATTGGTTTCAAAAACCCACAAATTTGCTATATTGACACAAAGTGGATTTGCTTCAGTTTCTAGTTGATTTCAATGAGCAATTGGAGACTAACTTAGTTATTTTGGCAACTAATTTATTATGTTTATACAAAATTGCTCCTTTAAGCAAATACATTTGTTTTTGTAAAACAAAAAGGTTGTATTCACACATAGAAAAAGAGCAAACATATTTGATAAAATGGATGTTCCAGCAAAGCAGAGCAAATTTCGTGCACAACTTGATTTTTGGGTGAACTAAAATTGCCAATTTTTGTTGAAAATTACAATTGCTATGATTCATCCTACATGTACTCATTTATCCTGGCTTATATCTTAGTGATGGTCAAACTGCTCTATATATACAATTCAGGGACCTGCCATTAATCAAGTTATCAAAACCTGTTTTGTACTATTCTTACAAAAGTGAATAACAACTATGTGCAAATGTTAAAAAACATAATTTCACATAGTGTACATTTTCTATCATACATCAATATTTCCATCTCCATTTCTATTTGATATATTTTGCAATATTATATCAGCGAAGTATTACTACAGATATTATTATAACTATGTAGTAATACATATATGTTGTATGTTTCTCACAGCCAACATGTTTCTGTCCTGCTTCCCTCAACATGTAAGACTTTCTTAAGGGGTAACTCCTTTTTTTCAATAAGCAAAATGTACAATATGTGTAACCTTTTTTCATATTTGCACATAATTGTTTTCTCTTTTTAAGAATAATAAAGAAATTGGGATAACTTGATTGAGCAAAAGTTGTTTTTTTGCATTTCATACACTGAATAGTTTGAGGGGTTCTACATGGTTCCAACATGTCATCTTTGCATGTTGCAAATTTGATCGAGATGGGTTCACTTTCGAGTCACTTTCTTTGTGACATGTTCCCCTCTACAATCCATGCACCCGACAAGAGTCCTATATATGTAAGTATATGGTTGACTTAATGAAACAGACGCGACCAAACTTACAATGTGCAATAATACCACAATGTAACCACTGCTGAATATTTGAAGATCACTAAGAAATGAGACAGAGTAACTTTGTAAGCTACAATTTTATAGTCCTAGGAAATTGTGACTGTGATAAAATAAGGGGGTTTCTCTTAAGTTCCAATGGTATTATTTATCCTCAACATTAATTCATATGTCATATAATCACTTAAGGATACCACACGCAGATACTTGTAATGGTGTAACTTGTAGTTTACCAGTTCGAGGTGGTTGCTACTCAATAAAACAAGGCACATTCTACTTAGCTGATTATATGGTGTGAAGTATTTTTAACCAAACTCCCTTGCCTAACCGCCAGACACATTCTGGATGCCTTCCTCTCTGGAGACATCCCTATCTCTAACCCGGTCACCACCCCCCTCTCCTGGTCTGACCACTTTCTCCTCTCCTCCCACTAGGGGCCCCCCGGTCTTCTGTCCAAGCCGCCTTCCGCACTGCCAGCCCCCTTCGCAGTCATTCGATCGCTGAAGCGAGTGTCAGTCACTGCTTTTGCCTTCACTTTCATCCCCCCCTCTCACTCCTGCTTCTGACTATCCTTCAGACTCTGTCCTTGCTAACCTTCACCTCTCCATCTGTAATACCCTTGACATCCTTGCCCCTGTCATGAGGATCCACCTGAAGCCTGCCTCCAAGTGCAATGGCTGGTATGACTCCAATCTAGCCTCTCTGAAACAGAAGTGCAGAGTTGCTGAACGGAAGCGGCAGACCTTGGGTCCATCATCTGATATACCTGCCTGTTGCCTGCTCCAAAGGCAATATTGTTTTCTATCTGCTCCAAGAAGTGGGTCCACATCCAAGCCTACATTTATGGAGCCAGTAACAACACAGCTTAACTTTTCAAAATCTGAAAGGAACTCGCCAATCCAACTGCAGTCTCCACCTCTATCCTTCCTTCAGAGGCTCTGTGCCGCTATTTGGCCTTCCATTTCACTTCTAAAACACAGGACATCCTGTCCTCACTCTCCACCATCCCCATCCCCACTTCTGCTCCCGCCCCATGCCTCCCTTGGCTCCCCTCCCTTTACCCCCATACTCTCCTCCCTCCTGCCCATTGCACCTGATCTGATGAGGTCTCTAAAATTGTCCACTCTATGAAGGTCTCATCCAAACAGGTACTCCCCTGCTCTTCTAGAACCATTAAGGACAACATCTCCTGTCTCAAGCTGGCTCTTGCCGACTTCTGTAACCCTCATTTGCCACTGGCTACTTTCTCTCTATCCCTTAAGCACTCCCTTGTGCACCCTCTCCTAAAAAACCTTCTTCTGACCACTCCTGCCTGATTATCTATCGCCCTAACTCCACCGCACCCTTCATAGGTAAACTCTTGGAGAAGTTGGTCCCCCTTCAATTGATCCTTCATACTGAACTTGTTGGCTGCATCCATGACCATCATTCTTTATTCTGTACATCAAGAGGCACTGAACCTGCTCTCCTGCACACACGAGAAGACTTGCTCGCCATTCTTGACTCTATATCTCTCCTGCTGTTCTCATTCTCTTCAATCTCCCCTCTGCCTTTGACACAGTGACCCATTCTATCCTTATAAAACAGCTCCGTTATACCGTTATACCCTCAGCATAACGGACCGGGCACTGGATTGGCTGACATCCTTCTTCAATAAACGCCCTTTCCAGTTGCAACTGAGCCCTTTCTCCTCCACCACCTCATTCTCTACCTGCAGCATAGTCCAGGGCTCTATCTAATCACCATGACTCTTCAATATCTACTTCGCCCCTCTTGCTCACCTGATCTTCTCCTTCTCTCCTCATTTCCAGTGTTATGCTGATGATACACAGCCTTCCTTCAAACTTCCCTATACTACCTCCTCTTCCTCCTCTCTCATCCCGATTGACCACCATCCAGGCATGGTATGGGGCTAACAATCTCTGCCTTAATGCCAGTAAGATGGAGAACCTTCTCTTTGGGACACCTGCACCCTGTTTCCCTCCTACCCTCTGGGCGCCCTCCTTGGGCCCTCTACCTTCACCATCCTGTGAGGCCAAAAACCTTGGGGTCATCTTCGACTCTTCTCTTTCCTTCACTCCTCACATGTTGGATCTTGCCAAGATGGCCCACTTCTAGCTTCACCTCCTTAGAGGCAGTCTCCCTTTCCTTATCTTTCCCCAGAAGCTCAAAGTCTCCAGAGCTCAGGTCCTCTCTAGGGTACACTGCAGCAACAGCCTCTTCATCAATCTCTGCCTTTCCTCCCTATGCCCCCTTCAGCTAATCCAGAATAGGGCTGCAACACTTATCCTTAGCCTCAAGCCAAGGGATCGTATCTTTCCAGCCCTAAAATCTCTCCACTGGCTCCCAGTGGCTGTGAGGATCAAATTCAAGACCCTCTGCTCCATCCACAAGGCTTTCTGGGGCCTGGGGCCTGGGACCACGCTACATATAACTTTCTCTCCCTAAATATTTCCCTACCAGATATCTGCTCCTCTAACCCTAACTCTCTGCTTGTCAAATGCTTCTTCAAGCAGAGAGTGGGGGGCAGGTCTCTCTCTTCAGCCGGTGGCTCTTTTTGGAATAGCCTCCCTACCCCTCTCAGACTTGTGCCAGACTTCCTTAAATTCCAGAAACTTCTCAAAACTCTGCATTTCTCAATCTCTTTCCCTCCTTCCCTCTCTCCCTCCCCTGCTAATCACCCCACTGCCGCTGAGACAGCCCTTGGGCTTCATCTGATCTGCCTTCCCTATCTTTTGCACTTCTCTTCACTGCACTTGCACGTCCGAATGTCACAAGCCTAGTAGGACCACAATTGTATATATACTGTTGCCATTGTTATTCACTCCCTTCTTGCCTCCCCACCTTGCCTCGTGGCAGCTGAAAACAACATTGGTTGTAAAGGCGCCTAACAAATGCTCAATAAATAAAATACAATTTTGAAAAATCATTTCATTTTGGGAGAACTGGAAATTTCTTGAGGCTACCTGACTAGGTGGTTCCTGTGTCACATTTAAGTCAATAATGTAGCACCACCACCCCCTTATGGAGATTCGCGCAATTTAAGGAGCGCAGGTGGAAATACAATAAAAGAAATAGAGATGGGCAGATGAAAAGGAAAAGGCAGAGGTCAAGGAAGTTGAACTTAGCAGAATCCAACATCCAAGATGCAGACGCACTCCCAGAAATAAACAGAGATAATGCAATCTAAACTGGAGCTGGAGTAACCACTATACGTCTATCGGATAAATGGGTTATGAAATACCACTTACAAAATGTTTTGTCTTTTGTGCCCAATAGCAACTGTGATTTAGTGTCTGTTATGATTGATATTTTCAAATTCTGCTTGACATTACATCTGTGGAAAACGTTTGGTATAAGTAAGATTGATAGAGATGTTACACCTGGAGAAACGGAACATGTAAACAACTTGGAGGCAGAAATGCTCCTCTCAGGAAAAATGTAACTTTGAATCAGATTTAGCAAATCCTTTGAGTCTATCTTTATAAACTGCTTGTTTTGACCAAGGCCACACTGTTTCTACTGGTTTTAAACCATTTATCATGTTTACTCCACGATGCATCAATGATAATTAAAGATTCTGAGATTCTAATGAAGAGAGATATTTCAACAATTTAATTGGTTTGAGAAAAATTTACCAGTCAACTTACCTCTTAACCAATTGTCAACACTTTAAAAAGTTGGTGAACCTTCTGATAAAGGTGGGAATATTGTCATTTGGATTACACACGATCATGGAAAAGAAGCCAATCATCAATTGAGAGTCTGATCTTGTTATAAAATCTTACCTAAAGATCTCACTGTCAAACTTAATTTAAAGCTAAAAGGCACATTGTTTGTCTAATTTAGTGCTCGTATACTCTATGAAGATGAATTTCCTTTATCTATGTCAAATTTCAGTCACACCTAGCCTATATATACTATAATGCATGCATCTAAGACTGCACGATTAGTTCACCCTATTTTTAGCTGTATTGGCTCGCTTACTGAGCCGGTGTCAGGATTTTGTTGATTTATTTGTTATTACCAGTTATTAGTGTTTTACCTTCCTATATCCAACATACTAGAACAGCTATTAAAAGGTTGGTTGCCATCCCCTAGGAGTTGAATATTCTCCTAGTAATTTTGGACGCATCATCCTTTTATATTTCAATTAATCATGAGGGTGGTATAAGAGTTTCTTAATACATTTTCAGAGAGAGACCTGTATGCCTGTTTCTCAAATGCTGGTAGATGTGATTGAATCTGTCTTGAAAACTAATTATTTTTGTAAAATTATCTTTTCTACCAGCCAATTTATGGCACTGTGATGGGCACTAAATGTGATCTTTGTACGCAAGTGTACTTATCGTATCAGGAAGATAAATATCTATCAAAATACAGCTAACAAATGGAATGGCAATATTTTCCTGTGGATAAGAACGTAAAGTGATCAATTAACATTCTTAAATGTATAAATGAGAATTATTTAAATTTTATTCCTACACCTAACACAAAGAAGATTGCATTTTTGGATCTTAACACCATTGTTAAGGATTTCAATCAGGCGACACACACCTTGGTCTCAGCCTAGCATGTAGCGCACAACTGAAAGGCTTTTTTCTTTATTTTATGCAGATTCAATTTGAGATGGTACACAACTCATCTCACACCCCCTTTTTCAAATGCCCCAAGTCACAATGGACCATGAACCAGGCCAGTTGGTGAAAACGCAATATTTTATTTATTTTTAAAATTCAAAAGAAATCATACCATTTTTAATATGGGGCAGCAATCACCAAGGGGGTGATAATTATAATGAAAATGGAAGCAATGTACTTGGTTAACCTTCGCCTAGAACATATACAAAGCACAAGTGAATAGGAGCACTTTTAGAATTAGGATAGATAGCACCCAAGTTAAGTTTTCCCCCTGCAATGTTCCCTCAACCCCCACATAATCTAATTCTGAGTGGATAGAAAGAAGCAGCAGGTAGTCAGGGATAAAAGACAGTAAACAGAATCAAAATCCGACCTTCCCTCACAGAATAAGAGCTTTAAACTCTTTGCAAAGACATAAAATGACACTCAGATTTTGTCAAATAATTAGTTATATGTGTGTTTATCACAGTATTGGGTATGTTATCTCACTATCAACCATAAGGTAAGGTATCACAAAAGCATACAGTTCACAAAACAGATGGAAATTGAAAACCCAGTGCAGCCAGATTCACACATGGAAAAGTTGAATTTTGTGAATTTGCAGTTTTAAATGTAAAAACGGTTTAAAAAAACTAATGGATGAAAATACTGAATCCAGATGCGGATTTTTAGTAGGGATAGAGATACACAACACAGAGACAATATGGAAGTGAAACGAGGTCTCTAGCTGGTGAATTGAGAGAGATTTGGAAGGTAGAGGTTCCTTTTTAGGAACATAGAGCAGTGAAAAAGAGAAATCTTTTTTTTTTAATTTGTTTATTTATAAATCAACACACAGGAGCTTATACATACACATTACTTATATCTTCTCAAAACATATAGATCACAGAATCCCCTCCCCCCACCCCCAATGTTCCACGGTGGGCACCATTCTCGGGTCTCATTCGGCCTGGTCCGGTGGCAGCGACGGATCATCCATAGAATAAAGGGCTCTGGCAATCAGGCGTGGTTTAAATGAAGTCAGGGCCGGGAAGTTCTGATCATAATCTAGCACCGGTGCCCAAATGTCCATAAATCGATGAAGCAGTCCTGCTTTAGCTGCCGTGACCTTCTCAGCTATCAGAATATCCCAGAGTTTGACCCAGCAGAGGTTCATCAAGGGTCCTTCTGCGGATTTCCAAGTGCGGGCCACCGTGATTTTGGCTGCCATCAAAAACTACCCTGATCGCGGGTATATGTCTGGCAGCGGGATCCCCAGGAGGACTTGCTCAGGGGTTAGTGGAATGGTCACCTGAGTGACGTCCTTTATAGTGGCTAGGGAGTGAGACCAGAACTCCTGTACTCTGGGGAAGGTCCACCACATATGGAATTATGATCCGGGGAGGCCGCAGAGATGCCAGCATTGAGGATCCAGGGCCTGTTGGAAGTGATGGAGGCGTGGGGGGGTAATACCATCGCAGAAGCAGTTTATGGGCGCACTCCCGGTTGGTGATGCAGCGGGATGCTGTGCGCATTCTAGACCAGATGTCCACCCACGTGTGATCTTCTATGGCATGCCCAAGTTCCATCTCCCATTGGGACATATGGGAGGGCTTGGAATGGAAAGGGTCATCTTGTAGCAGTTTATAAAGGGTTGAGATCTTCCCCTGGGCCGGCAGGTCGTTCACTGTTAGCTCCAGTGGAGTAAGGGGTTTTGTGGCCGCTGCTCGGGTCCGGGAGTGCGTGCACCAGTGCCTGAGTTGGGCGTAGGAGTATCTGTCTGTCTCTGCTAGCTGGAGTGCCAATTTATATCGTTCAAAGGTTAGGGGGGAGTCCACATCAAAGAGTCTTTCAAGGCCTCCTGCGACCCAGTTCCTAAAGTTCCTTGGATGGGCTCCAGGGGAGAAAGCTAGGTTGAGGAAGATTGGAGAGAATGCACTCAGGTCTCCTGGAATGCCACGATGCCTGCGGGCCCACTCCCAAGCCTTTATCGATTGTTTTGTGGCAGTCAGTACTCCCGGCCAGCTCCGGTGTGAGGCGGAAGGGAGAAACGGGAGGAAGGGGAGGAGGAGAGGGAGGCAGGATTGCTTAATCTCCACCCATTTTGGCCACCCTGTGGTGAGCCCCCAAGCTTGTAGGTGGGCTAGCTGTGCTGCCATTTGGTATTTTCGGAGGTTGGGGACCCCCAATCCACCCAGTCAAGTGCTGGCCATAATCGATCTTCGCGGAATTACGTACTTCCTTCCCTTTCCAGATGAAGTCAACCATCTTCCTTTGGAGCCGCTGTAGGGGGGGAGCGGAATTTGGCCTGGGAGGAAGGCGCAGGCATAGAGGAAGCGAGGGAGTAGGTTCATTTTACATGTCGTGATGCGGCCTCGCAGGGAGATTTCTTGCGATTGCCAGTGGGTCAGGTCCTTCTCCAGTTCCTCTAAGAGCGGCGGAAAGTTAGCCTGATAGACCTTCATTGGGTGAGCGAGGATCCGGACCCCCAGGTACGGGATCGAGTGGGTGCTCCATTGGATCGGGCCTCGTTCCTCTAAGGCCTCACGTTCGGCTGGGGTCAGGCCCACTCTGAGTGCTGCTGACTTTTTGAAATTAATGGCGAATCCCGATAGCCTCCCGAAGTCGTGGATTTCAGCCAGGGCCGTTCTCATGGACCCTTCGATTTTCGTGATGGTTAGCAGAACATCGTCTGCGTAGAGGGCAACTTTATGTTGCTCGGAGCCAATCTTCAGGCCACTGATCCGGGGGTTTTTGTGAATTCGCCGAGCCACCGGCTCCATGGCCAGAGCAAAGAGCAGCGGGGATAATGGGCATCCCTGCCTCGTCCCGCATGTGAGATGGATTGGGACCGATAGGCAGCCGTTGACTCTTAGCCTGGTTTTAGGGGCTTGGTAGTTCGTGAAGATCATCTTCCCGAAGGTCGGGCCAAAGCCAAAAGCCTCTAGGGTGAGGTGCAGATAACACCAGTCCACCCTGTCGAAGGCCTTAGTGGCGTCTAGCGCCAGTAGGGCCAGTTGTTGGGAGTCCCGATTGGCGATCTCTATTAGGTCCAGTGCCCTGCGGATGTTATCTTTTGTCGACCCGTAGTTTATATACCCTGTTTGATCTGGGTCTATGATGCTCAGAAGGATAGGTGCAAGACGGTTGGCCAGGATCTTAGAGTATATATTGGTGTCCAAATTCAACAGAGAGATGGGTCTATACGAGCTGATATCTTGGGGGTCCTTTCCCGGCTTGAGGATGAGGACAGTGATGGATTCCTGCATCATTGGGATGATCGTCCCAGTGGCCACAAATGAGTTGAAGAGGCGGGCCGGGGGGGCCGGAAGAGTTTGTAGAAGCGGGTGGAGAATCCGTCCGGGCATGGGGCTCTGGTTTTCAAGCTTTTGATGGCTGCCTCCACTTCCTTGGTTGTAATGGGTGCTTCGAGTTCTTCCCTGGCCGCCGGGGTCAGATGCGGGGTGGCCGCCTCTTGGATGTATGCGCGCTGCTCACCCGGGACCTTGGGGGCTGCAGTCATTAGTTATGAGCGGTGGGCGGCCGCCAGGCGTAGTTTTGCTTTGTTCGTTTAGTGGATCGCCTCCTGCGGGTAGCGAAGGCCCAGGATGGTATTTCTGCTCTTCTCCTTGGCCAGCTTGTTAACCAGCAGTTTGTTGACCTTATTGTTATGGACATAATACCATTGCTTGGTTCTAGTTAGTAGGCTTGCTGTGGCGTCAGCGTAGTGCGCTTCGAGCCTCTTCCTTGCCATTTGCAGGACCCTGTAGGATTTAGGGGCCCAACCCTTTCTTTTGTGGGTGGCTTCAGCTTCACGGACTTCGGCTTCCAGGGCGGCTTGGGTCGCCTGCTTTCTTTTGTGAAATGCGGCGCCTTGGGCAATCAATTCCCCTCTGAGCACTGCTTTCATGGCATCCCATGTGTTGGCCGGGGAAGTATCCTTGTCACGGTTTTCTGGAAAGAAGTTTTTTATTGCTCTGGCGATTGAGTCTCTCACTGCCATGTCCCCCAGAATAGGGTCATATAGGCTCCACTGGCGGCGAGGAGGGGGTTCTGGGTCATGGGACCGCAGGGTTAGTGTGACTGGAGCGTGATCCGAGAGGATCCGGGGGCCAATCGCCACATCGTCCGTGAAGGTCAGGATCTGCGGGGAGGTCAGGAGCAGGTGAATCCTGGAGAATGTGCGATGCACGTACGAGTAGAAAGTGAAATCTTTCTCATCCGGGGACAATACCCTCCAGGAGTCCACAACGTTCAGCGTGCGGAACAGGTGGAGCAGGCCAGTGGCCAACTTCAGATCTCTGGATGTCGGGAGATGGGATTTGTCCTTAAGGGGATCTGGGACCCCGTTGAAGTCCCCTCCCATGACAACCTGCCCCTCAATGAATGGGAGGAGAGAGTCTTCCAGGTCTTGGTAGAAGCCTTCTTGGTGTTCGTTCGGAGCATAGGCCGAAATTAGGGTGTAAAGTTGACCAAGGACGATGCATTTTATCGCGATGAAGCGACCATCCTGACATCGTAGCGAGTCCAGGATCTGGGGACTCAGATCTTTCGCGAATAGGATAGCGGTGCCTCCCTTCTTAGTTCCACAGGAAGCGAAGAATTATAGCGGAAAGAGTCTATTTCGCAAGCGAGAGAAGTACGATGGGATTAAGTGAGTTTCTTGCAGGAAAGCGATCGAGGTCCCGTCATTCTGTAGCCTTTGCAAAATGGATTTTCTCTTCGGGGGGGGAGTTCAAGCCCCTAATGTTCAGGGTGGTGAACTTAAGTTTTAGATGTGGCAGCTGGCTCAAGGGATCCACTTGCTGTGGGGGGGATCAAGTCAGCCATGGCTGTGAGAGCATAGCTATTTCAAGTTCTCCTGTGGTTCAAGGTTTTAAAACTGGTCTCCAACGGGAGATATGAGCATTCAACAACTGCCTCCAATGGGAGGTCTAAACTGTGACCAGGGGGCCCATTATAAACTATCGGCACGGCCCCTGGCCGCCCAGGCTATCGTTCAACAGAACCAACATGGTTGAAAGTTTCTCCAAGGGTAAGGTGGTGGCATTCTCCTTGGAGGAGGGTGTGGACCGCATGGGGTCCGCGGTGAGCTCAAAAAGTTTGGGTGGTTCCAATGGTACGTGTTCTGTGTGGGCGTCCTCGCACGTCACTTGGGTTTGCGGTTTCTCTGCACTCGGGACCAGGGGGCCCGATTCGGCTTTGGGGAGGTAGTGTTCGAGGCCGGGCTCGTGCGGCCCGGGAAGGATGGGCCTGAGGTCCCGGGGGAGTCTGGACGGATAATCGATGCTGCGTCGTCGAGGTGGCTGATGGTGCGGGAGGTGCCTTTATACGAGTATTGTAGCGTTGTGGGGAAGAGCCACCGGTAGCGGATCTGCTGGTCTCGGAGGAAGAGCTAGAGTGGATGAAGCATCTTGCGCTTCTGGAGAGTTAGAGGGGAGAGGTCCTGGAAGATCTGTAGAAGGACGCCCTGGAAAGAGAGCTCATCCTTTGATCGGCCCATTGCTGTGATGGCCTCCTTAGTGGTGTAGAAGTGGACTCTTGTAATTACGTCCGGAGGGGGTCTGTGTTCACTCCCCGGCAGGGGCGCAATCTATGGGTTCGATCAAGTAGAAGTTGGGTCTCGTCCAGATCCGGCAATAGAGACTGGAAGAAGGTGCTTACATATTCAGGGAACTCCTTGTCAAGGATTGATGAAGGCACCCCTCGGATGCGAAGGTTGTGGCGGCGGGAGCGGTTTTCCATGTCTTCCTGTTTAAATTTGAGAATTTTGGTTCTTTCCATTAACGTCTGGACGGTGCGCTGCATCTCCGTTAGTGAGTTGGAGTGATTTATGGCCAGGTCCTCGGCCTCCCCCATCCTCTGCTCAATACTATTGACCCTTTGGTCAGTTTGTTCCAATTTAGCAGTGAGTTCCGTCATGCAGATTCTGAATTCTGATTTGATGTCCGACATGAAGGCCTGCAGGTCGTCTTTGGTTGTGAGCATCCCTTTGTTGTCGGTCGCCTTCTGAGGTGTAAGTTTAGGGGGGTCTGCTTTCTTTCCTTTTTCCAAAGCCTGTAGCATGGTGGAAATGTCAGCTGATTTGGAGGACTTCAATGCTTTGCACATGGCTTTGGAGTGAGGGGGCACGCTCCGGGGGCCCGGGCTGGGATCCGCATGCCACAGGGACCAGGAAAGGTGGAAGCCGAGGCAAGCGGGGATGGAGTGGGCTGGAGCGCCCCAGGAGGTTGAGTAGGTAGGAAGAGCCTCCAGGCCTTCAGGAGGCATTGTAGTTCGTCATGATGGAGCGGCCTCACAGTGCGAGGTGGCCACGGGTCTTCAGGTGGCCCTCTACGGCAGAGACCAGGATGCAGTTGGCGGTAGCAGGCACTCCGCGGCTGGCGTCGAAGGGAAGTGACAAAAAGAAGAAAAGTGTCCACGGGCTGTGGAACACTCACGTCCCCTGTACACTCGGGATATTGCCAGTGGCAATCAGTAGTTCAAAAAAGTCTAAATCATGTTCTCTGGGATCTATTTCAATGTTCAATTTATAAATTGCTTGCAACGCAATGGGAAGATAAGAGTACAACTAGATAAATACATAAGTAGCTGGCTAGTTCATCACTGAAAAGTGGTATACTCAAAAGATCATAGTCACTTAAATTCTTGTTTAATGTACTTGGTTAGTAATCCTCAAATCGCTTGATTGTTGATTTTAAAAAAACAAAATTTTATGAATGCATGCCAGTCTATATTCAACAATATTATCAGTTGTTGGTCATCATATAGTGCCATGTATTTAATCAAAAAGTATATACATTTTAAATACAGTAGAGGCCTAACTACTGTCTGGCTAGCTCAACGCGTTTCAGGAAATAATATCCCTTCTTCAGGAGCTCAATATTCTCTATTATGATAAAACAGGGTTCCTTTTTCATAATTTCCTAGTTTCTCAATTAAAGTTCTTCCGGACACAACGTTTCCCTTGAAGCAGAAAAGATAGGGATATTTTTTTAGAACAATGTATCTCAAATTTTCATAGCAAAAGTTGCATATTTAAACCAAAGGTGACTCTACCTCTCATTGGTGCCCCTTTAGTGTATTTCTGGAAGGAGTATTCAGTGTTGCAAAAATGGGGAATCACCGGAATCCGGCAAACAGATTTTCAACCAAATTTGGGGAATGCTAAAAAAAAACACAAAGCTATATATACTAAATTAGTATGGTGTCATTAAAAAAAACACACTCTAGATGAGTCATTAGGGACTAGCAATAATCAATTATTTTTCTAAATAATTTAGGCTCACAATTACCGGAGCTGTAAATAACATAACATAATGTGGGAGTGTTATTCTAATCTCCACTTACCAATTGAATGGTATAAAGGTCCAATGTGCAGTAAGTAACTCCCGTGATGGTGAGTGGTCCGTTCTTCACAGGTAAGTGCAGGGCATGCAAGGCTTGGGTCATGCCCTGAAAGGACAGAGGGAAGTTCTGTCAGAGGGTGGTAGTGTCAGACCTATAAGGTACTGAAGTACAGCTGGACAAATGGAGAATGCTGAATCAAAAAATGGTCCTACGGGACTCCTTACCTCTCAGTAACAAGTAGATTCTCCTGGCCGGCATCCGCTGGTGATGCCGGATGCGGGATACCCATTTTACAAATACGTGAGCGGTGGCGACGCGCATCAGCGCGGTGACGTCAGATGTAAACATCTGACGTCATCACGCGGCGCGCATCCCGCATTGCGTCACAGACACCAAAAAGTGCCTGCCGGTGCGAGTATGGACGCACTAATTCTGCAATGTTTGGGGACTAGGTTTTCTAAATGGGGTAAGAACTTACATAGTGCTGAGTACCATGTCACAATAGTGAATAGGGAGTGTCATTTAGTGTGAATAATAATGGATGCGGTCATAATGGAGCAATTCCAAATGATGCATAATGCAAGTTTGTACACAAGGGGCACCTCTGCTCACAATCTTCCCATATTCATTTTAGCTAGTGTAGTGTCTTAACTATAGTCTGTATCACTATGGTATAGTTACAATTATCACGTGAGTAAAGTAAACTGAACTAGCTTGAGTCTGAGTATAATGTGACTAGTTAGATATGTTTACATACATATTCACAGGGCCACTTCTTCTGAACTTTTAGTCCGTACATCAGATTTCACAATAAGGTCACATTAGTGAGTGTGTAGAATAAATTAAACAATCTCATACAATCAGATTTTTCTGAGGAGTATGTACATACTGATTAACATTGATACAGGTGGAGTAATTCGACACAGATAGACCCATCGAAAAAGGTTCTCACATTTTTAGGCAAAAGCTGACAGTATGTAAAAGATCACATTCGTAGGTACTCGCTAACAATGAGCATATATTCTGATGTTGCGGGCCTCAAAAGGCTAGGCCACCCCCAGCAGGGGAGACCTCCAAAAGACAGCTGAAGGCAAATGGAGCCAGCGGGGAAAAAAGAGAGAGTCCCCAAAGCCCTTGATGCAGGAGAAAGCAGGGCCTGCCATGTCTGTTGGAGGGCAACAGGGCTCACCTGGGTGGCGCGCGGTCCCCTCGCGAGGGCTGCGCTATGAATGGTAGGCAGGGGGCCCTTTTCCAGGAGGGCGCATAGCAAATTCAGCTCCTCGGCTCAGACTCCCGGAGGCCCGGTGCGTCGATTAGGCTGGTGGCGGGCTCACTGAGGCATCGGGCAGGGTCCAATGACGGGCAGTAGCCTGAGCTCCCGGGCGGGCGGGGGCAGGGGCCGTCAGCGCCCCCCTAAAGCACGCTGGAGAGGTTCCAATTTCTGATGTCTGCCGCACGCCGGGGAAAAGGGTGCCGAAGCGCGGGCTCAGGGGAGCGGCTGCCATCGTGGTTGCGGTGCCAGCCGACAGAGGAGCGTTTCTTTTGCTGCGTTTACAGTGATCCTGGGGGCGTTAAGCTCCCAGGTTGCAGGCGATGGAGCTGGGGATGTTGCGCTGCATTAGTATATCGGTGTTCATGGTGGGCATAGCAGGAACCAGGAGAAAATAGCTTTTAGCCGCAGGCCCATGTGAAGGCCATTAGTGGAGCTGCCTCATCGCTGGCGCTCAAGGCCACGCCCCGAGAAATCAGTTTTCAAACGAAAGGCAAATTTTAATTAACGCCACCCGTGAATATCAAAGTTACGCTGCAGTTGTAACCCTTCACGCAGTGTACCCCTTTTCTTTAGGGAAAATAAATTAATTTAATCAAAATATTGCTAATGGCCTATGATCTATGCAAGATAGAATTAATAGAGAGATGGCGCTAGCACTTAAAAAGTCAAGAACAGGGTGCACAGAGAATTCTAACAGTTTTGACAAGTTACCAGGGTATAATAGGATTGCTTAGAGTGTGTAATATAGACAGAAGGGGCAAGATGAGGTAGACTATGTGTGATGGGATGTGGATACTCAAGTCGGCTCTTAAATTTGGGATGAGGCAGTCAACCGGGTTCTGGACTCTCCTGGCAGAAGATAGCTGGGCAATGGTCTGGTCACAGCACAGCACCGCCTCAGCGGGATGGAGCGGGTAAGCAAGGCAAGCAGTTAGTGGACAAAAAGCTGGCCTGGTTTCAGAATGCTTCCCAAAAGAATACAGCAGCTTCTCCCTTTGGGTATTGGGATTTTTAGTGGAGTTTCAGGATTGAGGCCTTACTTTGATGGTCAGCAATTCTTTGGCCTGGCAGTGAAGTCTGGATTTAGCTCTGCTCCAGCTTTACAGTCTGATCTGGAATCAGCAAGATGAATGGAGCAGATCAGGAACGCAGCCGCTGGAAATTCAGGGGAGAGTGTGTCTGGAGTTCTGGCAACCACCCTTTATATAGAGCATGGTGACATCACAGAATTATTGGTAGGCAGAACTGAGCTAGGCCTACCTCCCAGAAGCGGATAGGACAATCAATGTTGGTTGCCTCCTCGAGGAGGAATCCCAGTTTATGAGGTTACATTTTATGAGGTGAAAAGCCTTCCCACAGTACTTTTTGCCAAAACTTAGTCATAATATAATTTACGCATTTGTACAGTTGAAGCCTCTTAACAAATTACATAAGCAGGTTACATATTTTATGCAGAACATGCCAGTCCAACTCTGCAGTCTGTAAAACATTGTTTCGTCCGTTTAACAGTTTTTGGCATTTTTAGTGACAAATCTTCGGTCTAAAATTCCATAGCTTTATACATGGGTTTGGATTATCATTAGGCATGTCAGTATTAAAATTTTCAATGGCATCACTGGAATCATTTTTTTCTCTTCAGCTACCTCCAACTGTCACCTCCCCCAGAAGGAGGATGGGGATTTCCCAGCTTGATTGAAGGTTTATTGCCCCTTATCCACTTCACACTTTGGTGTCCCAGAATTTCTATTGAAAGAGGCCCCTGTCCAGATTGAAGTCTGATTAGTATGTGAAGTTTCTTTGTCCTGGTCAGTCACAGTTTTCCAACCGAGCAATTATCACTTTCGTGTCCTGGAAGATTATGGTGGCTCCATTTGGGGGAAGCCTTAGGTTAGCCAGCAGGGAAAAACCTATTTGTGCAGCTTGCACTATCCAGCCCCTGCAGTTTAACAGTTTTATTTTCCTTTTATTTTGTCCTCAACCAAACAAGCCTGTTGGATAAAGCATCCCCTATGTATTCCACAGCAACAAACACCCTTTACATTGCTAGGCACAGACAAGTTTTTGTTCAACATGGTACTTTTTGAAACAGGCATTTTTTCTGGTTTACACAAGCCCATTTTTGACACTTGGTAAATGTTGCCTGGAGTTCTCCTCCATCTACTTCCCAATGTTGTTCAGTAGCTGTAGCCAGCTTATTTTACACAACAGTCTGTACAAGGTAAAGGTCTCCAGAAATTGACATGTGCACAGAGCTATGGTTTCTTTTGCAGGGGTTATTTTTGACCCTTTGTAGCACAAAGTCAAGCGCTTTTCCGTATGGCTGAAGGAAAGTTTTTGTTATTTTCTTAGCCTTGGTCTGACACAGCCTGACATTCAGTGGTCATGCTTTCTTCTGCTGCAGCACAGTGGGGATATGAATGGGCATGGCAGGGCCTTATTAATAACAGTAGTTTGATGAGGAATCAGAGGAAAAGTGCATCAAAACGGCTTCAGATTTAACTGGAAATAGTTCCCTTTTTCAAAAAGGCTTGCAGCAAAGCAGCACTGCTTTTTCACTCCCTTTTCTTTGGTATATGTCAGAACATAATGGCAGGCTTTGTCAGTATGCCCCCTTGTTCCCTCCTGCCCCATATGTGCTTGGCAAGATGGTGCAGCCACCTTTTTGTTGTTGCAAAATGCAGTTTGCCATGAGGCAATGGTGCTCACAGGAGCCAGTGCAGCCATTTTGCTGCTTCTGCTGAAGTGCAACTTTGTAATGGATGTGAGTACTGCTGAGTGCGTCAAAGTAGCCCACACCATGGTGAATGAATCAGCTTTATAGACAAGTATGTTCCATAAGCCAAAAGCTGGTAATTCCATTTTACAAGCAAGCTCTGGTTAGCCTGCTGGAAATGTAACATTCTCTACCCTAATATGATTAAAGTTCAAAATAATGTATTCCCGTAAGACATATTTTTAATTGCATGTCAAGCAAATGAAGCAAAGATTGAAGAAACAAAGATAAAACATAATATGTTGGGCACAGGAGAACACAAAAGGTCTGATATTACTAGGATTGATTTATTAAAAAGTAGATATGAAGAGTAATAAAAATGCAACTATAAGATTTATTGGAATTTTTGGAAGACAAATACAATTTTAGAAATTAGCCGATAACACTGGCATGTGTTAAAACAGGAGTCTGTATTGTAACCTTAATTCGGAATACCCCCTAAAATTTCTTTCATGATGTCAATATTGATAACATTGCTAATGCCATCTGTGGTATCATCTTTGTGCTCATGGGCTAAGCAATGGGGGACTCCAAGTTAAGGCTGTTGTCACTTCCAATGCCTTCGAATTTCCTGGGTTTGGTTGTGATACATTGTTTCACAGTGACTGTCTCTTGAATAAAGGTTTTTTACTGAATTTCGAGTGTTTTATTATGCAACATCTTAGTCCACTTGTAGCAGTAAATAACCATAGCCAGTGCCCACTGCCTTTTGTTGTGGCCATTGGCCTCTTTGCATTAAGGTATAGGACAGTGGCCTATTTGCCACGACCTCCAGCCACAGTCAGTGTCCCTTTAGTAGCAAATACCCAAAGTGCACTGGCCATGGCTTTCAGTTGTGGCTCCTGCTACTTTCCACCAGTTATTGTAAGTTACCACGGGCTGCTTGCCATGCCAAAACATTTGTGCACCTATTAAGGTAAAAGGCTGTGGCTCCATGAATATGGCATTCAGCCATCGCAATTGCCCCCTTTAGTAGTAAATAACCATGGCCCACTAGTCATGCCCCTCATTCATGGGCCAACTATGGTAAAGGAATGTGATTCACCGGGCACTATACTCTCTTTAGGGTAAATGAACATTTCCGCTTGACACTAGGTACCATTTAGTGTACAAGAACAGTGACCACTGTGCTTCCTTTCTTGTCCCTTCAGTCCTGCAAGATTTTGTCCCCGAATAATTTTCCATGGGAATATTCTTTGAGACACTTGCACAGCTGTTCATTACCATGAGAATGCTTTTCACGAGGATGTGAATTCTTCTCATTTTATAAGTTCATTAGGTAGGTTCACATCAACAAATAAATACACATGACAGTTGATTAGACCAGTCAAACTAAAACAAAGATGAGACACAACAATTGATAAAAATACATCTATCTAAAAGGACAAAACAGCCCCTGGTCAAACGTCTCGCAGAAAGAAGAAAACACTATGAAATTAAAATCTCTTCCTAAGCCACCTTCAATTCTCCCTAGCCAGCTCCCTGCATCCCTCTTCAGTCACCCGCTCCAAGCCTTTCTCTTACTATCATTTTGGCCTCGTTTCTTTCTGTGAGACACTTCATATTCCCGTGATAATGATGTGGTAATCCTATGAAATCTCAGCAGAAAAACAAAAATGATTGGGCTGAAAAAGGCATCTCAAGTTCTCCTCAAAATGTCCAACTCACCTGCTGGTCCTCTTTCACTCTCCCACATTCTTCCTGATGTTAAACCTCCCATTTGCCTCCTCCAAAATAATTTTGAGACTTTTCCTTTTCCTGCAACTTTAGGATTATCACAGGAACCTCTTGCATTGGGAAAAATAAGTAGCAGCTTTTCATTTCTGATAAGCTCAGCATTGTTATGCACCATAGTCTATTTGGGAAAGCTTTTGTGGCCTGAAGGCACCCCCCATCCCACACACAGACCCTTGCATCATTTTTTTTAAAGTAGTGGACAGATTTACTCCAAACTACAAAAAGGCACATTTGCACTGATTTGTGCCCAACTTGTTTCTGATGTAGGGTAAATGCATTGAGCTGTTCTCACTGTACCGTCTTAAAAACTGCACCTTTTTGCCAACAAGTAAATGTATGGGATTGATTGAAAAACAGTTTTTATTTTCGACGTTTAATAACTTCTGAACCATTGGATGAATTTACCCCCAAATCTTCCCATCGGCAGGACCCGGGCAAGATTTTCTTTGTTTCCGATTTCAGACTGATATGCCAGTGAGTCCGAAGCTATGAACAATGGATTTCCTGCAAAGGTCACTGGGTCACAGGTTTCACCTTAACTATAGTGTGACGTCTGCAGCCTTGTAATGTGTACGCAAATAATGAATCTGTATTTCCAGTGTGCTTTCACAGGCAGAGCTTGGTGGATTTTAGTGTTTTTAACCTTTACTGGGTGTTTTGATAAAGACTCTATTTTCATAGAACATTGCTTGAATATTACAGGATATTAAATTATTTCTGGTAGTTACCATACTATGTGTATTGTATATAATGTACTATATACTCAATACGTACTATGCGCACCAGGTGTGCAGTTATAATGTCGACTGCAAAATGTCGAAACAAAAATGTCGAAAAAAACAAAATGTTGAAATAAAAATCGAATGTGCTTTTTTTTATTTGTATGTTTTTTTGGGTTGAGCTATTAAAAATAAATAGGGGGTTGGGGGGGAACCCCCCATTAAAAAATAAAAATAAAAAAAACATTAAAAATTGTTTTTTTTCAACATTATTTTTTTCAACATTTTTGTTTTCGACATTTTCACTATAAACCTGCGCACCATATGTATTTAGTATGTTCTGCCATGTTACTGAACTATGATTAAATCTGTATAGAAAATGGAGCTGCACTAATTTGAAATCACGGCCAAAAGATAATAGTGCGACAATTAGAGGCCTAGCTAGGGCTGAGGGGGCTATAGCCCCAGGTCTTTTGGCTGTAGCCCCAGATAGAAGCTCAGGAGCTACAACCATAAGGCTAGCTAGCCCCAAGTCCCCATCGTCCCACCATTAGAATAGCCCCAGATCTTTTCCAGAGCTAGCAACACCTCTGGGGACAATTACTACCAACAATGGTAAATGTATAGCCGTGAAGAGGTGTGCAATCCCTGCTTGTGAGAGGAGAGTCTGTTCTTGAGCTCTATTCCTGGAGGAGGGCCATTTGCCTACAAATACTGTTAATCATTGTGGAGCTGTGCAGAGGTGTGCAGTCCCTGCTTGTGAGAGGAGAGTCTGTTCCTGAGCTCTATTCCTGGAGGAGGTGCTTTTGCCTACAAATCCCCTTAATCAGTGCAGAGAGCGCACAGAGACGTGCAGAGGTGTGCTGTCCCTGCATGTGAGAGAAGAGTCTGTTCTTGAGCTCTATTTCTGGAGGAGGCGTGTTTGCCTAAAAATACCCTTAATCAGCATGGAGTGTGTACAGAGCCATGCAGGGGTGTTCAGTCCCTGCTTGTGAGAGGAGAGTCTGTTCTTGTGCTCTATTCCTGGAGGAGGTGTGTTTGCCTACAAATACTCTTAATCAGCATGGAGCACGCACAGCGCCGTGCAGAGGTGTGCAATCCCTGCAGACCATGCAGGCCGAGCAGCAGGAGCCCTGAGAAGACCAGAGAGACAGTGGAGGTCGGACTGCTGTAAGGGGAAAATCCTTATCCCCCATCTCAAGAGGGACTTGGGGACAATCCAGGAGACTCCCAGAAGGTAAGACCCGCTCTCAGCAAGCAGTGGTTTATACGGCTCATACGACTCATACAGGGAGCATGGATAAGGGGCTAGCTTATTCATCTTTTGTTAATCGGTCTCCTGGACCCTTAACCTCCCCATAATCAATACACCTCAAACGATCAAAATACCAAGGCATTGGCAGTATGACCCCCAACAGGTCCATGCACCAGACGGCAGGCGAAGCATCGAGAGAAAATGGCCAGTCACAGGTCCAGTCAAAGCTCCCCATTCTTGCCCCCGTTCCCGGTCCCGCCTTCATTTTGTATGTGCCCCCCCCCTGTGATGGCACCTGTTACAGCTGGAGCCCTTACATTGGAAACCTCACTACAGCATCCTTCTTCGGGCTCGAATGATGACATGAGGCAAGGGCCATGCTTGCCCCTGGGGACAAGGCCAGTAACATATGCAATCCACTTAAATAAACACAGCCTGTCCTGCCCTGCCCATTGGAACCTGTACATCACTCTGTGAATGGAATTAATCTGAGACTCACAGGTTTGATGGGTGTAACCTCAATGGAGGATTCAGTCTGTGAGGAGGACTATTCATATTTGGAGTCTGTTTTCAATAGGCCACATCTGAGTCTACACGGTTACCAGTGTCCCCTGTACCTGCTTTGTCACTTGGCATGCTTTTAGAATGGCAACATACTGCTCTATTGACGCGGCTGGCACAGGATATAGCTGACCTAAATTCCATACACTCTCACTAAAGAAAGCTCAGTGACTTTGCTAATGTCAACACCTCATCACCGGCGCCCCTCGGAATACAGCAGGGGCATAGCCCCAAGGGCCAGTACGTCCATGGAGCCTAGTGGGGAGTCTGAGCTTCCATATCACGTAACAAGAGAAGAAGCGAAAGAGACGACTCGTATCCTTGAAACGACTTCAAATTGAAGAGCAGATGGAGGGGAATGCCTCTAGGCCATATGAAACACAAAGTCTACCTATAGATACACCACAGGACTCGATGTCAGTGTCATAAGCCTCTACCGACTCTCATTTAAATCATTCCTCATTGGGAAGGGGACAAGTCCATATACACCAAGCACGGACCACAGGAGGGGGGTCCACGTTCAACTTCAGAACTTGGTTATGGCCGCCCTGACGGTGGCGGTCAGCTACTTTTTGAAGCTGTATGAGAACCTGTACCATACAGTAAAAGATCAGGCCACCCTATTGGCGATGTCCCATACAAAACTTACATTCTTGGAATCGTTTTTCGGATCAGTACAATCAAGGCTTGATAAAGAGGCAGTGATGAGAGCTCAGTGGCAAGCAAGGCTTTTTGACCTAGCAAGGGGAGAAGTGGCAAAGAAAACAATGCTGATGATGTCAATTCTGGAGCAAATTAAATGGTAAATGTACCAGAATGGAACACAGGAACCATTCCCGGTGAACTATGATGTTCTAGGTGAGAGAAATCACACAGAGTTCCACCAATGTGCCCCAAATGAAGCTAGGGGCTCTGGGATCTGCGCCAACCCTGCTGTAATGTCACTGATCTGAGGGCGTGCTAGAAGATCAACAACCAAAGGCAATTGGAGCGTGCATATGCCGGCCCCAGGAGGGATGGATACAGGCCCAGAGTCAAGACTGGGACAGACTCACAGACAGTGCACAGAGACTTTGGGAAAAGCTCCTGCCCTGGATTACTCTAAAGATTCAGCATTGGGAAACCAAACTGTCACCAAGACAGTTGAGGAGAAAACACTTTTTTCAGTTTGACACTCCCACACTCGCAGAAGGCTACGAAAGTTCATGTTGGGACCCAGCCTGCTCTAAACAACTCAAAGGGCATGGGAAGGGAAATCATAGAACATCAAGAAGTACCGGATGAAGATATACTCCCTCTGATGAACCTCTCGATATATTCAGATGAAATGGTCATAGAGGAGGAAGATATGGTCAATAAAACCTATAATGAAGAGTCCCCCTGCTAATAGCGCACGGAGCTCTTGCTTCTATTAAAGACAAGGAGGCGAGCATTAAGCTTCATCTTCTCTTTAATCTACGTCCAGCAGTTTCAACAAAATAAATTAAAAAAAATTCAAAATAACACATGTTTTTTCTTCAAAAAACTTCTAGTCCCATCATTCCTTTTAGTCCCAGCTCTTGTCCCTGTGACCTAGTCCTTCCTGTTCCCATGATCCTCCTCTTCTTTGACTGCTTTTAACTGCAATCCTCTGTAACTTCCATTGCCAACGGGCCAACTAAACTTTGCAACTTCCTGCTTTAAGTGGAATCGATCCCTCGCTTCAGAACCTGCGACCTTGTTCCGATCTACTCCTTCTTTCTCGGATCTTTTTAGCCGTTCTTTTGCTCATCACCTAGTGTCAGAAATAATAATAGGCATATGTTAGGGCCGGGAATACACACCCTATTCTGGGAGGAAATGATCATCATGGTTACTTGCAATACATTACATTATTGACTTCATTATCTATTTTCATTTCCTGTGTATTTGGGTTGGGAATTTAATGCTCGCCTCCTTGTCTTTAATAGAATCTAGAGCTCCCTGCGCTATTAGCAGGGGGAATCTTCATTCTATGTCCATACGGAGGCGAGCATTAAGCTTGTTCAAAGCTTCTTACTACTGCTTCCGCTATCGTGTTGATTGGTCTAAAATAGAACGTCCTGAACGTTGTATCACTAGTCCAATCTGCTACTTTCATGATGTCCTGCAAAGCTCGCCTTGTCCTAACGCTTTTGAGGCCATCGCTCCTCTGACTGAATGCGCTCCAAACTTAGTCATGTCAATGCCCGCTAGGCTCATGATGTCTCTGACCCATCGTGCTATAGTGGCTGTTGCCACTCCTTTGCGCGCTATTAGCAATTGTGTTGTCCCTACTAGCCTCAGTTCTGCTGTTCTACACTCGTACTCCTTTATGCACGTGGCTACGCACCACTTCGGGTGGTCTTGCATGTATGGGTATGTGATTGTAGAAGAATCTGTTTTTGTTCTTCTGGCCAGGTTAAATGTTACTCCTTCTGGCCCATATGTCTTTCTATTCACTTCCAGTGCCTTGACGTCTGCCACTCTCCTGCATGATACCGTGCACAGTAGCATAGCTAATTTTCCCGACAACTGTCCTAGCGACAGGTATCTGTTACTGGGCCAATCTGCTAGTAGTTTCAATACTACCGATACGTCCCATAGCACTTTGTACTTCGGCTGAGGTGGCTTCCTAAATCTTATTCCTTTCATGAGTTTTATCACAGCTACGTTCTCTCCTACCGGATTTCCTTCTAAAGGCAGGTGTCCCACTGAAATTGTGGACCTATAGACACCTATTGTTCTATATGCTTTGCCATCTTGTAGGAATTCCGCTAGGAAATTCAGTATGTCGACTAGAGGGGCAGAAACTGCACCATGTCGACCACTTATTCCAAGCTGCGTCGTAGCTCCTTCTAGTTGAAGGTGCCCATGATTTGGCGATGAGGCTTGCAGATTGTGCCGAAATTCCTGAGAGATTCCAGCGTCTCCTGCTATTTTACAAGCCATCAATGGTAGCATCCCATTCACTCTCAGAGGGTGATATGACCCAACCGGGTCGGTGAGCAGGCTCACTCCTTGGGGTAGCAGTCTCGGGTAGTCTGTTATCAGTTCCATGAGTGCTGTAAACCATACTTGTGATTTCCATATCAGAACCACTACTATCAGGCTTGCTGCTTCTCTGTGCACTTTCGCCAGTACCCCGCTCAACATTATGAATGGCAGGGAAGCGTAGAGTGCCTGCTCTCTCCAGTCTTGCAGGAAGGCATCCACTCCGGCTGCTACTCGGTCCAATCTCCAGCTGAAGAACCTTTCTTTCTGTGCGTTCAGTCTGGACGCAAACAGATCTGTGTGAATCGGTCCTCAACGTTCTTCCAGCCGCCGGAATATCTCCCAATCCAGCATCCAATCGCTGGAGTCTGAGAGGTACCTGGAGTTCCAGTCTGCTATTACATTGAGCGACCCTGGTAGGTATTCGGCTACTACAGAGATCCCTGATTCCAGGCAGGAGTTCCAAAAATCCTTGGCTATTTCCGCCAATAACTTGGATCTCGTCCCTCCTAAGTGATTAATGTACTTGACTGCCGAAATGTTGTCCATTTTCAACAGAATACACAAATTCACTTTTCCTTTTGTAAAAGCCTTGATCGCAAAGGATCCTGCTAACAATTCCAGACAGGTGATGTGTAGTTGGAGTTCTTCTGAGCTCCACCTCCCTCCTGTCTGGACATCTCTGCATCGGGCTCCCCAGCCTGCTCTGCTGGCGTCCAATTCTAGTATCAGGTCTGGACGGTCACCGAAAATGGCTCTCCCGTTCCATGCTTCCATGTTTGCCAGCCACCACTCCAGCTCTGTTCTGGATTCTTGATCGATGTGTATTAGCTGATGATACTGAAGACCCTGTTGAAGTAGTCTTATTTTTAGCCTTTGCAGAGCTCGATAGTGTAGTGGCCCTGGGAATATCGCTTGTATCGAAGCGGCTAGTAAGCCTACTACTCGTGCTATTGTGCAGAGTGGTATGACTGTTTTGCTGAGACATGTTCTTATCTCTCTTTTTATGTCTCTTATCTTTCTGTTTGGGATTTCTGGGGTTGCTGCTCTGGTGTTTAATATAAACCCTAGGAATCCTAACCTCCTGGCTGGTTTCATCTCTGACTTCTCCTGATTCACTAGGAATCCCAGGAATGTCAGGAGCTTCACTACCCAGTCGGACTGGTAGAGAAGTGTTTCTCTGCAGCTGGCCATCAGTAGGATGTCGTCTAGTTATATAATTATTCGAATCCCTTTCTCCCTGATCGCTGCTGCTACTGGTTTCATGAATGCCCATGGCGCTGATGCCGGACCAAATGGCATCCTGGCAAATTGCAATAATTGCCCGTCCCAGTCGAACGCTAGGAAGGGGCGAAAATCTCTTTGTACTGGTATCGTCAGGTAGGCATCTTTCAGATCTATCCTCACTAGCCAGTCGTCTTGCCGGAGTGTGTCTCTGAGTTGATGGTTCCCTTCCATTTTGAAATGGTTGTAGACTACCCATCTGTTCATATTAGTTAGGTTTATTACTGGTCTTACTTTGTCCTTTCGGTGAACTAAAAACATGTTGCTCACAAATTTTGGGTGTGTCTCGCATGGCTCGATCGCCTGCTTCTCTGCTAGACTCTGTAGTTCTGCGTGTAATAGTTCTTCCTCTACTTGTGTCGCGGCTAGAAGACGGGGTGTTTGACATTGGGCGGGAATCTCTATGAACTCTATTTGCATGCTTTTCGCTGTCTGCAGAACACAGGCGTCGATTGAAAGCGTATGCCAATTCTCCCAGAATACCGCTGTCCTCCCCCCAACTGGTGGGCACATAAAAACTCTCACCTGTGGGGAACCTGTGTCCTCTCCCCTGTCCTGTACTTCACCTTCCTCTAGGGAAGCGACCTCTTGGCGGGAAGAATGAGTCTGGTTGTCTGTTCTCCCAGTAGGTATTTCTATTTCCTTGAGGCCTTCTGAACGCTTGATAGCGACCGGTCGCTCGGCCTCTGGACCGACCGGTCCCGCCAAAAACTCTCCCGGGGAAGATTTTCTTAATGGACGCTTGGGCCTTCTCTAGGGAGGTGTAAGTTCCCACAAATCTCCCCATTTCTTTGCCAAAGGTTTCTCCGAACAGGAGTCCTTGCGCCGCCTCACCTGCCTCATATGACAATAAATCTCCCAATTTTTGATCGATCTTGAGCCCTCTCCTGCGTTCAGACGAAATTGCGCAATTAGCATTGCCTAAAAGGCATACGGCCCTATGTGCCCAGTTTGCTAGGACTCCTGGGTCCACTTCTTCTCCAGTGTCCTTTACTCGTTCGGCTAGGTCCATAATCTTTGCTAATGGTCCAGCGATGTCGAGAACTTTCTCTTGACAGTTTTTCCAAGAGTTTCCTTGGGTCTCTGTTCGATTTTGAGACGAAAGATAGCATTTTAGGGTCCAATTCTGGGGCGTCTGCAACTTTGCCTGGTAATTCCGGTCTCGGACACTATGCTCTCATCCTCTGTCTGACTTCTTTCTCTAGCGCTTTTCGCAATCTTTGCGTCATGTATTTCGCTACTCTTGGTGAGGGCACTCATTCGTGTTTGTTTCTTTGTTTGTTTATTATATTTCTATAGCGCTCCGGACCCGGGAGGGCGCTTAGTACGGTACATGGTAATAATCAGTACTAGTAGTAGATCAACAAATATACATACTAAATATACATATATATATATATACAGAATATACAGACAGTAGAGGTAATAGCAACCAATAATGACAGAAATGAGACATGTGCAATATGTACAATTTATAGCTGAGGTCTAACTTGAAAGTTGACTTTTTGTCTGAAGCCACCCACTGGCAAGCTTCCTGAACGATTGGAAGGATTTGGACGACTTAATATTCAGTGGCAGGGAGTTCCAGAGTTGGGAGGCGAGGACAGTGAAGCTCGAACCTCCGGCTTTTTTAGAGGTAAATCTAGGTACTGTGAGACATAGGGTATTGGAAGATCTCGTAGTTCTAGGGGAAGATGTCAGAGTGAATTTGTTAGTAAGGTAGGGAGGGGCTAGCTGGTTGAGGGCTTTGTAGGTAAGGCAGAAGGTTTTTAGATCAATTTTATGTTGGATGGTGAGTCATTTGCATGAGGTTCTAGTGGCAGAGCTGTGCTCACGTCTGGGAATGTTTAGTGCTGCCCGTAGCGCATTATTTTGTAGGACTTGGAGTTTGCTAATTATCGCTTTATTGGCACCTAGGTAGAGGCTATTACAGTAGTCTAACTTAGATTGTATAAGAGCTCTAGCTAGTGTGAGGCAACTGTTAGAGGAAAGAAATGGCCTACAAGCTCTAATTAGTTTTCTTGTATAGGCAGTGGCTGAAGCGGTCGAGTTGACTTGTTTGGCGAGGTTGGTATTAGCATCGAGGTAAAAGCCAAGTGTTTTTACATTTTTGGCAACCGGGATAGTATTACCATCGATTATGATGTTGGAATAGTTGGGACTTAGTTTTTGTAAGTTGTTGGGTGAACCAACAATGAGCAGTTCAGTCTTCTCGTCATTCAGGCAGAGGCCATGTGTGGCCATCCATGCCTGAATGACAGAGAAGATTTCATTGATCCTAGTTACATCAGTTTTGTAGTTGCCCGAGATAGTGAGGAGTATCTGGGTGTCATCAGCGTAGTTTGTGTAGGTGACACCCAGACGGTCCAGTTTATCAAAGAGGGGCTTTGTGAAAATATTGTATAAGGTCGGTGAAACACATGAACCTTGTGGGACGCCGCAAGTAATGGGGATAGGGTCTGCTGATGCCACCGGAGAGAAGACTCTCATGGTTCTATTGGCCAGGAAGGACTGTATCCACGCGACAGCAGAGGGGGAGAAGTGAGCGGCAGAGGAGAGGTGATTGCAGAGAATCTTATGGTCAACCAGGTCGAAGGCGGCTGAGAGATCTAAAAGAAGTAGGATGGCAGCCTTGCCCTCATCTTTAATTTCGTCAATCTGGCTTTTAAGATCAACAAGGGCCGTTTCTGTTCCATGCTGAGGCCGGAAGCCAGACTGACACAATCCAAGCAATTGGTTAGATCTAGGTGATCTAGGATTTCTGATGTCTTCAGGATTGAACATGTCAGACATCTCTTCCTCTTCGAGGTTATTAAGCTTTCTCAGCCTTTTCTTTGGCAGAGGTTGGCTTCCATCGTCCCCTTCGTTATCTGCCTCCTCCTGTGAGGATGTTGGGGATTCTGGTGGTTCCTCTTCAGGGAAACCTTCTTCTATATTGCCCATATTATCGTCCCCTGGGTAGGGGGTCTCGAGGTTCGGCACCTGTGATTTTTTCATGAACGCTTCTCTTAGTTTGAAGCCTCTCTTAGTCTGAAGCCTCCGGGGCCATTGAACCTGCCCCTTTAATTTGGCCCGGGGAGTCAGAAGAGTCTTTGCTCTTCTGGGCTTTGTTACACCCCTGGGGGTCCTTTGTCGTGACCCTAGTGGACGTGCTTTCTTCGGTTGTCTTTTTTTCTGGCTCAAATACAGTTCTATAGTATGGTGTCTTTCTTGTAGGGGTCTGACTCCCTGAGTCCCTGCTTCTGTGAGTGAATCACCCAGCACTTCTTTAAAGCTATAGGCTAAGTCTTCTTGATAGACTGCCTCCTGTTCTTCCTCACTCCACTCAAAATTAGACATGTTAGTGCTGTAGGGTGTCTTGCTAATACCTTTGCAGATGTAGTGGCACGTCCACTGATCCACTCTTGTGAGGCTGCACCCTGTCTGCACTGAATACTAAGATGTGCAGTGTCTTCTAGGGACTCTTCTTATATCCCTCGTGTATAATACACTCTTTACTGATTGTAAATACAAAATAGCGCGTTCCCAGAGTTTATTCAGAACTCCTCAAGAGGTTATTTCTGCTCCGTAACGTTGCGTCTGTTATATGCTTCTTAATTGAAGCTTCACTACGGAGCTTTCCTACTTGGCTCCACCCCCCAAAGGCTGGGGGCTCCTCGAGGCGAGCCCTTCGCTCTTATTGCCTCTTGTCATTTGTTAGGTACTCCCTCTCCCGGGAGAGGCTGCTCTCTGATGCAAGCTGCACTGCTCGCTCGCCTCCTCCCCCCCAAAGGTGGGGGCTCTTGATTTGATGCGTATGCGGCTGGGACGAGAAGCTCCATCTCGCGTCGCACTCCTCCTACCCAGAGGTGGGGGCTGCTTCCTCTCGAACTATGCAATCGGGAAAAGGATTTCCCGCTCACGTGTGACTCCGCCTCCACGAGGGTGGGGGCTTAACCGCTCACAGGTGCGAACGAAGCGCTGCGGGTACAGTGAACGTTGTGAGGGGATCGGCGAGCCCCTGATGTGCCGAGTAGTGCAGCACGGGGCCGCCGACTCCTCACACTAGAATAGTTTTCAAAATCTATGACGTGCTGCGCTGCGCTCTTCTGGGGCCCATCCACTGTCCCCTAAAATCAGTCAACCATGCCATCAATTGTTCAAAACATAAAATATTACAGAGCTCATAACAAAATGCACTTATCTGTGGAGAGCAGGAAAGGAAGAGGAGGATCATGAAGGACTAGGTCACAGGGACAAGAGCTGGGACTACAAGGAATGATGGGACTTGAAGTTTTTTGAAAAACATAAATTTGGAAAAAAAAATTCCATTATTTGGAAAAAATGTGTATTTATTTTGTTGAAACTGCTGGAAAGTAGATTAAAGAGAAGATGAAGCTTAATGCTCGCCTCCGTCTTGACATAGAATCTGGGTGAGAATGAAGTTGTCTGGGTGAGTCTGCCACATATAAAAGGAGATAAGGAAGAATTAGTGGCTCCTCGAGTCAGTGCAAAAGTGGGGATGGACGATTTGACCCCATTTTGCAATATGGAGCAAAGAAGACTTTCACTGCAAGACAGGAAAAAAGACTCTAGCACTAAGCACCTCCTGATGGACACTCTCCCTAAAGAAACTGATTACAAAAGAAGGAAGAACATCTTACCCAGAGCCCAGGTCACTCTGAGCCTGCAAGCCTCCATTGAGCATCTGATTCCAGAAAGAGATGGCTTGATTATGAACAGGAACCATTTTCTAAAACTCCTCCATTGTTCGGCCAAGCTTAGATTCATTGGCCCAGAAGACATCAAGTTAGTGGAATTTGTTAAAGAAAGCCTTCTTGATTGGGGATTCTCCATCTTTGCTCTGTGTGTGGTGAGGAATTGCTTGGTGGAAGCTGGCCCTGATTTTCTCCCATTGGACTTTGAGCCAGGGGCAGACTGGCTTATCGGACGTTCTTCCACCGGCAGAATGAAAATTAAGTTGTGAATGGCCTTGGGCCAGTTTTATGAGCTATCCTGGGGCCTGTTTGCATGTCATTAATATCTATAGGTAAGGTTTTGACTTAATAAGAAGTCAGTGACTCACGTTGCCTGCCGGCTGCTGTGGCTCATGGATGGATTCATCATTTCATGCTTACATTCATGCTTACATGCTTACATTCAAAGAAAGTAACACTTAATTCCTAAGTGTTCACTTTGCTTTGATGAATGCAACACAAAAGCATGAGGCTGTGCTTCTGGCAGGGCCCAGGCGGGCAAAACCAGCCATCTGCCAGCATGGCTCTGCCAGCCAGGTGACAGCAGCGCTCGGGCCGCACTCTCCCTGTCTCATCACATCATCAAGCACAAATGGTGGGGAGTGGGTGGGTCGTGAGCTACATGAGACTGAGCTCGTGCCTTGGTACACGTGTTTGCTTTTGCAGGCCTGCCTGGGATGACTCCTGAACCTTGAGGGGCAGAGGCCTGCATGTGACTGGCTGTTGCTACAGCCGGTAGCCAATCATGCAGCATGACACATCATCATGCACATTAGTGTATTGGTGGTGCGGCCACTCAGATTTAGAGGAAGCCGGAAGATGTGTTGAGGGTGCACTGTGAGTGTGAGCATGCCTAGGCACCAGGCACAGACAAGGACGAGGAAATTCGAACTGCCTGGCCCAGCCCAAGGAGACTGTCTCTGGAGACAGAATTTGTGAGTGTGGGCCAGCGTGCTGAGCCAGTAAATAAAGTAAGTAATTAAATAAAAACATAATATTGAAGGGGCCGCTGTGCCCAAGGTGGGTGGGACGGGAGACAGAATGCTGAAAGTGAACTGTGTTTGTACTGTGGTTGGTGAAAGATCTCCAGCCAGAGCCAGTGAGACAGGAGGGAGGAATGTGAAAGGGGCAGATGGGGAAGGCTATTAGGCATGGTGCACTGACTTGTGTAATTCCTCACTGTGATCCAGCCACCAGAAATATTGGGTGCACGACTAGGAAGGAAACCAATGCAGGGACATGGCATGTTAACAGTAGAGATATTCAGCATGAAACAGTTTGCTGCTACACACTGGCACTGCCATGTCTATCAGTACCATCAGATTTAGTTAATTATGTGATGTGTAAGGAACGATTGTAGCCGCATGTGCAGTGCAACTCAAAGTTTGCAAACAAGGGCTTTCCATTTGTTCAGTGCTTGTGCGCATCATGGAAAGGCAGATGGGACTGATGCAAGTTCCTGGAAGTGTTTGACGATTCAGGGAGAGTGTGGCTTGATGCTTGAGGTGGATTGATAAGAGCATGGTTTGTTGTTGCTGTGAAAGAGGAAGCACGGTGGAAGGACTTGGACTCGGTCGGATTTGCAGTCTTTTGAAGCGCTTTCACTTCGATCTTCTGTTCTTGCCTGCTGTGCTGTGCGTCTGCTGGGAGGACGTCTTACTCAGTAACACTCGGATTGCCTGGACCAAGAAAATAGAAAAAGGTTGTGCACTAGGTTTTGCTCGCCTCCTACCGAGCACGTCCTGCACTGTTTCCATATAACACCACGTCATAGCGCACCCGCGCATGCACCCGGCAAGTACTACAAGTACTGTTTGCTGTGCCGGCAGACTGCGCTTGGAAAGACTTGGACTCGGTCGGATTTGCCGTCTTTTGAAGCGCTTTCACTTCGATCTTCTGTTCTTGCCTGCTGTGCTGTGCGTCCGCTGGGAGGACGTCTTACTCAGCAACACTAAGATTGCCTGGACCAAGAAAATAGAAAAAGGTGACTGTCTCGTGCACGTTGCGCACATTAACCTAGTGTACAGGTTGTGCACGTTGTGCATAACGAGTAACCCCATAGTGCCTACATCTATCACAGCCATCATTTCCAGCAGCACATTAATATGTTCTTGTTTTTTTCTTTATTTATTTGAAGGTCGTGCACTAGGTTTTGCTCCGCCTCCTACCGACCACGTCCTGCACTGTTTCCATATAACCCCACGTCATAGCGCACCTGCGCGCACACCCGGCAAGTCCTACAAGTACTGTTTGCTGTGCCGGCAGACTGCGCGTGGAAGGACTTGGACTCGGTCGGATTTGCAGTCTTTTGAAGCGCTTTCACTTCGATCTTCTGTTCTTGCCTGCTGTGCTGTGCGTCCGCTGGGAGGACGTCGTACTCAGTAACACTCAGATTGCCTGGACCAAGAAAATAGAAAAAGGTGACCGTCTTGTGCACGTTGCGCACATTAACTTAGTGTACACGTTGTGCACATTGTGCATAACGAGTAACCCCATAGTGCCTACATCTACCACAGCCATCATTTCCAGCAGCAAATTAATATGTTCTTGTTTTTTTCTTTATTTATTTGAAGGTCGTGCACTAGTTTTTGCTCCTCCTCCTACCGAGCACGTCCTGCACTGTTTCCATATAACCCCACGTCATAGCGCACCCGCGCACGCACCCGGCAAGTACTACAAGTACTGTTTGCTGTTCGCGGGTCGCGGGGTCCTAGGTTATCAATTCCTAGGGTATTTTTATGTTCACAAGTGCGCAAGTGGGGTAACGTGGTTCCTTTTTCATTTATTTACTAATTGTAAATCCTTTTCTTTTCTTGTTTTTTTTTTTATCTTCAAATTTTATTTATTTATTTAGTTTTACTGCCTCCTTATTTCATTATTGAATGCTCCCCTATACCCTGACCACCAGCATGCCACCCATTTTGGAAACACGAGCAAAACGGGTTGATTTGGGGCGCAATAATGCACTGAGAAAAGCCCTCCTTCAAACTCGGTTTACGACCCTACTACCAAGTGTTGGTCGCACATCTACTCAGCGCTCAGTTTCAGTCTCTGATGATATTAGACTGTGCCCAAGCGAGAAAACAATACCTGAGGGCGAGGGAAATGTTGGTCAGTTGCTCCCCACAAACCAAATTGATTCTATAGGGGCTTGCACGATAGTACAGCCACCTGGCCCTAAGAACCTTGATCCCTCTAACACAACAGCCTCCGATCTCACACATAATGAAAGTAGTTTGCATGGTGCCCCCACAGACACCACGTTAATAGCGGCCTGTCTTGCTGGAGACTTACGGCCTTCGCCATCCCTTTTACCAGGGGATAAAAAGCCTCAACCAGTACTATGCTCTGTTTTACCTCAACAAAAACTGAGACAAGCGCATGCACACCTGACAATGATTGGAGAAATTGAGGAGGAGGACATTGAATTCATGAATCTTACTAACCAAACTGATGAACTATGTACTGAAGTGTTGTATATTGTTTGTATATTGTATATGCTCAAATACTGGTGATTTAATTCAGCTTGAACCAGGTAATAAAAGCCACTCTAGCGCAAATTGTGAAACCTTATCACCAGTGCTGTCCCACGGCGAAACACCTATAGTGGAGTTGGAGAAATTGAGGAGGAGGACATTGAATTCATGAATCTTACTAACCAAACTGATGAACTATGTACTGAAGTGTTGTATATTGTTGTATATTGTATATGCTCAAATACTGGTGATTTAATTCAGCTTGAACCAGGTAATAAAAGCCACTCTAGCGCAAATTGTGAAACCTTATCACCAGTGCTGTCCCACGGCGAAACACCTATAGTGGAGCCAACAGCTTCACCTATAAAGGACACAAACCATCCCATAGAGTCTATTGATGAATCAGTTTCATTCATAACACCTACACCGAGACAGCCACGTTTTGATCAGGGTGGTTGGGTGTCCGACTTCTTTTTGAACCCAGTTTATAAGGAAAGGTGTTCTTTTCCGGAAGCTCCGGCCCTGAACAACACACTGGCTGCTATGAATACAGCCTTGTTGGCTGTGGCGAAATTATACGAGGGGCTGGATTTGAAAGTTTCTAAGCAGACTACTTGTATTGAACAACTGCTCTCATTACATTAAAAAATCAAGTTCCAATCTAAACCACCCTCTCGAGCTTGTGAGCTATTGAGCCCTGAACTGTATCAAGCGGCTTATACGCAAACATCTGAAACCGACTACACCACCTTCCTAACTATGCAGTCGAATACAAGACCTAACAAGTCTCCTGTGCTGGTGAGAGAACAATGTCCTACTGTCATGGGGGCCTTAAATTCTACTGTTAACTCCTCTGAGACATCAGAAGACGCAGCCATCGCCGCTGTGGTGGTGCCAACTGGTCCCATTGTCACAGCCTTCCCTGTGGCTGCTATCAACTCTAAGGAAAACTGGCCTTTGCAAGTCTTAGCCCCAACTAATGTATTTGAGGTATTTAGCATGCCAGCTGCTAAATTTAGCAGCTCACGACCAAGCAAAAAGAGGAAAGTGCAAATAGCTAAATCCAAAATACATAGCCCGAAACCACCAGTGGGTCAAAACGGAAAAATCTAATGGACTCGTCCTTGGATCAGGCGCATGTATCTCCTTCTGAATCTAGTACCCATGCTCCAGATGTAGTCCCAACGGCCGTGGCGATGGTGCCGCACAAACCACTGAACGATCTAGTGCAGATGGTAGAATGCAGTAATGAACAACAAGTACCTCAGACAAAAGTCTCAGAGGTAACTTCCCCATTGTCCGCTGCAGTTGCTGTAACAGCTTTAACTGAGTCCCAGAACCCAACCTCTACTGCCCAGGGTTTACCTATCCTGTTTGCGATCCAGACACAAATACAGAGATCCATTGACTCATACTTGAAGATTTTACCAAATCAGTCCCTGCAGGTGGTAAGGGACGAACAAGGTGATATTCATCAACCAATGTCTTCGGATTGTCAGGCTGACCTTCAGCTCCTACAATCCGATACCTTACAAAATATCCAAGTGCCTGTTCATACAGTCCAGAGTTCAGTGAACACTGATGCCCCCCCGAAAGGTGATGGCACCACAAACACCTTACAGGATGAATTCAGAGCCTCAGTGGAGGCGTATCTGGCATTGAATTCTGGAGTCAACTCACAGCCAACCCATGTACAACCGCCAATGTCATCTCTCCCAGTGCCAATCTCAAAGTTGCCACCAGTCTCTCGACAAGAGATACGGGATGAAATCAAAGCGTCCATTGAAGCCTTCGTTCGGCAGTCAAATGAGACTAATCAATATATAATGGCAGAAAAAGGGTTTCCCTCACTCAAACCCTTATTAAAGGGGCCACAGCTAACCGCCTCTAATTACCAGGAAAGGGAGGCATGATCCCCAGTAAGATTACCAATGCAGACAAGAGAACGATCCGCTCAGACTAAGGCAAAGCAAGAACAATCTCACCATCGCTTTATTATTAAATGTCGAGATACACCATTCAAGTCTTATGATCTAAACCGGTCTAGTATACTTAACATCTGTGCAGAAATTCCAGCCCTATCTGCCATTTCATCACTGGATATCGAGCAGATCGAGTTTATATATCATACTGATTTGTCAATAGCTCGATTATATATCCGATCATCCTTGGTGGCTGAGACCTTTTGGCAGGCCAGAATGGTTTTGTTTGATTTAGGGTTCAGTCTAACGCAAGAAACCCTGCCTGGTCCACCAATGTTACAGGGCCACATGTCTCGTATTTTTACATCAGCCTCTAACAGTTTATTCCACCAAGAGTTGGCGGATCATAACAGGCCTGTATAACTATGCCCAGATATAAAAACCTTAAGTGTGGTCTCCTGGAACACCCGAGGGCATAGCCACCTTAATTCCACTACCATTGGGGATCTGGTTGATATTGACATTATTGCCCTCCAGGAAACCTGGCTCTTGCTGCCACCAATATGGGACTCACATGCCATATTGTTTACATCAGCAGAAAAAGGTTTGTTTGGTAGGCCAAAGGGTGGGCTCTTAACAGCAGTGAAAAAGAAATGTGGGCTGAAATTGACCACTTATAAGTGTCCAACTCCATCATTTCAAGTGGCAAAGCTAACTAACAACCATCAAAAAATAGCAATTGTCAATATTTATTGGTGTTCCAACACGTTGAAATCAGCTTGTGAAAATATTAGATGCATTGGCCCTAGAGGTCGGATTAAAGTACATTTTAATACTAGGCGATCTTAATTTGCATCTCATTACAGAGGGAGACTTTGCACTGACAGGAGATGAGTTGATATGGTCTAAAATTATGGCTGAGCGCAATTTCCTGATGCTAAATGGAAATGTGAGGGGTGACTGCCCCGGCCAGGCCACCTGGCAACAAGGCGCTCAGCATGCCATAATAGACTATATTTAGACCAATGCAAAAGCATTTAGTTCTGTCCAAAAGTTGGAGGTTATTCAGACAGATTTGAGTGATCATCACAAACTAAAATTATCCGTGCAGATTGGACAAACAAAAATGACACAGTGGACGAATGCAAACATAACAGATGTTGTAGTGAATAGTGAGAGAAACAGATTGAACTGGGACAGAGAGAAATTAAGAAGCCTGGATCATAATCTCAGGAAAATGTATCAAAGTCATGGTTTTTTGGAAAAAGATTATACAGCTGCCATGCAGATGTTTAAACGGGTTGTCAGTGGTAACGGGTTGACTAAACAACAACATATTCATGTCTATGATTCGGAGATAAAATATCAAAAAACTGAGCTAAGATATGAAATTCGACAGTTACTAAAGTTAAATTAAACTGATTCTGCTAAAAGAAAATCAGATCAGCGAAGCAGAGATACAAAAAATGGCTCAAAATAAGAAGAGCTAAGCTTTACGACCAGGAGGGGGCATCCATGCTGAAGCAACTCGTATCGAAATCAACAGCTGGTATCTGGGCCTACTTATTCACACCTCCGACTCACCTCATATCGTTGCCCAGATAAACTCGATATCATCTGAGACATGGCAGATGTATTTTCAAAAATGATATCTCTCTCCTTTCCCTGGCATGCGATTGTGTTTCGATTTGATCACAGTACCTGGAGAATTCCCATTTGATATTGATGATATAAAACTCTGCATTAAAAAACTGAGTTCCTCCTGCGCAATGGGTCCTGATGGCCTGCATAATGCTATGTTGAAAAAGCATTTTAATGAATGGGCAAGTATTCTCCATCGTATCATTACTCAAGTACTTAAATCTGGCTTTATTCCCGAGACTTGGAAAAAGTCCATCATTCTTCCCATCTTTAAAAAAGGTAATCGAGAGAATCCTAGGTCCTATAGGCCAATAGCGTTATTGGACTGCCCGGGTAAACTGTTTGCCAGGCTGCTCTTAAAAATATTCAATAACTGGCTACAGGATAAAAATCTTCGAGACCCATTCCATACAGGGTTCCTGCAGGGTACAGGTACTGGAGTAACCATCATCACTTTATCAAGTCTCATTCAAAGAGTCTATCAACAGCCCTTGTATCTCGCATTTATTGATTTTAAAATGGATTTTGATGCTGTTCCGAGAGAGCTTCTGTACAAAAAATTGGCTGATGCTGGCTGCCCATGGAACATTCTGAAATGGATCATACAATTGCACACTAATACCTCGATCCAGGTCAGACTGACCAATGGCGGACTGTTAACATCTCCGATTGCAACTGCCAGAGGCTTAAAACAGGGTTGTTTACTAGCATCAGCATTATTTAATTTTTTTATTTCCAACATTCACCAAACCTTTGCTAAATTGATATCTGACTCTCCCAAAATCATGGGGGTTCAAATACAATGGTTATTATATGCCGATGACATGGTGCTAATGTCACATACACCTAAAGGCTTGCAAAATCTATTGGGTGCCTTGGATCTATATACCAAAACAAACGGCATAACCATTAACATTGCAAAGACAAATATAATTCAATTTGGTACTAGAAAAAAAAGTCTTGCCCAGTTACATTGGCCTCTGCAAAATTGCAAGATCACTGTCACCAATGTTTATGTGTAAATGGATATGATTATATCCAATCAGTGCGCACCTGATCAGTACAACAAACAAGGGTTCCATAAATTACAAATGTTTATCTCACAAGCACGTATCATTAAAGCGAGATACTGTACATTTTCCATCTTACCAATACTCACCTACTTCAAATCAAAAGTTGTGCCTGTCATTCTGTATGGTTCAGAGACCCAGAAAATAATGTCATACTCTTACTGGGCCCTCAGGGAAGGTCGATTCTGGAGGCAAGTTCTAAATTTGCCAAACTCGCAACCTCTAGCACTTTTAAGATATGAATTGGGCCTAATTTCGGTTTATGCAGTTTACAAATGGAAATTGTGTGCACTGTATCGTAAATGTCTATTCAATCAATTTACAAAAGGGATTACTAACATCATTTCCACATATTCATTGAGTTCAATGGATATTTTTCCAAAAGTATGCAGTTTAAAAATTCAATCCATACTAGAAAAAGCCCAGATAGACTCAACCTTGTTAATGGAAAACCCAAATAAAGCGAAAGTAAAAATCTGGGAAGCAGACTGGATCCACACACGTCTTGCATGTGCCAACTATAAAAATTTTGAGGAATATCCATTTGAACTGAAGCGTTACACTACTGTGGCAGATTACATGGTGAGATCACCTAGCCCTAGCTATTGAAATGGATTTATGAGATTCAGGCTAAACCTGTGGTTGACAAATGACGTGTTGAACAGACGTAGCAATGTTGGTTTTGTTCTGCCTTGTCGGTTCTGTAAACAGCAGGCGGAAACTCTTAAGCACCTATGTTCAGAATGTGATAAATTACAACTGGTCCGTTGTGTTCATTTTAAGCCTTTATTCAGGGACCAACAAGTCTTGACCTCAAAAAATGTATGGGATCTATTATTCTATGCCAAAAGAAAGACAGTAATATATGCTGTTGTTAACTATTTGCACCAACTACAAATAGCAAAATATGCAGCGACAAAATGATGATTGTTTTGATGTTTTATTATGATGATTTGGATTTGTTTGTAATTTTGGAAGTTTAATGTGAGTTTTTCTTCTCCTTTTAATATGTTAATACTCAACTACTTTATTTATTGTATCATATTTAATTATGTATGTATTTTAAGTTGAAAGGTCTCGAATTTCTTTCGGTGACCAAAACAACTGTTAAATAAAAAAAAAATGAAGCACAGTTTCCCAAGCCTGTGTGGTTTCAAGCCCACCACAACCAATTATTCCTCCAAGTGTGTGGTCAGGCACAGTCTGCCTGGCCATGGAGAAGGCAGCAGCCCACTTTGTAGGTTTGGAGGCCCTGTGTTTCTTGAGCTGTTTCGTGATTGCTCCGTTCGTCACACACTGCAGTGCCTTTAGGGACAGTGTACCCGGCTTCTAGTAACCTATCCAGAAGTTTGATTTGTGGGCAGACGGAAGAAATCTCCACTGGCCACATACATATATTTTTTGCAAGGGGGTCTGACTGCACTATGAATGGAGTCAGACTCGGAAATCCCACCTGTTCGTACTTTTCCCACTTCACTGCAATGCCAGGGATCCAGGCCTTCTGCCTCAGCCTTGCAAGCCATCGTAAATCGACATTACATTTCAAGACTACTTCCCCCAGAATGCATTAGATTTTGAAATTACTGCCCACATGCGGATACATGAAGGTCACTGTGACACAGAGCCATTTGGTCGGCACAGTTACAAACCGAATTAATTTGTTCACAAAAGTTGTAGATTCGAATAGTAAATCACAACACATCGTAAAAAAAACGTCGCTAGCGGCAGCGTGTTTCAAAAGGTGGATTTTCCAAATTTTAAGTCTGAAATGTTCTGCTGGACGAGGAGGGTAGGACTTTAAGATTTTGCCCACCTTTAATGGAGCCGAAAGAAATGGCCATGGCACCTCTTAGCACTATTACTTTAAGTTTTACACCCGCATTCTCAGCTGCACCCTTTTTTTTTCTTTAAATGTATTGTGCATTAGTCACTAAAGGACTTATTACACATATTCCATACATAAAAGTTGACATTACTATAAACACTTTAACAAGTTGTTTATTTATAATTGAAAACAAATTATCTAAAGCATATAATAACAATATTGAACAATACCTTCTATTCTCACTAGACAACCACAAAATTGAGTCTCTCTAACGAATAAGCATGTATCAAAACATCACATATTAAGAATCATGATGACATTTTTATGAAGTTTAATTCATTTAAGAATTTTAACAAGGCGATTGATAAAGGGATCTCTTTCCCAGAAAATATCCTATGCCAAAAATCATGAGTGAGAAGTCAAGATGGATCCTGTACAAAGTGGGCAAAATATTTTACTCGCTGCACAAAGGTTGCAGAACAAGATATGAGTAGATGGTATGAGTCTTGTATGAAACCTTTGCCACAGAGGGTACATTCAGAGGCTGCCGCGTCAAGTTTTTGCCAAATACATACCATTTCATTGTTTTTAAGCAGGTTGAGTCGAAAGCGTAACAGTTCTGCACGCCATGAAGGATTAGGAAAATGCTAATATATGGAAGCACGTACTTGCTCGATTTTTAGCACAGAGTATAGCTTTTAGTGTGTTTCAAACTGCTAATCAATCCAGTCTGTACGCAGCAGGGCACTTTTGACCTTATCTGGATTAGTTTTCAATATATTGCCATTACTATCACAATTCTGAAGAATTGATTCAGCATCAGTATGCAACGATGACAAATAAAAGTTCTGATGTGCAGCGAGATCAGTGTTAATATCTACATATAATGACTGATCATGAGGTATGAAAATAAGTCTGTAAAGAGCAAGAACCTTCCAGTGATAGTATGCTTGTAAAAAATGAAGGTGTAACTCGTACCTTAATTTTGCGATAGGTAGAGATGATGGTAGATATAGAAAGTTCTTCTATATTCGGCCTTCAAGCCGGTCCCAGTTAACTTTATTGGCACGGGGATGACATTCCATGCCATATCAAATTGAGAGGAGAATCTTGCCCATAAAAAATCGAATTAGGGGCAAGAGGGAAAATCTACAAAATCAGTGAAATAATTTGTTCATTTGACATGTAAATTGTAGAGCCTTACCCTCCAGCTCCCTTGTAAGATCCATAAACCTGACAAGGTTAAGATCCAGATACGGAGAGACGACTGGATCAATACTATTGAAAAAAGAACTATGTATGGGCTACCACTCCCTTTGACCCTTGAACGCAAGTGTATTAACCAACTCCCCAGATATCTTGCGAAATTCCCGAGTCATAAATACAGAAACGTCTTCATGAGGTTAAGACTAAACATTCTCCCAACGAGAGAGGTCCTTTGTGTGAGAAAGCATCTTGAGAACTCTACCCGTCTTGTGGATTCTGCAAGGGATGAGACAGGGGGGAGACAACAAAACACCTATTAACAGAGTCTGGTGAGTTGGTCACGGTCAGAAGGAAATATATGAGTGCGGTGGCATCTTGATGCAGGACTTTAACTGTGGCGGAGTGGTAGCAAATGTTTACATCGGGCGAAACAATGATCTTGGCAGCAATGAAATTTCCGGAGGAAGTGTTGGAACTTTAAATTGCATATTGCGACATATGGGGGTTGTTTTAATGGTCCTTGAGAAGGGAAGGAAGAAATGCGATGAGGTTACTGTGAAAAGGGTTGATTGGGAGGGGTGTATTGAAATGGAATGAAATCATGAATGTTTTGTAATAAACCAAACATGTTCAATAAAAAAATGTTTTTAAAAAATGTATATGAATGTATAATACACAATTGTTTATATATTGAGGCCCATTATTAGAAAATGTGCCATGCGAGTAAAGAAAGAAACATGAGGACTAAGCCTAGTTTATGTTTAAAAAAATTATGGTTAAAAGCTTGGGAGTTAGAGAAATGAGCATTACCTAGGTGAAAACGTAACAGGGAACACAATTCGAAGTATATAACAGAAGAAACGAAGGAAGGACTTGAAACACTTGTGTATAGGCGCGTTATAAATGCCATTTCATATCATACCATATGGACAGATGAATGGTGTATGGGACCCTTTCCAGGCCAGAGGGTTGAAGCTGGCAATGATGTGAGCCTTATTTGTAAGCAGACAGGCAACGCTGCAGGTGAGAATAATGCAAGTATGTTAATATATGTCTGGTAAGGTGAAATAAAACACAGATAGGAAGACGTTCTACGTCGTCGCTATTACTATTACACATGTTGTTTTGAGCCAGAGAGCACACATGAGTCTATGCAATAAGCGGCCGTGATATGAAGGGATAATGTATGAAAAGTGAGTGAAACTCCAAACGGGTGTGAGATTGAGTAGGCCAATAATAAAATAAAAATAGTATGATGTGAACAGATGCTATAGCAAATATGTCTGCTAAGAGAGGCAATGAAAACTCACCTTCGCAATAAGAGAGAGAGAGAGAGAGAGACGGTCAACCAAAGCGAATTACAGCAGAGTGACCAGTTCACCCCTAGAATTGAGAGCGGTACAAGAGGAAACAGTCTTTAATAAATATCTGCATACTGGTGCCTGAGCCACCAACTATCCTGGTAATGTAATTTTTCTAATTCTATATTTAAGGAAGTGCTCTAAACTAATATATGGGGCTGCATGGTGTGAGAAGATGCTGCACGAGAATCTCCCTTAAACCTGCAGATGTGATTTAAACAGGTGATTGCTCCCGCAAGGTTGAAACATTTCATAAATACTAGTTGTACCCGCGTATCATACCCTAATCAAGCCCTCTCTCTCTCTCTCTCTCTCTCTCTCTCCCTCTCTCCCTCTCTCTCTCTCTCTGTCTGTCTCTCTGTCTCTCTCTCTCTCTCTCCCTCTTTCTCTTTGCAAAGAGGTTGTTTAAAAAAGGTAATTACTTAATTGTACTAACATTGCAAATCATGTACATTTAGTTCTATTAGCCACTTCTAGCTTATATTGTAGTCCTACTAAGAATGTAACACTTGTCTTAATGAGCAAACACATTATTTGAACCTTGAATAACCATAGAGTTTATTTTCTGATAGAAGTTTATCATTCCAAGATAAACAATCTCATGCAATACTATTGTACTATTTTGAAATACCCCTATAACCAAGGGGAAGGAGACAAGTAGCACCAGAGAGGGTTCCAGATGCTCTCCATAAATTCAAAGAGCATTTTGGGGACATAAGAATGAACACAGACCTTTAAACTTGTCAAATATGTGATAAAGAGTTGTGTATTCAAATCACTAGAGACAGAACGGCACACTGGACCTTTGGCTGTTTTAATTTTCCACAACACTCACCATAACATTACAATGTTGGTAACACTGAAGCGTATCTACATTGAACCAGACATCTCTAGAACTTGGGAGTGGGAATACAATGTCTTAGTGAAACATTTCCTTTTCCAGCTCTGAATTTTAGCTGGGTCTCAAAGCAGAGCAGAATCATCAGCAGAATTGGCAATATGTGTTTGTTTCTAAGTATGTATGGCACCCACAGTAGTTTGAACATGAGAAGTGTACACTGCTTATGTAGTCTTTATAGTTTTGCGTGTGAGAAATGTTTGTATTTTTGTACTATTTACAATTATATTGAAATAAAGATATGTGCTTTTTTATATGAGGATAGTTCATTTGTTATGGCATGAAAAGAGGTTAAGATGTTATTTGAAGAAGGAATGGTGCCTTTTATGTATTAAATTATATAAATATTTATAAATAGTGGTATCGGGAGAGTCATTCCCTTTAAGATCTGATTCCCTGTAATCAGAGTTATCTACTTTTGTTCTGTTTGATCTTTATGATTGAAACACATCCAGCCAAGAACGGGCACGCTATCACCTCTGCAATAAGCCTGGGGTTAACCACACTTTTTTGCAGCTGCATTTTGCACCTTAATGCTACTGTAGGCTATTGTTTGCTTTCACAATAATAAGTAATTACATTTGAAATAAATAAACGAATGGAGGCGATGTGGTTCAATATCTGCTTTGCTGACATTGCAACCCGGTCACCAGGGTCCGAATCCACACTTTTGCAATTGATGAGAAGTGCTGGGATTTTGGTTCAATAAATGAGTCATGTCCCCATTTCACACTGACAGGACTTTCCAGAGAACACTAGGCAATGTGCAGATATACACATACTTTTATACTCCATACACTTCACGGAGGCTTTTACAATCTTTAGGGAATGCCAAAGGTGTCCTTTTTGAGAGTGCTAAATTTAAGGGAAGTTTGTTGGCATAGTACCGTGTACCAGCATTGGCAATGCTAATTCAAGATTTAACTAGCTCACAGAGCAGCAGGACTGGTGGATTATTATGTTTAATATTTGGAACAAAGGTACACATGTACACATAATTATAGATGGGCAGAATTCTCTAATTTTCCCGTCATCTCACTTTATTTAGCTGTATAGCTTTGGCCATATATGTGCGTCACATGTCTAAGCAGTCAAATGTTGTTCTCTGACGGTAACTGTAGACATTAAACAATAATTATGTTGTCTCCTATAAGAAAAATGATAGTAAATTCAGGTGAGCTTAATTTCACAAATATATATATGGCCCTAATTACTAGCGGTGTCTTTTGTGTTAAGTTACGAGAAAAGTCATTTAGTCGCACATGCAGTTTAAGTTACGTCCAAATTGCCAAATTGACCAAGTCATACACGGAAAACTAGTGGGTAAAACATCTTGCACAAACTAAGCGGTAAATTGCACCTGATTGACCAATAAAAAGCACACATGTCCAAAAATACCCCAAACAACTTCCGTCAGTGGAACCAATGCCAGTATTAGTGAATGTTGCATGGCACCCTCCTGGGAGCATGGTAGCTCCCAGGATGTTTTAATGGGTCACGTGGCCGTAGCCACGTGACCAACCTAATAAAAGGGACGGGCCGTTTCCGGCTCGTCAGTCACGACTAAACTGACTCCGGTGTCGTTCCTATGCCGCGCCCTTCTGGTGCCATACCGCATGCTGCAGGCCCGAGGACGGGGCCCAGCACGAGGACGAAGGGAAGGGGCCCCACGTGCCTCGAAGGATGAGGAGGGGCTTCCCCACCGCCTGCAGGAAGCAAGCGGCATCCGCCGCATGGGGAGGGCTCGGTTGGCCGCCCTGTGATGCCCCCACCCCACCGTCGTGGGGAAAGAAGTGATGCGGCAGGAGGAGGAGGAGCCACTCCCCCCACCCGTGTGGAGGGGAATTGATCTGCGGCATTGGCCGCGTTGTGAGGGCGGTGGTGGCCGCGTGTGCTGCCCCCGCTCCCATCTGATGGGGAGGACTGCCCGCGGCCTCGGCCGCAGTACACAAAGGCTGCCAGGCGGGCCGCGAGTGTGTGAGGTGAGCGGCCGGCCCCTCCCCCACCCCGGGTGAAGAGCAGCGAGGTTCGCTGCAGTGTGAAAAAAAAAAGCAAAAGTGCGAGCAAAAAGTAAAGGATGCCCGAGGCGGTCTCAACGCCACAAACAAGATAGGCGTGGCCCAAGCCAACCGGGCCCTGCAAAAAAAATAATCAAAAGTGAACATGAGGTCCACGGCGGCCCGAGAGAAAAAGGGGTGTGTCACACCGAGACCCGGGCCCGCTTGGGTGAGAAGCAAGGAAACGGCCCGCGGTGGTCCCATGACAAACAAAGGAGGTGCACGTGGCCTAATTGAACAGGGCCCGCGGCGGTTGAAAAAAAAATTGACAAGGAAAAGACCAAAGGAAGCGTATGGGCGCACAGTGGGACTGTGTGTGTGGGAGCAGTGGTCTACCCACAAGCAATAGCAGGAAGGAGAAGGAGGCATTGAGGAGCACCCAGTGTCCCCTGTTGCAGTAGAGGAGGGGCTGTCTGGCACTCCCCATCCCACCGGGTCTTTGCCTCCAGATGTTGTTGGCCCTGAAAGAGGGTGTGGCCTGCAGACTCCAAGCAGGAACAGGCTAGGGCCAATGGGCTCAACGTCGAGTCGCCACCCCAGAGCCAAGTGGTGATGACTCCCAAGATGAGAAAAGGGGGGATGCAGCTCTGTGAGTGCTTGTGCACCTTCCCATACGACAGAAACTCCTGACTGGGGGAGCGGAAGAGGATAAGTGGCCCAGAAACCCAGTCAACAGTGTCGCCCTGCCAGCGGGCCCGAGGTGGAAGGGGGAGTGAAAGGAGCAGGTTTCTGTCGTCCTGCCGCCAACTTGAGACAAGACCCTAATGGTAGCTAGATGATTGCACCGTTTCAGGGCCGACACCCCCGCACCCGGGAACACCAGCGGTGAGCATACCCCATCGATGGACGGGCGAGCTAAGAGCATAGAACCAATTCAAGCTGGTTGGTCGATTTTTCTATGAAACAGAGTTGGATGCAGGGAGAAGTGTTGGGAGTGTTGTAAATTAACCCATGAAGTTGATGGTGCCAGTAAGAACAATTAACGTTAATGTATGAAAAATGTGTATTTTATGTACAAATCGCATTTCCTTCTCCCTAGATTGGATCTCGCTAGATCAATATATGGTACAATCATATTGTCCATTTCAATGTAACACTAACCACAGCTCAGATCTTTACATGGGTTACCTTGAGGAACTTGGGAATTAGTGCACTACGTACAGAGTCCTATGTCTGGTCTGATCATTTCTCTATACACTTCCAAATCATTTTGCCTGGGAAATCAGCCTTGCAGACCAACCCGGTAAACCGTGTTATTACAAAGAATCTTAAAAAAATCATTAACTAAGACCTGTGAATATGTCTTGGGAGCATCATGAGTAACACCACACATCTTGATACTCTTGATGTCTTAGCTGTCAGATATAATCATGATTTGTTAGAGTTGTTAAATAGAGTGGCACCTGTAAAAACCAAGAGGGTGATGGACCGGATGACCCATCATAGTTGGTTCTCTCACAATCTTATAAAACTTAAACAAGAAAAACAAGCTGCGGAACGTTCCTGGAATAAGGAAGGACAGAGGAAAATAAGGTTGTTTGGAAGAATCTGGAAACACAATAAAAAACAAAGATAGTGGAAGCTAAAAAAAAATCTTTAATAATGAAATAGAGAAAGCACTGAATAATACTAGAACATTTTTTGAAGTTTTAAAAATATGGAAAAACCACACCACAAACCGGATATCGCGTCCCCTAGAACATAAGACTGTGTTAAATTATAACAGGCCTTCAAGGATAAGATTACTTTTGCTCGAACAAGGATTACTTTAGAGTTTAGCTCAACCATGCATCAGGGAAAAGTCCTGACATCTTTTGCTGAGGATCACCTGTTGTTAATTTTAGATCAATTGTGGTATTAGACATGGAAAAGACGCTAATTAAGATTTGTCCCACATCATGTAAAGACAATACAATCCCCAAATTGTATTGGATAATATTGATTCTTTTGCTCGTTTCCATACCCGGTTCACGAATGCTACTTTTAAGTATGGAACTTTCCAGACAGTATTAAGAAGGTTGTTGTCACTCCCATGCTGTACAAGGCGGATCTGGATCGAAAAGATATGCTCAACTTTAGACCCATTAGCAACATTCGATTACTCTTAAACGTTGTTGATCAGGTTGCTACTACTCAGTTTCAAGTCCTCTTGGAGAGGGCTAATATTTTACACCTTAGACAGTCTGGGTTCAGATCCTGTCACAGGACGGAGAGCGCTCTGCTGAATTTACAAACCCAGATGCTTGATACCATGGACAGTAGCAAAACTAGGCTGCTGATGTTGCCTGAGCTATCAGCAGCCTTTGTTCTCCTGGACCATGAGAACCTCTTAGATAGCCTTGCATCCGTGGGGCAGTGTTCTCTGTCCGCAGTGAAATGGATTGAATCATTTCTTTCAAACAGAATGTCGAATGTCTGCTGGGGCCAGGCTTCTTCCCCATTTCAACCATCTCTTTGTGGAGTTCCCCAGGGAGCGTGCTTATCGCTGGCGCTCTTTAATGTTTATGTATGTCTATTATGTGACATTTTGGATGGAGTGGGCATAAGATTCACAAATTATGCAGATGATTCACAGTTGGTGGTGGATCTTAGCGGGGACTACATAAGAGACTCTAGACATATTCAAGACACCTATCCCTTAGTGAAAAGATGGATTACAGCTAATTGGCTTTGATTAAATAGTGGAAAGACTGGGATTTTAATATTCGGTTCATCGCAAGCAAGAGCTAAACTAGATGTAAACTATGCTCAATTTACCATTGATAACCATCGCATCACAGCTCAGGGGGAAGTCAAAACCCTAGGAGTTGTGTTAGACTACTCATTGGGCGCTGAGGCACAAGCTGACAGTGTGATTAAAAGAACACAATATCACCTCAAGCTTTTACGCCTAGTGAAACCATTTGTTACTGGCATAAATTGTGAAACCTTGGTTCGAGCTATCATTCTGCCCCAAATTGATTATTATAATCCCCTCTTGGGGGCAGCTGGTAAAAAAGAGTGTACAAAAACTCCAGATTCTTCAAAATGGCACAGTACGGATCATCAAAAATCAAATCACGGAAACCAGAAGAGAGCTACATTGGCTGCCAGTGGAATCTAGACTCAAGTTTAAAATCCTGACACTAGTACATAAATGCCTTTTCGGGACAGCTCCACAGTATCTTAAAGAAAGCATTACCTTGCAGCCACAGTGGCGGACCACTAGATCGGGCCACACCCTCCTGGATTGTCTGCACAAGAGCTACGAGAGTAATAGGAGGAGGGTGCTCATTTTTCTTCTTAGTGTTGTGTTGGCGCCCTAAAGCCTGCGGGCTTTGGCGCGGTATAAACATAAACATAAGCATAAACATGAGATGAGTCCCAAGTCACTTATTTTTAACTAGACCAACTGGTATCATCATTCACCTTCTAAATATTAAAGCCCTTTCCATCTGTTCTCTACGGAGAGGTACAATGTTTCTAAAGGCACTTGAATATATTTATATTACTTCTAAAACAAACCAAGATGCTTAAAACAATGACTCAATCTTGTGCATCTAAAAATTTGAAGTAAGGCAAAGTGCAATGCCACAGGATCAGAACTCACACTATTCGGTCAAGCAAAACACAATTCATTTCAAAGAATAAAGCAACAACGACATTTAGGGGAGCCTCAGAGACCACAAGCCCCAAACCCTAGAATGGCATCAGCAGCCCGGTGCTGTGGGCTAGCAGTCTAGTAATAATGTTTATCATTTAAAATTTCCCTCCAACGAAGCTCCGAGTGTCAGCCGAATCTTCCCAGCTTCTGGCGTCTGGACAGGAATTACCTCCCATTCTCCTTAGGATAATGGTAAATAATATTGGCCAGTACCCCCCCCCCCCCACCCCAGACCACCTAGCAGAATTATCAGAATGGTTCCAAGATTTACCTATCTAACATGACCCTGCTGCCCCTGCTCAAGGCTTTCAATGTCCTGAGGTTGGTTTTTGTTAGCTCCCAAGCAGGTTGCTGTGTATTTTGCTAAATTTGCTAAATAGAAAATTGAGTGGACCCCTGGTTTCACAGCCTACTCATATGACTATAAGTTTGCATAGGGATAAATGTACTGGACTGCTCAATCCAACTACACTGCATTTGTGATTTCATCTTTGATGTCATTGGTGTTAGTCCTTGCAGTGCACAGTGGTAGCGTGAGTTACGGTTGCATACCGTATCATAACTTGCAAATTTCTGGTGTTTTTAAGTTTTACCTGTGACCATAACGTCGCTGTAGCAACGTTTTTCCATTGAATTTCATAGGATTTTTAGTAGTGCAACTTAACCATAACGTCCCTTTAATAACGTTTTTTGTTAGTGAATTTCATACGTTTTTACTAGGGCACTTTAACCATAACGTTCGTATTTTAAAGTTTTTTCAGGGAAGGTGATAGGGTTTGAGTTGCACAAGTGAACCATAACGTCCCTGTAATAATTTGTCTTTCACTGAACTGCATTTGTTTTTTACAGGATACTCTTAGTTTGTAAAGATGTACTGTACAACATACTGAAGCCGGTGGCTCTATAGTAATAGGCACAAATGTTGGGAACACTGCGTCTGTTTGCGGACATCGGGTAGAGTCCAACATGCCCAGAAAGGGAGGGGTGGTCATTAAAAGTGGCAACATTCAGCAAAGACAAAAAACATATACAAACAGCAACAAGTGCATGAATAGGAAGGGAAAATGCCATAGCTGTACAAAATCTGCACTTTCGCAACAAAGTGCACAAAAACATAGGGTATGCAGCATAATGGAAAGCACCAACAAGAGAAGTGACTTTTGCCTTCATCAATGTTACTACACACCTTTTGCACAATCAAACGAAGAGGCAGAGGAGCAGATGACAACTACTGAGAACAGAACGTCAGAGCAACGTGGTAAGTACACAAAAGTTTATTTTGTAATTGCACTGGTCTGGTAGTGTACACTAGTAGCAAAGCATGATGTTTTCTGTTTGTGCGCAGCAATGGCTTCCACCCTAAAATGGCTGGAGGAGAATTTTCCGCATGAAGACATGAGTGATGACGATAGGCCCATTGTTACCCGCCGCACTGTGAAAAGGGAAAGAGTTACTGCAAGGACAAGCCCCCTTGAATGGCTGGAGGAGAATGTCCTGCATGACCAAATGAGTGAGCATCGTAACCCCATAGGTAGGGAACGTGGTGACAAGATTAACACAATCACAATGTAATACTTCATGTGAATTAACCACATTTGTTGTCTTTTAACAGAACATACCGCAATGCAAAGCAGTACACCAGAAGCAGCACCTTTTCCACAGGAACATACGACCACTGAAACTGAAGTAAACGCTGGGCATTTACAAGTTGACCGCCTGGATGCCAAAATCGATCAGTTGCTCCTCCAATTTGCCACCCTGAGAAATTTTGTAGAAGAACATATAATGATAAGATATCACTATCCCACTTGCACATGCCTGCCTTCCCCATTTCCCAGCCCCCCTTTCCCGCAAATTGAGTGTCATGAGAGACGCTTCAATGAGACCTCAATCCCTTCTTCCCCTCACAAGCAGCTTGTTGAAATGGGAAAATCCCCAATATATGTATCTGTTTCTTGTCCCCCTTCCCTTTCCGAATAGTCGCTATGAATGTGTGCTAATAAAGATTTGTATGTTAATTTGTACTGATTGTGTATGTCCCTTTTTTTGTTTAACAAGGCCATTGTAAGTGTGAAGGGCACAGCACTAGTGGGGATGATTGCAAGTGAGAAAAATGGAGGAGGAGGACGACCGTCGCACCTGGGTGCCCTATGCGCAATCACAATAAAACCATCCGTAGGATGCCACTACGGGCCGCATGTTTGCATGCACACAACCACCTGTAAATCGTTGCAGGAGCATCCGTTTATCTGTGGCACAACTGGGCACATGCGTATATCGTCCTGTGATGCCTGGTAACACTGTCCCTGGTGAACATACGCAAATAAACGTGTGATGTAGTTGTACTAGCTGAAAGCGTGCACCCACGCCCTGGGAGTATTTTTGCATGTAAACATTCCACCTACTGTATCGTGCTCACAGCAAGCATACGTAGAAATGTGCAATGTGCATGTGCCATATGTTTAAGTAGTCTGGGATGGCAAGAGTATCGGTAGGAGAGCTATGCACATGACCACAAGGTATAACATCCAATATACGTCCGGCAGACAATGGCAACAGATCAATAGTGCGTGTGGTCCCTTATTCGGCGGACACAACCCAGATCCTTACACATCGAAAGAGGAAATTTTTCTGCAATGTATGTAGTATTACAGTGACAATGCACCCTTACAGATATACTCCACTCTTCCTTCTACATGCAGATATTGTAGGGAAAGAGTTAGTTCCATTTTGCCGTGTCACGTGCTCCACATCAGCCCTGTAAAAGGGCACACCCCACAAGTGCTCAGTTTGGCTTTCTACAGAAGAGCACTGGTGCACATTGGTTGAGACAGAAATAGCTTTCTCACCAATTGTATGCCTGCAAATTACGTCTCCATGCAATGGCCACCAGAGCTTCTGCTACTATCTCTGACTCCGGAGCACCCACACCCTCACCACCAACACCTCCAGAAAACCTGGCTTGTACAGCTATAGCACCACCTCCATGCGGCGGCACCTGAAAGTGAACCACCAGGCAGCTATGCGGAGGGTTGTCCCCTTCCAAGCAGGCAGTAGGTTATTGTCCTCTACAGCATCCTCCACATCTGCTCCTGCCACCACTAGGGACATTGCAGTGGGCCACTGCGTCCCGCAAGCAGCCTTGGATGACATACGCAGTGCAACAGACCCCTACCTTTCAAAGGTCACTGTATTGTGAATATACTGCGACGCAGTACTGTTTAGGGGAGAACATTTATGAAGTGCTTTTGAGGCTTTGGTCCGGGGGCATAACAAACACTGCCCCCTACCCAAGTAAGGTGCACCGCATATCCTCTGCTCTCCACGTATGATTTCTTATGCTTGTGGTTGGTACCCTTTGGCAAATCTCCCTTCTTCTGCTGGCTTTTCTGGCATGTCTCATAACAACAGGAAAAATGCTACACAGCCAGAAGGTGGAGCAAACAAAAAGGTTCTTTTCAGAGCCACCTTGCACTTTTCAAAAATAGAAGTTGAATGCAAGCATGCAGGCGGTTATGCTGCCTCTAACCGCTGCATACAGAGATGGCAACAATGGGCAGCGGGACAACGTCAAAGCATTGTACGCATTCGCTAAAAGAAGTGGTGGCTCTTAAAAGAGCCTTTTTGTGCTGTTTGTATTTTCAACGTTAAAAGTAGTGAACAACCACAGGGAAAATGCTTCCTACACTTGCAGGAAGCGCTGCACAGAATTTTGGATATGACACAGAAAGATCTCATTGCCAACATGAGTCAGATGAACTCCATCTGAACGAAAAATGTTTCTACTACAAAACATAATGTTTTCATTGTGGAAGGAGAACATGTCAATGTCGCACAAAAAAGCGCAAACTGCCTTGTTCACATTGCGCTGCGCTTTCTACATTTGTGGCCCACAGAAGGAAGAACGCAGCCACATCTGTCTCTGGCCAATGCGAGAAAAAATTATGTGTGATTTGGGAAACATTTCCATGAGTTGCCGAAATGTTTCCTTCATTGAAAACTGCAGTGAAATGCCGGTAAAGCACCCCAAACTGTTTCCTCCATAATAAAAACAATAATGTCTGGATGAGCAAGCGTCACCAAACTGGCACAAAGAGGACCCACATGGAACCACTGCATCCCACGTACTGCGTACCAGTGCACATTGACATTATGGAAACCAAGGTGTGCGCCTAGTGCACAACCTTCTGCGTAAACCTATAACCAATGTATCCACGAGTCGCCCAACAGCCATATAGTCCGCCTACTGAACAACACACCTGTCCCCATAGCAATGTCCACTCCTATTGGCAAACAGACGTCTGGCACAATCTTTTGCTACACACACACACCCACAAATTCATATTGACCAATCCCAACTCCTGCACAGCCCATTTCCATTGCAGCCACCCTGAAAAGACCCTGATATAGCACATGTGCACCCCCAAAAGGCACGGCTTTCGCCAACATATTGCCCTGTATACGGGGCTGCACAAACCCATTTTAAGTGTCACAGAAAGTGGGCGTATTCGGAGAAGTTGAGCAAAGTATTTTTTTTCTAATTTTGCTAAAGGGACGTGTAAAGAAACACCTTTTTGTGTGCTCCTTTTTAGGGGTTGCTCTCGGCTTGTCCTCCGTACATTACTATATGTGTGTCTGCCGCATACATTGTACATAGTGCAAAAGATTACTAATTGCAATAGGGGGGAAAAGAATTCACTGCCACTGACAAACGTCACACTACAAACACATTACAAAGGACAGCATGTAGCATGTGAGATTTCCCAACTACCGCAGTAAAGCAGGGCCAGTCCTTCTTCCCTTTCAAGTACTCTTTCAGCAGTTCTCCCTGATTGGCTACTGTTAAAGTATTACATACGCATCCACGAATTACATCCAAGAACTGTGCAGGTAATGCTATCACATCTATTGAAAAGTGCATAACAGCTGTTAAACATGCAGAGGTGAAATATCATGTAAATCAAAAGCACCTGCACGAGAAAGTACTGTACAACGACCTACGTGGTCTGCACCCACAAACATCAGCATTGCTACCCATCACCACACCCAGTAGGTATTACTATTTTTTCTACAGAACAGAACACGCGTAGCAACAGTGTACCTAGGAGTAAATCTCCATAACGTACTCAAAATTTGTACTGTTATGTCTCCCATCACCTACCATTAAATCAATCCTATGGTGTTAGGTGGTGCCAAAGGTTCCATTTGCCCAAAACAGGCATTGTATTGTGAAAAAGTATACTCTGTTCTTTTGTTCCATCATTTTTACAATGCTTTAACTCATTAAAACACCTCCTAGGAAATATGTACAAATCGCACAAAAAACTATCAGGCAGCCTTTCCGACCAAACTATGCAAAGTGCATACATTTCAAGCATAAAAACAGTTTCTGCCCGCACATTATACATAACAACAGCAGTTAAGCAATAAAAGAAGTTATCGCCACATTCACGACAATAACATTTGTAAATGTGCATAATGAAATTAAAACCCAAAAGCCATGCCTTCACCCATGTACTAAGCACACATATGCAAAGAACGGCATGCAAATGGACACCCAAAAGCATTGTGCTTTGCACTCTCTACATCTTTCCACACCTTTTGTCTCATCCTTCTACAATGTGCAGTGAATTTTTGAAGTAAATAGGCTTACACTAATACACACACGTTTTTCTTAACAAGTAATACACTTAACACCCAAATATCCCACCTACTCCCTTAACAAGCATGCTTATGCTCCCAATCGCCCTTCATATTGTACACCTTCCATTTATAGGCACACAACTTCATCTTCCTGCCAAGACATCCCCCTATAGATTTGAATAATGTAATTTACAAATGTAAGCACTATGTCATTAGCCAACATATTTTCTTACCATCTTCTTATACAGGAGCAGATCCCACCTGTCTCTGGAAAGCCACTGGAGTGTGCCCTTCAAAATACAGCCTACAATAAACCGACTATCTGCAATCAACAAAGTACAATATCAGCATACTCTTGTATGTCTTACTAAACGAGTGCACTACTATTGTACTGTAGAATAAAGATATGTGCCCATCCAGCAGTATGTACTTTGTTGTTACTGATCACACCTCTACAGGTGCTAATTGTTTGTTATGTTGCGCCCATTAGAATAATGCCCACATACTAACATAGTGTCCCCAACCTAACCTTACACACCACTGCACAGCCACACATTTGCAGTTAAATAGCTGCCTACCCTCCCATTCAACCACTGACGCACATTGCACATATATGCATGTGCACACCCACACTTCCTTTTCTTCGCCAACAGCTACTACACAACGCCTACCAAATGGCAATTCCATACAAAGCAACACAGAAATAGAGCCACGCAATGTACAAACACAGAAAGTAGCCATCCACTGCAATCTCAATGTGAACAGAAAGGTGAAGGAGAAGAGGTAATTCAATCATTAAGGAAAAAGGATGCATCTCCGGTAAAGACAGTTTAGGTGATCTGGCAAAATGTGAGAATGTAAAGAAAACCACTAAATGCAGTGCAATGCACACTACTGCTAAGAGAGCACGTACACATGGTAATGTAATCACAAGCAAGCATTCTAAAAAAGTAATTTTACAAAAAAGGTTCCACCACAGAGTCCTTCAGAACCTTACAAGTAGAGGGCAGAAATCACGATCAACCCTCAAAACCTATCGCAGAAAAGTCATCCTAGAAACTCTTGTAGACAGTGCTATAAAAGTGAAGCGGAAATTGTTTATAGTAATTTTGAAGAGAATGAAACCACTGACAAGATTAATTGGTAAATTGCAAGCACTACTTCGAAACAAACGCAATGTGAACATAGATACCTTTGGCCACATCTGTACAGTTGAGTGGAGTCACACCACCAACACAGAGCCCTACTTCAATGAAGAATAATACATACCATAACAAACTAAACAAATTGCCTGACATCAGAGTGGACGAGGGTATGAAAAGATACACAATACCATAATGGAAGAGGAAACCCTGCTTTCAGAAATATCCCCATCAAACTTAGATGCCACTCTCCAATACACCAACCCAATATGCCTCACCTACAAATGGCCTTGCACATCAATGTGCAACGTTCGCCAATGCCTAATAAAACATTTTCAGCAATTCCTCAATCAGTATATCAAAGGCAATGACAAAAGAAAAATGAAAATACTACAAACTATGGACTCCTGTCCAGTGCGCAACTACACTGGAATACAAGGACATTCCCTAGCCTGTATTTCTGGACCAGCTTGCAAAAGCATCTTCCACCGTATTAAAATGTTAGCAACCCACTATTCAACAGTCAGATATCTAGATTACAAACTGTACTATGCAAAAACTCCAGCTTTAGCACTCCAACATTTAAATGATATTCTCCTACACGGAACAGCCAAACAAGTGCTCGATGAAATTGAGCACATCCAAAGAAAATACTGTGGAACTGAAGAGCACTTACACACACTAACATTTTCAGACAGCAGTACTGACAAAAGTGCAGCTATCAAATTTTTATATCACACATACAGAAATTATGTAAGTACACCTTTACATCACATGGCATTATGATTAACATTTATTAACGTGCTCCTCAGTATGCATATTTAAACATTTACTCTACCACTCACTTTCTCTCCGTACATTACACGTACCTTTGTGACGGCAGTAAAAAAACGCTGTTACACTGCCATGTCTCCACCATTCCCAGTAAATTGCAACTGTCATTGTACTTTCTTTTGCTGCCATTCTTCCTCACCCCCTCCAAATGCAGACATACAAGACAAGACGAACATGGAACGCAAGTCGTACACTAAAGAACCACACCTTCTGCGCACTCGTACACTGCTATATTCCCTGATCTGCCCTTTGTATGCCCTTTCACACAATTACCATGTCTACACACCCTCAGTGTACTGAATGTTATAACGGCCACAGGTGCATGCAGCTCCTCCATTCTCCAGCAATCCGAGGTGACCGCCATTAGGTTTCTTGTTGTATTACTTTCTTTGCAGAAACACAGACACATTGTGCTGTGGGTCCAACTACACTAGCTACCACTGTCAACATTTGTAAAAAGGAAACACATGAAAACAGCATCTAGTCCCAAACGTTTTCAAGAAATGTTCTTTTGTGCAGCCATACAATCACAATATTACCTGCAAACCAGAGACCAAGGCAGTGGGTTAACATATGACGCTACACACTAACACACAGTTCATGGTCCATAAGGCAGGCAGCTATTACTACATTAGTCTTCCAGCAAAGTTTTGTCCTGTAAACTGCAACTAATACCCTCTACTTACATCTACTCTTATTCCTCTTTCTACTCAGATATCTTGCACCTTATTGCACGTGCCATGCCTTCCACATTCCAATAGACAGCTGGTGGACCAACCATTGGAAGATTACCATAAGCAATTTCTTTTCCATCATTATTACCTGGGCTGACCGATATGGCCTGGTATGTCCACTTACGGTTCCTGCTATATAAACCAACCTGCAAACCTTTATTCTGTAAGGCATCCCAGAGGCACCAGATGCTACCTTCTCTACCTTTCAAAGAAAATGTATTCTTCCATACCTGGGCTGACCGATATGGCCCGGTATGTCCACTTACGGTTCCTGCTATATAAACCAACCTGCAAACCTTTATTCTGTAAGGCATCCCAGAGGCACCAGATGCTACCTTCTCTACCTTTCAAAGAAAATGTATTCTTCCATACGGGCCACCAAGCACCACTGCGTAGTCATTTTCCCACTTTGCTAGACGAGAACAGAAGTACAGAATTGCACAGACGGTATTTTAGATTCGTGGTCTACAACCTAATGTTGGCTTTGATTCATCTCAGATTGCAAGAAGTACTCAAAACAGACTATGAAGAACTCTTTGGAGGAAAACATGTCCTTGTTTTCGGAGATCTCTTTCAATTGACACCAGTCAAAGGTGAACCTATCTTCAAAACCTTAGGACACAAACAGTACCGTAAAGACAAACTGGGCGTACACGGTATGACAATACCTATGTGTCAACAAGGCATAGCACAACTATAAGCCTTGGAGAATTCCATCTCTAACACAGCTGGTTTGGAGAACATTTTAACATTATGTGTCAACTGTAGAGTTATGCCAAAGTGTAACAATGAAGTAGAGCAAGGTTTAGTTAATGGAGCACTTGGTAGAGTTGTTAGCTTCCAGACATACCCATGGGACAAAAGCATTCAGTTTGTAAACATCAAGTTTGATAAACTTTCAGAAATCAAAAATATAGGACGCACAACTGCGAGATTCCTTCTTTTCAAAGACATGTATGTACGCAGATAACAGTTTTCTCTCTCGCTAGCCTATTTAGTAACTATGCATAAATCGCAAGGTCTAACCTTAGACCAAGTATTGATTGATATTGGCAAACAGCCTTCAAAGAAGGCATGAGTTACGTAGCACTGTCACGGCTACATACACTGGAAGGACTGTATGATATAATATGATATGGCATTTGTAACGCGCCTATACACAAGTGTTTCAAGGCGCGACGAGGCAGGGAGGGGGGAACAAGGGGAAGACAGACAACGATCCTACTAGGCCAGGTGTCATTCAGACCGCGCAAGTGCAGGGGTAGGGGGAAGGGAAAAAGTGCAAGGGGAAGGAGGGGGGAGTGCAGTACAAATAAGTAGAATAGAAATAAAATAATAAATAAATAGGGCCAGCTGGTGGCAAGTGCAAAGGTAAGTGCAGACAAGTGCTGGGGGGGGGGGGCTGTAGTGATACAGAGACAGTCCCGCAGTGCAGGGGTTGCCAGGGAGGCAGTGCAAGTGAAGAGTGACTGGACCCAGGACCGAGGTCGGTGAGAGTGGCCCAGTTGCAGAATCAGTGCAGTTTTGGTGAAGAATTTAGCATGGGAGAGGGAGAGAGAAAGCAGAAGTGAAGAGGAAGGTTTTGAGGTGCTTCCGGAACCGGAGATGGTTCTCCTCAAGTTTCAGGGAGGCAGGAAGGCTGTTCCAGAGGGAGGCCCCTGCCGCGGAGAGAGATCTACCCCCAGCTTGTCGCTTTGAGAAGCGGCTTACCCTGAGGGAGTTGGAGACGGATGAGCGTAGGGCTCGGGAAGGAAGATATTTAGGAAGAGAGAGTTGAAGGTATTTAGGCCCCAGGCCACAGAAGGCCTTGTGGACAATGCAGAGGGTTTTGAACTTAATCCTCGCAGCCACTGGGAGCCAGTGTAGAGATTTCAGTCCTGGAGAGATACGGTCCCTGGGCTTGAGGCCAAGGACAAGTCTCGCAGTTCTGTTCTGGATGAGTTGCAGAGGGCGGAGAGTGGAGGCAGGCAGATTAAGATAGAGGCTGTTACAGTAGTCCAGCTTCGAGAGAACCAGGGCTCGGGAGACAGTGAGCTTCTGGGGGAAGGAGGGGAAGGGAAGAATACCTCTGAGGAGGTGCAGCTGTTAATGTGACTTCTTAGAGACGTCAGACATATGAGGAGAGAAGGAGAGTGTGGAGTCGAAGATGACCCCAAGGTTTTTTGCCTTGCAGGTAGGAGCAGGAAGAGGGCCAAGAGAGGCCGGCCAGAGAGCTGCAGGGAAGGAGGGAGTGGGTGTGCCGATGAGAAGGATCTCAGTCTTACTAGAATTAAGGCAGAGGTCATTGGCAGCACACCATTCCTGGATAGCAGACAGACAGTCAGAGATGAGGGAGGGAGAGTAGGAGGCCGAGGGTAGCCTGAAAATGAGCTGGGTATCGTCCGCATAGCACTGAAAGTTGGGGCAGAGGGCCGCGATGCGGTGGGCAAGGAGTGCCAGATACTGGTTGAACAGCCAGGGAGAGAGATTAGATCCCTGGGGAACGCCACAGGTGGAGAAAAAGATGTCAGAGAGGAAGGACCCAAGTTGGACCTAGGAGGGTTGATTGGAAAGGAAAGAGGTCAGCCACGCCAGAGCCTGACCAGTGATACCCAGGTTATCACGGAGACGGTTGAGCAGGATGGCATGGTTGACAGTGTCAAAGGCAGAAGAGAGATCAAGCAGAATGAGAACACATGGAGTGTTGGAGTCGAGGTTCAAGAGCAGGTCCTCACGGATGTTCAGAAGAGCAGTTTCCGTGCTTCTGGCCGCTCTGAAGCCAGATTGATGGTCACGGAGACTATCAACAGCTTCAGCATGGAGGTTAAGCTGGAAGATGGCCAGTTTCTCCAGGTGCTTGCCCAGGAAGGGAGTGATGGAGATTGGGCGATAGATAGCCAGACAGGAGGGGTCGGCAGAGGGTTTCTTAAGGAGAGGGTGCACAAGGGAGTGCTTGAGAGGGGATGGGAAGACTCCAGAGGCGAAGGAGTGGTTGCAAAAGTCAGCCAGGGCAGGAGCCAGGGAGTCGATTTGGTCCTTGATACTTTTGGAGGAACAGGGGTGAATCTGTTTAGACAAGACTTTCATAGATCAGACTTGTCTGGAAACCTCGTCAGCAGAAAAAAGGGGAAAGGCAGAGAAGGAGGGAGGAGGGGTGGCTGCAGAAGGGCCAGAGGAAGAGCAGGGAAGAGAGGGGGGGAGGTGATAGGAGGAGAGTGAGGACAGGATGTCCTGAGTTTTAGAGATGAAGTGGGAGGCCAGTGCAGTGCAGAGGGCCTGGGAGGGGACAGGAGAGGTAGAGACTGCAGCAGGGTTGGCAAGCTCCTTGCAGATTTTAAAGAGTTCAGCCGAGTTGTTAGATGCCGCAGAGATGCGGGCTTGGATAAGGGCTCTCTTCTTGGTGAGAACAGAGAGACGGTATTGCCTTTGGAGCAGGCGGCAGGCCAGTTTGTCAGAGGATGAACATGAAGCACGCCATTTCCTCTCTGCCACCCTGCACTTGCGTTTAAGGGTGACGAGATCCGAATCATACCAGGAGTTACATTTGGCTTTGGGCTTCAGGCAGATTTTCATGACAGGGGCAAGGATATCAAGAGTATCAGATATAGCAGAGTGGAGCAAGGAGAGGGCTGTGTCAGGGTGGGAGTCAGCCGAAGGGGGAGGGGTGGCGAGAAGGTGGCAGCGAAAGCCGCAACTGACACGCGCTTCATGGGTCGGATGACCGAGAAGGTGGGTGGCAATGATGAGGGTGGCTTTGCCTGTGGGGTAGGGAGGGTGAGGTGGGAGGATAGGAGAAAGTGATCACTCCAGGAGAGAGGAGTGGAGAGAGGGACAGAGAGGGGAAGGTCAGAAGAGATCAGAGCATCAAGAGTGTTCCCTGCAGAATGAGTAGGCCCAGACGGGAGAATAGAGAGTGAGAGAGAGTCGCAGAGGTCACGAAAGAGTCCAGTGGGGGGACAGGAGGTATCTAGGTGGATGTTGAAGTCACCAAGAAAGAGGAGTTGAGTGGTAGAGGACAGGAGTGAGGAGGAGAGGTCAGCCCACTCAGAGAGGAAGGAGGAAATTCGACCAGGTGGCCGATAGATAGTAGCCACGGTAAGGGAATGGCTAGGAGAGAGAGAGAGTCGGCAGACAAGACATTCAAAAGAGGAGTAGGTCTGCGTAGGAGTGACAGTGGCAGTGTATCTAGTTAATTTTGATGCAACTGGAGTCAGTGCAGAAATTCCTTGCATAATAGAGTACAATAGACTGCGTGCACTGTACACACCTAATAATGTACCCTATTCCTCAAAAACCAAAAGGTTTGAAAAGAAGGCTCATTCCATTAGAAGTACTAAATGATTTTGCCAAACTACCATCAAAGAAATTGAAAGAATCTCATACTACAGCAACTACCAAAAGCACATACAAAAGGAGTAAAATAGAAAAGCCACACCCAACTCCAGCCACAAAACAAAATGCCTCTGCAAAGAAACCACATACCCTTACATCAAAGGGCTCAGACACAGAGGTACCTAGACCATTCAAATGTTCCAATACAACAGGTGTTAATTGCTATGCAAATGTAACAATCAATGTTCTATTCAGATGCCAGCAGTTGTTGAAAACATGTATTTAAATGGCATAGACCAGTTGTGTTTGCAATGCTCGTCTTTCACAGAAATGCAGTAAGTAATCCTGACACCATTTACAGTGTCTCAGGAATAAGGCAAGAATTGAACTACAGTGCTGGAATGGTGAAATTCACTTTAAACCGACAAGAAGATCCACAGGAATTTCTAATGAACTTACTACAAATACTGGAAAGAAAAAACATACTTATAAATGAAATCATTCACATTTCCTACATGTGGAAACCTACATGCACTCTTTGCAACCATGCCATTGAGGAGCAAGTCCCTAACAAATTCTTCATGTATGTATCAATACCTAACTGTGACTCCATTCCATTTCAGCAACTGGTGAAAAATGCAAACCATAGCATGTAGTGTACGTTGTGCATTTCTGGTATTCGTTCAATGCTACATATACACTCACATAGTCAATATGTGATATTAATGCTCTTAAGATACAATGCCTTGAGGGGGAAGCATGTTTAGCTCCAAGGTCAGATATTGTATAGAAGTCTAGCAAAAAAAAGATACATAACTTACACTGCAGTTCCTCTGTCCATGTGCGCCAAAGGTAGTCTGCAACGATCCCATAAACCGTACACTGCAATTTCATGCCTACCCAATAGAAGCATAGAATTTGCTGAAATTATGTAAGTACACCTTTACATCACATGTGTATTACGATTAACATGCTCCTCAGTATGCATATTTAAACATTTACTCTACCGCTCACTTTCTCTCTGTACATTACACGTACCTTTGTGACTGCAGTAAAAAAAATGTCTCCACCATTTCCAGTAAATTGCAACTGTCATTATACTTTCTTTTGCTGCCATTCTTCCTCACCCCCTTCAAATGCAGACGTACAAGACAAGACGAACATGGAACGCAAGTCGTACACTAAAGCAACACACCTTCTGCGCACTTGTACACTGCTACATTCCCTGTTCTGCCCTTTGTATGCCCTTTCACACAATTACTACATCTACGCACCCTCAGTGTACGAACCTTATATCGGTCACAGGTGCACTCAGAGGTTAACCGGCACACAAACATCTACAGCTCATATTTCATTGACACACTTCTTACCAAAGCAGCTCCTCCATTCTCCAGCAATCCGAGGTGACCCCCATTAGGTTTCTTGTTGTATTACTTTTTTTGCAGACACAAAGACACATTGTGCCGTGGGTCCAACTACACTTGCTACCACTGTCAACTTTTGTAAAAAGGAAACACACGAAAACAGCATCTAGTCCTAAATGGTTCCAAGACATTTTCTTGTGTGCAGCCGTACAATCACAGTATTACCTACAAACCAGAGACCAAGGCAGTGGGTTAACATATGACGCTATGCACTAACACACAGTTCATAGTCCATCAGGCAGGCAGCTACATTATCCTTCCTGCAAAGTTTTGTCCTGTACGCTGCAACGAATACCCCCTACTTACATCTACTCTTATTCCTATTTCTACTCAGATATCTTGCACCTTAGTGCGCGTGCCACGCCTTCCACATTGAAATAGACGGCTGGTGGACCAACCATTGGAAGATTACCATAAGCAATTTCTTTTCCATCATTATTATCTGGGCCGACCGATATGGCCCGGTATGTCCACTTGCGGTTTCTGCTATTCGAACCAACCTGCAAACCTTTAATCTGTAAGGCATCCCAGAGGCACCAGATGCTACCTTCTCTACCTTTCAAAGAAAATGTATTCTTCCACACGAGCCAACAAGCACCACTGCGTACTCCTTTTCCCACTTTGCTAGACCAGAACAGAAGAACAGAATTCCACAGACAGCATTGGTCATTGGATTTTGTTTGCAAAATAAAAGAGCGGTGAATGCAGTTGTCGTTTACATTCTGTGGCAAAATAAAGCACTTCCAACCACTCATTGTATTGTTACTAAAGCACAGAATGTTCTGGAACCGTATACTCTATGTGTGCATGTCCGCTTTTGCTTTTGTTTATGTTGTTCCTCTCCAGAGCTAGGTGCTCACATGACAGAGTGTGCTACACTTGGCACGCACAGAAAATAAATACCTGTAGTGCACACCATGAGGAACGACTGTCAACAAGTAAAGTCACTGATGCCAGTGACTGCTATGATGGTGTATGCGGCACACAGGCAGAGCTAACAGAAGCGATGCACACATTAAAATTCCAAACACTAAAAGCTCCAACCGCTTCCGTTACCCATCTCAGCAAGTACACCAAACAAAGGTAACAGTCAGATAGCCTCCCATCCTGTATATGGCTGGACTTAACAGTGTTTATGATGTTGTAGGCTGCAAATGTATGTGTGTTGGACTGTACATTATCCATACTTTACATGTGTAATGCTTATTAACTCATGTCATGTTGCACTACCTTCCTTCGCTCTCAAAGTACAGGGTATTATGAGAGGAATAACACACTGTACATTAATGCTGGCATCTCAGTCCGTTAATGGCAACAGGGCCAATGATGTACACCATATTCAAGTGTAGTCACTTCACGCCACCTCTACTGGTGTGCCAACTGCAAAATTTCCTCCACAATCATGCTGTGACAGTGAGCACCCACAGGAAACATACATATTTCCAACTGTGTACACTGGACTTACATATCAGTATAAGAACTGACCCAAAGAAGGCAACATTCTGAAATCTACTTCCTAACAATGTCCACATTGTTACGTCAAAGGCCCGTAGCCATCCATACACGGCAATAGGCGCTTGCCACTCCCAACACAACATGGTACACCGATTACAATAATCCCTATATCATCTGCAATTCAATCCCCATCCCCAATAGCCTCTGAAGGTTGTTGCCTGCGCACATGCCCCTACAACGCATTATATGTTAGTATCTGCGTACATGGGCCATGTCGCAAACAGTACACAGTAAAACAATCCTTTCATGTCCCACTTTCTTACTACACTCCCTGAAGCGAGGATCTGTTCACGGCCACACAACGCTACATTCTCCAACCTACTTCCAACCAGTGGCAATTCAATCCCCATCCCCAATAGCCTCTGAAGGTTGTTGCCTGCGCACATGCCCCTACAACGCATTATATGTTAGTATCTGCGTACATGGGCCATGTCGCAAACAGTACACAGTAAAACAATCCTTTCATGTCCCACTTTCTTGCTACACTCCCTGAAGCGAGGATCTGTTCACGGCCACACAACGCTACATTCTCCAACCTACTTCCAACCAGTGGCCAAACTGTTATATCCAAGAGCCCTAGCCATGCACACAATCCAGTACACCTTTCCAGGCACGACACACCATAATACATCAACTGTAAATACCCTCATATTACCTCCAATTCACTCCCCATCCCCAATGCACTCTACCTAGACTCAATGTATTTGTATTTGTATTTATTAACTTTTATATAGTGCTTTACGCCAAAGCGCTTTACATTAAACAACAGGAATACATGAGAAGCAGTAGAATAAAATGCATGATTCAAATAAACAAGAACACTATGAAGAACAATTTGCTGAGTTTGATTAGGTAGAAACCTGGAGTGGGGAGGGATATTGGAGGGAGTAGAGAGTGCAGTTAGGGGGAAGATTGAAGAAGGTGAGATTTTAGGAAGGAGCGAAAGGAGGAGTAGGAGGAGATGGAACAGATGGGGAGAGGTAAGGAGTTCCAATGAAGTGGGGCGAGGAGCAGAAAAGAACGGAAGCGAGAAGGAGAACCAGGTGGGGGGACTGAGAGAAGGAAGAGGTCAACAGAACGGAGGGGGTGAGGGGCAGAGTAGAAAGAGAGGAGGGAGGAAAGGTAGGGAGGGGCAAGATCATGAAGTGATTTAAAGATGAGACAAAGGAAATTGAATTTAAGTTGAGAGTGGAAGGAGAGCCAGCCAAGTGAGGAGAGCAAAGAGGAGATGGAGTCGAAAGAAGAGAGGGAGCAAAGAGGGCAGATAGCAGAGTGATAGAGGGATTTGAGGGGAGCAAGATGAGAGACTGGGAGACCGAATAGGAGGGCTGAGCAGTAGAGGAGACAGGAGAAGATAAGGGAGGAAATTAGGAGTTTGGAGGCGTGGAAGGTGAGAGAGGAACGGAATTTACAGATGGTATAAAGATGGAAGTAGCAGGCGCAGGCAGTGAGAGAGATATGGTGGGTAAAGGAAAGGTAGGAGTCAAAGTGGAGGCCAAGATTGCGGGCAGAGATAGAAAGATTAGTGGGGGGAAGAGGATGGAAGGTGGGGGTTAGTGGGATGAAGAGTGTTGGCAGGGAAGAAAAAGATTTCAGTTTTGTCAGAGTTTAAAGTGAGAAAGTGGGAGGACATCCCTATTTTGATAGCGCTAAAACAGGAGGAGATTTTAAGGTGAATGTCAGGGGTGAAGGAGGAGAAAGAGAGGAAGAGTTGGGTGTCATCGGCGTAAAAGTGATGAGGGATGCTGAAGGAAGAGATGATTGGGGCAAGAAGAGAGGTATAGAGTGAGAAGAGAAGGGGGCCAAGTACAGGGCCTTGTGGAACACCAAAATCAAGAGAGTGAGTAGGGGAGGAATGGCTGCCCCAGGAGACGGCAAAGGAGAAATTGGAGAGGTAGGAGGAAAACCAATTAAGACCAGAGCCTTTGAGACCATATGAGGATAGCGTGTTAAGGAGTAAAAGGTGATCAATGGTGCCAAAGGCAGCAGAGAGGTCAAGGAGTATAAGAATAGAAGATTGTTTAGAGTAGTGAGCAGTGAGAAGGGAATTTAGAACAGAGGTAAGAGCCGTCTCGGTGGAATGCAAAGGGTCGAAAACCAGATTGAGTAGGGGGGAGGAGTTTAGAGACAAAAGCTGAGAGTTGGGAGAGGACAAGTCATTCGAGAAGCTTAGAGAGGAAAGGTAAAAGAGAGATGGGGTGAAAGTTGGAAGCTTGGAGAGTGTTAGCTGAGGGTTTTTGCAGGATGGGGATGATGTTGGCGTGTTTGTAGGGTGTAGGAAAGGTAGCAGTGGAGAGGCATAGTTTGAAGAAAGAGGTGAGGTAAGGTATTAGAAGAGGGTAGACTTTGGGAATAAGAGGAGTGGGTAAAGAATCAGAAGGGGCGGAGGTGGGGTGAGTTTTGGACAAGAGGAGGGAGATGTCAGCATTAGAGACAGGGGTGAAGTTGGACAAGAAGGAGGAAAGGGTGGATTGAGATGGAGTGGGGGGAGAGTAGCAGGGGGAGAGTAGAATATTTTGGCGTAAGGCTAGGATTTTAGAGGAGAAGAAGTCAGCAAAATCAGAGGGAGAGAGAGGAGAATTAGTAGAGTGGTAAGGGGTGGAGGGAAAGAAGACAAGTAAGGGTTTGGAAGATTCGTCTGGGATGAGAAGCTTGAGAATGGAGAAGGTTAGAGAAGTAGGAACGTTTGGCTTTATAAAGGAGTCATACAGGGAATGATAAGAGAAGTATGAGGATTGGTTGGCTGGCGAATGAATTTTAACCCAGCGTCGTCGTCGGAGATGAAGGCGCATAGACAGAAGGTTGGAGGAAAGCCTGGGTTGGGCAGACTTACGAGAGGGGCTGAAGGGGAAGGAAGGGTGAAGATGGTCAAGACTGTGGGAGAGAGAGGAGGATAGAGTAGAAAGAGCATCATTAGATGAGGGAGAGGAAAACTGAGAGAGGGGGGATAGAGAAGGAACAGGATTCAATTAAGTCAGTAGGGTTAAAGTTACTGAGGTCTCGTCTGCAGAAAGAGAAAGAAGAGGAGGGGGTGGAGAGGGGCAGACGGGGGAGTGAGGGAGAAGGAGAGAAGGGCATGGTGAGATAGGTATGTAGGGAGAGTAGAGACAGACGAGGGGGAGAAGGAAGAGATGAATAGGAGATCGAGAGTGGAGCCAGAAGAGTGAGTAGGAGAGGTAGGAAGGGGGGAAAGGAAATAGGAGTCGACTATGGAAAAAAGGGGGGAAAAATCAATAGACCCATGCATGGAAACATGTGACCACTTACCTTTTCTGTCGACAGGTACATATCGGTACAGTAATGAACCCAATCAAGACAACTTGTTACCTACTTCCAAGCAATGTCCACCCTGTTGTGTCCAAGACCCCACCCATACACACAAGCCAGTATGGGTTTTGCAGGCACAATACAACATAGCACTCCCACTCCAAATATCCTCATATTGTCTCCAATGCACTCCCCATCCTCAATGGAGTCTGCCAGCACTCACCAAAAAGTCACAGTCACCTCTGCAACTGCCCACCAATAAAGTATATATAAGTACCTGCATACAAATTCTTTCCATGTGCCAATGTCTGACTGCCCTCCCTAAAGCAAGGATGTGCCTAAGCCCTAAGCTCTTGGGTACATAGGCAGAGGCCTACGGCCTCCACCCATGCACCCAATAGCCTACTCCTTCAACACACACAGTAAAATGCAAATGAGGCATGCATGGTACCATGTGGCCACGTACCTTTCCTGGCTACCGGTACGTATGGGTACACAAACAAACTCCTGTGGCCAGCATGGAAACATGTGACCACTAACCTTTTCTGTCCACAATTACATATAGCTACACTAACAGACCCAAACAAGGCAACATTCTCACACCTACTTCCAACCAGTGCCTACACTGTTACGGCCAAGGGCCGTAGCCATGCACACAAGGCAGTAGGGCCTTTGCAGTCACAACACAACATAGTACACCGACTGCAAATATCCTCATATTATCTCCAATGCACTCCCCATCCACTATACATTCTGCCTACACTGACCAACATATGATAGTCCCCTGTGCACCTAACCACCAATGCAGTGTATGTCAGTTGCTGCGGGAATGGCCATATCGCAACAGTGTGCTGCCACACAATCCTTCCATTTCTCCATGTCGTTATGGCCTCCCTTGCAGCAACAGTGTGACCAAACTCTCCAGCATACCTAACCGCTAAGTGCCTCACTGCTCTCCCATGCATGGAGGCATTACATTGCGGGGATGGTGCCCAAGCCCTAGGCTCTTTCTACATGCCATGCCCATGCAGTAAAAAGGCAACACCTTACCCACAACCACTACAAGCCAATCAGACAAGCATGGGAACGAATCCCCACAAACCCACTGCCGTAAAACAACGCAAACGCACTAAGTCAAGTTAACCACTGACAGCCGTAGCCTACAGCACAAAACATTGCAAATAACTTTGCCTCGCCCTCTTTCACCCATCTGATCCTGCAAAGCATGTTTTCCAACGCCTTTCGGCATGATACTATGCTCCGATACATCATGGCGGCGTTTCCAAAACCTTTGACGCACAGCACACTTCCCTCCAGCCAACCACCGGCCACATCCCCTGTTCTCCAACAGCACGGTGTATACCACAGACCAATGACACTTCGGTCCGCGGAGCGAACAGGGAAATGGGTACGCGGAGCGGACCCAGATATCACTAATTTTTTGGGACGTACATTACAGTATTTTGCAAAAAAAGTACTGGTCCGATTTCCACCAAACACACAAAAGCACGCTTTCTGACCCAAGCCCCCACTCCTGCTGCAAATTTGATGAAAATCCATCCAGCCGTTCGGGCTGTAGCCGTGTGCAAAGTTTTTCCCCATTCAGTCTATGGAAAAAAATATATATTTGGGACCCCCCTTATAACTTTGCCCCTCCTGCATGAAACCTCACCCAACTTGGTGACAGAATTCAGAGCTAGTCATTTACTTTTTCTGCAAAGTTTGGTGAAGATTCTTCCAGGGGGAGCGAAGTTATAAGACGCCCGAAAAAGTGCTCTTCCTATGGGTTTAGCAACTTAACCATAACGACAGGATGATATAGGAATCTATTTGCTTATCTCATTCAAGACACTATATACTACCTGGCCTTTTAAAGCCAACGCTAAAATAGCTCTTCTATGATGAGGTGTCATTCTGAAATGAGATGGTGTCGTAACCATTCCTCATATCCTCTGCAGAGCCCATGACCAGAGGTGGAGGGACAGGTGTGGCATGAGGAGACACAAAAGCGGCAGCAGACAGGGTATGCAGTGCCATGTAGCCCCATAGGGAGTACTGTCGCTCTGTCTGCTGCCAATCATGTGCCTCCTCTGGCTCCACCTGCCCCCCACTGCTCGTCTTTGTGTCCCCAGCCTGCTGCACGAGGCTAGCTCCCCTTTTTGTACTGCTTCACACCTTTGTTCCGCTGTGAGACCTGCCCCCCTTACGGACCTTGGGCCAGCACAAGTGCGCAGGAGGTGTACCCTCCTGATGCCCTCTGGGGGGCATGCTCGTGTCCCGCATCACCTGCAGGAAATGTCCCACACTGCCCATTGCGTTGAATGGACCATCTGTGCTGGCTGCAGCTCACCCACTTATGGAGGCAACTGCGTCTGCCCCAGTGACCGCTGCCACTGCATCTTTAGGGCACCAGCCGGATGCCACATTAACTCAGGTCCCTACACCTGGAGCTGGCAATATGGACTTCAACCAACTGTTGCTGGGGGTCCTGATGTGCATCAGGGTGGGTTTGCAGGAGGCGAAAGAGGAGGTGAGAGAAGCAGGAGAGTGACAGTTGGTGGAACAGAGGATCATGTGGGAGGAGGTTGCAGGGCTGAGGGCTTTCAAAGATGCTGTCTGTGGTATTGAAAAACATCTGTCACTGACACAGACAGCCCCTTCATATCACAGGTACTCTGTGCTCTTTGCCACTTTCACTACTCCTACGCCCAATGGTAGCCAGTGGGGACACACAGCGGGCAACTCCTTCTCATTTTCTTCCATCTCACCAAGCCAGGATGAGAAGGTTGAGGTGGTGGTCATAGGGGACAGTGATTCCAAGGGGTCAGACGGCGACCTATAAATATATGTCCACTAACGTATTCATTATCAAATTAAATTAAACTAAGTCAGCATAAAAACAATTAGACTGCAATATATAACCTTCATGCATGGTTAGTTACTCCAAAATAAGAAACTTGTACCCAAACACCTTGTGAAGCCATTCCAACATGACCAAAATGTGACTTGCCAAAATAAAAGTATAAGTGTGTCTTAAATCGTATTAGTGCTTTGTTAAACAGTGTTACTATAATCGGTGCTTACCCCATGTACACTCCCTATATCTCTTAAATTTGAGATCTCAATGTCAAATGATCACACTTGATCTTATGTTGAAAATTCAGAGTTCCAATCCTATATAGAGAAAATCTTGAATTATTACACTTCAGTATGTAGAACTGAAATGCCATAAACTATATTCAGAAATGATTGGAAATGCTCATCCACCTGCACGGATGAGTCTATTGAGTCAAATGAGTATTGGAAATTCCCGTAGTGTTATAATTGTGAGTTCTAGGCTCCAAAATTCAAAAATCACCTACAAAAAACACAATGGGCATAACTTAGTACAAGTATCTATGAGTCCCATCGCTTTTACTTCATTCACTTTCTCTGGTAATCTCAGTAATAGGCTCTGTAAGTAATGTTCTGCAATAGTGACACACTGTTTATTGAAGCCCATCTCAACTGATTAGTGGAGAGTGAGCCGTACAGTGGATGACTCATTAACACTTGTGTTGAGGGAGGGAGTCCTTCGGCAGATTATTATGTATATGTGTTCCATGTGCTCTCCTGCCAGTGTTTTACACAAAAAGAGTCTAGAAGGGGTTTTCCTTGGACATCTGGCTGCTCTTCTTTAGGATACTTAGAAGAAGAGAGGTGGACAGTTGTGGCACACCCTAGTAGCAAAGATATAGATAGGTCTATGGGATGATTAGGAAAAGTGGTGAGCAAGTAAGGTAGTGGCTTTGAGGTGCAGAGGAGAGAGAAGCAACCTTGACACCTAGATTGCACAAAATATTGAGAATCAAAAAAAGTTCCCAATTTGGGATCTCACGTCCCCTGCACACTTTCTTGTATCTGGAATACCAGACCAATGCTTCGTTTTTGGTTATACAGTATTTCAAATAATATTACCAAGGAGGATTTATAATATTTAGATTTAAAAAAACACAAATGTTAAAGAAATCAACATTCAATCAGATGGGGTCACAAGAACCAATCTTCATTTTATTCATGATGTTGAAGCTGTGGAAGGCCCAACGCGTTTGAGTGGTTCAACACTCTTCATCAGGGGCAGATCAAATTTCTAGAAAAAGATATGTACAATATTTACAACCATTTTCTGTGACACACATTGTTTTAAAGCCACAGTTTTTTAGATCCCTAATTAATAGATTAATTCAGACCTCATGGAATGTCAGTATTAAGAAAAACAGTTCTTCGTCAAACCGGTAATGAAAAACCTAACATCATCATTTGGGACATAATGTACACAGGTTATAGTGTCATTTCCATACAAAACAACTTTAATGTAGTAGTAGTGCTTTATCAGAATCTCCCTAGGACATACATCATGAAACTCACTTTGTTAGTAAATAAACAATGAAAGGATAAGGTAAAGATAGGACTAATACGAGAATTGAAGAGCAGAGAATAGACAATCTACAGAACTGACCTTGTGGCTATTTCAAAAGCATTTCATCAAAAGGAGAAAGGTCTCCGGTTTAAGCGGGAAATCTGGTTTGCCAAGTTTAAGCACTGTGTCCTATCTGAAAGAAAGGGGTGGACGTAAGTATCGACTATTACGAACGATGTATGTCTGGAAGTAAAGAGGGATAACAAAAATGACACTTACTAATATCTGCAGGGTGGAATTATAACAGAACAAGGTCCATCAAGAGGATGATTATAGAGGGGGATTCTTCACTGGCTAATCCCATCTAGAAGGACTCCAGTGCTTGACAGGTATGTATGCAGCAAACAGGTTCTACGGGTCGCTAACATAAAAGAAAGGAAGGAAGCAAAATAAATGCCTTTAAAATGGCCAGGTACTATTAAATGTGTTAGCCAGCAGGGATGGCTGAGAAAAAGGGTTGAATTACTCTTACCTTCATCTGACAACGTTGCAGCATGGAGGCAGGAAAACCGAAGTTCATCCGACTCCATCTGCAACGTCATCAGAGTATATATGGCGAATAGCTGCATGATGTCATCACGCGCATGCGCGTGCAACGCCACTACAATCCTCCCAAAAACATTAAAAAAATAGAGAGCTTTGGAACTTAGTAAGTCTTAACGTGTAGCCCAATGTTAAGATGGTGTATAGTCCAACTAGACGTATTGGGTATTATGAGTGATTGGAGAATAAGCGCCCGTGTCTGTTTACACCGTGACGTCATCACTTCAGCGTGTGCATGATGTCACATGTAAACAAACAAATGTCAAAGCCAGTAGAAAGGACCCGGAGACTGGGGATGGTCCATATTCCAGTGTTATAACAACCAGATGTGGACAACAGCCTGGAACTGTCCACAGGTGTGTAGAATCGGTAAGAGTAAGGCCGTGAGGCTAAAAAAGCTGAGGGGTCTTCAGTGGAGGAAAGTGCCAAGTGTCGATACCCACATGCTCCTATACGTTATCTAGGACCTATTGGCTAGCCTTATTAGCAAAATTACTAAAGTGGTGCGTTCGAAAGAGTATTTACAGGAATGTCATAGGAATACCCTATGGTATAGAGCCTTCATAAAACTAACGGCCCAAATGCTAAACAGGCCCGAGGGGTCTTAACCAAAGTAAATAGGTAAAGGAAATATGCTAAAGGTTCGTCACCCAGGTCCTCACACAAATGGTTAGTCTCAATTTACAGGTCAAGATCCTGATGATCCTGAGGTCAAGTGATGGTGATGGCCACTAAAAGTGGCATCCCCGATACGGGTGCGGTTACATGCAACTTGCAACTTGCTTGTTGTAATCTTAGGACTATAGAAGTATAATCCATGCTAGTATCAGTGTGTGTGTGCTTACAGTCCGAGGGGGACTATCATTACATTATTACATAAACTAATGTATTTTGTTCAAAGAGGAAAGAACAGCGAGAATATGCTAGTAATAGATTCAAAATGGTTAGTGACAGTATATACATAACACATATAGCTAAACTAACACCTTAGAAATGTATATGCCTAGCCAGAATCAACAATAGGCTCTTGGCAGGAATCACATGATCGACTAATTTCAAAAGCGATTAGATTTTCATCTACTACTCATGCAAGATTACTTACTGCCCACACCCCGTGCACAATCTGATGGCTTGACTAATGCCATTTTATCAGTTACATCAATGTAAAAACATGTTTTCAAGAGAAGAGGAAGTGAAGACAGTTTTACTAATAGCGTGTTCGTTTTAGGTTTAGATGAAGGGACCTAAGTAATAATCTTTATTCAGGCCAAGGGGGGACATAGCATCAAGTTTATGTATCCAAAAAAGTTCCTTTTGGGCAGGTATTTTGGGTAAATCACCTCCCCTTGGAGTTCCAGTATTGCAAATCGCATCTGTGAAATGTTGTGGTTGTTGTCCCTGAAATGGCGAAATACGGGTGATTTCAGGTTTTTTGTTCTGATCTGTGACTTGTGTTCCGTCCATCTTTCTTTTGCTCTCCTGCTTGGCTTTCCCACATAATATTTACCACATGGGCATCTGATGGTATAGATTACATTTTTAGAGTTGCAAGTTGCATAGCTTTTAAGGGGGATCTTCTTGCCATTGTTTGGATGCCTGATGTGATTCCCTTTTATAATGTTGGAGCAATGTTGACAGTTTAGGCAAGGGAAAGTCCCACTCTTTTGGGTCGATTTTTTGGGTCTTTCTGCTTTAATCAGAGTGTCTCTGAAATTCCTCCCTCTTTTGTAAGCCAGCATTGGAGGTGATGGAAAGAGGTGTTTAAGATTAGGATCTGATTTAATTAGGTCCCAATTTTTAGTAATGATCTTTTTTTTTGTTTTTTAAACTTTTGTTTATTGGCAGAAGGTTAAGACAGGTACAGCACAAATTACATAGCAATAAGCTAACAACATAGCCGCACAAACGGTAGCACAACATGACTAAATTAAACATCTCAGGTTAAGGACGGTTGATGTCTCGGAGAGGCGCCAATTAGAAAAAGAGTAGGGAGAGTTACACTTCACATGGCGTGTCGGGCTGTACTGGTGGGGGAGTAGACCTCCATTCCACTTCGTCTCTATTGTTCAGGTAGCTACAGAATTCCGACCAAACGTTTTTGGGGCGTGATGAGATCAGCAGGGATCCAATGTATTCTTCTTTGCACACAGCCACATCATAAGGGTTGGGGGATTATGGCGCTTCCAGCATTGCAATATACATCTTTTGGCCGCAATAGCACTCACATTTAAGAATTTTGACATTTTCCTTACATTCTCCCCCTCCCAGATACCAAACAACAGGGCTAGTGGGTCCATATTCACCGGGGAACCAATTATTTCGGAGAGCGCCTCCGTCACAGCCACCCAGAACGTGTTGAGTGCGGCGCAGGACCAGAACATGTGTATGTGATCTGCTTCACAGGATTTGCATATAGGGCATACATGAGTCTGGGTACGTGTAAATGTCGACACTCTGTACGGTGTATAATAGAGCCTGTTGAGGAGCTTGAATTGTATGCAGCGGAATATGGCGCTAAGGGAGACCTTACGCGCGTGTGCGCACATTTTGCCCCATAGATCGTCTGTCATTTCCGTTCCAAGCTCCCTAGCCCAGGCTTCACGTGGTTTGAGAGACTTATCCACTGTTTTCTCCAGCTGCATTTTGTACAAATTGGATATTATACCCTTGGCGCCTCTGGAGTTTGCTATATATTGTATTTCGGGTGAGTTTGGGGGCTTGTTTGGGTATGACGGCCACATAGCTCGTACTGCTGCTCTAAGCCTGTAATACTGCAGCATCTCAAGCGAAGAATCGGAATGTTGCGGGCGCCATGTTTGAGGGCTGACAAACGTACCATCAGGGAAGAGGTCAGCAAGGGCTCGATAGCCCAGATTTTCCCAGTGTCATACGAGGTGTTGGCCGTGTGTGGGGGGTGTCCGAGAAATTGCCACAAGGGAAGCCACTTATAGTATGGGTGTTGCTCCTGCTCAGAGCCCAGGATACCCTTCCAAGCCCTGATCGTGGTGGCCACCGGGTCTGCCTGGGCATCTGTTTGCAATGTGCGGTGCAGTAGCAGGGTCATGATATTAGTCCCACCGCCCGCCAGTTTCTCAAGTTCTACATGCAGGGGTGGATTCTGGAACGTGTACCAATGAGAGGCGTGTTGGGCCTGTGCCGCGTTCCAGTACAGATGGAGGTCCGGGGCTGTGAACCCCCCTTTATCATAGGGTAACCTCATATGTTGCCACTTCTTGCGGACCGAACCTGGATGCCAGAGAAATTGTGCGCACTCCGAGTGGAGCCTCTTAAAGTATTGCATCCCGGGCCAGACTGGTACATTAGTGAAGACGTACAGGAGCTTGGGGACCACAATCATCTTTATTAGAGAGAGTCTGCCCGCCAGGGATAGCGGTAGATTGCGCCATTTGGAGAACTTGGAGACGACGAGCTGAGCCATGGCCTCGTAATTGTCTGTCAATAGGGAGGATCTGGTTAACGACACCTGTACCCCGAGATACCTAACTCCACCCGGGGACCAACGTGGGGGGTACTCACATGCAGGTTGTTGAGTTGCTACAGCGAGAGGGAAAATTTCAGATTTAGAATAGTTGATTGTGAAACCTGAGTATGTGCCTATCTTGGTAATGTCACGGATGATCGGGTCCAGATATGTGGAGGGGTTTCTGACATACAAGAGCACGTCATCCGCTTAAAGTGAGATGATTTCCGGTGTGTCCAGTAACCAAATGTCTTTATTGATGTTACGCCCTCTTACATGGTCAGCCATGGGTTCGATAGCGAGCGCAAAAAGGAGGGGTCAGAATGGGCATCCCTGGCGAGTACCCCAGTGTAGCGTGAAGGGAGAGGAGGGAACAGAATTTACAAGGACCCTAGCTAGTGGATCCGTGTATAAGAGTTTTATGTAAGAGATCATATTTGGCCCCACTCCCATTTTCTCCAGCACGGCCCACAGATATTGCCATGAGACGATATCAAAAGCCTTTTGGGCATCTAGTGTTACCAACCACAGCATCAGCGTTCGGGTCAATTCTGGACATCACATTAAACAGGCGGCGGATGTTGAGTGCCGTGGATCGACCGGGAATGAAACCACTCTGGTCTGCATGGACCATGTGGGACATGAAAGGGAGAAACCTGTTTGCGATTATCTTAGCATAGATTTTTGTGTCAGTGTTAAGGGATAGGGGCCTGTAGGACCCACATTCATCCGGGGGTTTTCCAGGTTTGGGGAGGACTGTTATTAAGGCTTCCCTTAAGGAAGGGGGCAGGATGTTTAATCAAAGTGATTCGGCCCAGACCCCGTGTTGAGCAGGCGCCAATATAGCCACGTGCTCCTGGTAGAACTCAGAGGTGAGCCCATCCGGGCCAGGCACCTTGTTTTTGGGAAAGTCTGATTTCACCTGGACAATCTCATCCAAGGTGAACAAAGCGTCCAGTCGCTCCCTGGTGTCCTGGGAGATAAGAGTCATAGGAATGCTTTCCAGCAGGTCGTCCAGGTCCTGGGCTGAGTGTTCAGGCTGGGGACCATATAGATTGGTATAAAAGCTAGCGAATGTGTCTAGTACGGACTGGTCTGACCAGTGCCTCAGCCCATTCTCATCTATAATGCTATCAATGCGGGTCTTACCACCCTCTGCACACACCAGCTTAGCCAAGGTTCTACCCGGTCTGTCCCCCTCCCCATATTTACAGGCAGCAACAGGGCGAGCATAGTATTGCACCTCTCTCATGGCATGTGACTCAAACTGTTCCAGCTCTGATCTGATCGCAGGTAGGGTTGCTGGGGTCGGAGTGGAGAGATACTCCTGTTCTAGGGCTTTAAGCTTAGTTTCAGAATTGGTTAGGGCTTGCCTTATAGCCTTCAGGACTCCAGCTTCCCTAGAGATGCACATCCCTCTGATGTAAACCTTAAATGCCTCCCACCTGATCCCTTCGGGTGTTTCAGATGCCCTGTTATTTTCAAAGAATGTGGTAATGTCTGCTAGGATCTCAGCTTTGAATACAATATCAGATAGGGCGGTGGATTTAAAGCACCAGGCGGGTCGCAACACCTTTGTGTCGCCGAGTTGGATCTGTAGGAGCACGGGGGGATGGTCAGATAGCGTGCGTACGAGGATTGTGACATCTGAGACCCTACCCACAAATTTGCCAGACAAGAGGAACAAATCTATTCTTGAGGAACTGTCATGTACCGTTGAATAGAAAGTATAGTCCCTTTCATGGGGGTGCAGCATTCTCCATATATCGTGTAAATTCAGAGAGTCCATGTGTATGAGGAGACGCTTGGCCGCTCGCGTTGTGGCTCTGCGAGTGGTCTTTGTTCTGTATAGTACATTGTCAAGTATCAGATTCATGTCCCCCCCAAATTATAGGGACGTCTATATATCTCACGAGAATGGCGGTCACATCGTCAATAAACTCGGGGGAGTCAGTATTGGGCGCGTATAAATTGACCAGTAAGCATTCTTCGTGAGCCAAAGTGCAGTGTAGAATCACATATCTGCCTTCCGTGTCGATATGGGAAGTGCGTACTATGAAGTGTACCGACTTATGGATAAGGGTCAGGACGCCCCTAGCTTGGGTGGAATATTGGGTATAGTATCTATTGAGGCCCCAGGTCTGTGCTATGTTAGACGAAAGGTGTTTAAGGGCTTGTGTCTCCTGTAATAGGAGGACATTAACCCCATGCCTTTGTGCGTAAGCCGCGATCCTACGAGACTTTGTGAAATTTGTCAGGCCCCGAACATTCCATGTCATCATTTTGATCGCCATACCGACAACTTACGGGAGATCCCAAGCAAAGGATCTGCCTCTGATAAACGCTGTGAGTGCTGCCCTAGCAAAAGAGTGCCTTCTTTTAGAACCGGCCTCAACCTTCCCGCCATTTTGAATATAACCTACCCCAACTTCTTCACCCCCCGCCCTCACCGCCCTGTCCCAACCAGCAGTGTGTAGATACCCACGCTTAGAGTGAACAACTACGTGCCAACCACAACTCGGCAACGCTTGGGAAAACGCCCAACCGGGGCTAAAGGACAAACATTTAGACTCAAAAGGAATTGCAGCTGCAGTGGGGGCTGCCGCTGCCGTTCCACCCACCAGTAGTAATACGAGTTTCGATAAAACAACATAAATCTGAAGATCAGCTGATGAAAGTAAGGTTACAAAGCGAGGATGCATCTATTCAACGGTATCAAGTTCATATTCCCAAGAGGAGAGCATGCCTCCAGTACTAGTCGTTGTGCATCGGTTCCTCGGGGGGATCTGCCAGTGTGATCTGCGCCTCGATGAACTTATCAGCCCCGTCCGGGACCGTGAAGAAGTAGAGTTTGTTGCGATGGGTGAATTTTAGGCGGGCAGGGAAAAGCATTGCATACTCGATCTTCCTATCTCTTAGCATTTTCTTCACCCCACTGAATCGGCGTCTCTCCATCTGCACCACTACCGGAAAATCAGGGAAGATCCTGATTATTTGCGAATCCAGCCTTAATTCGCCTTTCTCCCTGGCCAATCGGAGTATGTGATCCCTGTCCTTATAGCTGAGCAGTTTTGCTATTATTGGTCTGGGGAAGTCTCCTGGCTTAGGCCGAGGAGCCAATGAGCGATGAGCTCTTTCAAACGTGAAGAATGGTGAGAGATCAGGGTCATCTCGGAGGTCTTTGATGAGTTTTTCGCCCGCCAGCTCCATGCGCTCTTTAAGTGCAGATTCGGGATCCCCAATTATGCGAATGTTATTTATTCGCGACCTCGATTCGAGGTCGTCGCATTTAGCTTTGACCTGTTTCATGTCTCGGATAAGCTCTGACACTGTGTTTTGTAGGGTGTGCACATTGTCCTCATTGGTACCCGTCCTCTGCTCCACTTCGGTAATCCTGGCCCCGTGATGGTCAAGCTTAGCCCTTAATGAAGCCACATTCACGTTGATGTCATCCAGCTTTTCATGAAAGGCTGCTAAGTTTTTGGCTATGGATTCCATCATTGCGGCCAAGTCCGGCTGCAGAGGGTCCGGCAGGAGGTCGCCCTCCTCCTGCGCTGCAGAGGACGACGCCTGGTCTCCCTTAGGCGTCGCCTTGGTAAACTTGTCCATGGCACCCACCTTGACAGCCCCACGCGCTCTGTTGGACATTGCTACGGATGGGAACCGCAACTGACTCGATGAGGTAGGTGTTGGACAGAGGCCGGGACCTCGCAGCGGGAAAGATAGGAGGTTAGCGGGGGCAGCGTCTAGATATAGCACGTTCGGTGGGGCTGGTATTGTCGCAGCCTAATAGAGGGAGCTAGTATGTGACACAACGTTGATGAGGAAGCAGCAGTGGCCAGCACCTAGCCCGGTGGCCCATACAGTACCAAACTTCGCCGATGCCTTGCAGCCGCCACAGCCATCGCAGGGGGAGCAGGCCGGGGGAAGGACCGGAAGGGTCGGTATGAGCAGTGTCACTTTGGAGTATGCCTGGGTACGCCAGGCGATGCGCCGTTAGTGAGGCAGGTAGGATTCCTCCCTGGATTAATCGGGTAACACTGTCCTCATTTGCGTGCGTTGAGAAAGTAAGGTGCCTCCCCTTTCTTTAGCACCCTGAGAGTTCCAGGTGTGTGGTGCGAGACCCCCCCCGCACGTGAGTATATGGAGCCGCCAGGACGGCCAAGGAGTGACAGTTAATCTAGTTCCAACGCGTAAAGCGCAGGCCTCACAGCCCTCGCGGGTAAAGAGAGTTGGGGGGAGGAAAAGCGGGCTTATATGCAGGCAGTCTCCCTGGGTATAGACAAGTAGCAGGGAGAGAGGAGGCCTCCAGCAGGATGAGGCAGGGTGTTATGTCCCAGCTTGCAGCACCCACCTCACAGCCTTTTGGGTGGCTAACCTGTGTGCTCCTAGCGCAAATCAGCACATGCAGAGAGCAATGGTGCATCCACCGGAATCTGGTCTTGCTCCAAGCCCTGCGACGACTGGAGGCTGCGGCATCCGCTGGTCGGCGTCACCCTCTCCACATATGAGGGCCCCTCTTCGGTTCAGTATGCCTCAGCCCAATACAGGAGCCCCCGGGGGGCAGAGTCAGCCGGGCCCCAGCGGGCCAGAGAGCCCAATTCCAATCCCACAAGCGGCCCCAGGGGGGCAACTCCGCATCCCGCGGCCACTATCAATCTTCAGATGGTAAGTCCGTCAGGCAGGGAAATCCAGCCGGCAGGCCCACAGGCCGGCGAGAGAGTCAGCCGCGGCCCTGGCACACCGTCCAGGCGGCACCCGATTTCACAGGCGGGGGGGCGCGTACATGTGTACATGGGCGCAGGTGCTTCAGCCCGGCTCCCGTTCGTTGGATCAGTTCTCCGCCCCGCACAGCCAGTCGGCCGCCGGCCAGCAGCACCGGGCAGGCCAGGGGCACATCCGCGGCCGAGGCGCCGGGTGACCCAGGCTCGCGCCCCAGCCGGCGCAATCAAGGAGGGCGCTCACGAGACACGGAGCGCCGCAGGCAGAGCGCAGGTGGCAGTGCCCGGGAAACCAGAAAGGCAGCGCCTCCGGGCGGGGGAGAACCCACGGCAAGGGCGGTCCCGCAGGGAGGCAGGCCCCACCACAGGCCCAGGCGTCCAATACACGGGCTGCAGGTTACGATTTCGCTCCAAATTTCGGCCACAGATAGAGGAGAGCTCCAGCAGCAGAATCGCGGCACCAGCGTTGGGGAATGATGAGGATCAGCGCCGATGCAGCAGAGAATCTGGTGGGCAAGAACGGAGCTCCCAGACTAGGCAGCCATCTTCCTTGGCTGCTCAACAGCGCCCCCAGTAATGATATTTTTTACCTGAAAACTTTGTGCCGAGTATCTTAGCGTATAGATGAGGTTAGATTTTGGCTGTCTTGGTTGTTTGGTTAGTAGTACTTCATGAGGGTTAGTTTCCGTCCTTGCGATTGCTTTTGTCACCACATCCTCCGGAAATCCTCTTTCCAAAAATCTTGATCTCATTGTATCGAACTCTATTTGGAGTTTTGCTGTGTTGGAAGTAATTCGTTTAGCACGTAAAAGTTGACTATATGGAAGGTTTTCTTTTAGATGTTTCGGATGGAAGCTATTAAAGTGTAGGGAGTTGTTCACATCCGTTGGTTTCCTGTACATCGATGTCACCAGTTCCATGTCTCTCCACTGAACCGTAATGTCTAAAAAGTTCACCTCTGGTCTTCCAATTTCCATGGTAAATTTTATTTGTGGATTACACTGGTTGATACATTGCCAGAAGTCAGTGAGCTCCTGTTCTGTGCTGTTCCAAATGCCAAAGACGTCATCGATGTATCTTGTCCAGCAATGTATCTTGTTTTTCCAATGTGGGTGATCCAGGACGTAGGTTTTCTCAAAGTAAAACATAAAAATGTTAGCGTATGAAAGGGCCACAGCAGAGCCCATAGAAGTTCCCGAGATCTGTAGATAGTACTGGTCATCAAATCTGAAGTAGTTGTTATATAGTATTAAATTGATGAGTTCAATTGCAAACGTTTTCTGAATCCGGATGTCATCATGTTTTAAAAGGAACCATTCTAGAGCAGCTGTGCCTTCGTCTTGTGGAATCGAAGTGTATAGACTGCATACGTCCATGGAAAATATTTGTGGGCTCGTGAAGGTGGATGGCGGAATTACCGCCCCATTCCAAGGTGAGTGGGGCGGTAATTCCCCATTTGCCCTTCCCCATTCCCATTTTTGCCCCCATAGGGCATAATGGGAATGGGGAAGGTGCCAATTAAGGCACCTTAAATTACGGTGCCGTAATTAGCTCCAAAGTCCCTTTGCGGGTTGGATTTTTAACGCCTGCTATAAGCAGGCGTTAAACACCAACCCGCAAAGGGACACTTGTAATCAGGCGTTAAGGGTTAACGGCACCGACGGCGTCGTTAAACCCTTAACGCCTGAGGTGTAATGAGGGCCAATGTCCACAGGTTATAGTGTCATTTTCATACAAAAGCAACTTTAATGTAGTAGTGCTTTATTAGAATCTCCCTAGGACATACATCATGAAACTCACTTTGTTAGTAAATAAACAATGAAAGGATAAGGTAAAGATAGGACTAACACGAGACTTGAAGAGCAGAGAATAGACAATCGACAGAACTGACCTTGTGACTATTTCAAAAGCATTTCATCAAAAGGAGAAAGGTCTCCGGTTTAAGCGGGAAATCTGGTTTGCCAAGTTTAAGCACTGTGTCCTATCTGAAAGAAAGGGGTGGACGTAAGTATCGACTATTATGAACGATGTATGTCTCAAACTATTGAATAACAGACAAACGTATCTTCCATTGGACAATGACCCAACCAACGACATAAGGACTGTCATTAAACAGGCAGTCGAAAAAAAGTAAGCTCAATAGACTGGATCTCGGACAAAACTGAAGAATTTCTAATCAAAACAAACCCAATAATTCCTGTGTTCTATGGATTACCAAAAATCCACAAAGACTGTAAAGACCCTCCATTTAGACCAATTTTCGCAGGTACAGACAGCATTTTCCAACCTCTGGCTGTATTCCTCGACACGCACTCCAACCTTTGGTACAGAAAATACCAACGTACCTTAAAGACACTATACACTTTCTCCAGACAATCAAAGTGTCTATTTCAAGAGCATGTGTAGGGTGAGTGGGATGATAGAGAGAGTGGGGGTAGGGTGGGTGGGGGTACAGAGAGCGGGGGCTGGGTGGGTGTGTGGGATTAGAGAGAGTGGAGATAGCGTGGCTTGCTGTCGATAGAGAGAGCACGGGTAGGGTGAGTGGGTGGGGGAATAGAGAGTTGGGGTAAGGTGGGGGTAGAGAAAATTGTGCTAGGGTTGGGATAGAGAAAGTGGGGTAGGGTGGGTGGGGCTAGATAGAGCAGGGGTAGGGTGAGTTTGTGGGGTTAGAGAGTGGGGGTACGGTGAGTGCCTTTAGAGATATAAGTGGTTGGTAGAGAGAGCAGTAGTAGGTTGGCTGGGGTTAGAGTGAGCTGTGCTAGGGCGGATGGGTGCTTATAGAGAGAGCAGCGTAGTGAGGGTCAACATAGCGGGCGCAGGTGTCGAGTGAGTGCGGGTCTAGAGAAAGTAGGGGTAGAGTGGTTGTGTCAGGGTACAGCAATCCGGTGTAGGGTGGGTGTGTTGGTTTAGAGAGAGAGATTGGGGATCGGGTGGGTTGATGGGGTAGATAGAGTGGGTGTAGGGTGAGTAGGATTAGATAGAGTGGGGGTAGGGTAGGTGCGGGAGACTGAGGTGTGGTACAGTGGGTGGGTGGTGTTAGAGAGATCCGGGGTAGGGAGGGTGTGTGGGGTTGCAGAGAGTTTGTAGAGAGAGCAGAGGTTGGGTGGTTGGGCATAGAAAGAGCAGGGGTATGGTAGAGTGAGTGAGGGTAAGGTGAGTGGGTGGGTGTAGTGAGAGCACGATAGGGGTAGAGTTTTTTAGAGTGCTTTGGTAGGGTGGGTGAGTGGGCATAGAGAGAGCAGGTCTAGGGTGGGTGGGTGGACGCACAGAGTGCAGGTGCATGATGAGTGTGGGGTTAGAGTGGTAATATGGTGGCTGGTGGGGGTAGAGAGAGTAGAGGTAGGGCTGGTGGTGGTACAGAGAGTAGGGGTAGGTTGTGTGTGTGCGGTTAGAGAGAGTCGGGAATAGGGTGGGTAGATGCATGTAGAGAGAGTGGGGCAGGGTGGGTGTAAGAGAGCAGGGGTATGGTGGGTGGAGGTCTAGAGAGTGGGGGTAGGCTGGGGGTAGAGAAAGGCTATGTAGAGTAGTATGAAGAGAGGGGGGTGGGTGGTTGGGGGTAGAGAGAGAGGGGAGTAGGGTGGATAGAGGCCTATACAGAGAGTGGGGCAGGTTGGGTGAGTGTAGGAGAGCAGGGGTAGGCTGGGTGGGGGTAGAGAGCAGTGGTAGCACGGGTGGCTGGGCATAGTGGGGGTATAAGGAGTGGGGGTAGGGTCAGAATAGACAGAGTAGAAGTATGGTCAGGGTAGGGAGAGTGGGGTTAAGGTAGGTGGGGGTCCGGAGAGTAGGGAAAGGGAGGGTGCGGGTGATAGAGATAGTGCAGGTAGAGGGGCTGGGGTGGAGAGTGTGAGTGTAGTGTGGGTGGGGGTAGAGAAAGTGTGGGTAGAGAGACTGGGAATAGGGTAGGTTGGTGGGTATAGAGAGAGTGGGGGAAGGATAGGTGGTTTGTGGTAGAGAGATTGGGCATAGGGTGGGATTGTGGGGTAGAGATAGTGGGGGTAGGGTGAGTTGGGTTAGAGAGAGTGGGGATAGGATGGCTGGGTTCAGGTAGAGAGGGTGTGGGTAGAGAGAGTGGGGGTAGGGTGCGTGGATGGGGTAGAGAGAGCTGGATCAGGGTGGGAGGTTAGTGATAGAGTGAGCAGGTATAGGGTGGGTGGGGTAGAGAGAGCAGGTGTAGGGTGGGCAGGTGAGGCTAGAGAGAATGGGGTAGGGTAGGAAGGTAGAGTTCAGAGAGCAGGGATAAAGTGGTTGGGGATAGAAAGATCAAGGCCTGATAGAGAGAGCAGGGGTTGATATAGAGATCAGGGTTTGGGTGCAGATAGACAGAGCAGGCTTTGGGATAAGAGCGAGTGGGGATAGGGTGAATGGGGTAGAGAGAGCAGGGGTAGGGTGGGTGGAGGATGAGAGTGCGGGGGTAGGCTGGGGTAGAGAGAGTGAATGTAGAGTAGTGTGGAGAGAGTAGAGGTGGGTGGTTGGGGGTAGAGAGAGAGAGGGGGTTGGGTGGGGGTTGAGCGAATGGGGTTAGGGTGGGTGTGGGTAGAGAGAGTGGGGGTTTCACTGGGTGGAGGTAGAGATAGTGGGTTTATGTAGAGAGAGTGTGGGTAGGTTGTTGGGTGGTGGAAGAAACCATGGGGGTAAACAGAATGGGGTAGAGATGGTGGGTGTGGTTAGAGAGACTGTGGGTAGGGTGGGTGTAGAGACAGTGGGGACAGGGAGTCCCTTTGGCACAGTGCATGCTCCCTTCTCACGATAGCTCTGAGACTTGCAAGTAAAGGAAACTACCTCCAGTGAGCCAGGTTTGAAGGGTGGGAAGGGGCATAGACACAGCAGGGGAAGGGCCAATCACTCCCTGTGCCTGGTTTTAGAAGCTGCAGATGCCCTTGTCAAAATGTCCCATAGCAGCAAACAGATGTTTCTTATGGGGTGAATGACCTTCACAGTTAGATGGCTCTGAGTTTTGACATCATCAACAATTGCGTAATTAAATACTGTCCTTGGACAAAAAAGCTTTTCGGTGCAGCTATTCTAGACAAGTACGGTCCATGAAAGCTTTCTCCAAACAGGTTGACCATGCCCTCCTAAAACCATCAAGGACAACATTGATTTGCTTGCTCCAGCCTTGGCCGACTTCTGAAACCTCTTTCACCACTGGTGTTTTCCCCACTTCTCTCAAGAACTCTCTTGTGCAACCTTTGCTCAAAAAACACTCTGCTGACCATACTATCCCCCGCAAACTATCGCACGATCTCTATCACTCCTTTCCTGGGCAAACTCTTGGAGAAATTGTCTATCTCTTAGCTTACCCTCCACACTGAATCTGTTGGTTTGTTCCCCATGACCATCAGTCCTTTAGAGCATCCAGAGGCACGGAAACTGTTCTTCTGAACACCGGTGAAGACCTGCTCTTTAATCTTGACTCTAACTCTCCTTCTGTCCTCATTCTTCTTGATCTCTCTTCTGCCTTTGACACGGTAAACCACAACATCCTGATCTCCTGTCTCCGTGATAGCCTGGGCATTACAGATCTGGGCTTGGAGTGGCTTGCCTCTGTTCCCTCTGACCATGCTTCCCAGGTGGAACACGGGTCCTTTCTCTCCTCTATCACTCTCCCTACTTGTGGTGTACCCCAGGGATCTAACCTATCCCCTTGGTTGTTCAATGTCTACATGGCCCCTCTGGCTCACAGGATCTCTACCTTCACATCTAACTTTCAGTGCTATGCGGATGACACACAGCTCTCTTTCCAGCTACCCTCAGCCTCTTCCTCCTCCTTGCTCATTCCTGACTGTCTGTCCGTAATTAGTCTTGGCGTGCTGCTAATGATCTTTGCCTCAATACCAGTAAGACAGAGATCATCCTCATCGGAACCCTTGCTCCCGTTTTACCAATTTCTCACTGGCCGGCCTCCCTTGGCCCTGCGTCCCCATCTCTGGGTCATTTTTGACTCCACATTCTCCTTCTCTTCTCACATCTGGGACATCTCCAAAAGGTCCCAATACCAGCTGCATCTCCTCAGAGGTATTCTACCTTTTCTCACTTTCCCCAAAGGCTCACAGTCTCCAGAGCACTGGTTCTCTCCAGTCTGGACTACTGCAACAGCCTTTTTCTTAATCTTCCTACTTCTACTCTACGTCCGCTACAACTCATCCAGAACAGAACTTCAAGACTTATCGTTGGCCTCAAGCCCAAGAACTGCATCTTTCCGGTGCTGAAATCCCTCCACTGGCTCCCCGTGGCTGCTAGGATCAAGTTCAAGACCCTCTGCATAGTCCACACGGTTTCTTAGGGTCGGGGGCCCACACTATCCACAATTCTGTCTTCCTAAATGCTCTCCTTCTAGAGCCCTCCACTCATCCTCCTCCAACTCTTTGCGGGTGAGCCATTTTTCAAAGTGCAGATTTGGGGGTAGATCTTTATCCTCTACTGGTGCCTACCACTGGAACAGCTCCCTGCCTCTCTCCGCCTTCAGCTGGAGCTCCTTAAATTCTGAAAACTCCTGAAGACCTTCCTCTTCTCTTCCTCTTTCTCTCTCCCTCTCCCCTGCTAACCTCCTCTCTTTTTCTTCCTGCCTCACTCCTCCTTCTATTCCCTAACTCTGTTCAGTTTTTGCTGACTGGTCGCCTGATTCACCTCCAGAGCCTGACAGGCCCCAGGCTCCCCGCCAGTCTTTTGCACTTGTCTCCGGCCCTCTGAACTATACTCAGCACTACTGCGCTTTCAGCATATGTTTCATGAGAGGGGTAACCTCTCTGCACTTAACCCAAGGCCCTACTGTACTGGGCGCACTTGTCTTCCCCCTGCCCCACACTTCCGTCTGTACACTTACATGACCTGAATTTACTAGGCTAGTAAGTTCTGTCCTGTCCTCGTTTGTCTCCCTTCCCTAGTTTGATTGTGCCTGAAACACTTCATGCACTTGCACTAGAAGAAAGGCCGTCAGGCCTAGTACGTTAATTATTACTGTATCCCCTTGCTCCCTTGCCGCTTTGAAGTGCTTTGAAGCACTTCACTTGTGTATAAGCACTGTATAAATAAACAATTACAATTACAATTACAATTACATGAAAACAGCCCATTCAGCCATGCTGCTACCTATCCCCGAATTCCCATAACAGAATAAGAATCAATGATCTCCATTCAGTGCTTTCTGTTTTGAGGTGAAGAAACCAAACAAAGGGCCAACTCATGCATATCCTCTGCGCTATAATGGGATGGCAACGGAGAGCACACAGACACAGCTTTAACGATAGAGCAGTAGAAAAGATGTTGAGAGGCAATATTTAAGCAGGATAAAGAGTAAATTGTCTTACCTTTTGCTGGAACCACTCATCAGCACTCGAAAGCACCCATTGCAGCGTGCCTGCTCCCACGGGATGAAATAATCCTGCTTTCAACCCAACTTCACAGCGATGCAAAAGACAACTCAAAGGCAGCTCGCCTGCCTCGTAAATCAGAGGCTTGCCGGGCTGCCTCAGTCTGGCCTGTAAACATATCACTCTGCTGGGAATTTAAACATTGCCCGACAGGAGTTCATCTGACAAAAAACATTGATGCATACAAATGAAAATGTAATGAGCATCTAGTTGTGTCCAGCCATTTTGGTCCTACTTCGGTAGCATACACAGCTCCCTGGCGAAAGCAGAAGTCCCGCAGATGCAAACAAAAGGGTCAAGGCCAATCTGGTGCTTCAGCCATTTCACAGCCAAGCATCGGGAAGATGCAATGCCAACTCCATACACTGCTCCTGAGCTCCCCTTTCTCCTTTTTTTCATGCATTTACCGTACCAATGGTTTAGTGATTAGGTGGCTTGCGCCACCAAAACCCGAAACCAAAATGTTGAAGAAAGGAGAGAAAGGAGCAGAAAATGGCAGAAAGTAGCGAAAATGGAGGCAATGGTCTGCAAGGATGAAAAAAGGAGGAAGAAAGGAGAGGAGAGAAAGGGGCAGAACAATGGCAGAAAGTGGTGAAAATGGAGACAGAGGCCTGGAAAGATGACAAAGGGAGGAAGAAAAGGGAGAAAGGAGCAGAAAATAGCAGAAAGTAGTGCAAATGGAGGCAGAGGCCTGCAAGGATGACAACAGGATGACAAAAGGAGAGAAAGGGGCAGATAAATGGCAGAAAGTGGTGAAAATAGAGACAGAGCCCTTAGGAAAGTAGTGTAGGAAATATGAGAAGGTAAGGTCTACAAACATAGTACCTTTTCAATGTTTACTTCCTGACTGTCAGTGAAGAAAACCACCTGCCCTACATGTGTCAGTGAACAAAAAAAGAGGGAGCCAGACATGTGATGCCATCAGTGATGTCATCAATGACATTTGTGATGTCATCTTTGATGTTATGGGTGTTAGTCTTAGCAGTGCACAGCGGAGACGCGAGTTATGGTTGCTTAGCTTACCATAACTGGCGAATTTCTGGCGGTTTCAGTTTTACTTGTAAGCATAGTATGGATAGGTTGTTAGTGCAAAGTAACTGTAACATTCCTGTAACAACAGTTTTTGGACTGAAGTTGCTAGATTGTTCTCAGGGCAACTGAAGAATAACGTCCCTTCACCAACGTTTTTTCACTGAATTTGATAGGTTTTTAGTAGGCCACTGTAACCAGAACATTGCTTTAGCATAGTGTTTTCTGTAAAGATGATAGGTTTTTGGTACTGCAACTGCACCATAATGTCCCGTTAACAGCGGTTTGTCACCGATTCCTTGGCTGCCATCATGATGAACTTGTGGAAAGGCTAAATTCTCTGGTGTATGTATCCATTTGTGCTACCCCTTCCTTTGCCTAATAGTGTTGGTGTATCTTAGTAATTACAGATGTATGTGGTAAGTGTTGGTGAGTGAGTGATTTTCTTTTTGTGCTAACATTGCATGGTGAATCTGTGTCACACAGTACTGTCCGAGGTGACTGCAGGTGAGCAATATGGACGTTTCCTAGGGAGACTGCACCTGGATGGCGTATGTGCAATCACACTGCAGGTATCCATAGGACTCTATTAGTGGTCACATGGCCACATCTTCTAATGCACTTTTAATTAATTGTGGGAGCGCACGTTTATCCATTGTACAGCTATATCCATGCGTAGGGCATCCTCTGTGTGCTGGTAACACCGCCCCTGTCACCAGCCCTACGGATTCATGCGGCAGGCTATTGCATTTCAAGTAGTCCTGCCGACTACGTGGGTGGCTGTGCAAACCTACCAATGTATGGCTGCAGCATGCCTGTCTGTATGAGGCCCACTGGTAAACAAGGAACAGCAACCTCCAGTGTAAGGTGAGCATGTTAAATGTTGAATTAATTTGATTGATGTGCTGCTTGCCTTTCCATGACCCATGAAACAGACACACTGTCCTAGCACTGAGCACTGTGACGGAAAGTGTCAAGGGGTCGCATGCAGGTCGTACAGTTGGAGGAAACATGTAACTGCAGGTGTGATAGTTTGTAGTGAGTATGCAAAATGGCAAAGCTGGTGCGGCTTGGTCACGCACACACTAGTACATGTAAAGGCAAGTAAGCAAACAGCAGAATCTTCAGAGCGTAGACAATGTCAGTGGTGGTTAGAAAAGTACTGTAGCCGCATGGGTCGCGCTGATTAATTATCTTCCTGCTCCACGGAATGAAGCAGTGTTTCGCGTTGTTGTAAGCATTCTTGTATTTCAGAATTTATGCATCTCGGTGAATGCTAGACCTACGGCTAAGGGTGTAGCATGAAGTGTTTGTACTGCATGTGACGACAACTGAAATGCAAGCACAAAGCACCAGTGGGCAGGGTACTGCCCTTCCAACAATGGAGTAGGGTCATTTCATGTACAGCATTTTCCACATCTGCTGCAGCCAACAACAGGGGCACTCCTGTATGGCAGCAGAGTTCTAAAACATCCTTGCAGTCCATATGCCGCGCTACAGACCCTTAGCCGGCAAAGGGCATTGTGTTGTGTATATACTGCAACGTGCTTCTCTACAGAGGAAAGGTACTTGGAAGTGCGTGGCAAGGGTCAGTCCGGGAGCATGATAATGACTGGCACCTATGCAGGTGAGGGCCACCCAATATTTCACTCTCTCTGCACGTCCCCTATGTTATCCATGCAGGTGCTGCCCCTTCCGTACCAGGCCTTGCCTGCCGTTGCTTCTGTGGCGTGTGTTAGAAGACCAAAATAAATAGAAATGAACTGGGAAAAGAAAAAAGGGAAATAAAGAAAGCTCCTTTCAGAGTTGAACAATGGAATTGCCAATGAACGGATGGAGGGTGCGGTGACCACATACGCTCCACACAATGTGCGCAAAACAAAGGGAGGCATGGCACTGTGGAAAACACGGTAGTGGAATTGGGTAGAAAGGGGCTCACTGTAGAAGAGGTTTCTTTACGTGTTGCAGAGTGTTGTTAAGAGTTTAAGTGTGCAACACTTACTACAAAAATTCTTACACTACTTTCAAGAAGGGCAGCAAGGCAATTTGGATAGGGCGTGCAGAAATCGGGATGGCAGGAATAGTGAGATGAACATTGTTGGTGGGGAAAACTCTTCATGCAGTGCAACGTCATATTCCCATTTTTGAAGTACGCCACTGGCACATGTCGTACAAAGGCACAAATAGACTTGTTCACAATGTACCACGCTTTCTCCATTTGTGGCCCAAATGAACAATAACGCAGCCACGTTGGTGTCTGCGTAATGTGATAGAAAGTTATGCAGACGATCAGAAACAGACGCATGACCTGGGCAAGTGCCTCCTTCATCGCAAACGGCACTGAAACTCGTGTAACATACTGTGCAATTTTCCCTCCGCAATGAAGAACAATAATGTCGGCATGATCGCGCGTCACCAAAGTGTCACACAGACAAACCAAAATCAGTCACTTCATTGTAGGTACTCCATAGCAGTATACATCAACATGATAGAATCCAAAATGAGCAGCCACTGCACAGTGTTTTCCATTCACTTTCAATCAATGTTTTTAGAACTCCCCCAAAAACCATACACTGTGGCTCGTGAAACACACAGCCATAACCACACCTTCTGCATTTCTGTTGACAAATACACTGTGTACCACAGTTTGTGCATACAAACCACACCCAAAAACCTTATTGACCAATCCCGTAGCCTCTACAGGTCCATTTCTATGACTGTCTTCTGCAAAAGGGGCATATGTAACACGTGTAACCCTGGAACTATTGCGATGTCCACTGACTTTTCGTGCTGTGCGCGTGCGGGAGTGGGGGAATACATTTCAACCAGGGTGGGGACGTCATTAGTTGTGGCGGCTCTGAGAAGAGCGTTTTTTTTTGTTTTTTTTAAAGGTGCTTCCATAGAGACACCTTTTTTTGCGTTTTTTATGAGTATTTTTGTGTTTTGTAGGTCAGCTCACATTCTTACAATAGGGTCTTTAGTGCAGCCTGTAGGTTGTGAAACTAAATATCATTGCCACTGGTCGACAAAGACATGCCATTTGCTTTGAAAAGGTGTATATAGCGAGAACCAATGTTCTCATTCGCAGAGGAGAACATTCCAGCAACACTCAAGAAGTCACACATGCTTCTGTTGATGAGACCCCTTCTGACCACTGGCTGGTGACAGGAATCATTGGAATAGTCCCATACTATTCTCGGTGGTAGACCGGGTCTTCTCTTCGGGGGCTTCAGCCCACCCCAGCCCATCCTATGCGGCGTTCCATAAGGCTTGGGCGTCTCGCCGACCTTATACAATATCTTCACAAAGCTATTGTTCGATTGCCTTGATAACCTGGGTGTCACGTACACAAATTATGCTGACGATACCCAGGTTCTCATCACACTATCAGACTGCTATGAGGAGGACTCCACACGGATTAACAACCTCTACCTGGAGATCCAAGCCTGGATGGCAGAACACGGCTTATGCCTCAATGACAAGAAAACTGAGCTCCTTCTTGTCGGCTCCCAACCACAGCTAAACAAACTGGACCCCTGTTAAGCTTCTATCAACATAGACGGTAACCTAATCACTGTGGCCAAAGAAATTTAAACTCTTGGGGTCTATCTAGATTCCACGCTATCGCTCAAAAAAGTAAATGCCACAGCCTCCACCACAGCTTATACAAATAAGCTCATCAATGCCTGCAAACCCTTCCTCTCACCCTGCAGGTGCATCTCACTAGCCAGAGCGCTAGTGCTCAAAAAATTGACAACTGTAATACTCTCTTTCTTGGCTCCTCAGAATGCAACTTAAACAAACTGCAGGTGCTTCAGAACAATGCCCTCAGAGCCGCTCTGAGTATCCCACAACACTCACACATCTCGAGCATCAGATAATATGCCCATTGGCCACCTGTACAAGACAGAATCTTCCTCAGATCCTTCATCATTGTCCAGAAATGCTTCTCCAATGACGCCCCCAAATACCTGGCAGACAAGTTCTCCAAACACACCTCATTCAGACCAACCAGAAAGTTGTACTCACACTGCCTATCCATCCCCAAATTCTCCCTGAAAAAAGCAGGCGGATCCAGCTTCCCGGTCCTAGCAGCGAAACAATGGACCAGTATACCGCTGAACCTCAGAGCAGAACCTTCCTTCTGGACCTTCAGAGCAAAAACAAAGGCATGGCTCACCAAAAAGAACTCCACCACTGTCTGACACACTTATTAATGTACTCGTTCCTTCGTCGACCACCGTGTAACCCGGTCAACTGCACTTATTGTTATTATCATGCATGATTACACTCTTGTATGTATATACTCTGTTGTAACCTCCTCTAAGTCTCCAGCGCCCTGTTACCTCAGGGTTCGGTGTGCGGTATAAATAAAGAAACTAAACTAAACTAAACTAAACATGAGAAAAGCACCTTGGCAGTGGGAAAAATGCACTTCACTGCTTTCCTCAACTTCTTCAGTTGACGCTACCTGCGGGAACAAACCATGGAACCCAAATGCAACGCTCCATGGTGCATGACCACGCCATGTACAGTTGTAAAAGTGGCCACTAGTCGACATTCTGCAAGCAGACCACGAAAGAGCACACATCGCCACAGCACCACAAAGCCTACACTCCCATCAAATTGAAATTGCCATAAAAGCCTTTTTCGATGGCATACTGGAACAGATCTTTCACAAAGGCATCACTGACTATCAAAACTCTCCATCTCTGCCTGCCACCCTCATTACACAGAGTAAGCAAAAAGAAAATGTTGCTGCCCTTTCCCGTGACGCACACCCTGAGTACCTGATTGGACAATTCCCACAGTCCCATTTCCATTGGCCAGCAGGGTGAGACGTGCAGAATGTGGCACGCACGCATCTCCAAGTATCGTGCGGGCCGTGCGGCAGTACAGCAGGAGCAGTCCTTCACTTTCCACTATTTTTTGTCCATCGCTACCTCATTGGGTATTGTGAAATAGTCACACATGCATCCACCAATGGCATCCAAGACGTTAGCATCTAACACTGTCACTTCTGTACAACACTGCATATGTACCGTTGCACATTGAGCCTCCAAGAGGTGTGTCATTGGAAAGCACGTCCAGTGGAAAGGTCAGTAAAAGAATGCTAGATTTGTGCATCAACATTCATCCACATGAGCACCCATAACCACAAAGTGGAGGTATGAAAACTGTTTCTGCAGTATGTTTACAACTCTGTCATAAGAGCCTGTGCACACGGTATCTGTCAGTGAGCGTCCATTACGTTCTTAAAAAGGTTACTGTTTTTTTCTCCCATCTACTATCGTCAAGTGGCACTTCAATTGTATATGCTTGCAACATTTCCATTTACCCGTATCACCCATTGTAATATCGAAAAAGGAACTCTCTTCTTTCCTTGCGACAAAACTACGATTTTGTTTCCCCACTAACACATCTCCTACATATATCGTAAAAATATGCCACCAAAACCATAACTGAATGCATGTTACCAACCTAAAGCAATGTCCGAAAAGCTCACTTTCTCCACAGCTGTGGATCGCTGTAGGCTACACTATTGCAACAACCTCGTTCTACATCTGCCTGCTTATACTCTCTGCCCTCTGCAACTCATCCAGAAGAAGTCTGCACTCCTTGTGCTTGGCCTCAAGCCCAGGGATCATATCTCTCCGGGACTGAAATGTCTGCATTGGCTCCAAGTAGCAGCGAAGAATAAGGTCAAAATCCTCTGCATTATGCACAAGGCCTTCTGGGCCATGGGGCCTCAATACCTGCAACTGTCACTTCCTATATTTCTCCATGCTCGATCGCTTCCCTCATCCGCCTCCAACTCCCTCAGGGTCACTCGTTTCAGCAACCAATCCGTTGATGGTAGATCTCTTTCTTCGGCTGGGGGCTCCCTCTGCAACAGCCTCCCTGCATCCCTGAAAGGTGAGGAGAAGCATCGCTGGTTCCGGAAGCACCTCAATACCTTTCTCTTTGCCTCTGTTTTTTCTCCTATCCCCTGCTGACTTTGTGGCTGAAACTAATTCTGCACTGGTTACCTGGCCACCCTCTGATCTCGGGCCCAGGCATCCTCCCTCTGCTAGTCGCACCCATGCACTGGTTTTCTGGCAAACCACGCACTTGGGGACTGTTTTCTGTATCCCTAGCAGTTCCACCACCACCTGATGTCTGCACTTATCCTAGCACTTTGCACCATCAGGCCGTATTTTTACTTATTGTCATTGTTTCTTCTTCCCATGTACTGCATTTTCTTCTCCCCCTCCCCATGCCCTTTGGCAATCTGAGTGACACCTGGCGTAGTAGGTTTGTTGTGTCTGTTTCCCCTGTGATCCACCGCCCTTGCCTCGGGGCACCTTCAAAAACATGTGTTTATGCAAAGTACAAATGGCATATCATACAATATCACATTGTATGATATTATACACACATTGCATGCATGACAACAGGATACCTGCCACTTACCTTGTACATGTTACAAAAAATAAATCTGCAGTACCCCACTTACTGCAAACTTATAACAACTTATTGCAGAAAAACAACACTAAGGGCCTCATTACACGGAAGGCGGTGAGCTATGGCGCTATTAGTGCCATGGCTCATGCCGGTAAAATACCAGCACCGCCTTGGCGGAAAGGGGATTTACCGCCCCATTCCAAGGTTGGAGGGGCGGTAAATCCCCCTTCCGCCATTGCCCTTCCCCATTTCCATTTCTGCCCCATAGGGCTCTATGGGAATGGGGAAGGCGCTAATTACGAAACCGCAATTTTGCGGTGTCGTAATTAGCTCCAAGGTCCCTTAGCGGGTTGGTTTTTAACGCCTGCAAAAAGCAGGCGTTAAAGCACCAACCCGCTAAGGGACCTCGTAGTAAGGCGGTAATGGTTAACGGTCACCGTTACCATTACCGCCTTCCGTGTAATGAGGCCCTAAGTGTATGTTAGCAACTGCAAACAAGTACATACTGTGTATGCATACAAACAGGATGCCTGCCCCTTAGCTTGCACACTTCCACCATAGTCTTCTGCATTTCTCTGTACAAAGAGACCTTCTGCCACAGTTTTTCCATACTCACCACAACCAGAAACCTTATAGAGTAATTCCTTTGCCTCCACAGTCTAATGTCCATGGCTACCATCCTGAAAAGGGGTGGATGTGGCACATTTAATCCTGAAACGACAGCTTTCATGCTAGCAAGAGAGGGGGTAGAGGGTAAGAAGTGTGAAACAGGTTAGGGGATTAGGTCTTTATTGTTCCATTGGAAAATAGTTTTTTTTTACGTGCTTACAAAGAACTTTTTTTGTTTTTGCTCTTTATTTGACTTTCTCTTTTGGTTGTCTCCTTACATTGTCACAGTATTGTCTTCAACCCATTTTGCACATTGTAAAACAAAACTGCATTGCCAATGTTGTTAAAAATAAATTCCATTTGCATGGAACCAGTGCAAATTTCGCTCATTAATTATGTCGTAGTCGGTGGAGAACATCCCAGCAGTGGACATAAATTGACAAAAGCTTCTGTTCCAAACACCTTCCGACCTCTGGATGGGGACAAATTACACTGGCATGGTCCCATGCTCCTCTTGGTGGTATGCTTGAGAATACTACCTTGGTAGTGGGAATAATCTACATCACTTCTTCCATCAACTTCTTTAGGCGACGGAGAAAACGTCCACACGACATGTACCCCAAATGTACAGCTGCATAATGCAGTACAACAACATCAACAGTGCCGAGAAAGGCCACATATCTGCAAAGGTCAACTAGACCGCCAAAATGGCCCTCATAGACAGTGCCCCAGAAAGCCTCCAGTCCCTCCAATGCAAAATTAGCAGCCATGCCTCTTTGTGCAACATACATGTACAGATCTTGCACAAAGGTATCACCCACTATTAGGACTCTGCGCCTTTCCATTTCTGCCTGCCACCGTCACTGCACAGACTGATGGGGAAAAATAGTACTGGCCCTTCCTGTGTGCCACACCATCGAAACATGATTGGCTAATTCCCACAGTTCCACTTCCATTCCCACCACGCTTAAAAGGGCAGGCTGTGGCACGTGCGCTTTCTCATTTACTGTGGGGGCTGCGCTCCAGTACAGCAGGATAAGTCCTTCTTCCCTTTCCACTCCAACTATGCATCCAAGGCGCTAGGCCCTCACCACAGATAACACACCATAGTACACCTTATATTTAAGTGCTGATGTCATGTGCACATCACTCCCCATCCGCAATGGAGCCTGCCAGCTTTCACTCTAGCCACATGTTTGCATGTATGGCTGCATAACGTTGTGTTGGATGTGCTGAATGCTCTGCAGGTGCCTGTGTACATTGGCCATATTTTACATGTGTGGTGCTGAGCACTTTCTTTCATGCCACAATATCTTACAGCACTTCCTAAATCAAGGGTTTTATAAGGGCAAAAACACAGCACATGGAAATGGTCACATGTGGCTCCCTAATTGTGCAACCGTGCAATGATGTACACCATATGCTAATCTACGCATAGCAGCTCACTTCTGCTGTTCTACCAAGTCTACAATGTCCGCAACAACCATTGTGTAAAAGTCACCAACTTCAAATACATGCAGCGTTACAACTGCATGCCTGCATTGCGTTGTGGTGGCTGTGGTGAAGGGCTAGGCTGTTGGGTGCATGGCCTTCATCCTACGGTCTTTGGCCTTGCACCCAACAGTCTAGGTCTTGGCCACACCCTCCACAACATAACATAGCCATGCAGGCGAACATGTAGCCAGCTTCCAGAATTCACAAAAGTAACATAGGCACCAGCACTTCTACCCAACCACCACCCCATAATGCAGCGATGCATGCTAACATGTTCCAGTTACCATAATCCACACACATACCACATTGGTTTGCATCCCTACCCACTTCCATTCACAAAGCATTCTATTACTGCCAACCAAACAGCACATTCTTGACAACATTGGTCCTGCTTCCAACACTCTAGTAAGATCATAGAACCATTACTGCATAGTGCACAACAACACTTACTAATCTGCACAATGCAGACTACTGAAGCACATACAAGAACCCGTTCAACCGTACCCTCTTCTATATGGACACTAATCCAACACTGGAACCTGTGGACATGGTACACAGCTGCTCACTGCTGCATTTCCACCCATGCCACCTCAACTGTAACAAGGAACTGCATACAAGCAATAGTGCAGAGTGCAGTACAACACTTACTAATGTGCTCAATGCAAACTACCCAAGCACATATTGCATCCACTTCAACCATACCCTCTTCGATATAGACAGTATTCCAACACTGCACCCACTAGACATGCTCCAGCACTGCCCACTGCAGCATCTGCAGCCATGCAGTGACAACTGTAAGATGTTCTAACAATCACCACACTAATGCAACCAACATTGTATGCAATGTAGCCAAACCAAACACACAAAGCAACACTGCCAAACCTACTTGCAACCAGTCGACATACTTGTCGGTACAAGCACTTCAGCCGTGCATGCGATGCAACATTTGAAGGGTCTTATAAAGTGCAAACCCTGACAAACGCAAATGGTCACATGTGCCTCCCTAATGTGCCACACGTCCAATGACCTACACCATAGGCTAATGTAAGCATAGCAGTTCCCTTCTGCTGTTCTAACAAGTGTGCAATGTCTTCCACAACTATTGTGTAAAGGTCCACACCTTCGAAGACATGCAAGGTTAGAACGGCATTGCTGCATTATGTTGTGGTGGGTGTGGTGAAGACCTAGGCCTAGACTGTTGGGTGCATGGTCTACGGCCTACAGCCTTCTGCCATGCATCCAACAGTCTAGGCCTTGGCCACACCCACCACAACATAATAGAGCCATGCAGGCAACCATGTAGCCTTACATGGCAACACATCTGCAGTCATGCACTGACAACTGTAAGATGTTCTAATAATCACCACACCCATGTAACCAACATTGTATGCAATGTTGGCAAACCACACACACAAAGCAAAAATGCCAAACCTACTTGCAACCAGTCAACATACTTTTCGCTGGAAGGACTCCAGCTGTTCATGCAATGCAACATTTGAAGGGTTGTGTAAAGTGCAATCCCTGGCAAATGCAAATGGTCTTTGTGCCTCCCTAATGTGCAACACGTGCAATGACTTACACCATAGGCTAATGTATGCATAGCAACTCAATGCATCCAACAGTCTAGGCTGTTGACACACCCACCACAACATAATAGAGCCATGCAGGCGACCATGTAGCCATGTGCTAGAATTCACAAAGGCAACATAGAGACCAGCACTTCTACCGCACCGATGTACCATAAAGCTGGGATGCACGGACACATGTTCCACTTACCATAATGCAGAAACATACCAGTGTTTGGCACCGCTACCCACTTTCTTGCACAAAGCAGTGTATTAATGCTAACCAAACAACAAACCTTCACACCATTTCTTCTGCTCCCAACACTACTATGTACATAGAAGCAATACTGCATAGTGCACTACAACACTTAGTAATCTGTGCAATGCAGATTACGCAAGCACATATAAGAACCAGTCTAACCGTACCCTCTTCTATATGGACAGTATTGCAACCCTGCACCTAGTGGACAAAATGCAGGACTCCTCACTGCAGCATTTTCACCCATACACTAACAGCTGTAGGACGTTCTAACAATCGCCACACCCATGCAAACAAGAATCTATGCAATGCAGCCAAACCACACACACAAACCAACAATGCCCCACCTACTTGCAACCAGTGGACATGCCTTTCCAACCAGTGGGCATATTTTTCTGTGCAAGGGCTCCAGCCATGCATCGAAGGAGCTACGGACTTACCATACACAACACACCATAGTACACGCTGTTTTAATGTTCTTGTCATGTGGCATGCACTCCCCTTCTGCAAGTCAGCCTGCCACCACTCCTCACAGAAAGAGATCGCCGCTGTAGCTGTCATGCCATAACGAAGACTGTCTGCAATCACCACACAAGGTTGTTGCCTGGTGAAGTAATCGCGAATTGGCGTAGTATGCACAGATACCGCTGACACACCACTGTCTTCTTCTAATGAGATATATCACTCCCACACCCTTTCCATACCTTCTTCCCACCATCAGATGCTGTAAATTATGTTTTCCAAGCCCTTTCGCCGCCGCATTGTTCTCGGACACAACATGCCGGCGGTATAGAAAACTTATGATGCACATCACGTCACCGAACACTGCAGTGCAATGACATTTTTGACCGTGCAGTGACCAGGGAAATGGGACGCTGGAGCGGAGCCAGATATGACTAAATTTAATGGGCACACTGGTACATAGAAGAGCCCCAGCCATGCACACAATGCCATAAGGGCTTGGCACACACACCACAACACTCTCCTCCGATACACCATGGAAGCGTTTCCCAAAAACGTTGATGCACAGCACACTTCCCTCCAGCCAACCACCACCCGTGTCCAAAGTTCGCTGACAGAACGGCGTACTGAAGCCAATGAGACATCTGTCCGCGGAGCGAACAGGCAAATGGGTCCACAGAGCTGCGCCAGAGATCACACATTTTTTGAGAGATACATTTCAGTTCTTTGCAACAAAAGTACTGGTCGGATTTCCACCACAGACACAAAAGCACGCTTTCTATCCCAAGCTCCCGCTCCTACCGCAAATTTGGTGCAAATCCATCCAGCAGTTCGACCTGTAGCCATGCACAATGTTTTTCCCCATTCAGTCTATGGAAAAGAAATGTGGGACCCCCCTATAACTTTGCCCCCCCTGCACGAAACCTCACCGAAAGAATTCAGATGGGGACATACACTTTTTTTTGCAAAGTTTGATGAGGATTCCTCCAGGGAGAGCGAAGTTATAAGCCGCCAAAAAAAGTGGTCTTCCTATGGATTTAGCAACTTAACCTTAACTACACGGCTGCTACTGCGGGCCGTGTAATATTTGTAAGGTGCCTATACAACAAATGGTGTTTCACGGTGCCACAAGTCAAAAAAGGGGCTGGGGGTGGACAAGGGAGAAAGATAACAAAAATTGTCCTACTAGACCTTGTGATATTCGGATCATGCAAGTGCAGTAACAAGAAGTGCGAGATAGAAGGGGGTAGCGTTGTGGATGAGTCCTGGCATGCCTGTACCTGTCCATGTCCCAGACATTATTCCTGATATGGCTAATTAACAGTGTTCTAGAGGTAACCATAGATATATTGATTTATAAAAGACCCAGCCGCTAAAATAATTTAAACTCTGCCTGTGAAAGATACTCTTCCCAAAGAATCCTGGCTAACTCCTCAATGTCCAGTCACGGTTTCAAAACGTGCAAAACAACCTTCTAACCTTGAAGGCTTTTTAATCAATACTTATGGATATAAGCACAGTCTTTATCGGAGCTCTTATGTTAGATTTGATCCTAAACATGCTTGTTGTCCCAAAAACATGGCTCTATGATGGAATTGCTCACATACTAACTGACAATCTCCCCATTACTAAAAGCAATACTGCAGAACCACCAGTACCAAAATGATGGTGTCACCAGAATACCACTGTCCACACGTGCTTCATATTAAATGTCAAATGACATGTAATACCCCCTGGAATATCATACCTTTGTTAAGGAGACAATCACAGGATACAGACTTTATCAATGTGTTCACGCATCTAGCTCCAATTCCAATACCAACCTCCCAAAATATCAATATTAGATGTGGTATTAATGTCTGGTTAGGGCAAATACGCTCCCCTAAAACCAATACAACTGAACTCCTACTAGTTTTGTTAGATGATCTGGGTTTCTCTCAGGTTGTCAATTCATCTACTAATGTTCTCGCCCACACTCTGGATGGCTTCTTTGTAGCATTCTCTGATTTCACTGCTGGCTCTCTTCAGGCCTTGTTTGTTAAAGGATCGCCTACAAATTCCTAAAATAGCCTTAAATAAACCCACCCAACAGCACATGATGACAACCAACCTAAGAAAAACACTTAAGCAAACAGTGTTAACCGAACTGATGCTGCCAACAGCACATCACAGCTCTCTTGCTCTTCTCCCGCTCAGTTCTACTAAACCACTCCACCCTCTTTCCCTTTCACATCCGCCAGAGTGCCAGTGGACCATTCCGGTGGTGATAGTGTGTGGTATAAATATCCTGTAACATTAATCAGGACCAGAATGCTCTTAATCCCGCAGACTTTCTCGATTCCACTATTGGGGGATGTAAAAATGCCCAGTGGGTCTTGCTTGCATCGTTTAAGATTATCAATATTATTCATAGCTTCTTGCAATAATAGATAACGTTTTGAGCTGCTTTCTAAATGACTGATGGTCTTTTTTTTTACCTGACATATACCGCAACGAATTCCGTTGACTGACAGTCAGGCAGAAAAAGATATGCCCTCAATTTTAGTAACTGAACTTCAGGTAGACTAGCAAGTTACTCTTTGCTGAACAGGGGGAATAGTCTATATTTTATGAACATTTTTATAAGGAATTCTCAGCCTTTGTGACGCAGAGCATTATGAAGCAGAAAAAAACCGCCTTGAATGTAATCCTTTCAGCAACTGGAAGCCAATTCAGTTGTTGAAGAGTGACCGATGTATGGGCTCTCCATAGAAATTTCAATAACCTTCTGAATCCACTGAAGTCTTACAGTTAAATATTTGGGAAGACCCGAATAGAGCCAATGAAGTAACGAAATTGAGATGCTGCAAATACATTTGTCAACTGAACATGACTGAACTAAAGGGACATATTTTCTCAGTGTCTACACATCTGATACATTTTCCAAATGCACATCTATGTTATGTTATGTTACGAAAATGTATAAAGCGCACAGCCCCCCGAAGGTATCATGGAGCTGCAGAGGGAGAGGGGCGATCAACATTCAGATTAGGACCAATAATCTTCTAAACGCCAGATGATTTGGCATATCTGTTAACGAAAATGGAAGAACATTCCATAATTGAACCGCGGCAACTGAAAAGTACGGCCACCAATGCGAGAACGGCAAAAGGACGGAACGTACACCAGACCAGCCGAAGCCGATCAAAGTGCTCGATTAGGCAGATAACGGGAAAATTTTGCCTGTAAATATTCAGCCCCTAGATCGTGCAAGCCAAGATGGACCAGGCAAAGTGCCTTGAACTTAATGCGCTGGGTACAAGCAACCAGTGCAAAGAACGCAGAACTGGAGAAATATGAGCCCCATAAGGGGATCCCATAGCCACAGGCGCAGCCACAAATTCTGCAGACGCTGCAGCTGCTGAATGATGCCCTTAGGCTGAGCCAAGTATAGGGCCTTGCCATGGGAGCAACCAGAGGTGACCTCAGATTCATAGGTAGAAAAGGAAGCACCTTTTTTATACCGCCGATACTTGGGCCTCCATAGAAAGGGTGGCAAAGATAACCACTTATAGATTCTTCACTCTAACAACCGGGACAGGGAGAGGACCAGAGAGAGAGGCCAAAAGGAAGACACCCAGAGTGAGGGATCAGGGGGGTCCCAACACCACCACCAACACCTCTGTTTTGTCTCCATTCAGCTTTAGCGAATTGTGGTTCATCCAATCTCCCACGGCAGACAGGCACCGATGCAGGCACAATGACATCTCAGCCTGCTCAAGATCTAAGCAAATCAGGATCTGAGTGTCATCGACATATGAATAGCACCTGAGACTTAAGGAGTGGATGAGACCCACAAGTGGCCAAATATAGATGTTTAAAAGAATGGGAGACAAAGCGGAACACTGCGCCACCCCACATGCCAGAAGACAAGAACGAGAGACAAAAGGAGGGAGTGAAAGTATTTGTGTTCTGGCAGCCAGAAAGGAAGCAAACCAGGCTAACACTTGACCAGAAATTCCCGCCTGGGCTCAGCGGGCCAGCAGGGTGGGATGGGCTATGGTATCAAAAGCCGCTGAAAGATCGTGTAGAATCAGTGTCCCTCTCCCCTAGCCATGTCATCCTGGACCAACAGCAGAACACTTTCTGTTCCCCCAGCCAGGATGACAACCCCACTGAGCGGGGTCAAAAAGAAGTGAAGACTCCATAAAAGATGACAGGAGTGGTGAAATCAAGGACTCCAAGATCTTCATCGAAAAAGGCTGGAGTGAGATAGGGAAAAAAATTGGAGGAGAGTGTGGAATCCAGCCATGGCTTTTTCAGAAGGGGAATCACTTTCACCTTCAGCTCCTGGGGAATATCGCCCATCTGGTAGGGGACATTAATGGCCACTGTGATCTCACTCAACAAATCCGAAGAAATATCCTTAATTGATTCCAGTGGGACTACGTTAGTCTGAGCCACAGACTTAATTTGACAAAAACGCGGCACAAATCTCTGTCTCATCAAATAGATGAAAGGGAGACTATCGTGCGGACGCCGTCAGGCCATTTAGAGCTAATGATTCGCTTTCTGTGACAGAACCCATTGCTGCCTCCGATATACTGGCTCAACTGGTCTCAATTTTGGTGGTAAAAAACTGAGACCGTGACTCGCAGAGTTCCTGAAAAGGACTCACTAACGGCACAAGTTACGCCAAGGACGACAATGATTTCAGCACCACGAAGGGGGCTCCAGGTTACCCAGGACAGAACTTAATTTTCTGTGCCAGATAAGATTTCTTTGCTGCCATAGCCGCGGAATTGACTGCAGCACAGACGTTATGCTGAGCTCTTAGATCGGGATCAAAGGCTATCCACTATTTTCGCTCTGCCTCTCTTAGTTCAAGTCGGGCTAATTTAAGCTGTTCCGAGAACCAAGGTTCAGACGGTAGCCTCTGTGGCTGAATTATCCTTGCGGGGGTCACCTCATCAGCTGCTTCTTGCAATGAATGAGATAGCACATAGAGCACGACCTCAGGGGCCGCACTACATTGAGCTCTAACTGAAGATGAAAGGTTCTGAAGATCCGCCGAGCGCCAGCAATCTCTAATTCTTTATGTCATGCACACATCCACAAATAGGCACACAGAGAGGTACAGAAGCATAGAGATAGGCACATCCATCGTCAAGTAGAGGCACAGATAGTTGCCCTGTGTCTCCTAGCAAACACTGAATCACACACACATGCTGACCCAGGCAAAGTAGAGAAAAAGGAAGATAGGCACAAACACAACATGCCTAATGGGAGCACGTAAACCATGCACGTACGCAGAGGCTCACCAAACCCACACATATTAAGTCATGCTCATATGCACATCAGCCCAAACGTGCCAACCCATTTGTTGCAAATACCCCATTGCCCGTCAGCCTGATTTTGGTGGCACTCTTGTGTACCCTGTGTTGTTGGTCATGGGGTGGGCCTGGAAGATGGGCAATAGGCAATTTGTCTGGTGGGGTAGCCGAGAAAAGGCTGAGCCTTCTGTGAAGACTTGATGGCACCCCTAATTATGCAAACTAGGCAAAGTCTGGAGGCCACCAGCCTGGTTGAGAGTCTGCTGCTTCAATATGGCAGGCAACTCACTTTAAAGCTGATGTGATGCAGCAGCGCCCATGTGTATGATTCTGCAATTAAAGTGCTGCTCACCAAGCGACTGTCCGAGTCTATATGGAAACAGGCACGGTCACCCTGACTTTTAAAGTCACCTAGATTGGGCTGAGAAAATGGCCCACAAAGGCCAAGGCAGCAGCGCACAGACAGGTGTCATTTTAGAATCACAGGCGGGTTAAAAAAGAGGTAGGAGCCATGGTCCAGTTTAGCACTCCTGGCCATTAAGTAAATCCCCCTTGCTGGTAAGGCCCATTGATAACCCATAAACAAAGCCTGAGGGAACTTACACTCAGTCAACGAGTGATGAGATCTCTAGAAGTTTCAATAAGCCTTGCTGAAGAAATAAGAGAATAAGGTAACGCTAAAGAGCTGACACAATCCCTTCAGTGAGAAGCCAAAAAAACCCTGTGTACTTACAAACTTAGCAATCCTTTCTAAGCAGGGATTTGGGTGTTGAGGAGTATGTCATAGGACGTGCGTATGATGCAAGGGAAATCAGGGCATGCTGTCATGGGAAACCAGGTGTCTTCTCCTTATTACCCAATAAGGAGATACCTAAACAATTCTATGTTGGAGGAAGTCGTGCCACCACTCCATCTGCTGCATGATGATCATTGTTCATGTTTTATACACAGTATTAAGGTGGCAGAGTGTCATATGTCAGTGTCTTGCTCACTGTGCCATGGTTCTCTTTGCACATTGCCAGAGTACTGCTCAATGTTAGTAGATTGCTCCCGTAATAGAGCTAGGGCGCTCAGTGGCAATGTGCGCTTGCTCTTTGTGCCTCATGCCGGTCTCTTTTAGGTTCCATGTGATAATATCCCTGCAAAAATATCGCCATACAAAAATGTTGCCATATTTGTCCGGCGATATTACCCCATGGAACCTGCAGGGGACACCCCCGCAGCCCCCATATATTTTTAAAGGGAGCGGGGGACACCCCCGCAACCTCCCCACCCATTTGCCCCATAAATTATCCCCACCAAAAATAACACCTATGGCCGTTCCCGACGACCATATGTACGTCGATATTTTTGGTGGGGATAATATTACCTGATACCCTCTTTTATATCTATTAAAGCAAGCGCAGTGCTGCAAAGATATTTAAAAAACTGATTGTAAATCTTGCAAGAAATTGTTCTCTTTGATGCATTCTGAAACTTGACTATCAGCGTTAGCGAAAATGGCTCTTACTGCTAATTTACCTATATATTTGTGGACCCCCCCAAACTTTTTGCTTTTGTAGCAGCATCCTGACCTGACTTTTGCCAGTGGATCACATCCTTCAGCTGCACTTCACTTGGCTTTCGCTCATCGTTATGGGGAAATTGACACGTCCTTCAGGGTGGAACATGCAATAAGGGCCTTGTGTTTTCGGGCCCTAGTCATCCCCTTGGGATTTTTTGGTGACTGGACAATGTGCTTAGGAGTGGACTATTGGCAGCAGAAGCTTTTTCATATACTTTTATGACTTTTTACGGAGCCATATCACGCTCACCCCGTTTGGCTCAGGACTGTGGCTAGTGTCCATCATGGCCGTGCCATGAGTTCTTTTGTCACTCCTTTGGCCATTTTGTCCGTTGGCCTTCCCCCTGGTCTTTGTGGCCTGGTAATTCCTTATTTGGGCATGCATGTGCCTACAAAAGCTGCATCTTTCGAGAGATACTGCAGGTCACGTGTATAGGTACCCAAGAAGTGGGCTGGGATGGTCTGGTCCCAATCCACAGTACTGGTGCCAGGATGTCTGGTGTGCACGAGGGCATGAGAGCTGCAGTGGTCCCTGATTTGACCACTGCTGGCGTGCATGAGTGGGGCAGATCCCCTCATTGGCCAGTTGGGTGCGAGCACAAACTGGACTTGTATGAGGAGGGGTCCTGATGCAGCCCCGCATATCAGCAATAGGTCCGAAACAACATATAGACGGAGCTATGTATCCTGAAGAGCCGAGCAGATACAAGGACAATCCGAAATGGTGCAGAAGAAGGTTGCCAACCAGAGCACGCTGCTGTCCTGGTAGAGCCCTGCTTTGTATTTGATCTCCGAAGACCTGCAAAGGTGCTTTAGACCCTTGGAGTGGAGGGACCAATCATGCTGGACGTCTCCTGGCAGCCCTGCAAAAGAGCCTGTTTCGAAGGGTCCCCGGGCCATCCAGTGTAATGTCCAGCTCGAACATTGGCATCCAAACAGGAGCGTTGATTTGTCGAGTTTTGACTCCACCTTTGGAGGAATCCTAAAATGCACTGCATGGCATCTTCTTGCCGAATTCCGTCATCCCAGCTGCTTTGGGCCACGAGAGGGGAGTGTGGATCAGACTGCGAGAGATGGGTGCCCCTGCATCACTGTTCAACAGTGACGGTCATTGTTGGTGACTTTACTGCCTTTCTTCAAGTGCCGTGAGACCAACCACATCAGTGTTTTCTTTGTCCTGCAATGAGAGATACAGCTCCTGGTGTAAACCGGACCAGCATCTGCACCCACAACATCTGAGCACTTTGACGCCAAACCAAGGGTGAGAAATCCTACTCCAACGATCCTCTCCAGACCTGCCAAGTTTGGATCCAGAGTGAGCTAAGGGTGGTGAGTAATCAAACCACTTATCGGTAAAGCACTTATCGGTTGCCCCTAGCTCATCCATTGCATTTTTATGCACACAGGATCTCTTGTGGTCCGTGCCTTGGGGAGCCTTTGTTTCCTAAAGCCTTCCAAAAGTTGGGAATAGCTTTGTTTTCTACAGTATATCCTCCTCTGACTATGTGAACCTGATTTCTACACTTAAGAATCCTCTCTCTAACTTTGTGGCCTCCTTGAAGATTGTACTTTGTGTCTTTACGCATGACCAAGCACTTTTACATGCACATCTAACATTGCGCACAAGGATCCAATCTTCATAGGGCTGGACTTATAAAGTTACGGTCATTCATCTCTGAAGTATGTCATTTTGATAAAGTTTCCCTTTCCTTTCTCCTTACAGGTTTTAGTGGTATTCTGCACTTTACTCCATTGACCAAAAGTGACTGTAAAAATATTTTACATAGTGTGTGTTTGAGTGGTGATATTACTGTGTTTTCCATTATTCACTTGTGTTTGTTCTTGAGCTTAGTACATTGTATATTTTCATATACTACTGTTTAAGGGTAATCCTTGGTGTCTTACTGTGTGTGCTCATCAAAAACCTCAGATCACCCCAAATCCTCCTGTGAGTTAACCTTGACTGCAAATTAGTCTGGCTATCTTTCCAGAAGTGTCCCCTATTTCACAAACAATGGTGGCCTTCTAAACTTCTGTTCACCAGAGCAGAGTTTAGAAATCTATTCTAACAATCAGCAATCTTGTCCTAAATCTTCAGTAGAAAAGGTACATTGGCAAACGGTCTGTAGTTAGAGCATAGGGACTGGTTCCAAAAGTGGAAGTAATCCAAATATGTTTGAGGTCCTGTGGGATCAGATTTTCTGCAATAGAGAAAATAAAGCATTGGTAAATTAATTCAGTGTAGAGTTTTACCCAAATCAATATATTGCCCTCTGTGCACATTAGTAGGTCAGATTTGTTATTTTAGCACAGATGACTTGTATCCAAACTGTTTACTGTAAAACAAATGTCATGGCTTGCATTTATAATTAGGAAACGCTAGGTATTATCGTCTATTATTATTATTGATTTTTTTAAAAACTTTATTTAAAGCACTTGACATTACAAAGAAGAGCGAGTATAAAACCGCACTCAGCAATCACAGTGATAATACAGACATTTGGTGCACAGCAACAACGATAATGTAGAATAGACATTGCGTTTGGTCATACAAAGAGTATTCAAGTAAACAGCAAATAGTGCATAATTCAGGTAGAGCTGTTGATGGGAGAAGCAGAAATTGACGAACCATCACCATCATTGGCGGAAATAGAGAAGATGTAGGAACGGAACGGGGACCAGCCATTTCTGGGGTTGGACATTGGGGGTAGCTGGGTCACCCAGGCCTCCTCTGTATCTGAGGTCCAGGTCACAGCGGCAAGCCATTGTGAATGCGTGGGGGCACGGGGCCTGAGCCAGCATAGTAGGATACAACGAGTTGCAAGAAGCATGGAGAGTCCCGCCAATCTCCTAGAGTCACGACCAAGGCCAGGAAAGTCATGAAATAGACATCCTAGTGGGGACGGGGTGATATCGTGATCTAGGATATCAGATATTGTGGCGCAAATCTCCCCCCAAAATTGGGCAAGGGCTGGGCAGGACCAGAGCATGTGGATGTAGGTTGCCTCATCGAAGCCGCACCTGGGGCACCTAGGGGAGTGATCTGGTGATATGTGGTGTAACCTGATTGGAGTGTAGTGGAACCTGTGTAAGATTTTGAATTGAATACGTTTGAAGCGGGAATTAAATGACACTTTATGGGTACGAGCACACATACGTTTCCAGCATTGATCAGTGATGTCGATCTTCAGGTCCTCTGCCCAAAAGCGTTTGAGTTTGTCAAATGGTGGGGTAGACTTAGCTTGTAGTAGAGCATAATCTTCCCCCTAGAGGTACTAGTGTTCATGAGTTCAGCAAGAATAGGAGCATCAGGGGGTATAGAGGGATAACTCGGGTAGCACATCTTAAGGAACAGACAGGGGACTGAGTAATGAAGCAAGATAGATGACCTCAGCCATAAGGCCTCAGGTAAGTCTGCCCACTCCAAGAAGTTGCCTTGATCAAAAACATCACGGATGGCTTCGAACCCTGATTCAGCCCAGAGGAGCGCTATAGGGGATGGAATGGAGAGGGCACCCAAGAGGAAATTCCAGAGAGGTAGACAGCCATGAAATGGATGAGACAGGTTTGTCAACGACCACATTTTAGATAGAGCCCGGAAAGTGCTGCCTACCGGATCTAAAGGACTGCAAATAAGATTTGGGGGAGAAAGAACCAGGGAGCGAATGTCCCGTCCACTAACCGCTCGTTGTTCTAGCCTAACATGTGGAGGAGGATTTATAGTATTAAACCAGTGTGACACGAATTGCGCTTGGGCGACCAGCCAATATTTCTCAAAGTTGGGAGCCCAAAGCCACCACTATCCATTGGGGTAGCTTGTGTGTCTAGTTTGAGGTGAACTGCTCCGGAGTGCCATAGCAACATGTTAATAGTGTGGTTCAGAGATTGGAAAAATTCTCTACCGGGGCAGAGAGGGAGGTTGAGAAAGCAGTAGAGGAGTTGAGGAAGCACAATCATCTTTAAAATACCACCCCTGCCAGCTAGAGAGATTGGAAGTTTTGCCCATCCCGAACATTTCTTAGTGAGTGAGGTCAAGTAGTTCTGAAAGTTGGACTCAAATACTAACTCGGTTTGCCGGGCGACGACTGCCCAGAGGTAGATAATTTCAGATTGTGCCCAGGCAAACCCCATGAGGTGGGGTGGAGGGATGGTAGCGTCAGTGAGGGGAAAAAGTGTGGATTTGGAGCAGTTTATCTTGAGACCCCTTATAAATCCAAAGAGGACAACGTCTTCTAAGATTGGGACGATTGTGGTCCAGTGTGTTGTGGTCTGGTTGTGTTCTGGTGAGCGAATAAATAATAAAGAGTCATCTGAGTATAAGGAGATAATGTCCGGTGCACCCAGCAATCTCAGACCCCGGTGTGAATCAACTTGTCGTATCCTGTCTACTAGAGGCTCAATGGCAATGGCGAAGATCAGGGTGGAGAAAGGGCACCCCCGCCTCGTGCTTCTGGCAATGTGAAAGGGTAGTGAACATCTGTCCTTGGTACGGACCCTGGCCATCAGATCTGAGTATAATAATGTAACCCATGACAGAAAGTCGGGTCCGAAATTACATTTAACGAGCACCCGCCAGAGATAATCCCATGAAACAGAATGGAAAGCTTTCTGCATTTCCAGGGCTGCCGCTACTGCCTGAGTGTTGGGGTCAATTCTGTCAATGATGTTAAATAGTCGACGTAGGTTGAGAGATGTAGATCTACCAGGGATAAATCCCGACTGATCTGAATGAATAATGTGGGACATGTAGGGGGTAAGGCGCAGGCCTAAGATCTTAGCATAAATCTTAATGTCACAGTTAATGAGGGAAAGAGGGCGATAAGATCTGCATTGGGTAGGGGATTTGCTGGGTTTAAGTAGGACCACTATAATGGCCTCTCGAAGGGAGGGTGGTAGTATACCCACTTCGCAGGACTCCTCCCAGAGTGCCAGAAGTTGGGGGATTAGCCGCGATTTGTATTGCTTATAAAATTCAATCGGGAGGCCATCAGAACCAGGGGCTTTCCGGAGGCCAGGGAATCAATGGCTTTGGATATTTCCTCAGCTGTGACTGGTGCTTCAAGATCGTTACGAGTTTTGGTGGAAAGGACGGAATGGGGGGAGACTGTCCAAGAAAGCGTACACTTCAGAAATAGGGGCGACATCCACATCTATGAATTTCCTCTCTTGCTCAGCCTGCATAGGGAATGTATCCCATTCTGCACCAATATTGGAAAGAAACTCAGGGGACTGTGTCTGAGCATATTGGGTCTCAAGGGAGGAGAGCACAGATTCACTCTTCGATATGTTTCTCCGGATCACCCTAAGGATTCCAGATTCTTTGGAGATGGCAATGCCCCTAATGTAGGCTTTAAAAGATTCCCAGAGGGTAGCCTGCGTGCGGACAGACCCGGTATTAAGTGTAAAAAAAATCATCTATAGCTGATTGCAGGTCTAAGTTGAATGCTAGGTCTGATAAGGACTGTGGTTTCAGCCTCCATGAACGGGTTTTACCTCGGGCAAAGTCCCAATCGAGGGAAAATATCACCGGGGAGTGGTCTGAGTATGTCCGGGGTAGGATTGACATATGTGTGATGTTCCTAATGAGTATGTCAGAAGTGAGCCATCTATCTATCCTGGAATTCGAATCATGCACCGAGGAATAGAATTAATATATACGGGAATCAGTGTCACACTTACCTCTGGTGCCCTGCAGGAGTGCCTGGTCTGGACTGTACTGCAGAGTTGGCCCCGTACTGGTCCCCTTCACCTGTGAGGGTGGGAGGGGCCTGGGTGTGTTCGGGTCGAGTGTCGCTGGTGTTCTGAGGGGTGTTGTGGAAACCTAAGGGGCAAACAGAGGGTAAGTCTACTCTGTTAAAATGACTTCAATGTTCACCCTCTCCTCTCTCCTTCCCCTAATCCCCTTGAAAGGCGAGGCTGGCTGGAGCGTGTGGATGCGGCTCACCTGTGGTTCTGTGTCTGCAAGCGCGGCTCCGCAGGTGGGTCCCGAAGAGGGAGCTGAAGTGGATGAGAGACTCTTTCCCAGGCGTGATGACTCTGCTAATTGTCTTATGTTCTTTCTCTCTCCCCAGGTGTTGGACTTCAGCGCCGAACCGGTAGCGGAGCCCTGAAGATGTATCACTCGTTCCTGGATACAGGTAAGTTCTCAAGTTCTTAGACGTGGGTTTGGTTCTGATGGGGGGAGAACGGAAGGCGGCTGCTAACCCTATTGCGTGCTTTCGTACACGGCAGGAGCTGGGGGCCTGGAAGACCACGGGCGGGAGCAAGTCCGTGCAGGATGCGAGGAGGAAGGAGTGCCGCAGAGCGGCGTTGAACGGGATGCCGAAGGCTGTAGACCAACACTGAAGACCAGGATACTGAAGGTTGCTGAAGGATGCCAAAGAACCGAAGGATGCTGAAGGACCGTAGGATGCTGAAGGACCGAAGGATGCTGAAGGACCGAAGGATGCTGAAGGTTCAAAGGATGCTGAGGGACCGAAGGATGCTGAAGGTTCGAAGGATGCTGAAAGACCGAAGGATGCTGAAAGACCTAAGGATGCTGAAGGAGTCCCAACTGGATGCAGAAGAATGCTCTCAGCCAAGGAGCTCAATGCAGGAAGATGTTTGAGCGCAGGAGCGGTAAGCAAAACACTACTCTTGTTAGGAGCAGAAGAAACGCTAAGCACAGGGTGCGGTCTTGGGCGCGGCTTTATCGTCCTGTGCCACACCCTGCCGGAGCTGGATGCGTAAGGGCGTTGGCTTTGTGCACGTGCCAGGTAAATTGCAGCACATGCTGGACTCGCACGTGCTCAGTGCTTCTTGGCTTGTGATGGGCGGTGTCCTTGTCTTCAGCTCGTTCTTGTGGGCCGTAGCTAGGTCACGCCCACCCACACGCTCACGCCAGCCAGCCACCATCCTGTCCATCTTTTCCCTATTGTATGGGAGGGGGGCTCCTTCCCCCTGTTAGCCCGCCACCCCTGGGCCCGTGACGGGATTGTGACAATCGGGGTGTATGAGTCTCCATGTGTCCGATAGTGATAGCTCAGATAGAGCACCCAATATTAGTTTAGCTGCACTGGAAAGTTGGCGGGCCGAGACCTTGATATATCCCAATCAACATCAAGTATCCTATTGAGATCCCCAGCCCAGAGTATCGGAACAAGAGGGAATCCAGCAAGTAGGGAAATCAGGTGTGTGTAGAATTCAGGATCATCAGTATTGGGCCCATACACATTGAGAAGAACAACTTCTTTGTTCTGTAGTGTACCGTAGAGCAAGACGTACCGTCCCAATGGGTCTTTGTGAGATATGATGTGCTGGAACTTAACGCTCCTATGAATCATAATCATGACACCCCTGTTCTGGGTGGATTAACTCGTGTGGTACCTCTGGGGACCCCAATTCTTGGCAAACCTGATGCACCCCTCAGATCTAGCGTGCTTCTCCTGTAGAAAAAGAATTTTGACCCTGTGGCGTTCCACATATAACTGTAGATTCTGCATCTTCTTGTAATTCCCGCGCCACTCACATTCCAGCTAATGCAGACCAAATCATGATCAGCCATCAGGGAAGCCAAGAGTCATGGAAAATAATAGATATTGAGTCAGACGTCTATGAATGGAATGAGTACACTGTGTTATGAGCACATACTCCCACCTGCATGTCAAGCATTTTTTGTTATAACACCCCCCACCTCTCCCCTCCCACATCCCTCTCCCAATCAGAGCGGTGAAAGCCCAACTCCCAACAAACGAAAACAAAAACAACGTCATCAGCGCCTGGGGGGTTGTGCACAGGTTGGGTGGCGATGCTTCCGTGCCGGGGAACAGGATAAGGATCAAATTCGCACTTTTGATTAGTGATAACAAAAGACAAGCAGTCCAAGTACAATAATGCAGACAAACCAGAGGCATATAGTAGTGTATAGACGACATGTGAGTCAGTACAAGGAATTCCCAGCATATGCAGTGGTGAAACAAATACGTGGAGAGGCGAAACAATGTAATCTAAATGTAACAGGGTAGGAATAAATAATCAGCACAGGGCTGATTCAAGGGTCCCCCCGCCATGAGGCCATGGGGGGCAGCAAAGGACCTGCGTGATACACATGTCAATCTTCGTGAAATGGAGCGTGGTCGTTCGCATAGATAAAATCAGCCCGGGAAATGATCGTCGATAAATTTGGAGGCCTCCTCAGGGATGGTAAAGAAGAAAACTTGGTTGGAGTGCTCAACTCTGAGTTTGGCTGGATATAGCATCGAGTATTTGACCCAAGATCACGCAGCCGCCTCTTGGCTGCAAGAAAGGATTTCCGCTCCTGCTGAACCGTCAACGAGAAATCCAGGTACAGGTGAATCCTGGAGGATCCCAGGAAGAGGTCTCCCCTTCGCCCTCGCAGCCTTGAGCATGGCATCATGGTCACAGTAGTTTAAAACTTGTGCTATAATAGGGTGCAGTGGTGCACCAGGCTTCGGTTTGGCCGTGACAGCGCGGTGAGCCCTCTCAATCGCAAATTGTGGGGAGAACTTTGGAGAGTCAAGGAGCATCTGCAAGGTTTGTTCAACAAAGTCTTCCATGGTCCCCTCAATCCTGTACTCAGGGACTCTGATGAGACGAATATTGTTGCGCCTCGATCGTGATTCGAGGTCCTCTGCTCGAAGGATACCCAAGTCGTCCTCCATCACGCCCACTCTTGTTTCGACCTCCGTGACTCGGATGTCAGTCTTTTCCATGTGGGCTTTAATTGAGGAGATGGTACCATTCATGTCGTCCAGTTTGGAATGTAGGGTGATGAACCCTTCACGCATAAATTCCATCATCGATTGAGAATCAGTGGACTCAGGAGGATCCAATGGGGTCCGTTCTCGTTCTGAGGTGTCAACAGCAGGTTTGGTTGGTGCTTTAGGAACATATTGATGGAGCTCTGTTTTTTTCCTGCTCCTTTTGCCATGATTCTAGGGGAGACCAACGTTGAAGGCCAAACAGACTGAGCAGGGCACAGCCGAATGATCAGGTTCTCCGTCCGGGATAAGTGGTAGTGGTGAGTCGAGCAGTTTAATCCAGGTGGTAGGTGGACATTGGATGCAGGAGAGCGTGTGAAATGTCAGTGTGCCAGTGATAGGTAGCTGTGGGCACAGCTTCACTGCTTTGTGTAACATAAGTCACAGGTGTGGTATCTAGTAGTTTCACACGCGGTCCAGAATAACAACCCCAAGAAAAATGGGGGTATAGGGAAGGAGGTGTTGGGCGCCTCCCAGGACCGCCTGGAAAGCAGACCGCAGTGAGACCAATCGAGTGGGAGCTGTAAGATATACAGATCAGCGCTTCCTATGAGCATGCACCAGTTCACTTACCATGTACATCAGATATTGTATCGAGATCTTGCAGAGCGAAAAACAGTGAGCTGTGCAATAACTGCAGTAGGTGTGCACTAGGAAGGGCAAGAGTAGGATTTGGCAGAGTCACAGAGCGTAGGTAGGACTCCAGTTACACTGTGAGATAGGTGAGGCAAATGGACAAAGCGTTGATCCCACCTGCATAGGAGCCGTGGGGGAGCTCAATCGGGGTCTGTGTCAGTTAATGGAGCAAAGGATTGATGGAAACCTCAAGCACAGCGGTGCTTGCTTCAGCTGGCTTCGAGCGCCTTCCTATGGCTTGTGAGCTCCCTCGTATCGCCAATGGTGCGACGGCCTCCACAGACACCAAAAGCGGCAGAGCAACAAAGGGGGGGCAGCACGCCCAACAGGAGGCCCGCCGGGCAAAGTGGCGAGTAGCCCCGCAGTGTGGCTCCGTAGTCAGCCGCTGCTCACGGACTCACCGTGAAGACTTTGTGGAGGCTCCTGCCTCAGGGAAGGATGTAGGGTCGTGCCCGAGCTCCGCCGGGTCCGCAGAAGCAGCCGCCAGGTGAACGCCGGCCGGGCAGGACAGGCAGGCAGTGGAGTCGGCGCCTGCTCCGGCGGGCAGGACACCAAGAGTTGTGCGGATAGTCACGCAAATGGCCCCCAGATGACCAGCTATGCTCTCCGGCGGAGGGTAGGATCTGTAGTAGCTCCAGTTGAGCTCCGGATGGTAGTTGGGCAGGGTGGGCAGCAACCAGGCAATGAAGGTACTGGCCACCCACCAATGTCTGCGGAAGGGCGTTGGAGATTACCCCATAGTAGTACACGGGGGAAGAAGGATGCTCGTTACTGTGGCACCCCTCCCCATTTGCAGGCCTCTCGGCTGTGGCATTTCTGTACGCAGAGGGGCGGCGTCTCTGAAGCCAGGGACTGGGAAGGCACGGCACCACTTCCCGGTACTGACGAAGGCAGTAAAATTTCCAGCTCTAGACCCAGTTATGGTCTTCAATTTGGATGATGGGTGGAGGGGGGTCCCAGCAAGAAACCACCAGCCTGAATCTCTCAGCAAACGTTGTGCGGCCGCAGTTATTTATGAGGATGTGGTCCCCGGATGGAGCTCACTCAGTTAATAGCCATGCTCCTCCAAGCGCAACAGCGCCCCCCCTTATCGTCTATTATTTGAGATGAAAAACAAGGTGTGAAAACAAATGAAATCTGTGTCATCAAATAATCCCCAAATGAAATGATTGTTCTAAAGAAGTGCACCTAAAAAGAAACTGTGAAATGCTTTGGTGGGGGATATCTAAAGTGCACCAAACAACTGAGGTATGCAGGCCTGGTGATCTCCAGATGGAGATTATCCATAGGGTGATATGTACTTTGCTCATTTTAAACAATAAGCCAAGCAAGTTGGAAAGCTTCAATCTCCAGATATATTTGAGATGTACTTTTGCATGCTGTTGAAATGAGAAAATAACATCATAAACTCTCCTAAAAATAAATGAGTGGAGGCAGATGCACATACAATGTAACTGAATGTAAGGGAAACCCAGCTCAGTCCATGATGTGCAGGTTGATACGAAGATATGTGAGAACTTTTCCAGTGGGCAATAACAGTAAGTTGTCAGCATTCACAACCTGTCAGACCTTTGGAAAGTCTTCAAAATACAGATGTTTAAGTGTGAGTGCTTCATTCCCAGGGTACTTAGAAGCAAACAAACAAATACTACATGAGCATAAAAAGGATTTTCATTATAACTTACTAGCTGTCCCCGGCCACGCGTTGCTGTGGCTCAGTCTGGTTAAATGGAAAAGAAAGAAAAGAGAAAGCGCACGTTTCTAATATGTTTAATTTCACACTGCTTGTGGGTAGTTTTTAATGGCTCTGGCGGGTCTCCAAGTTGAGGCAGTTTATTTTTCAGGCGGCGCAACACATTCCTTTCGTTTCTCCATTAAATTTCAGAGCCTTGCAATAAGTACACAATTCAGTCATGGTGCCGATGAGAAAATGCTGGCTCAAACTATAATCATCAGCTGGGTTGTACTGGAATGCAAGGCGATTGTAATCACGTGATTGCTGAGCACGCAGTCGTGTTTGACACTGATCTGCTGTTTCTCGTTGACGTCTTTTAGTCACTCTCAGCCTGTCGCATTCATTCTGTTGAGAACGAAGCAGATCTGAAGCTGCAGAACGCGAGTGCCGTGCTCGCAACCTTGCATCCTGAAGTCTGGCTGCAAGTCGCTCTGCTGCTTCCTCGGCACGTATTTGAGCCATTCTAAATCAGAAACATTGAAATGGAATCTTAAATGTTTAGTATAGCGTGTGTTGCTTTTACGTCCAACAGATGGTGCTGTTTTTCAGTAAAATATTTAGCACAGCGTGTGTTGCTTTTACGTCCAACAGATGGTGCTGTTCTTCAGAAAAAGCATGTTTCTACCTGTCACAGGTGTGACATCTATGTATAGTAGGTATATAAAAGCAAGCGCTTATTCGAACATTGTGTCAAAACTTCAAAGCAATCGGTGAAGACCTTTCGGAGATTTAAGATTTTGAACAAACAAACATTTACATTTTTATTTATATAGATACGCTTGGGAGATCCACCATCTACCCGTGATTGCTCCTTAAATGGAAAGGGTTAGTCACTTTATTGCCAAATGGATAACTGATCAGTTTATCTTAAATGAAACAGACTTTTAACTTGTGTTTATTAGCAGTGTTCCAGGGATGAGGCTGCCAGTATAAAGAAATAAATGCAATCACATACTTTAAACTGAGTACCAGAAGCATTTCGAATTGTTCACAATCAGATACAAACCGACCAAGTGTATATCTGTAAACAGGAGATACCTGACTCTCCTAAAATATCAGTTATTTACAAATTCTAGATAGTTTTGACAAATTAGAAATGCTTTGCTACATTTGACTGTGTTCTTTCTACAGCAATAATTTTGATAATTCAATACAACCTATGTGTATAAATTCCGTGTTACTATTTTTCAGATTCTGAAGTGTTTACAAATCATGGTTATTTAATGTTATCTTTATTTTAACAAAACTGCCCTCTTGGTGATGTCATCATTCCAAAGATGAGGACGATTGAACACATGCGCCACTGGGAAGGGTAAGTTTCAAACTGAGCGAAATACACCGACTATAAACAATTCTCACACTCCTAGCAAATCAGGTGGTAGGTGTGAACTTCTTAACATGGCATGGAGTCTCAGGAGAAATTACAATTATTTAACCAGTGCTCTACATCACAATTAAGTTATTAACATTCTGTCAGAAATTCAAGTCAAATGCCTTGCCGCAGGCAATGATTTTTTCAACACACGCTTCCGTCGAACCCTTCTATCTTATGTGAATGTACACCCTTATTGGAAAAATAATCTCTAGGGGAAATATAAACCCTTCTTGTTCCCTCCAGACCTATGTCCAGCTAAGGTAATACAATTTATTTTCCCTAACATAGCAGCCAGAATTAGAACCATCATTTACACTTCTATAAGCCATGGACACTTTCCAAGGCCTTTCACACATGCCTCAGTACTTTCACTTTAAAAAAGGAAAGGAGCAAATCCTCTGGACCTTGCTTTTAATGGTAAAATCTGTGCGTCATTCATCACTTTACACATGAAAAAAACACATGGAATCTGATAAAATTCTTGAAGCTCGGCAGGCATCAATGCTGAATGCATTCAAGAAGTAGTGATCACTGCAATTGTGGATTTTATTTATTTATTTATTGGATATTTGTTTCAAGGCGCCAAAGATGAAATCAGAAGGTTATTTTATGGCCATAATATTGATGTCATTATGGCTTTCACTGCATACGTGGGTGGTGGGCTGTCTTTTGCTTGGACCTCAGCGAGGGCCGTGGGCCGTTGCCACCCATGTCTGCACCCCTGCCATGCGGGTGAAAGCCAAATGCACCCCAGGGTTCATCACGGTGCAATTGTTTTTCTTCCATCAGAAGATTGGATGCTTGTGCATGTGAGGTTCGTTGGTTTTGGGGGGTGGGTGGGGAGGGTGGGCCGTCAAAAGGGAGAGGTACACTGTTGCCTCTCTGCTTAAAACAAAGGGTGCCACCCAGGCAAGGGCCTTGGGTGGCTGAAAAGCAGGCAGAGAATGTATATTCTCGCCCACTGTTCCAGCCATCTGATTGGCCAATGGCCCTTGCCCGGGTGCAGCATCCTTTGACACTGTAAATCACATCTTGTCCTGTGTTAACCGCTACATTTCAGCTCACTTGGTCCAGTTAGTTCTGGATAAAAAGCTTCCTGCAGAACAAATCACAACCAGTGGCCATGGATTATTTTGAATCTCCCATCTCAAAGATTCTCTGTGGCATTCCTCAACAAGCTGCCACCTCATCGGTGTTATTTAAACCCTCACAAAAAATATCCATACATTTGTTTTGGATATTTATACATATGCTTAGAACATCCAAATTCTATTGCGCTTCATGGTGTCGGATGTTCTGACCCACTAGGCCCTGCCTGCAACATCACTGTGTGCTGCTTTCATCAGAAACAACAGGAGGGCCGCTAAAAAGCCCTGTGCGCGCTTAAAAATCTTTGAGAAGTGCGCAAGGGAAACCGGAAAAATAGGCCGCCAATCTATATTGCCTATGTCAGTGGTAAAACAGGAAACCATACTGCCAAAACCTGTCATTGGGCTGCCCACATAGTGAAATGGAATTACCTGAAAAGGCAGTGCAGCATTGCCAGGAAAACCCAGAAGTGCTTTAAAATCCGTTTTTCTTGGCTGTTAAATTTGCAAAATAATGATTCTCAAACAGCAGAGAAGATCCAACATCCTTGTGGGGTGTTCACCATCACCTTATTTAAGGAATCCCCATAAGCACAATGTCAGGAGAAGCACATTTCATCACAAAAATAACCCCATTCAAAAAGGTGCTTGCCTGGAAAAATATGTCAGAATATGGGCGCAGTACCGCCGCTCGCCTGTGTCAGAGCTGTCATTTACTTATGCTGTTAGTTTAAACTTGTACATTAAGATCAAATTGTGGAAAAGAAGAGACTTGCCATCAAAAGCAATATAGGTTGCTACAATTCAATTTCTAAGTTTTAAAAAGACTATAATTAAGAGATCTGTGTGTATATTTGTTGAAAATGTAAAGTTTATTTAGAAAAGACAATTTTAAACTAAGTGTTTTAAAGTGAAGGATGCCAGCCAGAGAGGACTTCAAAAGCACATTCCACAGTTTTCCCAAACAAAGGTGCCTTCCCTTTTGCTCTCTACCCAGGAACTTTCAGTTAGATGCTAATTAAAGGTGAGGAGATTTTGCTCTGCTTCTCTGGGAAGAGACAATAGGCTTACTGTGTCAATCTGGAAAAATGAATACCCTTCATTTGAATGATAGACGTAACTTGATGGCCGTGGGCCAACCGTCTTATGCACCAAATTATAGAAATATAAACTGCTATGCTTGACCGATGAGCGGCCATTTTAAATGTAGAAAGAATCGCCATTTTGCTTGTTAACCATTGCTCATTGCTTTCTGTCTAAAAACTGCCTTGCAGCTTGCAATTCTTGCGAATTCTGCCTACTCTGCTCAACTGTTAACATTGTTGTCTGAATATGAAAGGACAAGGTCGCGGGACTGAAGAGTTTGCTGAAACTCCTCATGAGTAGCCCAGAGAGGAATGCCCACGCTCCCTCTCTGTAGCCTTAGCAGGAAGCTGCAGGGCATTTAATCACTTCACAGCTGCCAGCCAGTCTCGTACGATGGTAGAATATGTTAGAATAATACAGTTAAAGGCTTGAATTATGCTTCTCTTACGGCCCCCCTTCGCAAAACCCTTTAGAACGTGTCGGCTCCCAGGACACGAATAGTACCTCATAGATAGCAAAGCTTGGAATGTGGCTCTTCCCCCGTGTACAGATTGCTTCCAAGAACAGAACCACCGTGTTCTAAAAGATGCCTCCGCACTTTCTAAATTGCACATTGTTACTAGAATAGACATCGAAAGCATTATAATCGTCATACTCGTCGGATATGTAATCGTCATCCCGAGTTCAAAGGAACTTAATACAGAGGGGTGTTGAACATGACTTTGCTGATTGTATGATATGCATTTTGTATATATGTAACTGATGTACGTAATTCGCTCTCTTGCGTCCCTCGAGGTCTAGGAAACTCACGTCGCGGTGCGTGAGATCAGAATTGGCCAATTGATACTATCTTTTGCTTGCAATAAACCCTAGCATTGGGAATTTGAAACCTTGTGTCTGGCGTATCTTTTCGTGTATGGTCATTGCCTTATTTCCATAGCACGAGGGACCCCTAGGGGCCCCTTTCAACCGGACTGAAAGGGAATGCAAATTCAGGTGTCAACAGAAACCAACTGCCAGCAGGAAGAGAGCCCTGGACTGCTCTGGGCCCAGTAAAAACCATGGGAGCGGGACCAGACAGATTTGTGTATCTTGAACTACAAGAAAATATCTTTTTGAAAAAGACTCATAGAAAACTGTGCAAAATGTGTACAAATCTGTAATTCATAGGTTGTTAATATGAAAATGCTGCTCACAGTTTGAGACTACTCTGAACTCTGTGCGATGTTCAGAGACAGGACTACCAAAAATTTGATGTTGTAACAATTGTGATAATGCTAGAAATATGAAACTTCACAGGATTATGCCCAGATGTGATGCGCATATATGTAGAAACATGTGGACAGATCTGACACTGGGTGCCCAACCAAAAGCGCGAAAAACTGTCAATTTTGAACCGAAGCTCTCACTAAGATGGGACTCGGATGGATACGTGCTCTACTAAATCTGTGATGTAAATATGTATTATTAGCAAATTGGTGATATTGTAAATATGATTTATGTGAAAAATAGATTTACTGTACTGAAACAAAGGGGAGGTACTTCCTGGATTGTAAAATGCCACATCATCATGAAACCATGTGTTCCTTCTCAAATCAGGAGAGAGGGTGTGCCTAGAATAATTTAGCCTACCCACACCTTAGGGAAATACATAAATAGGGACAGTTTAGGACCTAGACACACAGACAGATTCATCCATCAACTGATTTACTGGCGAAGCACTCTGCAGGAGAAACCCAGATCCAAGACTCCAGAACTTTGAAAGCAGAGAGGCCCAAATCCAAAGCTGAACCCTTCTCAGCTTGGCCTTTAAAATCTTGAAACCTGATTTTAACCCCAGACTTCCAAGGGGAACAACACCAAATAGAACAGCCGGGCTGTGCCGTTTCTGCTTTCTTGCCAATAATTCTTGCTAGAACCCAGAGATCCATACCAGTAGAGCAGAGCTGTAACCTGATAGCTACAACCCAGAACCAACCCGTCAGATCCATTCCAGAGGCCATGCAGTGTCTGAGTGCCGTGTGAGTGCAGAACCGTGCGCCTGAATCCTGTCCGGTGGGATAGCAGAATTCCAGTCAAAAACCTTTGACCAGATCTTTGACGGGCCTATTCCAAACCATAGTTGTGAATATCTATAGCATAGAATTGTCCATAGCCAATCTCTTATCCTTAAGTAAACCAATCCAAAACCATTCTATCATTTCCAGAACTGCATTGTAGAATCTCTTTTGTCTTTTCTGAATCTTTCCCTCATCCATATAGTCCTTTGTTAATTGTAGTGATAATATCATCTTTGCGCTAATACATTTGCTGAAGAAAGACAAGCGTCTCGGTAGGTAGAAACCATCCGGGGCGTCACTGGATTGGTTCTGTGCTGTCGTGTAGTTTGTGGCTTCATAGACTCCCTAGTGTAAAGAAATTCTTGATTGTAATTTCAAAAGCGCATCTTTCATTTGTAAATCTTGATTCTTCTGAGAAAAACCGACCTCTACTAAAACCTCTGTAACTTTTAAGTGTCAAATTGAAGCTAACATCCTCAGCTTTCAAACGAACCCAAAACCGCATTCCGTTTTCCAGCAATCGCGTTTCTTGCGCGGGGAAAAGTTTGCAGCAAATTTGCATTTGGCTCAATTTCATCACGTGTAAAACAGCTATTCTTTGCATCTGACCTCAGAATTCAGTTTTCAATCTGCTAGTTATCCAATCATCATTGCTAGTGTTTATCTGGAACTATACAAAGCGGCTCCCATTAGTTTTGAATCCAATTTATAGAATTAAATCAATTTTTCAGTATTTTTCCCATTCATTCCAAACCACATTCAAAAGCATCTGACCTATTATGAAATCATTCCTGTTTCTCTCTATGCTCGCTGGGGGGAATTGGGATTGAAACTGTATTTGTTGTGATTGTATTCCTGAAACCTGTGTTCTCCCCTTCCATCTCTTCATCTTCAATATTAGGGGGTTTGAGTACGGTACAGGGGGGAAAAAGAGCGAATTTGCATTGTTTCCCTATCCATATTAAGTATTATTATGTGCTGCATTATTATTTTTCTTATCCATATTCATTCTGATTAAAGAGATTGTTGATTGTTGTGACATCACCCAATGGTGATCATTGTATAAATATTATTAGTGTGATATATATTGTTCAAATTCATAAACGTGTGATATATATCTATTGTTCAAATTCATAAAAATAAATCTTTTTCTTTGCAAAACAGCCTGCTTCCTGGTTCAGTGAGACTGGGGGGATTCAAAGAGAGGGGCGTGATATAAGGGTACATCATTCAGAAATAAAAGAACTTATAGACAAAAATATATAATTAATGGTTTCAATTGGGCATTCCCACGCTAGGCATTGACTTACGTGAAGTGCTGGGCTGAAATCACTTACAATGGGGTGTCATCATCATTGTCACCTGATTCATCTTTCTCTATGGGCCTGTCTGCTGTTAAGTAGCTGGATGGATCTAAGCTGCGTACAATTCAATGTGATCCAAATAGAGTTCCTTATATGTAGATCCCATCTGTTTGACAGAAATTCAACTTTTTGCCTGATGTTTGGGGCAACCCGTGTATAATTCAGTCATTACAATTGGTGGTTAAATGTACCTGGCCCCTCAGGTACACAAGGTGGTTGGCACCTGTTTTGGGCAAATTCACAACTCAATTTACTTTTCTTCAGTCATCAACTTGGGTGAACAGATGTGGAACAACTCAAATTGAATTCTACAACTGGATCTTTTTGGGTATTCCTAAATATTTACTTGTAAAACTGCAGAGGATTCGCAATTCACTAGCCAGTGTTCCATTGAATCTTCCCTGGAAAGCCCACATCTGGGATACTCTTAAACAATTGCAGTTGCTGGAAAGGTACAATGCAAGGCTCTTTGATTCATGCATAATGCACGACATTACAAGGTCCTAGGTTCTCTTAAAAAAGACATTTAAAAACCGCCCTACTCCCTAAATTCTGCAGATGCTAGCCCTATGAACTTTCAACAATTAAAATGAAGGGGGGCAGATATTTCTCTGGCCAGGCAATCAGTCAATGGAATTTGTTACCAGAATCTCTCAGTAAAGAAGACAATCATCAGTCATTTAAAAAGCCATTAAACACGTTCTGCTTCATTAAAATGCTATGAATAATCGTGAATCCTGCATTTCCTTGACTCTTTTTCCTTTCACTAGTCTGATTAGAGTTTAGCTTGCTTATGCATGTCAAGTTCACTAAAATATAAAATTAAAACATAACTATTGCACATTTTTTCAAAAGGAAAGTAGTCGGGGGCCTTTAAACAGCTTAACCCTGTATGGGTAGGGAGTGAATGGGAAGCATCTGCAGGAGAAGGCATCTAGTGCTTAGAGACAAAGATAAAGCACCTCCAGGTGGGTTTGGTTCCCGGGAATCACAGGCCTCCTTATTGATGTCCAGATTTTGAAGCAATATTTAACTGAGGGAGTCATGCAGAATGCACAGGATGTGCAGACCCCTGCTGTTCTATAATCCCTAAACAAATTCCATAAGTAAGTGAACTGATGCCCTTCAAGAATACTAAAAATGTAAATCTGTAGAGAAATCCAAATATGGTGCAGAGGACATTTACCCCTTCTAATTAGAAAATAATAAATTAATTACCATAGAAATTACAATGGCTAATAGATCTCACTGAATCTGTGATTTCAGACTGGTTAATAAACTTCACAGATGAAAAGTGGGATTAGAAAGCCCTGAGACCCAGTAAAAGCCTTACTTAAAACAAAAGTCCTGAATAAGCAGATATTGCATAGCTCATAGAAGAAAGAGCTAAATAAGGGTTTGTGGTATTGCTAATCCTCCCCTCTGCCCCATAGCACCTCAACTAAGCTTTAAATCACAGTGGTGGGGCCATGTAGGGAGAGCATAGACAACTGCTAATTGCTAGACCACATAAAAAACACAATGAAATCTGAATCAAAATAGTGTCTTTCAGTGTGACAACCAGGTTCATACAACTGTAGTCTATTGCTTCCCCGGTAGGGAACTAAGAGTGGTGTGATTCCAGTTGGTGCTGCGGGCCTCAGGTCACAGTGCTGTCGAAAAAAATTCAAATGTGTTTTTTTATGTGTATGTTTTTTTGGGGTCTAGCTAGTAAAAATAAACAGGGGGTGGGGCGAACCCCCCCCCATTAAAAAATAAAATAAAAAAAACACGTTCGAAATTTTTTTTTCAACATTTTTGCAGTCGACATTTTTGCAGTCGACATTTTCACTATAAACCCTTTGCATGATAACTAACTCCCACTGGACAGAGGTATCTGAATCATGAAACAAACACAAGCAAAGAAGTTTTTTCAGCACACAAGGAAGCACGCTGCCACCTGAAACTGACAGCAAGGGAGTTCTGGGCGAGGCGAGCACAGGGCAGAGAAAAAACAGTGCAGGAACAGGGAGACAACTCGCTGAGTGGATGATATGACGGGGCACACCAAATGGAAAGGGAATCAAAAGAGGCTAGCTGGACATGACTACAATGGTGTTGCCAACCGGCAGTCCTACTGTGAATCTGGCTAAAATATCCAAGATGGCTGCCTGACCCAGAAAAGCTTCTCTTGAACTTCCTGTTCCCCTTTCATCATTTTGTCTGCATCTTGGGGTGTTGTTTGCTTTCCCATGTTCTCCTTTCATTCCACCTGAGACACCATATTCCCGTACCATGCTTCCATATCTCAAACAACCCCAATGCTCTAACCATGTTCCTCATGTCCCCATACTCAACAGAGTGAGTCATATTCTCCTTTTCAATAAATAAAGCTGTTTTCAATAAGTTAGCAATTGAGTCCAAAAGTGAGCAATTTACTGATTCTTTACTACTTTCACTTTTTCAAAGCTTTTTATTCTGCAACATTCCAAAAGGAACATGATATATCTTGTCTCAGTATTTTCAAATGCAAACTGATCGAAATGCTGTTGGGATTTTTTCCTATGCCATTTAAAAGGTGCGCCTAATTGGCCTATGTGTTATTCAGAATGATCATTCACCTGTTGACTGAAAGGTGCTCTGGGCCTCATTACAACTCAGGCGTTAAGGGTTAACGCCACCGTTAACCCTTAACGCCTGATTCTGATTTTAACGCCTGCTTTTAGCAGGCGTTAAAATCCATGGCGCTAACCTGCCATGGTGCTAATTACGCCGCCGTAATTTACGGCGGCGTAATTAGCGCCTTCCCCACTCCCATTATGCCCTATGGGGCAAAAATGGGAATAGGGAAGGAAAATGGGAAATGGGGATTTACCGCCCCACTCACCTTGGAATGGGGTGGTAAATCCGCCATCCACCATGGTGTAAACAGAGTTTACACCATGGTGGTAAAGTTGGTGCACTTAGCACCAAGGTTGTAATATATCCTCAAGGATCTTGCTAGACCCTGTCAGGATTTGTGTCTATGTCATGTAAAGTGTGAGCCTAATTAGTAAAATTGTTATTCTATTCATTAAAAGGTGGGTGTTTGTTTTGAATAGCTATGCCATTTAAAAATGTTATTGTTTATTTAGAGAGTAGAAGCGTAACTCCAGACTGATGGGGTTGCTCTTATGTGAACTCTATTGAGAGCCTGTAATCGTTAATTGGGTTTCAGGTGTTTTCTTTGTATAGAAATTTTGGAATTATCTGTGAATTACTGCCTGCCATATTTTAAATAAAACAACGTACTGTAACAGCACTGCTTGCTTCTTGTCCTAGAGTGTGGAAGTCAAATTGCCATACTTATGGCCATTATTATTAGAGTAGCTGTTCCCGGCATAACATACACTGTTCTAGCATATCTTGAATGTCAATATTGGTCGGTAATTCATAGGGTCCCTTCTGTTCCCCTTAGAATTACCACTGATTATTTCCAGGAAGGGGGCATAGGTCCCTGTGACTTATTAATGGTCATTGAAAAGGCTAAACGTATCAGATGGAATGCGAGGTATGCACGGTATAAGAACATTATCTAGGTTCCATCGATCACACAGGCCTATATGATGAGTCTTTATGGACGGGTAATTGTCAACCTTGTTCCATTGCAGAGTCCCTCTGATGCCATAAGATTGTGTAGCAGCATAATGACAGCATATACTTTCAGTTTTAGCTTGCGAGAAGGCAGAAGCGGGTAATTAACTATTAATTGAAACTGGAACCTCTGTGCCCTGTGTAAAGAGAAGTGTGGGTGGAAAGAAGTAACTTCCAATTGGTTGTGATAGTGTACATCACCTACTTTCAATTTTAGCTTGTGAGAAGTCACTCATCCTACAGCGTTTCGCTCATAAGAGATTGAAACGTTGAGCCGGTAATTGACTGTTCATTGACGCTGGAACTGCTCTGCCCTGCTTGAAGAGAAGTGGGGGTGGAAAGAAGTAACTTCCAAATGTTTCCAATAGAGGAATTTGAAGGTGACTGCCTAGAACATCCTCATTCTGTTTGTTGTAGTGGTAGCTGGTGCTGAAGTGGGTGCACTTTGCCATTTGGACAGCAAAGGGCAACACCTGACACTGATACATTGCATCAGTTGATTCCAGAAACATACCTAAGTGATTTATAAAATTAAACGGCGAGAGAAACCGCCATTGCGGCGAATAGCACTCCTGTAATTTTCCTTGAGGAGGTTGCAAATCCAAAAAACCAAAGCATGGGTTTGATGCAAAATATCAAACTTTATTTGTCAAAAACGAAGGTTCTGCTTCTCCACAAACAAGTGTTTTACCTCCCCATAAAAGTCCATGTCAGCAAAGGATGGCAGTCTGACGCGTTTTGTCATTGTCGCGTGGCTTGATCACAGTAGCTGAACCATTACCAAACCCTGGTTTAAAAACATGCTCACACGTGATAAAAACAAACAAGGTGACTTCTGCTTTTACTTTTGCCAAACCAGTGCTGCAATTTTGGCTTGGGATAACTAGTTCCAATGTTTCGAAGATATATAAATACGATCTCTCTGTATCCCATAAACCGCCATATAAGGAACCATGCAAGACTACAAAAAGCTTAAAACATGATAAAAAGATGAATGCATAATAAGTTTGGAACCATCCAACCATTGCTGTTACAATAATAGAAATATTACACAGATTAATTGTTGCAGCTCTGTTAATATTCATCGATGATGATACATAACTGCATTGTATTAGAGTCTGATATGCCTCTGATAGTGAACATCCAGAGTGCACAACCCCCCATTACAATATTGTTCGGTGTACTTCCGCTTTGAAAGAACCTGCAAAATATATTGTCAAACCATATTTTGAAAAAAAAAATGTAACATGTATACTGTATCATGATTCAACAAGAGTGGCTTGCATTGGAATTCATTATAAACCCTCTAGCGAGCGTTCAAAGTGCATAGTGCGTAGCGCAAAAGCTTTTGGGTATACGCGTGCGTATCAACAAATAAAGTGCAAAGATTTAAAGTGCATGGTGCTTGTGTAATGTGGGGTTCCTCATAGCACATTACATTGGAGTCCCATCTCGGGTTCCATGTGTTAATATCCCCGCAAAAATATCGCCATACAAAAATATCACCATATTTTTGCGGCGATATTAAGGCATGGAGCCTGCGGGGGACGCCCCTGCAAACCCTGTATTATTATAAAAGGAGCGGGGGGCACCCCGCAACCTCTGCTCCCAAAAAACCCTAATATTATCCCCACTAAAAATATCGCCTATGGCCGTTCCCGACGACCATATATACGGCAATATTTTTGGTGGTAATAATATTACCTGATACCCTATTTCGATACTGTGGCCCAGCATAATAGTCCTTCATGTATCAGAGCTGATCACAAATAAAGTGCAAAGTGTATACTGCACATATACAAGCATCATGTTGTTGAAGCAAATAGAGTGCATAGTTTAAAGTGATTGAGGCATCTGCCATGTCGGCTTACCGATACCCCATTGCATTGGAATCCCATTCTGAACCATTGCCACGAAAATAAAGTGCATAATACTAAAGCACATTCAAATTACGTTATTTGAGAAAGATTGATAACCTGATCCCACTTAACCCGTGTTGATAACTTGTCAGGTAGGTGTTACATTTCGGTTTGCCCACCAGTTATATGCATGAATTAAATGCCAAATGCTTAAAGCACAAAAGATAGTGCCATGATGCTAACAATTACAAAGAAATGTGATGCACATTTGCAATTGATTCCCATTCTGAATCATTGCCGCAGAGATCAAATGCATAGTGCATAATATTGAGGCATATTTGAACTAAGTTATTTGATGCAGATAGGGAACCGGATCGACCCTGACCCGTATTGATGACTTGTCCGGTTTGTTTTGGATATCAGTTCAACCAGTTATGTGCATGAATTACATGCCAAATGCACAGCAGGTAGTATCATGATACTAACAACTGCCATGAAATGAGATGCGGATAACTATAGTTATTACATAGTGCTATACAACTGGCGAAATGTATACAGCTTGTATCGGTTCTGTCCTGGACCTCAACATCTAGTTGCCAAAATTGACCATCTGTGTACTCAATTTCTGTGTACTCAATTTTTGATGCCTATACAAGCACCCGTATACACGCTGCACTGTATTGATTGTATTCAGTTTAGCTCAGCAGATGTGTTCTATAAAGTGCAAATTCACATCCTGTACCCAAAGGGGGCAGGACAAAAACAAGATAATAAAAGGAGCAGAAAAGCATACACAAGGAAGGAAAGCAAATGAACCAAGTCCAAAAAATCCCAAAGAGCACATTGAGGAAGGTGGTAACCCCTGCAGTCTGTACCCGACCACTGTTTCTGAAAAACTGAAAACCAAAATCACATATAATAAAAAAGGAGGAGAGGAAGGAAGAAAGAAAAAAAAGTTAAAAAAAGAAGGAGAAAGGAAAAGAACGAAGAGTCAAGATAATCAACCAAAAAATATTTTTCAAAGTGTCAATACATGTCTTAGTGGTTAAAAATTGCTTGACAAAAACCTGCTTGATTTGGCAATCACCCACGCTCATGGATGTATTTTGTGTCTTGCTTATCCAACCCCAAGAACGCGTAGAGTTCTTCATCCACATTATGGCCTCCAGGATACTTGCTTTCATAGTGATGAACCGGGTCTCTTCTTGTTACAATAGACGCTTGGTATTCCCTCCACTTAGTCCTTCATCTACTTTGTATATACCAAAGAAGATTAGATCTTTTGGGCACCATCATGGATTTCTGAGAAATGTTTGGCCATAGGGTATGTGCTGTCCTTGTTTTTTTATAGCTCTGACGTGTTGTCAAATGAGTATTTTCAATCTGCACTTGGTGCTCCCAATGTACCATTTTAGACATGGACAATCCAACACATAAACTACAAACTCAGACTCGCAAGTTTGTAGTTGACAGAGTTGCCCATAATAGGATGGATGTATGTATTGCAGTTCAGGGCATATTTGCAAATTTTGCATTGCATACACTTGAAAAAGCCTTTTCCACTTTTAATCCCATGGTATCTGGTGTCATGAAACTGTTGCCCAATATATATAAATGTATATAGATTACCCTTGTTGAAATAAACAAGTTCTTGCTTTGAATGTTCATTATGGGTCTCCCTCTTCAGACTGAGACCCCCTTTTTATCACAATGTTCACACTTGGTCTCCCTTGTTCGGGCTCAGACCATTGATCTCCCTCATGTGGGCTTGGATCTTCTTGATATGGATCTCCCTCATTCAGGAACAGATCCTCTTGATATGAATCTTCCTCATTCAGGCTCGGATCCTCTTCATATGGATCTCCCTAGTTCAAGCTCGGAACCTACATTCTTGATATCAAAATCAAACACTTTCAAATGTGCAATGGGTTTTGGTAAAACCGTCGCGGGACCACTTCGATTCATTTCACACACTTGTTCTCATCAATCTTCTACTTTCGTTTCTCTTGGCGGTATACCTTACAGAGACGTTCAATTGAGCATGTTCATGGCGCCGGGCCACTCTCTCAACGGTACCATGTCTTTCCTTCTCAAGTTCAAATATTCATCAGCAGTTTAGCATTTAAAAATGTTTGGTACAGCGCTTTGTTGTACAATGTTGCCGCTTGCAACCTTGACTTCAACACAGACCGGTCTTGCATTGGTCTCCCCAAATCACTGGCTGTGTTGAACTTTCTGGTGCTTCTTTGTTCTTGGAGCCAAGGACGATACCACAGCGGCGGCTGCTGCTGCTCCTCCCCGCCTTTATCTGTTATGTGGGAGGGCCATTGGTCTCTCTGACACACAATTCACGATTCTTCAGTCTGGTATCGTGGCCTTACCCATTCTGACTTCAAGGTTTCTTGAAAGAAACGGCATCTTGCCAAAAAGGTCAAAGGAAATTGCCTTCTTACAAACCCTTCTTGGTTTGCTGTCTTTCTCCCCTTGGACAGCTGCTGACTGAAAACTGCTGTACCTCTGTGTGCTTTGCCTCACTCAGAGTGGGCAGGCAGTCGTGCTCAGTCTACTATCTATGTGGGAAGTTTAATGGAAGTCAGGTGTGATCGATTGTCAGCAATTGCCTGACCTCACCTGACAACATTAGCAGGGAATGTCAGATACACTGCTCGGTGTGAGTCTGATTTTTCCCAGAGCGGGCTGTCCGTGTCAAAGTGATAGAGAAGGGAAAGGGTTAGGGGGATCATTCCCACATATCCTACTTGGTAGGATGGGGTAAAGGTGTTGCTGGGGGAGAGAACCACGTCTCGCCATCAGGTGTCCCACTCCCACTCCTCGAAGACCCCTCACCCAGGTGACCCTCCCGCACTGGTCCACCCCCAGGGTCTGATTCCAAAGGCAATGGCCGTGCCCTGACCACCTGAGAGAGAGATCCATGGGGACAAGCGGGTGAGAGACCTTCTGGTTTCACACATACAACAGACACTAACTTCAGCAGTGGTGGCACAGCTGTCCAGATGTTGATCCTGTTTCCTATGTCGTCCTGTATTTTTTTCTTTTTCTTTATTAAAAAAGTATTCAGTTTATTATAAACTTTTACCTGAAAACAATGTAACTTATATGCTTTATCAGCAATTTATTAATCATTCATTTGTCTTTAGAGTGTGAGCGACATAAAGAACCTCAAATTTCTTCAGAGAGTTTGGGTGAATCTACAATATTTCTTTTATGAAATTAATTACAGAAAAGACCTGCTTAAAGTCATGTCCTCCATGAAAACGTTCCCGACACGCTTCTGCAGATAGATGTGATATTTCATATTTAGGTCACCCATGTGTTTAGTTCTTTCAGATCTTAAGCTAGGACAAAGAGCGTCAGGTGCTGTAAAGATTCTTTGTTCTCCTTGCAGAATCTACAAACGGCATTGTTTATTTCGGTGTCATGTCTTGCCAAAAGAATTTCTCTTGTCGGGAGGGTGTTCAACCAGAATCTTAGAAGTAGATTTCTGTGGTGTGCACTCAAGGAATTTTATTACATACTCTGGATTGTATTGTGGTGAGCAGTTCTGTTATGGTCTCCCTGTTGAGGTGGTACAGGGTGTATTTGTGCTTTGTGTGGCTGGAGCAGTTAGCACCGGCTGTAATAGCGGCTGTAATAGCGCCGGCTGATTTTACAGTCGGCAGTATTTGCGCCGGCTCATGATCCGGCTGAGTGGTATTGGCAGCGCTAATTCCATTACCGCTACTTTTTATGGTTACTGCCAAACCTGTGATGAGGCCCCAAGTGATTAATACTTTGTCCATCTTCTGCATTTTCCTCCTCTACATACAGTGTTGGTGTATTAGCTTATGGTGCATTACCGTGTTTTGTTTCCAAAGCCTTTTAATGTTTATGGAATGTACAATGTAGAATGCAATGGGGAAAATGCAGGTTCAGGAATGTTAGAGGGTGAGAACTGTTATCTTGCTGAGAGAGCCGGTGGGCCTTAGCATAGCTCTTAAATAAACCTTATCCAGCTCCAAAATGGTATTGAGGGCCTCATCTATTCAATGGCGACGAGGATCGGATAAGTGAGCGTCAGCCGACTGAGTAGCCGCTTACTCATAGTGAAGTTTCAAAACTACTTTCTCTTGGCACTTTGCATAATTGACCGGAATTGGACAGTGCACAGAGGACTACAGAGGATTAAAGAAATTGTGCATCACCATACGTTTCTATTAACGTGAATTGGACTTTTCGTTCCTGTGAATTGGACTTTTCGTTCCTGAGAGGGTTCGGTTATACACCATGAGTGAACAAAAGTAAGTCTGCTGTAACGTGAGTCAAAAATATTGTGGCATTGTACATTGTCTCCATTTACAGCGTGTTTGAATTGGAACAGTGAAATTGAAACTATATTTGGACCCTAGAGTGAAAATGTACTGCTTTATCATTTCGGCACCATTTAAACACGCTAAGCTCAAACGGACTGACTCACCGGCACAATGCTAACTTCCTTGTGTCTCCTTTGCAACGCAAATACTCATTCGCGTAAGAGGAGAGGACCTGAGTGAGTAGACCAACTTGCCACTATATTGTTGTGATTCATTCAAGTTGTTACCTAGCAACATTAATAGAAGCCGTTGTAACCCAAAGCATATAACGAATGTTACGGCGCAACATGTCTATATTGGCAAATGTAGCGCTGGGAGAGTAATTCACAATATATACAGTACAGATAGACGAATAATATATATTAATTCTACGACTGAAGCATATGATGGAAAACAGAGCAAAAGTCAATGAGTACTATGACAAAGTAATTGTGACATTACAAGTGAACTAATTACTGATAAAGCTACAGCACAACATTCAAAAAGCATTATTATTTACTGTGAGAAGGTGAAGCAGAATAAGGAAAAGAAGTACAAAGCTTTTGAAATTTGCATCAAAATGACATCAAAATATCAATATCAAACGGTAACTGATACAATTCAATAAGGCAAGAGTTCAAAGATATTCATACATAAAGCACAGTGAAAAAAGGAATTCATTATATATTTACATTGTCTCCATGCATCTACTGTGCTATTGCATACAAAAAAAAAATAGCAGTAACTCTACTTCCATAGTACGCCCAAATCTGTGTTCTACAAGTACAACAAGCAAGGGATACCACCTCCACATTGCTTTTTAGACACTAAGGGAGAACCAACATTACCATGGAAAAGATGGAAAAAAAGTTTTGAGCACTATGTGCTAGCTGCCCATGGTTTAAATTTTTCCAATTAAAGAAAGAAATGTCTTTTGATACATTCTTTGGGCAATTATGGACAAGAACAGTTTGAAAATGTGCCTGTTTTGTCTGATGCATAAGCAGAAGGTCTCACTGAATATGAAAAATGCATCAAAATGCTTGATTTGCATTATGAAAAGTCGATGAGCATTGTTCTTGAGCGCTACCACTTTGGAAAAAGAAAACAAGAAAATGGAGAATCAGTAGAACAATATATTACTGCATTATGAGGTTTGGCATCCTCATGTGAGTTTGGAATAAATTTGGATGAGAGATTGCGGGAGCAGTTTATGTTGAAGTGTTGTGATGGAAAACGGAGGGGGGCATTGTGGTCGAAAGGCAACCCATCTCTGGAAGAAGTTCTTAGGGTTGCGAAGGAAGTAGAGCACACCATTAAGTGTGTAAGAGAGCTTGAGAAGAGGAGAGAATCTAAAGACAAGAAAGTTGAAGATTCACAAACATTGGATGTGTTATTAATTCAAAATAAGAACTCTACCTAGAAAAAACAAAATGGGAAGACTACAATCCATGAAAAGAAGAAATGAGTAAAGTTCAAGGAAAGAAAATAATTCCTAGACCGCAAAAGATGCTTTTGCTGTAACAGTGCACAACATTTGGTGAGTAGTGAGGATTGTCCGGCCATCAAGGAAGTTTGTAGGAGATGCAACAGGAAGGGTCATCTCACCAAATACTGCAGAACAAAACAAGAAAACATAGACTGCATTGAGGAGTTGTGCGATGAAATGGAAGAATGCACTTTCTCAATTGAAGACTCTAATGTCAATCAGATTGATAATGATGTAGATTTAGAAAATCCCATGGCAACCCTAAAGATGAAAGGTGTAGACCTCAACATGGTTATTGATTCCAGAGGTAAATACACTCTTTTGTCAAAAGTACTATTTGAAGAGAAATTTGAGAATGGAATCAGCTTAACAGAAGTAGATATCACCAAACCTGTTGCCTATGGTGGCAGGCTCATTGAGCTTGAAGGTTGGTTTTGGTCTGCATTTAAATTTAAGGATCGAACAGTGGAAGGAAAAAGTATGTTTCAAAAAGAGGAAGATTGCCTTTACTCAGGTGGTCACATCAGAGGAGACTGAAGATAAGACTTGATCCCAATACTGAAGAGAGTGTATATGCTGTGGGGCAAGACAATGAGTTAGCATCATTCGAACCGCACTGTTTTTTTCGTGAAGAATTAGGTTCTTTGAAAAACTTCTATCACAGAATTCAGATGAAAACGGATGCAGTTCCAGTTGTCCAAAAAGTTAGGCCTGTTCCTTTGGCTGTCAGGTCTGCAGTAAAGGAAGAGTTGGAGAAGATGGAAAAACAAGGATTTATAGAAAGAGTACAATCTTCAGAATGGGTGTCACCTTTGGTAATTGTACATAAGCCAAATGGTAAATTGAGGTTGTGCATAGACCTTAGGTGTGTCAATAGGTGTGTAATTCCTAATAGGCATCCACTGCCCAATATTACAGAAATGCTGGGTACTATCAAAGATGTCAAGATAATGAGTACTCTTGATTTGAAATCTGCGTATCATCAGATAAAACTTCATCCCAGTTAAAAGAATCTCAAAGCTTTTATCACTGCAGAAGGGTTATTACAATGTAAATGGATGCCTTTTGGTCTTACATCTGCTGCAGCAGTGTTTCAGAGGGTAATGTACCAGTTGTTTCACCATATGAAAGGGATTTTATGCTTTCATGATGATGTTCTTGTGTATGGGAAAGACCAGGTAGAACATGAAAGCAGAATCCACAAGGTTTTAGACATTTTTAAGGAGGCTGGACTCACGCTCAGTAAAGACAAATGCAAATTCAACAAGTCCAGTATACAGTATTTAGGACATGAGATTTCTGGCGAAGGTATTAAACCAAAGTTAGATTTGGTAAATGCTATTAATAATTTTCCCAGTCCCACGACAGAGTATTATGCCTGATTCATTCCGGATTTAGCGAGTAAAACATTTAATATAAGTAAATTGGTGAAGAAGAATGTGAAGTTTGAGTGGAATGAACAGTGTGAAAATGAGTTTGATAAAGTTAAGAGGGAGTTGAACAATGCACCTACGTTGAAATAATTTAACCCCAATAAGAAAAGTGTCATCACCACTAATGCCAGCAAATGTGGTTTGGGTGCTGTGTTGGTACAGGCTGAAGGGGGAGTTGAGTACCCTGTTGCATTCATTTCAAGGGTGTTCAGAGAGGCGGAATGTAACTTTTCTAGTATTGAGGAGGAGCTTTGGTGATTAAATGGTCTGTTGAAAAGTTCTGCACATTCATTTGGGGAATAAAGTTTGTGGTGAGATCGTATCATAAGCCACTTAAGGAACTCCTAATGACAAAAGAGTTTCCTCTAGAATTAGGAAGTTGGTAGCAGGACTACAAGAATATAATTTTGAAGTGCAATACATACCTGGTGTTAAGAACAAATCAGCGGATTGTCTGTCCAGATTAACCAATGTTATTGATGACAGTGATGTGGATGAGAATGATGTCAATCAAGAAATAGTGTCTGAAGAGGAATGGTCACAAGCGATGTTGTCTGATGAGATAATACAAAAAGTCAAAGGGCAGCTTTTACAGGGTATGAAAGGTAATGAGATTAGGGAAGGAGAAATTCCAGAAGCAGTCAGACAAATATTTGATGAGTTACATGTCAAGAAGGACTAAGTCATGAGAGGAGATAAAGTTTAACCACCTGTAGGGGTGAGAAAAAAGATTTTGCAATTGGCACATGAGGGACACCAATGAATGATAAAGACCAAACAAATGGTCAGGCAAGATTTCTGGTGGCCTGGTATGGATTTGGCAGTAGAAAGATGTATTAGAGATTGTTGTGTGTGAGGACTCTACCAAAGAGTATATGTCAAGGCAAGAACCGATGACCATCATGTCGATTCCTAGTATACCATGGGAACGTGTACGGTTGGAAATTGTGGGTCCTGTGAAGAGTGAAGGGACTTGTAAGTATTGCATTATACTTATAGATATGTTATCCAGATGGGTCGAGATCAAGTGGTTAAAGAATATATGTTCAAGAGACATCATTTCTTTTATCTATGCCATTTTTAAAAGGGAAGGATATCCAACCACATTTGTTACAGATAATGGGGTACAACTGGTATCTGAGGAAATGAAATTGTTTTTCACACAGAATGGTGTTGAGCATAAAACAAGTTCTCTTTACCACCCCCAGACCAATGGTATAGTGGAGAGGTTTAATAAAGTGATATGAAACAGCATCAGAGGGCTTTAGCTAATAATGGTGACTGGAAGGAAGCTGTAGAGGAGACCATTGTAGCCCATAGATTTTGTTAGACAGAAACCTGTGCAGTTCCCTTGGGGAACACTGCAAAAGATTTAAGACTACAGGTATAGCAGTAAACCCACTTGGTAGCAGTCTGCACCACCCAGATTTACCTGGTAGCTGTGGCTGAGCAGTCAGACTTCCCTCAAGAAGAGTTAGGCAGTATGTAAAGTATACACAATATGTACTCAGACACAATAGCACAAGCAAACACTGACCAGAGCTTGGTTTCAAAAGTATATAGTTATTTATTTTCAAGAACACATAAGTTGAAAACACTCTAGCAAAATATAGTAAAACACTCTAAACACAGTTATATGGAAAGCAGTCTCAATCCTTATTCCTATCTAGACAACTCTAAGTTAACACCACATAATTCAAACAGAGGTGAGCGCTTAACGTTAGATGACACTCTAGTAGGTAAAAAGAAGGGAGAAGGAGCAGAATTAGGATAAACACACCACTCTAAGGTTAAGAACACTTTTTGTAAGCTCAAAGAAGCACAAAGTCACAGGTGAGCAAAAGTCACTAAGCAGGGCCCACTCTTAGAGCAGACAGAGCGAAAACGTGCCCAAGATCACACAGTTGGTAGGGATTCAGAGTCTTGCAAGAGAGTTCGGAAAAGAGTTAGAGAGGCTTAGAAAGTTTAGCCAAAGTGTCCCAGGCAATCCCAGGATCGAAAGCCGGGGGCTAAAACTACCCCGTACAGTCGGTGGCAAGGGAAGCCAGGCGGAACACGGTACCTTAACGGAAAGGATCCTCCAGCGGGGGCAGTGGTTCCAGGCAGTGGCAGCAAGGCTCGACGTCGGTCAGGGGAGAAGAAGATCTCGCTGAAGAGCAGAAGAAGAAGGTCGTTGCACTGCCCGGGAAGAAACCAGCCGCGGAGTCCTCCGGTTAAAGGGTTGTACCGACTTTCGCGGTTGGGGTAAAAGTGGTGGGTATTCCGGTTGCCGGGGTGCTTGGCACTGGCAAGGCGGCCACGAGATACCTCGAAGAGCGGAAAGAAGGTGAAAACTGGTTGTCCCCACCAGTCAAGGGAAGGAGCCACTCCGTTAAGAGTTCTCCTCGGTCGTCGGGAAAAGTGGTGAGATGGTTCAGCAGGGCTCCACCGGCGGTGTCGTCGTAGCAGATCAGCTCAGCTCGTCCCTCGTCGGATTCTTAGGTCCTGTGGCGACTTCTGAAGTTCCAGTCCCCAAAGCCCTGCTTTTATGCAGCAAACCCCCATTCACCCAGCCTAGCTGTCACTCAAACATGCTAAGTGGTGAGCCGGCCGGCTCACCACTTGGGCCAATCAGGACGGAGTGCGACTTGAGTTACCTAGGTAACCCAGTCCAGGGTGCCTAAATCCCCCTCCACCCCTCCTAAGTACCCCAGACAGAGTGGCACCACTTTGGAGGGCTTCTGTGGAGAAGCCCGCCAAAAGTGGGACAAAGGGCTCCACTTTGGGTCAGAGTTACAGAGGCGAATGCCAACGCCATTTTAGCATCAAGTTTTGGCAAAAAATCCCAACCGGAGTTATAATAATAAATATATAAACCGGCGGTATGTTTAAGGCTACCGTAAATAAATAATTAAATGTGTTAGCCTAAAACAATGGGAAATCCCATAGGAAAATATTCGCGGTCAAATATAAAACGTAGTTTCCACTGCCACCAGCCAAAACTCGATCAGGGGGGACGGAGACGTGCCCCCTCGACTAACAGACCCTGGGGCAATCGAATTGCCCCAGCCAGTACGTCCACAATATGATGGTTTGTACTGGTTCTGTTCAGGATTCAAGACTAGCAAAGTCTTTGGTGACTTTACATGCCCTGGGAGACAGTAGTCAGTCCCAGGGTATGGAGTCTATGTTGGGGAGTCCCTAGGACACCCCTGGGTCACGGCACAGAGGGTGCTGTGTAACCCACATCACAAAAATACATGAGGCCCTATGGAGTAAAAGACCCCATAGCCCATTCAACACAAGGTTTAACCAAGAAAACACACTTCAACATGCCCAAGAGTGAGGGTAAAAGAGTCTCACTCTTGGCAGGAGAAAAAAATAAACCCCAGAAATCCAGCAAAGCTGCTGGGGGACTCACTAGGTAGGGAAATTCAGCCTAAACAGAGAATTCTCCCTAACACTCGCCCCCCCCAGACTAAGGGACAGGAGGATTTAATCCACTCCTGGATGAACCTCATACCTCTAGTCGATGATATACATCCTAGAGAGTCCATCAGCATTTTGATGGTGACACCCTGACCTGTGCTCAATGGTGAAATCAAACCCTTGCAGGCAGATTGACCATCTCAATAGTTTTGGATTTTCCCCTTTCATTTGCATTAACCATCTCAAGGGTTGGTGGTCAGTCTGAATAACAAAAGTAGAACCATACAAGTATGGCCTAAACTTCTTCAGTGCCCACACAATAGTAAAGCATTCTCTTTCGATAGTTGCCCACCTTGTCTCAGGATCCTTCAGTTTGCTACTGATGAAGCAAATGGGGTGCTCCCTACCCTTCTCATCCAGTTGGCTTAGAACTGCACCTATACCTACATTGGAAGCATCAGTTTGTACAATGAAAGTTTGGTGGTAGTAAGGAGCTCTTAACACTGGAGCTTGGCAAAGAGCTCTCTTCAGTTTTTCAAAGGCCTGATTGCACTCCTCATTCCATTTTACCTTTTTAGGGAATTTGGGAGAGGAGATTACATTCAGTGGAGAAGCTATGGTCCCATAGTTCTCAATGAAATTCCTGTAATACCCAGTGAGGCCTAGGAAAGCTCTCACTTGGGTTTGAGTAGTTGGTGTTGTCCAATTTTGCACAGCTTCAATCTTGCTGAGCAAAGGCCTTATTTCTCCACCTCCTACCTCATGTCCAAGGTAGACCACCTTACTTTGACCGATCTGGCACTTACTGGCTTTGACTGTCAAATGGGCCTGTTCAAGGGCCTGCAACACATGTCCTAGGTGGTTCACATGCTCCTCCCAGGAGTGGCTGAAGACTGCAATGTCATCCAAGTATGCCATGCAGAAGTCTTCCATCCCAGATAGAACTTGGTTCACCATCCTTTGGAATGTGGCAGGTGCATTTTTTAGTCCAAAAGGCATGACCTTAAACTGGTACAAGCCAACTGGGGTTGAAAATGCAGTTTTCTCCTTGGCATGGTCTGTCAGGGCTATTTGCCAATAGCCTGACGTCAGGTCAAATGTGCTGAGGTACTTGGCTGCACCAAGTTTATCCACCAACTCATCTGTCCTGGGCAAAGGGTGGGCATCAGTCTTGGTGACTGCATTTAGAGCTCTATAGTCCACACAGAATCTCAAGTCTTTGGATCCTGCCTTTGGTACTAACACAACTGGGCTAGACCATGGACTAGTAGAGGGCTCTATTACCCCGAGATCAAGCATCTTCTTGACCTCTCCTTTGATGTGGGTTCTGATATGTTCTGACATTCTGTATCCTCTGCTTTTGACTGGCAGACAGTCACCAGTGAGTATCTCATGCTGGCCCCAAGGGGTCAAGCCTGGTGACAGTGAGAACAGGGAGGCAAACTGATTTAACATAGATTTGCACTCCTCTTGTTGCTCAGGTGTCAGGTCTGAAGAGCGATTGACTCCTTCAACTTTTTCATCTAAAGGCACACCTCTGAGGAGATCAGGGAGAGATTCACTCTCTTCTTCCTCTGCAGCTGAAGCTAGAAGCAAGGCTCCTACATCAGGTCTGGAGATGTATGCTTTTAGTCGGTTGGTGTGGAAGACTCTAGGAGCTTCCCTGGGTCTGCCCAGATCCACCAGATAGTTGACCTCTCCAAGTTTTCCCACAATCTTGAAGGGTCCCATCCATTTGTCTTGCAAGGCCCTCTGCCTTGTTGGGAGCATAACTAGAACTAGCTGGTCTTGAGTAAACTCAACCATGTTAGCCTTCTGGTCGTGCCAATGTTTGACCAGAGCTTGACCAGCTTTCAAGTTGTCACTTGCTTCTGCCATCATGTGTGACATTCTCCTCCGGAGACCTATCACATAGTCAGTCACTCTGACTGGCTTGAGGGGAGGAGCACCTTCCAATCCCTCCTTAATCAGGGCCAATGGACCTCTGACTGGATGGCCATAGAGAAGCTCAAAGGGAGAATAACCTACTCCCTCCTGAGGGACTTCTCTATAAGCAAAGAGAAGGCATGGCAGTAGAAGGTCCCACTTTTTCTTAAGGGGTTCTTCTAAAGCACCTATCATGCTCTTCATGGTTCTGTTAAACCTTTCAACCAACCCGTTTGTCTGAGGGTGGTATGCGGTTGAGAACTTGTAGGTAACTCCACAGGTTTTCCACATGGCTTTCATGTAGTGGGACATAAAGTTTGACCCCCTGTCAGAGATTACCTCCTTAGGAAACCCAACCCTGGTAAAAATACCAAGGAGGGCCTTAGCCACAGCCGGAGCTGTAACAGTCCTCATAGGAATTGCCTCAGGGTACCTAGTAGCATGGTCTACTACAACAAGGATAAACCTGTTGCCTGAGGAGGTTGGGGGATCAAGGGGACCAACAATGTCAATCCCTACCCTCTCAAATGGGACTCCCACAACTGGGAGGGGCACTAAAGGTGCCACATTCTTGGAACCAACCTTACCAGAAGTCTGGCAGGTGTGGCAGCTCTTACAATATCTATCTATTTCAGCCCCCATCTTTGGCCAATAAAAGTAGAGAGAGAGCCTTTCCTTGGTCTTCTTGAAACTCAAGTGACCAGCCAAAGGTATCTCATGGGCTAGTTGTAAGAACTGTTGTCTGTTCTCTTGTGGGACTACAAGGCGTTTGTAGTCTCCAGGTTCAGACTCAGTCGGTTCACTGTAGAAGAGGCCATCTTCCCAGTGTAACCTATACTTCCCAGGCTCTTGCCCATCAGCCTGAGAAGCTGCCTGGTGGCGGAGACCTTCCAGAGTTGGACATTCTCTTTGCCCCTTACGAAAAGCTGCCCTGCTAGGCCCACCTTCTGCCAGTAAAGACTGCAGCTCAGGATGGTCCTCAGGGTCCAAATCTCCAATAAGGTTGGGGCCTCCTTCTAGCTCTTCCTCAGAGTCTAGCTCAACCACACAGGGTTGTACCTCCCTCTCAGCCTCAGCTGGAGGTGGAGTTACAGGTGTAACTTTGGACAACCTAGGGGAAGTCCTGGTTGGAAGCACTGGAGTGCTTGCTGCTGGCTTTTTCCTAGGAGTCTTGGGTTGCCCCTTTGCTCCTGATCTGGTAGTTACTGCAGTAAGTTGCTCCAGTGGGAGAGGAGTGATTTCTGTCATCATCTCCTGAGATAACCCTCGCAGGGTTTTCTCTCTTGCAGGTTTTGTGAGCTCCTGTAACCTTTTGCTAGGTGGTCTGGGGGTATGTGACACAACTCCAAGAGCTTTGAGGTCATTACCCAACAGAACCCTACCTGGCACTTCACATTGTACACTGACAGGTATTTTTACAGCCATATCATTACATTGGATGAGAACTGGTAACTGGGGACACATCTGCACAGGCCCACCAGCTAACTTGGTGAGGCATTTGGGTGCCTTAGCAACATCCTCTGCCTTGAAAAATGATTCATCCACCACAGTTATGCTGGCTCCAGTGTCCCTAATGGCAGGAGTCTCCTGACCATTCACCTGGACACTGTCCTTATAATACTCTTTAGTATTATCTGGGATAGAGTTATAGACATCTAAATTCTGTTGTTCCCACAACCCCAGAGAGACTAAAGAAACACTAGCTGAGACTCCAGTGGGTTCATCAGCTAGTAATAGAAAGTTTCCACTTGCCATATGTACTTCCTCTTCTGGAGCGAAGGCTAAGGAGGCAAGCTGGACCCCTGAAGGTTTACCCTTACATCTGGGATCTCCTTTCACATGGTCAGTAGCCTTACAAACAAAGCATGAGCCAAAGGCTCGCTGGAATGGAGGCTTGTTCTGACCTCCTTCTGGTCTGGGACCAGAAGGTACACTAGCCTGATTTGGTTTCCCTTGGGGCTTACCCTTATAGTTTTGTTTGGGGCCCTCTTTGGAATTTGTAGTATTAGAATTCTCTTTGGAGTCCTTTTTAGGCTGTTTCTCCCCATCCTTCTTCTGAGTTACCCCAGAATCCTTGTGAGTGGCCCTGTTGGCAACCCACAAGTCAGCAGCCTTAGCTAGCTTCCGGGAATCTAATTCCCTGGAATCAGCCAAGTGTTGTCTGAGCTCAGGAGAGCAGGCATCATAAATAGTCTCCAACATAAACAAATTCTTCATACCTTCATAAGTGTTCACCTTGTAACCCTTAATCCATCCCTCTAAGTTTTTCAACCCTTCACTCACCCAGGTAGCCCAAGGGGTACCATCATGCTTTTTGAGGCTCCTAAACCTCTTAAGATACTGGGAAGGGGTCTTCCCAAATCTAGCTATCAAAGCTAGTTTCACACATTCATAATCCTTCCTATCCTCCTCCCCCATCTCCATTACCACATCAGTTGCAACAGGGGGAAGCCTAGAGAACAACCAGGTGAGTAAGTCATTTCCTGTGATGTTCTGGAGCCCATGATTATATTCAAACAGAGACAACCAATCCAACACATCCAACTTAGGCTCATACATACCAACCAATTCTTTAGGCATCCGGGGTCTTTTAGGACTGGAACTTCTAGAGGAGCCAGAGAGAGAAGCATTCTCAACAGATAATTTCTTCATTTCTAAGTCATACTTGAGCTCCATTTCCCTTAGCCTTAGTTCTTTGTCAGTTTGAGCATTAAGTTTCTTATACTCCAATTCTAGTTTCATTTTCTCCAGTTCAAAGTACTGAGGACTAAATGGGGGACCTGGTAAAGGTCCAGTAGGTACAGCAGGTAGAGCAGGCAGAGGCCTAGGGGGGACAGTCACAACAGCCTCACCCTCCTCTTCTGACTCTTCCTCAGAATCATCAACATTTTGCTCCATGTTAATTTCAATACTGTCATCTACAGTTACTGGAGTGGTAGGTTCCTCTGAACCATCACCCAGACTTTGGTTAGCTAATAATCTTTCAATCAGCTCCATTTTCTTGCCCTTAGTCAGGAGATCCTTATGTTTACAGAGCACTCTTAAACAATCAGCAGTTTTGGCTGCAAGGGACTCTTGACTATAGCTTTCTATAACTGACATGTTAGAGGATCACTTTTACAGTGCTAAGCTTTGTGGTTAGTTGCACTAAGGTATCTAAAGCACAATAAAATGTATACTCAATACAAATCCCACCGCTGTACACCAGTGTTAGACAGAAACCTGTGCAGTTCCCTTGGGGAACACTGCAAAAGATTTAAGACTACAGGTATAGCAGTAAACCCACTTGGTAGCAGTCTGCACCACCCAGATTTACCTGGTAGCTGTGGCTGAGCAGTCAGACTTCCCTCAAGAAGAGTTAGGCAGTATGTAAAGTATACACAATATGTACTCAGACACAATAGCACAAGCAAACACTGACCAGAGCTTGGTTTCAAAAGTATATAGTTATTTATTTTCAAGAACACATAAGTTGAAAACACTCTAGCAAAATATAGTAAAACACTCTAAACACAGTTATATGGAAAGCAGTCTCAATCCTTATTCCTATCTAGACAACTCTAAGTTAACACCACATAATTCAAACAGAGGTGAGCGCTTAACGTTAGATGACACTCTAGTAGGTAAAAAGAAGGGAGAAGGAGCAGAATTAGGATAAACACACCACTCTAAGGTTAAGAACACTTTTTGTAAGCTCAAAGAAGCACAAAGTCACAGGTGAGCAAAAGTCACTAAGCAGGGCCCACTCTTAGAGCAGACAGAGCGAAAACGTGCCCAAGATCACACAGTTGGTAGGGATTCAGAGTCTTGCAAGAGAGTTCGGAAAAGAGTTAGAGAGGCTTAGAAAGTTTAGCCAAAGTGTCCCAGGCAATCCCAGGATCGAAAGCCGGGGGCTAAAACTACCCCGTACAGTCGGTGGCAAGGGAAGCCAGGCGGAACACGGTACCTTAACGGAAAGGATCCTCCAGCGGGGGCAGTGGTTCCAGGCAGTGGCAGCAAGGCTCGACGTCGGTCAGGGGAGAAGAAGATCTCGCTGAAGAGCAGAAGAAGAAGGTCGTTGCACTGCCCGGGAAGAAACCAGCCGCGGAGTCCTCCGGTTAAAGGGTTGTACCGACTTTCGCGGTTGGGGTAAAAGTGGTGGGTATTCCGGTTGCCGGGGTGCTTGGCACTGGCAAGGCGGCCACGAGATACCTCGAAGAGCGGAAAGAAGGTGAAAACTGGTTGTCCCCACCAGTCAAGGGAAGGAGCCACTCCGTTAAGAGTTCTCCTCGGTCGTCGGGAAAAGTGGTGAGATGGTTCAGCAGGGCTCCACCGGCGGTGTCGTCGTAGCAGATCAGCTCAGCTCGTCCCTCGTCGGATTCTTAGGTCCTGTGGCGACTTCTGAAGTTCCAGTCCCCAAAGCCCTGCTTTTATGCAGCAAACCCCCATTCACCCAGCCTAGCTGTCACTCAAACATGCTAAGTGGTGAGCCGGCCGGCTCACCACTTGGGCCAATCAGGACGGAGTGCGACTTGAGTTACCTAGGTAACCCAGTCCAGGGTGCCTAAATCCCCCTCCACCCCTCCTAAGTACCCCAGACAGAGTGGCACCACTTTGGAGGGCTTCTGTGGAGAAGCCCGCCAAAAGTGGGACAAAGGGCTCCACTTTGGGTCAGAGTTACAGAGGCGAATGCCAACGCCATTTTAGCATCAAGTTTTGGCAAAAAATCCCAACCGGAGTTATAATAATAAATATATAAACCGGCGGTATGTTTAAGGCTACCGTAAATAAATAATTAAATGTGTTAGCCTAAAACAATGGGAAATCCCATAGGAAAATATTCGCGGTCGAATATAAAACGTAGTTTCCACTGCCACCAGCCAAAACTCGATCAGGGGGGACGGAGACGTGCCCCCTCGACTAACAGACCCTGGGGCAATCGAATTGCCCCAGCCAGTACGTCCACAATATGATGGTTTGTACTGGTTCTGTTCAGGATTCAAGACTAGCAAAGTCTTTGGTGACTTTACATGCCCTGGGAGACAGTAGTCAGTCCCAGGGTATGGAGTCTATGTTGGGGAGTCCCTAGGACACCCCTGGGTCACGGCACAGAGGGTGCTCTGTAACCCACATCACAAAAATACATGAGGCCCTATGGAGTAAAAGACCCCATAGCCCATTCAACACAAGGTTTAACCAAGAAAACACACTTCAACATGCCCAAGAGTGAGGGTAAAAGAGTCTCACTCTTGGCAGGAGAAAAAAATAAACCCCAGAAATCCAGCAAAGCTGCTGGGGGACTCACTAGGTAGGGAAATTCAGCCTAAACAGAGAATTCTCCCTAACAGATTTACACTGCATACCACCACAGGTATATCCGTTTGTCCCCCTTGGTTGGGCAGGGCCCAACTGAGGAATGTAAACTTCAAGAAAGTTGAAAACAGAATTTTACATACACAATGGAGAAATAAAATGTACTTTGATACTAGAAAGGCTGTTAAGGGTTGTGATGTGAATGTGGGTGACTGGATTCACATTAAGACTCCTCAGACATCTATTGGTGGTCACTGCAAATGGTTGGAACCTACACTAGTAGTAAGGAGGTTTCAAGGATCTGTAAAAGTAGCTGATGGAAAGGTTTGGAATGTAAACAGGATTTGTAAGTGTTATAATAAAGGGTCATGTGGTTCTGAACTAAACAAAGAGATTTGGACTTTTGACAGAACAACATGGATGGAACACAGGAGAAAGTTGTTGTACGTACTAACCGTATATGTGCTAAACCTGCATATCTAAAGGACTATGTTAGCTAAGTATTTTCTTAAAAATCATGTTGTTCTACGTATAAGTTTTCAAAACATAACTGATATATGTATATAGCAATGTCATGTTTTAGGTACTGCAAGGTTTAAAATGTCATTTGTAAATTTGTAAATTTTATACCATGATTTGCAAGTTGTTCTTACTTTTGTATATTTGTTTGCTTATTTGTTGTAGGAAGAGAGGTGTGTATTATCTTATGGTGCATTACCGTGTTTTGTTTCCAAAGCCTTTTAATGTTTATGGAATGTAGAATGTAGAATGCAATGGGGAAAATGCAGGTTCAGGAATGTTACAGGGTCAGAACTGTTATCTTGCTGAGAGAGCCGGTGGGCCTTAGCATAGCTCTTAAATAAACCTTATCCAGCTCCCAAATGGTATTGAGGGCCTCATCTTTTCAGTTGGTTCATTGTCTTCCGTCAGGGTAGTCTTAGGCAATAGGTGTGTACTTTTGTGGCACTGATCAAGGTGTGGTGCCGCTGGTGCAGGCGTTGAATTGTGTGATGTCAAGGTATGTTCCAGATGGATGATTGATGGGGCAGCAGAGCTTCTGCTCGGGCTATTCTGGAACTCGCTTTACAGTTGGCAACATGAGAATGGGTAGAATTAGCACTGCTAGGATGTGTATTAGTGGGTGCAGACATTGTGTCAGTTTTCAAAGGTGTGACTAATGCATGTCCTTGTGTGGAAGGCCAGCCTATTTGCGACTCCACTATTTATTATTTTAATTTCGTTTAGCGATTTCTATAGCGCCAAATTGCGTTGTAACTGCTTCAAAGTGCAGGGAAGGGCAGAATTCTACTCAGGATTGCAGTGTAAAGCACATCCTTTGATGTGAATCACACAGATACAAGGGTCGGGGACAGCACATGGGCCTTTTAACCTTTCTGCTGAAATGGTCCTCGAGCCTCAGATGGGCCCGAGCTGCTGCCCCTAAATTGGCAATGTTATCATGAAGCAAAATACATCTTTTGTTGTGAACATTAAAGGCATTCTTTGCCGCACGCATGTTACAGGCTGCCTGCCTTCTGCTGGCACCCTGAGGCTTCCCTTGAAGTATCCTTGTTGACTTTGTACTATGGGTTTCTACTACATTAGCACCTTGCTGACTGGCCATTCAGGGGTTCAGAAATCTGCCCCATGATAATGTGCAGCTACTCGTCCCCTCCCTCTATTGCCTTATCTAGGATTCTTCACAGAAGGAAGCAGTAAAAAAGCGTTCATGGTATGCACATGTCTCCATTCTAATCTCCGCACCCCACAGCTGCCTGTCCCAGGCTTTCCCAGCGGTAGACAGGGACCCACAAACATCATTTTGAAATGGGCCCCACAAGCCCACACCCAGCTTCAGCTGGCGCTGACAAGGGGAGGATTATTATATCAGACAGCAATACTGGCAATGGTATTTTAATCAATACTATTAAGTGACGGTACAATATGTGTTTTGAACTTACATAACTTGCATTTGTGACTTTTGAAGTTACCACTGACATGTCCACGTTCCCTTGCAGTCTGTGGCATCGCATTAAAGGATGTGCAATATTCATAGTGCATTATGGTGCTGGCGAGACACGCTTGCCATAGTGCAATACGTGCAGGATGATACAGGGTGCAGTGCTATGCTTCCGATTGAAGAAGGGATCATTCAGGCTGCCATGGTGAATAAGTGAAACACAGGCTCTCACGTTCTCCATCGAAGGCAACAGAGTCATTTAAAGGGACAGTGAGGAATTATTCAAACTTGCATTCTGTAAGGACATCTTTGCAAGCAACATTTCTTATAATTATGTGCCAATTTGAGCTACTACGCATTGAGTCCATTACCATACGCGGGCAAGTTATGGAGGAGTAATAAGGTACAGAGGGGCAGGTCTGAGAGCAGCCACAGACTGGGCACAGAGACACAGAGGCTGATGTGGGGGAGGACATTGTGATGATTTGACTTCTGCCCTGCAGGAGTATAAGGATGAGTAGCGGCTAAAATGCCCACTCAGCCCTCACACTTCCACAAATCAAAAACCAACACAGTCAAAAAGGTAAAACAGGCACAGTCAAGAGATACACCTCCTTCGCCTTTTATGGTAACGTGGGCCGAGGGAAAGCTATACTCTTAAGAGGGGTGTGAATGTGGTTCAGTAGCAACCCAAACAGCGAAGTATTACAGTCCAAAATAAAGGAATGTCTAATCAATGTTCCATAAAAATACATACACTTTAATTAAACACACCATGTTCAGTAATAACTAACTAGAAAAACACTACACGAAACCCTCCCCTGAGGAAAGAACACAGAAAAAGGAAGATAGTAGATGATGCACTGTGGGTAGTGAAGCAGTGGTGAAAGGCACGCAAACTTACAATGTAATAGTAGTAGTTTGTCATTTATAATGTGCCTTTATCCCATAGTATGGCCTCAAAGCGCATGTGGCGGGAACACCCTTGCTAGACTGAAGTCCAAGCTGTGCGAAAATTGTCAGAGAGGATATAATGCGTGGTCGAAAGGAAGTTGGGTGCGGTGGTCAGGTTCCAGTTGTCTGCCCATTTTGATGGGGCATTAGGGTGGGCGCTGTGAGGGGGTAGGGAGAGTGTGTGCGAGTACAGGAGACTTGTTATGTGTTTAGCTATACCACATTTTTGTCTCTGATGGCAGAGATGTTGTGTGTTGTGTTTTAGAATGGTGTGTGGAGGTGGATGCCTGTGGGTGGGCGGCCGTGCCTGTGGCTAGAGTCCACCTAAATGGTGTGTTAATACGTACCTTTGTGCCAGACTTGGAACTTTGCTTTTGATGTGACCATGGAATCTGATTGTCTGGTATGTCCCAAGTTATACTTTACCCTGTTCTGTGTACGTCCTGCAGAGGCAGACAGTGTCACGGTCTAGGTGTCATGAAGGATTTGTGATTGTGGGGAAAAAGAGTTGAAAGTGGCCTAATCAGTCTCTAGGATTTAGAAATGGACCAAGAGGACAGTTAGCAGTCAATAGTACCTTCTTTGCAGTTCTTGGTGGTTCAGTAGCATTAAACCAGGCTCCTTTGCTCTAATAGCAGTGTCAGCTCAGGTCGAGGATGCAGCAGTCGTGATGGACCAGCAGTAAACTGGTGTCAAGTCAGGGTTGAATGGAAGGTGGCTGCAGTCTCGAATCGTCTACTCGTGCTGTGCGTTTTGGACAGCCGCTAGGTTGAGTCAGTGGTCAAAGTTCATCGTCAGTGAGCTGGTACCAGGATGCGCCGGTGATTGGATTCTATGCAGAGGATTGGAGGTCCCTGTTTGGAGAACACCAGGGTTGGGTTGATTGAATTACAGGAGTGGCAATGAAGAAGCAGGTGTTTCGGATGGTGGCTTGCGGAAGGCAAGGCAGTAGTTTGTGGTTTGAGCCGTGGCAACAGCACACTTTTGCTGGCGCTGCAGTGGTGAACAGAGTCGAACAGCGGACATCAGTTCAGAGAACAAGACTGCACCGAATGGTCCTGCTAAATTGCTCGGCATCGAACGAGCTTGAGTCACGGCTCGGATCGGGTCATTGTCGACAACAGGAGTCGAGCCTGTTCTCACTTCCAGGTGCTGTGAGTTCTACTCCAGGGTCTCAACGGCCAAGTTCAGTCACTTTCTCTGACTCCAGAAAACGGGGGAGGCTGACACACACCTTCAGGGAACCTGCAACACAGTGAGGTCCTAGGCAAAGAGGCTAGAAGGTAACTGACAAAGAGGCAGGCTTATGGTCCAGCAGCAGAATTCAACCCCAATGGTCCCTGTGGATGCATAGAGGACATAACTGATCTCTGCCTTTGAAAACCTGCCTTCACCTCGCAACTGGAGGACCATAGAGAGGACTTTTCTCTCAGCAGGGTCCAACAACATCTTCTCAAGTGATGATCCAAAGATGCTTCAAGATGATTCCCAAGAGGACTTGAAGAATTTGTGGACGACTCCTTCTTTTAGAGGCAAACGTCCCCAGGTGATTGGACTAAAGATAGCATGCTTTAGGGGCCAATTCCTTGCTCTTGAAATGTGTGGTCTTTGCCTTTATGATGCCACTCTCAAAGTGCTCTGCTCCAGAGGAAGTGGAGGGGACAGGAAAGAGAAGGAGAGGAAGGGAGAATCAAGATGGTAGAACCCTCCCAAAACTGTACAGATCCCTCTCTGGCTATCCTAGCGCCACGCCCTCCCCTTCTCAATAGAATGAAAGGTCTTCAGCCGGTCAAATAGCACAGTGAGTAGAGCGCTCGCTTTGGTATCCGTGCAGAGCCTGCTGATGCAGGTTCGAATCCCAGCAGGGTCAAACTCGGCTTTTCATCCTTCCGAGGTTGATAAATGAGCACCACACACTCTGGGTAATAATAAGCAGTGCTCATATACCTGAGGGTTTGTAGCGCTATATAAATGCTAAATTATTATTATTATAAAGACAGCACCCTGGTTTGAGTCCTGGCTCTCTGTGAATGGGTGTGCCTCCTGGTTTCTGCTCCCAGGCCTGCATCCTGTGGAGTGACTTTCCTGGGGGGAAAGGGTGTTTTCTGCCCTTGCAAAGGAACACACAGAAGCAATCCCCGAGGCTAGAGTCCTGTTAGTGGACAGGGGTTGATCTTGTCTGGGAGGAACACACATAATCCTTCAACAGCTGAACTAGTCGCACACGGTGCTGATGCATGCGTGAAATCAAACTGGACGTGGCTGTAACAATTATGAGAATACCAACCACCATAAGCTAACACCGGTTAGGCTTATGTTTAAAGAGTTTTCTGCCACCAAGAGGTAGACCCATAATTATAGGGCTTTAGCAACATAGGTGCGTATTATAAATTCAGACTTGGATGCCACTGCAGATGTGCCCTCTGAACATGTGCCGTGGCACTGGTAGAGCAGATACTGTGAAACAGTTTACTGATGCAGCACGGCACAGGTACACACTATACGTTTGACATGGAGCTTGTGACAGGGGAATTTGATGAACAGATTTTCCTTTTAGAGATGGAATTACCTGCATCACTTTATTACTTAAAAAAAATGAAAAGAGCCAGGGTTTTCACACCCTTTGCCAGATGGCAATTCATCACAGGCATTAACAAATGCTCGACGCTCCATGTTAATTTCAGACATGAAACTCAAAGGAACAGAGCAAAGCTTGATGGAATGGTGTGGCTAAAGGGTAGAGAGACCTAAGAACACTTGAACTCGAACCCTTGGAGGGCGCTCATGCTCTCATTATGAGAGAGTATTGTGGTAACAGTGAAAGCAAGAGTTTCCACCGGATATGCTGCCAAATTAAGAAATATTGGTTGTTAATCCACTGTCATAAATGTACCATGCAATCCCAGACTCATAAAATATGAATCTTAGAATGCAAGGTGATTTTTAACATAAATCAATACACAGGTATAAACGGATCTATGTGATATTAACAAAAACAATAACACCGAAACACATCGAAAGTGATTTGCATTTTGTTTTAAAGGCACTAAACACCCTCCCGAACATATTTTAGGACTGGTGCAATTATATAATCAAAATTAAGTTCTAGATATTTGAGGAAAGTTTTGGATAGGGCCTTTAAAAAAAAATATCAAAATCATTTTGTTTTCATTTTCGTTAATATCACTGGATACAAATGCGGTCCGCACAGTGTATTTCTGTATTTGAAGGTTATGCATGATTACAATGTATAGGTTTTCATTAGGCCTGTGAAAAGCCTCATCACAAAATGAGGCTATCGCCCACTTTAGGCATGATAGCAGATCAAACACAGTGGAAAGAAAGGACCAGAGAGAAATGCAATGTAATTTAAAAAGATAGTCAAGGTTCAATCTTGCAACAGTCATCTCCAGAGATTGACTTCCAGTGTCCCACTCATTCCTGGGTATCTTTCTGGAAACTCAAGATAAAGAGATGATTCTAGAGGAATGCATCCATTACAGAGAAAGATTAACCGCTCCTGGAAATCTTACAGACCAGAACATCCTGTGGCATATGCAGACCCGCATAGCAGACATTGCTAGTTGAGGGCCTTAGGTGTCAATGTGGATTAAAGGCAATATGCGCTCCGGCTAACCTAGGCTAGACAAGCAACTGGCCAACACAGGCCTAGACAAAGTCAAACTAAAGATCAGTGGAGGGGTTCCAGCTATGCAGTGGCTTTGTCTTTATAATAGCACCCCAACAGTGCGTCATGGTGAACTGGGTTTCTCATTGAATGTGTAAGGTTATTTCTGAGCTTTAGGTAAATGGGGATACAATATTCTATCCTGGACTCAGCCATCAAATGTGGTAATGCAGAGAAAGGGAGTGACACCATTATATCCTGGACTTGCTCATCAAATGGGATAGTGTGGGTAAAGGGTGTCACAATATTCTATCCTGGACTCAGTCATCAAATGGGCTCTTGCCCAGTTACAGCAGGAATGCTGTAAAAACACATAAGCAACAACACACCCTGCAAATTAAGAGGCAGTCTAAGTAGACTAAACATTGATGCTGGGTAAACCTTTCTACTCAGGAGACATATGTTGCTAGTGCCATCATATTACAATCTCATTGTGATTGCTCTGTGCATTGCATCCTTTTGAATCCAAACATTTACAATTGGAGGTAACAGCGGCTCTCGTGTCTGAGTGGACTTCATGGCGACAAAATCCAATTTGTCTTGGTAAACTCTTCGTGCTGATGGCTGCTTAGCATTAGCCTGATTTGGAAGAGCAACACTTGTCACTGTAAACAGTCTTTGTGGTTTTTGACCTTAGGAAACAAAAGAAAAAAAAAACATTATTTTATAATTTAATATTTAATTAATTAATTTTGTGGCTAGGATTTCCCATGGAATAACAGATACAGAAAATATATATTTTCAAATGCACCATCATATAAGTTCATTGGGTGAATACTATATGTGGGATATAGCATTACAATTATTCATTAAAATATGGTTGACCTAGTTTTGCCTCCAGGCTTCTTTTAGGCTGATCATGCTGACCTATGGTACTCAGCTATGGAGAAACTAGCATGATTACTTACCAGTAATAGCAATTACTTCCTTGTCACAATCCGTGCAGATTTGAGGAGAGGCCTCTACCTTTTGCCTCTTTTCCAACAATACTCACAGTGGGTATCTAGAGCATATCCGATCTCTTTCTAGTATTTTTCTTACACATTCTATGGATGATACAGAGATGGCCAATATTTTGAATACCAGGGATACTGGAGCAGATACGGCATGGCACGTCTTCCTCTAGCACTTGGCCTCCTTACCTGCCTTCTTTCAATTCTTCCAAGGGCAGGTATTGCTGGTGTGCCTAACTGTGCCATGTTGGCTGTTCTCATGGTATTTAAGATCAGGCAGGGAGTTGTGTCACAATCTCATTAATGCTGGTGGTGCTGCAGTCACATTCAGAGTCCAGAACGCACTACGGGTTGACATGGAGGCAGCAGGAGATATGTAGTATTCTAATGCCTAATGCCATGTTATTGTTAGAAGTGCCGCGGCTCCCCGCCTGTGCATGTGAGAGATTGTTGGGTTAGAGCGTGAGGGCGTGAAGGGAGGCTCGAGAGCGACGGTTGAGAAGGATGTCGAGCGTTTGATGTGGTTGCAGTGCGGGGCGCCGGCTTGTATGTTTGTTCAATAAAGTAAATCTCAATTACTTACTGTGTCGAGCATACTTCAAGATACGCACTCAGAGAAGCTGCATTATGTTGAGTTCATCAGCGATCCTGGTATTGGTGTACTTAAAGCAGCAATGTGTGTTGTTCTGGTGGTAGATGAGGAAGGGTTGCAGCAATGATTTCCCTAGCAGTAGCATTTGCTTTCTGAGAGTTACAAGAGGAGCTTAAAGAGGAGCAGGGGTCTGTCCGTAGAGGTGTGACAAAGTAATATTGGACAGACCAATTGGGGAGGACTAGATGATTATCTAGGCCCAGGGAAGCCATCCGCTATGTAATGCAAGCTCTGGGCGCAATAGATAGGGGAGTCAAAACAGTCCCACCACACTCCACGCCATCCAAACAGATGGTAGGAAATGTCTTCTACCACAACTCCAATATGCAAAAAAGACTTGCCTCAATTCTCTGGGAAAGAGGGGGCACAGAACAACCTGACCGGGATCTGAGTCATCAACAAACCGGGGTGAGATGTAGACCCCTTTCTCACCAAACAAACTTCCAGGTCACTTGGAGAACAGCCATTTAAAAGTCCTCTCCTCTGAGAGAAAAAAACAAATACTCCCTCTCATTCAAATGTCTGCAAGCAACCCCTAGATCTCCTGGGCCAATCTGGAAGCAGGCACCTGGGACAGGCAGTATAAAAGATGCTCTTTTTTCTCAGTCTGCATGAGGGGAAGGAGTAGTGTAGACATGTCTTGCAGAGCTGTGATGTAGGAAGGCCCAGGAGATTTGAGAAGAACGAGTAGGGGCCTGGAGAGTCTACAGAGACAAGGAATATTACCCCACACAGTGTGAGAAGGTCTCCATATCCCTTGCACAGAAAGGGGAGCAAGAAAAAGGTTGGGTTGTAGAGGGAAAAGATTGCAGAGGAAGTGAGCAAAGACTTGGGAGATAGAGGTTGGCTTTAGAGGAGAGCAAGTGGGTAGTGAGATAGAGAGCCAAAGAGCAAAAGAGAGAGGGAGAAAGAGAGAGCCAGATGAAGGGCAAGGATAGAAGAAGACATGCCTCTAAACATCTTCACCTTCTCTCTGTTCCCAAACCCTGTGTGCCTCGTCCCATTCTCTTCCGTGGTGCTTTGAAAAATCATTTACTTGTATAACCCTGAAGTGTGCTTTCTGTTAAAGTTGTATTTGCCATATTACAATTTATTATACATTCCCTGACAAATGTAAAGAACCTATTAAGCACAGCTGCACCTCTGGGAGAGAGTTGCGTGGGCATATATCTGGCAGTGCAGCCCAAAGACAGAGAGCTCACTATAACCGCACGCCAGTCACCACATTGGTGGGTAAAGTTCAAGGCGGCAGATTCATATGTATGCAAGTGTTACTGTCAACCAATGAGATTGCTTCAAGGATGTAGCATGCAGAAGGCAATCGCTACTTCTTAACCATTTTTGTATAAACACCTCCAACATATCACATGGCCATGCAGAGGCCACTTAATATCATTCGAAGTTGCAGTATTGCATTCATACCAGCATACTCACAAACAGGCAAGTGTTAACCTCTGCCAGGAAGAGAGTGGAAAGAATTTATTTTATGAATTATGTATGCTTATGCTCCTTCTGTGGTGCAATATTTGCCAGAGCAGTGGTTGCTTATAGTATCTCCGCTCTACTAACTATGCTACCCTCTCAAAGCACTTTGCCAACCAACTGGGCAAAAGGTCTGGGATACCCTCAATCATCAGGCTTCGGATTGTCTTCAGCACAGTGTCATTTGTCTTCGAAGACGCCCCTCTCCTCTCTACTACGTGTCTACTCACCATGCACGCATCGGGCATGCAAGACACTATATCTTTCAGATCCCTTGGATGGATTTTGTTTTATAGATTTTGATGGGTAGTCTGGATGGATAAACAGCAGCACAAATAATGTACTGTACCCTGAATCTCACCCAACACTGTAGGTGAACTCTCTCAGTCTTTGCGGCGAGGCAGGCCAATCTAACCAAATATCTTCCTCATCCCCCTGCTGTTAGGACATGCACAAGTGGCTTGTGGTCATATTTAAGCAATAAACCACGAGGTGGCCAGCTTTACCACAGTTAATGGCCCACGGCCTAAGTTAGGGGGCCAAGTGAATCAAGGACACTGCAACATTGCATTGCGGTAAATCTCTTTACCTCAGGGGTGTATAGAAACACTTGTGTACAGGCGCGTTGTCAATGACTTATCATATCATTATCATAGGTATTAGCACCCCAGCATGTTTTCCAGGGTGCTAATAGATTTTTATGTTAAGTTGTGAAATGGCACAGTGGCCATTTTACAAGTTCAAAAGAATCTACAATTCATAATGGCCACTGAGGAAAACATGAGAGGGCAGCTACTCCTAGTCCTTTCTCCCTTTCCATGGTGGCCAGCAGGACAGGCTGGAAGTGTGACAGGAAGAGTTGTGGAGCTAGAAGTGGACAGGAACAGTGTGCTAACAATTGCAAAAGGTAAAGGTAGGTAAGGGGGGCAGTGAAGAATAGGCATTGGTGAAGGGGGGACTTGGGAGGGTGACATTACGCACATCAGGGGGATTGGCATGTAGGCTGATACTATGAGGTAAATACAATATGCTTTGCCCCTTGAATGGCCAGGAGGCCATCTTACATCACCTTCTGAGTATTATTTCAATGTAAACCGTGCATCCCTTAGAAAGTGCCTGAAATCCTTAGTTGTGCACTCTGATCCTAATGCTTCTTGCTGTGTTATAGAGTGAGAAGTGAGTGCTATGGAGAAATGTATTGCTAAAGCATCTCAAGGAATCAAATTGGCCATGCCTTTGCTACTAACATTTATTTCAAAGGTAGTTTCCCTCTTGGTGTCAAAAGGGGGCTATGTGGGCCTTTGGGTTACATTTGAATACATGGAGCTACTTTAGAGCCAGTGCTGCCTATTAGCACTAGAGTAGATGTTACAATTCTAACTCCAACTGCCTCAATGGGAAGCCACATTGACACCCCATGCATCATTCCCCCACATCCATCCAGCTCCAACATTCTTGGCTCTCACGAAGGAAGACCCATTTAATTTCGACTCAAGGAAAAGTAGGGAGATATCTCTTAAATTTGAGAAACAAAACTCTAAACCACCAAGAAACCAAAAACACCGAAACCACTACCATAGCAAGGTGAAACATACACCAAAACCACTATCATAGCAAGGTGAAACATAACTCCTCATGCCACTATCAATTCACAAAACGAACCAACAAAAACGTCAATAATGCACCGATACGATTCAAGGTCAAACCCTGCACTAACCCTCCCTCAAATCTCTAACTTAATAGAATCTTAAATGAACGTAGAGAACATAGTTGTCATGAAGGCTGAATGCTCATTAAGCACCTGTTTTCAGAAGTATTTCCAAAAATACACACTATATTACAACAAAGAAACAAAGACTGAAAAGCACAAATGGGGACATTACATACACACACGTCAAATGTACAGACAGGAGAACTAGTGATAGGATTATAGCTGAAAAAGAAGGTGAGGTGCTGTATTGTTAAGGGAAGCCAGGAATCAAGGTTGTCCAAAGCAACTTTTAATGTTTACGAATTGAAAATTTGAGTTTCTCAATAAAATAGGGTTCTCTTGGGAAGTGGTAAGAATTAAAATTGAGGCGAAACAAGTGCTGTGTATCAAGGAAATGAAGAAAAAAGTTGTGCGTTCGGATTGGCACAATAATATCAATACATTGCGGGAAAAGAAATCAGCTACATGCATTCTTTTAGTACATTTCCAGATACATTGATGACATCGGTATTTCTTTGTTGTCCATTTAACTTCTTAGAGACAATGGAAGTAATATGTTCGAGGAATAAGACCCCCATTGTCGTAAGGAGGTGTAGACTGTGTAAAGCACAAAGGATCATTGAAACCACCAAACACTGGATTTCTGAATTGTGGGGTTGTTATGTTAATTCATTTCTCTCTTTTTAGCTTTTAGGTTTGATAGAATGAATCAGTTTTGTTTTGTTTTCCTTTTTGTTAGTTTCTGTCATTTTATGTTGCAAGTGTTCTGAAATCTTCGTATGTTGTCCCCCACTCTGCCCTAATAGGAGAACTGGAAAGGTGGTTGGACGCACACCAATTCCCCTCTGACCAGGAATCTCTGTATGGGCGGTCATAAACTATGGCCAGTGGCCCAAAAGGCGATTTAAGATTAGATTGCAGCTGTCATAGGGGTTTGTGCTGGGCATCCCTTCTCTATTCATGGGGATTCTCCATGGTAAATGGGGCGCGCCCCTCAGACTGTCCCCCACAGTTTACCCGGTGTGCATTTTCCAGTCCAGTATTATTGATTATGCATTTGTGACTAATAATGACCCTGTGGTCATCGATATGGGTATCCGATCGCGTGACGAGAGCTATCATTTCCCCATCATCTTATTATTAGATCTGGTGTTTCCGAAACTATTGCGTGTGAAACACTGGGTCTATAGGGGTCTATAAGGGTGAACAGGGTTGGGACCAGGGTCAATTGGAACCCCACAGGTATTGAAGCCGAACGAGTCACCGCACAAATGGTTCTTCTGAATTTCTTTGCTCACGCTCAGGACAGTGATCTGGCAGAGGACCTGAAGGCAATTAAACATTTTGGAGGAGATTGTGGAAATCTTGGCGGGTGTTCCAACATCTAAGACAAGGTATTCTCGGCGAGCAGCCAGGCTATCACCACCACATAGACACCCATTTCATAAGTCTATTCGAGACCAAAAAAAGTCCATGAGAAAAGAACTGAGGTCTATATTAAAAGAAGTTGCCGACCCCTCAGCCCTTGTAATTAGAAGGAGGGGGATCAGGTCTTCTTATTCCAAGTGGCTTTGGATGCATATCTATCACAAAGAATGTCAAATGGGGACGATTTAGTAGTAATCTCCACTTGAAATTAAACCGAAAAATTCTGGGAGATAGTCAATGGCCAAGATACTCCTAATCTAGCTCTCAATGAAGTACAGGAATCTGAATGGATTGTCTATATTTCTTCGACCTTGGGACAGTCCAAGCGGATCTGATCGATTGCTCCAAGTGACACAGCCATTGGATGCTTGAGAAGAGTGTACAGGAGGTTACAGGGATCATCGGGGCAAGCAAACCTTCTAGAGCCCATGGGCCCGATGGTCTATGCAATCTCGTAATTAAGGTGGATATAGCCTTATGGGCTAGTGCCCTCCATCAGCTATTTAGCTGTATTTCTGTCACTCAGGTGGTCCCCCGTTCATGGCAGGATAGTGTTTTGGTTCCAGTGCACAAGAAGGGCGCTCGTAGTGACCCAAGCAACTATCAGTTTCTGGCCATGCTGGATGTTTCATCCAAGGTATTCACTCGGATTCTGTTGGATGAGCTGACTGTGTGGGCAGAGGTCAATGATATTATTCCCTGGAATCAGACCGGTTTTAGGAAGGGATGCTCCATGTTGGTAAATATACTTGCTCTGACCTCTGTTGTGGAACAGGACAGCTGATCCACAATTGCCCAATTTACGCAGAGTTTATAGATTACAGCGCTGCTTTCGACACAGTAGACAGAATCAGGCTGTTGGGGAAGCTTGTGGATTGGGGATCCCACCAGGCTTTCTAAAAATGATTGCATTACTCCTTACCAATACACGTGTCAAAGTAAGGCTGATGGCCAATGGCGGCACCTCTGCTTTGATTTCAATGAAGGTGGGCATGAAACAGGGTTGCCTCCTGGCCCTGATTCTTTTCAATCTTTATTTTACGGACATGGGCCGTGCACTTGTTGACCCAAAAACTCCCCCTCCGAAGCTAGGGGATACGGTTGCACTATGGATGGGCTATGTGGATGACATTGTGATCCTGGATCCAACTCATTTAGAATAATCCTCCCTGGCGAACAGAGTGTTGCTGCATTTATGATTAACATAATACCACCATAACAATGTACTGTCAGATAAGAAGTTACAACATATGTCTACAAATATTAGAAGATGCAACATAAGATAAATCCCAAATATATAAAAACGCTGCGATGTATGAAAAGACATACACAAAAGTGGAATAATCAGCAAAGCGGCAACCCATACGCTTCTAGCAGTATACAGCCCTCTACGATGAAAGAATAAAAAGCCATTTTTCCACTCTTATAAATAAAATGAGGGCAAGAAAGTGGAAATTTCTCGGCCTGAGTGTAAAAAAAGAATCATATATATAACACATGGCATTACGTGTTGGTGCTTACATAATGCGACTAAATAGGCAGCGGTAAGATTAAAACATGGCGTTTCTCCTTAGACACAAAAAGAAACATGGAGGAAAAATGCATTGTAGTTGTTACAGCGCATATCACGTAGTGCAAGCTCAGATGCTCACATGACATCAAATAAATACTAATGCGGAAATCGTGCCCCCTTTCTAACATTAAGGCAATTAAACATTTCAAACTCGGTTAGAGAAAATAGGGCTAACATATGCAAACAATCTGAACTGAATACAACCTACAATGTCAGGTTAGTAGTCAATAAAAATGCAAAAGGAAAATTGTTCTTTCAAAATAAACTGAAGTAATGTAAACATGGAAGTAAAAACAACATAGTCTTATCACAGGCAGATTGCATCAGGAAGATATTTGCATAGTCAAGACAGAAAGAATTCATGACAGCCATGCCAAAGTCTGAATGTTTTTTGCTAATCATGTTAGTGTTCACCATTATGAGATAACATACAAAATGTAAGATCACATGCACCATATCCTTTTTTAATTATCTGTTTTATGCATTATTTAGTGAAAAAGACACAGAGTTATCTAAAAGGGTTCAGTGATTGAGTCACATACACTAAGAAATCTGTTTGGCCTAAAGAAGGCCTAATAATATACAGAGAAAAGGTGTTAGAGATAACACCTAATAGAGAAAAAGGCCAAAACATATGTTGACCATCCATGAGGCCTAACAAACGAACCTCATCATTTTGGAGAACATAGCGGTAGACTCTCCACATTTAACAACTGTTTTTTGTGACTTACATATGATGACAATACAAGAAGCATGTTAAAAACTTGACTGTTTCACTAGTTTGTTTATTGTCCCATATGACGAATTCTAGAGAGGTGTTTTACACGTCATATTAAGGACATCAAGTCACGTCCGAACACAACCTTGAAGAAATCTTTTTTGATTAAAAAAAGCTGATTATTTGGTTTTTGTAAACAATATAACAACTTGTTTTTACTTGTGTTCAAAAAGTATTGAATCAACTATTTTTCTAAGAAAATTGTGTTGTAAGGAAGCTGTATGCTGAGATACCAAAACTCATAACGGTTAACCAGTGGTGAACAAACCCGATCAAACGGACAAAGGGAGGAGTAATCAGTCTTCGCTCTCTTTACATCTAACACTAGGTAGTCTGCAATCTTCCCTAGTCAACCTTGACTCCTACTCGACCCTGAATTCCCTAAAAGGAAAAATCAATAAAACTAAGATTGTGGTATTTGAAACATCCCACAGACATGGGGTCAGAATAAGGTGGAACATGAGGGGAGTGGTGGTTGAGGTTGTTTCTCAATATGTATATCTGGGTGTGTCCCATCTTTGTGGTCTTAAGGTGAGTACGGTGTTCATAGTGGAGGCTATATGTTCATTTGCCCGAAGGGGTGGAGGTTACTCTCTGGGGATACTGCTCAAGCTGTTTGCTTCCAAAGGTTGTGCCAATCCTCTGCTATGTAGCAGAGGCCTGGGGCCTGGCTACCTTGGACGCAATTGCTAAGATCAAGGCTGGGTTGCTAAAGCGTCTGCTAAGACTTCCATACTTTATCTCGGTAGAGATGATTGCTTTAGAATTTGAACTCACTATGATCCAAGAGCATATTGCTCTCAGCAGCCTGCTGCTGTACTGCAAAATTGCACATGCACAAGCCAATACCTTGATGGTGACACTGTTCAAGGCTCTTGTCACAAAGGTGAGGAACTCAATATTGGGCAGAATGTTGAGCATGGTTGACCGGTGGTTTGGGAGCAACCGGAAGAGCATGCTGACGTTAAGTGTAACCCAATATAAAAACATAATAAGAGGGAAACTGGTCTCCCTTAAACGCAAGCAAATGGTTGTCTCTCTGGCCGCCAAATCCACTGCTGCCAGTATCTTTCCATATATTCTTGAACGACAACTGGTGCCCTCCTATATCAGCAATTGTTTGGGGAACTCTTTGTGTGGGACTATCTCTGTCTTAAGTGCAAATTAGTACGTACTCTTGAAATTGTCAGGCGATGGTCTGATACTACTAGGGGGGGCAGATGTTGCTGGCTCTGCGGTAATAATGTGGTGGAGACGGTTCAACATCTCTTGACAAACTGTGAAGCACTGGCTGTGCTCCGTGACAGGGCCCTTAGGGCATCAGGACTAGAACCTCGTATACCATCTACGGTTCTATGGGGCCTCTTTATGTCTGGCTCCCATGAGGGGTTGTCTTTCTTACTAAATTGTGGAGAGAGGTACATGGGATTTTCGAAATTTTAGCAGTTTGAAAGTGCCTATGCTATATTGTTTTCTCTGGAGGGTGACAATTTGATTTTTTTCTATTTCTGATGTTGTAAAAAAAAGTTACCTGTGATACTCAAATAAAAAAAATGTAAAAGAAACTTTGTATTAATTTTTTTGTATGAATTGTATACAAAAGTTGCATTGTTTTAATCTGTCGTTCCTTTTTATTGTTTTTGTGAAAAGTCAAATACTGACTGATCCACAATACATATTAAAACGTTGTTTAAAAAATAATTGGGCAGATTACTAATTTCTTCTAGTTTTTTTTTGGGAACAATATTTTGTAGGTCGTGAAGTGGTGTTACCTTTACCATTAGCACCAAGTAAGATTTTATTAGATATTTTAAAGTCTGTAAAATGATTAATGAAATGTGCTACATATATGTAATCTTTCTCTTTAAGGTTTTATGTAAGCAAAATAGAGTTGTAATAATAATAATAATAATAATAATAATATTAATTCAAGCATTGGCAAAGCCAATAGTTTTGTCGTTTGGATTAGCACTCTATATGCATTTCTCAGGTATTATCATCCTATGCTCACCTACGTGCGTCTTTTGGCAGCCATTGGCCACATATGTCCAAGCACTTGCATCATCACCAGGAATTGACTTAAAAAGTCCAGATACAGGTCAGTGATTTGTGCATGAGGACAGTGGCATGTGTGATGCTATAAGGGAGGGGATAGTGTGTGTTTGAGCACTGCGTGTGTAGGGGTGTAGTGTGTGGTCGCAATGTTAGTGTTATTGAGCAGTGAGTGTGTGGGCAGTGTATGTGTGGCAACTGTGGGGGAAGTGTGTGGGATCAATGGGTGTGAGGGGACAGAGGATTTTTATTAATTCATATTTTCTTATTATTATTTTATATTTTTTTATTTCCCATTCATATCACACATATCCCCAGAAACCTCGGCGGAAGCCCGCATCTCGGCGCATATGAATTTAAAGTAACAAAAAGGGGAGAAGAATTATTTGAAGAGATACCTTTTTAACTTTTTTCTAAACAGCAAAAGCAAATCTAACTTTTGGATATCCTCGGGTGGGCGGGGTGGGGGGTGTACTTAACAGTTTGGGACCTAATACTGAGAATGATCTGTCACCTTGCGAATGGAAGCTTGAGCAGGGAACCCGACAGTACATGATTTTCTTCAGAGAGAAGAGATTTTGGGGGACGATACAAAGAGATTTTTGAGCAAAGATAGGTTGAAGCTAAGTCATGGATTCATGGATATGTCAAAGGAGTTTGAAAGTGATCCTTTGCTGAATTGGTAACCAATGAAGTTTTCTACGGTACGTTCACACCAGGACAGAGTTAGAGAGATTAAAAACCAACAGCACAGCAGCATTTTGAATCAGTTGTATCTTATGCAACAGAGTATTAGAAGTGCCAGTATGCATGACATATATCTGCCATAAGAAAGCAATTACATTGCTCGGGTGAAGTTTCAAATTCTCACTTTAACACACAAATGTCTGTATGGCAATGCCACTGATTATCTTAAACAAAAGTTGACCTTACATGAACCCTTAGAGACTCCAAGGTCATCTGGCTACTGGCTGCTCTCGTGTCCAAAAACAAAACCAGTCAAGAGTGATGGCAGATCATTTCCGTCATTAGTACCTAAGGCATGGAACTCCTTACCTTTAAAACATCGGCAGGAAATTGATCTGCTCTTGTTTCGGAAACATCTGAAAAGATTGCAAGCTGTTTTGTCTGATGTCTTGGTGTGCACACTGAAGCCGGTGGGGTGTAGGCACATTAGAAATTAATAAATAAATAAAATAAAGAAATGGTATTTTCATAATGGGAATGTATAAGTGTGCCCACTACCAGGGATATAGAATCGAATTGGAGAGTCCTTCTTAGCAGCCGTAGTAGGTGGTGTGGGAGGCAGTGTGTGTGTGTGTGTGTGTGTGTGTGTGAATGTTTATGGAGAAGTGTATGTGTAAGGGAGGTATATGTGTAGGGGAAGTGAACATGTGGGGGCAGTGTGTGCATGGTGCAGTGTTTACAGATGTATAGGGGACGTGTGTGGGGGGCCAGTGTCTTGGTGTGCACACTGAAGCCGGTGGGGTGTAGGCACATTAGAAATTAATAAATAAATAAAATAAAGAAATGGTATTTTCATAATGGGAATGTATAAGTGTGCCCACTACCAGGGATATAGAATCGAATTGGAGAGTCCTTCTTAGCAGCCGTAGTAGGTGGTGTGGGAGGCAGTGTGTGTGTGTGTGTGTGAATGTTTATGGAGAAGTGTATGTGTAAGGGAGGTATATGTGTAGGGGAAGTGAACATGTGGGGGCAGTGTGTGCATGGTGCAGTGTTTACAGATGTATAGGGGACGTGTGTGGGGGGCCAGTGTCTTGGTGTGCACACTGAAGCCGGTGGGGTGTAGGCACATTAGAAATTAATAAATAAATAAAATAAAGAAATGGTATTTTCATAATGGGAATGTATAAGTGTGCCCACTACCAGGGATATAGAATCGAATTGGAGAGTCCTTCTTAGCAGCCGTAGTAGGTGGTGTGGGAGGCAGTGTGTGTGTGTGTGTGTGTGAATGTTTATGGAGAAGTGTATGTGTAAGGGAGGTATATGTGTAGGGGAAGTGAACATGTGGGGGCAGTGTGTGCATGGTGCAGTGTTTACAGATGTATAGGGGACGTGTGTGGGGGGCCAGTGTCTTGGTGTGCACACTGAAGCCGGTGGGGTGTAGGCACATTAGAAATTAATAAATAAATAAAATAAAGAAATGGTATTTTCATAATGGGAATGTATAAGTGTGCCCACTACCAGGGATATAGAATCGAATTGGAGAGTCCTTCTTAGCAGCCGTAGTAGGTGGTGTGGGAGGCAGTGTGTGTGTGTGTGTGTGTGTGTGAATGTTTATGGAGAAGTGTATGTGTAAGGGAGGTATATGTGTAGGGGAAGTGAACATGTGGGGCAGTGTGTGCATGGTGCAGTGTTTACAGATGTATAGGGGACGTGTGTGGGGGCCAGTGTTGGTTTGGAGTGGCAGTGTATTTGTAGGTGTGTGGGGGCAGTGCTAGAGTATGGTGACAGTGTAGCGAGGGATTTCACATAGGCCTTAGCATGGTCATGGCCATTGATGGGGAGGATTAATAGCCAAACAACATCTGCAGGCTGTGTGTCCCTCCTCAAATGCCATCTCCCATATATCTGCCAGTCCCATAGGCTAGCGTCACCTAATAGCCAAAACCTAAACATAGTGTAAGTAGATGTGTGTCAGTCCGAGATCGATAAAAAAAGAGTAACCCTGAGTTGGGTTATAGTAACACCTGTTACTACAGTACTTTTTGCACAAACTGATAACGCATTATAAAACAGTATTTATGGTGCAACAAACAAGTGTCATTAGACACACAATGTACTGCTGTGTCGTTGCACAACGCCCTATCCACACTTTAATGTCAACGGTAAATGTGATTCGTTTGTCTAAACCTGTAAAAAAATGTGCTGTGATCTCAGTTGTCTCTCATCATGAACCCACGTCATTATTAATATTATTTCCCAGTGAAGTCATTGTTCAATGAATACCAAAAGTCGGAACATCACTTTAAGGGGCCGATTCACCGAACAAACGTGCGCTGAAAATCCCAGCGCAAGCTGGCGCAAGGTGGCGCAAGCGTGAGAAAGCAAGCGTGCATGCGATTCAAGGAAGGCGCTGTGCGTGTTTTCCACTGGTTGTGCGCCAAATCAGTGCGTGGCGCACACGGGCGCACACGTCATTGCAACAACCCGAACGCTGTGCGCGACGTGCACTGGGACAGCACACAACATCCGCGTACACACCAAAAAGGGGGCGGGACACAGGGCGTAACGCACGGAATGGGGAACAAGGCGTGAAAGAGAAGGCGTAACTGTGGAAGTACTGCAGGGAAATACACGGAACGCCCACACGCACGTGAACAACTCGTATTCATGAATTTGAATATGGGAAACAAGCGCACGCTAAAAGACGCGCACAGGCGTCAACACGTCCACCACAGGAAGGCAGGAGTAAGCGTCCCCGCGCCAAGTATAAAAGCGCATACAAACAACAAACACGTACATACCGCTATGATGAATGCCCCATTTGTCACAGCACTGATCGTGGGACACCGCAGGAGGAGGAGAATAGTCAGGGCCCGATATTTTTTCCCCCCGGACTAGCCTTTTTGGGATGCCTGACGACCAGGTCTACGGCAGGTATAGGTTTCCACCTAGTACCATCCTAGACCTGGTCAGGGAGTGGGAAGATGACCTTACATCCTCCACCCTCTGCTCCCAAGCATTGAGCCCCTTGGAGAAGGTGCTAAATGTCCTGCATTTTTTGGCCACTGGGTCATTTCAGAAGACTACTGCCATAGTGGGGGAGGGGGTCTCACAGGCCACGCAGCCATGCTACCTACACCAGGTGTTGGCAATCATGACTGCGTGCCCCTCAGTCCGCAGGCACATATACATGCCCAGAACACCTGCAGAAAGGTAGGCCGTTGTCCAGGACTTTTACAGGGTGGCACACTTCCCCAAAGTCCTCGGTGCCATAGATTGCACCCATGTGGCCCTACGTCCACCTAGGGCCACTGAGCACATCTGGTATTCCATCAATGTGCAGGTATGCGATGCCAAGGGAATCATCACCTCTGTCTATGCAAACTACCCTGGCTCCACCCATGACAGTTTCTTATGCAGAATGTCCGCCCTGAGCCGGGCCATGGAAGCTCGGCAGCATGGCGACACATGGCTCCTAGGTGAGTACAAATGCCCGTGCACATGCATGCATGTCGCACACAGACAAATACACAAACCCCAATAGTCACAACCATTATCACCTCTCCAGGGGACAGTGCCTACCTCCTGAGCAATCACATGATGACGCCAATCCGGAACCCCACCACCCCACCCCAGGTAAGATACAACGCTGCCCATATTGCAACCAGGGCCATAGTGGAGCGCACATTCGGAGTGCTCAAGTCACACTTCCGCTCCCTTGACCGCTGTGGCGGGCAGCTACTCTATGCACCCCCAGTAGTGTGCAGGATCATTGTGGCAGCATGTGTCCTGCACAATGTTGCAACACGCCAGGGCATACCGGTGGACCTGGTGGTGCCCCCACATCCCCAACCACAGACACAGGCGCTGCCCATGGGAGGGGATAGGGCACGTGGCGAGGCAGCCTGGACCCAGCTTGTGGCCATATTTTTCACCTAAACACCCACCCTTCGGAGTGCACACAGGCCTGGCACATACCAGGTGACAATCGATGATGACAAAGAGACAGTGAACTGTCACAACCTTACCACCCTGAGAATGTTGCCATGGAAGTGCCACATTGTGTGCATCCCTAGCTATTCAAACCTAACCAATCCTGTGTGACCAGAAGGTACACATGTAAGGTGTGTATCACACAGACCTGCAAAACAGGCCATGACAATCACTGGTATGTCACCCAAAGCCACCAAACCCACAACATGACATGGCAAGCAATAGCAAAACACCAATACAGTAACAATAATGTACACATTGACATGTGAAAAATGCAAAGTGGCGTCAGACAATGATGCCTGACATGGAATCAGATGAAATGACTGACCAACAACATCCCACACAAAGCAAGTCATGCCCAAATGCATAACAACAGTTGTAGCTTGAACATAACAATGAATGCCTGTTCACATGCACATTGTACACGGCAAAATCAACACTGCATAATACGTGTGCTGTGTCCATCTCCTGCAACACACTGCTCAGCACAGAGCATAGTGACCAGCCATTGTGTGTGACGCACACCCTGACCTTCACATGAAAACGACAAACTAAATAAAAAAACAAATCACGCATGTACAGGATCCACAAATGGTCATAGATCATGTGCTGCAGGGACACAGTGGACCCCAGAAGGCAAACTGAGTGCACATGTGGACATGGCAGGGTGGTTGCACATGTTGTGGATCATAGTGCGAGTGCGTGTGTCAGTAGGGACATGCACTCAATACATGCATGTGCAATCAAGTGACCATCAGTGTCCTCATCACATATGAACATTGCCTATGTGTACACCCCAGCATGTCAAACCACAACTATATCCTCACACCTGAAAGGTAAACACAACACATGAACAGCTATTGATCAGCAGAATACATCATGTACATAGGATACCACAATTACAATGTCAGGGTGCCCATCACACTGTGGGGCAAGGCAACTGTCCAACAAAAAAATACCCCCCCTCCCTCACATATCACCATGACCCACTGAACAACTGCGCATGGGGTATGTAGCCTTCATCCTTGAAGTTCACCTGGCCACAGGATCACCCTTCCCTTTTGTCTCCATCTTCCACCTTGCGTGTAAAAAGTGTCCAGCACCCTCAGAGGCCACCTTGACTTGCAAAAACACCAAATCAAAGAGAACTCAAAGAAGGCAAACACGGAAGCCAAGCAAAAAGCCTGCAGGCAGCAAAACAAACCAGAAGAGCCTCCAGTAGATGACTTGAAGTAGCACTATGTCACAAAGCACAAGTACTAGCACAATGATGGAACAACCAAGGTAGCACAGTAAAACAATGTCACAACAGGATGTGTACCATGTTTGGTACATAATATAGAATGATGCACCATGAACTGATGTGTACTGTCACAGCTCCTGTGTACAGGCACAGGAGTGGCACGAACCAACCACCCCCACCGTGGTCTGGGTGCCTGCAAGGTCAAACTCACACAGGCCTCTGAGACCCTGGTGGGGAAGGAGGGTCAGGGATATGCAGTCGGGACAGGCATTGGTATACTGGATAACCGGAATGAGGGGCAGGAGAGGGGAGTAGGATTGACAAGGGAAAGTAGGGAATGTACGAAAATATAATAATCACATTAACACATACACATTCAGACCAAATGTGTACATCATGCACATAGTACCAAATTACTCAAATTGAAGTCAAAGAGAAACTTATCTCTTTGGTGAGTGCTGGACTCCTGCCTGCGCACTCTCAGGTCCGGTAACATGAGCAGTTCAATGATGCAAAGAGAGCCAGAGTCACTAATCTGTGCGTGCCCATAACACACACACACACACCACCATGCATACCCCAAAGTAACAAAATACTCTACAAACAAACTATCTGGTTTGGTGCTTCGTACCCATATGTAAGATTCCCCCTGTGATGGTTCATACACAGTCAATGCAGTAAGTCATGCACCAGTGGGTGCGTGGCAAATGGAAGACCAATTTGTCAAGATTCACACAACATCCAATGTTCCCTGGGTAAGCAGCCAGACGCATTTAGCAAGGTTCGACTTCAGTACAAGTCGTGTTCCAGCGTAACCTAAATAAAGTAGGTAGTGCATGTGGCAATTTCAACATGAAAATTAAATGCACTGCACACAAGTCTGTCCCTCGCTGTCTGTCCCTGTGAGCTGCTTCTTTCCCTGTCTTGGAACGCTACATGGCTAATACAACTGCCTCAATGGACCATGGTGGCCCGGAGGATATGTGCCCCTGCATGTGCCCCTGACAACTTTCCCATCAGCTAGCCATTAGTCCACCAACGCATCTTAGCTGTACTGTGCGCTTCAACACCAATATCTGTCCAAGCTCACCGTCAGTGGTGCTACTAATCATGCATGTGCAACTGGCCTAGTGGAAGGTTGGCTGCGGTGTGGCCCCCTTGTGCTGCTCACCTTGCCTGGAGTTCCTTGAAACACGTCAGCTTCTGTAGGATGTGTGAGCGCAATCCCTGTGGCTCAGCCTGCGCACACATGCGCATGTCTGCACCACCGAACGTGGCCAGCTTCCAGACGTCCAATGGGCCATGTCTACTGGGAAAGGTGGTCTGGAGGCTCAACCCCTGCAGAAAGGGCAGAAAACACATGATTAATGCATGAAATTTCCCTGTGTGTGTCTCCTCAGGCATGTCATGACTGGACCATGTCAGAGACGTACATCAGAAATTACTCCATCGGTGCGACTTTCACAGGCAAAGTGTGTTAGCCACTGTCTACAGCATGAATTGCATCAAGCACATGTACAGCAAAGATAAGAAACATACTACACAATGTATAGCAATTAATGCACACATGAATCATGAAACCACCCATCTAGCAAAGGAAGAACTGTGGTCAATATCACCCCTATCATCCCCACTAGGGGTGTCAACACAAGTGGTACAGCTGCAGACATGCCACAGATATGATAGTCCAAAGCCCTTGTGTAATAGGCTGTAACACCGAACCATCCTTGCGAGCCCATGGATAAGGGAAGCAGGAGTGGCATATGTGAGTCAGGACCCCAAGCTGCAAACACATACATGAGACAAGCTTGAAGGGACCAACTGGAACAGACAGTGGATGCTTTCAAAAGCCACAAAGCACTACACCGTCACATGAAAGCACAATAGACAAGCAATTGTAAACTATATTAACTAATTAAACTAACTATAAAAAAAAACCTACATTACCTAATTAAACTAACTATCAAATTGAAAGTTAACTAACTAAACTAAAAGAAAAATCAAAAATGGCCACATATGACCCAGAGGGGGAGGTACCCAGGAGGGGGGAGGTACAGGGTGCTGCTCAACACCAACATGCGATGATGTTGAGGAAAAAAGTCTGCCGGACGGGTGAGCCTGGTTCTGTGTGGCGATGACACGTAGGTCTTCATGCAGAACCTCCCGTGATATGCGTGCTTCCTCTTGCAAGGTAACACGTGTAACACTGAGTTCTTCCTGCAAGGCCTGGCTGGACAACTGATGCACCTCCCAGCAAGCACGTAGCTCAGCCGAGATGGTACGCTCAAGCTGCTCAAACCTCTCCGCTGACCGCGCCCTCTGGGACATCAAGAGGACACCCAGAATGGATCTGAGGGACTCATACTCAGAGCCTCCATTTGTGCCTCTGCATGAGCAGCAATTGCTTCACGCAGAGACAACATTTCAGCATGGCGTGCCCTGTCTAAGGCCGCCATGCCCAGCCTGAGTGAGCGGGCCATGGACCGTGCCGCCCGCTGCTGGAGATGCACCTGCCTAGCAGGGGGAAGCAGGGATTGGGCCACACGCTCCATGCTCACAGCGATGTTCTCCATTGCTGCCCCCTGGCGTTCAGAATTGGCAGTCATGTCTTGCTCCCACTCAGTATAGCTGCGGGACCCAAGGACCGGGTGTCCTCGTTGTGTTGGCACCGCCCGCGGCTGCGCGACTACATGCCCCCGTCGAAGTGATGGCCCAGGCACATCAGCGACTGGTGTGGAGGGTGACCCTGCGTCCCGATCCACCACAGGCGGAGGTTCCAACACTGTCTGCCCCTCAGTGCAGGTGTCGCGGACAGAGGAGTGCCCACATCAGAATCACTCACCCCTGACATATGGACCTGATGCACATCCAACTCGACATGGACGTCAGAGTGGTCATCAGGGCTGGACTCATTGCCAGCCACGGACAAGGTGGTCTGTAGCACATGTGGGTTTTCATGGCCTACCACCCCATGACCCCCACTTGTGCTGGGTTGCTGTAGTGATAACAATCCTGTGCCTGGCATGACAACACCATCCTCTGGCTCCATTGCGTCATCATCTGAAAAGTAGAGAGAAAACAGTCACTACACGTGTTAGAAGCACACAACACACACACACATAGACATCACTCAGACACCAAACACATCAAGCAGACATGTCACACACAAAAGAGAACCTGCCATGCATGCTGGGTCAACTTGACATTGCTTCTGTGATTAGGCATGTAGAAGGGTGTTATACCGCTCAGAAGTGGGTCGATGCAGTGCAGAAAATGTGTACGTTACTCACTGTCTACATGTACAAGTACTTCATGATGTGTATCAGAAAATGTGAAGGCAGTGCAAGGTCAACTTCAGGAATCACGTGCAATGTGCATGCATTGGGTAGCATGGCTACAAGCAAACCACCCCTTCCCCCAATGGAAATGCAGGGATGCCTGGCATGGTATCAAAAGGATGACCATAGACCTGTGTATTGACAGACAGTGTTGAGTAGCATCAATTGCATCATGTGTGTCAGATGATGATGGGACAGTAAGCAGGACACATGATGAAACCTCTGGAGTACACCCACGTGTGAAGAAGACACTACACCAGTTGGACAGAGTCATTGGGCATGAAACAGGCAGAGGGCTGTGACCAACACAGACTGTCACATCCTAAACATGTGTGGGACGCAGGACTGAGCCACAGTGGCCATGGGAAGGCTGATGAAATGCCATGCAATGTAGGTCACCCTGGACACGTACTACAATGATCATCCAGTCAAGGACACATAGGGGCATGCATGGAATGCACATGGGGCATGAATGGCCATTCATGTCCCTACAGAGCATCTGGCATCTGCACAGTCCAAGTGACACACCCTGCATCAAGTACAAAGGATGTACCACACAGCATATGTCTGGCAGGTTGGCTGGTGGAAGTTAGCATGTAGACAGGGCGCATGAACAGGCAAGTACTTAACAGCAAAATTGATGCAGACCAGTGCAAAGGTGAAATTGGAGTGCAGAGGGGGGTGGAGGGGCAAGGGAGCATGCCTACGTGGAGTACCCGCATGCAGGCAAAGGACACATGCACGTCAGTCATGCTATGACATAGTCCCAGGGCTGAGAGGAAGGTCACCCAAGGCTACATGCAGAAGGGCCAGTGAGCTGGAACATGGACCGGAGGGGCATCCTGGTGACCAACATGTGAGTAGGGTGCAATAGTGGTGATGCAGACAGTCCCCGTCTGCTCCACATGTCCACCATCCTGTAGAGCAGCCATGCATCAGTGAAGCATTGCATTACTTGCACATCAGAACCATGTACACATGACATGTAATGGCAGTCATGCACAACACATCACACAAGTGAAACACACATGTCCTCAACAAACACGCAGCAACACTCACTGGACTGGGCATCAAAGTCCGGCATCTCTCCCACTCCTTCGACCGATTCAGGTGGTATGAACTCCGCAACGAGTGACTCATACGGAGTGAGTTCTTCCTCCTCAGGTGCAGGCCCACTGCCAGTCACCAGAGTCAAGTTGTAATTTAAGGCACGCTTAGCCTTAGCGCTGCGTTTGAGGTCATTCCAACGCTTTTTGCACTCTTGCGCCGTGCGCACCTCATGGCCGAATGCACTCACATGTTCCGCAACTTGCTTCCAGTGGGTATCATGGTGGGCAGCCGTAGTCTGACAATTAGGCCCCACTAGCATGTCACGGCTGTGGTCCCGCACGTTGTCCACGAGGAAGTCCAGTTCCTTGTTGCAGAACAGCTTCTTCCTTGACATGCAGGAGGTCGTGGCTGTGTGTGGAGTCCCAGCCTGTGCTGCAGGTGCAACCTTCCTCCTCTTGGATTGTGGCGCAGACCCTGGCTGGCAAATGCCGCCCTGATCAGTATGGCCAGTGGCACCGGTGGATTGAGCCAAGGGAGTGGCAGGTGGAGGGACGACCAAAGGCCTGACTTGCGTCAGTGGCAGCTGGGTGCCCTCTAATTGACCCTGCGCAGCAACATCCGCTGTGGCAGGGTCATTGACCGCGACTGTCCTGGTTGGTAGACTCACAACCGGGGTGTTGTTGCTGCATCTGGCCCTGCACTTGCCAGCAGCAGATGACATTACTGCCCCCGGGACACGTGTCTCGGTCAGGGCAGCCCTGCGTGCACCTACGGTTTGCCTCCTGCCCTGTTGGAAATCTTCCAAGGACTCTTCAAGTGCCAACGCAGCCTGCGTTGGCAGACCCTGAGCCTGGGTGTTGGTGCCCACAGCTGCACCTGCAGCTACCACTACCCTTGGGCCTGTGGCAGTCGATGAAACGGACTGCCGGGTCACATGGGTGCCAGTGCCAGATGCAGAAGCTGCATCTCCCGGAACCACAGTGGGTGGTGGCATGACTGCACCGACACATGGCACATTTTCGTTTTGCTTTATTTTGGGGTGATTGGACCTGCCCCACACTTTTGTATATAGTTATTTCTTAGGTAGTTTGTTTGATGGGTTTCATTTCTTTCGTTGGGCTCATGGACCCTTTGAACAATAATTGTACATAGTTGAATATTGGATTTGTGGGAACTTATTTTTTTTTATTCACCATGGATCAATGGATTTTACATTTTACGTTTCCTTTGAATTAACTTTGGTGGACGGAGAGTTTGGACGAATATTCTTTTGGATTTCCTTGGATTGGTTCTACATTTCATTTTAGTATGTTTTGGACATGCATTTCATTTCATGTTTGACTTTTTTTTATGCTTTCTTTTTATTTTATTTTTGTTCATAATACATTTTCATATTTTACTTCCATGTGTGGTATTCGCTCATTGGGTTCATGCATGTCAAAATGTGGGTTTACACAATCAATGGCACCCAGTGTGTGTGTGTGTGACGGACATGTGTTGATGTACATAGTTGACTTTTGGTTTGTGTCATGAGATAGACATGTCAGTGTGGGGTGGATTGGGAAATTCATTGCATCTCAAGACTGGCGTGGCGTGCTGTGGGATTTTGGTGGACATGAGGGCCATGATTGTGCATCTTTATGACCTGTTGGCGGGGGACATGAGTTGGGGCCTGCTGGCAGGTGCCCATCACTGCTGGGTGGGGGTGTTGCAGGGGGACATGAGTCAGGGCCTGCTGGCAGGTGCATGTCATTGCTTGGTGGGTGGTGCAGGGGGACATGAGTCGGGGCCTGCTGGCAGGTGCTTCTCACTGCTGGGTGGGGGAGGGTGCAGGGGGACATGAGTCAGGGCCTGCTGGCAGGTGCCTGTCACTGCTGGGTGGGGGGGTGCAGGGAGGCATGAGTCGGGGCCTGCTGGCAGATGCCCGTCACTGCTGGGGGGTGCAGGGGGACATGAGTCGGGGCCTGCTGGCAGGTGCCTGTCATTGCTGGGTGGGGGTGGTGCAGGGGGACATGAGTCGGGCCTGCTGGCAGGTGCCCGTCACTGCTGGGTGGGGGGAGCAGGGGGTCATGAGTGGGGGCCTGCTGACAGGTGCCCGATACTGCTGAGTGGGGGTTGCAGGGGGACATGAGTCGGGGCCTGCTGGCAGGTGCCCCTCACTGCTGGGTGGGGGGGTGGAGGGGGACATGAGTCGGTGCTCACTTCTGCATGGTGACATGTGGGCTGGCTGGCGGCATGGCCAGGGATGTAGGGTAGTTCCCTGTGATGTGGGCTGCCTGCAGGCCCTGGGGAGGGTGGTGAGGGTTCACCTGGGAGGACACACACTGCCAATTCTCGTTGGGGCACCCCAGCAATACACACACCCTGCTCGCACACGGCCTATCACGTGTGAAACTCCCCGCGAACCCCAGTAATACACGTAACCTGCTCGCACAGGGCCTATTGCGTGTGAAACTCCCCGCGAACCCCAGTAATACACGTAACCTGCTCGCACAGGGCCTATCGCGTGTGTAACTCCCTGCGAACCCCAGTCATACACGTACCCCGCTCGCCCAAGGCCTATCGCGTGTGTAACTTCCCGCGAACCCCAGTAATACACGTACCCTGCTCGCACAGGGCCTATCGTGTGTGATACTGCCCACAAACCCCAGTAATACACGAACCCTGCTCGCACAGGGCCTATCGCGTGTGAAACTCCCCGCAAACCCAGTAATACATGTAGCCTGCTCGCATGTGAAACTCCCCGCGAAGCCCAGTCATACACGTAGCCCGCTCGTCCAGGGCCTATCGCGTGTGTAACTCCCCGTGAACCCCAGTCATACACATACCCTCGCACAGGGCCTATCGTGTGTGAAACTCCCCGCGAACCCCAGTAATACACGTACCCTGCTTGCACAGGGCCTATCGTGTGTGAAACTCCCCGCGAACCCCAGTAATACACGTACCCTGCTCGCACGGGGCCTATCGCGTGTGATACTCCCCACGAGCCCCAGTAATACACGGACCCTACTCGCACAGGGCCTATCGCGTGTGAAACTCCCCGCAAACCCCAGCAATACACGTACCCTGCTCGCACAGGGCCTATCGCGTGTGATACTCCCCACGAACCCCAGTAATGCATGTACCCTGCTCGCACAGGGCCTTTTGTGTGTGATTCTCCCCGCGCAGTGGGGTACATGTATTTGGAGAGGTGCGTGGGGAGTTTTACAGACGTTTTCGTGGTTGGGGGGTTGTATGCTGGTCCACTGTGCGCCACGGCTGGTTATGGATGTTAAGATCCATGAATACGCTGTGTGCAGAAATGGATTTTGGCGCACGCCGCTGGCGCAGACTGCCATACGCGCACTCTGTGCACCAGCCACATGCACCACTTGTGCGCTGAATTCTATGAATTACCCCCTCAATAACAAACCAGTTCATAAATAGGGTAGTAGTCCACTAAATATTTCAAAGTTAATACTTCAGAGTCTTCAGGCAGTTTGTGGAAACATGGGCTGCAGTTTCTAGATCTTTAAAACTCAGGGCTCTGTGTTTCAGGTTTAAACTAATGATAGACGCCCACATTCCTACTCTTGAGCTCCTGACTTCTGTCTTCTACCTCCAACCACCCACGTTCCCCACTGTAATGCTCTATACGTACCTGCCTCTACTCCCACTCTACTCTCACTCTCCAGACCAGCTATCCCCTCTTCTGCCGTTCTCCCATGGTCGCCAATGGAAATGGAAAAGGGGTGTATAGAGCCCACCCCCACCATTTCCAGGCAAGGCTTTACTTCTTTCCTTTTTGAGTGAAAAAAACATAACCCTCTACTTCAAATAAAGGTTGCCATCATAGTCTAGATATTATCTGGGGTGGAAAGAACCACAATGCCTCCCTTGGCATGCTATACTTGGATGGCAATGGCCGGACACACTTGTTAAAGGCTTTTGCTTCCTCCTGGACCCCTTCAGCTAGACCAGAAGTCATCCAGGGAGGGCAGTGAGGCGAATGGCTACCTAGGTAAAGAGAGATCCTGTTATTCCCAGCCATTACATTGCCCCTGGTTGATACCAGAGTCTGCACTATGAGGCATTTGCAAGTCCACAAACAGCAAGAATCTGAACAATGACGTGGCCCTCCTTCATGTCTCCAAATGGGAAAGCCATTGAACATATAAGAGACTTATAGAAACACACCACCACATGGTAACTTGGACATCAGTAATGCATTGTGAATATTGGTCTATATCAGAAACTGCATGGACCTGTAATCGATCCTGTTGACTGGGAGACCGCCACCTGTGATGAACAGACTACATGTTGCCCTTCCACATGTTGCTTCAGGGAAAGGCTCAGCCAGGTGGCCGCTTTATGCAAGGTTTGAACACATAGGCCTTCCATCGTAGGTTTCAACAATGTATTCTAACTTTTTAAGAACATTATTGGTGCATGTTATTGCTAGCAAAACATGGGTTCCCTTAAAGGCCATCTGTCAAGGTGTAGTTTAATTCCCAAGCAAACTGTAGTCTTTTCCTCTGTAACTGACATTGAGGTTTGACCCTACAGTCAAATCTGAGGACGAAACTTTGAGTAATACTCCCACACACCAAAATAATGAAAGCAGCTCCCATTTCATGGTTGGCGCTGACCCAGGTCATTGCAGCTGCTGTCCCCACCCATCAGAGTGCGCCCTAAGTACTCTACTTCATTATTCAACAATCAGAAATTCTCAGATTTTAAAGTTAGCCCATATTTTCACAGAATATCTGAGATCTTTTCAAGCAAAATAGCATGATAATATATATCAATCGAGAAAACCAGGATGTTGGTCTGGAAGTACTTTACATCCTGCATCCCTTTGAAGAGGTCACTCATAGGCCTCTAAAAATGATGCCACTGAGGCCGAACCAAAGGGCATCAAACGGAACTGTTAGAGCCCAAATGGAGTTATGACCAAAAGACTCAGATGAAACTATATCCGGTGGTAGGACAAAAAAGGCCCAAGGTGGGTAAGAGAATGGCTACCCATATGCATGGAATCATCTGGCCTATGTGAGGGAGTGACGGCAATCTAACTCAAAGTCACAGTTTCTGCCCTGCAAGTCTATAAGTATGAACATCATTTCATTATGTTTGACCAACAGAGCTATGGGCACCAGCCAATATGTTTCTGGATGTATTACTTTTTAAATGTTTTTAACAATTATTCAGGCTTCCAATGCAACCTGATTAGCAGGTTCCTGAGAGAGTTTTCTGCCCAGTGCTTTATCAGTTTATAATTTGATGCTTTCTTGCTAAACGCCCATACTTGCTATTACGTCTTGAAAACATCAGGAACCTTTCTGATAACTGCCTTGCCAATGCCTTCTTGAAATTGTGAGGGTCAGAAATGAGAGGCAGACACAAAGTTGTAATGTTTTCAACAACATACATCCTTATTAAAATAAAGGGGTTGGATAAAGGCCTTTCTGGCCCTATCCTAAAGAGAGTTTCCCTGCCTAGGAAACTAAAACTAAAGACCAGTCTTTGTCTCGTTATCAAAATCATAAAACTGTCCTTGTGTCCAAAACTTATCTGACCCTCACACTAAAAATTAACCATCCAAGGTGTAACGTAGGAGTCTCTGTTTTTGATTTAGCAAAAAGTGTGTAAAATACCAAATAGATAAATTTAACAAATAATCCAGGAACCCAGGTATTGATTCCCTTCCCCTGGATTATTTCAGGTAGGATAGCAAAAGTGTCCTTTTCAAACATTGACTCTGTAAGGATGGCAAAAGTGTCTCTTATGCACAACAACTTCTTAAAGTGATCTCCTGGTAGACTCCCCTGCTAGGAATCCTTCAGTGGTTCTTTAGATGCCCTGGTGTACTCTCCTACCAGGTATATTTTCACAATGTCTTTTTCCTTCATATATTTTATATGGATTACCTGGTATACTTTCCTGCCAGGAATCCTTCTCTCGGTCTTACAGATACCTGGTATACTCTACTTCCAGGCTATCTTTCTACCAAAATCTTACTGCCTGAAGTGTTTCTTTCACCAGGACTTCTTACAATGTTCTCTTTCTCTTTAAGTATAACACACTTCTTTACTGTTAATACTTCCTTGGCTTTCGATACTACTTGTTCCAACTTCCCCCATATAGACAGCTCATATATGGACACCTGTTCTATGTCTGTCTATTAATGTATTCACTAGTATTAATTTGCGTGTGGCAACACTTTTTCCAATTTTCCCCAAATTGACATCTCATAGATGGACACTTTTACAGATTTTGCCTTTCAACTTCTTCATTAATGTTCATCTGCTTGTGATAATATTTACTCCAACTATCCCCATATTGACTTCTCATATATGAGGATTTGTGTAAATTATGCCTTTCTAATTTTCTTGGCCGGCATTCAAAATAAGTTTTCAATTGTTCATATGCCTGTCGGCACGTCCCGGGGTCCCCAACACCTATTGGCATACTCACCTGTATCTGGTGGCGTTTCCGACCTGTGGCACTCTACTGCTGTGAAGATTTCACTCTGGGAAGGCTTCTCCTGGTTTGCAGACCCTTATTCAGTTCTCTCGCCGGCTCTGCATTCATTTGGCAATAGAATTGCTGGTGTTCAGTAAGACCGCTTCCCCAACATCTTTGCTGTCACTGTCGGCTCTTTAGCAGTCCTTCCACAGCATCTGCTGTGCTTCTCCCGGTCTCATGTCTCTCTGGTACGTTGCACTCATGAACAGTTACTTGGAAGTGCCTGTTTGCCTCAGCACGGCCCGTTTCCATGCTTCTGCTTCTGCCTTCGGTTTTGCTTCACGATTGGCCTGCTCTGCATCTCTCTTCTCCTATGCTTAATTGAAGGTGTTCATCATTTTTAAATGTCCTGTGCAGCTGATTTCCATTGCCACAACTAGTCTGCACGTTTAGCTTGGTGTTTCCTTCAACCCACATTAATTTATTCTTCCTCTTTCTCGTCTCAGTACTTGGGGCTTTATGGGAGTTGAAGTCAATAGACGTTTTAAACCTTATAAAGCAATATTGTTTTGGATCTTTGTTTAAATCAAACACATCAGAGACAGGAGATGTCAAGGGAGCACTATGTGTAATTGTTTTCTGCTCAGATTAACAATAAGACATCAGCTTTTTAGCTGTTATAGTGTTTTCTTCAAAAGGGGAGGGAGAATAGTGTGTGTCTCCTAAGGGAGTCATCACTTCCTTCCAGTGGCTATCCCCTCCCACATGCAACCATCAATTGCTGGGATGTTCCTTGAAGAAGAGAGTCTTGAGGCCTTTCCTGTAGTGTAAGATGGAGGGGGTCAGTCTTATCTGCATCAGTAACATGTTCAAACAGGAAAAGGCCTGTTTCCTGATGTGTTGCCTCTTGCAGCTCTTTATTTCCAGCTTGGCATTGTTGTGACTTCTAGTGGTGCACTGATCTCCCATGATGGTGAGTTTTTCGGCCGGGTAGAGTATCATTTTGTCTGTGACTGCTTTTTAGGTAATGCAGGCTGTCTTGAACATGGTGCGACCTTGAAGGCGTAGCCAGTGCAGCTCCTTCAGGATGGTGGAGGAGTGGTCAAAGGTTCTTGTTCCTTTATTGAGGCATGCTACACTATTGCATGCTGGGCTGCTTTCAGAGGGACCAAGGTTTCATCTTGGAGAACTGGGCATAGGGTGCTGCCGTCACCCAGGTTGGCGATGACTAGAAGTGGAATGACTGTTCTGAAACTCAGGGAAGGAATGAAAGGCTTGGTGTTATGTCTTACCTATCCTGTTTCATTAGCTGTTTCCTAAGTATATGTGAGCCTGTGCCTGGAATGCTTGTATTATAGTGTTCCATCTAGAATGTTTTGGTGTGAGTGCCAAGGTTCTCCCTGTTCAGTTGGAAAATGAGCTGAACAGAGGGGGGACCGGTAGTGCTTCCCTCCCTTATGTATCCTGCCTGTAACCTATTACCTGTGACTTATGTACCATGAACCCACTAAAGTCTCTTAACCCAACCTGGTCTCCTGGCTCATCATTGCAACCCCTCAACTTGCGTTGTAACACTGGCGACAAGGATTTTGGTGATTGAGGTGTACCTGGGGCTGAAAAGCAGCAAGAAAGGACAGAAAAGAAGCAAACTTGTGCCAGAAGGAATATGGTGCACAGGAAGTTGCCCACCAAAAAGGAGTGAGGAACCAGAAGCATCCACCGCCCCCCCAGCCCCCGGACCCAAGGTGAGCGCGCCCCATGTCCTGCATGACTGATTAGTGAGGGACATTTATAGTGATTTTGGGGGGCAGCACTGCTCACTTTCATTTGTTCTGCATCTGCCACAGCAAGGGCTTCTTAATATATGAAGGCATAGGCGCATTTTTAGTTTGGCGCTTCACAAGAAGTCAATGGCGTATTATTGGCAGAGCAAGGGGTCGGGGGAACAAAAGAGAGACTCTGCTTATCAGCAGTGCAAATGGCTCCAGCGAGAGAGCGCATAGAAGTAGCCGGGCATTTGACAGTACGCCCACGTTCATAAGACTTTTACAAGCTGCGTTTGAACATGCTGTAAAAAGGAGCGGCTGCAAGTCATATTAACACTGAGTAGGAGTTAAAGGCGCAGCTGGATTGACTGTTCATTACCTTCTGCATTACTGGAACGTTACATGTACTGCAATGACTGGAGGATGCATTTCAAGGCTATCAAAATGAAAGCGGCAGGCATTTATTTTCTATTAGCATTTCCATTTTGTCTGATCGGATCTTCAGGAAAGTATTTCTGCCTTTCGATTTTCTTGAACGTGTAATGTGCGAACTCAAAATGTTTTGCCTTATGTACATTGCAATTCTTTTTTTGTGACATTGCCATTTTATTGAGCTGATATTTAAGAGTTGAAAGCAACATGCAATGTACCCATGCAAGGTTTCTTTATATTGTAAATGCAAAGGCCATCACATGCTAAAATGTTGTTTGGAAAATGAAAATGAAGGCAATGCATCACTTTGGGAATGTGATATATGAAAACATGGGTCACATTTTGCAGGCATTGTGGTGTAGTTTTTATGGTTTGTTGTATGGCATTCTATAACATACTTCTGGGAAAGGAGTTTCCTGTTTTTTGTGCCAATAGCGTTGGCAGGAGTGTTGATTTACAGTGGCCATGTGCTGTGGGTCTCTTTATTGGTGTGAATATAGTTATTGGTGTGTGCCAAACTGTAAGCATGAGTGTTACCCAAGGGTGGGCAATTGAATTATTTTTTGGAGCCATATGGTGGCTATGAGCCAATAAGCAGTGTTTTATTATGGTGCCAATGTGTTTTGTTTGGCAAGTGTTTTAGTAATTGCATTGGACCTAAAGTTATGGTGCCAATGTTGGTTATTGGCAATTTTTAATTGGAAATGGCTATGGCACCAATGTTTTTAGCAGGTTTTAAGTGGTAATGGAATGGCATTAATGCAACCAAAAGAAATGGCAGGTAATAAAATGTATAGTGTAGTTTGCAGTAACTAACCCACAGCTACATATCAACAAAGACTCTGCAGGCATAACATTTTGAATTTTTATTGCGGCGCACCTAATTTTCGGATTATCAAAATTTGTTATGCTGAATTCATCTTGTTGTTTTTTTTGTGGATATTGTGAGTGCCATAGAACTACTGCATTTCTTTGATATGTTCACCGTGACAATGTTTTTATTAACCTAACAATTTTTCCACAGGTATATGTCAAAACTGAACTTTGCAAGCATGATTTTTGGGACTCGCTATGGTGGTGTAACTTAAAACGTTTTATATTCCCAAAATTTTTCAAGCTGAATTTGTTCATTAGTTTATTTAACAAACTGTGTAGGTTATTAATAAGTCAGCTGTGTGATTGTGGTTGTGTGAACGTCTGTTTGCCAGTATGAGAGCATGGTTTGCTCATTGTCTAGTAATAGGTTAGCTCCTTGACCTTTAAGCATGCCTATGTTTAATATGCTTAGTTGTGGCGAGCATTCTCTTGTTCAGGTAGTGAACTTACATAGGTTCAAATGTTAATGTGCTCAGTGGTGAGCATTGGTGTTTCAAGGCTAGTAGCTAGGTTACAGGCCTGGTTTTATGTTGGCACATTTTTGTGTCAATGTGTTAGTTAGTTAATGATTGATCATTTGGTTGGGTATCAACATTGGTGCTATTTGTCACCGTTAATGTGGTTGGTGCTCAGCAGGATGTTATGTGGAGGCAATTTGTGTCTCTAAATTATATGCATTAGGCAGATAGAGGGTATTAACCCTGTAGTTTCTTTCAGGAAGCTTTTGATGTTGTAACAGGGTTAATGATATGATGTAGGTGGTCAGGTTTGTTTATTAGATTGTGGGTTGGTTCCCTGTAGCCGAGTTCCATAAATGGCCATTATGGTTCTGGCGAGTGTCTTGTAGTGGATTAGCTATTTTTAGCTATATCATGGAATTGGAAGGGAATAGCATATGACTATTAGTGGTTTGCTGGATGGGATATGGAAGGATAGTTGTTTTTTAGATATATTGTCCATTTATGACTTTTCCTTCTGTTTCCTTCCTTCATTGTATTGTCATGTAAGGGGGAAGATGTGTTATGTCTTACCTATCCTGGTTCATTAGCTGTTTCCTAAGTATATGTGAGCCTGTGCCTGGAATGCTTGTATTATAGTGTTCCATCTAGAATGTTTTGGTGTGAGTGCCAAGGTTCTCCCTGTTCAGTTGGAAAATGTGCTGAACAGAGGGGGGACCGGTGGATGCTTCCCTCCCTTATGTACTTATCCTGCCTGTAACTTATTACCTGTGACTTATGTATCACGAACCCACTAAAGTCTCTTAACCCAACCTGGTCTCCTGCCTCATCATTGCAACCCCTCAACTTGCGTTGTAACACTTGGCTTTGCAGATAAACACAAGTTGGTATCATTCTGCTTCGGTCTCCTTGGCAATGTATCTATTTAATGAGTGTTAAATGTCAGAGTAGGGAGATCCTGCATTGAGTGAGAATTGTGCATGAATCTATTGAGCTTCTTGTCAGACATCCAATTCTAGACTTGCCTGAGATTGCCTAGGAGAATTAATTTGGTCATTGCTGGGTTGAGCTTCAGGTAGGGGATTGACATCTAGACTTGGATGAGGGATAGACAGTGCTTGAATGGATGATATCATTCATGCAATTGCTCTTTAGGTAAATATGTAAATATGTATGTTATCTGAGTATTGGTGTATCTTGATCTTTGTGGTGGCAAAGCCTCTCAGGGTTTATTGGAAACCCTGAGAGTTTCCAATAGCGATGGAAGACAACAGGGTACAGGATGGAGCCTTTTGGAACTCCTTAGAGAACTCCATAGGTTACTGGGCAATGATAGGCCCTGTTGGACCCATCTGGATGAGTTGGTCTCCAATGGAGAAATATAATTCAAGACGCTGCAGGACTGTTCAATAGCAACCCATGTGTGTGACAATGATATTTAAAAAGGGCTTCGTGGTCAATGGATATAAAGGTGGCAGATATGTTGAGTAGGAAGAGTGAGGAGGGGTCCTCTTTGCCCATGATTTGCATAGTGTCATTGATAACATTGGTGGTGGGGTCTCTGTGCTGCATTATAGTCAGAAACCTGATTGTTAATCCTATAAGAGATTAGGTGGAGTAATCCTTTTGTGCAACTGGATGGTGATGGTCTTCTTAATCACTTTTCTAACCAAGTGTACATGAGGGATGGGCTGACTGTGGGTTTCTTCAGCAGGAGGAGGATAGTTCCCTTATTTGGTTACTTAGGATGGTGCCTTATGTGAACGAAGTGTTGATGATGTTGAGAAGTGGCGTGAGTGCTTCATCTTTGATGGCCTTCAAAATGAAGACTAGGGTATTGCATCGTAACTGGTGGTGGGTCTGCGAATTGTGAAAGTACTGGTCAGGTCTTCTGGAGCAATTGTCCTGAATTCAGTCTACATTGATATGTTGCAGGCTCTTATGGGTGGAATATCTGTGGTGTGTTTGGAGAACTCAATGGTGTGCCTCATCTTGCTTATCTTGTCTGTAAAGGAGTTGTTGATGGCGTTGCATTTGCCAGTGTTTTAGGCTATTGCAAGTTCAGACAGGGGATTGATGCAGTACTTCATAGCTATACAGATTGCTCCCATGATGCTTCCATGCTGCTTGTTGTGTAATAGTTTGTGGTGGTTGCGGTGATGGGTGTGCTGAATGTAGGGCTTTCAGTTTAATGAAGTCTTCTTCTTGTTGGGATTTTCTCCAGCACTTTTCTTGTCAGTGTATGATACACTTTCTCTCGATGTGTACCTGTGTGTATCAAGGTGTGAAGGGCTTATCTTTGTTGAGTTCAAGTTTCAGTGGTGTATTGGTGTTGGTGGTCTCAGTGTAGTGGAGCGCACTGAGCGGGGCGTTGATATTCTCTAAGGGGGTGGAGCCATTTTGTATTCTAATTCTGCTTGTAAAGGGAGCAAGTTAAAAGCCTTTATCACAGAAATGATGTATTCATCTCGTACAGTTCCTAGTATACGCTGGTCTCAGCATGAAGCTTATCTTATTTGGAAACCACCTTCCTTATCAGGAAGCTAATTAAGAGTCACAGAAACTAGACTTTGTCATTTTGAGGAATTTCTAAAAATGGGCTCGTTATGATGACTATTTTCTGATTACTTTTTTGTTTTACAAATTGCTTTGTTTTCTTTGTTCGAACCATCAATGTACCCTCACTCAATCACCACCTTATAATTTCCTTTTTCTGCTTTTCTCAAAGTGGTCTTCACTTTTCTCTTTTATCTATATTTTAACATTTTAGCTTTTATAGTTTTCCCCCTCCCTATAAACCTGAGTCAGGAGAAACCTGACCTATTCATTCAGATATGTCTTTTTATATATTGTATATAGTTGTATATAATGCGATGTCAAAAGTCCCTAGTGGACGCCCCCATGTAAAGATGGAAGTAATGTATTACCTGTCTATTAACTGTATTAACATATGCTCATGCTTTTGTACAAACGTAACCATGTACACTTTTGCAACACCAACTGTAAGAAAAGCTCCCAGATACCCTTGGGTTAGACGCGCTATATAAATAACAAAAATAAATAAATAAACAACCCCTTTGTTTTCCTCCATAAGGCTTCTTTCCGAACCACTTTGGTGTTATCCACCCAGGGTGGTAAATGTGATTTCTACCCTGAGAATGTAGTTGCAATTTAGATGTGTTGACAACTTGTTTTCTTGCAAGTTTCAGTGTAGTTGGGGATTCAGCAGGAAACACATACATTTGTCTTTGCATCCAAGGTAGGAGGAAAGAGGAATATTTTTAGATGAGACAAAATTACAGCCTATCTGGGTTTGCACTTTAAACAGTGGACAGCTGGAAACCTGCATAAATGCTTCCAGTAGATTTTATCAAGAGGGAAGGGATAGGTTATCGGTTCACAACTTTTGTCACTTGTTAGTAGTAAGTAGTAGGTGAAATCAGCCCTCCACTATTCCACTATCAATCATTTGCAGCCAGGGAAGGACCATCAGTCAATCAGGTGGCTGGAAGAGCAAGCAAGAATAGACATTCTCTGTCTGCTGCTTCCAGCCCCCCGAGGCCCTTCGCTGGGTGGCGCCATTTCTTTTGGCTGGACCGGAGCCTTGTGCTCCGTCCCTGGCGCTCCTCTCGTCTCCCAGCCACCATAGACATAGAAAGGGGACTTTGTCTCTTTTCCACATGGCGGCAACCATCATTTTTCCTTTTTTTTCCTTCTCTCGTGAGACTGGCTACGCAAGGAAAAAAAAATTCACACCCCAGATAAACCCCAGTGTGCGAATGGCTTTCACGACCTCGATGGGGACCGGAAATGGCCGGTAACGGACCACAGCCCGACCTGATGCCCTTGCTTCACTCGGGCATACCTTCACTCGTGCTGGCAGGCCGCTACCAGCCAGGTCTGTCCCCTGCCGGGGCCATGAAAACCATATGATTACTTTCAAAGATCCTATGATAGTCAAACAGAGTCTGCGAATTGAATTCTCCTTTATCTTTGTATTGTTGTTGTTGTTTTTAATTTGATAATTATTATTATGGAGTTTAGCCTGCCCAGCATGGCAGACAGACAGCGCTCTTATTTTTAAGTATCATGGCTACCTTGGGTCCGAGATACTTTGGTAATGGTGATTTGTTTTTATACTGGCTGTGTATTTTATGTTAGAATTTTGCCACGTCAAGCTTGAATAGTTGAAAAGTGATTCGAGAAGGTGCAGGGGCATTTTGAGCAGAAATGCCTTGTGTGGTCGCTTAAAGGCCATGAAGAATTTCTCAATTGTCTTAAGAAACGGGGTGCGATATGAACAAATATGCCATCAGCTGAGAGCTTCCGCTCTCTTCTTCTGTGGTTATTTGTGGCCCTCCCATTGAATTTCCAAGCGGATCCCGCGCCTAGACCAGGTGCAATCAACCCAATCAGGCCCTATGTGTACAGGCGCGTGACTCGTGCACCTACACCTCAGTTTTCAGAGTGGCAGTTCTGGCGCGGGCATCCAGCCTTTACTGGGTAAAAGGTGGAATATAAATATGGGATGAACGGCTCTGGCGTGTCTGCGGCAGCAGCAATTCCACCAACCCTCCAGTGCATCAGTGCAGCCACTACTGGCCTTTGGTCGCTCAATCAATATCAAGTAGACTGTTGGAAAAACATGAACCTCTATTTTGTGAGTATGGCCCCGTGCATTTTGACGCATCCCTTGTATTGCTGTTACTTGAGAGCACTAATATACACTCCATACACAAACAAGCATTGGCAATGCCAACAGTTTAGGCTTGTGTGTAGGCATGGGAAAGACGCTTGCCAGGTGTTGCCCAATCGGTTTTAACTGGCCATTGGTGGTAGAAGGTGTTAAAGGAGGCGAGTACCTGGGCATCTAATAGCGGTGCCTGGCAAATGCCTAATACTTATACAATAGCCGAAACAGTTGGCTTTGCCAATCTTGTTTTAAACAGGACTTCAGTGAAGGACATGCATAGTGCTTACAAAGGGAGTGGCTCGAGGCAGACCTGGTTAGAGACATTGGTTGTGTACACTAGTACCACCTTCAAAGCTCATATTAAGCCATTAACCCTCAGAAGACTTATTTGATGAAACAACACAGGCAGGCACTTGAGTGCACAGTTTGATGGTAAGGCTTGAGTAAAGCGTTCTCAAACTCCCATGAGGTGGCGTTTTGGCAGGGAGGGGCAGGAACTGGGTGGGAATGGCCACAGGGATTAGCATGGCAATGGCCAGTCAATGGATTGTCAAATTACCAAACTACGCCTGCAGGTTGTGTGTCCCTCCTCATATGCCATTTGCCTTTATCTGTACTATAATTCAATAGTTCTACTTATGCACCGCCTAATAGCCCAAACTAACTAGAGCATTTAAAATAACATTGGCCTGCAAGTCGTAACAAATGAGGGCATGTGACAATTCAAATATTTACGTTTATAGAGATAATTCAGTTAGAAAGACCACAAAAGCAAGCTGTCCTGTTGGCATCTCATCTGGAAGGGTTGGCAGTGAGTGCTGACTGGCACCAACAAATGGCCCCTAGCGATGGCATTTTAACATTGGCAAGTACATTCCACAGTGGCGGATAGGAAGGAGGGTGTCGTGCTCACGTTGCTTGGTGAAGGCATGTGTGCAGTGAAAAAAGAATTTCCACTCTGTGGTTTTCGTAAAAAGATGCTGCTTGATCGCTCACATCTCCTGCGACCACCAAAGGTTTTTTGTACACTCAAAGTTTGTACGAGAAACTGATGCTAATCCATGCCAAAAGGAAGTGTGGCAGGTAGAGTGACCGCCAAACACGTACACCGTGTTTTCTATATGGGACAAGCGCCAACACTAATGACAACCCAAACATGCAGAAACAGGTGTTAATATCATAAACTCATTGCAAGGGGTTTAAAGAGTATGCAAACCTTAAACTTTAAAATGATCTAATTTACTGAGGAGAGGAAACTTTGTCCCTGATCTGGCAATGATATGCATTGCTCCGAGCCACAACATTGGGTGTTTACTGTATTGCGTTGTATGGGCCAATTTCACACCTATAACATTTCACACTGGACGATTGTTCACTTCGCAAAAAAAAGTGCATGAGTGCTCCACGCTACAATGAATAAGGCAAGTTAATCTGAATCAGTGCCCCCTTTTCAACGACAGACTAGTGGGGGTTCTATACGCGATTGCTCAGAGCTGTGTATTGTCAACATTCCGAACTTCAATGTTCAACTCTTGGAGGACAATCTATAGCTTGACCCGCATATGACAGAAGGGACTATCAAATAACGACTGGAGATCTAAAACCCTAAAAGTAACCATCATTTAGATGTAAGGGGAGTAGAAAATAAGGTCCTAGTTGTAGGATCTACACCATGGCCAATACAATCTTCCAGGGTGATACTTCCTCACTCCATGGGAAAGCATGGATCCTGCGTCTCTCTTCAGGTCCTAAATCCTACAGACATTAGAGGACACTGTAGATTTTCTAGTATTTATTCTTTATGTGGGCCGCTTTGATCAATTTGTAACCTGGTCAACAAGTCGTGTCATCTGTTTTTTCTTGTATGTATTTGTAACAAAATAAGTATGCTCAAGCGCCCAGATACCTCCGGGTTTGGTGCGCTCTACAAATAATAAACTTAACTTGTATATGATTAATAGGAATCCCATAAACTTCTGCTGTTTGTTCATTATTGTAGGTAGATTATTCCTTTGCTACAAAAACCTCTTCTTCACATCCATCATCATTTTCTAAATTGGCGAGTGCAATTCTATAAATGTTGGAACACACAACTTAATCAACTTGAATCCAGGTAGAATCGAGGAAAGACTTATTACAAAGCTTGCCCTGAGAGATGATGTGTGGTCTTCATAACATCAGCACCCCATTGGTTGCCTTCTGCTAAATTGACTGTATAATGTATAGCTCGTTCAGCATCGAAATAAAGGGGCCATCTTATCTTGGAAATAGATTGTTAAAAGATCAGCCAAGGAGGCGTTTTCACTCATTGGTCATTCATTCTAGTGTGGTGGGGAGATTAAAAGAAGAAGAAATGTGAGCAGAGACTCCTGTCTGTCAGACGACCAACACTTTGGAACGCCTTACTTACTGGAAATTGCAGCAGTCAGCAGCATGTGTCAATATGGCAACAACTGAACGCACATCTGGAAGGTGATTCTATGGAGAACGCCTCTTATCAACCACCATAAACCATCAGCGACTATTGTCCTCTGTGAGCTCTGGGGCTACTCTTTTAAAGCTTTTAAAGCTTGTACAACATCCCATTAATGGCACATAACATAATGCTTAATATTACATTTGCCTAAAGCACACCTAATTATATGGATGGGCGTTTTTGAGCTGTGGAATGCCGAAATCCAATTAAGTTTTCTGGGTATCAATAACATGTGCAAATAATCTCCTTTGAAATGCAATATTTGTAAATGTTGCAGTCATTCGTATTGCCATTACCTCTATTTCTTAAACCCAAGAGCACAACGTTAAAGTGGGCCTATTATAAGATCAAAGAGTCAAATTTTACATCTGAGCGATTATGCTTAAACATGAAGACTGATATTTTCAAGCTATCTCTTCCAATAAATCTAGTGAATGCATCTCCACTAAATAGAGTAGCTCGGGCCCCTTAAGGTGTGCAAACATTCCCCCCATCTTGCTGTTACCAACTGCTGTTACTTGTGGTGTGGTGGGAGTGAACTAACAGGTAGTCTGCTGGTCACATGAGTAGGCCCTGCCACTCAGTTGTCCCGCCCACCACCAGTCTTTGTGCCTTCAATGCCTCTACTTTAGCACTCTAGGCCAGCTCCAGGGTTACAATATTGATTAGGCTGCTGGTCATGTGACCATGCCCTCCCACTAAGTTGCTATGCCCACCACCAGTTTTTGCAGCTTCAAAGCATCCACTTAAGGACTCTTGGCCAGCTCCAGGCAGACAGCATTGAGTAGGCTGCTGGTCACGTGACCCGGCCATGCCACTCAGTTGTTCTGCACACCACCAATTTAATCAGTCCTCCTTAAGCTTCCTCATCGCTGGCGTCCTGAGCAAAGGACGGGCAAAAATGAGTACCTCATCTGGTTGTGCCTGTTCGGGCCTGATAGTGCCAAGGGTCTGACCCGTGTAGGGGAGGACTGGTCCAGGAGACCCCTCTCGCCTGCGTTTCTTCCCCAGGTGAGGGCTATGGCCCATTGGGCGTTCCCTCATGCCACCCGGGCCCAGGTGGTGGAGGGCTCACCCACTGGAGACATTGCCCACATGTATCGAATGCCCACATGTATTGATTACAACACAAATTTAGTTAGGCCCAAAAACCATTCTTTGCCCGGTAAAGATGGTGTGAGCTCAGCGCACTGTAGCGCGGCCCCCACCCTTGGAGAACATCCCTGTTGCCGCAGCACCCTGGCAGATCCGCTGCGAGCACGTTCCCACAAACAAGACGGACATGAGCTAGCGCAATACGCTAACATTGTAACAGTTCACCTCCCGCAGTGTACCATCACTATCAGCATGACCCGGCCAGCAGGCCTGAACAATGAAATGAACAGCAAAATGGTCCTCTGATGGCAGACAGTCTTTACATATATATGTATAAATGAATGTCAAGTCCTCTTGCATTATTTCTTTCTTCCACAAAATATACACGCCTGTGGAATGTATTAAAATGAGAGAGTATGCTCCCATGATATAGGCTATGGCGAGCCCGCACCATTGCAGGTGGATGCTAATGATAAAGGGACGCTCCAGGGATCTGTTTGTTGCGTGTATCACTGGGCAGCCTACCTCACATGGTTTCGCACCATAACTAAAACTAATGCTGCTAGAGTACGCGAGAAAGCGGATGCAACTATACTATGAACTCATGTCAAGAATGCGCAAGAGTGCACTTATCATGTGTGAATGTCTGAGCCCCTCATATGCTACCACCGTCACGTACAGGGGCGGATCGTTTTCTATGTACTCCACTGATCTAACCACTACCTCATTTACTGCAAATGTATATGCATGTAACTAAAACACTGTAGCTGCTAGAATATAATGTACAAAAATGGTGCTCGGACTGGGTATAATCGAAACGCACCCAGCAAAGGTTAAATGCATGTTTTGAAGTGATTTTAAATAGGTATTATAGAAAGTATTCAAATGTTTGCGATGTCTTTACCTATATTCGGCAACACACGAGGGAGATACCTTTGTGAAAGCGTACAAGGTCTCGATGTATCCCCCTCCCTCCCTCAGAAGGCTGCCAAGACATGAGAACAGAGCCCCGCTCTGCGCTATCACGCCTCCCCCGACCTGACTGGAGCCGCTTCAAAGACTTGTAACCCCACTGCAGCACCCAAGGCCGCGGCCAGCCACCTGCATTATTTACAGCACAGCAGTAAACCTTAGTTTAAACTCAAGCGCCCCCTTGTAAACCCCACAACCCACCGGACTGTCTCAGACTTATGGCCCTGTGCAATCAGGACACCCAACACTTTGACGACACACAGCGAAACATCCATAACCACTTCTAACAAGACAGAAAGACCTGTACCACCCGCCCCAGTCCCCGAAGCTTAGCCCCTCGACCTACGGTCCCGGTCAACAGATCACAAGTAACCAGGCCTCGATATATTATCTCCAGACCCCTCACAAGGTGCATTCCTCCTGTGTTGCATTAACCTATTGAAAGATTTACTAAAGAGAATAGAACTGTAAATGACTGAATGACTGCGGGGTGCATGGCAGAGGGCAAGTAAGTCAGGAAAGGCATTAATCTCTGCCACAGGCCGCCTCGGCACACCAACACCGCCCGGATGAACTCAAGCCGACCTGCCAGGCCCAGCCCAACCCACGAGGGTGACCAGTGACGTCCTCCAGCCAAGACCAACCACACCGCAGCAGCACCTATAGTTAGTCGTCGCCACCCAATCCCAATGAACTTGTGCCCCCTATAGTATGTAGGTTTTGATGACGTTTTTTGTAAATATATACGCCTGTCTTTGCTATTGTCAGACAGAGCGCTCTCGGAGTTTGCAGAGTTCTTTGCATGCCCAATTCTGATTGATAAACTCCCATTTACGCTCACCCGCACTCTGTCTTGGCCTTATTCCCATTTTGGGAGAGTCCTTCATTGTCTCTCATTGCGGGGAGGATCGTGCTGTTTGGGGACGCTTGCTTTCACCCGCTATCCTGCATTTCACCTACAAACTACAAACTAATCAGTACTACTGCTACTCACCAAAAGACATCACTATGTGTCTCCTCCCTCCACAGCTAATCCCCACTCTCCCTAGGGTTCAAATGGCCAAGCACACTGGGCAGCCCCGGTAAGCTACCCTAGTGATCCTCATCAATATCGCCTTGCCCCGACTAACACCCACGGACCACATGTTGATCAAATGCTCTCTCAGCAGTCGCTCATGCTGCAGAGGTCACTGAACTCATCTTGTACAGCAACCTTGATCCCCTGTTCGTCACTGAAACATGGTTTACCCCATCCTCTCCACATGTTTTCGACATCCTACTCCCCCAAGGCTACTACATCCAACACCCAGGAGCGATTGGCTATGCTCCATCATCCCCTCTCCCCAAACAAGATTGTTTGAATCACTTGCCTGCCCTCTATCGCACAAGGAATCCATCACCTTCTGTCTCATCTACAGATCACCTCACAGGAGTGACTGTTTCATTGTTGACATCTCCAACGTACTCTCCTCTTCCAAATTAGCACATGGTAATAATCTCAGAGATTTTAGCGCCCCCGAGCCACAGGCTGACAACCACACTCGCAGCATGCTTTTTTCGCACTGACTGGTTGTAACGCTCACCTGATTCCCACAGAGGCGCCGACCTGTTCTGGACTGCTATGACCTCTTCTAAGGTGATGCGCAGGACTCGGAAGACGGACTGGACCCCCAAACCTCGCCTGTCTGGCCCGTAGAAGAATCCTTCTGTAGATGGAAAAGGGGATTAACTGTCTGCTGGATAATGTGTCGGATTCCCCCCTTGCCCCTCTCACACTCCTCGAACCCCCTCCGCGATTCCCCGTAGAGTCTCACCTTAGAGTCTGAAAGGACGAGCTCTCCATCCTGCTTCCGATGCAGGGGTACGTTGATTTCCAGTTACTTCACTGGACTTCGGGTTTGGTGAGTATTCAACTCCGCTTGACTTTTCCGATATGAGGCCGTAAGTATTCAGTTGCAAAAGTTCAAGCCTTAATTGTCCGTTGTCCTTTTCTCTATTTCAGATGCAGGATGAAGAATCCGCGTTGAGGAATGGATTCGCCAAAGGTAAACTCTGGTGAGTCTTTTTGATGGATGGTTCCCTTAGTGATCTTGATTTCACCCACTAATGCGTGTGTCTTTTTCCCCTTAGGGGCCGGGGTACGGAAGTGCCAAAGAAGCGGCGCCGACCCGAGGTGAGGAAAGATTGTCCCAACAATAATCAGGTAAGTCTTAAGGTGGAAGAATCAGGCCTTCCTCAATCTATTCCTTCGCTCACCTTTGTTTTGTCTCTTTTCCTCCTTAGGCGCTGAAAGGCGATGGATGGTGCCAATGGTCGTTGAAGAGCCCGAGGGCGCCTCGTGAAGGTGAGTGGAACGCGGCGCTGCAGCGAGCGATGCGATGCGCTTCTAAAAATAATGTCTTTTTCTCAGGATCGTCGGAGTGATGGTTCCAGACTCCGGATGGAGGTAGGTAAAGTTCAATTATTCACCTTTCTCTCCTTTCCTTCCTTTTCAGGTGTTCCAGGTTGCAGGCAGGCGTGGCTGGAGCCAGGATGCAGGAGCAGACACGGTGAGCGTCCAGCTGCTAGATGCAGAACAACGCGAAGCGTGCGCTGCTGTCTGAGCGTGGTTTAAATATCCCCCAAAGTAGTTCCGGGTAAGTATTCTTCCTCAGCCACGCCCGAGTGGTAAAATAGTCCCATAGGTAAAATAGTCCCTTTCAGACATCAAGGAGGTCTGGATCCGGTAGCATGGTCTGCATCAGGTAAGTCCATCCAAGCACTCCCATAATGAGCCTGGCGCCTATGGTGCCAGGACTGATGCCTTCTATGAGCCTGGCGCCAAAGGCGCCAGGACAATGTCCAAAGAGCCCCTATAAGGGGTTGCTGGGTCCCTCCCTGGGGACATGATGTCTGCTTTCGGGGACGCTGGTCCTGAACTGGCTTCCCGGGAGCAGGCATCATGACACTGGTCCCATGGACCTTAAGCAAATTGTGCTCTCCCCCACACACAACAAAGGCTACACCCTAGACGTACTTTTCATATCATCCCTATCACATCCCCCTCTCATCACATGTGCAGACCCTATGCCACTTGACTGGTCTAATCACACCGCTATCCCATTATCAGTCACGCACTCGTCTATGGCCCACAAAGAGGAATGCCTCGGGCCACCGGGAATTATTCAATAACTCTGCTAAGAAACTGCTGGACACTCATGCTTCCCTAACAAACAGTCAGGCTAAGACCAAACCACCTGCCCCTTGGTACACCTCTGACCTAGCCTCCAACAAACACTCAATCAGAGCCCTGAAAACACTGTGGCGCAATAACCATAACCTTGAAGAGCTCACAAACATCAAGCCTCTCCGTGCAAAACACCATTGCCTTTAGATTGGACAGACCACACATCCATACCAATATACCAGCCCCGCATCACCACCCTCACCCCCACCATTTCAGCTGAACAAAGCCTACTAAAACACTGCCATATACCACAATGTACCTGAAAGAAAAGTCCCTCTGGATGCAGAAGACTTTAGCCATTTCTGATCTATAAGCACATATCAACACCATTCTCAATGCACTCAAACTCACCATGACTGGCATGGCCAACACCCATGTAACATTGAAACCACCTTTCACTGGATCTCAGCCCACTGAACCTAGTACTTACAGAAACGCACCATCAACAAACACCATGAAAACACAATGAAGCCAAAAATAAACCATCAGGCACCATTGATTAAGCCTGTTGAAGGTTCCCCGCGATCTAAGAATGTGCCTTGGTGGTCACTCCTTTTCTTATCTGGAGCCAACCTTGTGGAATCCTCTTCCAGAAACACTACGGGGAATAACCAATCATGTTCAATACCGAAAGGGTCTAAAAACTTTTCTGTTTTAAACGCAGTGATAGTTCCCTCTCCTGTGTGTTTCTTTGCCTTTCCCGGTCTTCCAGGTGTGCTTCCTCTAGCGCCTTGGGCCTTGGCAGCGCTGTATAAAACTCATATACATACATACATAAATTGAATCGAGTGCCCTGTCACTAGGCCTTGAGGAGTGAGGTTTTCTGCACGCCTTGTACATAATGTTGCTGCTATTAAATAACATTAGTTTTGGGGCTGTATTCTAAAAGGACAGACCTCCTTGATTTGGCAACTATTTGACTGTGTAACAGGATGTCTGATGTTTTAAAATATTAGGCACCAGAATACAATTGTTTTAATTTCAGGGTCTTCATTTTGCACAATATTTGCAAGGAACCATGCCACTTTTTAGAGTTTTATGGGAGATAATTATCCATGCTTTATAATGAACTTTACATGTGGGAGTTTAATTGTGGATGGGGAGTTCATATATATTGAACTGTGAAAGGTTTTAATTGAAACCGAAACACCCTAAATAAAGAAATAAAGAAATAAAAGAAATAAATACATGTTGCAAAATAGCACTGCATCGGGAAGAATTTGCCTCCCGGAAATCCCTCCATTCAGAATGCAGGAACCTCAATGCCACCATCAGGTCCAGCTGCTATTCATCTAACATAGGTGAGATCACCAACAAAAGCAAAGCCCTCTTCAAGGCCATGAACATTTGCACTCTAGCAAACTACTGCACCCGTCAGGAAAACACTTTACATAAACTCTATTCATGGAGTTATTGGACTGGCTGGAAAAGGAACAGGCCACTCCAGCACTCTTTACGGTCTATCAAGCTGATATGCCCATGTTTCAAAACTGCGTAGAACTTACCCTCCAAGTGATTTGAGTTCTGGTGAATGATAAGGGAGTGATCATAAACTAAAACAACATGGTGTAAATGTAGAAAATAGTGAACAGAAAGGCTGAATATGAGTGGTGGGAAGGGATTCTATGCAATCTCTTCATTCTTTATCTTAATGACCTGTCAAACCCTTCTCTTTATGAGGCCGCATTAGGTTGGACAAACTCCCACAGGACAGACTGGATGAAGATAAAACCCCTGAGGGAGAACCCCTGGCTACCAGTGTTCGGATATTGGAATAACCAAAACAGGTGATAAGTGTATTTTCTAGACGACTTAGGGTCACAACAAAGACTGGCCGACTTGACAGGGTTGTAGTAACAATGGATGGCCTCTTCCTAGTGTACCTGGTACCCTGCAGTTACAGACATGATACCCAGGATTATAGAGTAGGCTCTGCCTCTCACCCCTTTTTTGCTCACTAGACCTCCTACACGAAGTCTTAATTCTTGGGATTCTTTTCTCTGACCTAATTCCTGGATCTTCTTAGTCTGAGTCCTAGGTTCAGGGTACAGTGGGATGAACTCTGACAGGACGTATGGGAATATCTAACCAACATACAAGGAGAGATTCTGAGGTTGGAGTAACAGGATGGGGAAATAACTTAATCATCAAAGGAGGCCTTCACTGAGAAGGCGGAAAAGGAACTACCACCCTTAGTCCAATGTCCAATTCCTATTCAAATCCACAAACAGTTCTGGGGGGTCTGGAGGATCAAGGACAACTCACTGCATCGGCTATCTCCCGCATTTGTCTTCAGCATTTTTATGGGAACAAGCCACACATTCCTCATTTTTACTCCTGCCGACAACCCAGGAATCCCATTAATAAAATCCCCTTACCGAACCCCCTAAGATATGGTCAAATGTGGTGAAATAGCTACAGTGAGTTGGGCGGATACCACCCCTGCATCCATGAATGCTTCCTTGAGTACACTCAGGGTCGTCTTAAGATCCCCAGAACACGTTCTTACTTGGCCAGGGCTGATGATCCAGAAGGTGGTTCTTTCTCCCTCTTGCCCTAAGGGTCTTTTGAGGCAGACACCCTCCCCCCCACACCTCAGTCATATTCAGACTGAAGTAATTGTAACCCTCCTGTCAAGGGTTGCCCTACTGGTAATACGTAGGAAGTGTTTGGGAGTTCTTATCATTGGTCAGTACTTTTCTCAATTCGGTTTCAATAGGGGAATTTTCAGTTATTCCACTTACCCAAGCATATCATTCCCTCTGGTATTTTGGGGGTGGAACTTCTCTTCACTGGATTGTCAAAATCAAGTAGAAGCAGGCCTTTGGGTAGCAGCCTGGTCCTCTAACTAAGCAGATTAGGTGGGAATTGTGAAATAATTGCAATAACTTCCATGCCAGCAAATTAGCTCAACTAGTTATGCACCTGCTGCAAACACCAGTTTTTAGACTACAGGGTACATGGTGGGTTCCTGGCAGGGCCAGTTCAGGCCTTCACACTCTGAGGATGATGAACTGATTACTATTAAATTAGGTTTTAAGAGTGCTTTGACGTTGGAGAAACCGGGTATAAATCGTTGAATAAAACATAACATTGAAACATGACTATAAGGCTTATCAGGAATACTTATGCCTTTGTGGAACATTTATGTCTACGAAAGGGAGTCATTTGATAGGTTGACTGAACGTGACCCTCTTTGTCAAACCAATCAGAGAAGGGACTGGTTTATCTTCGCCTTCAGATCAAAGAGATTTCTAGTTGGCAAGTATCATAATTCTGGTCGTATTATGAACTTAACATGAGCATGAAAAGGGTGATCTACATTTGGGACAGGTAAAATGGCTAAGAGCTGTTATCGAAGAACTCACTTAGTGAATGCACTAATAAGCTGCTAAACAGCCACAACTCATCTGCTAACGTTAACCATGCAACGTTCATGCACGCATATGAAAGAATGCACACGTTTTAGCATTAATCAATTTTCAGCGCTCGACACCGAGTAATAATGGGTAAGAATTAGAAAAACGGACCTCATGCAGATGTGTAAGGAGGATCTCTTCTCATTCTTACTCGACACCGAGTAATAATGGAAAGTAATTATACAAATGGACCTCATGCAGATGTGTAAGGTGGAGCTCTAATCATTTAAGCATTCATTTTGTGTGCAATCACATGAAAAAAAGTGCCTTTGTTCTTCTGACTATCTGAAATATCGTCAGGCCGAGTACGATAGTTCATTTCACATCCTTACTGTTCAAGGCCTGAAAGAATGTCATTGTATTTTCCCTTGTTCCCTCCCTTGCCTTGAAGCGCTTTGAAACACATTGTGTATAGGCGCTATATAAATAAACTATCATATCATTGTGAATCCATCCAGAGTTGACAGGTAGCAGAAATGATGCAGTTGTTGACGGCTCCGTGGAATGGAATATGCCACAATGTCTTGCAATTCTGGAACAGAATCAACCCCCATCCAGGGAATTCCTAAAATCTGAGCATTACTAGGAGACCTATTGCCCAGGGTGCGCACTAAAACATTGTTTTCACAAGGATCTGTGAAATTGTAGTTTTTTATCTGTTTACCTTTCTCATTAAATTTAAAATTGAAAATGTGAAAACAATTGCTTGAGTTCTCAGCAAAGCCAAAATATAAATATAAAAAAGGAAATTCACTGCTGCCCTTAGGATCTTTGCCTATTAAAGAGGAAAGACAGTGGCAGGAATTTGCAGATCACCACGTTCTGCTGAATGATCAATTGTCGCTACAGAACCCCATGGAGACAACAACCACATTAGAGAGGATTTCCTCACTGCCCTAAATGAGGGACAATAAGGAACCTTGATACTCGCAGAATTCCCTAATTCTTCAAACTCTTTAACCTATGGTGCCCTACGGGACCGCATGCACTGAGAAACCACATCTGCGAGTATTTCCTCACGCCCTAAATGAGGAACAATAAGGAGCCTTGATACTCCTTAAAATACCTTATTCGTAATACTCTATAACCTATGCTGCCCTACGGGACCATATGTAGACAGAAACCACATCAGAGAGGATTTCCACACTGCCACGAATGAGGAACAATAAAGAACCTTGATACTCCTGGAATTCCCTAATTCTTAAAACTCTTTAACCTGTGCTGCCCTACGGAACCCCATGAATAGAGAACCTACATCAGCGAGGATTTCCCCACTGCCCTAATTGAGGGACAATACACCTTGACACTCTTGGAATTCCCTAATTCTTAAAACTATTTAACCTATGCTGCACTTCAAATTAATTGGAGGAAACTATGTCATCTGGTTTTGTCAAGCTCTACTGTTTCGAGCAGATCAAGCAGCTTTTCTTTGATGATATATCGCGATTGTGGCCCTGTCGTCAGCCATCGTTTTCATGAGTGGGCTGGGATAAATCTAGATGCAGGCTAACACATAATCAGAGGGGCTGGCAAGCAGGTGCAGTATCGGCTAATGAGGCTAAATTCAGGATCGCGCCACGCTAAACCTTGAAAAGAGGAAGCCCAGATTCTAGAATGCAGGGAGCAGAGGCAGCAGCATAAACCTGCAGCTCCTGGCCCTCTCCCTATATCTATATTGATTATTGGAAATAATGAACTCTAAAAAAAAGATTGATACTGCAGATATCCAATTCCTAAGAAGTCCAAGCCTACTTCTCAGATGGGTGAGGTTCAAAGCCCACAGGACATTTATTCTCTACTCGTGAAAGTGGCCCAGGACCTTGGGAAAGTGGCTCAAGATGTTGGGGGTGTGAAATCATATATGGACTATCTGTCCCTTAAAGTCACTGAGATAGAATGTAGAGTTTCTGTTTGGGAAATCGGCTCAGCTTCAATGTCTTCTGAGATATCTGGAAGTTTCAGGGCGTACAGGAACTTAAGCGAAGACTTTCAGAAAGGGAGAGAAAAAACCATTGAAATAGATTTGAAAATCAGAAACAAGAGTTTGAGGATTGTGGGTGTGGAAGAAAAGGCTGATGAAGACCTATTACAAATGGTGATTGAAATTCTAAAGTCCTCATTCAACTATGACCACATTGTTTCTGCTGATATTGATAACATCTACAGAGTGGGCAGAAAAATGTGGCCTAAAGCTAGGCAGATCTTGGTTTCCTTTATGACCACAAGAACCAGAGAGGATATTTTAAAGCGACAAGGATCAAAGAAGCTGCTTACTTCTGGGAAAATCTGATTTGTGTGTACCCAGACTACCCTCAAGAAGGCTTAAAGGTCAGGAAATCCTTCAAGGAGGCAAAAGATCTGGCAAAGTGCCTGGGTGTGAAGACCTTTCTGAATAGATTCAATAAGTTTACATTGATGTTTCCTGATGGAGAAAAATCTACTTCTACACCAAATGAAGAAATGAAATGGTTGGGAGTATTAAAGAACAGTTTTCTGGCTATGGATCAATAGGTATGGAATGATTTTGGCCTCTTGTTTTTACTCAAAGTTCACTCATTTTGTGTTTGACATTTGAATTGAAGTTCATTTTGTCGAGTAAAATGGCGCCTGGAAGGATTCGCAGTTAAACAATATTGTTTTTAAAGAATGCTCACCGCTTCAGTCGTTCTTCGGTTTGGGGAAAATATTTTGAGAAGAGGACCTCACGGCGTGGCCCTACGTGCCCTGAATCAGCTGACCGGCTAATCCGAAGATACGGTCTGACGATGGATGTATCAGTTTAGCAGTGAAGCAGGTGATCTGGCATGAATGTGCTGCAAGTCTCCGATCAGCGATGCTGGTTTCCTGTACAGCCTGGCGTGCAACTGCCCGCTTACAGATCCGAACAGGTCAGCAGTTTTATTGACATTTTGTTGGTCTGGTAATGGTCCCATAGACAACATTGCAGCTGCGGAGGAAGTTGAAACATATTTCAAAGTGTGTCTGAATGTGGAATTTGTCTTCGATTCGTACCGCCATGGCTTTCACATGCCCACTCTGGTTTACACAAAGCAACTGATTAACGAAGGCACAGAGGATACATGAGCAAAAATGAATGCGCTGCCTTGTGGGCAAACATCCATAATATAGTTTCGATCAGTCTGCCTCTTTAACTTTCATTCTACGGCTCAATGCGTTCATGCTGACAACGTGGTGGCAGGCAAGGTGATTATGACACCTTTCTGTGGCAAGTTGGAGCTGGGTGATGATTTTTTCCCAAATCGCAGTGTCGTGGCTGTGCCATTTCGGCATCAATTATTTTCCTGCCTGACGCTCCTGTACTGCCACACGATCTAATCACTTTCCGGGTCTCAGCACTTCGGTTTGGCATTTATGTGGGATGATCACCTATGCACAGTCCTGTCGGTCACGGCCTTGTGAGACTATGTTCAGTATTTTACATTATATGTGAAAGGACAAAATCTGGGACTTACTCGTCTGCTCGCATTATTCATAAGGACCTACAGAAACTACTAATTTACTTATTTTGTGTTACAGGGTATAAGAAATTATATGTGCTGGATGAAGCACCCGATATAATATTTAGTGTCTAAATAATGTAGTAGATAAGTAAATGGGGAGCAAAGAGGCTGTTTAAAATGTGTACTCAGGTACTATTAGTGTTAGGTCAATTTATAGAGTGTATAATAGAATGTGAGATGCTCATCAGATTATTAAAGCACTAAATAGTAGATCGGTAGCAATGAGAGAGTAGATATTATGGTTTAAGGCGAACGGAATGAATGATAATGTTAAGGGTCTATTATGGGAGACTAGTGGGTCGTAACAAGAGGATTAAAAGAGACAAGGGTGTTCTAGAACGAAAACAGGAGTTGGAAAATACAGCGCAGACGGGCGAAGTGAAGGGTGCGGCAAAAGTAATTGGGATTATCAAGATGTAACATCAATGCATTAGCCATTCAAGGTCAGATCTGTCATTTGCCTGAGATCAATCAAGGGGGATATGCTTTTACTTTATACAAAGCTAGAAATAGAAGCGGTGATTGAGATAGACAAGGGTTGAAAGCAATATGGGTAAACTGAAATTGGCCATCAGGATAGGTAGTCAAGAATCAAAGGTGGAGTAGAAATTTACAAATGGAGAGGCCTTTAAATAATAACTTTTAAGATATAGATTATTAGGATTTTAAAATAAGATAGTTCATAAACTTTTGAGTTACGAATTATGGGCAGGGGTGTCCAGGGCTGGACAGTTTAAAATGTGTTATATTAATTCCATTTTAGTGTTGTTCTTCGTGTCTTGCATCTATTTCAGAGTTTATGGTTTGAGATTCACATTTGTATATTATTTTAAGACTATAGTGTTAATCGACGAATTCAGTTTGAGTAAGGAATTCAATACAAGGTCACGAGGTGTAGCGATATTGATTAGGAAAAATGCTCCTATAAAAGTCTTGAAAGAATTGAGTGACAGAGAGGGGAGAATGATTGCGTTATTAGTTGATATTCAGGGGACAGAAGTAATTTTTGCAACATTTATGCTCCCTCGGTTGATAATGGCAATTTTTTTAGGAGAACTGCACAAGAATAACAGAATTTGAGTTGCCGAAATATTGTACTAGGTGGAGACTTCAATACGGTTTTGGACCAGGGTTTGGATAGAGGTTCTACTAGACATTGTAGACGCCAAGATGCGCAAACTATAGCGCTGAAGGATCTTCTAGATGAGCACAATTTGAAAGATGTCTGGAGGTTAGAGAATCCATTAGTAAGAGAATACATTATTTACTCTGGGGCGCATGCCGTCTACTCTAGGTTAGATATGCTATTCACGAGTGAGAAAATGTTGGAAAGTTATGTATCAAGTAAAATTGGTAATATTGTATTAACTGATCACGCTCACGTAATAATGAGCCTGAAGTTAGACTTTGACCCGCAAAGGCGATTTACATGGCAAATGAATACCTCATTGTTAGATAACAAGGATTTACTAGCCAAGCTATTGATTGATATAGAATTAAAAACCTTGTTGGCAGATCGTATGGATAATAAATACTTTAATTTAAAATGTACTTATTTTGAGAGAGGAGAGAAATGTGACAGGTGGTTAGCTTACAGGTTGAGAAAAAAAGAATCAGAGCGTGCACTCACTTCAATCCAGGACAAAGATAGAAAGGTCATTTTTAAACCAAAAGAAAAAAATGAGGTTTTTAGGTCATTCTATATGGATTTGTACAAAAATTAAACAACTGTAAATGGAGCAGACGAAAAGTTCATGAAAGACATAGAGATGCCAAAGGTTCCAGTAGATAACATACAAGCTCTAGAAGAAGATATTTCACTGGACGAAGTAAGAAAACAGCAATAGCTAGGCTAAATACAGGAAAGTCACAGAGTCCTGATGGATTGCCGGTAGAATTGTATAAAATACTTCACAATTGTGCCCTAAATCTATTACTGAGTATGTTTTCAACTTCACTAACCAAAGGTCTGTTGCCAACAACTACAAGGCATGCTATGATTTCGGTCCTGCTAAAGAAGGGAAAGGAGTAAGGTTTAGCATCCAGCTATAGGCCAATAAGTTTAATAAATGTAGATAATAAAATTTTGGCTAAAGTTTTAGCAATGAGATTAGAGTCATTATTACCAAGGATAATACATCAGGAGCAAACAGGGTTTGTGAAGGGAAGGAAAACATCGAATAATATCAGGAAATTATTGCACACAATCTCAAAAGCAGCAGACTGTCCGGAGGACTTGGCGGTAATATCATTGGATGCTGCAAAAGCATTTGATCAAGTTAATTTGGAATTTCTTTTTAAGATCTAGGAGAAAATGGGCTTCGGTGTCAAATTTAGATCCTGGATAAGATTGCTTTACACACAGCCGACTGCTGATGCAAACACTAACGGGCAACGATCTGAACCTTTCAATTTCGAGAGAGGCACAAGGCAAGGGTGCCCTCTTTCGCTATTATTATTTGTCATTGTGATTCAACCTCTAGCCATAGCTCTTCGGAGAAATGCAGGAATACAAGGCATAGGTTGCTGGGGTTTACAGCAAATAATGTGGCTATATGCTGACAATCTCGTACTCGTGCTAAATAATCTAAAAGAATCTCTACCAAACATCATGACTGTCTTGTCAGCCTTCTATGAATGTTCGGGTTACAACATAAATTGGGCCAAATCAGAGGTCCTACCCTTAGCACACATTTGTAATAAAACTCCTATCATGCAGATGGGGTTTAAATGGTGTGCAGAAAAGCTATTATACTTGGGAGTATGGATAACACCAGGAATTAACTAATTCATTAGAGAAAACATGAATATGGTCTGTTCTGCATTCAAGTTAGACATAGAGAGATGGAGACAAATTCATGTGTCTCTTTGAGGAAAGGTAAATGCCTTGAAAATGATTTCCACCCCAAGGATAAACTATTTTTTAGGTATGATACCACTGGATATTGAGAAGCAATATTGGGTGGAGCTAGACAGAATCATCCAGAGCTTCCTCTGGGATCAGAAGCCACCACGTCTGAAGCTGATTAAACTACAGTTGCCCTGGTTTGGTGGTTCCAAACTTTAACGCATACCATTTGGCTTTTGTTTCAAAATTCTTAGTTGAATTCTTAGATCCAGAACCAGGAGAGTGGGTCCTTGCTGAGACTGGTTTCCATGGTCCACTAACACCAAAGGCAATGTTGACAACTGTGTCTAGAACAGGTGGTATAAAGGACGCCATAACTAGGAACATAAAAAGCACATGGGAGAAACTGAATAGTTATCTTGGATATGACGCGATGAGAGATCCTGGGGCTTCAATCTGGATGAATCCAAAAATTAAAATGGAAAGGAAAGTGTTTTTTTGGCATTAATGGCTCCTTTGTGGTGTGAGATGGATAGGAGACCTTTTCAAGAATGGACGATGGATGACAGGGAAAGAAGTTCAATCTCCTTTTAATATTCAAAATTTCAAAAGAGCAGACTATCTAAAATTAAAGAAAGCTATTGGAGATATAGAAGCAAAAATGGGTTGAATTTAGACGTGTTCAGAAAAATTCAGAGACCAAGTGAGAGCGGGCTAGCTAGCCGTGTATATGGAATGATTGTGGCTGCATATAGAGGTAATGATTTACTGAAAGAGGAATGGGGTAGGAGGATTAGAAGCGAGATTGATGAGAGCGAGTGGAATCGTATGTGCGAAAATGTCAATCTTGGTTCTTTGGGGTTGACGGAGACATCACTTCAGATCAATATCTTAAATCGAGTCTTCTGGACGCCAGAGCGATTAGAACGGAGGGGTATGGGTAATAACTCCGATTGTTGGGCTTGTGTACATGAGTCTGGAAAACTAGAGCATATGTTGTGAGATTGCTCAAGAGTGAGAGACTTCTGGTTAGAATATGACAACATCTGTGAGAGAGTTATAGGAGAAAGACTAAAATATGATTTTAAGACTCTGATTTTGATAGTGACTTGATGTTAGAAGGTTCAACTACTTGTCAGAAAAAGTGGATTTTCAGAAGCCCTATGGTTGGGAAAAAGACAAACCTGAGAGGATGGAAGACTGCAGAATCTGTAGATATGGCCATATGGCTTGTAGAGATGCATAATTTGGCAGAAGTTGAAAGAGTACTTTACCGCAGAGAGAAGAAAGTTGCATTGTTTGAAAAGATCTGAGGAACATTTCTTAAATTATTCTGATCAGTTGAATACAAATGGGAAATTTGAACGGTGGGGGGAGGGGAAATATGATTTTAAAGTGTTGAAGTGTTTATAAGATGTATATAATAGACGTTTCATTATTATGTTTCTTTTGTATATAGTTAAAACTAAAATAAAATGTTCACAAAAAAAAAGAGGAAGCCCAAAATCCCAATGTACCAGGCAGAGATTATATGGGAACGTGTTTATAAACATTTCAACATTTCTAACGATAAATCCGTTGGCAAGATAAGGGCATTGTAAACACTGTTTGGAGCCGTTTGGCTGTATGCTGTTTGCTGGGAGACGAATGGCTGATATACCCAGTGCCCTGGTTAAGCCCTGGTGGTGTCAAGGGCGTCCTGAGAGGGCTGCTTGTGGCTATTAGGACTGGAGGCTGGACACTGGGACTGCAACGCAACAAGCTGCAATTGGACGCAGACTGCAGCCCTGATCAGACCAGCCCGAAGCACATACGGTAAGCGCACACATCAACTACCTTTAGATCTGTTACTGAGAGACTGCAGAGGTTGTGGCATCCTCTTTGATCCCGTACAGTAATCTGATCAAGTACATCTAACAATGGCCAAAGCTAAAAGTACCAAATCACGATACAATCTGAGGAGGGGTAATACCAATAAGGAAGAGCATACACCAAAATCTAAAAACACCATGGCCACTCCTACGGGTGGTAAGACTGATAAAGGGACAATCCCCCCGCTCTTCCAGAAAGCCATCCCGAAAGCTAAAAAATCGATTCCTGAGACATCAGGAGAGAATCAAGCACCAAATCCTAATGGGAGTCAGATAATGGATCTTTCCAACTACAAGGACTGAATCTGTGCCTCCCTATACAAAAATCTATGTCCTCTGCTACTAGAGACTGCATCTCCTTAAACAATGCGGAACAGACAATTGAAGCCCAAGTACTACACGCGCACGACAGCGTGGCAGCTACACTTGCAGAGACTCAGGAACCGAATCCAGAAGCAATACAAAATACAAGTATTACCATACCTGAGGAACCGGTAACGAACCTACCACCCATTGACCCGAGCCCGGAAAGGGAACGTCTTTCTGCCTCACCTAACCTTCATATAGATCTTGAAGGATCGGCATCCGCTGATGATTCTAAAGCTAGTGAGACATCCCAGGTGCACGCTGCATCTATTGCTGAATTACAATCCTCAATGGGAACAATGCAATTTGCGCTAAAAATTCTATAAAAATTGTGCGGCAGAATTCACGTCAACATGGTCCTCCAATTAGGATTGCTAGACCCAAGACTCCTACAAGACATTCCTTTACCGGAAGATAAAGTATACAGAACTGATCCGGAATCTGAGGGTCCTGGCAACAATGACAGAAAGGAACCCGACATACCAGACGACACAGAGGTGCCAGTATCCAGTAAACAACAGCGTTTGACTAGGAGGCTGGGAATCCAGAAGATCCCTGTAATTATTGCTTCTCCACTGCCTGCAACAGCTCCTCTGCCAATAAAATAGAGGAAAGCAAGGAAAAGAGCACGACGATCAAAGAAAAGCCTAAGTAATCAAGCTGGTAAATTGACCAGCTGGATTCTACTTGACAAACCGACTGAGATTTCATTTGTCAGTAGTAATGATCAAGATACAAACTCCCTAAATTGTACAGAGGAGTAAGTCAACATATACTCCACGCCCCGAGGGAAAGACAACCAGCAAAGACAAAAACGCTCTCCTGGTAGAGAATGTAATGAGAACCCTGAGAGTCTGGATAAAAAAAACATGCATAATTAAAAACCTGAAGCAAAAACACAAAGACAAATGGCTGACAAGAACCCAGGTGATGGCCAAACTCCACCTCATTCCACAATTATGAGTAATATGCTCTGAAGATTTCTCTTTTGTGGAACCCCTGAGGGTGCGTAACCCGAACGTCTCAGCCCTACACTGTGTGGTCCAAGACACGATTCAGTTGATTCATGCACACAAATCCAGCTTAAACAAAGTGGGATTGGGGTAGATGTTGATAAAGAAGAGGAAGATCAATTAATCACAAACAGCGACAAGGCCTCGAATAACAAACAGCCTACAAAATCTACTCTCCCCACTGGAAATAATGTCCAACTAAGTGACATCCAGACCACTTTGAAATGGTTGCCTGACTCACTTCCTATGGTCCTCCAGAATCATTGAATTTGTTCTTTACTAACCTGGAATATCCGTGGTTTTAGTCATCTCCTAACCACCCAAGGATCTCTATCATTAATCGACACCCAAACATTTTTCCTACTCCAGGAGACTTGGCTTACCTCACCTCACCGCTATATATGGATGGATATTCTCTGTACCAGTCCCCGGCCAGGAAAGGGCCTCTTATGGCAGATTAATAACAGGAGTGAAAAACCCTATTCCAAGCAGAAGGATCAATTCTAACTATGAGGATTATATCTGCGCAATCGAAGCCACTATACCACTTGGACAGACCTGGGGGAAACTACTTCTAATTAATACGTATAACCCCCCTGGTGCTAATCACTGAGGACTAATACAAGAGGCGTTACATGACCTCCTGGCCCAATGGACAATGGACACAGGATCTAATTTGATCATTTTGTGATCTGAATTGTCATATTGCTGGCGGAGGAGGCATCACAAACAACGAACGCCTACATCAACATAGTATAATGGAAAATTACACTGAGGATTTCAAGGGCAAATACTGGAGTACTTTTTTTAAAGGTTGGGGCCTGGAAATAATGAATGGTCGAACCCAGAGTGATAGACCAGGGAAGAGTACTTGGCACAACGGATCCCATCATAGTACCATGGATTATATCTATACGAGTGCTGAGGTGGCTGGTATGGCATGCGATATGACAATCTCCCACACCACATGGAGTGACCACTATCCGCTTATACTAGGAATAAATGCAACACCATTTATCCCTGAGTCCACCACCAGTGGGGAGGTCACTGTAAACCATGGAGCCAATCGTATCTCCTGGTCTGAAACAAACATTTCCAAGGCCAATCGGGCAATAGGCCACTGGCACACGGTCCATGAAGCAAAGCTAGGTTTTATGACCCCAGAAGAAATTGAACAATGGATTGTTAAATTCTCTGGTGACCATGCTACTTGCAGACGGCCCCTAACCCACAAACATTCAGCATCTATCACTCCATTTGATAAGGTGATCCGAGACGCCAAGCGTAAACTCAGAGGAGACATAAGGAAACTTAGAAATGCAAAATACCCTCTGATTATAATTCATAATAACATTAGAAAGCTGAAAAATAAATATCATTCTTGGCTCAAAATGTATTAAAAAAATGTATGTTGGACAACTGGTGCAAAACAGTAAAAGTGTTATGTCCTAAAAACACTTGGAATATCTGGGCTGTACTGGGGGTAGCAAAGGGAAATAGGAAACTGTTAATGCTTAATCCGATAGGATCCCAAGATTGGGAGGCCCATCTCGAGAAGCGTATCGATACCAGCTGCAGGTTGGAAATATGGAATAAAGATAACATCCCATCTACCCCTCCCTTCCAAATTACAACTGAGGAGCTAATAGATAAAATTAAGAAACTCAAAGCCTCCCGTGCACCAGGTCCAAATGGACTCTCAAATGTGGTCATAAAGAACAACCCGCAGTTTTGGGCAAATCTTATGAAGGTACTGTTTGAAAAGGTGATGATGCAGGGTAGGATACCGACAACATGGCAAAGGACTATCCTGGTGACAGTGTTTAAAAAGGGTAACAAACTGGACCCTGCAAACTATCGTCTCCTCTCCATGCTGGATAGTACCGGGAAACTATTTGCTTCCATTTTACTAAAAGCTCTTCAAACATGGGTAGACGAAACAGGGATTTTGGATCACTTTCAGATTGGTTTTAGAACCAACTACTCTACAGCACACAACTTACTGGTCATGGATCCGCTAAGTAATAAGGTGTTACAACCTAAAACCCCCCCTCTTTACGCTCTCTACGAAGATTTTAGAGCCGCATTTGATACGGTTAACAGACAACTGCTGTGGAGTAAACTTAAAAACTGGTCATGTCCTCCCACTCTAATTCACTATCTGGAGCTCCTCCACACAAACAATACGGTCCAGTTGCGCTTAGACAATGGTGGCAATCTAGCACGTCCAATGTTGCAGCTGAGAGGTGTAAAGCAGGGCTGCGTTACGGCTCCCCTGCTCTATAACCTTTTCGTTTCAGACATACCCGAGTATCTACGAGGAATATGGAAATTCACCCCCAAAATAGGCACGATTAAATGTGGGATCATGGCATATGCAGATGACATTGTTATCTTTGACCACCTACATATAAATATCTTGGAGTAGAGTTTGACAATAGGAGGAACTATCTACTCTGCATGCAGGTACCTAAAATAAAAGCAGCACAACTAACTACACTGATAGCCAGATTTACGCAAGATCAGAGTGGGTTATCAATCTGGGGTGCACGCCAACTTTAACTACAGTGCTTAGTGCCCATGATCACCTATGGCCTGGAATCTCTACTTGACATGAATTTTGACTGGCTCCAGATTCTTGAGGGGAAATTTTGGAGACGTATTCTGGGGCTCCCCCAATGTATCCCTGTTGCAATACTGAGGCTTGAACTAGGAATTATTTCTCTCAAATCTGTTGTGCTACGTAAAAGTGCAGAACTTTACATAAAGATTAAGAACAATCTGTCCAATCCCTTATTTAGATGTACGAAAGAAGCTATGGGTACCTCTAAACAATCCAAAATGGAAAGAGAAATGGCAACTCTTTGTGAGGCAAGTGGCTAGACCCCGCGTTGGGGTCAAAACAACCAAAGTATGATAGACCATCTACAAAACACCATAACCTTATGGGATTGGCAGACTAACTATACACACCTAGCGACCTTGAAAAGTTATACTTTTGTGTCGTATGTTCTCTACACCTTCAAAAGGAGCCAAAAGTACCTTAATCTGTGCCCCCCTTTAGCACTGAGACGTTTTATTCTGCTAATGCGAATCAACCTTCTTCCCACATTAGTGACCCGAACACGGGGCTCTACCTTACCAGAATCTGCAAAATCATGTAGAATATGCAGTGTGTCCTCTAATCTTGAGACAGCAAGGCATGAACTAACCCTATTCCCTAACATGACCAACTGCTATAAAAATATCTTAAGAGCTATGTACACAATCTGGAACACATAGGGTCTATTGAATTTTGGTACTATTGTATCAACACCCTTAATCCTAAATTATACATTGCTCTTTTTAGAATATGGGCTATCTCAGAAAAGCAAATGCCTACATCTAACCGGAAACCACTAGGTTAGCATTAAAGATTAACCAACTAAAAACTAAAAATGTATAGTATGCAAGTCACCTCTGGTCAACTGGTAACTGTAAAGTGCTTCTTCCTTTTTTCTTACTGCGGCCTGCTGACCTGTTTTAATGTAACTACCTGTGATGCCCTCGAATACCAAAGACTCAGTCCATGGCATTGCTTTCTGTGATGTAAGAACATATGAAAATAATTTCATATCTACATCTCTAGCCACCCACCACCCCCCCCCCCCCCCATCCCCCTAAGTCCCTGGTGTGCAGCCCAGTTAATACTAGATTGCAGAAGGCAGGAGAGACAGAAACATGCATTTAGGGATGTACTAGAGCGCACATATCGTATTTCATTACACATTTAAAATGCGAGGCTGAGATATAATGGCAATTACCACGTGCCAGTGATGAATTCAGTGAGGAATTCTGGGCCTCTAATATTAGGACAGAAACATCGGAAAAGTTCATATTTTAACCAGAATCACCTGAAACCAGTTGGTCTTGTAGCTGGCGTATGTGTGTGAAGAAATGCGGAGCCGCGGCTCCAGGCCCCCTGCCCCTCCAGTGATAGGCCGCCCTGCTTCCGGGCCTCTGCCCCTCCGGGGTGCCAGGCCTGTCTGGGGCCTTGCTCCTCTGCATCGGCACCCACGCGCGGCAGATCTCCCCGCCGGTGAGCTTTTGCTCCAGTTGCCTTTGAGTAAACTGGGGCCATTTTGCAGACAGCAAAACCGATGAGGAAACGACAGGCAGCAGGTCTTGGAAACGCTCGGATCTGCTGTGAGCTGCCGAGCTTGTTGGGGCGCGGGCCCCGCAGATACAGCCGCCCCCTTTGATCATGGTGGCGCAGTCCGATCTTCAGTGACAATACATTTGGGGCAAAGGGCCACGACACGCTGTATTTACGGGTGATGTGTCAAGCGCCCAATGTGCACAACCGGCTTCAAGGCGCTCAATCAAATGAAGAACCCGTTGCACTTACAGGTTGGAATCCGCCAGGGTCCGTTTAGTCCTTGATTAGTAATGGTAACCGTTGCTGTTGTATCGCTTAGAAGCGTGAAAGAATATTTAAAATTGTAATCCTTGCCTCGCCTTAATGTGCCGCAGCCCTGTTTGCAATTCAGTTTGTGTCGCTCTGTTCCTCTGGTTGTTAGACAATCGCTGGTCTCAATAGCTCCTTGGTAACCGATTGCCAATAGCGTGTTTATTTACACATTCTTCATGGCAACTCTGCGGTCTTGGAGGCACCTATTGTGTGAAGTCCTCGTTGCTTTGCTAAGCGGGTGGCGCTTGAGCCTAACTCAGAGCCCCCAACCTTTGGACCAGGACAATCCCTCCGAACTGCGACACATGGATTACAGTGATAAATTGGCAAAGCCTAACATTGCACCTGCATAGCGCCTACTTTTGTACTGTGATGCAAAATGGGTACGGGCGTACTCAGAGCCATTTCCTCATGAGGAACTACACCTTATCCTGAGCTGGGCCTGGTCATAGCAACCCATTACGCCAACCTCACTCTTCCTCATGCCAGTCCCTCATTGCCTAACCTCATTCTTCCTTACTATAGCAACCCATTTCACCAGCCTCACTCTTCCTCATGCCAGTCCCTCTTTGCCTCACCTCATTCTTCCTTACTATAGAAACTAATTATGCCAGCCTCACTCTTTCCTTGCCATAGCCACCCATTACTTCTGCCTCACTCTTCCTAATGCCAGTCCTTCATTGCCTCACCTCATTCTTCCTTGTCATAGCAACCCATTACACAAGCCTCACTCTTCCTCATGCCAGTCCCTCATTGCCTCACCTCATTCTTCCTTGTCATAGCAACCCATTATTCCAGCCTCACTCTTCCTCATGCCAGTCCCTCATCGTCTCAACTCTTTCTTCCTTGTCACAGCAACCCATTACGCCAGCCTCACTCTTCCTCATGCCAGTCCCTTATTGCCTCACCTCATTCTTCCTTGTCATAGCAACCCATTACGCCAGCCTCACTCTTCCTCATGCCAGTCCCTCATTCCCTCACCTCATTATTCCTTGGCATAGCAACGTATTACGCCAGCCTCATTCTTCCTCATGCCAGACCCTCATTGTCTCACCTCATTCTTCCTCGTCATAGCAACCCATTACACCAGCCTCACTCTTCCTCATGCCAGTCCCTCATTGCCTCACCTCATTCTTTCTTGTCACAGAAACCCATTATGTCAGCCTCACTCTTCCTCATGCCATGCCCTCATTGCCTAGCATCATAATTCCTTGTCATAGCAACCCATTATGCCAGCCTCACTCTTCCTCATGCCAGTCCCTCATTGCCTCACCTCATTCTTCCTTGTCACAGCAACCCATTACGCCAGCCACAATCTTCCTCAGGCCAGTCCCTCATTGCCTCACCTCATTTTTCCTTGTCATGGCAACCCATTATGCCAGCCTCACTCTTCCTCATGCCAGTCCCTCATTGCCTCACCTCATTCTTCCTTGTCACAGCAACCCATTACACCAGCATCAGTCTTCCTCATGCCAGTCCCTCATTGCCTCACCTCATTCTTCCTTGCCATAGCAACCCATTATGCCAGCCTCACTCTTCCTCATGCCAGTCCCTCATTGCCTCACCTCATTCTCCCGCGGCATAGAAACCCATTACGCCAGCCTCACTCTTCCTCATGCCAATACATCATTGCCTCACCTCATTCTTCCTGGTCATAGCAAACCATTACGCCAGCCTCACTCTTCCTCATGCTAGTCTGCCATTGCCTCACCTCATTCTTCCTGTTCATAGCAACCCATTACACCAGCCTCACTTTTCCTCATGCCAGTCCCTCATTCACTCACCTCATTCTTCCTTGTCATAGCAACTGATTACGCCAGCCTCACTCTTCCTCATGCCAGTCCCTCACAGCCTCACCTCATTCATCCTTGTCATAGCAACCCATTCCGCCGGCCTCACTCTTCCTCATACCAGTCCCTCATTGCCTCACCTCACTCTTCCGTGTCATAGCGACCCATTACGCCAGCCTCACTATTCCTTATGTCAGTCCCTCATTGCCTCACCTCATTCTTCCTTGTCATAGCAACCCATTACGCCAGCCTCACTCTTCCTCATGCCAGTCCCTCACAGCCTCACCTCATTCTTCCTTGTCATAGCAACCCATTATGCCAGCCTCACCCTTCCTCATGCCAGTCCCTCATTGCCTCGCCTCATTCTTCCTTGTCATGGTAACCCATAATGCCAGCCTCTCTCTTCGTCATGCCAGTCCCTCATTGCCTCACCTCATTCTTCCTTACTATAGCAACCCATTACACCAGCCTCACTCTTCCTCATGCCAGTCCCTCACAGCCTCACCTTATTCTTCCTTGTCATAGCAACCCATTACACCAGCCTCACGCTTCCTCATGCCAGGCCCTCATTGCCTCACCTCATTCTTCCTTGTCAAAGCAATCCATTATGCCAGCCTCAATCTTCCTCAGGTCAGTCCTTCATTGCCTCACCTTATTCTTCCTTGCCATAACCACCCATTACTTCTGCCTCACTCTTCCTAATGCCAGTCCCTCACAGCCTCACCTCATTCATCCTTGTCATAGCAACCCATTCCGCCGGCCTCACTCTTCCTCATACCAGTCCCTCATTGCCTCACCTCATTCTTCCTTGTCATAGCAACCCATTATGCCAGCCTCATTCTTCCTCGTGCCAGACCCTCATTGTCTCACCCCATTCTTCCTTGTCACGGCAATCCATTACGCCTGCCTCACTCTTCCTCATTCCAGGCCCTTATTGCCTAGCATCATAATTCCTTGTCATAGCAACCCATTATGCCAGCCTCACTCTTCCTCATGCCAGTCCCTCATTGCCTAGCCTCATACTTCCTTGTCATAGCAACCCATTACACCAGCCTCACTCTTCCTCATGCCAGTCCCTCATTGCCTCACCTCATTCTTCCTTGTCACAGAAACCCATTATGTCAGCCTCACTCTTCCTCATGCCATGCCCTCATTGCCTAGCATCATAATTCCTTGTCATAGCAACCCATTATGCCAGCCTCACTCTTCCCCATGCCAGTCCCTCATTGCCTCACCTCATTCTTCCTTGTCACAGCAACCCATTACGCCAGCCACAATCTTCCTCAGGCCAGTCCCTCATTGCCTCACCTCATTTTTCCTTGTCATGGCAACCCATTATGCCAGCCTCACTCTTCCTCATGCCAGTCCCTCATTGCCTCACCTCATTCTTCCTTGTCACAGCAACCCATTACACCAGCATCAGTCTTCCTCATGCCAGTCCCTCATTGCCTCACCTCATTCTTCCTTGCCATAGCAACCCATTATGCCAGCCTCACTCTTCCTCATGCCAGTCCCTCATTGCCTCACCTCATTCTCCCGCGGCATAGAAACCCATTACGCCAGCCTCACTCTTCCTCATGCCAATACATCATTGCCTCACCTCATTCTTCCTGGTCATAGCAAACCATTACGCCAGCCTCACTCTTCCTCATGCTAGTCTGCCATTGCCTCACCTCATTCTTCCTGTTCATAGCAACCCATTACACCAGCCTCACTTTTCCTCATGCCAGTCCCTCATTCACTCACCTCATTCTTCCTTGTCATAGCAACTGATTACGCCAGCCTCACTCTTCCTCATGCCAGTCCCTCACAGCCTCACCTCATTCATCCTTGTCATAGCAACCCATTCCGCCGGCCTCACTCTTCCTCATACCAGTCCCTCATTGCCTCACCTCACTCTTCCGTGTCATAGCGACCCATTACGCCAGCCTCACTATTCCTTATGTCAGTCCCTCATTGCCTCACCTCATTCTTCCTTGCCATAGCAACCCATTAAGCCAGCCTCACTCTTCCTCATACCAGTCCCTCATTGCCTCACATAATTCTTCCTTGTCATAGCAACCCATTATGCCAGCCTCACTCTTCCTCATACCAGTCCCTCATTGCCTCACCTCATTCTTCCTTGTCATAGCAACCCATTACGCCAGCCTCACTCTTCCTCATGCCAGTCCCTCACAGCCTCACCTCATTCTTCCTTGTCATAGCAACCCATTATGCCAGCCTCACCCTTCCTCATGTCAGTCCCTCATTGCCTCGCCTCATTCTTCCTTGTCATGGTAACCCATAATGCCAGCCTCTCTCTTCGTCATGCCAGTCCCTCATTGCCTCACCTCATTCTTCCTTACTATAGCAACCCATTACACCAGCCTCACTCTTCCTCATGCCAGTCCCTCACAGCCTCACCTCATTCTTCCTTGTCATAGCAACCCATTACACCAGCCTCACGCTTCCTCATGCCAGGCCCTCATTGCCTCACCTCATTCTTCCTTGTCAAAGCAATCCATTATGCCAGCCTCAATCTTCCTCAGGTCAGTCCTTCATTGCCTCACCTTATTCTTCCTTGCCATAACCACCCATTACTTCTGCCTCACTCTTCCTAATGCCAGTCCCTCACAGCCTCACCTCATTCATCCTTGTCATAGCAACCCATTCCGCCGGCCTCACTCTTCCTCATACCAGTCCCTCATTGCCTCACCTCATTCTTCCTTGTCATAGCAACCCATTATGCCAGCCTCATTCTTCCTCGTGCCAGACCCTCATTGTCTCACCCCATTCTTCCTTGTCACAGCAATCCATTACGCCTGCCTCACTCTTCCTCATTCCAGGCCCTTATTGCCTAGCATCATAATTCCTTGTCATAGCAACCCATTATGCCAGCCTCACTCTTCCTCATGCCAGTCCCTCATTGCCTAGCCTCATACTTCCTTGTCATAGCAACCCATTATGCCAGCCTCACTCTTCCTCATGCCAGTCCCTCATTGCCTCACCTCATTCTCCCTCGGCATAGAAACCCATTATGCCAGCCTCACTTTTCCTCATGCCAGTCCTGCATTGCCGCACCTCATTCTTCCTTGGCATAGCAACCCATTATGCCAGCTTCACTCTTCCTCATGCCAGTCTCTCACAGCCTCACCTCATTCTTCCTTGTAATAGCAACCCATTACGCCAGCCTCACTGTTCCTCATACCAGTCCATCATTGCCTCACCTTACTCTTCCGTGTCATAGCCACCAATTACGCCAGCCTCACCTCATTCTTCCTTGTCATAGCAACCGATTATACCAGCCGCACTCTTCCTCATACCAGTCCCTCATTGCCTCACCTCATTCTTCCTTGTCATAGCAACCCATTATGCCAGCCTCATTCTTCCTCATGCCAGACCCTCATTGTCTCACCCCATTCTTCCTTGTCACAGCAACTCATTACACCAGTCTAACTCTTCCTCATGCCAGTCCCTCATTGGCTCACCTTATTCTTCCTTGCCATAGCCACCCATTATTTCTGCCTCACTCTTCCTAATGCCAGGCCCTCATTGCCTCACCTCATTCTTCCTTGTCAAAGCAATCCATTATGCCAGCCTCAATCTTCCTCGGGTCAGTCCTTCATTGCCTCACCTTATTCTTCCTTGCCATAACCACCCATTACTTCTGCCTCACTATTCCTAATGCCAGTCCTTCATTGCCTCACATTTCTTCCTTGTCATAGCAACCCATTATGCCAGCCTCACTCTTCCTCATACCAGTCCCTCATTGCCTCACCTCATTCTTCCTTGTCATAGCAACCCATTATGCCAGCCTCATTCTTCCTCATGCCAGACCCTCATTGTCTCACCCCATTCGTCCTTGTCACAGAAACCCATTACGCCTGCCTCACTCTTCCTCGTGCCAGGCCCTCATTGCCTAGCATCATAATTCCTTGTCATAGCAACCCATTATGCCAGCCTCACTCTTCCTCATGCCAGTCCCTCATTGCCTCACCTCATTCTTCCTGGTCACAGCAACCCATTACGCCAGTCACAATCTTCCTCAGGCCAGTCCCTCATTGCCTCACCTCATTCTTCTTTGTCATAGTAACCCATTACACCAGCCTCACTCTTCCTCATACCAGTCCCTCATTGCCTCACTTCATTCTTCCTTGCTATAGCAACCCATTACGCCAGCCTCACTCTTCCTCATACCAGTCCCTCATTGCCTCACCTCATTCTTCCTTGTCATAGCAACCCATTACGCCAGCCTCACTCTTCCTCATGCCGGTCCCTCATTGCCTCACCTCATTCTTCCTTACTATAGCAACCCATTACACCAGCCTCACTCTTCCTCATGCCGGTCCCTCATTGCCTCACCTCATTCTTCCTTGTCATAGCAACCCACTATGCCAGCCTCACTCTTCCTCATGCCAGACCCTCATTGCCTAGCATCATAATTCCTTGTCATAGGAACCCATTATGCCAGCCTCACTCTTCCTCATGCCAGTCCCTCATTGCCTCACTTCATTCTTCCTTGTCATAGCAACCAATTATGCCAGCCTCACTCTTCCTCATGCCAGACCCTCATTGCCTAGCATCATAATTCCTTGTCATAGCAACCCATTATGCCAGCCTCACTCTTCCTCATGCCAGTCCCTCATTGCCTCATCTCATTCTTCCTTGTCACAGCAACCCATTACGCCAGCCACAATCTTCCTCAGGCCAGTCCCTCATTGCCTCACCTCATTCTTCCTTATCATAGCAACCCATTACACCAGCCTCACTCTTTCTCATGCCAGTCCCTCATTGCCTCACCTCATTCTTCCTTGCCATAGCAACCCATTATGCCAGCCTCACTCTTCCTCATGCCAGTCCCTCATTGCCTAGCCTCATATATCCTTGTCATAGCAACCCATTATGTAAGCCTCACTCTTCCTCATGTCCATCCCTCATTGCCTCACCTCATTCTTCCTGTCATAGCCACCCATTATTTCTGTCTCACTCTTCCTAATGCCAGTCCTTCATTGCCTCACCTCATTCTTCCTTGTCATAGCAACCCATTACGCCAGCCACACTCTTCCTCATGCCGGTCCCTCATTTCCTCACCTCATTGTTCCTTGTCATAGCAACGCATTATGCCAGCCTCACTCTTCCTCATGCCTCACCTCATTCTTCCTTGTCATAGCCACCCATTATTTCTGTCTCACTCTTCCTAATGCCAGTCCTTCATTGCCTCACCTCATTCTTCCTTGTCATAGCAACCCATTACGCCAGCCACACTCTTCCTCATGCCAGGCCCTCATTGCCTCACCTCATTCTACCTTGTCATAGCAACCCATTATGTCAGCCTCACTCTTCCTCATGTCCATCCCTCATTGCCTCACCTCATTCTTCTTTGTCATAGGCCACCCATTATTTCTGTCTCACTCTTCCTAATGCCAGTCCTTCATTGCCTCACCTCATTCTTCCTTGTCATAGCAACCCATTACGCCAGCCACACTCTTCCTCATGCCAGGCCCTCATTGCCTCACCTCATTCTACCTTGTCATAGCAACCCATTATGTCAGCCTCACTCTTCCTCATACCAGTCCCTCATTGCCTCACCTTACTCTTCCGTGTCATAGCCACCCATTACGCCAGCCTCGCTATTCATTATGCCAGTCCCTCATTGTCTCACCTCATTCTTCCTTGTCATGGCAACTCATTACACCATGTCAGTCCCTCATTGCCTCACCTCATTCTTCCTTGCCATAGCAACCCATTATGCCAGCCTCACTCTTCCTCATGCCAGTCCCTCATTGCCTAGCCTCATGCTTCCTTGTCATAGTAACCCATTATGCCAGCCTCACTCTTCCTCATGCCAGTCCCTCATTGCCTCACCTCATTCTCCCTCGGCATAGAAACCCATTATGCAAACCTCACTCTTCCTCATGCCAGTCCTGCATTGCTGCACCTCATTCTTCCTTGGCATAGCAACCCATTACGCCAGACTCACTCTTCCTCATGCCAAACCTAAACAAAATTACCTTTACTCAGATGCCCATACCTGCCCTCCCCAACCCCATTCTGCTCCTGAGTACTGCAGGTCCGCCCCAGAGAGTAGCCACGATACTCACCAGCCTCCAACCCCTGTGCACCCACTAGAAGTGCAAAACTATTTCCCTACGCTGTCCATTGCATGCAGGCACTTGAATGCCCTGACCTGTCTGCACCCTAGTGGAACGGTCCAATGTAAGGTGACCCACTGGGGAGAGCCAGGCCGTGACCATCCCCGTTGCTGGCTCTCGGGCATGCTTTTCAGAGAGGGGGGAAACCCCCTTCCTCTCCCCCTCTGTGTCCAGACCCGAGACCCTGCTTACTTGAGGACGGCCATACTGATTGGTGATGCTACCTGTCCGTCAACCACAAATCCGCCTGCTCGAGCTCAATCCCTCACCTGGCACCTGTTGTCAGGGAGAATTCTCATTTATGGCTAATTTCCCTTACCTAGTGAGTCCCTCAGCAGCTTTGCTGGATTTCTGGGGTTTATTTTTTCCACCTGGTAAGAGTGTGAACGTTTTTCCCACTCTTACATGTGTTTTGCCATGTGTATTTCTTTTTTTTGTGATCTTGGGCTCTGGAGCCACACCACTCCATGATCCCTTCTTTTGTGTGTGTTACACAGCACCTTCAGTGCAGTGACACAGGGTTGTCACTGAGACTTCCCCTTGACTCCATTTTTCTGGGGCTGATTAACTTTATGTAGTCACTCAAACTACAGACCCAGTACACCCCATCTTATATGGAGTATTTGAAATGGTTAACTCTTGTCCCTTTTTGTCTGTACCTCCTGGAGCCTTGTTTTGCTCCCTTAACACTAAGACTTGGCTGGTGGCAGCGGTATCTACCCTAACTTTTCTACCACAAATATAGTATATAAACGTGGTACTGTTTTAGGCTATTATATTCGCCTCGAACATTTTATTTTGGCTCTGGTTGGGTTTAGTCACCATTCCTTTTTGTTAACATCCTTCTTGTTTTACTTTTCACAGCAAACCAGGTTTTCCTTCTTTGTTCGCGTCTGGGTGTGTAGGTGGGCTGAATGTGAGGGAGGGGTTTAGTAACCTCCTGCACAGGGTCTCCTTGGAGACCCAAGTTGCACTTTGTGTCCATTGGCTGAGGTGGTTGTCCGGGCTGGACAACCCCCCTGCTGTGTGATTGACAGGCAGGTTGTGTGAATGGGGGATTTTGGCATAAAAGGCAAGACTCTTGGGCTGGAAGTGAGAGTCGACACTGGAACTACAAGAACCGAAGAGAAGTGGAGAAGAAGACGGCTGCTGCAACTCCTGGATCCCAGTGAAGCCCTGCTGCAGTCCTGAGCTATCTACCCTTCAACGACAGAGAAAATCCAGTCCGGAGTCTTCTTCCCTTGAGCCTGGTGGGATCAACCAGCTCACCTTCTACAGCCAGAGAATCCTCTTCTGGGTTGAAATCGCTGCACTGAGCGGTAGTGGTCCGGATAGCCATCAGAAGAGCCCTCTCCTGTTTTGAAGGAGCTCACCTTTTATTCATCGTTGCTTTGCTGCTGCTGGCCTCATCCTTGGGTAGTGCAGATCGCTCCAGACGTCCTCCTCCTTGTCCCCACGACTGAAGCTTCAGGAACCATGAGTCTGCAGGAACTACCAGGAACAACTGCCATAGCACCAGCTTTCTTCATTCGAATATGCTACTGTGTCCATTTGGTCATTCTCTCCGTCCGACCTTGAGGAATCGGGGTGAACCCTTTTCCTCGCCTTCCCTTTGACAATATCCAGTACTCCTGGCAACATTGATCTTGAACTGTTCTCACCGTGTGATCCTTGACAACAGAGCCCTGCTCAATTAACACTGGCGCATGTTACTCACCGGCCGGTGAGTGATTCGGGCAAGCGACCAGGAAGGTTGTACTGGATGTTGCTTGAAGAGCTCGAGATGGAGCCTCCACCTGAGCCTCCTCTCTGTTGAGGGAATAAGCTCTTTTTGATGATATGACTCTCAGCTGCACTAAATTACAGACTGAGAGACTGCTCACCCAAAAGAGCAGGGAGAACATACTGCCACGGACCCAGCTAAAAGAAAAAGACAATTGGTAAATATTTGGGAAGAGCAAAGATCACCACAAGAAAAAAGCCTCTCAAAAGCAGCAAGTACCTGGGTCACCCACTCCCCTTATCATCGAAAAGGAACAGAAATTGAATTTCCCCTGTAAGTACAGAAAAGAGATTAACTTCTATTTTGAGGATTCAGATAGGAATTAATAAAGAAAGTTAAGGAAGTCTTACCAGAACAGGAATTGAAATGACCTAAACAATCCAGGTTAGAACAACGGAGGTACAAAACAATAAACAGGAAGGTTAGTAGGGATGCTATACTCGGGCAGCACGAGGGGCGCACTAGATACGGGTAGGTGCACACTTCTCAGCAAGGCGTCCCTGTGTGCACTTTCAGAAATGAGTCTTTGTATATAATCAGCAAAGCGTCCTTGCATACACTTGAGGGAGCAAATCCAAAACAACGGGATAGAGTCGGAATCCACAAAAGAACACTGGAATTGAAGAAGGAAACAGTACCCAGTACTTGGAGTCAGCTGGGAAGGTGAGGAAAACCAGTTGAAGGCGGTGGTAGGTTCATTCAGGACAGAAGGAAGGCAATCCAGTAAACAGGCAGCGAGATCCGATACACAGGCAGGCTAAGGATGGTACAGAATCAGGAAGTAAGCAATCCGTAGGACAGGCAAAAGTCCGGTACACAGGTAGGCAGAAGACAGTACAGAATCAGGAAACAAGTAAACCGTAGAGCAGGCAAAGGTCCGGTTGACAGGAAGTCAAAAGAGTTTGAGAAGTCTCAAGGCAGTCCGTAATTGGAGAAACAGGAATTGGTACACGGGAAGGCAATGATTTGGAAGGCACAGAAGATGAAATTTCGGATGCCGGTGTCACGAGTGGTGGGAACCAGCGTATTATCCTCCAAATCTGATAAATCAATGTCCACCTCCCCTTTCTCCTCACCTGTCTCTTCCGGAACGGGGTTTCGTCTGGAGGTCTTGGTCTGGGGCTTCTTCTTCTTTGTGAAGAGGAACGGCCGTCCGCGGGAAGAAGCCACCCTGATCCCCTGATAAACAGGGAAGCAGCCGGCCCCCTTCCCGCAGAAACCAAGATGAGAGGAAAAAAGCAGCCGCTTAAAAAAACCTCTCTACGGATGTAGTTGGTACCAATGCTGAGCAGGAAGAGATGACTGTGAGCCCGGGAATGCAGGAAAAAACCGGAGCAGGAGAATCAAGCTAAGTCTTTCTCGGTGCAGCAGTAGGCTGGAGAATCCGGTGAAGCTGATACTGAACAAGGAGCAGTGCGAGAGACCGGAGTGGAGAAACCGCCAAGAATCAGGAACGGGAGAAAGGAAGGAGAGGAGAGAAGTAGTGCGAAAGGATACCGCGATAGAGGTCGCGGTGAATGGCAACTGGAGTAAGGTAAGGAAAACAAAGTAGCACGGCAACAAGGCACAGGAAACAAAGTTGCAACACACAGAGCCCAGGGGAGGGCGTGGTTAAATACATGAACAAGAGAAAAAGACTAGACCGTCAAACCAGGAAGTGAAGAGAAAAAACACGGAACATTCTAATGGCGCCGCCAACGCCAAGCTTTCCATAACCGCCAGCGACCACCAAAAGACGGCGGCATGACAGCCGGTTGCAACTTTAATCAGAAGCAGAGTCCTTCCCGCTGCAGTGCCTAATATACTCATGAGGCGGAGCGCCGTAAGCCCGTCACAGCTCACGTTCCGAATAGTCGGAACTACACGCAAAAAGTAGGTTTCCTGGGAGTTGTAGGCAAAGGCTGGGTTGTCGATACCTTTGATGTTGTTGAGCCCAATCTCCAGGGTAACCGCCACCGAGAGAAGAAAGGGGCTGAGAAACGTTGGATACTGTGGCGAAGCGTCACGACTTTGGTAGGTACCTTGAAAGTGGTCTGTTTCACCTGGCATGATGAGGAGGCGCGCGGGTCATTCAGACCCCGATGTGTGACAGCACAGGCCTATTGACTTTTATCTTCCTCTTAGAACACGTCCTCTGATTCTATTGCCTTGACAAAAGTATTGCCTATGATTTTTATCCACTAGTCCCTTGTTTTAATTCTGTGTGCTAAGTCTGTTTGACTACGGTTACATTTCATCCCACGGGTACGCTTTTCTTTCATAAGACCAAAACTGCCATTACTGGCAAAAAGTGATCAGGTAATAACCCACGGTAATGTCTTTGTTTCGAAACACCAGTCAGACAAATCCTAATGTAATTACCTTGAATTGACCTGAACAAAAGGAATTGGTTGTGTGTAGCATATTTAGAGTGTGGTTTTATATAATAGAAGTGAAGTGTTTTGTGAACAGATGGTTTAAAAATAAATGTACTTATATTGTTTAATCAGAAACCTTGAGTCAGTGTTTGTTTGAGTCACAGTCATTGTAGTCCTTTGTGTAATCCCTATTACTGCTCATTTGCTCCTGAGATAAGTCTGGCTGCTCAGCCATCGCTACCACCTTTTCTGTGTAGTACAGGCTTGTACCAAAGGTGAAATTGTACTACCACTTGTAGTCTTAATTGTCTGTGGTGTTACCTAAGGGTACTGCAGAGGATTCTGCCTAAAGCCCGCTCCTTCCAATAGTGCTGCCCAGCCTGCTGTCGTGCTTTGCTGATATTCTGCTGCTTTTTGGCTCTCCTTCAATGCAAGTATGGAGGGAGCAATGACCTTGATTATGTGGGCTCAAAGTAGCCCAGTGTGTAGCAATTCTCTGTTTATCCCCCTCCCCACCCCGGGCCACCTTGCAACAGACATTGTGGCTTGTGGCACCAAATGAGAAAGAAATGGACACAATTATTCAAATCTAAGAGACATGGCTCCCAGTTCCAGGCAGTTTCATGTCTATAGGTTCTACCATTACTTACAAAGGGCTGTCTTCTCCTATAGTCTGAAACAAACCACCTCCACTCCTTGGTGCCTATGTACAGTCAGACACTATGGTGCGAAAAGAGCAGGGAATAAGATGGAAATACTTGTGCCGCTGCTTGAGTCCAGCGTAAACTAGACAAGATGGCAAGCAAACCAACCCAGCTTAATGAAATATATTTATTGCCTCAAGATATTTTCCTGGCTGTGGATGTGTTAGACATTGAATACCATCTTCTGAACCAGTGGGAATTGTGGGGGGTTGGAAGACTGAGTCGACTCACGGAAGACATGCTTCACTTTATTTTTAATGACATTTATAAGAAGGCCTCACTTTCTCTATCACTGAAGTGAATAGCCTTCCAATCTAAAGAAACTAAAGGTGCTGGTCCAAAAGATATATATGCCCACCGTCCAATACCCTATCTGGCCCGGCCACTAATAGACAAAGAGAATACGTTGGTGTCGCCGGTCTCTCCTCCAGTTCATAAATAACTCCTTGAATTATGCATCCTTTTAGCAGAACAGATATTCTATGCAATCAACTCTTGTAACTCATCAAGAACACTTTCGTTTCTTCTCTTTTTGGAAGTCTCTTTTTTACAATGGCCTTCAAGGTACTTTTTCTTATTGCTCAATTTGTTATTTGTAGTTTCTTCCAAGGCCTTCCTTCCGGGAGTACTTGATCAGGATTTTCATCTGCCCCCTTACGTGACGAATCAACTTCCGGGGCACCAGTGGTCCAGGATGAATATCCATATCTAAACCATCAATCAACACAACACCTCTAGTACGCCAGAAGGGATCCGAAAAGATTGGAAACACAAGTAAATTATAAACCTCCTTGTCCAATTTTGGTAATGTGGATGGAACGGCAGGCTTATGACCACAAGGTCGTGGATCGTTTGTTAGTTGTAAAACCGCAAAAATACAATTATTATCCAATGATAAAATGGACTGTCCAGTCAAGTTTGTATACAATTATCTACTTTATGATTATTACAACAGACAGTTCTAGCAAGACCGCTAGTAGAGTGCGATGTTTCATGCCCCGAAAACTAAAATGCAAGCGCTTTGGCCTGTACTTTAGGCACATATTGTGGATACCTCCAAATCTCCTGTGTGACAGAATTCTGTCAGTCCTCTCAAATCTCTTGATAGAGTTTTGTCGAAAAAAATCTTCTCAATGGCTTTGTGTGTCAGTGAAGATGGAATCAACCACTTCTTCTTCCTTGCCTCCTCTGGGGACAAAAGGCCATGTTCACATTGGTGGAAATGTAGGTTTTCTGACCAGCAGTGAACGTTGGTACAGTGGTGCATCAGTGACCGCCATTTTTCCACAAGTAGTATTTCCACTGACCCTTCACAAGTTTTTGAGCTCCACCAAAGATGGTTGGTGATAGACTGGGACCACTGCAAAATACTTTCAAAACCTTTTTTTTCCTGCAGCCGAGATTTTCTTACTGATTGGTTTAGCAAGATGCCATACGTCAAATTGATGATTAATAAGCGGGAACTGCTCTCTCATAATCTTGGCAATTGAAACTCGTCTGTCCGTGGCTATGAGGTTGATGTGCATTCCCCTTGATTGTGGATCTTCCACTGATTTTATAAATCCTAGTTTCTCCATGGCCACTGAGGATGTACATTGTGTTACCTGCACGACCACCGAACTCACAATTTTCTTACTATCCAAAGTGGTAGGTGCAGTACTTGGCAGAAAATCCAGGGCTGTCGCACTGTCCATCGCCGGCTAGCCTGAAACGTTTCCCTTCGAATGTACTTGCTAGAGACAATTGTTCAATTTTCCAAGCATCACTAATGGCCGGAAAAAGATAATCACGTTGGTATATGTAGTACAGCGATTTAGAAATGAAATGGAGTCCCACAAACTGAAAGAAAGCCTCTAACTTTCTAAAACTGGAGCCACTAAAAAGTGATGCAGCTGCACACAGTAGATTGCCTGCTGGCATTTTCCCCAGCATTGTTTCTGCAGACCATGAGAACCTATGATTTAATCAACAGGCGGCATTTATTTTGACGTTACTGCCTTTTATTTGACGAGTCACATTAATCAATGGCTTCCCACATACTTTCCCTCTAACAGAATGCCCACATTTCAGCATACTTATAATTTCCATCAAACAACTGTCGAATACAATGTATTTGCTCTCTTTCATTAGACTGTCATCCTGCGTCAACGTTGTTTCGGCCTGTGACGTTGCAGAGATTTCAACACATTGGAAAGTAATATCGCTGCTATCAAGTTCTGATGCGTCTATGGATGCTGCGGCTGGTTCATTCTCTGTCATTTCGACATCTGCTACTTCAACATTGATGGGAGAACACAACAATGTCGACATGTTTTTGGGTGGCAATTTCTTGGCGGGTGTAGATTGTGTGAATTGATCTGCAACTACTTCAGAGCTATCTTCAATACATTCAATATCATCTTCTTGTGGTGGTGCGGTCGCACTGTAGCAATGGTCCAATGCAACTTTGCTGTATTCTCCAAACACAGTTAATTCATGTTCTGGCCATTGGACATGAGCATCTCGAGCCTCAACACGCCTCGTCTCAATTAATAGTTCCTCCATAGTGTACATGGTCTGGCAAGAAACATCTCTCATTCGCTTCACTGTCTGTGTATGTATAGTTCTGACACCCACGGGTAACTAGAGGAGAGATTGGAAAAGGGATGTTCAGGTTAAACACAAGATAAAGTGTAGTCCAATTGACTGGAAAAAAACATACAATAGTCCCCAGCACAAACATTTTTTTAAAGTTATTAACTGTTTGTAACTAACCTTTTTTTGTTTTTTTCTTTGCAACTTTTTTGACTCGACCTTCAACATCTGCACGCTGTAGCTCTGATTCGTTTCCGCATGTCATCCCTTCCTCTTGCGCTGCAACGACTATATTTTCTGTATCCGCATAGACAGCACGGAATGAGGCTCCATCGTCTCCCTGAAACATAGTACTTTCATTACTATGTATCAAAATATTGTTAGCATAAAACACACGTGAGGACGAACACACAGATACATCTCAATAGCCAAAAACGATTTAAACATTGTGTGCAACAATCAAACGACAAGTATTTGACCAGTGATGATCTATTTCGATGGAGCTGTCAGTATCCATACCTCTGGCTCTGCATGGACTGCCATGAATGGTTGTATTGGAGAGGAGGCATCAGCATCTCCCTGAAACACAGTACTTGCATTAGTATGGTTTTCAATATTTGAAACATAACACACACTTGGGGTCGACAGCACAGGTACATATAAAGAGATAACCACAAATGATGCATTGTCTAAAACAATCAAGGAAAATCTAAATATGATCACATTTCATCGAGTTATTTCTCCGATTTATTTACATCTGCATCATCTAAATGGGATGTTGTGATTGTAGTGGAAGCTCCGTCGTCTCTCTGAAACACAGCACTTGCGTTAATAGGGAAGAAAGTATAGCAAATGGAATCACGTTATAAGATCACGCATGATGGAGCTGTCAGTATCCATACCTCGTGCTGCTGAAGAATATCTATGGATGTTGCAAATGTAGTGCGCAAGTGCGAAAGCTGTTGCGCCGATTCGTATCCGCATGGTCCCGCTTCCACTTCCCCTGGAATTACTTGAATGTTAGGCTCCGCATCAAGTGCAGGGGTTGACGCTCCATCAACTGCCTGAAACATAGTACTCGCATTAGTAAGGATTACAATAGTGAAAACATAACACACACCTGGGGTCGACAGCACAGGTACATATCAACCGCTAACCACAAATTAAACATTGTGTAGAACAATCAAACGATGGAGCGGTCAGTATCCATACCTCCTGCTGGTGAAGAACATCTAGAAATGTTATAGATGTGGCGGACGCTTCAGCATCTCCCTGAAAGACAGTACTTGCATTAGTATGGATAACACTAATGATAACTGAAAACAAACACCAGTGGACGATAACTAAGGTGTATATCAATTGGAAAGCACTAACCAAACATTCGGTAAAATAATAAAACGATAGAATAAAACTATTACTTGACATGCATAAAACAAGTCTGTAGCGGATTAGCCTAGTAAGATTACCTGATACGCGCTAGAAGTGGTTGATAACTGCGACCACGTCAAGGATGTAGAATGTTCTTGCTTCAGATTCAAGGGGTAGTCAAGAAGTTGTAAAGGTAAATTAATGATTGATAATGAAATGCCAATATGAAAAATAGCCATGTAAGGCGACAGAATACTTGAAAAATGCTCAATACAGCACAGTTCCCATATATATACACATTTCGTTTGTGGGTTATGAAATCGAAAAAGAATATATTGATAAATGTCATTATTCAAAAAGCTATACACTCATATCAATATCGAAATTATTACAAGGGATAGAACACCTACAATATCAATTAATCCATTCGGCTACCTACACACTACCGCAAGGCCTAAAGCTAAATCCAGACACTTGACTCACCGGTGGCGGAATGTGGACGAATAGAGTGGGAATAGCGTTTGAGCAATTTCCGTGTCGTTCGCCGTTTATTCTTCTTTGTTACCCAAGATGTTGTGTACATGTCCAAGGAAAAGTGCCGGCTGCAGATGCGGTATCGATCACCCCTCTTGTCCTGTAAGACTTGTTGGACTCTACTTTCCAGCTCATCCAGTGGATATCCGCAATGTCTGACCCATTCTCTTATTCGATCAACGGTTTTCGTGAATACATGCATTGTAGTGCCTTCAGATTTCGCATGGGTCTTCGTAGGGCAACCGCTAATCGAAAAGGCAGGCATTGTTGATAAATCTGAAAAGTAAATATCAACATTATTATACAATCTTCATGAATACAGATTTGATACAAAAGTAAATGAATCATACAATGATCAATGCAAGGTTTGTTTTCGGCGCCGGAACTATACCAGTTCATTATGTGCGGCTTAGTATTTGCATAAATTGCAGAAATGTATAAATAATGTGACTAAAATCTGAACATGTGACTCGTCCCTTGGATGTTCTGCCTTGCACGAGAAGGAAACATGCTTACATTATAGACTGGACCCCCGAAGGATGCAATTCGATGACAATAGACAAAGATGAAAATAAATAGATCTATTGATAGCATAGCAATGGAAACTCAGGTCAATAGCAATGAGACCAATGAACCTAGCACTATTGTGTACTCAACTCGTAAATAGATAGAAATTTAAAAATCTGCGAAATATGACTAGGATACATGGCCTTACCTTGACCAACAAACAGTTGGATTCAGCAAGCAGAGCAGTATGTTGCAGGAGAATAGGTGGGTGGCCACAGGTAGCACACTGATGGGTTTGCTCTAAGCGGTCACAGAAGTTCACGGATAGCACGACGACGCACAGATTAGCGTAGATCTCAGTGGTTGCCAGGTAGCACGTTCAGGAGTTGACTTTCAAAGCACAAAGATGTTCTCATGAGACATATCAAGTGGTTTATAAAGTATTAGAAACAGGGGTGTATTTGTGAATGAATGACGTATGTATGTCGTGGTCTTAGGGGGGCGGCCTGCTTGAAGGGGAGGCCTGGCTGGAGACACGGGGTCCGAGGAGGCCATGTGAGCGATGGCCCCTGGGCGTGCGATACCTTTTGAAGTGTACATGCTGTTTGGCACCTTGGCCGTTTGCGCCCGTGACAGCCCCCCCCATGCCAGCGCTCATCCCCGGGTGCGAACCGCCTTTGATAGAGGGGGTGGGATGGATGGGCCTGGGCGTGCAGATAAGGGACAGGAAGACTGCTGAATGGAGACACACTTATGTGGATTGCAGGGGGGAGGCCTGGCTGGAGACACAGGGTCTGAGGAGGCCATGTGAGCGATGGCCCCTTGGCGTGGGATACCTTTTGAAGTGTACATGTAGTTTGGCACCTTGGCCTTTAGCGCCCCTGACAGCGCGCATCCACTGGCGCAAACCGCCTTTGATAGAGGGTGGGTGGGATGGAGGGGCCTGGGGCGTGCAGATAAGGGACAGGAAGACAGCTGAATGGAGACACACTTATGTGGATTGCAGGGGGGCGGCCTGCTTCAAGGGGAGGCCTGGCTGGAGACACAGGGTCTGAGGAGGCCATGTGAGCGATGGCCCCTTGGCGTGGGATACCTTTTGAAGTGTACATGTAGTTTGGCACCTTGGCCTTTAGCGCCCCTGACAGCGCGCATCCACTGGCGCAAACCGCCTTTGATAGATGGTGGGTGGGATGGAGGGGCCTGGGGCGTGCAGATAAGGGACAGGAAGACTGCTGAATGGAGACACACTTATGTGGATTGCAGGGGGGTGGCCTGCTTCAAGGGGAGGCCTGGCTGGAGACACGGGGTCTGAGGAGGCCATGTGACCGATGGCCCCTTGGCGTGGGATACCTTTTGAAGTGTACATGTAGTTTGGCACCTTGGCTGTTCACGCCCCCAGACAGCCCCACATGCCAGCGCTCATCCACGGGTGCGAACTGCCTTTGATAGTATATTGTTGCTTATCAATAACAAATGCCACATACCGGAGATTCTTGTGAGCACAGACCCACACTTCAACCGGTGTATTATATTGGCCAAGACCCTTAACCTAAGGCCTTTATAATCCAATGGTAATTGTTAGTATAGATATATGTGTGACTTTTATAGAGACATAACCTACTGAAAGACCTTGAACAAGTGTTATTTAGTGCATGCATTATCGAGAATATGTTATGTTAGCTTAGATAGATAGTGACCACCCTGCTTCACAGCGACCAGACCTTCACCCATTCGGAGCACAGATGTCTGACGTCCATCCTTGAATGGAGACACACTTGATTCATTAAAAAAAATCGAAACAACCGTTGTTAAAATATATGTGGTGTTTCATTTTGTATCTTATTTTCATGACACAAAAATGCAAGACTTTAAAGATTATACAGGTCAGGTTGCAGCACAGCGAGAGAAAATCCCGTGTACTGACCGCTGTCACTCGGGAACGATTCTCTTATGGCACGAACGGCACAGGCGGGTATCACTCTTCGAACGCGGTGTCCAAGCCTCCCGTGGAGCCACCATGTAAAGGAACGATAGGCCATCAGCCTGTACCACCTGTGAAAAGGAATGAAACAAACTGTTTTTAAATGACCAAGATAAGTTTAATAAATGTTTGTTGTCAATGAAAATTCTTGTAACTAATGGCATTCTGCACGGACAAATGCTATCTAGACAATGCACACTATTGAACGACTTTTATGCGTTACTATGATATGAATATATAATTTTGGATATAGTAGAAGAACATGAAATAGGAGTGGCATGACAAGCAGAGTATACTTACTTGTTACTCGGATTACGAGGACGAACAGTTGCGCGAAGTTCGTGCATAAGCACCATCATTATTCTCAACACGGCCCATGTGAGGCAGGCTGCCCTGAAGTCTGGCAGCTCGGTGATGCATTGCGGTCGTGGCTCGCCTTCCGAAATGTAGGCCAGGCATCCCGAGTTTTCTCGGAAGCAGCAGTTCTCGTCCTCGGTTGGCATTAGCTCGCACCGATTGCATGTGCACCAGGTGGAGACGCCGTCCATGCGACTAGGCCCAGGCTCTTCATCTGTTGAATGGTCCTCCCAACTGCCGTCCGAATCGCCATCGTTTTCGCGTGCTTCCCTTTCCAGTAGTTCCTCCTCGGTATACTCGGGCTCGTACATGTAGGGCATTATTGTAGCCATTGTGTGGTAAACAAAGTAAAATAATTTACAGAGATGGTACAGGTGTTCACACGGGCTACAAGCGGCGAAGGTAGATGACCAGAGCACAGACACGAGTCACAGAATACTCAAAGTAACACAGAGAGAGGAATGGAATCGAAAATCTGCTGCTGTGTGTTGGGAAACAGTCTGTTTATACTTATTGAGGAAAGAGGCGTCCTGCCATTTCCATGGCGACATGTCATTAGCTGAGGCGCAGCGATTGTTGACACGAGACGTGCTTTGGCGTTGGGAAATGGGTGGTACGAGTCTGCTGATGACAGGCTCAGGGGCGAGGGATTTGATTTAGTGCCGCAGAAGCAGGTCAGCCAGGGCAATGCGGCAAGTGATAGGATTATCACAAAATGACGGCTCCCTGGTGCCCGTTTTCGCTTGCGTTTAATGGACGAAAACTCGGGTAAGGTCCATAGGAAAGTTTTCTAAAATCGAGCCACTTAGGCTTAAAAAAACATGGCCGACCCGTAGGGACAATAAAAAATGTTACTGGACCATGCCTTTAAGTTGAGAATTGGGATACATTGGAAAGCCAAAAAAGAAATTGCTGATATCCTTTGAGTAGTATGACGGAACTGGCTGAAATTCTGCAAACAAAATGTTAGTCACGGCCGTAGAATGGAAATATTGGTAAAGATTCAGTAAAAAATGAAAAGCTATTAAGAAAGTTAATAACGGCCTAGTCCCATTTATTTCCCCAAACAGAAAAAGTCAGAATTTCTATGCAGTGAAATACAAAACGCTGAAAGGAATTAGACTAGGTATGAAACAACGTGGTGACGAAGCGTTGACTCAATTTCTAGAAGTGTTTGGAGTTAATGCGCCCCGTAGTTTTAAAAATATTTAACGCAGAAGGGACAATTGTACAATGCAGTATATAAAATGCTAAATTCAACACACACAAAAACAATTGCATACTAATCTTTTAAAACCTTACAAACTATACTAAAGGCAAAATTATTAGCTTTGACAATGCTTGTTCTTCTCTTTATCCTGGATACAGTTGTGAAATCATGATGTCAGTGCCTGATGCTAAGATCTGGAAGTCTTTGATGCCTTTGGAGTACATTTCTCTGGTATAGCCTTGAGCTACTGATAGGCTCAACACTTGCCGATGCTGTGAAACTTCCCCCATGCACCAAACGCCTTATTTTTTTAAATGTTGCAGGCCCGAGGCCTTTTCTGACCCCTCAGCAGCCCGCTCCCACCCCGCACCCTCCTCCTGCTTTCCCTTCCCTCCCGCCTCCCGACCCGTCCAGGCCCGTTCTCATTGGTTCTTTGGACCGTGTTACTGTATACCCAGCAACGTGCAGAAATCACTGGCTCCACTTCCGGAGGAGCACGGTGAGCAGCAAGGCCCCTCCAAGAGCGCCTTATTTTTTTTAATCTTGCAGGCCCCGAGGCCTTTTCCAATCCCCCAGCAGCCCACTCCCACCCCGCACCCTCTTCCTGCTTTCCCTCCCCTCCCGCATCCCGACCCGCCCAGGCCCGTTCTCATTGGTCGTTTGGACTGTGTTGTTCTATACCCAGCAACGTGCAGAAATCACAGGCTCCACTTCCGGAGGAGCACGGTGAGCAGCAAGGCCCCTCCAGGAGCGCCTTATTTTTTTAAATCTTGCAGGCCCCGAGGCCTTTTCTGACCCCCCAGCAGCCCGCTCCCACCCCGCACCCTATTCCTGCTTTCCCTTCCCTCCCGCCTCCCGAGCCGCCCAGGCCCGTTCTCATTGGTCCTCTCACCCTTCTTCACTGGTCCTCCCATGGCAGCCCCGTGCAGCTAAGGGCCCCAAGGCCAAGGGTGGCTCCAACAGAGGCGGCTCCAGGAAGTGTCAGCAGGTGTCCGCAGGGGAAGCCAGTGGCCAGCCGTCAACCTGCAACTACAAGGACCAGTAAGGTAGGAGTGGCCCAGGGCCGGAAGAGGAACAGCCGCTCTGCACTGCAGTCCCAGCAACCTGGGGAGACCACGTTGCGCAGGGTCACTGCACCACACTGCATCTCTCACCCTCTTCCCAAAAATTAGTCACAATCCAAACTTAGTCTCCAGACTGCATTGTATGATACTTAGACTGCACTGCTGGGCCTCTCTCCCACTATGCGGGTCTCTCGGGTTTGGTGGTGCCTCTGTACCCGGATGGCATGGTGCGGTGTTCGCATTGCGCTGCTGGGCCTCTCTCCCACTGTGCAGGTACCACTAGTTTGGCTGGGGTTCTTTCCCCAGTTGCTTTGTATGATACTTGGATTGCACTGCTGGGTCTCTCTCCCGCTATACAGGTCTCAGGTTTAGCGGAGCCTCTATGCAAGATTTCCTTTTGTGTCATTTAGATTGCATTGACAGGCCTCTCTCTCACTATGCAGGTGTCTCTGGTTTAGCTGAGGTTCTGTCTCCAATTGCACGGGGTTAGACTGCATGGATAGGCCTCCACACTGCACTGTGTGGTGTTGGGATCGCGCTTCTGGGCCTCTCTCCGACTGTGCAGGTCTCTCGGGTTTGGCAGGGCCCCTGTGCCGTTCTTTTTGAGTCATTTAGATTGCATTGATAGGCCTTTCTCCCGCTATACAGGTGTCTCAAATTTAGCTAATCAACTCACTATCAAGTGAAACAGAACCCACCAGTGAATTACTGTGGAGCGTCACTCGGATTAGTGGCTCACGCATCACAAGGAACAGGTCCGAGCGGCGCCCGTCCAGCCCACTCTTCAACTGGCGGATTCCCTCCCCGATCCCATGGCTAGCTCACCACGGTGAACATCGCTCAGGGAGACGGACACTAAAGAGAGCCACCGATAAACTCCCTACCAAACAACCCATAACCACTTCCCATTCCCTCTAAGGACTGGGACTGCACAAGTCACCACCTTTAGCTGGAACACGACTGACAGACAGAGCCCAAACTAGTAGCAGACAGCTTTCACACCCACTACTACACCACAAGACAACCAGACCAAAGCAGAACCAACTGGACATCACCAAACAAAAGACTGAAGAACTCTCAAGCATATAATGCCGTGCAAAAGACTGATTCCAAGGAAAAGGCGAAGAGAAGAAAGAACAAACACTCCAGAACAGCAACTAAGAACGATAACGATGGATTGCACCCCGACAGAAAGGAACACAAATGGAACCAACACTGAGAGAAGAGACAAGTCCCTCTACCTAACTCCATACCTCGCCGACAACTGGCAACCACAGCAACCCAACCCAACGTTAAAAGCAGCAACATCAAACAACCTAACACAAGCAAGCAGAAGGATGAACACCACAAAAAACAACAAGCACACGACATATGCAATAACACCTTACATCACCAAAGCAAAAGGAACTTCCAATCAACAACCACAACTTCTGGAAGATGAACACGATGAAAACAAAAATAACCCAAGACAGAACCTAGAAGAACTCTTCGAAGGCGCTGACACCCAGAAACCCACAGCTCAACAAGAGACCGACCAGGAAGGAAACCTCAACACCGATCAGAAGACGAACTCAACAAGAAAGTCCAAACCATACAACACCTCCAAACTTCACTGCAATCTAATAAACGCAAGATCCATGTCACAACACTCAACGGAGATCTTCGACCTACTCGATGACAACAGCATTGACATCCTGTTCATCACTGAAACATGGCTGGACGACAACTACAAAATCACACTCCAAAGCTGCCTTCCAACCAACTTTAAATGCCTGCAAATAAACAGGAAAAACAGAAAAGGAGGCATCGCAATAGCATTCAACGAACACCTGAAAATTAAAACTGACGACCCACTTAACATCCTCAACTGCAAAACCATGGTAATACACCTAATGGCGAACTCAAAAACCAACATCACATTCATACTGGTGTACAGACCCCCGACATATGATGCAACATTTGTCGACAATTTCATAGAAGCAATCACCAATTTAGCCATCAACCACGAACACCTAATCAACCTGGGGGACTTCAACATCTGGTTTGAAGACAACGTGCCAACTCCCAAAACTCACTGATTGAACAACTCACCACCATGAAACTACGACAACTAGTCAAAGGGCCACCACACTCGGCAGGACACACCCTCGATGCATTTTTCGCCAACGAAAAACTCATCACCACGGAACCACCAATACAAATACTGTGGAGCGACCATCTCATCTTCCCATTCATGATCACTCCGCCTACTCAAGTCTATAGCCAACCCCCGAAACTCACAACCACCACAAAGAGAAACTGGAAACAAGTCAAAGAAAGCAACCTATTCGAACAACTGGAACTAACCAAACCCTCAACTACAGAACTAGCGCTAGCTGACCTAGACAGGAAAGCTGAGATACTACACAAATTAATTGCAGATACAATAGACAAGATCGCCCCAGAAAGACCGTTCACCCCATAAAAAAAAGATCAATAGCAAAATGGTTCACCCCACTACTAAGCACCATGAAAAAGGAAAACAAAAAGATGGAACTGGAATGGAGCAAAGAATACAACCTAAAAAATAAAAAAAAAAAAACACTGCTCCAGAAACAAATCCGCGCATACAAGAAGGAAATTCAAAAGGCGAAGAGAAGACATTAGGATGACAGAACCACCAATGCCGCCAACACACAAAAATACATTTTTAGCATCATTAAAGAAATGAGAAACCCACCAGGCTGTGATAACACCCCAACCCCTTCAGAAAAACTATGCAACGACCTGGCAGACCACTTAAAAAAAAAAAAAATCAATGACATCCGACAATCCATACAAAAGAGACCAACCAACCACGACATACAACCTAACAAACCTAAAACGGAACCACAGCACAAACTCCAAAGCTTTCCTGAAATATCAGCAGAGGCATTCGCAATGCTGGTAAAACAAAGCAAGAAAGCTGGATCACCCATGGACCCATGTCCCCCAGACATCTACAAATCAATCCTCGTGCAAGGAACGCCAGCAGAACACTACAGAAGCCTTGTAAATCTATCACTAACAACGGGGACTATACCGAGGATTTTCAAATCAGCATATATCAAGCCACTCTTGAAAAACACAAGTGGCGACGTAGAAGACCTCTCCAACTACAGGCCGATCTCTAACATCCCCTAACCGGCAAAACTTCTAGAAACCTTTGTTTATAAACTAACCCAAGAACACATAGTAAAACACCATCTGCTAGACCCAGCTCAAGTCGGGTTCAGACCAGCAAGAGGAACAGAAACAGCACTCCTATCTATATGGGACGATCTCAAAACTAACGCAAACTCAAACATGACCTCAGCCCTTATTCTGCTCGACCTCTCCGCAGCCTTCGACACAGTGAGCCACGACACCCTGACCATAAGACATAGGCATAACAGACACAGCCCCACTCTGGACCAAAATCACTCCTAGCAGAAAGAACAGAAACCGTATTGATTAAACCATTCAAATCCACTCCACAAGTTAACGACTGTGGAGTACCACAAGGATCCTCACTATCTCCACTATATTTCAACATCTATCAGACTCCGGTCATCAGAATCTTCAAAAAATCTAACATTACATGTTACAACTACGCAGATGACACACAGATCATCTACAAAATGAAAGATGCCGATCATTGAACCCTAATCGACTGCCTAAAAAGTCTTCATTTGGATGAATGCCAACAACCTGAAAATCAACCGAGGAAAGACAGAAATCATGATCGTATCCAAAAACCAAGAGAACGAAATCACCATCCCGTGGCCCACGGAAATGGGAAATGCACCAACACCATCGAAGGAAGTAAAAAATCTGGGAGTACTAATGGAAAACACCCTAACCTTTTTGCTGTGTGGAGGAGGAAATGTTTTTTCCTCCTCCACATGGCAAATGGAATTGTACCTTTCCTCTCCTTCACGCACAAAACACACACTATCATCGCCCTAATCATGTCAATAATCGACTATGCAAACAGCCTTTACCTCGGAATACCAGAACACCTCCGGAAGAAACTGCAACGGATCCAAAATGCAGAAGCAAGACTAGTCCTCAAACTATCCAGAAGAGACCACATCACCCCAGCCCTAAAAACACTACACTGGCTCCCAGTTAAACATCGCATCACCTTCAAAAAAATGTGCATAACGCACAGGGCAATCAGTGAACAAGGAGCAGAATTCCTACAAAAGAAAATAATCTACAAAACAAACAAGACCCCTCCGATCAAGCAACGAAGTCCACCTGGAAATCAAACCATACTTAAGAAAAAACTTGGAGGCACTTCCTTCTATCACTTAGCCGCAAAAACTTGGAACAACTGTTAGGGAGAATTCTCTCTTTAGGCTGAATTCCTAACCTAGTGAGACCCCCAGCAGCTTTGCTGGATTTCTGGATTTTTTTTTTTCTCCTGCCAAGAGTGAGACTCATTTTCTCCCACTCTTGGACATGATTTATGGTGTTCCTTTGACTGTTTATGTGTTATTAGGGCTATGGGGTCCTTTACTCCATAGGGCCTCATGTGTTTTTACCATGTGTATGTCATAGTGACACCCCACCATAGACTCCATACCCTGGGACTGACTACTGTCTCCCAGGGCATGTAAAGTCACCATTGGCTTTACTAGTCCCAAATTATTAACAGAAACCGGTACAAACCATCATATTGTGGATGTACTGGTCGGGGCAATTTGATTGCCCCGGGGTCTGTTAGTTGAGGGGGCACGTCTCCGTCCCCCCTGATCGAGTTTTGGCTGGTGGCAGTGGATACTACTTTTTATATTCGACCGCGAATATATCCCTATGGGATTTTCCCATTGTTCGAGGCAACCAACTTTAATTATTTAATTCTCCTAGCCTCGAACATACCGCCGGTTTATTTATTTAATATTAATTCGCCGGTTGGTATTTTTTGCCAGGACTCGATTCTAAAATGGCGTTTGTGTTCTCTTCTGTGACTCCAACCCAAGTCGAGCCCTTTGTTCAACATTTTGGCAGGCTTCTCCACAGAAGCCTCCAAAAGTGGTGCCACTCTGTCTGGGTACCACAGGGGGTGTGGGAGGGGGTTTAGGCACCCTGGACTGAGTTACCTTGGTAACTCAAGTCGCACTCTTGTGTGATTGGCCCAGGTGGTGAGCCGGCCGGCTCACCACTTAGCATGCTTGAGTGACAGCTAGGCTGAGTGAATAGGGGTGTGCTGCATAAAAGCAGGGCTTTGGGGACTGGAACTTCAGAAGTCGCCACAGGACCTGAGAATCTGACGATGGAGAAGCTGAGCTGACCTTGGAGCCCTGGGGAACCGACTCACCATTTCCCGACGACAGAGAAGATCTCCCGGCTGGAGAGGCTTCTTCCCCTGACTGGTGGGCACAACCAGTTTACCTTCTTTTCCTCGCATCCCAGGACGTCTTGTGGTCGAATTGCCCGTGCCAAGCACCCCGGCAACCTGATAGCCACTTACCACTGGAACGCAAATAAAAGGACTGCTCCTTTTACCTGAGAACTCTGTGGCTGGTTTCTTCCCTGGCAGTGCAACAGACTCCTGTCTTCCTCCCCGACGAGATTCTCTCTTCCCCCGGACGAAGCACCAACTTGCATCCGCTGCCAGGAACAACTGTCCCCTCTGGAGTATTCTCACCACTTTAAGGTACCGTGTCTGCCTGGCCTCCCTTTCTAAAGATTGATACAAGGTAATAATAATCCCTTAACCTTCTGGACTGGGCTGGCCGCCTTGACCATCTAACTGGTCCCTTTCTTTGGTCCACCTCTTTCTGAACCTTTGTGCACTTCAACCGTGTGACCTTGGACACATTTCGTTCTGATCCTCTTAAAGTGGATCCGTCCTTCTGAACTCGAACTTCACGGTTTTACTTTGCCTTCCTCTCTTGTTGTGTTCTTGTGAAAGTGTTGGGATCTGTTTCAAATTATACTCTGCTTTTCTCTCCCTTTTTAAAACAAATTATTAGAGTGCCATCTGCGTTAAGCGCTCACCGCTGTCTGAAAATAAGTGGGGCTTTACTTAAGAATTGTCTAATATTCTTTTAAGGGAGTGTATATCTTTTAGTGACCGTGTTTTTGAACTGCTTAACATTAGTGCCTGTGTGTTTTACTAGATGGGGTTTTAAATAAATAATTATCTCATTTACACCAATCTCTGGTCAGTGTTTACTTGTTCTACTGTGTTCTTTTGACCTATTGTGAATACTCTGTATACTGCCTAACTCTTCTTGAGGGAAGTCTGACTGCTCAGCAACAGCTACCAGGTAGATCTGGGTGGTACAGACTGCTACCAATTGGGTTTACTGCCAACCACCTGTAGTCCTAAATCTTTTGCACTGGTCCCAGAGGGAACTGCACAGGTTTCTGCCTAACAACAACATACCAAAATAAGTAAGAAACACCGAAGATCACCTAAAATTCAGGAAAATACTAAAAACCTGGCTCTTCAACACCACTGATTCATACTGAAAACCGAAACAGAGAAAAGGATGACTAAAACAGAAAAGGACACGTACAGCCCCAGAAATGACGGGGAAGCTCCCACGGCACCTGGACGGGTGACACCGGATAGATTGGAACTCAGACGACACCCACGGAGACCGAGTCAACTACCCCACCCGCCCCTTATTTATCACCAGCTACCACAGTGTTGTGGAATTACCGAGATATTGGCAATTAGCACACAACCCGACTCGTTGACATCGGCTGGTGCACTGGCCACAGGAGCATGAAGGGAGGACAGGTGGGTTATGAGGGAGCCTGATAGAGGTGGGGACCAGAGGAGTAAGGAACCTTGAATGTCAGAGGGACCCATATCAGGACAGGCGCATCAGAGGAGACTACACAAGCCCAGCGCCTCAACTCAGGATAGAGATGCCAACTAACCAACTCCACTAACAATTTCCCCTCTGCATACACCTCTCACATTCCAAACCAACACAACCAAAACCTACAGCACAACAAACCGCACTAACTTCACTAGACTGCAACAACAAAACAAAAAAGACACATAGACTTGCACAACAGCACACAATGACTGCCGGCCGCAAACACCCCAGGTCCAACCAACAGACCCACCGGGATGAGGCCGCCAACAGCACATCACTGCTCTCTGGCACTTTTCCTGCTTCCTCCCACTAACTCAACCTCCCCTCCTCTTTCAGAGCCGCCAGGGGACCACTCCGGTGGTGATAGTGCACGGTACAAATGTCCTTTAACATTAACATCATGAAAGATAATCATTGTTTTCTGAAAAAACCTTCCTACAGTGAGTGAACAAAAAAATAAATAATCTGAAGTAGGTTGAGTCAGTGGCTCCACGTGTATAAATGGACAACATCCTTTGTCACAAAAGTATGCAAAGGAGCTGTGATGGAGTGGACCTCAGACTTGCACAGCGCCCCCTGGTGGTGGTCAACACATGTACTGGTCAACACTGTATATTAAGAAGACTTAAAAAGATGAGGCATCTGGGAGAAATGTATTCATTAGAAATATTCTTTAATATCAGTATTATATAATCATTTATAGAAGTTTAAATGTCTAGGATTTAATTTCCCCATCATATATGATGCAGCCTTTTATAATGCGTTTTGGGAATGTACAAACATGCATATGGGGTCGTTTTGTAGGCAAATTGTGTTTGACATTGCATGTTTCAGAAGTTGAAAAATGTTATGAGTTATTACATCACTATCTTCACATTTCAAGAATGATGATTTATTCTGATAAAACTATGAAGAGTCTCAGACAATTCGGAACACATCAATACCCCTCACCTGAGCTGCCTAGCACAAGTACACAGGTTCTACAGACATCAGCCTTCTCACCTGGCAGTCTGAACACATCAATACCCCTCACCTGAGCTGTCTAGCACAAGTACACTGGTCCTACAGACATCAGCCTTCTCACCTGGCAGTCTGAACACATCAATACCCCTCACCTGAGCTGTCTAGCACAAGTACACTGGTCCTACAGACATCAGCCTTCTCACATGGCAGCCTGGTACCAGGTGTCAGGAGCAATCCAGTCTCTCAATACAGCAGCTTGATTCCTTCTGCTCCCGTCGATGCCGGCCTCTTGTTGGGAGACTCGGTAATAATCCCCTTTCTCTGTTTTCATTTGTAAGTTTTCTCCTTTTATCTCAGCTTCTGGATTGGTGTAAGAGCTCTTAGTTCAGCTCCCTTCCCATCATGCTCTTTTGGCCCCCATCACATGACAGAGGATGGTCAGGTGATATGTACCCCATCAGTAATTTCAGATTGTCCAATCCCCATGGGGCGAGTGGCACATTCCCGGCTCTCCTTCAAGTCGATTCTGGTTTATTCGCTCCTTTGGGGCTCCTTTTCACTTCTCCTGACGAGGATCTTTCTTAGACATGATGCCCGTGAAGCTAACTCACTGTTGCCGAGTCTGGTCTGATGGCAGCCGTTATTTCAGCTGTCCATAATGGCTGTGCATATAGTTTACCCATCCATTGTATATATTTGTATTGTATATTATTATGGAGTTAATCCCCGTTCCGGGTAACGGCCTGGCAGCATCGCCCCCAGCTCCGGGCCGTTACGCCCCCGTTCCAGCCCTTGGAACGGGGGCTTAAGGCTATTAGCACCGGGGTTGCCAAAGTGGAAACCCAGGGTGCTAAAAAACAAAGTATTTTCCTTCGTGCAACGGGACACTGCGCGCGTCCCGTAGAATGAAGTAAAATACTTTCCCAAGATGTTTGCCAAGGAAAGGGAAGGCTGGGCTCCGTATGGAGCCCCTCTTATCTTTCCATGGTGGCCAGCAGGAGCCGAGAAGGAGCTGCTGCGGCGAGGGCCGCTGCTGCTAAGTGGGGGGTTGGAAGGTGTTAAAAAAGAGGGATGGAGGGTGGGGAAGAAAGCGGCAGGGGAAATCAGCCGTCAAATGGCTTAGAACGTGGGGTGAGATAGTAGGTTTCAGCCCACGTCCCTAGCCACCTGATCGGCTGGCGCCCCCACCAGGGTGCTAAAACTGCTTAACAAATGACTAGTAATTAGAAAGTCTGATTGAATGTTTTCATTTCAGGCCATCAAATAAAACATAATTTAAAATGTTGTTTTCAATAAGAATTTAAAAAAGGCTCTATTTAAAGCTCTGAGTATATGTCCCGCAATGATTACTTCACCAGGGTAGATTTGACAAATATGGCTACACTTAGAGCCTACTTTACATGTTCACTGTATGTGCTTTACGTGTGCACTGTGTGTGCTTTACATGTGCACTGTATGTTTCCTGCATGATGGCTAGAATTCATTGTTGCCTGTTCTTTGTTTCCACAAGATGTTACTCTGTTGCCCCTCTGTTCTAGTGCCATGATGCTTCTATATGAGTCTATATACTGCCCACATCTATCCCATGGTGCAGAGTATAGAGAGCAGGCAGGCAGGTATAGATTACATATGAACATGCAACCCACCCAAATATATCCCAGGTACAGTGAATAGGTGGCAGGTAGACAGGTGTGGATTCTATATTGACATGCATCCCACCCACATATGTCCCACGGTACAGTGTTTAGGTAGCAGGTAGGTTTTTCCTACTTAAGGCGGCGCCCTCCAGCTTCTTTTCCTTTGCAGCTGGGGAGCAGGTGCAAGTGGATCCAGGTCACCTGGCCTAAGCACTACCCACCTTCTTAGCCCTGCCTCTTCCTTCCTGCTCTTGACTCTTAGATAAAGGGTGTCTCTCGCCCAGGCGTCCAAAGCAAAGGGCAGTCAACGAAAAGGGTAATTCCTGTTTGGACCTGTTCGGACCAGGGCGATCCAGGACCCGAACCCTTGTTAAGACAGCAGGTAAGCATGCACCAACATGTGTTTACACCCTCTGTCCCCACAGGTCATCCCCACGCTCTCTGGTCCCCCTGTGTTGTTCCATTGAGCCCCCCCTTCCCACACACAAGAGTCTGTCCTGCAACTTTCTGGTTTCACCATCACCGTCTTGTGGCCAATGCTGGATTTTACTTTTATGGACTTCATTGATTCACGGTGCGTTACCCTTTCTCAACTCTCATGCTGGACTTCCTTTGCATCTTGTACTCACGGTGACCATGATTCATGCTGTTCCCATCTTTATCTTGTATCCTGGCTTGCAACATTATGTGCTACTACTGACTTCTGCATGTTGTATTCGCTCTCACATCTTGGTTCTCTACTCTTATTGCCTGCTTACTCTCTATTCTCTCCTCCCCTCTCCCTTTTCCCATCTCCTCCCCTCCTCCCCTTACTTTCTTCTACTCACTTACTCTATCAGAATTGTCCCTGGACCTAGTATAATAGCAACCTCATCTGTTTCCGCCCCCTCCCCTTACTGTGCCCCCCTCCTCCCCTCCCTCCCTCCCTCCCTCCCTCCAGCACTATCTGAAACGTTGTCAGGCCTAGTACGATAGTCGCTTGTTTTGTTCCTCCCCTCCCTTTCTGCGCCACTCTCCCTCACCTTTTGTTTTTCTCTGGCTCTATCAGAAATGTCGTCAGGCCTAATACGGTATTCGCCTGTCTGTTTCCATTTTCTTCCCACTCTCCCCCTCCCTTCCTTATCTATGTCTTAGCTCTTGCACTATCTGAAATGTCGTCAGGCCGAGTACGATAGTTAATTTCACATCCTTCCTGTTCATGGCCTGTATGAATGTGTTTGTATTTTCCCTTGTTCCCTCCCTTGCCTTGAAGTGCTTTGAAACACATTGTGTATAGGTGCTATATAAATACATTATCATATCATATATCCCACGGTACAGTATATAGGCTGCAGGTACACAGGTGTGGATTCTATATGGGTATATATCCTGCCCACATATATCCCATGGTACTGTGTATAGGTAGCAGGTAGACAGGTGTGGATTCAATATGGACATGTATCCCACCCACATATGTACCATGGTACAGTGTATAGGCTGCAGGTAGACAGGTGTGGATTCTATATGGGTATATATCCTGTCCACATATATCCCATGGTACTGTGTATAGGTAGCAGGTAGACAGTTGTCACTGCTGTATGAACATGTGCCTTACCCACATCTAGCATATAGTTTGCAGGTAATTTGGTAGAAATTTGTAGAGTAAGCAGTATGTTCTTGGGTGGAAATGTTCTTCTTGTTGCTAGCCTAGCTGGTGTTGATTTGCAGCACTGCTAGAGGTTCTTGAGGAGTGGAAATGTTCTTCCTTTTGCTAGCCTGGCTGGTGTTGATTTGCAGCACTGGTAGAGGTTCTTGAGGAGTGGAAATGCTCTTCCTGTTGCTAGCCTGGCTGGTGTTGATTTGCAGCACTGGCAGAGGTTCTTGAGGAGTGGAAATGTTCTTCCTGTTGCTAGCCTGGCTGGTGTTCATTTGCAGCACTGGTAGAGGTTCTTGAGGAGTGGAAATGTTCTTCCTGTTGCTAGCCTGGCTGGTGTTGATTTACAGCACTGCTAGAGGTTCTTGGGAGTGTACACGTTCTTCCTGTTGCTAGCCTAGCTGGTGTTGATTTGCAGCACTGGCAGAGGTTCCTGAGGAGTGTACGCGTTCTTCCTGTTGCTAGCCTAGCTGGTGTTGCTTTGCAGCACTGCTAGAGGTTCTTGAGGAGTGGAAATGTTCTTCCTGTTGCTAGCCTGGCTGGTGTTGATTTGCAGCACTGGTAGAGGTTCTTGAGGAGTGGAAATGATGTTCCTGTTACTAGCCTAGTTGGTGTTGATTTGTAGCACTTGTAGAGATTATTGAGTAGTGGACATCTTCCTGTTGCTTGGCTAGCTGGTGTTGATTTGCAGCACTGGTAGAGGTTCTTGGGAGTGTACACGTTCTTCCTGTTGCTAGCCTGGCTGGTATTGATTTGCCGCACTGGCAGAGGTTCTTGAGGAGTGGAAATGTTCTTCCTGTTGCTAGCCTGGCTGGTGTTGATTTGCAGCACTGGTAGAGGTTCTTGAGGAGTGGAAATGTTCTTCCTGTTGCTAGCCTGGCTGGTGATGATTTGCAGCACTGGCAGAGGTTCTTGAGGAGTGGAAATGTTCTTCCTGTTGCTAGCCTGGCTGGTGTTGATTTGCAGCACTGGTAGAGGTTCTTGAGGAGTGGAAATGATGTTCCTGTTACTAGCCTAGCTGGTGTTGATTTGTAGCACTTGTAGAGATTATTGAGTAGTGGACATCTTCCTGTTGCTTGGCTAGCTGGTGTTGATTTGCAGCACTGGCAGAGGTTCTTAAGGAGGGGAACTGTTTGTCCTGTTGCTAGCCTGGCTATCTGAATTTGCAGCACTGGCGGAGGTTCTTGAGGAGTAGGCATGTTTCTCCTGTTGCTAGCGTCGCTGGTGTTGATTTCCAGCACTGGCAGAGATATTTGCTGCATTCCGTTAGTCCTCATGCATCCGGATTAGTTGCTTCATCCTGAAATTTGGTACAGATCAGACATGGGGTTTCTTGCGATTTGCCATTTTAAGCTTTTCTAGGATTACTTTTGTTATTTGCTTCATTACTATTTCATCTGTCATGGCTGCACTTATTGCCCCAATCACAGGCAGGTACATTGCGTAGAATGTTCAAATCGGGCCTTGATATATATTTTTGCAAAATATTTTTTTTGGGGTAACTTGTGGTGTTTTAGTGTTACTTTATTGTTTTCCTGAATGCTCTGTAGAATCATCTCACTAGTTCTGCTTCTTGAAAGATCTTCATTCCTCTTTACATGTAAAGAATATCACGTCATTCTCAGTCACGGTGGTGTTTGTTCGTTTTATTTTATTAATGCTTCCCAGTACTTTGGTTGTAATCATTGTAATCAGAGGTGTTTTAAGTATTGCCAGATCTACTCTTCATTCTTTATTTATAATCAGTATTGCAGAGGGTGTGAAGCGCAGTGCAATATAGGATCACGTCTATTTCCCTTATTTGAATGCCTGTTAGAGTTTAATTGCCTGATGCATCGTAAGTCATGTTCATTGCTGTGAATGTATTTCTTTTATTCCATTTATGGTAAAGGCTTAACAGCGCCACATGAACTTTAGGGTCTTTAAAGACCCACAAAAGCCTTTTTTTAAAGAATGGATCTCCTAATGGCTTCTCAGTGCTGAGGTATCACATAAGTTGTTCTTGCAGTCTGTGCACTTATAGGGTTTGCCCCCTGTAGGGACCCTCTGATGGACTATCAGTGCTGAGGAAAGACTGGCCCTTTTCTTGCTCAGTGTGGACCCTCTGATGGACTTGCAGTTCTGAGGGGTCACTGAATTTGTTCTTGCACACTTGTGCACTGGTAGGGCTTCACCCCAGTATGGATCCTCTCATGGACTCTCAGTGCTGAGGGATCATTGAAGCTTTTCTTGCACTGAGTGCACTTGTAGGGCTTCTCTCCAGTATGAATTCTCTGATGGATTTTCAGATGACAAAACTTACCAAATGCTTTCATGCACTCTGCGCATTTGTAGGGCTTCTCCCCAGTATGTGTCATCTGATGGATTTTCAGAGCTCCGATGCCATAGAATATTTTCTTGCACTCAGAGCACTTGTAGGGCTTCTCTCCAGTATGGATCCTTTGATGCAGTACCAGAGCCGAGGACTGAGTGAAGCACTTCTCGCACTCTGGGCACTTGAAGGGCTTCTCCCCAGTATGGATCCTCTGATGGGTAATCAAGGCCCCTTTCAAACGAAAGCTTTTTTTGCACTCTGTGCATGAATAGGGCTTCACCCCAGTATGGATCCTCTCGTGGCGTTTAAGAACTGAGGGTTGACTGAAGCTTTTCTTGCACTCTGTGCACTTGTACGGCTTCTCCCCTGTATGGATCCTCAGATGGCGTTTAAGAACTGTAGATTGACTGAAGCTTTGTTTGCACTCTGGGCAACTGTACGGCTTTTCCCCAGTATGGATCCTCTGATGTGTTCTCAAATGTGTGTATTGACTGAAGCTTTTCTTGCACTCTGTACACTTGTAGGGCTTCTCCCCAGTATGGCTTCTCTTATGCAGATTCAATTTATTGCAGCTGCTGAAGCTTTTCTTGCACTCTGTGCACTTGTGGGGCTTCTCTCCAGTATGGATCTTCTCATGTTTTATCAGAGTTGAAGGGTCAGTGAAGCGTTTCTTGCACTCTGTGCACTCATAGGGCCTCTCTCCAGTGTGGATCATCTCATGCTTGTTCAAGTTTGCTTTGTGAGAAAAGCATTTTTTGCACTCTGTGCACTGGAAAGGCTGAACCCCAGTATGGATCTTCTCATGGCTTCTCAGAGCGGAGGAGTTGCAGAAGCTTTTCTTGCACTCTGTGCACTGGTAGGGCTTCACCCCAGTATGGGTCCTCTGATGAAGATTCAATGTACTACATAGACTGAAGCCTTTCCCACACTCAGTGCACTTGTATGGCTTTTCCCCAGTATGGATCCTCTGATGGTATCTCAGAGACGAAGGCAGACTGAAGCTTTTCTTGCACTCTGCGCACTCAAAGGGCTTCTCCCCCGTGTGTATCTTCCGATGCAGGTACAGGTGTGATTTGAGTTTGAAGCGTTTCTCACACTCTGTACACTTATGGGGCTTCTCTCCAGTATGGACCATCTGATGTTTTCCCAGAGATGAAGAGTCAGTGAAGCTGTTCTTGCACACTGTACACAGGTAGGGCTTCTCCCCAGTGTGCACCCTCTGATGTCTTCTCAGAGATGTAGAGTCAGTGAAGCTTTTCATGCACTCTGTGCACTTGTATGGCTTTACCCCAGTATGGATCCTCTGATGGTAGCTCAGAGATGAAGGTAGGCTGAAACATTTCTTGCACTCTGTGCACTGGAAAGGCTGCACCCCAGTATGCATCTTCTCATGACTTTTCAGAGATGAGGAGAAACTGAAGCTTTTCTTGCACTCTGTGCACTGGTAGGGCTTCACCCCAGTATGGGTCCTCTCATGAAGATTCAACGCACTACAGAGACTGAAGCTTCTCCTACACTCGGTGCACTTGTATGGCTTCTCTCCAGTATGGACCCTCTGATGTCTTCTCAGAGATGCAGGGAAAGTGAAGCTTTTCTTGCACTCTGTGCACTCATGTGGCTTCTCCCCTGTGTGGGTCTTCCGATGGTTGTACATGTTTGATCTGTGGGTGAAGGTTTTCGCACACTCTGTACACTTGTACCGTTTCTCAGCCATGTGAAATTTCAAATGCGTGATTTGACTGAGCCTGTGACTGAAGCAGCAGACCAATGCCTTCTTGTTTGTATGAATCCTAGTCGATGTGCAGGTCACTGGGCTCTCCTGTGAGGGTGGGAATGTCGTTATAGGCTTCGTGAAATTATGCTTCTGTGGTACCTCTCATATACCTCTGCATAGCTCAATTTCTCATGTTCATTTCCAGAGTTTGATTTTAATTATGGCTCTGCTCTCTGTTGAAAGAAGAAAAGGTTTCATATATTATTCATAATCATTGTATAGTCTGCAGGATAATGTTCTAATTTCTTATGTTCTCCTAATCCCACTCTTCCTCGTCACTGTGCATACCAATTCAGTCTACTTGCAAAAATGATTTTGTCATTTTTCCCCCCACTGTCATTCAGGCATTAGACTCCTTAACTCTCATGGGACTTTCTGTATGATACGAAGGCGGGAGCAATTCATTCTCCATGTTAAGAGAGGTGGATGTAGAGAAACTCTAGGACAAGGAGTAATTACGGCAAGTAATGGTACCCCTTCTTAGTGCCAGTACGTACAATGAAGTTTAACAAAACCAAATCATCTCACTCTCAGATCTAAAAGAAAAAGACACTGGGCCTCATTACGAGTCCGGCGCCTGACTTCTTGGTGCCACCTGGAGATTCCATGTCCGGCGGCCCAGGAAGTCAGGCGCCAGTAAAATAGTCCCCATTCCCATAGAGTCTCATAGGATTCTATGGGAGGGGGGACTCAGAATCGCCGGCACCATTGTTAACGGTGCCGGCACTTCTGTGAGGAGTCTGGCTACTGTGGCTGCTGCACCCGGCAGGGTCAGACATGTCGGTCACAGCGGCCACAGCAGGCAGACACGTAGTTTGCCGGTCTAGAAAGAAGGGGGACGGTGAGTTTACCAGCACCCTTGTTTCCGGACCAGCAAACTCATGATGAGGCCCACTGACACTTAAATGGTGCAAAACCTAGGGTTTTTTGTGCAATACCAAGTGTTCAAGCTGGTGCATCCCAAAGGACCCCAGGCCCAAAGTAATGCTCTCCAGTCTCTGGAACTTAGACCCCTGGTGATGGATGAACATTGAGGGTGTAGTCTAGGCACCCACATTGCATATCTCATGGAATAGATCCCACTTTGCTTCTGCCTGTGACGCTTTGTGGAGTAGGTTTATGACTCAGTTGAATTAGGGTGCGGGGAGAGAACTGCAGCTCTGGCACAAGAAGCTGCTGCTATAACAAACAGATAAGGAGTGTCATCAAGTGCTGGACACTCCTGTCCCCAGCACAACATAAATACTGAGCTGTGTCAGTTAACAGCTGGTCTGCTAATCAATACATTGTGACTGTTTCATAAGATACATTTACATTTAAAGTGCAAATAACAGAGTATCCATTTATATTTGTATTTTAATAGACATCAACAAATAATATAATGAGCTCAACCCTTCATCTGGAGCAAATGTCTTTGAGGAAATGGGCATGTCTTCAAACGTCTGGCAAACACGACTACATGCTTTCCATACAGGAACGTCTGGCAAACACGACTACATGCTTTCTATACAGGAACGTGTGAATAACACGACTACATGCTTCCTATGCAGGAATGTCTGACATGCACGACTACATGCTTTCTATACAGGAACGTGTGACAAACACGACTACATGCTTTCTATACAGGAACGTCTGACAAACACGACTACATGCTTTCTATACAGGAACATCTGGCAAACACGACTACATGCTTCCTATACAGGAACGTGTGACAAACACGACTACATGCTTTCTATACAGGAACGTCTGACAAGCACAACTACATGCTTTCTACACAGGAACGTGTGACAAACACGACTACATGCTTTCTATACAGGAACGTCTGACAAACACGACTACATGCTTTCTATACAGGAACGTCTGGCAAACACGACTACATGCTTCCTATACAGGAACGTCTGGCAAACTTGACTACATGCTTTCTATACAGGAACGTCTGACAAACACGACTACATGCTTTCTATACAGGAACATCTGGCAAACACGACTACATGCTTTCTATACAGGAACGTCCGACAAGCACAACTACATGCTTTCTACACAGGAACGTGTGACAAACACGACTACATGCTTTCTATACAGGAACGTCTGACAAGCACAACTACATGCTTTCTACACAGGAACGTGTGACAAACACGACTACATGCTTTCTATACAGGAACGGCTGGCAAACACGACTACATGCTTTCTATACAGGTACGTGTGAATAACACGACTACATGCTTTCTATACAGGAACGTGTGAATAACACGACTACATGCTTTCTATACAGGAACATGTGAATAACACGACTACATGCTTTCTATACCGGACCGTCTGGCAAACACGACTACATGCTTTCTATACAGGAACGTCTGGCAAACACGACTACATGCTTTCTATACAGGAACGTGTGAATAACACGACTACATGCTTCCTATACAGGAACGTGTGACAAACACGACTACATGCTTTCTATACAGGAACATCTGGCAAACACAACTACATGCTTTCTATACAGGAACGTCTGGCAAACACGACTACATGCTTTCTATACAGGAACGTCTGGCAAACACGACTACATGCTTTCTATACAGGAACGTGTGACAAACACAACTACATGCTTTCTATACAGGTACGTGTGACAAACAACTACATGCTTTCTATACAGGTACGTGTGACAAACACGACTACATGCTTTCTATACAGGAACGTCTGGCAAACATGACTACATGCTTTCTATACAGGAACGTGTGACAAACACGACTACATGCTTTCTATACAGGAACTTCTGGCAAACATGACTACATGCTTTCTATACAGGAACGTTTGACAAACATGACTACATGCTTTCTATACAGGAACGTGTGACAAAAACGACTACATACTTTCTATACAGGAACGTCTGGCAAACACGACTACATGCTTTCTATACAGGAACGTGTGACAAACATGACCATGCTTTCTATACAGGAATGTGTGACAAACACGACTACATGCTTTCTATACAGGAACGTGTGACAAACATGACCATGCTTTCTATACAGGAATGTGTGACAAACACGACTACATGCTTTCTATACAGGAACGTCTGACAAACACAACTACATGCCTTCTATACAGGAACGTGTGACAAACACGACTACATGCTTTCTATACAGGAACGTGTGACAAACATGACCATGCTTTCTATACAGGAACGTGTGACAAGCATGACTACATGCTTTCTATACAGGAACGTCTGGCAAACACGACTACATGCTTTCTATACAGGAACGTGTGAATAAAACGACTACATGCTTTCTATACAGGTACGTGTGACAAACACGACTACATGCTTTCTATACAGGTACGTGTGAATAACACAACTACATGCTTTCTATACAGGAACGTGTGAATAACACGACTACATGCTTTCTATACAGGAACGTCTGGCAAACACAACTACATGCTTTCTATACAGGAACGTCTGGCAAACACGACTACATGCTTTCTATACAGGAACGTCTGGCAAACACGACTACATGCTTTCTATACAGGAACGTGTGAATAACACGACTACATGCTTTCTATACAGGAACATCTGACAAGCACGACTACATGCTTTCTATACAGGAACGTGTGACAAACACGACTACATGCTTTCTATACAGGAACGTCTAGCAAACACGACTACATGCTTCCTATACAGGAACGTGTGAATAACACGACTACATGCTTTCTATACAGGAACGTGTGGCAAACACGACTACATGCTTTCTATACAGGAGCGTGTGAATAACACGACTACATGCTTTCTATACAGGAACGTCTGGCAAACACGACTACATGCTTTCTATACAGGAACGTGTGAATAACACGACTACATGCTTTCTATACAGGAACGTCTGGCAAACACGACTACATGCTTTCTATAGAGGAACGTCTGGCAAACACGACTACATGCTTTCTATACAGGAACGTCTGGCAAACACGACTACATGCTTTCTATACAGGAACGTGTGAATAACACGACTACATGCTTTCTATACAGGAACATCTGACAAGCACGACTACATGCTTTCTATACAGGAACGTGTGACAAACACGACTACATGCTTTCTATACAGGAACGTCTAGCAAACACGACTACATGCTTCCTATACAGGAACGTGTGAATAACACGACTACATGCTTTCTATACAGGAACGTGTGGCAAACACGACTACATGCTTTCTATACAGGAGCGTGTGAATAACACGACTACATGCTTCCTATACAGGAACGTCTAGCAAACACGACTACATGCTTCCTATAAAGGAACGTGTGAATAACACGACTACATGCTTTCTATACAGGAACGTGTGGCAAACACGACTACATGCTTTCTATACAGGAATGTGTGAATAACACGACTACATGCTTTCTATACAGGAACGTGTGAATAACATGACTACATGCTTTCTATACAGGTATGTGTGACAAACACAACTACATGCTTTCTATACAGGAACATGTGAATAACGACTACATGCTTTCTATACAGGTACGTGTGAATAACACGACTACATGCTTTCTATACAGGAACGTGTGAATAACACGACTACATGCTTTCTATACAGGAACGTGTGAATAACACGACTACATGCTTTCTATACAGGAACGTCTGGCAAACACGACTACATGCTTTCTCTACAGGAACGTGTGAATAACACGACTACATGCTTTCTATACAGGAACGTCTGGCAAACACGACTACATGCTTTCTATAGAGGAACGTCTGGCAAACACGACTACATGTTTTCTATACAGGAACGTCTGGCAAACATGACTACATGCTTTCTATACAGGAACGTTTGACAAACATGACTACATGCTTTCTATACAGGAACGTGTGACAAACACGACTACATACTTTCTATACAGGAACGTCTGGCAAACACGACTACATGCTTTCTATACAGGAACGTGTGACAAACATGACCATGCTTTCTATACAGGAACGTGTGACAAACACGACTACATGCTTTCTATACAGGAACGTGTGACAAGCATGACTACATGCTTTCTATACAGGAACGTCTGGCAAACACGACTACATGCTTTCTATACAGGAACGTGTGAATAAAACGACTACATGCTTTCTATACAGGTACGTGTGACAAACACGACTACATGCTTTCTATACAGGTACGTGTGAATAACACAACTACATGCTTTCTATACAGGAACGTGTGAATAACACGACTACATGCTTTCTATACAGGAACGTCTGGCAAACACAACTACATGCTTTCTATACAGGAACGTCTGGCAAACACGACTACATGCTTTCTATACAGGAACGTCTGGCAAACACGACTACATGCTTTCTATACAGGAACGTGTGAATAACACGACTACATGCTTTCTATACAGGAACATCTGACAAGCACGACTACATGCTTTCTATACAGGAACGTGTGACAAACACGACTACATGCTTTCTATACAGGAACGTCTAGCAAACACGACTACATGCTTCCTATACAGGAACGTGTGAATAACACGACTACATGCTTTCTATACAGGAACGTGTGGCAAACACGACTACATGCTTTCTATACAGGAGCGTGTGAATAACACGACTACATGCTTCCTATACAGGAACGTCTAGCAAACACGACTACATGCTTCCTATAAAGGAACGTGTGAATAACACGACTACATGCTTTCTATACAGGAACGTGTGGCAAACACGACTACATGCTTTCTATACAGGAATGTGTGAATAACACGACTACATGCTTTCTATACAGGTATGTGTGACAAACACAACTACATGCTTTCTATACAGGAACATGTGAATAACGACTACATGCTTTCTATACAGGTACGTCTGGCAAACACGACTACATGCTTTCTATACAGGAACGTGTGAATAACACGACTACATGCTTTCTATACAGGAACGTCTGGCAAACACGACTACATGCTTTCTATAGAGGAACGTCTGGCAAACACGACTACATGTTTTCTATACAGGAACGTCTGGCAAACATGACTACATGCTTTCTATACAGGAACGTTTGACAAACATGACTACATGCTTTCTATACAGGAACGTGTGACAAACACGACTACATACTTTCTATACAGGAACGTCTGGCAAACACGACTACATGCTTTCTATACAGGAACGTGTGACAAACATGACCATGCTTTCTATACAGGAACGTGTGACAAACACGACTACATGCTTTCTATACAGGAACGTCTGACAAACACGACTACATGCTTCCTATACAGGAACGTGTGGCAAACACGACTACATGCTTTCTATACAGGTACGTGTGACAAACATGACTACATGCTTTCTATACAGGAACGTCTGGCAAACATGACTACATGCTTTCTATACAGGAACGTGTGAATAACACGACTACATGCTTTCTATACAGGAACATCTGACAAACATGACTACATGCTTTCCATACAGGAATGTCTGACAACCACTACTACATGCTTTCTATACAGGAACGTCTGGCAAACATGACCATGATTTCTATACAGGAACGTGTGACAAACATGACTACATGCTTTCTACACAGGAACGTCTGACAAACACGTCGACATGCTTCCTATACAGGAACGTCTGGCAAACATGACTACATGCTTTCTATACAGGTACGTGTGACAAACATGACTACATGCTTTCTACACAGGAACGTCTGGCAAACACGACTACATGCTTTCTATACAGGAACGTGTGAATAACACGACTACATGCTTTCTATACAGGAACGTCTGACAAACACGACTACATGCTTTCTATACAGGAACGTCTGACAAACACGACTACATGCTTTCTATACAGGAACGTCTGGCAAACATGACTACATGCTTTCTACACAGGAACGTCTGGCAAACATGACTACATGCTTTCTACACAGAAACGTCTGGCAAACACGACTACATGCTTTCTACACAGGAACGTGTGACAAACATGACCATGCTTTCTATACAGGAACGTGTGACAAGCATGACTACATGCTTTCTATACAGGAACGTCTGGCAAACACGACTACATGCTTTCTATACAGGAACGTGTGAATAAAACGACTACATGCTTTCTATACAGGTACGTGTGACAAACACGACTACATGCTTTCTATACAGGTACGTGTGAATAACACAACTACATGCTTTCTATACAGGAACGTGTGAATAACACGACTACATGCTTTCTATACAGGAACGTCTGGCAAACATGACTACATGCTTTCTATACAGGAACGTCTGGCAAACACGACTACATGCTTTCTATACAGGAACGTGTGAATAACACGACTACATGCTTTCTATACAGGAACATCTGACAAGCACGACTACATGCTTTCTATACAGGAACGTGTGACAAACACGACTACATGCTTCCTATACAGGAACGTGTGAATAACACGACTACATGCTTTCTATACAGGAACGTGTGGCAAACACGACTACATGCTTTCTATACAGGAGCGTGTGAATAACACAACTACATGCTTCCTATACAGGAACGTCTGACAAGCAGGACTACATGCTTTCTATACAGGAATGTGTGAATAACACGACTACATGCTTTCTATACAGGAACGTGTGAATAACACGACTACATGCTTTCTATACAGGAACGTGTGAATAACACGACTACATGCTTTCTATACAGGTATGTGTGACAAACACAACTACATGCTTTCTATACAGGTACGTGTGAATAACGACTACATGCTTTCTATACAGGAACGTGTGAATAACACGACTACATGCTTTCTATACAGGAACGTCTGGCAAACACGACTACATGCTTTCTATACAGGAACGTGTGAATAACACGACTACATGCTTTCTATACAGGAACGTCTGGCAAACACGACTACATGCTTTCTATAGAGGAACGTCTGGCAAACACGACTACATGTTTTCTATACAGGAACGTGTGACAAACATGACCATGCTTTCTATACAGGAACGTGTGACAAACACGACTACATGCTTTCTATACAGGAACGTCTGACAAACACGTCGACATGCTTCCTATACAGGAACGTCTGGCAAACATGACTACATGCTTTCTATACAGGTACGTGTGACAAACATGACTACATGCTTTCTACACAGGAACGTCTGGCAAACACGACTACATGCTTTCTATACAGGTACGTGTGGCAAACATGACTACATGCTTTCTAACATGACTACATGCTTTCTATACAGGAACGTCTGGCAAACACGACTACATGCTTTCTATACAGGAACGTGTGAATAACACGACTACATGCTTTCTATACAGGAACGTCTGACAAACACGACTACATGCTTTTTATACAGGAACGTCTGGCAAACACGACTACATGATTTCTACACAGGAATGTCTGACAAACACGACTACATGCTTTCTATACAGGAACGTCTGGCAAACATGACTACATGCTTTCTACACAGAAACGTCTGACAAACACGACTACATGCTTTTTATACAGGAACGTCTGGCAAACACGACTACATGATTTCTACACAGGAATGTCTGACAAACACGACTACATGCTTTCTATACAGGAACGTCTGGCAAACACGACTACATGCTTTCTATAAAGGAACGTCTGGCAAACACGACTACATGCTTTCTATACAGGAACGTCTGGCAAACACGACTACATGCTTTCTATAGAGGAACGTCTGGCAAACACGACTACATGTTTTCTATACAGGAACGTGTGACAAACATGACCATGCTTTCTACACAGAAACGTCTGACAAACACGACTACATGCTTTTTATACAGGAACGTCTGGCAAACACGACTACATGATTTCTACACAGGAATGTCTGACAAACACGACTACATGCTTTCTATACAGGAACGTCTGGCAAACATGACTACATGCTTTCTACACAGAAACGTCTGACAAACACGACTACATGCTTTTTATACAGGAACGTCTGGCAAACACGACTACATGATTTCTACACAGGAATGTCTGACAAACACGACTACATGCTTTCTATACAGGAACGTGTGAATAACACGACTACATGCTTTCTATACAGGAACGTCTGGCAAACACGACTACATGCTTTCTATACAGGAACGTGTGAATAACACGACTACATGCTTTCTATACAGGAACGTCTGGCAAACACGACTACATGCTTTCTATAGAGGAACGTCTGGCAAACACGACTACATGTTTTCTATACAGGAACGTGTGACAAACATGACCATGCTTTCTATACAGGAACGTGTGACAAACACGACTACATGCTTTCTATACAGGTACGTGTGACAAACATGACTACATGCTTTCTATACAGGAACGTCTGGCAAACACGACTACATGCTTTCTATACAGGTACGTGTGACAAACATGACTACATGCTTTCTAACATGACTACATGCTTTCTATACAGGAACGTCTGGCAAACACAACTACATGCTTTCTATACAGGAACGTGTGAATAACACGACTACATGCTTTCTATACAGGAACGTGTGAATAACACGACTACATGCTTTCCATACAGGAATGTCTGACAACCACGACTACATGCTTTCTATACAGGAACGTCTGGCAAACATGACCATGATTTCTATACAGGAACGTGTGACAAACACGACTACATGCTTTCTATACAGGAACGTCTGACAAACACGTCGACATGCTTCCTATACAGGAACGTCTGGCAAACATGACTACATGCTTTCTACACAGGTACGTGTGACAAACATGACTACATGCTTTCTACACAGGAACGTCTGGCAAACACGACTACATGCTTTCTATACAGGTATGTGTGGCAAACATGACTACATGCTTTCTAACATGACTACATGCTTTCTACACAGGAACGTCTGGCAAACACGACTACATGCTTTCTATACAGGAACGTCTGGCAAACACGACTACATGCTTTCTATACAGGAACGTCTGACAAACATGACTACATGCTTTCTACACAGAAACGTCTGACAAACACGACTACATGCTTTTTATACAGGAACGTCTGGCAAACACGACTACATGATTTCTACACAGGAATGTCTGAAACACGACTACATGCTTTCTATACAGGAACATCTGGCAAACACGACTACATGCTTTCTATACAGGAACATCTGGCAAACACGACTACATGCTTTCTATACAGGAACGTGTGACAAACACGACTACATGCTTTCTATACAGGAATGTCTGGCAAACACGACTACGTGCTTTCTATACAGGAACGTGTGACAAACACGACTACATGCTTTCTACACCGGGACGTGTGTCAAACATGACTACATGCTTTCTATACAGGAACGTCTGACCAACATGACTTCATGCTTTCTATACAGGAACTTATTAGCTGGTCTCGCTCATGCTCAGCTGCCAATCACCTGGCTGACTTCACGGGGAATAATGTCCATAAAATATCTTCTCTGACGGCATAAATGATCTGTTCCTTAATGTTCTCAATGGATCTCACCACCTAATAGTGGGATTACACAGAAGATGATGTATATCTCTAATCACTCAAATGAAAGTATGTATCAAACAATTCTAGTTTAAAAAAATCACTTTAGGTGCCTACCTGTAAAACGGAGGAAGACCTTAATTGCGCTTGGATTACAGGACCATTCACTGGAGATCCAGCATATAGACGTTAACTAGTGGACCTGCCTATAGATCTGCAAAAAGTATATCAATAGCTGGGATCAAACACAAGTCATCTTTTTTAGCGAGTAATTCAGTTCCATTAATAAGTGTATATGTATATGGTCGCTCACCTACAGTGTGTCAGGATCGTGGACTCTGTAGTGACAGTATGTGACCTATTTTAAAAGAACCATAAAATATGGTTGAGTGCAAATTGTCAGTGACTCTTGCATTATGGGTCAAAGTATTTTAAATACACAAAATGTTATGAAGAAGAAATCAAACTATCTGGTAGAAATCTCTCCTGGATATCACCTGAGGAGAGAGCAAAGCTCAGGCACTGTAATTCCACAATGATTACGCCTGTTATAGCCAATGGGTGCACAAGGGAACACATCTGAAATCAAGAATAAAATATCAATTTGGGATGCATCCCGTTAGGTTTACTCTAGATTAAAAGTAGTAACACATAATGGACAGAACATGAGTGGGTCTGACCTCCATTCTGTGATGAGAAAGCCATTCTGCGATCTCAGAGCACCCACGCTCTGGACCGAAAATGGCTGCTTTCTTTGCAACGTAATTGACATTTAATGCCGGAGCGTGATGATGTCATTGTACCATGTCGACACTGTGGTTTCCGTTATGCCACTTGTTAAGATGGCTTTCTGAACTCTGACCTGGTGGGCAGATGCTCAAAAGGCCAGCCTACTTTGGAACAGGGTAGCCTCTGGACAAGCCAGACCAATCAAGGTAGCTATGACTGGCGGTCAAGACTAAGTCTCAGGAGGGTTGAGGGTGACTGAAAGACCTCAATGAGCACACAGAGCAAGGACACTTACAAATTACTCCAGACAGGTGTTATATCAAAACTATAGACACATTAGAAGGCCTTTGTAACACAGACCATAGCAAAATAATTACAGTAACACTAAGTAAACCAACACATCACAATCAATACAATATATATATATACACAAAACAATTGGGGTCGACAACCTAGAGGGGAAGGAAACAGGCAGTGCAGATAGTCTATAGGCCCAATTGGACATCGACAATACACCTAACTAAGAGGCAGTCCAAGCCCTAAGAAGAGAGGAGCCTTGTGCTCATTAGTACATGCAATGCCAGCACACACGCTTGTTCCAATGGGCAGAATAGGGTCTCTTCAGGGGTCTTTAGCAGCTTGGGAAGGCGGATTAGGCGATGCAGAACAAATTCCCACTATTCAAGAAGGACCTCCACTTGAAGGCAGAGGCAGTTCGAGAGTTCGGGATGGAGTCGCTATTTCGCAATAGCAGTGGAATGTAGAGGGACCCCCAGGGGCCATTCGTGCTTTTAAATGGGCCCTTGCGCTAGGGACCACAGGTTGGGGTATGAGTACTCACAGGTCCCCAAACGCAAGCGTACCCAAACTTTGTTATTTCAGTCCACTTCGCTTGCAGGTTCGAATGCGGCAAAAAGGATGTTATGATTCAGAATACAATAGTAAAACGCCAATCAAAGGATACAGATAGGTAACCAAAAAAGGATACACTCGAGACGTTCCGAGGTCCCTGGATCTCAAGGGGAACGACGTTGTCAAGGGGAACCTTCCAACTAGTATCACTCTCTGACTTAAAATCGACAGTCAAAGAGAGCTATTGGTGGAAAGGGCGTGTATGGAACTATATCACCAGGCTGTTGATACAAAAGGGATTACATTAGGACCTGAACCAAGACTTGACTGGCAATAAGCGTCTATCTAGTGTACACTAACCTGTTGATTAGGACAGCCACAAATAGATTCCAGGAAGTCAGCAAGTAATCCAAAAGAACAACGACAAGGAAGGAAGTTAGTAGAGGAATCTAACCAGAGCGGAACGAGTACCACACTAGAGTCGGGTTGGTGCATACAGGATAGCGTCCATTAGTCCAATGCACAACTCTCCATGGAAAATCCAGAAGGTGGAATGAGGTGGATATTGCTCCAGGTATAGGAAATTACATGCTCTTTTTGAGGAATACTCCGTTTTGGATTGCGAGAAGTATACTGCTCTCACAGTAAACATTAAATAAACCCAGTCTAACCAGGAAGTAGGATTCTACTACAAAGTAAATGTGGTATGGCAGTTGTCAGGTTAGGTAGAATAGCACAGCACTTGTTCCAAACTAAACTTGCGTGAAGGTGGGTATTACAGGTATTATGAGAGTCCACCTGAGTAGCAGGGAAGCTGGGATGGAAGTCGGACGCTGCGTGGGAAGACCGCTGATGGCTCTGACAGAGGCTGGTGCTGGGAGTCAGACGTTGCTTGAAGAAAAGCTGATGGCTCCGAGTTAACTGGAGCGGGAAGTCAGATGCCGCCTGGGAAACAGCTGATGGCTCCTGTTGTGTAGAAACACGGAGACAGGAGGTTGCCGGATGAGGAACCAGAGGCTCCGAACTAAGTCGCAGCTGGTAAGGCACAGCGATGGAATGCGGAATAAACAGCTGCTCAGGGAACTGGGGCAGGATAAACTCAACGCTGATAGAAGCTTGGAAACCGAAGCCACAGGAAATCGCAACTTCAACTCCAGAACGAAATAACGATCAGAAGCACTGATTGACTGAAAATGCTGTGTTATGTACGCATCACATGACCAATGCGTAAGACGTACACAAGAACACAGCAGGTACACATCACGTGACAGAAGCCGTGCATGTACCGAACATAAACAAGGCAGAAAAGCATGAAAACGAAGGAACTTTGTAGTATGCGTTTGTTGGACATGATGCTTTCTCTTAATAGTGGCGCTTACCAGGCAGCCTTCCAAACAGTCTCCAGCGCGTGCAGAATGGCCTGGCAGTTCTGTAAGCCATGTGGGTTGGTAGCACTGAGCGTTTGGGATGAAAGCAGATGTGCCAGTTGTAGAAAGGCTGACAGGCATGGCAAGGAAGTCTCGGCACCTTTCAGTTCCTGAGATACAGCGATGATTCCCAAACGTGACAGTGGCGATTTTTCCGCTCCGGGTGGATGAATCGACCCAGTTTCACTGCGCAGGCTTCATGGGCAAGAGGGTCACAAATGCAGCGGACTTGCAAAGGACGTTGCCACGGCATGGCAACACGGTAACTGCGTTTACTCCGGTCCTGGCGCACTCTTTTCACTTCAGACCTGAGAATGCCAAGTGTACGTAATTCAGTGTGAGGGTGCCGGGGACACCGACCTAGCAGTATACCAAGTTTCGAGGGCCTCCTTGAAACGGTGGCAGTGACAGAGCAAAACAACTGGGTAAGCTGGTCAGTCCACTGGTTGGCCCAGGGACACTTCTGAGAAAGCTTACTTGCAGGGTTGGATGAAGGTACCGAGAATAGTTGGTCCCACTATTCCAATGGGTCGAAGCGTCTGCGCAGACATTCTAGGATGACCAGATGCAGAGCGGTCCCACGGGACGACGGTGTGCTCAGGGTGCCAAACCTTCTAGCGGGTCACCAGCGGTTCCTCGACTCGGCTTTGTGTTGCAGGATACTTGGATCCTATCCTTTGTTCAGTGAGAACTCAGGAGATCGACATGGTAGTGGTGTTTTCAGCCTCCTCTTATCCAAAGTGCCCTTCGCGACAAAACGGAGAGGACCCAATGGGAGATGATCTCACAAACACACACTCCACACGTGGACCAATCACGGACCACGGTGGTCCCAGTCATTCATGGCACTACAGACTCTCTGGCACCCAGGATGTGTATTGGAACCAGACGTTCCAGCCCACATCCTGGAGGCACACACACAAGGCATGCAGAAGCCTGCAAAAGCATTGGAATTTGCGGGAAAGTGCATGACCCAAGAACTGACCCGAGTCGACTCGACCTTGGGAAAGTGAAGGGGCAAGATGACCAAAGGACAGGACTGTTGGGCAGAAACCTGTACAGTTCCCTCTGGGACCACTGCAAAAGATTTAGGACTACAGGTGTTTGGCAGTAAACCCACTTGGTAGCAGTCTGTACCACACAGATTCACTTGGTAGCTGTGGCTGAACAGTCAGACTTCCCTCAAGAAGAGGTAGGCAGTATACAGAGTATTCACGATATGTCAAGAGAACACAGTAGAACAAGAGGCTTCAAGAGGCTGGATCCACCTACAGAGGATCCAAACGAAATGTGTCCAAGGTCACACAGTTCCAGTGCACAAAAGTCTTGTAATGGTTCAAAAAGGAGTTGGACCAAAGAAAGGGACCAGTTAGAGGGTCAAGGCGGCCAGCCCAGTCCAGAAGGTTAAGGGGTTATTACCACCTTGTAGCAATCTTTAGAAAGGGAGGCCTGGCGGACACAGTACCTTAAAGTGGTGAGAACCCTCCAGCGGGGGCAGTTGTACCTGGCAGCGGGTGCAAGTCGGTGCTTCGTCCAGGGGAAGAGAGGATCTCGTCGTGGAGGAAGACAGGAGTTTGTTGCACTGCCAGGGAAGAAACCAGCCGCGGAGTTTCTCAGGTACAAGGAGCGGTCCGGTGATTCGCGGTTCAGTGGTGAGTGGCTATCTGGCTGCCGGGGTGCTTGGCACGGGCCGTTCGACCACAAACCGGGCTGGGGTGCGAAGAAAAGAAGGTAAACTGGTTGTGCCCACCAGTCAGGGGAAGAAGCCTCTCCAGCCGGGAGATCTTCTCTGTCGTCGGGAAGTGGTGAGTCGGTTCTGCAGGGCTCCACCGGTGCTGTCGTCGTGGTAGGTCGGCTCAGCTTCTCCCTCGTCGATTCTCAGGTCCTGTGGTGACTTCTGAAGTTCCAGGACCCAAAGCCCTGCTTTTATGCAGAAAACCCCCATTCACTCAGCCTAGCTGTTACTCAAACATGTTAAGTGGTGAGCCGGCCGGCTAACCACTTGGGCCATTCACACAAGAGTGCGACTTGAGTTACCAAGGTAACTCAGTCCAGAGTGCCTAAACCCCCTCGCAGACAGAGTGGCACCACTTTTGGAGGCTTCCTCCCTTACCTTGGCAAAATCACTCATCTCGCCTTTGTGGCTCCTAATTTTACCTTCTACAACCAGTGTAAGTACTTTTTGATATACATCATCCTCAGTGCAAGACACGTCCCACACACTCTTCTTCAATGTTTCATGTACCTGGAATATCTCTGCATTCTCCCCTGAACTCAAAAGATCATCATCATTAGAGAACTCTCTCTGGACAGATCTGGACAATGCGTCTGCAACCACATTAACTTCCCCCTTCACGTGGAGCATGGTATACTATAGACCTTGCAATGCCGTGACCCATTTCATAATGCGCCTTGAAACTCCCTCCAAACCACCTTTTGTGAAAATTCCAACGAGGGGTTTATGGTCTGTGCAAATGGTGAACTTCCTCCCCCACAATAATCTTTTAAATTTCTCAACTCCCCAAACACATGCCAGGGCCTCCTTCTCAACAACAGAGTATCTGGACTCTGGTCCCTTCAAAGACCTGGATGCAAAAGCCACAGTCTGTAGACCTGCCTGATCCTCTTGCATCAAAACAGCACCAACGCCATAATCACTGGCATCAACGAAGAGCAATGTAGGCCTACCTTCCTCAAATATCTTCAAGATGGGAGCATTGACAATAGCCTCTTTTATCATTTTAAATTATTTCTTGCACTGGTCATTCCATTTAAAAGTTACTCCCTTGCTGGTAAGAAATCTCATGTTCCTTGACATTTCTGATAAACCTCTGACAAATTTGCCATAAAACTCGACCGGTCCCAAAAATGATAATATGTCCCCTTTAGACTTGGGCTCCTCCATTCTTTTTATGGCTTCAATGGCTTCCTCCTTGGGCTTGACCCCCCTCTCCAGTGATCTCATGACCCAGGTACACCACTTTGTTGGCTTTGAAAGTACATTTTTCCAAGGCAACAGTGAGCCCTACTTCCTTCAAAATGTCTAAAACTCTCTTCAACCGATATTCATGCTCCTTCTCGTCACTCCCACACACAAGAACATCATCCTGATAACACATCACCCCTTTCTCACCTCCAAGTAATCTATGCATAATGCTCTGAAATACACTTGCCGCTGAGACCAACCCAAATGGCATACGAACACACCTGAATAAACCAATCGGGGTGATGAAGGCGGTAAGATCCCTGGAATTAGGGTGTAGTTCAACTTGGTGATAGGCCGACTTAAGATCTAGTATGGAGAACACCTTAGATCCAGATACTCCTACCATCAAATCGTCTATTCTGGGAAGAGGAAATCTGTCTGCCACAACCATACTGTTCAAATGTCTAAGATCAATATAGAGCCTCAAAGACCCATTACTTTTTCTGACCACCACTATGGGACTAACCCACTCAGATGCATCTATCCTCTCAATGACCCCATCACTTTCCATTCTCTTGAGTTCCTCCTCTACATCTCCTTTAAGGTCAAGGGGAATGGTTCGCAGTTTTGCAATTTTTGGGATAGCACCCTTTTTTAGGCGAATTACATGCAAAAAACCCTTCAGACACCCCAATTTTTCAGACGAGGTTACTTGCATCTCTGTGGAATCTCCACCCGCAACAGACATTACCTGCTCGGGATGACTTGCCTCAAGCCTTATCTTCAATTCTGCCTGATCACTCCATGACAACTCTCCCCCTTTATTGGTAACATACACGTAACCTTTGGCCTTCCTATCCTTAAATTGTTGTTCAGCATCAAAGCAACCTATAATGTCTATAGGAATATCTCCATAGGCGTTTGCTTTGACAGTATTCTCCCACAGAGTACAACAATCAAATGTGTCCCTCCACACTTCCACACTTATCAAAGTGTAATCAGCACGACTAGCCATTAGCATGCGTATGGGTACTCCTCGAATTACAACCTCAGCATAAGGTTTCTGCTTTTTCACCCTGCCATTGACGGCATTCACTGTAAATACAACTTCCCTGCCATCCTCACAATATGATTCATCATCATAACTCACACTTATATCATGCACTTGATTTGACTCAGCATTGAAGTTTCTACAACACCGGGCAATGTGCCCTCTTTAATGTCTTGGCTGTTGGGATCATTTGTGGCTTTTGTTTCTATCTCTTGGTAGGATTTGAGTACTTTTTGTCTGGATGAAGCTGGACCATGGTTTAGCCAGACAATGTGTTCAGATTTGCCATATAAAGTTGTACCTGTTAAACGGTCTGCATTTTTATACTGAAGCTGTATAATTTTTGGGACAGTATTTTATCAGATGAAATGGCATCCCTGCAGTCTTTTCACTGTTTTTTCAGCTACGGTGAGATAGGCTGTGACATATCTTGCAAAAGCAGTGGAATTGTCTGCAATGTATTGTAGGTCTATATTTGCATTCCACAAGAGAGCAATGATAGAATTCTAATTATTGATATAATTGGATGCTTCGTCCCTTTTAATGTTGTATGTGTTTTTAGGTGATTTGCCTTTTAAACTGTGTTAACATATGACATCAATCTATTTACTTGTCCTTTTAAACAAACTGGTCTAGGGAAGTCAACGTGACATTTGGTATAGTATTTACCTTTGTTTTTATATCTATGTTGGCAGTATTTGCCAAACTTATGTTTTTGGAAGCATAAGATTTCTGTACGTAGAATCTATGTGTGGTTGAATTTTCACACTATGTGTGAGTCACTTCTGTACAGGCGCGTTATAAATGCCATATCATATATCATACATCACCCAGCTAAACCCTCCCAGACTAGGAACCAAGCCTCACCTAGGGAGGTGCCTGCAAGAGATACTACTCTGCAGCCCCCACCTGCCGCCATGCCCAATGGCCTACCCTGAATCCTTGCAACTCGACAACCATGTGTGCACTGCTAAACACCAGCCCAACCACAAATCCCACTTAATTCCCCTACTGCACTACCAACCTGCATCACCACAACTCAGCTCAGCCCTCTCCTCGCCAACACAGCGGTTACCAGCCAGCCACCACACTATGTCACTATAATGTCCAGAGCACCAAATGACCACGGTAGGTGGTCACTTCCCATCTCAAATAGGACCCCCTTGCCCAACAAGCCTATGAACTGCGCGTTAATCAAAGCTAGATCCGTCCAAGCACAACCCCTAGATATACATGATCTCATCATCGCCAATAACCTAGACTTCCAGGCCATCTCGAAACCTGGCTACATGCCGCATCAGGCCAAGCCTTGTATCGCCATTCCCGCAGGCTTTACCATATTTTGCAGTGATAGAGGCGGACGGGTGGCATTGACAGTGGAAGACTCTCTTCCAGTCAGACAGTTTAGCACCACTGTTAGGCAGAATCATATGCAGTATTTATTATTTATTCACATTTGTTAAGCGCACATCAGACCAAAGGCATCGTGGCGCTGGTTACAGTGTTTCTTAAACTTAGTCACACGCAGTTGTACCCTTGGTTACATTGGGCATTGGTTATGCTTAAGTATATGTACATAGAGAACACAGTTGTTATGCTTAAGTATATGTACATAGAGAACACAGTTGTTATGCTTAAGTATATGTACATAGAGAACACAGTTGTTATGCTTAAGTATATGTACATAGAGAACACAGAGGTGGTCAGGTGCACAAGTTAGTTGAAGAGAGCAGTTTTAAGTTGTTTCCGAAAGGAGAGGAGGGATGATTCTGCTCCGAGGTTGGTGGGCAGTGCGTTCCAAAGCTTGGGTGCCAGGTATGGGAAGCCTATACCTCCTGCCTTGGATCTATTGATGCGTGGTATAGTGAGACGGTTGGCGTATGTGGATCTGGTTGGTCTTGTGGATTGGGATCTCGACAGTGTGTCAGATAAGTAGGATGGTGCTGTGAGATTGATGCATTTATGCGTGGTGGTCAGGATTTTGAAAGCAATCCTATCCTTGACTGGGAGCCCATGGATGGCTTTCCTGGCTAGGGTGATGTGCTCTCTTTTAGGTATGCTGAGTGCTGCTCTAAGAGCATTATTTTGGGTGGTTTGGAGCCTTGCTAGGTTGTTCTTGGAGGTGCCGGCTAGGAGCGCATTGCAGTAGTCCAGTTTGGCTCCAATTGTGGCTCTTGCGATGGACAGGCAGTTTTCTTTTGTTAGGAACGGTTTTATAGCATTGATGAGTTTAGTGCTCAATGCCGATGCCGAGACGATTGCGCTTACTTGTTTATCCATAGATAGGGTGGCATCTATGTGAACTCCTAGTGTTTTAACTGATGATAGGACTGGAATAGTGCAGTTGTCTATGCTAAAGTTAGTGTAGAGTGGGTTAAGGTTGGCAAGGGTGGGCTTCTGGCCTAAGATGAAGATTTCAGTTTTGTCCCCATTCAAGCAGAGTCCGTTGGTGGCCATCCAGGCTTGTATGGTGGAGTAGATTAGTTGAAGAGAAGTGGAGTCTTGATGATAGTTACCAGTCAGGGGCAGAGTATCTGCGTGTCGTCAGCGTAGTTCGTGTAAGTGATCCCCATAGCGTCCAGTTTGTCGAATAGGGGCTTAGTAAAGAGGATGTATAGCGTAGGGGCCATGCAGGAGCCTTGAGAAACCCCACAGTGGATGATGGATGGCGCAGCATGAGCTGTGTTGGAGAAGACTTTCATAGCTCTGCCTTGTAGGAAGGAAGTTACCCATGAGGCCGCGTCCTTAGAAAAGTGTGCTGCGTGTGTTAGATGATTGGTGAGAGTGTCGTGATCTACTAGGTCAAATGCTGCTGATAGGTCGAGGAGGAGGAGGGCAGGCTTTGGGAACACCACACACAATTAAGACTACAAGTAACAGTACAAATTCACCTTTGGTACAAGCCTGTACTACACAGTAAAGTGGTAGCAATGGCTGAGCAGCCAGACTTATCTCAAGAGTAAAGTGAGCAGAATCAGAAGTTTCAAAGAAGAGCAATCGCTATGGTTCAAGCAAAAACTGACTCAAGGTTTCGGAGTAAAAGAATATACATTTATTTACACATCATTTGTAAAACAGTTCACTAAAGTACAACAGTAGACAAATCACACTCTTGATATACTACATAACACCCAATGAAGCCTGGATAACTTAATGAAGTGAGAGCTTAATGGCACTCCAGCAATTTAAAAGGGAGGGAAAGGACAAGATTATTCAAAAGTAAGCAGCACCAACAAGTAAGTAAGCAGGGCAATCTAGAAAAGGCAACTACGGTGAGGAAATCAAATCAAGGGGCCTGGCCAATGTCAATGGAACAGAGTCTTTGCAGAGGATAACACAGTTCAGAGTAGTTTTCGGTTAAGTCTTTGCCAAGGGTTCGAAACGATGTTGGTCGGAAGAAAAGTTATTTAAAAGAGTAGAGAAGGACAAGCCCTCGGATTGGCGAAAGATTTAAAACACTTTCACCGCGGTTGGACGGAACAAACAACTGGGTTTGCACAGTACCTTGAAAGCAGACGAATGCTGTAGCTGAGGCAAAGTTCCTGGCAGATCCTGCAGGCTCACGTTTCCTGCAGTGACTGTCGGACTGACACGAAGGAGGAAGACTGGAGGGTCCTGCAATGCCCAGGGAAGAAACCAGCAGCAGAGCAAAGCAACGAATAAAGGGTGTGCTCCTTTAAACCCCTAAACAGGGTCCGGTCCTCCTGGCTATCCGGTTCACTGCAGCTGTGCACAGCAAATTCGACCAGGGGCGGGAAGCATTGCTTGGTGTTTGGCGAACTGGTTGGTCCCACCATCTCAAGGAAAGAAGATTCCTTGAAGATCTTCTCTGTCGTCGAAGTTTGGAGATTCGGACCCGGTGCAGGTCTTCACCGGGAGGTTCAGTCGAGGTAGTGGTCCTCTTTCAGCTTCTCTTCGGTTCTTTCGATCCAGTGGTGACTCTGCCTTCCAAGTCCCAGAGACCTGCTTTTATGCAGTTTTCCCCCATTCACACAGCCTGGCTGTCAATCACACAGCAGGGTGGCTGTCCTTGCATGAACAGTCGCCTACCCAATCAAATCAAAGTGCAACAAGGAGACCCTGTGCAGGGGCCCTAAACCCCTCCCTCACATTCAGCCCACCTAGACTGTCAGGCGCCCAAGGAGGGCTTCTGAGCAGAAGCCCGCCAAAGGACGGCGAACAAAGGTACCAAACCTGGTTTGGCGCGCAGAGAAAAACACGATAAAGACCTTTACAAAAAGAAATGGCGAATAAACCCAGCCGGAACTGAAATAAAATAAAAGGGGTCCAGCAGGTTTAAGTTCGAGGCTACTAACTTAGCCTTAAACAGTACCAAGGCTATTTCCATAGACCGCGCTAGGAAAAAAATGGTAGATACCGCTGCCACCAGCCAATTCTTAAAGAAAGAGAAACAAAATAATGTTCCATGAGAAACGGACAAAAAGGGATAACTATCAACCCTTCCAGTACTCTCTGGAAGATAGTTTGTACTGGATCTGTGAGTTTAAAAAAGACTAGTAAAGTCAATGGCAACTTTACATGTTCTGGGAGACAGTAATCAGTCCCAGAAAATGGAGTTTGAAAGTGGGAAGTCTGAAAAGACAACCCTGTATTACTGCACTTAAGGTATTGTGTGACACACAGTAAAAAGATGATGCCTATGGAGTTGGTGAGACTCCATATCCATGAACACAAACATGTACAACACACAGCCAAAACACATGTAAGAGTGGGAAAAAGGCTCACAGTCTTACCAGGTGAAAAAATACATCTCGAAATCCAGCAAAGCTGCTGAGGGACTTGAGTCTGTAAGGGAAATAAGCCATTCTGGAGAATTCGCCCTAACAACCACCCAAGTAGCTAACAGCAACTTTCTCACCATCAAGCTACCCCTATCGCACACTGACGCTATTACCTTGCATCTCATCTCCCGCCCACCTGGTCCTCTCCTATCTTTCTGATAGGACATCAGCCTGATGATCGACTCACAAAATACCTCTCACCAATCCAGTCAAAAGAACAATCACCACGCCCACAAACCTTTTAACCTCATACCCCATACTATCTCTGAAGTTGAAAATATAATCTACAACCTTAAACCCTCTAACTGCCAAGGCGACTCTTGCCCTGCCACCATTATTAAAGAGGCCTCTCATGATCTAGCGCCTTTCATCACCTCATTCATAAACTCCTCATTCATATCAGGGATCCTCCCAGAAAACCTCAATGACGCCTGGGTCATCCCACTCTTTAAAAAAACGTCCCTTGACGCTAACATCCCCACGAACTACAGGCCTATCACCACTGTGCCTTTCTTGCTAAAAATACTCGATAGAGCAGCCTACCTGCAGATCCAAGATTCCGACCGCGTCATGGCACTGAAACTGCGTTAATTGATCTTAAGACACAGATCGAGGATCTTAAAGACAAGTGTAAACTAGCCCTTCTTCTCCAACTCGACCTCTCTGCGGCGTTCGGCCTAGTCAATCATAAAATCCTCTACCAACGCCTCGAAATGACAGCCTACTTCTCAGATAGAGCCACTGCCTGGATCAGATCCTTTCTGGACAACAGGTCCATGAGGGTCTTCTCCCCGTCCGCATCTGCCGAACCCGCTCCCGTCACGTGTGGAGTGCCTCAAGGATCATGCATCTCACCCACACTCTACAATGTGTTTAAGAAGCATCTCTTCGATATTCTGGACTCTCTGGGTGTCATCTACACTAACTGCGCGGATGACACCCAGATACTCATACCCATTACCGGGAATCACTTAACTGACACTCTCGCCGTCAACTCCATTTACCAAGTCATCCAAGCTTGGATGGCAAAACACGAACTCTGTCTGAATGATGAAAAGACAGAGATTCTCATCCTAGGCACCCAGCAAACACTCAACAAACTTGACTCTTCATTCAACTCCTTCGTCATTGATGGTAACACCATCAAAGTTATCAAGGACATTTATATTGACTCCACCCTCTCCCTCTCTAGGCAAACTAATATAGTATTGTCTTCATCGGCTTACACATGCAAGCTTATTACTGCCTGCCACCCGTTCTTAACTCCAGCCAATTGTACTACACTCGCCAGGACCTTGGTAATGCCTAAAATTGACTACTGTAACGCCCTCTATCTCGGTACCAACCAAGCGAATCTTAATAAGCTACAGATTATCCAGAACAATGCTATTAGAGCGGCACTAAATATCCCCACATCTCTGATACGAGAAAAAGCCTCCGCTGGTTATCAGTCACACAAAGAGTATCCTTAAAAACCCTGGCTCTTACGCACAAATGGATCGCCAACCAAGCACCTTCCTATCTAGCCAAGAGATTCACTATTCACATCTCAAACACACCCCTCAGAAGTGCACAGTCCAACTGTCTAGCTATACCCCCCTTCAACCTGCAGCGGCAACTCACTTCCTAATCCCCTTAGAGTGGAACTGTCCTTCCATGTATTTAAAAAGCAAGCTAAATCCTGGCTGTCTGCCTAACCCTTGCTGATTTGAGTGATCAGTCAACCTGCTCCGTCCTTAATGACCCTAGGTCTTACTGCTAGTAAATGCCTCCCTGTACAATATTCTGCAATTGTCACTATGCCTGTATATATTTTGTAAATCTGTGTATATTAATTGTAAATTTTCACTTTGCCTGTATATATCATGTTAATATTTCGTTATAGTAACTTTATCTTACAACTATGCCTGTACTCCAAACTATGCGCCTGGAAGCCCCTGGGCCAGGTGCGCTTTATAAATAAATAAAATACAAATACCTCTTACATGTACTAGGCATCAACATAAAACCCACCTCCAAAATCATCCTCCTGGGCGACCTGAAATTAGGTCTCAATGACGCTGAGGACATAAATGCTACCTCTGTAACTAATTCCCCTCGAGGACCTACGGTTCCAACAATGCATCATGGCACTGTAATGAAGGCATGGTATCAAAGTAAAACAGACACAAGTGACCACAGTTCAAGTGTGTTTATTGAACTTTCAAAGAGGGTTGATAAATGCTTATCTAAACCTAAATCTAAGATGGGAGCAAGCTACGACCATCAAATAATAAAGAATGCAGTCCTAGTGGAGTCTTGTCAAATAAAAGGGGCCTATAGTAATAAAAACCTATTGCCAATCCTTACTACTAGTTGCAAAATAGTGTGGGGCGCAATTCATGAAAAGGAAGAAGTGTTCAGAAAATGATAATCGGGATACTGGGGCGATCCCTTTCCACGTTTTTAGCACGAGGCAAGGCAGTTCACTCTAAGTAAAGTGCATACTCTGGCATCTGCGGTACGAGGATATAATGGCAGGTCCAAAATCAGGGCCTTCCGTACTCAAGTCTCTTGTTTCGGAGGACCTGATGTATAAAGCTAAAACCATAGACAGTTCATTTCTTCTTGTAAACAAACGATCATGGGTGTTTCCTTATATTATTTCCAAAACTGTTCCTTCTCGGGTGACTCACAGTTCACCCCGGATACCCCTCAGTCGGGCCCAGATCCCTCTTCACATTCAACTAGTCTCCCTCAGCCGGGGTCGGACCAATTGTAAAATACTTTAAACGTATTGAAAACTTTCGATTGTGCACAGGTTTTAGCTCGACCCACTGATGACCACTTCAATTTAAAGTTTTTTTCTGACAACAGTGTTTCCCTTCAGTGAGATACTCAGAGACCTTCGAATGAGCACCCACTTGGAACTGGACCACTCTGTATACAGAATCTGCTTAGCTTTCAACAGTTCATTCACTCTTTTAGTTTCCACGTGTTCGCGCCCTTTAACACATGTGTTTCAAACACAGTTCTTTGTGGAATTCTTCATACAATGTTGCCGCTTGCAACTTTGGTTCAAATATAGGGTGATTTTGCATCAGTTCCTCCGACTCACCGGCTGTGGCGCTTTTACTGGTGTGGCTTTCTTGCAGGAGCCAATGACAGTACCACAGCAGAAATCGCTTCTCCTGGCCTGGCTTATCGACACGGGAGCACCCCTGATACCTTTGATGCACAGCATAGGTCTGCTCAGCTTCAGTTCCTTGTCTTAGGCTTCTCACTTTCCAAGGCTTGTGAAAGTAGCGGTTTCTAGAGGTCAAGGGTACTTCACTCATTTCAATCCTCTCTGGTCAGAGTGTGCTGTCATGCGCTGCCTTTTATCTGTGTGGGGAAGTGTAACGGGAGTCAGGTGTGTGATGATTGGCAATTGCCTGACTGTGCCTGACTAAGGTGTTGGGACATGTCAGGAATATGGCTCTGGTGTTAGTCCGTTGTTGCTCATGATGAACTGTCCATGAGAAGGTGTTTGTGTCAGAAAAGGGGGGGGGGGTTGAACTTCCAAGTATCCTAAATGGTAGGATGGGGAAAAGGTGTTACAGTAAAGGGGATACCGCGTCTCACCCTTCAGTGTCCCATTTCCTCCACCCGAAGACCCCCCCATTCAGGTGATCCTCCTGCACTGGTCCATCCCCCAGAAACTGGATCCAATAGCAATGGCTGTGTCCTGGCCACCTGGATTACAGATCCCGGGGTACTAGCGGGTGAGACACCTTCAGGTATCTCACAGCACCCACTCACTCACTCTAAAGGTCGCATCTGGACTGGATAGCTGACATCAACTGCCAAGTCTCTACCAGACCTAATCTGCCTTGCCCATGGTCAGACCACAACATCATCTCACCCAACAGCCTACCTTCTCGCATTGCCCCGCCTCCAACTATCGAATGCAGTTCACAAAACCTCACCATAGAACGTATTCTGCCCCTGCTTGGGTCGCTCCACTCTGGGCAGACTACCCTCACCGACCCTATCCTGCTAGCAGAACTCTACTCTAAAACGTTGGGACAAGCCATCGAAACCATGGCCTTCCCAGCCCCTCGCAAAACCAAATGAACTACACACAGCAACTTCTGGTGTACCGCAGACCACTTAGCTCTGCACTCTAAAAAACAGGAGGCCGAGTCCATTTGGAGAAGATCACCATCAGACTGCCACAAAGCACTGTTCGCCACTGCAGCCAAACTAAACAAACATGCAATTCTGCTGGCTAAATCTACCACTTATAACACAAGAATCACCAAGTCCAATACACGCGGGATCTTCACCATCCTCAGGGAATTGAAAATCCCACTTGTCCCCCTGCACAACCACACCAAGGATGTGGCCTGGTGCACGACAATCCATAACGCACTCCTAGACAAAATGTCCACCCTTCACAACACTATTCCAAATTAAGCAAGCAACCATTGGCACCAAAGTACTGCCGCTGCACATTGTCGTGCACCACAGCCCCCTGTGTGCCCTCGCTCCATTTCGCTTTAATCCATTCACCGTACCCAAAGTTACTGACATACTGAATGGCCTTAAACTGCCTAGATGTAAAGGCGACGCTTGCCCACCTTCCATCAACAAAGACTGTGCTTACTCCACTTTCATCAATGCCTCTTTCTCCTCTTTCCTGGTCCCTACCAGTCTCAAGGAAGCCTGACTGGATCATTTTGCCCCAACATCTATTCCAACTACCGCCCAATCATCATAGTCCCATTCCTCCTTAAAATCCTGAATAGGGCTGCTTACCTCCAAATCTAGCATTTCCTGGAATCCAACCAAATCTTGGGAATGCGTCAATTAGGGTTCTGCCCGGGGCATGGCACAGAATCAGCCCTGCTCGACCTAAAAAATCAGCTCTATGAGATTAAGGATGCTGGAAAGCCAGCCCTCCTACTATTCCTGGACCTTTCATCAGCGTTCAACCTGGTGGATCACAAGAGCCTATGCCAACACCTCACACATGCAGCCAACTTCTCGCTTGAAGCCACATCATGGATTTCCTCTTTTCTTGAGGACAGATTCATAAAAGTAGTTACTGACAATGCTAGCGCCCCCTCAGAACCCATCTCAGTCGGTGTTCCACTAGGCTCATGTGTCTCCTCTACCCTCTAGAACATGTTCACCAAACCTCTCTTCGACCCCTCCTTGACTCACTCGGTATCTCCCATAGTTTGAACACCCCCCCCCCTTACATGCATGGATAGGTGCCCAGTGGCTACTTAGTCCAATGGACGATCAAAGAGCTGTATTGCCTTTGTATTTATTAACCATATAGTCAGTGCTCATTTTGAAGATTGTTCTATTCTGTCGACTGAATCAAGCGATCATGCTATGCTAAAAATGTCTCTTAGGTTAAGTGTCACAAAAACAAGGGAAAAGCCTGCACAAACATTGTCAAAATCCAGGAAAACCGAGCATTGTGGTCCATGGGGAATATCAATAGTTCAAACTCCTCACTGTTCAGAAGCGGACACACCCCCGGGTAATTACAAACGAGCAGTAATTGGGATCTCGAGGAAATGGTAAATCATTTCTGACCAACTGAATTCAGACATCCGATAGCACATACATCTATGAGAAAGCCTGGGGTTCCACATGGTATGACCATTGTTAAGAGGAATAGAGCTTTACATGCAGGTGCCCGTAAGATCAGGAGGGGAGGGCAGATTCCAAAGTTTGAGAAAAGAAACAGATCATAGCACTCCATACAAAATACAAGAACTGGATCCGTAGCTGTAAATTTGACACAGCCTCTGCAAAATCAAAGATGATCCGGGCTTTGATAAAAACTCAGGACACCAAAAAATGCTGGCACCTGCTTTGTTATTACAGAACAGGAGAGGATGCCCTTGAAATCTGTGGTATCACGGAAGAGGCCTGGGGTACTCATATTACAGAGATCTACTGGGAGACGGATTAAACAAATGAGTAAAAGAAAAGGAAACAAAAAAGAAGAATTCAATCGCTGCAGTCATTGGGTAAATCAATTCTGCCCCATTTGAAAAGGAGGATGTGGTCAGGCTGATAATCAAAGTAAAAGCCTCCAGATCCCCTGGCCTGGGTGGGCTCTCCAAAGCTGTACTTAAGAAAGATGATCTTTTGTGGGTGCAAATATTGCATGAATTCTTCCTCAACATCATTAAGCTGGGTAAGGTCCCACCTTCCTGGAAGCAATCCATCCTTATCCCCGTTCATAAGAAAGGTTCCCGTCTCGACACAAACAATTACAGACTGCTAGCAATGCTTGACTCGGGAGCAAATATGTTTGCCTGCATTCGGCTAGAAATGCTAACAACCTGGTCGAACATGAATAACCTGTTAAGCTATCACCAAACCAGGTTTTTAAAGGCTGCAGTACCCCTCTCACCATCTGGGTCTTGCCATCACTGATCTTGAACATACATCAGAACCCCGACTACCCTAGATCTCTACTAGGTTGATTATTGCACGCCAACTGATCGTGTCTCTCGCCAGCATGGGGGAATTGATCCATCTCTCCTATACTTCATTAAATCACTTTATAGTGCCATATCTGCAAGGGTAATGCTGAACCAGGATGGGTGCACATCCAAAAATGTTCCCACAAACACAGGCCTCGAACAAGACTGTGTTCTTGCACCCCTCCTTTTTAATCTTTATGCAGCCGACCTTGATCTGGCACTAAAGGCAGCCCACTTGCAGAATCTAAATGTCACAAGGCCTAGTAAGATCGTTGTCTTGTCCTCCCTGTCTTCCCTCCCTTGTCTTGTCACGCCTAGAAACACTTGTGTACATGTGCATTATAAATGACATATCATATCTACGTTTGGGGGGGCAACGATTGCCGGGCTCTCTTACGCGGATGACACTGCAGTCCTAGATCAGACTGCAGTGCGTCTACAACACTCCCTGGATGCCCTGCAACTATACGCCCAATCTAACGGCCTATGGATTAATCTAACTAAAGCCAACATAATGCCAATGCCATCCTGGGTTATGAGTGATATACCCTTGGAACAGGACACTAGTTACAATTCCTTAGGCCTCCCAGTTAGGGCCTTCAGCTCTCATTTATTATTCTGAGGTTCTTCCATCCGAGCCTTGGTGTGGGGGGGTCACTCCATTGAGGCAAAGTTGGAAGCCTATTAAAAAATGCATAATTCCAGGCATATTATATGCATTTGAAGTTTTACCAGAGAGGGCGGTCGTCTGGCTGCAAAAGCGGGTGGCAAAAATCTTGCGTTCCTTGCTGGATCTACCGGGAGCGATTCCAGTTTTGGCGATACGATTAGAACCGAGATTACATTCCCTCATGTCTCACTGGAAAATAGAAAAGTGTAGGTTCTTGGTCAAAATTAATTCAGAAAACCTGAGCAAAGGTTCATTATTGGGATAGATAGTGGCCTTTGCTAACTTGAAATCGAAGGAATGGTAGCTACTGTAACAGCTCATGTGCCCTTTCCAGCTGCAGTACCTACTGCCTTCACTACAGGAAAGAAAACCCCAAACCTGAGGGCACCTTCTACAGCTGTAACCTCCATCTGGCCAGGTCATGTGGCATTGCCCACCCACAGCATTCACTGTAATACTACTGGATGGGAGTACCTCTAGACCTGTAATGTGTCCGGTGTAAAGCGGGCGGTGTTTGCAAAAGACTGCAGGCTTTATGGTAACTGTTGAGGCCGTCACAACCTAAATAATAGCAGTAATATCAGGGGCGGTGTCAAAAGCTTTTAGCCCCCATCCCCGCCCCCCGTTGCATAAAGACCCATTATAGCTTCTCCAAAAGAACCAGGGACTTGTGCCTATTAGATTATGGCTACATGACACATTACATAGGAACATGAAATCATGTTTTCCCCTACCCAATGAAAGTGCAGCAGGTATGGCATGTGGCTGATCGGGCAGTTTCTACATGCCTGCTTTCTTGCATTGCGATTGCCATACAGGCTGAAAAATCATACTTTCAGCCGCTGCATCTTGAAATGGTCTCCCTTGATTTGTATGAGTTTTGGGCACAAGTTTAGCTCTTTATCCTGAAGTTGTAAACGATGGAAACATTTCCAAAAAATCAGATCAGTAAATCTGGGGATATTCAGGTGCATCAATGTTTCTGTAGATGTAGAGGAAATGAAAAAAATACTGCAAAATGAAAAAAATACTGCGAAACGCACAACATGATTGACATCAACATACACACAGTCGGGCTATCATATAGAGTCAGTAGTGAAGAAGGGACAAAACTAAATGAAAATCATTACATGAAATATTAATTAAAATTATTCATGAAACGCACAATTATATCCGATGCCCCCAGCATGCAGTAGGGCCACTGTACTTAACAGGGGTAAACATTGAAACTTGCAAGCTACTAGCCCACCTTAAAAAGTCACTCCCCAACTCAATTCTATGCATGCAAAGGACACACCATTTCTTATTGCAAACTGTCCATTATCACTAGCTAATTAGGCAATAAGCCCCACGCTGGGGGGGAGGAGGGATAACACTTCAGATAATCCAACGGGGCAACAACATGGACACTGGGACATTACCTGAAGTGGCAATGCCCCACCCCCAGGGAGGGGCTTATTGCTATTAGTACCCCAGCCCGTTAGACGGGGTACTAATAGTGTCATTTCTCAGTTGTGAAAACTAAGAGAGGAAAAAGATGGCTACCGTTGCATGGGACACATAGTCCACTCTCCCTTTCCATGCCGGTCATCTAAAAAGTAAACAAACAAGATGGCCCACATGGAATGGGGCGGGGGGCCTTTTCATGGCGCTGGAACATTGAGGGATACAGCAGCAACCGGTTTCTTGTGGGGAAGGTAAGAACCCGGTGAGGGCCAATCAGATCACTTGTTGCAAACTGACTGACTGACCCTCATCGGGTACAAATGAGAAATATACAAACTATCAATTTCACCCGTGAGAAGGACACCACCATGTTTATGCGTTTGCTTCAGCAGAAATAGCAACAATGGATAAGTATGCAGTGTGGCATTCAGTGGGATTTGGGCAAAGACCTCTTGCTGATCAGGAGATACACTGCCCAAGGTCAATGCATCTACGGAGCAAGAACAGCATCATGGACCAAGAAAGAAACCTACGTGGTTCCCAACTCACGTTCACTGCACTGTCCCATCCTCCCTTCCGCAGTGCAAGAATATCAAAGCTTTGTTATGAGGATCCATTCGGTACACTGTGCCTGGAACCAAGCCGCACAGACCGTCAGGGTGGGGAACAGGAGCGGCTCTTGAAGAAAGGCCCTCTGCACCTGATGTGGCAGATTAAGGGAACTGCCCTGTGACTGGTCCTCATCACCGACCCAACCTTGGAACCATATAGAGGCCAGACACAGAAGGACCATATCCATTGCTTGACAATAGAGGTCTACGCTAGAGGAAGGGATGCACATTGGACGTTTGGTATCAAATGCTTGATGAACTTTCAGCATACACAGCCAGCGGACTGGTTGAAGGTTTGGGGTCACGTTTCATAAAGTCCGTTATGAGTGTATCCGAGAGAGAGTAGATTATAAACAAGCACCTTGTATAAGTGGAGGAGCAAGAGCGGGAGAGGCCAGTAGAGCGGGGAGCATTCTTTGGCACCTCATCCAGATGCAATACTGCAGAACTGGAAGGTGTGTCTTTTATAATCAAGCACAAAACAAAGAAACGAAACATGAATGGAAAAGACCAACATGTAACATTTCCATTTGTGATTTTCCATCATCCGGTGTCCAGTCATAATGTCCTCAAGTTCCAGAGGTCCGCCTTCGAGTGTTGTGGTCTTCGTTTCAAGAAGGGATAATGTCAGATCATTCTGGCTAATACATCTCTTAAATCTTCTAAGAAAAACATTAGGGCATAAATTTGTCTTTTGTTATGTCCACTAAACATCACCTGCCACCATTCTTCACACATCAGGGTTTGTCGGCTTTCAATGATTGACACCAGTCGTTTTGTCCTTTGCGATCGAATTGCAGTGCAGAATAAAACGAGATGATTTAGAGTTTCCTCGTGTTGGTTACAAAATCTACATCTTGTGTCTGGATTGCGGGTTTTAGTCCATGTGCTCAACCTTTCCTTGGTTTTGAAGGCGTTTAATCGAAGGCGCAGAAATTTAGTTCTGTGGTGAGAGGCTGGAAAGTGCTCTGCCACATTTACGCATTCATTAAACCTTCTGGCTTCACACGGAACGTCCTTCATTAGTTTTTGGCCTGACCTTTGGTCTACCATTGTAATCCAGTCAAGCTTCCAAAGTTTATTTTTGACTAAGTCAGGGTTGTTATGTAGGGTTACACAATCGGTTTCTAAGTTGTTTAGTATGCTTTCACAACGTCTAAACCACAAAGATAGTAGGCTTCCAGTATTGCCAGTTCCTAGTTGATGCAAGATTACAAATTGCGGAACGGCGCCGTCCATTGTGATTTTGCGATATAGGGCTAGTGTGTTCCAACAAATGCATGTGTTTAGTCTAGTTTATTATTTGTATAGCGCCACCTGGCCCTGGGGCATACAGGCACTTGGCATGATTACAAAGCCAAAATATTACAGACATGGTAAACATAGGTAGGCATTACAGAAAGTATGGACATTATGAAAAACAGTTTCTGCTAATATGCACATTATAACGTATATACAAGGTTTGAAGTTGTACAGATTATACAGGCAGTATGTACACTTGTGTGGAATAAAGTTGGCGTTTTAGACTTCTTTAGACAGTAACCAGGTTTTGGCGCTGTGTCTGAAACGGTAAAAGGATGGTTCAGATCTGAGATCGGCTGGAAGTGAGTTCCAGAGTTTAGCAGCAAGCACAGTGAAGCTAGTGCCGTCTGCTTTTTGAAGCTTGAATCTGGGGATATTTAGGCAATGTGCTTGGGCTGATCTAGTTGGGCGGGATGGGGTGTGGTATGTGAAGTTGTCCGTGAGGTATCTAGGTGCTTGGTGGATAAGCATTTGTGTGTGAGAGTGTTTTATACTCGATTCTCTGCGGTATAGATAGCCATTGACAGGAGCGTCTGGCGTCAGAGATGTGCATGTGTTTGGGTATGTTCATGGCTGCTCTTAGTGCGTAATTTTGGATAACTTCGAGCTTGTTAATGTTCTTTTGGCTGGTACCCAGATAGAGAGCATTACAATAGTCGACTTTAGAAAGTACAAGTGCTCTGGCTAAAGTGGTGCAGTTGGAGGTAGAGAGGTAAGGTCTGCTGGCATTGATGAGCTTACATGTGTAGGCGGTGGCGGAAGAGATGGCGTTAATTTGTCTTGACAGAGTAAGGCAGGAGTCAAGGTAAATCCCAAGAGTTTTGACGCTGTTGGAGACAGAAATGTTGCCGTCGATGGTGAATGTCAGGTAAAGTTTGTCGAGTTTGCTGAGTCTGGATTGGGAGCCTTAGAGAAGAAGTGTCACAGGTTTCCCCCTTTCTCACCGTTTTCGCTGCTTTGCGGAATCCTTAGACGGGGTTTTCTTCCGTACGGTCCGGGTCTTGAACAAGCCTGCTCGGCCGTCTTCGGCTTCCAGTGTTCGTTCAGCTTCTACATCCGGGGTCAATGGAATCTCCAGGATAAGGAGAAGGAGTACCCGGAAGCGGGTGCACAGAATTCGGGGAAAAGTCAGAATGAGAGGGATAGAAGGCAGAAGGTAAGTGGAGAGTCCAGGAACCAGGAAACAATACAGTTCCACGAATGCGAACTACGGAGCACACGTCTAGCCACAGCTATCTGTAGTGTTGAGACGCGGGGAGCCGCGGGTGTGTGGCTAATTTATAGAACGTGCTGCATAGGACGTGAAGGCTAGTAGGTTGCGTTCCATGCTTACGGCCATGTTGGGTGTACAACAGGGTGGGAAGTCATAATTTCGGAAAAAAATGTCGACTGACAAAAATGTCGACAAAAAAAAATGTCGACTTTCATTTTTTTTTAATTATATATTTATTTTAGGGGTTCGGGAGTTAAAAAAAAGGGAAAAATTGAAAAAAAAATTTAAAAAAGGGGGGTCGGGGGGGAACCCCCCCATTCCGAAAAAAAAATGCATTGAAAAAAAAAGTCGACATTTTTTTTTTCGAAATTTTGACTTTCGACATTTTTGTAGTCGAAATTATCACTATGAACCGTACAACAGCGTGTAAGCCCCGACGTGTCAGCGACCAGGAGGCCCAGAAGGGGCGTGTTAGATGGCTCATGACAGCATGCCTCCTCCGAAAACCCGTCCCGCCGGGTTTGCCCGGGTGTATGAGATGGAACCTTCTGAGTAACCTGGGGGAGTTTACTGGGAGGATAACCCTTCCATTCCACCAATTACTGGAGCTGACCACGTTTATATCTGGAGTCACATATTCTGGATACTTCATATTTCAGTTGATCATTAATAAGTACAGGGCTGGGTCTGAGATTAGTCCGGGAGGTCTGGATGTAAGGTTTCAATAGAGATATATGAAAAACTGGGTGTATCTTCTTCCAGGAGTCTGATAGTTTGAGCCGAAAGGCCACTGGGTTAATGATTTTTTTTTTAAAGGGAAGGGTCCATAAAATCGGGGGGCCAATTTATTTGGCTGTAGATGCCGGGGCAGTAGTTTCGAGGATAGCCATACCTTATCTCCTATAGCATAGGAGGGCCCTGGCCTTCTCCTTGAGTCCGCATAGTGCTTGGTCTGAATCTGGGCTCTTTCTAAATGTTCTTTGGCTTCTCTCTGTACATCGATGAGTGAGTGTTTCAATAAAGGAATCAACTGTAGGAACTGGTGTAGGATGCGGGAGGACAGAAGGCAGAACCGAAGGGTGGAATCCTTGGCTACAGAAAAAAGGGCTGGTCTTAACAGGCGAGTGATCCGAATTATTGTAGGCAAATTTAGCCACAAGTACTAAAAGGGACCAATCGTCCTGGACCTTAGTAGAGAAGCAACGAAGATATTGTCCTAAGGTTTAATTTACACGTTCTGTAGCTCAATTGGTCTGGGGATGATAGCCTGAGGAGAGGGCACGTTGAATTCCTAGTATCCGGCAAAGGTGTTTACAGAGATGTATTGTGGCCCTCTGTCTGATATGATCTTGGAAGAAAGTCCATGAAGTCGGAAGATGTGTTCCAGGAAGATTCCAGCAAGTTCTGATGAGGATGGCAGTTTATACAGAGGTGTAAAATGAGCCATATGAGTGAACAAGTCAGTGGTGACCATGATAGTATTGTATCCTCTGGAAGGTGGTAATTCCACAATGAAGTCCGTAGCAATGATTTCCCAGGGCCTTGTAGGTGGTGTAGGTTGTAATAGGAGATCTGCCGGTCTCTTGTTATCATGTTTGTTTTGACTACAGACAGAACAAGCTTGGATGTACAGTTGTACGTCAGTCTTCATCCTAGGCCACCAGAATTGCCTTTGTATTAAACGGAGGAATGAAGAGTATCGTGGCAGAGGTTTATTATCCTACGTTGTAATTTCTGTGTGGGGATGACCAGAGTATTATCCTTGAATAAGTACCCGTCCTTGGTTCTCAGATTCCATTGATTCTTTCTTGAAATATCCTTCCAGAGTTCAGAGGTCCGGGTTTGCATGTGAACTTCTTCCAGGAGGCTATTTGCTTGAGCTGTTGGTTGTCAAGTGTCTAAAACTAAATATGATGCCAAACTTAATGTCATTCACATGGAAACAGCATTGCTTGTTTTATAAATAGAGGTAGTAAGTTAAAGAACAAAATAGACTCTTTAGTCAGGTTTGGATGCGATTGCGTCCATGACATGCTTTGTTCTCTTGGTACTTTAATGGAATTTATAAGAGACTTAAATCCCTCGTTTTTCACTACAGATAAAAATTAAAAATCCATCACCCACACAAACAAAACATTTCTCAATGAAAGGTCATGAGGTCTAAAAGCAGTGTCTTAATCCACATATCCACTCCGCCACAAAGAACAAACTGAAAAAAAATACAAACATTGGCCATAGAATTCTGCGCAACATTTATGACGGTCAGTAAATGCTTTCAATGCTTTTACCAACTCAAACAAAAACAATTTGGGCTCTCAATAACCATAAAACTGGCCGCCAAACTTCTACTATACCAGCGGCTGTATGGGAGACTTACTTCTCAGATAACATCATTCAAAATACATCTTCACACACACACAGATTGCAATATTCCATGGATGCTCAATATTGTTGCAATATTCCATGGATGCTCAATATTGTTGAAGATGAGATATTGCTAATAGTTAGACATCTATCCAAATCTCGTACAGCCGGTCTCAACGGCCTACCTAACACAATCTTTACTTCTGAACCTCACAACTGGGCAATTATTCTTAGCAAACTTTTCCAGAAGATTATCAATACCTCTAAGATACCCAAGTCATGGAAACAAGCAATAGTGATTTCAATTTACAAAAAAGCTTAAAATCAGATCCTGTAAATTATCGTCCAATTGCTCTAAAGGATGGCGATCTTAAGGTCTTTGCTAGGTTGGTTCTACAAGATCTTGAAAATTGGGCTACTACTCACCATATAATTTCCAAATTCCAAGTGGGTTTTCGTAAAGAGCTCTCAACGGACTGATGTAAGATTGTGCCTTTACATTGTAAAAGCACAATCTTAACAATAAATGTCATCACCTACTTACATTGCCCTGATTGATTTGTCAAAGGCTTTGGACCTAGTTAATAGGTTAAAACTCTGGACTAAATTTAAATCTTGGAATATCCCGATGGGCCTGCTGCAAATCATTATAGCTCTCCATGAGCATACAACAGTCCAGGTTAGAATCAATCTAGGGGGGTGACTTAACTTCTTTGATACCCACAGCTAAAGGGGTAAGGCAAGGGTGTCTTTTGGCTGCTCTTTTTAATTCATATCTTGCCGATTTACCTGCCTTTATGGAAAATTCAACTTTTGTCTCTCCTGCCATAGACAAGTGCAAGCTCTTTTTTTGGCATATGCTGACGATATAACACTGATGGATAACACCCATATAGGACTACAGCCAAAGCGATCAATCCCAACAAATCCAACATAATTATGTTTGGTAACCCACTCAAGTCCTGGCTCCTGCAGGGTGGCATGGTGGGAGTAGCCTTGTCTACTGCAGGGTGGTATGTTGGGAGTAGTCCTGGCTACTGCAGGGTGGCATGGTGGGCCTAGTCCCGGCTACTTCAGGGTGGCATGGTGGGCCTAGTCCCGGCTACTGCAGGGTGGTATGATGGGAGTAGTCCTGGCTACTGCAGGGTGGCATGGTGGGCCTAGTCCCGGCTACTGCAGGGTGGCACGGTGTGAGTAGCCTTGGCTACTACAGAGTGGTTGGACGTGGGTAGTCTCAGCTATTACAAGGTGGCAGGATGGGAGTAGTCTCAGCTACTACAGGGTGGTGTGATGGGAGTAGTCTCAGCTACTACAGGGTGGTTTGACGGGAGTAGTCCCAGCTACTACAGGGTTGCATGATGGGAGTAGTCTCAGCTACTACAGGGTGGCATGATGGGAGTAGTCTCAGCTACTACAGGGTGGCATGATGGGAGTAGTCTCAGCTACTACAGGGTGGCATGATGGGAGTAGTCTCAGCTACTACAGGGTGGTAAGACGGGAGCAGGCCCAGCTACTACAGGGTGGTGTGACGGGAGAAGTCCTAGCTACTACAGGGTGGCATGATGGGAATAGCCTTGTCTACTGCAGGGTGGTATGATGGGAGTAGTATATGCTATTGCAGGGTGGCATGATGGGCCTAGTCCTGGCTACTGCGGGGTGGCATGGTGAGAGTAGTTCTGGCTACTGCAGGGTGGCATGGTGGGCCTAGCCCTGGCTACTGCAGGGTGGTATGATGGGGGTAGCCTTGTCTACTGCAGGGTGGTATGATGGGGGTAGTCCTGGCTACTGTAGGGTGGCATGATGGGAGCAGTCCGGCTACTGCAGGGTTGGAGTAGTCTTGGCTTCTGCAGGGTGGCATGGTGGGAGTAGCCTTGTCTACTGCAGGGTGGTATGATGGGAGTAGTCCTGGCTACTGCAGGGTGGCGTGGTGGGAGCAGTCCGGGCTACTGCATGGTGAGAGTAGTCCTGGCTACTGCAGGGTGGTATGATGGGATTAGTCCTGGCTACTGCAGGGTGGCATGGTGGGAGTAGTTCTGGCTACTGCAGGGTGGCATGGTGGGCCTAGTCCCGGATACAGCAGGGTGGCATGGTGGGAGTAGTCCCGGATACAGCAGGGTGGCATGGTGGGCCTAGTTCTGGCTACTGCAGGGTGGCATGGTGGGCCTAGTCCTGGCTACTGCAGGGTGGCATGATGGGAGTACCCTTGTCTACTGCAGGGTGGCATGGTGGGAGTAGTCCCGGCTACTGCAGGGTGGCATGGTGGGAGTAGTCCCGGCTACAGCAGGGTGGCATGGTGGGCCTAGTCATGGCTACAGCAGGGTGGCATGATGGGAGTAGCCTTGTCTACTGCAGGGTGGCATGGTGGGAGTAGTCCCGGCTACAGCAGGGTGGAATGGTGGGAGTAGTCCCGGCTACAGCAGGGTGGCAGGATGGGAGTAGTCCCGGCTATTACAGGGTGGTTTGACGGGAGTAGTCACAGCTATTACAGGGTGGCATGATGGGAGTAGTCTCAGCTACTACAGGCTGGTAAGACGGGAGCAGTCCCAGCTACTACAGGGTGGTAAGACGGGAGCAGTCCCAGCTATTACAGGGTGGCATGATGGGAGTAGTCCCAGCTACTACAGGGTGGTGTGACGGGAGCAGTCCCAGCTACTACAGGGTGGCATGATGGGAGTAGCCTTGTCTACTGCAGGGTGGCATGGTGGGAGGGTGGCATGGTGGGCCTAGTGCCGGATACAGCAGGGTGGCATGGTGGGAGTAGTCCCGGATACAGCAGGGTGGCATGGTGGGCCTAGTTCTGGCTACTGCAGGGTGGCATGATGGGCCTAGTCCTGGCTACTGCAGGGTGGCATGATGGGAGTACCCTTGTCTACTGCAGGGTGGCATGGTGGGAGTAGTCCTGGCTACTGCAGGGTGGCATGGTGGGAGAAGTCCCGGCTACAGCAGGGTGGCATGGTGGGAGAAGTCCCGGCTACTGCAGGGTGGCATGATGGGAGTAGCCTTGTCTACTGCAGGGTGGCATGGTGGGAGTAGTCCCGGCTATTACAGGGTGGTTTGACGGGAGTAGTCACAGCTATTACAGGGTGGCATGATAGGAGTAGTCTCAGCTACTACAGGCTGGTAAGACGGGAGCAGTCCCAGCTACTACAGGGTGGTAAGACGGGAGTAGTCCCAGCTATTACAGGGTGGCATGATGGGAGTAGTCCCAGCTACTACAGGGTGGTGTGACGGGAGCAGTCCCAGCTACTACAGGGTGGCGTGACGGGAGTAGCCTTGTCTACTGCAGGGTGGCATGACGGGAGTAGCCTTGTCTACTGCAGGGTGGCATGACGGGAGTAGTCCTGGCTACTGCAGGGAGGCATGGTGGGAGTAGTTCTGGCTACTGCAGGGTGACATGATGGGCCTAATCCTGGCTACTGCAGGGTGACATGATGGGCCTAATCCTGGCTACTGCAGGGTGGCATGATGGGAGTAGCCTTGTCTACTGCAGGGTGGTATGATGGGAGTAGTCCTGGCTACTGCAGGGTTGCATGGTGGGAGTAGTCGCAGCTACAGCAGGGTGGCATGGTGGGAGTAGTCCTGGCTACTGCAGGGTGACATGATGGGCCTAGTCCTGGCTACTGCAGGGTGGCATGATGTGAGTACCCTTGTCTACTGCAGGGTGGCATGGTGGGAGTAGTCCTGGCTACTGCAGGGTGGCATGGTGGGAATAGTCCCAGCTACAGCAGGGTGGCATGGTGGGAATAATCATGGCTACTGCAGGGTGGCATGGTGGGAGTAGCCTTGTCTACTGCAGGGTGGCATGGTGGGAGTAGTCTCAGCTACTACAGGCTGGTAAGACGGGAGCAGTCCCAGCTACTACAGGGTGGTAAGACGGGAGTAGTCCCAGCTATTACAGGGTGGCATGATGGGAGTAGTCCCAGCTACTACAGGGTGGTGTGACGGGAGCAGTCCCAGCTACTACAGGGTGGCGTGACGGGAGTAGCCTTGTCTACTGCAGGGTGGCATGATGGGAGTAGCCTTGTCTACTGCAGGGTGGCATGGTGGGAGTAGTCCTGGCTACTGCAGGGAGGCATGGTGGGAGTAGTTCTGGCTACTGCAGGGTGACATGATGGGCCTAATCCTGGCTACTGCAGGGTGGCATGATGGGAGTAGCCTTGTCTACTGCAGGGTGGTATGATGGGAGTAGTCCTGGCTACTGCAGGGTTGCATGATGGGAGTAGTCCTGGCTACTGCAGGGTTGCATGGTGGGAGTAGTCGCAGCTACAGCAGGGTGGCATGGTGGGAGTAGTCCTGGCTACTGCAGGGTGGCATGGTGGGAGTAGCCTTGTCTACTGCAGGGTGGCATGATGGGAGTAGCCTTGGCTACTACAGAGTGGTAAGACGGGAGCAGTCCCAGCTATTACAGGGTGGCATGATGGGAGTAGTCCCAGCTACTACAGGGTGGTGTGACGGGAGCAATCCCAGCTACTACAGAGTGGTAAGACGGGAGCAGTCCCAGCTACTACAGGGTGGTAAGACGGGCGTAGTCCCAGCTATTACAGGGTGGCTTGATGGGAGTAGTCCTGGCTACTGCAGGGTGGCATGGTGAGAGTAGTCCCGGCTACAGCAGGGTGGCATGGTGGGAGTAGTCCTGGCTACTGCAGGGTGGCATGGTGGGAGTAGTCCTGGCTACTGCAGGGTGGCATGGTGGGAGTAGTCCTGGCTACTGCAGGGTGGCATGGTGGGAGTAGTCCTGGCTACTGCAGGGTGGCATGGTGGGAGTAGTCCTGGCTACTGCAGGGTGGCATGGTGAGAGTAGTTCTGGCTACTGCAGGGTTACATGATGCGCCTAGTCCTGGCTACTGCAGGGTGGCATGATGGGAGTATCCTTGTCTACTACAGGGTGATATGATGGGAGTAGTCCTGGCTACTCAGCGTGGCATGGTGGGAGTAGTCCCGGCTACAGCAGGGTGGCATGGTGGAAGTAGTCCTGGCTACTGCAGGGTGGCATGGTGGGAGTAGTCTTGTCTACTACAGAGTGGTTTGATGGGAGCAGTCCCAGCTATTACAAGGTGGAATGATGGGAGTAGACCCAGCTACTACAGGGTGGCATGATGGGTGCAGTCCCAGCTATTACAAGGTGGAATGATGGGAGTAGACCCAGCTATTACAGGGTGGCATGATGGGTGCAGTCCCAGCTATTACAAGGTGGAATGATGGGAGTAGACCCAGCTACTACAGGGTGGCATGATGGGTGCAGTCCCAGCTATTACAAGGTGGAATGATGGGAGTAGACCCAGCTATTACAGGGTGGCAGGATGGGAGTAGTCTCAGCTATTACAGGGTGGTTTAACGGGAGTAGTCCCAGCTATTACAAGGTGGCATGATGGGAGTAGACCCAGCTACTACAGGGTGGCATGATGGGTGCAGTCCCAGCTATTACAAGGTGGAATGATGGGAGTAGACCCAGCTATTACAGGGTGGCATGATGGGAGCAGTCCCAGCTATTACAAGGAGGCAGGATGGGAGTAGTCTCAGCTATTACAGGGTGGCATGATGGGAGCAGTCCCAGTTACTACAGGGTGGCATGATGGGAGCAGTCCCAGCTACTACAGGGTGGCATGATGGGAGTAGTCCCAGCTACTACAGGGTGGCATGATGGGAGTAGTCCCAGCTACTACAGGGTGGCATGACGGGAGCAGTCCCAGCTATTACAGGGTGGCATGACGGGAGCAGTCCCAGCTACTACAGGGTGGCATGACGGGAGCAGTCCCAGCTACTACAGGGTGGCATGAAGGGAGCAGTCCCAGCTACTACAGGGTGGTGTGACGGGAGCAGTCCTAGCTACTACAGGGTGGTTTGATGGGAGTTGTCCCCGCTACTAAAGGGTGGTATGATGGGAGTAGTCTCAGCTTTTACTGGTGGTTTGATGGGAGTAGTCTCAGGTACTGCAGAGTGGTATGATTTCAGTAATCTCAGTTACTACCGAGTTGATAATGGGAGTAACCTTGGCTACTACAGAGTAGTATGATGGGAGTAGTCTCAGCTACTACACAGTGGTATGCTGATACTACAGGGTGGTATGACGGAAGTAGTCTCAGCTATTACAGGGTGGTGTGATGGGAGTAGTCCCCGCTACTAAAGGGTGGTATCCGCAGAGTAGTCTCAGCTACTGCGGGGTAGTATGATGGGTTTAGGCTCAGCTATTACAGGGTGGAGTGATGGGTGTAATCTCACCTATTACTGGGTGGTGTGATGGGAGTAGTCTCAGCTATTACAGGTTGGTGTGATGGGTGTAGGCACATCTATTACAGGGTGGTGTGATGGGTGTAGGCTCAACTATTATAGGGTGGTTTGACGGGTGTATTCTCAGAGTTTACAGGGTTGTGTGTGGATGTATTCCCAGCTGTTGCAGGGTGGCATGGTGGGCCTAGTACTGGCTACTGCAGGGTGGCATGGTGGGAGTAGTCCTGGCTGCTGCAGGGTGGCATGGTGGGAGTAGTCCTGGCTACTGCAGGGTGGGAGTAGTCCTGGCTACTGCAGGGTGGCATGGTGGGCCTGGTCCTGGCGACTGCAGGGTGGCATGGTGGGAGTAGTCCTGCCTACTGCAGGGTGGAACTACACACTGACAGTCGGGGTGTGCATGTATAACCTCCCAGGGGTGTATATATCAGACAGCCCCAGAGAGCTGAGGATGGCATGGGGGGACTAGTCCTGGCTACTGCAGGGTGGCGTGGTGGGAGTAGTCCTGGCTACTGCAAGGTGGCATTTTGGGTGGCGTAGTGGGAGTAGTCCTGGCTACTGCAGGGTGGCATGGCGGGCCTAGTCCTGGCTACTGCAGGGTGGCATGGTGGGAGTAGTCCTGGCTACTGCAGGGTGGCATGGGGGACCTGGTCCTGGCTACTGCAGGGTGGCATGGGGGACCTGGTCCTGGCTACTGCAGGGTGGCACTACACACTGACAGTCGGGTGTGCATGTATAACCTCCCAGGGGTGTATATATATCAGACAGCCCCAGAGAGCTCAGGATGGCATGGGGGGCCTAGTCCTGGCTACTGCGGGGTGGCATGGTGGGAGTAGTCCTGGCTACTGCAGGGTGGTATGATGGCATTAGTCCTGGCTACTGCAGGGTGGCATGGTGGGAGTAGTCCTGGCTACTGCATGGTGGCATGGTGGGCCTAGTCCTGGCTACTGCAGGGGGGCATGGTGGGCCTAGTCCTGGCTACTGCAGGGTGGCATGGTGGGGCTAGTCCTGGCTACTGCAGGGTGGCATGGTGGGGGTAGTCCTGGATGTTGTGTACGTGGTACACGAAGTGCGCATGCGCGGCCCAGCGGGCCGGCGCTTGCGCGTTTAGTTAATAAAGGCGGTGCCCGGCAGTTTGCGCCGGAGCACCGGAACGAGCAGACGTCTCCGGCGTGTGTTCTTGCGCGCCCGCCCGCGCTGGTACCCCGACCCTGGGAGGCCCGCACACCATCACGGGGCTTCCCCAGGGGACAACACTGGCGACGAGGAGGTACGGACTACTTCCCTGCTCCGACAGCCTCGGAGAGACGGAAAGCTCTTCAGTATTACGGACCCGCGGAGTGCCGGTGGCCATTTTGATTTCGCTCGCTCCTCTCTTCACACGTAGCGGCAGTGGTTGCGGCCCGAAAGGGTGCTCGTGCGCCACCTACCAGCTGTGTTTAGGGGACACTGATAATTTTTGGAACTCCCACAGTCCTGCAGGCGCAGGGCTGTGGCATTAAAGAAGAAAGAAGTGGGTTTCTACACCCCAACACTACTACGAGCCCAGGACAAGCCGCCCATCATTCTAAGAAAGACAACTGTGAGTATGTGACGCAGAAATGGGCGAAGACACTGATGATGAGGGTGCCGCTGCCCCAATCCCGCGCAGATCTCGCAGCTCCCTAGCCCCCATGCCTGAATTCGATACTACTGGCCCCCCTTCCAAACTGGGCCCGAAGTGGCTGCTGTGGGTCAAGAGGCTAGATATGTTCTTCAGGGTATCTGGGGTGAACGATGATGACACCAAAATCGCGACCATGATCTACTCGGCAGGCGCAGAAGTCCACAAAATCTACAATTCCCTCGTCATCCCCGTGGTTACGTATGATGCTGTCAAGCAGGCACTCAAAGACCATTTTCTCCCCATGGCTAATGTGGATTTTGATAGATTTGTCATGGGCGCCGAAAGACACCTAGACGACGAGCCCCTAGACAAATTCTGTGCCCGTCTGAGACACCTGGCGACCTCCTGCAGATGGGTCGATGAGGAAGAAATGGTCCGCAACCAACTACTGCAGGGGTGCAGCTCCAGCAAACTTCGAAGGCAAGTACTGAGAGAACCTGGTCTGACCCTCCAGCAAATTTTGGACCTGGGAAGAGCACATGAGCTGGCGGAAGCCAGAGGTGCGAAAATGGACGCTGCCACGCGACCGAAGAATGATGAAGACGCATTTGCTGTGGGACGTTCAGCAGTGGGAAGGTCGAAATGGGCGTCGAGAAGGCCTGATGCCCCGCCCACACCAGGCAACGCCTCATCTTGCTCCTACTGTGGGTATGATCTCCCCCACGGAGGTGAATGCCCAGCAAAGTCGAGAACGTGCGGCCGGTGTGGCACACCGGGGCATTATGCAAGGATGTGCCGGGCTGCCGCCCCTGTAGCGGCAGGAAGAGGACCGGAGAGAGTTGGACGGGGAGGCGCTCGCAGAGTGAGAGGCATCTCATCGATCGATCAGGGTCTGCAGGACCTGGACATAGCAGAAGAAGAGGAGGAGGAGGAGGAAGAGATTTTCTTCATCTCAAGCATTGTAAAAGGTCCTGGCACGAGACGCCAACCCACATGCACTGTTAACATCGATGACGTCCCCACCCCCATTCTCAGACACTGGGGCTTCGGTCTGTGTGCTAGCCACCAAACATTATGAGGCCCTGCCAGGCCCACCGGAGCTGTCAGCGTCCATGGCGCGAATATATGCGTTCGTGGGGAAACGCCCGTACCCATCCAAGGTGTGTTCGTAGCCCCGGTTTCTCATGGACAAAACACCATCAAAGCAAGGTTCTTTGTCACCAGCGTCAGCCCACATTCCCTGTTGAGCTGTGCGGCGTCAGAAGCACTCGACATTGCCCACTTCACGTTCTGAGTATACCACGCCGATCTGAAAAGCATGCTACACAGATTTGAAACTCTCTTCAAGGGCATTGGAAAGCTGAATGCAGAGCCCACTCGCTTACACATCGACAAGTCCGTAAGGCCGACAGCCCTCAAACATCGCCGGATTCCTTTTCACTTAAGAGCCCAAGTGGAGGAGGAGTTGCAACAGCTGGTCGACCGGGACATCATTGAAAGAGTGGAAGGCCCCACCCCTTGGGTTTCGCCCATCGTAGTAGCCCCAAAGCCGAAGCAGCCGGGGGCAGTACGCATCTGCGTGGATATGAGACTCCCAAATGCCGCCATCAAAAGGGAGCGTCACCTCACACCCACTCTAGATGACATCGTCGGAGAACTCCAAGGTGCCAAAGTCTTCTCTAAACTGGACCTCAGGTCTGGGTATCACCAGTTAGAGCTACACCCCGAGTCGAGGTACATTACGACATTCACTACTCACGAGGGGTTGTACCAGTACAAAAGACTAAACTTCGGAATCTCGTCCGCAGCAGAGGTCTTCCAAAACGCCATCAGAGGAGCCCTGCCTGGACTGAAAGGTGTCATTAACATGTCCGACGACATCTTGGTCTTCGCCAGGTCGGAAATTGAACACCTTAAACGGCTAGAGAACACTTTTGAGAGACTACAGGCGGTGGGTCTAACCCTGCACCAAGAAAAGTGTGAATTCCTAAAAGACCGACTGGAATTCTTTGGGTTCACCTTCCATGCGGGGGGCATATCCCCGGAACCTGGAAAAGTGAAGGACATTAGAGATGCGCCTCCACCCACATCACCGGCAGAAGTTCGGAGCTTCTTAGGGATGGTCAACTACTGCGGCCGTTTCATCAAGGACTTAGCCTCTCTGTCGGAACCACTGAGGGCACTTACCAGGAACGACGTGGCTTGGCAGTGGACTGAGAATGAACAACGAGATTCAAGGCCATCAAAGAAGCCCTGTCAGAGCAGGAGACAATGGCCTATTTCAACCCCAGCCGGGAATCGGAGATTGTGGTCGATGCCAGCCCGGTGGGACTGGGGGCAGTCCTCATGCAGGCAGACGAACTAGGGGTCATGAGGCCCATAGCATATGCCAGCAAAGCCCTCACCGACACGGAGAGGAGATATTCCCAGATAGAAAGGGAGGCCATTGCCATCCTGTGGGGGTGCAAACACTTCAGAATCTACATCCTCGGCAAACCTGTCGTCGTGATAACGGACCATAAACCCCCGATTCCTATTTTGTCAGGAACATCATCCAAGCCGCCTCCCCGCATCAAAAGATGGATGCTATCCCTCATTGAATACGGCGTCAAGCTGGTATACCGCCCAGGTACACATAACCCAGCCGACTACCTTTCCCGTCATCCAGGCACGAGGGATATCCAGAGTCCCGTGGAGATAACCGACGCTGGGGACGCTGTACATCTCGTCATTGAATCGGCCCTGCCAGAGGCCTTATCGAGACAGGACATTGCGGACGACTCGAACTCCGACGAGGCGTTCCTAAGAGTGAAAAGGGCGGTGGCCACAGGAGAGTGGCGGGACATCCTTTTGAACAATGCCAGGAGGAACCCAGAGGTACAAAGGGACCTACAACTGCTGTGGAAAGCTCGACACGAGCTCTCGGTGTCCATGGACGGCCTGTTACTGCGAGGGCAGCAGATCGTGATCCCCAGGTCATTGGTCATGAGGGTCCTCCAGTTGGCCGACACAGGGCACCAAGGCATGGCCAAGATGAAGGCACGCCTCAGGCTGAAGGTCTGGTTTCCCGATCTGGAGCACAGGGTGGCCGAGTTTGTGAGGACCTGCATTCCCTGCCAGGCCACGAGTCCTGTGGAAAGGGGCCCACCCATTCAGGCCATGGAGCGGAGCGACGTGCCATGGGGAACGGTACATGCAGACTTCGGCTCGACCGGAAGGGGCCTGTATTTCCTGGTGGTCACAGACCAGTGGACGAGGTATCCGGAAGTGGAGCTCGTGGAATACACCGCCAGTGATCACACCATCCTGGCGATGGACAAAATTTTCGCCACCCATGGGTTCCCCTTTGAGATCTGCTCAGACAACGGAGCGCCGTTCCAAGGACAGCGGTTAGCCAGATACTGCGATGAACGAGGCATCAAGCACCGGAAGGTAACCCCGCTATGGCCAAGGGCCAATGGAGAGGTGGAGCGATTCATGCGGACACTAAACAAAATTTTTCGTATTTCTGTCAATGGGGGGGGGGGGGGGACCTACGACACAATCTAATTGACTTTCTTCGTGAGTACCGGTCCACCCCACATCGATCCACCGGAATCGCACCCACCGAGGCGCTTTTCAGGCGAATACCCAGAGGGCTGATACCCGAAGCGGGAGACCGACACCCAGGGGTGATCGATAGCGCACGGGTGACAGTAGATAGAGCAGCGAGAAACGAGAACGAAACAACAAGGCGGAGGCTGCCAGAAAAAGAGATAGCGGTAGGAGACACTGTCCTAGTCCGGAACAGGAAACCGGAAGGAAAACTCTCGATGACTTACGAAACCCAACCAATGGGAGTCACTCATGTCAAAGGGTCAATGGTCACAGCTGCGAATGCGCGAGGTACGGTAACCAGAAACGTATCCTTCTTCAAGCGCATAGGACCCGTGGCAGCGGATGAAGAAACCAATCCTGACCAAGGACAAGCAGCGGAGGCGCCGCATGGAGGCGGTGAGCCGCCCGAGGACCCCGGGGGACCAGAGAACCCCGAGAGAGGTTCGCCCAGGTACCCGCGCAGGGAAGGACGTCGTCCACCGCAAAGATTCCAAGATTTCATCATGGACTCAGCAGCATGAGTAACAAAACCTGTTAAGTACAGTTTGATTTGAGCCATGTTGGCTCCCCTGTTCAATGTGTTTGTTGTTTGGGGGGAAAAGGAGGGATGTTGTGTACATGGTACACGAAGTGCACATGCGCGGCCCAGCGGGCCGGCGCATGCGTGTTTAGTTAATAAAGGCGGTGCCCGGCAGTTCGCGCCGGAGCACCGGAACGAGCAGACGTCTCCGGCGTGTGTTCTTGCGCGCCCACCCGTGCGCGCTGTTACCCCGACCCTGGGAGGCCCGCACACCATCACAGGGCTTCCCCAGGGTACAACACTGACTACTGCAGGATGGCATGGTGGGAATAGTCCTAGCTACTGCAGGGTGGCATGGTGAGGGTAGTCCTGGCTACTGCAGGGGGGCTGTTATAATATGTACACACTGACCTTACGTCAGTGTGGAATGTTTGGAATTGAACGCTCTCACTAAGAGTGTTCAATTCATTTCACATCATAGCAGCCCATCCACCGGGGGCCTTTCATTAAAGCTTATACAAAGCTTCCCTGGGTCGTCTCCTCATTACTTCAAATGGCGACGAGGAACACCCCATAAGGCCCCTTGAGCGGTTCACATTCCATGCTCCTGCCTGCCCCATCTTGTACCCATTGCTCCCACTGCATCCTGCGCCGCACCTTCTGTCCTGCCCTCCCCACCCGGCTGCCAGACGAGACACGAGAGAGGCCAGTGAAGGGCGCCGCTCCTCCCTGCTGGGAGTTCAGAGCGGCGCACATCTCATAAAATTCGGCTTCAACGGTGCTCCACGCAGCAGAACAGCTGTCCAGCCATCAGGTCAGAGGTGGGGGGAGGAAGGACATAACTAAGATTTTTGAACTGTCACGCAAACGCACGCGTTTTCATACAAACGCACGCATTTTTTTTGTTGGTTGTTTGAGCTTTAATTAAATACACCTCATTTGCCATTGAAACTGACACCGCTGCCCTGATTAGAACGTTGTCTCTCTTTCAAAAGCTGCCACTTTGTTGCCCTGCTGTGCGCACGCAGCAAGAAGGAATTTCAGGAACTTTCACTCTGCTTCAAGCCTTCATTGCTGCCATTGTGATCCAATTTCAGAACCCGATCTGGACATTCCATTAAAGACTTTCCAGGACCAGCCATCCTACATGTCAGCCCATTGTGAGGTCACAGTCCATGCCGAGACCCATTCATTATACTGACACCTGGAGACTTTGCAGCACAGAATATTCCATAGGCATCTCATCTCCATCCATAGCTGTGCACAACGTGCTGTGCCCCACCTACGCAGGTTTCTACCGAAGCGCACCATGGCATGCGTCCAGAGGGCTAGTCTGTAGGACACACACGCAGCCACTTATCCATCACCTGTAAGCCGGAACCATCCCCCGCAGCCCCACTTGATCTCATAGGGCGTCTTCTTTGTGCACCGCCATGCAGAGTGTTCCTCCACCAACCAAGTTTCTTCCGTGTCCTGGCACTCTCACATGTCCCTGGGAACAGTGGATAGATGGCTTTCAGGTTTACCTGAGGGCCATTGGTGGTAACAAATTCAGCGATGACCTCAAAGAGGCGACTCTACTTAACTGTACTGGGGCAGAGGCCCTCAGGATATTCAGGGCGCTTCCTGAGCCAGATGATGCAGGGGGTGACGCCAACGCCAACTGCAAATATGAAAGCGCACTGGCTAAATTATCCAAACATTTCGGCAACAAGACAAACGTCGTCATGGAGAGGTATAGATTTTTCTCCAGAAAACAATTGAAAAGTGAAACTGTTGATGCCTTCCTTGCGTCTCTCAGGACACTCATGTCGACTTGCAACTTCACTGGTGTCGGAAATGAATACCTCAGAGATCAGCTGGTGCTGAATGTTGCTAATCCACTAATTCAACAGAGACTGTGGCAATCCAAGAACCCATCTTTGGAGGAGGCCACTGAGATCGCCGGGAGCATTGAGTTGGGTGACCGTTGCTTGAAGGAGAGATTCGACCAGGCAGGGACCTCTGAAGTGAGATCCATCGAAGCTAATATAAGCGAACCTGCAACAGCCCTCGTAAGGAAGACATCATCGCATGCCTTGAGGCCCTATCCACCTAGAGGGAGGAACTCGCTACGCTTCAATCAACCTTCTCAACGATGCCAAAAATGTGGTTGGCAGAAACAGCGACGTTGACAGAGAGTGCCCTGCAGCAGCTGTCGAGCGCTATAGATGCAATCAGATTGGACATTTCGCCAAAGTGTGCAAAAATACAAGAGGCAGGTCGAGTGGTTTTAAGAGGCCATTTGCCAGGCCAACGAGAGGCACTGTGCGAGCTGTCGAAAATACTCAGGAACACGATGAGATGCTAACTGTTAACATAAGGAGCCCACCCATACAAATATTGACCGTCACCTCTTTACAACACTCCAAGGGCCCTTGGGTCAACATGCAGATCAACGGAGTGTCACTGCCTGTACAGGATCCCCATACACAATGGTTGGTGTAGAAACCTTTCTGTCTGAGCTATCTGGTAAAATGAGTGATTTAAAGAACACCACAGTACGAGCTACAGGGTACGGGAAAAGTCCCATTGACATTATTGGATATACATGGGTACAACTTAAGTTCCGCGACAGAACGACCTACTGCAAGCTTTTCATAGCAAATAAAGGTTCATCCATAGTAGGCTGGGAAGATCAAGCCGCTCTTTGTGTGAGAATCCATCCCGGCGAGGCAATACAGTTTCCCAAAGTGTTCTCTAAAAAAATTGGACTCCTGGAGGGGTTTCAGAATAAGATCATTCTCAAGAAAGGGGCCATTCCTGTAGCCCACAGAGTCTGTGGAGTCCCCATAGGAACAAAAGAAGCACTCAATAAAGAACTAATGCGCTTATGTGAGCAGGACATTATACAACCCATTGAAAGCTCAGAATGGCTTGCTCCCATAGTGCTTGTGAAGAAACCGGATAACTCCATAAGAATGTGCGTTGAGTGAGACACTTAAACAAAAACATATGGATTGACAGGCACCCCCTCCCAAACATATCTGAGCTGTTAACGACCATGAAGCCAGCGAAGTACTTCAGTACCCTAGATCTTTCATCTGCATATCACCAAATAGACCTGGAAGAGGGTTCCAGAAGCCTCACCTCATTTGTGACTCCTCTAGGGGCATTCAGATTTAAGAGGATGCCTTTTGGTCTCGCATCTGCCGCTGCTGTGTTCCAAAGACTAATGTCACACCTGTTTGGGGGTTTGGAAGGAGTACATTGTTTCCAAGACGATATCCTCATATCGGCTGTATCAGAACAAGAACACGATGCAATACTTACCAGCGTATTAAGAGTGATTGAGAAAAGTGGCCTCACCTTAAAATTAGAAAAATGCAACATCAAATGCAACAAAGTGTCCTACCTTGGCCACTCCATAGACTCCAATGGCATCAAGAAAGAACTAATAGATAACATCCTAAGCATTGCTGAACCGATAAACAAAGACCAATTGAGAAGCTTTCTTGGAATGACCGAGTACTATTCAAAATTTGTAGGTAACTATGCCGACAAGACCAAGAACATAAGGAGTATCATGAACAAGATGAACAAGTTCGACTGGTCCGAAAAATGCAAAACAGAATTTGAGGAAATAAAACACAACATCAATCAAGCACCCGCCTTAGGTATGTTTGACTGTAAGGCAAAAACAATCATATCGGTGGATGCCAGTAAGATCGGTCTAGGTGGGGTCCTGGAGCAAATCCATAGCAAGGGCAAAGTAACGATTGCTTTTGCATCCAGGGTACTAAAGGGAGCAGAATTAAATTATTCCACGATTGAGAGAGAAGCACTGGGAGGTAGGTGGATCCTGCAGCATTTTCGGAATCTAATTTGGGGTTTACCCATTACACTCAGAACAGACCACAAACCACTTGTACACATTCTTCAGTCAAAGACACCACATCTCATATCCCCGAGAATAAGACGGTGGATCCTCGATATTATGCAATACAACATCAACATATGTTACACTCCAGGGACACAAAATAGAGTGGCTGACTGCTTCTCCAGGCTATTGACCAATCAAGACACTGAACCTGAAGATCCAGACCAAGACATAATAGCAACCATAAACCCAGCCATTCCCATCGATAAGTGGAAAAGCAAAACAAACAGTGATCCTGAGCAAAGAGAAATTAGGAAAGCAATAGCAGACGATTGGACAACGCCATCCCAAAGTCTTACAGACTTCATTCCCATCAGGCAAGAAATATACATGGACAAATAACACATCTACAGAGGTGACAGATTAAACCCACCAATGCAGCTCAGAAAAAAGTTGCTAGATCTGGCACACGAAGGGCACCTGGGGAGAAGCCTAACCAAGAACAGATTAAGGTGCAACTATTGGTGGCCGAACATGTGGAGGGAAGCAGAGGAGTTAGTCAAAAACTGCTCCGCCTGTTCCTCAAGCGACAAGTCCAAAACCACAAGGAAAACACCATTACAGCCAATTGAAAGCCCAAAGAATGTATGGTCTAAAGTGGCCATAGACATCATGGGGCCATTCAAAAATCTAGAAGCGGTCAAAATCTATATTATAGTCTTAGTAGACTATACATCTAAATGGACAGAGTGGGGTGTAGCAGAGACAAACGTAACCACAAAGAAAATCACTGAATTCCTAACGGACATATTCAATAGGGAAGGTGATCCCAAAGAACTAGTCTCAGACAATGGGTCACAGTTCCTGTCACTAGAATTCCAGGAGTTCCTCAAAAACAAAGCTATCCACCACATCACCACCTCCTTGTACCATCCAATCTCCAATGGCCTCGTAGAGAGAATGAACAGGCTAGTGAAAAGTGTGATTCAATTAGCCATCGTCAACACACTTCCGTGGAAAGAGACGCTCAAGGAGGCCTTATGCGCATACAGGACAACTCCACACTCCACCACCAGTGTTGAACCATTCACAATGATGAGAGGCAGAGTTGCCTACAATCGACTGAGACCAGCCTGGATCTTTATGGACAATGGAGAGGTGAGATTGGACATGGATCACATTCAGGAATGTGTAAGAGAGAAACAGAACAAATACAAAACATACTATGACTCAAAAAACAAAGTAAGAAAGATGGCAATTCAAGAAGGAGATTTGGTCTGTGTTAAAGAACCCAAGAAGATCCTCAAGGGAGAATCCCGCTTTAGATCCCCGCAAAGGGTAATGAGATGCTTTGGCAAATCTGTACTGTTGGAGGATGGAAAGAAGTGGTCCGGCGATGACCTAGTGAAAATAGAGAGAGACCACAAAAAGCCCAGTACAAGTAAGGACATACTAACGAGAGAGGTTATCCAGCCAGAAGACACACATCAACAAGACTGTGATGAGTACAGTGACGTGACCTCTGAACCTACAGTCAGCCTCTCTAAGAGGAACCGGAGAATCATCCAAAATTATAACGATGACTACGTTTATTACTGATGCACTAAGCACTGCAGTCTACTGCCAAGAAGAAACCTCCTACGAGGAAATCTTACAGTTATATTCCTGATGAGAAAGTGTTACAGTTATATTTCATTGTCCTCCTTTCCCTTTTTTCCCATTTCTTCCTTCCCCTTCTTTCTTCCTTGTAAGGGAGATGTTATGATATGTACACACTGACCTTACGTCAGTCTGGAATGTTTGGAATTGAACGCTCTCACTCAGAGTGTTCAATTCATTTCACATCATAGCAGCCCACCCACCGGGGGCCTTTCATTAAAGCTTATACAAAGCTTCCCTGGGTCGTCTCCTCATTACTTCAGGGGCATGGTGGGCCTATCCTGGCTACTGCAGGGTGGCATGGTGGGGCTAGTCCTGGCTACTGCGGGGTGGCAAGGTGGGAGTCGTCCTGGCTACTGCAGTGTGGGAGTAGGCCTGGCTACTGCAGGGTGGCATGGTGGGGCTAGTCCTGGCTACTGCGGGGTGGGGAGTAGGCCTGGCTACTGCAGGGGGGCATGGTGGGAGTAGTCCTGGCTACTGCAGGGGGGCATGGTGGGCCTAGTCCTGGCTACTGCAGGGTGGCATGGTGGGAGTAGTCCTGGCTACTGCAGGGTGGCATGGTGAGAGTAGTCCTGGCTACTGCATGGTGGCATGGTGGGAGTAGTCCTTGCTACTGCTGAGGGAGTGGCATGGTGGGGGTAGTCCTAGCTACTGCGGGGGGGCATGGTGGGAGTAGTCCAGGCTACTGCAGGGTGGCATGGTGGGATTAGTCTCAGGTATTAGAGGGCTGTATGTGGGTGTATTCCCAGATACTTCAGGGTGGCACTACCCTCCCAGGGGTGTATATACCAGGCAGCCCCTGAGAGCTCAGGGTCCAGGATACAGTCAGGAGGGAAATCTCTCACCGTCCACAGCCGCGCAAGACTTCAGTGGCAAACGAGGGTCCACGATGTGAAGAAAATGGCTCCGTCTCTCCGGTCAGATGAGATGACCACGAAAAGAGGAGGAAGTGACAACTTCACACTGCGCATGTGCAGGGAAGCGAGGCCTCTTCACGAGGCTTCACAATGCGCATGTGCAGAGAAGCGTGCCACTTCACGAGGCCACGCCACGAGATAGGAGGACCTCACACTGCGCATGTGCAGGGAAGCGAGGCCTCATCACGAGGCTTCACACTGCGCATGTGCAAAGAAGCGCGCCTCTTCACGAGGCCACGCCACGAGATAGGAGGACCTCACACTGCGCATGAGCAGAGAAGAGTGTCTCTTCACGAGGCCACGCCACGAGATACAGGACTTCACACTGCGCATGTGCAGGGAAGCGAAGCCGTTTCACGAGGCTTCACACTGCGCATGTGCAGAGAAGCGCGCCTCTTCACGAGGCCACGCCACGAGATAGGAGGACTTCACTCTGCGCATGTACAGGCAAGAAAGGGGGACTTCACACTGCGCATGTCACAGTGCGCATGTGCAGAGAAGGGAACGTCATGACGCCGGTCCACGACATAGGAGGACTTCACTATGCGCACTTGCAAAGATGCCCGTCTCTTCCTGACCAGTGTTGCCAGGTCGGAAGGAAAAAATAAGCTGAATGCCCTTCAAAAACAAGCCCAAAACAAGCTGACTCCCATCCAAATAAGCGGAAAAAACAAGCGTGCACCTAAAAAGTTGTGGAAAGGTCTCAAAAGTAAGAAACATAACACAACAAGAAAAACATACATAGACAGAACACTGACATAGTGTGTTAGAACAACAATATTTTATTGCATGGTGACTAGAAGTCCCAGATTGCAAAATAATACGGCCCTGAAATATTTGTATTTATTGTTTTATATAGCGCCTTAATCCAAGGCGCTATATAATATTGTAACATGGCCAATTGGAAGCTGAAAAGAAACATGGTCTTCCTGAATACATCTTTCTGAGAAAATGTTGTATATAGATTTGAATAATCCTCTAACCCAGTCTTGCAAAAAAAAGTTTTTAAAAAATAAATAAATAAAGGATGTTAGTGGATAATGCGTCAGCACTGGGGATATCACCAGGATAATATTGCTATAGAGTGACGCTTGCTAAACTAAACCAATCCCCTTCTTTACATCTTTACATGTCAGTGTGTCTGCCTGCATGACAAAACTTTTAAAGTGCGTTTTTTTTCATATGTTTAGGCATTTGGCATTGATGGGCCACCTGGTGGGCAAGTAACGATCCCATCAGTGCCAAACACTTAAGCATATTCAAAATACAGTTCGCACCCGAGAGCAAGACACAGCAGCATCTGCCGTCAAATGCAGCCAGCAGCCCAGTGCAGGACGCTCTGTGCGACGTGTAATGGGCTTAACAGCAATATAAACAAGCCCAATTACACGCGCACAGAGGGTCCAACAAGCGGACGAAAACCGCGACAAGCGACCTCCAAATATTATAAGCGACTTTGGGCAAAAACAAGCCCAAAGTCGCTTATAATAAGCGGACCTGGCAACACTGTTCCTGACGCCTAGCTGCGAGATAGGCAGACTTCACACTGCGCATGTGTAGGAGAGGGAGTGACGTCATGACGCCCGGCACCCCCTCGGTACGCATACGTAAAAGAAGATCGTGGCTGAATAGTAGAATGCAGGCGAACCCTGCGCAAGTGCGGATATAACTTGCACCTTCCTAACACCGGAGCAATAGATTGGAGGATCATTGTGCGCATGTGTATAGAAGCCGTGATTTTTTTTTCATGACGCCTGGCTGGAGGATCACAGTGCGTATGTGCATATAAGCTGGGCTCAGAAGCCGCGTAACTTCATGACGCTGACCGGTAGACGGTGTGGTCTCAGTGCGTATGTGCAGATAAGCCGGGCTCGGGAGCCGCATAACTTCCTGACTCCTGACCGGTAGACGGTGTGGTCTCAGTGCGCATGTGCATATAAGCCGGGCTCGGGAGCCACATAACTTCCTAACTCCTGACCGGTAGACGGTGTGGTCTCAGTGCGCATGTGCATATAAGCCAGGCTCGGAAGACGCGTAACTTCCTGACTCCTGACCGGTAGACGGTGTGGTCTCAGTGCGCATGTGCAGGTAAGCCGAGCTCGGAAGCCGCGTAACTTCCTGACTCCTGACCGGTAGACAGTGTGGTCTCAGTGCGTATGTGCATATAAGCTGGGCTCAGAAGCCGCGTAACTTCCTGACGCTGACCAGTAGACGGTGTGGTCTCAGTGCGTATGTGCAGATAAGCCGGGCTCGGGAGCCGCATAACTTCCTGACTCCTGACCGGTAGACGGTGTGGTCTCAGTGCGCATGTGCATATAAGCCAGGCTCGGAAGCCGCGTAACTTCCTGACTCCTGACCGGTAGACGGTGTGGTCTCAGTGCGCATGTGCATATAAGCCGGGCTCGGGAGCCGCATAACTTCCTGACTCCTGACCGGTAGACGGTGTGGTCTCAGTGCGCATGTGCATATAAGCCAGGCTCGGAAGCTGCGTAACTTCCTCACTCCTGACCGGTAGACGGTGTGGTCTCAGTGCGCATGTGCAGGTAAGCCGAGCTCGGAAGCCGCGTAACTTCCTGACTCCTGACCGGTAGACGGTGTGGTCTCAGTGCGCATGTGCAGGTAAGCCGAGCTCTGAAACCGCGTAACTTCCTGACTCCTGACCGGTAGACGGTGTGGTCTCAATGTGCATGTGCAGGTAAGCCGAGCTCGGAAGCCGCGTAACTTCCTGACTCCTGACCGGTAGATGGTGTGGTCTCAGTGCGCATGTGCAGGTAAGCCGGACTCGGAAGCCGCGTAACTTCCTGACACCTGACCAGTAGACGGTGTGGTCTCCCTGTGCATGTGCAGGAAGCTGGGCTCAGAAGCCGCGTAACTTCCTGACTCCTGACCGGTAGACGGTGTGGTCTCAGTGCGCATGTGCAGGTAAGCCGGGCTCGGAAGCCGCGTAACTTCCTGACTCCTGACCGGTAGACGGTGTGGTCTCAGTGCGCAGGTGCAGGTAAGCCGGGCTCGTAAGCCGCGTAACTTCCTGACGCCTAACCGGTAGACGGTGTGCTCTCACTGCACATGTGCAGATAAGCTGGGCTCAGAAGCCGCGTAACTTCCTGACGCTGACCAGTAGACGGTGTGGTCTCAGTGCGTATGTGCAGATAAGCCGGGCTCGGGAGCCGCATAACTTCCTGACTCCTGACCGGTAGACGGTGTGGTCTCAGTGCGTATGTGCAGATAAGCCGGGCTCGGGAGCCGCGTAACTTCCTGACTCCTGACCGGTAGACGGTGTGGTCTCAGTGCGCATGTGCAGGTAAGCCGGGCTCGGGAGCCGCGTAACTTCCTGACGCCTAACCGGTAGACGGTGTGCTCTCACTGCACATGTGCAGATAAGCTGGGCTCAGAAGCCGCGTAACTTCCTGACGCTGACCAGTAGACGGTGTGGTCTCAGTGCGTATGTGCAGATAAGCCGGGCTCGGGAGCCGCATAACTTCCTGACTCCTGACCGGTAGAAGGTGTGGTCTCAGTGCGTATGTGCAGATAAGCCGGGCTCGGGAGCCACATAACTTCCTGACTCCTGACCGGTAGACGGTGTGGTCTCAGTGCGCATGTGCATATAAGCCAGGCTCGGAAGCCGCGTAACTTCCTGACTCCTGACCGGTAGACAGTGTGGTCTCAGTACGCATGTGCAGGTAAGCCGAGCTCGGAAGCCGCGTAACTTCCTGACTCCTGACCGGTAGACGGTGTGGTCTCAGTGCGCATGTGCAGGTAAGCTGAGCTCTGAAGCCGCGTAACTTCCTGACTCCTGACCGGTAGACGGTGTGGTCTCAGTGTGCATGTGCAGGTAAGCCGAGCTCGGAAGCCGCGTAACTTCCTGACTCCTGACCGGTAGACGGTGTGGTCTCAGTGCGCATGTGCAGGTAAGCCGGGCTCGGAAGCCGCGTAACTTCCTGACGCCTAACCGGTAGACGGTGTGCTCTCACTGCACATGTGCAGATAAGCTGGGCTCAGAAGCCGCGTAACTTCCTGACGCTGACCAGTAGACGGTGTGGTCTCAGTGCGTATGTGCAGATAAGCCGGGCTCGGGAGCCGCATAACTTCCTGACTCCTGACCGGTAGACGGTGTGGTCTCAGTGCGTATGTGCAGATAAGCCGGGCTCGGGAGCCACATAACTTCCTGACTCCTGACCGGTAGACGGTGTGGTCTCAGTGCGCATGTGCATATAAGCCAGGCTCGGAAGCCACGTAACTTCCTGACTCCTGACCGGTAGACAGTGTGGTCTCAGTACGCATGTGCAGGTAAGCCGAGCTCGGAAGCCGCGTAACTTCCTGACTCCTGACCGGTAGACGGTGTGGTCTCAGTGCGCATGTGCAGGTAAGCTGAGCTCTGAAGCCGCGTAACTTCCTGACTCCTGACCGGTAGACGGTGTGGTCTCAGTGTGCATGTGCAGGTAAGCCGAGCTCGGAAGCCGCGTAACTTCCTGACTCCTGACCGGTAGATGGTGTGGTCTCAGTGCACATGTGCAGGTAAGCCGGACTCAGAAGCCGCGTAACTTCCTGACACCTGACCAGTAGACGGTGTGGTCTCAGTGCGCATGTGCAGGTAAGCCGGGCTCGGAAGCCGCGTAACTTCCTGACGCCTAACCGGTAGACGGTGTGCTCTCACTGCACATGTGCAGATAAGCTGGGCTCGGAAGCCGCGTAACTTCCTGACTCTTGAACGGTAGACGGTGTGGTCTCAGTGCGCATGTGCAGGTAAGCCAGGCTCGGAAGCCGCGTAACTTCCTGACTCCTGACCGGTAGACGGTGTGGTCTCAGTGCGCATGTGCAGGTAAGCCGGGCTCGGAAGCCGCGTAACTTCCTGACGCCTAACCGGTAGACGGTGTGCTCTCACTGCACATGTGCAGATAAGCTGGGCTCGGAAGCCGCGTAACTTCCTGACTCCTGAACGGTAGACGGTGTGGTCTCAGTGTGCATGTGCAGGTAAGCCGGGCTTGTGAGCCGTGTAACTTCCTGACACCTGACCAGTAGACGGTGTGGTCTCAGTGCACATGTGCGGGTAAGCCAGGCTCGGAAGCCGCGTAACTTCCTGACGCCTGACCGGTAGACGGTGTGCTCTCACTGCCCATGTGCAGGTAAGCCGGGCTCAGAAGCCACGTAACTTCCTGACTCCTGACCGGTAGACGGTGTGCTCTCACTGCGCATGTGCAGGTAAACCGGGCTCGGGAGCCGCATAACTTCCTGACTCCTGACCGGTAGACGGTGTGGTCTCAGTGCGCATGTGCAGGTAAGCCGAGCTCGGAAGCCGCGTAACTTCCTGATTCCTGACCGGTAGACGGTGTGGTCTCGGTGCGCATGTGCAGGTAAGCCGAGCTCTGAAGCCGCGTAACTTCCTGACTCCTGACCGGTAGACGGTGTGGTCTCAGTGCGCATGTGCAGGTAAGCCGAGCTCGGAAGCCGCGTAACTTCCTGACTCCTGACCGGTAGACGGTGTGGTCTCACTGCGCATGTGCAGATAAGCTGGGCTCGGAAGCCGCGTAACTTCCTGACTCCTGACCGGTAGATGGTGTGGTCTCAGTGCGCATGTGCAGGTAAGCCGGACTCGGAAGCCGCGTAACTTCCTGACACCTGACCAGTAGACGGTGTGGTCTCCCTGCGCATGTGCAGGAAGCTGGGCTCAGAAGCCGCGTAACTTCCTGACGCCTGACCGGTGGATGGTGTGGTCTCACTGCGCATGTGCAGATAAGCCGGGCTCAGAAGCCGCGTAACTTCCTGACGCCTGACCGGTAGATGGTGTGCTCTCACTGCACATGTGCAGGTAAGCCGGGCTCGGGAGCCGCGTAACTTCCTGACTCCTGACCGGTAGACGGTGTAGTCTCAGTGCGCATGTGCAGGTAAGCCGGGCTCGGGAGCCGCGTAACTTCCTGACGCCTGACCGGAAGATGGTGTGGTCTCATTGCGCATGTGCAGGTAAGCCAGGCTCGGAAGCCGCGTAACTTCCTGACACCTGACCGGTAGATGGTGTGGTCTCAGTTTGCATGTGCTCTCAATGCGCATGTGCAGGTAAGCCGGGCTCGGAAGCCGCGTAACTTCCTGACACCTGACCGGTAGATGGTGTGGTCCCAGTTCGCATGTGCTCTCAATGCGCATGGGCAGGTAAGCCGGGCTTGTGAGTCGCGTAACTTCCTGATGCCTGACCGGTAGACGGTGTGGTCTCAGTGCGCATGTGCACGTAAGCCGGGCTCAGAAGCCCCGTAACTTCCTGACGCCTGACCAGTAAATGGTGTGGTCTCACTGCACATGTGCAGATAAGCTGGGCTCGGAAGCCGCGTAACTTTCCTGACGCCTGACTGGTAGACGGTGTGGTCTCAGTGCGCATGTGCAGATAAGCCGGGCTCGGGAGCCGCGCAACGTCCTGACTCCTGACCAGTAGATGGTATGGTCTCACTGCGCAGGTGCAGGTAAACTGGGCTCGGAAGCCACGTAACTTCCTGACGCCTGAACGGTAGATGGTATGGTCTCACTGCGCATGTGCAGGTAAGCTGGGCTCGGAAGCCGCGTAACTTCCTGACGCCTGACCGGTAGACGGTGTGGTCTCAGTGCGCATGTGCAGATAAGCCAGACTCGGGAGCCGTACAACTTCCTGACGCCTGACCGGTAGACGTGTGGTCTCAGTGCGCATGTGCAGATAAGCTGGGCTCGGAAGCCGCGTAACTTTCCTGACACCTGACTGGTAGACGGTGTGGTCTCAGTGCGCATGTGCAGGTAAGCCGAGCTCTGAAGCCGCGTAACTTCCTGACTCCTGACCGGTAGACGGTGTGGTCTCAGTGCGCATGTGCAGGTAAGCCGAGCTCAGAAGCCGCGTAACTTCCTGACTCCTGACCGGTAGACGGTGTGGTCTCACTGCGCATGTGCAGATAAGCTGGGCTCGGAAGCCGCTTAACTTCCTGACTCCTGACCGGTAGATGGTGTGGTCTCACTGCCCATGTGCAGATAAGCCGGGCTCAGAAGCCGCGTAACTTCCTGACGCCTGACCGGTAGATGGTGTGCTCTCACTGCACATGTGCAGGTAAGCCGGGCTCGGGAGCCGCGTAACTTCCTGACTCCTGACCGGTAGACGGTGTAGTCTCAGTGCGCATGTGCAGGTAAGCCGGGCTCGGGAGCCGCGTAACTTCCTGACGCCTGACCGGTAGATGGTGTGGTCTCATTGCGCATGTGCAGGTAAGCCGGGCTCGGAAGCCGCGTAACTTCCTGACACCTGACCGGTAGATGGTGTGGTCTCAGTTCGCATGTGCTCTCAATGCGCATGTGCAGGTAAGCCGGGCTCGGAAGCCGCGTAACTACCTGACACCTGACCGGTAGATGGTGTGGTCTCAGTTCGCATGTGCTCTCAATGCGCATGTGCAGGTAAACCGGGCTTGTGAGCCACGTAACTTCCTGATGCCTGACCGGTAGACGGTGTGGTCTCAGTGCGCATGTGCAGGTAAGCCGGGCTCAGAAGCCCCGTAACTTCCTGACGCCTGACCAGTAAATGGTGTGGTCTCACTGCACATGTGCAGATAAGCTGGGCTCGGAAGCCGCGTAACTTTCCTGACGCCTGACTGGTAGACGGTGTGGTCTCAGTGCGAATGTGCAGATAAGCCGGGCTCGGGAGCCGCGCAACTTCCTGACGCCTGAACGGTAGATGGTATGGTCTCACTGCGCATGTGCAGGTAAGCTGGGCTCGGAAGCCGCGTAACTTCCTGACGACCTGACCGGTAGACGGTGTGGTCTCAGTGCGCATGTGCAGATAAGCCGGACCCGGGAGCCGTACAACTTCCTGACGCCTGACCGGTAGACGTGTGGTCTCAGTGCGCATGTGCAGATAAGCCGGGCTCGGGAGCCGCGCAACTTCCTGAAGCCTGACTGGTAGATGGTGTGGTCTCACTGCGCATGTGCAGATAAGCCGGGCTCGGAAGCCGCGTAACTTCCTGACTCCTGACCGGTAGATGGTATGGTCTCACTGCGCAGGTGCAGGTAAGCTGGGCTCGGAAGCCACGTAACTTCCTGACGCCTGAACGGTAGATGGTATGGTCTCACTGCGCATGTGCAGGTAAGCTGGGCTCGGAAGCCGCATAACTTCCTGACGCCTGACCGGTAGACGGTGTGGTCTCAGTGTGCATGTGCAGATAAGCCGGACTCGGGAGCCGTGCAACTTCCTGACGCCTGACCGGTAGACGTATGGTCTCAGTGCGCATGTGCAGATAAGCCGGGCTCGGGAGCTGCGCAACTTCCTGACGCCTGACTGGTAGATGGTGTGGTCTCACTGCGCATGTGCAGATAAGCCGGGCTCGGAAGCCGCGTAACTTCCTGACTCCTGACCGGTAGATGGTGTGGTCTCACTGCACATGTGCAGGTAAGCCGGGCTCGGAAGCCGCGTAACTTCCTGACGCCTGACCAGTAGATGCTGTGGTCTCACTGCGCATGTGCAGATAAGCTGGGCGCGGGAGCCGCGTAACTTCCTGACACCTGACCAGTAGACGGTGTGGTCTCAGTGCGCATGTGCAGGTAAGCCGGGCTCGGAAGCCGCGTAACTTCCTGACGCCTAACCGGTAGACGGTGTGCTCTCACTGCACATGTGCAGATAAGCTGGGCTCGGAAGCCGCGTAACTTCCTGACTCTTGAACGGTAGACGGTGTGGTCTCAGTGCGCATGTGCAGGTAAGCCAGGCTCGGAAGCCGCGTAACTTCCTGACTCCTGACCGGTAGACGGTGTGGTCTCAGTGCGCATGTGCAGGTAAGCCGGGCTCGGAAGCCGCGTAACTTCCTGACGCCTAACCGGTAGACGGTGTGCTCTCACTGCACATGTGCAGATAAGCTGGGCTCGGAAGCCGCGTAACTTCCTGACTCCTGAACGGTAGACGGTGTGGTCTCAGTGTGCATGTGCAGGTAAGCCGGGCTTGTGAGCCGTGTAACTTCCTGACACCTGACCAGTAGACGGTGTGGTCTCAGTGCACATGTGCAGGTAAGCCAGGCTCGGAAGCCGCGTAACTTCCTGACGCCTGACCGGTAGACGGTGTGCTCTCACTGCGCATGTGCAGGTAAGCCGGGCTCAGAAGCCACGTAACTTCCTGACTCCTGACCGGTAGACGGTGTGCTCTCACTGCGCATGTGCAGGTAAACCGGGCTCGGGAGCCGCATAACTTCCTGACTCCTGACCGGTAGACGGTGTGGTCTCAGTGCGCATGTGCAGGTAAGCCGAGCTCGGAAGCCGCGTAACTTCCTGATTCCTGACCGGTAGACGGTGTGGCCTCGGTGCGCATGTGCAGGTAAGCCGAGCTCTGAAGCCGCGTAACTTCCTGACTCCTGACCGGTAGACGGTGTGGTCTCAGTGCGCATGTGCAGGTAAGCCGAGCTCGGAAGCCGCGTAACTTCCTGACTCCTGACCGGTAGACGGTGTGGTCTCACTGCGCATGTGCAGATAAGCTGGGCTCGGAAGCCGCGTAACTTCCTGACTCCTGACCGGTAGATGGTGTGGTCTCAGTGCGCATGTGCAGGTAAGCCGGACTCGGAAGCCGCGTAACTTCCTGACACCTGACCAGTAGACGGTGTGGTCTCCCTGCGCATGTGCAGGAAGCTGGGCTCAGAAGCCGCGTAACTTCCTGACGCCTGACCGGTGGATGGTGTGGTCTCACTGCGCATGTGCAGATAAGCCGGGCTCAGAAGCCGCGTAACTTCCTGACGCCTGACCGGTAGATGGTGTGCTCTCACTGCACATGTGCAGGTAAGCCGGGCTCGGGAGCCGCGTAACTTCCTGACTCCTGACCGGTAGACTGTGTGGTCTCAGTGCGCATGTGCAGGTAAGCCGGGCTCGGGAGCCGCGTAACTTCCTGACGCCTGACCGGTAGATGGTGTGGTCTCATTGCGCATGTGCAGGTAAGCCAGGCTTGGAAGCCGCGTAACTTCCTGACACCTGACCGGTAGATGGTGTGGTCTCAGTTCGCATGTGCTCTCAATGCGCATGTGCAGGTAAGCCGGGCTCGGAAGCCGCGTAACTTCCTGACACCTGACCGGTAGATGGTGTGGTCCCAGTTCGCATGTGCTCTCAATGCGCATGGGCAGGTAAGCCAGGCTTGTGAGCCGCGTAACTTCCTGATGCCTGACCGGTAGACGGTGTGGTCTCAGTGCGCATGTGCAGGTAAGCCGGGCTCAGAAGCCCCGTAACTTCCTGACGCCTGACCAGTAAATGGTGTGGTCTCACTGCACATGTGCAGATAAGCTGGGCTCGGAAGCCGCGTAACTTTCCTGACGCCTGACTGGTAGACGGTGTGGTCTCAGTGCGCATGTGCAGATAAGCCGGGCTCGGGAGCCGCGCAACGTCCTGACTCCTGACCAGTAGATGGTATGGTCTCACTGCGCAGGTGCAGGTAAACTGGGCTCGGAAGCCACGTAACTTCCTGACGCCTGAACGGTAGATGGTATGGTCTCACTGCGCATGTGCAGGTAAGCTGGGCTCGGAAGCCGCGTAACTTCCTGACGCCTGACCGGTAGACGGTGTGGTCTCAGTGCGCATGTGCAGATAAGCCAGACTCGGGAGCCGTACAACTTCCTGACGCCTGACCGGTAGACGTGTGGTCTCAGTGCGCATGTGCAGATAAGCTGGGCTCGGAAGCCGCGTAACTTTCCTGACACCTGACTGGTAGACGGTGTGGTCTCAGTGCGCATGTGCAGGTAAGCCGAGCTCTGAAGCCGCGTAACTTCCTGACTCCTGACCGGTAGACGGTGTGGTCTCAGTGCGCATGTGCAGGTAAGCCGAGCTCAGAAGCCGCCTAACTTCCTGACTCCTGACCGGTAGACGGTGTGGTCTCACTGCGCATGTGCAGATAAGCTGGGCTCGGAAGCCGCTTAACTTCCTGACTCCTGACCGGTAGATGGTGTGGTCTCATTGCGCATGTGCAGGTAAGCCGGACTCAGAAGCCGCGTAACTTCCTGACACCTGACCAGTAGACGGTGTGGTCTCCCTGCGCATGTGCAGGAAGCTGCGCTCAGAAGCCGCGTAACTTCCTGACGCCTGACCGGTGGATGGTGTGGTCTCACTGCCCATGTGCAGATAAGCCGGGCTCAGAAGCCGCGTAACTTCCTGACGCCTGACCGGTAGATGGTGTGCTCTCACTGCACATGTGCAGGTAAGCCGGGCTCGGGAGCCGCGTAACTTCCTGACTCCTGACCGGTAGACGGTGTAGTCTCAGTGCGCATGTGCAGGTAAGCCGGGCTCGGGAGCCGCGTAACTTCCTGACGCCTGACCAGTAGATGCTGTGGTCTCACTGCGCATGTGCAGATAAGCTGGGCGCGGGAGCCGCGTAACTTCCTGACACCTGACCAGTAGACGGTGTGGTCTCAGTGCGCATGTGCAGGTAAGCCGGGCTCGGAAGCCGCGTAACTTCCTGACGCCTAACCGGTAGACGGTGTGCTCTCACTGCACATGTGCAGATAAGCTGGGCTCGGAAGCCGCGTAACTTCCTGACTCTTGAACGGTAGACGGTGTGGTCTCAGTGCGCATGTGCAGGTAAGCCAGGCTCGGAAGCCGCGTAACTTCCTGACTCCTGACCGGTAGACGGTGTGGTCTCAGTGCGCATGTGCAGGTAAGCCGGGCTCGGAAGCCGCGTAACTTCCTGACGCCTAACCGGTAGACGGTGTGCTCTCACTGCACATGTGCAGATAAGCTGGGCTCGGAAGCCGCGTAACTTCCTGACTCCTGAACGGTAGACGGTGTGGTCTCAGTGTGCATGTGCAGGTAAGCCGGGCTTGTGAGCTGTGTAACTTCCTGACACCTGACCAGTAGACGGTGTGGTCTCAGTGCACATGTGCAGGTAAGCCAGGCTCGGAAGCCGCGTAACTTCCTGACGCCTGACCGGTAGACGGTGTGCTCTCACTGCGCATGTGCAGGTAAGCCGGGCTCAGAAGCCACGTAACTTCCTGACTCCTGACCGGTAGACGGTGTGCTCTCACTGCGCATGTGCAGGTAAACCGGGCTCGGGAGCCGCATAACTTCCTGACTCCTGACCGGTAGACGGTGTGGTCTCAGTGCGCATGTGCAGGTAAGCCGAGCTCGGAAGCCGCGTAACTTCCTGATTCCTGACCGGTAGACGGTGTGGTCTCGGTGCGCATGTGCAGGTAAGCCGAGCTCTGAAGCCGCGTAACTTCCTGACTCCTGACCGGTAGACGGTGTGGTCTCAGTGCGCATGTGCAGGTAAGCCGAGCTCGGAAGCCGCGTAACTTCCTGACTCCTGACCGGTAGACGGTGTGGTCTCACTGCGCATGTGCAGATAAGCTGGGCTCGGAAGCCGCGTAACTTCCTGACTCCTGACCGGTAGATGGTGTGGTCTCAGTGCGCATGTGCAGGTAAGCCGGACTCGGAAGCCGCGTAACTTCCTGACACCTGATCAGTAGACGGTGTGGTCTCCCTGCGCATGTGCAGGAAGCTGGGCTCAGAAGCCGCGTAACTTCCTGACGCCTGACCGGTGGATGGTGTGGTCTCACTGCGCATGTGCAGATAAGCCGGGCTCAGAAGCCGCGTAACTTCCTGACGCCTGACCGGTAGATGGTGTGCTCTCACTGCACATGTGCAGGTAAGCCGGGCTCGGGAGCCGCGTAACTTCCTGACTCCTGACCGGTAGACTGTGTGGTCTCAGTGCGCATGTGCAGGTAAGCCGGGCTCGGGAGCCGCGTAACTTCCTGACGCCTGACCGGTAGATGGTGTGGTCTCATTGCGCATGTGCAGGTAAGCCAGGCTCGGAAGCCGCGTAACTTCCTGACACCTGACCGGTAGATGGTGTGGTCTCAGTTCGCATGTGCTCTCAATGCGCATGTGCAGGTAAGCCGGGCTCGGAAGCCGCGTAACTTCCTGACACCTGACCGGTAGATGGTGTGGTCCCAGTTCGCATGTGCTCTCAATGCGCATGGGCAGGTAAGCCAGGCTTGTGAGCCGCGTAACTTCCTGATGCCTGACCGGTAGACGGTGTGGTCTCAGTGCGCATGTGCAGGTAAGCCGGGCTCAGAAGCCCCGTAACTTCCTGACGCCTGACCAGTAAATGGTGTGGTCTCACTGCACATGTGCAGATAAGCTGGGCTCGGAAGCCGCGTAACTTTCCTGACGCCTGACTGGTAGACGGTGTGGTCTCAGTGCGCATGTGCAGATAAGCCGGGCTCGGGAGCCGCGCAACGTCCTGACTCCTGACCAGTAGATGGTATGGTCTCACTGCGCAGGTGCAGGTAAACTGGGCTCGGAAGCCACGTAACTTCCTGACGCCTGAACGGTAGATGGTATGGTCTCACTGCGCATGTGCAGGTAAGCTGGGCTCGGAAGCCGCGTAACTTCCTGACGCCTGACCGGTAGACGGTGTGGTCTCAGTGCGCATGTGCAGATAAGCCAGACTCGGGAGCCGTACAACTTCCTGACGCCTGACCGGTAGACGTGTGGTCTCAGTGCGCATGTGCAGATAAGCTGGGCTCGGAAGCCGCGTAACTTTCCTGACACCTGACTGGTAGACGGTGTGGTCTCAGTGCGCATGTGCAGGTAAGCCGAGCTCTGAAGCCGCGTAACTTCCTGACTCCTGACCGGTAGACGGTGTGGTCTCAGTGCGCATGTGCAGGTAAGCCGAGCTCAGAAGCCGCGTAACTTCCTGACTCCTGACCGGTAGACGGTGTGGTCTCACTGCGCATGTGCAGATAAGCTGGGCTCGGAAGCCGCTTAACTTCCTGACTCCTGACCGGTAGATGGTGTGGTCTCATTGCGCATGTGCAGGTAAGCCGGACTCGGAAGCCGCGTAACTTCCTGACACCTGACCAGTAGACGGTGTGGTCTCCCTGCGCATGTGCAGGAAGCTGGGCTCAGAAGCCGCGTAACTTCCTGACGCCTGACCGGTGGATGGTGTGGTCTCACTGCCCATGTGCAGATAAGCCGGGCTCAGAAGCCGCGTAACTTCCTGACGCCTGACCGGTAGATGGTGTGCTCTCACTGCACATGTGCAGATAAGCCGGGCTCAGAAGCCACGTAACTTCCTGACGCCTGACCGGTAGATGGTGTGCTCTCACTGCACATGTGCAGGTAAGCCGGGCTCGGGAGCCGCGTAACTTCCTGACTCCTGACCGGTAGACGGTGTAGTCTCAGTGCGCTTGTGCAGGTAAGCCGGGCTCGGGAGCCGCGTAACTTCCTGACGCCTGACCGGTAGATGGTGTGGTCTCATTGCGCATGTGCAGGTAAGCCGGGCTCGGAAGCCGCGTAACTTCCTGACACCTGACCGGTAGATGGTGTGGTCTCAGTTCGCATGTGCTCTCAATGCGCATGTGCAGGTAAGCCGGGCTCGGAAGCCGCGTAACTACCTGACACCTGACCGGTAGATGGTGTGGTCTCAGTTCGCATGTGCTCTCAATGCGCATGTGCAGGTAAACCGGGCTTGTGAGCCGCGTAACTTCCTGATGCCTGACCGGTAGACGGTGTGGTCTCAGTGCGCATGTGCAGGTAAGCCGGGCTCAGAAGCCCCGTAACTTCCTGACGCCTGACCAGTAAATGATGTGGTCTCACTGCACATGTGCAGATAAGCTGGGCTCGGAAGCCGCGTAACTTTCCTGACGCCTGACTGGTAGACGGTGTGGTCTCAGTGCGAATGTGCAGATAAGCCGGGCTCGGGAGCCGCGCAACTTCCTGACGCCTGAACGGTAGATGGTATGGTCTCACTGCGCATGTGCAGGTAAGCTGGGCTCGGAAGCCGCGTAACTTCCTGACGACCTGACCGGTAGACGGTGTGGTCTCAGTGCGCATGTGCAGATAAGCCGGACTCGGGAGCCGTACAACTTCCTGACGCCTGACCGGTAGACGTGTGGTCTCAGTGCGCATGTGCAGATAAGCCGGGCTCGGGAGCCGCGCAACTTCCTGAAGCCTGACTGGTAGATGGTGTGGTCTCACTGCGCATGTGCAGATAAGCCGGGCTCGGAAGCCGCGTAACTTCCTGACTCCTGACCGGTAGATGGTATGGTCTCACTGCGCAGGTGCAGGTAAGCTGGGCTCGGAAGCCACGTAACTTCCTGACGCCTGAACGGTAGATGGTATGGTCTCACTGCGCATGTGCAGGTAAGCTGGGCTCGGAAGCCGCATAACTTCCTGACGCCTGACCGGTAGACGGTGTGGTCTCAGTGTGCATGTGCAGATAAGCCGGACTCGGGAGCCGTGCAACTTCCTGACGCCTGACCGGTAGACGTATGGTCTCAGTGCGCATGTGCAGATAAGCCGGGCTCGGGAGCTGCGCAACTTCCTGACGCCTGACTGGTAGATGGTGTGGTCTCACTGCGCATGTGCAGATAAGCCGGGCTCGGAAGCCGCGTAACTTCCTGACTCCTGACCGGTAGACGGTGTGGTCTCACTGCACATGTGCAGGTAAGCCGGGCTCGGAAGCCGCGTAACTTCCTGACGCCTGACCAGTAGATGCTGTGGTCTCACTGCGCATGTGCAGATAAGCTGGGCGCGGGAGCCGCGTAACTTCCTGACGCCTGACCGGCAGACGGTGAGCTCTCACTGCGCATGTGCAGGTAAGCCGGGCTCGGGAGCCGCGTAACTTCCTGACTCCTGACCGGTAGACGGTGTGCTCTCACTGCGCATGTGCAGGTAAGCCGGGCTCGGGAGCCGCCTAACTTCCTGACTCCTGACCGGTAGACGGTGTGGTCTCACTGCGCATGTGCAGGTAAGCCGGGCAGATAAACTGGGCTCGAAATCCGCGTAACTTCCTGACGCCTGACCAGTAGATGGTGTGGTCTCACTGCACATGTGCAGGTAAGCTGGGCTCGGAAGCCGCGTAACTTCCTGACTCCTGACCGGTAGATGGTGTGGTCTCACTGTGCAGGTGCAGATAAACTGGGCCCAGGAGCCCGTAACTTCCTGACTCCTGACCGGTAGATGGTGTGGTCTCACTGTGCATGTTCAGGTAAGCCGGGCTCGGAAGCCGCGTAACTTCCTGGCGCCTGACCAATAGACAGCGTGGTCTCACTGCGCATATGCAGATAAGCCGGACTCGGTAGCCGCGTAACTTCCTTACTCCTGACCGGTAGATGGTGTGGTCTCACTGTGCAGGTGCAGATAAACTGGGCCCAGGAGCCGCGTAATCTCCTGATTCCTGACCGGTAGATGGTGTGGTCTCACTGCGCATGTGCAGATAAGCCGGGCTAGGAAGCCGCGTAACTTCCTGACTCGTGACCGGTAGATGGTGTGGTCTCAGTGCGCATGTGCAGGTAAGCTGGGCTCGGAAGCCGCGTAACTTCCTGATGCCTGACCGATAGATGGTGTGGTATCACTGCGCATGTGCAGATAAGCCGGGCTCGGAAGCCGCGTAACTTCCTGATGCCTGACCAATAGACAGCGTGGTCTCACTGCGCATGTGCAGATAAGCCTGTCTCGGAAGCCGCGTAACTTCCTGGCGCCTGACCAATAGACAGCGTGGTCTCACTGCGCATATGCAGATATGCCGGGCTCGGTAGCCGCGTAACTTCCTGACGCCTGACCGGTAGATGGTGTGGTCTCAGTGCGCATGTGCAGGTAAGCCGGGCTCGGAAGCCGCGTAACTTCCTGACACCTGACCGGTAGATGGTGTGGTCTCAGTGCGCATGTGCTCTCAATGCGCATGTGCAGGTAAGCCGGGCTCGGAAGCCGCGTAACTTCCTGACACCTGACCGGTAGATGGTGTGGTCTCAGTGCGCATGTGCTCTCAATGCGCATGTGCAGGTAAGCCGGGCTCGGAAGCCGCGTAACTTCCTGACTCCTGACCGGTAGACGGTGTGGTCTCAGTGCGCATGTGCAGGTAAGCCGGGCTCAGAAGCCCCGTAACTTCCTGACGCCTGACCAGTAGATGGCGTGGTCTCACTGCACATGTGCAGATAAGCTGGGCTCGGAAGCCGCGTAACTTTCCTGACGCCTGACTGGTAGACGGTGTGGTCTCAGTGCGCATGTGCAGATAAGCCGGGCTCGGGAGCCGCGCAACTTCCTGACGCCTGACTGGTAGATGGTGTGGTCTCACTGCGCATGTGCAGATAAGCCGGGCTCGGAAGCCGCGTAACTTCCTGACTCCTGACCGGTAGATGGTATGGTCTCACTGCGCAGGTGCAGGTAAATTGGGCTCGGAAGCCACGTAACTTCCTGACGCCTGAACGGTAGATGGTATGGTCTCACTGCGCATGTGCAGGTAAGCTGGGCTCGGAAGCCGCGTAACTTCCTGACGCCTGACCGGTAGACGGTGTGGTCTCAGTGCGCATGTGCAGATAAGCCGGACTCGGGAGCCGTGCAACTTCCTGACGCCTGACCGGTAGACGTGTGGTCTCAGTGCGCATGTGCAGATAAGCCGGGCTCGGGAGCCGCGTAACTTCCTGACTCCTGACCGGTAGACGGTGTGGTCTCACTGCGCATGTGCAGGTAAGCCGGGCTCGGAAGCCACGTAACTTCCTGACGCCTGACCAGTAGATGCTGTGGTCTCACTGCGCATGTGCAGATAAGCTGGGCGTGGGAGCCGCGTAACTTCCTGACGCCTGACCGGTACACGGTGAGCTCTCACTGCGCATGTGCAGGTAAGCCGGGCTCGGGAGCCGCGTAACTTCCTGACTCCTGACCGGTAGACGGTGTGCTCTCACTGCGCATGTGCAGGTAAGCCGGGCTCGGGAGCCGCGTAACCTCCTGACTCCTGACCGGTAGACGGTGTGGTCTCACTGCGCATGTGCAGGTAAGCCGGGCAGATAAACTGGGCTCGAAATCCGCGTAACTTCCTGACGCCTGACCAGTAGATGGTGTGGTCTCACTGCGCATGTGCAGGTAAGCTGGGCTTGGAAGCCGCGTAACTTCCTGACTCCTGACCGGTAGATGGTGTGGTCTCACTGTGCAGGTGCAGATAAACTGGGCCCAGGAGCCCGTAACTTCCTGACTCCTGACCGGTAGATGGTGTGGTCTCACTGTGCATGTTCAGGTAAGCCGGGCTCGGAAGCCGCGTAACTTCCTGGTGCCTGACCAATAGACAGCGTGGTCTCACTGCGCATATGCAGGTAAGCCGGACTCGGTAGCCGCGTAACTTCCTTACTCCTGACCGGTAGATGGTGTGGTCTCACTGTGCAGGTGCAGATAAACTGGGCCCAGGAGCCGCGTAATCTCCTGATTCCTGACCGGTAGATGGTGTGGTCTCACTGCGCATGTGCAGATAAGCCGGGCTAGGAAGCCGCGTAACTTCCTGACTCATGACCGGTAGATGGTGTGGTCTCAGTGCGCATGTGCAGGTAAGCTGGTCTCGGAAGCCGCGTAACTTCCTGATGCCTGACCGATAGATGGTGTGGTATCACTGCGCATGTGCAGATAAGCCGGGCTCGGAAGCCGCGTAACTTCCTGATGCCTGACCAATAGACAGCGTGGTCTCACTGCGCATGTGCAGATAAGCCTGTCTCGGTAGCCGCGTAACTTCCTGACTCCTGACCGGTAGATGGTGTGGTCTCAGTGCGCATGTGCAGGTAAGCCGGGCTCGGGAGCCGCGTAACTTCCTGACGCCTGACCGGTAGATGGTGTGGTCTCATTGCGCATGTGCAGGTAAGCCGGGCTCGGAAGCCGCGTAACTTCCTGACACCTGACCGGTAGATGGTGTGGTCTCAGTGCGCATGTGCTCTCAATGCGCATGTGCAGGTAAGCCGGGCTCGGAAGCCGCGTAACTTCCTGACTCCTGACCGGTAGATGGTTTGGTCTCAGTGCGCATGTGCAGGTAAGCCGGGCTTGTGAGCCCCGTAACTTCCTGATGCCTGACCGGTAGACGGTGTGGTCTCAGTGCGCATGTGCAGGTAAGCCGGGCTCAGAAGCCCCGTAACTTCCTGACGCCTGACCAGTAGATGGTGTGGTCTGACTGCACATGTGCAGATAAGCTGGGCTCGGAAGCCGCGTAACTTTCCTGACGCCTGACTGGTAGACGGTGTGGTCTCAGTGCGCATGTGCAGATAAGCCGGGCTCGGGAGCCGCGCAACTTCCTGACGCCTGACCGGTAGACGTGTGGTCTCAGTGCGCATGTGCAGATAAGCCGGGCTCGGGAGCCGCGCAACTTCCTGACGCCTGACTGGTAGATGGTGTGGTCTCACTGCGCATGTGCAGATAAGCCGGGCTCGGAAGTCGCGTAACTTCCTGACTCCTGGCCGGTAGATGGTATGGTCTCACTGTGCAGGTGCAGGTAAGCTGGGCTCGGAAGCCACGTAACTTCCTGACGCCTGAACGGTAGATGGTATGGTCTCACTGCGCATGTGCAGGTAAGCTGGGCTCGGAAGCCGCATAACTTCCTGACGCCTGACCGGTAGACGGTGTGGTCTCAGTGCGCATGTGCAGATAAGCCGGACTCGGGAGCCGTGCAACTTCCTGACGCCTGACCGGTAGACGTATGGTCTCAGTGCGCATGTGCAGATAAGCCGGGCTCGGGAGCTGCGCAACTTCCTGACGCCTGACTGGTAGATGGTGTGCTCTCACTGCGCATGTGCAGATAAGCCGGGCTCGGAAGCCGCGTAACTTCCTGACTCCTGACAGGTAGACGGTGTGGTCTCACTGCGCATGTGCAGGTAAGCCGGGCTCGGAAGCCGCGTAACTTCCTGACGCCTGACCAGTAGATGCTGTGGTCTCACTGCGCATGTGCAGATAAGCTGGGCGCGGGAGCCGCGTAACTTCCTGACGCCTGACCGGTAGACGGTGAGCTCTCACTGCGAATGTGCAGGTAAGCCGGGCTCGGGAGCCGCGTAACTTCCTGACTCCTGACCGGTAGACGGTGTGCTCTCACTGCGCATGTGCAGGTAAGCCGGGCTCGGGAGCCGCGTAACTTCCTGACTCCTGACCGGTAGACGGTGTGGTCTCACTGCGCATGTGCAGGTAAGCCGGGCAGATAAACTGGGCTCGAAATCCGCGTAACTTCCTGACGCCTGACCAGTAGATGGTGTGGTCTCACTGCACATGTGCAGGTAAGCTGGGCTCGGAAGCCGCGTAACTTCCTGACTCCTGACCGGTAGATGGTGTGGTCTCACTGTGCAGGTGCAGATAAACTGGGCCCAGGAGCCCGTAACTTCCTGACTCCTGACCGGTAGATGGTGTGGTCTCACTGTGCATGTTCAGGTAAGCCGGGCTCGGAAGCCGCGTAACTTCCTGGCGCCTGACCAATAGACAGCGTGGTCTCACTGCGCATATGCAGATAAGCCGGACTCGGTAGCCGCGTAACTTCCTTACTCCTGACCGGTAGATGGTGTGGTCTCACTGTGCAGGTGCAGATAAACTGGGCCCAGGAGCCGCGTAATCTCCTGATTCCTGACCGGTAGATGGTGTGGTCTCACTGCGCATGTGCAGATAAGCCGGGCTAGGAAGCCGCGTAACTTCCTGACTCGTGACCGGTAGATGGTGTGGTCTCAGTGCGCATGTGCAGGTAAGCTGGGCTCGGAAGCCGCGTAACTTCCTGATGCCTGACCGATAGATGGTGTGGTATCACTGCGCATGTGCAGATAAGCCGGGCTCGGAAGCCGCGTAACTTCCTGATGCCTGACCAATAGACAGCGTGGTCTCACTGCGCATGTGCAGATAAGCCTGTCTCGGAAGCCGCGTAACTTCCTGGCGCCTGACCAATAGACACCGTGGTCTCACTGCGCATATGCAGATATGCCGGGCTCGGTAGCCGCGTAACTTCCTGACGCCTGACCGGTAGATGGTGTGGTCTCAGTGCGCATGTGCAGGTAAGCCGGGCTCGGAAGCCGCGTAACTTCCTGACACCTGACCGGTAGATGGTGTGGTCTCAGTGCGCATGTGCTCTCAATGCGCATGTGCAGGTAAGCCGGGCTCGGAAGCCGCGTAACTTCCTGACACCTGACCGGTAGATGGTGTGGTCTCAGTGCGCATGTGCTCTCAATGCGCATGTGCAGGTAAGCCGGGCTCGGAAGCCGCGTAACTTCCTGACTCCTGACCGGTAGACGGTGTGGTCTCAGTGCGCATGTGCAGGTAAGCCGGGCTCAGAAGCCCCGTAACTTCCTGACGCCTGACCAGTAGATGGCGTGGTCTCACTGCACATGTGCAGATAAGCTGGGCTCGGAAGCTGCGTAACTTTCCTGACACCTGACTGGTAGACGGTGTGGTCTCAGTGCGCATGTACAGATAAGCCGGGCTCGGGAGCCGCGCAACTTCCTGACGCCTGACTGGTAGATGGTGTGGTCTTACTGCGCATGTGCAGATAAGCCGGGCTCGGAAGCCGCGTAACTTCCTGACTCCTGACCGGTAGATGGTATGGTCTCACTGCGCAGGTGCAGGTAAATTGGGCTCAGAAGCCGCGTAACTTCCTGACGCCTGACCGGTAGATGGTGTGCTCTCACTGCACATGTGCAGGTAAGCCGGGCTCGGGAGCCGCGTAACTTCCTGACTCCTGACCGGTAGACGGTGTAGTCTCAGTGCGCATGTGCAGGTAAGCCGGGCTCGGGAGCCGCGTAACTTCCTGACGCCTGACCGGTAGATGGTGTGGTCTCATTGCGCATGTGCAGGTAAGCCGGGCTCGGAAGCCGCGTAACTTCCTGACACCTGACCGGTAGATGGTGTGGTCTCAGTTCGCATGTGCTCTCAATGCGCATGTGCAGGTAAGCCGGGCTCGGAAGCCGCGTAACTACCTGACACCTGACCGGTAGATGGTGTGGTCTCAGTTCGCATGTGCTCTCAATGCGCATGTGCAGGTAAACCGGGCTTGTGAGCCGCGTAACTTCCTGATGCCTGACCGGTAGACGGTGTGGTCTCAGTGCGCATGTGCAGGTAAGCCGGGCTCAGAAGCCTCGTAACTTCCTGACGCCTGACCAGTAAATGGTGTGGTCTCACTGCACATGTGCAGATAAGCTGGGCTCGGAAGCCGCGTAACTTTCCTGACGCCTGACTGGTAGACGGTGTGGTCTCAGTGCCAATGTGCAGATAAGCCTGGCTCGGAAGCCGCGTAACTTCCTGGCACCTGACCAATAGACAGCGTGGTCTCACTGCGCATATGCAGATAAGCCGGACTCGGTAGCCGCGTAACTTCCTTACTCCTGACCGGTAGATGGTGTGGTCTCACTGTGCAGGTGCAGATAAACTGGGCCCAGGAGCCGCGTAATCTCCTGATTCCTGACCGGTAGATGGTGTGGTCTCACTGCGCATGTGCAGATAAGCCGGGCTAGGAAGCCGCGTAACTTCCTGACTCGTGACCGGTAGATGGTGTGGTCTCAGTGCGCATGTGCAGGTAAGCTGGGCTCGGAAGCCGCGTAACTTCCTGATGCCTGACCGATAGATGGTGTGGTATCACTGCGCATGTGCAGATAAGCCGGGCTCGGAAGCCGCGTAACTTCCTGATGCCTGACCAATAGACAGCGTGGTCTCACTGCGCATGTGCAGATAAGCCTGTCTCGGAAGCCGCGTAACTTCCTGGCGCCTGACCAATAGACAGCGTGGTCTCACTGCGCATATGCAGATATGCCGGGCTCGGTAGCCGCGTAACTTCCTGACGCCTGACCGGTAGATGGTGTGGTCTCAGTGCGCATGTGCAGGTAAGCCGGGCTCGGAAGCCGCGTAACTTCCTGACACCTGACCGGTAGATGGTGTGGTCTCAGTGCGCATGTGCTCTCAATGCGCATGTGCAGGTAAGCCGGGCTCGGAAGCCGCGTAACTTCCTGACACCTGACCGGTAGATGGTGTGGTCTCAGTGCGCATGTGCTCTCAATGCGCATGTGCAGGTAAGCCGGGCTCGGAAGCCGCGTAACTTCCTGACTCCTGACCGGTAGACGGTGTGGTCTCAGTGCGCATGTGCAGGTAAGCCGGGCTCAGAAGCCCCGTAACTTCCTGACGCCTGACCAGTAGATGGCGTGGTCTCACTGCACATGTGCAGATAAGCTGGGCTCGGAAGCCGCGTAACTTTCCTGACACCTGACTGGTAGACGGTGTGGTCTCAGTGCGCATGTGCAGATAAGCCGGGCTCGGAAGCCGCGCAACTTCCTGACGCCTGACTGGTAGATGGTGTGGTCTCACTGCGCATGTGCAGATAAGCCGGGCTCGGAAGCCGCGTAACTTCCTGACTCCTGACCGGTAGATGGTATGGTCTCACTGCGCAGGTGCAGGTAAATTGGGCTCAGAAGCCGCGTAACTTCCTGACGCCTGACCGGTAGATGGTGTGCTCTCACTGCACATGTGCAGGTAAGCCGGGCTCGGGAGCCGCGTAACTTCCTGACTCCTGACCGGTAGACGTGTAGTCTCAGTGCGCATGTGCAGGTAAGCCGGGCTCGGGAGCCGCGTAACTTCCTGACGCCTGACCGGTAGATGGTGTGGTCTCATTGCGCATGTGCAGGTAAGCCGGGCTCGGAAGCCGCGTAACTTCCTGACACCTGACCGGTAGATGGTGTGGTCTCAGTTCGCATGTGCTCTCAATGCGCATGTGCAGGTAAGCCGGGCTCGGAAGCCGCGTAACTACCTGACACCTGACCGGTAGATGGTGTGGTCTCAGTTCGCATTTGCTCTCAATGCGCATGTGCAGGTAAACCGGGCTTGTGAGCCGCGTAACTTCCTGATGCCTGACCGGTAGACGGTGTGGTCTCAGTGCGCATGTGCAGGTAAGCCGGGCTCAGAAGCCCCGTAACTTCCTGACACCTGACCAGTAAATGGTGTGGTCTCACTGCACATGTGCAGATAAGCTGGGCTCGGAAGCCGCGTAACTTTCCTGACGCCTGACTGGTAGACGGTGTGGTCTCAGTGCGAATGTGCAGATAAGCCGGGCTCGGGAGCCGCGCAACTTCCTGACGCCTGAACGGTAGATGGTATGGTCTCACTGCGCATGTGCCGGTAAGCTGGGCTCGGAAGCCGCGTAACTTCCTGACGCCTGACCGGTAGACGTTGTGGTCTCAGTGCGCATGTGCAGATAAGCCGGACTCGGGAGCCGTACAACTTCCTGACGCCTGACCGGTAGACGTGTGGTCTCAGTGCGCATGTGCAGATAAGCCGGGCTCGGGAGCCGCGCAACTTCCTGAAGCCTGACTGGTAGATGGTGTGGTCTCACTGCGCATGTGCAGATAAGCCGGGCTCGGAAGCCGCGTAACTTCCTGACTCCTGACCGGTAGATGGTATGGTCTCACTGCGCAGGTGCAGGTAAGCTGGGCTCGGAAGCCACGTAACTTCCTGACGCCTGAACGGTAGATGGTATGGTCTCACTGCGCATGTGCAGGTAAGCTGGGCTCGGAAGCCGCATAACTTCCTGACGCCTGACCGGTAGACGGTGTGGTCTCAGTGTGCATGTGCAGATAAGCCGGACTCGGGAGCCGTGCAACTTCCTGACGCCTGACCGGTAGACGTATGGTCTCAGTGCGCATGTGCAGATAAGCCGGGCTCGGGAGCTGCGCAACTTCCTGACGCCTGACTGGTAGATGGTGTGGTCTCACTGCGCATGTGCAGATAAGCCGGGCTCGGAAGCCGCGTAACTTCCTGACTCCTGACCAGTAGACGGTGTGGTCTCACTGCATATGTGCAGGTAAGCCGGGCTCGGAAGCCGCGTAACTTCCTGACGCCTGACCAGTAGATGCTGTGGTCTCACTGCGCATGTGCAGATAAGCTGGGCGCGGGAGCCGCGTAACTTCCTGACGCCTGACCGGTAGACGGTGAGCTCTCACTGCGCATGTGCAGGTAAGCCGGGCTCGGGAGCCGCGTAACTTCCTGACTCCTGACCGGTAGACGGTGTGCTCTCACTGCGCATGTGCAGGTAAGCCGGGCTCGGGAGCCGCGTAACTTCCTGACTCCTGACCGGTAGACGGTGTGGTCTCACTGCGCATGTGCAGGTAAGCCGGGCAGATAAACTGGGCTCGAAATCCGCGTAACTTCCTGACGCCTGACCAGTAGATGGTGTGGTCTCACTGCACATGTGCAGGTAAGCTGGGCTCGGAAGCCGCGTAACTTCCTGACTCCTGACCGGTAGATGGTGTGGTCTCACTGTGCAGGTGCAGATAAACTGGGCCCAGGAGCCCGTAACTTCCTGACTCCTGACCGGTAGATGGTGTGGTCTCACTGTGCATGTTCAGGTAAGCCGGGCTCGGAAGCCGCGTAACTTCCTGGCGCCTGACCAATAGACAGCGTGGTCTCACTGCGCATATGCAGATAAGCCGGACTCGGTAGCCGCGTAACTTCCTTACTCCTGACCGGTAGATGGTGTGGTCTCACTGTGCAGGTGCAGATAAACTGGGCCCAGGAGCCGCGTAATCCCCTGATTCCTGACCGGTAGATGGTGTGGTCTCACTGCGCATGTACAGATAAGCCGGGCTAGGAAGCCGCGTAACTTCCTGACTCGTGACCGGTAGATGGTGTGGTCTCAGTGCGCATGTGCAGGTAAGCTGGGCTCGGAAGCCGCGTAACTTCCTGATGCCTGACCGATAGATGGTGTGGTATCACTGCGCATGTGCAGATAAGCCGGGCTCGGAAGCCGCGTAACTTCCTGATGCCTGACCAATAGACAGCGTGGTCTCACTGCGCATGTGCAGATAAGCCTGTCTCGGAAGCCGCGTAACTTCCTGGCGCCTGACCAATAGACAGCGTGGTCTCACTGCGCATATGCAGATATGCCGGGCTCGGTAGCCGCGTAACTTCCTGACGCCTGACCGGTAGATGGTGTGGTCTCAGTGCGCATGTGCAGGTAAGCCGGGCTCGGAAGCCGCGTAACTTCCTGACACCTGACCGGTAGATGGTGTGGTCTCAGTGCGCATGTGCTCTCAATGCGCATGTGCAGGTAAGCCGGGCTCGGAAGCCGCGTAACTTCCTGACACCTGACCGGTAGATGGTGTGGTCTCAGTGCGCATGTGCTCTCAATGCGCATGTGCAGGTAAGCCGGGCTCGGAAGCCGCGTAACTTCCTGACTCCTGACCGGTAGACGGTGTGGTCTCAGTGCGCATGTGCAGGTAAGCCGGGCTCAGAAGCCCCGTAACTTCCTGACGCCTGACCAGTAGATGGCGTGGTCTCACTGCACATGTGCAGATAAGCTGGGCTCGGAAGCCGCGTAACTTTCCTGACGCCTGACTGGTAGACGGTGTGGTCTCAGTGCGCATGTGCAGATAAGCCGGGCTCGGGAGCCGCGCAACTTCCTGACGCCTGACTGGTAGATGGTGTGGTCTCACTGCGCATGTGCAGATAAGCCGGGCTCGGAAGCCGCGTAACTTCCTGACTCCTGACCGGTAGATGGTATGGTCTCACTGCGCAGGTGCAGGTAAATTGGGCTCGGAAGCCACGTAACTTCCTGACGCCTGAACGGTAGATGGTATGGTCTCACTGCGCATGTGCAGGTAAGCTGGGCTCGGAAGCCGCGTAACTTCCTGACGCCTGACCGGTAGACGGTGTGGTCTCAGTGCGCATGTGCAGATAAGCCGGACTCGGGAGCCGTGCAACTTCCTGACGCCTGACCGGTAGACGTGTGGTCTCAGTGCGCATGTGCAGATAAGCCGGGCTCGGGAGCCGCGTAACTTCCTGACTCCTGACCGGTAGACGGTGTGGTCTCACTGCGGATGTGCAGGTAAGCCGGGCTCGGAAGCCACGTAACTTCCTGACGCCTGACCAGTAGATGCTGTGGTCTCACTGCGCATGTGCAGATAAGCTGGGCGTGGGAGCCGCGTAACTTCCTGACGCCTGACCGGTACACGGTGAGCTCTCACTGCGCATGTGCAGGTAAGCCGGGCTCGGGAGCCGCGTAACTTCCTGACTCCTGACCGGTAGACGGTGTGCTCTCACTGCGCATGTGGAGGTAAGCCGGGCTCGGGAGCCGCGTAACCTCCTGACTCCTGACCGGTAGACGGTGTGGTCTCACTGCGCATGTGCAGGTAAGCCGGGCAGATAAACTGGGCTCGGAAGCCGCGTAACTTCCTGACGCCTGACCAGTAGATGCTGTGGTCTCACTGCGCATGTGCAGATAAGCTGGGCGCGGGAGCCGCGTAACTTCCTGACGCCTGACCGGTAGACGGTGAGCTCTCACTGCGCATGTGCAGGTAAGCCGGGCTCGGGAGCCGCGTAACTTCCTGACTCCTGACCGGTAGACGGTGTGCTCTCACTGCGCATGTGCAGGTAAGCCGGGCTCGGGAGCCGCGTAACTTCCTGACTCCTGACCGGTAGACGGTGTGGTCTCACTGCGCATGTGCAGGTAAGCCGGGCAGATAAACTGGGCTCGAAATCCGCGTAACTTCCTGACGCCTGACCAGTAGATGGTGTGGTCTCACTGCACATGTGCAGGTAAGCTGGGCTCGGAAGCCGCGTAACTTCCTGACTCCTGACCGGTAGATGGTGTGGTCTCACTGTGCAGGTGCAGATAAACTGGGCCCAGGAGCCCGTAACTTCCTGACTCCTGACCGGTAGATGGTGTGGTCTCACTGTGCATGTTCAGGTAAGCCGGGCTCGGAAGCCGCGTAACTTCCTGGCGCCTGACCAATAGACAGCGTGGTCTCACTGCGCATATGCAGATAAGCCGGACTCGGTAGCCGCGTAACTTCCTTACTCCTGACCGGTAGATGGTGTGGTCTCACTGTGCAGGTGCAGATAAACTGGGCCCAGGAGCCGCGTAATCCCCTGATTCCTGACCGGTAGATGGTGTGGTCTCACTGCGCATGTACAGATAAGCCGGGCTAGGAAGCCGCGTAACTTCCTGACTCGTGACCGGTAGATGGTGTGGTCTCAGTGCGCATGTGCAGGTAAGCTGGGCTCGGAAGCCGCGTAACTTCCTGATGCCTGACCGATAGATGGTGTGGTATCACTGCGCATGTGCAGATAAGCCGGGCTCGGAAGCCGCGTAACTTCCTGATGCCTGACCAATAGACAGCGTGGTCTCACTGCGCATGTGCAGATAAGCCTGTCTCGGAAGCCGCGTAACTTCCTGGCGCCTGACCAATAGACAGCGTGGTCTCACTGCGCATATGCAGATATGCCGGGCTCGGTAGCCGCGTAACTTCCTGACGCCTGACCGGTAGATGGTGTGGTCTCAGTGCGCATGTGCAGGTAAGCCGGGCTCGGAAGCCGCGTAACTTCCTGACACCTGACCGGTAGATGGTGTGGTCTCAGTGCGCATGTGCTCTCAATGCGCATGTGCAGGTAAGCCGGGCTCGGAAGCCGCGTAACTTCCTGACACCTGACCGGTAGATGGTGTGGTCTCAGTGCGCATGTGCTCTCAATGCGCATGTGCAGGTAAGCCGGGCTCGGAAGCCGCGTAACTTCCTGACTCCTGACCGGTAGACGGTGTGGTCTCAGTGCGCATGTGCAGGTAAGCCGGGCTCAGAAGCCCCGTAACTTCCTGACGCCTGACCAGTAGATGGCGTGGTCTCACTGCACATGTGCAGATAAGCTGGGCTCGGAAGCCGCGTAACTTTCCTGACGCCTGACTGGTAGACGGTGTGGTCTCAGTGCGCATGTGCAGATAAGCCGGGCTCGGGAGCCGCGCAACTTCCTGACGCCTGACTGGTAGATGGTGTGGTCTCACTGCGCATGTGCAGATAAGCCGGGCTCGGAAGCCGCGTAACTTCCTGACTCCTGACCGGTAGATGGTATGGTCTCACTGCGCAGGTGCAGGTAAATTGGGCTCGGAAGCCACGTAACTTCCTGACGCCTGAACGGTAGATGGTATGGTCTCACTGCGCATGTGCAGGTAAGCTGGGCTCGGAAGCCGCGTAACTTCCTGACGCCTGACCGGTAGACGGTGTGGTCTCAGTGCGCATGTGCAGATAAGCCGGACTCGGGAGCCGTGCAACTTCCTGACGCCTGACCGGTAGACGTGTGGTCTCAGTGCGCATGTGCAGATAAGCCGGGCTCGGGAGCCGCGTAACTTCCTGACTCCTGACCGGTAGACGGTGTGGTCTCACTGCGGATGTGCAGGTAAGCCGGGCTCGGAAGCCACGTAACTTCCTGACGCCTGACCAGTAGATGCTGTGGTCTCACTGCGCATGTGCAGATAAGCTGGGCGTGGGAGCCGCGTAACTTCCTGACGCCTGACCGGTACACGGTGAGCTCTCACTGCGCATGTGCAGGTAAGCCGGGCTCGGGAGCCGCGTAACTTCCTGACTCCTGACCGGTAGACGGTGTGCTCTCACTGCGCATGTGGAGGTAAGCCGGGCTCGGGAGCCGCGTAACCTCCTGACTCCTGACCGGTAGACGGTGTGGTCTCACTGCGCATGTGCAGGTAAGCCGGGCAGATAAACTGGGCTCGAAATCCGCGTAACTTCCTGACGCCTGACCAGTAGATGGTGTGGTCTCACTGCGCATGTGCAGGTAAGCTGGGCTTGGAAGCCGCGTAACTTCCTGACTCCTGACCGGTAGATGGTGTGGTCTCACTGTGCAGGTGCAGATAAACTGGGCCCAGGAGCCCGTAACTTCCTGACTCCTGACCGGTAGATGGTGTGGTCTCACTGTGCATGTTCAGGTAAGCCGGGCTCGGAAGCCGCGTAACTTCCTGGCGCCTGACCAATAGACAGCGTGGTCTCACTGCGCATGTGGAGGTAAGCCGGGCTCGGGAGCCGCGTAACCTCCTGACTCCTGACCGGTAGACGGTGTGGTCTCACTGCGCATGTGCAGGTAAGCCGGGCAGATAAACTGGGCTCGAAATCCGCGTAACTTCCTGACGCCTGACCAGTAGATGGTGTGGTCTCACTGCGCATGTGCAGGTAAGCTGGGCTTGGAAGCCGCGTAACTTCCTGACTCCTGACCGGTAGATGGTGTGGTCTCACTGTGCAGGTGCAGATAAACTGGGCCCAGGAGCCGCGTAATCTCCTGATTCCTGACCGGTAGATGGTGTGGTCTCACTGCGCATGTGCAGATAAGCCGGGCTAGGAAGCCGCGTAACTTCCTGACTCGTGACCGGTAGATGGTGTGGTCTCAGTGCGCATGTGCAGGTAAGCTGGTCTCGGAAGCCGCGTAACTTCCTGATGCCTGACCGATAGATGGTGTGGTATCACTGCGCATGTGCAGATAAGCCGGGCTCGGAAGCCGCGTAACTTCCTGATGCCTGACCAATAGACAGCGTGGTCTCACTGCGCATGTGCAGATAAGCCTGTCTCGGTAGCCGCGTAACTTCCTGACTCCTGACCGGTAGATGGTGTGGTCTCAGTGCGCATGTGCAGGTAAGCCGGGCTCGGGAGCCGCGTAACTTCCTGACGCCTGACCGGTAGATGGTGTGGTCTCATTGCGCATGTGCAGGTAAGCCGGGCTCGGAAGCCGCGTAACTTCCTGACACCTGACCGGTAGATGGTGTGGTCTCAGTGCGCATGTGCTCTCAATGCGCATGTGCAGGTAAGCCGGGCTCGGAAGCCGCGTAACTTCCTGACTCCTGACCGGTAGATGGTTTGGTCTCAGTGCGCATGTGCAGGTAAGCCGGGCTTGTGAGCCCCGTAACTTCCTGATGCCTGACCGGTAGACGGTGTGGTCTCAGTGCGCATGTGCAGGTAAGCCGGGCTCAGAAGCCCCGTAACTTCCTGACGCCTGACCAGTAGATGGTGTGGTCTGACTGCACATGTGCAGATAAGCTGGGCTCGGAAGCCGCGTAACTTTCCTGACGCCTGACTGGTAGACGGTGTGGTCTCAGTGCGCATGTGCAGATAAGCCGGGCTCGGGAGCCGCGCAACTTCCTGACGCCTGACCGGTAGACGTGTGGTCTCAGTGCGCATGTGCAGATAAGCCGGGCTCGGGAGCCGCGCAACTTCCTGACGCCTGACTGGTAGATGGTGTGGTCTCACTGCGCATGTGCAGATAAGCCGGGCTCGGAAGCCGCGTAACTTCCTGACTCCTGGCCGGTAGATGGTATGGTCTCACTGTGCAGGTGCAGGTAAGCTGGGCTCGGAAGCCACGTAACTTCCTGACGCCTGAACGGTAGATGGTATGGTCTCACTGCGCATGTGCAGGTAAGCTGGGCTCGGAAGCCGCATAACTTCCTGACGCCTGACCGGTAGACGGTGTGGTCTCAGTGCGCATGTGCAGATAAGCCGGACTCGGGAGCCGTGCAACTTCCTGACGCCTGACCGGTAGACGTATGGTCTCAGTGCGCATGTGCAGATAAGCCGGGCTCGGGAGCTGCGCAACTTCCTGACGCCTGACTGGTAGATGGTGTGCTCTCACTGCGCATGTGCAGATAAGCCGGGCTCGGAAGCCGCGTAACTTCCTGACTCCTGACCGGTAGACGGTGTGGTCTCACTGCGCATGTGCAGGTAAGCCGGGCTCGGAAGCCGCGTAACTTCCTGACGCCTGACCAGTAGATGCTGTGGTCTCACTGCGCATGTGCAGATAAGCTGGGCGCGGGAGCCGCGTAACTTCCTGACGCCTGACCGGTAGACGGTGAGCTCTCACTGCGCATGTGCAGGTAAGCCGGGCTCGGGAGCCGCGTAACTTCCTGACTCCTGACCGGTAGACGGTGTGCTCTCACTGCGCATGTGCAGGTAAGCCGGGCTCGGGAGCCGCGTAACTTCCTGACTCCTGACCGGTAGACGGTGTGGTCTCACTGCGCATGTGCAGGTAAGCCGGGCAGATAAACTGGGCTCGAAATCCGCGTAACTTCCTGACGCCTGACCAGTAGATGGTGTGGTCTCACTGCACATGTGCAGGTAAGCTGGGCTCGGAAGCCGCGTAACTTCCTGACTCCTGACCGGTAGATGGTGTGGTCTCACTGTGCAGGTGCAGATAAACTGGGCCCAGGAGCCCGTAACTTCCTGACTCCTGACCGGTAGATGGTGTGGTCTCACTGTGCATGTTCAGGTAAGCCGGGCTCGGAAGCCGCGTAACTTCCTGGCGCCTGACCAATAGACAGCGTGGTCTCACTGCGCATATGCAGATAAGCCGGACTCGGTAGCCGCGTAACTTCCTTACTCCTGACCGGTAGATGGTGTGGTCTCACTGTGCAGGTGCAGATAAACTGGGCCCAGGAGCCGCGTAATCTCCTGATTCCTGACCGGTAGATGGTGTGGTCTCACTGCGCATGTGCAGATAAGCCGGGCTAGGAAGCCGCGTAACTTCCTGACTCGTGACCGGTAGATGGTGTGGTCTCAGTGCGCATGTGCAGGTAAGCTGGGCTCGGAAGCCGCGTAACTTCCTGATGCCTGACCGATAGATGGTGTGGTATCACTGCGCATGTGCAGATAAGCCGGGCTCGGAAGCCGCGTAACTTCCTGATGCCTGACCAATAGACAGCGTGGTCTCACTGCGCATGTGCAGATAAGCCTGTCTCGGAAGCCACGTAACTTCCTGGCGCCTGACCAATAGACAGCGTGGTCTCACTGCGCATATGCAGCTATGCCGGGCTCGGTAGCCGCGTAACTTCCTGACGCCTGACCGGTAGATGGTGTGGTCTCAGTGCGCATGTGCAGGTAAGCCGGGCTCGGAAGCCGCGTAACTTCCTGACACCTGACCGGTAGATGGTGTGGTCTCAGTGCGCATGTGCTCTCAATGCGCATGTGCAGGTAAGCCGGGCTCGGAAGCCGCGTAACTTCCTGACACCTGACCGGTAGATGGTGTGGTCTCAGTGCGCATGTGCTCTCAATGCGCATGTGCAGGTAAGCCGGGCTCGGAAGCCGCGTAACTTCCTGACTCCTGACCGGTAGACGGTGTGGTCTCAGTGCGCATGTGCAGGTAAGCCGGGCTCAGAAGCCCCGTAACTTCCTGACGCCTGACCAGTAGATGGCGTGGTCTCACTGCACATGTGCAGATAAGCTGGGCTCGGAAGCCGCGTAACTTTCCTGACGCCTGACTGGTAGACGGTGTGGTCTCAGTGCGCATGTGCAGATAAGCCGGGCTCGGGAGCCGCGCAACTTCCTGACGCCTGACTGGTAGATGGTGTGGTCTCACTGCGCATGTGCAGATAAGCCGGGCTCGGAAGCCGCGTAACTTCCTGACTCCTGACCGGTAGATGGTATGGTCTCACTGCGCAGGTGCAGGTAAATTGGGCTCGGAAGCCACGTAACTTCCTGACGCCTGAACGGTAGATGGTATGGTCTCACTGCGCATGTGCAGGTAAGCTGGGCTCGGAAGCCGCGTAACTTCCTGACGCCTGACCGGTAGACGGTGTGGTCTCAGTGCGCATGTGCAGATAAGCCGGACTCGGGAGCCGTGCAACTTCCTGACGCCTGACCGGTAGACGTGTGGTCTCAGTGCGCATGTGCAGATAAGCCGGGCTCGGGAGCCGCGTAACTTCCTGACTCCTGACCGGTAGACGGTGTGGTCTCACTGCGCATGTGCGGGTAAGCCGGGCTCGGAAGCCACGTAACTTCCTGACGCCTGATCAGTAGATGCTGTGGTCTCACTGCGCATGTGCAGATAAGCTGGGCGTGGGAGCCGCGTAACTTCCTGACGCCTGACCGGTACACGGTGAGCTCTCACTGCGCATGTGCAGGTAAGCCGGGCTCGGGAGCCGCGTAACTTCCTGACTCCTGACCGGTAGACGGTGTGCTCTCACTGTGCATGTGCAGGTAAGCCGGGCTCGGGAGCCGCGTAACCTCCTGACTCCTGACCGGTAGACGGTGTGGTCTCACTGCGCATGTGCAGGTAAGCCGGGCAGATAAACTGGGCTCGAAATCCGCGTAACTTCCTGACGCCTGACCAGTAGATGGTGTGGTCTCACTGCGCATGTGCAGGTAAGCTGGGCTTGGAAGCCGCGTAACTTCCTGACTCCTGACCGGTAGATGGTGTGGTCTCACTGTGCAGGTGCAGATAAACTGGGCCCAGGAGCCCGTAACTTCCTGACTCCTGACCGGTAGATGGTGTGGTCTCACTGTGCATGTTCAGGTAAGCCGGGCTCGGAAGCCGCGTAACTTCCTGGCGCCTGACCAATAGACAGCGTGGTCTCACTGCGCATATGCAGGTAAGCCGGACTCGGTAGCCGCGTAACTTCCTTACTCCTGACCGGTAGATGGTGTGGTCTCACTGTGCAGGTGCAGATAAACTGGTCCCAGGAGCCGCGTAATCTCCTGATTCCTGACCGGTAGATGGTGTGGTCTCACTGCGCATGTGCAGATAAGCCGGGCTAGGAAGCCGCGTAACTTCCTGACTCGTGACCGGTAGATGGTGTGGTCTCAGTGCGCATGTGCAGGTAAGCTGGTCTCGGAAGCCGCGTAACTTCCTGATGCCTGACCGATAGATGGTGTGGTATCACTGCGCATGTGCAGATAAGCCGTGCTCGGAAGCCGCGTAACTTCCTGATGCCTGACCAATAGACAGCGTGGTCTCACTGCGCATGTGCAGATAAGCCTGTCTCGGTAGCCGCGTAACTTCCTGACTCCTGACCGGTAGATGGTGTGGTCTCAGTGCGCATGTGCAGGTAAGCCGGGCTCGGGAGCCGCGTAACTTCCTGACGCCTGACCGGTAGATGGTGTGGTCTCATTGCGCATGTGCAGGTAAGCCGGGCTCGGAAGCCGCGTAACTTCCTGACACCTGACCGGTAGATGGTGTGGTCTCAGTGCGCATGTGCTCTCAATGCGCATGTGCAGGTAAGCCGGGCTCGGAAGCCGCGTAACTTCCTGACTCCTGACCGGTAGATGGTTTGGTCTCAGTGCGCATGTGCAGGTAAGCCGGGCTTGTGAGCCCCGTAACTTCCTGATGCCTGACCGGTAGACGGTGTGGTCTCAGTGCGCATGTGCAGGTAAGCCGGGCTCAGAAGCCCCGTAACTTCCTGACGCCTGACCAGTAGATGGTGTGGTCTGACTGCACATGTGCAGATAAGCTGGGCTCGGAAGCCGCGTAACTTTCCTGACGCCTGACTGGTAGACGGTGTGGTCTCAGTGCGCATGTGCAGATAAGCCGGGCTCGGGAGCCGCGCAACTTCCTGACGCCTGACCGGTAGACGTGTGGTCTCAGTGCGCATGTGCAGATAAGCCGGGCTCGGGAGCCGCGCAACTTCCTGACGCCTGACTGGTAGATGGTGTGGTCTCACTGCGCATGTGCAGATAAGCCGGGCTCGGAAGCCGCGTAACTTCCTGACTCCTGGCCGGTAGATGGTATGGTCTCACTGTGCAGGTGCAGGTAAGCTGGGCTCGGAAGCCACGTAACTTCCTGACGCCTGAACGGTAGATGGTATGGTCTCACTGCGCATGTGCAGGTAAGCTGGGCTCGGAAGCCGCATAACTTCCTGACGCCTGACCGGTAGACGGTGTGGTCTCAGTGCGCATGTGCAGATAAGCCGGACTTGGGAGCCGTGCAACTTCCTGACGCCTGACCGGTAGACGTATGGTCTCAGTGCGCATGTGCAGATAAGCCGGGCTCGGGAGCTGCGCAACTTCCTGACGCCTGACTGGTAGATGGTGTGCTCTCACTGCGCATGTGCAGATAAGCCGGGCTCGGAAGCCGCGTAACTTCCTGACTCCTGACCGGTAGACGGTGTGGTCTCACTGCGCATGTGCAGGTAAGCCGGGCTCGGAAGCCGCGTAACTTCCTGACGCCTGACCAGTAGATGCTGTGGTCTCACTGCGCATGTGCAGATAAGCTGGGCGCGGGAGCCGCGTAACTTCCTGACGCTTGACCGGTAGACGGTGAGCTCTCACTGCGCATGTGCAGGTAAGCCGGGCTCGGGAGCCGCGTAACTTCCTGACTCCTGACCGGTAGACGGTGTGCTCTCACTGCGCATGTGCAGGTAATCCGGGCTCGGGAGCCGCGTAACTTCCTGACTCCTGACCGGTAGACGGTGTGGTCTCACTGCGCATGTGCAGGTAAGCCGGGCAGATAAACTGGGCTCGAAATCCGCGTAACTTCCTGACGCCTGACCAGTAGATGGTGTGGTCTCACTGCACAGGTGCAGGTAAGCTGGGCTCGGAAGCCGCGTAACTTCCTGACTCCTGACCGGTAGATGGTGTGGTCTCACTGTGCAGGTGCAGATAAACTGGGCCCAGGAGCCCGTAACTTCCTGACTCCTGACCGGTAGATGGTGTGGTCTCACTGTGCATGTTCAGGTAAGCCGGGCTCGGAAGCCGCATAACTTCCTGGCGCCTGACCAATAGACAGCGTGGTCTCACTGCGCATATGCAGATAAGCCGGACTCGGTAGCCGCGTAACTTCCTTACTCCTGACCGGTAGATGGTGTGGTCTCACTGTGCAGGTGCAGATAAACTGGGCCCAGGAGCCGCGTAATCTCCTGATTCCTGACCGGTAGATGGTGTGGTCTCACTGCGCATGTGCAGATAAGCCGGGCTAGGAAGCCGCGTAACTTCCTGACTCGTGACCGGTAGATGGTGTGGTCTCAGTGCGCATGTGCAGGTAAGCTGGGCTCGGAAGCCGCGTAACTTCCTGATGCCTGACCGATAGATGGTGTGGTATCACTGCGCATGTGCAGATAAGCCGGGCTCGGAAGCCGCGTAACTTCCTGATGCCTGACCAATAGACAGCGTGGTCTCACTGCGCATGTGCAGATAAGCCTGTCTCGGAAGCCGCGTAACTTCCTGGCGCCTGACCAATAGACAGCGTGGTCTCACTGCGCATATGCAGATATGCCGGGCTCGGTAGCCGCGTAACTTCCTGACGCCTGACCGGTAGATGGTGTGGTCTCAGTGCGCATGTGCAGGTAAGCCGGGCTCGGAAGCCGCGTAACTTCCTGACACCTGACCGGTAGATGGTGTGGTCTCAGTGCGCATGTGCTCTCAATGCGCATGTGCAGGTAAGCCGGGCTCGGAAGCCGCGTAACTTCCTGACACCTGACCGGTAGATGGTGTGGTCTCAGTGCGCATGTGCTCTCAATGCGCATGTGCAGGTAAGCCGGGCTCGGAAGCCGCGTAACTTCCTGACTCCTGACCGGTAGACGGTGTGGTCTCAGTGCGCATGTGCAGGTAAGCCGGGCTCAGAAGCCCCGTAACTTCCTGACGCCTGACCAGTAGATGGCGTGGTCTCACTGCACATGTGCAGATAAGCTGGGCTCGGAAGCTGCGTAACTTTCCTGACACCTGACTGGTAGACGGTGTGGTCTCAGTGCGCATGTGCAGATAAGCCGGGCTCGGGAGCCGCGCAACTTCCTGACGCCTGACTGGTAGATGGTGTGGTCTCACTGCGCATGTGCAGATAAGCCGGGCTCGGAAGCCGCGTAACTTCCTGACTCCTGACCGGTAGATGGTATGGTCTCACTGCGCAGGTGCAGGTAAATTGGGCTCAGAAGCCGCGTAACTTCCTGACGCCTGACCGGTAGATGGTGTGCTCTCACTGCACATGTGCAGGTAAGCCGGGCTCGGGAGCCGCGTAACTTCCTGACTCCTGACCGGTAGACGGTGTAGTCTCAGTGCGCATGTGCAGGTAAGCCGGGCTCGGGAGCCGCGTAACTTCCTGACGCCTGACCGGTAGATGGTGTGGTCTCATTGCGCATGTGCAGGTAAGCCGGGCTCGGAAGCCGCGTAACTTCCTGACACCTGACCGGTAGATGGTGTGGTCTCAGTTTGCATGTGCTCTCAATGCGCATGTGCAGGTAAGCCGGGCTCGGAAGCCGCGTAACTACCTGACACCTGACCGGTAGATGGTGTGGTCTCAGTTCGCATGTGCTCTCAATGCGCATGTGCAGGTAAACCGGGCTTGTGAGCCGCGTAACTTCCTGATGCCTGACCGGTAGACGGTGTGGTCTCAGTGCGCATGTGCAGGTAAGCCGGGCTCAGAAGCCCCGTAACTTCCTGACGCCTGACCAGTAAATGGTGTGGTCTCACTGCACATGTGCAGATAAGCTGGGCTCGGAAGCCGCGTAACTTTCCTGACGCCTGACTGGTAGACGGTGTGGTCTCAGTGCCAATGTGCAGATAAGCCGGGCTCGGAAGCCGCGTAACTTCCTGGCGCCTGACCAATAGACAGCGTGGTCTCACTGCGCATATGCAGATAAGCCGGACTCGGTAGCCGCGTAACTTCCTTACTCCTGACCGGTAGATGGTGTGGTCTCACTGTGAAGGTGCAGATAAACTGGGCCCAGGAGCCGCGTAATCTCCTGATTCCTGACCGGTAGATGGTGTGGTCTCACTGCGCATGTGCAGATAAGCCGGGCTAGGAAGCCGCGTAACTTCCTGACTCGTGACCGGTAGATGGTGTGGTCTCAGTGCGCATGTGCAGGTAAGCTGGGCTCGGAAGCCGCGTAACTTCCTGATGCCTGACCGATAGATGGTGTGGTATCACTGCGCATGTGCAGATAAGCCGGGCTCGGAAGCCGCGTAACTTCCTGATGCCTGACCAATAGACAGCGTGGTCTCACTGCGCATGTGCAGATAAGCCTGTCTCGGAAGCCGCGTAACTTCCTGGCGCCTGACCAATAGACAGCGTGGTCTCACTGCGCATATGCAGATATGCCGGGCTCGGTAGCCGCGTAACTTCCTGACGCCTGACTGGTAGATGGTGTGGTCTCAGTGCGCATGTGCAGGTAAGCCGGGCTCGGAAGCCGCGTAACTTCCTGACACCTGACCGGTAGATGGTGTGGTCTCAGTGCGCATGTGCTCTCAATGCGCATGTGCAGGTAAGCCGGGCTCGGAAGCCGCGTAACTTCCTGACACCTGACCGGTAGATGGTGTGGTCTCAGTGCGCATGTGCTCTCAATGCGCATGTGCAGGTAAGCCGGGCTCGGAAGCCGCGTAACTTCCTGACTCCTGACCGGTAGACGGTGTGGTCTCAGTGCGCATGTGCAGGTAAGCCGGGCTCAGAAGCCCTGTAACTTCCTGACGCCTGACCAGTAGATGGCGTGGTCTCACTGCACATGTGCAGATAAGCTGGGCTCGGAAGCCGCGTAACTTTCCTGACACCTGACTGGTAGACGGTGTGGTCTCAGTGCGCATGTGCAGATAAGCCGGGATCGGAAGCCGCGCAACTTCCTGACGCCTGACTGGTAGATGGTGTGGTCTCACTGCGCATGTGCAGATAAGCCGGGCTCGGAAGCCGCGTAACTTCCTGACTCCTGACCGGTAGATGGTATGGTCTCACTGCGCAGGTGCAGGTAAATTGGGCTCAGAAGCCGCGTAACTTCCTGACGCCTGACCGGTAGATGGTGTGCTCTCACTGCACATGTGCAGGTAAGCCGGGCTCGGGAGCCGCGTAACTTCCTGACTCCTGACCGGTAGACGGTGTAGTCTCAGTGCGCAGGTAAGCCGGGCTCGGGAGCCGCGTAACTTCCTGACGCCTGACCGGTAGATGGTGTGGTCTCATTGCGCATGTGCAGGTAAGCCGGGCTCGGAAGCCGCGTAACTTCCTGACACCTGACCGGTAGATGGTGTGGTCTCAGTTCGCATGTGCTCTCAATGCGCATGTGCAGGTAAGCCGGGCTCGGAAGCCGTGTAACTACCTGACACCTGACCGGTAGATGGTGTGGTCTCAGTTCGCATTTGCTCTCAATGCGCATGTGCAGGTAAACCGGGCTTGTGAGCCGCGTAATTTCCTGATGCCTGACCGGTAGACGGTGTGGTCTCAGTGCGCATGTGCAGGTAAGCCGGGCTCAGAAGCCCCGTAACTTCCTGACGCCTGACCAGTAAATGGTGTGGTCTCACTGCACATGTGCAGATAAGCTGGGCTCGGAAGCCGCGTAACTTTCCTGACGCCTGACTGGTAGACGGTGTGGTCTCAGTGCGAATGTGCAGATAAGCCGGGCTCGGGAGCCGCGCAACTTCCTGACGCCTGAACGGTAGATGGTATGGTCTCACTGCGCATGTGCCGGTAAGCTGGGCTCGGAAGCCGCGTAACTTCCTGACGCCTGACCGGTAGACGGTGTGGTCTCAGTGCGCATGTGCAGATAAGCCGGACTCGGGAGCCGTACAACTTCCTGACGCCTGACCGGTAGACGTGTGGTCTCAGTGCGCATGTGCAGATAAGCCGGGCTCGGGAGCCGCGCAACTTCCTGAAGCCTGACTGGTAGATGGTGTGGTCTCACTGCGCATGTGCAGATAAGCCGGGCTCGGAAGCCGCGTAACTTCCTGACTCCTGACCGGTAGATGGTATGGTCTCACTGCGCAGGTGCAGGTAAGCTGGGCTCGGAAGCCACGTAACTTCCTGACGCCTGAACGGTAGATGGTATGGTCTCACTGCGCATGTGCAGGTAAGCTGGGCTCGGAAGCCGCATAACTTCCTGACGCCTGACCGGTAGACGGTGTGGTCTCAGTGTGCATGTGCAGATAAGCCGGACTCGGGAGCCGTGCAACTTCCTGACGCCTGACCGGTAGACATATGGTCTCAGTGCGCATGTGCAGATAAGCCGGGCTCGGGAGCTGCGCAACTTCCTGACGCCTGACTGGTAGATGGTGTGGTCTCACTGCGCATGTGCAGATAAGCCGGGCTCGGAAGCCGCGTAACTTCCTGACTCCTGACCAGTAGACGGTGTGGTCTCACTGCACATGTGCAGGTAAGCCGGGCTCGGAAGCCGCGTAACTTCCTGACGCCTGACCAGTAGATGCTGTGGTCTCACTGCGCATGTGCAGATAAGCTGGGCGCGGGAGCCGCGTAACTTCCTGACGCCTGACCGGTAGACGGTGAGCTCTCACTGCGCATGTGCAGGTAAGCCGGGCTCGGGAGCCGCGTAACTTCCTGACTCCTGACCGGTAGACGGTGTGCTCTCACTGCGCATGTGCAGGTAAGCCGGGCTCGGGAGCCGCGTAACTTCCTGACTCCTGACCGGTAGACGGTGTGGTCTCACTGCGCATGTGCAGGTAAGCCGGGCAGATAAACTGGGCTCGAAATCCGCGTAACTTCCTGACGCCTGACCAGTAGATGGTGTGGTCTCACTGCACATGTGCAGGTAAGCTGGGCTCGGAAGCCGCGTAACTTCCTGACTCCTGACCGGTAGATGGTGTGGTCTCACTGTGCAGGTGCAGATAAACTGGGCCCAGGAGCCCGTAACTTCCTGACTCCTGACCGGTAGATGGTGTGGTCTCACTGTGCATGTTCAGGTAAGCCGGGCTCGGAAGCCGCGTAACTTCCTGGCGCCTGACCAATAGACAGCGTGGTCTCACTGCGCATATGCAGATAAGCCGGACTCGGTAGCCGCGTAACTTCCTTACTCCTGACCGGTAGATGGTGTGGTCTCACTGTGCAGGTGCAGATAAACTGGGCCCAGGAGCCGCGTAATCTCCTGATTCCTGACCGGTAGATGGTGTGGTCTCACTGCGCATGTGCAGATAAGCCGGGCTAGGAAGCCGCGTAACTTCCTTACTCGTGACCGGTAGATGGTGTGGTCTCAGTGCGCATGTGCAGGTAAGCTGGGCTCGGAAGCCGCGTAACTTCCTGATGCCTGACCGATAGATGGTGTGGTATCACTGCGCATGTGCAGATAAGCCGGGCTCGGAAGCCGCGTAACTTCCTGATGCCTGACCAATAGACAGCATGGTCTCACTGCGCATGTGCAGATAAGCCTGTCTCGGAAGCCGCGTAACTTCCTGGCGCCTGACCAATAGACAGCGTGGTCTCACTGCGCATATGCAGATATGCCGGGCTCGGTAGCCGCGTAACTTCCTGACGCCTGACCGGTAGATGGTGTGGTCTCAGTGCGCATGTGCAGGTAAGCCGGGCTCGGAAGCCGCGTAACTTCCTGACACCTGACCGGTAGATGGTGTGGTCTCAGTGCGCATGTGCTCTCAATGCGCATGTGCAGGTAAGCCGGGCTCGGAAGCCGCGTAACTTCCTGACACCTGACCGGTAGATGGTGTGGTCTCAGTGCGCATGTGCTCTCAATGCGCATGTGCAGGTAAGCCGGGCTCGGAAGCCGCGTAACTTCCTGACTCCTGACCGGTAGACGGTGTGGTCTCAGTGCGCATGTGCAGGTAAGCCGGGCTCAGAAGCCCCGTAACTTCCTGACGCCTGACCAGTAGATGGCGTGGTCTCACTGCACATGTGCAGATAAGCTGGGCTCGGAAGCCGCGTAACTTTCCTGACGCCTGACTGGTAGACGGTGTGGTCTCAGTGCGCATGTGCAGATAAGCCGGGCTCGGGAGCCGCGCAACTTCCTGACGCCTGACTGGTAGATGGTGTGGTCTCACTGCGCATGTGCAGATAAGCCGGGCTCAGAAGCCGCGTAACTTCCTGACTCCTGACCGGTAGATGGTATGGTCTCACTGCGCAGGTGCAGGTAAATTGGGCTCGGAAGCCACGTAACTTCCTGACGCCTGAACGGTAGATGGTATGGTCTCACTGCGCATGTGCAGGTAAGCTGGGCTCGGAAGCCGCGTAACTTCCTGACGCCTGACCGGTAGACGGTGTGGTCTCAGTGCGCATGTGCAGATAAGCCGGACTCGGGAGCCGTGCAACTTCCTGACGCCTGACCGGTAGACGTGTGGTCTCAGTGCGCATGTGCAGATAAGCCGGGCTCGGGAGCCGCGTAACTTCCTGACTCCTGACCGGTAGACGGTGTGGTCTCACTGCGCATGTGCAGGTAAGCCGGGCTTGGAAGCCACGTAACTTCCTGACGCCTGACCAGTAGATGCTGTGGTCTCACTGCGCATGTGCAGATAAGCTGGGCGTGGGAGCCGCGTAACTTCCTGACGCCTGACCGGTACACGGTGAGCTCTCACTGCGCATGTGCAGGTAAGCCGGGCTCGGGAGCCGCGTAACTTCCTGACTCCTGACCGGTAGACGGTGTGCTCTCACTGCGCATGTGCAGGTAAGCCGGGCTCGGGAGCCGCGTAACCTCCTGACTCCTGACCGGTAGACGGTGTGGTCTCACTGCGCATGTGCAGGTAAGCCGGGCAGATAAACTGGGCTCGAAATCCGCGTAACTTCCTGACGCCTGACCAGTAGATGGTGTGGTCTCACTGCGCATGTGCAGGTAAGCTGGGCTTGGAAGCCGCGTAACTTCGTGACTCCTGACCGGTAGATGGTGTGGTCTCACTGTGCAGGTGCAGATAAACTGGGCCCAGGAGCCCGTAACTTCCTGACTCCTGACCGGTAGATGGTGTGGTCTCACTGTGCATGTTCAGGTAAGCCGGGCTCGGAAGCCGCGTAACTTCCTGGCGCCTGACCAATAGACAGCGTGGTCTCACTGCGCATATGCAGGTAAGCCGGACTCGGTAGCCGCGTAACTTCCTTACTCCTGACCGGTAGATGGTGTGGTCTCACTGTGCAGGTGCAGATAAACTGGGCCCAGGAGCCGCGTAATCTCCTGATTCCTGACCGGTAGATGGTGTGGTCTCACTGCGCATGTGCAGATAAGCCGGGCTAGGAAGCCGCGTAACTTCCTGACTCGTGACCGGTAGATGGTGTGGTCTCAGTGCGCATGTGCAGGTAAGCTGGTCTCGGAAGCCGCGTAACTTCCTGATGCCTGACCGATAGATGGTGTGGTATCACTGCGCATGTGCAGATAAGCCGGGCTCGGAAGCCGCGTAACTTCCTGATGCCTGACCAATAGACAGCGTGGTCTCACTGCGCATGTGCAGATAAGCCTGTCTTGGTAGCCGTGTAACTTCCTGACTCCTGACCGGTAGATGGTGTGGTCTCAGTGCGCATGTGCAGGTAAGCCGGGCTCGGGAGCCGCGTAACTTCCTGACGCCTGACCGGTAGATGGGGTGGTCTCATTGCGCATGTGCAGGTAAGCCGGGCTCGGAAGCCGCGTAACTTCCGGACACCTGACCGGTAGATGGTGTGGTCTCAGTGAGCATGTGCTCTCAATGTGCATGTGCAGGTAAGCCGGGCTCGGAAGCCGCGTAACTTCCTGACTCCTGACCGGTAGATGGTTTGGTCTCAGTGCGCATGTGCAGGTAAGCCGGGCTTGTGAGCCCCGTAACTTCCTGATGCCTGACCGGTAGACGGTGTGGTCTCAGTGCGCATGTGCAGGTAAGCCGGGCTCAGAAGCCCCGTAACTTCCTGACGCCTGACCAGTAGATGGTGTGGTCTGACTGCACATGTGCAGATAAACTGGGCTCGGAAGCCGCGTAACTTTCCTGACGCCTGACTGGTAGACGGTGTGGTCTCAGTGCGCATGTGCAGATAAGCCGGGCTCGGGAGCCGCGCAACTTCCTGACGCCTGACCGGTAGACGTGTGGTCTCAGTGCGCATGTGCAGATAAGCCGGGCTCGGGAGCCGCGCAACTTCCTGACGCCTGACTGGTAGATGGTGTGGTCTCACTGCGCATGTGCAGATAAGCCGGGCTCGGAAGCCGCGTAACTTCCTGACTCCTGGCCGGTAGATGGTATGGTCTCACTGTGCAGGTGCAGGTAAGCTGGGCTCGGAAGCCACGTAACTTCCTGACGCCTGAACGGTAGATGGTATGGTCTCACTGCGCATGTGCAGGTAAGCTGGGCTCGGAAGCCGCATAACTTCCTGACGCCTGACCGGTAGACGGTGTGGTCTCAATGCGCATGTGCAGATAAGCCGGACTCGGGAGCCGTGCAACTTCCTGACGCCTGACCGGTAGACGTATGGTCTCAGTGCGCATGTGCAGATAAGCCGGGCTCGGGAGCTGCGCAACTTCCTGACGCCTGACTGGTAGATGGTGTGCTCTCACTGCGCATGTGCAGATAAGCCGGGCTCGGAAGCCGCGTAACTTCCTGACTCCTGACCGGTAGACGGTGTGGTCTCACTGCGCATGTGCAGGTAAGCCGGGCTCGGAAGCCGCGTAACTTCCTGACGCCTGACCAGTAGATGCTGTGGTCTCACTGCGCATGTGCAGATAAGCTGGGCGCGGGAGCCACGTAACTTCCTGACGCCTGACCGGTAGACGGTGAGCTCTCACTGCGCATGTGCAGGTAAGCCGGGCTCGGGAGCCGCATAACTTCCTGACTCCTGACCGGTAGACGGTGTGCTCTCACTGCGCATGTGCAGGTAAGCCGGGCTCGGGAGCCGCGTAACTTCCTGACTCCTGACCGGTAGACGGTGTGGTCTCACTGCGCATGTGCAGGTAAGCCGGGCAGATAAACTGGGCTCGAAATCCGCGTAACTTCCTGACGCCTGACCAGTAGATGGTGTGGTCTCACTGCACATGTGCAGGTAAGCTGGGCTCGGAAGCCGCGTAACTTCCTGACTCCTGACCGGTAGATGGTGTGGTCTCACTGTGCAGGTGCAGATAAACTGGGCCCAGGAGCCCGTAACTTCCTGACTCCTGACCGGTAGATGGTGTGGTCTCACTGTGCATGTTCAGGTAAGCCGGGCTCGGAAGCCGCGTAACTTCCTGGCGCCTGACCAATAGACAGCGTGGTCTCACTGCGCATATGCAGATAAGCCGGACTCGGTAGCCGCGTAACTTCCTTACTCCTGACCGGTAGATGGTGTGGTCTCACTGTGCAGGTGCAGATAAACTGGGCCCAGGAGCCGCGTAATCTCCTGATTCCTGACCGGTAGATGGTGTGGTCTCACTGCGCATGTGCAGATAAGCCGGGCTAGGAAGCCGCGTAACTTCCTGACTCGTGACCGGTAGATGGTGTGGTCTCAGTGCGCATGTGCAGGTAAGCTGGGCTCGGAAGCCGCGTAACTTCCTGATGCCTGACCGATAGATGGTGTGGTATCACTGCGCATGTGCAGATAAGCCGGGCTCGGAAGCCGCGTAACTTCCTGACTCCTGGCCGGTAGATGGTATGGTCTCACTGTGCAGGTGCAGGTAAGCTGGGCTCGGAAGCCACGTAACTTCCTGACGCCTGAACGGTAGATGGTATGGTCTCACTGCGCATGTGCAGGTAAGCTGGGCTCGGAAGCCGCATAACTTCCTGACGCCTGACCGGTAGACGGTGTGGTCTCAATGCGCATGTGCAGATAAGCCGGACTCGGGAGCCGTGCAACTTCCTGACGCCTGACCGGTAGACGTATGGTCTCAGTGCGCATGTGCAGATAAGCCGGGCTCGGGAGCTGCGCAACTTCCTGACGCCTGACTGGTAGATGGTGTGCTCTCACTGCGCATGTGCAGATAAGCCGGGCTCGGAAGCCGCGTAACTTCCTGACTCCTGACCGGTAGACGGTGTGGTCTCACTGCGCATGTGCAGGTAAGCCGGGCTCGGAAGCCGCGTAACTTCCTGACGCCTGACCAGTAGATGCTGTGGTCTCACTGCGCTTGTGCAGATAAGCTGGGCGCGGGAGCCACGTAACTTCCTGACGCCTGACCGGTAGACGGTGAGCTCTCACTGCGCATGTGCAGGTAAGCCGGGCTCGGGAGCCGCGTAACTTCCTGACTCCTGACCGGTAGACGGTGTGCTCTCACTGCGCATGTGCAGGTAAGCCGGGCTCGGGAGCCGCGTAACTTCCTGACTCCTGACCGGTAGACGGTGTGGTCTCACTGCGCATGTGCAGGTAAGCCGGGCAGATAAACTGGGCTCGAAATCCGCGTAACTTCCTGACGCCTGACCAGTAGATGGTGTGGTCTCACTGCACATGTGCAGGTAAGCTGGGCTCGGAAGCCGCGTAACTTCCTGACTCCTGACCGGTAGACGGTGTGGTCTCACTGCGCATGTGCAGGTAAGCCGGGCTCGGAAGCCATGTAACTTCCTGACGCCTGACCAGTAGATGCTGTGGTCTCACTGCGCATGTGCAGATAAGCTGGGCGTGGGAGCCGCGTAACTTCCTGACGCCTGACCGGTACACGGTGAGCTCTCACTGCGCATGTGCAGGTAAGCCGGGCTCGGGAGCCGCGTAACTTCCTGACTCCTGACCGGTAGACGGTGTGCTCTCACTGCGCATGTGCAGGTAAGCCGGGCTCGGGAGCCGCGTAACCTCCTGACTCCTGACCGGTAGACGGTGTGGTCTCACTGTGCATGTGCAGGTAAGCCGGGCAGATAAACTGGGCTCGAAATCCGCGTAACTTCCTGACGCCTGACCAGTAGACGGTGTGGTCTCACTGCGCATGTGCAGGTAAGCTGGGCTTGGAAGCCGCGTAACTTCCTGACTCCTGACCGGTAGATGGTGTGGTCTCACTGTGCAGGTGCAGATAAACTGGGCCCAGGAGCCCGTAACTTCCTGACTCCTGACCGGTAGATGGTGTGGTCTCACTGTGCATGTTCAGGTAAGCCGGGCTCGGAAGCCGCGTAACTTCCTGGCGCCTGACCAATAGACAGCGTGGTCTCACTGCACATATGCAGGTAAGCCGGACTCGGTAGCCGCGTAACTTCCTTACTCCTGACCGGTAGATGGTGTGGTCTCACTGTGCAGGTGCAGATAAACTGGGCCCAGGAGCCGCGTAATCTCCTGATTCCTGACCGGTAGATGGTGTGGTCTCACTGCGCATGTGCAGATAAGCCGGGCTAGGAAGCCGCGTAACTTCCTGACTCATGACCGGTAGATGGTGTGGTCTCAGTGCGCATGTGCAGGTAAGCTGGTCTCGGAAGCCGCGTAACTTCCTGATGCCTGACCGATAGATGGTGTGGTATCACTGCGCATGTGCAGATAAGCCGGGCTCGGAAGCCGCGTAACTTCCTGATGCCTGACCAATAGACAGCGTGGTCTCACTGCGCATGTGCAGATAAGCCTGTCTCGGCAGCCGCGTAACTTCCTGACTCCTGACCGGTAGATGGTGTGGTCTCAGTGCGCATGTGCAGGTAAGCCGGGCTCGGGAGCCGCGTAACTTCCTGACGCCTGACCGGTAGATGGTGTGGTCTCATTGCGCATGTGCAGGTAAGCCGGGCTCGGAAGCCGCGTAACTTCCTGACACCTGACCGGTAGATGGTGTGGTCTCAGTGCGCATGTGCTCTCAATGCGCATGTGCAGGTAAGCCGGGCTCGGAAGCCGCGTAACTTCCTGACTCCTGACCGGTAGATGGTTTGGTCTCAGTGCGCATGTGCAGGTAAGCCGGGCTTGTGAGCCCCGTAACTTCCTGATGCCTGACCGGTAGACGGTGTGGTCTCAGTGCGCATGTGCAGGTAAGCCGGGCTCAGAAGCCCCGTAACTTCCTAACGCCTGACCAGTAGATGGTGTGGTCTGACTGCACATGTGCAGATAAGCTGGGCTCGGAAGCCGCGTAACTTTCCTGATGCCTGACTGGTAGACGGTGTGGTCTCAGTGCGCATGTGCAGATAAGCCGGGCTCGGGAGCCGCGCAACTTCCTGACGCCTGACCGGTAGACGTGTGGTCTCAGTGCGCATGTGCAGATAAGCCGGGCTCGGGAGCCGCGCAACTTCCTGACGCCTGACTGGTAGATGGTGTGGTCTCACTGCGCATGTGCAGATAAGCCGGGCTCGGAAGCCGCGTAACTTCCTGACTCCTGGCCGGTAGATGGTATGGTCTCACTGTGCAGGTGCAGGTAAGCTGGGCTCGGAAGCCACGTAACTTCCTGACGCCTGAACGGTAGATGGTATGGTCTCACTGCGCATGTGCAGGTAAGCTGGGCTCGGAAGCCGCATAACTTCCTGACGCCTGACCGGTAGACGGTGTGGTCTCAGTGCGCATGTGCAGATAAGCCGGACTCGGGAGCCGTGCAACTTCCTGACGCCTGACCGGTAGACGTATGGTCTCAGTGCGCATGTGCAGATAAGCCGGGGTCGGGAGCTGCGCAACTTCCTGACGCCTGACTGGTAGATGGTGTGCTCTCACTGCGCATGTGCAGATAAGCCGGGCTCGGAAGCCGCGTAACTTCCTGACTCCTGACCGGTAGACGGTGTGGTCTCACTGCGCTGTGCAGGTAAGCCGGGCTCGGAAGCCGCGTAACTTCCTGACGCCTGACCAGTAGATGCTGTGGTCTCACTGCGCATGTGCAGATAAGCTGGGCGCGGGAGCCGCGTAACTTCCTGACGCCTGACCGGTAGACGGTGAGCTCTCACTGCGCATGTGCAGGTAAGCCGGGCTCGGGAGCCGCGTAACTTCCTGACTCCTGACCGGTAGACGGTGTGCTCTCACTGCGCATGTACAGGTAAGCCGGGCTCGGGAGCCGCGTAACTTCCTGACTCCTGACCGGTAGACGGTGTGGTCTCACTGCGCATGTGCAGGTAAGCCGGGCAGATAAACTGGGCTCGAAAGCCGCGTAACTTCCTGACGCCTGACCGGTAGATGGTGTGGTCTTACTGTGCAGGTGCAGATAAACTGGGCCCAGGAGCCCGTAACTTCCTGACTCCTGACCGGTAGATGGTGGGGTCTCACTGTGCATGTGCAGGTAAGCCGGGCTCGGAAGCCGCGTAACTTCCTGGCGCCTGACCACCCAGGCAGTTGCATCCGGTTCAGGTCAGGTTCCACCTCACCTGAGGCAGCTGCCTCGGGACTCATGGCAACGCCTCATCCTTTGGCACCCCCTGAACGGTTCCATGGGGATCCAAGGGTATATCGCACCTTCCTGAACCAATGCCGTTTGCATTTTCTATGTCGCCCAAATGCCTTTCCAGATTCCGCTACCAAAGCCGCATTTGTCCTCTCTCATTTGGCTGGTACCGCGGCTGCCTGGGCCAATACTTTTGCTGGAGGCCGGAAGTCCACTCCTGTTTGACTGTGATGCCCTCTTTGAGGCGATGAGTCGAGTATTCGATACTCGATACAAGACTCAGGCCACTGAATAAGAGCTCTTGGCTTTGCAACAGGGTGACACCCCTCTCTTAGCCTATGTTGCCAGATTCAACCAGCTTGTCGCTGAAACCGGATGGCCCGAGGATAAGAAAGCCTTGTTATTCTATAAGGGTCTCTCAGATAGCCTCAAAGATACTCTTGCAACGGTTCCGGTTGTCCCAAAAGCCTTTCATCAACTATTAGATCTCGTCCTACTGATCGATGCTCGACGAGCAGAGAGAAAGGAAGAAAAGAGACCTACTCTTCCCATTCTCGTCACTCCTTCTTCCGCTACTGCTAACCAACCAAAACCAATGCAAATCGGGGCCTTTAGGGGTCCGTTGACACCTAGTGAAAGAGAGAGAAAGCGAGAGGACAATCTATGTTTTTATTGTGGCTCGGCATAACATTTTCTCAAGCTTTGTCCCAAGAAGCCCAAGAAGTCGGGAAACGCAAAAACTCAGTAGCGGATGGAGTTCACCTACCGAGTTTTCTACATTCGGACTTCACTATGATTTCTCCTGTCATGATCCATGCTTCCTTCAAGTCTCCGACAGGTTCTCTGTGGTACGGCAAACCCGTATTGGATTCAGGGGCCACGGGAAATTACATTGATCTTGCCTTTGCCCAGGAACACAACGTCTCTCTTATCCCAGAAGATCGTCCTGAAGTGGTCAATGCTGTTGATGGCAGCACCTTGATATCTAGGTTGGTTACGAAACAACCTGTACCCTTAATGATGACTTCCGACTAAGGACACAGGGAGACCGTCTGTTTTGACAGCACCCCAATTCAGAATGATCCTAGGGTTACCTTGGCTAAAAACGCACAACCCGGACATTGACTGGGTCACTAGGGAACTCTTTTTCAATTCAACGTATTATAAGGACAATTGTCTTGCCTGCGCTACCGATTCTTTGAGTCCTTGTCGATCCTTACTGGGAATAGCGTCTACTGTTGTCGCGCTTTCATCAATATCTTTGCCTCAGGAGTATACTAAGTACAAAGATGTCTTTGATCCCAAGGGGGCTGATATACCTCCACCCCATAGACCATATGATTGCCCCATTGACATAATTCCTGGGGCGAAAATACCAAATAGAAGGGTCTACTCTTTGATGCAGAAGGAGGATGTCATTCTTAAACAGTACATCGAGAAGTCATTAAGTACTGGTTTTATCCGTTCTTCGCGATCTCCCGCTGCTTCTCCCATGTTTTTTGTCCCCAAAAAAGAAGGGGATTTGTGTCATGCATTGATTATCGTGAATTGAATGCGATCACCATTCGTAATCAGTATCCGATTCCTTTGATATCAGTTCTCCTTGATCAATTGGGTTCTTCTAAGATCTTTACCAAGTTGGATTTGAGAGGTGCTTATGATCTGGTTTGGATGCGTTCTGGTGACGAATGGAAGACAGCATTCAAAACAAAGTATGCTCTCTTTGAATATTGTGTCATGCCATTTGGCCTATGCAAAGCTCCGGCTATTTTCCAACATTTTATAAACGATGTATTCCAGGATATGTTGGATATTGAAGTATTAAAGATGATACGACGCTATCACAGAGGTATGAGAAGTATATTTATTATATTATTATATTATAGATACGTTAATGGGGAGAAGTCAAGATGTTGCATCGAGCTCCACCAACTGACAGACGTTAGTGTTGATGTTTGAACAGCTCGCTCTGCTTGCTCACGGGCGCGTCTTCTGTGTTCTACAAGACGCTCGCCTGCATCCTTCTCGTGCCTGGCTCGACGCGAGACGGGAAAGTGTACATGCATTTGCAATACTACACATCTCCCCTTCATAACTTATGTTAACAATATAAACTTAACACACAACTAATTTGCAGTCTTTCCATATACTCAATGTTTCCACACAAAGTCCTTCATAACACGAGGATCGTAAATGACCCTTCTTCTCCTTGACGTGCATGAAGAATCTGTTTTAGGTTTTGGCAAGGAAATTTCTGACAGGTTCTTCTTCTTCACTACATCCCTACACCGCTCTTCACCATCATAGGAATCCTTACCACTACCCCTCTCTCCAAGGTTTTCATGGCCACCATGTTTTGGTACATTCACCCTGGGTGTTTCCAATACACATACTCTCTCCAAATTCCAGACTCTTCCTTCCTCAACCTTCACTGCATGCTTAAACACCTCAACCACACCAACAGATTTTGACCACTTACACGGACCATTCCTTACAACAGGTGGGAGTTAGATCCTCACCAATCCCCCAACCATCAGTGGTGCCCCCTTTACATTACCACCTGTGGACCTATCATGGGCTCTCTTGTTCTTCAACTGCATTGCCCTAATGTTCTCACACGCATCCCCAAAATCTTTCTTTACCACAGTCATTCTTTTCATCCAAGATGGAGTCAATTTATTGTTGGCCTTCCGACCTCTACTCATTTCAAATGGCGACAACGTGTCGTGCAATGTGTTGTGAACGGTGAGCATTTATCTTCTGTCTAACAGCTTCTTCCCATCTCACCCCATTGGCCCAGGCCCATCGCACAGCATCCTTAAGTGCTCTGTTGAAACGCTCAACCATTCCGTTGGTCTGCGGGTGATATATGGCACTCCTTTTGTGTACAATAGAATTTTCCGCACAAAACATTTGCATCTCCTTTGAACTGAATTGAACTCCATTGTCCATTAATATCCTTTTGGGCAAACCTTCCCTTCCACAAACTTCCGTTAGAAATTCAACCACCACTTTGGCAATCGTGCATGGTTTAATCATGACCTCAACTCACCTAGTCAAAAGATCAATGATTACTAAACAATATTGTTGCTTACCCTCACTGTAAATAGGACCCAGTATATCCATACCAATTGTGGAATGAATTACCCACTACCGCGAGGCTAGAACACTCTTTTTCCAAATTCAGGCAAAGTGTAATTAACTGACTAACGACAGTAACTGCTAATTGAACCTATGATAATGCTTATGCCTATTTGCTACACAGCATCTGCACCATACGATTGTAAACTTGTATTGTAAACTTGCACCTGTAACTGGTAATTTCTGTAACTTGTAACCGTAACCTGTAACTTATGCTCCAAGCTGTACATATTCTTACTTTCTGCGCCCTTATACCCCAGGGTCCGGTGCGCATAATAAATACTAAACAAACAAACAAACAAACAAACAAACAAGATCATCCCAAATGTTACCTGGAAGGTCTGTGACCACCATAGGATATTTCTCATTCACACACCCTCTATCACTCTCTTTACAAAGGATACCGTCTTGTATAACTCTCTCGATCTGTAGATCATGTCCTGGCCACCAGAATTTGTCACGTATTCTTTGCTTCATCTTCACTATACCCTGGTGGCCCTCATGGCCTAACGCAATGATTCTTTGGTGCAGACTTGTGGGTGGAATAATTCTGTCGCTCCTCATAATTCTGTTATTCTCCACTTTGAGTTCATTAGCAACCTTCCAATATTCTGACAGCCCATTCTCTTCATATTTGGCCTTCACCAAGGAGCTTCCACTGAGAATGATCTGTCTCAAATTTGTGAACGTGCTGTCCGACTCTTCCGCCTCTCCCCATTCCTTCAGCGATATAGACAAACCTTTAATGTTCAACACAAATTCAGACTTCATTTCCTCATCATCTATCTCAGAGACATTAGTTAGCCTTGAAAGGCAGTCGGCAGCACGATTTCTTGTGCCTGGCACATATCTCACCACACAATTATATTCTTGCAGGAGTATGACCCATCTTTTTATACGAATTGAGACATTATCCAAACCTTTGCTCATTATGACATGGACCAGTGGTTTATGTTCCATACAGAACTCTACTTCCGCACCCCAAACTTGTCTGTGGCCCATTTGATGGCCAATATCCCTTTTTAAATGACTGCATCTGATTTCTCTGCCCCTTTCAACAGTCTAGATGCAAATGTGATCAATCTCTCCTTGCCATCAATCTCCTGTGTGACAACTGCTCCAAGACCCACATTACTGGCATCCGTCGTGATAACAGTTTTCTCGCCACTCTTGAAATTCCTCAAAGATGGTGCTTTATTCAATTCATGTTTTATCCACACAAATTCCTCTTCACATTCCGTGTCCTATGCAAATGTCTTCCTCTTAAATATTTCCCGAAGGGGAATGATGTGCATGGCAAAATCACGCATGAATTTCGAGTAGTACTCGGCCATGCCAATGAAAGTACGCACCTCTTCTTTAGATTTGGGTTTTGGCATATTCTCGATAGCATCTAGTAGTTGTTTCTTTGGTCGTACACCTTCAGCCGATATAGTATGTCCCAAGTATTCAATTTCACGACAATCAATCTTGCATTTTTCTTTACTTAAAGTCATGCCAGCCTCATATAGTTTCCTGCACCCATGTCGCAGTTTTTCATCATGTGTTCTCTGATCAACAGCATGTACTAAAATGTCATCTTGGAAATAGATGATGCCATGGTCCTCTTCAAATAATTTATGCATAATCTTTTGAAAGACAGATGCAGCAGATATAATAATAATAATAATGAGTCCAAAAGGTAGTCTTTTATATTGGTACAATCCATCTGGCGTGATAAACGCCGTCATAAACCTAGGTACCTTATGCAACTTCACCTGGTGGTATGCTGAGGTTAAATCAACAGTGGAGAAATGCTTCGATGGACCAATGGTGGAGACTATCTCCTGGATGTTAGGGAGCGGGTGTCTGTCTGGAATCACACATTTATTTAGCTCACGCATGTCGACACATATCCTTAATTTCCTCCTCAGGACAACTAGGGGAGACACCCATTCACTGGCATCAATACTCTCTATGACACCCTGTTCCTCTAAGTTCTTTATCTCCTTTTTACTTCTTTTCTCATAGAAAGAGGAATGTTGCACAGTTTTTGTGTCACCGGAATGCACCTGGGCTTCATCTTGATTTTATGTGAAAAACCCTGCAGACATCCGATTTCTTCCTTGAAGACACCCTTCACCACCTCCTCATTATTCTTTGTGCCCTTCATTCCCATGTGGTTTCTCATCATCTCGTTTTCAATGTTCATTACTGATTCATCGGCACTGGCATCCAACTTTACCTTGAGTTTACTTTGATGGGTCCAACTCAATAAAGGAATTCTCCCATCTCTCGTAATGTACATTTTCCATTTGCCTTCCTATCTTTGAATTTAAGTGCTCCCCAAAACCAGCCAATAACATCTATTTTAACTCCACCATAGGCTCTGGGCCTAATGTCAGGTTCATGTAAATATTCATGTTTTTCTTTGTCCCACATATCTTGTGGTATAAGAGTGTATTTGGCACCGGAGTCAATCATCATGCGCATATTCACTCTGTCTACACACACCATAGCCTTTGGGCTCTCCATTTCTTCTTCGTGTTCCTTATCAGATATAACAAATACACATTCGTCTTCATCACCATCACTATGGTTATCATCGCCAATCCAATTCATAGAGGTATTCTGTGCTTTACAACATCTGGCATAAGGACCCTTGCCTTTGCATTTACCACATATAATCTTCAAAGCCGGGCACTCAGGATTGTCCGCCCAATGATCTGTACTGGCACATCTAAAACACCTACCAGTATTCCTCCTTCTTGGACTGTTCCTTTGTTTGCATGGACTCCTCCTCCTCGCACACGTCTTGGATACTCCTTTGCCTCTCCTGTCCTCGTTCCACAATGACCTGCGAGTTTTCTCCGATTTGTTCTTGCCGCCGGTTATATCTGTCACTTGGGCTATTGACTCGTTACTCTTATTTGCATTCATAGTGACATTGCTCTTCGGAACATCATGTTTGATTTCAGCAGATTGTATTCTGTTCTCTTATTCCTGAACACATTTTTCAGTATGTTCGACCTCTTTGGCTATCCGCAAGACCGTGTCAAGGGGTGGATCATCCTCAGCCCACAGTTTGTCTCTCACCTTGCTGCTCCTGCACTCTAACATGAATTTGTCACGAAGGCTTTCGTCCAATTGTGCATTAAAATTACAAGTTCTGGCTAATTTCCTCAAATTAGTTATGTATTGCTAGATAAGGGAAGATTACCTCCTGGCTATCTTGCTTCAATTGTTGAAATGATTGTTTTAACACCGTGGTTAATGCGATAAAGGATTTGCTTTTATTCGTGATAGTATTGGATAGTTTCTCACATTACATTGATCAGCGGACACGTGTTTTCGACCCGAAGTGTCCTTATCAAGGCTATTGACAAAATTCTTGAGCCCCCTGTGGGGTCCTGAAATGGTTGCTGTCATGCACGAGAAGCCGCAACGAACGGAGGAATATAGCCGCATACAAGGGCCCAACAGGTTCCACACCTGTCTACACGACAGCAACCATTCCAGGACCAGGACCTCACGGGGCTCAAGATTTTTTTCAATAGCCTTGATAAGGACCCTTCGTGTCGAAACACAAGACTTCAACTCCCAGCAGCCCCTGGGCATTTTTGTAGTCCTGTCTTCGTGCGCATTGTCAGCTGATTACAATCCGTAAGGCTTATCAGCCAGCAACGGCGCAAGACAGGTGCGGCTTATTTTGGCATGGAGGAGGACGGAGGAGGTTTCTCTGTGCCCGATGGCTGGATGATTTACTGACCCGGAGGAACACGCAGGTCGGAGAGGGGACACGCTGCCAGACTGTCTTCTTTGATGCAGCGCTTTCTTCGTCCGGGTAGTCCCCAGGGGCTCCCGGACTAAAGTTAAGTACTACGGGGAGCGGGCACTGTGATTTATGACCTACTAAAGTTCTCTCACTGCAAGAGTGTTGGGGAATCAGTTATCACGGCGGGTGTTTGTAAAATCAAGGTTTTCCTTCTATTGGATCGCACATGCTAAGAAAGAAACACTTTTGAGTTTGGATGGGAATAGCTGGTTGTTCTTTAATAAGGGGCATGAACTTGACATGAATACGATTGCACACAATTCTGGGCTAAGAGAACAAGTATCTTAGTGGACATGAAACGCATGTTGGGCAATGATTCTAGTGCTGTGAACTGGGACTGTCTACAGTGTGCTAACCTTTATGTATGTTAATGTGCTTCTGTTGCTTTGCCCAAAAGGACCATATGTTTGTCTTTTCATGCAGGGATATTATTCCCTTGTTTGTTACATTCTGCTTGAAAGTCTAGTGCTCTCTATGTGTCATCAACTGTGGTACATGTATTAAGGTGTATCTAACCACGTCAGGCAGGAACAGTGTGGGGTAGGTTCATGTGCCTTGCCAGAGTGCAAGGAAGCAAGTACAGATTTGCGTGTTAGGTGTTTGCAGGTTAGATTGTTACCCTGCGCTTCCCCATTCCTATCCAACCTAGGTGCTCCCTACTCCTTTTTCCGGTGTTCCTAATTCCCCCACCCTATCCACAACCTCTCCCTAATCCCTCTTCCCCCCCATTGGCTGCCACGTGATGTCCTATGTATATACGATCAGGTACCTGTGCCAACCACGGTGGGAGGGGTTGATTCATTCAGCTTCTGTGTTTCGGGAGAGAGTGCCGAACTCTCTTCCCTAATAGGTGTGATTGTGACAATTGCCTTACTATCTAGGGCTTATATACCTACCTACCCTGGATGATCGTAGGACAGCGCTACAATGGTGTCATGATTCCAGATTCGCAGTTCATCCTGGGTTACGTAAAACATTGGAACTGTTACAACGATGGTGTTGGTGGTCTTCCATGAAAGATGATGTGGTGGAATACATTAAGTCATGTGCAGTATGTGCTCAATGTAAGAATGTACTCTCCAAATCAATTGGTCTTTTACACCCACTACCTGTACCAGATCAACCCTGGGAAATCTTGTATATGGATTTCATAGTGGACTTGCCTGAAGTGTCTGGTTACAATACGATTTGGGTAGTCGTTGATTCTTTTTCGAAAATGGCTCTGTTTGTGCCTTGTAAAGGCCTTCCAACTGCTCCTGTTCTGGCAGATCTGTTTCTACGACAGGTTTATCGTTTCTTTGGTCTCCCGAATATAATCATCTCTGATCGGGGATCTTAGTTCACTTCCAAGTTCTGGAAGGCTCTTACTAAGTCTCTAGGCATCGAGGACCATTTTTCCATGGCCTACCACCCACAAACTGATGGTCAGACAGAATGTCTGAATGCCACGCTCGAACAGTATCTCCGTTGCCTCATTCTCCAACATTAAGATACCTGGTTATCTGTTTTGGTCATGGCTGAATTCGCTTACAACAACTCACTTCATACGTCCACTGCTACTTCCCCTTTCTATGTTATATATGGTAGACATTCTCAGACTATTCCTTTGTTACCTTCTTTTTCTTCTATCACTAGTGTGCAAAAAGCGGTATTTACACACTTAAACGCAGCCAAAATCCATCATAAGAAACATGCTGATACTCATAGGGTTCCTGCCCCTGATTATTCGGTGGGTTCTAGGGTCTGGTTATCCACGCGTAGTTTACCTGGTCGCTGATCGCTCTTACCCTGTTTTGTGGGTCCGTATTCTGTCACTGCTCTCATCAATCCTGTCACGGTTCGTCTTGACCTACCTGACTCTTGGAGGATTCATCCAGTTTTTCATGTCTCCCTTCTCAAACCCTTCCATTCGACCACTCGTTTACCCGTTCATCCACCCCCCATTTTTGTTCAGGGTTCAGATGAGTATGAAGTACGGCGTATTCTGATCACAAAGGTCTCCCGTGGTGTACTATCACATTTGGTGGATTGGAAGGGCTATGGTCCTGAGGACAGGACATGGGAACCTGTACAAAACATTCACGCCCCTTTATTGTTGTCTAAATTATGGTCCCTGTGGAGGAGGGTATCTTTGGGAGGGGTACTGTCAGGATCCCTTCTATGTTAACTGCTCCATCATTAGTGATACCAGGCAGAGATGGTACAAAGAACAAAACTACAGTGTATCAGCGTTGCCAGCTGTACCTCGAACTCCATGCAATAAGCGTTTCCTCAGGAATAGCAGACATTGGTTGCTGTGGCGACTATGGCGGCCATTACGCTCTCCATACGTAGCGTAATCCTGAGAGAGGGAGCATGGATTCCATGGCAACCTATATAGACTTCCGGGTTCCGCGACTCGGTGCTTCTGATTTTGAATGAATCTCGGCTCTACCTTGTCTTGATCTGCTTTCTTTGGAAACCCTTTTTTGATCCTGTACCCCCCATCTTGAATTGCTTGTGACTCGGACTGTCCTCTGGTTATTCTTTCGTCTCCTGTTTCCAACCTGATTGCTTATCCATGTACCGAACCAGCTTGCTCTCCGCACTCCTCCTGCCTGCCGACTCAACTCGGATTGCTTACCCGTGTACCGAACCAGCTTGCTCTCTGGCCTCCTCCTGCCTGCCGACTCAACTCGGATTGCTTACCTGTGTACCGAACCGGCTTGCTCTCCGGACTCCTCCTGCCTGCTGACTCAACTCGGATTGCTTACCCGTGTACCAAATCAGATTTCCTCCTGGAACACTGTGGCTCCTGGCCTATTTTCTCTGAGATTGGATTGGGAACACTACTGGATTGTCTGTTGGGGAAATTCACTACACCCAGTGCATTATCCGAGAGCATTGAACTTGAGACTTGCCACAAATAGCTCTGAGGTCGTTAGGCATCCTCGTGCCGGCAGGATAGTTTTGGACTAGAGACTGCCATCCTCCGTCCAGGCATCCTGGTGCCGTCGGGTTAGGGTTAGGATACACTGGGTGTCTAGTAAAGTTAAGTTTCCCCCAACACAAGAAGTTGCTCTTGGCTTTTCTATTCTTTGGACTCATCTGGTTTCCTCTGTATTATGGATCACATCTTGGTCCCGTTATCAAGAGAAGACCTATCTGGTATAGAGAAACATATTCCGGGTTAGTGCTACGTTCTTGTTCCACTGTTATTGTCTTGCCTTATTGCCTGGCTTATCAAGTAATCTTCCCCCCCCCACCTGCAGTGCCTGGTCTTCATGTGGTGTTCTCCATCTTTTAACTAATTGATCCCTTTGTAAATGTACTTGTGTGTTCGGAGGGTTACATTGGTAAAAAGAACTCAACAGCTACACTACGGGTACAAGTTGAGTTCTTGTAAAGACTGGTAGGGGGTGCCTGTACTTCCGCTCTCTATATGGTAGAGAAGAGGCACAGAAGACCCCAGTCAAGATTCTCTATTACGGTAGCAATGGACGAGCAATCAAGGCCTAGCTTCTCAGGAGGTGATGCAGGCTGGTTCTTAAGTACAGTGTAGTCCCCGAACCCCCACAAAGGAATGTCCACACACTGTATTACTGAAAACAGTCTTTATATAATTAATATTCAAAGGTATGTACACAATCACAATAACGCACTTTGTACTCAGAAGTCAATAATGATAAATATATACAATTCTAAAGTGGTACCACCAATGTTATCAAATCTCATTAAAGTGCATCAACTCCAAGGTTAAAATGTCTCACAGATCAATAACGAGGAAACCAGCAATAGAGATAGGCAGGAGCATAAGATGGTTGAAACAATAGGCAGAATGCTGACCCCTACCAATAGGCACAGTTCTGTGTGGAGATTCCCCCCCACCTGGGCAACCTGTAAATAAAGATATATAGCACAAGCCCAGTCCATGTAATGTTCAATAGTCTTATTTCCTCCTATTAAGGTTTTACCCCCCCAATGTACCTGGTGGAGTAGAGTTCTCCGAAGAGGCGTCGACCGATCCTTCTTAAGTGACTCCCTTTAAAGCAGGAGCCACGGATCGTCGAGAGGCGTCGAGGAACTCGGCATTCGGTGTTGGGGAATCGACAGCCCTTCTTGAGTGCCCTCCCTTTAAAGCAGGAGTCACGGGTCGTCGAACGTCCAACGGTGAACAGGTGGAACTACGGCAGTGAAGTGGCAGCTTCGTTCCTAGCAGTGCTTGTCGACGACAGAGCGTTGGCGTCCAGCAAGGAAGAGGCGTGCGGGGCACCTCGGTGACGATAGTTCGGGACCGCAAAGAGATCATGAAGAACTGTGGCCCAGCAAGGGCGTCGTGTCGTCAGCGTCTCTGTGGTCCTTAGGTGGCGGGAAACCCACCGGCAGATGCTCCTCGGCGCATCGACGGTTGGGCCTTCTCCAGCGGGATAAAGTGGGCGACGATGCAGACGAGAGCGTCTGATGATCAAAATGACGTTCTTAGGCAAACGGGAGCACAGCGGCTCCGGTCAGCGACGGCGGTCATCGACAGTGGCGGACAACATTCCGAGTGCTTCTCTTTGAGATTCCGCGGCAGTCCCCGTCCCGGGTCAGCAGCCTGTCGCAGGTCTGTCTACCAGGGAGCCTTGGCAAAGATCAGCTGTGCACAATGGTCCCTCGTAGCTCGGGAAGAGGGCGCCTTACCAGGTCCTCTCTGGGTCTGTCCTTGGAGACACAGCAGCTTTCAGATTGTGAAGGAGAGCAACAGCAATTCTTCTCATCGAGCAGGGCTTCAAGGTCAAGCTTCAGTTACTCGTCGTAGCGGACTTCAGCTTCTGAACACAATTATATACTGTTGATCTCCCATTCATTCCTCTGGGTCACACTCAGGCATCCAATCATGACTAAGGGCATTCATGCAGGCAGGCAGGCAGCCAATCAGGCACACAAGGTATTCAGGCCATTCACTTCTCTCCAGACACTCACAACAAGTTATGTGTATTGGGACAAGTACCGAGCCATTCAACACTCCAAGCTGCATTCATACCGGTTTCGGGCAGGGCTGTCTCAGTCATTGTGTCAACCACCAGATACTAGACATCCACAACACAGAATGCATATTCATCACACACTCTATTCACCCAGGTCCCACCCACAGGAGGTACCCACAATATACATCACCAGGAAGGCTCCAGCTAGTCTGGCCGGGCCTTCACAACAACACCATATATGGCACTTCCATCCAACAGCCAGTCAGGGGGAAGGGACAGAGTCAGGGCTTCCCAGGACTTTGGGAAAACAAGGTAATGGGTAATAGAAAGCAAGAGGCCGCAGGGGCCATTTTGTTTTCCATCAGGAATCAACTGATCCCAATGGCAGGGCCGGGGTATCCCAAAATGGAGGATACTCCACGCACCTGTCAAATTCAGCATGGAGCTGCCACCAGCCCATACCCTGCTCTGTGGGCCACCCACAGGTGCCCAAAAGCATACACTAGGGGCACAGGGTTGCACCCCCACCCATGGGTGCCATAAGGGTATCCCACGGGTCCATTCACCAAACCATAAGAGAGATAGCTGCACCGCCAGGAATCCCACATGGACTCCTGCGCGGAAAACATGACAGAACACACGATAGAAAGCAGTAAAGGACAAGGATACAGAGGCCCTGTCCCTCCGATGCATTTCCAGCATCACAGTTCTTACTTGGATTCTGACACCGGTAGATGTATGGTCTTAGAGCGCATGTGCAGATAAGCCGGGCTCGGAAGCCGCGTAACTTCCTGACGCCTTACCGGTAGATGATATGTTCTCACTACGCATGTGCAGGTAAACCGGGCTCAGAAGCCGCGTAACTTCCTGACGCCTGACCGGTAGATGGTATGGTCTCAGTGCGCATGTGCGGATAAGCCGGGCTCGGAAGCTGCATAACTTCCTGTCGCCTGACCGGTAGATGGTATGGTCTCACTGCGCATATGCAGATAAGCCGGGCTCGGAAGCCGCATAACTTCCTGACGCCTGACCGGTAGATGGTATGGTCGCACTGCGCATGTGCAGATAAGCTGGGCTCGGAAGCCATGTAACTTCCTGACACCTGAACGGTAGATGGTATGGTCCCAGTGCGCATTTGCAGATAAACCGTGCAGAGAAGCCTGGCAGTCAGTACTATATAAGCTGCATGCTTGGCACTCAATAATGTAGGATGTATATGTCTTTCAGTCAGTACTATATGACCTGCATGCCCGGCACTCAATACTATAGGATGTATGTGTTAGGCAGAATCCTGTGCAGTTCCCTTAGGGAGAACTACAGAAGATTAAGACTACAGGTATGAACAATACATCCCCTTTGGTATCAGTCTGTACCACAAAGATTTAGTTGGTAGCTGTGGCTAAGCAGTCAGACTTATCTCAAGAGGGAGATGAGCAGTATTCAGGGTTTACACAATAGGGCTACAATATGGTACAAGGAAACACTGACCAAAGCTTGGTATTAAAAAGAATATATATATTTTACCAACTTCTAGTTCAACACATTAATCACAGTTATTAAAGTAAGTTCAAATCAGTCAAGAAAAGTATACACAACTCCCTAGTAAATTGTAGACAAGTTTGAGCAAGAGTGAAAACTGAGCAAAACGGCACAGTGAAAACCGGACACAAATGACACTCTATCAATTACTTACAAGGGAGGGAAAGGACAAGTTATACAGGAATATACTCTTAGTCACCCTAGCAACACTTCCCAATAAGATTGTGAACAAGTTTAGGCAAGGCAGTACTTTAGCATGTAATATACTATATACTAAGTGAAAACCGAGCAAAATTGCAGTCCACAAGTTTAAAGAATGGGAAGGAAAAGGTAATTATAAGAGTTAGGTGCACCAACACATTTCTAGTTGAGAAGCAATCTAGAGAAGGCAGTTGTAAAGGATTTAGCCAGAGTCAATAGGCATGTGCCAAGTGGTACAGGCAAAGTGCCTAGGAGCAAAATGTTCTTGTAGCTGCAGTCAAGTCTTTGTTAAACGATTCGAAAAGGCGGTTGCAGAAGGTGAAAGACAATGTTAGAGTATAGGGGCGGCCAACCCAACAGGTAGGTAAAGGTTTTAAAACACCGTTAGTGCTACCGAACGAAAAGGGAGGCCTGGCGGAACAAAGTACCTTAAAATGTAGAAGAGGCTCTTGCGGTGGCGGTTGTTCCTGGCAGTTCCTGCAGTTCGGGAGATCCAGCAGAGGTAGAGAGGCTCTTGTTGTGGAGGAAGGTTCAAGTTACTGCACTGCCCAGGGATGAAACCAGCCACGGTGCTGCCAAACGAAATAAAAGGTTCGCTCTTTTAAATCGCTGTCCGGGTGGACGAGTGCATGGCTATCCGGTCTCCGAGTGCAGGGCACTGGCGATTCAACCAAGGCAGGTCCGGGAAGGTGATTGGCAAACTGGTTGGCCCCACCAGCTCAAGGGAAGAAGGCTCTTGCAGATGAAGATCTTCTCTCGTTGTGTGGAGAAAAGTGGTGAGACGCTGCAGCGGGGCTTCACCGGTGGTTCAGTTGTTGCAGATGTCTTTGGCTTCACTCCTCTTCGGCTTCTTAGTTCCAGTGGCGACGTCTTGATCTTCCAGTCCTCAGGACCCTGCTTTTATGCAAAAAGATCCCCGTTCACACAGCCTAGCTGTCACTCACACAGTGGAGCAGTCATCACTGAGGGAGACCCCCTGCCTATCAGGGCAGAGGGCGACATGGGTAGCTGAGGCAACCCTGTCCAGGGGTCCTACTCCCCCTCCCACACAATGGGTCCACCCCAGACACAGTGGCGCCGAGAGGAGGGCTTCTGTGCAGAAGTCCGCCAAACGGACGAACAAAGGATCCCCGACCAGGGTTAGGATTTTAGAGAAGGACACGAGAATGAATTTATATAAAAGTTCTGGCAAATAAACCCAACCGGAGTAAAGTTAATATAAAAATAAACCGGCGGTATGTTAGAGGCTGTCAGTAAATGTGGTAGCCTCGAACAATGGGAAAATCCCATAGGAAAATATTTGCGGTCGAATATTTTTGGTAGTAACCACTGCCACCAGCCAGAAACATTTGAGAGAGGGACTGTACGGTACCCTCTCGAAAATGAACTCTAAGGAAAAACTATTAACCCTTTCCAGTACCTCCATAGTAAGATGGGTTGTACTGGTTTTGTTCATAAAGAGTGACTAGTAAAGTCAATGGGGACTTTACCTGCCCAGGGAGACAGTAGTCAGTCCCAGGGTATGGATTCTATGTTTGGAGGTCGCTACAACACCCCTGTGTCACTGCACTGAGGGTGCTGTGTAACACATGTGGATAAAGATGGTTCCTATGGGTGAGATAAACCCCATAGACATTAAACACAAAAAATAGCCTAGAACACACATAGCAACTATGCCTAAGAGTGGGAAAAAGAGTCACATTCTGCAGGAGGAAAAAAAAAAACCTTCAAATCCAGCAAAGCTGCTGGGGGACTCTATAAGTAAGGGAAATTAGTCATAGAATGAAAATTCTCCCTAACAGTATATGCCTGGCAGCCAGTACTATTTGAGCTGCATGCCTGCACTCAACTATATAAGAGTTACATGCCTGGCAGTCACTACTATATGAGCTGCATGCCTGGCACTCAATTATATAAGCATTACATGCCTGGCAGTCAGTACTATAAGAGCTACATGCCTGACACCCGGTACTATAAGAGTTACATGCCTGGCAGTCAGTACTATATGAACTGCACGCCTGGCACTCAGCTGCCCCCTGCTTGTCAGTATTCTGAGTACTGCACTCCTGGCAGTCAGTACAACAAGAGTTGCCCCCTGCTTGTCAGTACTCTGGCAACTGCATGCCTGGCAGTCAGTACTAGATGAACTGCACTCCTGAGCTGCACGCCTGGCACACAATACTATAAGATTTGCATGCCTGGCTGTCAGTACAATTTGAGCTGCACGCATGACTGCCAATACTATAAGAGTTATATGTCTGTCAGTCAGTACTCTTGGAACTGCATGCATTGCAGTAGGTATTACAAGGGTTGCCGCCTGCTTGTCAGTACTCTGGGAACTGCACGCATGGCATTCAGTACTATAAGAGTTGCCCCTTGCTTGTCAGTACTCTGAGAAATACATGCCTGACAATCAGTACTATAAGAGTTTCCCCCTGACTGTCAGTACTCTCGGAAATGCATGCATGGCAGTCAATACTATAAGAGTTACATGTCTGGCAGTCAGTACTATAAGAGTTGCCCCTGACTTGTCAGTACTCTGGGAACTACATTCCTGGCATTCAGTACAATAAGAGTTGCCACCTGCATGTCAGTACTCCAGGAACTGCATTCCTGGAAGTCAGTATTATATGAGCTGCTCGCCTGGAACTCAATACTATAAGAGTTACGTGCCTTGTAATCAGTACTATATCAGCTGCACTCCTGACACTCAATTATATAAGAGTTACATGCATGGCAGTCAGTACTATATGAGCTGCACACCTGGCACTCAATACTAGATTTGAGAGTACTGTATAGTGGGAGAGAGGCCTACGCCTAACAATGCAATTTGAGTACTTGGCTAAGCACAGCTAGATTTGAGTACAAGGCTAAACACAGCTAAATTTGAGCACAAGGCTAAATACAGCTAGATCTGATTACAAGGCTAGAAAAGCGCGATTCCGAGCACCTACAATGCCATTTGAGTTAAAGGCTAAACACGGCTGAATACAAGGAACTACAGCTAGGTTTGAGAGTCCTGTATAGTGGGAGAGATGCCTCTACCTAACAATGCAGCTTGAGTACAAGGCTAAACACAGCTAGACTTGAGAGTCCTGCACAGTGGGAGAGAGGCCCATACCCAACAATGCATTTTGAGTACAGGGCTAAACTCAGCTAGATTTGAGAGTCCTGTATAGTGGGAGAGAGGCCTATAACTAACAATGCAGTTTGAGTACTTGGCTAAGCACAGTTAGATTTGAGTACAAGGCTAAGCATAGCTAGATTTGAGTACAAGGCTAAGCACAGCGAGATTTGAGCACCTAACAATGCAGTTTGAATACAGGGCTAAACACAGCTAGATTTGATAGTCCTGTATTGTGGGAGAGAGGCCTACGCCTAACAATGATTTGTTTTCTTGGTTAGGCACAGCTAGATTTGAGTACAAGGCTAAAAACAGCTGGATTTGAGCACAAGGCTAAACACAGCTAGATATGGGTACAAGGCTAGAAACAGCGCAATTCAGAGCACCTAACAATGCCATTTGAGTTCAAGGCTAAATACGTCTGAATATGAGTACAAGGCTAAACACTGCTAGATTTGAGAGTCCTGTATAGTGGGAGAGAGGCCCACACCTAACAATGCAGTTTGAGTACAGGGCTAAACACAGCTAGATTTGAGTGTCCTTTATAGTGGGAGAGAAGCCCACACCTAACAATGCAGTTTGAGTACAGGGCTAAACACAGCTAGATTTGAGAGTCCTGTATAGTGGGAGAGAGGCCTACACCTAACAATGCAGTCTGAGTACTTGTCTAAGCACAGCGAGATTTGAGCGCCTAACAATGCAATTTGAGTACAAGGCTAAACACGGCTGAATATGAGTACAAGGCTAAACACTGCTAGATTTGAGAGTCCTGTATAGTGGGAGAGAGGCCCACACCTAACAATGCAGTTTGAGTACAGGGCTAAACACAGCTAGATTTGAGTGTCCTTTATAGTGGGAGAGAAGCCCACACCTAACAACGCAGTTTGAGTACAGGGCTAAACACAGCTAGATTTGAGTGTCCTTTATAGTGGGAGAGAAGCCCACACCTAATAATGCAGTTTGAGTACAGGGCTAAACACAGCTAGATTTGAGTGTCCTTTATAGTGGGAGAGAAGCCCACACCTAACAATGCAGTTTGAGTACAGGGCTAAACACAGCTGAATAGAAGTACAAGGCTAAACGCTGCTAGATTTGAGAGTCCTGCATAGTGGGTGAGATGGGGAAGCGGAATGTAATCACAGTATTGTACAGATGAAGGTAAGTTTGCCAAGTGGATGGGTTTCGAGGATAGAGTAATTGCTCTACTCTCCACCCAGGCCACTCCTACCGTACCAGTCCTAGTCCTTGCTGGTTGACGGCTGGCCACTGGCTTCCCCTGCTGACACCTGTAGACACTTTCTGGAGCTGCCTCTGATGGAGCTGCCTTTTGCCTTGGGGCCCTTAGACGCAGGGGCTGCCGGGCAGAGGTCTGCCCTGGTGATGTTTGGGATAAGGAGGGGAGGAGTCAATCAGGGGGCCTGTGGAGGGTTAGGGAGGCGGGACTGGGGAAGTGTAGCGAGGAGAGGGTATCGGGCATACCACGCCGGGTGAGAAGGCAAGAACAAGTGGCTATGGGGCACAAGAAAACAAAATAAAGATGTTAGGGTCCACCAAAAATTGAAGAAGTGCTCACCTGCTGCCTACAATCTTAAAAGTATGTGCAATACAGCTGAAGCCTTGTTAGGGTGTTGCAGCCACAGATCTTAAGTTTGTGGCAGTTCAACCTTATCTTGTCTAAATGTCCAGCACATGCTTCAAAAATGTGTATTCTGTTGTGTAAAAATGGGCACTGATGATGTATCAGTCAGCACTTTGGGTGTTGCTGACTGCGGGTGTTCTGAAGTCTATTTATCTGCTATTTTAAAATATATAAAGCCTTGATGGCTCAATTGCAGTAAATAAAAAATAGAAAGAACCATAGGCCCTGAGAGGCTATTTCCCTGGAATAGACCTCATCCTTGGAAGATCACGTGTGCTATAGCCTCCAGAGTCACTTTCACATGGGTGGTTGTGTGGGTATCAGGTAAATTATCCCCATAAATAATGTCACCATACATATAGTCGCCGGGAAAAAGCATAGGTGATATTATTTATTGGAATAAGATATGGGGTAAATGAGTGCAGGGGTTGCGGGGGTGAACCCTGCTCCCTTTAAAAAAATGTAGGTTTGCGGAGGTGTCCCCCGCAGGTTCCATATGGTAATATCACCACAAAAAAATGGTGTCATTCTTGTATGGCGACACTTTTTCTGGGATATTATCACATGGAACTGTTGTGTGAGGATCAGAGGGCCCCCTTCTAGGCTCCAGGCCAGCACTGTCAGCTCCCCGAGGGCCCAGCTGGGAGGGAGGGGTCCCACATCACTGCTTGCCTTTGGACCTCAGAGTCGGGGCCTCAGCTCAAATTGTTTTCCTTTCTCCATTCTGAGGCTGCCAGTATGTGACATGACCATGGCCCGAGCTGCCGATTGGCGAAGCAGCGCTATCTCCACGACGACCGAGCACAGGCAGCTTTCCCTGGGAGATGTGAACACAGTGATGGGGCCTGGAGGAAGGCACAGGGATTCCTCCCCGAATCTATGATTACAGCTCTCACTGCAACTCCGAATCTGAGATTCAGGGGCCTGAAGGAAGGCACAGGGATGCTTCCCCAAATCTGTGATTACAGCTCTCGCTCAGTTCCGAATCTGATATTCAGGGGTGTTAGGCAGAATCCACTGCCGTTCCCTTGGGGAGAACTACAGCAGATTGAGACTACGGGTATATGCAATAAAGTCCCTTTGGTATCAGTCTGTACCACAAAGATTTAGTTGGTAGCTGTGGTTGAGCAGTCACACTTATCTCAAGAGGAAGATGAGCAGTATTCAGGGTTTACACAGTAGGACTACAGTACTATGGTACAAGGAAACACTGACCAAAGCTTTGTATTAAAAAGAATATATATTCATTTTACACACTTCTACTTCAACACATAAATCACGATTATCAAAGCAAGTTAAAATAGTCAAGAAAAGTATACACAACTCCCTATTTAAATTCTAGACAAGTCTGAGCCAGAGTGAAAACTGAGCAAAATGGCACAGGGTCAACCAAGCAAAAAAGGCACTCTAGTAATTTCTCAAAAGGGAGGGAAAGGACAAGTTATATAGAATTAACCTCTTAAACAAGCGAGCAACACTTCCCAAGTGGATTGTGAACAGGTTAGGCAAGGTGGCACTTTAGCAATAGTCATACATAGGTGAAAACCAAGCAAAATGGCACTTCAGCAATACTTAAGAGGGAAAGAAGAGTGGTTATAAGAGTCCTTAGTGCACCAACACAGTTGAGGGTGAAAAGCAATCTAGTGAAGGCAGTTGTAACCGCTTTAGCCAAAGTCAAGAGGCCTGTGCCAGAGTTAGTGGTACAGGGCAATGTGCCCAGGATGAAACTATTATGGTAGCTGCAGTCAAGTCTTTGGTTTAACGGTTCAAAAGGAGGGTGCAGATAGTAAAAGATAATGTTAGTTGACAGGGGCGGCCAACCTAGGAGGTAGGTAAAGGATTTCAAACACCTTTTTCAGTACCCCTCGAAACGGGAGGCCTGGCGGAACAATGTACCTGAAAAAGTGGAAGCGGCTCCTGCGGTGGCGGTGGTTCCTGGCAGTTCGTGTTGTCCAGCAGAGGAAGAGAGGCACTTGTCGTGGAGGAAGGTTCGAGTTACTGCACTGCCCAGGAAAGAATGCTGAAACGGATTAAAAGGTACACTCCTTTAAATCGTGGTCATTGTGGATGGGTGCCTGGCTATCCGGTCTCCGAGTGCAGGGCACTGGCGATTCGACCAAGGCAAGTCCTGGAAGGCAGTTGACGAACTGGTTGGCCCCACCAGCTCAAGGGAAGAAGACTCTTGCAGGTGAAGATCTTCTCATACGTTGGAGAAAAGTGGTGAGGATCTGCAGCAGGGCTTCACCGGTGGTTCCGTCGTTGAAGATGTCTTCAGCTTCTCTCCTCTTCAGTTTCTTAGTTCCAGTGGCGACGTCTTGCTCTTCCAGTCCTCAGGACCCTACTTTTATGCAGAAAATCCCCCATTCATACAGCCTAACTGTCACTCACACAGTGGAGTGGTCATCCTGGCGGGAGACCCTCCAGTCTATCAGGGCAGAGTGCGACTTGGGTTGCTTAGGCAACCCTGTCCAGGGTGCCTACTCCCCCTCCCACACAATGGGTCTACCCCAGACTCAGTGGCGCCGAGAGGAGGGCTTCTTGGCAGAAGCCCGCCAAAAGGACGAACAAAGGTACCCCGACCTGGGTTAGGATTTTAGAGAAAGACACGAGAAAGAAATATTATTAAAGTTCTGGCAAAAAAAAACCCAACCAGATTAAAGTTAATAAAAATATAAACCAGCGGTTCGTTAGAGGCTGTCAGGAAAAGTGGTAGCCTCGAACAATGGGAAAATCCCATAGGAAAATTTTTGCTGTCGAATATTTACGGTAGTAACCACTGCCACCAGCCAAAAACTTTTGCGAGAGGGACTGTATGGTACCCTCTCGAAAATGAACGTAAGGGAAAAATGATTAACCCTTTCCAGTATTTCCATTGTAAGATGGTTTGTACTGGTTTAGTTCATAACTATGGACTAGTAAAGTCATTGGGGACTTTACATGCCCTGGGAGACAGTAGTCAGTCCCAGGGTATGGAGTCTATACTTGGGGGTCACTATGACACCCCTGTGTTACTGCACTGAGGGTGCTGTGTAACACCCATGTATAAAGATGGTGAGAAAAACCCCATAGACATTTAAACACAAAAATAGCCTAAAACACACACCAGCAATCTGTCTAAGAGTGGGAAAAAGAGTCTCACTCTTAGCAGGAGAAAAACACAAACCCTTCAAATCCAGCAAAGCTGCCGGGGGACTATAGGTAAAGGAAATTAGCCATAGAATGAGAATTCTCCCTAACAAGGGGCCTGAAGAAAGGGACAGGGATTCTTCCCTGAATCTGTGATTACAGCTCTTGCTGCAGCACAGCATCTGTCTACTTGGAGAGATTCAGGGGCCTGGAGAAAGGCACATGGATTCTTCCCTGAATCTGATATTACAGCTCTCGCTGCAGCACCAAATCTCTATCTGTCTACCTTGGGAGATTCAGGGCGGTGGGGGAGGCGGGAGGGACAATGCTCGCATACACGTCCCTCCCTCAAATGACCTTTTCGGAAACCGTGATAACAGTAATGGGCTTTTATAATATAGTATTTATGGAATAGCAAAATACTGCGACCCGTTGGTCAGAGATGTGCAATTGCCACAGAGTTCCAACGTTTGGCCCTGTATGCATTTACCTGTGATGGCTTCGCCCCAAAATGCCAGCATTTAAAAAAACAAATGTTTTATTTGTGTTTGGTTAAAAAAAACCTTTACGAAAAAACCTCAAAGTAAAAGAAAAAACACGAAGATTTGTGACAATAACATATTGCATTAAAATTGTTACATCTGTGCATGTTCCCAAAATAAATTCCAACAATATATACAGTATTCAATTTTATGCTAAAACAAAAAAGGGATTTTCCCTTTTTCTATGATTTCCTCATATATTTTTTTCAAAGACTGCTAAGTCTTTTTCTATAACCTTTAAAACGTGCCTAATGCAAAAATTAATGGATAATAAGAACCGTGCATAAGTCTATCCCATAAGATTTCGGTAACAAATTTCAATAAAAACAAAGTCTGCAGTATTTTAAATTGCGGACATTCTAATACCAAGTTTTTCAATGTTTCATTTGGTTCGTCACAATTAGGAAACCTACATTTCATCGTCTGCATAGACAGTTGCATATCCCCCCAATGTCTACATCTCTCCTTGGTTCTGAATTGATTTAATTTAATTCGAATATAGTGAGCTCTTATAAATGCGCAAGGAAATATGGTAATATATGAACAGCATGGCAATCTCTTGCGTATCAATTTTGCATATTCTGTGTAAGTAGAGTACGGCTGTAATTGCTCAGCTGTGCAAATCGAGTCATTGTCAAACCGATTTCTTTTTTTTTTTTTTTAATGAATGCAGGTCTAAAACATAAATCATAAAAAGTTACAGAGCTCTCTTCTAATAACTGCATCCATTTTTGATAATTAGTGATAGAGCATACCGTTTTTTCTTTCATCAAATTGTGTAGATTATTGTATAAACAACTGTTTGGAGGACTTATAAACTTTGCGTAGTTAGAAAGTGATCCCCATAGTACTCCACATGCGAGAGGGATAAGACTAAACTCATGCCTAACTACACAATTAGATATAGATATTTCTACATTAATGGGTCCTTTAAGTAGATGACTTTGCAAGGAATCAAGGTAATTACTGATATCAAAAGGACATATTTCAAGAATATAAATTAAAACCGCTTGCACTTTCATTATTAAAAAATTCCTTAGCAGTTTGAGAGAAAAAGAGACAGTATTTGGCAAAAATAATCTTCATTTGGCAGCTAATGGGCGGGCTTTCTGATTAAGTCTTTCTTTCCATATAGCAATGGATGAATTACTACTTACATGGTAACCTAAATAACGTATCTCAGTTAGTTGTTGTACAGTCAACTCACCAATTTTCCATGTGAATGATTTCAATTTTCTACCTGCATGGAAAACAACTATGCTAGTTTTGCCCACATTGGGTACAAAATTCAAGTCATAGGCATAGCTTTCAAATAGCTGGAGTTTAGTCTGCTGGTGTAGAGACCATGATGATCAGGTCATCAGCGAATGCGAGCCAATGCAATCTAAGGCTGCCCACTCTAACAGAGTACATACCCAACCCATTCCATAGATCGTCGAGGTCGCACAGATATAGATTAAATAAAATTGCTGCAAGGTTGCAACCCTCTTTAAATCCTATAAAAATGTTAACAGGTTCAGTCATTGCTTCTTCTCTGGTGATTCTAACTTTATATGCTGTGGCGGAATGCAACCTCATCAGCCAAAAAACGATTCCTTCAGGTATTCCCAAGGTAATTAGTTTACCCCAGAGGAGATCCCTCACTCCAGAATCGAACGCCACTGACAGGCCAATGCGTGCGATATACACAGGATTGGCTCCTTTCTTTTTTGTGTTCGATATAATGTGGGAAATCAAGGTTGCATTCAACGCTGTCCCCATACCCTTCCTAAATCCAATCTGGGCTTTGGATAGGATGGTATTCTGTGCTATAATCTTCTCCATATCATGTAAAAGTAAACTCGAGAATATTTTAGCACAGGTATCTATTAAAGAAATAGGTCTATAATTTTGGGGATCATTCAGATTTCCTTTCTTATAGATTGGGACAATTATGGATGTGCTCCATTGATCGGGAGTATTACCAATTGTTATTACCAATTCAAATTTGATCTTAAGAATTGAAGCCCACAAGGCATGGTCAGCTTTATACACGCATGAAAGAATTTCATCCAGTCCAGGGGCTTTCAAGAGGCCAAGTTTGTTTATCGCCCAAATTATATCATGTTCAGTCCAAACAAGGCAATCCCATTTCACGTTTCTAGTCAGTATTGTTTCAATACCTTTAAACCATGGAGGACAGGAGAATTTCACTGAAATATATTAGCCCAGGTTTGTGCAGATATGGGGCCTCATTCCGACTTTGGTGGTAACCACACCGCTATTTGCGGCATGGCTGCCTCCAAAATCGTTCCGACTCCGCCCTGATGAATGGAGTAATTACGGGTCCATTCCAAGGTTGGAGGGACCGGTAATTCCCTATTCACCAGGGCCCTTCCCCATTCCCATTTCAGCCCCCATAGGGCTCAAATGGGAATGGGGAAGGCGCTAATAACTGTACCGTAAATTTTGTTCTTTAAATTTGACACATGTTTCCAAATTTGGTATTAAATAAACTTCAGGCTCCCATGACTGAAATGCCACCACTTCTGGAGTCTTAGGGCCTCATTACACGGAAGGCAGTGAGCCATGACGCTATTAGCGCCATGGCTCATGCCGGTAAAATATTGGCACCGCCTTGGCGGAAAGGGGATTTACCGCCCCATTCCAAGGTTGGTGGGGCGGTAAATCCCCCTTCCGCCATTGCCCTTCCCCATTCCCATTTCTGCCCCATAGGGCTCTATGGGAATGGGGAAGGCGCTAATTACGGCACCGCAATTTTGCGGTGCCGTAATTAGCTCCGAGGTCCCTTAGCGGGTTGGTTTTTAACGCCTGCAAAAAGCAGGCGTTAAAGCACCAACCCGCTAAGGGACCTCGTAGTAAGGCGGTAATGGTTAACAGTCACCGTTACCATTAACGGTGGCCGTTAACCATTACCGCCTTCCGTGCAATGAGGCCCTTAATCTTAATAAATTTGTCCTCTTGCCAAAATCCTACATTGTGTACCCACTTCGTTTGATAAATAAGTTCAGGAGCTACATATGGTATGCATAGTAGAAATCCAACTTCCAACCTTTCCAGGTCCACATATAATGGCATCGCATTACCCATTTCAAATGCAATCTTTACCTGTGCTACATCAATTTCCCTCCTGGTCAATCTTTCTATCATTTGATGAACAATATCCTGCGAAACAAAATACAAGGGGATATGTCCTTGAATCAATTGTGAAACTGCAGTTTGAACTTCTCTCATATAATTCGTTAATAGTCTATCAACAGGACTCATTATGTTCAATATTTCATTTAAAGTTCTTTCATGCTTAATAATTTGATTCGTTGCCCGTTGCATCACATCCGCTTGTTCATTTAGAATGATTGCAGTTTCATTTATGAATCTTACTTGTTCATCCAGTCCCCTCTAATCCCATCTAATGTTTTTTGTATTATTTCTAGGTCAATACTCACAGGCCGATTCATGGAATAATTAGCGCGGCGCAAGTGGGCAAAAACGTGCGAATCGCAGTGGAATAGCGAAAATCGCAGTGCAAGTGCGAAAATCGCACGAAAAGCAGCGCACGTCGATTCATGGAAGTCCGTGCGCGACAAAACCAGCGGATGTGCGAAAAAAAGTGCGCCGCGCACGTTGGCGCACAGGCCATCTAACAGCGTGCGCCAGGTCACAGCGAAAATCGCACAGGCCACAGCGAAATTCGCACATAGCGCGGCGCACGCAACAAAAGTAGGCGGAACACGGGCGTAACACTCGGAATGGGGAACAACTTGCAAAAACGTGGGCGTCACAGGGGAAGTACAGGGCACAAGTGCGCGGAACGCCCACACGCTCGCCTACAACACGTATTCATGGAATAGAATAGGGCAAAAAAGCGCACGCTCAAGCCAGCGCACAGGCACAAACACGACCGCCACAAGAAAGCAGGCGGTAGCGTCTCTGCGGCTGTAAGAAATGTGCGCCAAAAGGTGCGCCAACAAATAGCACCCATATACTGCCATGATGAATTTCCTATACTGTGGCCCTCCAGGACAAATGACGTGCAAAGGGGTACCCACAAACACGGACACGCTGACAAAAAATACGTGTGCGTGTATACCGGGGTGCGCGGGAAGTCTCACACGCGATTTGGCCGGGTACGTGGATTTCAGGGGTGCGCGGGAAGTTCCACACGCGATTCCATCAGGGTACGTGTATTTCAGGGGTACACGGGAAGTCCCACACACGATTACAGCAGGGTACGTGTATTTCAGGGGTGCGCGGGAAGTTCCACACACAAATAGCCTGGGCGCGTGTATTTCAGGGGTGCGCGGGAAGTTCCACACGCGAATAGCCTGGGCGCGTGTATTTCAGGGGTGCGCGGGAAGTCCCACACGCGATTACAGCAGGGTACGTGTATTTCAGGGGTGCGCGGGAAGTTCCACACGCGAATAGCCTAGGCGCGTGTATTTCAGGGGTGCGCGGGAAGTCCCACACGCGATTTGGCCGGGTACGTGGATTTCAGGGGTGCGCGGGAAGTTCCACACGCGATTCCATCAGGGTACGTGTATTTCAGGGGTGCGCAAGAAGTCCCACACGCGATTACAGCAGGGTACGTGTATTTCAGGGGTGCGCGGGAAGTTCCACACGCGAATAGCCTGGGCGCGTGTATTTCAGGGGTGCGCGGGAAGTTCCACACGCGAATAGCCTGGGCGCGTGTATTTCAGGGGTGCGCGGGAAGTCCCACACGCGATTACAGCAGGGTATGTGTATTTCAGGGGTGCGCGGGAAGTTCCACACGCGAATAGCCTGGGCGCGTGTATTTCAGGGGTGCGCGGGAATTTCCACACGCGAATAGCCTGGGCGCGTGTATTTCAGGGGTGCGCGGGAAGTCCCACACGCGATTACAGCAGGGTACGTGTATTTCAGGGGTGCACGGGAATTTCCACACGCGAATAGCCTGGGCGCGTGTATTTCAGGGGTGCGCGGGAATTTCCACACGCGAATAGCCTGGGCGCGTGTATTTCAGGGGTGTGCGGGAATTATCACACACGATTTGGCTTGGTACGTGTATTACAGGGGTGTGTGGGAAGTTACACACGCGATTAGGCTGGGTGGGTCCTCACAGGTGTTCCCTGTACACCCTCGACGGCCCCTGCAGGCAGCCCACAAAACAGGGGACTACCCTGCACACCTGCTCATGTCTCCCACCACCCCCACCCCCCAGCAGTGCAGGGGCACCCTCCACCAGGCCCCCACTCATGTCTCCCACCACCCCCACCCCCCAGCAGTGCAGGGGCAGCCTCCACCAGGCCCCCACTCATGTCTCCCACCACCCCCACCCCCCAGCAGTGCAGGGGCAGCCTCCACCAGGCCCCCACTCATGTCTCCCACCACCCCCACCCCCCACCATCCAGGGCCAGCCTCCACCAGGCCCCCACTCATGTCTCCCACCACCCCCACCCCCCTGCCACCATGGGCACCCTCCACCAGGCCCCCACTCATGTCTCCCACCACCCCCACCCCCCAGCAGTGCAGGGGCAGCCTCCACCAGGCCCCCACCCATGTCTCCCACCACCCCCACCCCCCAGCAGTGCAGGGGCAGCCTCCACCAGGCCCCCACTCATGTCTCCCACCACCCCCATCCCCCTGCCACCATGGGCACCCTCCACCAGGCCCCCACTCATGTCTCCCACCACCCCCACCCCCCCAGTCACCAGGGGCAGCCTCCACCAGGGAGACTCATGTCTCCCACCACCCCCACCCCCCACCATCCAGGGGCAGCCTCCACCAGGCCCCCACTCATGTCTCACACCACCCCCACCCCCCACCATCCAGGGGCACCCTCCACCAGGCCCCCACACATGTCTCCCACCACCCCCACCCCCCAGCAGTGCAGGGGCAGCCTCCACCAGGCCCCCACGCATGTCTCCCACCAGCCCACCCCCAGTCACCAGGGGCAGCCTCCACCAGGCCCCCACTCATGTCTCCCACCACCCCCACCCCCCACCATCCAGGGGCAGCCTCCACCAGGCCCCCACTCATGTCTCCCACCACCCCCACCCCCCACCGTCCAGGGGCACCCTCCACCAGGCCCCCACTCATGTCTCCCACCACCCCCACCCCTCAGCAGTGCAGGGGCAGCCTCCACCAGGCCCCCACTCATGTCCCCTATCACCCCACCCCCCCGCCACCAGGGGCACCCTCCACCAGGCCCCCACTCATGTCTCCCACCACCCCCACCCCCCCAGTCACCAGGGGCACCCTCCACCAGGCCCCCACTCATGTCTCCCACCACCCCCACCCCCCTGCAGTGCAGGGGCAGCCTCCACCAGGCCCCCACCCATGTCTCCCACCACCCCCACCCCCCAGCAGTGCAGGGGCACCCTCCACCAGGCCCCCACTCATGTCTCCCACCACCCCCACCCCCCCCGCCACCAGGGGGACCCTCCACCAGACCCCCACTCATGTCTCCCACCACCCCCACCCCCCCAGTCACCAGGGGCACCCTCCACCAGGCCCCCACTCATGTCTCCCACCACCCCCACCCCCCAACATCCAGGGGCAGCCTCCACCAGGCCCCCACTCATGTCTCCCACCACCCCCACCCCCCTGCCACCATGGGCACCCTCCACCAGGCCCCCACTCATGTCTCCCACCACCCTCACCCCCCAGCAGTGCAGGGGCAGCCTCCACCAGGCCCCCACTCATGTCTCCCCCCACCCCCACCCCCCAGCAGTGCAGGGGCAGCTTCCACCAGGCCCCCATCCATGTCTCCCACCACCCCCACCCCCCAGCAATGCAGGGGCAGCCTCCACCAGGCACCCACTCATGTCTCCCACCACCCCCACCCCCCTGCCACCATGGGCACCCTCCACCAGGCCCCCACTCATGTCTCCCACCACCCCCACCCCCCAGCAGTGCAGGGGCAGCCTCCACCAGGCCCCCACCCATGTCTCCCACCACCCCCACCCCCCAGCAGTGCAGGGGCAGCCTCCACCAGGCTCCCACACATGTCTCCCACCACCCCCACCCCCCAGCAGTGCAGGGGCAGCCTCCACCAGGCCCCCACTCATGTCTCCCACCACCCCCACTCCCCAGCAGTGCAGGGGCAGCCTCCACCAGGCCCCCACTCATGTCTCCCACCACCCCCACCCCCCACCATCCAGGGGCAGCCTCCACCAGGCCCCCACTCATGTCTCCCACCACCCCACCCCCCAGCAGTGCAGGGGCAGCCTCCACCAGGCCCCCACCCATGTCTCCCACCACCCCCACCCCCCAGCAGTGCAGGGGCAGCCTCCACCAGGCCCACACTCATGTCTCCCACCACCCCCACCCCCCTGCCACCATGGGCACCCTCCACCAGGCCCCCACTCATGTCTCCCACCACCCCCACCCCCCCAGTCACCAGGGGCACCCTCCACCAGGCCCCCACTCATGTCTCCCACCACCCCCACCCCCCACCATCCAGGGGCAGCCTCCACCAGGCCCCCACCCATGTCTCCCACCACCCCCACCCCCCAGCAGTGCAGGGGCAGCCTCCACCAGGCCCCCACTCATGTCTCCCACCACCCCCACCCCCCTGCAACCATGGACACCCTCCACCAGGCCCCCACTCATGTCTCCCACCACCCCCACCCCTCCAGTCACCAGGGGCACCCTCCACCAGGCCCCCACTCATGTCTCCCACCACCCCCACCCCCCACCATCCAGGGGCAGCCTCCACCAGGCCCCCACTCATGTCTCCCACCACCCCCACCCCCCAGCAGTGCAGGGGCAGCCTCCACCAGGCCCCCACTCATGTCTCCCACCACCCCCACCCTCCTGCCACCATGGGCACCCTCCACCAGGCCCCCACTCATGTCTCCCACCACCCCCACCCCCCAGCAGTGCAGGGGCAGCCTCCACCAGGCCCCCACCCATGTCTCCCACCACCCCCACCCCCCAGCAGTGCAGGGGCAGCCCCCACCAGGCCCCCACTCATGTCCCCTATCACCTCCACCCCCCTGCCACCAGGGGCACCCTCCACCAGGCCCCCACTCATGTCTCCCACCACCCCCACCCCCCCAGTCACCAGGGGCAGCCTCCACCAGGCCCCCACTCATGTCTCCCACCACCCCCACCCCCCACCATCCAGGGGCAGCCTCCACCAGGCCCCCACTCATGTCCCCTATCACCCCCACCCCCCGCCACCAGGGGCACCCTCCACCAGGCCCCACTCATGTCTCCCACCACCCCCACCCCCCCAGTCACCAGGGGCAGCCTCCACCAGGCCCCCACTCATGTCCCCTATCACCCCCCCCGCCACCAGGGGCACCCTCCACCAGGCCCCCACTCATGTCGCCCACCACCCCCACCCCCACCATCCAGGGGCAGCCTCCACCAGGCCCCCACTCATGTCTCCCACCACCCCCACCCCCCTGCCACCATGGGCACCCTCCACCAGGCCCCCACTCATGTCTCCCACCACCCCCACCCCCCAGCAGTGCAGGGGCAGCCTCCACCAGGCCCCCACCCATGTCTCCCACCACCCCCACCCCCCAGCAGTGCAGGGGCAGCCTCCACCAGGCCCCCACACATGTCCCCCTGCCCCCAGGTCCTGACGATACTCAATCATGGCAGTAATGGGCAGCATACCCAGCACAAACACCCAGGCAAGGATTGCATCCACCCACATAGTGAATGCAATTACATGATACAACTCCAATGGTAAGTATGTAAATGAACACATGTCCGTCACACACACATACACAACGGGTGCAAGTGAATCTCAAAACCCATATCATGACATGTATGAAACCAATGAGAAAATACCACAAGTGAAAGTTAAAAAAACATGTATTAAAGATGAAAAATAAGTAAACAAATCAAACATACAACAATGGGGATAACAAAATAAATGGCCCATGTCCCAGAACAAATGTAAAAATAAAAAAAAAAAGTAATCCAAAAACAAATGTTGTCCAAAGCAATGTCATGTGGAAGGAAAATAATGAAAAACCATTTCCTCATGGTGAACACAATAATCAATAAAAAAAATGTTTCTTCAAAAAGCAAACTATATACACGAATATTCCAGGGTCCATGAGCCCGACACCATAAATGAAACCTACTACTACCTAATGAAAAAAATATCTACAAAAAAGTGGCCATTGTCCGAGCGGTCCAAAAAAATTAAAATGAATAAAGGAAACCTAACACTAACTGACAAAATAACTATATACAAAGGCAGCGGGCAAGTCCTGCGGCTCACTCGGTGATGCTGCTGGCCAGGGCATCATCGAACTCCATGTCGATGTCCTGGAGGCGGGACTCTGTCCTGGCCCCGAGGTCTCGCAGGGATAACCCCATGTCCAGCTCAACTCCCTGCGAGCTTCCTCGAGGCACTCAGCCCGCCTCAACGGCCGACGCATGGAGAACTCCGCCCTGACCATGGTGAGCCGCTCCTCTTCCGCCCGCTGCCGCTCCGCACCTATCCGCTGGACCAACTGCTCCCACACGGAAGACACCACCATCCCAGGGTTGCCCTGCCCTCCGGCCGATGCCTGCCCCTCTGATCTTGATGGCCCCGAGCCATGATGCCTCCCACGTTGAGCCTGCTGCTGCCTCCGACGCCACTGCCTCTGCCAGCACGACGGCATCCAGGCTGATGGAAACCACTGACGCCGTTGTGCACGTGCCCTGCCCGATGATGCTGTCACATCTTCCATCTGCTGGGGTCCAGTTGCTGTGTTGTCCACCCCTGCTGGACCTCCGACTCCCAACTGTGGCAGGGATGGGATCCCCACCGAGCTGGCTGCATTGGTCGGGGCAGGTCCACAGGGGGCCCTGGTGGCATCTGGGCCGGAAGACGGCAAGGAGAACGACTGGTGTATAGCCTGCACAGAGGAGGAGAGGGCCGCCAGATTGGCCAACACATGCAGCAAACCCCCGAACATGGCCGATCCCAATTGGGCCACATCGGCACGGTGCACTTCGTGATGACGTGCGTGCTCCTCCCGGGAAGCATGCACGGCATCACGAATCACAGCCGTGCGCATCGCGACCCCAATCAGGACCTTCTCCACACGGCCAGGGGTTCCCACGTCCGCAGGTGGAGGGGAGTCAGGTGACATGGACATCCCCTCTACCTGCGGACGGGCCTGGGACGGGGCATCCCTGCTGCTGCATGGTGGTGCACTCACAGGGTCAGGGACAGCGACATGCACAGGCCCCTCCACGGTGACCTGTGCTGCCTCCTGCCCCTGGCCCTGGACTGCACCACTTGCACCAGCAGGGATGCCCCCACCAGGCCCCATGTGTGCCCCAGTGGCGGCCTCCTCCTCCTCTGTGCAAACCACCAACCTGGATGGCTCCTCACCGTCTCCCACCGTAGCAGGCCCCTGTCGGGGCTCACCCACCCCTTCCGCTGCAGCCGTGGGGGCATCCCCGCCGCCTTGCTCCACAGCGCCGTCTCCGCCCTCTTCTTCACTAGCCGCTGCGTAGAGGGAGACAAAGAACACAAGCATCAGGGTACTGTACAATGGTCCCCTAGACAGGAAGCAATAGCAGATGAGCACCACTGTCAAAGTACACTTCCATCATGTCCCTCCACAACACATGGGTCAGTCCAGGCAAAACACACACAGTAACAGGCATGGTGCATGCCATGGACATTTCCATGCATGTCCAATAGACTCTTGAAACATTCAATGATATGTAACTCACATGCATCATGGCTCATGCCTATCACATGCACACACTTCACCTCAGTCACATCCATCTGGCCCCAAACACACCAAACACAGCGGATACAAGGGTAATTTGGCTGCTTCACTGAATCTGTGCATTGTCACACACATGTGTCATGCATCCATGGCATGCACAAGTCACAGACACGCAGGTCAGGCACACCGACATGGCTACCATATATGTACCTGGCATCAGCACCCATCCCTCACCCCCACCCATGTCCAGGTACAGAGACTGGCATGCTCTCATGTTCAAAATCTGCATAGGGCTCCCCATGCGGCATTTGAACACATGCAACAACCATGTGGGTCACACATCACTGGTCGCACATGCATTACTATGATGTCCCTGCACACATACATGCATACATGGCCTATGGCACACATACAGGCAAGTATCATAGAACCAGCACACCGCAACATGCCCTGTCTCACACAGTAATGCTTGGACACTTACCGCTCAACTCCAGACGGCCCTCCCTCTCAAGGATCTGGGCGTGGAGCGCTGGGCGTACGCGTTCCAGGACCCTCATCTGGATGGAACTCATGCGGCCCCGGCCCCCCTCCACGAGGCGCCGGGCCTTCACAAGGATCCTGGACCTCAAGTCCTCCCAGCGCTTCTTGATCTTCAGGACGTTGCGGGTTGCCACCCCCTCCGCGTTGATGGCAACCACACAGTCGGCCCAGATCCTCTCCCGTCCTTCCTTGCTGGCGCGGGACGATCCAAAGAGGGCATCATACTGCCCCAGGACATGCTCCACCAGGACACCAACTTCGGTGGCAGCTGGTGCCCCTCTGCCCCTCTGGCCTGGGGTTGCCACTGGTGCCAGATGTGGAAGTGCCCGACATGGCAACCCCAGAGGCAGGTGTGGGTGGGCAACTGGGTCCTGGGGCTGGGCTGTGGAGCGATGTAATCCCAGTCGGGAGTCTTCAGTTCCAGCAGGGGTGGACACAGCAACTGGACCCCTGCAGATGGCTGATGTGCAGGCACCAAATGGCAGGGCACGGTGGCAGCAGGCAGGCAGGCAGGCAGGCAGCAGCAGATGGCACGTGGGAGGCTGCTCGGGGCACTGGGGGGCAGTAACTCGGCCTTCTGGGCAGGAGCGTGGTCTTCCGTGTGTTTTCGCGTGGCCAGCTTGATACGGAGTGATTTGGCACGTGAAAATCCTGCACGTCAGCGTGAAATCCGAGGAAAGGCCCTTAGCGCGTAAGCGCGTCAGCACACATACGCGATTCTATTGGACCAGAGTCCCTCAGCGCGTAAGCGCGTCTGTGACGTGACCCGCACGGGTGTTCCCCACTCAGCACGTGATGACGGAGCACACGTGGAAATACTGCACGTCAGCGTGTAATTGGACAAAAGTGCGCGTACACGCGATTGGCCTATGTACGTGTATTTCATGGGTGCGCGGGCACTTACACACGCAAGTACGTCAGCGCACCTGTATCCCGTGGTGCGTGGGAATTTCCACACGCTATTGGACTGGGAACTGGATTCCAGGGGTGCGCGGGTCACACGCTCGCCTAGAACACGCGCAAAGCATAAATTTGCGCACTTTAACAATAACAAGCTCAGACGCCAGGATGAACATACCGTTCCTAGCAGCAGTGGCAGTGGGCTACCAAAGGAGGAGGAGGAGGATAGTCAGGGCCAGAATATTCACACCCAGAACCAGCCTTTTCGGGATGCCTGATGACCAGGTGTATGGGAGGTACAGGTTTCCACCACACATAATACTGGACCTGGTGAGTGAGTGGGAGGATGACCTCACATCACCCACCCTGTGCTCCCAAGCACTCAGCCCCCTGGAGAAGGTCCTCAATGTACTGCACTTCTTAGCCACTGGATCATTTCAGCGGACAAGTGCCATAGTGGGTGGGATGTCACAGGCCACCCAGTCACGCTGCCTACACCAGGTCTTGAACATCATCACTGCACACCCATCAGTCCGCAGGCACATATACCTGCCCAGAACACCTGCAGAAAGGCATGCTGCCGCCCTGGATTTTTACGGTGTGGCACGATTCCCCAAAGTGCTAGGTGCCATCGACTGCACCCATGTGGCTCTACGTCCCCCCAGGGCATCTGAGCACATCTATAGGAACCGCAAGCCCTGGCATTCCATCAACGTGCAGGTAGCATGTAATGCCAAGGGAATCATCACCTCAGTATATGCCAACTATCCCGGGTCCACCCACGACAGCTTCATTTACCGAATGTCCACCCTAAGCCGGGACCTAGAAGCTGGGCGGCATGGCGATACATGGCTGCTTGGTGAGTATGTATGCCACTGCACATGCATGCATGTTGGATACTGAGCAAGGTCACAACCCCACCAATGATACCAATCACCACCTCCACAGGGGACAGTGCCTACCCTCTCAGCCCCCACATGATGACGCCAATTCGGAACCCCACCACGCCACCCGAGGTAAGATATAACACAGCCCACATTACGACCCGGGGCATAGTGGAGCGCACATTCGGAGTGCTAAAGTCACGCTTTTGCTCCCTTGACCGTTCTGGCGGCCAGCTGTTATACGCTCCCCCAGTAGTGTGCAGGATCATAGTGGCAGCATGTGTCCTGCACAACGTTGCAACACGCCGGGGCCTGGCCGTGGACATGGTGGTGGCCCCACATCCCCAACCACATGCACAGCCGCTGCGCATGGGAGGGGAAAGGGCACGGGGGGAGGCAGCCCGTACACAGCTAGTGGCTAATTACTTCACATAGAAATCACACCCCTGTGGAGTGCACACTGCCCTGGCACATTCCATCTGACAATCAATGATGACTCAACCTGACACTGATCCTGAATGTCTGGAGAATGAACCGTGAATACCATATCAGCCTGAGATTGTTCACCTGGAAGTGTCACAATGTGTGCATCCCTACCCACACAGACACCACCAATGCAGTTTTGTGGAGTTACACATTCAAGCAGCTAAAAAGAATACCCACTTGCAAAATGCAACAAGAGGACAGTGCCATGTCAGCCAACCCAACCCCAGCACCGCCACACGACACACCGTGCCATGCTATTTGCAGGTAAACAAAGTAATCCCCACAACATGACACTAGTGTCACTATGTACAGTGTCCCTATAAGAAACCTGCAACACCTGAAATGCTCACAGCAATGCCGGACCAACAACATACTTGAGCACGTACAACCATTAACATGACATCACAAATGTTACATATTAGTAGTCTCACCACCTGGAAATGCCTGCACTCCCACCACTACCAATTGTGCAGTGTTGGCGCCATGTAGAGTTGTAGGTGCACTGCTGCCAACATGGACCCCATCTCCAGACTAGAGGTCCTTGTGTAGACATGAGGAAGGGACCTGCAAATTGGGAGGCAGACACAGAAGATGAGTTACACATCAATGCAACATGCAGTGTACAACACAACAGCAATATGCACTAGGAATGTATACACAGTATTGACTACAGACTGCCCACACAGCTCATGGGAGTCCAACGTCACTGTGTAATTCACTGTCACTTGGGCACACCCTTTGCAAGCCCATGGAAACGGGAAGCAGGAGGGGTGTGTGTGACTCAAACCCAAGCATCTGAACCAAATACATTACAAGCCTGCATGTGCCCAGCCACAATGCAGCGTATGCCCACAGGAACCACGGAAACCAACAAATCGTCCTGAAAAAATAGGGAATAAAATAAATAAAAATAAAAATAAAAATAAGAAACAATCAAAAATGGCCATTGATGGGCCCGGGGGGGTTGGGGAGGCCACCCAGGACGTCCGAGGACAGGATGCACACCAGAACCCACCTGCGTGGATCCTGGGAAAATAAAACACCTCCATGGGCTCATGGCCCACACGGCTACCCTATTGTGGGAGTATCACTGCTGTCGCTATTATCACCCTGTGCAGCTGCATCCAGAGGTGGTTGCACTATGGGAGGCAGCCCACGCAAGGCCCTAGTCTGCTCCTCCATGGCTGCAAGCATGCGGGTGTGGTAGGTCTGGTTCTGGAGGATGAGTGTGCGGAGGTCCCCATGCAACAACTCACGGGATGCCCGGACCTCCGCCCTCGTTGCCTGCATCTCAGCTGAGAGCGCACGGGTGAGACGCTCCAGCTGCTGTTCTGTCCTTTGGTGTGTTGAAGCCTCAAGCTCAACAAGAGTCGTCCTGAGGTGAAGGAGCTCCTGCCTCAGGGCTTCCCTGTGGCCCTGGGACTCAATGGAGATGGCCTCCTGCAGAGTCACCAGTGCCGCCCGCCTGTCCCTGTTGGACCCCAACATGTCCTCCCTGTGTGACTGGCAGATGGAGTCGGTTGCCTGCTCTAGATGCTCCATCAGCCTTTCTGGGGGGACAATGGAAGTGGCCAACCTATCCATGGCCTGAGCCATCATCTCGGATGATGCAGCCTGTTGGGTTGCCATACCGTAAATGGATTGCTCCCATGCGGTATTGCCAGGTGGCGTACGGCCACCACGTCGGCGGGCACCACACCTGTCTGGGGCAAGGCGAACTGCGCCTTGCTGTGCCGGCACTGCCTGAGGCTGCAGGACTGCATTCCCCCCTCTGATCTGCTGGCCCAGGAACAGGATCAGATGTCGCGGAGTGTGACCCTGCATCCATAACCACCAAAGGCGTAGCTGCCAACACTGACATCCCCATGGAGGGTTCTGACCCTGGTGCAGGTGGGTGAGACAGAACAGAATCCCTCCCTGGAACACTCACCTGCGACGGCACGTAGGTCTCATCCGAATCAACACCTGAGTACAGCTCGGGGGAGGTGCAGCCAGAGACACCCCTTGAGAGCACGACCTGCAGCACTTGTGGGTTCTCCCCCACCACCACACCACGTCCCTCACTGGTGGTTGGTCGGCCCTCGGACCCCTCCTGGGTCTGCACCATCTCCACAACCCCAGCAGTATCAGGTGCGTCTTCCCCTGCAAAGACATGAAAACAAAGAAATGGAAACAGGCATTAGCACCATGGCACACAATGAGGGCTGAGAAGCAAGAGAACCAGTACTTGATTGACACATGTCCCACATGACTAAAACCCTCCCATGCATGCACCCTCACTGCGTATGAAGTGCAGGCAAATGGCACACACTGATGACACCAAGATGGAAGATGAACACATTTTCTGCATGCTGCCTGGCAGTGGCATCACACATTGGCCTGTGATTGCCAGGTGAAACACACATGCCATCACACAGATGGCATGTACCATTGCTATTGAGTGAAGATGGAGAGGAGGGCAGCACCTATTCATTCAGTCCAGTTCCCGCATGTAATTGCTTTTCTAATTCTAACAGGTCAGATTTTTCACCTGGAGCTGCCAGTCTGAAATGGTCCAATTGCACAGGGACATGTGTGTACAAATGATATCCAGGTAACAAAGTCACTCCACTTTACCATAGCCATGTCAGACATGTGACTAGTGGACAGCGACATGGCTAGTAAAAGTGGGGGAATGCAAACAATCTGACCGAATGAACAGTGAAAAATAAGCAACTATGTTGTGGCAAGGTGACACTTCAAGGGCAACTGGCGTGCAGTTGGGCTAGATGTCTACTGTTGGCAGAAGAGATACTGCTATGGCCAAATGCAGCTGCGCAGGAAGTATTGCATGAAGCACATGGCTGACCCATACGACTCAGGCGCACACACTCTCACCTGGCACACAAACAGAAGCCCTCACACACACACCATGCACATGGATGACACACACATGCATGTGCACTCACCGGACAATGCCTCGTAATCAGCCAGATCTCCCACGCCTTGGATCTGTTCCTCCGTGACGTAGGTCCCAGCGACTGACTCATGTGGAGTGAGTTCCATGTCTACTACTGGAGACCCACCTCCAGTCACTAGAGTTGCGGCATGACTTGAGGCCAGCTTACTCTTTGCCCTGCGCTTTAGGTCATTCCAGCGTTTATAGCAATCATTGGCTGTGCGCCTCACGATTCCAAGGGCACTTACGATGTCCGCAACGGTCTGCCAGTGTGCCTGGCGTTGTGCAGGTGTGGTCTTGGATCCTGCAACAATGACCATCTCGTTGTCATGTCCGGACACATACTCGACAAGTGTATTCAGTTCGTCATCCGTGAAGCTGGGCTTCCTGGACGGGCCGGACTGTGTAGCCGTGTCTGGGGCATCAGCCTGTGCCGGACGAGCACTCTTCCTCTTCCGCTTGGAAGGTGGTGGTGATCCTGAGTGTCCTGCGCCGCTCTGGACACTAGGGGCAGGAGCCCTGGTGGACTCTGTATCAGGAGTGTGGGATTGCACACTCAGCATGGGAGTTGGTGCAGGCATTGGCTCTAGTGTGATGGTGTCAGGGGGAATGTCAGCAGCATGGACTAGGACCGACACTGTCCTGGCTGGGTGTGTGAGGGCTGGGGTGGATGGAGCCGCAGCTGCCCCTGCAGCCTCTCCGCCCTGCCTCCTTGGTGCAGCAGTTGACCTTGCTGCCCCAGATCCACGTGGCATGATGGCATCAACGTGCACCAGCGCACGTGTCGTAGCCCTGCTGACCTGGAAGTCAGCCATGGAGTCAGCCAGGTCTGGTGCCACAATGGGCTGGTCCAACAAGGGCGGAGCATGGATGGTGTCAGCCACATCAGCCTCAACGGGAGGAGGGAAGGGGGGGGATTATGGGTGCCCGTGACTGGTCCTCCACACATGGGGGGACAGGCTCACCCTGCAAGTTACGACCACGTCCCCTACCGGATCCACCACGGCCACCACTTGTGGCTCTTCCACCTTTGCCACCCTTACAGAATCTCGCCTCCCAGCCATGGCACCGATGTTAATGTGCGTATGGGAGTGGATGTAGACTATTGTCCTGGGCAATTGGGGGTCAAAGGGGTTGGGTACCAGATGGTAATTGTACCCTAGTGCTCTAGCAAGGCTGAATTTAACCCCTGGAGAAAGATGTCGGGTCACGCAACGCACAGGAGGCCCAAAAAAGGGAGATGACGTGCACGCAACCCCTCCTAGACCACATGTGCAGAAAGAAAAACCTGCACTACGCTGTGGCACCCAATAACACAAGAATGAACGTATGCGTGTCACACGTACCCTAGAATGACCTCTGAAGGGGTATGCTACACACGGGGCAAGCACAGATGTTAGATACGTGCGTGACTCACCGTCTGCCAGGTAAAAGAGCGTGAAAAATGAGCGCGTTTGGTTGGCAACACCCCCGCCAAAAGAAGATATGTACGCTGTCTGAGGAGACAGGACAACAGTAGAAGGGAACACTGTTTGAGGGAACAGGCCCAGGTAAACCAGTACAAGAGAAAAAATAGAAAAAGCTGTCAGAGGTAACAGGGAGTACGAACTTGAAACGCCGTGAAGTAAATCGCGTGTGAAACGACAAGAAGTACAGAATTCACCCACTCGCTCTCCACGAAAAGCAGTACAAGGAATTGGTGTTCTACACGTGCCTTATATGCAGGCCCACACGTACAGCGTCACTTACGCGGCGTGTACGTGCTAGGCCCATTCCCACCAATTACACGCTTTGTCACTTCTGCGTGTAGGGCTATTTCCACCAATAACACGCTTTGACACTCGGACGTGTCACGCAACTTTTTCCTACGCGTGCACGTGACTTCATAGACGCGCATACGCGTTTACGCGCTAAGGGCCTTTCATCGATTTACACGCAGACGTGTGGGATTTTCACGTGCAAAATCACTCACTACGTATCAAGCTGTCCACGCGTTCACACACGAAAGACCACGCTCCTGCCCAGGAGGCCAAATTACTGCCCCCCAGAGCCCTGAGCACGCTCCCACCTGCCATCTGCTGCTGCCTGACTGCCTGCTACCCACGTGCCCTGCCATTTGCTGCCTGCACATCAGCCAGGGGTGCTGTTGCTGTGACCACCCCTGCTGGAACCAAAGGCTCCCGACTGCTTTTCCGTCACCCCACAGCCCAGCCCCAGGATCCAGTTGCCCACCCACTCCTGCCTCTGGGGTTGCCATGTCGGGCACTACAACATCTGGCACCAGTGGCAACCCCCGGCCAAGGAGGCAGAGGGGTACCAGCTTCAGTGCCAGGGAAGTTGGTGTCCTGGTGGAGGATGACCCTGGTGGCTGGGGGGTGGGGGTGGTGGGAGACATGGGTTGGACATGGGTGGGGGCCTGCTGGCAGGTGCCCCACAGCGCTGGGGGGTGGGGGTGGTAGGAGACATGGATGGGGGCCTGGTGGAGGGTGCCCCTGGTGACTGGGGGGGTGGGGGTGGTGGGAGACATGAGTGGGGGCCTGGTGGAGGGTGCCCCTGGTGGCTGGGGGGTGGGGGTGGTGGGAGACATGGATGGGGGCCTGGTGGAGGGTGCCCCTGGATGCTGGTGGGTGGGGGTGGTGGGAGACATGAGTGGGGGCCTGGTGGAGGGTGCCCCTGGATGCTGGGGGGTGGAGGTGGTGGGAGACATGAGTGGCGGCCTGGTGGAGGGTGCCCCTGGATGCTGGGGGGTGGGGGTGGTGGGAGACATGGGTGGGGGCCTGGTGGAGGGTGCCCCTGGATGCTGGGGGGTGGGGGTGGTGGGAGACATGGATGGGGGCCTGGTGGAGGGTGCCCCTGGTGACTGGGGGGGTGGGGGTGGTGGGAGACATGAGTGGGGGCCTGGTGGAGGGTGCCCCTGGTGGCGGGGGGGGTGGGGGTGATAGGGGACATGAGAGGGGGGCCTGGTGGAGGTTGCCCCTGGATGCTGGGGGGTGGGGGTGGTGGGAGAGATGGGTGGGGGCCTGGTGGAGGGTGCCCCTGGTGGCTGGGGGGTGGGGGTGGTGGGAGACATGGGTGGGACCCTGGTGGAGGGTGCCCCTGGATGCTGGGGGGTGGGGGTGGTGGGAGACATGGGTGGGGGCCTGGTGGAGGGTGCCCCTGGATGCTGGGGGGTGGGGGTGGTGGGAGACATGAGTGGGGGCCTGGTGGAGGGCGCCCCCGGTGGCTGGGGGGTGGGGGTGGTGGGAGACATGAGTGGGGGCCTGGTGGAGGGTGCCCCTGGTGGCTGGGGGGTGGGGGTGATAGGGGACATGAGTGGGGGCCTGGTGGAGGGTGCCCCTGGTGGCTGGGGGGTGGGGGTGGTGGGAGACATGGGTGGGAGCCTGGTGGAGGGTGCCCCTGGATGCTGGGGGGTGGGGGTGGTGGGAGACATGGGTGGGGGCCTGGTGGAGGGTCCCCCTGGATGCTGAGGGGTGGGGGTGGTGGGAGACATGGATGGGGGCCTGGTGGAGGGTGCCCCTGGATGCTGGGGGGGTGGGGGTGGTGGGAGACATGGGTGGGGGCCTGGTGGAGGGTGCCCCTGGATGCTGGGGGGTGGGGGTGGTGGGAGACATGAGTGGGGGCCTGGTGGAGGGTGCCCCTGGATCCTGGGGGGTGGGGGTGGTGGGAGACATGGTTGGGGGCCTGGTGGAGGGTGCCCCTGGATGCTGGGGGGTGGGGGTGGTGGGAGACATGGATGGGGGCCTGGTGGAGGGTGCCCCTGGTGGCGGGTGGGTGGGGGTCATAGGGGACATGAGTGGGGGCGTGGTGGAGGCTGCCCCTGCACTGCTGGGGGGTGGGGGTGGTGGGAGACATGAGTGGGGGCCTGGTGGAGGGTGCCCCTGGTGGCTGGGGGGTGGGGGTGGTGGGAGACATGGGTGGGGGCCTGGTGGAGGGTGCCCCTGGATGCTGGGGGGTGGGGGTGGTGGGAGACATGAGTTGGGGCCTGGTGGAGGGTGCCCCTGGATGCTGGGGGGTGGGGGTGGTGTGAGACATGAGTGGGGGCCTGGTGGAGGGTGCCCCTGGTGGCTGGGGGGTGGGGGTGATAGGGGACATGAGTGGGGGCCTGGTGGAGGGTGCCCCTGGTGGCTGGGGGGTGGGGGTGATAGGGGACATGAGTGGGGGCCTGGTGGAGGGTGCCCCTGGTGACTGGGGGGGTGGGGGTGGTGGGAGACATGAGTGGGGGCCTGGTGGAGGGTGCCCCTGGTGGCGGGGTAGTGGGGGCCTGGTGGAGGCTTCCCCTGCACTGCTGGGGGGTGGGGGTGGTGGGAAACATGGATGGGGGCCTGGTGGAGGGTGCACCTGGTGGCGGGGGGGTGGGGGTGATAGGGGACATGAGTGGGGGCCTGGTGGAGGGTGCCCCTGCACTGCTGGGGGGTGGGGGTGGTGGGAGACATGGGTGGGGGCCTGGTGGAGGGTGCCCCTGGATGCTGGGGGGTGGGGGTGGTGGGAGACATGAGTGGGGGCCTGGTGGAGGGTGCCCCTGGATGCTGGGGGGTGGGGGTGGTGGGAGACATGAGTGGGGGCCTGGTGGAGGGTGCCCCTGGTGGCTGGGGGTTGGGGGTGGTGGGAGACATGGGTGGGGGCCTGATGGAGGCTGCCCCTGCACTGCTGGGGGGTGGGGTTGTTGGGAGACATGGGTGGGGGCCTGGTGGAGGCTGCCCCTGCACTGCTGGGGGGTGGGGGTGCAGGGGGACATGAGCAGGTGTGCAGGGTAGTCCCCTGTTTTGTGGGCTGCCTGCAGGGGCCGTGGAGGGTGTACAGGGAACACCTGTGAGGACCCACCCAGCCTAATTGCGTGTGATAATTCCCGCACACCCCTGTAATACACGTACCTGGCCAAATCGCATCTGAGAATTCCCGCGCACCCCTGTAATACACGTATCCAGCCGAATCGCGTGTGATAATTCCCATGTACCCCTGTAATACACGTACCCTGGCCAATCGCGTGTAGAACTTCCCTCGCACCCCTGTACTACACGTACCAAGCCAAATCGCGTGTGATAATTCCCGCGCACCCCTGTAATACACGTACCTGGCCAAATCGCATGTGAGAATTCCCGCGCACCCCTGTAATACACGTACCCAGCCGAATTGCGTGTAGGACTTCCTGTGTACCCCTGTAATACACGTACCCAGCCAAATCGCGTGTGATAATTCCTGCGTACCCCTGTGATACACGTGCCCTGGCTAATCGCGTGTGAAACTTCACGCGTACCCCTGTAATACACGTACCCTGGCTAATCGCGTGTATAACTTCACGCGTACCCCTGATATGCACGTTACCCGCTTTGCGTTCCTTGTTTGGCAGCCCTGTAGACTGGTCCAGGGTTAGCGCAGCCCTTTGCGATGATTTAGCGATTTTGATGGCTTTTCCTTGCGCGAGGGCGTTCTTGGGGGCGTTACTGGCGCTGCTGCAGGGTCGCTGTGATACTCTGCACCACGGCTGGTTTGGGAGCCTAAAATCCATGAATACGCTGTGCGCGGAAATTGGTTTTAGCGCACGTGCCTGGCGCAGACAATCGCACGCGGACACTCTGCGCCAGCCGCTTGCGACACTTTTCTGCGAAATTCTATGAATTACCCTGTCAGTTGTTGCGCTTTAGTACTCAGTGTTCCTACCGAAATAGCATTGGCTGTTGATATTGTGGTACCTATTATGGCTCCAACTATAGACATTACCAATGATATCGCGAGCATCACCGCACCTCTCTTTCCTCTCCTCTTCTTAATGTCTGCTGAATTCACAAATGTTTTCTCCAATTGCATCAATATATCGCTTATCGACTGCTTAGCGTCCTCTTTTCTTATTTCCAGCCACTCTTTAGTCTGTTCAATTTTAATGCCGGTATTGTTCAAATGTTTTTCAATCAAAATCTCAGGATTCAATGGTATGTAGATGTTTTTGAAAATCATCCTTCTATCACTCATGATGAATCCTGGTGCCTCTTCCACCGCGATACCAGATGCTGGTCCAGGTTCAATGACAACCTGTGCTTCTGAATTCTTGAAGATCCCTCCAAATATCATTATCATTAAACATATTGTTGGTGTCATCTTCAATGCTGATCGCTTTGCAGCCTTGGTCTTCGCCCCCTCTTGGGGCTTTCCCGGAATCCGTCCACGTGGGCTCCAGGACTCCATTGTCTCCCATGACCTCTGGTACAAATAGTTAATGTTCTAAACCAAAATAGAAAAGAAACAGATTAAGTATATAGCACAATACTAACTTCACCCTTTTGCCAAAAATAAAACATTTTTTTTTTCTGAAATTAAACTCAGGTTAAAAAGAAAATAAGCATACATGAAACAACATTTTAAATTCAATGCATTTTCATTCTGCATACCAGTCCCATAAGCTCCCATTATATATATTTTTTTCTTTCTTTATTTATTTATTTATTATTATTTTTTTTACATTTTATATATATTTACATATATTACAGTGTTTATGTGCCATTATACTAATCAACTTTTTAACTTCTCTGTCACTGCCTCCTAACTGTACCCATTTATTTTATCTTTTTGTGTTCAAGGGACTTTCTGTTGTATTGTGTGCATCAGTGGGCAGTAGCCCCAGGGCTTTCTGTTTCTACATGCTCAAGCTGCCTGATCTCATGTCTGGGATGGCATGGCTTCATCTGATTTACATGGACAAACTGCTCTATCGCTGTTTCACCTTCATTCTTCAAAATTTTATAAACTACAGGAGAGATCTTATCTATAATTCGAAATGGCCCCTGCCAGGCTGCTAGAAATTTAGAATTTTTCTGTTTACTTTTTCCAAAATGAAACTTATACACCTGATCCCCTACACTGTATTCTCTCACTGATGTTCTTTTATCATAGTATGTCTTAGCACTGTCAGCAGCCCTTTCCAGATTTCTATGCACAAAAGCAAATGCATGTTGCAAATGCTTCCTCAGTTCATCAATGTACTCATGAACTGTGGATGCACTTACAAGTGTCTGCTCATGTGTTCTGTATAACAGGTGTTGTGGTAACACCATTTTCCTACCTGTCAAGACCTCATTGGGGCTAACACCTGTTGCTTTGGCAGGAGTTGATCTGATTGCCATCAAAACCAACGGTAAAAGTAAATCCCAGCTGGAACCTGCTTCTGCCACGAATTTCTTTAAAATATCCACAACAGACCTATTGCTCCGTTCAACTCCACCTGAAGAGGCTGCCCGATATGCGATATGTAGTTCCCTTTTCACACCCAGTATTTGCCATACCTTACTCATTAGAGTACTTGTGAAATTACTTCCTCTGTCTGACTCAATTCTTTGTGGCAACCCAAACCTTGAGAACACATGGTTCACCAGCAATGTGGCTGCTGTTTGCGCACTACAATCTGGTGCAGAAATACATTCAATCCACTTCGACATCAAACATATCACACTTAAAATGTAACAGTGTCCTCTGCTTGACCTTTTTAAAGGGCCTGCATAGTTTATTTGCAAATCTGACCATGGGAGATTTAGGCCTCTTTTCATCAATGGGGCTCTATGCATTGGTGAAGCAGGTTTAAATTGGGCACATACTAGACACCCTCTAGTATATAATTCCACATCTTGGGACATATGTGGCCAGTAAGCATAATCTTTTAGTATTTCCAATGTTTTTTGTGAACCTCTATGGCCTGCAGTTATGGCATCATGTGCATGTTGTAGCATTAGCCCTCTGAATGAAAGGGGTACCACCCACTGTATTTGTCCTGTTATGGACTCTCTAATCATGAGTCCATCCTGCAGTCTAACTCGTTTTTTATTCTTTAATAGCACCCTCAACTCTTCTTTTCCAATACAATCATTTTCTGTTAAAGGGTTTTGTTCAGGATCTATCAAATGGTTATAATAGATTCCCAAAATTTGATCCTTCTTTTGTGCCTCAATCAAATCCTGGTCTGGCGTGTCATGACCCCACTGTACCACTGGTTGCTCTACCTCCTTTGGTGTTTTAGAACGTGTTACTGCATCAATTTGTATTTCACCCAGTAAATCATCTATAGGTAGCAATTCTCCCATCACAGCCCCAATTTTAGCCAGGTGGTCTGCCTTATCATTTCCCTCCTTATCCTCTCCGGGTGTTTTTAAATGCCCACGAATTTTTCTCCAGTATATTGTTAGATCATTTTCTGACACCAATTTGTCTATGGCTTGTATCATTTTTCCATGTTTAAGTGGCTTTTTGTTGTATGTAACCATGCCTCTCGCTTTCCAGCCAGGTAAATACTCCACAAAGCTATTTCGTGCATAGTCGGAATCAGTCACCAGGACAATTTCACTGAATTTATTATCAACTGCAGTAGCAATTGCTTTATAAATGGCCGCCAATTCCACCACTTGACTGCTTCTAGCTCCAATCCTCACCCCTACACTGGGGACGCCTTCACATTTCAACCAGACATTCCTTATTCCTGACACAAATTGTTTATTACTGTCATTTTCAATGTGAAAAGCACAACCATCCACATATACAGTTGGCAGATCCTTGCATGTTTTTTCATCAAAAGCTTTGTGTGGTGATTGTTCAAATTCCTGCAAACTAGGTTCCACTTCCATTTCGTTTGATACTTGTTCAGCTGCACAGTCATGTAAATCAGCTAACCCTTGAGCAATTGGGCTCTTTTTATTTTGTCCATATCTCACTTCTACAGGAAAACCTTGTAATGCCAGCGTCCATGAAGTGATTCTGGACTGCGCTAGATTACCTGACCTAATTCTTTTACTCTCTAAAAACTGCAAAGGTTGATGATTTGTTTCAATAATCACCTTTTCTCCCTGAACAATAGGGTGGAAATGTTGTAACGCCCACACAGTGGTTAATAGGGCCTTTTCACATTCATTGAATTTCATTTCAACTTGGGAAAATGCTTTACTTGCATATGCAATTGTTTTGTGATTCACATCATGTTTTTGTGATAACACTGCTGACATACAATGTCCAGAGAACCCTATTTCTATAAAGAAATCCCTACCCTTTATGGGATATGCTAAACATGGTGCCTTTACAAGACATTCCTTCAATTTAGCTACTGCCTCAGACTGCTCTTTTTCCCATATCCAGGGTGTATTCAGTTTAAGCAGTTTAGTCAATGGTTGAGTGATTTCAGCATAATTTTCAATGAACTTTCTGTTGTAGCCTGTCATCTCTAATAAACATTTTACCTCTTTCACATTTTTAGGGTCCTTTCATTTTTGTATGGCCTCTATTTTCTTCTTTTGTGGATTTAGCCCATGTTCAACCACTTCATGGCCTAGAAAGTTCACTTTTTCCTTGCACCATTGTGCTTTTTGTAAGGACACTTTGGCGCCTGCTTTCTGCAATTGGCCAAGCACATGTCTTATTTCATCAAAATGGCTTTTCAGGCTTTCATTTTTTATCAGGACATCATCCACATAAACTATGGTTCCTCTTTCTGCTGCATCAGGCATGGCCTTTCTCAAAAATATGCCAAATTCACTGCCACTATTGATGTACCCGTACGGAGCTCTAAGCCAAGCATATTGAGTCCTGTCAAATGTAAAGGAAAATAAATGTTGTATCTCCTCTGCCAATGGCACGCACCAATATCCAGAGGTGAGATCTAATGTGGTAAACACTTTTGAACCATGTACCTGAGCTAAACCCTGATCAATGAATGGTAGTGGGCATCTGGATACTGGCACTCTTTTATTTAACTCCCTCAAGTCTGCACATAGCCGCCATTGACCATTTGGCTTTAACACACCTAAAATAGGTCTATTGGATGTGCTATGAATGGGCCTGATGATTCCCCGAGCTTCCAAATTCTTTATAATCTCTGCTAATGATTCTAAACATGCCAGCGGTAGTCTATACTGGCGTGCAAATACTGGACTTCTGCTACACACTTCTGGTAGTGTGGCCACATGTAAATCAGTTAAACCGCAATCATAAGCATCTTTTGCAAATACATCCTTAAACTCCATAAATATCTCCCTCAGATTGTTTCTATCCTCATCGCTGTCACAGGCATCCGCTAAGGAGATCTGCTCTTCTACCATTTTGGAAAATTCTGGAAAATCTTCTGGTAAGGGAATCTCGGCGCTTTCCTCTAACTGTGTGGCTGTGTCTGTTTGTAAAGCTGCCACTTTTAAATATTTTGGCATATCAGCTTCCACTTCAATGGGCTGATTTTCTGTTTCATTTTCATTTAAATTAAATGTTATGCAATCCTCTTGATGGCAGCACACTGTCTCATTTGAATCATAAGATTACACAGAATGAGTTTTAAATATTCCTTTGGGCTGAGAGTCCATGTGTTCTGGCAACTCACCCTTGGCATCTACATACTTTTCAGGGATATTTCCAATCACCATGTTATTTAAATCTGCCGTATAATGTGATTTTTGTATGGCCATTCCTAATGGGGAGTTTTCCTCTAAATGAATATCCTGACAACCCTTATTATTTACCATAATTTTCACAGATCCTTCACCAATATCTACCAATGGAATGTATTCATAATCCAGGCCTTGCTGTTTTATGGATTCTTTCAGGCATACAAATGCATCAGAGTCTTTCATCTGCTGTCCATTTTTGCATTTCAGTGTTATTGCAAACTGTTTTGTAAATGCAGGAATAATAGTATCTTTCCTCATTTGTAATTCGATTGCATAAGGAACCAGTTGTGCACAATGATAAGCCCTTCTTTTGTCTTCGAATTCAGGTGCCGGCCCACCTAGGCGTGACCATATTTTTTGATTAAGGAAATCTAACACCATACACATTCTGTGCATGATGTCATTGCCCATGTAAAAGTCATTTTGTGCTCCACTCACTATCCATACATTATGGTACATTGTTTTCTGCCCAATGCTAATTTTAAGCATGCATCTGCCTGCAATTTGGTTTTCAAAGTCTGGACTGTCCAACCCAGAAACATATTGGTTTTTAATCCTAAATTTCGGGATTTCCTCCCTCTCCATTATTTTTTTGCAATACTTTCTCATTAATGAAGCTCCTCTCCTGTTCAAGCGCTTAAGTGGCTTTTATTGTTTTAAAACAGTCATTTATACCAACATGAACCCATAGTTGCTCATCTTCCATGTTTATTTCAGCAACAGTGGTAATGTGTTTTTCTGAATCTGTTTTAGGAGCAATATTCTGTTTGATTGTTTTCTCTTTTAAATAAAAACGTAATGTGTGCTCATCTATGGCAGTCTGCCAATCTTTCCTTGGGTCCAAGTATATTTGTACAGGTAGTCTCTCATTGTCGCTCTGCATTTTGTCTTGTCACATTAATATAACAGTGACACTAGGTATACAACTATTCTGGAGATATACCTCCACAGCATCATTTGTTTTGGCAACGGTGTGACATTCATTTATGTTGCTGTTTTGTGATTTTAGTGTCTTAGGTCTCAATGGTTTCTTGTTAAGGACCACAGCACTCCATTCACCCCATCTATGAGAGGAGACAATCTTTTCAGGTAATCTGTCCCCATCAGAAATGGAATTTCACAAACAGATGTGATCAATACCTCTTGTTTCATTCTGTGCTTTCCCATTTTTATGTCAACCTCAGTTACACCTATGATGGGCACCTCCTCCCCATTAAAGTTATGCACTGGACCTTGATTTTCCTTCACTGTGATCTGATTCTGTGGGGGTCTCCCTTCATTGATACTCTTTACCAGCTCCTTGGACATAATTGTGGCCTGTGCGCCAGTGTCAATCATAGCAAATGTTTGGCATTTTTCTTCTACAGTGATGGGTGCATAATATCTGTCCTCAACTTCCTCTAATACACATAAGAAGTGTGAATTCTTACTGATTTCAGTGCTCACCTTTCTCAGGCCTTTTTTCACTTTTGGCTAAGCACATTGGTAAATGGAAAGACGTTTTTCCCTCCTTTTTACCCATTTCTGCGCGAGAGACTTTATTCATTTCTCCATGATCAGAGGTTTTTTGGAGTGTGGCCACTGTTCACCCATCCATCTGGGTAACATCAGGGACCACATTACAACCTTCCAACTGAACATGTGTAACAACATCATTCAGCAATTTGTCATTGTTTAATTCTGTGCATTTGTGATCATTTAGTGTGATACCAGCCCTTTCAGCCTGTTCAAAAATATGTGGCTCAAAGAATTCTTCAGGTGATTGACCTGTACCCTCCTTTTGAGTATTTCCTTTTTCTGCCTGTGTTTGGTCATTGTTTTGCTTGCCCAGGGAAGGAGCTATTGCATCCCCACTTACTCCCTGTTCACTGGTATTCCCCATGCATGAGTCATTTTTCTTAACTCTTTGTTCTTTTGGAATTTCCGGTGTTTCTTTTTTATTTGCACAAATCTTCAATGTTTGATTTAGTTCTAGGTTAAACTGTACCTCTTTTTTAGAAATATTTGCATTTTCTGTTACATGTTCATTTATTGGTGCTTTCACTTTTAAATCATTAGGCATCTCAGAGTCATTATGCAAAATTACATCAGGGCAATCTGTCTTTTTGGCACTGCAGGTGTCATAAGTACTTAGTCACTTCTCATAAGCCCCCCGGTCATTGCTATGGCCATCAGCCCCCTCTTTAGATGGTTGTTTTTGCGCTGTATAGAGCTTTCCTATTTGCTCAGCTAACATTTTCACTTGGGCCTCAAGGCGCTGGAACCTTTCCATCTCTCTAGAATCCTCTTTCTGTGGCCTAGGTCGATATTGGTTGTTTTCCCCCTGATTGGATCTATTCTGATACCTCTCAGGTGATTGATGTCTGTTGGGATGGTTTCTGAACTCTTGATTCATTTGTGGAGGGGAGCGGGGTGCACCCATCCTTTGATTATAGTCCCCTGGTGGGGAATCATTGTACTGGCGTGGATTGTAGTTCACATTTTGCCTCATGTCCTGTCTCTCAGATTGTGGGTACTGGCCCCTAGGTTGATTTCCATTATCAGTAAATCGATCCACATATCAGGGTCTATCCTGATTACCATATATCATGGTGTTGGGATCAAATCTGCTCTATGTCCCCAATGTCTGGTAGGGGCCATCATTTCTTTGATCTTGATTTTGTCTCTGGTTATTGTTCATACCTGACATATCAGGCCGATATCCTACCCGGGGTATGTCCCCTAAATACCTAGGGGTGATGTAGTTCTCCCTATTACTAGGATCATGTGATTGGAACATTGGTACAGGAAAGGGTGATCTTTGTTGATTACCCCTTTGTTCAGGTGTCACATTATTTTTACCTGGGCTTTGAGCAGACTCAAGGGACATTTTGGCTGACCTGATTTCCATTACTGTGGCTGAGGGTTCTTTAGATTTAGGTCTTGTATCTTTCATTTTATCACTTTCTCTACCCTGACAATAGAGTACCTCATATAGTTTTGTTCTTTGATTTACAATCCATTCAAGGGACTTGTCACTGTCAAATTCACGGACCAATTGGGATATGATGTCTTTCTGTAGCCCATAGAAGTATGCAGTTTTAAACTCATTGGAATTTGGGTCAAAAGATACATCAAAGCGAGAAAATGCTCTTTTTAAGTCTTGTAAAAATTGGCGAGGGGATGTATTAGGCCCAGCAGTGATTGTGTAAGCGACTTTCTTTGCCTCCTGCAATGACGCCTAATTTCTTTTTCAAACTCCACCCATGTCATATTCTGCTGTTCATTTAATCCCCTTATGATGCTGGCCGTCGGGGCATCTAAAGTTAAATGAAAATATTGTCTGTACTGTTCCTTAGGTATCTGGAGTGCTTTAAAAATGTCATGCACTGCTTCTAAGTGATCCTCAATGCAGCATTCACCTCCCTTTTTAAATGGTTTGATCAGGGCTTTAATGGATTTCATTATTTTTATGGGGCTACGTGTTGCAATGCATGGAATTGCACTATTTTGTGATTCAATCCTGTTTTCAGGTGTATGAGATTGGTGGCTGCCCCCAATGGGAGTATCAAATCCCCCAAGGGCGCTGCAACCAAGTTCAGTCACCGGCCCAGTCACTGGAGCACTAGCTCTTTGGGCAGAACTAGAATTCACCTCCACTCCATTGAATGTGGTACCCTGCCGCCTCTCCTGGGTCCTGGGAATGCACATTTGTTGTTCTAAGTCTTTGCACTTTTTAAGGAGCCTGTGTGCTTCATTTTGCAGATATTTGTTTTCATCACTCATTTTATTTATTACCTCCTGCATGTCGCACATTTGCATTTGGCATTCATTGAATTCTTTGTTTCTCTTGTGTTTTTCTTGAATCATTTTAACCATTTCTTGCTCTGCACCTTGGAGATCACTTTCTTTTTCAAAATTTTCTTTTTGTAAAATCTGCATTTCTGAAACAATCTCATCTTTATCCTGTCTAATGTGGTCCACTAAGGCTTTTAAGTGTACCAATTTGTGCTCACTATCCTCAAATTGTTTCTTGCTTTTGGATAACTGAGCATCAAAGTCTCTGCATTTTAATTGCATGTCTTTTTGGCATACATCCAATTCTGCTCTTAACATTTCCTGATTTTGACTTGCCCCATCTAATTCAGTCTTTAACCTGTTAATTAGCTGGGTATCATTTTCCTGCATTTGCAGGGACCTATTCGAAATAAACCATATTTTGGGGAATAGCCGTATTAAACAGTCTTTCTCTGCACTTTTATCGGCTGCATTCAATAATCTTATAAGACAGACCTGAATTATGCTGCCTTCTGCAAAAATATTGTCAAGTTTTTCTTTCTGCACCTCACCCTGAATGCGGTCATGCCATTCTAAGGTACTGTTCGACGACCACGTCCGATGTGCAAACAACTTTGCCTCTAAATATTGCACTAGGTCTGAGAATGTGGTTTCCCTTTGTGACATTCTGAAATTCGTTTTTAGTAACACACTGCTATTATGAAATGGGTTCCCTTTAATGTACAGATGGCAGTGTGAGACACGCTTGCCACGCCCAGTAGGTGCTCTGTGATCACTTTCCCGGCCTGCAACGCACCATAAATATGTTGGGTATTTTGTGTAGATTTGGGGCCTGGCGGTATTTTCTTACCGCCGAAAATAATTTAGCAACAATCACTCCTTGTATTCAGATTGGGTTATGTATAATAATAATACAGTGGATATGCATTATTTCAGTACACAGACATGCGTGGTTGGTGGTATTTTTGGTGAGCATAATTCCTTTGTTTTATTTGTTTCCCCAATATCCAGAACCCCTTATTTTTGTTTAGATATTTCATGTAATCATTAGAGAGACCTCAGGTTTGCATTTCAGGAACACCACATTTTCATTTTTAGTGGGCCACCATGGGCAATTTCTCGCTGTCTTATCCACGGCAGCGAGCTATCATGTGGTATTTTTTCACTAACTTATATACGGTAGTGAACTATGTCCCGGGTCTCTATTTTTGCTGACTCATGTACCTTCAGCAAAAGGCTATTTCACACACAGTTAGTTATAATTGCTCATACTGAATGACATTGTGCACACAGCTGCAGCCAAATCTTATTTTTAGCTACCTTAAAAATGACAATTGCACTGTCTAAACATCTCGCCACATCATCAGCACTGTATTGGTAAATGCACAAAGGAAAGAGAAAATAAAACACACCACCCGTCTACTTTCAGATATTTTTGTGTATTATAAAAGTTGCATTTAAACACGATCTCACTCTTTTACAGAAATAAATGAATTAGCACAGTAACAGCGTTATTTGTGATACACTAAGAAGAGAGTGGCGGGGAACAAGAATTCAATTTGCAACATTAAACACTTGGGTAAAGCATAGGAATCTCCTTTCCTACACTGACTGAATATTTTCGCACACACTCAGCCCCCAACCTTCAGCGAGATAATTACCAGGCTTATTCAGCATGTAACTTCTTTGGCTGGTCGCCTTCTGGAGGGGTTCACCCAGCAAGGACAAGCATTTGCTGTCACTCAAACTGGGACTTGTTGACTGGAAATCCCAGTCTCTGCAACCAAGTTGAATCTGCTTTAGGAATCAGGCATCCCCAGCTATCAACCCAGTCCTTCTTCGAGCTGTGTCAAGATGTCTCTCCCCAGCTTCTTCCAGGTTTATACAAGAAAACTCTGGTTACCTCCTACCAAAGGATCCTAACCAATAAAATTCTATCATGCCCTAACCACACTCTGCACACAATGGCTTGGCTTATACAGTTGCCACTGTAACCAAACTGATTTCCTGCTTATTTGAGGTCTTTGCTTCTTGCAGTTACTGTGGACAGAACAGCAGAGCAAAAAGAAAAAAAAAACTGAATGTGCATTTAAATAATGACTTTCAGAGCCTGTCATTTTCTATTCACGTTGCACTGGAGAACACATTTTTATTAGTGGGTTATGATCAGGTTAGTTGTTAATGAGGTTAGTTTATTAATTTTCAAATGTGTCTCTTGCAACATAGGCATTTCAGGTGAAAAATAGTGCGCATTTAGAATGTACAAATGTGTGCTTTTAACTGTGAAAAAAATGATATGCTTTTTATATGTAAAAATCGTTTTTGACTGAATAACCTGCCCTCACTTATATGTCCATGTTACACTGGCAACACAAAGTTTGAAACAATTGCATCATAGCAATGCACCAAACCCATGCAGTGGTACTGCATAAAAAAAAACATGCTACACATTGATCCTGTGCAGTAGTGCTGTACTCTGTGTTGTAACACACGAAATAACCTTACACTTCCCTCTTATAACTTTTGCTTCCTCTTTTTGACAAATATCTAAGTACACCAGATGACGCCTGGTGCTGGAACAGGAGCAGAAAGCATGGAAGTGATCCTGCTAGACAAAGAATACATACAGACTTAGCCAAGCATTGCAGACAACGCCTGGTGCTGGAACAGGAGCAGAAAGCATGGAAGTGATCGTGCTAGACAAAGAATACATACAGACTTAACCAAGCATTGAAGACGACACCTGGTGCTGGAACAGGAGCAGAAAGCATGGAAGTGATCCTGCTAGACAAAGAATACATGAAGACTTAGCCAAGCATTGCAGACGACGCCTGGTGCTGGAACAGGAGCAGAAAACATGGAAGTGATCCTGCTAGACAAAGAATACATACAGACTTAGCCAAGCATTGAAGACGACACCTGGTGCTGGAACAGGAGCAGAAAGCATCGAAGTGATCCTGCTAGACAAAGAATACATAAAGACTTAGCCAAGCATTGCAGACGACGCCTGGTGCTGGAACAGGAGCAGAAAGCATGGAAGTGATCCTGCTAGACAAAGAATACATACAGACTTAGCCAATCATTGAAGACGACACCTGGTGCTGGAACAGGAGCAGAAGCATGGAAGTGATCCTGCTAGACAAAGAATACATACAGTCTTAGCCAAGCATTGCAGATGACGTCTGGCGCTGGAACAGGAGCAGAAACCATGGAAGTGATCCTGCTAGACAAAGAATACATACAGACTTAGCCAAACATTGCAGACGACGCCTGGTGCTGGAACAGGAGCAGAAAGCATGGAAGTGATCCTGCTAGACAAAGAATACATACAGACTTAGCCAAGCATTGCAGACGACGCCTGGTGCTGGAACAGGAGCAGAAAGCATGGAAGTGATCCTGCTAGACAAAGAATACATACAGACTTAGCCAAGCATTGCAGACGACGCCTGGTGCTGGAACAGGAGCAGAAAGCATGGAGGTGATCCTGCTAGACAAAGAATACATGAAGACTTAGCCAAGCACAGCAGACGACGCCTGGTGCTGAAACAGGAGCAGAAAGCATAGGAGGTACCATACCTCAGTCCATACCAATACGGCCATGCTATGAGTAATGAGCAGCATTCATTAGAGTATCAATTTCTCGGGTCCAGTACTTTGTGAAGTGGAAAGACAAGTTGGCACGTCCTTGATGGAAGTGTGCCTTAGCCTGGAGGATGAATATATGCGTTAGAGGTACCTTCCACACGTCTAAGTGCTTCGCAAAAGATGTTTGAGTCCCCAGAGCGAAAGGAGGTGGTAGTTGAGCAGGCATGCCGAGAAGGTTCATTGGCTGGAGATCCTGCCTGTCTGCCGTTCTCAGGGGAGGTCACTTCCCAGCAAGAGATTTCTCACTTGGGAGGTAGCTCCCTGGCTGCATTGCATGTAGTCCTCCAGTCATTCAGAAGACTATATGGCGCTGTGGTTTGGAGGGGAGGGCAAACACCTCCATTCTAGCAGAATTGAGGGAGAGGATGATTTTGCGCGTTGAAAATTGTAAGAAAATGAGCAGTAGCGTTGCCCAAGAAGCCCCAAATAGTAATCTAGTGGATGTAACATGACATGACAGTCTCTGAGGCAACGTTATCATACAGAAAGTTCAAGACAACATTAAACACTCAGACCTGCCTAGGTCTAATTGTGACAAACTATGTGCAAATATAACAATCTCAAAAAGTCGAAGAATATGAAAGGATTGGCTAAGGGTGCAAATAAAGGCTCAAGGAAAATCTTTTGGAAACGAGTGCAATGCAGCATAGAGAAAAACCTCTAGACAAAAGTAATTAATTTAGTACTGAGATAATTGTGATTAAAGATAGTCAGCATTACTCTACGTTCAACAGAGCCGAGAGTGGAGTAGTACACACAGAGACCAACAAAAGGACATGTACTCATACATCAGTCCTAGCAGGACCTACTGTGATCACAAATATTGGGTGTGAATAAAAGAAAGATGAGGAGAAGGAGAATTCCAAGAGATACATGGGGAGCTTTTATTTTTCCCCATTGAATGATAACTGTGCCATTGAGGAGCAGGGACAGTGCATGAGCAAGGGTGGAAGGTATCGATGATGTTGAGTTAAATGGCAAGCTTGGTGAGAATGACCCAATGAGGTAAACGGTCACTTCATGGTAAGGATGGTTGAGACCAGTCTAAATACAGTCGCCAACCATGATCGAGGTAGAAAGCAAATTGCAGTGTTTCTGAGAGAAAAAGTCCTCGTCAGGACATATGGAGATATCCAATTCCCACTGGTGAGTCCCTTGCACTGATATTTGAATCTGTGTTTGAAGAATGTCGTGAGGTTCCTTTAAATCGAGCTAGGATGATACTGAAACTACTATCAATGATATCAAAATATGGTGCAATTTCTAGCCTTGATTTAAAGATTCTGCATTTGTTTGATGGGTCGTGGCTGGGTAAATGTTCTGTTCACTTCCACTCAAACCTTATTAAGAGTTTGGTGTTGGCTAGCCAGGAAGACGATTTGATGGGGAGCTTTGAAATATTTGCTCCTATACCATTTCAATATAGTATCAATGACCATCATGATGTATACAGTGGTGCTTTGAACAAGACATTACAAAATGCACAATTGAAAATGATGGTTGCAGGTAGGTTAGGTTTCATCAAGAACCAACAAGTTGGTCTTGGCTTGCCTCACAATTCATGACCTCAGTCGGGAATAGACCTGGCTTTGGAAAAACACAAAATTAGTGTGTTAGGCTGGAACTCACATGGGCACAATAGTTTTCTGAATAACGAGGTTAGTAATTATTTGACTCAGTGTGATATAGGGCCTCATTACGAGGTTGGAGGTAGTCTTGCCGGTTTTACCGGTAATTGCCCTTTCGCGGGTGCCGGGACCAGTACATCCCCATTCCCATTTGACCCCACCGGTACTATTTATAACGGTACCGGTGCTACCATCATGTTCTGCTCGCGGGTGCCAGTACGGCCACCAAGTCAGACCTGGTGGCTGCAAGGGCACCTGCAAGCAGAACTCCTGGTATGGCGGTGAGGTATCAATACCGGCGCCATTGTTGCCTTACTGCCATACTTGTAATGAGGCCCATAGTGTTGATTCAGGGCACTTGTTTAGATGTGGTGCCAAATTTAGGTGGTTTTGTACTTCAGAACAAAGTTGCAAAAAGAGGTCAACGTGGAAGAACTTTCAGAGGGCTTCTGACTGCAATAGAAAATTGCCAAGGAAGTTCCTGTCAAAGAATCAACGATGTTCGAGGCCCTGTTAGTAACTGGTGATTGTGATTGTCGTGGCGATGCAATGATCAAGGCGTTGGTCATAAACATTTATTACAATCCGGTTAGAGAACCGATTGATGATGTAATCAGGAGCCCATGCTGATCAAATGGTCTAAGCAAGGTGTTGTTGCGAGAACAGCAGGGGATTGTAACTGCACATGCCCATGTGTAGAACTGTAAGTTGATGAGCTAGACAATAGTAGCAATACGGGGAGTGATGCAGTAAACCAGAAAGTGGGGAAGAAAATGAAAGATTGATGGATTTGGGCAAGATTTCTGGCTCGATGGGGGTTTACGCAGCTTACTACACACTTTAACACTCAGTCGAGCCCTCAACCAACGTGGTTTGGCATGTCTGCCTTCTCCACAATTTATTCTAGTTTTTAGCCAAAGTTGATCAAATTGACCTGCACTTTTCGAATAACACACACTAAACTCAGCGATCACACTACGCTATTAAAGGCATTTCTTTTATCTTGTACAAAATCTACCAATGTCAAATCTGCATTTATTCATCTAGTTACCAACGGCGCTGGGAATAGGCTAGTTCAGATTAGCCAAAACTGTGTCAAAGTGAATAGGGAACTGGTTAGATGGTGGGAGAAACAAAGGCCGGAAAGAGAGAATTTTCACTGTTCACCCACAGAGTTCACAGACACCCTTAATAAATGTGATACATTTAGATAGTTCTGTGGCATTAAGTTCTATTGGGGCTCATTATATTTTAAATTTCATTGTTACCTTGATTTTTGAAGCGCCGTGATTATTTTATATTTACAGGTTTAATTTGGTATAATTTACTGAAACTAGCTTCAGAATTGGTAGGAACCATTTTTTCACTGCATTTTCCTGTAGCCTTATCTGTGTGCAGAGAAGTGTCTCTGCACGCACGCGTTGTAGTGCTAATGAACTACAACTCCCTATAGTTGTGAAGTACTAACAGGCATTTCACTATAAACCTGGCTCGAACGCGCCGGCGCGGATGGGCTTAGCAAGTCTGTGGCAGTCCGTGTCAGGACGTGTTGACGTGTGATCTCCTTATGGTTATCGCTGAAGTCCTTGGGCCTCATTACGACCCAGGCGGTAAGTTACCGCCTGGGTCGTACCTTTACCACCATGGCGTAAACTATGTTTACGCCATGGTGGTTGGCGGACTTACCGCCCCATTCCGAGGTGAGTGGGGCGGTAAGTCCCCATTAACCCATTTACCCTTCCCCATTCCCATTTTTGCCCCATAGGGCATAATGGGAGTGGGGAAGGCGTTAATTACGCCACCGTAAATTACGGTGGCGTAATTAACAACAAGGTCCCTTAGCGCCATGGATTTTAACACCTGCTAAAAGCAGGTGTTAAATCCTCCATGGCGCTAAGGGACCTCGGAATCAGGCGGTAAGGGTCGGCGCTGTTTACGCCGCCGTAAACCCCTTACCGCCTGGGTCCTAATGAGGCCCGTTGTTGCCATTGCCAAAGCTAGAAGGCAGTCTTTTGATCGTTGACCGTGTATTGAGAAAGTGCAATCTGTCAACCAAGGGATTGAGCAGGCTGCTGTGGGTCCTGATGCCAGTAACTGTAGTAATGGCAACGGTGTAGCTCAAATGACGCTTACTCCGAGCCATGTTAGAGCGGGGAAAGTAGGCTTTGCACCGGATGACGGGTTAGATCATGGAAATGGTATTAATGGGCAGGTTACGACTGCTGATATCATGGTCGCCCCGGGAGGATAGCTCAACGGCAACGTGCGCGCCTTGGAAGCAAGACCACACGAAGCAACACAGGTTTGATCCCCCGGTCGTGTTTAGAAACCTCTGGGTGTTTAAGTGCGTTATAAATATGCAACTAAGACACACAAAAAAAACAATTACGCAAAAAAAAAACAAAAAAAATTCTGTAACAGCGCCTCGATGTTAAAAAAAATGTTAAAAATTAAAAAAAATGGTTTCCAGATCTCAGATGTATCCTCTATCAGCTCCCAGGCTCTGCCATCAGTGGGTGAAGAGGTTTTAGCCATACCGGGCACTCGCAATGGTAAGTGCTGCATTGCCACAGAACATATACCACGTAGTGTATCCACATCACCACACTTAGAGCAACAGCCTAAAATCAAAGCTAGCGCATTAAGTCAGCAAAGACCTGACAGAGGTGACCATTAAAACTCCAGCCAAGCCCATATATTAGAAGGAAGATATGAAAGCCTTACAAATACGTCTTTGGAATACCCGTTCCTTAAGCAAACACGCTTTAAGCGTACATGACATCATAATGGAGGAGGAGCTAGATATTTCATTCCTCAATGAGACCTGGCTCCAAGACCCCATTGGCCTGGTGTGTGACATTGCAGTCCCTGAAGGGTTTATCATTCATAACAAGACCAGAGACACTGGAGTCGGGGGAGGAGTCGCAGTAATTGTCAGAGACCCCATCCACCTGTGTAAGGCTTACATCTCATTTACTGGATGTGAAACGCTACATCTTAAATTCTCACCTACACAGAACGACTGTATTAACTTTATAGTTATTTACAGACCTCCCTCTCTCAGCTCAGACTTTTGTAATGAACTAACGCAGCAGTTGAACAACCGGAAGTCCACCAACATAGCAACCTTGCGTGTAGGTGACTTTAACAGGTGGCGAGGGAACCCATTGGATAAAGAGGCTCGCCTTCTTGAGAAAACCTTGAATAACATGGATTTCAAGGTTTTAAATAATGAACCCACGACAGCCAAGGGAAACCAGCTAGACTGGATCGTAACTCAAAACCTTAAGGCACAGATGGTGGCGACATCGCCCTGTATCTGGTCAGACAATTGGAAGGTCATTTTTGAGATAGAAATGAACCATCTTCTTAAAAATGCCTTCAACCCACACGAAAAGGCCCAAAGCAGAAACGTTAAGAATTTAGGGCCCATTCAATTGGAATAATGCCTAAAAAAGATACAGGATCATTTTCAGGAAGGGGACTCGTGTGAGGATATGTTAAGGCAATACTCCGACTCGATGTTAGAGCTTGTAGAACAGCTCGCACCACTTAAATCAAAGTTGGTAAGGAAAAATACCAACCACCAGAAATGGTTTTATGCAGAGCTAACCAAACTCAAAATATAAAAAAGAGGCTTGGAAAGGAAGTGGATTAAACGCCCGACAACAGCCAATAAAGAACAATGGAAATTCATAGATGTGCGCTATAGAAAGGGTATTAGAGAAGCTAAAAGGAAATATTACAACAAATTGATAGCATCTGCACCCAATTCCACCTATAAATTATTTGATATCCTCAAATCTATAGAGAAACCTATGGCCCTATCCCCCCAATTCGATCACACGCGGGAAGACCGTGAGTCGGTACAAAGGGGCTTTGCTTCTAAAATTCAGAAAGCCAGAGATACAATAATCTCTGCTAGAGAAACTTCCAGCAGTGTGGCACCCACACCTGTTGGTGAACCCAGGCAGAGGGAAGTAGCTAACGTTCACTTTCATCCCACTTCTTAGAGTGCTTGCCACCATGAAGCCCACTTCCTGCTCCGAGAATATAATACCCCTGAAAATTATATTGGAAAATAAGGACATTTTCTCAGCAGTTCTGACTAAAATAGTAAATGTATCATTCAAAGAAGGCACCGCACCCAAGTCCATAAAAGCAGTTACCATCACCCCCCTCATTAAGAAGCCAGGCTTAGACCGCAAGGACCCAGGTAGTTTGCATCCCATTACCAATTGCAACTTCATACTTAAGGTCCAGGACAAAATAGCACCTGCTCTACTTCAGAAGCACGTCAAAGCCGACTACATCTTGCACGACCAACAATCTGGCTTCCGTGCTGCCCACAGCACAGAGACTACCACGTTGGATCTACAGACATACATGCTTAGCATTCTTGATAAGGGCAAGACAGGGCTATTGATGCTCTTGAACTTGAGCGCTGCATTTGATTTAGTAGACCCCCAATTATTACAACAGGTCCTGGATAAAATGGCCAGCTGCTCCAAGGAAGCACTGGCATGGTTGACATCTTTCCTGGCTGACCGTGAGGCTAAAATCCATTGGGGGGGGGGAATTGTCCAAGGCAGCTCATATTAGTTATCGGGTTCCACAAAGAGCCAGCCTATCCCCTCTCCTTTTCAACTTGTACATGCAATGCTTGTGCGAACTACTGGATAGCGTTGGTGCATTTTATACAAACTACGCTGACGATACCCAGTTGGTGGTTGAGCTGGATGGCGACTATATTAAGGACAGCACCAAAATCTCAACACTGTACAAGATCATAGAAAATTGGATGGAAGGTAATTGGATGGAAGGTCATTGGATGGAAGGTCATTGGACGGAAGGTCATTGGAAGGAAGATCATTGGATGGAAGGTCATTGGATGGAAGGTCATTGAATGGAAGGTAATTGGATGGAAGGTCATTGGATGGAAGGTCAATGGATGGAAGGTAATTGGATGGAAGGTCATTGGATGGAAGGTCATTGGATGGAAGGTCATTGGATGGAAGGTCATTGGAAGGAAGATCATTGGATGGAAGGTAATTGGATGGAAGGTCATTGGATGGAAGGTCATTGGATGGAAGGTAATTGGATGGAAGGTCATTGGATGGAAGGTCATTGGATGGAAGGTAATTGGATGGAAGGTCATTGGATGGAAGGTCATTGGATGGAAGGTAATTGGATGGAAGGTCATTGGATGGAAGGTCATTGGATGGAAGGTCATTGGATGGAAGGTCATTGGATGGAAGGTCATTGGATGGAAGGTAATTGGATGTGCCTCACCAGTAAAAAGACGGAGATGATGATCTTCAGGACCCGTCAAGCCCGAGCCAAGCTAGGGCCAGACGAGTACTTTCACATCAAGGACACCCGCGTACTAGTGTCAGCGCAGGTTAAAACCCTCGGAATGGTCATGGAGGCAACTTTGGGAGCAGAGGCGCCGGTTCATCACCTACACAAAAATAATTCCTACTATCTCTGCCTTCTCAGATCCATTCATCCACTACTGAGTGAGAGGAACACCACTACAATTGCCAGGGCCACCATCATGTCCCGACTAGACTATGGAAACTCTCTAATGCTTGGGGCTACTAAGAACTGCATAGAGAGATGCCAAATCATGGAAAACAATGCCGTACGTGTTATCAAAGGTTTAAAGACTACATTTCCATGGAAAGGAAAGCACTGGCTCAAGATCGAAGATATGATCCAGTTCAAGACCCCGACATTAGCGCAGAGGTGCCTATATGGCACAGCGCTGGCAAATCTCAAGGAAAAAAGATCACAATACATCCCAAATCACCCACTGAGATCAGAGGCCCAAGGTAGGATCACAGTGCCCCCTTATAGCCGAGCAACAGGCTCAGGCAGAGCCTTCCCAGCTCTGGCAGCAAAGCATTGGAACAACTTACCTCTAACTCTCCGACTTGAATCAAGTTACAGGGCCTTTAGAAAGAACCTCAAAACACATCTATTTAAATAAAATATCTCAGATTCTGGATTATCAGTCAGCTTAGGCTAGAACCTTCTTAGACCTGTCTGCTACTTATATGTTTTATGTTACGCTCCCTGATGCCTGCAGGCTTTCAGCCCTTTATAAGCATATAAATGATAAATAAATAATAAGAATAAAGAGATGCTAGAAACAAAGCCGACATGGAACCAACAAATGCTTGCGCAGGAAATTGGGATCCTATTTGATAAAACAGTAAATATCAGGAAATGGAAAATGAGAAGGGATATTAGGCTTGTAAAAAAGAAATCATTGTTGGGTTGAATGAAAAGAAAGAAAAAAATGTCCATCTTGAGGCAAAGGCAGAAAATGTCCAGGAATATATCAAAGGTAACCAGGACTTTCTAGTGCAAATAATAAGTAAAGATGCTAGAAGTATCTGGTGGAAACTGGATGGAAATAACCAGATGCAGTGCACATCTCGGTCTTCCTGCATCTCAGAAAGTGATAGAAAGGACCAGATGCAGTGCAAATCTCGGTCTTCCTGCATCTCAGAAAGTGATAGAAAGGACCAGATGCAGTGCAAATCTCGGTCTTCCTGCATCTCAGAAAGTGATAGAAAGGACCAGATGCAGTGCAAATCTCGGTCTTCCTGCGTCTCAGAAAGTGATAGAAAGGACCAGATGCAGTGCAAATCTCAGTCTTCCTGCATCTCAGAAAGTGATAGAAAGGACCAGATACAGTGCAAATCTCAGTCTTCCTGCATCTCAGAAAGTGATATTAAGGACCAGATACAGTGCAAATCTCAGTCTTCCTGCATCTCGGAAAGTGATATTAAGGACCAGATGATAGAAAGGACCAAATGCAGTGCAAATCTCAATCTTCCTGCATCTCGGAAAGTGATATTAAGGACCAGATACAGTGCAAATCTCAGTCTTCCTGCATCTCGGAAAGTGATATTAAGGACCAGATACAGTGCAAATCTCAGTCTTCCTGCATCTCAGAAAGTGATAGAAAGGACCAGCTACAGTGCACATCTCGGTCTTCCTGAATCTCAGAAAGTGATAGAAAGGACCAGATGCAGTGGAAATCCCGGTCTTCCTGCATCTCAGAAAGTGATAGAAAGGACCAGATGCAGTGCAAATCTCAGTCTTCCTGCATCTCAGAAAGTGATAGAAAGGACCAGATGCAGTGCAAATCTCAATCTTCCTGCATCTCGGAAAGTGATATTAAGGACCAGATACAGTGCAAATCTCAGTCTTCCTGCATCTCGGAAAGTGATATTAAGGACCAGATACAGTGCAAATCTCGGTCTTCCTGCATCTCAGAAAGTGATAGAAAGGACCAGCTACAGTGCACATCTCGGTCTTCCTGAATCTCAGAAAGTGATAGAAAGGACCAGATGCAGTAGAAATCTCGGTCTTCCTGCATCTCAGAAAGTGATAGAAAGGACCAGATGCAGTGCAAATCTCAGTCTTCCTGCATCTCAGAAAGTGATAGAAAGGACCAGATGCAGTGCAAATCTCAATCTTCCTGCATCTCGGAAAGTGATATTAAGGACCAGATACAGTGCAAATCTCGGTCTTCCTGCGTCTCAGAAAGTGATACAAAGGACCAGCTACAGTGCACATCTCGGTCTTCTTGAATCTCAGAAAGTGATAGAAAGGACCAGATGCAGTGCAAATCTCAGTCTTCCTGCATCTCAGAAAGTGATAGAAAGGACCAGTTACAGTGCAAATCTCAGTCTTCCTGCGTCTCAGAAAGTGATATTAAGGACCAGATACAGTGCACATCTCAGTCTTCCTGCGTCTCAGAAAGTGATAGAAAGGACCAGATACAGTGCAAATCTTGGTCTTCCTGCGCCTTAGAAGGTGATAGAAAGCACCAGATACAGTCCAAATCTCAGTCTTCCTGCATCTCAGAAAGTGATAGAAAGGACCAGATACAGTGCAAATCTCAGTCTTCCTGCGTCTCAGAAAGTGATAGAAAGGACCAGATACAGTGCAAATCTCAGTCTTCCTGCGTCTCAGAAAGTGATAGAAAGGACCAGATACACTGCAAATCTCAGTCTTCCTGCGTCTCAGAAAGTGATAGAAAGGACCAGATACAGTGCAAATCTCGGTCTTCCTGCGTCTCAGAAAGTGATAGAAAGGACCAGATACAGTGCAAATCTCGGTCTTCCTGCATCTCAGAAAGTGATAGAAAGGACCAGATACACTGCAAATCTCGGTCTTCCTGCGCCTTAGAAGGTGATAGAAAGGACCAGATACACTGCAAATCTCAGTCTTCCTGCGTCTCAGAAAGTGATAGAAAGGACCAGATACAGTGCAAATCTCAGTCTTCCTGCGTCTCAGAAAGTGATAGAAAGGACCAGATACACTGCAAATCTCAGTCTTCCTGCATCTCAGAAAGTGATAGAAAGGACCAGATACACTGCAAATCTCAGTCTTCCTGCATCTCGGAAAGTGATAGAAAGGACCAGATGCAGTGCAAATCTCAATCTTCCTGCGTCTCAGAAAGTGATAGAAAGGACCAGATACACTGCAAATCTCAGTCTTCCTGCATCTCGGAAAGTGATAGAAAGGACCAGATGCAGTGCAAATCTCAATCTTCCTGCGTCTCGGAAAGTGATATTAAGGACCAGATAGAGTGCAAATCTCAGTCTTCCTGCGTCTCAGAAAGTGATAGAAAGGACCAGATGCAGTGCAAATCTCGGTCTTCCTGCGTCTCAGAAAGTGATAGAAAGGACCAGATGCAGTGCAAATCTCGGTCTTCCTGCGCCTTAGAAGGTGATAGAAAGGACCAGATACAGTCCAAATCTCAGTCTTCCTGCGTCTCAGAAAGTGATATTAAGGACCAGCTACAGTGCAAATCTCAGTCTTCCTGCATCTCAGAAAGTGATAGAAAGGACCAGATACACTGCAAATCTCAGTCTTCCTGCATCTCAGAAAGTGATATTAAGGACCAGATACAGTGCAAATCTCGGTCTTCCTGCAATCTCGGAAAGTGATATTAAGGACCAGATACAGTGCAAATCTCGGTCTTCCTGCGCCTTAGAAGGTGATAGAAAGGACCAGATACAGTCCAAATCTCAGTCTTCCTGCGTCTCAGAAAGTGATAGAAAGGACCAGATACAGTGCAAATATCAGTCTTCCTGCATCTCAGAAAGTGATAGAAAGGACCAGATACAGTGCAAATCTCAGTCTTCCTGCATCTCAGAAAGTGATAGAAAGGACCAGATACACTGCAAATCTCAGTCTTCCTGCATCTCAGAAAGTGATAGAAAGGACCAGATGCAGTGCAAATCTCAATCTTCCTGCATCTCGGAAAGTGATATTAAGGACCAGATACAGTGCAAATCTCAGTCTTCCTGCATCTCAGAAAGTGATAGAAAGGACCAGATACAGTGCAAATCTCAGTCTTCCTGCATCTCAGAAAGTGATATTTAGGACCAGATACAGTGCAAATCTCACTCTTCCTGCGTCTCAGAAAGTTATTGGGTGGTACATCTTTTGAGGGGTTTTGACACCTGGGCGGCCAACTTGGAATCTGACAAATTGTTATACAGCCAGGCTGAACATTGGAAATTTGAGTTTGATCGTATATATAAATGATCATTGAAAAATCAAAGAGCTCCCGATGGTGCGTCCCGATGATGATATTTCAATCTGCTTATTTAAAAACAAGAATGATCTGTGGGCTGGCATGCTGTCCAATCTGTTTTCACAGATTCCTGCAAGTTTGTCTATTGCAGTAACATGAAGCAAGTGATTGCAGTGTCTATATGGAAACAGTGGGGTAGGAGCTACCTAAAAGTTGCCGACCCATTACACTTATTGATGGATCTTCTAAGATATTGGCCAACTTGGTGTTGAAAGATCTTATGAAATGGGCAGATACCATGAAAAGGATAAGCCCCCTGCCGCCTGGGTACAGGATGGCGATTGGGTCAGTGATGAGTGGGTTAGCTCTTTCCTCCTGCTTGGCTCAGGCTGGTGGGGCAACTGACAGGACGTTGTATGTCACAAGGCTAGACCTCTCATCGGCCTTCGCTGCTGTCAATAGACTGCGACTCTGGGAAAAACTCAGTCGTTGGGGGGATTGATCCAGGCTTGCAGCATATGCTGTAGCAACTATACTCTGACAATGAGGTTAGAGTGAGATTGAACACAGACAGTGATCTCTGACAGCGTAAAGGTAAATGACAGGGTCGGGTCTGTCGGTGCTGTGTCATCACCCCTAATCTGTTCAATCTGTACGCCGATGACCTTTGGGAGGACAGTCTTGGATGGGGTGGTTATTCACAGAGATTTGAAGGTCTCAAGAGTGAACTGCCGACCCTCAAGGGTATTGCTTCTCTTTGAAGTCGCAATAGCCTGGTTATTAGCCCTTCTAAATCCCTGACAATGACCATAACTGGAAAAGGGTGGAAGAAACCTTACGTTTGGACAATTAATAATGAACAAATCAAAGCGGTTGATTCTGTGTTACCTAGGATTGATTTTTGCAGTGAAAAGTGCCTTGATGAGACAGAAGAGTAGAGTGAAGGACACGGCACGGGCGTGCATTTCACTGATGAAATCAATGAAGTACAGGTTGTGTGCTTTTTCATTCCTTCCTTACTTTGCTTGACTTCTATCGAGGGAAGGTGTCAATCATGGTTTTCTATGGAACAGAATTAGTGCCTTTGCCATTATTGAAGGTCTCATAGCTATACACGTCCTTGGCCTGGTCACATTGGCACCAATTAGTGCCATATGATTCCGAGAGTGTGCTTCAATCTTGTTGGTCACAATATGTAAAGAAATGAAAAATTCTGTATAGGAAGGTGATGAGCATGGAAAGCCCCGGTCCAGGGTTCATATCGGGTGAAATGCTGAGCAAAAGCACTAACCGGTACCTCTGGCATCGGGTAGTGAAGAAAGAACATTGCAATATGGGCCAAAATCATGGACAGCGAAGAGTCACTAAGACTGAAATGATACAGGAGGAGTAGATCCCTGTGGAGCATCACCAAGCTTGACACGCTAAGCTATCCCACCCAGGTGTATAGATCATGCTTCATGAAATGACGCTTAATTCGTCTGCCAATGTTGGAGTTCATGGGTCAACAATGGAATATTCCTCGTGAATTAAGAACCTGTAGACTGTGCACTCGAGGCAGCCCGGCCTGTAGACTGTGCACTTGAGGCTGCCTGGCCTGTAAACTGTGCACTCAAGCCTGCCCGGCCTGTATACTGCACTTGAGGCTGCCTGGCCTGTAAACTGTGCACTCGAGGCTGCCCGGCCTGTAGACTGTGCACTTGAGGCTGCCTGGCCTGTAAACTGTGCACTCGAGGCTGCCCGGCCTGTAGACTGTGCACTTGAGGCTGCCCAGCCTGTAGACTGTGCACTCGAGGCTGCCCCACTCGAGGCTGCCCGGCCTGTAGACTGTGCACTCGAGGCTGCCAGGCCTGTAGACTGTGCACTCGAGGCTGCCCAGCCTGTAGACTGTGCACTCGAGGCTGCTCCACTCGAGGCTGCCCGGCCTGTAGACTGGGCACTCAAGGCTGCCTGGCCTGTAAACTGTGCACTCAAGGCTGCCCTGCCAGTAGACTATGCACTCGAGGCTGGCAGGGCTGTAGACTGTGCACTCGAGGCTGCCTGGCCTGTAAACTGTGCACTCAAGGCTGCCCGGCCTGTATACTGCACTTGAGGCTGCCTGGCCTGTAAACTGTGCACTCGAGGCTGCCCGGCCTGTAGACTGTGCACTTGAGGCTGCCTGGCCTGTAAACTGTGCACTCAAGGCTGCCCGGCCAGTAGACTATGCACTCGAGGCTGGCAGGGCTGTAGACTGTGCACTCGAGGCAGCCCGGCCTGTAGAATGTGCACTCAAGGCAGCCCGGCCTGTAGACTGCACTTGAGGCTGCCTGGCCTGTAGACTGTGCACTCGAGGCTGCCCAGCCTGCAGACTGTGCACTCGAGGCTGCCTGGCCTGTAGACTGTGCACTCAAGGCTGCCCCACTCGAGGCTGCCCGGCCTGTAGACTGTGCAGTCGAGGCTGCCCGGCCTGTAGACTGTGCACTCGAGGCTGCCCGGCCTGTAGACTGTGCACTCGAGGCTGCCCAGCCTGTAGACTGCGCACTCGAGGCTGCCCGGCCTGTAGACTGTGCACTCGAGGCTGCCCCACTCGAGGCTACCCGGCCTGTAGACTGTGCACTCGAGGCTGCCAGGCCGGTAGACTGTGCACTCGAGGCTGCCCAGCCTGTAGACTGTGCACTCGAGGCTGCCCGGCCTGTAGACTGGGCACTCAAGGCTGTCCAGCCTGTAGACTGTGCACTCGAGGCTGCCAGGCCTGTAGACTGTGCACTTGAGGCTGCCTGGCCTGTAGACTGTGCACTCAAGGCTGCCCGGCCTGTAGACTGTGCACTCAAGGCAGCCCGGCCTGTAGACTGCAGTTGAGGCTGCCTGGCCTGTAGACTGTGCACTCGAGGCTGCCCAGCCTGTAGACTGTGCACTCGAGGCTGCCTGGCCTGTAGACTGTGCATTCAAGGCTGCCCCACTCAAGGCTGCTCAGCCTGTAGACTGTGCACTCAAGGCTGCTCAGCCTGTAGACTGTGCACTCGAGTCTGCCCAGCCTGTAGACTGTGCACTCGAGGCTGCCTGGCCTGTAGACTGTGCACTCAAGGCTGCCCCACTCGAGGCTGCCCGGCCTGTAGACTGTGCACTCGAGGCTGCCAGGCCTGTAGACTGTGCACTCGAGGCTGCCCTGCCTGTAAAATGTGCACTCGTGGCTGCCCAGCCTGTAGACTGTGCACTCGAGGCTGCCCGGCCTGTAGACTGTGCACTCGAGGCTGCCCCACTCGAGGCTGCTCGGCCTGTAGACTGTGCACTCGAGGCTGCCCAGCCTTTAGACTGTGCACTCGAGGCTGCTCCACTCGAGGCTGCCCGGCCTGTAGACTGGGCACTCAAGGCTGTCCAGCCTGTAGACTGTGCACTCGAGGCTGCCAGGCCTGTAGACTGTGCACTTGAGGCTGCCTGGCCTATAAACTGTGCACTCAAGGCTGGCAGGGCTGTAGACTGTGCACTCAAGGATGCCCGGCCTGTAGACTGCGCACTCAAGGCAGCCCGGCCTGTAGACTGCACTTGAGGCTGCCTGGCCTGTCGACTGTGCACTCGAGGCTGCCCAGCCTGTAGACTGTGCACTCGAGGCTGCCTGGTCTGTAGACTGTGCACTCAAGGCTGCCCCACTCGAGGCTGCCAGGCCTGTAGACTGTGCACTCGAAGCTGCCCAGCCTGTAGACTGTGCACTCGAGGCTGCCCCACTTGAGGCTGCCCGACCTGTAGACTGTGCACTCGAGGCTGCCAGGCCTGTAGACTGTGCACTTGAGGCTGCCCAGCCTGTAGACTGTGCCCTCGAGGCTGCCCCACTCGAGGCTGCCCAGCCTGTAGACTGGGCACTCAAGGCTGTCCAGCCTATAGACTGTGCACTCAAGGCTGTCAGGCCTGTAGACTGTGCACTTGAGGCTGCCTGGCCTATAAACTGTGCACTCAAGGCTGCCCGGCCAGTAGACTATGCACTCGAGGCTGGCAGGGCTGTAGACTGTGCACTCGAGGCTGCCCGGCCTGTAGACTGTGCACTCAAGGCAGCCCAGCCTGTAGACTGCACTTGAGGCTGCCTGGCCTGTAGACTGTGCACTCGAGTCTTCCCAGCCTGTAGACTGTGCACTCGAGGCTGCCTGGCCTGTAGACTGTGCACTCGAGGCTGCCCTACTCGAGGCTGCCCGGCCTGTAGACTGTGCACTCGAGGCTGCTCGGCCTGTAGACTGTGCACTCGAGTCTGTCCAGCCTGTAGACTGTGCACTCGAGGCTGCCCGGCCTGTAGACTGTGCACTTGAGGCTGCCTGGCCTGTAAACTGTGCACTCGAGGCTGCCCGGCCTGTAGACTGTGCACTTGAGGCTGCCCAGCCTGTAGACTGTGCACTCGAGGCTGCCCCACTCGAGGCTGCCCGGCCTGTAGACTGTGCACTCGAGGCTGCCAGGCCTGTAGACTGTGCACTCGAGGCTGCCCAGCCTGTAGACAGTGCACTCGAGGCTGCTCCACTCGAGGCTGCCCGGCCTGTAGACTGGGCACTCAAGGCTGCCTGGCCTGTAAACTGTGCACTCAAGGCTGCCCTGCCAGTAGAGTATGCACTCGAGGCTGGCAGGGCTGTAGACTGTGCACTCGAGGCTGCCTGGCCTGTAAACTGTGCACTCAAGGCTGCCCGGCCTGTATACTGCACTTGAGGCTGCCTGGCCTGTAAACTGTGCACTCGAGGCTGCCCGGCCTGTAGACTGTGCACTTGAGGCTGCCTGGCCTGTAAACTGTGCACTCAAGGCTGCCCGGCCAGTAGACTATGCACTCGAGGCTGGCAGGGCTGTAGACTGTGCACTCGAGGCTGCCCGGCCTGTAGAATGTGCACTCAAGGCAGCCCGGCCTGTAGACTGCACTTGAGGCTGCCTGGCCTGTAGACTGTGCACTCGAGGCTGCCCAGCCTGCAGACTGTGCACTCGAGGCTGCCTGGCCTGTAGACTGTGCACTCAAGGCTGCCTCACTCGAGGCTGCCCGGCCTGTAGACTGTGCAGTCGAGGCTGCCCGGCCTGTAGACTGTGCACTCGAGGCTGCCCGGCCTGTAGACTGTGCACTCGAGGCTGCCCAGCCTGTAGACTGTGCACTCGAGGCTGTCCGGCCTGTAGACTGTGCACTCGAGGCTGCCCCACTCGAGGCTGCCTGGCCTGTAGACTGTGCACTCGAGGCTGCCAGGCCGGTAGACTGTGCACTCGAGGCTGCCCAGCCTGTAGACTGTGCACTCGAGGCTGCCCGGCCTGTAGACTGGGCACTCAAGGCTGTCCAGCCTGTAGACTGTGCACTCGAGGCTGCCAGGCCTGTAGACTGTGCACTTGAGGCTGTCTGGCCTGTAGACTGTGCACTCAAGGCAGCCCGGCCTGTAGACTGCAGTTGAGGCTGCCTGGCCTGTAGACTGTGCACTCGAGGCTGCCCAGCCTGTAGACTGTGCACTCGAGGCTGCCTGGCCTGTAGACTGTGCATTCAAGGCTGCCCCACTCAAGGCTGCTCAGCCTGTAGACTGTGCACTCAAGGCTGCTCAGCCTGTAGACTGTGAACTCGAGTCTGCCCAGCCTGTAGACTGTGAACTCGAGGCTGCCTGGCCTGTAGACTGTGCACTCAAGGCTGCCCCACTCGAGGCTGCCCGGCCTGTAGACTGTGCACTCGAGGCTGCCAGGCCTGTAGACTGTGCACTCGAGGCTGCCCTGCCTGTAAAATGTGCACTCGTGGCTGCCCAGCCTGTAGACTGTGCACTCGAGGCTGCCCGGCCTGTAGACTGTGCACTCGAGGCTGCCCAGCCTTTAGACTGTGCACTCGAGGCTGCTCCACTTGAGGCTGCCCGGCCTGTAGACTGGGCACTCAAGGCTGTCCAGCCTGTAGACTGTGCACTCGAGGCTGCCAGGCCTGTAGACTGTGCACTTGAGGCTGCCTGGCCTATAAACTGTGCACTCAAGGCTGGCAGGGCTGTAGACTGTGCACTCAAGGATGCCCGGCCTGTAGACTGCGCACTCAAGGCAGCCCGGCCTGTAGACTGCACTTGAGGCTGCCTGGCCTGTCGACTGTGCACTCGAGGCTGCCCAGCCTGTAGACTGTGCACTCGAGGCTGCCTGGTCTGTAGACTGTGCACTGAAGGCTGCCCCACTCGAGGCTGCCAGGCCTGTAGACTGTGCACTCGAAGCTGCCCAGCCTGTAGACTGTGCACTCGAGGCTGCCCCACTTGAGGCTGCCCGACCTGTAGACTGTGCACTCGAGGCTGCCAGGCCTGTAGACTGTGCACTTGAGGCTGCCCAGCCTGTAGACTGTGCACTCGAGGCTGCCCCACTCGAGGCTGCCCAGCCTGTAGACTGGGCACTCAAGGCTGTCCAGCCTATAGACTGTGCACTCGAGGCTGTCAGGCCTGTAGACTGTGCACTTGAGGCTGCCTGGCCTATAAACTGTGCACTCAAGGCTGCCCGGCCAGTAGACTATGCACTCGAGGCTGGCAGGGCTGTAGACTGTGCACTCGAGGCTGCCCAGCCTGTAGACTGTGCACTCAAGGCAGCCCGGCCTGTAGACTGCACTTGAGGCTGCCTGGCCTGTAGACTGTGCACTCGAGTCTTCCCAGCCTGTAGACTGTGCACTCGAGGCTGCCTGGCCTGTAGACTGTGCACTCAAGGCTGCCCTACTCGAGGCTGCCCGGCCTGTAGACTGTGCACTCGAGGCTGCTCGGCCTGTAGACTGTGCACTCGAGTCTGCCCAGCCTGTAGACTGTGCACTCGAGGCTTCCCGGCCTGTAGACTGTGCACTCACGGCTGCCCCACTCGAGGCTGCCCGGCCTGTAGACTGTGCACTCGAGGCTGCCAGGCCTGTAGACTGTGCACTCGAGGCTGCCCAGCCTGTAGACTGTGCACTCGAGGCTGCCTGGCCTGTAGACTGTGCACTCAAGGCTGCCCCACTTGAGGCTGCCAGGCATGTAGACTGTGCACTCGAGGCTGCCCAGCCTGTAGAGTGTGCACTCGAGGCTGCCAGGCCTGTAGACTGTGCACTTGAGGCTGCCTGGCCTATAAACTGTGCACTCAAGGCTGGCAGGGCTGTAGACTGTGCACTCAAGGATGCCCGGCCTGTAGACTGCGCACTCAAGGCAGCCCGGCCTGTAGACTGCACTTGAGGCTGCCTGGCCTGTCGACTGTGCACTCGAGGCTGCCCAGCCTGTAGACTGTGCACTCGAGGCTGCCTGGTCTGTAGACTGTGCACTGAAGGCTGCCCCACTCGAGGCTGCCAGGCCTGTAGACTGTGCACTCGAAGCTGCCCAGCCTGTAGACTGTGCACTCGAGGCTGCCCCACTTGAGGCTGCCCGACCTGTAGACTGTGCACTCGAGGCTGCCAGGCCTGTAGACTGTGCACTTGAGGCTGCCCAGCCTGTAGACTGTGCACTCGAGGCTGCCCCACTCGAGGCTGCCCAGCCTGTAGACTGGGCACTCAAGGCTGTCCAGCCTATAGACTGTGCACTCGAGGCTGTCAGGCCTGTAGACTGTGCACTTGAGGCTGCCTGGCCTATAAACTGTGCACTCAAGGCTGCCCGGCCAGTAGACTATACACTCGAGGCTGGCAGGGCTGTAGACTGTGCACTCGAGGCTGCCCAGCCTGTAGACTGTGCACTCAAGGCAGCCCGGCCTGTAGACTGCACTTGAGGCTGCCTGGCCTGTAGACTGTGCACTCGAGTCTTCCCAGCCTGTAGACTGTGCACTCGAGGCTGCCTGGCCTGTAGACTGTGCACTCAAGGCTGCCCTACTCGAGGCTGCCCGGCCTGTAGACTGTGCACTCGAGGCTGCTCGGCCTGTAGACTGTGCACTCGAGTCTGCCCAGCCTGTAGACTGTGCACTCGAGGCTGCCCGGCCTGTAGACTGTGCACTCACGGCTGCCCCACTCGAGGCTGCCCGGCCTGTAGACTGTGCACTCGAGGCTGCCAGGCCTGTAGACTGTGCACTCGAGGCTGCCCAGCCTGTAGACTGTGCACTCGAGGCTGCCTGGCCTGTAGACTGTGCACTCAAGGCTGCCCCACTCGAGGCTGCCAGGCATGTAGACTGTGCACTCGAGGCTGCCCAGCCTGTAGACTGTGCACTCGAGGCTGCCCCACTCGAGGCTGCCCGGCCTGTAGACTGGGCACTCAAGGCTGTCCAGCCTGTAGACTGTGCACTCGAGGCTGCCAGGCCTGTAGACTGTGCACTTGAGGCTGCCTGGCCTGTAAACTGTGCACTCAAGGCTGCCCGGCCAGTAGACTATGCACTCGAGGCTGGCAGGGCTGTAGACTGTGCACTCGAGGCTGCCCGGACTGTAGACTATGCACTCGAGGCTGCCCGGCCTGTAGACTGTGCACTCGAGGCTGCCCGGCCTGTACACTGTGCACTCGAGGCTGCCCCACTCGAGGCTGCCCGGCCTGTAGACTGTGCACTCGAGGCTGCCAGGCCTGTAGACTGTGCACTCGAGACTGCCCAGCCTGTAGACTGTGCACTCGAGGCTGCCCCACTCGAGGCTGCCCAGCCTGTAGACTGGGCACTCAAGGTTGTCCAGCCTGTAGACTGTGCACTTGAGGCTGCCCAGAAACACTTTTTCATGTAATGAAATGCGAAGCTGCAGTTGCCATTAGAATAAAGGACTTGGATCCGTTTGTTGATTGTATTTCCAGACTTATTATAACTGATCTCTGGAATAGACTAATGAATGGAACACAACCTCTTGAATAGAATAATGAATGGAACACAACCTCTGGAATAGATTTATGAATAGAATGCAGCCTCTCGAATAGAATAATGAAAGGAACACGGCCTCTGGAATACACTTAAGAATGGAACACAGCCTCTGGAATAGATTTATGAATGGAACACAGCCTTTGGAATAGATTTATGAATAGAACACAGCCTCTGGAATAGAATAATGAATGGAACACAGCCTCTGGAATAGATTTAAGAATGGAACACAGCCTCTGGAATAGATTTATGAATGGAACACAGCCTCTGGAATAGATTTATGAATAGAATGCAGCCTCTGGAATAGAATAATGAATGGAACACGGCCTCTGGAATACACTTAAGAATGGAACACAGCCTCTGGAATAGATTTATGAATGGAACACAGCCTTTGGAATAGATTTATGAATAGAACACAGCCTCTGGAATAGAATAATGAATGGAACACAGCCTTTGGAATAGATTTAAGAATGGAACACAGCCTCTGGAATAGATTTATGAATAGAATGCAGCCTCTGGAATAGAATAATGAATGGAACACGGCCTCTGGAATAGACTAATGAATGGAACATGGCCTGTGGAATAGAATAATGAATGGAACACAGCCTCTGGAATAGATTCATGAATGCAACACAGCCTCTGGAATAGACCTATGAATGGAACACAGCCTCTGGAATAGAGTTATGAATGGAACACAGACTCTGGAATAGAATAATGAATGGAACACAGCCTCTGGAATAGATTTATGAATGGAAAACAGCCTCTGGAATAGACCTATGAATGGAACACAGCCTCTGGAATAGAGTTATGAATGGAACACAGACTCTGGAATAGACTTATGAATGGAACACAGCCTCTAGAATAGAATAATGAATGGAACACAGCCTCTGGAATAGATTTATGAATAGAATGCAGCCTCTCGAATAGAATAATGAATGGATCACGGCCTCTGGAATACACTTAAGAATGGAACACAGCCTCTGGAATAGATTTATGAATGGAACACAGCCTTTGGAATAGATTCATGAATAGAACACAGCCTCTGGAACAGAATAATGAATGGAACACAGCCTCTGGAATAGATTTAAGAATGGAACACAGCCTCTGGAATAGATTTATGAATAGAATGCAGCCTCTGGAATAGAATAATGAATGGAACACAGCCTCTGGAATAGACTAATGAATGGAACATGGCCTGTGGAATAGAATAATGAATGGAACACAGCCTCTGGAATAGACCTATGAATGGAACACAGCCTCTGGAATAGCGTTATGAATGGAACACAGCCTCTGGAATAGATTTATGAATAGAATGCAGCCTCTGGAATAGAATAATGAATGGAACACGGCCTCTGGAATACACTTAAGAATGGAACACAGCCTCTGGAATAGATTTATGAATGGAACACAGCCTTTGGAATAGATTTATGAATAGAACACAGCCTCTGGAATAGAATAATGAATGGAACACAGCCTTTGGAATAGATTTAAGAATGGAACACAGCCTCTGGAATAGATTTATGAATAGAATGCAGCCTCTGGAATAGAATAATGAATGGAACACGGCCTCTGGAATAGACTAATGAATGGAACATGGCCTGTGGAATAGAATAATGAATGGAACACAGCCTCTGGAATAGATTCATGAATGCAACACAGCCTCTGGAATAGACCTATGAATGGAACACAGCCTCTGGAATAGAGTTATGAATGGAACACAGACTCTGGAATAGAATAATGAATGGAACACAGCCTCTGGAATAGATTTATGAATGGAAAACAGCCTCTGGAATAGACCTATGAATGGAACACAGCCTCTGGAATAGAGTTATGAATGGAACACAGACTCTGGAATAGACTTATGAATGGAACACAGCCTCTAGAATAGAATAATGAATGGAACACAGCCTCTGGAATAGATTTATGAATAGAATGCAGCCTCTCGAATAGAATAATGAATGGATCACGGCCTCTGGAATACACTTAAGAATGGAACACAGCCTCTGGAATAGATTTATGAATGGAACACAGCCTTTGGAATAGATTCATGAATAGAACACAGCCTCTGGAACAGAATAATGAATGGAACACAGCCTCTGGAATATATTTAAGAATGGAACACAGCCTCTGGAATAGATTTATGAATAGAATGCAGCCTCTGGAATAGAATAATGAATGGAACACAGCCTCTGGAATAGACTAATGAATGGAACATGGCCTGTGGAATAGAATAATGAATGGAACACAGCCTCTGGAATAGACCTATGAATGGAACACAGCCTCTGGAATAGCGTTATGAATGGAACACAGACTCTGGAATAGAATAATGAATGGAACACAGCCTCTGGAATAGATTTATGAATGGAACACAGCCTCTGGAATAGACCTATGAATGGAACACAGCCTCTAGAATAGAGTTATGAATGGAACACGGCCCCGGGAATAGAATAATGAATGTAACACATCTATCTGTAGTACTTGCTTCCGTGAGATTTTGAATGGCTTTTATCAGTTGAGACTGAATGGGAGGAAATGATACAAATAATGTGTGGAAATGTTTAATGAATGAAGAAAAATCTTTTCTTTGTTATGTTCCTCTAATTTATTATCCTGTTTTTTGGAATAGAATAACCTTGAGTGTATAACTTGGTCCTTCTAAAGATTCGATTGGAGATGGGTCTATTCTTTTATCATTTTTATGATGAAACATCTAGTTATTTCATGTATGGTTTAATGATGATTTGTGTTTTTTTGTTGTTTTTCTTCAATGATTGTTTTTCTTTTTCGTTAATGCTATTAAATTGTTTGTGTAAAGTTTAATTTGTGGAGAAAAGTTATACAGGTGCACACCTAGTTGTTTGTATATGTATAGGTAGTTTGGGGCTAGTAGTGGGGTGCAGTGCAGTGAAGCAAGTGAGAGGTTGCATTAGTGCAAAGCAGAAAGAAACAGTGTTCACTGTCTGTGGAACACTTGTGTGCCTTGCAATAATTAATCATGAATTAATCAGGACTGGTGTCCGTTGACCAGTGATTTTAGAAAGTGGAGTATCTACTTTTATCATTCGTACTTAAATCATTTTCATGGAATCAATTGCAAATGTTCTTTAAAAATGGGATTCATAAATTTCTAAACACAAAAATAATCAAAGTATGACAAAATGTTCTACAATTTTCAATTCATATTGTCTAGTGCACATATGTCAATATATTGCGTTATTCCATCACCTAACAATCAGCTCTACGCCGTCCGGAATTCTATTCCCTTCCTCAGGAGCACTATCTCATCTAATGTTCACATTTCTTGTCCATTCTTGTAATTCATTCAGCAGAGTCTGTATAACAAGGTGAGATGAGACACCATTCGAGGTGTATATTAGCTGTATACATCTCTGTGGTCAAACGTCATTTGAAATGATCACCAGTTATGGAATAGTCCCTACCTCTCATGGGTGCCCTTTGGAGACCCGTAAGTGGGTGTTGAGATGCGGTTTTCAAGAGGTTGAGGAAAGGAGCCTTTCCCTCAAAGCGTCTTGGCCTAGGGAATGGAGGTTAGGTACTGGATTGGTAAATGTGTTCCAACCTATGTTTGAAGAGATACTATAGTTAAGGACATGAGTATTATGCTGTAGTAATTCTCCAAGTCTTACCTGATGGCAGGTGTGGTGTGTAGAATTCTTCAGTTATACTCTCAGAAAGGAGGGTTGTTGGACTCTATGTGCAGGCTGCTGAGCGATTACTCTGTTTCATCACCGGAATCTAAATGATTCAAAACATTTCTGTTAGGGAGAGTTCTCAGAAATGTGCTAATTTCTCTCTACCTTAGCGGCCCTCAGCTCTTTTGCTGGAGTCTAGGACTTTTTTTATTTTGAACTTTGAGAGAGTGAGACCTTTTTCCCACTCTCTCATGTATTATTCTGATTATTAACTCTGTGTTTCCTTGTGTTTTTGGAGTCTTGCAAACTCCACAGGCATCTTTTTGCATTGTGTCACACAACACCTTCAGTGCAGTGACACAGGGAAGTATTTCATATTTCCCCAAGGTTTAAATATCTTTCTCTTGGATTAAGTACTGTTTCCAAGAGCAGTGAAGTGACATTGACTTTACTTACATTGTAACGTTCTAGACCCAGCACACACTATCTTACAATAGGGTGCTGGAGGGGTTATTTAGTAGCCCCTTTGTCTAGCTTCTCATGTAACATTTTTTATGTTACCCTTATCACAATTAATGGCTCGTGGCAATGGTTACTTTTTACTATTTTTTTGTGTTTGTACCGCGGGCTGCAATTGCAGCTGTAGTGAAGCACCCATCGGTGCCATTTTTATCAAAATGGCTCTGATCTTCTTTTTTCGGAATTTATTGTTGTTTAGGTCCTTCTTTAGATTTACTCTGCGCGCCAAATCAGGTTTGGTCCCTTTGTTCACTTTGTCTTTGGCGGGATTCACGAGTGAAGCCTGCCTCTGGCTCCAGGGTTTCTGGTGGGGGCAGGAAGTGAGGAAGGTGCCCGAAACTCCCTGTGCTTAGTCTCCTAGGAGACAGGAATGCACTCTTAGGTGATTGGCCGTCTGGCTGTCCGGCAAGGACAGCCACCCTGCTGGGTAACTGACAGGGGAATGGGAAAAACCTGCATAAAAGGCGAGTCATTTTGGCTTGGAAGGAAGAGTCGACCACTGAATGAAGGAATCCAAAGAAGAACTTGGAAGAGACTCCTGCTGCAATTCCTGGAGCATTGGTTTGCCCGGTGAAGCTCTGCTGCTGTGCTGAAGCTCCAAATTCACCTCGACAGAAAAGCCCTGCAAGGATGACTTCTCCCCTTGAGTTGGTGGGACCAATCAAATCCTAAGTAAGCCACCTGGACATCTTCTCGGAGCTGGTTGAATTTCCATTGCAGTCGCTCCTGGAACCGAATAGCCAGGGAGAGGAACACCAGTTTGTGTGTGTTGCTTTTAAGTTGGTCAAGAACTCCAGGAAGAACCTCCGACTCCCAGGAAGCAGGACTGACCGAGCCTACGCCACCTCAACAGAGTCCTGGACCCCAGAAGCAAGCAATGCCCATCTTGACAGCCAAGAACTGCAGTGTTGCTGTTTGTGGTAGATGAGAGGAGCTGAAACACCGAAGTGCCACTTGTTTGAAGTTTGCCGGTTGATGTTGGTGACCGTTGCGTTGTGGTGCAGGAGTCCTCAGTCCCCCCTCTCGTCCCCATGACTGAGACCCAGGAACACCAGGATCTGCATAGCTGCACAGGAACAGAAGTCATCTGCTTCATTTCTCTTCAACCTAAAGGTACTGTAAAGTCTGAGAGGACTTACCTTTCACTGTAGATTTGCTTGTAGCTTCTACTTCACAAGTCTCCCGGCTTGTGGACCTACATTTGATTACATTGTGCAAAGACTTTTACTTGCCTGTAAGAAGTGCTTCAGCCACAGAGACGTTTGCCCATTGACATTGGCTCAGCCTGGTTCCCTGAAAGACTCTTCTCTCTTCTGTTATTGTGTTGCACCTATCCTTCCAGGAAGGGGTTAACTTACTCTGCATTGATTGGTGGGTTCAAAAGTATTTGCCTGCTTAAAGAATATTTGTGGTCTCTTGTTTGTTCTAATAACTCTTTCTTTTGACACTCTCAAAGCCTACTCTGAATCCAACAGTAATGTATTAATGTCCATAGTGTCCCAGCTATTTGTCACCTGAGGGTGTAGACATTGGGCCTCATTCCGAGTTCGGAGGTAACCACACCGCTATTTGCGGCATGGCTGCCTTCGAACTCGTCCAAACTCCAGCCTGGTGAATGGAGTAATTACCGTTCCATTCCAAAGTCGGAGGGACCGGTAATTCCCCATTCACCAGGGCCATTCCCCATTCCCATTTGAGCCCCCATGGGAAGGGGGAAGGCGGCTATAACGGTACCATAAACTACGGTACCGTTATTGACCCCGGAGTCCGTTTGCGAGGACTAAAAGCAGGCGTTAAGGAAGGATCCGCAAAGGGAACTCGTAGTAGGGCGGTAAGGGTTTAACAGCACCGGTCTCGTTACCGGTGACTGTTAACCCTTACCGCCCTACTCGGAATGAGGTCCACTGTCTGTGTGCCATCCCCAATGGGTATTTACTGATTCTGAGAAGCCTAAGAGTGTGTATTTCTGAAGTGTATTTGAGTTTTGCTTTTACATTGCTCCCTTCTGAAGAAGGCTTGTTTAATATTGCTGGTAAATAAATTAATAATTATTTTTATCAAGAAACCTTGTGTGTAAGTGTTTATTTGGATACTTGTCACTGTGAATCTCTGTGTAACTTCACTACTGCTCACTTTGCATAAGGCTGGCTGCTCAATCATGCTACCAACCTGTGTAGTACAGACATTTACCAAAGGTTGAGTCCTTTTGCCAGGGGGCAAAGGTTGGTGTATTGCACCCAAAGGGTACTGCACCAAATCTTGCCTAACAATGTCAATGGAGCTTAATTAGTGGACAGCATTTCTTTTTGTATACGGTTTGATTTGTACCATAAACACAATAACTACATTTTTTTAAAAAAAGAAACGGGGTACATCACATCACTCAAACGGGTCCTTCCTTAACGCCTGCTTTTAGTCCCCGCAAAGGGACTCCGGGGTCAATAACGTTTCATTTCTGTGTTTGCAAACTTTTCTGGTTTCCGTGAATTGACAAACTGTACATTGTCCACATCTGTAACGGCCTTGTACTGGAGGAAGATTCCATAGAGTTGTTTGTGGGTTCGCTGGTTCGGTAGAGGTGAGTAGGAGTGATTCCTTAATGTTCTGATTCTTCTTGAATGCGAACAAAGGAACTTTTTTTAGGGACCCTGCGTTCTTTATCAGGTGCCAATGCTTTTTAATCGTATTTTTTACTAGACTACTTAGAGGACTTTACGTAGTAACACATACCAGTCTGTCTAGATCTTTCTTTGTGTTTTTAGTGAGGCATACCGTGCGATCAGTGTTGGCTGCTCGTTTTTTTCGGACTCTGAATATTGTTGATTCGAACACTGCTACCCATGCACTATACCATGTATGTTTTATGTTGAATATCCTATGTGTCAATGTTCTTGTGTACCATCACACTTACTGCTCACAAATTAAACAAGAATTGCAGTATTTCAATTTTTTCAATTTTGACTTTATTGAAATCCAGAGGTGAGAGTGTCTAATCTTCAGTTGGACTCCTATGATCTTGCTCAATTGTGTTGTTATATAATCCCCCAGCTCGGACAGCTCAACCTCAGGGTGAGTTATGGACATGTCCCCTCGTGATCTAGAGGCCAAGCAAACAAAGGGGAACAAACAAACAAAGGTAGATAACAGTCTGCCTCAAAACAGCCACATATAGGTAATGGGATTGCAAAAGACTCAACACCACCTACACCGACACTCAAGTGTCGACTCAATGCCGAAAGAGAAAACACTTTTGGAAGCAATGACACATTACACGCTTGTTGATATTTCGCACTCCGAAGAGGAGTGGGAAGAAGTCAATATGTCCAACAAAAGCATTGATTCCGGCAATTCAGCCTTGATACTGCGACATAGGTCTACTGCTTCGGAACCTGCCCTGCACCATAAGGAGTAGACAATGCAGGAAATGAGAGACCATGTCCACAATTCTGCCTTTTATGGAAAGGCACAAGAATCACCCCAAAAGAAAGTTAAGAATCACACAGTGAGGAACCCTCTTCAAAGAAAACAAAAACACAGTTCTATATTGACACTGTCAGACCCTTTCACAAATCAAGAGGATTTTGGGGTCACTGGTTTGCATTGGGAGGACCAAGACATAGACACAGAGGGCTACATATGACGAGGCAGAGGACTACATATGCCATCTCCAGACGAGGCAGAGGACTAAATATATCATCTCCAGACGAGGCAGAGGATTACATATGCCGTCTCCAGACGAGGCAGAGGACTACATATGCCATCTCCAGGTGAGGCAGAGGACTAAATATGCCATCCCCAGATGAGGCAGAGGACTACATATGCCATCTCCAGACGAGGCAGAGGACTACATATGCCATCTCCAGACGAGGCAGAGAACTACATATGCCATCTCCAGACGAGGCAGAGGAATAGCCATCTCCGGACGAGGCAGACTCTCTAGTCCCCTCTTCACCAACAAAAGCTACTGTTCAATATTCAGACCTCTTACAAAGAGCAGAGGAATGCTCTGTAATCTTTACAGATGGACCAGGTCAGGATAAAGACTTTATAGAGGAAAATGTAGAAGAGGGGCTCTGGCACAGCGATGTTCCTTTCGGACCAAAACCTTCTTTCAATCCGCAACCCATTTCATGCAAAATCAGGTGTGGGAAGTCAGAATCAGGAGATGGACATGATGGCATGTTTGTAAGTGTTTTTATTTGCACACAAAAACCTCTACTCTCCCTAACCTTCTCAGCCCTACTCTTAAAGGAGAAGTCAAAAGGGTGCTCATCTGGATGTTCTAAAAAACATAATACTTAATTCTGCTGCCCAGAAAAAACCTATCCTTACCTGATTCCTGTTCCTACATCTATCCAACTAAACAGAAATTACCCCAACCGAAAGAGTCATAGGGGTCTTCCCACATTCCCAAATGATGGAATGGTGGCTGGTTTCTGACTTCACTGTAAGGTCTTTGAAGCAGAAGAAAAGGGCTTCTTGCACGAGGTACAGTTCCACTAGAAGGCATCTATAACTTTGGGCCCTGGGGCATCACCTGAGTTGGTAATGCCCCCGCGGCTCGGGGCATATTGCTTAAGTATTGCCCAGACAGAAACTTTTATGAACTAAAATGTTTATTTGCTTTCTTTTATGGTTCTAGCCAAAATAATGGTTATTATAAATAGGGGCTGATTGCATTTTTAAATGTAAGAGTTATTAGATTTTAGGAATTGAATCACAGACTTGTCCTCGGGGATCTGTAATCCAGGTGGCCAGGACACAGCCATCACCTTTGGATCCAGTTCGTCGGAGTGGACCAGTGTGGGAGGATCACCTGGGTGAGGGGTCCTTGGGGAGTGGTTGTGGGATACCTGACAGTGAGACACAGTTTCCCTTTCACCCCCTTACCCCTTCCTATCCCATGAATCATCTGGGAGCCTTACCCCACCCCCTTTCCTGCATGAACACGTCTACATGGACAGAGCGCTCTGGGGGAAGGCAGACTCACACAGAGCCATTCCATTTGACATGGCCCAACATCAGGGTCAGGCAGAGTCAGGCAATTGCCCATAACGACTCACACCTGATTCCCATTACACTTCCCCACATGGATAAAAGGCAGAGCACGAGAGCACACTGTGGGCGAGGCAAAAAGAACAAAGGAGCAGGTCTTTCGAGGTGGCGGCTGAACAGCGAAAGAGAGACAGCAGATAAATAAGAGGCAGTGAGGAGGGAGAATCCCTTGACCCTGTTTCCCCCTGATCGATTGACTCTTGAAAACTGGCCAGCAGCCCATGCAAAGCCATGAGGAAAGGCTAGGAATTGCTTCAGAGCATATGCGAGATATCCAGGGCCTTCCTGCAGGTGTGACCAGGCAGAGAGCAGCTGCAGCCGCTGGAGTATCCTCCTTGGCCTGAGGAACAAAGATGCTGATAAATAAACTCAAAGCAACCGACCGAGTTGGCCACAACTGTGCAATACCAGTCTGTATTGAAGTGAAGGTTGCGAGCGGCGGCAATGTTGCAAGATAAAATGTTTGATGAATTGTCTAATTGAAAGACGCAAGTGAAGGCCAGACGGCGGAAGAGAATTACCTTTTGAAATTGAATAAGAGAGAGATATGCTACCCCAGAATGGTCTGGCACCTGTGCGTGCCCAGTCGAAGGTCTCTGCCAAGAGTATCTCAAAGATAAGTAAAATGTGACACCCTTACTTTTAAAGTTATCAAAGTGTTCCTGCGAAGGTCATAGAAAAATGCTTTGCACAGTTGAAAGTCTTTGAACTTGTAAACGTGTAAGAAAGCAGAAAAAGTGAAAAAATGTGCCCAACCGAGGGAGCCTATCCCTAAGAAAGGTTGAGAGTTACTTCTGAAAGAGTAAAAGGTAGGCTTGTGCCCGATCAAGGGGAGCCTGCTGAGGTCCAAAAGAAGGAGGGTTCAAACCCGACTGAAGGCAACCCGGGGTGAACGAGTCACCCGAGACCTGGCTTTAAGGAACAAGTAAATTTGAAAACCCATCCTCTGCTGTTAACAGTGCACTCACCTCGAAGAAATGACGCTAAAAAGATTAGCTCATTGTGTGGAAGGAAAGAAACTGAAATAAATGTGAAAATAGAGAAGATTATTCAACAAGAAAGCTCAACGACAGATCTATGAAATCTCAGAGGAATCGAATAAAAAAAACTGAGAACGAATGATTTTCTTCCCATGGATGAAAAAAGGAAAATACTGGATAAAAATCGTAGAGAAGAAAATCAGACAAAGCTAAAGAAGCCCCATAGAAAATCTGAAGACGACCTTAAACATCGGACACCGCTGAAGAGTTCAACAAATGAAGAATTGACTCTATCGTTGTAATCTATGTTAAGAACAAAGGATGAACTAATCCTAAACAGAAGAAATGTCATAGCATTATTACATCACATCCCTATACTCCGAAAACTTACCTCAGATGATATCTTAGTGGTAGAATTTGTTTAAGAATCAAGATCAGACAGAGTGATATTACATCTCAAAACCAGTTAGCTCAAAACGATGCCGTGAAACCATTGGGTTTTGACTTAAAAGAAGTAGATAATACTTTATGGGAGCCACAACTTATACCTGCACAGGAAAAACATTCTCAGATAAACAAGAAGAACATCTAAAGAAGGTGGCGGACATACGGCTGCCAAGATCTTCCCCACATGAGATAAATAAAGTGAGATCTTTGGAATAAGCTATTCAGAGGTCCTGGGAAGAGGTCCGCAAGCCCCTGACGGTCACCTTCTGAGCTCTAAGGAAAGAGCCAGGAGCAGTGACCTAGCAGCAGGATGACTCACCAGAGAGGGAGTCAGTGTCAGATTGGGGTCGGCTGCCCGGAGCACTTATCAAAGTGAACTAGGAATAGCGCAAGGATGCAAAGATCGAGGGGACCTGTGGTTGGGATGCTGGAACACAAGGGGCATCTTGTGCAGGGAATTTGATTTAAAAGCCTATGACATCCTATGCTTTCAGGAATGTTGGTTGAGAGAGCCACCCTTGTGCGATGGATTCATAAGCATACGAAATCCTGCAGAATGGGGGGCTAAGGGCAGTCCCCATGCTGGACTCCTGACATTGATCAAGATGAGAAAAGTTATTCGACTATTAGAACATCATAAACCTAATCCCTGGATTCAAATGCTGATCCTAGAACTGGGAGGGAGTGGCGAGGGGCTAAACAAGATCACACACATATTGAATGCATACATGAACCCAGCAACAATCAAGGAATTGGCTTGTGTGGAGTATCACTAGTTTGCCTGATACTGGCCAGTAATTCGTGATCTTAGACAGACTTTGAGGGAACTAGTGGGGAAGGTAGACTAATTGGAAGGGTATATAATTGCCATTACCAATCAGAATCCAATATTCAACAAAAGGGAAAAAGATTTTGAGGAAGCGAAAGTCCGGGTTGGCCGGAAATCAGAAATAGGGGTAGAATTGATCCTGGCCAATCAGGCAGCTGTGAAAATTGGCCAGCCCCAGCAATGTGAAACTCTATTTGAAGCACTGCTACTGCCAGTTTCCATGTTGGGGGCGGCCCCTGAGCAGGGAGACGTTATGGTATGTAGCAGTCCAAAGGAGAAACACCTTGCATTGAGTAGCCTGCATGGCCACTCAACCAAAGAAAAAATACTCCCCCAAAAGAAAAAAGAAAAAAAAACTGTAAATTACCCCCCAAACAAAATAACAGGGGATACCGAAAGTTTCTGAGAAAGCTAAGATCTGAGGTGGATAAGCAAATGGGCAGACAGGGCAAATAAAGTAAAGAGTATTAAAGTGCCAGAAAATAGGAGCCAGGCCATTAAGCCATTTGGGAATAGCCCTTCTTTGACTTAAGTAACATTTCAGTGTACCCAATAGATAGGGATTCCCAGGAAATTTCAGTGAGGGAAGAGTATGTGAGTGAGGTAAAAACAGAGAGAACAAATGGGAAAGGGGGAGGAAAATGCTGTGTTTTAAGAGACTCTGGGCCTCATTACGACCCAGGCGGTAAGGGGTTTATGGCAGCGTAAACAGCGCCGACCCTTACCGCCTGATTCCGAGGTCCCTTAGCGCCATGGAGTATTTAACACCAGCTTTTAGCAGGTGTTAAAATCCATGGCGCTAAGGGACCTTGTTGTTAATTACGCCACCATAATTTACGGTATGGTATAGTGCATGGTACACTATACACTATATATAGTGTACCATGCACTATACCATGTATGTTTTATGTTGAATATCCTATGTGTCAATGTTCTTGTGTACCATCACACTTACTGCTCACAAATTAAACAAGAATTGCAGTATTTCAATTTTTCAATTTTGACTTTATTGAAATCCAGAAATCCAGAAGTGAGAGTGTCTAATCTTCAGTTCGGGTCACTAATGTGGGAAGAAGGTTGATTCGCATTAGCAATCCCATTACCTACATGTGGCTGTTTTGAGGCAGACTGTTATCTACCTTTGTTTGTTCCCCTTTGTTTGCTTGGCCTCTAGATCACGAGGGGACATGTCCATAACTCACCCTGAGGTTGAGCTGTCCGAGCTGGGGGATTATATAACAACACAATTGAGCAAGATCATAGGAGTCCAACTGAAGATTAGGGAACCCCCACAAACTGTGATTGGAAGGTTTGAGCCTGGCGTAGAGAAACCAAAACTGAATTGTGGTAACCAGAAGGAAACAAACTTTTGTTGAACTGTATTACAAGAAACTAGTGTCTTTTCCGTGGAAGGCCAAGTGAGCCCTGATCCACGAAACACACTGCATCCTAGTGTCCAAAGCCAGAGTGTGCCACCATTTTCCAAGTGTGCCACCTTACTCCATGCTACAAAACGTGGTGAAGGGAGTTTACTCAGCCATACTGAAGTTTCTATTGAACACTGATTTTCATTTTTGCATTACACATTCCCTTTCTACATCTATTGTATTAGAAAGAGGGCAGACATTAGGTTTATTATTATAGGTCATTTTATTTTGACTAAGGACTAACTAGGACTATTTTCTTTTTGTTTGATGGTCGAGAATACTTCCATCTTAGTTACAGGGCAAGATAGGAGTTTTCCAACCCCTTTTTAAAACATCAATAAAGGTTTTGAAACTTGCAGCTCTTGTGTCAGTGTCTACTTGTAATACCATTCCTCCATCACAACACGTGCAATATATGGAAAGCAAAGAAAGAATCTTATGAAATGCAGGGAAAAGCAAGTATTAAATATTACTGAAGAGTGTGAAAGTCATGTGGTGAATGAAGAAGCACACCACAGAGCAAACTATATGAAATAACACATTGTGTAAAAGTCAAGAGACTGCCAAAGAGGAATCCACATTGTGGTAAAAGGCTGGCAAGGAGAAAGCCGACTTAATGTGAACCAGAACACAGGACTAGTTACAGGAGAACCTGTGTGGGCGAGAAAGCCTAGGGTTACCAGTTGCGTGACCTGTAAAAAGGCATTCAATCTTTTTATTTCCGATCCTTTTGAGTCAAACGTATTGTATTCAACCCTTTTGAATTCGACCCTTTGACTGGACACCAGAAGAAAGCAATCTCTGTGAACTGTCAAGAAACCAGAAGGAGTTTAAAGTTGAGCTGGAACTGGTTTTGAGTATTTAGAGACTGAAACTAAGTATAAGTTAGCAAGCTGGAAAAGCTGACGTCTTGGGGAAGGGAACACTAGGTCCTTATGAACTTTGATGTTGTCTTGAGGGAAGTAACTTCAAGGCCCTCTTGGCACTGTGTTGTCCTCTTGGGGAAGGGAACCTCAAGACTTTGTGGAACTGTCTTGGACATGGGCGCTCAGAACTTAATTTGGAACACTATTTCTTTTGTACTGACATCCCTACACAATGTTTCGCTTTAGTTGTGAGGGCAAGTATAGATCTTGAACACAGACAATCCCCCTTTAGTACAGGGCAAGTTAGGCCTTCAACCATCCTGACATTTGAGTAAATAGAATTACTTTTGTTTGAACTTTGAATTTGTTGCCTGTGTCTTGCTTCGTGATGCCTTCACAGTTCCCATTCCCTAGCTTGGCAGCAGGCCATATGTTGTCAGCCTTTTGAGGCTCAGAGATGGGCCATGTATGACCCCTGAGAAGCCTGGTTGTCATGTCACCATTATCAGAAGGTCCTTTAATATGTGGCTGCTCAGAGCCCAAATGTTGACACAGTCCTCAGTCCCTTTAGTGAGTATATTAACTGGCTGTCATGGATGCTAGACTCCATGTCTCTGCAAGTGTGAATGGCATTCTTAATGGAAGGACAGTTTGATGAAAATTGCTAATAATCTGGGACAAGTCCACTGCAGGCTCAAGTTTCAGGATATATGTCTGTATTTTTAGGCAATTCTTAAATAAACTGTTAATGGGCATCATCAGTTTTATTAACAAGACCTGGTTCTCAGAACAAAGGGAGAATTTGACTCTTTGTGGAAGAATTCTGCCATAAAGTATATAGCCCAGGATCTAGTGCTTGGTTTCAGTTCTTTTTGGAAAATGTCTACTCAGCAGTGTTGCTGGGGTCAGGGAAAATGCCATTTTGTGCCAATGTTGCTGGCTTTATGTACAAATGTGACATATGAAGTCACTTTCTTTTCCCCATTATATTTTATTCTTCAGACAGGGGCTTTGCTTAAGGCTGATTCCCAGTACTGTAAAGTAGAAAGAAGAAATAATGTAGGTCTCATTTCGATTTTCACTTTTCTATAAAGTGCTGTGCTTTTTCATCACAGATTGACTGTTCTCCGTTTCATACAGATTACTGTATACTTGTATGTAACAAACAAACAAAATTGGGCTTTGTCATTTAATGTGAACAAATATACTTTTGTTGTAGCTGGTCTGCACCCTTCATAACATTTCCTCGCATGCGTTTCTTTCAAATACTTTCTGCACAATGCATTTCATATATTTGTTTTTAAATTTGGAACTTTCATTTGCATCTTCTCCTTTTGTATAGATTTCCCCACAGTGTTGTGGCTAGTGGGAGAGAGGGGAGAAAAAACTAAACAATGTGTGGTAGGTGACCAGCCTCAGGTCTATGCAATCATCCTCTATTCTTAAGTCCGTGATACCCAACCCACTGCCCCACTAGCAAACTAGGGAGCATCTGTGACCCCATTGCCACAGCCGAAAGGCCAAGGTGGATGAGGCTAAGGAAACATGCTGGGGGCACTCCTTACAGAATTAAGTCCAATGCCCCAGGAAAAACCCTTTCCAACCAAATGTTGTATTCAGTACATCACTTATTTCACATTTCTGGTAGGAGAGAAATTTGACTCACAAGCAAAGGGGGACATGTGAAATGAGCAATCTCAGATGCGATTTATAGCCTGTGTTGTGTGCAATATAAATGATAAGTATTATTATTAATTCTAATAAACAATGTATTATTATTTTCATTATTTATCCTAATATTATTGTGATTATAAATATAATAATACTAATGGTACTGTTGATTATATTTTGGAGCAAACAATGCAGTCTATTAAACCATTTATGAGAGAGGTTTTTGTGTAGTGTATATGTTTAACAGAATCACTTCTGGGTACCACGATATTGGCAGCCAAAGCAAATTATTCTCATGTAGGCCGAGTGATTTGTCCAGAATCATACAGCTTGGTCAGGTGGGCAAGGCTGTCTGTGAAAACTGGCTTTCTGGATGGGCACTTTGCAATTTTGTAGGTTCCAGACTACACATTCCTTTTTTTTAAATTGTGTTATGGCCAATCCCTGGCATTTCACAAGACATTTAATACATATATAAAAAATACAATTGTTATTTAATAACATTTTAAGAGCATTATACATTGCTAAAATAGATAATTATTTAATTATCCTAATTAATGGTGTACCAACCAAAGACAACAAAATGTGTCAACAACTAGTAGGCTTAAACAAAGTTAGTAGCACCCTACAATATCTAAAAGAAAACAATGACTACTACAAAGATATAAACATAGAAGAGAACTTAAGAGAAACCACCCAAATAATTCAGGATTCTTCACCAACTGGCCAATTTGAACGTGCAGATCCTATTATTGTAGCCAATATTTTGGACCAGTATACAGTTCACCGACTCCACTCCAAAGACACCACAGAGGATGCATTACAAACATATCAAATGCATCAAGCCAAAGGATCTTCAATCAGCATATGGGAGAAAAGTGTAGAAGCACGTTCCTTTCCTCTACATTTTCCTACAGGAGAAGGAGGAAAATATGATGAACGATCCACACAAATAACAGCATCAAAATGTTGCTATTTATGAATGTATTCTGAACACCCCAGATTTAGACAAAATGTAGAATACCTATTCCACCACCTGTTCGAAAGTGTACTAGAAACTCTATGCTACGGAGTTGCACACACATTAAAAACAGGCTCTAATTTTTTTAAACATGTCTGCTACCCAACTGCTTCAAAAGATAAAAGACAAAGATGATGTTATGCAGTCAAGTATCACAAATCTCTTGGAAAACATGCATGGTGCAAAAGAATACTGGTTCCGACGTCACGCTTATGTACATTGTATGCTAAGGAATCTCGGGCCACCCACATGGTTTGTTACTTTAAGTAGTGTAGAAAATGCATGGGATGACTTGTAAAACTTCCTACGCGTAGCAAACCAAAATAAAGAAGGAAAAGACATAAAAACATCAGGAGAACACTGTTCTCTTGACTCTGTAAATGTATCAAGTTACTTTCACCATCCCTTTATTGCCATGCTGCACTTCATCTTCAATAAAAGTACCCCTCTCCTCGGAGAAGTGGAAAACTTCTTTTGGAGAAAAGAATATCAATCCAGAGGAGCACCACTGTATTGCATCTATTTGGCCCTAAGGGAAGAGCACAAACACTTACGTCTCCCCAGGCCCTTCTCGCATTAATAAGTAATTGGACTCAGACTAGCAGAAGAAACATGCACACATCATATAAGGTTATAAAAATGGTCATCATAGGCCTTTTATTCATACCAAACACCTATATAATAAACAAATAAAACACCAATACACGCAAACATATACACACAAATAGATAGATTAGAATATAAGTTGCATCACCGTTATCCATGAGGCAGAAGAAAACTTCATCTTGGCCACCAAACCACACTGCTTAATCCCTCAGCAGGTAGGCGAAGAGATTACTGCGGTCAGCGGGGTCTGAAGTGGAGCATCCTCCCTTTCAGCGAGACTGCAACACCCAGGGTTCAACATCCAACTCTGACCCTTCCATGATGCCATCTCCTTTATGGGGCAATCCCCCTCCTCCAACTGCGTTCTGCCCTTGGCCGAAAAGGCAGATCACAAGTCGAAGAGACAGAGGGTGGAAAAATCCAGTTGGAAGTGGAAAAACCCAGCGCTCCTCAACTTGCATGCATTCCCAGACCCCTTATCATGCAGCTGCAGCGCACTCCAACTCCCCTTCTGTATTTTTCCTTCACTACAATACAATAACTATTTTCTGTAGTCAGTCCACCTGCAAAATATCTATGTGACCTTGCTCTGTTTTCCCTGCTACTTTTTCATTCTGTGAGGCCCGCGGAAGCGCAGACTATATTATTGTAATGGGAGATGAGTATTCAAAATGGCTGTGCATCAACGCCATATTATTCTGGCTTGCATATTACACACTAGCATTACAACCACGCATCTATATGCTTTTGTGGATAAAAGATTCTCCTAAATTTGGTCATGAGAGTGATGCCACTGTGTTGCAGTTTTTTCACAAATACATATCCTGCGACATCCATTCAGAAACCGCACATACTGATCAACGTACACAAGTTTTGTGCTTCCAAAAACATAAGTGTGGCAAATACTGCCTACTTAGATATAAAAACAAAGGTAAATACTACACCAAATGCTGCTTTGTTTTCTCTAGACACGTTTCAGCAAAATGACAAGTAAACAGCTTGATGTCTTCTGTTAGACACAGACTGAAAGGCAAAGTGCCAAAAACACATACAACATTAAAAGAAACAAAGCTTCAAAGTACATCAATGATTACAATGCAAGCATTGCCCTCTTGTGGAATGCAAACATAGATATACAATATATTGCAGACAATTCCACTGCTGTTGGAAGATATGTCACAGCCTATCTCACCAAAGCTGAGAAAGCAGATCTAAAAGACCTTTGGGATGACATATCATCTCACAAACCGCTGTCACAAAAATTGTACAGCTTTGGCATAAAAATGCTTTCCCATAGAGAATGCGGATGCTACAAAGCTGTAGACCGTTTAACTGCCTTATTTATGGCAAATCTGAACACATAGTCTGGCTAAGACTTGGTCCAGCTGCAACCAGAAAAAGACTGCTGAAATCCTACCAAGATATAGAAACAATAGCCAGAAATGATCCCAACAGCCAGGACATTTTAAAAAACAATTTATTAGACACATAGTACCGAAACAGAAGTACTGCTTTGGAAAACATGTGCCTAGACCACATTGCCCAAAACTACAATGTCAAACCAGATTAAAAAACTGGAAAATATGTTGTCTCTGCTTGTGAATGAAGCCTCGCCAAACTAATAAAAACCAGCCTCGTGATTCATTTGAAAGGATCATTTAAAACTCCCCAACATAGAGAACTTTATTACATGCCCCTACTGCAACTTTTTAAACCATGGAGAAAAGAAGAAGAATTATTAGATAACCATGACCCAATTGACGCTGAATTCAATGCAAATGAATGCAGTATAACAAATGTCAATGTCATGCAATACAAAAAATGTTAGACAATGAACGCCAACAAGAGGAACAAATTCAAGCACAACTAGATGAAGACACTCCTGAGGGCAGTCAACCTTCTCTTACAGGAACCCAAGCACCACTTGGAGAACCACTCATTCTAAATGAAGCAGAACTAGCCATGACTGAAGAAGAAAATACCATGTATCAATATAAACAATCAGAAGAAAACTTGTCAGTGCTGAAATCACAGCTAAACGATGAGCAACTTACCATTTACCTAGAAGTGACTGAACAAATTGAACATGGTTTGAAGCATGAAAGTAACATTTGGAGCGATCAAAATTATAAACATCTGCTACTCTAACTAAATCGTGAAGCTGGTTCTGGAAAAACATTCTGAATTAAAATCATCAGCAAATTCCTATAAAACTTAACAAACAACAACCTTTCAGCTGTTGTAACAGCCCTAACTGGCTTAGCTGCCTACAACATAGGAGGTGTTACTTTACACTGACTACTGCTCCTTCCAGTAGAAAAACAAAACAAATTAGAATACTATAAACTATCAGCAGAAGCTGCTACTGAAGTACGCAGAATTCTGAAAGAAATGAAGATGCTCCTAATAGATGAGGTAAGCATGGTTTCCAACCTTATGTTTGCTTTAATTCACCTCTGATTGCATGAAGTCCTAAAAAGGGACTACAAACAACTCTTTGGAGGAAAACACGTTCTTGTTTTTGGAGATCTCCTACAGTTAACACCAGTGAAAGGTGAACCTGTTTTTAAAACCTTAGGACACAAAAAGTCCTGCAACACACATGGCAGCATAGGAAATGTAAATCTCTGGCAACATTTCCAATACAGAGAACTAACTCAAAGCATGTGTCAGTCTGCAGACCGCACCTATGCTAACATTTTACAAATAATTAGAACTGGTCTTCTTTCTAAAGATGCACAATACATCTTAAATAGTAAACTCATCCATAAGCTATATGGGTGTAACACATCTGCTCCTGATGACATGGAACAATTAGCACACAGAAATGTAAAATGCATGTCCTTAAAGCAAACCCTGAACCAGAATTAGCCATACTAAAACAAGGCCTCTCGTTTGTTCCTACACAAACACCTAGTGCGATGCAGCTCACTAGTGAAATCCAAAAGTTTCTGAGGAAAATTAGATTGAAAGTGTTCTTCACTGACAAAGAGAATATTTGTGAAAATAATACTTCGGGTTTGGCCAAACCTTCATCTTTCACACCTAATTCAGCCGATCTTCCACCCGAAGTTCTCATTTTTGAAACCATTGTGCTTAAGGAGTTAGACAAATGCTTGACACGTCCCAGAAGCAATTTAAGACCTAATCTAGAACTTGCAGAATTTCATGCAATTGACTCTCTAGCTCAGGATCCCACCATAGTGATTAAAGCCGCCGACAAAGGCGGGGGGATAGTGGTCTGGGATGCAGAATTGTACGATCAAGAAGTCTACAGACTTCTCAGCATACCAGGCCACTATCAAAAAATCACTGGTGACCCTTCTACATCTATAAAAAAGAAGATTCTTACGTTGAGTGAAAGTGGTCTTCATGAAGGATTCTTGTCCTCTAAGGAGTATGAGTTCATTAATTCGTCTGAAGAGAGAATTCCGCTCTTTTACATTATTCCTAAAGTACACAAGGACACTCTGAAACCTCCCGGTCGTCCCATTGTTTCTGGCTGCAGTTCCATTTTAGAGCCTCTGTCCAAATATATAGACACCTTTATTAAACCACTTGCTATGGCCACTCCCAAGTTTCTTTTGGACTCTAGGGATGTTATAAATCTGGTTGAAGCACGCCCTTTTGATTCCTCCACACAAATTTTGGTCTCTTTGGATATTGAGGCGCTTTATACTAACATCCCCCAAGACAAAGCAGCCTCCAGTCTACGCATTATGCTAGACAGACAGCCTTTACCTCATGCTGTCCCTACTGAATTCCTTATTAATTGTGTTGAACTAGTGTTGTCCAATAGTTTTTTTAAGTTTAAGGATGCCTACTTTTTGCAAACTAAGGGCACGGCGATGGGCTGCACTTTTGCTCCTAACTTGGCCATCATTTTTATGTCTTTGTTTGAAGAAAATCATGTGCTTAGCGTCACCAACCCCTTTGTCAAACATATTAAGTTGTATCGTCGCTACATAGACGACATCTTAATGCTGTGGGAGGGCGACTCTGCTACATTGAATACATTTATGGTTTGGCTGAATCAGGTAGATCCCAATCTTAAATTCACTTTTGAATTTTCCACCTCTAGGATTGCGTTCCTTGATTTATCCATTTTTGTGGATGAAGGATGCTTACAAACAGAATTATATAGAAAACCTACAGAACGCAATACAACTTTGCAATTCAAGAGCCAACACCCAAAAAGCCTACTACGGAATTTACCGTATGGTATGTTCTTACGGTTACGACGTAATTGCACTAATATTTCCAATTTTGACAAACATGCAGATGTACTACAAGCCAGATTGTTACTTCGGGGTTACCCCAAAAAATTGATCAAACATTCCAGAAAAAGAGCGCGGTATACCAACCGGGATGCCCTACTTACTGTACGCCCCAAAAACAAAGAGAGAGAACAAATTGTCTGTGTTTCTACATTCTGCAAATTCAGTGAGTCTATTAAGGGGATCATCCTTAAAAATTGGAGAATTCTGAATTCTGCTGAGATTAACTTGCATAAACCTCTTTTTGCCTTTAAAAAGGGCAAGAGCCTGGCGCTGAAACTCACGAGAGCCAACAGGTTACCATTACAAGGTAACATGGTTAGGGATGTTAACCTTCAACCTGTGGTAGGTCATTACCCTTGTACCTCTTGTATGGCCTGCAGATTTTCCCAAAAAATTACACACTTTGAGAATGCTGGCAGAAGATGGGACTTGCGTACATTCACCACTTGTAAAAGCAAGAATGTTGTATATGCCATTCAGTGCCCATGTAATCTGTTCTATATAGGCAAGACTTCCAGGGAGGTACATGTGCGCATCAATGAACATCGTTCCAAGATCAGGATGCATTGTTTTACTGCCCCCCTGGTTTCCCATTTTTTCGAGATGGGGCATGATGCAGATTCACTAAGATGGTTTTGCACCGAAAAAATCACAGCAAGTGGCCATGTGCATACTGCCAACAAATTGGCCTACAAAGAACAAATGTGGATTTTTAATTTAGGCACCCTCCACAAAGGCCTGAACTCCATGGAAACATGGGAGTTCAATAGCAGATAGATAATTTCCTTGTACAGACATTGTATGGTGTACATAGTTTCTATTCTAGTTCCATGTCACCTCTATGAGTCTCACTGCCCCTTCTTGTATAGAGTTTTTAAATTGGGCGCGTTTTGGGTTCGTTACGCACACGCAACACGTTCCCACTGAGGATACGTGATCTTCTACGTGACTTACGTCCACAGCAGCGACGGCTTCAGTCGGCTGCTTGCACACGGCCGATGTAACGTGGATGAACGGTGGTCTGGAGGGTTGCCCAGAGCATTGCCAGTGGTTAAGATTAATTCTAAACCTTCCAGCCATCACCTCTTTGTTTTCGCTATGTCACCCCGAGTGGGACGGGTATGCCCAGACATGGGTCCCGTGCCTGCTGGGCCTAGAGACCCAAGCTACTCCTCACTGATGAGCCCCAACAAGGGCGAAACATGTTTGGGGATGCTTGTGGTCTCGTGCAGAAGGGATGTGGCCTAGCAGTTCGGGCTGGACTGCCCCTTTTGGGGTGGGGCCAAGCCTGATTTGCATATGGTCTTTCCCTTCTGTAATGGCTTGGCAGGCGAAGAACGGTGGTCTGGAGGGTTGCCCAGAGCATTGCCAGTGGTTAAGATTAATTCTAAACCTTCCAGCCATCACCTCTTTGTTTTTGCTATGTCACCCCGAGTGGGACGGGTATGCCCAGACGTGGGTCCCGTGCCTGCAGGGCCTAGAGACCCAAGCTACTCCTCACTGATGAGCCCCAACAAGGGCGAAACATGTTTGGGGATGCTTGTGGTCTCGTGCAGAAGGGATGTGGCCTAGCAGTTCGGGCTGGACTGCCCCTTTTGGGGTGGGGCCAAGCCTGATTTGCATATGGTCTTTCCCTTCTGTAATGGCTTGGCAGGCGAAGAACGGTGGTCTGGAGGGTTGCCCAGAGCATTGCCAGTGGTTAAGATTAATTCTAAACCTTCCAGCCATCACCTCTTTGTTTTTGCTATGTCACCCCGAGTGGGACGGGTATGCCCAGACGTGGGTCCCGTGCCTGCTGGGCCTAGAGACCCAAGCTACTCCTCACTGATGAGCCCCAACAAGGGCGAAACATGTTTGGGGATGCTTGTGGTCTCGTGCAGAAGGGATGTGGCCTAGCAGTTCGGGCTGGACTGCCCCTTTTGGGGTGGGGCCAAGCCTGATTTGCATATGGTCTTTCCCTTCTGTAATGGCTTGGCAGGCGAAGAACGGTGGTCTGGAGGGTTGCTCAGAGCATTGCCAGTGGTTAAGATTAATTCTAAACCTTCCAGCCATCACCTCTTTGTTTTTGCTATGCACACGGCCGATGTAGCATGGCCATTGAGATTTACGGCTAGGCTGTGCTCAGTAACTCCAGCCGCCCATGCCAATCCGGGTGTTAACTTCAAGTAAGTACGAATATGATCTGCCGCTCTTCACACTGCCGCTTTAGTATTGTACTATCCTTGTTCTGAGACGAGGTTTTGTCGTCTGTATAAATATACATATTCGGCTGCATTCGTATATGAAGATTTGTGCTTAACTTAGCCTGCAGTATCATAGACACTTCTCATTTACGTACTTAAGTCTGTGTATACAGTTCGTCTGTCAGACTTCTGCCAGCAGCCAGCTAATTTTTTAATTAGTAGCCACTTTTTAACTGTATATGACTTTATTGGGATATCTTTAGTTTGTTTTTGTCATATGCGGTTTAGGCTAATATTATTTTTTGTTTGTTAGTACACTAGGCGTACATCTGCTGACACGATTTGCTTCGTTGCATCACCCTTCAGAAAGCCACCGTACTATAATCCTTGAAGGGGGCTACTGAGAGCAGTGTCATGTTAACTACAGGTAACAATTGACCGCTCGCATTTGATTTCTTTGGTTGTTGTAGTCACTTTTTTACCTTATGTGTGCTTCAATCAATTTTTCATTTTCCACTAGTCATAACTCCACTGGCGATACGATTCCAGCATACGATCCATCCATGGCATTTTGCATATTAATGGCTACTTATATAAGGTTTGTTTAGTCTAGCATATTGCATCTATTCAGCCATGATATTTTTATGCCGCAAGTGTTTTCCTGCCTTGGTTATTTCGACCTTTGTGGCCCCTATGGTGCACCTAATTAATTTTAATTATAATTTTTACACTCTCAGGGTCGGTGCCTCGCCTCTGGCTTTTCTAAATAAAATCCTGCTTCTGGGGTTGTTCTCATTTAGATATACTTCCCCAGCACAAATGTCTAGTTTTATTGGTTCGTAACAGGTGGCACATGGTGGCTATATACAATCTATTGTTGAGTTTAGTTCATGTGATGGGACACTGCCGCATATTTATGTAGTAATGTTCTTTTTCTGCAGCTTCTCGCTTTGTATCTCCTGATGAAGACGTTGTTTACTACACACTCTACGTCGAAACCGATTGAGTTTATTCTTTTAGGGATGTGATCTACACAACACTTCTCCTCACAGATCCGCCCTTGTGATAGATTGTTTTTAATGAATTCTATTGCTGTTTGTCTACTATATTTGTAAACATTAAAATATTCAAATGGGATGTGATGAATGTTTGTCCCACTCCCAATTGGCAAATAATGTTAATTAATTTAGTTATCTTTTTAGCCATTGTTGGTTGGTTGAATGTCACTATATATGATGTATGGTTTGGATGCTGCACTATGAATGTTTGTTGAGATGGATGTATTTTAGTCACAGTTATTTGTTCATCTATGCTGTTGTGTTACGTGATTTATTGATGCTCTACAAAGTAGAATGCCATTAATTGACTTGTTTAAATTTTTGTATCATGATAAATAAAATAATTTGATACTTTTGTAAATAATAGTGTTTTGCTCTCTGGACATCTCTTCAGTTTCTCGTTTTACGATAATACTCTGGTCCAGAGGATAGAGTTTTCCTGTATCTTTCCGCTTTTGCTTAAAGCAAACCCTAGCAAGCTGTAGTCAATTCAACGAGACAATGTAAAAATAATAAATGTAACCAATATTTCATATTAGCTCCACAGACAAACTGGAAGTGCACAGCAGAACACTCCCCATGTGTCAACAAGCAACAGCACAACTAAATACCTTAGAAAAATCTATCTCCAACACAGCTGGATTGGTGAAAATGTTAATGTTGTGTTAAAACTGCAGAGCAATTCTTAAACTTAACCTTGACGTAGAGCAAGGTTTAGTCAATGGAGCAATTGGTACAGTTGTTAGCTTCCAGGCGTATCCACATGAGAACATTCAGTTTGTCAACACCCACTTTGACAAACTTTCAGAAGTTAAACAATTCTCTCTGTCTCTTGCATATGCATCACTATTCACAAATTACAAGCTCTAACCCTAGATCAAGCATTGATTGACATTGGCAGCACAGTCTTTAAAGAAGTTATGAGTTATGTAGCACTTTCACGTCTAGGTACACTTGAAGGACTATTCCTATTACATTTTTATGCATACAAAGTCAAGGCTGACATTCCTTGAATCCTAGAGTATGACAGACTACATGCACTCTGCACACCCCATCTAGATATGTACCCTGTTCCTCAAGGATTAAAAAGAAAATTAATGCAAACAGAACTTATAAGAGATCTCCCAACAATACCACCAAAGAAACAAAAAACAACTACTACTCCATCAAGCAATACAACCACACAACTATCTAGTGCAAACACAACTGCACATCCATCAGCAGATATAAAGAGAAATATTTCTTCTAAAAAAACAGATAGAGGTCCAGCAAATGACACAGAGACAGAACTCTCTGGTCCATTTACATTTTCCAACACAACCGGTGTAAATTGCTATGCAAAAGTAGCAATCAATCTTCTGTTCCAATTGCTACCAATTGTTATTGATATTGATATTGACTTTTTATTTCTATTGCGCTCGTACACAAGCGTTTCAGAGCGCGACAAGGCAAGGGAGGGGAACAGGGGAGAAAAAAACTGCGATCTTATTAGGCCCAGTGACATTGAGAACGCTCAAGTGCATGGGAGAGGAGGAGGGGAAAAGTGCATGGAAAGTGCGAAGCAGAGGAGAAATAGATAAATAATAATAAATAAATAAATAATAGAGGCAACAAACAGTGGTAGTGCAGCCAGCAATTTGCAAGTGCTAGTTTTAAGGTAGCAGACAGGGTAGGTCTGAAAAGTGCTGGAAGAAAAAAAGGGGGGCTGTATGGGTACAGATACAGACCGCAGTGCCAGGGGTGTCCCGGAGGCAGTGCAGGAGGGTGGCAGGGTGAGCAGTTTGTTATTCAAAACATTTACTTGAACGGCTCAGACCAGTTGTGTTTGCAAATGCTCATCCTTCATAGAAATGCCACAAATAATCCTTACAACACTTAAAGTGTCTCAGGAAAAAGGCAAGGCTTGGACTACTGTTCAGGAATAGTAACATTCACCATAAACAAACAGGAGGATCCACAAGAATTTCTAATGTACTTACTGCAAGCACTGGAAACCAAAAACATGCCTATAAATGAAATCTTCCAGATGTCATACATGTGGAAACATACATGCACTCTCTGCAACTATGTTTCACAAGAGCACATCCCTAATGAACGATTTGTGTATGTATCTATACCAAATTGTGAATCCATTCCATTTCATCAGCTGTTGCAAAATGCAAATCATGGATATATTATGCACTCTTTGCAATTCAAACAATCGTTCCACCATGTACATAAACTCACATAGCCAATATCTGATACTAATGCTTTTATGGTACAACGCAGATGGTACCAAAAACAACTGCAAGCTTACTAGCGTCACACACTGGCAAGTATCTCTTGGCAAGAAAACCTTTACAACCGCAGGCATAATCTACCACACTGGTGCCACAACCACTGCAGGTCACTATACTTCATACAGTATTAAGTGGTTGGTTTGAACACACTTCGGTTTCTCTAAAACAGATAAGCAACAAATCAAACAAATGCCTACTTAATATTCATTGAACCTAAATTTAGTCACTGATCTGTAAAACTATCAACGGTTAGAATATGCCAACTGGTATCTAACTGCATCCATAATACTGCAATTCTACTTTTGTATAGCAAAATAGTTACAATACACCAAGAGGTACCTACCTGCTTCAAAAGATACCCTTCAGAACTATAAAACTATCAACAGTTAGAATATGCCAACTGGTATATAACTACATCTATACTATTGCAATGCTGCTTTTAAAAAATATCTTTGAAGAGGGGTGGTTGAATCCGAACCCCGCTCCCCCTCCCATAAGACAGGTGAGTCGGAAGAAGAACCGAAGATACCATGATCGTCCATACCAATTCGGACCGATTCCTAGTCATCCCATGATAGACAAGTACGTTGAGAGGTAGACACTCAGTCAACCCTAGAGCCCAGGAGCAGTGCAAACGTTGCCCAAGTTGGATGAGGAGCCTCAGGATGCGACTAAAGACACCTCCATTGAAAGTCTCGAAATAAAGCGCCAAGAAGCCATGTATGATGTCGTTAGGGACACCACGACATAGCAGCATTAGACATGAAGCACACGTGCCAGCCACACATCAGGACACAATCACACACCCAAATACACGAAGAACATATGCGGAACAGTTCTATAAGTTAGAGGACAGATACATATACATACTGCCTTTGCTTTTATTATTTTGTCATTAGCTTAACTGCGGCAATGCAGAAACCGCAAGAAGCAAGAGATCCTCAACAAGCTTGCAGAATGCTTACATGCAAGTAAACATATGGAACTGCAGGAGCACCTATGGAACCTCACAGAGCCATGTACAACTGACAAATGGAGAATATAGAATAGCATGAACATGTAGAAGCCATGCTATGGCTTAGGAAAATTGCAGTAGACCACAACCGTCTCTGTTAGAGCTGAGCAAAGTCAGCCTGCTCAGAGGTACGAACTTGTGAGACAGGGCCTGCTGCCAAGGGCACCAAGATATGAGTGACATTCCATTCCTTGAACTATAGTAACGCCAGCACAGTAAATGTGAAAAAATCAGAGAAATTCAGAGCTCCAGAAGCCCAAAACACGGTCTCTAAGCACGTGACCCGACCGAGCCGATGATGAACCAAAACTAGCAGCTGGGAAAGTGGAGAGATCTCATCCCTTCAGAATGAAGCTGCAACAAAGTCGTTACAGGAGAAGCCGAATATTTCATGATATGGGCGGGCACTATCATAGTCGTTGGTAGTGCACACATGTTACAATGCAGACACATAGTTTTTATTACCTTGAAAAGGTACATCTCAAGCTGGGAAGCATTTTGGATCCCAGCACTGGGGATGCCAGCTCTAACCAGTCACAGTTCAGGACCCTAGGGGTGGGTAGCAACAGGTAAGAGCCAATGATCGTACCCTCACACTGAAACATTGTTTAGTAACAGATATATTGGGGCGGGCCAGGCCTGACATCTGACACGGGAGAGCCAGTAAAGAAACACATTTAGGGTCCACTGTAGGTGGACTACCACTCAACCCCCAATCCCGAGTGACGATAGGTTTTCTGGAGAAGGGCCCAGTTTGTGATGGTTTTGTGACGTAAGAGTCTATCAAAACTGGCCTGCAAGCCAGAGCTCACTGAGATGTCCACGGATTCTTCTGTCCTTGTACTGATCCCTGTTGGTTTTGGCTGTAATAAACTGCAGTTTGAACTTGCTGTCTGTCTGGGCCTGCGTTCCTTTTGGGGAAGGGAAGGAGTTGAGCCTTCCATGAGTTCTGTGTTTGTGAACTCCTAGTAGCTCTCAAACCTACCGGGGAGTTTCAATCTCAACACCTTTACAATAAAGAGTACAACAGTACTTTTCAAAAGTAAAACAGTTAGAATACGCCAACCGATATCCAAGTACTTCAAAAATACCTTTAAAAAAGAGTACAGTGGTACTTTTGAAAAGCAAAACAGTTAGAATATGCCAACAGGTATCTAACTACTTCAAAAATACCCTTCATTACACTTCATCGCAAATACACCATCACGATTCTTCTTACTCCAACACTGCTTGTAACAACAAATACACTTATCTGTGCACTTTAAACATTCCCTCAAGTACTGCACACTTCAAACAAACATAGTATCAAACTTAAACTCACATAAATGTAATAGGTTTTTTAAAATTCCTTTATGGATTTCTTTTCCCAATGATCATGCAAACAGAAACAGCACTGTGCAGAACACACAGTACTGTTGTTTCAAACATAGTACTTACAAAGTACTGATTATAAGGGTCTAAAAAGTACATGAATATGTGAGATTGTATGCAATGAAACATTTAAAACTATCCAGCCTAACATATTATACTACGGGCATCATTACACGGTAGGCGGTAACCATGGCGCAATTAGCTCCATGGTTGCCGCCGGTATTTGACCGTGTCTGCCTTGGTAGATGGCGGAATTACCGCCCTACTTCAAGGTGAACGGGGGCGGTAATTCCCCATTCACCAAGGCCCTTCCCCATTCCCATTTTTGCCCCCATAGGGCATAATGGGAATGGGGAATGCGCTAATTACGGTACCGCAAATTGCGGTACCGTAATTAGCACCAAGGTCCCTTTGCGGGTTCGTTTTTTAGCGCCTGCTAAAAGCAGGCGTTAAAGTAGCAACCCGCAAAGGGACCTCGTAATAAGGCGGTAAGGGTTAACGGTCACCGGTACCCTTACCGGTGACCGTTAACCCTTACCGCCTACCGTGTAATGAGGCCGTATGATTTTTTCACAGAGAAAGAAGCAAAGATTTCTCCTTCATTACCATGTACAACAAACTCAACCTATACCTTCAATGAAACACCAATCATAAGTACTATTTGCACTTCAATTCTATTATCTCACCATGTTACAAATACTGTATACTACCCCTACACTATCTATAATTACTACGCACATATTATTATAATGGTTGTATCCTGTGGCCAGATTCAATTTCTATGCACATATTATTATAATGGTTCTGGCCACTGGCCACAACCACCACACCATAATTAAACCATACATAACTAGGACATACAATACATATTGGAATAACACAACTCGCCCTGAACCTCCCACTCCAAATTCAAATGATGTCTGCAGACATCGAAATGGACTGCCAACCCTATTTTTCACCTATCCAAACATCCCCATATCATCTATAGTCCACTCTCCTACCCAGTCACCAAAGAACCCCAAATGTGTTTCTCAAGCTGTCCGCCCAAGACACTGTCCACAGACTACTGCAGTGTCTGCGGACTGCCGCGCCACCCGTATGCTCTTTTTCCACCTATACAAAGAGCCCCATATCATTTTCTTTCCACTCCCCCACCCTTCCCAGCCCCTCTTTCCAACACCAAATGACCCAAAGTGTGTTTTCCAGACTTCTTCCCCAACGATCCGTCCACAGTTAGTTGCGGCTGTCCGCGGATCCAAAATGGCGGGAGTTTCGGAAGATATGACGCACCTCACGTTTTTTATTCACCAATCGGTGGGCTCGGCCGATGTCCGTAGACCTCACGCCACCCTCTGAACCAATCGTCGACCCGTCTGCGGAGTGGACAAGGAAGTGAGTCCATGGACCAAACTAATATATCACTAATGTTTCGCCTACTTTTGGCCAGTTTTAATAGAAAATACTGGACGGATTTACACCAAATTTACAAAAGCACATTTTCAGGACCAAACTGCCGCAAATTTGGCGAAAAACGGTCCAGCGGTTTGGGCTGTATACATGAGCAAAACATTTTTTCCATTGCGTCCATTGCAAAATTTTGGGACCTCTATAACTTTGTCCCCCCCCCTTGATGAAACCTCACCAAACTCTGTAGGATCGATCTGACGGGGCCATATACATTTTGTGCAGTTTGGTTAAGATGTGTTTAATGGGGGGCGAAGTTATAAGCTGTCCAAAAAGTGCTCTTCCTATCGGTTGAGCAACTTAACCATAACTATAGAGCCGCTACTGCAGGATTTGCAATATGACAATACTCGTGTGATCCTGGGAAAATTGCCTATGCAATTTGCATGATGAGTTGTGGCTGCTGCACAGTGGGCTGGGCATTCCACCATTGGGCCAAAGTGGGGGAGTCCTCCCTTGGTGACATCTCGCTTAAAATATAGCAGAGCACCGAATATTCCAAAGTTATCTTACTTATTGGTGTAGACCTGCTTCACAAAAATAGTGAACGAGGGAAGTTTGCCTCAACCTGACAGCAGAATAATTACACTCAGCAAACTCTACTCAGGCAGGGCCATAATACTTCATAAACGTAATATTATCTGGACTTGGAACAGTGTGATATTGACCGTACAAGAGTCAGTCCTGAGAGGATTGTGACTATACCTTAGACCCTTTTGCTTCTAATTCAGGGAAACTTATGACCCTTTAGCAATATGAATATACTCCTTTTTCCAAAGTAAATATTGGGCATAAGCAAAACAGTGCTCTCTTTCAAAGCCAGCTGCATCATATACATAGCAGTCACCATGCACGCTCCCTTTGAACTGTCAGAGAAAGTCACCATCTCTGGCACTCACCACATTAACAGAAGCCAGGCTAGACCAGCAGAAATGCTAAAAAGAACTAAACAGGCAGCAAGCACCCCAAGACTGTGGCACTTCATACCAATCAACATCACACTCACTTCGACCCTCCTGCACAGCATGATACAACCCCATAACCCACCAAGCCCACTGATGACAACACTTCACATCCCACCCTAATGTTTAATCCCCACAACACCTCCCAGTCCTGGTACATGTGCCACACTAACTTTAAAGGTCACTGTTCCCTTTTCACTCGTAAATGGTATGGTAGAATTTAATGCTATGTTGTAAGGTCTTCTCCCTTGGGCACCACCTATCACTTGCAAACCCTATTGATTTTCAGCACCCTGTGGCTTCCTGAGGCTAAGTTTGCATATACATTCGTATGCATAGACCAAATGTGTTTCCTTGTTTGTAATAACAAAATTATATGTGTCCTTGTCTGTGGATTTTTTTTCATAGTCTTCCATATTAGCACCCGGGAGTTGATGGACGCTGGTCTCCCATTCTATCAATGAGCTCAGAATGTGGACTTTACCCTTTGGTATAGCTCACACTCTGAGCCCACTGATGTGCTGTAAACCGTCAACTGGGCTCCAGTCCCCATTAGCTGTAGCACCCTGCCACACTTCCCCCCCATTCCTGTTCCCCGCTCCCCTTCACTTACTTCTCCCATCTACCACGTTAACCGTTTTTTTCGGTCCTGCACCCCTTTCTTCCTCTGACTGTGTTGACCACAATGGACAGTGAAAAGGGACTAGGAGTAGTCCCTTTCCACTTTTTTCCATGGCAGCCAGTTGCTTTTGCAGTTCTTTTGAAACTTGTAAAATGGCAGCTTCCCGTTCCACAGCTTTAAAGAACTGTGATTGGCACCCTTACTAAACGTGCAGGGTTGCTAATTATATGTCAAGACACGAAGGCTCGAATTATGCTTTCTCTCAACTTTACTATTTGAGCAGCATCATCAAAACAATGACATACCAATGCGAAAACTACAATCTCCATATGTTTAGAGTCTTTTGTAGTTCACGTTGTTATTGGTCATTCAACATGTGACCTTAAATCACCAATAGTCTCTGTCCATCCCTATAAATCCTCTCCACCATTTTATATAATCCTCTCGCTTTGCTGCTCGGGCAGCCAGTTAAGTAACTTTGATATTACTTCATTGATTTACTGTGGTATCGTTTTGAAATGCTTATGTGAAAAAAGTTTTAGACTGTTTAATGCAGACATAGCGCGCAGCGTTAGACGAACGTGACAGAACATATCCACAGGGTTTACTGATAGTTTATATAAAAATAGGAGCGGAACGCAATGGGACAGGCGGTTTCCTGTGGCCGCCACACTTGACATTAAAGGGTGCACTGCTGTCACGGAATTGCGGGAAGCGCACCTGGACTTATCAGAGTTCCGGCGCTCCTCAAGCTCACTTCCATGACAGTTGCGTAATACGAAACCCCAGAGAGTCAGACGCTTAGACAAACCGTAGCATTCTGTTTATTCAAGCTGTATGTTTTTAGCGATCGTTATACTTTCCCTCTGAGGCACGACTCAAAGCACGTGTGAGGGATAAGGACAGAGTTCTATAACACGGATCAGAGGAGCACCACCACTTAGTGGACAGAGAAAGCAACACATCCTAAAAGAGGTTTAACAGAAAATGTTACAGCCTCAAGTGCGCTATTTTAAAAGAATCTGCCCTAACAATACATAATTTGGACGGGTGCAGGCCCAAGATAACCTGTTGGCTTGTCAAACAGTGGCACATCTGTCCCCAGTTAATTCCAGTGATGTCCAGCTCCAGTGAAGAGGGAAGAGCTCAAGTGAGCCAAAAAAGGATACAAACCGGTATGGGTCAAATATTACACCAAGCACTGGAACAGAGTCTGGGGCACGGCTCACAACAGCTGGCAATCATGGAAGACTGGTTCTCCAAAGGTTCAATCTAATAGTGAGGGACCCAGCAGGGGAAGCAAATCCTCTGGTGAAGACAGGCAGCCTCAATTACATTGAGTGGGCAATTTCAGGGGATCCTGGGGTAGGCCAGTATTATCGAACAAGGCTGAACAGATTATCGAAGAAGCCTGGCCGCCTGTGACCAGAAGGCATACAGAACAGCCAGTCAGGATGGCACAATTGGTGTGTGGAAACTAACGTGCATTCCACTGGAACAGATGTGGTGCACGTAGCCAATTTTCTGGCTCAGCAGCTCAGGGCAAAGCATATAGGACAATCAACAGAGCTTGTTCAGTTATTTCAGCGGGACACCCGAGAATAGAAGGGACACCAATGGGAGAACATCCTTTGATTTGCAGACTTTTGAAAGGGGTTAGAATAATTAGACCCCCAAGATAGAAATACAATCAGGTATGGGACATGGATAAAGTCCTAATAATGTTCACATCATGGTCAGATAACGATGAGCTGACAATGAAGGCATTATCAGCCAAATAGGCTATGCAACTATGCTTACTGTCATGTAAGAGGGTATCAGACTTCAGGGCACCAGAGATCAATAGGAAAACCTTATCTCCACAGAGAATGATGTCCTACATCATCAAAAGGATGAAAACTTGGTTGAGATCAATATCATATGAAGCATTCCCAGATCAACCCAAACTATGCCCAGTGAGATGCATTCCAGTTTACGAATCCATGACTAGGGAATTGCAACCCCCGGTTCCCGGTTGTGACTCAGTTGTTCATAGCCATAAGGCAACCTTTCGGGGCAGTGGCGTCAACTACGCTGGCTAGGTGGATCCGGTGAGTTATGTCCCAAGCGGGAGTAGATACAGATTGCTATGGAGCACACTCACTGAGAGGAGCAATGGCCTCTAAGACTTTTCAGGCAGGGGCCAGACTTGAAAACATTATGAAGGCAGCAGACGGGTCGAAAGAATCAATTTTTAAAACATTTTATTTCAAGCCAGTGAAAAAAGTGACAATGTTGGTGGTAAGTAAGCTTTGAACAAGCATAATCTGAGCCTCTGTGACTTGACATAGAATTCAGATTTTCCATACATACATTACAGAAAGTCATAATTCTATTAAAGACATAGAGGTGAAGGATTATCCCATCCAGTAATCAATGTCATCTATGTTAATGAGATGTTTTAATATGATGATAATGATGTTATGATGATATGTTTACAAAAGTGAATCTTCGGATGCTCTTGCTCATGTCGATTACCCACCCTTGGACCAGACGACTGAAATATGGTTTGTGTTTCAGGTTATATGCCGGATAATAAAGCAACAGGATCATTAAGTTGTCTTAAGAAGAACAGTTCTACAGCGTCGACCGGTTGGGATGCTACAGTTCGGAAAGGATCAGACAAAGAAAGAGGTTTATATAAAATGGTGGACAGGATTTATAGGGATGGACAGAGACTATTGGTGATTTAATGTCACATGTTGAATGACCAATAACAATACGAACTACAAAAGACTCTAAACATATGGGGATTGTAGTTTTCGCATTTGTATGTTATTGTTTTGATGATGCTGCTCGAATAGTAAAATTGAGAGAAAGCATCATCTTTCACTGCTGTATATTTAATGGGATTATTACTTTATGTAACGAATGTATGGAAAATCGGAATTCCTATAACCCCCACAATGGGCAAGAGGGTAGTACCACTTGGTTATTGTACCAGGGATCACGTTAAGGTCTTAGCATCGCTAAGGAATGTAACTTGGACCTTGAGCTATTACCAAGCAGTAATGCCACACTCCTCAGGAGTTATTGCTGAATTAATAGCAAACTTGCAATTATCACATTTAACACATTTCCAAAACCTGCATTAGAACCCAGCAATAAATGCGTGCTCACATTGCTTTTTTGTGTGTTTAACTGAAAATGTCTAGAAATAAATAAATATTTCAATGATCTTCGCATCTTATGTGTAGTAAGGATAGCACAGGGGCAAGACCACGCAGAGCAACAGAGGTTGGAATCCCGGATCTGCGCTTATAAACCGTACTCCGGTACGGCATCAGGCGCGTTATAAAAAAACAATTAAATTAAATGAACACCTTACTCTTTAACTCAGATTTAAAATCAGTACCTGCCATTAATATATTCCAATGCTTGTTCAAAATCAAATTGACCTGGTTTGACTGCATAATAAATCAATCTAATAAACCTTTATGAGGTATATGTTAAAGTCGAAAACTTTAAGGAATTGTTAAAAAAAGTTTCACTTTAAAACAAGTTCTAACATTAAAAGCATGTTAAGTGATTTACGTTCTCTTCGACATTCTTCTAACCTTAAATTTAGAAGAGAGGTTCTTGTTTGAGAGGAAAACAATCTCTGACAGGTTAGAATCAATAGGTTTGTTTACTCGCTTGAGGAGGAAGTTGAGGTTTGACATGGTTTCTGGGTGCACAGCAAGGTTCTGCTTGTTTTTCGAGATAATGCAGGAAATCATAGTAAGGCAAGATTGCGCCTCGGCTTAACCCTGAACGGGTGGATACTACTTTGTGAGTCACATTCCCTTCAACCAGTGCAGTACAATTTAACTTCTGAAAATTAATTCAAATTGGAAAAAATAAACATGTGCCACTATATCTTAATGAGGTTGAGGGTTTCAAGTGATTAATGTACGGGGTATATTTGTAAATGAATGGCTATTTTTATTTTTTTATTTTATCATCTCCAGATCAGCCAAACCATCCTGACTCTCGGATACCATGTACAACATACCTGAGATGAAAACAGACTTCTTCTACAGTCAAACATCCATTTGCTCCTCTTCTGAGACTGTACAAACATTAATAATGACGAAGATGGGTGATGAAACGCAGGGGCCTGGCCTTTGTGAACACTAATGGACAGATTCTCAAACTTATATTTTGGCACAATTCTGAGATGTACAAGAAACGCACAATAAACAGATGTCATGATTGCCAAAAGCGCACACCCCAGAGATGAGCTAGTGCAAATTGGGGGATAGATTCTCAAAACGCGGCTTGTTGCAAGGGATGAGATTCACAGGAGCCTCTCAAACTCTTGCACTAAAACAGTTGGACCCTATCCTCAAAGTGTATCTGAATGTCCTCATGACAGATGCACACTTTCATATGTTCCTTCTCACCCCCTTTGCACATGTGCACGTGTAAGCGGGCATTTCAGTGCCTTATTCAGAAATGGGATCAGAAATGAAGCCCGTTCCCCTGCAGCTCTTTGCATTGGCTGCTTGAGGATGTGCAATGCATGGCAGGGTCACTCCTGACATTGTCACAGGTTGTCCTTTAGAGGGATACGCATCAGTATGACCCGCTGCTGTCCCCCATGCATTTCCATCCCTCTAACAGGTTGGGTGCTGGGAGCAAGTCGTACTTGAGTGCCCCATCACACTCCTGACACTGATGTATGCAAAAGGTTGTCCAGCGCATCATTTGCTCTGTAGCGCAGACACCAGGAGATGAGCGGGTCACATTTGTGGAAAAAGTGATAGGCGCATTTCTAAAACTATGCAATTTTACATTTGTGTTCATTTTTAAAATCTGCCCCAACATGAGCAAAATATGCTCAATATGCCCTCTAAAGTAAGTGACAAAAACAGTACAATCAGAACACAGAACACATTAGAAAAGGTCATCACATTCCATGGGGTACACTTTTCCAAAATGGCCGATCCAGTTCCTCAGACTGCTGCATGAGCTTGAGAGGGATAAAGGGAAAGGATTTATAGGTTTCTCTGTTTGAACTTGCAGATGGAGAGTTCTCATCATATTCGGGTACTGTTCCCACCCTCAGGTAATAGCGTAAAAGCTAGGAAAGTGTGGGAGCCGGGGGTCTCACTAAACCCAGTGGTCGAAGTGGGCGGGAGCGGTCGGGAGGGTGCTCCTCTACTTCATTCAATCAAGTTTTACTGTTCCTATACTTTTATTTTAAACAGAAACCGTTCCGGAGTGGTTGCGTTTTAAAATAAAAGTGTAGGAAGAAGTTGAAACTTGCACTTTAAGTGCACTGAACTGACTATTCCCCTAAACAGCAGGTGCATGTATTTTGGGGTGTGCATTGTGTTTGGGAGGGGGTATGGCGATGGGGCTTGTGGGGAGCAGTGCAGGCCAGTAGGGAACATAGCTCCACTACTTCTTTCCGTACACTTCGACCACAGACTAAACCTACAATGCAAAAACAAGCCATACCACCACTAGTAGAGCTAGTAGCAGCATTGTACTCCTTGCCACTAGCTCCTTCCAGAAGACCAGCGGCATCGCATCAGGAATATCCCAATCTTCACAGCTATGGGAACAGGAATGCGTCCTCAGTGTGATCCTCGCGTCTGCCAGGGTGTAAATAGCCATGCCTCCTGTACAAGGGCAGGAACCGTGCGGCATTTTATGACATAGCTAGTTTCTCTGGGAGTGTGGTGCCATTGATTGCATCCATGGGGGCCTCATACCAGCTGCAGCCATATAACCCATGTACAGGAACCAGAGACACTGGTATTCCCTACAGGTACAGTTGTTGTGTGAGGCGTGCAACATCATCATACATGTGAGTCAGTGACACACAGCAGCTTAATCTACTGGCACTCTGCCAAAGCACAACCATTTGAGGCAGGATGGTATGCCAATACATGATTGCCCCATTACCAGGCCACTAGCCAGTGAATACCCCAGCAACTGGTCTGGCAATACATTATGCCACAACACACCCGGGCCTCTGTTCAGAGGTTGACAAACTTGCAATATGTATGATTAGTGCAATGAGAGGACACTAGGAAGTAGAGAGCTTTCCCTATGACTGGCTGATTATCTCACTGAAAGTGTGTAGAGAATTATTCAAATGAAATACTTATTCCCAACTCTACATAAACACAGACATAGACATCACCCAACAACAGTCATGAATGGCATGGCCAAATTATCACCTGACACTTCAATAGTATAGCCCTCTCGCCATGGCACGTGATGCACATCACAAAGGAGACTCACCACCCAGCTGAAGTTAAATACAATATGGGTTATTGTCATTTTCTCAGACTTATTATGTACATAACACAAAATGAGAAGGAACCATAACACGATTGCATGAAATAATGTGCTGTGTTGGTTAAGGAGGCTGCACTGATTTTGGCACATCTGATTGGTTTTCCGTGGTTTTGGTGCAGCGTGAGGCTCGTAGCCGCATGTTCACGTAAAAGGCATTCATCTGACAGATGGATGAGAAACGTGAGCATTGCGTCAGATGTGCCATTAAACGCCTACCAATGTGTGCATCTTTTGTGTAAAAAATGTCACTGCCTTGTGCACAGGGCACCTTTGCATGTTTCCGTTGAGAATTCCTGCATCGCAATGAAATTCGTGTGTTTTTGAGACTCTGCCCCAAATTACTTTCAGATGGGCTTCCGGGGCAAATCTCAAGGTGTCAGAGGGGTTTGATCACAAGAGACATGGATGAAATGTCAACCTGCATCCGTCTTTATATTTGGTTTGTGCGGTCTTTAGCTAATACTGACCAAACACAACCATTTTCCTGCAGGTGCCTAAGCACCATGAGACTATGGGAATGCCAGCAGTGCCATATGTGCCAACATGCCCCATTCCAGTTGGGAGATGCTGGTCCAGTCTTGGTTTTCACTTTCCCTTCTGGACATGTAGTCCTGGGGTTAGAATGGAAGGATACTCAAAGAAGGACTATTGGGTATAGAAACGTGTCACTCTGCGCCACCTGGTTTTTAAATGTGTTGCCCATTGCTCCTCCTGGGTGTCCTAAGAAATAATACCAGGCTTTTCTCTGTGTTCAGTAAATAATTGCTGTGGAGTAAGGCCCTTATCGGCGATAATACCCACACTGGACGCTCCTTGAATAAGGCAACTCTCTGTAGGGAACTACTATCCCACAGAGTACTAAGGGACTTACTGCAATGCAGGAGGTCTGCAATTAGATGGGATGGGTTTGATAAGGGCATAAGTGAGGTGAAACACGTGCCCCTTTTCGGCAATTTTTTGAATGGACACGGCACATCATCCAATCTTCACCATTATATACGTCTTCTGACCACAGTGTTCCTTGACAGCCAAAGCAATTCTTTACTGAACCCAGAGCAAAGCCTGGTGCACCATTATGTTGCATTCTCGAATTATAATGGAAGAAAGCGGGACACCAATTCCCAGAATGCAACATTTAAATTAGGTCTGGAGTATCAACTCCCGACTGGAATGGGGCATGTTGGCATGTGTGGCAGCACGCCATATAACATGCACTAACACAACTTGTGTAACCACGGATTCAGAAAAGATGGGAAATGTTACATTCATCAAGAGGAGGTTCCACTCATTCTTGGTACCAAAGAGAATGGCTCAGATTATGCTCCTAGTCACTACATAAGCACGTTAACACTTTGTCGTTCTGATTAGGAAATCTTCTGTCTTTTCACTTTGACTTTTCCAGGTTTCAAATTCAGGGGAGGTTCCACTAGCCACAGATGGCTGTAATTACCACAAATATAGCAAATTGATCATAGTGTTGGGCAGATGGACTGTTATGCCTTCATCCGTTGGTTTCTTTGACCCAAAAACCCCATCTCATTTGGGATTCAGTTTTTTCTTGCAGTTCTGGCTCACAAGCCTTCCAGCAAATGACTCCAGTTTTTGCCAAATTGAATGCCTTGAATATATTACAGAATTTCTGGCTGGCAATTCTGCCCTCCCAATTGTTGCAAAGTTGGGATATAGTGCAATTCTGCCATTTTGGCAGCCTTGCTGCATTTAGCCCTGGAAGTAGAAGCGGTTTTAGTGGGATTGCAGGGAATGCAGAAGAGAATCCTCTGGTGGTGATGCTGCCAGGCTGGACGTTTTCACGCCTGCATGTTTGTGTGGGCCTTGGTGAGTAGTAGCAGATACGCTTGGTGTGTGTGTCGTCCAGACGGTAGATCTCAGAAGAAAAACATTTAGAGTCGGCTCCACAAGGACCCTCTGTTGTGGGGGTGTCCAATAGTACTAGAGAGGTGAGATTTCAAATCTTAGAGGTCATTGACCCCAAGAATATAAACATACCAATGGTGACTAAACTCGAACAGAGGGAAGCTTATTGCATTAGCAGATTGGATTCTGTTTTCCCAAGGGAGATCAACGAAGAATTGTGTCTAAACTGTTTCATCTAGATATTTTTGAGTATGACAACAGTATGAATTTGTGTTGATTTGTTTATTCAAGTTTTCACGAGATTGGAGATATGGCCTAATTAATCATCTGCATATTATTTATTTTATTTTTATTTTTTACATTTATAAAGCGCTCACACAGCCCGCAGGCATCGAGGCGCTGTTACAAGAATTGTTTGTTTTTCTTAGTTGCTAATTATGTTTTATTTTTTTGTCTTAGTTACGTATTTATAACGCGCTTAAACACACAGAGGTTTCTGAGCGCGGACCCGGGGATCGAACCTGTGTTGCTTCGTGTCGTCTTGCTTCCAAGATGGGCACGCTGCCGCTGAGCTATCCTCCCGGGACAATTACATGATTGATTGATGTTTTGGGATTTATGTTGCCATACATTAGTGACATGTTAATTTAATAGATAGGAAGAAGGAACAACAGAATGAATGTAATTATATTATCATTTATTTGACATGTCTCACTTAACATATTTCATGAACATTTTGCAAACATCTGTATGATATCTACATTAGAGGGCTCTTGCTTACTAGATCTTCGTACTTTCTCAAATTATCTTTCACTTGATATGTCTTAGATGTTTGAAAAATATTTTGTAAGTACCTGTATGATATCTAGATCAGAGTGTTTTTGCTTTATCCTGCTTCACACTGATGTAATTGTCCTTTGAATATTTGTTTTTGTCATAGCATTTCTCTGATTATTAGTTACATTCATGTGTACCACTCTGGTTAGAAGAGTTAACCATATTGAGCAAAATAGTTTTGAAAAAAATGTATTTTAGAAAATATGTGGATAGGTTTTTGGGTCTTACACTTGATAGTAATACCATTGTACATATGACCGATGAACCCATTTTAAATAATGTTTGAATGCTTACACGATATGAGAATTTTGTGGATTGTTGTAAACTCAACGTTTTGTTTACATTGGAGATTCCCAATGAACGGGATGATGTCATTGCTCTTCTTGCTTGAAGACATCATCGTGTCTGAATGTGCACGCTAAGTTTAGTATCTTAAACATAATACAGACCTTCAGACCGGTGATTTGTTAGTTACAACACATCACATTGAGGTGAGGATTTACTGGCTAGATAGGCATAACTGGTGCTGTGGTGTTGCAGTCTCCCCAGTTTGGAGCGGAAATTCTCTGGCAGTCTTTATATTGGTTTCATATTGTTGCAAAAGGAGGAGCATATGTTAAAAAAGCTCATTTGGGGCACAGAGCTGGTGCTGAGTTGGTGCAGTCTAAGCAGTCTGTAGCGGTCTCTGGAGGCTGAACAGCAAGTGGTAGCTTGATATCAAGAGTAGAATCTAAGCGATTTGCCCGCGGCTGAAAGTACCGCAGGCAAATCGTCCGCATGAGAAAGGTGCGAACTACCAAAAGTCTGCACCTTTCTCATGTGAACACATACATTCTCACACACACACAACACACCCATAACACCCCCCACTCACACCCCCAACATAAGCAAACCCCACTAACATTCATCTTCACACTGAATTACTGCAGCGCCAGTTCCCTTTCACTTCCGTCATCGGGAACCAGCACTGCAGGGTCCTTTTTTTTTCTTTTTTTTTTTGTAACGGAAAGCTGCTGGGATGTCCCCCGCAGCTCCTGCTCACTATACCATAAAGTATAGTGAGCAGGAGTTGCGGGGGACAACCCTGCAGCTTCTGTTTTCTTATTTATTTATTTTTAAACAGAAAGTTGCGGGGGTGTTCCACGCAGCTCCTGTTTTCTTATTTTTTTTTTTTAAAACAGAAAGTTGCAGGGGTGTCCCCCGCAACCCTCACTCACTATACCATGAAGTATAGTAAGTGGGCAATGTGGGGGACACCCCAGTAGCCCCCTTTTTTTTCAATGCTACCACCAAAGGTTCAAACTTTTGGTGTTCGAACATTTGGTGGTAGAATGTTTAGAACTTTTGGTCAATGCAACCATTTTTTTTCGGTAATTTCGACCTAAACCCAAGAATAACATCAGGCGAGTGAACGAGCGGGTCAGCAAGTTGTGTGAGCTGACCTATACACTTGCTACACAACAGCTTTAGGACAGTGTGAACTGTGCCAGCTTTGCCGGCAGTGCCGTGCAGTAGAAGCATTGGAGGATTGAGAAAGAATTTGATTTGGACATACAGATTAGGTACAGGTGGTGGAATATTTGGAAATCATGGCTGAAAAACATCAAATGGAAAATTCAAGATGTGCGTTCCGAAAGCGTTCAGAATGTATTGAGTAAGCAAACTACTCATGCAGATTCAAAGGCATCTAAGGCCTCAACCCCCGCTCCATTATTGAGCCCGCCGGTGGTGCTGGGGGAGAAGAGTGAGGCTTGTGAGATGGGAATGCTGAACCCTCCTTTTTAAATTAAATGGCAGAACACTCCTACCCAGCTCAGCCTCGACCCCTAATGGAGCTGTGGCACACAGCCCTAATCTTGGTAAGGTCTCTGCAACTGTTGAATTAGTTGTGAAAGGGGGTGGTAATGACCTCTCCGATTTTGCCGGTTGCAAACTCAACAATGTCTGTATATATGAGCAAAATCAAAGCCCAGGTACATAATGAGGTCAATTCTCATTCCTCCTCTTTGTTGGGTGCGCAACAAGAACTAAAAGTACCAGGAAGCAAATCACAAAGAAACATGAAGGACTTTTTCTTAAAGTTGGGATCCAAGTCGACAACAGACAAAAACACATGGAGACAAAACATAATAGACTTTTCACTGGGAGTGTAAGACAGAAGTATTCTCAAAGCTCTTACCTTTTTTTTAAAGAGAATTGGCTACCTGTGAAGATCGAAACTCCTTCACAATCGATTTGAGTGAAATCAAGTCAACGGGGGAAACCGGAATAGATTTGGTGGGTGATCCCGCCTCTATATTAACTGAACATCTAACGTTTGACTCAATGGAAGGACAGGCTAACTCCAATGGTGGCAAACATGAAACATTAAGAGTAATGGACGAAAGAGTAAAGTTAACTTCACCGACAATATCAGCGGTAAATCTAGTGCTAAACTCCTTTGTGAATTTGTATGAAAATATAAAAAATACACTAAAGGAAAATAACGGAGATAAAAAATTGGGCTTGAAGTAATATTGGATAAGTTGGGAAAATATTCTAATAAGAATGATTTGTACCAAATGAAAACGGTGTCTTCTATAGAATCTTTAAACAAGAAAGTGGAAAGACTCTCAAACATGATAGAATTGCATCACCTTTTGATCACAACTCAGTTCACAGCAAATATAGTAAGAGAAGAACCATTGGATGCAGTGGACGAAATCATGGCAATACCATTGGGAAAAACTACTAAGGATGTGTGGGAAGAAATGGTTGGGGTGGCTCCTGCGCTACAATCTAATAAAATCAATTCCCAGATGCTGTTCAGTCGCAGGAAGGGTCCTGGAAAAAGGACCGGACCACGTCCAGGAATTAATAGAAAAGATAAATGTGGATGGCAATCTGGGTGAAAATGCGAAGAAAATGTCAGGATTAATCAGGTGAGTACAAAGGCAGCGAATATGGCAAGGGAAATGTGCACAAAATCGCACAGTGAATAACCTTGAATCAAACAACGTGCACACAAGAACCACGACTCATATATACTAAAACCCAGGAGTGCAGATAGAGTGAAACAAAAATACCTATATATGAAAAGGGATGTGGGGTAAGCACTTAGAACCTCCTTATGACTGAAAGGAAAGTCAGCAAACTCCTTACCCACTATGCTATTACAGATACTGACAGCGCTAAGCCCACGTAGAGGGCAAGCAAGGACAGGATCTGTGTGCTGACACTCTGGATGATACTGAATAAGGAACTTAGAAACAGTACTCACGAGAACCGGAAAGACCACTTGAATGTCAGTAAACCCACAAACCCAGTTGATCAAACAGGGACCCAGAAGGCTATAACAGCAATGGGTGGAGGATAACTAAATACCTAAGACCTAAGTCAAGGAGCAAGTAGGAATTGTGATTAAAGAAATAGTGAGGAAAACAAAAGGCATTCACACAGGGACTAGTTACAACAGCACCCCACACCTAAATAATCAAATGGGAAATAAATGCAGAAGTGAAATGGAAAACATGGCATGGATCCCAATAGGAAGTAAGGATCAGGAGCAGGGAAAATTATATCACAAAAGGAAACCTTACCCACCCATCCAAGGAGAAAAGGCAGGAAACTAAATCTAAAAAAGGAAAGACTAATGCATCAAGTTTTTCAGTAGCAAAGGACAGCATCAAAGAAACAGAAAACACAGGCAAATTGGGCTGCATCAAAGGGTAAAGCACAGAGAAAGGCTGCCTGCAAACAGAGGAAGACAGAAAAGGAAATCCAGAAAGCAGAAATCATTTAAGCACATGAATCTGAAATCCAGGGTGGAGGAACAAGAAACAGGAACTAGGAACTAGGCACAAAGTAACCGTATTGACAAGTCACGGCTGGAACGCCCCCGACACGCCCACACACAAAGCAGAAAACTGCCAGATCAGCTACCTTCGCGCGCTCTCCCCGGGCACTCATACACGCACGCTTCAAACAGTGCATGGTGTCCCCCATTAGCGTCCTGTAACTTGGGCACCCTGCGTGGGGGTCACCCCAACAACATGCATATACAAAATCTTAACTCAGGAAATCTGCATGCAAACCCACGTAAAATGTTCCTGCACTCCACTACACTGTTTACGCACACCCCTATGTTACATCGGAATCCCAATTGAGTACATGCACCCCGAAATCCCAAATGCAACCCCACCACCATGCTGAAAATCCTACATGCAACTGTACTTTCACCTGCCTTCAGGTGGCAGATCGTATGAAGGATTGAGTGGCCATTTCCAAGCCGAGACGTTGCATGATCGAATACATGAATACGTCTTGTGCATGCAATTGTGGGCATGCGACGGACTGCCTGCATGCCGTCCCTTGGGACGCCAACTTTTTCGCAAGTTCTTCCGTATTTTTAGTGTTCCACCCCTTTCCCAGTCATCTGTGCAAGCCACACCCACACTGTGCTTGGAGTCGCATGAAAGGACCTTGACGGCTCACACAGACATGCTGAGCCAGCGCGAAATCCCTGCAAGTCCAGGAAAAGTACTGCGCCTTCGATTCCATGAAGAAACGGAGGAGAATTTGCGTGCATTTGCACGCTCAAGCACCATATTTTCTGTGCTGAGAATTCCATGAATCGACCCCTTAGTCTCCTAGAGATCACTCACTATAAATGGACATCCGGGAACATTTGAGGCAGTCTAATCACTTTTTGAAAGGGCTGACAAAAACTGTCACCACCATTTTGACAAATACTTTCAAATCAGTGGAGGAATTAGTGTTAAATCCGAGCAACGTAAAGAGAGCCCTAAATTAATATGATTGGAAAAGAACAGTGGATGCACTGTGATCGCTAAAATTCATTGGAGCCTCCCCTTTATAAATAAATCAAGGGGGAACCCACCCAGATACCCGAATTGTTATCCTAATAGAAGAAGTTGAGATGTTATGGTAAGATTTTGACTAAATATGCTCCCAACTGGAGAGATAAAATCCAGTAGACTAAGTGAAAGAGAACCAGTGTGTGAAGAAATGTGCTCTCTATGTGAATCAGAAGTAAGACCGTCTTTGTACAATATGCTGATTGAATGTGAAGGAACAGGAGGTATGGCAAATCAATGTTTTCCTTGATTTGTCAGTGATCAAAGGTGGTTACAGACTATGGACTTTTGACACCAACTGTCCTCAGGGAACGAAATAACGTTGACAGAACGGAACTTATAAAAGCGGTTAAAAAGTTGGATCTGTATAATGAAGGTCCCTGAGGATTGGTTGGAAGGGGGTAACTGTTTTGTCTTGTTTGTAAATGTAAAGATATGTAATGATTGATTTTAATTTTTGTTTTATGTGAAAAGTAAATATTTTGGATGTTTCACATTATAATAATAAAATAGGCTTGAATAACTCAGGGAATATACATTGTAAATCAATTAAGATAAAAAAAACGTATCAGTGGACTAATTGTATATCTATATTGAATCAACATCTGCAAATAAAGAAGGCAAAAAGCAAAGTGGTCATTTCTTTACATATCCTACTGCTGGGATTGGGGCAAGCGTGTATTAAATTAATAAAAAGGTCAATTAATTTGACATTACTAAACAGCAGTAGCACAGTAAATAAGTTGTAAATGCTGCCATATGTACACCGAAGTAGGAGAAGCAGAGTCTGCGACCAACCGCTCGGGCTTGCAACTATTGCCCCGGGGGCATTACCAGACCGGTAATGCCCCCCTCCTCACATTCTATTGCTTCATAAACAACCACCATATTGGTGACACACTGTGGCAATAAGGTTTGAAATTGCTTTGTACACTTGTTTAACAAAACTCGCCCCCTGAAACAGGTGCAGATCCACACTTTAGTAGGAGACATAAGATCAGAACATACCAGACATCAATTACCAGGGGCTTTGCGGGAGGCAAACACGTGACTCCTTATCAGCTAGGTGACCCAAGTTTCTATTACTAGACTGTTAAATGTGAGGGCAGCACACTCTGAGACAAAACACACACTTGCCCATCACTAGTGGCTTGGTGTCTGGCAGGGGGCGAGTGGAGAGAATCGATAGACCAGAATATGTGTAATTTAATACTATTTCTGGGATTGGACCTGTACCAATTGTTTTTTTTAATTAATTTTTGTAGAAAAACATCACTGGTTGTCAAGGGGCTAAGAACAATGCTGATACATAGAATGGAATTACCTCCAGTGCACAAGTGAGCGCACATAACCTCAAGAGTACATAATCTAGTACCTAAAATTCAACACCCATTTCAATAATGCATCATGATTTTTTATTAAAATTCTTGCAGAAATTAAAAGCTGTATCGAGGGGTTTGGCTCTCTAGACGCGCTATACAAATCCGTCCCGCGTCATTGAAAATGCTGCAGAACTCTCTAGCTCCACCACCCAGCTGTGGGGCATATTGCTACCCACAACGGACTTAAGCTTCAACCTACTTGCTGCTCATTTTTCAGAATCAAGCCTCCGAACAGCATCACAGAAGAAGCTGTGACTTTCGAAGCTCGTGGAAGCAAACTGTCGCAAAGCTGAGAGGGATCAACACAAATATATTTAGAATTGCAATGGGGTTTTATTCTGGGCAGGTAATGGATACTCAGCAATTTCTTAACAGCAGAAAAGTCTCTCAACCCACTTCCCACCCCTTTTTCTCCTGGGGAGCTTTCCAGAAGCTGTCGGATAGGCCACAGTTGACCGGTAAATTGGTTTTTCGGCGATCCTGGTGATCAGTGCCTATGCCGGTTTCACTGGGATTACTGCAGGATGCAGAATTGTTGTGAACAAGTCAATAGGTTTAGCTTTCCCCAATCCTCATTGCCACAAACAAAAAGGGCAACAAAAAGAGCAGGATGTTGTTAGGGTTTCAACACAAAACAAAGTCTCTAGGATTAAAAAGTCTTGCAGTCTGGGCTCCCGCTCAGTAACCCTTTCTTTGGAAAGTATGTGTTTGTGTGTCCTTTGCACTTCTTTGGTGTCCCATTGTTTCCCTTTGGCCATGTCCTATTCCGGGGATCCCACATTGCTGTCCTCAAGGTCTTGGCTATTGCTCAGGCCCCAAACCTCCCTGTAGGGTGTGAACCAGCCAGACTGGCTACAGAGTGTTTTTTCTTTATGGTCTGGGAGACCTGTCACTGGTTCCCAGCCCCACCTACTCTAGCTTCATTGCAACTATGTAATAAACGTTACCTTTTGGTAACCCCTGCTATTTCCCTGTCCCTCCTCCAGAAGTATTCAAAAATATATGTGTCTCCTATCACATTATTTGTACTAGGTCACTTGCTCGTTACACCAGTCTGCTTCCACTCTGGCCCACTAGGCATGTAGAGGGCCCAGGGCACCTACATTCTACATGTAAACCTCTCCCCCTGTACTCTCCTGCCTCTCCTATCTGTTGTCACCTTCTTCTGATGTAACTTCTGTATCTTCACCACATCATTTTCTGGATACCTTACCACTTCTTCCCGCTTTGCCTTATCACACTCCTCCAGATGTTTCACCTCTATCTCTACATTTCCCACCCCATTTCCCTCCCCAATTTGAAACCACATCGCCACCCAATTGTTCTCCTTTCTCCTCCACACCAACCTCCTCCTCTCAACCCCTTTGTCCTTCAAATTGTTTGTCCTATGCACCTCTGAGCCAACTCTGCTCCCTCTGTGCTCCCACAACCTGATGACAATTCCCACCCCTTTTACAGGGGCCTCTCCCGACCTGCTAGGCCATCCCCTCTCTTAGATATGTGGGTTTCGAATTGAGAGAATGTAATTGGTTTGTGTTAATAATTAGATGGTTTTCAAACCATCCCATTTCCTCTGCCCCTGGTGGGTCCACGTTTCAAGGTGATATTTGGGGATGGTGCCATCGTGGAACCTCCGTTTACGCATGAAGCAGATCTGGGCGCTGTGCAGGTTTTCCATGCTCTTGCTAGCTGACAGATGTATCCACATAGGGGGCTTGCCACGACTGGTATGGTGTGTGGATGCATTAATTTGAAAGCACACCACACAGGTGCAGTCGGTGTTGTGTGTGTCTGTGTGCCATAATGCCAATGTAGCTACTATATCTACAATGCATAGGTCACCTCACGTCTGTTAGCAGCAACAGAGGATAAGTCTCTGCCACACTATGAGGGTAGTGTGGGGTAGACAGGAGTACCCTCCGCATACCACCCTGGACCCTGCATCACTTACAGGGTGGTGGTACACTGCCCCCATGGCAACCCTGAGCCCTTACCTTAAGGGCCTGGTTGTGAAGTTTGAAACAGTACAAAAGCTTTGACATGGCCAGGCGTGTCATCATACAGCACCTTGCACTCTGTTTGGACAAACCCATGTGCATGGGCAGTGCATTGATTTCCGTCTGGTGCCACACTGTGCAGAGAATGGAGCAGTGCCGTTAGTTTCTTTTCATGCTTGTTGATGATGGAAAAAAGAAATACCAACCAGCGGACACTCACTGATACTAAGGATGTTGCATTGGGGCAAAAGGTGCATCGCATGTTGGCTATTACACATTTCGATGACAAGTACTGCAATATGTCCGTCAAATATGTCCTCAAGCATGTCAATGTCATTGCCATTATGCTCTTTGGCCCTGTGGTCCTCTGCGGCTGGCACTATAAACTGTTAAGTTGCGTAACATACAACACTGCACAATGAATGGGCATGCATACTTGGGCACATACGTGGAGGATCCACCCTCAAGATGTAGGAAACGGAACCAAGACTTGAAGAGGCCGTTGTGGCTTTTTATGGTGTTCATAGTCAGGATATGACTTCCATTGTGCTTCCTTTCTACTGAACACCATGGAGATAGAGTTGCCGCCTGCATCTTGCTCCATGCAAACTCGCTGTACATGCAGTGAGTATGCATGTGTGTTGTACATATGCAGCAACTAGCTCTTCTCTTGAGACAAATGCATCACAACATTAGGTGCAGTGCATCTGGGTGGAATGCAGGCCTGAAGTGCTGAGTCAGGGAAATATGCATAACCTTCTGCATTTGTGTGTTCAGCCTCAAGACACCTGTTCTCCTTCTAGAAGATCTGCTCTCTTGCACATGGGCAGTATATTTGGATACGTGAGTAATCAATTGTAACCATTACACTCTAATTTTACTCCGAACAAATCACTGTAACTGTTCGGAAAGGAGCTTCATCCATCCATGGGCTTCAACTTTGCTCTTCAATCAAAGTACAGGATCTTACTACATTTGGACTGGGATACTCCAGCAGATAATCCCATGGTACCCTGAAATGAGCCTGTTGCACAGAAATGTAACAGAGGTAACCTCTTCGCACGCTGATGATACAGCTGTGTGGATGTTGCTGTGTGTATCCTGATCTATTCTGATGATATCGAATTTGTCTCTGGGGCATTCAGAATTGAATCTCTACCCAGAGACAATCTTTACCTCTGACATGGTGAACATGTTTATTCCTACTCTATTTGTCTCTTCTTTAGGCTTTTCCGCCTTGCTGCTCGCACTTCCACCTTTGTGGTGGGTGCAACAACAATCAGTCTTTGTTTCCTAGTTAATGGGCTGCATAAGAGTGTGCCAGGCTGCTGGCGATATTTATGTAGTATATGCGTGTCTCACAGGGTTTGGGAATTTTGCACTTCCTGCTGGCTGCTAGAACAGATCCACAGGTTTCTTGATGTGTGTTTCTATTGGTGTGACGTCCGAATGGCTGCGTTAGTAGCATCATAGGATTCTAGCAGTCCCTGGGTGCACGGCTGGCTGTAAAATGGTATTCAGACATGAATCGCCGAACAAACCGAGCGACACAGTAATTTGCAGGTGGCTTTCAACTGGAAAACGCCAATAATGCATGTATAGTATCTATTGCCTCGCAATTAGAATAAAGTCTAGGGAGAGTGTCCAGTACAATAATGAAAGCCGCTGTAATGCTGCATGCAACAAGGGTTCATTTCTGAAAAGAAAGAGATTTCATTGTTGCATTCTGGGTAATCGAGTTTAAATCCAGAACAAGACCGGAGTCAACGAATAAAGAATCAATCCTTTGAACTATTGAATTCTGGGAAACGGTATAGTGCCAGAAATTGACCCAACCTAAAAAAGAATGCGAGTGTTATACTATAATCTGGCAAATGTCGAAACAACCCCAGAAAAAGTATTGCTTGAGAGGGAGGAGAGCCGATGAGAACTGCTGTATTCTGGGACAAACTGCATATCCAGGGCCTGACTGAGGCAGAGATGGGGGAAAAAAACAGGGAGTGAGAGTACGAGGGGAGACTGGGACTTGTCCAAAAGCTGCATAAAGGCTTTTAGAATAGTGCCTCAATCGTGAGAACATGAACATGCTGGAATACATCTTTGATCTTACATTTTATTTCGTTGTATTCTTTGGAACACATCCTCACAGAAGCATGTCCTTTTCTGCTGGGGTCATTTGTTTAGCCATTTGGTTACCCCACTAGGTGGGTAGCCATGTTACATAAACCCTGAATACACCTGCACAGATGGGCCAACTTTGTCCCACCAGGCTTGCTAAAGTAGAACATGGCTGTCCTGTTGTCTGTCAAAATGAGAATCCTGGACCCCTGGAACTAGGAGAGGGTGGCCCCCAATGCAAGGAATATTGCATTCCCCTCTAGAACATTGATATGGGAGTCGCTGTGTGCGGGACCCCATAAGCACTGCCCTTTGTAGCTCCTCGCCCTACCACCTGTGGATAAACGTTTTCTAACAATTCCAACACCCAACAGGAGTGACGGATGTTTTTCAACATATGGGCCATGATTATGGAACTTGCTACCACTCCACATCCAAAGTACTACGTCCCTTAATTTATTTCGGGAAAAATGAAAGATTCATTTGTTTACGTAATCATGGATTTTATTTTATCTGTCCACTGGCTTAAGAGCGTTAATGGTTTAATGTGAGAATAATATAGTAATGTCTGCGCTTAGAGGCAGTTTATACTGTCGATAGCGCATTACAAATGCACAGAAAATCAAAACTGAAGGTTCCAAGAAGATGTCTGATTGTTGTCTAAAGAGCGGAGTATTCATCTCTCAAGAAGAGCAAAGATGATTCTGTCTTCCTAGCTGCCCTGAAGCCAGACTGGTGACCATGGAGAGGGTCGTGTGCCTCACAATGTCAAAGCAATTGCTGGGCACTACCTTCTCAATGATTTTGCTTTTGAAGGGGGATCTAGAACTCAGACGATAATTTGCTGAGATCATCATTAGCTTCTTGAACAGCAGCATGATGCAAGCTTTCTCCAGGGTGCAGAAGACCCCAGGTTCCAGGCACTGTTGAGGATAGCCATTAAGAGCAGGGCAAGAGTTATATAATTGTTAATAATTTTAGCTAGGCATGGATGAACTTGGCCCTCATTGTCATGATCAACAAGGTAAAGATGAGATGGGGTAAAGGCCAGAAAAGGGGCATCCGTGAAAGAATCAATAATGGGGTGGGAATCTAGTCAGACTGGAGATGGAAACAGAATAGACTCCATTTTTTTCGATGGAGAAAGACGAGAAAGAATTAGCCAAGGCTTGAAAGGCCATTAGAGAAGAGGCACCAGCAGAAGGTAGCGTGCGTTCATTGTAAATGCAGACGAGCTCTGAAGAAGGGTTGGATGAAGAGGTGATGAAATTGTGGAGTAAGGCGTTTTCCTTTCTCAGGATAACAGCCCTTTGATGTTGAAGGCTGACTTTCTTATAAACGTAGAGAATGGTTTTGCCCCATCCATGGTCCAATGCCCCATTCATTCTTATTAGATAGCAACTTCAGAGTCAAACCATAAGTTGCCCTTATGGTGTGGCTTAAGCCTTTTTTTCTGTGTTAGTGTATTTGTACATTCCCAGCTACATTTTTGCCATTTAGGTCAAGTACGGAGATTCTCCCTGTATCCAGGCAGTTCCGGCATAATCAGATGCCTAAAAGCAGGGATCTGCCAGTTTAGACAAAGCCTTGCTTTTGCTTTTACCACAGCAAATCCAGACCAAGTACCCCATGGACCATTATCTTCATGCTTAGAAATATCCCACCCTACATCAGGGAGGCCCACAGAAACATAGCATATAGTTGGGTTCTCTGTATCTAATGCATGTGTGTAGCATTTCTTTCTGCAAACAAAACCAGTGACACTCTCTGCATTTGTCTTCTTTAAGGGTGATGGGCTCTAGATATAGTGGAGACACGTGAGATTTTGCAGCTTTAGGGAGCCGACATTGGAGAATATAGTGATCCGATCATGTAAGACGAAAGGTTTGGATATCAGAAAGGAGTATGGGACAGGAGGAATAATTGCATCCAATGTGTGGCCACATGAGTGAGTAGGGTATGAAGGCAAAATCTTCTAGGCCATAGTGTCACAAGCATTGATGAAGGCAGTGACAATCCAACCAGACATTAAAAGCACCTACTAACACCAACATGTCAGAGAGTACATCTGTCCATTCCTCCAAAAAGCGATGCCATCACCAAGTGGCTAATAGATACTGCTAGGGACAATGATGAGTCTGAATGCCTGATGAAGGGTTGGTGCAATTTGTTCAACCATTTACTATGGACAATTGGAGCAATATGCCTATTTAGAACTTCTGAATAAGGGGACGTTGGGCCTCATTATGACCTGGGCGGTAAGGGATTACCAGTACCGGTAAGGGCACTGGTGCCGGTAATCCCTTAACGCCAAATTCTGAGGTCCCTTTGCGGGTCCTCCCTTAAAGGCTGGTTTTATCAGCCGTTAAGGACGGGACCCGCAAAGGGACCTTGGAGGTAATTATGGTACCGCAATTTGCGGTACCGTAATTACTGCCTTCCCCATTTCCATTGAGCCCTATGGGGCAAAAATGGGAATGGGGAAGGGCCAATGGTGAATGGGGAATTACCTCCCCGCCAACCTTGGAATGGGGCGGTAATTCCGCCATTCACCATGGCGTAATCGGTAAGGTACCGCCGTCAACCATGGTGCTAATAGCGCCATGGTTAACGCCTGGGTCGTAATGAGGCCCTTTGTTCCAATAAACCTCAAGCACCGATTGAACTTTGCCCTTTATTTGGAAACTGCCAAATGTACTTGTGACTTTTTTGAGCTAGTGCACGTTTTGTTTTTGCACTCAGAAGGCTCAAGTTGAGTACCTCTTGAGCAACAATTGTATGAAATAATTCTTGATGGAAATTAAAGCTGGTATGTTTATTAAAACTATGAGCTGGAGTGCCTTCCACTCTTTTTGTTTAGAAGGTGCTGGGGTCAGTACAACATTTACCAAGTAAAGATTCAAAGGAATAAGTGCAAATCATAGAGGCTGAGACAGGCTGGGGAAATCCAGGGAAACTCCTGCTCCTGCTTTATTCATCCAGTTGAAGACTAGGCTTTTGTACCCTTCTGGGAGCAAAGTATCAACAAAAGTTTTACGGCTGTCTGACACCGTAGGCTGGTCGAGTCCCAGGAAGTCAATGGGCCTCATTCCGAGTACGGCGCTAACCAATGGCGCTATTAACGCCTTGGTTGACGCCGTACCCGGACCGGCAGCGCCTTGGTGGATGGCGGAATTACCGCCCCATTCCAAGGTTGGCGGGGCGGTAATTCCCCAATCCCCATTTACCCTTCCCCATTCCCATTTTTGCCCCATAGGGCATAATGGGAGTGGGGAAGGCGTTAATTACGCCACCGTAAATTACGGTGGCGTAATTAACATCAAGGTCCTTTAGCGCCATGGTTTTTAACACCTGCTAAAAGCAGGTGTTAAAACCTCCATGGCGCAAAGGGAACTCGGAGTATGGCGGTAAGGGATTACCGCCACCGCTCTCGTTAGCGGTGGCCGCTATCCCTTACCGCCATACTCGGAATGAGGCCCAATCTCTTTGTCATCCAGTAAATCATGTATGTAAAACCACATGCTTAGACGTACAGTAGGACTTGAGAGTAGCAATATTCCAAAAGGATAGGGAGTGGTCTGGTAAGGTGAGGTCCAGAGGCAATAAAGGTGTCCCCCAAGGTGAAGGTGGTGGGAAGGACACCAGGGCTGGTCCAAGTAGAATAGTGGCAGCTAAAAGGTATGATAAGGAGGAGCTATGATGAGAATAAATACAGTCAGAGGGGGGTGGAGTGTGACAGAACCGGGGAGAGGCCATACAAAAAGAAATGTTAGGAGAAAGTAGCCAGACGAACAGGGACTAAAGAGTCAAAGATAAGATGCTTCTGACTAACCTGTGCCATGATAGCATCATTCTTGTAGAAGTTGATGATGAATGCGAGGCAATGAAAGGAGAATGTTCCCTCTTCTAGACCCCTTAGTAGTAAGCATATTTAGTAGTACAAACATTTATTAAGTGCAACACTTACCACCAGCACAAAACCAGGTTCAAGGTGCTATACACACTTGAAACTGGTAAACAAGTTGGTATCTGTGTAATCAATAAGGGACAAAGGGCCTCATTATGTGTTCGGCTGTAAGGGCATAAAATAACTTTTTCAGAATTACTGCTACATTTACCGTTCTGCAAAATTAAAGGTAACTGAAAATGAGTGGTAATTCTCCTGGTGTTAATTATGCAGGAGCAATTGGTGCAGGAAGAATTAGAAACAAGAACCAATGATAATTACCCTGGGGCCAATTCTACCAGCACAGATAATAAAATGCAAATTCCATCAAATTCCAAGAGGAAATACAGCCAAAATACTGCACAAACCTGCACTAATTCTGCCAAAACACAGTGCAGTTATTTCACCCAAAAGGTGGAGGTAATTGCATCCAGGCGATGGAAATGAAGACGCAGGTACACCCAACAGGCCCTTTAAGGGTATACGTGTCCTAAACCTTCCCCAAATGTACTTCTAAATCCAATGCAGCCACTAGCAGTGGCAACCTTTGAGCTCCAGAACCTCTTGCTGTACACTGAGCTGCAGAGGCAAGTACAACCGCAGCATCACAAGATACAACCTGTTCAAAGACAGAGGCGACGCTGTGTAATGAGAGCCCCAATTCCTCGGATCTGGCCACAACCCAGGGCCTTAACTGATGGACAGCTCATAACACTGTACCGCCTTAACAGGTAGAGCGTAGCTGAGATACGCACCCAAACATAACAGTCATCCAACCCCTGTTGAAGCTTTTGTCAGTGCTTCACTTTTTGCCACAGGTAATTTCCAGCACACTGTTGGCATGTAGCAGTGCACGTGTTCCATACTGTTTGGTCAAATGCTGGATACTGTCGTTCAGAATGCACCTAAGCCCAAATCCCTGCTCACCAAACTTGCAGATCTATATGTGACAAAGGAATCATTATATGCAGCTGCCCACTTAAATATCATTGCAGCTCTGGCATGTCTGCATGTCTCATTGGCTGCTTCCTCAAGTGTTAGAAGAGGTGAACCAACAACATTTCCTAAACGTACAGATTATCTGCCATGCATTCCTGATTGTGACCCATTGCCATACCCGTTTAGCAGGTTCAGCCCTGATGCCATTGTCCTGCATAACAGTGCACCGTCTGCATAGATGGAGACCTACAGAGGGCAGCAGACCTGGATAAGCAGAAATACCAACAAATACCTGTTGCAGGGGTCACAAGTGAGAATGGTAGGAATGACTGGGAGGGGTGTTCACCCATGTAAAGCAGGCCCTGCTACAGCCCTGCCCTCTGACATAGCACAAAGGAAGTCTTACACCACCTGAAAAGGCCCTGCCCTCACGATGACATGAGACCATGACAGAAATGCATACTTTCACATGTACAGAGATTGAACTACAAGTCACAATGGAAAAGTGAAACCTAACAAGACAGGTTAAGGCACAGTTCTCTTGTGTAAATTGGAAGCACACAATGACAGGCAGCTATGTCATGAAGGCAGCAACCCATGAATTCCATTTCCGAAGTAGATGATTACTATGACGACAAGGTGCAGGCCAGTATCAGAAAGCATATCTTAGCATATGCATAAGTGCTCAACAACGAAGATCAGACAGATTACATGTTCATTAGCAATCCACTAACAGTGTATGTGTGTTAAGCCTGGTTGGCGACTAATGTTGGAAATTGATAATTCCCTTAACGATATTAAGGCTTTCACCCCTCATTCCTTGAGGCTTGATATAATTGGGCGACACAGAGACCCGACCAATGGTAGAAACATTCTCGTTGCAATGTATCCATTAGCTGTAACTTAGGCCATTATGCCAGGATTACTAGGTGCCCCTTGTTGGGTGAGACTCCCAGGTATATCAGAGGATGGCTGGGAGTCTGTCTGACTTCGAGGGCCCAGCACCCTCCCCAGAATAAATGGAGTACTCAGCCAACGACAAGTAATACTGCTGTTTATTGCAAGTAAAACCAACAGGGGTCAATACAAGAAAATGGGAATTCTCCAGTACATCTCAGCTCTCCATGGTGTGCAGTCTGGGTTTGTACATGTGTGGTGTCATCACCTTGGCCCTTCCCCGAAAAATCTATCTCCAAAGTGGATTGGGCATCGAGGGTACTATTACCTATGGAGCTACCCATAGAGGTTATTCTACTGGTCCTTGCATGCTATGTGGCTGGCCTGTTCCGTCCCCAAGAAACTATCTATTACATTGTTGCATAGTAGTGGGCTCACCATTGATTCATGCAGCTTGCCATCCACCCCTGACTATCTAAGCTGCGATTGGTTAGAGCTGATCTCCCCAGGCCTCGGACTTGATCGAGTTCTCAGCTCGCTGTGCACCTCTTCAAGGTGATGTGAATGATTATGTGTCTGCATTGTAACTTGTGTGTACCACCTTTGCCTATGAGAATGCGCTCCTTCCGTTGCAACACTGGTTGCCATCTGCGTCTGACTTGCTGGGATCGACTCTGCTTACCCACCACGGGTGATTGTCCATTGTCTCGTCTGGCTGTACCACATGCTTAGGGATCACAAGAGTGAGCTCTTCAGCTTGCATTTATGAGGATTTATTCAGTTTTTCTGCAGCTGGTCCCCTTGTCATCTGAAAATTGGAATGTGTCCGTGTATCTCTGAACTGGCCTGTTCCGTGCTCTGTGCAGTCCGTGTCAGCTCTCCTGTCTCAGGCCCTGTAGGCCTTGAGGCCTCCTGTAATTTTCCTTAGACTCCATAATAGGATTTATTCATGCTCTTATTTGTAATGGTTTATTGAGAAGCCACCTCAACACAGGGAGTTCATTCCCTCCCCACTCAAGTGGTTACACAACCAACTGTTTCACAGATTATTTTCTTTAGCCCTATTCTCAAGCACATATCATGCGGCTTGGATCCCTCTCCCCTGAGCTAACAATGAGTCACGAACCAGGCCGGTGTACAGGAAATATATTGGTATTGATTTAAATAAAAGTAATAGAACGCAGCACGAAAATGTCAAAAGCCACTTTATCCGTGGCATAACACAATCAACTTCTCTCAGCATAAATAAATCACAAATGTGAGTTAAAAAGAACACAATCACAATTCTTCACTTTCTGCAAATGGCACTTCACAAAATAATTACACTGAATAATAACAAAGGCAATTATCATGTAATGTTGTGTGATTTTGATTTTCCTGTAGGCTTAAAAGGCTAGAAGTAGGATTTCAAGATTGGTAATTATGATTTAACCCACACTTTCGGTTTAAAATAAACACAGGGTGATTTATCAGTTTGTTTTTCAGATGCCACCTTGCTTTGGTCTATGTTGGGAAGACAGACAGAAAAATTGGAATGCTTTGGGGAATTTTGGATTACAGACCACCCTCACTAAAAGGCCTGTGTTGGGGAAGCTGGATAAAAAGGTTGGACTGATTAAAGAACAAAGACAACCCTCTTCCTTAAAGAAGTAAGGGTCAGCTGGACAAGTTTCATCCAATTAATGTATAGGCTAAAGTTTACAGCACACACTGTGAAGTGAGCTTTGTTCATTTCGAATTATTAACAATATTCACCTCGTAGTGTTCTGCCAAATGGGGAATTAATTAAATTAATATTTTTGGTTAAGTAGGCTAAGGATCTACACAGTTTTGTTCCCCCACCCCACTATAAAGGCAAGGCAAGCAGACTCCCCCACATTTTGGTTTCCCAGGGCTCAGTTCTACTTACATAGGAAGCCTCTGTTTAAGGTTCAGGAAACCCAGCTGCATCTCAGGACACTCTGAAAAGATAGGGCAGGGGTCTGGTCACTCCACTCTCAAAGATCGCCTCCCGCTCTCCACCATAGGACCCTGTCAGCTTTGAGGCCTTCCTAAGAATAGACAGCTCCACCCAGATGCACTCTCAGCAATCTCCTTTGGTGTCTCCTTACAGCTGTCAGATGGTCAGAAGTTTCAGAAGCCTTGCTGATGGTTTGACTTTTGTCTGTCTGTTGCCCTCTCTCTGTCCTAGTGCAGTCCCTCTTATATAGCAGTGTTGACACCACCAATTTTACAATCTTGGGAAAGTACTCTGCAATAATTCCTGCCACTGGGATTGGACAGTTACCCTTCTCTCTCCTCCCAAAACCAGCCGCCAAGTCAGGATTGGTTTAGGGGTCTGGAGCAACATATGGCAATTCCCAATAGTAATTGCACTTTGTTCTCCTAGTTATGTATCACAACTTAATCATTTTACTAGCAACTGCCATGCTAAACATATTTTCTGATTCAGCTAATCATGGGGAACTAGAGAAGCTTACCACCAAATCCGTACCATCTAGCACGCCATGTGGCACCTTTCTGCTGTTTCCATAAAAAGCACAACCGTTATGACTATGTAAATTATTAATCATATCCCTAACTTCATTTTCCACCCGCTCACCAACTCTCACATTTGGAACACGTTCAGATCAACCAGAAACACATCTTAGATAGCCATTGCAGTTCCATGAGTCACAAGTGGATGAATTTTATGTTCCCAGAATCGCCTGGAAATTACACAAAACATAGTACGTCAATGAAATCCATCCGCCTTATGATGGCTGAGAAAACGGACTAAATGATAATATGATAATAGTCCTTTTAAATTGTGAATCTTCATGTGAGACGAATGGCCCTCCCCCTGCCTTCCCACCATTTGTTTTCACTGGGTCAGCCTGTACCCAGAGGTTATTTTAATCAGTCTCCTTTGTGCTGGAAACTTGTTCTTTGAAGGGGGCTCTCCTATTTTCACATATATTAGTCATGTTCCAGTCAAGAGTAACTTTTTCTTGTAGTCAATGCTTTCAGAGCAGCAGGTCTGGAGAACACTGAATTTCGACACCTTTAGCAGTACATTTTATTGTGGTTGGTCATTACATGGGAGATGTGACATCCAGGTTGGGAGTGGGAAATTTCCTTGTGAAGTTTTGCCCACAACCAGCAAAAGGGTCTGCTGTGGGCTGATATTTTTTTCATGATGATAAAGTGGCTCTTCACATTTCGCTGTAGTTTTGTGGGTGAAACATAATATACATTGCTTTTGGTCAACGCGCACAGCATGTTTTGGTTTCCTGACATTTTTCTGTAAGCAGTGATATTTTTTCACTTTTTAAAACTGCTTTTATTTGCACACACCTGTGCAGGCCGTTTTTGTTTTCAATGTTTAAAAATCCTGTTTTCCATGTGACAGGGATCATTGATTCCTCCGTCTTTTGTAAATTAAATGCTGCCTATCCATTGGTGATGACAGGTAAGCCCCTTTCCACATGGCTCTTTAATTTTGTTTGGGAAAACAAAAACAAAGACCAGTCTGTTTTTGTTTCAGTGTTTAAAATCCTGTCATTCACGTGAAAGGGATGTCTGTTTGGGCCCTGTAAATGCACCCCACATGTTATACTAGGTAACCTATAAATTAGTCACACATGGTCCTATCAAATTCCATATATATTCCTGTAGTTCCATAGGATTTTTTCACATAAACATCTGCAAGCTTGCTCAGGATCTCTTGTGCCTTTCGGTTCTGCGTTTGGCTAATGAAAAAAATAATAAACGCATTGACAGTATGTATATGTATCTGTCCTCTACCTATAGAACTGTGTAGCATATTCTTCATGTATACAAGTGTGTGTAGTGCGGTGCAGGACTGCTAGTGTGCTTCATGACTAATGCTGCTACGTCGAGGTGTCACTAGGGACGTCAACATCGTGGCTTCTTGGCGCTTTAATCAAGACTGTCCATCAGGGTATTTCCATCCACTATCTCCGTTTCTTCTCCTGTACCTGTGAAGACATGTACTGTATTCAGTCTGTATGGTTGGCTAAGAGGATACCTTTCTGTGTATTTGTCAATCATTGGTGCACTCGGGATTTGTCTGAAATAAGATGGGTGGCTGCAAGCATATCTGGCTCTTCATCCTGTCATGAATTTGGGGGTGAGGAGGGGCATTTTTGGGACCCACTCTTCAGTCCCCCTCTGATCGACCTGTCGACCAAATCATCATACTTCACACCTTTCGCTCTTGGTTGACATATTTTCATTATTCCTCCGGGGTGTCCATTAAAAATGTACATGATCATCAAAAGTCCAGTACATATAACTGCATATGTCCTTCTGCGTTTTACCATACCCATTTCCCTTCATAGATGTTAGCATCAAATGGATTATCTAGCTTCATCGCCTCAAGTTGGAATAGTGGAGAGTTTGCTATTCTTTATTTCAGCTTGTCCCTTTCCTCCACTATTGTGTCCTTCGCTCCTCCTATGTTCACATCCATCAGCACCTTCATTCCAATCGTTTTCTCTGCTGTCTTTCGGCACTGGGCAGTACACATCTTTACCACACATAGTGTAACTAGTGCCAATATTAGTGCTCCTAATATTACTTTCAGTCCATCTGACAGCCATGAAGGCTATCCAGCTTTGATCATTTCCAGTCCCCTTGGCTTCTTCCTCCAATTTGGCATGCATCTGGGATAGTTACGGCTTTGGTCAGTGTGCCATTCTCTTCATCATTGGCAGGTTTAAATGTACAACAGAAACTCCCAATTTTCCCGCAAAATCATCCTTCCATGTTACGCTCACCTGGCTCCCACAGAGGCGTCGATCTGGACTGGACAGCTGTGGTCTCCACCAATGTGACGCGTAGGGCCGAGATGACAAACTGGACTGGCCCACCTAGCTTCGTTTGCTTGGCCCGTAGGAATATTCTTCTGCAAATGGAGAAAGGGAAATAACCACCCGTGGAGTTGAGTGTAAATCCCCCCACCCCGCTGTTCTCCCCACTGATCACCTTGGATGTCCCCTCTTATAGTCTCACCTGATGATTTGAAAAGATGAGCTCTCCATCCTGCATTGAGCGCAGGGGCGCGTAGATAACCAGTTGCTTCACTGGCTCGAAGGAATTGGTAAGTTGCAGTACAATATTGACTCCGATATTCCCGGCAAGACGCCGTAAGTATGTAGTTCGTAAGAGTTCAAATGCCTGACTTTCACTCTTGTCAGATTCCTTGCAGGTTGCAGCTTGACCCTACTGAAGAGTTCCTCGTGGCAACCGGTAATGTTCTGGTAAGGATTTGTATTATCCAACACAGTTCGATAAAATAATGTCCATATGTAACCTGTTGCTTTCTCCCTTATTCAGGCGCTGAGAGAAAGTATGAAGTCTCGGGGAATAATGCCTCCGGCGGTAAAATCAGGTAAGTCTTTTGTGGTGAGGAGGGTTCCCCTTGTTAGTCCCTTGTTTCACCTTGCTGTCCTTTTGTTTCCTCTTAAGGGCCGGGGTTCGGCTACGATGCAGTGGAAGTTGTGCCGACCCGTGAAGAAGAATAGTACCCCCGGTGGTAAAATCAGGTAAGTCTATGGGGGGTATTCCTCTGTGTATTCCTTGGCTCACCTTGCTGTTCTTGTCTTCTCCCTAGGTGCCGGAGTGCGGCGGGAACATGCAGGAGGATGCAGTGAAATGTGAAGATGCTGCGAAGGCCGGTGAGTTCAGCGCGGCGCTGCAGCAGGCGAGGCGTCGCGCATAAAATAACTTCTTTCTTCCAGCTCGAAGGCGCGATGGATCAGGAATTCAGGTAAGGATCAAAGGTATTGCTCTTCTTCTGACCTTTTCTCCTTCTTTCTCCCTTTTTCTAGGAGCTCCAAACTCGAGGCTGGCGTGGCAGAAGACTGGATGCTGACTTGCAGGCACGGTGAGCGTTACGCTGCTGGATGCAGACTAACGCGAAGCGTGTGCTGCTCTTCAGACATGGTTTAAATAACCCCCAAAGTAGTCCCAGGTAAGTATTCCTCCCCAGCCCCAACCGAGTAAAAAAATAGTCCCTAGGTAAAATAGTCCCTTCCAAGCCTCGTTTGGCTTGGAGCTCTTGCAGCATGGTCTGCATCAGGTAGGTTTGCAGCATGGTCTGCATCAGGTAAGTTTTAATCTATGAGCCTGGCGCCTATGGCGCCAAGACTGACTCTCCACATGAGCCTGGCGCCATATGCGCCAGGACTGCACCCAAATAGCCCCTAGCGGGGGTTGTTGGGCTTGCTTGGGGTAACTTGATGCCTGCTTCAGGGGTTGCTATACTTGGTCTGGGTCCCCGGGGGTAGGCATCATGACAGCACTCCCCCCCCAAGGCCCCTCCTAAAGTCGTTCTTCCTTGTGGTTTCGGTTTGTCTGGGAAATTTCGGTGGAATTTTTTCACCAATCGGGGTGCATGAACCTGGTCACTAGGTTCCCATGACCTTTCCTGTGGTCCGTAACCTTTCCAGTCGATTAAATTAAAAAGTTTTGACTTTATCAGCTTGGAGTCCAGGATGTTCTTAACTTCAAATTCGGGTTCTCCGTCTACAAGGATGGGGTCTGGTGGCTTGGTTAGTCTTGTCCCTGGTTGTACTGGCTTCAAAAGTGACACATGAAAGACGGGATGAATTCGCATATTAGCAGTTAAGTCCAACTTGACAGCCACCGGGTTGATAATGGCCTTAATAGAGTAAGGTCACAAATATCTGGGGTTAAAGGTCCGTGTTCCCTTTAGAGGTATATGTTTTGTGGCTAACCATACTTGGTCCCCTATTTGGTATTGTGGAGAATCACATCTATGCCGATCAGCATCTTTCTTGCATTTTTCTTTCGCCTGTTTTAAATGTGTAGTTGCTTCCTTAAAGGCTTGTGTAATCGTAGCGTGCAGATGGTCCACTGCGGGCATTTCTAAGTGTTGGGGTGAGTAAAGGTCTGAGGTTCGAGGCTGGTGCCCATATAAGGTATAAAAGGGGCTTTGTCCATCCAGAGTGTACTGAATTATTGTATGCATATTCGGCGATCCAAAGAATGTCTTTCCAATTAATCTCCGTCTGATGTACCATACAACGCAGGTATTGTTCGAGAGTCTGGTTGGTCCTCTCCGTTTGACCATCGGTCTGGGGGTGGTGACTGGTCGATAACCTCACATCGATTTGCGCCAATTGACAGCATTTTTTCCAGAAATGTGAAATGAATTGACTGCCCCGGTCAGAGACCAATACGGACGGAAATCCGTGTATGCGAACAACGTTTTCGAGGAACTCCTTGGCCAGGATTGAAGCAGAAGGTAATCCCTTTAAAGGAATAAAGTGGGCCATCTTGGAAAAAAGATCCACAATAACTAGAATGGTGTTAAATCCATTGCATGGGGGTAGATCAGTAATAAAGTCTAACGATAAGGTGTGCCATGGTGTAGGCGGAATGTCTAAAGGTTGTAAGAGTCCAGCTGTTTTTTTCTTTTGACTTTTGTTTTGGGCGCAAATGTCACAAGACATCACAAATGATTTAATATCCTTTCGCCAGGTGGGCCACCAGAATTGCCTTTTAATTTTAGCTTCAGTTTTTGCAATACCTGGGTGCCCCTCCATTAGGGTATCATGATAACAGGAAATGACTAGCTCTTGTAGTTCCTTGTGTGGCAGAAATAGCCATCCTTGGTAATAAGGCAAATCATTGGTGACAGAGTAGTCTGGGCCTTTCTTTACCCAGTCCTGCAAGGCTGTAGAATCAAAGAGTTGCTGGATCTTTACCTGAATGTCCTCTAGAGTCTGTAGAGTAGTCATGCCAAGAATCCTTTGTTCGGGAATTATAGGTACTGGTTCAGGGTTCACTTCTGCCTCTCCCATCCTTATTCGGGATAAGGCGTCTGCTTTACCATTCTTACAACCTGGTCGATAGGTTATCACGAAATCGAACTCGGCAAAGAACAATGCCCATCGGAGTTGACGTGACGATTGGGCCTTGGCTATCTTTAAATACTGTAAGTTACGGTGATCGGTGATCACAGTAATGGTATACCTGGCACAGAGAAGATAGTGCCGCCAAGCCTTGAAGGCGGATTTAATGGCTAATAACTCCTTATCGGTAACCGCATAGTTTAACTCAGGTGCCGAGAACTTTCTGGACCAAAACGCTACTGGGTGAAGCTGGCCAGTTTCAGGGTCCTTTTGAGACAGGACAGCTCCCATGGCTAGACTGGATGTATCAGTTTCCACTATGTATGGAAGTTCAGGGCGCGGGTGCTTTAATACAGGTGCAGACGTGAATTTCGCTTTCAGCTCTTGGAAGGCATTTTCAGCTTCTTCAGCCCACATAAAGCGTTTATCTTTTCGCAAGAGTGCTGTAATGGGATGTACAACATGTGAAAAATCTGGGATGAATCTGCGGTAGAAATTGGCATAGCCGAGCATACTTTGTACTCCTTTAACTGAACTTGGTGATGACCACTTAAGGATTGCGTCCACCTTTCGTGAGTCCATTCGGACTCCCTTTGAGGTCAGGATAAACCCAACGAATTCAACTTCTGTGGCATGAAAAACACATTTTTCCAGTTTTGCATATAGTTTGTGCTGGCGCAATTTCTCAAGGACTGCTCGGACGTGCTTCACATGGGCAGATTCTGAAGAGGAGTATACTAGAATATCATCGATATATACGACAACACGAACGTCAATGAGTTCACGAAGGACATCATTCATGAAGTATTGGAAGGCTGCAGGTGCATTGCACAACCCGAAAGGCATCACCTGGTTTTCGAATAACCCATACTTAGTGCGGAAAGCAGTCTTCCATTCGTCGCCCTCTTTTACACGTACCAGATGGTATGCCCCCCCAGAGATCTAATTTAGTGTATATGCAAGCGTCCTTCACTTGGTCTAGTAGTTCAGGGATCAGAGGCAATGGGTATCGGTTCTTAACAGTTATCTGGTTCAATGCGTGGTAATCTATGCATGTTCTGAGGTCACCTTCATTTTTGGGCACGTAGAACAAAGCTGAAGATGCAGGGGACTTAGATGGGCGAATAAAGCCATTGGCAAGGTACTGGTCTAAGTATTGTCGTAGGTGAAGGTTCTCAGTTTCCGTAAGGGAATAGATCCTGCTACAAGGGGGTTGTGCACCGGGTATGAGATTGATTTGGCAATCGTACAATCTGTGAGGAGGTAAGGTGTTTGCCTGTTCTTTTTGGAAGACATCCTGGAATGCTTGGTATTCAGGAGGTAGTTGCATGACTGCTGTGGTTACTGTGGCCAGGCCTGCGCTCAGATTTTTCTTGGGGTAAGAGGTTTGCGCACAATCCGGGAAGGTTATTCTCTTCTGTCGCCAATCAATACAAGGATTATGTGTTTCCAACCAAGGTATCCCCAGTATTATTTGGGACTGTGGGGCCTTGATTAGATCAAACACAATAGCCTCTCGATGCCCATCCGGACCCAATAATGTCATCTCTGCGGTGGAATAAGTTACAGGCCCAGGGGCAATTTCAGTTCCATCAACTGTGGTGATGACATCTGAGGTGGTTTTTTGGCAGAGAGGCAGATTCATCCTGGAAGCCAATTCGTAGTCCACATAGTTTCCTATGGCCCCGCTATCAATGTATGCCCTTACTGCGTGCATACGCGATGGCTGCCCTGGATCTACGAGGACCATTGGTATGATAAAATGCAAGGTCTGAGTATCCTTCTTCAAGCTCGGCAAGCGGACCTCTACGCTTGTCGGGCGTGGTCGTTTCCTGAGTCTGACTCCATATGGCTTTTATCAGCAGCTCCTACCACCTTCTTCGGTGGTTTTACAGGGCAATCCCGTAGAAAATGCCCAGAAGTTCCACAATATAGACACAATTGCATTTGCCGTCTCCTTTCTCTTTCCTTCTGGGTTAAGGGTCCTTTAACCCCTCCGATTTGCATGGGTTCTGAAGCCTCTGCTCCTTTGGGGTTAGCGTGGGTTTTGACCAACACCCTGCTCTCAAACTTGGCTCGATCAGCCTTTCTGTTCTGAACTCTGTGATCTTACTGGACCACTAAGTCTATATATTCAGCACAGTCTTGAGGTGGGTTCACGACTTGAGCCAAGACATCCTTGAGTTCTCCTCGAAGCCCTCGATGAAATAACGTGATTCGTTTTACCTCAGGCCATCCAGTTTCCACTATCAACCTATTAAAGCTCGCGATGTAAGATAGAAGGTCCTGGTTACCCTGTCGTAGGGACAAAAGTTTGTTATCCAGGGCCTGTTCTTGGGAGTGCCGGGCAAATAGTCTTTCCATGCTCGTTTAAAAGCCCTGAAAATCCCGAAGAATTGGGTCATCCTGAGTAACTAGTGGAATTGACCAATCAGCTGCACTGCCGCTGAGATATGACAATACAAAGTCTACCTTGCCTTGATCGTTTGGGAAGGCTCCAGGTCTGCATAAAAAGTGCAAGCGGCATTGGTTCATAAACACGGCAAACCTTTTGGGATCTCCAGCAAAGCGTTCGGCTGGAGCTAATGGAATATTTCCAGGTAGGCTTATTTGCTCAGGGTTACTCAATAACACAGGAGCTGGATTTCCCCCGGAACCAGGTAGGGGTGTTTGTCCAGCCTGGCTTTGCAATAGTTGCCTAGCAAGGTCATCAGTCCGCTGCTTTGACAAAATCAGTTCCCTCCTAAGGGCATTGGTTTCTTGACGGGCGGAATGCACTTCGGCCCCCAGTTCCCCTAGTAATTGGGCCAATCGCCCAGGTGGGAATTTGTAGGTAGGCTTCGTGTTCTATTACGCTCACCTGGCTCCCACAGAGGCGTCGATCTGGACTGGACTGATGCGGTCTCCACCAATGTGACGCGTAGGGCCGAGATGACGGACTGGACTGGCCCACCTAGCTTCGTTTGCTTGGCCCATAGGAATATTCTTCTGCAAATGGAGAAAGGGAATTAACCACCCGTGGAGTTGAGCGTAAATCTCCCCACCCCGCTGTTCTCCCCACTGATCACCTTGGATGTCCCCTCTTATAGTCTCAACTGATGATTTGAAAAGATGAGCTCTCCATCCTGCATTGAGCGCAGGGGCGCGTAGATAACCAGTTGCTTCACTGGCTCGAAGGAATTGGTAAGTTCCAGTACAATATTGACTCCGATATTCCCGGCAAGCCGCCGTAAGTATGTAGTTCGTAAGAGTTCAAATGCCTGACTTTCACTCTTGTCCGATTCCTTGCAGGTTGCAGCTTGACCCTACTGAAGAGTTCCTCGTGGCAACCGGTAATGTTCTGGTAAGGATTTGTATTATCCAACACAGTTCGATAAAATAATGTCCATATGTAACCTGTTGCTTTCTCCCTTATTCAGGCGCTGAGAGAAAGTATGAAGTCTCGGGGAATAATGCCTCCGGCGGTAAAATCAGGTAAGTCTTTTGTGGTGAGGAGGGTTCCCCTTGTTAGTCCCTTGTTTCACCTTGCTGTCCTTTTGTTTCCCCTTAGGGGCCGGGGTCCGGCTAGGATGCAGTGGAAGCTGCGCCGACCTGTGAAGAAGAATAGTACCCCCGGTGGTAAAATCAGGTAAGTCTATGGGCCTCATTACACGGAAGGCGGTAATGGTTAACGGCCACCGTTAATGGTAACGGTGACCGTTAACCAGTACCGCCTTACTACGAGGTCCCTTAGCGGGTTGGTGCTTTAACGCCTGCTTTTTGCAGGCGTTAAAAACCAACCCACTAAGGGACCTCGGAGCTAATTACGGCACCGCAAAATTGCGGTGCCGTAATTAGCGCCTTCCCCATTCCCATAGAGCCCTATGGGGCAGAAATGGGAATGGGGAAGGGCAATGGCGGAAGGGGGATTTACCGCCCCACCAACCTTGGAATGGGGCGGTAAATCCCCTTTCCGCCAAGGCGGTGCTGGTATTTTACCGGCATGAGCCATGGCGCTAATAGCGCCATGGCTCACCGCCTTCCGTGTAATGAGGCCCTCTGAGTGGTATTCCTCTGTGTATTCCCTTGGCTCACCTTGCTGTTCTTGTCTTCTCCCTAGGTGCCGGAGTGCGGCGGGAACATGCAGGAGGATGCGGTGAAATGTGAAGATGCTGCGAAGGCCGGTGACATCAGCGCCACGCTGCAGCAGGCGAGGCGATGCGCATAAAATAACTTCTTTCTTCCAGCTCGAAGGCGCGATGGATCAGGAATTCAGGTAAGGATCAAAGGTATTGCTCTTGTTCTAACCTTTTGGCCTTCTTTCTCCCTTTATCTAGGAGCTCCAAACTCGAGGCGGGCGTGGCAGAAGACTGGATGCTGACTTGCAGGCACAGTGAGCATTACGCTGCTGGATGCAGACTAACGCAAAGCGTGTGCTGCTCTTCGGGCGTGGTTTAAATAGCCTCCAAAGTAGTCCCAGGTAAGTATTCCTCCCCAGCCCCACCCGAGTAAAAAAATAGTCCCTAGGTAGAATAGTCCCTTCCAAGCCTCGTTTGGCTTGGAGCTCTTGCAGCATGGTCTGCATCAGGTAGGTTTGCAGCATGGTCTGCATCAGGTAAGTTTTAATCTATGAGCCTGGCGCGCCTATGGCGCCAGGACTGACTCTCCACATGAGCCTGGCGCCATATGCGCCAGGACTGCACCCAAATAGCCCCTAGCGGGGGTTGTTGGGCTTGCTTGGGGTAACTTGATGCCTGCTTCAGGGGTTGCTATACTTGGTCTGGGTCCCGGGGGTAGGCATGATGACATTCCATTGCTGTGAGCAGATCCAGAACAAACCTATTCTGGAGCGCCATTAACCTTACTGCTCGGAGCTCTTCCTTTATCATGTTGAACCCATTCACTGTAGAGTTTATTGTCATCATCAGCTCCCACCTGGTAATCTGCAGCCATTTTGCATTTGCTTATGTCTGTATAGCTGGAACCACTGATGCGAAAAACATGTGTGTCCTGCTGAACAACTGATGTTCTGGTGGTACATCATCTCGAGCTGTTTCTGACTCGTGAAGGAAATAGTTGCTTCTTTTCACTCTGCTCACTTCCGCCATCCTCTGTTCTTCTCCTGGTTGTCCTGCTTCCACTGACCATTTCTTCCTTTTGTTAGTTGCCATTTTAACAAAGTCATCAAACTTTACATCCTTCTGTGGCACAACCAGTGATGGTATGTTGATATGTACCAACGAGCAAACTCCTCCCAAGTTAGTTGGCAGCTTCTCATATGCCTTGGATCCGCATGCCCAGTAGTGGTCCATCAGTACTGCAGTGCCTAGCTTAATAGCTGTGTGTTTTTCTATGTTACGGTATCCTGTGTTCTCTTCGGTCCGGCTTAATTTTCCACCCAAGTGAGCAACTTTGCACTCGCATCCCATTCCTTCAGACAATTTTCTTCATGTACTGTATTCACTGGTGATTGTGCTTTCCACTACTCCATCTTTCCATCCATCCTCAATGTACACTTGGCCATACACAAGCATCTGTGGTCTTTCCCAGCATCCTGGTTCTCCTCCTATCTCCTTCACTCTTTTCCATGGGCAGGACAGTTCCTTCAATGTTATAGTTTTTGTACTGCCTTTCTGTGGCCCGTCAGTTATATATTTTATAGCCTGGTCTACCTGCCAATAATTGTTCATCACGTCGAGAGTATTTATGTAGAGAGTATTTATGTAACTGTCTTCATACGGGAATGTAACCTGAGACATCCATCTCAACGTTGCCGTTTTTCCCTTGAAATCCTCCTTGAGTTGTTACCATTGACAGGTACATCAGGCATTGGGCTCTTGCTGCCGGTATTTCAGTTCCTATAAACGTTCTGCAGGCACTCATGACATAGGGGATTAAGCAGCAGGCATAACAGCTCCCCACCGTGGTTTCCTTACATACTTTGGCCATGTGCTTATACCACATGTTATCAGACACTCAAGCAGTGTCAGTGAGATAGAGATCCAACCCACTCATGTCTGTGTTAACACTGCGCTTTCCGCTCCTTAGCGTCCTTGCAGTGCTCTCCTGTCCACCTGACATGGTCACTCTATCTGCTGCTGTTGGGGTAATGTTAGTAGAGGATACAGCGTTAGCAAGTGAGATTCTCCAAAATATGAATACACATACTCCATTTGGAAATAAGAGACACGACAGAATAAGCACGTTTTTTATTGTTTCACTCATCTTTACCTGAGCTGCTAGATCCTTGTGCAGCCTGAAGATATCAGTTGCCCGCCTGAAATGTGCAAAAGTGAGTGTTATTTTGTTAGCGTCAGATTGGTTTTGTTAGGCCCTATCAACCATATAGTCATTGATAGCAAAGATAAACAATTGCTCCCACAGGTCTCTAATTGCAGGGTCTCTTAGTAATGAGAGAACAGAAGGGTTCCCCCGTCCAAGTTGTGGGTAAATTTGGGCCAAATATGCTACAAAAGCAAGATAATATAATCAAGGTGAACTTGCTCGAAACCGGCTGAGTCTCCTAACATTGTGGACGAATTGGTTTGAATAGGGATCAGGGTGGAAATTAGTTTGTATCATAAAAAACATCAAATATCACAGTCTGCATTCTCGAAGAATGTGTGTAGAGAATAAAATAACAGACAGTGTATCCTCACTGTAGATGTGTAGGCAGTTTGTTCCCTAGCTCTGCTGCCCTTGAGCGAGAACATTGGGTGTCCTCCACTCGGCAGTATAAGTTCAGAATTCTCTTGCTGCTCCTCTTGCTGCCGATTGTTGGCCCTGTCTGTCTCATTGCGAGTTGAGGCCACCGCTTTGTAGGGCTTGACGTCCGCTATATTTTTCCAAACTGTCTTCCCTTCTAACCTCACAGCCCTGTCAGCCACTGCTTCAACAGTGTAAGGTCCAGTAAATCTAGATGCATCCCACCTCCTGATAAAATTCCTCAGGAGCACCTTGTCAGCAACGCTAACAAGTCTTTCTGGCACAGAGTCTGTTGGTTCCCCAGTGTCGTATCTGGCGAGAGATAAAAGAGGCACTAGCAATCAAGGAAGTAATGTAATCATACATTTCCTATCCTAATATATTTGCACTACTCTGTGGGGGTCATTACGACCCTGACGCTAAGGGGTTAATGGCGCCGTAAAAGGCTGCGGTGCCGTTAACCCCTTAGCGCCTAATTACGAGGTCCCTTTGTCTAGACCAGCCGTTAAAGTAGGGACCCGCAAAGGGACTCTCAAGGAAAGTACGGTACCGCAATTTGCGGTACCGTACTTACCCCCTTCCCCATTCCCATTATGCCCTATGGGGCAAAAATGGGAATGGGGAAGGGCCATGGTGAAATGGGGAAGTACTGCCCCGCTAACCTTGGAATGGTACTTCCCCATTTCACCATGGCGAACTCGTTACAATACCGGCCCCAACCCTGGTGCTAATAGCGCCATGGTTTAGCGTCGGTGTTGTAATGAGGGCCAGTGTCTTTTAAGGCCCTACAGGGAGGAGTCAGTGGGAGTTGCATACACCATCCTGTCACCACCTCATGTGGAGTTAAATTGTGGTCAGACACAGGTTTATTGCGCAATGCAAAGGGTGCCAGTGGCAAGCAGTGGAGCTGATTTCTGTTCGTACTCTTCTTGGTTTTGGCTATGCTCTCTTTCAAAAGACTTTGAGGTGTTCACACACCCCATTTGCTTGTGGGTGGTACGCACGGGAGAATTTATGTTGAATGCCCAGCAACGTAGTGATGTGCTTGAAAATCTCATTGGCGAAGTGAGGGCCGTTGTCAGACCGCAGAACCCAACACAGGCCCCTTCTTGGGAAAACCTCACTGACCAAGAATTTCACTGCTCTGGGGGTGTCAGGATGTGCACAGGGGCCTGCCTCAATCCACTGAGAGAATGGGCACACAACCACTATCATACAGTGCATTCCTTGGCAAACTTGGATCATGTCAACATAGTCGACATGGAAGTGCTGAAATGGACCAGCTGGGTGAGGTATGACTCCTCTCGCAGCTCCCAACGTAGTCCCTGCAGTGAATTGCTTGCATTTCAAACAGTTACTTAAAAATTCAGCCACGTGTTCTGCCAAGTTAGGACAGAACCATGTTTCTCTAATATGGGCAGCAATGACCTCCTTCCCTGTGTGTGTTGGATAATGCAAATGTGTCAGTGCAGTGTGCAATAATGCTAGTGGCATCACCACTTTTCCTGTGTTGTTCTGCTGCCATAGGGCACCTGTGAGAGAAACTGTATATCCCCTTCTAGTCCACAAACAGCTCTCTTCCCTGGGTGCACCTCTCTGCAACTCCATTATCTGTGTTTCTGATCATACATTGTACCCTTCTTTTAGTACCATTGTCATTGCATAGTCACGGGCATGTGATGAGGCCTCCATTTCTAGAAGCTCTCCAAAATATGCAGCACTTTTTGCCTCTGAGTCTGCTGCTCCATTTCTCTTTGAAATAGGGTCTTCCCCCTCGGGTGTGTGCCTGGCACTTCACTATGGCTACCTGCTTGGGATACCGTATAACTTCAATTAATCTGCCCAATAAGAGTACATGCTGTACTGGGGACCCATCAACCCTCCTGAAGCCCCTCCTCATCCATCGTGACAGCCCTGAGTGTACTATTGATGTAACGTATGCGGAATCGGAGTATACTGTCACCTCTTTCCCTCTGCTATATTTCAATGCTAATATTAAGGCCACTAATTCTGCTGCCTGTGCTGAATAATGTGATGGCAATTGCGCACTGACCACTACCTCACTTATTCCATCCTCTCTCAACCTTACCACTGCAGTTCCTACATGTCTGACCCCATCTGTCTCATCAATTGTTGAAGAACCGTCAATGTAGAGCACTAATCCCACCCAAGTGTATCCTCATATACCTTGCAGGTGTCACTGAATTCCTGTATGTTGGCTGTGCAGTTGTGTGCATAGTCACCTTCCAGTAAGACTTCTGCGAGGAAAATTACCGGGTTAACTACTCTGCTCCTCACCAGCTTGAGTGATGGGTTTGATAGTATTATCTCATACCCTGATGCTCTTTGTGTCATCAGTGCGCCCTTTGGTTTCTCCAGTATCGCGAAGACATAAAGAGCGGTGCTGCACCTTAGAGTGCGTGCTCCATGTAAAGAGTGGTGCTGCACCCCATTGTAGTACCTGCTGATTTTTCCACCGTGAATGCGGCAGCGGCCAAAAGCTTGTTCTCAAGGATAGTGTCCTCTCATCACATGGGGTCGAGTTTCCCACTGTAGTAAGCTATGGGCTTTTGCCCCAAACTTGTCTTTTGTGTCAGTATTGCTTTCAGCACTACCCCATCGCAGTATGAGAATAGGAAGAATTCCTAATTGTACTCTGGTATCCCCCACACAGGAGTGTGCATATTGCCTCCTTCAGCTCATCAAATGCCTCAGTCATTTAGGTTGACCATTTAACTGTCATATTATCCTTCTGTGCTTCCTTCAGAGTACCCAGTAAAGGCCTGGTGTAAGTGCGCTAGGCAAAGACCCATGCTCTGCAGTAGTTACACAGCCCCAAAAATTGCTGTAGCTTTCTGACAGTCGTGGGTTTTGCATATTGTCTCCGCCCTTTCTGACGTCACCTGTCGGCCACTTTGTGAGATCATCTGTCCAATGTATAGCACTTCTTTCTGACAATACTGTATTTTTGCCTTGTCCACCTTGTACCCTTTATCAGTTAGCATGGTAGCATGTGTACTGAGTCCTTTCTACACTGGTCTTCTGTCGTGCTACAAATCAAAATGTTGTCTACGTACTGTAGGACCATGCTCTCCATCTGTACATTGCCTAGCTGTCACGATGCCTGCCCCCAGACATCCAGAGCAGGTCCATCTGTCCAGGGAACAGGCACCCAAGAAGACACAGGAATTCCCAAAACCCTGCCTAGGGGCTATATGGGTTCAGTCCTGGCACCGTAGGCGCCATGCTCATATTGCCAACTTTAAACAATGCAGGTCATCCTGCAAAGAACTCATGTACAGGCCATCATGAGGCCATGAAGGGACTACTTTCCTTTAGGAACTATTTTGCTGCTTGGGTGTGGTACTGGAACTTATTACCTGGGAACTACTTTTTTGATGCTATTTAAACCACGCCCGAAGAGCAGCACACGCTTCGCGTTATTCTGCATCTTAGCAGCGCAACGCTCACCGTGTCTGCAGTCCAGCATCCATTCTACAGCCACACCCGTCTTGTGTCCGGAGCCGATCCTAGAGAAAAGGAAAGAAGAAGAGAAGGTTAGAGCAAGGAGATTTCCATTTGGTCATCATCTTTTCCTGGAGCAGCCGCACCTGTGGATAAAGGAAAAAGACATTAAAATAAACTGCGTCGCATTGCCAGCTACAGCGCCGCGCCATACTCACCTGTTTTTGGATCATCTCCACGACCCGGCGCAGCACCCGTTGAATCGCCGCCTGAAACATCAGCATCTGAAAAGACAAGAACAAACAAAAGGTGAGCGGGGTTCCGTCAAAGACATTCTTTTACTTACCGCAAGATACTTACTTGGAATTTTACCGCTCGAGGCAGCGCTGGTCACCATCCTACGTTAGACATTTTCGGCAAGGCGCCGCACCTGCAAAGAAGATAGAGAACTATTGGTTCATTCCATTTAGAACAATATTACTTGCTAGACAGTGCTTGGTACAAACTGACTCTTACCTAAGCGCTACCTTCATCCATCGAGGCAAACTCACTCCTTGCATCACGCTGCAAGGGAAAAGGAATGAAAGGAGCAAGAGTGAATTAACAGACATTTGAACTCTAAAAGAACTATACATTCGGTTTACACACTACTTACCTCGGAGTCATTGTTGTCTGGAACTCTGCCAAATACCTTCTGATCAGTGAAGTAACTGAACTTCTATGCGCCCCTGCACTCCACACAGGATGGAGAGTTCATCGTTCCAAACAATAAGGTGAGACTTTATGAAGGGGAATACTGGAAGTTTTCAGGGAAAATAGTGTTAGTGTAACCTCTCTACCACGGGTGGCTAATCCCCTTTACTGCTTTTAGGAAAATATTCTTGTGGGCCAGGCAGACCAAACTGAGTGGGCAAGTGCAGTCGAGCATCACTTCGCTACGAGTCACACTGGTAGAGACCGCAGCAGTCCAGCTTCGTTCGACGCCCCTGTGGAATCCAGGTGAGCTTAACACCAGGTCGATCAGGAGGACCCTATTGAATATGGAGGGTGACTCACAGTACCCTTGAGGAAAGCTTGTATGTTTCCACTTCTGGTTTTTATACATAAAGGAAGTCAAATCTTGGGAGCCTGGTGCTACTGCCGGAATGCTGCACAAAATTGTCACTGGATTCGGGACCAGAGGATACTCTGCTTCTACAATGTGGTTAAGAGGACGCAAGTCCTGGATAAAACGCCATGGCCTCCCTTTTGCTTTCTTAACAGGGTACACAGCCATGTTGCATGGTGATTCTGACAGTATTAGTATGCCTCTCTCCACTAATGCTGCAATCGTCTCATAGATGCTCTCATCTGCCCTCTTTTGAGAGTGGGTACTGTTGGAATCTGGGTAAAATTGCCTACTCTTTTAAGAAGCCCCACATCATAGGGACTTGTGGTCCATAGGATACTGGGCACCTTCGCCAAATCCTCCATGAAGAAAGATGGTGGTGCTTCAAGCACCATTGCCAGCCTCTGTGGTACCTCTCTGTAGTGTATCTTCACCCCACCCAGTATGTCACACTCATCTCGAATACCATCTGGTGCTCTGATCTTTCGTCCCTAAATAGTTCTTCGTCTGTCACTGTGGTCAACCTGTAACCTTCTGCCATGGCGATCACTGCTCACCACGACCGTCCTGCGTCGACCAATCCATGTACCGCTATCCATTCGTTCCTTTTAACTACTGCCTTGATCTCTTTTGGTACTATTGTCCTTCCTGCCTCATCCAGTGGTATCTCTGGTGTGAACAAATACTCATTTGGAATGCGCCACATCTACCCTTCAATCCCTGGAAGCCACACAATTACAATCTCAGTTCTGTACTGGAACAACTCTTCATCTACTGGCACCCCCCGTACCTTCTGTCCACAATAGGCTTGAATGATCTCTTGGACGTTAAGAAAGTGTATCCCTGGTGTGGAGCACACTATCCCCTTGTCCGAGAATTAAATTGTCATGTTCAGTCTGCTCATGATGTCTTGTCCCAGTATATTTACAGGTGTCTGTTGAGGGTAAAGCAAAGGCAAGGATAAATCATGTTCCCCTATAGAAAGGGAGATATTGGGCCTCATTATGAGGTTGGAGGTAGACTTGCCGGTTTTACCTCCAAACTCGCATCCAGGTCCGGCACCCATGAATGGGCAATTACTGGGCTATTCTGGCCCAGCCAGACCCGGTAATTGCACATTCGCGGGTGCCGGGCACGGTACATCCCCATTCCCGGGTCCGGTACATCCCATTCAATGGGAATGGGGAGGGTGGTAGCACCGGTACCGTTAATAACGGTACCGGTGCTACCATTATGTTCTTCTCGTGGGTGCCGGTACGGCCACCAGGTCAGACCTGGTAGCTGCAAGGGCACCCGCAAACAGCACTTCTAGTATGGTGTTATGGTAGGAATGGTGGCGGTAGAGATACAGGCGCCATTGTTGCCTTACCGCCATACTTGTAATGAGGCCCATTGTCTGTAAAAGGAACCACTTCCCGAGCCTCAGAGAATCCTTGAGTGTTCATGGAATCGCCTGACAACTTAAATGTTCTCTCTTGAATGGAGGACCTAGTCACCCCTGTGTCTACAAGAAAGCAAAACATTTTGTCACCTATGGATTATTCCCTACCATGGTGCCCCCCCCAGTTTACTAACGAGGACCATTGCTATGGAGTCCATGAGTGCCATTGTCCCGTCATTTGGTTGTATGCTGTTCTGTATCTGGGGCACCTGCTGCATGCTTCCTCTATCTTGGGGTGATTGCAATTACTGTGGTGTGGGTGATTGCACCTGTGCTATCTGTGCCATGGGCTGGTGTGCCTGCAGGTGTGCACTCTGTGTCTGTCCTTGTTCTTGCCATGGTTGGTCTGGTGTGTAAGAGTCATCTTGGTCCCCCCGATATGCCTGCTGGTACTGTGCTCCCCAATTCTGCTGCATCCCCCTGCTTCTGCACACTCTCCAAATGTGCCCCCATCTGTCTGCATGACCAGCACTTTGGTGGTTCCCCCTCCCTGGCCCCTAGAAACCCCCTGAATAATCCCCATGGCCCTGCTGCATCTGTTGCCCATATACTCGAAAAAACCCTCAGACATCCCCATGGTTGTGATGTATTTGTGGTCCATACCCGCGTTCTCTGAGTGGCCCCCGTCTTCCTCAAAACCCTTGCTGCATGTTCCCTCGCCACATGAATCCTCCCCCTGCGGGCAGCGGTACTTACTGCTGCTGTGTCACCTGTGCGCTCGCTCTTGTCAGTACTGCTCCTTTGATGGCACGCTTTTATAGTTTCTTCTGCACTAGTTTTGCTTCTTCTAGCTTTCTCTCCTCTGCTTTCTTCTTTATTTTCTCTTGCAATAGCCTACAATGATGAATGATCGTAAGCTGTATTTCTGGCCAAGGTTTTGCTTCCATGCCTACCAACTTCCTTAGCTGCTTCTGAACGTTTCTGGCAACTCCTGGCACAATATGTGGTAAAATACGGCTACTGTTTTGTCCCACCGTTCTCAAGTTTCAAGGCGCCAAAACTCTTGGATCGCCGGAAGTAGTGTAAGGGGTCTTCATCTACCTCCATTTTGCAAGACATAACAGCTCCAAGTCTGACGTGTCAGGGTATTGTGTTCTTAAAGCTTGCCATAGGACAGCTCTGCAATTTGCAAACATTGAAACATCATGTGCCGTGTTCTGGGTTGCCACTCAGGGGAACCCCACCCTTTTCCATAGGTCATCCTCCGCTTCCCAGAGGATCACCACTAATAGTCCTTTTATGTCCCCCACTGCTAACCTCTGGGCTGCTGTCATCCTTTCCATCTCATACATCCATTTTCCAGCACCCGTGGCCAACAACAGTAACCTAATATCCAAAGATTGGATCAGTAGAATGGGATGACACTCTTTTAGTACATATTCAAATTTTATTCAATACATTTATCACATGAAAAAATCATCTAAATATCATAAAAAGTCCTGTATGTGTAAAAAACCATTTCATACCAGCATTCATAGCCACATACAGGACTCATTCAAACATTTGCACGGAAAAGAAACACCCATGGTATTACATTCATCATTGGGTATTGGAAATATAATGTTCTCTTCATTTAATATGTTGAACAGTGACCCAGTCCCTAATATTAGGTGTCGTGGTATATCCGATACCAAATTTTGGGTCAGATATCTATCACAAAAGAGCATTGACATGTGTTTCGGTCGGAGACCTTCCTCAGGACGTAGGGCAAAGAAAGGATTCTTCGCCCAGTTCTTAACAAGTGTGGTCCCGTAACCAATCTAAAAACAATAATAAAAAACAGAATGTCATCCCTATTTCTTCAAAAAAGTGACTAATAATGTCACAGTGTGTTCAAGATCTCTTAACACACTTAGTCCCTACTCACCCCCAGGTTCCAATTCGAGGAAAAGTAAGCGGGATACAGGACATTAATCCTCCACTGGAATCAGTGCAAGTACTGAACCTGTGGAACCAACACAAACACACATTTCAGTGTCTATGGCAATCTCGGTATTCTATACAGTGATAGTTAAAACACTAGACTAAAAAGACTACAAAAACGCTTAAAAACACTTACAAGCGCCCATGGTACAACTCGCGAAACTTCGCCGAAGTATCGCAACTGCAAAACGGCGTGGGAATAGCACGCTCGTTACACCATTCACAAGGTTCTATGGAAAACATATAGAATCCCCATGAATGTAAACCGGATACATAATTCTTCTTGTACATCAAATGGTGCCCGTGGAACTACTTATTCCATAGCCAAAATCACCAAGTGCATATCTCCCTATGAGTATCCCCATGCGTGCACATCCATGCGGAAAGCAAAGTCTGACCAAATATAAAAAAGACATGCACTGCAGTGAGGAGTCCCCTTGCCAGTGCCCCTAGCACAAGTCCAGCAAAGCTTGTAATACATACTGTGTGCCGCGTGTCCTGTCATTAACAAAGCCTCTTTCAATGTGAATAAAAAGTGAAAACGAAAAAGAAAATGAAACGCCGTGAAACCACGGTGCTCGTTTCATTTAGCCAGTGTCAGAAATCAAACCCACAGTACAGCGGGATCAACGACCGCTCGCAAAGTGCACAAGCCCATGTTTGAAAGCAGGCTCACATCGATCCGCATGCGTGTATACCTTTAGTACGCAGATGGGGAACTTTCGAAAAACGGCCGCGTTCACTCGTTCGGCTCCAGCTACTCCAGGTCAACAGAGAGCTAGACATAGGTGAAGGACTACCTCTTTTAAGGGGTACTCCCAACACTAAAAAAGCACTAAAAAAGGATCAAACCGCCATGTAGGTGACCTCGGGTGCTCAGTAGTATTCCCAACACTAAAAAAGGACTACAGAAGAACCAAACCGCCATGTAGGTGACCTCGGATGCTCACTAGTATTCATACTAGTATGTCCCAACCAAATCTGTTACTGAATTCAATCGCACATAACACATGGTCGTGCCTCATATGAATGACCTATATAAAAGGTAGATCAAATTATTACCTGGCTCCCTAATTTAAGGAACTGGGTCTATTTCTCCATAATCACATGTATATGATTACACCAGATGGTTTTTTTGATACATTTCATCTAGAACCACTTCGTAACTTCTATGCAACATTTGATAAACATGACATTTAGGATACAGGGGAATAGTAATAACCCTTTGCTTTCAATTTACCAAATTTTTGCAAGTGAACATCACTATAGACATGTGGGTAATTAAGGTCAACGGTTGTTTTTATAGCGAGAAGATCTGTGACATATCAATAAGGACTCTTATGTATTACATATTCCATGCAGTGCTGGATCCCTATGGCCTTAAGGTGCCAGTGGAATGGCCCGTTACATTAACAGTACCTTATTGGTTCCTACCAGACTGGGATACTATAAGTTGCAGAATGTTTACACACTTCTTCTTGTGTACATAATAAACATCGATCAATCAATTCAGAAACATTAGATTCTAGACCCACATTTTATGTTACATACTAAGTGTGTACAGTTCACAACAGTATTTGACTATATCGTACCCCAATCCGTTGGACACAAGGACCCCTCATATTCGTGTCACTTGTTTAAGATCAAATTATTCCACTCCACCGAAACATTCAGCCCCTTATGGACTGTATTTAGGGTATGGATCCATTGTTGTTCAACACGATGCAGGGTTATCCCAATGTCACCTCCTCTCATGTTAGACTTAATGTGTTGTAATACAAACCACCTCATATCTGTGTCTTTGTGCTGCATTTTAACAAAGTGTTCAACCAACGGTTTGTCTACTACTTTGTTTCGTATGCAACTCCTGTGTTCGGATATACGCTGTCTAATTTCTCGTGTGGTCTTACCCACATATAGCAATTGGCATGGACAACTGATAATATATGCTACATTTTTAGTCAAGCAGTTGGTGTGGCAGTTCATCTTCCAAATTCTCTGACCATATTGGAACTCAAGTTTTGTCTCAGTCAGAGGGCACGCGACACATCCTCCGCACTTAAAATGTCCAACAATGGGTGGCAGTCCCCATTGATCATTAATAGTGAGTTCCCTTGTTGGCTCTCTATATGTGTGGACCAGTTTTTGTCTGAGATTTTGATTGCGTTTGAACGCAAACATAGGTGTTTTCATCAAAGACCCAGGTTGTTTGACCAGGTTCCAATGTTTTCCAATAATTCTTTTGACATCCCCACTGACTGGATTAAATGTTGTGACACACACCAGACGTTCATTCTTGTTTTTTTCTTGTTTAGTGAGACAGATTTCCCGGTCGGTGTTTTCGGCCCTCTTCATTTGATCTTTTATTAGTCTTTTCGGGTACCCCCTATTCGTCAACCTTTCCTTCAGTTCTGCATGTAATTTAAACTCTTCCTTCTCCGAACAGTTTCTCTTGATACGTAGAAACTGCCCATAGGGCAGGTTTTGGCGCAAACTTGCAGGATGAAAGCTGTTAAAATGTAACAAGGTGTTTTTATCGGTTGGTTTCTTAAAAAGGGTAGTGATCAGTTGGTTCCCAGTCTTTTTGATCAAAAGATCAAGGAAACTAACCGGACGGTGGTTGTATTCAATTGTGAATTTTATGTTTACGTCACATTGATTCAACCATTCATGGAACTCAATGAGGGATACAATAGAGCCCCTGCAAACTAGAAAAACGTTGTCGATATAACAATGCCACATTTTTAAATGTGTCTTCAAAATGGGGTGAGCCTTAAGCAGATTTTGTTGCCCCAGTATGAACTTATCTTCATATTCCGCCATATATAAATTAGCGATGTCAGGGGCAAATGTGGCCGCCATACTGACCCCTTTCTCCTGTTTGTAGAATTGTTTTTTGAACAGAAAGACATTTTCGGTCATCGCTAACCTGATGCACTCTTGAATAAACTCAGTGGGGGGCAAATGTGGTCCGATCCTCCTGTCTAGGTAAAGACCCAGAATATGCAAACATTCCATCTGTGGGATCGCAGTATACAATGATTCAACATCCATTGTCACAAGGATATCCCCTTCTTCTATTACGATGCCACTAATGATGTTGATCATATGGGTTGAATCTTTCACATATGATGGCATCTCCTGTACAAATGGTTTTAGAAAAAATTCAGCATATACAGACAATGGTTCTAACAGGGAGTCAATGGCCGAGACAATAGGTCTCCCCCGGGGCTGAGTGGAATTTTTATGGATTTTCGGGAGTGTGTAAAATGCTGCCCTCTTAGGTCTAGTTTTATTCAGGAATCGGCCTTCCTCGTGGCTAATCCACTTTTCATTCATAGCATGGTCAGTCAGACTCTTTATTTCCTCTTGTAATCGTACTGTGGGATCCCTCTCAAGTTTTTTGTAAGATTTCTTATCATCTATCAGGCGTCTACATTCTGCTTCATAAGTAAGTGTGTCTTGTATAACAATCCCGCCCCCCTTATCAGCAGGTTTTATAGTGATAGATTTGTCGTTACATAGTTTAGTAAGACTAAGCCTCTCCACTCTGGTCAGATTATCAGGTTTATAGTTCTTTGACTTAATGACCTCGAGTATTTCTCGTGTGACAGTGTTATCAAAAGCCATGATTTCAGGTGGGCACGTATGGGGCGGTGGAGTGAAGCTCGATTTCATTTTAAGACCACTAATGTTAGGTACTTTGTCGGTAGTGGATCCCTTTTCATACGGGTGAGCTGGAAGGTACACCTCAAAAAAGTGTTTCAGACTGATGTTCCTTAAGAACCTGTGTAATTCCAATTCCATATTGAAGACATCGGCTCTCATGGTTGGAACATAAGAGAGCCCTTTGGATAGGAGATCTAGATCAGATTTACTGAGGTGGTGCTGGGATAGGTTGAAAATGGGCATCTGATCGGTGGTACCTTGGGTCATTGATTGGAGTACCACTGTCTGGTCCTCATTCCCTGTCTCTGTCCGTACTGGGGTTGTTGCTGCCTGGGTCTGCCTCGCTGCCCCCCTCTGAAAAAAACCTGTTGTTGATTTTGTCCCCTCCCGCCCGTGCCAACATTAGGTGGCACATTGAGGGTGGGGTCTGATCCACTCGAGGATCCTGAGGTGTTGGAGAAGTTGGAATAACGGTTGTTTCTACGATAATTGTAGCCACCTATTGGAGGATCAGTAAAGAATCCCTTTCTTAGACAGGGGTAAGTTCTCTCTTCGTTATAGTTTGAGATATCTTTTTTCAACTTATTAATTTTCTTTTCTAGATTCAGGTCTTTGAATTTTTTAATTTCCTCTTCTAGATCTTCCAGTTGTTTCTTAGCATCCTTGATTGTGCTATTTTCAAGGAAAGCCTTTTCCAATATCTCCAACTCCTCCCCTTGTTTTTTGGTTTCTTCTTTAGCTGTTTCGATGATCAACATGATCCAATCCCGAGAACATCTGTTGCCAACCCCACTGAAGTTCTTCTGAAATTTGGGGTTGTCAACAAATATCCTTGGGATATTCTTGACCTGTAGGCCCTCCGGGATAATTCCTGCCCTCAAGTATTACAACATAAACTGGCCATGTAGGTCTGTCCTTGTTAATCTTTTCATTTTTTGTAAAAAAAATTCAATTTCATTAGTGGCAACCACTTTTTCAGCTATTGGACCTTCTCCAAAAGGGACTATTGGTGCCTCCAACAACTTTTAATATTGGTGTAACGCTCACCTGATTCCCGTAGAGGCGCCGGTCTTGACTGGGCGTATACCATATCTTCAAAGGTGATGTGTAACACACGGCTGGCTCTTTGGGCTGGACCTCTGTGCACTGTATGTCTGACTCGAAGGGTAAGATGTCTTAGGTAAGTGAACGCTGTGCTCTCCATCTGCCTCGGGGCAGGGTGCTGTAACCAGTTTCTTCACTGGATAAGGGGAGCAGGCCTCTTGACTTCAGAGGACTGCTGTCCGTCGTTTACTGCACGAACGGTAAGTTTCGAGTAATTGTAATGTCTTTAAAGTCTTTAGTAATGATGTCTCTTGTTTTGCAGGGTTCCGGCGATGGCGGATGACGGGCTGAAGTGAGTTGAAGATGGAGCCCGTGTGATGAATAGAAGCGCCTGGAAGCACGTAAGTAAGCGCTTGTTGCCTGCTTCACGATGCGCTCTAACTGTCTTTTTATTTTGCAGGTACAAGTTCGGAGCGGCTGCAGGGTGCCGGAATACCCACTGGGTTAGATGTGGAAAGGAGTAATGGCACGTGAGTATTAAAGTTCCCCAAGGTCTTTAAACGCACCTTGTTTTGTCTTTCAGATGCGGGATGCAGCGCCGAAGGCCTCCGGAGCGTGCGAAGAGTTGGTAAGCTTTTGTCTTTCAGATGCCGGAATGCAGTGTGAAGACCTCCGGAGCGCACGAAGAGTAGGTAAGCCTTTGTCTTTCAGATGCCGGAATGCAGCGCGAGGCGTTGGTGACAGCCGATGGACCAGGTAAGTGAAGAGCTGTCACTGAAGACCGTAATGCTAACCTGTTCTTTCTTGTCTTTATAGGTGTTGCTGAAGACTGGATTCAGGATGGTAAGCCTTTTTCCTTAGGCCCAGGATCAGATGCAGAAGACACAATGAGCGTTCTGCTGCAGAGGATGCAGAATAACGCAAAGCAAGATTCATCCATCGGGTGTGGTTTAAATAGCCTCCTGTAGTGCTTAGGTGTCTCCTTCCACAGCCACGCCTAGGTAAGAAAAGAGTTCCTGCTTTCCAGAAGAGTTCCAGTGTTCTGAATCTAGGGAGTGGCTCCTGCCCCACCCAACAGGAAAAGTAGTTCCAAACAGAAGAGGATCAGAGGCTCAACTGGCAGGCAAGTAAGCAGCATGGTCTGCTGCAGGTGAGTCCACCCAAGCATTATGAGCCCGGCGCTTCCAGCGTTGGGACTGGGCATATTTATGAGCCTGGTGCCACTGGCGCCAGGACTGGGTCCAAAAGGTCCCAATTGGGACTGGTTGGCACTCGGAACCTGGGTTATGGATCTGCTTCAAAGGGAGTTGGGAAAACCCTGACCTTTTGAAAGCAGAGATCATGACAATTGGTCATCTGTGAACGAGAAGATGTTCACATTTTCCATTTTTGATTTTTATAAAAAAGAGGAAAGACTCCTCACACTAATTTAAGTGTATACCCCTGCAGCCACGGGCTGTGCTAGACAAAGGGAAAATAGAGGGGTAATCCTGCACTTATATCCCTGATCCTTCAGGTGTAGTATGCTAATATCCAAAGATTGGATCAGTAGAATGGGATGACAATCTTTTAGTACATATTCAAATTTTATTCAATACATTTATCACATGAGAAAATCATCTAAATATCATAAAAAGTGATAAAAAACCATTTCATACCAGCATTCTTAGCCACATACAGGACACATTCAAACATTGCACGGAAAAGAAACACCCATGGTATTACATTCATCATTGGGTATTGGAAATATAATGGTTGGTATACATGTCTATTGGTTCTGTTATCAGTATTGGGATGCAGTCATTGGGTCCCTCCGGGTTCTATGGCGGTATACCCCTTTCTTCATCCTGGGAGGTCTCTAACTCTCTCTACATATGGTACCAGGCCATCGATGTTACATAACTCGTCCACCGACTGTGGTGTGCGCTCGTCTTTGCCACCTCCGGTTCCCCCTGCACAGGTCCCTCTCTCCCATGTCATCCATTTGTCCGCACCTATCCCCATGGATTGAGGCCTACGTCACTAACCTCCCTCATCACCACTATTTCTTCCTTCATCGTCGGTCCTCGAGCCTATATTACTGAAAAAGTCATTCACGAAGCTCAGTCTCCTAGTGGCTGTATCTATGTTTGGCTTCATGGAAATGTCGATGTCACGCAAGTCATATCTGCTCCCCCCCCCCACCGTCCGATACGGTGTTAGTCCTACTATGCTTGGTTGTGCTATCTGGCTCTGTTCGTCCGCCCCCTCCTTCTCTGTCATTTCCCGTTTTGAGTGTCCCTCGAGCCTTTATGTCCTGAATTGTGCGCTCATGCTCATCCTTGTGTGCACCCTACATTGCTAGTCTCTCCACCTGCAACTTCCTTTGCTCTCTCACTATCAACTTGTGTTTTTCTTTTTCCTCTGCCTCTCTCTGTCTCTCGATCTCTTCTTGTTTCCTTCTCCTCCTTTCCCACTGTTCTCGTTCCTCTCTCTTCCTCTATCTGCACTCCCTCTCTAACCTCTCTTCTCTCTCACTCTGCCCCTGCTTTCTCTTCTTCTCTCCCTGTTTTCGCGCCCTAACATCTCTTCTCTTTCTTTCTCCTTCCTGTCCGTTTCCTCCATTATCTCAGCCAAACCTGCTGCTTTGCTGCTCCCACTGCCTTCCCATTCGTTTTTTCTTCCAGCTTTAGGAGGATCTGTCCCCCTATCCACTCGTTCGGAGCTATGCCCTCTAACCCCTCCCCTTCATGCCCTTCTGCGTCTTGACGCTTGCTCCTCTCATCAGCTGTCCTGTGCCTTTCAGTCCCTTTTCCCGAATATATGGGGGTGGTTTATACGTCGGGTTTGAATACCCCTTTGCTGCTCTTAGCTCTCCTAATGGATACATCGTCTGTGTTGTCGGAGACCTTGCTCAGAGGGACATGTGGGGGAGCGGAGGGTAGGGCCATGGGCCCCTGCACCTCCTGCTGGCTCAGCATCCATTTACACTTCCCTGCGTCCCACTCACCCTCCTGAAACATTCTCCACAGTTCAAATATAGACATGCGGCTTACTAGCTTCTTTCCCTTGTAGGTACCTTGTATGTGTTTCAGTAGTGATTGCTGCGCATCTTTGGAGAAACTTCTGCAAGGTGTCCATGGTTTAATTAATTTTCCCTGGGTGCTTAAGGTCCATTCTATGCCATATTTGCAAATCTTGTCTTTAAAAGGTGGGAGGGTCTTACATAGGTGCTGTAGGGGTGTGTCACCCCCTCACTTCCCTTGGTACATTGCTCTTGATTTTTACCTGACCTCAAATTGAGGGTTTCGATAGTCCGCTGTTAAGGAAGAGACACAATGTAATCACAATGCTTTTAATTCACTATGAGCCTCTAAGGCTCCACAACCTGTCAGGCGCGCACCGCCCCCTTCACAATCGCTGCCTACTTAGGCATACCCACAATCGCCTTCCGCACACCGTCACTGGTTCACCTCATCTGCCAATCTCAAGCCTTCCAATGCTCGTTCCCCACTGTCTTGTGCTCTCTGTGTCCTATGTACAAACCTACGGGTGATGTCACCAATTTACTAGACAAGAGCTCTGAAATGTCAAATACTGCTCACACACTACCATAACCTGTTTCCACAAAATACACACAACCCCAACAGCTGACTTCCTTCCTCCTAGCAGAGTATACCAATATTTTCTTGTGTTCAATCTGTACCTGTTGCATATCCTTGCAAATAATACGCCTCCTCGAGACTTAACCAGTCGATTACCTTCCGCAATCTAGGTCAGCTCACTTGCTAAACCTTACAGGGATACCGTCATCTATGACCCGACCTAGAATGCCCAACCGAAAGGGAGTCCACTATTTAGATAGCTTCTGTCATCCGTGCCCTCAAGTCAATAGTCTAGGTTGTTTACCAGAAACTTTTAGCTCGAACCCGAATGTGCCTGAACCACAAACAATCACATCTACTTCTGCCCCTACTATACTTGACAATACTCTACAATGCTAAACAACACTAAACAATACTCCACAGTACTCGATACCCCCTCACAACCCCGGTTGCTGTCTGGCTAGGTATATACTTAACTCTCTGTGGTTTGCTGGTGCCGTTCGGCTGCCGCATCCCCCAAAGCTGCCACTTCCCCATCCTGGTTTGCTGGACACCTCACAAACTTTCAGGCAGGATATTTCCCAGGCTGACGCATGACAGACTTTCCACGGGGCACACGTTTCCCACCTTCTCGAAAAACGCATGGGATCCTGCAGCCTCTCAAATTCTGCAGTGGAGGAGTCGCCTTTGTGCAGGGCTGGCGCAGCCAACCATCAACTGTGCTACCAACTTGTTTGGTGCGACTCCCAGGTACACCAGAGGATGGCTGGGGGTCTGCCTGACTTCGAGGGCCCAACAACCTCCCCAGAATAAACGGAGGACTTAGCCAATGGCAAGTAATAATGCAGTTTATTGCAAGTAAAACCAACAGGGATCAATACAAGAAAATGGGAATTCTCCGGTACATCTAATTTCTCCATGGTGTGCGGTCCAGTTTTGTACATGTGTGGTGTCATCATCTGGGCCCTTCCCCCTAAAAACCTCTCCAGAGAAGATTGGGTATCGAGAGTACTATTACCTATGGAGGTCCACTATAGAGGTTATTCTACTGGTCCTTGCATGTCAGGTGGCTGGCCTGTCCCGTCACCAAGAAACCATCTATTACATTAGTGCCGAATAGTGGGCTCACCATAGCTTCATGCCCCTTGCCATCCACCCCTGACTTTCTAAGCTGTGATTGGTTAGAGCTGATCTCCCCCGGCCTGGGCCTCAATTGAGTTCCCAGCTTGCTGTGCACCTCTTCAAGGTGATGTGAACGATTATGTGTCTGCATTGTAACTTGTGTGCACCACCTTTGCCTATGAGAATGCGCTCCTTCTATTGCAACACTTGTTGCAGTCTGCGTCAGACTTGCTGGGATCGGCTCTGCTTTTCCACCACGGGTGAATGTCCATTGTCTCGTCTGGCTGTACCATGTGCTTAGGGACCACACAATTGAGCTCTTCAGCTTGTATTTATGAGGATTTATTCAGTTTCTCTGCAGCTGGTCGCCTTGTCGTCTGAAGATTGGAATGTGTCTTCATATCTCTGACCTTGGCTGTGAGCATGCTGTGTGCAGTCCGTGTCAGCTCTCCCGTCTCAGGCTACGTAGGCTTTGAGGCTTTCTGTAATTTTTCTTAGACTCCAGAATATGATTTCTACGTGCTCTTGTTATATTAGGTAGCCTATAAATCTGCCACACATGGTTCAATCAGGTTCCACATATATTCCTGCAGTTCCATAAGATTATTTTCCATAAGCATCTGCAGGTTTGCTCAGGATCTCTTGTGCCTTGCGGTTCTGCATTACTGTGTTTGGCAAATGAAAAATAATAATAAACGCATTGACAGTATGTATATGTATCTGTCCTCTAGATATAGAACTGTAAGCATATTGTTCATGTATATGAGTGTGTCTAGTGTGGTGCAGGACTGCGAGTGTGCTTCATGGCTAACGCTGGTACATCGTGATATCACTAATCATGTCAGCATCGTGGCTTCTTGGCGCTTTAATTGAGACTGTCCATCTGGGCATTTCCATCCACGTTCTCGGTTTCTTCTCCTATACCTGTGAAGACATGTACTGGATTCGGTCTGTATGGTTGGCTGAGAAGATACTTTTCTGTGTACTTGTCAGTAATTGGTGCACTCGGGATTCGTCCGAATTAAGATGGGTGGCTGCAAGCATTTCTGGCTGTTTGTCCTGTCATGAATTTGGGGGTGAGGAGGGGCATTCTTGGGACCCTCTCTTCAACCTGCTGCTTGCTCTGCAACCAACAGCCATCCTCGTTGCCTTGGTAGGCGACTCCACTATCCCCAGCTACCGTGGCTGATGACACCTGTCCGTAATCCACAAACAGTACAGGAAGTGGCATATAATGAAGAAAACACTAGGACCAGGCTTTGTGTTGAGCATACCTTTAGCATGCCAAATAGGCCGGTTCAATGTCTCCATCAGACAGGGGGTGCTCTAATGTAGAATCCAGATAAGGTGGGGGATATTTTTGTAGTGTGTCCCATAGTGCACAACATGTGCCTCAGGATACATGTCCCCGTGCCCTGGATTTCGACATGGCACCCCCAGAGGAGGGTGACAACACAAATGCCATGGCCACTTTCCACCACACAGTGACTGTCTAGAAGGAATGGGCAGATGCCTTGTGTGTCAAGAACTAATTGAGAATTGATTTTACGGATATTGGATGGCACTTACCTCACATGATTGCATATAATTACATAGGAAATCTTTCACACCCACTCAAATATAAATTTGTGTGCCACATTTCATTCATATTTGACTTTATTTTCAGGCTATACTAAACCCTTGCCCTACTTCAAACCTTATCCCCAACACCCTTTCCTTACTTTCACCATTATTCCCAACACGCTTGTGCTCCCTCCTCCCTAATCCCCCAAGTGCATTGCCCTCTCTTCTCCCTTATCCCAAATAAGAGTGTCTTATGAACTGCAGTCTTAATTACATGACGTTTTTTTCATGCCATATCTGCTTGTAATCTTACAGTGGAGTGATGGGACCCAACACGTGCCTCCTTGTCAGTGAGCCTTCAGTGGGGGTGACAGAAGTGGAACGTTCTGACTCCTGCCCGTGAATATGCTGCAATGTCAGGAACAGTGCCCTTTATATGGCTTCAGCATCTGGTGATATAACATCAACCACTAAATTGGATTATGTCACTACTGTAATGTGTCAGCACTGCCTGTCCATCAAAGCATCCCTAATGGTATGCAGGTGTTGCAGCTGCTGCTCCACTATGTTTTCATTGTGCTCCTGGTGCTGCTCAATGTTTTTCAGCCTGCACCAGTTCCCTTCACGGGTATACTGGATCGGCGAAGCAGGTGAGGAGGGGGTGGAGAGGAGCCTGCAGACTGTCTAGCAGTGTAGCCCAATGCGTGGCTGGCGGAGTGTTGGACAGGTCACAGGTCTCCCTTGGGACCTCTGGCCTGGTGGTGCTGCTGGCAGGTGGAGCAGATGTATCATTATGATACCTATGATTGTAACGTGCTCTGTTGCTTCCTGAAGCTAGGTCTGCCCTCAATAAATATCCTATTAGTAGTGTTGGTGTCCGTAGCCACAACTACTTCGGTGGAGGATTTCTGACTGATAGGTGCAACTCCTGTTCAGGTACAGGTGGTTTTATTCTTGCCAGATGCATTCCGGTGGGTGTTATGTCTGTGGGTGCAGGTGTGGTGGCCAAGGTGCTGGTGATTGGTGTTGCCACATCACTGCTCTCAGTGATATACTATCCTGACCCAGATGTACCGTGCCCAGCTTCCTCTACCTGGGTGGCCTGTGCACCTGTTGGGGGATGAGCAGTATGCAGTCACTCAAGATGAAGACTGCTGTATGGCAGCTCAAGAGGCGCATGTATTTTAGAGAATGCCTACCAAAGGCTAATGGGAAAGGAAAGGATTCAGGTGCAGGTGTTTATTTGACCCCTAGTGTATGTTCCCTCTTATGTGCACATACCTTGCTGGATGTTAGGATGGAATTATTTGTCTCATGGCTTGTGTTTTGATGGGCACCTTGTGGTTTCCTCAGAGCACTAAGAATGGTACTGTACCTTCATAAAGAGGATATCTTTTCATGGAGAGCACACAGCACTGCTAAGGTGGGAGTAGGGCAAAAAGACATGATGACTTGGACTGCCATATATACACCAATGCCCATTGGCAGATGCATTGCTCATGTTAAATTTACATACGTCAGGCCAATTATTGTTACTGGTATTTTAAATGTGGGAGGGGGGCTTATGGGATGCATGTGGTCACATGGGGTTTCAGTTCACCATATGGCCATACCCGCCCTGATTGAAGCATCTCTAGATTGCAGGTCGCATTTCCATGGATGCAATAGTGCATTTCTATCTTCACAGTCTCCCTCCATCAGTGACAAGTCAATGTTGTTGCCCCAGCATTAGTCCTGAGGGTTCGGCCTCACCACTGTAGCCATCTGATTCTGCAGCCTAGCAACATGCTTAGGCTAGGTAGCATCACAGAGATGGCATTCCTACTTATCAAGCCCACGTTAGCCGACAGCCGACTGCTCCAACCCCTGCTCCTCCAATTCCCGCTATACCAGCTATGCAGGGGACACTGCTGATCTTTTTGTTACAGAGTGTGCGGTGGAGCGGCTCAACTGCACCACCTCCTATTTCAGGAGTGTCTGGTGGTGAATGGAGATTAGAGTATGCACCCTGGCCCTCAGGTCGTTCCACCTCTTGCAGTGGTCCTCATTGTTCCTGAGTCAGTGCCAACAGCACCAACTTGTCACATGTGTCAGTTCAGATGGCATTCTTTCTGTGAACAGTTATTTTACGTTGCTGTGCCCAAAAGAGCTCATCAGCATGACAGACCACGTCTTCAGCAAGAACCTGGATCTTTGCTTGAATTTAGGTTTGAAACTCACATTTGCCTTCTTTTCCTAGCGTACTTGGCACTAGTGGTAGAGTTGGATGGTACCAGGAAATTAGTGATTTTCGAAGGAGTGAGGGCTGCTCAGCACTAATTCTACCGGCAGAATTATTTATTTGTCACGTGCTGC